>NC_141391.1:89235960-92214588 GCF_034619465.1 Leptosomus discolor | reverse complement strand
ACTGCTGCAGGCATTTCTTAATAGTAGTACTGAGGTTTGTACAATATTATTGCTACTGTTAATTGGCGTTGCTGGTATCAATGGAGAAATAAGACTGACTTGGTATCAATACTGATCGGTTGTCTCATCTTTTTTGTTTTGGGTGGGTGTTTGTTTTTTTTTTCCAGTTATTGTTCCATCAGTTAAAGTACTGGGTGTTGAATGGCAGGCACGCAGTCAGTTTTGGATAACATTTTCTCATGTACTACAGTGACTGCAGTCTTAAATAAAGAAGCAGAACAGGCACTATATTTGGCTACAAGAAAGTTAAAAGTATGAGTAGCAGTACAACATGTGAGAATGAAACTAAAAAATGTGTTTGGAGAATGCCAAAAATGTGTTTGGAGAATGTCAAAAAATACTAGTGAAATTACAAACTTTTAAATAGGCTTTTATCACTAATAGTCATTGTTCTTAAAGTTTTTAAAACTAGCAGTTGGACTAGACGATTGTTGTAAGTCCCTTCTAGTGGAACTAATTCTGTTCTATTTTATTCTAAAAGTTTAAGTGTCTACCAAACAACTAAGCCTTTATTCCCTTCAAATTTCTCCTAAGAACAGGACGTTAGAAATGAAAACACAGCTTTTTGAGCGACTTACTCATAGTAACTGTATGTTTGTCATTCAATAATGTAGCTGTTAGTTTGCACAGTATATTCAGTGTTATGATAGTTGAATTAATCTTATAATTTTCAGTGGAACTGACAAGATTGCATTTGGGCTAGTGTATTTTTCTGAAACAAAAAATAAGTGGACATAAACAACTGATAATTTGTGCTACTTTCCTTCTTTTCCTTCCCATCCCCATGCCTTCTCTCCAGATCCTCAAACAGTCCTGACGGAAAAAATTATACTGTATGATGTGCAACTGTGTCTTTTCCCCAGGCAGCTTCTCACTGCCGCTAGTTATTCTTCGGCAGTCTGAATCTTTCATCTTGGCATTATGATACAGCCTGAATGAGGAAATTAACATTAATAGCAGCAGCAAGTGTGAGGAGAGCTAGTTTAGGCTGCTAAATTTCATTCCCGTCTAATTCTCTTGAGTGAAGCAGGACCACTGAGACTTGATGTGCGTGGAAATAGAACCAAGGCAGTGTGTTTGGACTTTATTTCCCCTTGTTCTTAGGAAAACATTCTTCTTCACTGCTGCATCTTTCCATGCTTTTTTATGTTCCTTTTTTAAAACATCCTCATGTGAATAAATTTATTCAGAGAATAAATTCACCTGTGAGCAAACCTGTTTGGATGGATGAATAAGAATTTAGGCTTTTTCTTTTTTTTTATTTTTTTTATTTTGAGGTTCTTCTCTCCCGTGGATGGCTATAAACAGTAGTAAATGTTTAGTTTTGATAGCTCAAAACTGAGGAAGAGAAGAAAATAGATACTAGTAACTCCAAATTTTTAAGGCAACTGTGGCTTTTTTTTGGTGTTTGGTGACAAGGGGAGTTTCGGGTTTTTTAGTGTCTTGCTCAGAAATATGAATGTTCTTATTAGAAATTATATTCAGGTAAATTTTTGGAATTATGCCAGACGGTGTTGCCAACATCAGCAACAGAAGGGGGATGATAATTGTCAGCATCTATTTCAGGCAAACAGAAGTGAAATTTCATGGGACAAAATAAAGGCACTTTATTAGCTCTTGGGCACTGTCTGATTTTTTCAGAGGCTTTCTGTAAATGATGACACACAAGAATATGGTGCCAAGGTATGCATACAGATGATTAGGTTCTGGCTTGAGGTCTAGCTCACTGAACAAACAGTGAGAAACTACAAGACATGATGTGAGAAATCACTGGATCTATGGAGCAACAGGGTGAGGAAATGACGGGACCTCTTGATAGCACTGTGAGGAGCTGCTGGGTTTCACAGGTTGTTAGGAATTATGAGAAAGGTGGCCAAACCCCACCAATAACTGGGGGGAGTGTTTGAAACCTTCTGGGAAGTGAGAACTTGCAGGGCAAGTGGTGGCTTGGTAGTTGTCATTGATAACATATAAGGTTGAGATGACCTGGATAATAATATCAGAAATCCTGAATTTGGAAATATTGTAGCAAATCTGGGATTAATGAGAAAAATGTAATTGGGTGCAAGTGGTTGATTTGGGAGGGGGCAAGGGTAGAGACAAAGATGGGGAAGAACAAGCATGTGAAAATGGAGAGAAGGGGGTATAAAAAGGGCAGGTCATATTTAAGCAAGCTGATGGGCAGCATGCTTGTCTGGTTGGACCCTATACTTTATCACTGCTGTCTGTTCTGTCTTCATTTTAAACTTTGCTCGTGATTGTTTTCTGTGTGAGTGCACTCTCATGTGTGTGCATGCACATGTGTGTGACCACCAGTGACCTTGAAGCAGGACTGTGCGGAGAGTAGGATGAGAAGCTGGGGTCCAGCTACTGCAGAAAGGGCCGTGGGCCACAGGAGGCCATAGGTCTGTTACTACTAATGTAGGGATAGCTGGTGTGAGGAGGATACCATCTACTGCAAAGACCAGAAGTCCAGGGCTAGCTGCTAGGCATCTGTGTGTGTGACTGCCAGTGGCCTTCTGTCCCAGTCCCCAAATGGGATCAGGCTGGCTGTGCTGTTGGTGTTTAGGCGAGTGCTGCTTGAATTGATGTGGGTTCCAATAAAGGCACATTTCTCTGATTGCATTGAGCTGTGTGGCCAGGTATGCTAGCACCGCATGTGTCCCTGACCCTTTGACATACATGTGGATCCGCACTGGGAGAGTGGAACTACAGCATCCAGGCTCCCTCACTCTGCGTGTGGAGGAACCACCGGTTGCAGAGCCCACCAAATTCTGTTTCTGGTCATTTATCACAGATTGTGAGCCACGCGGCATCTTAAGGGGCTCAGTGAACCATGTAGGGAGTAGGGAGCCCCTGGTTATGTGGCAGTTCAAGGCAGACTGGCATGGGGCAGGTGAGGCTGGGATGTCCCCCAGAGGCAAGTGAACAGAGCCAACTGGGTTGAACAGTGACTGGGGCCATGGCCCTAGGACTGCCAGGCATGGCCATAAGGATGGGGGGGTTGCTCCAAAGGCACACCAAGGATAGGTGCACCCAGGTGCACCCCCAGCTGTAGCACGGGGGCACAGATGATACAATGTCTGCCCCTGTTGGGCCACCACATGGCTGTCACCTGAGAAGCAAGTCCTGGTGTATTTATCAGATCTGAAAGCCACCTGCAGTAAGCAGACTTGTTAAGCTGTGGGTGTTACACCTGAGATTTGTCATCTTGTCCCACCCTGAGGAGCTGCTGAGCCCTGTGTTTATGAGGAACCTTCTTCTCTGGTCTGTCATCTCATATGCTGGATGGGGCACACTTGAGCTTTCCCTGTGAGTAGTTTCCAGTCAGTCAAAAGTAAATTTGTACTTTTCAAGTACTCAAACTCTATACTAACATTTGTTTCCAAGATTTTTACGGGGCAATATCTCTCTGAAGCAAGTCCTGTAGCCTACTTTGTCTAGAAGTTAACTGCTTCAACCCCTTGCTTATTAACAGTTTCTTACTGTGTCAAATAAGCATTTACAGTTTATTTTCCAGCTCACCTGAGGTGGCTTCCCTTCACACAATTGATTTTAAAAAAGTTCACTGTGATTAGTTAACGTTTGAATACCTTTGTCACATTATTTACAGAAATCAGTTCTCAGCTCGCTAGTCAAAGCATTTGTTGTACAGCAATGTGAGCTTTCTTTTCTCCAGAATTGTCTGTGATTACAGTAATCTTTCTAAGGTGTGTAATCAGTCTGGTATTTTCTGGGAAAGGCCTAGAGTAATGGTCCTATGATGAAGAAAACCAGACTGTAAACTGACTGTGTGTGCAGATGAATTTTACTACTAGGCACTTGAAGTTTGTGTAATTCCCACATCCCATGTCATATGGCCTTTTTATCAGCAGCTCATTTTCTCATCTAGCAGGTCTCACTGAGCTCCAAATGTGCTGTGAGAGGTGGCTCTGCGGCTATTGTGACAAAAGTGACTTCAGCTGTCCATCTCATTCATCTGCTTATCACAGTGTGACAGAAGAATTAACCATTTTTAATTATTAAGTCATAAACGTCAAGTGATTTGTTCAAATAAACGAGACTGTTATCATAAATGTCAGTATTGTGAGCACAACTTTGCTTCTGTCAACTCTATTGCACAGGATTATAAGGGTAGATTGGATAACTTGGGAAATAAGAAATAAATAAAATTGGAATGTGATTATTTGAAGTCACCTAGAATACTATAGACTTGATAGCATTGCCACCCAATTTTCCTAACCCTTCTATAGTCCTTGGTAGTTTAACTGGAAATGTTGAATGAAGGCTTACCCTCTTGTGGGTACATGAGAAATTCTTCACAAACTGGATTTTCATAAAAATGGTCAAAGAGAAAGAAATAACAGATTAACAGGCTAGGTTTCAGGGATGTATGTGTGGTATTTAATTTTGTGTATGTTTGCATTAAAGATGAAAGTATCGTATTTATTTTATTCTGTTTATGATTGACTTTAAAGTAGAGATAATTCTTTTTTACATTGAACAAGATGCTTTTGATAAAAGAATAATGAGTGCATTAATATTAAGGCAAACTTCTGATTTCATTAAGAATGATAAAAGAAGTTTTTAAGAAAGTATCAATTAGCTGAAAAACAAGCTGAGGAGTTGAATTTTTTTTTTTTTCCTGTCTTCTGGTATTTGCATACTGAAAATGTCACATTTCTTTTGAAACTTACATAGACAACTCCCTGTTGTGATGTGCATTTGAAAGAATGGTATTATTAAAAGTCTGTGTTGTGTTCTCTCTTTATTTGCTGGACTTGTGAGAAAAGTAAAACGTGGCCTTTGGAAGTTCCTTCAGTCTCATGGTTTGGGAATATCTTTCAGTACCTTTTAATACTTGGGGGGGGGAAACAAACACAAAAAAACAAACCACGAAAAAACCCCACACCACCCCAAACCTAAAGATGTGATGAAAATTGCAGTAGACAGACTCAAGGGAATAACTCCAAAGAATTTTTAAATTTAATACAAAAGCAAAACATCTGTTAGAAGATGTGTCTTAGGGCTAATGCAGCATAAAATGCTGGATACTGAGTGGATGTGGGTGGGAATGGGAGTGGAGGCAGTCTATACCTCAGAAGAAATGCTACCTATTTTCATCAACTAAATAATCTTTAAAAAGTTCTATCAAAATTTTACTTTCTGCCTCTTCCTTTTAAAATATACTGCCAGAATGCTCTCTTATCATGACACACTGGCTATATGTGGGTGTGGGGGAGGAGAAAAAAAAAGAGAAAGAATGCATGCATGTTTATGAAGAAAGGGAGAGAGGTACATGCAGTTTGGGAGCATGCACAGAAAGGTATAGAATTACATTAACATACATGCTTAGGACAGATGAAAGTTTGGAGAAATCTTGTTTTTGTACTATCCTCTGATACTGCAAGGAAGTACTCAGTATCACAGTATCCAAGTACAAGGAAGATCAAAGCTCATGAAGGACATTTCTACCTGTAGATCACAAAAACTGAGCTTATTTCCAGTATTAAAAGCTTAGGGCTAAACTCAGGAACTTCTGTAGTGCAAAGATAGATGTTCTTTTAGGTGCAAGATTAGTGGACTTTTGAGTAGGCATGGAATAGGACTGAAAGGATGTCTAAGCCAGATACGTATTCTAGGCTGTGAAGTAGTTCATAGGCAAGCATAATATTCCCCAGGATCTCCTCTGATGATATGGGCTGGTACTCAGCATGTCTCTGTAATGGCACATAGCCATCGCATCACTCCTCTCCTGGGCCTTCTCTCCTTCGTGGTGTTTCCTGAAAAGCAGAGCATTTAGCCCATGAGACTCCCTTTTAGTCACTTTGCTTTTGTAGCTATTACTAGAACAGAGCCTGCAAGAGCATAGAGCTTGGATAAATAGTAAATAAATGACACTTTGTTGTATTTTTAATTTCTGTGCCTTCTGCTGTCTTAATGTCTAGTCTTGAAAGCAAATTTAGTTCTGGTTAACTACAATGTAGTCTAAAGTGCTTGAAGATCACATTGAGATTCCTCAAATTGTACGCTTACTGTTGCAGGCTTTCTTGTATATATTTGTTGTGGTTATTAGTAATTCCTTATTTTTACAACCAGTAGAAAATGAAGGTAGTAGGACCTTTACCTTCCAACACATAAGAACTTCACTTGTTCCTTAAAAATAAGGATGGTAGAAACATGTGAAGAAAGGTGATTCAATGGGGAAGATCATGCATGTGTGTTCTAAACACAGCCTAAACTCTTTGGACTAAAATATTACAGAATAGCATTTGAAGTATCATGTTAATGGTTAATGTGAACTGTTTAAAAAAAAACGGGAGCGGGGGGGGTTGTGACTCTTGCTGTAAAGACCCGCTCCTATCATCAGAGACAGCAGTTTTCATTAAAAGAAAAAAAAAAAAAGCAGTCAAGCCCTCAGAATTCCTGTATGAGAGCAGAATGAAAATAGATGCGTATTTTTTGCTGCAAATTTGCAGCTGAAGTTAATATCATGAGTGTTTTTCAATGGCTGGAACTCAGTTAATGCCTGGAAATGGCTGGTGCTTATGGATAGCTAGGTATTCCATAATTGGTTTTGGAATTTCAGCACAAATTTCAACTCCTAGAGAAGACCTTGCACTGGTTTTTCACATAGTTTAGATATGCTTAATATTGAGGTGGAATAATTACACTAATCACATCAATATTTTCAATCAAATGGGAAGAAATGAAATTATTTTCATGAACTACAAAGTTGACTTTCAATTTCTAATAAATAATTTTACTTAGATATAAAATTCATTTAAAAAATGATACTTTCAAGACAAAATATCCTAAAAACTAAATGTTTCTGTGAAACACGTGTTTAATACTATTTTATTTGTTTTGAACGCCTTGCATGCTCTGAAAAAATATGATAGAAAAGTACTTGGAAATTATTTTTTTTCCATTTTCTGAAAAGGGTTTTTATTCATGCAGAATTCTTAAGTACTGAGTATGATATGGTAGTGCAAATATAAACATAATAAATATTTAAACATTAAAACTTATTACTTTATTCAGGAGTAGCTCTGCTGATGTGCTGATGTTATAGCTTCATTATGAAATGTTGTGTTGTTGAACCCTACCTAATGAGCTCTGGTGAGATGCAGAATTTATTAGCTTAAATGCAGCCCTTTAATGAAGCTGTATCCTTTTGGGAACAGAGCAAGTATGATGGCAAGCTCCTGCCTTGTCTCCTACAGGTGTGTAGGCATATGACAGTAATAGCTCAGGTGATCTTATAGGACTTAGTCTTGCAACTTTTACATTAATAATAAACCAAGTTTTTATTAATCCTTACTTCTCATTCAGTCATTCTATGGACACATGACAGTAATTAGAATGCCCAGAAAAATCTACTGTAGTGTTGATTATGTGACATTCCTATTTGAAGCCTAAAAAGACTTCAAGTATTACAGTAGCCAAGTGGTTAAGATTTGCATTAATAAAACAAAATAAGCATGAAATACTGAAATAAGGTGCTGATAATCTGATGGAAATCAAAACTCCTCCAGTGGACTTTAGGCATCTTTCTTTATTCTCTGTATGAATAAGGATAATCAGTTTTCTACAAGTAGTGACACATGTAACATTACCTCTTCAGCATGTTTTGTGGTCTGGATGATATAATGATGATTAACTTATAAAACTATAAATCTTTTTTTGTGAACCTGAATCTCCATTTCATGGAGGCCTTATTCTCTATAAGTCAGTGGTAAAAAGAAGTGTCGTTCATCTGTTTCTGACCTAGTAGTTTAGGCTTCCTGCCACTCACTCATCAATGATTTATTTGTCATCCTAGTTCTATCACTATGACAAATTAATATTAGAAATCCACAGAAAACATCTGAGACTGAGAAAGTGGGTTCATTGTCATTCCACTTCTAGCTTAGGAAGTTCAAGCATGAATCACTTTTTTGACTATAATCCTGACTCCAAAATCAGAGGGACTATTTCTGAGTTTTAGTGTCTTAAAACAATAATCTCTATCATATTCTTCAGAAGATCAATTTTGCAATAGCACTTAGATAAGATTTTAACTTACTGGTATAATGTTTTTTTTTAACTGATTGTTTAATCTATTCTTTCCACAATATAGTTTTAACACTTCTAAGATACTGAAGTTAGTCATAGTTGCTACAGGTACTAGTGTTTTTTTCCAATAGCATCATGTCTTACAAAAGACTTTTATTTCAGTATAACTGCTTTTTTAAATACTTGCTGAAATTGGTCAAAATACTTCAATATCCTGCCACAATAAAGCATATTTTCATAGGCTGTGTATGTATTTATGTATTTACATTTATAAATACATACATGTGCATTACATTCATGTATGGGTATATAAAAAATATATATAAGAAAACATTTCTTAGTATTAATTTGGAACCTGTATGTAATATTTAAATCTGTATTTTGCTACCTTGGTAGGTCTTGCTCTCAAAAAATTTAAAAGCCTGATTTTCTTTTTGAAAACTACTTAAACTATTACCTGGTTATTCTGTCATTAAAAGTTGTATTTCTATTCTTTGTCTAATTATTGTACAGTAAAGTGTATGAATTTGAAGAGTCGATGTGTATCTGTTTTGTCATTTTCTGTTGTGTGTTTGTTTGTTTTTTTTCTTGAGCACCTGGAATCCACTAACCATTAGCAAAAGTCACCGTGTACTGAACTGTATCTGAAAGCTGACAGTTGGTTCTATGCTTGCAAAATAAGCACATGAATAAATGTACTAGGAAATATATTAACCTGTCATTTTTATCACTGATGTCCTTTCCACGAAGAATAGAAGCATGTTAAACTTACCTTTTCGTTTTCCTATATGTGAAATTACTTTTTTCCATTTTAAAGGCAATCTGCCACAAAAAAAGTAATAACGTAGTTGATTGTACTGCCTCCCATCTTATCTTTTAAAGGATAAGGCTGCATTCTTTCATTTATGTACAGAGCCAGAGGCTGCTTAAATGAAAATGTGATTTAAAAATAAAAGGTGTTAATGAATCTATGGAGGTTTGCGTTCAATTCCAGAAGCTTATTTAAAACAAAGCAAACAAGTTTTAGTGGGTGCATAGGTACAGATGCTTATCTCTTTCATTCATTTGTTTGAGTTTTTTAGTACTTGAGGTGGAAGTAATTATTGAGAAATTCTACTGCTTAGGAATTGTCAATCATTTGCTTACAAATAGGAGGAAAGTGGGTTTTGCAAGTATTAGCTTACTAAAATAGAACAGTTATTTCTACTAAACATTTAAATTACAGTTGATGAAAACACTTAAGTAGCTGTGCTTTGCTGCACAGATGGTAAAACATCTACTGCTTTTATTCTGTACATCAGAGTTAGGTGAAAATTCTCATGATTCAGCGTTCAACACTCTACCACTGAACAAACACAATAGTACTTGGGGAGCTAGTGCATGGGGGAAGATAGCCAAATCAAAATGCACTTCTTCAAATGGTTACATTATGTCTGTTACATATGGGGTGGGTTTTTACGAGTTTTTCACTTCAGCGAATCGGTCACCTGTATCAGTAGCTAGAAAAAAAATACGTAGCTGTTTGTTTCGTTCTTGTAAAAGCCGTTCAGTAAGATTTCTTTTGCCAGGGAAAATAGTGTGGGAACACTGGGCTTCACCATGATTGGTTAAGGTGGGGAGCGCCATGCACCCTGTGCCCCTTGATGCTGCCCAGCAGCACCATAAAGCTATTTACAGTTGTTTGGGCTCTTGCTCTTCTTTCCGTCTGCTGCTTCCTCGTGTGCAGCACAAGAGAAAACTAGAGGTACTGCTGCTGTCCCTGTTGGTGCAGCCTGACCCTGTGTTACTCAAGTGCTGTGTTAAGTCTAGGGGTTCTCTCAAACAAACCATCAGTCCCACTCCCAGCTGCTGGCTTGGGCTGGCCATCCTCCCTGCAGGAGAGTCAAGCATAATTGCATGTCACAGAGCAGAGTTTCAGGAAGAGGAGAGAAGCACTTACTCCTCATCAGATGCATAGTAGGATTTCAGTGTTTTGAAGGACAGATCAGGCTTTTACTCTTTGAATTAAAGGAAGCAATATATGTGCCTTATTTCCACATTGAAGTTCCACAGATTTAGCTATTCTATGATAAAATCTCCTTGATTTTTGGAAGCAAAATCATGTTGTTGTGCATTAGCTAGAGGCAGAATAAAGTTCAGTGGTGAAAAACTCCAGTGCCACACTTAATCTCACTGAATGAAATGCTTAATTGGGGTGCAACACCAGTTCTTATGTTTTTACAATCAAAGCTGTGGTTAGGCCAAAGCTCTTTTCTAATTAGATTCTTCTGGAGATCACTTTCTGGTGAATTATACAGGAAATTGGCCAATACATTATTTACTTTATGAAATTTCAGCCTCCAGAAAAACTGCGGAAATGTTCTTCTTACTCCTTCAAGCTTTTCTTTATCCTGTATTGCCCCAGTAGTGACAGTATATAAACTTGTTTTCAAAAAGAATTTGGTTTTAATTAGCAGCATTTAAACAACTTTTTTAAAAACAGTACGACTAAAGATATCATGAGTGATTGTCATCAGACTAAATTGTACATAGGGATGCATTATGTATACTTACATATTGCAGAGAATATATTATACATGCTTTTAATAATGAAGTCTTTGAAAAGGCTTAACCTTAAAATCGTCATGCTATACTTTGCTTATCCTATGTTCCCTATATTTTATTAATTTCTGGCATAAACATAGGCTTTAATTTTTTTTAACAATGATTATGAGCTCACACTAGAACTGCAACCTGTGCAATTTTAAAGTACAATTTAAAAGTTATCTTTTGTGTTCAAAGACTTGCGTGTTAATAATGGGTCTCATCCATGGTAACTGGGAAGAGACCTACTGCATTTTCTTAACCGCTTTTTCAGGACCCAAAAGTGATTCTTTCTTATACGTAGTACTGGGATTTACTCCTCTCTAGCTATTTCCTGGAGGAAAGATTTAGCCAAACGTAAATCTAATATTACCATAACCACCATCTTAAGCTTAAATCCCAAATTTGCGGCTCTTTCCTTTAGCCTTTTCTTTGCCTTTTTTAAGGGGCTAATATATTTGGGGATAGGAGGATGAAGATGTCAGGCTGTTACTTTCCAATAGTAGAATAACTTTTGCAAAGTGATCTTCAAATAGTTTTTAGACAAAAGAATGTATTTAGGATAATGGCAGATTTTTTTAGATCTTTTTGGGTATTTAGTTTGGTTGGTTGGTTTGTCTAGATTAACATAGGTATAGGTCCTAGCTGTATATTAAATGGACATAGTTTGAAACTGAATGTTAGGCCTGGCTTACAGAACAAATTGTGTTTAATGATATATTATCTTGCTACAGCGTAAGCCATTAAAACATGTCGTCCTAATTAGCTGTTTGTAATAATCCCGTGAGAACTGGCGACTGAAACTCTTGATTGCTTGCTTGTTTTCTTGGACCAGTATTTTTCTTTTTTGCTTGTAACTGTACAGTTGCTGACAAAGATTCTCTTATTATTTCATTCTGAATAACCTTTTGTTTGTATTATGATGTGTTTATTTAAAGAAATGTGTTAACTATCGAAAGCTAAGAGTTAAAACCAGTAGTCTGCTAGGTTCAAATTTGCACAAGAATTTCCATTCTTGGAAATATTGCACGTAATTCCTGTAAGCAGGGATATCTATACGATATCCATACCATATCTCTGGAATGCTTGCCTTGTAGCTGGACCAAGTCCATCCTGTTTTGCCATTTTCTTTCCTTCGAATTCCATTACTTGGGTTTGGGGAGGCAAGATCACCTGCTCTGTCTGAGTACCTGCACACTTGGTGTAGACACTATCACTGTGTGGTGGTTGCTTCAATTGAACAAAGTGGTTTCACTGATAACTTTCTTGTAATTTGATCACTGATCTTATTAGGAAGATGTTCACACAAAATGATCAATTCATATTTGTATAGTACCTGGCAGGCATATTTTGATGTTGCTGCTATTATAGCAAGTTTAGAGACAAAAGAGGTTTGGCCATTTTATATTCACATTTCATTTCGTTTGAAATACAATATTGCTTTTCAACCAACTACATAAGCAAAATGCTTGGTTTAAGTCTCTATCAGGACAAATACTTTAAATCTTAGAAGCTGAGTGGTGTTTATCATTAAGCCTGTTATCTCATGGAGACTGCTGGAAGTTTATCCTCTGTGAATTTTGGCTAAGCTATTACAGATTACTGGTGTGCCAATAGCATCTTGCATTTACAAGGAAGTTTGGAAAATTTGAGCAAAGTAATGAGTGTCTAGAGTCTGTTCCATCATACCTGTACCATCCAGCACCTGTGGAACAGCTACCAGAGGTTCCCATTTCTAGGATGGGAGATTTCATACTGAGTAACACTGAGTTACCTATTGCTGACGTATCTCTAATGTCTTACGGTTGTTTCACTCTCTTAGGTTGCTAAGGCTGATCCTAGTAGCTCATAAATCTAAAATAAGCCGCTAGCCATCTAAGCTCTTGCATTTAGCACTTTTATAGTGTGAAATAAATGTAAATAAGATTACAATTTGGCCTACTAAATTTTTAATGAAAAAAAATTTATAGTAATTTCTCATTTTAGTGTAGGTGGTATAGAAAATTAATGCTAAGACCTCAGAAAGTTTTGTTTTGTTTTCATTAGAGCTTGTCATTCTGCAGAATGTTACCCATGAACTTAAAACTAGAGCAAACTTCTACTCAGATTTCTTTCCCAAGGATAAGATCAATAGCTTGATTAGCATATATTTGTGGTAATGAAAGTAAGTGTTGACATGCTGAGCTAAACAGAATTTGAGGAACAGCTAAACAGAGAGCTTTCTATTTAGTTCAAAACATGTTGATATCTTTGGTCATTATTCTCTTTGGGAAGTGACTTTCAAGGTGTATGCGTACCCCCTGTTTAAATTTCAATCTCATTAGCCTCGTTTGATGTATTGACTGTGCTAGCTCTAAGAACACTATGTGTGTGAGCACAGTGGAAGCAATTGAATGAAGCTGAAAGACTTGGTCTCCTAGTCAAGAATAGTTTAGGAAGAATATTGTCCACATTTGCATAGACTGAAAAACAAGCAGAGTGGAAATCCATCAGTCCCTTACTTGTTCATTCTTCAAGTGTTGTACCTCCTTAAACTATAAAGAAGTTTTGTGGTACACAAAACAAGAAGGTTGTTTTTTTTTCCTAGGAATTTGTGCTCACTGAGACCATCTCAGTAATTATCATCTGTTATTCATTTAAAAGAAGGTTGCAATTTTATGTCCTTGTATCAATTTTTTGAGAAAACAAAGGTTGAAATTGATTTGAATCTTTTAATGTTTTATTCAAGATAGCATGAAGGAGCAATTAAAGTATGGTAGTGAATGTACTAAGAGTAATACTGATTGTTTTAGACAGGTGGAAATATGATCCCATACATTAAAAACATTTATTAGAAAATCAAAATGCAGAACAATGACAGTTAGGTGAACAACCAGCTGTAGAATATTACTTTAGTAACTGATGAGACACATAACTCTTCAGAATTCTGCATGGGTAGGAAGAAGAAAATGGAAGAATATATCAGTGTTAATTCCCCTTCCTCGATCCCACACAATCTCTTGAAATTTGCAAGTTAGATGACTCGGTCTTCAAAAGGAGGCTGTAGCTTACTGAAGATTGCATTAGGGTAATATTGATTGTAAAGAGTAAAAATACATTCTTTGATCTTTCTGTTCTATCAGTAATTTGAAATCATTGCAGTCCACAAATCAAAAACTACACAAACTGCAAGTAACAGCACACTGTAGCTTGCTTGTGTCTGTGTGTTTTGTTGGTTTTGGTTTGGGTTTTGTTAGATAGGGGTTCTTTTGTTAGTCCTTGCTAGGAATTAAAATGCTTCCTCTGCTAATGATATTTATCCTCTTCCTTGCCTGTCCAAGTCCGGGACTGTCCTGGTACAAGGATTATTAGATACACTATGGCAACTGCTTCAACAATTTTGTTTTTCCCTAAACTGTCACCAAAGATTTCTAAAATACAGATTACTGCATCAGCTGGAGATGAGTTTGCTCTGATTTTCCACCTGCTGCTGTTATTTGTAGGGTTAAAATAATATTGTGAATGACTACATCTATTGGCAAAAGACAGCGTAGCAGTTATAGTGATGTATTAGTGCACTGAAAGGAAGTGAATCAATGCAGTTTACTGCTGATCACACCAACAGACACCTACTTGTCAGTACTAATACATGGTGTTCTGTAGAACATGACATAGTTGCAAGCCTTGTTGGGCAAACGGATTCAGAGAAAGAAAACAGTATATAATACAACAGGAAGGTTAGATGTTCCCATAACATGCTCATATAATCTTATTTGTAGTGAAGAACGTGTTCATGTTGAATGCAGCTCAGTCTGTCTCCCACATTTCTAACATTCCTGGTTTGAATATTAGAATGACCGTATGTATTAGACCACAGGTCAGTCTAGTGTAACATCCAACAGCGGCCCATGATGGATGCTAAAAGAGAAGTATATTAACAAAGGAAGCATAAAATGATAATTCCTCAGAACTATCTTTCTTTCCTCCAAGGATTTGCAGCACAAGGATTTCTAGGCCAGAGTTGGCACTTCTTTTCAATATTGCTATGTATAAACAAAGTTACTGAAAAGGCTCAGATATGGTGGAGAGAAGGCCTGGGTATATTTTTTTCTATTGTTCTAAATGATCAGAGTCTGGTATCATTTGGGTGTATGAACAATTGAATGTATAATCACTGATAAGTCAGTGTTTCTTGATGAATGTATTTGCAGTTACAACAGGCTGATGAATTGTTCTGAGCTGCCAGAATGTTTATAGATGTATCCATTGTTCCTTGGGAAAGTAGTTGTAAATGTCCAATTCATTAATTCTTAAGAAGGAAAGTACATATGGAAATCAGTATTTGTTTATATCTCTTTAGATGTTTTTAAATGTTATGAAAAAGCTTACAGTTTTTAAAAATAAACCTTGACTTACTGACTAAAGACAGTACTATAAGAACATAAAATGAAAGCAATCTAAAATACACCTTTATTGCATTCTGACACATGCATGTTTGTGAGTAAACTACAAAAATTAAGAAAAACTATAGAGTCAAATTTAATTAAAAAAACCCCTCTCATCCATCCTTTCCCCCACCCATCCTTTTCACGGCAGTCACAAACAGTACTTGTGCTACTTGCTTGGCTGTTTATACAGGCATAAACTCTTGTTTCTCATGCTGGTTGCCAAGCAACTATTTTTGTATTTCATGCCTTGCACTGCAGGCATTAATTTCTGTCATGTTCCTTTGTTTGTTTATTCTATACTCAAGAAACCTTTATAGATAAAAATGAGGAAACTTTTTGTAAGGAAAACAAAAAAAAGTAATTGGGAATAATCCAGTACGTTCGCTGGATACCACAGGAGAAAAAACTCATACAGTTGTTTCACAGAGGACCAAAAAGGTATCCTCAGCATGTGCAAAATCAAACTGGAACTCACTCAGAGTGAATCTTAATGGAATATATCAAATATCCACCCTCCAAACAGTAAGCAAAGGGAGAGCAGGCATTAGATTATGGTTAGGGTCATGCTTCCCTGATCCCTTCTTCCTTCTGTTTCTCTAATTGTGTATTAGGTATTTTATACTGTTACTCAGCTACAGAGCCCTTCATACTCTCCAGTATAAGTATGCCCTCATTGCCTCTAAAACTGGCCTGCATAATTCCCAGCTTCAGTTTAAATAGAAAGAATTATTTCAAGGAGATCAGTAATCAAGTAAAAGTAATTCTTTTGATAGTTACTGTCTAACCTGGTTGATATATCTTTCTGACACTGAATTGTTTTTTCTCCAAAGTACAAAAAGAAAAAGACTCAACAGGAAGATTATTTCTCTGTTGAAGCTATTATTTGTTAATACTACTTTTTCAATCTGGTTATCATAGTAGCTATGATCAATTTGACTGATGATCAAATCCCAAAATCATTTGGGTGTTTTTGCAACTGTGTAACAGCAAGGCAAACTGGATCAGCTGTAGTTAGCTAAAATTATTCTGGTCATATTCAGAGACTGATTTTTATCCTTCATGCCCAAGCAGTGTTGACTAGAGAATGTGCTTGCTGAGCTGTTCTCTCGCCTTTGCAATTTGTAGGAAGGAGGACTGGTAAATTGAGAAATATGTATAGGTAGAGGTTGCACTTGACAATTGTGAAATTATTTTTAATATACTTTAGTGGATTGGGAAGTAAAACATCAATAAAAATGCTTACCTCTTTTCATTTTTAAAGACCTTTATGACAATACATTTATCCTCACAATACCACTGGGGAAAGTAGACAAGTATTAGCATTTCTGCTTTCCAAAGAAACTGAAACCATGTTTGTTTGATACAACAGAACTATTAAATGTCAGAGACAGGATTACTAACCTAGTCCTTTGAGCTTATCTCTCACGGGGATAATCTTTACTGGTGAAATAGTGAGCTTTATTTTTGCTGTTGCACAGTAGTATACTACAGCTGAGGAAAAGTAACTTCCAAGGTAATTCTTTTTTCTGATTCTTAGTGTTGCAGCTAACCTTCAGGTTTTAAGGGATGACTTTTTTACCCATGATTGCTGTTAATCTAACCTAACATAGTTCTCAGTGATAAAATCTAATCATAAAGATGTAGTTGCATGCTAGTTGAGTTCAGTTTACACTGCTAATATAACGTAGAGCAAATAGTCCAGCAATTCTGCCTGAAGAATATACTTCTGTATCACTGTCTAAATGAGAAGCCTTTGTACCTCTACTAGTGATGTACTAGTTGAGTATAAAGCAGTAATTCATGCAAAAATGAGGTGTAAACATAGGAACTGCTTCCAGTAGTAAATGACTGTGGCAGAATTGAACCGACACTGTACCTCAGTTTGCTGTAGTTGATTCTGCTCCCAACAGCCTAATTTCAAGCTGTCTTCTAGCAATGTAGCTGTCTGGGAACATGAAAGAGTGGGGAAGCTGCGGAGGTGCTCTGCCAGCCCTCCTTCTCTGCTTCCTGAACCTTGTTCCAGAAATAGCAGTGGACAACTGAATTGTGTGTTATCAACAAAAGGTATAACATCACACTGTCCTTCCATGGCCTTTCTTTTTTTATTTTTTTAAAGTGCAGAAGGCAGAAAATTGATTGAGCAAGGGAGGACCTGTGTACAAGGGGAAGTGTGCTGGCAGTGCAGTGTGTAGGAAAAAAAACTACACGTAAGTCCAGGCATGGTACTTAAACAGGCGAATGATCTACTTCTGGAATATTTTTTTATTTTTACATCCCACTTTGACAGCAGTGAGCTGCATCTTTCTGAAATAAATGTTATTAAAAAAACTTCAGAAACTTTATAGTATGAAGAGTATGCTTCACTGCAGTTGAAAGATTTTTCTTTTGAAAAATATTAACTTTGCATGCTGCAACAAAGAGGAAAAGTTATGCAGTAAATGCCAGAAAGCATGTCACTTCAACAAGGAATAATGTTTCAGAAAAAATGCTGTCTTGGAAGTCTGCAAGAAAGTGCAGTTAGGATCTGTCCTGCTGCTGTGTTTGTGCATAAATCAGTGCATGATAAAGACATAACTGCCAAGGCAGAAGATCGAATACTGTGTCTCCATTGGGGGCATATTCAAGTGGCTTTTGTTCCACTCCTCAGAGGTAACACGCAAATATGTAAGTACAGTCTAACCGAAAGAAAGCTTCAGATTCTGTCTCTCCTCCAGTTAGCTGTAGTACAAAGGTTTCATCTTTCCAGGTACTGTTTACTCATTGCTTTGATTTCAGTGGGAGTTATAGACCATACCAACAAATACCAATTAGCTAACAGCTTGCAGGGAGGAAATTATTTCTTTTTCTTTTCTTCAGGAAAAGAACCAACATTCAGAAGAAAAATCAAGTGTTTTCCCGGCATCCTTTTTGTTTTAATGCTTCTGTTCGACCTGTCTTCCACTTGCTTTCTCAGCATCTGCCACTGTCTACAGCTCACTAATAACATTCAGAGTGGACCATGGATTGCATCAAAGCAAACTTGGGAGTGACTACTGCGATGTGGCTAATGCTGTGTTGTTAGGCTGACATCCTTCTGTGTAAACATAACCTTGTTCCACTTCTAATTCTGCAAGATAGTGATAAAACAACAACAAAAATCCGCCTACTAAAAGCAGAATGACTTGTTAAATAACTAATTGGAAAGTAAACAATTTACTCTTTTGGAGATTAAGTGACATTTTTCTAGTGGATTTCCTCTCACATCCAGTAATCAGCTGGAGAAGAAAGCTGGAACCTACTGCTTTACTGATTTACCTGTAATGGATATTGCAGAGAATAAGATCCTAGTAAAAATGGGTAATTGAAAAAAATCTTAGCATATAATTTGTTTACACTATTCTAGACAATAGTTGGATAGAAGAGAAGCACAAAAGGGACTAAAGAGATTAGCCCAATTCTCTAGAATTAATTGATCATACACGCGTTCAGATATTAACATATCCTTGATTTAATGAAGAAAACTAAGACCTTACAAAGACAATTGAACTACTGATGACTTGTTCCGCCATTATAACTGTTCCATTTGCCAGCAGGTTATCATGATGTTGCTAACAAATGCCATTTTTTGGTGATTGCAGTTTCAATTCTGTCTGCAAATACAAAATTAACAGTCTTGCCTTGACTATAATCTTACCTTCTTGGTGACTACTGTGCCTAAAACAAGCTCTGTTGAGGTTTCTTTCTTCCTGAAACTTTATTTTCTGTATTCTGTTCTTCTAAGTATGCACATCAGAAAAGAGTCAAGCTCTGCCAGGGCAGCAGGAGTCTTACTGTTCCCATGCAATCCCTCCCCTGACAATTGACACCACGCAGGTTTACTGCCCAGCACTGGGGCATTTGCCTCCCCAGGATATCCAGGTATCGGCAATCTTTCTTGTATTTAGAGTCTTTGCGTTTAGGAACATTTTAACATGACCTTAAATGTTAAACAGGTCTGTAGTTGTATGCATATGAAAGCCTATTTATAGCCATCAAGAACAACAATATTATGCCATTTAATTGCTGGTTTATAGAGCACATGCTTATTCTTCAGTGTTGATGTTGCCTCATTAGTTTGCCAGGGATGATGGAGTCCATTAAACCTGTGTACGCAAGAAAATTGAATGAACTTAGATAAATTAGATCAGCCCTCTTGTGTAGACAGTTTTAGTTTGGGGAAGAGTGTCTTATAACAATTTAGATAAAGTAAACATAAGCCATCATTATCCACAGAGGAGCTTACATTGACTTAACTAAATCACTTTCTAAAGAAATATTTTTTTTCTAGAGTGGCACAATTCCCTTGTGTAGAGAAGAACTTATTAGGTTGTCTTTTTCCTGAACAATGTTAAGAAACTTTCCAGAGGGTCCCTATATTATCTATGAACTAGAAGAATTCAAGAAACTTTTAGGCTCTCTTGTAACACGCTTCTTTTTTAGTTTCACAACATGGGATGGACCTAACCTAACTGTGCAGAGAAAGGGACTTACCCAAGTTCATTTCAAGTTAAATACCCAATATAGGTTGCCTGTTGGTGCTGCCTGCTTTTCTCCATTTACTATAGAGCTGTGGGCTATGATTTCAGACTTAGATATCTAACGTTGAATTCAGAAACTGTTGCTGTGGCTTAACTGACTACACAGCTTCTGGAACACGACTTCGTGCAATCAATTCCTATTTGGTGTAAACATTATTTTTTAGAAAGCAAAATCTAATTTTTATTTTTAAAGTGTTGAGAGGTTATCACAGTTCTTTTTGCATCTTATTCAAAAATTATTTTGAGATGCATATAATTTTTTATTGAAATCTACTTCAAACTTACTCCAAAGCCAGCTGAGGTAGTACTGTAAAGAAAATATGTAAAATTTCTGATTGTTGTGCAATATTGGCATTTTTAGGTCCTGCATGATATCAAACTTTTAGTTACACAAAATGGCAAATGAAAGCTGCTTGGCTTCTTGTGAAGTCTTACATAAAATGACAGAAAAGGGGCACTTCAAGCTCCTTTTAAGAATCTTTTTATTTTTATTTTTCACCTGGGTAATGAAGGAGTAGCCCCTGTATAGTTGTGAGAATAATGTTAGAGGAATTGTTGTAGGGTTAACATTGTAAGATTTATTGTCCATTTTCAGTTTCCTGCAAGCTAGATGTAGGTGTTAGGTAGTTACGTTCAGATGCAAAAAATAACCACCATAGGCACACAGCAATAATCATAGCAAAAGGTTCGTGTTGTGCTAAAAACCATTTAATTGTTCAGACGTAGGTATGATGCCTATATGGATCTGAACTAACACAAAATAAAAAACCCCATATTGTGCGCTTAGAAAGATTCTCATATCTGTGGGAGAAGTAAAGATAAGAAACCTGCCTGTAATCAGTAGTATAACTGGAAACAAGCTGAGGTTTTTTTGAGACTGCTGTGTGGGATGTGTGTATGTGTCTGAGGCAGAGAGAAAGACAGGCGATGATGCCTAGGATGAATCAATGATTTTTACTGTAGATATTTAATTTGTAAGGTGTGTGTTTCCAGTTATTTTTGAATGCTTGTTTTAGATAGGCTACAGAAAATACAAGTTCCAGAATATATTGAAACTAGAGTCAAACCTCTGCAGTGAACTTCAAATGAGCAGGCAGCTCCACTTACCTAAAGAGCACTGAGCTGAACAGATACTTAGTTGTTCAACCAAAGAATTCTGGAAGAATCATGAAGTCAAACTTTTGGGAAGAAAGCTTTAACACGTTGCACGTTGGGATACTAAACGAATACTTCTTCTAAGGGTGTGTAGGTCTCTTCCTCAAAACTGTTATTTTATTTCATGGACCTGCTCCTTCAAAATTGTCTCTCTCTTCAAAATGGGTTTGTTTTGTTGTGTTGTTGTGTTTTTTGTTTTTTTTTTTTTTTTAAATTTTAGATGGCTTGATGTGATTTGTTTCTACAAATAATTAGGTCTTAAATTATATGCCTTACAACCGTGTGTATAAACACATGCTAACAATAGGCAGAGTTCTGTTACACTAACACATCTGTAGTATACCTTTGCTCCTTATAAAATTAGATTGTCTGAAACTGAAAGTACACACAAGCTGAGCATAAAAAAAAAAACTCACAGAGAAAAGTTGCCATCTCATAGTAAGGGAAAAAGTTATACATCTTATTTAAATATTTATATCTCTTTCAGATTACTAGTTGGCATTTTGGTATCATGTTCTGGCCAAGAATATAATTTTATGCTGCCTTAAGTCTTGCCATTTTTAAAAAATAATATCTGATGTAATATCCAGATGAAGTTCACTTAAAGATCTTAAGAACAGATGGATCTGTCTAAAAATCATAAGAAAAGGCTACTTGTCTACTTAAACGGCCGTTATCAAGTCCATGGTAACTAACTCGCAGGTTAATGGACTAACATTATTTGTTTAATACATTTGTAAAGCAAATATTTTGCTCTCTAAACATGTTTAATGCACTGTTAAGTTCCGAATAAAAGAAGCATTACTGATACTGTTATATAATTAGTAGAAAATACGTTGTCACAGGAAGTAGTTGCTCTTAGATGCACACTTCTGCTGAAGAAAGTAGAGATGAGCCATTTAAATTTTTACTTCCAGGTACTTTAATGTGTTTTATGTGGGCTGATGCATCAGCAATACTGCAATTGTGTTATTGTGTTTTCAAAACCATCTCTGAAACGTTTTCAGATGGTTTTGAAATACCCTAAATTTATGTATTTTAAGTGAGATGGATTACTGATTTGGCATTTACAATTGAGGTTACTTATGGAGGGAAGGAGAACAATTAGGTACAAAGCAGGTTGCTAAACGTTCAGGTTAACTGCTTATGGGCAGTGTCTTCTCTTCTAACCAGCCCAGTTTTTCAAATGTTGCTTGTCACAACTGTTTGCTGAATGTTGACAACACATACACTATTTTTCTTTATTTTCATTCTTACATTTTGCTCTTGATTGTCAAAAGCTTCCTCATCTCGTCCCTGCCCTTGCATCTCCCTTCTGTCAGCAGAGCAGATGTGCTAGAGGCTGAGGAGAAGTGGTAAAGCTAAACTCAATTATTTTGCAAGCTGAGTAGCACAGCTGCTTGTGAAAATAGTTTCATCTTTGGATAATAGAATTTCATTAAAAGTAAAATATAAAAACATATTAATTTGATACCATTTTGATTCAGACGGGAGGAAAAGAGTGCAGAGTTCTGAGAAAATCACGGGGTCCCTTTTCCAAATGTTACATGTCTAAGTTTGCAGAGCAATGTTCATGTTATACTTTTTAATCTTCTGTTGCGTTAAAATTCAAAATTAAATGTGTCATAATCAAAATAAAACACTTACAGTCAGTATTATTCTGTTTTTTTTTCCTCACAACAGATTATGCTTAAGTGTCTGTTCTGGTTTGGCAAATGTTATATACATACAGAGCATTCTGTTTTATGGAGGGATAAAGGTAGCTTAGCCTGGCAGTTACCCTTGCTGCTTTTATAGTAAGATTAAGATAAGAGGTTAGAGGACAACAGGATAGTTTAGTTCTTGATAATATTGGCAATATCACAGCCTTTCCGTTAATTGAGATTTTTGTCATAACTGCTTCTTTGGCAAATGATATTCTCCAGATTCCAGTTAAGTAAGTAGTTAATTTGTCAAAAGTTATTCCCCCCCCCGCTATCAAAAACTGTCTCTAGCTAGAGCTTTTGAAGTATACTTAGATTTAGAGTAATAGAGGGTTTGGGTTTTTTCAGGACAGTAATTAATTAAATACAAATTTAGATTAACTTTGAAACGGTCTGCTGGTACATGCAGATGCTTCTTCTTGGCCTTGCTTGTGTGCTTGTTTGTTCCCCATCTTTTTGTCATCCTCTGGTCATCACTGTTTGTTATGCAGGGTTGTAGCAGCTGTAACTCTCAACCTGTGATCACTGTAAACAATTTGACATTCTGTTCCAAGTGCATTTGTCTGATTAAGTAATTCAGTACAATCAGTTTCCTTTATTGGTAAAACCTCATGATGCCAATTTTCTGGGACACCATAGAAGCTACACCCACAGTACTTTTGACCAGTATATATGGAAATTCATTAATTATAGTTTCAACATTCACTAGCTAATGATTTAAGTACATTTTAATGAATTAAATGTCATTCTTTTTTTGTGTATTGCACCAACAAATCTGCACTTAGTTTTCCTTGAGAAAAAACATCTACTTTGCCAGTTTGTGATAATTTAATTATGTGCTGATATAATTCATCGTTAGAAAGGTATTGTACTCTTGTAAACTATTGTTTATCAATACGTAAGAAGCAACTGAATTTGATTCACACTTCTTCAAAGGATTTGTGAGTCTCTCTCTCTAGAAGAATCCTCAAGTGGTTTCTAGAGGCATTAAAAAAAATTACAACAGCAAATGTGAGGACAGATAACTTGTCAAAGGTTAACTCTGGTTTTGTGGCAGAAGACTAGATATGAGTTAAATTAATTCCTTTTGAGATTCTACTGATTCATCGTGATCAACAGCTTGATGTAGATAGTTTTATGGTTATACCTTATTAGACTGTCACAATTTTGGGGGGGGGATAATACACGTGAGTTTTCACCATCGATAGCTGTTTCAAGGCTGTTGCAGTCAGCTATTTGTCAAAGATGACTGAAGTAATCTTAGGAGTTACTTCTGGATTCCCTCAATGGACATGTGGTCCCCTAGCTCCTTGCTACGAGGTGGATTAAACTTCTTTCTCCTGGAAAAGAAAGAAAACAGAGTACTGCTGCTGTGTCAGAAAGCGGTTAAACTTGTTTTCCTGTGGAGAGTGAAATTTATGACTTTTCTGTGCTAAAGTTAAGGCACCGAGGCTGTGGTAGGGTTTTGGGTTGGCTTATTTCTTGTTTGCTTTCTGCGGTGGGAAGGAATTGTAATTGCTCATTGTCCAACGGCCCGAGGGGAATTGTTGTGTTTGCTTTCCCCTGCCGAGAAGCCTCGCTGTCTGTTTGGCCTCAGCAAGGTGTAACCCTGGTTTATTTATTCTTGCCTGCTGAGAAGAGAGGAAGACAGGTAACTAAATGGTTTGTATGACCTTAGCTGAAGAAGAAAAGTTTCTCATTTTTTGCTGTTGCTGAAAACGTTGCTGGAAAATTGTACTGTCAGTTCTTCAGGTCAGCAAGGAGGGGAATGAGCTGTTATCTCCTTCTGCTGGGGAAGGAACATAACTGGATGTCCTCTAGCTCTGAATCCAGGAACCCGCACTTTCATGTCTGTCAACTTTTTTTTTCTGAAACTTTATCTAATGGATGTCCTGATTCAAGCATTCAGGGCAACAAATTAAATGGAGCCATTTATTTCTAATGTCAGATCAACAACATATGCTTTCAGTAACTGTCCAAAATAGTGTTCAGTGAAAGTAATATGTCTGAACATGGTAAGTCTTTTTGCTGGTTTGATTTTGGACGGTTTTTAATGATCTTGCACAGTGTTGGGTACCTGCATTTAAGAATAGACCTTGTTCTGAATTCTTTTGTGCAATAACTGTTTAGGATATGAAATTCTCTATAGCTTTATCATGTTCTCTTTTGTAAAAAGCTATAATCTGATTAAATTGGTGAATTTTACCGAGTTGACGTCTTTGAGTCAAGGTAGTCTTGGAGAAGAAAAGAAAATCCTGGTAAAGGTCACTGATGGCCTCACAACACATTACAAAGAAAGGAGCATTCTTTTGGGCCATGGGAAATTAAACGGTCTCTTTTCATCTAGTAAAAATAAATTCCTTAATAACAAGTAACATAGTGTTATTCCTAAGCCTTTTTAGCTCATAGTTAGTAACAACGTTAAGAGGGTGCCAGATATAGGGGAAAGAACTACAGAAGGCTGAAGACAAAGATCCAGCCTTGCAGATATGTCTCGCCAGGCCTGAGCAGAGGGGAAGGATTACCTCCCTCTACCTGCTTGCAATGCTCTGCCTAATGCCACCCAGGGTGCAGGCATTAAAGTGTTATTTTATGGTTTTGCTACAAACACTGTCTGGTGTAGTATCACCTGTATGTGCCTCTCTTCATTCTGTAAGCGTTCAGGAGTCTTGATGATCAATTTGCACTGGCCTTTTAAAAATCCGACCAAATAGTATACAATACCTTAGAAATATGGTAGAGATGGGGATTTAATATATTAAACAACTGGATATCCATAAACAAGATCACATCAAAAATAAAAAAGAGAGAAACTATTAAAATTTACATGCATAAACATATGTACTGTTGTATGGCATGGCAATTATTTTGGAAAGATACATTTTACACACTTCTACTACTGTGTTTGTGGAAATAGTGGTAAGAAAAGCAGCCATAGGCTCTCATTTTAAGGAGAGACATTAGCTCTGGTGTTCAGGTGAGACAACTATTAACTTTATTGTAATTCTGTCCACGAAGATCTAGAATCACTGCATTTTTTTAAAAGGTCTCTTTATTGTCTGTTAACGCAGACATTAAAGAAGCTGAATGAGGCTCACTTTCTCCATTCTCCTTCCCTGAGGGCTGGTTTATTCTTTTCCACCCCCTCCATTTCTTCCAAAAAGCACCAAAACATTTCCCTCTTAAATGAGTTCTAACAGGGAACTAAAAAGAAGAAAATTAAAGAAAAAAAAACAAACAGTAATAAATAACGGAGAAAGATTTTTCTTCAGTATTTGCCCGTACCTTAATCATCCAAACATTCTCAGCCCTTACAAATCTTTAGCTTGACTAAAATCTATTTTTTAGTAATAAATAATATTACCTAAATCAGTGTAACATTAGGTAATGTTAATTTCTTTTTTCTTTTTTTTTTTTTTGTCAAAACCCTAACAGTTCGAGTTCAAACTTTTCTAGAAGGTAGTGCGGTGGTTTATTTTATTTTAGTTTGGCATTTGTTAAGTTTTTATTTCTGAGAAATATCTTTTACCATCTCAAGGATAGGAATTCTGTAAGAAGTTAAATGAAGGGATTGTACTCTTTGTGCCTTTCAGTGCCTGTGGAATTCTTAGTTTACCAAGCAAAAGTTTTTCTTCATCTCTTACTTTCAATGAAGTGTAGGGAAAACATTTCTAGAGCTCATCTACAAAAGTATATATTATAGAAGCAGCATAAAAATTAAAGAAAAAAAATAAGGAAAAACATAGTCCAGTCACTTTATTCTGTTTTCAAGCGCATTATAGTTATTTTGGACTTTCAATGTAGTCGTTCTGGCCTTAGGATTAAATTAAAACAATTTCAGAATATACTTCCAAATAAGTTTTGTGTGATAGCCTCAAAGTGTCAAGGTATATAATTTGTATTGTATGTTCATTTTTGCTAAATCTCCATCTTAAAAGTACTATGATAGGTATTTGTTATGAAGTTCAAACCTGACGTTTAAAACTAATTTAGGCATGTCCATTTTCTGCTTCAACCACGGTAATAGCTGATCTGGACACAAAGCGTTGGAAAGCATTAGGTGAAGCTAATTAACGTGCATGCATTGTGCAAAAACTCATGCAGAATACATACAGTATTTCTGTATCTGATTTTTACAGTGGAAGGGAAAAGACCATCTTCTGACTAATAGATGTTTATTCTGTTATCGTGAAATTAATAAAGAGGGTGGCAAAGCTGCCATGGACTTTACTATCCAAGGTTTTGCTTGCCTACAGAACCAAATTGTTTTCACTGAGGTGCTTCAGTTGAGCTGGGTGATGAACACAGGGTCTCTGCTTGTCTGACTGCCCTCCCAAATGTTGCTTCCTCTCGCTAATTATCAGGGAAGAGCTGGAGAGGAAGAAAAGTTCTGCAAAGATTTCTTCCTGGACTCTGCATCCTTCCTAATGCTGGATGGATCTCAGATGAGCTAAGTAGGACACACCACCTTGGGTACCCGACTGGGACAGCTGCTCCCCACCAGCGGCCACTTGCCAGTTAGAGACTTGTCACTGGTGGACTCACTTTGCAGCTGTCCCAGGGAATATGCAGTGAGGATTTGAAGGAGACTTGTGATGTGTTGCAGCACTGCTGCTAGTTTGTGTTTCAGAAAACATTGTTCTCTTGTTTTCCCTTCTGTGCCTGTGTACAGGACAAGCTTACTCTCTACAGCTAAGTGGTGGAGCAGCTCTCCTACAGGATGAAGGGGTGGGAAAAGGAAGGGTTTTTTATGTAGACCTATTGGACTTTGACTTGTAATACAGGTGTGTTTTTAAGGAGCTGATACAGAAATCCTGCATATAGTGGTGCCAAAAGATGTGAGAAACTGGATTAAATTAACTTTCAGGTATTCTTCATCAGTAGTATCAAACAGGCTTCATTCATCCCCAGCTGCCTCAAAATTTCCAGTGCCCCTTTAGCTGTGCTGTTATAAAAGGATATGCTGCTACATGGTGAACAACATAGGAAATATTTTCAGGATTAAAAATAACCAAGAAAACCTGTGCACATATAAGTCAGCACAGGGTAGGAATGAGCAGTTAAGGTTCAATTAAGCTACTAATTCAAATGTTGAACTAACTCCATTTTGATAAATCAGTGCAGTTACCTGGCAAAGGTGCTGTAATATTTGCAGGGGGCGTGGGGGATGGTAGGATTCTTGGTGAGGCAAAATGGATAGAATATTGCTATTTGTTATTGTAGATCTTCATTGATAATTATTGCACTCTACCAAATTTTCTCTTTCCCAAAAAGATCCACCGTACCAGACAGAAGTGATACAGAAAACAGAATCAAAAAGTTAATGGGTATAGTACAATTTTTTGTGTTTCAGATTGCAAAATGTTAACTGAGTCAAGAAACATCAGAGAGAAACATCCCTGGGTAGAATTTTTTTTTTCTATTTTACAGCTATGGAAGACAAATAAGACAAACTGGTCAAACCCTACCTACAACTTATTCTAATGTGGGACAGAATAGACACAGCACCACAGAAAAATATATTTTTGTATCTAATTTAAAATATTTCCAGCCAACCTGTGGTATTCCTTGTGCAGGACATCATATTCAATGCATGTGTAGGAGTTAAATGGGTTAGCTAATCGTACTCTAGTATTATCTGCTCCTGAAATTACGTCAAATCTTATGCTTCAGCACGTAAAATACTTACGTCTGATAGTTGGAGGGACGTACGTTCAATTCCTTTAGATTATTTGTTTTTGTTGAAGAGTACCATCCACCTCTCTACAGATTTGGAGAATGGGAGCTGTGAGAAGAAAGATAGCAGGCTAACTAAATCAAGGGAGTCGTCTTATGGTGAAGACTTCGGGGGGGGCGGGGGGTAGGGAAGAACCCTAATTCTTCTTTTTCTGTTTCTCTGTCCGTATTTAAAACAAGGATGTAGAAATCCTATCAGAATCAGATGCATATGAATTTTATAATTTTCTGCAGTTGTGAGCATTCATGCCTTTAAAGTAATTCGTTCTTTTTAAAATAACAGCACACTGTATGTCTAAGTCTTTTCTATTATAAAATGTAAAATAAAATCAAATATTGTGATAACAGATGTATCTTTCAGTGCATGAAGATTGTTTGCTGTGCTTACTCATGTCCTCAGATGCATTCAGTTTTATTCAAGAAAAACTGATAAACTCAAATTCCACTTAAGTTTTTAAAAAGTCTGTTTTCATTCCTGATACATCACAACCTCTATTCAAAATAATAAATTTGTTCTCATTCAGAAGTGAAATTGTGTGGAATATATATTAGAAGAGAGCAAAAAACTTTGTCTTATCTTAAACAAACTCCGTGACATCCAATCAACCAAAATAAAATCAAAGCTTAAAAAAATCCCTCTTACACTCAAGTTACAGCTTCAGGTTTCCATTTCTCTTTTTCCTGAGTGAAGCTGACTGGCAGTGTGGATCCCACATACTTATCCAGAGGAAACCCTGGAATCTAGGTATGGTTAGGTGGGTGTTAGGAAATTCTTCTAATACAGGCTAAAAAGAACCCTGGGAGAGATTTACTCTGACAACCACCTCACCTTTGTTCTGCTCTGTGCATGCAAGTAAAAGAACTGAAGCATGTCACAAGACCTTCAAAAGTCCTGTACTGGCTATTCCATGTAAGATCTTCTCACATTTACCTAAAGAATCCTCCAATCCTTTCCAGCTAAGTATCAAAAAGATTCAGAGTGTACTTTAGGTCCCCCAGCGTTCTTTTGCTGTTATGATGAATCTTTTTTTGCTATGCTTCTCTCTGCTTTCAACCACATATGAAAAAAGAACAGCATAATTTATACCTTAATTATTTTTCTTATCAAGGAATTGCTTATGTAAATCTAGTATTTGTTTCCAGTTATTTTCAAACACTATTATTATTTTTCCAAGCATTATTTTTGTATGGAAAGAACCCTGGGAGAGATTTACTCTGACAACCACCTCACCTTTGTTCTGCTCTGTGCATGCAAGTAAAAGAACTGAAGCATGTCACAAGACCTTCAAAAGTCCTGTACTGGCTATTCCATGTAAGATCTTCTCACATTTACCTAAAGAATCCTCCAATCCTTTCCAGCTAAGTATCAAAAAGATTCAGAGTGTACTTTAGGTCCCCCAGCGTTCTTTTGCTGTTATGATGAATCTTTTTTTGCTA
The DNA here is from genome assembly GCF_034619465.1 of Leptosomus discolor. Lineage (NCBI taxonomy): Eukaryota > Metazoa > Chordata > Aves > Leptosomiformes > Leptosomidae > Leptosomus > Leptosomus discolor. Next base: position 92,184,873 of record NC_141391.1, on the reverse strand, counting down.
TGCTTCTCTCTGCTTTCAACCACATATGAAAAAAGAACAGCATAATTTATACCTTAATTATTTTTCTTATCAAGGAATTGCTTATGTAAATCTAGTATTTGTTTCCAGTTATTTTCAAACACTATTATTATTTTTCCAAGCATTATTTTTGTATGGAATCAATGCATTCTAAAAAATCTTACCTATAAAGAAAACAGCAAACATCTTGGGGGGGGGAAATGTCTTTAAAGTATGAGCAAGTGGGTCACAAGTAACGCAGCTGGTTTTCCTGGAACTCTGTTCAGCACAGACAGCATCTATGAGCTAAAATTTCCTGCAATTTCTTTCCTGCAAGACCTTTACTTTACTCTCAAAGAACCCCACATTTAGTTTTTGTTTCCTAACTATGGAACAGCCAAGAGGAAGCATATGCTGTCATTCCTTGAAAGTGGAGTAAGGTTTGACTGACTAGCTGATGGTATCATAAAGTACAAAGTCATTGCTCATGCTACAGTCTTTGCTTCAGTTGGGAAGGCATTGATTTGGGCTGTCTTCTAGTAGCATACCATCAGTTATGTAGTATATAGGAATCAAATTATCTTTTGGACTTCTTTTTTCTGGTCTGGTTGAAATAGGCCAGTGCACCCAAAAATTACTGGTGCAAAAGTGATGACTGGTAGGTGGCTGGGAAGAAGACTAAAACTATATATGTCTTGTTTCTTCAGGAAACGCATAAAAATCTGACTATTTAGAATAGAATGTGTATTTGTTAACAAGTGTTATTCTTTGAATATCTTTTCAATGGTAAATCTCTGTGTTGAGAAGCTGCATGTGTTGCATTAATGTACTCAAGTATATAATATCTCTAGAATAAATATATTGTGGGGAAAAAAGTATTTTGGTTATCTATCAATGAAGGAAGGATAAACTACTAAAATTGAAGATGTCTTTTTAAAGAATTTTATTAAAAAGAATATGTAGGTACATAGACACTCTTCTTACTCTGGAATAAGAATACAAAACAACTGGAAATTTTTTTTTTAAAAAACGTACGTATTGTATTTGCTTAACCAGAGTGGCTTGTAAGCTAACTTAATTAAGGATTAATTAAGCCTTCTGAGAACAAAAAACCTGTTTCTTCTGGGCCTAATTATGAAACACAGTCATGTCGTAGCATGTATTTTTGTAAACTATTCTTGATTAGTCACCAAAGGGTCTTAAAAATGTTTTAGCGTTAACAGAGACAGGGGCAGGAATGGAAGATTAGTCACTTAGAGTGAATTTCAGCATCAGCTCACATATAGTACTTCATAAAGGTTTGAAAATTTGAGATGACTACTTAATTTCTTTTCAATTAATTAACATCTAGATGTCACCAAGGATTAGAAGTGCCATGTGGAATTGATAAAATTGTGCCAATCATTAATTCTGAGTAATAAGTGGAAGATAATAGCAATATCATGATCGTCTATGGATGCGAAAGCATTAAGTCTCCAATTTAACAAATGTTTAAATCTGCGAAGCACAAAACTTTGCCTACTGAGGTTTCAAATCAAATTCAGCCACTTTAGTCCCTGATTCAAGGGTCCTGCTGTCACAAGATGCTTTAAATATTTAAAATTTGTTATAGAGAATATAACTTGTGCTGTTTCAAAATATACTTCTCTAACTAGTGAAACAATGATAACATTTTAGTGTTTGTGTGGTTTTTCAAACTACGTACCATGAAAAACACTTGGTGCTCAGCAGACACTGAAAGAGACAATTCAAGTCCCAAATAATTAGTAAAATAAGCTACACACATGTTCCAGAAAAAAGACACACAGTGAAACAGAATCAATTATTGATAATAGTGGATATACTTTGTGTGAATTTAGAGGTTTTATTTTCTTTTTTTAAGCATTAAAATGCCATTTCATTTGGGTTCATTGATGCTACTGGCTGTTTCAGCCTCAACATCACAAGGACTTAAGTTCTCTTAGCAACAATGATAAAAGTTCATTCTTGTTCCTCTTACCGTTGTACTATTTTGAGCCTCCGAAGAATACATCCCTCTCTTGCCCTCATAGCATTTCCAAGATATTCAGCTGGATGTTTGTCATAGTTCTGAAAAAGATATAAATGGATATAGCACTCTGACAATAATGTGCATTACCCTTCTAACAATATGTATCGTCTGTGTTACTGGATCTTCCAGCTATAGGATCAGATGGAGGACTGCACCTAAATAATAAAGTATACTAAACTTTATTTGGATCATATGAAATTATTTTGGGACAGGACATTACCTTTTTATGCAGTGAAACTGTTGCTCTTGGGTATAATTATGCTGACTAACACTAGTAATGAATAATCCTACGATATCAGAATAAAGTGACAAATACTGTATCTTTTGAATGTTATTTAAAGATGGTTTGGCTCTTTATATTATTTTTGGTTACATAAGTATACATGTATCCACTAAATTTCTATGACCAAGTATTTATTTCTAGTTTTTTTATTTAAAAATTGTTTTCCTTAGAGAACACAGCATCCTTCTCCTAAGCAGTAAAAGGTGGGAGTGAAATTATAGTAATGGGGTAAGCCTCTCAACATAAAAATCAAGGTGCTTTTCATCCTTCCCAATAATGCCACTTGAAATCAGCTCCAAGAAAAAGTTTGAAATTTGCAAGACTACTTTTGCTCTTGATTGCAGGATGAAACCATGTGTATACGCTGTTCTGTATTTCATCTTGTAAATTTGTTGACTTCCCCATGTAACCTACCTGCAAAAATATAAATCCAATTATTATCCTGTTGTCATATGAATACTGTTTCACATATATATGCTTCGTAAGGCATATGTATTGTGGAACCAGCAGGGAAAGACATACTTGGTGTGGGAAGCCTGTTGAAATTGGTGAGAGCATCTTATGTGACACATTGCCTGCAGCAGAAAGCCATGCTGTGGGCACAATCCTAGTTAAATTGGATTCATTCTGCCCAGATTCTGTCGATGCCTTAATTTTCTGTTAATGACTTAATTTTTTCTCCTACCTGCCTCAAAGTTAGTGTGTCATCTTGGTGTCACTGAAGACTTTAAGCTTGAAAAGTGCTGTTAGCCTGCTCAGTGGGAAAAGGTCATGGACTCTGTGATCTGCTTTTTTTTTTAATGCCAGTCAATAAAAGCTTGGTTTGCAATTCATCACTTATTCAATAAAAAGAATACTTACAATGCTGTCTTGCGTACATCCAACCTAGTTAGTTATAGTCCATTGTGAAATGTCCTAATTGTGAGACTGCTATAAAAAAGTTAACACAAAGCTGCTGTAAAGAGTTTCTAGCCACTACACGTATGTTATGTCTAGATTTGGGGCAGATACTGCCTATAACCAGTATTAGCTGCATTTTGATGTCAGTAGATGAAGTATAGACATCAGCTTTCCTATCAATCTGTCTTTTTGAGGATATATCAGAGGTGATCATGCGTTATTGCTTCCTTCGCTAAGTACATTCATCCACTGGAAGAAACAAGTACCTATCTGGCATATACTTTGTCCCATACAGCAATAACAAAATTGATGTGTTTGTACCATCCTATGAATACAAAATGAGTAAAAACCACTTGTGTTGCACAACAGATGATGGTGGCTACTGGACAGAATGTGGAAAATGTCGTAGGAACAAACACGCGCCCGTCACTTAAAAAAAACAAGTGACCGAACCAGATCAGTTCAGCCAGCAATCTAGTCTTGCATTTCTCATAGGTGCTGAGCTCTCTTGTAGCAGTAGTTGCTCGTGGCAAATCCTCTCAGGTGCAGATTGCTGCAGGACCATCTGATCGTGACGTGACTGCGGTTAGATGTTCTGTATTCTTCTCTTGCCCAGACAATAGCAAAGCTGTCTAATGAGCCACAGAGGTGTTATCCACCAGGTCAGTTCAACCAATACTGCACAGAGCACTGCAGACCATCTCAACAGCATCTGCAAAATGATCAGCCTTCTCTTCCATTCTGTACATAAGTACACACAGGATATCCACTGCATGTAATGCAAAATTAAATTATTATTCTCTGACTTCAAGGCATGTAGTGGTTTGGGCTCAGGATACAAAAAAGGTTAACTAGCTGTAGACTGAAAGGTGAAGACGACAGTTATATGACACCTGTGATGCAGCAAAATAGCATGGCAACATTGAAGTTCACCTGCAGTATTATAGAATGTGTGCTTACATAGGCATAAAAGTTACAGAATGGTAAGTAATTTTATGCACTGTTAAATGTGTATGCATACACGCTTTTGCACACTTGTTATACTTGCACATCTATATGTATACATACATATGAGTTCTTGCAAAGTAGAAAAGATAACAGGAATGAGCACAGCTAACTTCAAACACTTTTGAAAGCTGTCCATGTACTCTGGGTATGAGAATTGCTTCAGAATCAACCTGAAGAAGAGAGATTTAGAAACCTGAAGGTTAAACTCATAGACAAGTTTAAATACCCTCAGGTACTTGTACTATGCTAATTTAAAATAATAATGCTTTAACCAGCAAATATGCAATAGCTGATGAGACAGATCATTTCATTGTGAAGTGAACTTAATAAAAATGTTCCTCGAGAAGCTAATTGCCTACTGGTAAATTGCTGTTTAAGTAAGACTTGCTGTTGCAAGAGAATTAATAACAACATCCTACAGCAGCCCCAGTGTTTTTAAGATTCCCAGTGTACTGTATGTGATAATGTATTATGCAGGTAGAATCCTTTTCCATACTAGATGGTGATGTGTATAACTATACTGTCCTTCGAGACTAGTTCACATGCAGTTGCTGGTATCGCCCTGTTCGGCAGCCTGCTGCAGATAAGAATGAGTGATGATGCCCTAGATTTTAATGGTAATTTTAGAGCGCGTGCAGCGGTAGGGTGCAGTCTTCAGCAGAGAAAAACGAGCTGACTTGCAGGCATGAGGGGTCATCAAGAAAGATAAAGAAATAGGACATATACTCCAGGCTAGGCGAGGCTTTTTAAAGGATATTATGGAAATGAGGAAGAACTAATTTAATTTTCATAATGTCACTCCATTTAACTTTAAAATAGAAGGTCAGGGTACTGTGTTTTTTGTAATGATTAAAGATTTGAGATGTTCTTTTTGTTGGAACCATTGAATGTTTATGTGGCAAAGCCTGAATGTGAGAAAGAATTCAATTTGGAAGCATCAGAATTATGTAGCAGCTCCTCCCCAAACCACATTAGAGGTAAAGAGAAATTTGATAATTGCTTTCTTTTTCATCCTGGCAGTCAAATTTCCTTAAGAAGACACTCTTTAAAGTTAGTTTGATCCCTAAACAGTAATATATCTTGGTTTTATGTAAAGTATAAAAACTACATTAATAATGTAGCTGATCTGGAAACAGCTCCCTTTACAATAAAGTCTCAATGCATCTGTTCTTAGTGAAACCTGATTTACCTATTAGGTGTGAGACTTTACAATGCATCAGGTTTGTGATACTGTCAGGATTTTTTTAAATTATGATAAATTGGTTGAATTTTTACTCCAAAACCTCATGCAAACATTTTGTTTTTAATGAGAAAAGATGATTCTGTACCTTTCCTGCATAAGCACATAAAAATTAAAACTGGGCTGAAAATTGTCCAGATGGGCTCATCGCAGAAGGGAGGGAGAATGTAGATATGGGAAAAAGTTTTAACTTTTCTTACTTTCTTTTCTCTCTAAGGACAGAACAAAATCTTAATGAGTCTTACTGTAAAAAAAAAAAAAAAAAAAAAAAAAAAAAAAAAGGCGGGAAGTATGAATAGTGAGTTGCCTTTCTAAAGAAATACATTCTTTCCTGGTTGAGTCTCTAATAGAACCACCTTCACAACAAAGCTAGTGAGGACGGTGTTTTGTCCAGCTCTGAGTGGTCTACAGTTTGTACCTGAGCCAGTCAGTTTGCAGTTAGGCTGTCTGTGTCTGCACTGTACCATGACTTTTGTTACAACGGCCTAGTAGATTCATCTGTAGAGGCTTTAGCCACATCTTTGTTTAATACAGATTGCAGTTACTTAGTGTAACCAAGTCCTCCTGACGAGGTCTAGTGAATAAAGGGGTGTGTTATGGGTTGTTTTGGGTTTTTTCCCCTTTAAATTATCCTGCCTTTTGAAGCAGTCATGCTCCAAAGCCTAATAATAATAGCTTTTTTTCCCCTGCTGTTTTCTGTTGTACATTAATTTTAACTATGACTGTCACCAGACTGTCACCTAGATTTTATGAAAATCCTCTTGAGTTTCAAGCCATAGATACCACATTATTTCATTCATGCCTTCATGTTGAGCATAATAAATTAGCAGTGGTGTAAAGTAGTGTGTAATACTGGCTCTTCAGTCCATTACAGGCTCCCTTGACTAGCCCTAGTTTGTCAAGGGACTTTGTTTTCATGTAGAACTTATTTCAGCCAAAATTGGAAGTGCAAAGACAAGCAAGATAACCCTAAGAAGTTGAATGGATGTTTTTCAAATATACAGGAAGTTTTGAAATTTGACAGGAGCTTATTTATTTTTATTTGATTCGTCCTCTCTTAGTCTTCTGCTTCAATATCAAGGCTGTGATATGGATTTCTTGTATATTTTAAGGTGGGGCGGGGGAAGAAATTGTGTTTTGGGACAGGACAGGGAAATAGAAGATAAGTAGAACAGGTCTGCTGGTCAGTCAGAACCCCTGTGAGACTCAGTATTGGTGTGATAGGTGACACATCTAAGCTTAGCTCTTATTTTATGAAACATGGTCATAATTAACAGTAGCCTTTTTTTTTTTTTTTTCTGCAGTGAAGATGTTAGTGCAATCAAGGCACTGGGGATTGCTTGTGTGTTTAAGCACTATCCCTCTGTAAACACCTGTGAGCACATTTATAGTCACCTACTAAGAGACTATACTTCTGTGAAGGACAACTGATGCTAGCTAATGCTATTTTTAAAATTTAAAAACTTCAGGAAAGAGGTATTAATAATGGTAACACTGTACAGTTCTTCTGTATCTAAATACGGAAATATCATTTTGGTATAAATGCTTTGTTACATCAATATGAAATAGAAGGGTGACGTTTTCAAAACTTATGCACTGCATGCGTGAGTAGAACTTTCATTACACTCATATAAATATACTCTGTCTTTTTTTTACCAGTAGGGAATTTGGAAAAATAGTCAGTGTTGGAACTGAGCTTTTGAAAATAGGTCAGAGAAAATAAAAACAAACACAGGAAAAAGTCCTAAATTTCCTATTCTGTTTTCTTAAATATACGTAAACAAAAATTTATAAACCTTTTCCTAGGTCCTCAGTGAAGAAATAAGCATAGCAGTGACTTGAACCAGGCAATTCTGTTGCCTGTTGTGATTGTATTTTTTGTTTTGTTTTAAAAGGAGTGCATGGGTTTCTAAATTATTGGTGGTAAATTTCTATAAAATGTAGTTTAGACTTCAGAACTATACACTATTCTATACAGCACATTAACACAGTTGGTACAAACTAGTAATGCAAATGAGAAAGCAGAACAAATATACTTACTCTAACCACCTTTCCCAGAGAAGAAAACAGGAATGCGTATGCATTAACACCATGAGTCATGAGTGTGAAAGACATTTGCTTTTCATCTGTGTCCCAATTTTTTGTTCCTTGCTATATCTAGAGTTTTCTCTGAGATCAACGGAAAGAGCAGTTTGTCTTTAAAGCTTGATTTATTTACATGCTATTTTTAGCTTATCTGAAGTCCTGTCAAAAATAGAGATCTCAAATCTTGGCAAGGGTAAGGACCAAGGAAGTCAGTGAAAAAGGGATGACTGTACCATAGTGCTTTTATGTCTTGTGAATATATTCTTGCTTTCTCTGGCAAGATCCTTCTATGCTGCCTAACAGATAAAATAAGGGTATAGCTATGGCAATGACGTGTAAAAGAGAGGCTGGGAGAGCTGGGGGTATTATTTTATGATTCAAAGTATTTTTTCTATTTTCAACTAAAGTAGAGATAACCTGTCTTCTTCAACTACCACATAAGCTTTCACTGACTTGGAATTATTCAAATTATTCAAAACCCAACATTTATTTAAATAGGAAAAAAACCCAGCTTCTCTGTCTTTATTAGACTTAAAACTCTGAATTGCACTATGTTTACAGTGATTCAAGGAGCAGTGCTTCTTTCCCTCCCACTCCCTCTCTGGGGCCACTAAGTGGAGGAATTAGAATACATATATTTGTGAGTAAAAGTTCCCTTTTCCTCTTACAAATTGTAGAAGCGATTTACAATAAGCAACTTCAAACAAGAAAATGGCAACAACAGTGTCCTTGGTCTAGGACAGCTTTCTGAACTACTGTTTTATATTTATAGATCTGTTTCTTATCATGCTCTCCTTTTGGGGTTCAAAACACCTCACTTGAAACAATTTCTTTTTGCCTGACTTAAGCTTCTAATGGAGATCATGTACACTGAGAAAAACAGTATTTTAAGCACGATCTCTGTCTAAAGGAATTGTGTTGTCTAGTGTCTCTAGAGTGTCTTGAAGAATGTACATTATTTACAAAAGCTGTGTTCTCATTTAAAACCCCATTGCGTTATGCATCTTATCACTGACAACCCTTCTGGGAAGTATCCTCCTGCCATCATTCCTGTGTGGTTATTTACCCATACAAATAGATATCTTCTTGATTCACCACTAGAAGAATGAATTATGTAACTTCAATCTTTGCAGATTTTCTATGTATTAACACATTACTTTTGACTAGTATCAGGAACTGGAGAAGTTTAAAAGAAAAACAAACAAACAAACAAAAACCAAAACAAAACCAAATCACAGAAAAGAAAAAAACAAAATTTTTTTTTGTCGTTGCTTGTACTTCATGTACTTCTTTAGTTCTATACCCTTCAGAAACTATCTTATTTTTTTACTGCCTTGTGAATGCCCAGTTTCACATAAAAGAAACTGTGCAGGACCTCAGTGAATTCAGACTCCTCTCGCTTCCATTTGCAGGTAACTGTTTCTTTTCTCACCAGAACTCTCTGCTGCTTTCTTCCTATCTGAGAGTTGATGTTATGTTTATAAGACATTTCATGTTAAGGAGAGTGGAGACTGACAATCAGCAGTGTCCTTAATTGGAAAATAATCAAGATTTAGAGCATATCTATCATGCAAAGTGAAACACCTGAGATGCTTCAAGACTAGCTCTCATAGAAACAAGTATACGCTTAGGATATTCCCAAGTGTTATGGCATGTAAAACGACAAAGAGAATCTTAGTATAGATTTTTGTCAATAACAACAGATTTCGTTTTGCTTCTAATTATACCCTTTGTTTCCTTTTCTGTCTGGTCATTGGAACAATGCATTTCAGTTGATACATTAATTTGTACAGTTATGAAATGTTTTGATGGGCTGGTATTTATCCTGGTTTCCATTTATTCTGATCTTTGTGCAAAGAGGTATTACTTACATCTCTTTCATGTTATTTGCTGTTTTCTGATACAGCAATTAATTAAAAGAAAACTCCTGGCAGACTGAAAGTAGCGGATTTCTGTACAAATAAACTTCCTTGGCTCTCCTGGAAAGCGGAGAGCAGAGAAGCCACGAAGAGGTGGCGTGTGAATCTTAGGTAAGCTGGTTTTCCCATATGCCTCCCAATAGTATTAGCCTCATGCATAGGTGAGTGCCTCTGGCCTCCCCGAGCACAGAGCCAGGGCTGCAGTTCTGCTGTAAGTCTTCCCCTCCCTTTCTGGTTTTTCTAGCACTGCTGAACTGGGAGGACTCGGAGGGATCTTTCATCTTATTTTCCTGTGTAAATGGAGCTTATGAAATCTCATTGTCTGTCTTTAGTCTATCTTTCGTAGCACGGTCTCTAATGATTTTTGAATTAACTGTTTTTCAAATCAGAAGCAGAGGTAGAGATTCCCAAGTAATTAAGTTCCTACAAGCCAAAGAACATCAGTAGCTAGGCAGGACATGACCCAAAGCTGGCAATGAGAGAGAAGCAGAGTCAAGTTAAATGTTCTCTTGAGTAGTAACCCACAAGCTAACAAGTGAATGCATCTTGGTCCTCAGACTATTTGGTTTGGGGTTTTTTTCTGCCTCCCCTATGGCAGTTCAGTGTAGATGAGATAGATAGTCTGCAGGATAGGTGGGCAGTTGTACAGGTAGTGCATTTCAAATTGTTGTGAGGTGTCTCGTGCAGACACTTGTTCTGTGCGTAGGGCAGTTCCTGGTTAAGTCATGGTGGAGGTCTTCCCAGAGGATCCACAGAGTGGAGGAGGGGTTCTTAATTTTGATATAGCAATGAGATCCATTCCTTGCCCTTCAAATCTTGCATGAGAGTAAAGCACTAACATTTCAAATATGGACTGAGGAAGAAATATTGCCATGCATACATTGGGTTTTTAAACAAGGAAATAATATGAATTATTGCCAGGTAGACCTTTGTGAACTATTTTTAAGAACTATCAAACTGAAAGCCATGTTTGGTTTTTGGTTCTATGCCAAGAAAAATTCTTTATCATGGTGGATTCTCTGAGGCATACATACTCAATCTTGTAAGTGCTAGTGATTCTGCAGAAAAAACAGAAATAGAGAAGTGGATTCTGTACCTAAACAAATATTTTGCTATTTTATGTTAATGTTAGAATTTCATAGTAGGCCCTTCTGCACAAGCTATACAATTTACATGGTGTGTTACGTGTGCAGTGTCATCACAGAATGGTAGGGGTTGGAAGTGAGCTCTGGAGCTCATCCAGTCCAACCCCCTGCTAAAGCAGGTTCACCTAGAGCAGGTTGCACAGGTTCACATCCAGGCGGGTTTTGAGTATCTCCAGGGAAGGAGACTCCACAACTTCCCTGGGCAGCCTGTTCCAGCGCTCTGTCATACTTAATGTAAAGAAGTTTTTCCTCATGTTGAGGTGGAACTTTCTGTGCTCCGGTTTGTGTCATGGTGGACTCAAGGAAAAATATCTTTTTTTTTATGTTGAAAATTACCATTGAGCAGAATTATTTGCAGTTAGAGAAACAGCTTGATCAGAATTATTCAGGAAACTGTAAACACTTCATTCCGCCCAAAATATTTGTGGAATATATGAAGTACAGTTTGATCTATTCTTGTTTTTTAAGGGGCAAAATCAGTTTTGAAGGCTGCAAAGAGCATGTAATTTAATTTTTCTCCTGTATCCTAGTGATTTATTAAATTATCAGCAAGATCTAGTTTTATCTTACTTCTTAAATGGGATTTCAGTGATTTATTGACTGACTTTGAGAAATTCTGAAGATCTTTTGCCCTTCAGCTAGAAATCAATATATTAATTTTGAACCAGAATAAATTCTTCTGCCATTGATAACCATTTTCTCCTGCTGTGAGAGGTGCTGCAATACAGAAAAAAGTTTACTGGTTTTATTTAAATTTTGGGTAGATCTCTAGTATAGTATTATTTCTGGTGACATTTTTGTGGTTTTATTCTCATTGTATTATTTTTAGTATAGATACAAAATAACTAGACAAAATCCCTTGTGTATGTGGACTCATTTTTTTTTTTAATTATTTTGGGAGAGATGGTTACGTACTAGAAGACAAAACTCCATTATTTTTTTTTTTTGTAGTAAAATATACTTTTCATTTGGATTTTTTGAAGTGTTGAACTGAAGGTTGCTGCCTGCCCCAGTTCTTTGATGTGATGTAATAATGCTTTCGTCAGCTTATGATTATAAAACAATAATTTAAACCATCTAAGATCATATTGTCACTTAAAAAATGAATTATTTATTTGAAAAGGAAATATTTAAAGCAAAACAATATATGCTGATTGAAACTATGTCCCAGCATAGAAATTCAGTGTGAAATTTATAAATTTGTGAATAAACCCAAGGAAACTCTGTGAAATTCCCTAAATAAAACCAATTTTTTTTGGTAAATACAATGGTTTTCCTGAGTGTAGCACCCTGAAGATAAAATTAGAAGGTAGTGATCAATATTATCTTTCTATTATTTTCTGTTACAAACTGTATTTGTGGTTTATGAAAATAATCTAGTGTTACTATAATATTAATATAGTGTTGATATATTGCTTTCATTCTGAGATGATACCACGTATAGTGACTGGATGCCGTAATAATGAGCTGTAAATGGCACTGGTTTAATTCTGCCTCATCTTTTCTAAACATGGAAAATTGTACTCATGATTATGTTTAAATATTGACATTTTAGAAACTTGGAATTTAGCAGACAATATACATTGTCCTTAGAAAGTGAAAAGCAGACTGATTTTTGCTCAGTTTGGTATGTGTCTTCCCCATGCAATGTTACTTGATAGAAGTAAAGGTTTTTTTTTTCCTCAAAGCCACTTTGCTAGAACCTTGTTCAGAGTGTTACCAAGTGCCTTCAGCAACTATGAGCCAGGGAAGCTGAACACATTAAACAACTTACAATTCACACTTCTGCTTCATACGTTTGTACAGGTCAGATGTCTAGTAAACCACCATAACCTTGTTAAATATTTCAGTAGAGTAAAAAAATGTAAACAAGGTCTTTTTAATGTGTTTGTAACAAGTCTGTGAAATAGTGACACGTCTTCAGAAAGAAGAAATACTTCATAGAATCATTTTGGTTGGAAAAGACCTTTAAGATCATCAGGTCCAACCTTTATCCTAACACTACCAAGCCCACCACTAAACCATGTCCCTAAGCACCACATCTATACGTCTTTTGAACGCCTCCAAGGATGGCGACTCCACCACCTCCCTGGTCAGCCCATTCCAATGTCTAACCACTCTTTCAGCAAAGAAATTTTTCCTAATAGCCAAGCTAAATCTCCCCTGGCGCAGCTTGAGGCTGATTACCTCTTGTCCTGTCATTAGTTACTTGGGAGAAGAGACCAACACCGGCCTCACTACAACCTCCTCTCAGGTAGTTGTAGAGAGCAATAAGGTCTCCCCTCAACCTCCTCTTCACTAGGCTGAACAATCCCAGTTCCCTCAGCTGCTCCTCATAAGACATGTTTTCCAGACTCCTCAGCAGCTCTGTTGCCCTTTTCTGGACCCACTCCAGCATCTCAATGTCTTTCTTATACTGTGGTGCCCAAAACTGGTCACAGTACTCAAGGTATGATCTCACCAGTGCTGAGTACAGGGGCACAATCACTTCCCTAAGAAGTAATGATTCCTGAATTACTTACTTTTCAGGCCAAGTTGGGTTTTTTTGTTGTTGTTTCCTGGCTCCCCCTCCTTAGCCTGGCCTTCCGCTGTTCTCAACACATATTTCTCAGATTTGATATGGCTATTTCAATATTACCTCTGGATGAAGAGGTGAGAAGAGCCAAACTGAAGTTTGTTGTTGTCCAGCAGAGAGTACCTAGTGCCCATAAAAGTTATCACAGCTGATTTCATTTTAGTGGAATCATTTCTTGTTGATAAAGTGTCTAATGTTTTGCTTTTTTTGGGGGAAAAAAAATGTTTCTAAGCCTTGATGGTTAAAACTCAGCCTTCTTCCCTTCACCTAAAAGATCAGGATGTCAACATGCATATTTTTCACTGAAAGTACATTTTCTAATGAACATATTGATTTGTACTTTGAAAATGTGGTGCTGTACTGAGAAAAATATGTTAACTTCAAATATGCAATAAACATCAGTTCCTGAAAGTCTTACTATGTTTATAGTATGAACTACTTTGAAGTAGACTGATGAATTTAGCAATCAGAAATGAAATTATGGGAATATGTAAATTGGATATCCCTTGAGTAGCAACACTGGCGTACTTAGGAAAGCATTTGAATTAATAAAAGATCAGACCTCAAATGCCATAATTATGCTCTGAAGAAGGAATAAGACGGGATACGTAGGCTGAGTCTGTATAGACTATATAGTAGCAGGGGTAGAAAAACGCCCCAGTGGTGGTTGTAGGGAGTAAAGCCAGTTTGCTTAAAGTGATGTGACTCAATTGGAACAGGAAGCCTGTCCTCAGCACTAAAAGAGCTAGAGATACAGCTCTGAGGAATCCCGAGTTGGTGGAGATATGAAAGGCAAAGGAAGGACCAGCAAAATTGAAACAGAGGAAGAATGAAGATGACACAATAGCTGCTTACAGACTGGTTGGTTTGTCATCTGTGCCTCGTCACTGACATTCTTCTGCTGGAGTCCAAGCTCAGGGTCTTGGGGAAAACACTGCCTTAATAGATCCAGGAGGAGGAGGTGGAGGAGAAGCAGAAGGTGGACAATTACTTCTGGCTGCCAAAATCCTCCAGAAAATTATTTGGTAGGGATTTTTGGATCTATCTTAAAGTCAAGACGGTTGACCTTATGCTATACTATACTTCTAGCACAAGGCAAGGAACTAACTTTGTTGCTATAATCAGACTTTTTGATCCTCTTTTTGAAAAATGAGTATTTCTGCTGTCTTGGCTTATTTTGCTTGGTTTTTATCCTAATTGAAATTTCAGGCAATATTAGAGTTTTGCCTGTGTATCTCACTGAACCAGTACCTGTGGTTTGTTCATACTGTGATAATGCAAGGCCATAATACAATGATGTAAAACAGGTAAATTATTAAGTGAAGACTGTACGCAGTACCTAATACCGCTATACTTGTTTTGCATTTGAAGCTGTCTGTATGTAAGCAGTTGTAAGCCTAAACCAACTCATCCTCATGCCTATCAGTAATTCTTCACAACTGGGAAACCACTTTTGCAGGCTGGATATCGTCCAGGATACATTTATTCTTTTATGACTTGCTACAGTTGCAGTCAAGTCAGTGTACGCTGTCCAAATCTTTTTGTCATTATTTTTTCCTACAAGCAGGCATGACGATCAGTGATGAGGTTTTCCATCTTATCTGGTATATGACTGATCTTGCATAGTTTCCATAGAATAAAAAAGTATCCAGAAACATTTCTCGTGCCTGTCAAAAAGATACTTTTTTCTTTTTATGTTAGGGAAGTAGAACAAATATGCATAGATTTTCTGATCGAAAAAAATATGTATATACTATTTTAACTTGCTTTCAAATGAAGTATAAAAGATGTGGATGAAAACTCAGAAAGTGAGGGTAATATAGTCTCTGAAATCCTTGAAGGGGGTAATATCTGCAGTAGTTCATCATAAAGGGAGGCTATAAATGACCAACACTAGAGAGTCAATGTATGTATCTTGTTCAATATTTCCATTCTCCTGTTTTTATGTAATGGGTTTTGTTGTGTGGTTTTTTTTGTAGCTGGAGGCACTGACAAATGACAATCCAGTAATTTCAAAAGAAAGAGATATTATATAACAGCTTAAATATCACAATTGAAAGGAAAACAGGATACTGAGGCACATGTACTTATTCCGGTGCTGCTGAGTTAAAGACTAGGGGTGATACTTTCAAGGTATAGATTCCATAGGAAAGCAAATAGAACTTTACTAGTTTTTCAAGCACAGGAGATACATAGGAAATAACTTGGCTTATGCAAGGGTGTGGATATTTCTGAATCGGGAAAAGCTGTGAAATCATAAAAGTGTAATAACTATCTGCTTTTAATTTAAGAAAAATGAATTTATTGAAATATGGCAGAAAAAATGAACAGTGTTCACATTGGGTTGCAATGAAATCAACTATTTTGCTAAAAATGCTGGACTCATTTTAAGATAATTCCATCAGAAGTACTGATGTCCTTGAAAACTTAAGAATAGGCTATGTTTGAAGAAACTAGGCCATGTTGTTATTTTTAATATACTGGGACATACTATGTGACTAGTTTGATTTGTGATAGCTGGAAAGATATTGAAGATGGAGGACACAATTTTTCTTATCGTTAACATTGTTTGCTCAGTTATAGCTTTGCAGAGCAGGTAAAATATCAAAAAAAGCTGTAAATATCAGAAATTGCAAATTAAACATGGTATCAAATCAGACCATATCCCAACTTAGCACTATTATGTGTAGAGGTAAATGGAAAAGTTTTTTGACAGAGAGTTGTCTTTACATTTTAGTGCTACATCAATATGGAAATTAATATATTTCAGTGGCATGCACGTGTGTTACAAAATCAGTAAGCGGGTTTTCAGACTTACAGTTCAATTCTATGTATTATATATATACTGAAGGATTATAGTTAGTATGCAGTAGCAGTAGAATTTTTGCAGAAAAAAAGTCTCTTCTTTCTCCTTGCAGTATTTCTAAATCAGTTCTAAAATTAAATTGAATTAATATACCTATAAGAAGCAACTGTGCGATTTGGGTTAGAAGCACAAAATAGACCTCTGGTCATGCACTTTACAGTTTTGTACAGAAATGACTTTTGTCACAATTTTGTGTCACATTAAATTTACATTTCACATCTCTCTCTAAAGGAATATGGCCCATTTTAACAATTACATCTCACTGAAAGTAATGGGAGAGATGCACTTTTGTTTTTTTATTAATCCTCTGGTGAATATCTTTATAAAACCATGAGGAGTTAGTTTAATTGCAAAGTGTCAGCATTTGAAGACAATGTTGTTTATCTAAATAATTTTTAATAAGATGACTAAATTGCCAAGGTCAGCTCTCATCTGAACCAATAATATGTCTTTTTTCAATGCTTCTAAGGCCCAGGGAGTGCTTTGTAACTTTTTGTCCAGGCAAGAATAAAGGAAAGCAAAGATGAAAACGTAACATACATATTTTTGGAACATCTTTGGGCAGGAGTAGGAGGCAGCTTTTAGAACCATTGTCACTCAGTGGTTACATTCAGGAGATCTTCAAGAGCCAATCTCAAATCATTCTAAGCTCCAAGTTGGATCACTCTGAGAGGCAAGAAAATTGAGACAAAGCTGATTATGTCTTCAAAATAGATTCATTGCAGTAGGTACACATGAGGGAAAGTTTCAGTTTGCAAGCCTTGACTTCCTCTTTCCTTTCTTTCCCCTGTGCATTTAAAGGTATGAGAGATTTCCATTAGAGGAAGAGACAAATTCAAGTTAACTTATTTTTACTACAGTCATCAGGGAACTAGACAAAAATTTTGCTTGATCTTCTGATAAATCAGATTGTTACTTCATGAAATTCATGGTAACAGGTCATATCAGGTGATATCTGCCTCTCCAGAGCTAATTATGAAGGAAAATTCATTAAGTATTAGTAAGAACTGGAGATTCATTTGGAGTTGCAGGTGATAGCAGCACAGGCAGCAAGTACAAGAACCTGGAATTATTGTAGCCGGCTGCATTGTGAAGCTCCTAGGCCATTAAAGCATAGTAAACTTATTATTTTTGAAGGACAGGAGGGTAGACTGAAGAATTTATATAGGTAAAATACAGGAATTTCAGCCTTTATGCCTTGTTCTCTGAAGAACAAATTTGTCACCATTTCTAGAAGGAAGTGGTACAGTCAAAGGATAAAAATCTGGAAGATATTAAAACTTTCAAACAAATCTGGGCCTCTTTCTGATTAGAAGCTTTTAGCAGAATATAAGAAGTTTTGTATTTCCATTTAATTTGTTAAAATGTGCAATTGTGGCATTGCATTGTAGCCACATTTCTTTGTGTACAGTAGCAGTCATGGACAGTCAGCAATACATCTGGGGTGACACTGGACCTTGCGTTTTTCTTAATAAACATCATCAAAATATAGAAAAAAATAAATACTATTCTGTACTGCTTTGTTTATTAGTTTCCTAAGTCCTCCAACCAAGCAGTTTGCATCCCCAATCAAATTTATATATATATATTTATAAACTATTTATTTAAACTCTCTCTTACACCACAAATATTTTTATTGACTATTTTAGTCAAAGTGAGAATGAAAACTCCTTGTTATTTTACAGTATTTATTGTTTACTCAGAAAACAGTTCTTCAGCAATTTTCTTTTCATGTGCAGTTGATGTACAAACTCAGTACAACTGACCAAATACACCCAGTTCTGCTTCATAGCTAGAATCCGCTCAGAGCCTACTGTCAACTCTTTCAAATGCTACTCTTTTCACTGAGTTGACAGTAATATTCAAATCATAATAATTCCTATAACTTATGCTAAGAAGAAAACACTTTGCCTTAAATTGTCAACTTCTTAGGAAACATTGCCTTCATTTTTTTACTGTTTTTTGCCTCTTCCTTCTCCATCAACTGCCCTGAGATTCCATAATTTGTAATAATAACACAACAGCAAACGTAATGCACACAAACCAATGAAGATTGCATAGCTGCTTGTAACAAAACAGCTAGAAAACAGCATATACTTTTTGTTTTAATTCTAACAAAGTGCTAGTAATGTGTCTCCAGATTAAATCAATGTGATTTAACTGCCTGGAAAATTAATTTCTTCCTTATTTCTAATAGAATCTTGAACAGAGGTACATACTCTTTGTGGATAAATTAATTCTGGTAACCAAATGCTAGCAAATTGTTTTGGGGATAGTTTTCCACTAAATGTTTTCACAGTTCTCTGATTTATCTTGTTTATATTTCGGTAGACACTCTCATGTCAACCTTATGCTTTTATACAATTTAAGGCAGAAGATAAGTTTATGTAAATCACTGAAGAATAGCACATTAGTGTCAAATTCAAGACTACAGACTTCTGAAATTGGTGCATAGTACCTTTACAAGCTTTTAGGATGATCAGTAGTTTACCCTAAATTAAGGAAAGGCAATACAGTATCTTTTTTCTTAAAACATTTTGTGCCAGCTAGTGTCTCTGGCACAAATTAGCTTGTTTGAGGTATTTCTTCATGGAGCTACAGGGCTTTTCCATAACAATAAATTGTTGTTAAGCACTTTTGTCTGCTACAATGAAAAGAGGAAAGTGCTGGTAAGAGTGCTTATAGAATAGTTTCTGATTAAGTTTAACAGTAAAATCCTATTTCATTCAATGACGAGAGGAAATGAGGTTGCAGAAAGAGTTGCATGACATATGTACAAGTTAACTAAGAAATAACAAAGTCGAAGAAATTATACCATTCTGGTACTCACTTAACTAAGTGGATAAGGACTTTGAACGTTTAATTTACATAATATGGGAAAAGCCATCAAAGTAGTTTAATTCAAATCATTGTCCACTCAAAACTTTTTTTTTTTACTATTTTAATTAGTGCTAGGAATCTGTCTGAACCAATTATTTATCTTTTTGTCATGTTGCCTGGTCAGTTGTCATGAGCATTCTGAAATGCATCAGGAAAAAAAAAAGGTAGCAACTAGAGATGTGATGGTGCAGTATATTAGAAATTGGTTGGTAAATTGTTTAATCAATTGTATAAGTTCTCTTTGTCTAAAAAAAGTTTAATCATAGTTTCTCAGGAAAAAATAACATAAAGTATAACTAACTCTTCACTATATTGATGATAACAGGTTAAGCAGATGTGTAGCATTATTGCAACATAGATTTTGAACTGTTAATAAGTGTCCATTAAAAAAAGCCCCAAAACCCAGAAATCTACTGATGTCTTAAATAAAAAAAAAAAATCTATAAAACTAAAATACCATAACTTTTTATAAGTACATATTGTTTATACAGTAGGTAAAATTGTTTGTAGGATTGGATTTGACAAAATTGGTTTTTGTCAGTTTTATTTGCTCTTGGCAAAATAAGATTACCGGCAGCTGTCTAAACCAAGAAGAAGGAACAGTCAGGGCTTTAAAAAGAGATTCAAATGTCAGTGAGGAACTATTTTGGTGAACACATTGTTCACATTCATTTTGTTGGTTAGGTAAAATACTGTGATTGAATCAATAGGGATATGTTGCTTCTTTTCAAATGCATGTCTTAGAAGGTGAGTCACAAAGAATCAGCCTGCTCCACACAAAGTACGGGTGGATCTTTAAATATCCAAAACTGTTATCTACTGGACCTTGATACATGAAAGTGACTCTAAAGTCAACGTGCACAGTAGTGTAGAAATTTGTGCAGTGTAACTCTTAGATGTCATTAAACCGAGCATCACTGCGTGCCCTGTTAACAGCCTGGCTTCAAGTATTCAGGAGAAAGTTCCTTTGGTTCCTTGAATGGAGCAGTTTTGCAAAATTAAGTGTACTATGGGAAGAAGATTAGAAAAAAAAAAAAAAGTGTAACAGTGAAAGCAAACTTAAACGGGCAGAAGTCCATAAGCACAAGGATGGCAACCTCCAGGACCAAAACAGTTCTCCTTGTAGTGATGTGTAGCAATCTTGCAAATAGGACTAGCTCTAGGATCTCTGATATTGCAGTTTTTTATTCATCTTTGGTTGTAGTTGGGCAAGGCAAGCCACAGGACTGACTGGGAGAGGGTAAAAAAGATAAAAAAAAAGAGAACAAGAAATAAAATACCAATGAATAGTAAAATCACTGAATAATTCAACTGAAAATAATAAATGGAAAAGCAGCATGGGAAGGACATTTAAAAAAGAGGAGAGGGAAGACAAATGTGTTTTAGTGTTAGATATTCTTGTTATCTCTCCCTTTTAGGGGATTCCCACCTTGTATTTACGGTATGAACTGAAAGCAATTTCTAAGATGATACTGGGAATCCCTGTAGATTTAGTTCTCTCAGACTTTTAATTTTCTTAGGAAAGCAACATAGAATGTGATTGGAAAGATTTTTCTAAAGGATAATGGTGTTACTATCAACTTTGTCAACTCTGTCACACGCAGTTGTGACTTGTTAATTAATATTCACTATATTGCATAATTATCTCAAGAACAGCTTTTGAAGTCTCAGAACTGCTATTATTGATGGAGAAACCTCTGAATGTTTGGAGGTACAACTGAAATAGTGTTCTACATGCATCTGGGGAGGTCAGAAGTAATGTTGAAAGTGTCACATTAAGAAATTCCTTTGGGAATTTCTCTTTCCATCTTTACCTTTTTTTTTCATGTTTGATTCAAAAAAATATCATAAAGCAGCTGCTCTTGTGTTGTTACTAACCAGTTGCTTCCAGGACCCAAAAGTACAAGTGAGAACAAAAATGAAAACCAACAGTGAACTAGGCCAGAGTTTTCAAGTAGATTATGGGCAGAGTCCTCTGAGGTTGCAGAAAAAGCCCTATTGATTTTGGTGAGGATTTTCCCCTGTGTTTATCCTGCACTTCTTTTTTTTTGCTTCTGTTCCACTTGGAAGTTTTCTGAAAGAGTGTGTATAATTTCTCATTTTAGGTATATCTTGGAAAATTAAAAAGAAACTAATTGAAGCAAAGAAGCATCGTATGAATGTCTTGGCAGTTTCAACTTATCATACTAAATTAGTTGAGGTTATTATTGAAGTGTAAAACCATCTGTAGGAGAGGTAGAAGTCTTTTAACATGCTGGTTTTGCAAATTTTATTTTGAGATAATATTTAAAACTTACATTAATGACATGTCATTCCCTGCTTATGCTTGTGAATCACAAGAAAGAAAAAATAAGGTGATGGGTATTTATATTATCGTCTGCTTTTCTTAGTAGCTAAAAATGCAACATGTTGAAAACACAGAGTACATAGAAGTGTCTGCAATCCACTCAAAATTGTGATTAGCTCTGTGTGTACGAATATGATGAGGTCTTTTCTGAGTTGTTTTATTTTCAATATTGTATAAACATCTCATTTTTAATTAAGTTTGTTTGCTCTCTCTGTTCACAAAATGATTAGAAACTGTGTAATTGCAAATATAAGTATCTGGGATGGCCGCCTGAGTAAACTGGGAATCCAAAGGGCAACATGCCCTTTTGCTTTGCCATTTCAGTATGAAGGGGTGAAATGTCAAGTGAAACTACAAGCAGCAGATTCAATATTCCTTCTGTAGCACCATAAACTATAAGGCCATGGGAGGCGACCTCTTGCAGGCTCCCAGCATCTTGCCCTCCTGCAGGTGTGTGGCAAGGGTAGTGGGGGAATGAATAGGGAACTCTAGCTATTGACAAGTTTTAGATAATGAATGTAAGTTGTGAAAAGCAACTTTGTGGTTCGTAGCTCTGGGATGAGTATGTGAAAACATGACTTTCAGCAAAACAGTTAAAAATACTTTTGTCCACTTTATATGAAAATAATTTGTTAGAAAAACTGAATGTCTTAATGGGTTACTGTGCTTTGTGCAGTACTCAGTATTAAGAGAAATCTGCTTTTTCTTAAGCCACGGAATCTAGACAAACTTCATCAGCACATGTGTTTCCATTCAGTCATGTGAAAAGTGTCAAATGCTTAAAGTACTTGGAAAAAAAAAAATAAAAAATCTCAATTTAGGTTCTTTATGGTGATCTGAAATCCAGATGGCCAGAAGCCTTCTCTCATGTTCTGGCAGAAGTTCACACTTCTTCCCACTCATCCTGTGAACGGGTTCCCATTTTGGCATTAGGGATCGTTAAGTTCAAAGACCATGTCTGCCACTGAGCTAGCTATTTTCTTTTTTCTCTTTTTAAATAAGGCCTATTGCATAATGTGCCACAGGATATATCAGATTAATTTTGTGTCAATTCCAATTTTCTTCTTTTTTAATTTTTTTTTTTTTTTTTTTTTTGGTGTATGCTGGGGGTGAGGGAAAAACTAATTTAAGATGCTGTGAATGCAGGAAAAGGGCTCAGTTAGAGTACTTAAATGGCCTTTTAATTATCATTTCACTTTATAATAGTAGACTGACTGATGAGTATTTCTGTCGTTTAGAAAACCTGGTGTGGACACAACCTCTGATTTCTACAAATTTTAATTCTAAAAACTTTGGAGTTCGGAAAGTAGAATTTTGCTTTTTAGTTCTCCCCGTCTTGAACTCCTATTCCAAATGAACAGTACTGCTGTGTATAAGTGGAAGCTTATAGAAGTAGAAATGTTCTGAGTTACTTTTTTCTGTAAGTGATATGGGTCTTAAATTCATACAGGTGCATGAAATAGCATAATTGTTTCAGGCACCTTGCTGGAATAAGCCACTTATTGTGATATATTTTTCCTCAGACTACACATCTTATTGTTATGATTTATCCACGTAATGCTCCCTACTGCATAATGCAAAGGCTCTAGAGCTAAAATCAATGTGAAATACAGTGAATGTGTACAAAAACTAGATATTCATTTTAAGCTGGGCATTACCAAAACTGAGGTGTGTACTGGAAAGACTGATGACTTTTCAGCCTCACAAGAACAGAGAATATTTGCATTTTGCATTTAGGCAAACTACCTGACTGTTACTGCTATTTATTCCTAATAGTGAATCATGCACCTGAAACTATCAGCCAAAGGTTGGACCAGGTATTATTGCATTAATGTACGTCATAGCATGACAAGAAAATCTGATACCTCAAAGTAAGAGGCTTTTGTGGGTCTTTTCTGGGTCTTGGACGATCTTGCAGTTTCTGCTACAGTGGGACCTTAAAATCTTACATGTTCCACAGGCAAAGCAAAATATGCTGAGACACTGTGGGCCAGAAAGGTGCTTGATGCTTGATGTGATGTGACGGGACTGTTATAGGTTGCTAGCATCCAGCAGAAAAAGTTTTCTCATGCTATGAAAACATAATAAAACAGTATGCAGATTACTGCAACTTTGTGCTCATCTCAGCTATTCATTTATTCTGAAACTATGGGATGTGAAAATAATTTGGGAAAAAAACCCAGCAGAATAACAGTTTTTACTGAGAGGAACGAAAGACAGGAATAATTTTTGGGGAGTTCTCTAACAACCTGAAAGAAACTGTAAGAAAACCAAACAGAAAGTATAAGAAGAACAAGCCTAGTCTTGACAGTGCAAACCTCTGCCTCGGCTACGACTCTGCCCAGAACTGTGGGTAAATACCGCAGAGGCTAGCTGACACTGACCTCTGTGCCCCAGGTTGTACTGCGGTTGGTATTCAAGCTGACTGCAAAAAATTGGTGCAAAAGCTGGGACAGGGCACGCAACTTACTTTCACAGTTTAATGAATTAGTAACTGGCAACTGAAGTGTGATTGTGTTAAAACAAGTTAACGTTAAGTGTGATTCAGTTTGTGAATCATAACCTTATGCCTGAAGATCTAATGGACATGATTCTATGATTCTAAAAAGAAAACAAACCAAAAAACAAACCCCAAAACCCACAAAGTGAAAGGTTCGTCTTCAAAGGTGCGATGATCTATAGGCATATGGAGCTGGTTTGGGAGAGGGGAGGTGGGAGGAGCACAGTCTTCTGCAATTAGGCTAGGTAACAAATCTGCACGAAGATTATCCATCCTCAACTTTCTCTTTGTAAAGCAGGCCTCATGTAGAGCTCTTCAGCGTTGTCTTACTCCAGTCCAGTAGCAGCATAAGCTACTGTGGTAATAACAAGATATATTAAAAAAAAAAAAAAAAAAAAAAAAAAAAAGCATGAATAGTAGTTATCATCCTGGAAAAATGTATACTGCCAATTTTAAGCAGTTCATGGACAAATTTAATTTCATGTTAATATGCAGATTTACTAACTTGCTCTGTAATTCGTATTATGCTTTTAGAAAGAGAAAACAAGCATATAATATTGTTCCAGAGTATGATATGCTAAAATATTTGGTTTCTTCCAGAAAAGGTAGATTCAGCACTTTACTTTACAGCTCTTATATGTAGATGGGATTCAGAAGCACTTTCTGAGATCGTGAAACTTATCATAAGTATGAATCCCACAGTGCACAGATTGTTGAAGTTATTTTAGTTTCTGCTTATTTTAGCAGGAAACAGTTGAAAATGATTTTATGCTTCCCTGCTTGTACATTTTGAGGAATTCAAGGAAAAAAATACTCATGCTCTATTGATGATTAAAAATATGAAGAGTTATTTCTTTATTTATAAATATCAACTTTCTTAAAGAGGCATACAGTGTTAAAATCTAAGCTACAGATTCAGAACTATATTGTTTTTAAACATGAGGTAATGTAGCTACAGGTAGCATAGTTTTTTAATGATAAAAGGTGTAGAAAACGTATCCTGATGCATGTAGTAAAACTTGAAAAATGGTCCATCTTGGTTATCTTTTGGTAGTTTTTCATTTTATTGTGTAAGTAATACTTTTCTTTAAAAGTGTAGTTACCCCAACCCCACCAAAAAAAAAAAAAAAAAAAAGAAACAAAAGAGAAAAAAAAGAAACCCCAAAAAACCCCACAGGGGAATGGATTATCAGGCTTCTTGCAACTGGAGACAAATGTATTCTTTAATGGAATCAGGAGAAGAACTCCAAACAATCTTTATTTTCTTGGCATCGCATGATAGCTAGTAGGAGCTCCAAACACTGTGCGCTTTAAGTTTTACAGCACTTCACACGCTATTAAATAAATATGGTGCATACCTTTGGGGGTGTAGACGTAGATTTGTTCGCAAATTTTACTTATTAAATGACCTGCAGAATGTTACTGTAGTGATGTCTAGCAGACAAGAATACAGGAGGGGAAAAAAGGCTGTAGAGATGCACTGAAAGGTACTTGTTAAAAAAACATGAGATGTCTTTCTGTCTGCTCGCTTTTAGATTTTTCATTTGGAATTCAGAGGAGAGCAAAAACTTTCACCTCTTTCCATCTGGCCAGTATGTGATGAAACATTTTGTTTATGCTTGACATTTTAATGAATACGTGTATGTGTTGGGTATCTTGCAGGAGCTTCAGGATGGCATTGGGCGACAGCAAACTGTTGTCAAAACATTGAATGTAACTGGTGAAGAGATTATTGAGCAGTCGTCAACAGCAGATGCTAAGGTGCTGAAGGAACAACTGGAAAATTTGAATTCCCGGTGGCAGGAGATCTGTAGACAGCTAGTAGAGAAAAAAAAGAGGTAGGTTAAAAGAAAGCAAAAGTATTGTGAAATTGTTTTTAGTTATTTTAGATTTGCTTTTGGCTTAAATGTTCAAAGAATCTCTCAACTTCTAGAGTTTTCATATTCATAATGTATTATCAGTAATTAAATTTCACATCCACTATCATTTGTTTAATTCTTCTTTTCTACCTACTCCTGTCAGTGACCACCACTCCCTTCCATACTCCGCATTTTTATAATTCCGTTCCTCCTGTTTAAAAAAACCAACGAAACCAAAACCAAACAGGCATACATTATTGCTTGATTAGAAGTAAAACAGATTGGAGCATCATTTACAGAATTTACGGTTTATTTATAATTTTTCTATTTGATAGTATGTCATTAAAATATGTCTCTGTAGTACTAATAATACCTTAGCTAATTGATACAGTAAATCCTAATCTAATTCACTTGTCATCATTAATGCCATTAATGTCTGCATTTCATAGGTTGGATAAAAAGAATGGATTGGTTAATTTAATGTTATTTATAATCACTTTTGGATCAATTTTTTTCTCATGCAGTCACAAGAAGACAGAGTGAGTTACAGATAATGCAAAAATGTTTTGACTTCTTCAAAAAAAGAGATTTCCAATTTTTTAAAAAAAGAAATATTTTTATTGCTGTTTATACTATGTTTTATAAAAGCATATATTCTTAACCTAGATGCTCAGACTAAATTGATATGTCATTTTACTTTAAAATATGGTCACTGGTAACACTTTATTCATGCCTGTTTTTTAAAATCCAGAATGTTCCTTATAGAGGTACATTAATGAGTGCTAGAGAGGTACTAGAAGAACTATTAGTGTGCAACAGTTTTGTTACTTCTGATGTGTCATGTACCATATTGTTTTGGTTTAGAGATGTGGGGGGCAAAAGCTTTGAAATCTCTTGCCATGTTCACTGGCATAGTAACAGAGTATCCTGAAAGCTTATTACTGAGTTTAATCATGATTAAAGTTTCATTTCGAATGTGTTAAAGGAAGGAGATGCAACAAGTAAACTACAGCTGTCAGAAGGTACAACGGTGCTTTAAATATTTCCTTCTGCTATATTTCCAGGTGTTGATGGTAATGCTACTTGTTACACAAGGGAGTCCTTGGCCTTTACTTATCACACCAAAAGCTGTTCATTTGTACAATGGAAAGCCATCTGTGTTTCCAAGCTTTAACTTGTTGTGTAAGTGCTAACACTTACAAAACAATAACACATCATTTTAATAGCCCTGTAAGCTGCTTCATCAACATAGAAGAAAGAGATTGATCATTTAGCTTTGAGAATATGAAATAAGTTCCAGTTCTAGTAAGAGCTGTTCAATGGAAATAATACAATTACGTTCCCTAGGTGTAGGTTCTTAAATGCCTGCACATGCATTCCTCCTTTTGGTCCATTTGGTTTGTTGACCAGTTGGTTTGTTTTCCTCTGGAATGACAGCTTCTGTAACTTTGAGGACAATGGTTGCAGAGACCTCAGTTAGTGAACTCTGCCTGAATAAATATTCCTCTAAAAGGAATACAGATAGTGTTGTGTTGAACTACTATAAATGCTTTAGTGAGATGTGTGTGCATCAGGACGGAGTTTACACTTTTAGTCATTGCCTGCTCTACCTAACTCTCTCAGGTAGTCAAATGCTAAACTGATAGTGGGAAACTCCAAAACTGAGCAGATGGGCAACAAGTGGCAGATGGTCTTCATCATAGACAAATATATTTCAGAGAAACAGTCTATACTGTGCTTACGTGATGCTGAGCTTGCAAATGGCAGTTACAACTCAAGAAAGTGATCCTGGTTTTACCACTGACAAGTGTTTGTAGGCTCAGTATGGAGACGCAGCCAAAAAAAGCCATAACATTTTAGACAGCATCAGTAAGGGTTTCGAGGACAAAACAAAAAAATGTTGTTTTGCTGCCACAGAACATTGTGGCATGCTCATGTTGAGTACTGTGTGCAGATCTGCTCTTTGCATGTCAAAGGGTATGGCTGACTTACAGAAAGTATAGATGGAGGAAGGCAACTAAAATGAGACGGGGTTTGGAGCAGCTGCATTGTCAGGAGAGACTGAGAAGCTGGGGATCTTCAGTCTGGAGAAGGGTCTTGAGAGGGATATGACTGAGGTTTGCAAAATCAAAGAGAGTGTGGAACGACATGTTATTAACCCAATTCTTCAGTACCGTAAGTAAAGAGTACTTGTTGAAACTGTAAGAGTAAAATCAATTTTAAAATTACTTTTTGACATTACAATTTCTGAATGTTGGAGGCTTGCTGGTCACAGAAGGTTGTGGAGGAAAATAATATGACTCAGCCCTGTAAAATTCTTAATCTACTGACAGTTGATTCTGGAGGAGTATGAGTTGAAGAGTCTAAAGAAAGAGGCCATTCTTCTGTGCTCCCCTTAACTACCATCTCTTGTTAGCAGTGTTGCTGGCAATCAGTTGGGCTGGCTTTTCTGATACATTTGGGCATTTTTCATGTTCTGATGCCCTGATTGTATTTCAGGGCCGGGATAGAGGGAGGGATTCTACAGGATTACTTTGTTTTCCTTTGGTTGCACTGTTAAATGGTCTGCTATTTGTTCTGTATGACAACATAACACTATCACTGTATTGATGAAGAACATTGTAAATTCAAAATATTTCCTGCAACCATCATGAACCCTGGGGCTGGTTGACTTAAAAAGGGAAGATTGATATGTGAGATAATTCTAAGAGTTTCAACATGCTAATCCAGTTTTCATAAATAATTTAGAATAAATATTAAACTACTTGCATGATGAGAACTGTAAACCAGATCAAAAACATTATATTCTTTAAATAACTAAAACTGATCATAGGTTCACTAGACTAATGTTGATCTGAGTGGTAGTCTGGTAGATTTAATGACTGAGAATTCTTTGGATCATAAAAGGGCAACTTAATTAAACAGACAAGGAAACAAACTAAATCTCAAAAAAATATTTATGAACCTGTACTGGTCTCAGTAAAAAGCAGCTGTTTTTTAAGTTTTAAAAGGTCAAACGCTGATCCCAGGCAAAGCACAGACTTAAAATTGGCTTTGAATCTCCTGTCTTTGGTACTGAATATCAAGAGGTTATGCTTGACTTCTGTTTGCGTAGGATGCTATCTTTCATTTGCCTTTATCTAAGAGTTTCAAAGCTGTAGAAGTTTGAATTAAGTGTTTAATGTTTCTGTATCTTGCAGTCTAATCCATCCAGCTAAGAATTAGGTAAGAATGTAATTTTAGCACATCTAGTCACTTTATCTTACTGCAAACTTTGGAGTAGAATAGGCAGTTGAATAAAGTGAAATGTGATTCAAAGTCTGATACACTGATAATTGGCAAATTGGAATTTAATTGAGTTTTTATAAGTGCTTTGCTGCAAGCAGCATGTTTTGGTGTAGTTTGAATTTGTGCTGTGGAACAGTGTTGCTCACACTGAAATGGGGAATTTGGAGATGTTGTGATGGCCCCTGGAACAGATGCTACTAATCCCAGACAAAAGAGGGGGAAAGAACCCATCTATTTCATCCTCTTCTTGCTCCAGCAATCATTCTGAATACAAAATCTTTTGAACAACACCATCAGAAGATCTCTCTGCCTTGTTGTCCCCCAAGACACATCAGCCATATTATATCTGTGCATGTCAGTGCTGAGTCATGCCACGAGTTTTGGGTGACTTAAGGAGGCATTGGTTTGCCATCAGGGTGCTTGTGTGTACTCAAGGGCTTGGCTGGTTGCAAGCCCCAGGGCTGCAGTTGCAGCGTGGTGCTGTGCCTTCACTCCTGCTGCAGGAATGCATGGGCCAGGCAGAGCTAGTCAAGGGAATATATATCCAGAGGAGAAGCAACAGCTCACATAGGAGCCTGATAAGGTGAAGGCTTATAAATGAGCTTGTTGACAGACTTGTAACAGTGGTGCTGGCTGGTCTTTTTATTTTCCACCTTTGTTAAAAATTTCTTGTGTAATTGTTGACAACAGATGCCCAGGAATTAGATTCCTTCTGTTTCAGAAGTAATCAGTTTGGGGTGTTTTATTCATCACAATCTGACGTTTGTTAAAATTGGGTTCTGTTGAATGGAAGAGAATTTATCATTATTTTAGTTGGAAATACATTTGCACTTTTAATGAGCTTGGACCTGCAGACTGTCTGTTCAGATCTCTACTCAAGCGAGTTTGAAGTAATTATGGAAAGAATGACAGAACAAAGGCTGTTTACCAGAATAGTTTCAAATACTTTTCTGAATATAAAAACACAAGCTTTCTTTTCTAAATTAAAAAAATAATTGCTATAAAGTAAAAGATTTTTAAATTTTTTTTCATACTTTACTTTCATGAAAGTATTCTTGTTTTGCCATAGCACACTAGTTACCAGTGATTTGTTTCCTCCACTTGAACGCTCACTATATTGAAGGCTGTGATTCACTTCTCATTGCAGTTTAAAAGTTGGCCTAGGATGAAAAGATTTTATGACAGTTAAGTCAATAAATATATTTTTTCTTTCCAACATAAAATTAGTTACATATTGAATTTTCTGAATTTTCTTTTTTTGGCTCTTCAGATTTCTTATAGTAAATCACTAGGAAAGAATCACTCTGGTTGCATTGTGTTTACAAGTAGCATAGCTAAACTTCTTACTGTTTAGTATTTACATCTGACTTCTCTAAAGTTTCTTGATATTTTTCATTTCAATTATTTTATTTAAAATTCATTGCCCAAAAGAAGTATATTTGCACATTCTTTAGAGAAAGAAAGAAAACTCATTCTCACTTAGTAAATATTTCCTCTAAATTGTCAAGTTACTATTTTGATGGCTTCTTAAATTCTCAGTAACAGCTACTAAATGCACTAGTTCCTAATCTTAGAAATACCATAAATACAAAGTCAACAGCTGAATGTTAAAAAAAATAAAAAGGCACCAAAACATTATTGGAAGTGCAAGTAGGAAGGAGAGTCACAAATGCAGATCTGTCCTATTCATGTGATTTAATATTTTCTGTCTCTAGCTGACACCTCCCAAAGAAGTCCAACATCACTTGTGCACAGTTACAAACTGTAAACATATGTGTTTTACAAACTTTATGGGTTGCTATTCTATTGGTATCACATTGACTATGGAGAAAATACATGAGTTACAATATGCATTTTATATGGTTTCTAGAAACTGTAAATGAAAATATAAGCTTACTTGAAATGGGCCATTAATGTTTATGTAATAGTTAACAATTATAACTAAGGATTAATTATAATTAAAAAAACCCCAAACCTATCTGGGGTATTTTGTGGACTACCACAGGAATTTGTTACAGATTCAGTTTAATACTGTTAGGAAAACTAATCCCTAATCTATGAAATACTGTATATATAAAATGCTATTAGCAAAAATAATTCTTTTAATTAACTTAACTTACAACTTAATATGAAATACTGAATATTAATACATTCACTTCCAGAAGTAAAATGTTTATAAAATTCATATCAACAGCTGTGTGGTCAGAATAGTTGACCAAGGGGCCTTATGAATTTAGAAATACAAACAGAAAGCTGCCGTGTTTTAAAATGGAAAACACAAAGTAATGTGCCTGAGGACAGCAGTCACATAGAAGAACAAAAATTACATATGAAATTCTATACTTTTCTGCTATAGTTTGAGAATTTTCTGTCAAGCAAGATGGTTTACATTTCAGGGTTAATGAAATACACCATGTGCTAACAGAGGAGCAGTTGAAAAGCTCTTTGGGAACTTTGGTGGGTTTAAAAAAATAAGGTGGTAGTATGTAACAGCATGTGACCTGTGTTGGAGATGGATCTGCTTGGCTCCGTAGGACCAGCTGCTGAAATGACACCTTATTCCTCAGCCACCTGCTTATGCAGCAAGATGTACTCCCAACTGCTTTCTCAAGTGCTGCTGTCCATGACTGAGTCAACTGGTGGCTTATGCTCCTTATTCCAGTTTGTTTAGGCCCAGATTTGAAAGCCCATACTCCCTTAATAGCAATTTACTGTTAATTTGTCATTGCTGCCATGAATCTAAACACCTAGAAATTACATGTATCTGTTGTTCCAAATGTAATTACGGTGATAGAAATCAGCTTGTTCAAAACGTGTAATCCGTCATCGAGTTAAAACTTTTTATTTGATTAACTGGTTCAGCTAATATAGAGAGTGCTTTATTTTTGTGGCTTGCATAATACGACACTTGTCATGCAGGATGTTATTTATAATAGAAGCAATGTTCTAGCAGGCCAAGAACAAATCGTAAAGTAAATTATGAAGTGCACCTGCAGCTCCCATTAATTGCAATGGGCCTTTTAATTACTATACTATATACTGTTCCTGAGTAGAACAAGGAAGTAGATCTTTATGGATATTTTTTTAGTCTGAGTTCTGAAACCATTCTACGCACACACGTACAGAGATATATATATATATATATGTATATATATATTAAACATCTCTAAAAAAATTCCTAGAAACTCTTAGGTTGAAAACATCCCACGTTGCTCAGATAATAAAACTCAATCCTACTGATCAATTTTTGAATTAGTCATCAAAGTAAAAATCTTTCCTTGAAGACTAGGAAAAGTTTTAAATGTTGAAGGGTTGCAATTGAATTCTTAAGGGTGATAAAACTGACAGTGTACTTAAGATGAAAAAGGAATCTTGCCAATTGCTGTCCCTGCTAGGAGACAAGAAATCTTTGATTTCTCATTCAAAATACTGTACACCTCAATAATTTTGCTCTTGGGTGTATTGAGTTGAATGCTATGCCTTTTCTGTGCCAGAATTAACATATTTAAAGTTTAATCTTTCTCAGGTTTATCCTTAGAGTACCATCACATAATGCCTCCACTGAGCTATGCGCTTTACAAATGAGGAGAAGTGATAGGAAACCAGAAAAGTAAAGCTGTTGCTGAGAGCTTAGGTTCTGGGGCATCTGGTCAGGTTGAGGAAAGTTGTTTTATTGTCCGGTTCACAGCATAGAACTGGATGACTGATTTCCAGGCTTCCATGTAATCAGGGCAGAGGAAGACACTGCCTCAAAAAGATCTGAAGTTGTGCTTCTCCTTTTAGTATTACAGGGAGCTAGTTTTCCTTTATTTTTACATTTGCAGTCCTACAGATCCCAGCATAGATTAGCATCTGCCTTAGTTTCACAAAAATAGATGTTTTGGTTAAGTAGTTTTAGATAACCTATTTTGGCTTGAGAAGATCTTTTGACCTCTCAAGTACACATACACTTCTCAGTGAAGAACACTGTAATAAATGTAGTCCTGTAAAGTTGGTCCTTCTTTTCCTGTCCTATACAACCACAATGGGTAAGTCTGCATGCATCGGGAAGGTCCACAATTTCTGCCTGCATAACAGTGCTTTGTAAGAGTTTCAGAGCATGTATGTAGCCATAAGAAACATTAAAATCCAGCAGCCTTGGAGATTTCATTGATATGGCTTTCATTTTCAGAAAGCCTAGACAAACAACAGTTCCTGAAAATAGTCATGCAGATTTGCATAAGAAAATTTAAGACAAAACCAGGAAAGTAGGACTGTTAATTGGCTTCTTTTGCTATTTATGGTGTTCACCTTTTTTATGTATTTCTTTGTATAAATCTAAGCGTATGTGTGTGTATGTGTATACCTGTATTTATATTTCTCTATGTATGCGTGTATGTATATACTCATATAAATACATAAATAGGTTTGGTGGATTTGTTGTTTTTACAGTAAATATCTTCTCTTTCTTTTTTCTCTAAAGAGCAATTTCTCACCAGTGGCTTGTGTTTGTTTAATTTCTAGACAGTTACTGCAGAGTAATTTTTTTATGAGCTTAAAAAAGGAGCAATAGTGGGCTCATGTGTCTAGTAAATATTAGAATACACTGTGTTAAGAATGAAAGCAAATAAATCTGTTTGATTTAGAATTCCATTCTGGATCTGAAGCAGTACCTTGATCTAGAACCTTTATTCAGAGCTTGTTCAAAGCAGCAGAAATTTGCTAAGCATTTCAATTAATAGGTGTGATTTTCATATTCTGGATCATGAAATCTTACCTTCATTGGTAAGTCTTCTTTGACTTATTGGTAGTTTAACTCAATCCACCGGATGATAAATCTAGCTAATTACTTAACTGATAGGAATCTCCATCTAGCAGGCTTTCCTCCTCTTCTCTCCCCAGAGTAAATCAGTGTTATCTTTGTGAAAAATCAACTGCCATTGGCCAAAAGGCTGGGACCAAACATTAAAGTGGGTTACATTCAGCTACCTAGTTGATCAAATAATTATTCTTTCAATAAATTGTAATTTAAAAAAATCAATACAATGAAATATATGATCTTATCAATCAACATTTTATTATAGGTTTTTTTTTTTTACAGTAACATCACAGTTTTACTTTTGAAACAAGTATTTTCTGCAGTTACAGCATGTGAAAAAGGAGGCATTCTTGAAGACAACAGTATGTTTAAAAGTTGCGTTGTTGGCTTCTGAAGGCATCCAGAAACACTGGCAATAACTTTGTTGGATGTGGGGGGAAACAGTGACAAAGCATGAGGATAAAGCTGAGTTACTTAATGCAAGTCCTGCTTGACTAAGGCAATCTCCTTCTATGACAAGGTGACCTGCTTAGTAGATGAGGGAGAGGCTGTGGATGTTGTTTACCTGGACTTTAGTAAAGACTTTGACACAGTTTCACACAACGTTCTCCTGGAGAAACTGACTGCTCAGGGCTTGCATGGGTATACTCTTTGCTGGATAAATACCTGGCTGGATGGCCAGGCCCAAAAAGTGATGGTAAACAGAGTTCAATCCACATGGCAGCCAGTCACAAGTGGTGTTCTCCAGGTCTCAGTATTGGGGCCAGTTTGGATTTATATATTTATTGATGACCTGGACGAGGGGATCGAGTGCACCCTCAGTACATTTGCAGAAGACACCAAGTTGGGTTTGAGTGTTGATCCTGCTTGAGGGTAGAAAAGCTCTGCAGTGGGATCTGGATAGGCTGGATCAGTGGACTGAGGAAAATTGGATGAGGTTCAACAAGGCCAAGAGTTGCATCCTGCTCTTGGGTCACAACTCCATGCAACACTACAGGCTTGGGGATGAGTGGCTGGAGAGCTGCCCCGGTGGAAAAGGACCTGGGGGTGTTGGTCAACAAGCAGCTGAACATGAACCAGCAGTGTGCCGAGGTGGCCAAGAAGGTGACCAACAGCATCCTGGCTTGTGTCAAATAGTGTGGCCAGCAGGAATAGGGAAGTGATCATGCCCCAGTACTCAGCACTGGTGAGACTACATCTTGAATACTGTGTGCATTTTTGGGCCACTCCCTACAAGACAGACACTGAGGTGCTGGAGTGTGTCCAAAGGAGAGCAGCAAAGCCGGTGAAGGGTCTAGAGCACAAGTCTTATGAGGAGTGGCCGAGGGAACTGGGGTTGTTCAGCCTGGAGAAAAGGAGGCTGAGGGGAGACCTTATCGCTCTTTACAACTACCTGAAAGGAGGCTGTAGCGAGGTGAGGGTCAATCTCTTCTCCCAAGTAGCAAGCGATCGGAGAAGAGAAAACAGCCTCAAGTTGCACCAGGGGAGGTTTGGATTGGATATTATGAAAAATTTTTTCACCGAAAGGGTTGTCAAGCATTGGAAGGGGCTGCCCAGGGAAGTGGTAGAGTCACCATCCCCGGAGATATTTAAAATATGTGTGGATGTAGCGCTTAGGGACATGGATTAGTGGTGGATTTGGCAGTGTTAGGTAAATAGTTGGACTTGATGATCTTAAAGATGTTTTCCAACCTAAATGATTCTATGACACTTGGCTGATACGGTAGGGTTCTCCTTTCTTTTTCTATCAATACACACGTCCCAATAAGCACCTAAGAGTGTCCTCCTCCTTGTTTCCATTGTGTCTTTCACTTAACCATCTATACCCATACTGTTGTACCATATGTGACCATACATGGAGCGTGTGACTCCTCACTGTCTGGTTTTTGAACATTAGCTGACAAAAAATTGTCCTATGTGGGGATAGACCTAAATTCATTGCTTACCTAAAATTCCAGCTGCAATCCATCTGAAATGCCTTAGATGATAGCAATCTCTGGATCTATCAGCTGACTTAGGAAAAAAGCATTCTCCATCTAAAACTGCACTGTCTTTTACTAATCTCCTTTACATGAACGCTGTATATTTATGACTGAATGCATGACCTATTATTAGACCTCATAATACTTAATAATATATTCTGCACTTGCTTTTTGGTACATATATTTTTTTTCAGCCATGACAACTGCAAATCCATTTCCTGAAAACATATTAAGAATGTTTATATTTTACAACCAATATTTCAAGAAGAACTTAGTGCTTTTTTCTTATCGGAATGCATTGCATTGACTCTGGAAATAAAATATCTACCACTTAATTGTAGATGGAGTGTTTTAAATATCCTATTCATTATTACCACTACTACATGCTTAAATAAATTCTACAAAAACATTAAACTTGAAGGTAAAAAAAGAAATAATGCTTCATATTTTACAAATTAACAGAGAACATCTTTAAACTGTGCTGTAAAGAAAAAAAACCTTGAAAGTGTGAGCTACTTATTCATAGTTATTTGGAAACATTAATACATAATACTTTTTTATAAGGTTTTTCTTATCCAAGATATTCACTGCATATATTGTTGAAGTTGCTGCTTTCTTAGTTTTCTTAACTACAAAAGAAAGGATAGATTCAGGACAACAAAACCATAGACTTGTGTAGGTTGGAAAAGACCTTTAAGGTCATCAAGCCCAACCATTAATAGTTGGAGATACTTTCAAAAGTGTTTGGCTCTTGTAAATCGAATGGAAACACTCATCTTTTTCAAGCTCACTTTCATACTGGTGTCTTCTGGTCTGGCTTTTGCAATCCAGGAAAGACTGTGTCACATGCATGGCAGCTGTCATATTTTTCAGGACTTTACAAGATGTGGCATGTTTAGTGCAGCCAGACTGTGAGATGTAGCAGCTCAATAGTGAAGTCTGGTCAGAAGTGTCTTTAGTACTTTATTCTGGTTTTTAATCTACTATTTCAGAGAGGGGTCTGTAAAGCCTGTAGAGTGTTCATTCATCTAGTATAGAAATTCTTATCTTGAGAGGATGCATTGCTAAGGAAATGCAATGAACACCAATAAGATGGAAGGCAGGTAAAACACTGGCAAAAGTTCTGATAGTTTGCAAATCATGTAAAGTAATAGTTGAATTGTCTGTTCCTGGTTTTATTTTAGAATAGTCAGCATTCCGACAGCATGACTCTTTTCCTCCTCAAAAGATCTTAACCTATTAAAATTTCTTTCTTAGACCATGAAGTCAGATGATTCTTTCGCTGTGAAGTTAAATTTAATTCACCTCATATGCTTATGCTCTCTTCACTACTGACCAAACCAAGCTTCTCCCATTTTACACACTAACCAGGATGATGTTATTTAAAAGGAATTCTACAAAATCTTACGGATTTTATTCCTTTGTTTTCTCTCTAACCAAATGCTTTTACTTAAAACATTAAGGAAGCAGCTTTCTTTCCTTGTAAATAAATGTTTTAAATGTGAAACACTTGAAGTCTCTTGAATATTTTTATTGTCTGGAACTTACAGTAAGTGGAAAAAGTCATACAAGCTTTTAATGACTTAAAGTTAGATTTCTAAATACAAGGTGAAATATTTTGAGGATTTGAATGTACAAACTTCTGTTGGGTATTTCTAAATTTCTGTTCTGCTTGAGTAAAAGCTTTTAACCCATAGTTTCTAAGCTGTTTGCAGACTGTATGTGTGTGCATGTGTGCAAGCAAGTGTGTCAAGCAACAACTGATTTCAGTATTTTTTGGTTAGATAATGTAAAGCTGAATGTTTTTATTGATTCTCTTTTGCCTAAAGCTCATTCATATAGCTTTTCTAAAGAGACATCTTTAAGTCGGCCGAGAGCATGGTTTCCTAAAAAATGAAAATTTGTACATAAATGATGGCGTAGTTTAAAGTAGATGTCATTCCATTTGACTTCTCAGAGTATTCTATGAGCACTGATCATCATGGCAAGTATGGGAGACCAGAGAAAGTTAGAATCATTTTCATTCTGCTTTAATACAGTTTTGCATTCAGAAATAATATGTTAATAATTATCACCTTGATTCTCCACTGTAATGTTGTTATATTCTTGAAATACTAATACAACCTCTTACTATGTGTAATAAATGACTTAACCTCTCAAATTCAATTGGATCTTGGAAATAACAATAATGATTAAAAAAAAAAGCTGGTTTTATATCTTTAGCTTTAATCTCAAGTAGCCTTAATAAAATAATAGCAACAACAAAACCATATTATTATTTAATATGTTATTAATTTTGTTTAATTTCATTAATAATTATTTAATCTTTCCATTCAGGAAAGACTCAGTGTACCCTCAATTTTGTGAATAAGTTTGGAAGATAAATTACAAGTGATTTATATAAAACATAATTTTTCTCTTTCACCTGTAATGTTAATCCCAAAAGGCTCACATTCTGCCAATGCTTTTCCCTGCTGCCCTTGCAATTTTTCTTGTGCATTTCTTGATAACTTTGCAAGCTTAGGCACAAAAGTTCAGATCTCCATATATTTACAAAGTCATGATGAAAGTAGTCTTATCTGACTGTAGACACCTACAGTGTTTATGTTTTAGTTGGTCATCTGGATTTCCTTTAATTAATAAAAGAAAAAGGTTGTATGGCAGAATTCATCTCTTCCTATTGTAATAATCTAAAAAGAATCCATGTATCACACCCTAGAAATGCCAGCTGGCATTCAA
Organism: Leptosomus discolor; assembly: GCF_034619465.1. Taxonomy (NCBI): domain Eukaryota; kingdom Metazoa; phylum Chordata; class Aves; order Leptosomiformes; family Leptosomidae; genus Leptosomus; species Leptosomus discolor. The sequence goes on along the minus strand of NC_141391.1, from coordinate 92,146,412 downwards.
TGAAGAGAATCTGGGTGAGAAAATCAACAGCTGAGTTGTAGATGTAGACAAAGTAGACATCTACTAGTTAGATGAGATAAATCCTATCCTATTGCTTCTTACAGACTACAAACCTTACCTACTTTTTGTAGATCTCGACTGGAATGCTTTACACAAAGTCCTGTGGCATGATCACCAATATATCTGTGTGTACAGTATATCCAAATGGGTTTAAGGGTTGGTTTTACAGATTCAGTTTAGTAAAATTTGATGCCTAGGTTTCTTCATTCCTGACACTGGGCTTCCCTGCTGTTAGTTCACACAAAAATGTGATCCAAATTATTAACAGTTCTAGTTCTGGCACGCTTTTTTCTCCCTGCCATATGTAATCCAGAAGCTGAATTTAGTAACATTGCAAATTATAACTTGAGTTTTCCTTTTAAAATACTTTTGATGCCATCTTAAATGGGTGTTGGTCTGATAATTTTCATGTGAAAAAATCTTTGGCATGCTTGTAAAAATAATTAATATAAATGTTAAGAATTAATTTTCCCTAGTCTTTCTTTTAGCATGGATGAGCACTTCAACATAAAAATAAATGTATAAAAACATGGATTTCATGCTCTTATTACAGGCTAGAGGAAGAAAAGAATATTTTATCAGAATTTCAAGAGGACTTGAACAAGTTGATTTTATGGTTAGAAGAAGCAGACGGCACTATTGGTATTCCCCTTGAACCAGGGAATGAAGATCAGTTAAGAGACTGCCTCAGCAAAGTAAAGGTATTATAAATTTTATTCTTAATATTTTCTTACTTTTTCAATATCAAAATTAGATGCTATTTTCAGGGAAGACTTCTGCCATCAAACAGCATTCGTTTAACTTGTTTAGATGAAAACTTAACCATGTGCTCAGTTTGTCCTTCTGACTGTTCAGCATAAGATGTCAGTGAGTTGGACAGAGACTTTGTGAAGCTTTACCTTCATTGTCAAGGATATCAGAAAGCAAATAAATATTTATAAGTGATGTTAGATGCATTCTATAATTTGCAGACATGACTACAGGTTTAAAATCTATATTGATTGTTTAGAACCATGAAGGCTCCCACTCCTCATTTCTACACAAATATTTCCCAATTTCCAAAATTAAAGGTGTTAGCATCTCTTATTTGTATCTCATCCTTTGGTTTTACTTACTTTTTTTTTTTTTTTTAACGAACATACATGAACATTCTTAATTATGAGGTTAGACCAGAGTGCTTTTTACCACATACGATGTGGGTGACTGTGTTCACAGCATGGAACGTGTTAAAACCCTTCTCCAAAGTGCTTGCTCTTTGCTATATTAAAAGATTAGTAAAATTCATATGCATGAGCTATTGAGTGTCCAGAAGTGGAAGTTGCAATATAACAGTGATTAGTATCCTGAGAAACCCCGTATTTTGGCTTTTAGGCTTGATCCACTAATACAGTCTCTTTTGGGGAGGTTTAGCCTTGTACATTCAGAAAGCAATGGTTATTTTGTCTTGAATTGAGTTTATTCCTTCAACTGATACACAAATCGATAAAGGTGAAGATAAGAGAGCTGAAAATTCTACCACAGTTCATCTTAACTGCTGTATTTGTCTGTTCCAGTTAAGAGTTGAAGAGCTGCCACCACACAAGGGAATACTGAAACGATTAAATGAAACCGGAGGAATAGCACTTGGAAGTGCATCACTGAACCCAGACAAAAAACATAAGCTTGAGAGTACACTGAAGGAGGCTAACCATCGCTTCTTAAAGGTTAGACATATTAGTGATATAACTGTGGTATAAAATTTTAATCTGTAGCAAATATTTGTGTTTTATATTTTCTGGTATGTATTATTTTTCTCTGTATGAAGAGATATTTATATGCATAATGAACCTGAGGAAGAAAAAGGTGTACAATACACTGCTGTGAGAAACAATGACAGCAACCCAAGACCATTAGTGCCTGAAGTAATCATGTTGCATACAAATATACTCCCTAAATTACAGATCTGCTGGCTAAGGGTGGAATGCATAGCATCATTTTTGTAGCCTGGTTGTTTTGAGTGTACAGCAAATATTCCAACTTTTGTGACTCAGGTGTGTGAAAGGCAGTAGCAAATGGCTGATTACCTTTATGGAAACACTTCAGAATTCTCTCCCCAACTCCAAGGTGGAAGCTGCAGCCACTGTTTCACGTTCCACTATGCTTCTTCCACCCTTGAGCTTTGAGTTCTGGTTTCTGTGTAGGAAAGTACCACTCATTTTGCTTTCTGGGATCTCCATACTCATGGAGAGAAGGGAGGATTTTGTATACGTTATTGCTGAAGTAGTGTATTTTTGGAAACTGGTGACAATTAATAACAAATCTGGTAAAGAGAGGCAGGTAATTTGTGTGCTGTCATACAGCTTCTGCTTCTCACGTAGCAGAAACGGTAGAAAGCGTTGTCCAGAGGATTGCTGCCCAAATTATGGATTAGTCTGATCAGAAAATGGCAGTGTAGAATCAGCTGAAGGACTTCTGTTGAGACTGATGGCAAAATCAGAATCTAGGAAATTAACCTGTGGTGTCTATTTGTCAAAGTTACCAGGATGCTGGGGAAAAAAAGAAAGAGGGATTCATTTTGTTTATCTCAGAGGAAAAAAAGGTGAAAAAAAATCTTCTTCTGAGCACCTTATGAAAAGCTAGAGTTTCTGGTCAAGAATACTACATCCTGGAGGTGTTTTGTTACCATTTCTGTGAACACAGTTGAATTTCAAGCACAGACCTGGGAAATAAGCAGGAACTTATTTGATGTGGGACTCATTATTTTCTTCCTAACAGAAACAATCTGGCAAGGTTGACAATATTAGCTAATGACTCAGACAAAGTGGATAATAAATATTGATCACATTCACAAACTCCAAGTCGGACACATAAATCATTATTTGGATACTTGGACAGAAATATCTCTTTCTCTAGAAATGGGTTTCTGAAATCAATGTATATACAATTCAGAATACTTCAGGATAAAAATAGTGTTACTTACTAGCTGAAGAAAGGATATACATTGCTGAATTGAGGCACCAGAATGTGAACATCTGAGCTGTAGTATTAAAAAGACATTAGTTTTCTGGGGGAAAAAAAAAAAAAATTTTTACTTTTAGTAAAATTACACAAATAATTTTTAATGAAATCTGTAATTTGTCTGTGAATGTAAGCTTTTACTGATTACTCATATACCTAAAAACTTCTAATTTCTGCTTGCTAATGAGGAAATGTTTCAGGTTACTTGTTACAGTCAGAGAAACTATGAATGCTGTTGAAAGTAGTTGGGTCGGGATGAAATATGGGGACAAAGCAACTGTTTAGTGAATTATTCTCTTTACAAGTTTGTCTCCTAGATCTAAGTAATGTTTCTGGCAAGATACTGGGCTTGGAATTTACCACTTGAAAACTTCCATTTACTCCTAAAAGAGACTAAAACCAGAAAATTGAACTTCCATTTGAGATCATTACTTAACCACATTAATTTGACTTCAGTTATCTACCTATGGGGATGTATAAAACTGAGTAGTTCTCACTGGTTCTTGGTAACTGAATCTAAAGAATGTGAAAAATGCAATGTATTTTTTTTAACGAACAGAAAGTGAGTTTGAAAATTACAAGACTTAAATCCATATATGTTCTCTGAAGGTGTTCTCTTTCTCTGAAGGTTTTCTGTTCCCCATATGATCTTGACATGCGCAAGAAAAAATAAAGTTAGAAGCTCATTTTGGATTCTTTCATTGGATTTTTCCAATGAAACTGAAGGGGATTTTTTTTTTTTCATTTATATTTTTTCTTTTACTTGCAATTTGCGTAGGAAGCCTCGTTTAATTTTTTGATGTTCTCCTTTGAAACTCTAGGGTCTGTAACAAAATTAGAAACATGGAAAGAAAGTCTGCAGGCCTGACAGAGGGATGTATGTTTCCTTCTTTCAGTTATAGATCTGTAAGCACTGAAAAACCCACACAGATTTTTTACTGTGAGCCAAAGCTCACAGCTCTGGCACTGTTGTATCAGGCAAACTTCTGTAGGTCACCTAAGAATGGTTCTGCAGTCAGTTGTTTTGATGAGGATATATTTTTTTGTGTTCCTCAAAGCACAGTGGACAAACATCATCACACAGAGATTTCTCTGGGGCTTTTCTGTCTCTCCATCCCCTTCTAAGAGTGCATCTTGTACTTTAATCATTCGTTTCTAGCTGTTTGTTTTGGTTTCTGGGATCTCTGCTAGAAGAACAGTCTACCATTTCTGATTAACTCGTATTGCAGGGTGATAATATTTTTAAAATACAAAACATACATGGCGGGTACATAAATAATTGTAAGGTAGGCCCTTATCAGGTGTACACTAGAGTAATTCTATTTACTTCAGAGAAGCTGTGAACAATTTACACCAGCTGAGAATGTAGCCAAATATCTCCTAAGGTTATGACAAATTTCTGTTTTGCCTTGATCTGCCAAGCAGGGGAATGAGGGACAACACCTGTGAGTCTTAACCTTCAAGGTGACATATTTGAAATAAGTAATGTTCAAACCTTCTTTATAGTCACAGAAATTGTTGCCCTACAGCAGTGGAAATAAGCTGAGAAAAGAAAATGAGTATGAAAGGAATTGCAGTCACATAAAAGAAGCTTTTTTCCTTCAGTATTATCTTTGCTTTTAGGTGTTTATATCACGTGTCGATGTCCTTGAGAATAGGTATATGAAGTTTTTCTTCCTTTGGATAGTAATAATTTTAAAATGACATTTCTTTAGACAACTTTATTGAATAGTGATTCTAGTAGGCTGCTACCTCAGCCATAGTTTAAACAGAGAATGAAGATTAAAGCCCACATTTGAAAGCATGACTTTTAAATTCTAGCCTGGTTTTACTTATTGTACCCTCTCCAAAGCCAGTATTTCTTGTAAAAATGAAAATAACTCTACCTTTGTGAATTCTTAATAGTGTGGAAAATGAAGTGTTTTATAACCATTTTTATGCCTTCACATCAAGAATTTTTTTGTTTATTTTCAAAGCTCAAGGTGTCTTCTGCTGTGATAGCCAAGTAAGCTAACCGCCTAGTGCTTCAAAGCATACAAAAGGGGTACTAGGCACTGGAGTTTGTGATGAATTCAGTTCTTGTCATATACCACCTGCCAGGGCATATAACAGATCTGTAATGGGTTTCTTACCTTTTACTGTGCAGTAAATGGATTGATAGATTAGGTCTGAGACCAGTGAACCATGGAATCAGAGGTTTGCTGGAAGGAGTTTATTACTCTTTAATATTATTCTTGGTCTGGTGTCAGCCAAGAGGGATGAGCTAGATTATCTGAAAGTAAGCTGGATGCCAAAATCAGCATTCTCCTCATTTATCCACCTTAGTCTTCACAACATCTACTGTATGTATTATGAAGGTTATTATAAGTGCCTGATGGAGACATTTTGTTTTGCTGCCTTTTAATTTGTCTGCTAGTATTAGAACTAATTACTAGACACTGAAGAGACTATTTCACTGTTTACTGCCACAGCAAATCAATTCATTGTGCTATATGGATAAAAAAAAAAAAAAAAAAAAAAATTGGAGTGGAGTGACATGGCTATAATTTGTGGACATTTTCTGTACCACCAGGAAAAGTATAGGTCATCTTAGCTTGGTTGATCAAGTGTAGCAAAAAACAGATGGGCCCAGAAAGTGCAGAAAGACAAAGTCATAACAAGGTTATAGTTCATGTATTGTAACTTGCCTCGAGTAGTAATTATTATCTGTGACCACGTCAAATTTCCAGCATGTCAGTGCAACTTAGTTTGAGTTCACAGCTGAAACTACTACAATTGCTACTATTGTTATTTGTGGGATGGAGGGGAAAAGATCTTGGAAAATGAATGCTACAGTTTGATTTCTGTGCTTTCAATTTCAATTAGAATAATATACCCAGCATTTTTGGGATCAAAAGATTGATCTTTTCCTCAATTTGCTTTCAATTAGTAAGTGACACAGTTCCCTTACATGTAATTTAAGTGTTTTGCTATGCTAAATTACCTATGGCAGTTTGTCATAGATTGCTAATTAGGTGTAGTCCACATTCATGTTGTTATCAGCCATACTGACAAATGGCCTTACATACAGCAAAATGAAGTTTGGTGTATATGTTTGAAATATATGTGGACTGGATGAATATGAGAATGTCGCAAGCTCTAAGAAACAAGTATATAATTCCTTTTTATTTGACTGTTGCTAGCAGCTGCCACTAATTAAGAATTTATTTTTTTTAAAGGCATATTTACTAGCAGTGTAAAGATAAATTGCTGTTTCCAGCCATGCTAAGTATACAGGAATGAAGATGTCATAACACAGAAGTAAAACAATGCTGATAACTCTCTTTTTAAAAATTTGATTTGGGCCAAATTCTGTTAAAATTTATATGCCTTTAGCTTTCCAGTGCTGTTGAGTAACACTTGAAACTAACTATTTTTCTGGTGATTTTGTTAGTCTAAATCTTAATTTGAAGGTCAGTTGCTTGGTGTTGACCATTTTTTTCAGTCTAACCAGAAAATAATGTGGATATGTAGATTATAAACAAGGATGTACAGAAATATTCCTACTGTTAATAGGCTAATATATGATGTATATATGATATACCCATATTTTTATATTTTCTAGTGGATTTATTTTTTTTTTTGTCACCAACACACATTATTAACTATGTAATAGGGAGAGTCGTTTAGCTAAATGATAATCTTATAAATAACAGAACTGTGAAATTTCCATCAGTTATTCATGTAGTTGACAGACCTAAATGGGGTTGCACTAAGTCTTCCCATTTGGTAGTTGTGTTTTATTTTCTGCTCCTTATGCTTGGGCATCCTGGGGCATCCACCTCACCACAAAGACAACTAAAGACTCCTGCTGCTCAAGTACACTCGAGGAGATGCTTCTTGTTCCAGCCTGCTGGGGAACAGAAACTTATTCTCAACAATTGCTCACCTTAGTAATGTGTCTGTCTGGGAGAACATAAATTTCATTTGCCACTGAATCTTTGAATTTCTGAGAGGATAATGAAAAGATCTTAGGGTAGAAGAGCTTCTGCTCCTATGCATAGGATGATGTAAGATTTTAGAAGTCTACCTTTTCTGCACGTGTGAATCTATAAGGTTTTATTTTGTCCATTTTCCAGGGTGTTATTCAACAGGAAAAATACTCAAGTCCTTACACCAATAAGTAAGTTGAATATTCACAAGGAGTGAGTAGGGGAGAATTAAAGAAGCCATCGTGAAGGGGACTAAATATTTTTCTTTTACTTGCTGGTCTGTAGAAACCCCCTCTTTTTTCTGAAGCTGAAGAAGTAGGAAATACCTGTATATTCAAAAGCACGATTTATTTCACATGTGGTGTGGAACATTAAATAGATGTGGTGGGTTTGACCCTGGCTGGATGCCAGGTGCCCACCAAAGCCTCTCTATCACTCCACCTCCTCAGCTGGACAAGAGAGAGAAAATGTAACGAAAGGCTCGTGGGTCAAGATAAGGACAGGGAGATCACTCAGCAGTTACTGTCACAGGCAAAACAGACTCTACTTGGGGAAAATTAATTTATTACCATCAAATCAGAGAAGGGTAATGACAAATACAACCAAATCTTAAAACACCTTCCTCCCCACCCCTCCTTTCTTCCCAGGCTCAACTTCCAATTTTTCTCTCCCTCCTCCCCCCAAGCAGTGCAGGGAGATGGGGAATGGGGATTGCAGTTGGTGCATCACATGCTGTTTCTGCCACTTCTTCCTCCTCAGAGGGAGGACTTCTCACACTCTTCCCCTCCTCCAGCATGGGATCCCTCCCACTGGAGACAGTCCTCCACAAAATTCTCCAATGTGAGTCCTTCCCAAGAGATGCAGTTCTTCACAAACTGCTCCAGCACGGGCCCATTCCAGGAGCAGACTGCTCCAGTGTGGGTCTCCACATGGTCCAAGTCCTGCCAGTCCAAAGCCCCAGCACGGGCTTCTCTCTCCATGGGGCCACAAGTGCCGCCAGGAACCTGCTCCAGCGCGGGCTTTCCATGGGGTCACAGTCACAGCCTCCTTCGGGCACATCCACCTGCTCTGGTGTTGGGTCTTCAAGGGGATGCAGGTGGATATCTACTCCACCATGGCCCTTCATGAGCTGCAGGGGGACAGCCTGCCTCACCATGGTCTTCACTACAGCCTGCAGGAGAATTGCTGCTCTGGCACCTGGAGCACCCCCTCCCCCACCTTCTTCATTGACCTCGGTGTCTGCAGAGCTGTTTCTTTCATATAGCCTGAATCCCCTCTCTGGCTACAGTTGTGCAGTTTTTTCCTCCCTTCATAATATGTTATCACAGAGGTGCTACCGCTGTCGCTGATTGGCACAGCTCAGCCATTGATGGGTCTGTCTTGGAGCCAGTTGGAATTGGCTCCATGGGACATTGTGAGAAGCTTCTAGCAGCTTCTCACAGAAACCACCTCTACAGCGCCCCCCCTACCAAAACCTTGCTATGCAAACCCAATACAATAAAAAATCTAGTTTGTTATTTAGTTGATCAACTAAAATCTGGATTCTGTAATGTTGGAAATAAGTTGATTGGATACTCTTTTCCAGGAATAAAATTGTTGGAAGGAAGTAATACGATATGTAGTTTAATTTAGCCACTTGCTATAAGTTGTATCATATGATTCATAATTTTGTTTCCATTTTAAATTTTTCATCCTTGTTCTTAAAGACAATGATAAGTCTAAACAACCTTATACAGTCTTGTAGCCTAAACCTGATATGTTATACGCACATATACATATATCTTTAAAATGCAATCAGGAATCTTCAGTTGGATTGCATTTTGTGTCATTTAAGAAAATTGCTGTGTACTGTTCTTTTCAAAAGAAGCATATAGAGCAAGGATGACAAAACCTTGCATTCAATTTGTAAGAAATATAAGTACATTCACTTATAGCACACTTTTTTCAGGTTTTGAAAGGAGAAACTCACTGTGCATTTCAACTAAGAATTCCATAGATAAGTAGAAGGTTTTTTTTTTTATTTGGGCTTGAGGCTTTTTTTCAGGACCATAAGAATTGGCCTTATGATCTCAGGGAATATTGGTAAGACCGTGCTTTTTTTTTTTTTCCTCCTTTTTTCTTAAAATAAATTTGTCTTATATATTGTGAAAATAAGGTAAACAAGAAAGTATGGACTAAAGCATTTGTAGCAAGTAAAATAACCCCTTTGGGGTTTTTCCTATTTTTTAGGCTACATATACTGAAGGGTTTCTGGCTATATTGATTTAAAGCTAGAGATACTTAGATATTTTAAAAACAATGGATTGCATGTGTTAAAAAACAGATGACAATGAGAACTGACCCCTACAGCCTACTTAGTGATCAGAGGCAATTTTTAGTCATTTTATAGCAGCTTCAGACATTAGTTTTTGCTCCACTTTACATGATATACTGTAAGTAATCCTAATGATTTTTGTCAGAAAGGACTGGAGACTATTGTAAAACATAAGGAGATATCTATTTTTTTAAATTTTTTGTTAGTTGATGTAATTTGAAAGGTGGATTATAATAGCTTTGTGAATGTTTACAGTCAAGGCTAAGTATAGACTTTCACAGTAGATGGCAGAAAATGAATTGGTTTAGCTTATTCTGAAAGATTTGGTTATTTCCTGTCTAAAATACGAGATGATAACAAATCAGGCTTAGACTAACAGAGCAATTCTAGTCTGATTTAAGATTAAGATTTGGATGTAACAATCTTTAAATTTGGAAAGCTAGCGCTAAGAGACTTTAAAATCTTGTGCCATGCTTGAAAAGAATCTGAATATCTACACAGTTCTGTGCTGTATTTGGTTTTGACCCCAACCAAAATATAAATGAGATTCAAATGAGGTGAGTATTGTTATGGTATGATACTCACTGATTTTTTTTTTTTAAATGTTGCTTTCAAAGTGTTGCGTTGTACAACCTTAAAAAAAAAATCCAGACTTGATAAAATTGCTGCTTTTTTTTTTCAGTTTAAAGTCTATTTTATTTTTAAATGCCTATTCTTTAGAATTTATAAAACCAGATTAAAATCCAATTAACGTAGTTCTTAGGAGCTAGAGGAATTGAAAAGTATGGTATTTCTCCTATATGTGGAATATCACCAAGGGTATTCTGTAGCTGATCAGTTGGCTTTAGTCTTAAAGAAAAAAAAATAATTCTACATAGCGTATCTATTTGTTTGTGATGGTAGTCAAAAATGTTTCGACTCTTGTAGCTTGCTTTTTTCATTCAGGGTAATTAGTGAAAGAAACACAGTTGCTGCATCTACTAAAACTTCGAAGCAAAGGTAATTTACAAAATATTTTTTCTGAAATAGGAGTGAAGAGCATCACATTGAAAGAAACCCAAAATAGACCCCAACCTCACCTGCTTATCTTTCCAGGACTTAGTACGTGATCCAGTTCACAGATGATTAAAAAAAAAAAAAAACAGAAACAAAACCGTCAAAAAAAAAACCCAAACAACAAACCATGGATGAGAAAGAATATTCACTTTTATTAAAAATAAATACTTTAATGTATTCAGAATGAACCAAATAACAGTGCAAATTCTTCTGTATAATAAGCATCAGTCATAACAGAGTGCAGGTTTTGTTCCAGAAAACTAGGATATTAGATAGGAATTCTCTGGGGAGCCTTATTATTATACAAAATTTTCATGTAAAAGCCAGATTAAATAGGAAGCCAGGTAGTCAAAACTACCAAGCAGAAAATCTCTTAAAATCATAATTTTCTTTGCTACTGGTCCAAATGGTATAGGTAATAATAGTATTCTTACAATGTTATGGATTCCTTCGTGTGCAGAATATCTTGATACCAATCATACTTTATTTTAGATGGAAGCAGGTTAGGAAGAGCATGTTTGATCTCACTTGCAAAATGCTGATGAATGACTGTAAGAATCTGTTTCCAGAGCAATTTTGTGTGGATTTCTGGACTCTTCTATACAAGTCCGTTTGCAGAATATTGAGGTCAAAGAGATAAGCTATATTTATAGTACATCCAAAAGATATAAAATTTAAAGAAGAGAGTACCCTCTCTATTTCACTTTGCATGAGAACATACCAGTGGAGGATTTGGGACAAACAAAAGGTCCGTACACCCTCTGACCATGTCCACTTAGACATCTGATAATGCCTAAAATCGGATGCCTAGAGAAGATCATATTAAAGAAGAAATAGTAGAAGCTAAAAATATACATCATCTCAAATGGTATTTGGACAAATTAATAGAAGAATAATCTAGGAATTACTATTAAATATAAAAATTGTGCCAGAAATCATTTAAGTTCATGTAAACTTTAAGCACATAGTTGTGTTGAGGAGCTGCATGGGGAAATTCTGCTGTATTAAGTACAGTTTCAAGCACTGAAGACTGAAGATACATTCACTTAATAAGGGCATAAGAAATCCTGAGGCTTTAGTGAAAGTTAAAGTGTTGTCCTGCAATGTAAAGGGGTAGAAAGGAAATGCAGAGAGTTTTCAAGTCCTTTGAAAGAGAGAATTTTGATAAAGACACAACTTAAAATTTTATTTTAAAGAATATGGCTGAATAAAATTTTATTATGATATTTTAACTGTAGAGAAGATGCTGGCCATCCCTAATATGCATGTGATATAGCCTACCAGACCAGATGATCTGGCCTGTGTGCAAGCCAGTGAGTCTCACGGACAATTAAGTGAATTGGGAAGGCTTGTCGTTGTTTAAGTGCACTTTCTTCTTTGAATAGCAGAAACAAAGAGCTGATTGAGGAAAGGATTTTGCTTGTGGAATGATTCTATAGTAAAAATGGATGTAAATTGATTTAACTTTTATTATACTTGATATGTATCCTTCTTTAGTTGCATACTATATGGAGAGTGGCACATTTGTGCTGCAGTGTACCAGAGGGTCCTGGTTCCCTCACATCGGGGGCCTGACAAGAGCACACTACAGCTTCAGTCTGGCTCTGAGCCTAGGCTTCCTTCCCATGGAAATGAAAGGGACAGCTTGTGCACACTTTGGTCTTATTGCAGCATGGGGCCAGGATGTGGTCAGGGCATGCACTTGCCTTGGGGCATTCAGAACTAATTCTGCGTCCAGCAGGTTACATATAGCCTGAAACATTTTCTGGAGGAGCCTTATTCCCTGAAACCCAAAAAGCTATCCTTTCAACTTTGGCAGACAAGCTTGCATAATATGAAGATCATCATCCCCCTTCTCTGCTTCCCCACAGGCATGTGCTTTGCACATATTATTGCCTTGGTCTATTTTTAATTTATTAACATACAAACTCCAATATATATTTTACTAATGTATGAGCAGAAAAGAAAAAATTAAAGAAAAAGCTATGCAATCCCCCCAATAAAGCACTATGAGTAAATAGACGGAGTAGCACAGCATCAGAAAGAGGAAGTTTATATTGCTGTAAATCCCTCATAGATGGTATATTTGTGTATGTTACTTTCCAGAGACCATTTTGATCTTGTCACTTCCCGGACTGGAAGTCCAGTGAAATTGCTTAAATTTCTAGATGCTCTATTTTCCTATGGACAACTCCCCATCCCATAGGAATATTGTAAAATTAAATTACTTGGTGATATTTAAACATTCTGAAGGTTTAAAGCATTGTAGAAGTGGTTAGTAATGCTGTTTTACATTATTTCAGGAGTCCTGCAGGGAAAAAGGATTGCTTTCTTTTATTAATGACAGCACCATTTTTCTTTGTCTTGTTAAGTATTAATAAATATTCTCTTACTACACTATATTGTTTACTCTCATTTGAAAGGATTAGTCATTCTGAAGTCCCTTCAAGGAAGAAGTTAGGATATTCAAAATATTTTTTCAGCTATCAGGCAATAATTACACAATATCAAGGTCTCTTGTGGCACACTACTGTATAGTTGTTCTTCTCTTCCTTTGAGACAAGTTTTTGAGTGTATTTAGAAAAGTTAGGAGTCTTTCTTCTTTATGGATATTAGATTCTAGCTTTATTTGTTTTACCCTAGTTCAGTTGTCCAGGTGTGTTTTAGGCTTAACAACAAATGACAGCAAACAATAAATTTAATGAAAGTTAAAAATAGGTAAGTTGGAAATTCATCACAGTATTATTTGTGTGTTTCAAGCAATGTTACTCATCAATATGGAAAAACTTACAGGAAAGGAACTGCTTACAAGAAAATTGTGCAGATTTCCTAATGAGTTTCTTGCAGTATATGTAAAAATAATATATCTTTGTTGTCTGTTGACTGTCTTTCCTCCTGTTGTTGTTGTTCCTCATAGTCACCTCAACAGCAACCTCTGTGACCCCAGTCATTCCTTACTTACCATGTTAGTTCTTACTGTGACTTTCTCAGAAGGTAAGAGGACAATTTGTGTGACTGCTCTGTCTTTGTAATCTTCCCCACTTCACACGAAAGAGCGGCAACAGATTCTGGAAGGGTTTTGCAAAAAGAGGAGGAACAAGAAAGACATGCAATATTTGACAAGACTAAATTTGAGTTGGTTGGATGAAGTAGAAAGGAATTGTTCTTTTATCTTTTGAAGTTTCCACAACATGTGTTTATAATAAGATCTTTTTTAATAATGTTCTATTTGCCACAGCATTTATCAAGTTAAGTCCTGGTGTACTTAAATAGCAGGTCTCCATCTAAAACAATAGTGAGGAACACATGGTTTAATATTCTTAAAAGTAAACCCACAAAGCATTTATGAATATCAGTTGGGATGTTTGTGATGGTGTGATATTTCTGATTAGGAGTAGTAAAAGCTAACCATCTTGTACAGATCTTATGCTTCTAGATGAGAAAATTTGTAACAGTCCTAGCTACCATATTCTTTTTTTTTTTTCTCTGGTACAAACTCTGAGTGGATATCTATTTCTGCTTTCATAACAACATCTCACTACAAATGTCTAAATTATCATGGTTAATCAACATTAAACAGATTTCTACTTTTGAAAAATAAATCATATTATTATTTCATAGAAGACTGTCCTGAATGTTATTATGCTAAATATGAAATCTAAATATCCATTTCTAAATTGATCTTTCAAATCAGAAATACTAATACATTTTATTCAGTTTATCAAAAGGTAAAAGTCTGGCTTAGCTTCCTCAGAAGAGATAATAACTGCTATAAAGTTATGAATAAATATCATGCTAGTAGTCATGAGAATTCCTGATACATTATTATTTATATTTTTAAAGGCTATTAAAAGTTAAAGGAGTTAATGAACGGTTTTATTTCTATCCTTACATCGACATTAGTCATGGACATGTAGAAGGAGTATAGAAAATGTGTTTGTTTTCCCACTTTATAAAGTACTTCCTTTTCTATGATTGCTTTGTATCATTGAAGTCACACAGCATTTAAGTTGGAGGTAGGATATGATATTAGCAAATTCATTTTCTACTATGACATCATATGAATTGGTATTTCTTTTCAGGCAATGTTGGGATTTAGCCCTGGAAGGTCCAACATACTACTGCTCTTAGTCTTGCTCTTCAATTGCAATTGCTTTCTAAACAAAAGATAGCAAGTATGTCAAAACAATTGAAGTGACTGGCTCTTTCAAAAGTTTTTGTTAAAGGGAATATCTTAAATATTCTGGTTAAAATAAGCTCATGACTACCAGACCTGGCAACCTGACTAGGATGTTAGATATCTCTCTTTCTCTCCTAAGAAGTTAGTTTAACTGTTACACCACTCATCACTGCTGTAGTGTCTAACTTGGTTTTCCTTCATTAATTACCACTTCAGAACATCAGAGAATTGTATGATGGTTGTTTTTTCAAGTATGCGTGAATGGGATCTGTAATGGATTCTCAAACTTTTTTTCACTTCTGACCTCAGTGGAAATTGAGGTCAGGTTGCTTAGGTCAGTGCTGATTCACCTCGCTCCTTAAAACCCATCAGTATGATGATAGATGCCATCCCCATTTGACAAGTATGTCCTGTTGAGCCAGGAGACTGTTGAAACTGAGCAGATCTTCTCAGCTATTTCCCTCAGGACCCCTTAGCATTTGCTCTAGCTCATAATCTTTTTCTGGCATTCTTTATGAGTTAACATGTCTATACATAATGTAAGTGGCAAGACTCTTCTATGGCCGCTCCCAACTACTATTTACAGTACAGGTAATGTAGCTAATTTAAAGCAAATTCAAAGGTATTTTGTACCTGCTTAAGAAGTGAGGATGAACTAGATTGAATTGATGACATCACAAATAATTTAGCAATAATCTACAGGATACATAGGAATAAAACATTTCTATTTATTTTTATATTAATAATAAAGACTTCAGATGTGTGTTTGTAAGACCACATTGCTGCTCTGTTCACTACACATTAAAACTTTGGCAAAGAATTAAAAATATTTATGAAATACAGTCATGCAGGGTAAAATGTGTATGCTAGCTAATGAGATCATAAAATCATAATTAAATATATGTACGTATATATGCAATATATATCATACTATCTTACCAACTTCTTAAAATTTGTTTTTATTCTTGTTTCACATATGAATCTGGAATATATTCATCATATATTTAAGAAATTATGCCAAGTACTTTAATTGTTAAAGGTACGAATTGTCAAGACATTTGTGCTGACAGCTACACTGAGGTAATATTGATCTAGCCAAATTACCGGATTTCAAATAAGGCACTTTAGGCAAGTCCTTACACATTTTTCTACACTGCAACAACTATGTATTTGAGAGAGATTTCACGTACAATGAACAATGGTTCACATAATGTCACGGACCAATGAATGACAATGGTTTGGGCTTTTTTAAACTTCAATTCCAAGATATTGTATGCCAGGTGCTTCGTTCATTTCTGTTGAGGAGGACTGTAGGGTCCTAAAACCCAATGTTTTATTGTTTGCTGTTTGCAAGTTTAAGTTTATACTTTTAATTATATAGTCCTGTCTATATTGCAACATGCCTATGTAATTAAAATTTCCACAAACTGAATAGTCTGAAATAACCCTTTTCCCTTCCTTTTGCCTTGCCGTTTTTTGGCCGCTTTTCTCAGAGTTTTAAAAACACCTTTTCAAAAATTCATCATCATCATTACCCAGAGAATGGCTTGTTGTTATGATACTGAACTTAATTGTACATTGAGCACTGTTAACTAAGGTAGCTCCCACACTCTCGAATTTTCCATTAACTCTGTGTTTCTTACAAATGAAAAGTTGTCACCTCCCTCAAAGTGCTAAACCAGGTAATTCTTGGAGAACAACCAAAAAGAAAAGCAAGTTCATTGTTGTTTTCTGTCAGATATGTCAGCTCAGTACTTAGCAGTCAAGATCACTCATTAGAATTGGAATATTATTATAATTTCTGTAATTTTTAACAGACTAAATTCTTTGTTGCTAGGAAATGCTATAAATATTCAGCTGTACATAAAATTCAAACCCATTGTAATTTATCTAAGCTATGCAAAGATAATACAAAAAAAAAATCCATATTTATTTACCATGGAAATAATATAGTTTATCTATACATTTATTATCTAAATTACTGCTTTATGTATTATAGCCAGAAATTGCTGTTTGATACTCATTCTATTGCCATGTTAAAATCTTAGATCCAATTATATCCATTTCCAGTACCAAACAAAATGTTAATGGTTGGTTTTTTTTCATTCTTATAGATAACTCCATGAGCAAAGCCAATAACAATTCTAAGTTTATAGCTTGCATTTTAAGGTACTACATGTTCTATAAATATTTGTCATTTGTTTCATTGCGATGCTTTTTGGCTTCATTTTGCTTGTCAGGCGTTCTGCCAAATGGCAGTTTTTAGAAGCTCCATAGCAGTTTCATGAATGCTTCTGGGAGGCTTCTCTCAGATGTAGGCAAAAGCATGGAAGAAAGTATTGATGTGTTTAGTTTAGCTATTGACCGATTGCTACCGTGAGCTGATTGCACATGGAAGTTGAGCTTTCAGTACTGGGCATGGTTTTCAAAGTAAAGCAATCACATAATGTTGATCTTGAGAAAGGAAAAAGATTGGTACAGAAAAGGGTGGTGAGACAAAGCAACAGGCAGGAAGAACTCTGTCAGGTGGAAAGACCAGAAGTGGACATAGGACTACTATGGTTTGCCATGAGAAGAGATTGCACTTAACTATGTCAGTCAGGGTTTATCGTACCCTGTAAAGTAGCGTTGTGTTTCCCTGGAACACCAGCTCTGTCCAGCTCTGTGCAGAATATGACCTGTCATTTTCTCTTATCCTCCCAACACATACGTCAGGCTCTGCTTTCTGTGGGAAAAAAAGCTTTGAGTGACTGTTCAGGCAGGCTACCAGTACTGTGGGGTGCGTGCTGGAGTTTGCTTGCCGCATGGACTGTAGCCTGAGGGATAGATACGTTATTATCTGCTGTAAACCAGGGAAAGAACAATTAGGGCGTTGTAGTTGTATTTAGAAATCATTTTCCTGTCAGAATATCTTTCATTAAGAGTCAATGAAGGAATCATACTGTAAACCCTTTGTGGTTGCATTTGGATTTCTGGAACTGGGTAAGAAATAAAGAAAGAGGATAAAATCATGGACTAGATTATTTAGGAAAGATTTAAGGTGGAGGGTCTTGTGCTCAAAAAGTGCCCTTGACAAAGGAGAATCTCTGAGGTAGTAGAGAGCAGAATGAATAACAATTAGTTATAAATATTAAATATAAAAAGCATACAGATATTCAGAAGACTGTGATATATACAATCATATTACCATGCAAAAAAAAAAAAACCCAAATCATTGGGGTGAGGGATATGTTTATTTGCTTTTTAAAAAGCTAGACAGCCAGATGAAGCAGAAAATTGTTCGGTGCATTGGACTGCTTTAGTCTTCTGCAGCAATAGGAAAAAAAAATAAATTTTTTTAGACAAAAATGAAACTTGAGAATATTACATATACACAATATACAAAACAATAAGGTTTTTTTTTTTCAAAATAAACAAACAAAGAAAAAAAATAAAAAAAAAAAAAAAACCAAAAAACCCCAAACCAAAAAAAACATGTGCCAAGGTCATGTCCTCAGAGGCTCGTGAGGAAACATGAAACACTAGTTACACAGAAAATAAAAATCTACTGTAGATATTTTTAGTAGCATGCTCTAATCTTCCTCTAATAATGCAGTCTTTAGTCCAACTTTGTCAGAGACACTATGGCTCATAAATATTCATAATTTTAAAGAAATTACATGGATTTTGTTTTAAAGTCAATATTGAGTTTGTTAATGAAAATGGCTCAGTTAATTAACTAAATGGCATCCTAAAGTGAACTTACATGAAAGTCTTTCTTACACTGATTGTTTTTCATGAAGAAATGATGCATAAAAATTAACTTCTCCCCCTTCTATTTTAAATCATTCTTTTGTACATGCTCTAGGGATGGTGATTTTAAACAGATAAAACTTTCTGAACAGTAGCTGTAATAATTTGTATTTTATGCAATCACCTTACTAGTGTGATGGAAGTGTCCAATGTGATTTTTCAATAAGTTGGGATTGAAGCTTGCATTTAATAGTTGTTATAACTTCAGTTATTTCTTCATTATCCAAGTCCTAGCTTGGACAACATAAAAACCTGGTTTCAGTCCGGTTGTGCTGTTGGCTGGTTGTAGTGTAGTCAGGTGGTCTCCTTTTTTTCTTAATAATGTTATTTTTGCAGAAATGGAATAGGAAAACAGAAGCTGCTGCTACTTTTACATTTACTAAGGAAAGCAATTCATACAGAAAGCTATACGTCCTTCATTTTTCACTATGCAAACAATTATGGATTTTTTTCAAACCTGACACTACCAGTTAACCTATTGTCATGGTTTAACCCCATCCGGTAATGAAGCATCATGCAGCTGCTTGCTCGCTCCTCCCCCCCTGCCCCCCAGTGGGATGAGGAGAATTGAAAAAAAATTAAAACTCGTGGGCTGAGATAAGAACAGTTTAATAATTGAAATAAAATATAGTAATAATTATAATAGTTGTAGTGAAAAGGAATATAACATAAAGAGAGAGAAAAAAAAACCTGAGAAAAGACAGGTGATGCAAAACGAAATTGCTCATCACCTGCTGACCAATGCACAGCCAGTCCCCAAGCAGCAATTTGCTCCCCCCCCCGCCCCCCCCACCCCCGCCCCAGTCAACCCATCCTAGTTTCCATACGGAGCACGACATCCTATGATATGGAATATCCCTTTGGCCAGTTTGGATCAGCTGTCCTGGCCGTGCTCCCTCCCAGCTTCTGGTGCTCCTGCTTGCTGGCAGAGCACGGGAACCTGAAAAATCCCTGACTTAGGATAAGCACTACTCAGAAACAACTACAACATCAGTGTGCTGTCAACAGTGTTCTCACACTAAATCCAAAACACAGCACTGTGCCACCTACCAGGAAGAAAATTAACTCTATCCCAGCCAAAACCAGGACCCCTATATTAGAAGCGCACTTTATGGAAGTGCTTTATATGTCAGAGGGACTCTCCCAAGCCAGGAGTATAAGAAAAACATTGTTAACAATCTTCACAGATACCCCACAATGTACTTTTTCTTGTATTCATTGCATTTTGTTATAATTTATTGTATTATGCATATCAAGAAAGCTAAATTTTAATCCACTGTCAGATTCATCAAAATAAGTTCCGTTTATAAGTTTGGCTCTGTTGTTGAGAGGTTGGTGAGACTGCTAGAAAGAGAAAGGGGTATCTTACCTAATATTGTGGAAAAAAAACCCAAATTTCCACTGATGTTAAAATGTCATGGTTTAGGATTTTTCTCTCCACTCACCATTAGGAAAATTCTCCATATTTCTTTTTGACAGATGACATGTTGTGGAGACGCATCTCCTCATCTACATTCCCAAGCAGCTGATTAATATCTGCATTATCTTGTCTTTGGTTATTTCAGGTAAATAGAAAATGACCTTGACACTGACTTGTGAGAGAAAATGGAAATATTCAAAATCAAACATTGGTCACCTATATATATAACGTATGCAAGTCATTTCAGTGGCTTTCCTTACTTTTATTGGGTGGCAGCTGCTGATAATGATAGTGATGCCTTACTAGTAATATAATTTATCAAGTTCATTCATTTGCAGTAACATTTCTGACCTCTGAAAAACTATTCCCTATTGTTCGTTCTTTCTTTCTTACTGTATCTACTTAATTAGTTTCATCTTTTTCATTTTGAGCGTTGTTCCTGAATTACAGGGTTGAACCATAACTTTGCAACTATTATTTTAACTGAAACTGCTTGAATTGAATCTGTTTTCTGGATACTTATAAGGAATTAAGCAGAACAGGGACACAGAATATGATTTTCCATCAGTTGACATACTTTATACAACTTCTTCCTCCCTTCTTACTACTAATTATAAGAATTGATTTTCCTTTCCATCTTCTCAGCACTAATTCATCCCATAGTGCATGCACACACCTATGTGTATAGACTGAAAAAAACCTATCTAAAGTTAAAGTAGAAAATAGCACTCCAGTGGTGGTGGAAAACTGGAGTGTGTGAAACGACCAAGGAGATCTATACTGCTAAGCTGAGCACCGAAGCAATCAGATTGGGATGGGGATGGAAAAAAACATAACAGTGTATCATTTGGGCTTCTTGTGAAGGAAGATCATCTGAAACATGAAGTTTAGATGGAACAGAAACAAGCAATGCAAGTAACTTTAGAATTCATAAGGAAAAGAAATGAAAATATTCAGATAAAGATCGAGACCTTGAAAATATGCAATTATTCAAATTTCACAGAGTATTCTCATGTTTTTAGAGATGTTATCGTTTCTATGCTGGTTATTTATTTGGGGTTTTTTAGTACTTTAATGAAAGAGAAAAAAATGGAGTACATAAATAAGTGGGAAATGGTCTGATAGTTTAAGATTAGAATAAAATTAAATGTTGTGAAGAAGAGTGTCAGTTGGCAAAGTTAGGTTCTACTGTTTCCCAATTTAGAGCTTAAATCTTTTGTATTATTCTGTTACTAAGCTTCCAATTAATCTAACTTAATTAACACTTGAACTAAAGTACAAAATTTTAGATGCATCACATGCTTTCAGACTAATGTTTTGACACATTGAAATTATGTAGTCCTTTGATGTCGAAATCAGAATTTTTTCTTTGAAGGAATAATCCATATTTCTCTTGTCCTTTGCACTTGCAAATTTATTTTTTCCCTTTGGTTGCAAACCAAGGTATGTGTTCAGTGTTGATCCACTGCCAAATAAGGCAAAGTTGAAAATACTTCAATTGTGTGCAAAGGGCTAAGCTAGATTTTTAGAAAGATGTTCCAATGGAAGTTGTCCTTTCTTCAGTTTTTTCTTTTGCACTCTGTCTTACTTGCCAGTCTCAATACATTCTTAATCAGGCCTGTGTTCAGTCTTAGGCACATCTAGGGGAAAACATTGCACATGCTTGTCCTGTTTTTACTTTTCTGTAGCTGTTGCCTTATGGTCACTGTTCCTGTTGATCTTCCCCCTTAGAAAAGGACATCAGCCCTCCTCTGATAAAACCTGACAGTCTTTCTTAAATAGGAGGGAAAGAGATAAGATACCAAAGGCATTGAAACTGAGTAGGCACTGGATGGTTACCCTGAGATGACAAATGAATAAAAGGAGGATGAGGGAGGAAGGGGGCCAAAAGCAAAAATGTAGAAAAGAGAATCAGAGTGGGACAGTAGCCATTGCTCACTCATCCCTGGAGGCATACAAAAACTCGTAGAGAGTCCCCAAAGCTGCAAGGGAGTGGGACGGCTAGCTGTAGGTCCCACCAGCATCAGAATCCCACCTCAGGGGTGGAACTCCTAGAACTGTGAATAGCAAGCTTGAAAGACTGAGTAAAAAGGTAGGGAAGATTCTGGAGTGCCCCATATCCTTGTGTACAACTTTGCCACAGAAAGGGCATAAATCTGGACACCCAGTCATCATGTCCATGTCCATTACTCCATGGAGGTTTTCCCAGATTATGCTTCTGGTGAGCTGCAGAATTAGCTCAGGAAACAAGCTGCCCCCCAAGAGAGAGTCTGCAGCAGTATCTTGGCAGGCTTGTAATTATCTTAAATACATCAGGCTCTAATTTGATTAGCCAGCTTGACAGTTTGATGCCAGGGCTTTAAAAAAAATTTAAAAAAAAAAAAAAATTAAAAAAAAGGGCAAGCAAATGAAATCCCTGAGATCCAGAATGTAAGAATCTGATTCCCACACAGTGGTATGTAACATGTTACCTAGATCTTATTGTATGCTTATCCGTGTTTCTTTGTAATGCTAAACTGAGTTTGAGTCCTTTATTTATTTATTTACTCTGATTCTTTTCATCTCTATGGTAAAAGTAGATGACATTAAATTTCTGTATAGAATTACCTGATTCATATTGACCTGGGCTTCTTTTTAATTTTTATATTAAAATATTATGATCCTATGTTTGTGCTATAATTTTAGAGCAGGAACCAGCTTGTAAGAAGAGGCTGCATTTACTTAGATTGCAATTTACCCCCTACTATAGGTGGGATTTATTTTGCTTTTTATGTGATTCCATCTTGTGATAGATGCAATATGCTTGAACAATGTTGATTGGAAGCAGGTTAATTTAAATTTCAGTTCTTCAGATGTCAGCTTGGATTTTTATCTGCCTATGATTACCTACTTACTTTCGGTAGTATTTCAGTGGAATTTGTTTACATTAATTCTAAAGCTACTAGACATTGGAGATTAACATTCAAAAGTTGTAAGAAAGATGAAAGTAATCTTCTGTGAAATCAGGCCAAGGTCTGCATAGATACTGAGTTAACACATAAGGGAAATGAATGCATTTTTAATTGTTTTCTTTCATATCTTGGGCCTTTCTGGAAAAGCAGATTTTTTGATTATATTTGACAAGATTAGGAAGATAGAAAAAGTAATTTGACTCATGCGTCAATTTTTATTAAATAGCATATTATGGGGTGGCTATAGTGAAAAATAGAGATAATTTAACATATGGCAAATCAACTTCTTCAATTACAAATCTCACTGAAGTATTGTCTAATAAATCATATGCAGAGTATAAGTAGAAGGGTTATTTTAGTACCAACAAATCAGTATTTTCAAACCAAATGTGTAAAGAAATGTACACATCATGAGATGTGTTCTTCCCATTCACTCAGCTGGTGGTTGATTTATATTGGTTTGGTTTATTTTTTTCCTTTTACTAACCTTCATGGCTTTCATGTCTCTGAGTTTAGATTTATTGTCTTCCATAAAATACCATCATTAGGGATTAGAAGGCAGTACACAGCAGTAATACCAGTGTAGCCAGGCAATATTATACCAATGATTCCGCTAATGCTCTTTAACTTCACAGGGAATTTATATTTTATTGTGTGTATCAAAACTCGTGTTTTGCTACTTTTAAGTGGGTTGCTTTAGTAAAAATATGTGCTTGAAACCAATGAACACTGTGAAACCTAATTTTTCTTGATATGGAAAACTAACCATACTTTGTGGCTGATTTTATTAATTAACAGCAATTGTTTCTTATTTCTACCCAGGCCCTATATTTGCTGTTGTGAATTATTTTTTTTTAAAGTACAGATTGTTTCTCCCCTAGTATACGTTTGTAATGTTGCCCATTGCGTAATATGGTGACACTTCACCTCTCCAGCTATGGAAAACAGTCTGGGACGGACAGCATGGATCTCTGTGTTAGTTTATTTATTTCCAACCTGTTCATATATTTACCACAAGTGCTTCAGTGCTGTTAGATTTCAACTATGCCATTCACTGATTCTTAATTTCTAATATTGGCACAGAAGAATGTGTTTAGTTAAAAATCTGACTGCTTTGAATGCAAGTCAGAGAACCGAGTGGCCCAATCAGTATTGATGATAATACTTCATAATTTTTCTTCTGTGTATGTGTCTGCTCATGCATATTTGAACTCAACTGGCAAATCTAAACACTTTGTAAGAAAGCACATGCTTATAAAAATATGTAGATTTAGGAGGTCAAGAAAGGTTAGACATTCAAATGATCATATTTTCACTCTTATTTTTCCTGATTAAAACCTGACCTTTAAAATAGTTTCATAAACTTAGATAATAGATTTTTTTTACCGAAAAAATGAGAAGCCTGCTCCTGGGGTTTGTTTTTTTGTGTATGTGATTTTTGGGTTTTGTTTTTGTTTTTTCTTGTTGTGTTCTGGTTTGGGATTTTTATTTGTTTGGTGGGTTTTTTTGTGGTTTTGTTTGTTTGGTTGCTTTTTTTTTTTATGAAAGAGTGCATTTTGACTGACTTGAAAGATACTACCATAATAATTTCGGTGGGTCTACTCTTCCCTTCTTCTTACCAGTGTATAAAACTTGTATTTTAACAATATGTGTGTAGTGTTAAATTGGTTTATGTTACTTTTTTTTTCCCACCAAAAAACCTAGCTTCTGGTATTTTTTTCAGGTGTCCAAAGATCTTCCAGAGAAACAAAAAGAAATAGAGATTCTGCTAAAGGATTTCATCGAACTTGATCAACAGCTAAATCAGGTGATATTGTGGGTAACGCCTGTCAAGAACCAGCTGGAGCTTTATAACAAAGTGGGTCAGCCAGGAGCTTTTGATATTAAGGTAAATTTTCTTCCATTTAAAAAAAAAAATAGTGGTCAAAAAATCAGTTTCAGCATTAGCTGTGTAGTTTATATTAACAATATAGCTTTGAGACAGAAGTCAGCAATAGTCCTCAGAACTTCAAAGTTCTGTGAATTAAGTTCTATGAATTATGCTTTTGCATTAGATGGTTTCTGGTGATAGGGCAGTTTAGAATCAATGGTTCCAAGGTGAAATATAAATATATTCTATTATTTTTGCCATATCATATATGTGAAACAATAGCCCCAAAAGTTAATACATCAAATTTTAGTACAAAGTGAACTAAAATTCAGAATATCAGTGTTGGACCATTTAAGCTATTTCATTCATGAAAATCAGAATAGTTAGGGCCATATCATGAGTCTCCTATTGCAAGGAAAGATATCTAACTGCACAGGTAACGTTCCAGTAATCTATAAAACTGATTGTCTAGTAATTGTGAGCAAAATATTTGTAATCTGATCCTTGATATGTATTTAGGTATAAAAAAAAATGCCTGTATATGGGTTGGGTGAGGCCAAAGAAATTAAGGATGAAAGTACTGATTAGAATAAGCTGGCCTGCTAGGTGTATACTTAGATCTTTTGGCCTTGAATTTTGTCTATGCATATATGAGCTTATCTTCACATAAACTGGGGAAATATTTAAAATGCAAGACTTATTGAAATTGATGAAATTTCTTAGGTTTAAAGTATCTGCGTCTTGTTCACTTAGATAACGATTAAACAGAAGACACTGAGTTTTATATTGATTTTGATGATGTAATTTTCAGTGAGAAAAGAAAAAATTAAATATTTAGAATTTTCTTGCCTTGCTTGAAGTGGAATAATGCCTGCTTCTGAAGATGTGTGATTTTGCTGAGCATGTTTATTAAATTAGCTTTAACTTAGTTTCTTTTAAGGAAATGTTTTAATGTGAAAACACTTTTTATGTCATACAATCACATTATATTAAACAATGAATCTCAAGTCCTGTTGCAGTCTTGTAATTGACAGGATGAGTTCAGCAATGACATTCATTTCCTTTTTAAAAGATAAAATTAGTATAGCTCTTTGTGTATGTCTGTATATATACTGAATGAGTGATCAAATTTTGCTTTCAAGAAAACGATCTATCCTTATTTCCTGTATTTTTAACAAAAATTTTTAAATGATTCATCCATTTTTTCTTAGTTTTCCATTCTGTTTCCTTTATTTCTAAAATGATTCCACTGTTAAATTTTATATAATACAGAAGCAGGGCTAAATTGCTGCAAATTATAAGAGTATTGCTCTTCACACTGCTTGTGAAAGAAATGTTCTGTTTGGCTCTTTCAGTCATCTTATGATGATGTGACAGGAATATTTCTGAAAAACTCTTGAAAGAATAGAAAAAAAATAAAGAACATCTGTAGTCCTGAAGTGGTGGGATGAAATGCCATATGTATGGGGAAGTGGGACAACAATGAAAAGCTCCAAAGAAAGGCAAATGAACTTTCTGTGAAAGACTCTACCACATTTCTTTCATGGATAAATTTAGATCACTTAGATATAAAGCTTGACCAATTGTGATTGTGGATGAAACAACTAGTTGTTTATACCATTGTAAGAGCTGTAAGCATATGAAGCATGTTAGCTTTTATCTACATGTTATCTATCCGGATTGCCTTTAAAAGACATAGATTTCACATCTTAAAATGTTGTTGATTGATGGTTTACCTGGACTGTAATTTTCTTCAAGGACAGAATCTCTTATATTAAAAACTCTTTATTATTGAAGGCAAATGGGATTCTTATAATTTCTTAAGGTTAAGAATAAGCATAATGAGAGTTTTGAGGCTGTTAATCATGACAAAACACACAGCAAAAATGAATAGATTTAATTCAGCAAGGCAGCCTATTTGTGGCAATATTCAATTTTATACTCAAATTTAAATGCGTATTTCAGACCCATGCTAAAATGCTGTCCTGCACTGGTCAAGTATGTGCATACATATGCTTTCAAATAACTGTTGACATGATTATATTTATGTGTTTTTTTAAATTACTATCCTGCATAGCTAATGCTACCTGTAAAAAGTAAGGACACCTGCATGATTACCTATGGAAGGGATGTATTCAACAAAGTCTTTTGCTCTGTTCTTCCCAAATACTGTGTAAATATTCAACATTTGTGCTACCACCATTTTAATTCCTTCCCCAATGTCCAGAGAACATTAAAGTATCTTCTATAGGATTTAATAACTTATTTTTTTCAGAAACAAGCGTGACTCTGATGATTACCTTGTAGAACAAAAAGGTTATTGTTAATATTCTTAGAAAAGAGGCAGGATGAGGAATTTTACAAAGAACCTTTCTGGATATTCTAAAAACCCGGAAGGTATGAAGAAGAGGTTTAAAACTGGCAATCAAACTTGTGAATATAGCCCTTGAGTGAAAAACCCAGGCTCATGTATGTCCTCAGTAAAACCAGACCATTTTTATTATAGGATTTGACAAAATGGCTTACAAATTTTAATTTTAATTTCAATTGGGACATTGTTTTTTATGAAACGTCTGACAATTCTGTTTTTCATATTGTTACTAAGCCTGCAAGGTAATGTTCTCCTTGCTTCTCAGCCATTAAGTCCTCCTTATCTCTTTTGCTTTTTAAGTTATTTATTTAGGAAATGAGTTCTTTAACGTGAGTGGCAAAGATTTGGGTATAGATTTTAAGTTCTATAAGGATATTCAATTCTAAAAGCCACAAATTATTGAGTGTTAGAAATTTTCTGGCCTCAGAAGCAGGTGGAAATCAGTGACGGTAGGAACAAGTAGGATGGGACAGGTAAGAGAGAAAGAGGATGGGTATATCTGTTTGGTTTAAATTAATGCATAGGGTGTCTTCAACGAGTTAGCAATCTTGTATTAAGATAATATGCCTGTTTTAAAGCAAATTTCTTGCATTTTTACTTAACTGTAGCAAATTTCAGTTACAGAAATATGTAGTAAATGAAATTAAAACGTGATATACTAACCAAAGTGCATGTAAAACACTAATTAGAATTATTCTGACAGAGTTTTCGAAAATATGGTGATTTATTTCTCTCAAAACTGTAGTAACCTTTACTTTTGGTATGCAGTTATAACCTGATAACAAACATCACAGTTTCCTCCATAAATCAAGGGGTATAATAAATGCATGTCCTTATCAGATGACCTAATTCAACCTTTTAAATAATACTGATAGATATAATTCATGCATAAAAATATATATAAAGGAGAATGTCCGTGAATGTCACTTGCACAATTCATACTGATAACTTGCAATCTCCGTGAATCAATACTGATTTAAAAGCTCATATGTTTTTTCCACTTGGGCAAATATCAACTATTTAAAATAGGCAAGAAGTCACTTAAATTTACACTTACTTAGAAGAAAGGTGAAATAAAAGCACGAGCAGTATTAACCTTTAATGGTGGCACAAAAGCAATTCTATGAGAGTAGCAAAGGTGCACTCAAAGGAGAAATTATTACACATCACAAAACAGTAAGACTTTTAAGACCCAAATATATAATTGGGCTTGGTGACAGGTAAAGAGATTAAAATTCCTCCAATAGCTCTTAAGACTACATCTGTATTAGTGAACAAAACATCTGGATTATTTTTTGGCCTAGAGGTCAACTGATGCAGCACAATTTACAGCCTTTCAGCAGCACTCTTACCCTCCAAAGAAGACAGGTGAATCCAGACTGCCTGTTGCTGCACCTGTGGCTCATGCTAACCCCTGGCCATGCCTGGGCACTGTCTCAGACAGCACAGTTTGGCCCATGCCAGAAGCAACACTCCCAGTTTAATGGGATGGGTAGTCACACTGCAGAGATTGAGCATATGCCCTCTCCCCGTATAGTTCATTAATCCTAGCACCACATAAAAATTCAGGAAAGGATAAAAACTAGTTTTATGAAAGGGAGAGGTTCAGTGTCACTGGCATCATTCATTTTCTGTGTCATTTCACTGGGTCATGCAGTCCCTTTCTGCTTTCAGGTCATAGCTCTATGGATCTGGGTGAGCTTGACCCAGGGCGCTGACTGTGTGCTTCCATGCAGCATGTGGTTATGGACGTGATAGCACTCACTCTTGGGGCAATAGGACCACTAATAATGCTCAAGTCTTTCATTTAGCAGTTGTGGTCTCTTATGCCTCTGCCCTCATACATACCCTTGGAATGCTGAATCCAGACTGGTACTGCCATCGACTGTAATTATGTCCAACCAATGCTCTGCAGCCTACTTACATCTTGGATTTCAAAATCCAAAGTGGTTTGTTTCCCTTGCATTAGCACAGGATGACATAGTGCATGTTCTTGCCCAGTGTGATATAATCACTTTTTAAAGACTATAATTTATTAACCCTTTATTAGAGAGGCATTTGCAGGTTAATAATTACATAGCATCATATCAGCCTCCTCCAGCCCTACAAAATATTTCCAGATGTTTAATATCAGTTGTTTTCTAGACTTGTACCCAGAGTTTAGTACAAAAGTAGATAGTGGAACAGGCTCCTTTCTATTTCACTGTGATGCAATTAGGAAACAGCAGATGAGAAGTTGCAGACATAAAGAAATGGGACAAGTCCAGCATGTTCATTGGTTACCTTGTGGAGTAGGACTTTGGCCCCTAGTAGTCCTACAATCTCTGGAATGCTTTGTGTCGTTTGAGGCTTTGGGCAACATCTTAACTTCTAAAGTGTATATATATATATATATATATATATATATATATATATCAGTTTAAAAAGCAGAAAAAATGTTAAGAAAAATGTAAACACTATGAAACTGTTGAAACAAAACTTTCTAAAGTTATTCAGTCACAAGAAATATATTGTAATTTATAACAGCAATTACTAGAAAATACATTCCCTGCTGAATCAAAAATTTGGGGTTTTTTTTCACCCCATTCTACTCTCATAGCTCTATGCTTACTTTAAGGAATTGCAGCATGGCTGTAATAGGAGGAAACCCTAATATATTTTATGTCAATATAATTTGTCTTCATAATTTTCTTGACCATAACTTAGAGACTGGAGTGCCACAATGAGAACCCAGGCCTTTAGTTAGGCACCGTAATTTTTAGCGGTGGTTTCCAAAACCTCAAGTAAGCTTTATTAACTCATTTCTCAATAAATAAATAAATGTAGAGCAATGATTCTTTATTCCCAGTGTTGCAAATCTGCAGCGGTAAGAAAAACTTCTCTGCACAAAGTTAGATAAGTAGAGACGTTCTTTATTAACTATGTGCACTGTGTGTACTGGGGACATGGGATCCTTCCCAAAGATGTCCGCCTGCACATTGCAATCAACAAATATTTACATATTAAATTCATACATATTTAGTCTATACAGTGCATATTTAATTTCATCCTCTTGATGACTGGTTCTTCTTTTCTCACTTCTGATGCAAATTAACACGCAGCTTCTGTCATAGTCTTCTACTATTCTCTTTTGAGTAGGTGCTATAATTCGGGTAGGTGGTCCATGAGTTGGAGGTCTCGACCACTCCTCGAATTGACCATGTATGGTCAAGGAACATGTCCTTGGCTCGTAGGCTCTTGGCTCGTACCTGCTTTGGTCATGATTCAAAGATTATACACAATGGGTACCATCATAAATCCGGTCTTGCAGACATCTTGGACTACAACATACTGTCCTTGTTTCTAACCACTAAGAGATTATTGGTTAATGAATACCTTAGGTCTGGAATTTTACAGGAGTATGTTAGCAGCATTGGCAATCCAGATTTTATTTTATATTTGATCATTTATTCCATTTGAGACTTATTTTCCCGATATAATCATTAGTCTCTCCTATTAATATCAGCTGATTAGGTTTCTTGATATTCAAATCAAGATGGGAAAAGTAAGGGGATTTCTAAGCAGTATCCTAAAATCCTAAATCTGGTGATTTCTGCAACACCAGGATTTAAAAAACATCTGTAGAAGTATTTGCTTCACTCATGTTGTTAATCCTTAATTACAGTTTTCTTCAATAAACAGTCAAAGATTTTTTTAAAATTTTAAAAACCTGTCCAAATAAATCAACATTGAAATGCATATTTTCAAGCTACCAATATAAAAAATTAGGACAGTTCTTTTTAAGTGTTGACTTTTTTTTTTTTTTTTACCGCATTGACATAATCTCCCTTCTCAATAATAACGTAATACAGACTGCTCCTGTGAAATACATATGTATATGCATGGGGAAGGCATGAAATTTACATCTATAAGAATCTCTTGACTGTACTGGTGCTTGTGAATGCTGGAACACTCCCAAGTTTGCAATTACCTTCAATGTAGCTTCTCACGCATCTAGAATATATTTCATGTTGTATCTTTTACAGCTCTATGGACTTTTCTAATTTTCCAAGCTAATAGTATGACTTCTCTGTGCACTTGCTGTTTGACCTGGAATTATTCTGATTCTGATAGCTATTTTGCATGATTTAATGTTCGTACTCCTCAGACGTAAATGAAATAATCATGAATTTCCAATTTTACAAAATGATGCGAAGAGAATACTACAATAATTGTCTACATTATAACATAGAAAAAGATTGAAATACTTAACAGTACGGCTGTGTATACAGTGCAGCTTCTGCCAGCTCTGGTGTCTAGTTTATTGGTGTTACAGCCATAGCCATTGGCATAGCCACGTCAGGAGACACCTTCGGTGTAGACATGTCAAAGTTCAGGTCTCTTGTCTTATATGTGTTGGTACTTTTTTACCCACACTTCTCTCAGTACTAGTGACTTGTGGTTAGTGTGAAACCCATTTTGCTGGTCTTGCTTTCAGTTTATGTTGAATGGCAGTTTAGCAGTTTATTCTTTCTTTGTCAATAAAAATCCACAGCTAAAGATGTGCATTTTGTAACTCCTGAGCATTCAAATGTAATGGTTTTGCTGGTTTTGTTTCCACAACCCTTAGTCACATAAGTAAATCTGGATCCTAGGAAGTGATAGCAGCTTTTCGACTGTTAATGCAACCACATCCTCCCAGTGCAAAGCTGAGGTCCTGCAGGATAACATGGATGATACGAGATATTGTCTCTCAGTGAGTGAATTTTGACATAAGGAAGCTTTATTTAGCTTTTTCAAATCTGTCTGGAACCCAATGTAAACAGCACTAGCACCACTTCTGCCTTGCTTGTTCGGCTCCCTGAGGGTAGCCTTGCTTCTTTCAAGCTTGTGGAAGCTTCATGGTATTTTGAGATATATTTCCCGTGGTACTTAGGCAGTTCTTTGGGCTAGAAATATGTGGGGGAGGGGATATTCATCTAACAGCAGCAGATACTAGACTAACAGCAGAGCAAGCTGTGTAGCAGTCACTGAGGTGAAGACATGCACAAACTTCTAATAGGATGGTCTCCACTTTCCTCTTTAATCTAGACATAATTGACAAACATTCTGCCAGGTATTCTTTTTGTCATAAATATTAATAGAAACAAGAGCCCCTAAAACAAGCCCTCATACACTGTTGGAATATTCAAATTTTATATGAAAGACCTGTTAAACAGAAGCATGTACACCTATTGCATGATATATGGCAACCCTGCAGCTGATGTTGAACAGACAACTATTTGTCATCTGTTAGAGATGTGCATAGAATTAGAATAGTTGGTTCGATATAAGATTAGAAGATACTACTCTGGTCATACAGTCAGACCTGCTCTACAAAGTAGTCCTTTCAGTTTTCTGAATTGTTTCCTGCTTGAACTGCAGCACACCTTTCCCAAAAATGAACAAACAAAAATAAGACTGGTTTCTCATTTCCAGATATGGACAGTCATCCGCATCTTGTGGTAAATTACTTCAACAGTTGAGTTAAAAACCTACACATTTTTTCCTGGCTGAGTTTATCTAGCTTCATCTTTCTGTCGCTGCTTTGTTTGTCAAACTAGAGAGACCTCCAATACTGCATTAACAGACAGTAATCAAGTTTTCTCCTAAACTTGTTTGTTCACCATTGGTACTGTTGTTTCAATTTGCGCAAGAAAGCAAATATGGGGTATCTATTTCTAATTAGATAATTAGATAAAAATCTAATCTAGTTCAAAAGACAATTATTGTTGTGGTCAAAGCAATTCTTTTTGTGGCCTGATAATAATGTGGTTATCTTTAATCACAAGCTTGTATTTGCTAAGTCAGCTAATCAGAGTCAAAGTAGGTGTTAAATGTTGCTATTATTGAAGGTATAGTTGCTTCTGCATTGTCTCCTTAATGGAATATTTAAGGACATACATGAGCACTTTAAAATGTATTTATTCTGATCCAGCCATCCAAATTTAATATACTTAAACGTTTTAGGGGTACATTATTCTGAACATGGGGATATAGACTTATACTTTACACTTTGTTGATGCCGTAGGCAAAACTGTTTCAATCTGCAGAGCTCCAGAATTATGGCTAAAGGAAGTTGTTCAAGTACTGACCTTTATTTCCTCCTACTGACTGTTCTGCTGAGATTTGTTTACTTCACCTGAAAGAAAAAGAGTAAGGGGAATCCTGGAAGAGAGGGTAACAAATGGTGCTTCACTAGTTGTTTGGCAGCTTGAGAAAATATCTTCAGAAAGACTAAGCAACTTTTTCCTCTTGATTTCTCTCAATTTTCTTTTCCTCTAAATATTTATTTCCTCATAGTTCTGTTCAATCCCAATTCTATGAATGATAGGGCCCCAAGTAATTGAGAATTTTGATTAGATATTCCCAGACCTTTTGCTTACAGGAAGAACCCCAGAAGGCTTCAAAGAGTTGTTAGGTTCAGAGTCAGGTTTCAGTCTAACAAAACTGGAAGTACAGGGCTTTCTTAAATGTATATAAATCAAAATGACTGGATAAGACAGTCCAGAAATAAAAGCTTTCCTAGTAGAATTGTAACTAAGATAAAATTAAGATTCTGCTATCTGTTGCAGTCAGATTATACATTTTAAATGTTGTCTATGTGACATTTCTGGAATGCTAAGGCTTCAGAAAGTTACTTCAGGTGGGAGTTAAAGGGACAGTCAAAAAACAGAACCACTTACGTCTGACATGTACATGTGTGCATACACACATAGTAAACAAGTTTTATTATGTTGTAACACAGTCAACAAGAAATCATTAGCTGAAATAATTTTTAGAATCCCAAATATGTAAAGAATGGAAAGTATATTGTCTAGTAAGGTAGAGATAAGAAAAGCATACAAATGGGCTAGTGCTAATACATTTTTAGTTGCTGCTATTTTTTAGCTGTTACTATGGATTATTTGCTCTGGTATTTAGTCTTTGAAATCTGTGAGTCAGTATTTTTACGAAGTCAAGCATTGTAAGTCTTCTGAATAATTGAAGTTTACAAATTTCTTCGGTACTGCTCGACTAGTGTAGTAAAACATGCTGATTCTTTTTTTCTTTGCTCTCCAGAAGTGCAGTCCTGAGAAAACTACCTTAGTTAACCAAGAAAAGAAGCAGCTAGTCATTTTGATTGCTTTTATTACTGATATCGTGACAATAACAATTTCAAGCAAATGTTCATCCATAGAAAACTTTCTAAGTGCCTGAGACAATGGAATATTATTTTGTGAATCCCTACTTCAAAAACAAAATTTTGAAAGCAGAGAAATGCTGCAGAATTAATTGAACAGTAAGTTTTTAGTGGATAAAACAATCCATGGGAAATATTCAAATCTTGGCAACAGTTTATATCCTTTAATCTTTCAATAGAGAGATGTGTTGTTCACTGTGGCTAACACAATTTGTTAGGCACACAGATCTTGCAATTGTAGTTCCTTGGCTAAGGTTCTTTTAAATTCTGCATTTTAAATGCTGTTTCACCTTCTGAGTTGGTATATTCTCAAAATCTGCGCTTAGTATTTGATTGTAGAATTAATCTTCTTAAATTAGTCAAAGAATCCATTAACTAGTTTGGATCAAAGTGTATTTAAAACAGCATCTTTTCTTCTCTGCCTTTTTTTTTTTTTTTTTTTTTTTTTTTAAATAATGTCAGCAGATGTAAAAGGTGCATAGAAAAATACTTGGCAGTAAATGAAAATGCTTAGGTTTTTTTTCTTTTTCATTTCTGGATTTTATTTTAGTAATATGTTTATTACCACTGTATAAATTCATGTGGGGTTTATTTGCGTTTGATACTTCTACACATTCTTTGCCATCACAATGATTTACTTTCTGGGATCAAATGGCCTGGGATGCTGAGTTTGGGTCCAATTCCCCTGCTGTTAAAGGAGGAACTGGAAATGCTCTATTCCAACATGAACAGACAACCCAGTCCTACATGTTCTATAAATGTCTGCTGATGGTGCTCCTTACCTCTTCACGAGAGCTCAGGATGTGCGAGACGGAAGGAAGGATATGGAGAGAGGAGGGAGGTAGTAGTGCCTGCTCCTTCACCTCCTACCTCCTAAAAGGCTTAGGAATCGGCATACTTCGCCGGCCATAGAAGGAGGTTAAAGCTGCACTTCCTGGGAGTTCTTCCAGGTCTTTGTCTCAGCACTGCTATTTCCCCTGGAAGACAGTTTTCCAGGGGGATTGTGACAGATAGGTGACTATAGATGATGAGGACATGGAGGGGATGAACAAAAATGCGAGTCTGAAGAGACCAAAGTTTGTTCTCCTGAAGTCCAGGCTGGCGTGCTTGCTGTTGCACGCTCCTTGCAGCCCGAAGGATCTCAAACTCCACCATCTCGTGCTCGATGCCCCAGATAAAGAAAAGTTCACAAAATGCAGAAATTCCTGTTTCCATTTCTAGCACACTGAAATCCTGCTGACCCTTCCAAATCTTCTTTGTCAGACAATATTGAAAGCCACTTTATGCTTTCCAGCTGCCTTGCCTCCAAATCCTCTTACAATCTCACTGGTCCTTTCTCCCTGCTTACTTAGTTTCCCAGTTTTTCACCTTTATTACCTGCTTACCTTCTAGGTCATCACTCACCGCTCCTGTACTTCTCTGTACTTGAGTCCTCTTTTCGAAGGTTTACACAACCTTAGTTTTTGACTATACTGCTGAAGAAGCTTTGAACCCAGAGGCATCTGGGTGTGGTACTTATTTATATCTGCTTACTATCAATGATGATCAGTTCCCATATATTTAAAATAGCATATTGTGTTAATTTTTAACAGATAAGAATAGGCCATCCTTAAAAAAAATAAATAACTCTGTGTTCTTAAAAATAACTTCTATTTGGATTTTGTCCTTGATAAGCTTTGAATGACAATAAGAAAGCTGTCAGCTCTTGTCAATCACTTCATTATATTCTTGACAACCTCCAGTTAGAACATAAGAAAAGAGCATGGCTGAGGAGTAGCAAACCTAATTGTCGACAAATAAAAGAAAATTCACCCACAGGAGAGAATGAAAATGCCGAGTGGACATTGCCGTATTTTTCTTTCCATCAGCCTTCATTTGTCAGTTTCTGCTTGTCAAGCTAGGCCAGAGAAGTCAGATTTTAACTCTTTATTGTTTCTTTTACCTTTTCATTTTGCTGACATCCTTTTAAATGAGTAGTTTTTATATGCAATAAGAGGTATTATTGTTTGTCCACATGGGCACACAAGGCATGCATACCCCAGAGATTTATCTTCCTGTATTCAGACATCTGTGTCTGATTTGACAAAAGGTTGAACTGTGAAAAATTCTGATGATGAAATATTGTTTGACTATTTAAACTACTCCAATTCACTATTAAGATCTGCAGTGAATGTCAATTTAATCAACTCATAAAACCTAGAGATTGATATTCTGTACATAAATCAATTATCACTCTTTCCAGAAATCTTTTTATGGGACTTTGAGAAGCAACCTGCTCAATGTTTTTTTTGTGAGCTTTGAGCATCTAGATTTTAAACAGTCTTCAT
Organism: Leptosomus discolor; assembly: GCF_034619465.1. Classification (NCBI taxonomy): domain Eukaryota; kingdom Metazoa; phylum Chordata; class Aves; order Leptosomiformes; family Leptosomidae; genus Leptosomus; species Leptosomus discolor. Next base: position 92,109,902 of record NC_141391.1, on the reverse strand, counting down.
CCAAACCTCTTCTAAAAAAATCTGTTTCAAGAGCAAGAACTTTAAACAATATTAGCTACAAATGGATTGTGAAAATGTAGCAAAACTTTCTCAGTGAGTAATCTTTGTAAATTGTTTAATCTATAGCAGACTTTGAAGTCTTAAGAATGGATTGCAAATGTGACTGTGTCCCAGTGTCTCAAGAAAGGAAAGATTTTTGAAAGATGATCAAGTATTTGTTGTGTGGTAATATTTTTCTAGGAAATAATGGATGAATAGTGAATTGAGATGTGATTTCATTTTTGAAAGCATAAGCTTTATAAAAGTGTGGATGAGTTACTTGGAATTTAGTGAGGTTGTACCTCAGCTTTGTCTTTTGGCTTCCTCCTTGTGCTATTAATAACAGGGTGCTGTTCAGAGGCCCAGAGAAAAGTGTGGTTGATATAAATGAGCAAATAAATATAGGAGGAAAGTTACAGAAATGACAGAGCAGTTTACCAAGGCTCTAGTGAAGTCAGTACTAAAACTGTAGCTTGTTTCGGTGTAGCTAGTTTTTCAGAGACAGGATATGTCCTCTCCTATTCAGAAAATAGAGTTTTCTAAGATTCTCACTGATTGTGTTCTTTTTCACATGCTCTTTTATTAACAGGAAAACTGCTTTCTCTTCAAAATACAGTTCTTGAAAGCTCTTCGACATTCTTCTTGGTAATAACATGTCATTTGTTAAACAGTAACTCCTCTTCTGTAAGATTATATATTTTGCTCTGCTGATCACATGCAACTTAAAGTACTGGAATCTGAAGAAGACTCCATACAAATGACTGCTTATATCTCTACAAGGTCCTATTAGCTTTGGCTTAATCTGATTTGAATTGATCGCTATGTAGTAAATATCAGAGGAGGGATCGTATATCTTCTCAGGTTTTTGTACATTGGGAACTACATGAATTTTTGGTACCCGATGGGTATTTGAATAAGTTTGATTTGATGACTAATACCAGAAGACGGGCATATCTGAAAACATATTACAATCAACAAACCAATGTTAGAACAATAATAGATTTTGATTTTTTCTAATTTCTGTTTGCAGCCACACACTTCTCTGAAAATAATTCTTTATTTACTAAACTTGAAATGAGGAGGAAAATTTGCATATAAGCCCTGACCTAAGAAAGAGAAGAATAAACAACCAAGAATTAGATGGTAAAAATAAATAAGTAAATGTCTCCCTCCCAAGTTAAATTATTTGTAATTCAATTTATTGAATAAAACTGTCATTATTTGTGCAAAGAGGAAGAAGAAATTCTGATTTATTTCTTTGCTGTTTACAAGAAGAAATAAATAACTTTTATGACTTAGTACTTTTATAATTGTCATCAACTGTCACTTGCCAGTCAAGATGCTTATGGTGGTAGTCCATATGTGCTACTGTGTCAATCTAAGTAACTTTTCTTCCTCTTAAGCTGCTCTCCTTCAGCATCTAAAAGAACACACAACTAGGAGAGAGCTTGTGAAATTATTGGGACTTCCCTTATTTTCTCACAAGAATTTTTCATTGTGTTTTTCTCCCAAATTTCCTTCTTCTGTGGTGGTTCTCCTCGGTTTGTTATTAGCTCCTTTATACTATGCACTGGAACTAAGACAGGATCTGCAGTCGAGGTGGACCGGGAGCAGCTGCTTCATCCTTTGTCCTGTCCAGCCTCAAAATAAAATACTCTGAATCATATCCAGTCTCAAAGAATTCTTCTTACTGGGCCTTTTCACAGTCCAACTGGATGATTAACTGTGCTCTATCAGTATATGACCACCATAGCCAATTGTTTTCATATGCCATATCTGCAGGTCATGTCTTTACAGCTAATAATTTCATCTGTCTTCAGTACCTCCAGGAAATTTCCTTTTCAGGACAGACAGCTGCAATGGATAGATATTGATTTGTCTGTGTGGGGAAAAAATAACTATATTTCATCTCCTCTAGATGTACAGAGGAAGCTCACAAATTTCTGATAGCCAGCAGAAAAATGTGCTTTGGAAAAAAACCCATCTTTTTACTCTGCAAAGTGGTGGGGATTGCTATTTCAGGCACTTTGTTTGCATGGCTTAAATTTTGGGACTTTCTTATTTCCAATTCATTGCAGAGGATTTCCTTTTTATTTTCTTTCCTTCCCTTTTCCAGTATCAGGACTGAGAGGTATTACAGGAAGCAGAACGATGAAAAACACCACGGAGTCTTAATAGACTTGGTGTCTGCATATTTTACAAACTGCACAAAGGCTGCACTTACAGGTTTAAAAAGTAGCTATGAACTCTAGAATTGAATTGTTGCACTTTTAAAAGGAAGAAGTCCTTCCTGTAGTGCTCTATTCCGTGAAATAATTATTCTACTCTAAAGTATCTCAAAGATTGTTCACATAGGTCAAGAGCTATAGTCGTATCAATTTTCCAGTCTCTCATTAAAATCAGATGACTGTCTTTTGCACGCTTTACCTTAAAAAGGTGGATGAATCTCACAGTATTCTTTTTCCCCCATTAAGATAGCTTCTAACACTGCCTTGGGATCGTACTTTGGATTTCACACATTCAAAAGATCAGTGGTTTGAGATAGGGGGTGAAAGAATGGTTATTTTATTTACTCATTAAAATGGCATTTTTAGAGACAGATACATACAATTGGCTGTCTGCTAGTTACAGAGTATTTTTAGTGATAAAGCAATTTCACACTAAGTTTCTACCTAAGCCACTCATGGAATGGTCTTTAAATTGGATTACTTGTGGTTTGTTTTTTTTATATCCATAAAACTCTTTGGCAGGAAGGTGAAGTTAAATTCTGTACCTTAGATGTTCACAGAGCGCTTTCTTTCTGGGTAGAGATAAGTGAAATATTCAGGAAGTTATCAAACCTTTTCATCTGTTATGTAGAAAAGAACAGAGGTACAAGCTTTTCTCTCCTTGAATTTTATCAAGATTGATTAAAGGTTTTATTCAGGAAGTTTAAATACCTGCAAATGCATATTTTGCCCCAGTGAATTAGGTCCACCTCAATACGGCCACAGAACTGTTAACAGCATGTCTTGCATGTATTCTAATATATTATATAAATATCTAAAGTGACTACCAAGAATGCCGTTGACTGTACTATCTGACCTACCATTAAGCTCACTGTGGTGTAGCTGAACTTTGATGTATTTTAATTGTCTTCTCTGACCATTTTTCTTTGTGGTGGGATTAGCTTGTCAGTCTGCTCCATGAACAGGAATGTGCAGAGCTGAGTCAAAGGAGAAAATGAGGTCATTTATTTAGAACTGGAATTCTTGAAGATGGGAATATATTCATGTTTTCTATCCAATTCCCTTTCTTTAGTTGTGAGGAAAAAATGAAGCACATGGAACCTCACCATTTATTTATAGCTTTTTCCCTAAAATATCTGGGAATAGTAACCTGAAAAATAGGTGTGAATATTTCAATGAAGCTTGCTGGAACTTCTAGTGTGCATGAATAAGAAAATCCACCTCAGAGAATTTTGGTTGCAAGTTACATTCTCCCTCATCTAAAAGGCAAGAAAAACATAATTAAATGTAATTTTCCGTTATCAAGTCAAATATATATATATGGGGATCTATATCTGATTGTTTTGAAAAAGACTTTTTGAAATTAAAAGCCTCCAAATTATTTTAGGTTTTAGATTTAGTATATTTGCTTGTTAAACGTCACTGCTTGGTCTTGATAAGTAAAGTGAAGGGAAATGGCTTACTGCTTCTGTTTTCCTGTGAATAATTTCTCTTCTTTAATCTTCATTTAATGTACTGTCTTGATAAAAAGAGTTCGTGACTTTTAAACCAACTCACTATATTAATTTCAAAGTTATATTTTTTTGTTTGAAGGTTGTAATTAAATTTACGTCTTTGCATTGCACTTCAGCATGAAGACACAGGTTTAATTACCCTGAGCTTCTCCTGCTGTCCCTGCAGAAAATGTCCCATGGTCATAATCTCATTGCGAAATCGATCCCAAAAGTTCTACCAGCGTTACCAGAGAAGGTGAATCAACGCTTGTGATTCTTAATATAGGCAAATACGCGGTCTGAAATGCTGCAGATACTTTTATAGATAGTCGTCTGGGCCTCTTAGTATATGCGCGGCATATGTCAAACAGCCTGTCTGTGTCTGCTAGGATAGTTACCATCTCTTGAAATAACATATGCCAAGCCATCAAACTTTCTCTTCCATTAGCATACACACCAGAGGTTTAGCCAATATATTGGTTTCAGCTAGGGAATACGAATTTTCCGAGTTCTGAGCTATATCAACAGACTTTCATCGTCCAGATGGGGCTGCAGACAAGTCACTGCCACTTTTTCAGCCTGTAGATTTGTTCATCAGGTTGAACTGACATCTTGTTGGAAATGCAGAAGCCAATGTGGCTTATTCAGCAATAGGCTTTCATCAGTTCAGATGCGCCATTTTTAACACCATTGAAAATGCATAGATGGTGCGTCATGGAAAAAACGTGGCCTCTGATTCTTGTTGTTTATACATGTTTGAGAAACAGCAGTTTCCAATGATGATGTATTTTAATTTGCCATATGTGTGAAAAGTTTAATTAGCATATTCATCACCCAGCCCAAAAGCAGCATTATGATTTCTTTCACAGGCAGTTCATAAATTGTGCAATTCAAGTAGTCAGCTCTATCTCCTAGTGACAGTGCTTCATCCACCTTACAATCACCCTCCCACTGTGAACAAAGCGAGTGTGGCAAAGGAGTCAGTGATCTTGAATCAGGACTTTTAAGAAGTTATGGCTTTTGGTATTCCCTGAAAGCTGATGGACAGGAGCATGGTCACTCCTGTTAGCTTTAGTAGCAACCTGGCCTGTACGATCGAGAGCAGACGTCAGGCCCTGCTCTGAGAGTATGCTGTTCTGGATCCTGCACAGGCTAGATAATAACTGCGATCTCTGTTGCAAGCAAACCATTGGAGGCCGTGTTATGGTCGTTACCTTTTTGTTCTCTTAGTGAACTGAATGATGGAGCAGTATCCTAAAACTACTCTCTTGCCTGTCGACCCATATTAATAGAGTGTCACCTAGCAAATGGATTTAAAATTGCTGGAAACTTGCTCACTGGGCAGAATTCATCAAGGGGCTATCCCATCAGGCAGAGAACTGGGCAAAGAGCTGCCTTCAAAATTACTGCAGTAATTTAATGTCAGATATGTGCTTATTTGAAATAATTTTGTGATGTTTTTAGGTGCTGTTGGAATTAATCAATCAAAAAGTAGTTGCTGCTCTAACAAATAAGATATCTCTTAATTTCAGTGGTGTTCAAATGAATGACAAGACAGTGAGAACGTCTTTTTCCCCTGGACTCTTATCTCTATTCTTATTTCCACATAAATCTCAAATGAGGCATCATGTTATATTGGATAGACTTGCACAATGCTCTTTGGTTTAGGTCAAGGCCATTGATTTTGAAAGATCAGACTGCACAAGATTGGCTCATGTAATTCCAGAAAATTGTAGCGTAGAAGGAATTGGTGATTTAAGAGCTAAATACATTATGTTTCTGTTACCTGGCTATGGAAAATTATACCTTTATGTCCATAAAGAACAAATATCTTTTGAATTAATGAAGAATACCTTTTCAAATGTTTATATAATTTGTAGAAATGGGGTATCTTAGTTTTTATGTGTTGCATATAATGGCATTAACATAAAATAATGACAATGAAAAGGATCATTAAATGTTTTCTTCTTTTCTGCAGAATGTGGAGTCGCATGGTACCATCAGTCATTGTATCATCATACCATACATATTTTGCTTTTTTTCTTTTCCTCTTAATTTTAAAAGCAAAATTAAACTATTTATATGTGTATATATGTGGTAAATCATGATTCAAATTTCAATATATAAGGTGAAGCACAAATAAATACTGAGCAGCCAAATTTTGTAACAGCTACAGGACTTGAGTAGTAACTCCTGTTATGAATCATCCTTTTAATTAGTCTGGAGTGCCTTCCCTAGTCAGGTTCTTCTGGGTTTGAATTTTCACTTCCAGGTAGTGGCACTCGACTGTTATTGTTAATGGCTGTTATTACAAACCTAGTCAGATCAAATACATGACAAAGCTTAAGAGAGCCTCCTGAAAGACACTCTGCTTCTCCTCAAGTCTAGAAAACGTTAAGGGGAAGTGGTAAAGATGACCTGGGAGGGACAAGTACGTGCTTGGGTTTGCTCCATCCTTGTTATAGCTACTGGGGCTGTGTGGGGCCACCGGCTCCCTGTGTCCGGGGTGGATGGAGGGCTTACCTTGAGGGGCCTTCAGGGCAGAGCCTGGCAGCCTGGGCCCATCCCATCTGGCAGCCAGGAGCAGGGCAGCTGGAAAGCAACCTGGGGATGGGATGTGGGCCTGGCTCAACAGCACTGGTGGCTGGGCAGGGCAGGGCTGTGGGGAGCTAAAGACCAGCCCTGCTGTGGCACCTCTGGGGCAGGGGCTGACATGGGGACCTGGGCTGTGGGCAAGGTAAGGGTACCCCTGGCGGGCTGTGTAGGGGCAGTCAAGGCTGGGGGTACCCTCAGGGCCTGGGACTGCGTTAGATGCCATCATAGAATGCACCTTCCATGCTGGTTGCAGCCTGAAAGAAACCAACTTGTGTGTTTCCAGACCAGTCCCTGGTAGAAACCAAAGATCATTTGAGTGGGGAAGATAGGGAGATCCTCTTCAATGGCATATCCATACTGAACGTTAAACCAGTAGTGTGGGTGCACCCATAACGATCTTGATATTCTTGGCCTTTACAGGGCATTGTAACATGTTTTTCCTGCTACAGAACTTTTTATGATACCTAGTGCTGTTATAAAATGACATAAGTATTTGAGAAGTATAGAATAACTCAACACAAAATATTGGCAAAATACTGCAAATGGCTTAGTTTAAATAAAAACCAAACAACTAAACAAACAAATATTAATGCCTATTTTTCATCGAGATAGACAGAAAATTTCCACGTTCATCAACACTCCTTGCTGATTATTTTTTCTTTATATGATGAATAGGGAAGTAGAAAGCTAACCTAGTATTGAAACAGAAAGAAAAATAGGACATTAATGAGGATTTGATCAACAGGTTAATAAACTCACACTCACCCAATAGCCCAATTTTACTGTGGATTGCTTTTCAGTGCTCATTCTCTATGAATCCTTTCAGTTATATCTTATTAATATTGAAATGCATAATAAAAAGCAATTAAATGCAAACCCAATTCAAATATCATTGTGAGAAATGACACAAGCTTTAATGCACTTCATTTGCTATTGATAAACAATATTTGAAAAGACAAATGGGAGATGATAGGGAATTTATCAACACTTTTTATTTTTACTGATTGTCCATAATGTTTTGCAAGTAAAATTTCAGGCACCACTGTAGACGTACTTTCTATGTTGACCTGAAGCAGAGGAAAAAAATGGCCCCTTTCTGAAACTGAAAATGATACAGATTTCAACAAGTTTATTGCAGAGCAAAGAATAGCAGATTTCCGCCAATTAAACGATGTGTCAGATCAGATAGTGACGAGCCTGGCGCACAGTCTTGTCTGCTGTCACATTAATGAGAACTGAGATTGTAGACAGAAAATCAAGTTGGAGAGTCAATGGATAGTCTGCAATGTTTGATATGACAACGTAATCAAGCTGTAAAATAGGTGGGAGAAGAGTAGAGAGAGGAGAAGGGGAAAAAACCCAAACAAACAGTTAATTTTACTATCTTGGATAACTGGGATTTGTGTTTATCTTTTGGTTTTTGCTTATATTACTTGAGAAATGGAAACAATGTGAATCTTGGAACTCCAGATGTAGTTTATCTTTTCTTTTATGCTTTTCAGTGAGTTTTTTTTTTTTCTGTTTTCTTTTTTTTTCTTTTAATTACCTTGCTTCAACCATTCTTTTTTTTGGTTTTTGGTCAGTGCCTGACAAAATGAAGCTGCTGTATGTTGGTAAGGGTTTCCTGGAGTTGCCTTATGTTAGCAGATGAATGATACCTTTCCATATTAAACAAGAAAATTGCTAGAGAATATGCTGTTGCTAATTCAGTAGGGTGTCATTGCTAATGGTAGGTGCCTCCCCAAACCTTTAGGAACTGTCTCTGCTACTGTGGTTTTGATTTTAATTCATTAGTATAAATGCTTTACTAGATAAGTATTAGTTTACTACTAGTAATAGTAATTTTCTATTAATATTTTTAAGCTTTCTAAATTCAGTATCATTGTTGCATCTCATAATACAGTTTTAATGCCACGTACTGTATGAACAAAGTGTTTACCAGTGCACTTTTAATCTGCTGGTAATGTGAAACAGAAAAAAAGGACAGAGCTGCTTAAATGAGATTTCTCATGCCTGTCTTTCCTAGTATGAATTTGTGTTAGCTTTGTAATCGTTTTATTGAAAACTTCAAGATGAAGGGACGTATTGCTGTTTATTTTGCGATCATTACTCTTTTCCATCCCTCTTCTCTTTTGTTTTTTCTCTGGTGACCCTCTTTGTCCTTAGCTGCTACTATTCATAAGTTTTCCCAGAAACTAATCCTGAGCAGAAACTAATCTACTGGTGTTTTACAGCTTCCCATGGAGCTTTAGGACTTTTCAGTCTTATTGCTTATGCTACAGTTAATCTACACTGCATGTGTTTTTATTTTTCAGGAAACTGAAGCAGCAGTCCAGGCTAAACAGCCGAATGTGGAAGAGGTTTTGTCTAAAGGGTGCCATTTATATAAGGAAAAACCAGCCACTCATCCAGTAAAGGTAATGAAGCAACCTTTAGCAATATCCATTACTGTGTAATGGGTTATGCTTCCCCTGTTGTACTCTTGTCCTTGATGTGCTCTGTTTAAAATCAATGAAAGAACATGGCAAATGGCATTTGTTTTGTGCTGTTATGGCATAGCCAGGAAAAATGTAGTGTTCCCAGCTAGAAATTTTTTGCATATTGTGATAGGAATATTGGTTTTGATGTTAAGGGTGTTCTACCTCTTCAAGAGCAATCCATTTTGAAAGCAAATGTAATTTTTGGTGCCTAATTAATGGCATCATATAACATGTTTTTAAACTCCTTATTTTGAATTTAGCTTTTAGGAATTTTGTCAATTAACAGAAAAGAACATATTTTCTAGAAGAGGTAAGAGTTAAGTCATAAAGAGGGCCCTTTGCTTTAGAATTTTCCTGTTGTGAAAGACAGAAGACATGGCATTTTAAAACTTTCCCACTCAGATTCTCTGCCAAAATTCATGCAGAATTACTGACTTGATTCTGTTTTGGAGCAAAGGGTACATAGCTAAGAAGGCTGATTCCTCCCAACACTTCTCTTTTAGAAAAATGTACTATAGAATCCTTTTCCCCAGCATAGAAATCAGTTTGAAGGGGATGTTTCCTAAAGACTTTGTAAACCTTCATTGAGACTAGAGTATCATTTTCTAACCTGTAGAATCCTGAAACAGAAAATAGTGAGCAAACAGCCACCCATGTGTGGTTCAGCAACTTTTGGAGTGGGAGGATAGACTAGTAAGGTCACTACCTTATCAACCAAAGCTTGATCTGGTTTCTGGTTTTATAACTGCTAATAAAGTATCTGTGAACATGATAATTAAGAGTTCCCAGAAACTGTAATAACGGCTTATTGATTACACTAGGTATCTATTGCAGTTGCTTCTGACTGGGCAGAGATAGTAAACTTTGTCGTTGTGGTTAGAAGTTTTCCAAACCTGAAGCACTCAATAACCTCATTTTACAGAAAAAGGTTTCCTCACAAAGTTAGGATGTCTATAGGTGACATCTACAGTGAATTTCTCGTTTTTCCATCTCTATTTAGTCACTGTTCTTGGAGTATTATTTTCCTACTTTTACAAAATTTCCTCTAAATAACTTGTACATTCCACCAGCAAATCTCCATTCACAGGAACACATGAATGCACTTATCTCCACTTCAGAAATTAATACATATTTAAGAATGATTCGATTTCTCTTCTCCTTTCCTGAACAGAAATCCTTGAGAGTTATTTTCCCCTTCAGTATCTATGCTTTTTTTTTTTTTTTTTTAAATGATCAGGTCTCCTAAACATTGATAAAACACTAAAAGAGGTAAACTCAAGGTGACTTAAAAACAGTGTGATAATGAGAGTGGTCAGAAACAAAGCTTTTGATTGTGTACTGGGCATTTTCCTTGGCTAATACAGCACTATTATTGTTTGGAACAAAAACGTGTCATCTGCACACTGTATGGATGATGGAACAAAAATCACTCTGCAATAGCTGCATTTACTCATTTCCTGTGACTTCAGCTGCAGTCTTAGGGGATCTTATGCCACATTTTAACAAGCAAAGCACTTGAAATGACAAAAAAAACCTAGATTTTGGCTTTCTACATTTTTGTCATTGCGTATAAAGAATTGCAGAATGAATGCTGGCATTTTCAAGGAGAACTAATACTTGTTTTACGTACCACTGGCAGAAGTATAAGTGGTGTGACATGATTCTTTTTAGGCCAAACTTCTAACATAAAGTGTACTCTGTGTCTGTTTCTTTTAAGTGTTCACATAAAAGACACTGAAAACCGCCAGTTTCTACCAAATTTACTGGAACAAGATCAGTCTTTAAATAAAGATTACGATGCTCCTTGAGCTGTAGTTTTGACAGTGATATTGTATGTCTGTGAGGAAATTAGTAACTACTTGTGGAATAGTGCGTATTTCATTTCTAGTCCCTCTTTAATTGAATTTTAATTTTTTCATTACATTTTGTAGTTCAGTTGATTGAAGTACCTCTGAAGTTAATTTAGGGTTCACTCTCCGTCTTGTACAAAAAGTCATAAACCAATGAATATATAGTGTCAGGACTGTTGAATTGCTTTATTGATGATGTAGGTTTCCTTAAGCTTCCACCCATTTATACTGTTGGTCTTCTGTCATCATTCTTCATGAGTAGATTCCTACATTATCTGCTATTTATATGTTCCGATATAGACTTTTCAGCAAATGTCAAAATCATTTTCTACACGAAAGGTATCTTGTGGAAGCAGAAATAGTTTGTACTCAGATTAAGGTGTTTTTGAAAAGATATTAGCAAGGTTGCAAAATTAGACACTCAAAATTTAAGAAAATTTTTGAATTAAATCTGCTGTGGTGGCCTTGATTTAGGCTGAACCCTGCCTAATTCAGTGCAGGATATGGATAACACAGTGTGAGCAACTATTCAATACTTAGACTCATGCTCCTTGTTTAATGTGTGGCACAGGAAAAAAAAAGATAAAATTATATGGCCTCTTTAAAAGCGTGAATTACTTGCATAGCATGGCTTGACCACTTTGTAGATAATTTAGTTCTCTGAGGCACCTTTGTCTTATGTTCTTTTTTTTCTATCTGGTTTTCTTAATTCAGCCCAATTCTTGCCATTCTTTTCAGTAAATGAGGTAGAGGTCCTATTGACTCATTCACACTGCAAGCCTCTCCTGTGCTGGAAAACAGTATATGTCAGAGGATTAAAGATATTGGTGCAGTTATGTGCATGGTATCTGAATTAATGTTCATAGTTGACATTAGTCTGGCATTTCCTAATGCTTAGTTGTTTATCTTTGCAACCTTTATAATACACTCTCATTATAGCATTTTGAATGTAAATTAAATCCAATGGATTTATATTGACGCATACTTAATCTTATCTCATATTTATGTCACTGAAATAAGTACATTTTCACACCTTCAGTAAGCATACTAAAAGTGCTGATATTGGAATTTTGCATTGCAGTAAAAATATTTTTTTATGGCAAATGAAATCCTAGTATATGCTAATTCAGAGTCAAGAATGGCATGAGACGTGTGATCGTTTAAACACTAGCACTTTAATAATCAGACCTATTCACTTTTATGAAACAGATTTCATGCTTTTGAAATGCATTCCTGTAAAGCTTTTGCAGGTGGGGGAGGTTACTGCTGGTGACAGTGGCAATAGAAAGAACGTAAACCCCAATCTCATGATTAACAGCATTTAAACAGAACAGTTTATTCAGGAAAGGATTTCTGTGGTAGTGGAAGAGCTTAGTTCCCTTGCACAGCACTCAATTTGTCCTTTCCTGAGTTGCATGGGAGAGTGAGTAGTGAGGACCTCATTTGCATTGTTCTCTGTCTTGCATTTAAAAGACTACATAATTTCTCTCTCTAAATACTCCTGTCCAGTTTTAGTGCTCTGGATGAGATTGGTTCATGTATGAAAGTTTACCTCACTTGAATTGTACCAGTGCTGATATTTAAAGAAAATCAATAAATCAATAAGAGTTTTCTTCAATGCAACATATTTTGATGTTCATACTTGTCACCAAAGCTCTACAGTTGCAATTACAGCAAAATTGTTGTGCTCAAAGAAGTTAACGTTTTAGTGCTCACATGTTAATTTATGGCAGATGCAAGACTGGATCAAACTATAATTCTGATAGAAGAGTTTGAACTAGATACTTTCTTATCAGTGGTGTAGATGTTGCCTCAGACAACCCTCTCTAATGCCTGTGGTGGGCATGTGTTATATTTTGTCATTGCTGAAAAGAAATCCCTGGCTCACATCCGTATTGAATGATTAAGCAGCTACTCATAGTGAGGACAAGTATTATATTAATAACATCCATATCTCCTTCCTGAGTTACTGTGACTATATTGTAAAGTTAGGCCAGACTTTGATAGGGTAATCTCTCCACCTTTTGTTTTTAAGGACTCCCTGCTGCTATTGAATTAAGAGATATTGGAGCAGTCCTTTGCATTTTAAGCTATGGAAGTAGGTTCTTGGACTACAATAGCAGAAAAACCCCAAGAATTTCAAAATCTGACATCAAATGTGTCCAAAGTGTATGGTTTTGTGTGTCTGTAACCCACACAGAAATTAAACATAGGTATGACTTTGAATTGTCATATGACAAGCTGCATTTATCATGTGTGCTTGATTGCTTTTTCTGCCTAGTTCTCATAGTCTAATATCAAGGAGAATCTTGGATATTCCTAACTTTTTGTTTTATATTTAATGCAGTTTTTAAACTGCTCTTAAAGATAAAAAGTTGGTTTATTCCCTAATGCAGAATTGTGTCCTTTCTCTCCTGCCCTATCAAAAAGCATTTACACAAAAGTCTGTTGAGAGTTTATACCAGGCAGTATTCTGGCCTTCATTGGCGAGAGATATAAAAGAACTTTGCAGGTTTAAAGTATTTATGGCAAAGCTTAAGGCAAATTCTAGAAAGGCTCCCCTGACATATGAAAATATAAAATTGTGCTACCTCAGTGTCTGTGTGTACGCACTTCAATTTAATGAGGGATGTTCTCTATCCCTCTCCTGTTGACCCCTGTCATCTTAGACTCCAGGTAATTAAAGTACCTTCCTTAATAGGCATCCTGTGGCCATCATGGCTGGATTGTGATTTAGACCATATATCTAATCGTGAATTGGACACCAGAATACTAAAAGCCTTCCTGAGTGGCCTTGGTACTCTGTACTGCTTTATGTAGCAGAAAATCAGGGTGCAGCTTAAAAAAGAAATGCAGTCTTCATTTTAAGAGTTTTGAGATGCCAGCATAGAATTAGCAATGCTTCGTCCTTCTTTACAGTCCTTAAACAAGGAAGAAAGAGGGGTAGAAACATTTTAAAATCTCAGTGCCTCTTGGGGTTTTCTGAGGACTGATATAATTCACACTCCAGACTTCCACTCAGGTTTTGCTTAAAAGTAACAGTTTAGCCATTACTAGTCAGGACTGCATGCCCACATGCTGGATTTTACGACTCTCTGAAGACTCTTAGAACTTTATTTTTGAATTATTTTTTTTAATAGGTGGACAAATGTGTTCTGCATTTGATACTACAAATTGCAGAGGTTTTATTGACAAGTTTTTTTAAATACATAATTCACCTTTCTATTTTAATTTAAAAAAAATTAGCATCTCAAGTTCATGGTGATAAAAACTCCTACCTCTCTACAGTATGTTGAAGAAGAAGTCATCCTTTCTTCTCTAAAACGGTGTGAAGGCCTGTCAATCGGGGAGCAGGGCAAACCAGTGCTCGGGAGTGGTGGGGCTCCCCACTGGGCTGCAGGACAGGATCTCACCAGCCAGGACCCGTCCCATTGGCCCCAGCCAAGGAGCAGGGCAGGCCATGGCTGGCCCTGGGTGGGGGTCAGGATCAGGCCCAGTGATCAAACACAGCCCCAGGTGGCTGGGCAGGGCCATGGGGATGGGAATAGACTGAGGTCAGTCCAGGAAGTCAATCTGTGGTCAGGGTCAGGATAAAAGATGCTTTCAGGACTGCAATATCATGAAGCCCTTTTGCAGCCCAGCTGGGAAGGATTTGAATCATCCCTCTCTCCCATTTATGAAAATTAATAACTGTTTCTACCTTTCTAGTTTTTGGTTTTAGTTCAGGTACTGCATCAGATGGAGGGGGGAAAAAAAGTTAAATTAATTTATTTTACATTTATTTGCATTAATCTATGTATTATACATTTAATATATTGTTATTTTTCTGTTCTAGAAAAAATTAGACGACTTGAGTGCTGACTGGAAGGCAATAAACCACTTAATTCAACAATTAAAGGAAAAGCCAGCATTAGCAGCATTTGGCCTTTTCTCTTCAGGTGTCTGTAAGTGCTTCAGTATATACATCTTTTGAAATTAATTACAAATCACACAGTTTAAATGAAAATGGCTGGAGACCATCTTAAATTCATTCTGCATCCTTACAAATTTCAGCTTTAGCTTGTAAACAGGAAGTGTGCTAGTGGGGCATTCAACGTTTTTATAATTTCCTTTCTGTTTTGTGTAATGTGTCCCAGAAGACAAATTAGATTATGGATTTGATGAAAAGATTGCAGCATGCTTTTCAAATTATTGTTGTTTCAAAGTCTTGCTTCTTTATGCTATGAAGAGATGAGATGCAATTTTGACTTTCTACATATATTCATGGAGGAAATACTATGAAGGGAGAAGAATTATTTAAATTAAAAGATAATAATGTTACAGTTTAAGTGGCTGTAAATTGGTGACAGAATGAAATCCTGAAATTAGTTTTTAAGATAGGGCAATGAACTGAGATTGTTTCAAAACAAAACTTGTGAATTCATAGAAAAGGTTGTATGACATGGTAAAAGTAATTCTGCAGTTAAACATTAAGTCTGTGATATACATCTCTGGGTGTCTTGAGTTCATGAATCCACAACAAGAGAGTTGATCTGCATTTAATTTAAATTATTTGGTCAATATATTAGATTCTTCTCATATCTCTTTATACCTGCTGGTTCCCTGCAAGGATTACAAACTTATTTTTATCTCCTTGATAAATGAATTTTATTTCCCACTGCTTTTCTTTGAAATGTAGTGATTAAGCATGGGTGGAAAAGAAATACATAATGGAAACACTGGGTTAAATCTGAGCTTCTAAGTCTCTAAGATTCTTTACTTGATATTGAACTACCTCAGTTGCTTGGATGGAGAATATTACTCACCCATACAATTTGTAAAGGTGCTCATCAGATATGGGAGCAGAAAGAAATTCTTCCCCACTGCCATCAGACTGTAACTCAGGCTATGATACAGCTACAATAGTCACCTGTGATCTGATTACTTGTAGGATTGATTGATCCCTCTTGCTTTTAACATGTTCTGATGGGTAGCACACAAGAAAAGCTGAAACTGGAGAATTCTCTACCTTCTACTAGTGACTTTCCAAAGCAGAAAAATCTTTTTTTCAGAGAAGTAAATAATTGCACCATATAGACAGATTCCAGAATATTCAGTACCAAAAGACTGTCCAGCCTCTGTCAGAATAGCATATATCAATTCAAGGAAAGCAGATGTCCTGCTTATGATATGTTGAATCTTATTAAATAGGAACTATAATTTCATTTTAGTCACTTAGAACTGCTGTGGTTCCAGTGGCAATCATTTCAATTTTCTAAAAAGCACTAAATACCACTAATATTTTTAAAAACTTTTAGTACAGCAGTATCCTTGCTTTACAGGATTTTATTGTAAGGCATGCTATAGAAATTCATGTAATGACATGGGGAAACTGAAGGAGGTGTGTAAACATTTTTTGCTGTGCTGGGTCACTGAACTTGGTATGTCAGCTTTGCATGTCAGCAGGTTATGTCAGGTTCCAGGGGGAGGGAGTGTTGGTGAGTTTTGTATTTGCTGTTACAAAGGAAATGGTAATAACTGAATGAGAAAGAGAGAACACAGAGTAGTAGTGCAATAGATTCCTATATTAACTGATCTTTAGCTGAAGAATCACAAAATTACTCGTTTACCTTAATACAAGATGTAGGCTCTGACCATTAACATTTCTGAGACTCAGCAGATGGAATTATACATGCAGAAAATGAAAACGCTGGTGTTCTGTAAAGGATTAAGCAGGAAGTAAGATTGATTTTCTTTTTATTGCCAAGAGCACTTGAAATTTGAACCTGTGCTTGTAGCACTAATTCATAATTTTTCTTTATTTGAGTCAGTTTACTGCAGTCACATCATTATAGATGTATCACCATAGAACTGAAGAGTTCAGAAGGGACCTGGGGAGACATCTATTCCTCTTGCTCAAAGCACAGTCAATTAGCACAGGTTGTTTAGGGTCACATCCAGTCAGGTTTTGAATATCTCCACAGATGGAGACTCCATAACCTTTCCAGGCAACCTGTTCCAGTGCTGAACCACTCTCACAGTAAAAAAAGTTTCTTCTTCTATTTAAATAAAATTTCTAGTATTTCAATTTTGGAATGCTGCCTCTCATCTTGTACGGGGCATCACTGAAGAGGGTCTGGCTCTGTCTTCATTACTCCACCAATCAGATATTTATACACACGGATATGATCTCCCTAAGCCATCTCTTCTCGAGGCTGAGACAGCAGGTTTCTACAAAGATAGAAAGTGGGATGTGTTACTAAGGTATTTTTGTATTTTGTTTAAACAAAAAGGCAGGGGGGGAAGAGTTTGAATGTCATGGCTTTTGTCATGCTATACTATAAATTCTGCAGTTATTTTAACCACTTACCTTATAGACATTTTTACAGACTTGTTCTGTGCTGCTGATTCTCATGAACCATGCATTGATGTGCACAGAGACTCAAACTGGCTATGGGAGAGCTAGCTTTAACCAAGCCTCCCAAAATCTAGACAGTCTCATTAATGGCCAATTTTAAAGAAAGATGCACAAAATTAATTTGGAAGGATGCTGTGAAGCAATGACAGTATCTCCTGTTGATAATTGTTCATTTCCTTATTCTCAAGAGACTTTTGTGGACATCAGAATTTAAGAATTTGACACCTGTGTTTGAGACCTGGGAGTGAAGGTGTAATTGACTAATCTCTATTGCCCTGTCAGGTATAATTTGGTCTAGTCTAGCCACAAGAACTCAGCCAGAGGGTCTTACTAAATATACACCATCTGGTGGCTGTTATAGAGGTAAAGGACCCTGTTTATAATTATTTCTAGGTCTGCATATTATAGTTTCTTTGGCAGAAGAAGCACGAAAAAAAAGTCCTTAATATCCCACCAGTCCATTGTGCCTTCAGGCACAATGAACAAGAACTACTTTTCCAGCTCGGAAAATGTACTTAGCTGAAGTGTATGTCTAAAACCTTAGCAAAGATTGACTTCCAAGACAAGATGTTTCAGGAAGGAAATCACACTTGCTGTCTGTACTTGACATGATAACAGGAAATCGTGTTAATGTCTCTATCCAAGTACCTTGATGCATTGCTTAGCCAGCAGTTTGAAAACATTTTAAGCAGAGAGAAATGCAGTTTCGGAATGTACTTTTACAGGAGAGACAGATTTTAATAGTATCGTTAGCATTCATATGACTTCTTTGGTACTGAAGTGCTACCACTGTATTTAATTAGTAAGTTACATAAAGTTATACTATGCTTTGTAAACTCATGTGAATACATTGTGGAGTGGGAGGCATTCTTGACTTTGATCTTGAGGAAGATATTTTCCGTTATTTGCCTTCATTCAAGGGAAATTTTGGCCACTTTCATTTAGAGTTATACTTGAAAATAGCATTTCTTAAAGAACATATGTATTTATTTTTGATCATGCTATACTTGAAGTTAGTGAAACTTAAAAATAACTGTGGAAGAATACAGCTGAAAATGCTTTGTCAACTAATTTTACATTTTGTGTATACAGCTAATAGAACTGCGAGTGGTATATTGGTGCTCTTGCAATTTGTTGAACTTATTCTTTGAACTTTGTGTACAATTAATTTCGGGGTTTTTTGCTGAATTTTTACACCAGTTTTTGTCTTTTTATATGAAGTGCCTACTCAAGTGAAACAGAAAAACATGTGACTGTGAAATGAAGAAAAATATAGACTGAGAGTTAGTGTCAATTATAATGGTAAAATTACTTCCAAAATTAAGTAGAATTTGTCCCTTTAAACTTTACAAGTTACCAGTCTGAGTTTAGAGCATGGTCTGTAGAAGGTAAAAAAAAAAAAATAAAGAAAACAAAAATTGTTTTTCTTTTACAAATTCTAGCAGAGTTAGAGATGCATTTGACAGAAAAGCTTCATATGAATAGGCTTCTCAGGATTTAGAATGAATGAGGGAGAATGGGAGAGGAGTGATGTATCAAGCTGAGTCTTTTAGAAGCTAGTTGTAACATGAGGACTGAGAGCTGCAATGACTTCACCAGCTCATTTAACCAAAAGAGAGCTCATCATTTATTAGCCTATGTATTCAGCGGGGGCATAATAAAAAGATTCATAGCAGTCACCTCCAGAGTTTATAATACCTTGAGGTTTGGGATTTGAATTGAAAGAGTAACATTTGTGAATCTGCGAAACCTAGTGACAACAGAATTTCATTTCCTTGTCCTTTGATACTTTAGTTGAAGGATTGCATCCTAAGGTATGTCTCTTTCTGTTTGGAAAAATTTAGTTTGCCTCTTATTTCTCCATGAAACAAGTCCCCACCTGGACTAGGCATGCTGCTTTGTTCTAGGCTTATAAGACCTTATAAAACAGATCTTGAAAAATGTCGTTAGTGTTACAGTGTGAGTATATATACCGTTGTGACTAAATACAGCAGAAATTCATATGCATTGCTTGGAATGTAATATAACATAATGCCATGGTTTAACCCCAGCCAACAACTGGGGTTGCAGCTGCTTCCTCACTCCTTGCCCCTCCCAGAGGGATGGGAGGACAATTGGAGGGAAAAAAAAAAAAAAAAAGTAAAACTCTGGGATTGAGCTAAGAATAGTTTTGTACTAAAATAGAATAAAATATAATAATAACAATAATGAAACATTGTAATAATAATAATGAAAATGAATATACCATAGAGAAAAATTAAAAAAAAAAACAAAAAAAGACAAGTGATGCACAGTGTAGTTGCTCACCACCTGCTGACCAGCGCCCGAGCAGCAATTTTCTCCTCCCAGCCAACCCATCCGTTTATACACTAAGCACGACGTCCTACGGTACGGAATATCCTTTTGGCCAGTTTGGATCAGCTGTCCTGGCCATGCTCCCTCCCAGCTTCTGGTGCACCTGCTCACTGGCAGAGCTTGGGAACCTGTAAAATCCCTGACTTAGGATGAGCACTGCTCAGCAACAACTACAACATCAGTGTTTGTCAACGGTGTTCTCCTACTGAATCCAAAACACAGCACTGTGCCAGCTACCAGGAAGAAAATTAATGCTATCCCAGGTGAAACCAGGACACATAAAATATATGTGCTGGAGCTACTAAAAATATACAGTTCCTGAGACTGTACGTTTTTGAGGAAAATTAGCAGCAAATGAAAGCATGTATGTGAAAATACATACCTTGATGAAATAGCATAGTGTTTAAAACTAAAGTCCAGTGACCTCAGAAGCTGAAAGTGCTTCTGTATTGCTGGTGTCTGTGGTTTATGCATCTGGAATTTTTCTTTTATTTTCATTTTAAATGTATAATTGAGTGACCTATTATTCTATACTTGTTAGTTCTAAGAGAGATAGATGTACAGAATGGGCATAGCAATATCCTGCATTATGAAGACTGCTCTGTTAAATCTCTGATATTTGGATTAATATTTTCAGAGGGGATGAAGGATTCTTTGTTTTTGAAACTGTAACTGTTGAAATATATTCATTTCATGGATTACAGAGCTGCATCATGTAATGTCCCACTGCCTCTTTAAAAACAAACAAAGCATTTGTTTCTAAGAGATATTAAAGAGATAATGACAAAAATGTAAGAAACAGAATGACAACAACTAGCTTTGGGCAAAAATGCGCAATAGATACTATTTTCTTGTTTGTAGTATTTCATAGCTAATGTGCTCTGAAGCAGTCATTGTTTATATATTATGCACAGTGCTTGAGTGAACACATATGCTGTAGTTCAGAGCTGTGTTTCTTAGAATTTCCAAACACTAGTCTTAAAAATTCTTGTGCATTTCATTATGTGCACCTGAAAAGATAACAATATGTGTATTCAGAGGATAAGTTAAAAACAAATGTACAAATAAGACATTAGAGTGTCTGTATTGTATATAGCAGCTGGCATACTATAATTGAGACCAAGAATACCCACAATAGTTCCTTGGGGAAGACTGAACAATCTAGGGACATGTGCATCTACAGTGTTTTCAAAACTAATGCAAACCTGTGTTGATATTTAAAAATACATTGCGCATAACATTCACCATTTAAAAGAAGTGTGCTATCAGCTATTAAAATGCTTGTGGGGGGGACATGGTCAATATTTAATTTTGCAGAACCATGCTCCACAGAGTTGAACAGCTAAAAAGCTACAGCGTGCATCTGTTGAGGCAAGTAGTTCTACACTGAATTAGAAGGCAAGGCTACTGCCAGTAGTCCATTTTAGTTAACATTAGTTTTAGGACACCAGTAAAGACAACTGCTAGCATGAGAGTTGTAATAGAGAGAAATATTATTTCCAGTAATGGCCATGTCTAGAATTGTATAGTTTCTGGTATCTGTGAGTATAGAATCTAAAGGTAATGTCTATTTTTAGTATTAGTTGTAATTAAGTTTCACTCTATGAAAAGTTTTACTAAAACAAAATGCAAGAGAGAAAATGAACAGGGACAATGCAGTAGGGAAGTATCATAGAGAATAACTCGAGTTCTTGAATCAGTGGACAGCAGTAAGAATAAGCTCTTCCTGAAGTCAGCTGGCCTAACAAAGGTTGCTTACTGTTGTATAAAGTGGAATAGTAAAGGAATAGATTGTTGTCTTTACTTTTGTTTTGGTTGGTTTTGAATGAAGGAATAAATAATGGTTTATATAAATAATTTTAATTCTCTTGGTTTTGAATCATTTTACTTCACAGGCTTCTGCAGTAAAGAGGTTCAGAGATGCCAACCTGAGTTGGCCCTATTAGGTATACGTTGCCATATATCTAGTTTCCCCATTGTGTTCAGGAAAGAAGTTGCCATCTGATTTTCATTAAGAAGCTTTTTTTTGCTTCTCACACATGTGCGCATCTGACAGATAGCAATATGGCACAAAACTGAATCTGTTGCCATTTGATTGGAGATTTTTCAAGGTCAGGACCCAGTTTCACAAGCAGTTCTATTTTTCAATACAGCTGACATCAGACACAAGTTGAAGACAAACTTGTCTAATAAAGCTTTCAGATTCAATTTTCTCTCTGCATATAGCTTCAGGAATCTCTGGAGGTCATTCACAGCATGCACTGCAACACCAACAGGGAGAAGTAATGAAAAGAGTCTAGATAAAAAGCTGACACTATGCCTTCAGAGCTGCATGAATAAAAACATAATAAGCAAGGTTATAAACGCAAATCTCTATGATTCTCAGAATTTCTATCTTGATCTTTACAGTGTATCTTGACGTAAGGATTTGTTTCTGGATTATCTGACAGGTGAAAAAGACATGCAAAATATGCCTAAGCCGCAAAAGCCCAATTTAAATCAAAAGAAAGAAGGTTACACCTTTATATTTAACATCCTATTTCAGGGGTCTCGCAGTAGGTTACTCTTTGAAAGTATCTGTGATAAACAGGTGTGACAGTGCAGTTTACAAAGGGAATGTGGACTTTCACTTTGAATTTTCAGGACTCAGTTGATTAAATAAAACTCACTCTGGGTTACTACTCAGAATTTTTATTATGCTCATGCCTGTGATGAAATGTAAATCAGAAAGTGGAAAGAGAAGTTGGCTGCTTTGCTATTATTAAAGACAATATGGAATCTAGGTCTACTTTTTCTGTTCTGTAAGAAGTTGTTGAAAGTGCATCTGTCAAGATTTATGTTGTAAATAAGATTAATGCTATCATCAGTCTTACAAAGGACTGCATTCACCTATTCCATTTTTAAAATACGATCTGGTATTTTCTTCTGAGGAGCAGGCTTTGCAGCTTGTTTTCTTTCATTTAATTTCTTGATCAATAGTAGCAGCAGGATATACAGGATTCATTTTGATTAAATCCCATGAAATGTGAATGATAGCATACTGTAGAATTCATCAGACTATTATTGATAACCTATACTAGGTAAGAGCACAGAACTAAGTTATAGTTATAGTTGGTCTTTTTTTACATGGCTCACGGAACATGGCTCAGGAAGGAATTAAATTAATGTTTACTTTTCTCTAGAACTATATTCAGCACACACTGCAGAATCCAATGTTAGTAATTTTCAAGAAATGTGCCAGCAATAAAATGCATCATTTTTAAAACACAGATAGACAGAATCTAGAATTTGAATTAGTTCATTCTGGAAGATATGGAAAAAGGGATTCTCATTAGAGTTTCTAGCAAAAAAGTATCCATAATAAAATCATAGTTTATGTGCCTTTCAGTTTTTCTACCTCAGTTTCTAGCTTTACATCACACATTTTTTTCCATGCTTTAGACCCACTCTCTGTTTCCCTTCTTTTTGTTACAGCAACCTGAGTTACTATAATATCTGACTATCCAGATAGCATGGGCTTGCAAATAGCAGTAGTCTCTCTTTTCTGTTTCCTTTTATATAGTAATTAGGTCTATTTTCAACTACATTGCATGAAAATCTTGTTAATTTGCTACAATAATAGAAAGCAATAGGTCATTCTGCACACAGTCCTCCTAACCTTCGTGCTGTTCTTTGTTGACTTGTCTTTTTAAAAGAGCAAAGCAAGCTGGCTTTTCCTTCTGAAAAGAACAGTGCTCAGTGCCATCCTGGTCATATCCTACAAAAAAATGCAATGGCTTTTTGACTTTCTGTGGTGACTGGAGCTGCCACAGAGTTAGGTCTGCTTTACAGTCAACAGTCAACCAAAGACTGTGAGCAAGTGCGATCACAGATCATGAGCAGAGTGGAGGTAATAGGGAATAAGGAACAAAGCTCATAATTGCTTCTAATATTTCTGCACTAGTCAGTGGGCACGAGATGGCCAAAGACAGACATACTCGTTCCTTAAACTGCAGAAGGCTAAAATGAGGAAAAGATGGCAAATGAAAACCTTGTCTTCTACTCCAGCTAGAAAATTCTTTAGTCTTGTTTACATGAGGCTTGTCACTGAAATATCAGACTGCTTGCTTTGAAAGTATTGAAAGGAAATTCTTCCTAAGGTGAAACTGAAATAGCTGGAAAAGCGATAGAGGTTAGTTTGGCCTGAAAAATAAGAATCATTTGTGTTTTCATCAGGAAAACTTGACAAGTGTTTCACAAAGTAGTACGAGGCAAGATATTTAACATTTTTGATCAAAGAACAGAAGATGCTTGCAGTGATTTGAGGAATTGCTTTGTCAACAACAATGTGGCAGTGATGATGTTGTCTTCTCTAGCTTTGAACAACTGGTTTTAATTCTGCAGAATTTTTTAGTCTAAGAATAAAGGTACCTAAAATTCCGCTAGCTCCGTACTAGTCTGTATCTGTGTACAATTTTTTACACTTTTTTTCTTCAGAGTTCCCCTTGGCTGGGATAGCAATTTATGCCTGTTAAATCAACTTGTAGATCTTACAAAATTAGAAGAAGTGATTTTCATGAGACTAAAAGTTGGAGCTTGGCAATATGTGTTTTTCCTTGTATCAAAGAACTAGCTGCCAAAATTCAGTTACATGCCAATAGCGGTACAGTGGAAATGTAAATTGTTGTCATATAGATTGACAACCAATTGAAAGCTGCATACTAAATTAAGGAACTTGTTACTTTTACTGACAAAAGGAATATTGAGAGGTGCTTGCATCATTTGTGACAGATGTTGTCACAACATTTTTTTATAGGGCAAGTATGTGACAGAATTTGATGGAACACTGCAACTGCTGTAATACAAAACATTCATTTTCATGAAACTCTTTTGTAACAACTGCAAGAACTGCTTACTCAAAAAGACTCCTATCCTTTGGAAAAAATCAAATGCTTTGTATCAGTACAAATAACACTGCATTTAAAAAATGGCAGAAAAAACGCTATTTAAAATAATGCTTGACTCCATGAGCTGAAAGTCTTCAGACTGCCCAGAAATTATTGTGTGTGTTTCTAGATATTGGAAAACAATTATGGATGCAGGAATCAGTTACTGAAAGCACTCGGGGGGGCAGGATGTGTGTGTGTAAATACAAAAATGAAATTTTATTTCATTATTAAAATATGAATTTAGATAGATTACTTTCAAAAATAAAATGGCTTATTGACGGTGTCTTGATCTTACCAAAGAGACACCTTGTGTTGATTCTACCTACCATTTCAAAAGATCCCAAAACAGGCTGGAACATTTTCCTCAACACTTCCTTTAGTTAAAAAAAAAAAAAAAAAAAAGCAAACCAGGTAATTTTATCCTTAAAAACCCAAACATATAGGTAGTCCTCGTATGGTAAATAGCAGCTCTGTTGGCTGTACTTTTGCATATGCAGATTATTACTATATTTTACAGATAAACTAGTTTGCAGTTGGCTGTTAGGATCATGGATGTCTGCGGGATTAGACAAATATTTGTAGCATTTCTGTTCCCCAAAAGACTGAGTCCCTTGATGTAATGCCTTCTTGAAATTTACTTACAAATTTCTCATTAAAAAGGTTAAGATGTTTATGTCTATAAAAAAAGGGAAATCTTTATTTCATGACTGATTAAGGGAAAAGCCCATGTATCATCCTGAAACATGAAAACTAATATGCATCGAATGCTCTTAACTGTTTTCTTCATTGTCAAATATAAAACTATCAAAGAGATGAAAATACTTGTAACAGACCACCATGAATGAATGTATATAACAATTTAGTCAGAAGTTTGTATTTAGCTTATGAAGAAAATAAGACTTTTGTCCAAAATTTCCATGTAATAATCCACACGATAAATATACAGATCATTTAATGTAGAGTATGACTTCACCTTATTTTATGCAAACTAGTGTATGCAGTCTGAGACTCTGTAAGTTTTCTGGCCAGACATGTGAAATCTTCCATATGGAAGAATACACTAAATAAGAAACTTAAACTAGCAGAAGAGGATTTCAGGCACATCCGTAATAATAAATAGTAACTTCTAGATATTACCTATTCAATTTAATTGAGACAGTCTGAATTCCTTACTTTAAGTAGTTTTTCTTCTTTGCCTTTTGACACACATGTCACGAGAGCCTAAGGGAAGACTCGAATCAGTAATGACAATAGAGGATACAGGGCACAAGCAAGCCAGATAGAAATGTTTTCTCTCAGTTGTGGGTTTCCTGACACTTCATAACACAATTAAGAGATAAGACAATATTGTTTGGGGGGAGAAAAATGAACACAAATATTGCCAATTATTTTTGGTTTTGTTACAATAAATAAGAGATATTAGTCTTAACATATGTTCAGTTTATATTATGCCAGTATCTCAGCACTTGAATTAATTTCTACATTTGTAAAAAAAAAAACAAAACAAAAAAATACTAGCAGTGTCAAAAATGGTTATTTTTGCTGGAGCAGAAATATTAGAGGCAGTATTGCAGATATTTGTTCAGCTAACCTTTAAACTACTGAACAGAAAGAAGTAACAAACACAATCATGTTTTATACATAGTTTGCATAAACAAGAAAGTTTACGTATAGAAGAAGGAGATTTTTAAATCTTAACCATCAAACTGAATGAACTAGATTTTGGGCTTTTGTTTAGCTTGTGGTTTGCACATTTTTTCCCCATCTAAACTATTTTTGAAGCGTTATCTCAATATTATAATGAGTATCCAGCAGTGACACTACATAATTTCAGAATATTGTTTTCACATAACTTTTTAAGTATGTGTTGATAGTTAAATTAGACTTGGTATTGTAATCAGTAATACTGCTGTAAATTGAATCTAGAACCGCCATGCAGCTAGTATATGAGAGGTTCTTCTGATATCTTCTTTCAGTGTCTGCTTAATTCTTACATGCAATGAGTGATCCATTCATGCCCTAGCCTTTTGCTTTTCAGTTTTCACTTGGCCTATGAATCATGTTGAACTTTGCCTGAAGAAAGGTTCACAGGGAATACCATGACAATGTTATATTACTAAAAGGAGACTGAACTTTGGAGCAGTTTATCTTTCAGAAAGGTTTGAACAGAACAATATTGATGCTACCTCAGTTTACAGGTATATATTACAATCTTCAATTGGTTTTATACTACCTGGCCCTGCTCGAGTCATAGTCTAACTAGGATAGAGTACTTTAGAGTTCTAAAGCTTTTTCCATCACATGTAGAGCAGTTAGTTGAATGTTTACGTACACTGTGACAGGATTTTTTCCATGTATTATCTTCAGTGTTAGCTGCTTTATTCCCAAAGCATCCTCTGTCCACACACTATTTCCAACTTGAATTTTAGAGAGTGTTTGAAACTGAGAATATATCTCTACAGGTCTGCAGAACAGTTGAGGTTGGAAGGGACCACTGGAGGTCACCTGGTCCAACCCCCCTGTTCAGGCAGGGTGACCTAGAGGAGGACACCCAGGATCATGTCCAGGCAGCTTTTGACCATCTCCAAGGGTAGAGACTCCACAGCCTCTCTCTGGGCAACCTGTTGCAGGGCTCAGTTACCTTCACAGTCAAAAAGTTTTTCCTGGTGTTCAGAGAGAATCTCCTGTGTTTTGGTTTGTACCCGTTGCCTCTGGTCCTGTCACAGGGCACCACTGAAAGGAGCCTGGCTCCAACTTCTTTGCACTCTCATGTTGATGAGATCCCCCCCGAGTCTTCCCTTTTCTAGGCTAAACAGTCCCTGCTTTCTCAGGCTTTCCTCATATAAGAGATGCTTCAGTCCCTTAATCATCGTTGTGGCCCTTCACTGTCCTCTCTCTGGTAGCTCTACAGCTGCCTTGTATGGGGGAGCCCAGAACTGGATACTGGAGTACTCAAGGTGCTGAGTAGAGGGGAAGGATCACTTCTCTCCACCTGTTGGCAACACTCCCCCTAATGCAGCCCCAGATACCATTAGCCTTTGCTGCAAGGGCGTGTTGCTGGCTTGTGTTCAACTTGGTGTCCACCAGGACTCCCAGTGCGTTTTCTGCACAGTTGTTTACCACATGATTGATCCCCAGCCTGTATTGGTACATGAGGTTGTTCCTCCCCAGGTGCAGGACTTTGCACTTGTCTTTGTTGAACTTCATGAGATTCTCGTCAACCCATTTCTCCAGCCTGTCAAGGTCTCTCTGAATGGCAGCATGACCCTCCTTTAGTGTGTTGGTCACTCATTCAAGCTTTTTGTCATCTGGAAATGTGCTGAGTGTACACTCTGTCCCATCATTCAGATCCTTAGGGAAGATGTTAAATAGAATTGAACATAGTATTGACCCCAGGGGAACAGCTGTTACTCGAGCAGTTTATCTTTCAGATAGTTACTGGCCTCCAACTAGATTTTGTGCCACTAATCACCACCCTGTGTGCCTAGTAGTTTAGCCAATTTTCAACCCACCTCACTGTCTGCTGATCCAGCCCATCCTTCTTCAGCTTCTCTATGAGAATCTTATGGGAGACGGTGTTGAAAGCCTTACTGAAGTCAAGGCAGACAATATCCGCTGTTCTGCCCACATCTGCCAAGCCAGCTGTTTCATCGTGGTGAGGTGATCAGTTTGATCAAGCACAACTTCCCCTTCGTGAATCCGTACTGACTATTCCAAATCACCTTTTTGTGCTTCATTTACCTAGAAATGGTTCCCAGGATTAGCTGCTTCATCATTTTCCTAGGGTTCAAGGTGAGGCTGATTGGCTTGTGGTTCCCTGGGACCTCCATATTGTCCTTCTTGAAGACAGAAGTAACATTTGCTTTCCTCCAGTCTTCGGGTGTTTCTCCCAGTCTCCATGGTCCATCAAAGTTTATAGAAGGTAGCCTTGCAACAACATCTGCTGGCTCCCCCAGCACTCATGGGTGCATCCCATCAGGGCCCATGGACTTTTGTATCTATGTCCAGTTTGCTGAAATATTCTTCAACCCGATTCTTTTCCACAAAGTGTAAGTTTTTAAAGCTCTTTACTTCTGTACATGGAAATTATCTTGAAGTGCCTCCTATGATGGCAGTGTTCTTATCAAAGAAACCGTTAACATTTCACTTTTCAATATCTTGCACACAGAGAAAGTATTTGCAAAGCTCTTCTCAACAACAGGTCATAATCTTAACTTTTTGCTATGCAGCACTAAGTTAACTTCACCTTAATGTTATTTACATCATGATGCATGCAAGCCTACTTATGTCATTTATATCACTGAATTCTTAGTGTTTCATAGAGCCTACCTATTTTTCTGACAGTGGCATACGTTATTATTCCCACTGCAATCCGATGTTTGTGAAAGCAAGAGCTTTTCTTTACACTGAGTGAAAGACATATCTAAACATCTTTCTGCTGTGTTTGGAGAAATTTGGAAAAATGCATTGTACAATAAACAGCTTCATCGCTCTCCTACATATCAAAAGGAGGACAGCAAGAAAATTCTACCAGATCTCTCCTGTGAAAGAGAAAGATAAGCCTGAGAAAGCTGACACTTAACTTTCTATTATAAATTCAAAGTTATGATGCTATTTATTATTCAAATAATGGTAACATATTAGAAACTATAACTTCTATTAATTTCAAGTATAGCAGTACATGCTGACTTGTAAATCCTTTTCTCCCAACAGTTTTTAACCTTGACTTTCTGCTCTTTTGAATCTTGAAGAATTATGGGGTCTTTCATTTTGGCCCCTCTTTTCATCTTACTCTGCAGACTATTTTAGATCTAAACCTTAACCAATAATCCCATAAACTATCAGCTTCTCTTTTTTAAAACTTGTATTAATCTAAATGATATATAATCCGTAATGGCTTGTTGGGAGTCATTAAGAGCTTCTTGAATATAAAGGAATTCTAGGCACTTAACTTGTATTTTAAATTGATGACAATAGCACATAATGTGAACGTTCCCTAAGTGTTCCTGAAATCAAGTACTAACTGTTACCCATTTATACTCTATAAAAATGACTAATTATGAAATATCCATGATACAGTTGCTAAGTCATTTTTTCTAGGAACTGTTTTTACTAAATATTCAAGGCTAAGATAATCAGACATTGGTCAGTCTGAGACTGGTGTTTTATTCAAAAAGAAGAAGACTCACTTTGAAACTTTTTTATCTTTAAAAGCTTATTAAAATGTTAAGAAAATGTTAGCTTAGAGATACAATCCTCTAAGGATGCATATTTTCCACTTTTAGAGCTGTGGGTGGAATTTTGTTGGCAAAGATTTTTTTGGTCAACGTAAAGATTTTATTCTGAGTTCAAGTTACCAGAAAAACTCCATCCTTGCTTTCAAATTTCAAAGTTTTGGAGGGGTTTTTTTTGGTATTAAATTGATATTGTTTATTTCATTTAATCAGAGCTGTGTTGCCCACTGTAATTCTATCAGTTTTCTACCAGAACTCCTTTGTAACCCAGAACACCTGGCAGGTAGCTGTAGTCCCCCTCCGCAAAAAGTGATATTGGCAGTGAGCACTGTGTGGAAGGGTTGTACTGCATGGGAGAACTTAACGTACTCTTAATTTTATTTCCTTAACTTTGAAGTACAGAGAGAGATGAGACTATTCATTTGTCACTAGGACAAGTCTAAGGAATAAATCAGTCTTAGAACCGTCTTCCCAGATCTCTTTCAGAGAAGTCTGCTTGGAGTTTAAGAATATGAGCATGGACTGGCTGCAATGGCACAGCATAAGAAAAAAAATAAAAGGAAAAAAATACACTTTAGTGAGTGATTTATCTTCACTTGTGCACTGTTGTGGAGTCTAGTTCTTCCCAATCCAGTTCACCAGCCTGAAGTGCTGGTAAGATGACGCTGAGGCTTCCCATGAAATGAGCAAAACCTATATAGTGTGCCACCACCAAATCAGTGAACTGCTGGTTTGCCCACAGAGGGAAAGCTCATTTGGTCTATCACTAAAGGTGGCAATGTTGTTTGTGTTAAAATAACAAATTCGTTATCTTGTCTGTGCATACACCACACGGTACAGGTATTCTTCCTCTGTTTTCCTCAGTGTGAGTAAAATGCAGATGTGTTTCCCTGATGAAAACAGAAATGAAGTTTAGTTGATGTATGTTACTGTTATTTGTTGTATAAAGGATTAAAGTTTGGCATATGCCTTAATTGATACTGCTAACCATGGAACTAAATCCCGAGGCTAGACATGCGAATTGAATTAAAATCTACATCCAGTTACTATGTTATTTCTTCTTTGTCAAAAATCTTTGCCCTGGTAGCTGCAGTTACCTTACATAATTAGAACTTCAACAATACTTAAAACATTCAGAAGGATGCGTAGGAACATTCCTGTGAACTAAGTCAGTTCTGCTTAAGGACTGTGTCTTGAAAGGAGGTGTTGGAAGGGGATTGAAGCTTTGGGGAGTGTTGCCATTCTTCCTGTCTATTCTGGTACTGTTCAGTACCTAGATAAGGATTTTTATTTGTTCTGAGTTGTCAGTGTGTCCCTTTCTTGAAACACAACACTGAAATTAGCACAATAAAAGGAGGGGGGGGGGGGCGGGGGGGGGGGCAGGGATGTGTTTTCCTGCAGTTGACTTCATTCTGTTTTTCTTATTTCCACCTTTAATTTTGAATCCTATTATTCTTACTCTTAAAGTTTAACATTACAGATTATTGTCAAGATGGAAAATTTAGGAATATACTCTTGACTTTATCCATTGTATTTCAAGGTTCAAGAACAAGTTGAAAATCACACCTAGTTCAGAGTGTTGTTAGACTGTTTTTCAGCTTTTTGTTAGATTTTTTTTTTTTTTTTTTTAATTTTTCTCCTTTGCTGTTCTGTGTTGTTTCCTTCATTGTTAAACAGCTGGAAGTGTTAACGAGAATTTACCTTAAAAGCTATGGGTTGGTGTGGTGTAATGTCTTAAATTCCAATTGTTCTTTTGGTTTTGTGCTTTATCATATCACAGGAGTGAACTGATATAACCTTCAAATAAGTTGAAAGAGTAAGTCCTTAATTGTATTTCTGATGTTTTGCAGTAGGATACAATTTACTACTTAGATATTTGAAAAAATTAATTTGATTCTAGTTTTGCTGTTATAAATTGATTGTCCTGGGGAAAATAAAAAAGGCAAAACAAAACTCAACAAACTATCCCCTTTCAGTCACAGAAACTGTCAGTGCTGTTCTGCATAAATTGCTTCTGAATGAGATCTGTTGCTACGTATTGTGTAATTAATTTTGATTTATAATTCTGTGTTAATTTTAATTGATCATTTATATGCTTCTGTTGAATGAACCGTGCTGTATCTGTGCAAGCATGAAAGAAAGAGAAATAAGGGACAGATGCACTGTTTCGTGTGTTTTTTTCTGAGGGGAGATAAATGTCAGAAAAGAAACATACTGTCCAACTACTTTCTAAAGGTAATTGCTATAAATAAATTGATAACTCAAATGTTTTAACTGCTCAGTCAAAGTGGAACATGTTATTACCATCCTCAGTAGCAGTAGGCAACGGTACATAGTGGTAGATCTGGAAGCTTTTAAAGATACTACAGTGGATAGTGCACTTCCAGTACCTTACAGTCCTCTCTGTAGCATTTCAAATTTTTTGATGCAAAGGAACTACATCAAAGGGATAAAAAAACCTAAGCCAAAATCCAGAGCATTAATCCCACAAGTGTTAAAAGATTAGGAATACTCTCCCCTGGAATAGGTGCCACTAGGGGATAACTAAGTATTAATTGGCAGACTCTTGAGTGTATACTCAGAGCAAAATATATGAGATGTTAAGAGATGCCAGGCAGTCTTGTCAGACACCCTGGGTCTACTTGTGGAGGGTCTGTAGAGGCCCAGTTTAGAAAGTTTTTCTTCAATTTACCTGAAATACTGATGAGAATAGAAATTTCCTCCGAGATAAGACAATTTCTGTTTAACCTATGTGAATGCCAAACTAAGCAACTGTCTTCGTGTTGTCTAAGAATCTCTGAAGTCACAGAGGAAATACAAGGCCTTTACATGAACTTTAGGCCACATGGAAGTGAACCTAAGCATCTTGGTAAAGACTGGAAGTCAATGCATAGGCATACTTTTCACACTTAACTGCTTTGGTAAAGTTCTCGAATGAAACATTCGACTAATTTTTCAAATTACACGTGTCTTGACCATGGTTTGAAATACCTCACTGCAAATGATGAGCCTTGCTCTGAAACACTTTGATCTCCAGTATTATGGAGTTCATGTGAGGAGAGGGTGAATTGAGATAACATTTTGAATTGTTACAGGAAATCGTGACTGATCTGTGGAGTTGAATTCCCATCCAGGGGTGAGACAATATAGACAATTCTGTGAATTTATGTCTCTGGTATATAATTTTCTCTAGGTGGCAGGCAGATTTTTAGTACCAGCTTAGAGAGAGGAAGGCATAAAAACATATCAAGCACAGAAAGGTCGAAAGGACTACATTAAAACAAACAAAATAAAACCTCTTGAAATCTATAGAAAACTATGGTATATATTGTTTTCATTATTTATTTTTAGTTGGTGCTGTTGGTTGCACATTTTTTTTTGTCCTTCAGACAATTAAATGACATTCACCAGACACAGACATGCTCAAAGACTTCTCTGCCGTTTTCTCCCCCCACTGAACAAAGATGAAAAATACAGCAGCCTTCTGATTGTAAACATTAAAAGAATACAGTCAAGGCATTCCTATTAAATTACAATTACTATATTGCCAGAAAAACACTGTGTGTAAGTCAGAGGATATTAATGATTATTCTGTGACCATTTTTGAATTCACCTTATTTTCTGGACAGAGCGGTGAAGACAGAAATAGATGACTAATATTTTGTTTTCTCTGTGATTTTCTGGGAGCTATTTCAGACTTCTGAAGTTTGTAAGTTCTAAGTGCCAGTTCGCTTAAACTAGGTAACTACTAATAGCACATTTTTTGTGATGTTCATTTTGTACCAGTTGCCTCTGGTCCTGTCACGGGGCACCACTGGAAAGAGCCTGGCTCCATCTTCTTTCAGATATTTATACATGTTGATAAGATCTCCCCACAGTCTTCTCTTTCCTAGTCTAAACAGTCTCTGCTCTCTAGGGCTTTCCTTGTCCCTTAATCATCATTGTGGCCCTTCACTGTCCTCTCCCTGGTAGCTCTATAGCTGTCTTGTACTGGTGAGCCCAGAACAGGGCACAGTACTCCAGATGTGGCCTCACCAGTACTGAGTAGAGCTAATCTTTTCTTCGTTTGCATAATTTAGGTAAAAATAAATAGAGTAGGGCAGAAAATGTCTGGAGTAATTTCAACAGAGGTGAAAGAAAACTTGATGAGTACCAATTGTTATTATTAATTATTTACATCTGTGTGTAAAAATATTTTTTAAAAAATGAAAAAAAAGGGTGAAGGAAAGAGATCCTTTAAGGTGATCTGTTTTCCTTTTGGTGTTAAAGGAACGTCTTTAACTGTACAAGATATTCTGTTATAGCAAACAATACCATGTTACAAAAAACCTGTTACAAACCTCTTTCCTTGTATAAAAAGAGGTCCATTTTCTCATCTATTTGTGTGATTTTAATTAAAAACTTGCTGTTAGAACAATCTCTTACAATAATTAATTTACTTCATAGTTATCCACAGGTATGTGGTTTTTAAAGTACAGAAAGGAAAAGTACAACAATTTAACTTCAGAAATGAAATGCAATAATGATATGGATGGATGGATCAATACATTTCATTGCAGTGTACGTCGTCAAAAATCATCATTTGCAGGAGTCACTTTTGGTATCATAACATTGCCATTTATTCAGGCTAGATAAATATATATGTTAGTTGATTTGGTAAATTGTTTGTAATCATACAGTATTTTTAATGCTGACAGCATCTTATGGTGCTTTTACGGTGACAGTCATTTAGATGCTTGCGTACAGGTTTTTCCTTTTCTACAACGCTCAAGAGGGTCACTGATTCCCCAGTGAAGTAACTCAAACCCTTTCTCATTAGTGAAAAAGAGCTGCTAAATTTCTTGGCAAGATCAGTTAATGTTACTGATTGTTTTAATGTTTCAAGTGGTTTTATGGCCAAACTATTGAACCTTCACCTGCTACTTGCATTTTCAGACTTCAGACAGACTTTGTTGAAATGGCATGAATGCCAGTGGGGAAAACCATCAGACTCTCAGAAATACTTGAAAGCAAAAAAAAAAAAAAAAAAAAAGCCACCCTTACTGTGCATGGGGTGACGCTGTTTTTAGTTGTTTGGGGTTTTTTTTTCCTGTTAAAGACAAGCTACTTCACAGGAAGAGTGCAGGAAATAGGTTTTCTATACTCTGTAAGGAGACTGGGAAAAATGCAAAGAAACATCTTGTTCCTT
The DNA here is from genome assembly GCF_034619465.1 of Leptosomus discolor. NCBI lineage: Eukaryota > Metazoa > Chordata > Aves > Leptosomiformes > Leptosomidae > Leptosomus > Leptosomus discolor. The sequence continues at coordinate 92,075,115 of NC_141391.1, read as the reverse complement.
TACAAATTTATATTTGGCTTTCAATAACCATATTTTGCAGTTCATTTGCAGAAAATGTAGGGCACACTCCACACAGCTTTATTTCAGCTTTCCTGCTTTAGCTATTGCGTTGTTTAGGCAGTTGATTCAGATAGAGATTCTGTAGCTACCTTAAAGGGTTGGTATTTAGAGTCTCTCTTTTCTAATGTTTTAGCACTTCAGTGAAATAGCGCCATGTGTTCTTGTGTTTTCCCTATTTTAGTGCTTTTCTTGTTTGGCTGGACTTTTTTTAAAATGAGAAAAAAATAACCAAATACAATTCAGTGTAGCCTCATCTGCCATAATATTGTGCATAGTGAATTACTTTTGCACGATGAACAGAAGGGCAAAAACAGCTGAACAGTTTATGGACATCTATTTGGAAATAACAAAAATCAAGAATCAAAGATCTGCCTTGAAATTCTGAATAGTTTCATGTTACATGCCTCTCTGTCTAATGGTAGCTATCTGTGGCAGCTCTCATAATTTTTGACTGCAGAGAAAGATACGGTGCTTCAGTGTCGTGTAGTTGCTCAATCCAAGCAACGAATAATGAACAGATTCTTTTAAACCCAGCCAATAGAGCAAGAAAGGACACAAAGGAGAAAATGTGTCCATCTTCTCCAAATAGAAGGAAAAAAATCCACAAATATCCAGAAAATAGCACATAATAGTTTCAAGTTATGAAGAGGAAAAAAGAAATCAAAAATCAGCCAAGGCTGAATTTCTTGTTGTGTAAGATTCCCATACTGGTTACAGAGCCTGTGGGAAATATCTGGTGGTAACAGTAAGTGAGAAGATTGTTGGTGAGACAAACTCATAGCTGCAGAGTGACTGGAGACCATGCAAGAAGCCTGTTTCTAGATACATGGTCATGCTGTGATATATTGGATATTGAAACCAACTTTTTTTTCAATTTGCCTCTAGCCTTAACAACCACACTACTAGATTTCAGAAGATGACTCATGTATAGCAATACTTCAGCGATCTTGAGTGAGGGGTTCTTATTACACTGAGAACTTTGCTAGTGTTCCTATCTCCCACTGTTTTTTTAAGGATGAAATTTGGATATGCTGAGAATACTGAATTGTAATCATATATTATAATAGAAATACTTTGGAAAGCTGAATTAATATATTCTTTTATATTTAATTTCCATATTTCAAGTAGATATAACATCAAGAAACGAGCTTATTTCTGTGTTATCCTTTCTGCTGCATAAATTCTGTTACTGAAATAAACATTTATCATATTTCATTTATTCAGTAATTTTCACATTTCTTTTATTTCAGTAACTTCTGGTGAAACTGTTGCTGTGGATACACAAACCAGGGTAACCAAGGAAACCACCACCTTCAAACCAGAAATGCCATCTTCTGTGCTTTTGGAGGTTCCAGCCTTGGCTGACTTCAATAAGGCATGGGCAGAACTCACTGACTGGCTTTCTCGACTGGATCAAGAGCTAAAATCTCAGAGAGTGATAGTAGGTGATCTTGATGATATCAACGACATGATCATCAAACAAAAGGTATGAGAAATACTGATTTTTCAAGTTGAAAGCTTCATGATATTTATTCTGTATTAAATGATTTCAACAAGGGACACAGGAGAGATGGTAGGCTGCAATACATGTAGTCATTACTTAAGCTACTTTATCCCATAAACACAATTATTGGATTAAATGTTAAGATAATTAATGGAGGGGAAAAAAGTATTTAATAATTTCTCTCATATTTAAGGCAGATCTCTTGATCTTTCTGTTGCTTCTGCTGATTGTGTCGTAATTGTATGCAAGCCAATGGCTGAAATATAAACCTCATGAGAAAGAAGGAATTGCATAGTAAGCTCCAGGTTGCCGGGAGGAAAGATACCCTGTTTCATATATTTTCTTATGTTGCTTCCGTAATAACTTTCTGAGAGGCTTATATCCTGCTGCTGTTGGGTTATGAAAAGCTCCTCAGTTGTCTTCAAGAAAAGAACAGCTCATTAATGCAAGTGTTTTGTCAGCAAAACTGCATCAGTGTTACTTATCTTTCAAAACAGAAAAAAATATGGAAATATATGTGTAAGTGAAAAAAAGGGCTAAATTTTAACTTTAGTTACTTGGTAACAATAAAAGTAATTTGGTATTATACAGCTTAAAGGTAGCTACTTGCCTTCTAGGTTTAACTGCGCAAAACTTTTCAGTGTTAGATTTCCATTCAGTTCAGTTCTAAACCGATTTTAGGATTCTCTATTATAAGGTACTTTTCTGCTTCCTCCTCATAAAAAAATCTGATTTATTGTAAGGAAAACATTGACATTCTTTGTCTTTGCTTAAAATAGAAAGAGAGGGAGAAACAATTTTACCTAGTGTCTGTACCAAGCAGTTTTATAAGAACGTGTATATTAAAATATGCAGATGTCTCGTATGATTCATTCTTTTTGTTTTATTGTATTTCCCTTTCAGTGGTTTAAACTTTCTATTTTTGAGCCTATTGGTTTGCTTTACCTTCTAGATTAGGAAAATACTTGTTTCATCTTGGTTAATAATCACAATACTTACTGTGTGGCATTATATTGTATTTTATTAATTAAAATATCCTTAAAATGGCATAGGTTTATTTTGATAAGTGATAGTTGCAGTATCACCTACACAGATCACTAAACTAAAATAGCTGTTATATCATTTGAAAAGGTTGGGGGCCAAGAAGACTTGTTTGCACATGATCTTTTCATCTTTTTCAGAATAGTTTTGTTTTTAAAAATTTATCCTGTCAAACACTTGATTCAGAATTATACTGTTTTCTTACTTATGCCTCAGTTAGCATATTATTCTGGCAGGTAAAATCCATAGCTTGCTTTGTTCTGCAGATCCTTTACTTAAATATGAGATCAAATTATTAACTCTTGAGAATTTCAATTATTGTTATACATGTTTTAAAATGAACTGGTTTTTTTATATCAGCATTTCATCTTAACTCAAGGCTAAAATATTTTAGCTGGTTAAGCCAAAACTATTGCAGTCTTCCTCTCACTTCTGTTCCTGGCTGGGTAGCCTTGTCTCTTTTTATGATACCATGCTGTGCTGGTAACAAAACCAGCAGGAAAAGTCTTTTTTGTTGTGCTTACCTCTCTAATTGGCTGTGCAACAGATTGTGACATTTAATATATTCTCTGATGAAATGGATGTATCAATGTCTAAATATAGACTGCAGTTCTGTTAACTGGCTCCCTCTTCTCTAATGATCATTTTAATTTCACTTAATACGTGGAAATGGATGTCATGAAACTTTGATTCTGTTCTTATATCTATCACTGGATTATTAGGTGAGATTAGTAGGCAGAATTTTCAAAACTGGTAAAGAATTTTAGGTTTCTCAAAAAAACCTACCCCGCTTTCCAATGTGTAATGTGTCTGTCTTCATAACCCAATGTGAGCTGATGAAGTTGGACATGTGGTTACTTGGCTATTCTGAAAACTCAGGCCAGATATGATCTAAGTTTGAAATCCGAAAGTAGTGCTTACCTCCTCAGATCTGTATTTTCTGGAAAAGATCATAGTCATACCTCTCCTGTGGTTGTGACTTAAAAGTCATTGAAAGTCACAGTATTGCATTGTGCTCTGTTTGGAGAGTTTGGTGCACCTCTACAGGGATCTCAGTAAGTTTAATAGGAATTCCATCTTAGTAGATTGACTTCTTTTTTTTTTTAATCAGTTTTTCAACTTCAGGTGTAAAATACCATCTTAACACAGCTGACTACTTCCCTTATAAAAATTCATCATTATAAGGATACATCCTCCATGAAAGCTATTTTATTATAATGCATCTCTAGTTGCTCACCCAGAATTTAGAACACTTCAAACTGCTAGGGACCTGTTGGTGTGCTACCAAACCTTACTGTTTTGGGATTTTGTTTCCATTTCATATTTCTTCCAGAGAAGAACAGAGTGCCATGTTTCTAATAAGAAATTGAAAAGTCAAAGCAAACATTTTAAAAGCAAAGAAATCCCATATCCTAGCAACATAGGTAATAGGACATTTTCCAAATCACCCAGGTAAATATAAGTGACCTTGGGTTGTCCTTTCTTTCACAGCAGCATGTGATGTTGTTGAAGCTAAGTCTCCGAGGGCATTTTGGTTAATCTCATTTCAATCTGATTGTGTCACAAAGATCACAGCCACTAACTCTGCCATATTTTTCCTCCATAGAAGTTTAAGACACCGTTAGCCCCCACTCGAACTTTGCTTGGAGGTGATCACAGTGAATTGGTACCCTTGTGTGAACAGCATGTACAAAGGTTAATTATGGAACAAACAAAAACAAAACAAAAATCAAACCAAAAGACAGCTATTCAAAAAGAGGCTTGTTTTAGTGGCAGGTTCCTTTTAATGAAAGAAACAATACCACTTAAATTCTCCTAAGTGGTGCACATACTATGTAGTGAAAGGAGCATACTAAAAGAGTAGCATAATGGCTTTCATTTCAAACTTCTATAGTTAATCGTTCTGTCAAATGGGTGGTATACGTTTATTTCTTTCAAGCAAATGCATTACATATTTTAGTCATCTGTGATTGTCTATATCTTGTTAAATTCTATATAATTAAACTAAAATATACTAAAATATGTTTAGTAAAGAAATTTAATATTAGCATTAGTGTCATCCATGTTTTCATTAGAGGAAAATTATTATATTTTACTCATCTGCTTGAAGAGTGATATTTTGCAGGATTTGATCCTCGAAGAAATAAGTGTAAGGCAGGCTGACAAGAGAGTCATATGTTGTTTCTTTAGATACCCTTCATTTGCAAATGAAGTTCACAGGAGATAATGAGAATACATAATATGCCAAGATACAAGTATACAAGTAGATGAGGGACATGACAGAATACAGTTTACACTGTTACTTCAGAAACAAGATGTTTTATATTTGAAGGTCAGGTGGGAATTCTTCATAAATGAGAAAATTGTGGACAGAGGAACAGGATGATAAACTACATTTCACTACATTATGGAAAAATGGAAACTTCTTCTAGCTTAAGATGCCAACAAGCCTTTATGCAGAAGCTCTGCTTTGGCATCATTGTATTTTGGGGATTTGATTTCTGCTAAAAGCGGTGAACCATGGAGGCTATGCAAAGCTTGAAGATAATTAACGATGCCAATCAAAGAGATCAAATACTATAATCTTAAATTTTGAACTATGTCTATGGATTTTGCCAAAGCACGCTGTCCACCCAAACTTTTTGTAACATATGTTACATATGGCTCTTGGTTCTGGTGGATGAACATAAATTTTATTTAGAAAAAAGTATTATTATTAAAGTAATATCTCTAACTAATTTGACTACAAACAATTTTTGGTGCCTGCTTTTTACTCATTGGTTCTAATAGTCTTAAGTTGAGCCTGCCCTGTTGCGTGCAGTGGAGATGATTAATCCAAAAAAAGTATTTACGTAGAACGAGACCTACAGCCAAGCTGGTTACTGAGATTTTTACGCAAAGAGGAAAAGATACTTTTAGGTAATGACTTGTGTCATCATACATCATAAAGTAGTCATCCAAAAAGATTCCGATAATTTATTTCTACTCAATTAATTGGTCACTATTCAAAAAGGAGGTTTGATCTTCGGTCAATTAGAGAAGTAAACAAAATTGGAATGAAGATATTGATTTCAGTATTAATTACTGAATTGATTTTTCAGTTGCTGAGGAACTTGTGCAGCTGATGACAGTAAAATAATTGTTACGGAAAAATATTTGTTTATAAACCATGCAATTAACAGACTTTGGATGAATGAATGGGCTTAACTGACATTCCCCTTGTTTGTACTGTTGAAGAACTTCATAGATTTTACACTTGAATCTGAATGTTTTCCAGTTCAGTATTCTGATATGCTTAAAAGGAGGAGTTCGCTAGTCCAGACACCCAGTATTGTGCCAGTAAGTTGGGAGATGACTTTCACACTTTCAGAATCAATCTTCAGGAGCATGTATGCCCCTTCCCTCCCTCCATGCCATCCTGCTGGTTTGAGGGTTATTTTCGAAGCTTCACATTCTCTGGGTTCTTCTGTTTCCTTATGAATACACATCTGCAGACATTCCCTAGGGCACTACTGGACCAGGATCAAATAGCTCCCAAAGCAGAACTGACTCTGCAGCATGTTGGAGGGTTCATTAGCATTTTTGTGCACCTCCTCTGATAGCAGAACCCTACACATGACTGTATGTCTTAAACAGTGTGCAAAACCTTCCTTGCAGCTATGAATTTCACCATAGGATATGTTTTCTCCGGAACCTATTGTCATTATTTTATGTATCTTTCAGAGTGTTATTGTTCTATTTAACATGGGGTATCTAGCAGAATTCTGATTTTATACTGTGTCGTGCTGTTAGACTTTTAAAATTCATTCTAATTTATGAGAAGTACTGGAAGGTTGATTTCAGTTTTTGAAGTGAATAAAAAAACTAATAAATGAACAGATTTCTAAATATATTAGAAAAGGTTAGAACCACAAGGTTTATATGGTGAAAGATTTTATCTTTTTTTTTTTTATGGAGTAGAGGAAAATGAAAAAATGTCTGTCAGCCTTTCAGCTTATTCTTAAAGGTTAGAAAATGCAGCAGGATGCTCTAGAGGGCCTGGAAATCTGAGTCTTAAAAAGAAAAATAATTCTATTAATCTGAGAATTGGACCTCAAGGGATATGGCATATATGTCAGGATACTCTTTTTTTTTACTACTGTGTTGCACATAAAGACAGCTGTTATTTTAAAATTGCTTGGCCAGCTCATTACAGTATGTTAGAGAGTATATTTGTTTTCTGCAACAATAAAAAAACCTGTCTAACACTGTCTTTTGGAGAATGATTAACAGCCATTTCCTTATTTCTCTGTAATGTTGATCACTAGGATGTGCATAGAAATTTTACCTCTAAGGATCTGATTCTACCTCATTAAAGTAAAATAGATACTTTCATCGTTTTTCAATTAGTTTTCAGTCAGTCTGTAAATCATCATCCGAACAAAAAATAATACTGCAGTTGTGCCTAAAGATAACTTTCCTCTGTTTGGTTTTATTGGCCTACTGTGAAATAATTTGGTTATTTTTTTCCAGTTACTGCCAAATAAGCTTCAGGAAAAGGCTAAATTATCATGATTAGTGCAACTGGCATCCTGTTTGGTTCAGCAGGGAAAGGACAAGAGTGTAGGAACTCATTTTGATTTGCATTTATATGTATATAGAGTATTAGAGGTATGCAGTTCTCACTAGGGTTGCATTTTTCAATAGCAAACACATTTTACCGTGTTTCTAAGTGTGACCTATCTTGTAAGTATAAATGACCTATTCCATCAACACTGGGCCTTACCTGACCTACTCTTTTATCCAAATCAGTCTTTCATTGTCTGTGTTTGCATTCCACTAGTATGTGCAACTCAGAGGCCCGCTGCATTGGGCCCTCTACAAACATACTACGGGCACGAAAAGACTGTTTAAAGTTATGTGCTGTCCACAATATGGACCGTGGGGAAATCCATCTGTGCTAGAAAGTGTAAAAACTGCTTAAACCTTCATGAGTTCTGTGTGTGCCCAGGCAGCAAAACAAGCCTAACTAGATGCTGGGCTGTGTTTAATGAGACCCTAGCCAGCATATTAAGGGAAGCGATCATTCACCTCTAACCAACATTTGTGAGACCGCATCTGGAGTTCTGTGTCTAGTTTTGGGCTTCCAGGTTTGCATGAAAGACATGGAGGGAGTCCAGTGCAGGGCCACCCGGGTGGTCAGGGGCTAGAGCACTTGATATATGAGAGGCTGAGAGCTGGGCTTGCTCAGACTGGAAGATAGCTAAGGAGAGACCTTATTGCTGCCAACAGCCGCTAGATGGGAGACTGTACATAGATAGAGCTAGACTCTTCGCAATGGTGCACAGCAAAAGGATGAGAGACAACAAACATGCTGCAGCAAAGGGAAATCTGGTGAGATATTGGGAGAAAGAATGTTCACAATGGGCATAATGAAGCATTGGAATAGGCTGTCCAGAGATGTTGTGGATTCTCCATACTTGGAGGTATTCAACACAAAACTGGACAGGGTCCTGTGTGACCTGATGCGACTCTCAATTTGGCCCCATTTAAACAGTAGGCTGGGTAAGATGATACTCAAATGTCCCTTCCAACCTAAATTATCCTGTGATTATATATGAATGCTATTCTCAAATAACAGGATTGTGTTGTATACCTTGTCAATGAAGCACACTCTAAAGGAAGGAAAACATGGCTTTATACCACCTTTTCACCACTCCCACCTCAGCTGTGATTTGCTTTGAGCTGGAGCAGTCCTGATAAAATTTTGACAAATTATTTAGTTCTAAGTAGTAGTGAGGATCTATTGGGACAGTTACACAGTTTTTTAGGGGGCTGTATTTTTGTACCCCTGTTAATATATGATATTAGCAGTAGCAACAAGAAAGGCTATGAGTGGCTTTGTTTTTATTCAGAAGTTGTGGGAAATATAAAACCAGCTTGTTTCTAAATAATGATAAAATGTATAAAATTCTAATCTAGTTGTAATCATAAAATGCAAATTAAAACTGGGGGGAACAATTGTATATTTGCTCATTTTATGTGTGAGGAGTCGGAGCTCTTAGAGAAATAAGTTTTCCTCTGTAAGAAAATAAAAACATCAAATCCCAGTAGAGCTTCCTAATGAAGCTGATCTTGAAACACAGTTCTTTTATTTGGAAAAGAAAACGACCCCAGAATTTTAACTAAAAAAATCTACCATCTTGAAATGTGCCCTATTGGTTTCTCAATGTGCCAAGGGTACTCTGATACTTCTATAAATACTGCTTAATAATAATATAGATTCGGGGATTTGCTAGCAGATGGACAATTCCCTCTTGAGGCAGAGCAGCCAGCAGTGTCATTATCATCCTTTTTCATGATGAGATTGTTTAAAAAAAAGGTCACTAGCTTTTTAAAGCTGTGTCATATAACTAGTTTCTAGTGACTTAGCCAAATTCTTGGAATTCCTTTTTCTCTTTTCCCAGTAGAATATTATAACAATTTTTTGCACTTAGAGAATCTCTCGTGCAGAGTTCTCTGTTGATTTACATGGATAGTTTTATAACACTTGTGTGAAGTAACCAAAACTACTCAAGTAAGTAGTTGACTCAAACGTAAGCAGGAGGCAGACATCTAACTCTAAAGCTCCTGTGAAATATTTAAATTTTGTGCTATGTAGAGCTGCGTAAAAGTGAAAGGTAAAGTTAATAAAAACACTGTAAGAAAGGCATAAAGGCATATTTGTTTTCAGGGGCATAGGGGTCTTGAATATTTTTCTCCATTTCCTAACCATTATACACATTTATTTCTTCATGTGACCTACCCCTAGGCGTGCTTTGTCATTAGATTTAAGATGAATAAACAGTAAGTTCTTGTGGTTCTGGGGAGGGAGAGAAGTAATGGGAGAGAGAAGTGCATGTCTTAGGAAGCTGGTACTATGGGGGATTGAGGAGAGAGGGACACCAGACACCATTGTCTGAATTTGCCTCATCTTCACTCACTTGCCCCACATTCTTCACCTTTGTGGAACATGGCCGGTCTGTTTTCTGCTGCCTCCAGTCCCCTTTGGCCCATCTCTTCTTCAGTATATTCTCCTTTTTTTTTTTCCTATTAAACTGAATTTTGCATCCAGAAGATGAGGACAAAAAGTCTGATTTGCCTAACAGCTCATGTTCTTTGTTAATAATGAACAACCTGTTGAAGAAACACTAGATGCTAGCGTTTCTAGATTTTCTTTTACTAGTACTAGTTGGGGAGAGTGATGGGAGGGGGTTATATGTTTATTTTTTGTTTTGTTTGATATAAAACAAATCTCTCCTTCAATACTGCAAAAATAAATCTCAAATATTCGTATTAGCAGACAACAAATTTACAATGTAAATAGAATATTAATTTTTAGGTTACTATGCACTGCAACGAAATCCTAGAAAATGTCTGAGTACACGTTTAGCTTGAAATATGAAAGTAATCCTATTAAAAGCAATAAAACTATATGTTTTCCTCAAGAAAGACATTATTTTTCTGAATTAAACCAAAGAATTCAGCTCTTCACACAATCAAGTGCTGAAGAAGGACTTAATGAAAAGAAAACAGTTTTTGTAGTAAATGTGGGCCATTTCACATTACTCAAATCTCTCATCTGTCTCTGTTGCTAGCTGATACAATAGGCAAGGTAACAAATCAATTCCCAGAACTGTATTCTGCTGCTTTTGTGGACCATTGCTCTTATTGAGCTAAAAGATCAATGTAACTTATCACCATGGCACTCCTAATGTTCTTGTGCTTTCTGCTTATGTGAAAGATTTTGTGCAGCCAAATGTGAGTTTCATACATAGAGGTTTAGTCACCTCAGCCAATTCCTAAATTTCTTTTTTGTGCTTCTGGACTTGTCAAATCCTTCAGCTGAATTGTTAAACATGGAATTCAGTTCAAATATTGCAACTATCTACTCTATTTGCTCAAAAAGAGTTTTTCTGATAGCCACTAATGTGCAAATAACTCAGTTGCTGCAGTTACGTGCTGCTCACAGCTTAAGAAAAGATAATGCTTACCCATCTTTTTTGTCGAGGGATTGTTGTAAAACCTCCAATCAGAAATAGTCGATAAAAGGTAGGAAGACCATTCAGGGTGACAAAATATGAGCTAAACTGATACACTGAACAAGAAAAATATATAATGTTTACTGTTCCTTTTTGTGTGCTTAAATAAATAGGCAAGAGCAGGGTATAACTGTCCCAAATGTGCAGTGCTAATTTGTTAATGGCTACTGATATTAAGCTTATTGCTAATGTCAAGTCTTAAAAATAGATCATAAATTTGTAATAAATGCTCCTTGATCCAGACTCTTACAGTGCAATGATAATCTTGGGTAGATTTCCTTTAAAAAAAAAAAAAAATGAAATGGAAATTAGGTAATAGAACCATCGCTGGAAAGATGCTGGAAAGCAAGAGAATAGAGTTCTGATTGTTCAATATCTCACACATCTGTCCTTACTTGTTGACAACAGGAATGTGGAAATTGCTTAAGAAGGTAAAATAAGGAATAATAATGAAAAAAAAAAAAGTCTAGGCCTAAGGAAATGTCAAAGTAGAACAATCAAAATCATTTAAATATTTGTAACTGATTTCTAGACATTTTTTTTTTCTGTATAAGCAGAAAGAGTTAAAAAATAATAGATCATGTTTGAGGTTTTTGTAGCTGTATGTATATACACTCTGATTTATTATTGAGGAGATCATAACTGCCTGAAATTCAAGTATTTAACTTGATTAACTTGACCAAGACTCATCTAACTTATCTCCAAAGTCAGTAGAAACAAACTGGCACATCTGTGGTTTAGTCTGCCAGATTCTGAAGTGGATGTCTAAAATCGGTGAGGCAAATTGCTTCCTAGGATAGCTTGTTTCTCTCAATATATGCTTGGTGACAAGCCTCAGGTACAGATACCTACCTATACTTGTTCTTCTGACTCACCCCTGCCTTTCTGCTGCGGCAGTTTCTGCTGGCAAATATCTGTATGACGGAGCCAGCACGTTCCAGGGGGAATGCAGCGGCTCTGATTGCCCCAAGCCAGATTCCCGGCATAACCCTGCAAACCAGGCAGGTTTCCTGTAATGTGCAACAGCCAGTTCCCACCATTCATTAGCACAAATAAGCCCCTGGACAGCCAGATCAAAGGCAGCTTTGTGACTCCTTTGGGACACTGGAAAACTGCCTGATTTATCTCTCTCTCATCTACCTGCCTCCTTTGTCACCCCTGAATGCCATAGTTCCAAGTTTTAGTTTAATTTGGTTTTTGCATTAAAAAAACCTCCTCCAAAACCTGCAAAACAAAACCACAGAAAAATCATATTCTAATATTAGCAGTAGTAAAGTGAAAAATCTGTATTTTCATGTAGAAAGTGGCTCCTTTTTGACGTTTTAACAGAAGAGTTTGACACTTTGTTTCTCTGGGTAAAAATAAGATCAGCGCTTTTGCTGATTAGAGTAGAAGCTGATTTTAATATTTTGGAAAAAAATGGTTCTGAGGTAACACAAAGATCCTAAAGATCCTGGTTTATTTCACTTTCCTGTTTAGAGATACGTCTGTTGTAATTTTTCAGCAAGAAGCACGGAAGGTAAAAGAAAGAAATAATAAACAGAAGGTGAATTTAAGCGTTTCTCGGTTTGTGGAGAAGAATGATATCTTTTGGGCTACTGTGAGAATCCAGAGTGTCTTACTGTATATGTCACAGAATCGTTTATTCAAACAGACAGTTTTGAATGTGGCATGATGTGGGACTAGATCTCAGGGTAAACGTCCAACCTTTTGACATATGCTTAACCATATGAATGGGACTGTTTTCCTTTGTGGTAACTTATCACTGTGTCTTAAATTCCTACTGTGCATCACAATCAGCACTGATAGCATTTTTAACTGTTCTTACAAACCCTTCTACCTCTTCGTATGTGGCCCATATGGCATCATATTTCCGTGATGAAAACTGGTATATTTGGCTTATTCCTGCAATGACATTCAGATGTGGGATTCAGCTCTGACAAAGTGCTTGTGTTTTGCAAAGAAATAATAGTGCATCAGAACCCATAGAAATTATAAGCTTGTTTGCTGGTGGTGTGATTTCAGGTGGGTTTTTTCCTTTTATATTTTTCCCCCCTAGACTTGTCATTAAAGCTTGTGATAAAGAACAAGAATATAGATGTTAGGGAATCAGATGATATCTGTGGGTACTAAATGGTAACTCTGAGAGCTTAACATCAACATGCTGTGACTAAGTTAATAAAATCAACAGTCTCAGCCATTTGTATTTTGTAAATATTCGTTGACTAATTTAGAGGAAACAAAATTAGTAAATTTAGTACTAATTTACTAAAGACCTCTCATGCAGAATTGCGCAAGTCAGGGGGAATTGCTTTGGAGGCAGCAGAAGCTGAATTGGGGATGAACACAGCCAGCTGGCCCTTCAGAGCAATGGCTGTAAGGTGTATCGTACCATGTTGGGCCTGATGTTATGAACTTAAAAATAGCACTTCTGTTTGCCTACACGAAACTGCTTGTTCCAGAGCTACACACTTCTGCAACAATAATTCAGAACAGATATTGTTGATAGGCTCGATTTAGAGACGGAGGGGTTTACAGGAAAAGAACTAGTGTGATTTTCTGTATTTAAATCATAATACTTAGAAGGTGTATGTGGATGGAAAAAGTTGCGTGTTTATAAGTGGTTTCAATCATGAATTACAGCATCCTTCCGAGTTGGGGAAAAAGTAATTGAAATTGTCTCACAGGTCTTATGGTTATGGTTAAGGCAGGAAAGATGGATGAAATGTAGATGGAGAGTAAAGGGTAGGAAGAACAGAGTAACTGTTGAATTGTAAAAGTTTACAAGACCATTAGTTTGTCTCCTTTAAGATGTAGCTGTATAAAGGTCCAAATCGATGAAGTACAATAATAGAGTGAAGCAGAAAGATTTTTAAGATAGAAATGCTTTTTTTAAAAAAACTAGATTAATTTATGCAAATTTAATGTCAGTAAATATACCCCCTCTTCCTGCTCAACTGCAGAAGTTTTTAGGTCAAACATCACTCACCTTCTGAGAACGGTATCTACAAGTATCTTTCTTTTAAACTTTCCAGCTAAATTTGCTGAGATTAAGGAGAATCTTGCATCTTGAAACTTCTATTCAGTTACATTGGCTCATTTTGTGTATTAGTTTATATTTTTTATTAAATTATTTTCCAGTCTTTCTTGTCAAGGTGAGAATTTATGTATTTTGTTTAATTATGAGTATTTATGTATGAATTTAATAATTTAGTATGTCTTTAATCATTAGAATAATTTATATATAAACCAGAATTGTCAGTGGAATCTAAGGAAATTGTGTGCATGACTTAATTTCCTTGGGCGCTCGTTACCCAATTCCTTTGAAATTCTTTCATCAGAAAATCTTAAAATCACAAATCTTAAGTAAAATAACAGGACAGCCTTTGGAGACCTCTTAGTGTAGAATACAAAGCATATATTTTTTCTTAGGAGAAAATTGGGGAGTTTTCACTATAGGGTTCAGAGAAAATGGGTTCTCTTGACTTAGTGTTTGACTGTATGCCTGTTTCTGAAGTTCATGGGCTATATGATCGTTGTTGGGCTTTGCTGTAGGATTGATGTTCAGGGATGCTTTCTAACAATGTATAGGATAAACGGTTCTTTGGCCTGTTTTGGATGATAGGTAAATAGCCATTTAGATTATCATTTTCAACTTTCTCCCCTACTGTCATTCTATCATGAGACTTTTTCATTGTAATTATCATTTCCAGTACAAACCCCGTATAAATAGCAGATTTTGTTTGTTTGTTTGTTTTTGGTACTACCTCAGAAAGCAAAAGAATGAACAGCAGGTCTCATTTTCCATTCCCTGAACATCAAAAGAATTGTAATGGATTGTAAAAATAATGTGAAAACAAGCACTTTTCCACAATATTCAACAGAAAATTATGATCTTTTCCTTTTAATGTTTTGCTACTGATTCTTCTCCTTGGAGACATTGTGACTTTATTTCAATCTGTCTCTGTGTTTTTTTTCCTTTCTTCTCCAAACTTATTTGAGTTTGATTTTTCCCTGTGAGGGATGCACTGTGAGGACGGTGACACAGCATAGACGGTTCCAGTTTCCGTAAGAGTTGTCTGCGGCATACTGTAGTTGGGCAGCACCCTGCTGTCTGTGTGCTAGTATTCTGTTTAGGGAATGAAAAAGAAAAAAATCTAATTGCGAAGAGATTTATTGAAACAATTCAGAAATAGCTGCTAAGCAGCATAAAGGTTAAATGTTAGAACTACGTTTTAGTTCTTATTGTACGGTTTGCACTGAAGTAAGCTCAGATAGTAAAAGATGGGAATAACTATACAGCATTTTCTCAGAGCAATTTCTTTCTATTATGTTTGATAAGAACTTTTTTTAAAAGGTCTTTAGATAAATCCAAGTGTCCACATCAAAGTGGAAAGCTACTTTTAATGAGAAATTCAGTGAGAAATGAAAAATTTAAAGGACACAGTCACAATTCTGTTCCCTCTAATTCCAGCCTTCCAGGGAAGTAGCCTGTTACAAGTAGTCTCTGAAATACTACCGTATACTTTTTAATATTTGTTAATATTCAGTTCTGTCTCTCAATGAAATTATTTCATTGGTCCTAAATATCTTCTAAAAATGCAGGCATTTGTGAATGTCTGTCAATCTGTGTTTTGATGAGGAAATCTAGGATACTTGTGGAGGGTGATCTGGGTTAAAAACTGTAATGTTTTCAATACAGTAATTCTTAATGTTTAAACTTCACTTTCTTAGTTTGATGTAGTTTAATGCAAGCAACTCTGTCACTTAAAAATAATGACACAAAGAAACCCACAAAACATTATTTAAAATTAAACTCTCCATGATAGAAATCTGATTAAATTTAAACTCCTGTCCTTGTGGTTATGCAAGAGAGGGGAGTAGCATTTTAAAGCATATTAACTGAATTTCACTTTACAATTCAGAGAAAAATAAGGAATTTGGAATTGTTTGTGAAAAAGTAGAAAAATTTTTGGTTTGTTTTGTTGTTTTATTAAGGGAATGGAAGAGTCAACAACGAAAGAGAAATAAATATGGTATATATCAGGACTGTGTGTTTACAGCATTTTACAGGACAAGGGGGAAAAAACCCACAAAGATGTCCCCAAGTATTTTTGGTCTGCTTTTACAGTACCTATGTTGCTGAACATAATACGCACAAAAAGGAAACATAATGTGTTCATTCAGAACATAATTGAAATTTTTCTAGTTAACGTATGCACTTTCTCTGAAAAAGTAGGATCATATTGTCTAACAAATCATACATTTAATTTTATCACCCAAATGCAGAGATTTTTATCATCCTCTTCATCCTTTCTGCAGTATTCTCATTTACATTTGATACCTATCAGTTTTGGTCACCCATATAACAAGGAGATTTGCTACATGAGTTCTTAGGGAAGAAGCTTGTAAACTGTATGGGACAGGGATCCTGTCTTCAAATCTGTTTACAAGTTTTTTAAGACACTGTTGATTCTGTTGAAAAAAAAAACCAAAACAAAACAACCACCCAACACGCTTTACTTTTTTGGATCATATTTCAGCTGCAATACAAATTCCTGGCATATCTCACTGAGCAATGACAAAATCATTTGTAATTCTTATTCTTAGACACAAAGTTGAGGCAGATCGTAACAAAAGTGATTGTATGTTTCTTGCAACTGAAATGTTAGACATGTTATCTCAGATTTCCAAACCATTTAACCACTTGGTCATCAAAGAGCAGACTGTTATCTGTTTTGGCATTAATCTACTTGCAACAGCTACTTTGGAGCACAGTTTCAAAATGACAACACACATGCACAATGCATTCTAATTATGTCCCTTTCAGGAATAAGAACTGCACAAAGATTTCTTGAACTTAAGTCTTGTGTCTTTGCATCTGTGGGAACGCAAAATATCCTTTTTAAAATTTGGTTATAAGGTCTGTTTCCCAAAGTATTACATGGGATTCACAAGCTTTTTTTAAGTGGCGGTAAAATGCAAAATCATATGTATGCATAATATGAGCGGAACGCTTGGTATATATTCAATCAAGAACGAAATGCTATTATGTGCAAACACCTCCTGGGCTTGTGCAGAGGTAATGGAGCATAGGAAATAGATACAGTGACAGCCAAGAGAGAAAGAAAACATGTGACTTTCCTTACAACTTTGTTTAATAAAGCTCTCAACATACATTGTGAACATAATGTGTTGTTTTTTCTCCATCCAAATCATCTTAGTTTTTATTCCATGCATTTTGTAGTCTGTAATTTGGTGATAATGGCTTCTTTGCACAGTTCAGGAGTGATGAAGAGGAATAAAAACTCAGTTAATAAGAGGATATGCCTGTCTTTCCCAGTACAGAGCTCTTCATTTGAGTGGGTGAGGAAGAAAGCCATATTTTGCTTCTAAGAAACGTTGCTAAGGATGCAGTATTGAATATTTAGGGAGAATAAATGTGAGAAGGCTGATTTTAAAGCAGCTTGGTTAAGAGCTGGGTGAAAAAACTTACCTATTTTTCAGCCTTTCTTTCATTGTTCCAATCTTGTTACTAGTTTGAAATGTGCTTTATAAAATCTGTAATTCTTAAAGTTTATCTTGTGCATTATCATTAGATTCAGTCATTTTGATCTGTGTTGTAATCTTCCAAGCCGTACGGCCTGAGTGAGGAGCAGATTTGTATTGTGCTGCCTGAGAAGGGCTGCAGCTAAAACATGATTCAAGGAGTTAGGACGTGGTCTCTGTTTCCCCCTTGCTCCAGTTGGGAGCAATCTGTTCAGGCACGGAGAAGTTATGCCCTTCTACGCCCTAGAGGCAGATGCAGTTGGATTCTCAGATGTACCGTTCATGTTGCCTCAACCTCGTCAACTTTTTCAGACTTTCTGATTTCAATGGAAAATTGTGACGACTAAATAATTGAAATATGATGCAGACATGGAAAACATTTTAATATGCATCAGTTTTCTAATTATTTTTTATTCCTTGATTTAGATAAAAAGTCAAGTGTTTGCAGACTCTTCTTAACACCAGCTAGAAAAGATATCATGTATTAGTAACATAAATAATACATTAAGCCAACATAGTAACAAATCAAACCCTTTTCCTGTTTACTACTGAAAGAGGTTCTATTTATAACACTCGAGATTTCCCTATAATTTAGGGGGAACTAAAAAAATCTTGCATAGGATTTGGCATGAATTTGAATGAGGACAATATTGCTCTTAACAAATATTTTTGGTCTCACAGAACTCTGTATTTGCCAGAAATCTCTCAGTGGTTTAGGTTACGGAAATGGTATTTTACAGACCTACAAGAAATAACTAAAATTTGGTCTCACCACACTTGAGAGCGTAAGAAATGCCTTACTGGGTCAAACCAGTGTTCTGTCTAGCCCCACAAAGTGTCTCTGGTGGTGACATTAGGACAGTTTGGGCAGGGAGAATGTACCAGCCTGGCTGCTTTCTGCAGTCTGTTCCCCTCCTATTGCCCCCACCCCAGCATCCGTAGCTGCTGGATGGGGGATATCAGGAGAAACATTACTGCCTGTTCCTTGTAGCATCTGTTTTTGAGCCTTTTGTTCATTAAGTTGTCTAATCCCTCTCCGATTTGCTTGGCCCTCACAACCTCCTGTGGCAGCAAGCTCTAGATACTCATTGCCTGCTATGAAAAGAAATAATTTCTTTTATCTGTTCTAAAGAAGTTTCCACTGCAAGAATGCAGCATATTCCTACCCACTCTTTGCCATCTTTCAACCAAATACACATTCAGGAGAAAACCTTTCTTTTAATGTAATGTTGCCAAGTTTCTTAAAACTCTTTTCTGAGAGACTTTATAAAAAAATTATTTTATATATATGTATTCTACCTGAACCAAATCATCCTTCTCTGCATGCTTGCTGACTTCTTTAAAGAAGCCCAAGACTCCCTTTAACAAAAAGCTACAGCAGCTCTTTCCAAGTAAATGACACATGTTGTTAATTTTATTCCACACCTTCTACCATATGGGGAAGGCAGGCTTATAGACCAGCAGTTGCGAGGATCTGGGAGCCCAGTTTCAGAATTGCAATGCTTAGAGCAGTGTGATTAAAGCCTCGCATTATGGTCACATCTCCTGCCGTCACAGCCTCTCTGATCTCCCTCTTCATAGGTAGCTTGTGATACTTCTGATTGCAGACTCATCATGTTCTTCAGACCTGACATATAAATCCTGGGTTAATTCTTGAGATTAGGTAATTAATCTGATTTTACTTTTAAGTACTTTGTAATATATAATTGTATCCAAACACCCACACAGCCTTTCTTTATAATATGCATCCATATATTACAGTGCACACCTAACAATCATTCTGCCAACAAACTTCTGAGAAACCTGTTATGTCAGCTAAACAAGCCTGTTATACCTTAGCTCATAAATTGAGGCAGCGGTTTTCAGTAGAATTAAAAATAGAGAAAAGGAAGCGCTACCCTGCCATTTTGCCCTGTCATTCCATAAAAAAATCATACTACAAGAAACGACAATGACAGAGAGAGGCCAATTTCAATAGCAGTAAGCCAACTCAGGGGAAGAAATAATTTAATAAGTGTTGTTCTTATTACAGTCAGTCAGTCTGCAGCTACTGTTTCATATTCTTCCTTTTTTGTTTTTTTCCATTGTTATCAAGTAATCAAAATAAAAGTTGAAAACATATTAGCTATAGGAAACGCACATGATCATGTTTTTATGCAAACCAGAATTTAAAGTTCTGTGAAAAATGATTCTATAAATTAGCATAGGACTCTATCTTATTCTCCATGCTGCTTTTTATAGAGTCATTTTTTTCACAAAGGAGTGATAGGTATAATAAATAGGGCTTGAAGGAGATTTGAAAGGCTGTGCAGTCCAGATTTTTGCCTCAGGCAGGATGAACTAGACTTAAATAATTTCTGACCAATTTCTGTCTAACCTGCTCTTTAAGTCAAGATTTTTTTTTTGTAGCTTTGCAGAATTTCTTTCCACTGCTTTGCAATCCTTGCAGTTCAAAAGGCGTTTGTCTCCAACCTTAATATCCCCTGCTGCAATTTAAGGTAATTATGTCACCACAATGGATATTGAGAACACTTTACTCTCTCTCAGCGATACCTTCATATATTTGAAGGCTGATGCTCTAGTTCAATCTTCTCTAGACTAAACAAATCCTGCTTTTTAAAATTCCTATCCTTGTTTCTAGATTTCTGACCATCTATCCAGTCATTTGCAACCCATTCCTATGTTCATCCAGTTTATTCAGCTCATTATTTTAGTGCTTTGCACTTATTGAATTGAATTCTCAGTTTCTTTGAGACCACTTTGAAATGTGTTCCTCTTCTTAAGTGTTTGCTGCTGGTTGGGTTTTGCATCATTGTGAATGTAAAAGATCTACCCTCTATTCCAACAACCAAGCAATTAACAAAAATGGTGACTGATATTAGACAGTACAAGTCTGTACGTACCTTCACTTGATGTTACCTTTACATATAGTACCTACAAGCTATGTTTCCCATCAGTTTAATTTCAATTTAAATCAAAATTTCCTAGCTTGCTTGTGGTAATATCACATAGGCAACATCAGAAGCCTTTCTAAGTGTATCGGACATTTTCTACCTGTTGTCCACTATTTGTAAATCTTACAGCTGTGGATGAAAGAAAGTTCAGTTGACTGGTTATTATATACTCTTGATAAATGGTTGGCTTCTACTTTTTTTTATTCCCTGCTCACAGGTTGTTTAATCTTATGTTCTAGAACTGAGCTCAGAATAATTCACCTAAAATTTCCTGAGTGGTTTTCTATCCCTCTTTCAAAAGTGAACTGTATTCATCTGTCGCAGGTTCTCAAATGTAACTATTAATGTTTATGAGATTGCTTGAGCAGGTTCCCAAGTATTATATCTAAAACTCATGTGTTGTCACATCACAATTCCTGTTGAGATAGATAAGAACGGTGTCATACCAATAACAAAATTAGCGTTGCTTGTTTATTGTCTTGCACACAGAAACCTTCTGCCTTGGAGCTGTTAGCATAAGAATTAGTGCTAGAACAAACCTTTTTTCAGACTATCAGATACTTTAAAAGTTTCAGCGATTGTTTCGCTCTATTTGGTAAAAACGTTGTGACAAAATAAGATTACAAACTGTACAGCATCTGCAAAAATAATCTCCGTGCTGTATAATGTTGGAGAAATGATCAATAGGTTTGAAACTCCCACTGCCAATAGGGGCATAACAAACAAAAAGCTATTTAAGCTTTCTGTAATGGGTTGTATTCCTTAACCGAATATTGTCTACTGTTTCATATTACTTGTGTGTATATATATATGTGTGTGTACATGTGAGCATGTGTGTATACATATACATTTCAAACTTTTTTTTTTTTCTGGTGGAAGATGTAGTGAAGACCACCACCACCAAAAAAAAAAAAAAAATCATCTGGTTGCTAGAAGGATGAAAGCAATTTGTAAGCAATAGCTTGGCTAAGCAGTGGCATCAAGGTTGAAATAGTGAACAAATATTTGAAATTATCTTTCCGATAGCAACAGTAGGCAATACATGCAAGATTATATTATGGATGGTTAGTACAGGTATCCTCAGGATGCTCCACGAAGTTGATTCAAAAGTGCTGTGCCTTTAAAAAAAACAAACAAAAATTATACTGAATATGCAACAATGAAGACTTGACTTGACCTCTTTCTCTCTCATGCACACACATACATACACCTACAGATGCTAGTAGTACTGCAATATTGTGGAGGTGCCTTTATTTGCAGATAGGCTTATTGCAGCTGTTTTAAATGAGATAAAGCTGGGGAGCAGATGCAGGACAGGTAAGTGGTTCTGCATTCAGGCAGTTGAGACTCATCAGTTCTCATTAACTCAGAATGTTCCTGAAAGGCACTGTACTGCTGAGCTGGCCCCAGAAATTACACAACTGTGTTCACACAGTTCTCTGCATCCATTAGCTAAGTCTATCTGACCTAAGCTAGCTCTTTACTGAATCAGCTGTAGTGCCTCTACCCCATGTTGTGTTTAATCCAGAATTGAGGTTAAATCATAGAATCATAGAATCATTTTGGTTGGAAAAGTCCTTTAAGATCATCAAGTCAAATCATTAACCTAACACTACCGAGCCCACCACTAAACCATGTCCTTGAGGATTGACTGCCTTTCTGGAGAATGCAGCTCAAATATCAGTTAGCTCCTCTCTTGCATATCACTGCCTTTCATATACCTCCACCCACTACCTCTCATGCCCCTATCCTGCTGTTCACTCTCATTCTTGTTTTCCCATCCTTCATACGCTTGCCTTCGTGCACTTGTGCTTGTGCTTAGCCTGAAGCGTTCACCTTTCTCAGACAGGTGAGCTGGTGGATACAGTACAGCTGCATCTAAGCAGTGATGTAGGAAGGAAGCAGTGTGGGTGCAGCTGGCCAGACAGTACTGTTCCCTCTTTCAGGGAATGTATTTCCAGCTTGCAGTTGTACACCTGAGTCTGGGAACCTTACAATAAGATCTTGGGTTAATGCTGCTGTGGCAGTTGCTGAAGTTTTTTGTTGTTCAGTGTGAGTAATGAGTATGATCATGCTTTGTGGCTACTTAGGGTTTGAGTGATTGTTAATCTGTGGATAGAGCTTCAATTTGGAGGTAATTCAATAAGCATGCCCTCAGCCAGAATTTCTGTGCAAATGTGTGCATGTATGCAAATCTCTCTTAATGCATCTCTTATGTGACTTTAGTTGTTTATGGTACGGAACAGTCCTCCAAGAGAGTAACTAACTCAGATGATCTGATTTCCATATGCAATGACTCTTATGCTGTGGAAGACAGTTTGAATTATTTTCCTTTGATCTACAGTGACATTAGAAAACAATAAACCATCAAGCCTCAAGAGAACTACCTTGGCACACATGGTGAATCAGTCATAATTGTTTGTTATCTCTTAATGCCTGCACATCTGCAGCAGTGAGTAATTAAAGTTTGAAAGGAAGCTAAAATTTTACAAACTGATTAAGGTCTTTGCAGTTTTTCAGAACTACACTTGGGTTGGGGTTTTTGTTTTATTTTGAAGAAATATAGGGGTTGTACTCAAAGAAGCTAAACCAACTTCATTTACACGCTAATCTACACCTGGAATACAGACTAAGAAAAAATGAAATCACAGCAGTTATTGCTCTGTCAGGAACAAAAAAAAAATGTGATTGCATGTCTTTTCTACTACCACGGTCTTAATAATATCCTACACTGCTGCTATTGGTGTTGTACCTCCTTGGCGTTCTCTCTCACCATCACCCAAATCAAAATGACAAATGTGTAACTTTAGGTACCTTGTACACCAACATCTGCCCTCCCTTCCTCATGTACCTATCTCCAGTAAAGCAGCACCGACATTTTGCATTTCCTTTGCTGGCTTCCTCCTGTTGCTTTTTGCTAGAGCCACATCCCTGTTACTTTTGTCCTCTGAATTTTCTGGCACAAGGAGAGCAAAAGGAGGGTCATGGGAGTAAGCTGGCGTAGTGCCATCACCGACTAGAAATGATCAGCCAGTGGTGCCTCCATAGCCTTTACGAGCCTTTCTGAGAAAGAAGCTGACACAGAGAATTAGGACATGCTAAGGCATAGCTCCTAAACTTCTCAATGCATCAGAGTTTTGTTTTGTTTTTAACCAGAATATATTATGCAGTCATGGATAAATAAACTGATATTGCTTTTAGCTGGTTTGTCAGGACTAAAAGGTAATGACATCTATTCTGTCTTATGTGTAATATCTATCTTTTTTTTTCCTTAGCACAGTTGTTTATTCCTGTTTTTATGATCCTCAGCCCATGTTTCTAGAGAGTTCTTCAAATCCCTTGGACAATGGCTACAATTTACATCTTTGCATTTTCTAATGCTTGGAGTGAAGGTATTTACAAGGGCACTCTGGAGGGATAAAGCAGAAACAACAGAAATCGTAGCTTCCTAAACTCAGTTTTCTTTTGTTAATAATTAATAGCTGACAAAAAATTCTTTGCCTTCAAATGCAGCTCTCAAGAAAAATACTTCTTACTTTGTCCGGTGGAAAAAAACACTGGAAAGAAGTGTATCTGCATAAGTGTATGTGATAATTTTCAACAGAAGAGAAAGAATAAGGTCAGAAAGTTGAGTAAGAAAAAATTGCCAAGATAGATACATTTTTCAGCAGCATAAACTGTAAAATACCTCCCAGTTTTGCAGGCTGGTATTCACAAAAAGACAGTGACCTCAGTCTGGAGTCCTTCCAGGATTTAGCTCTTGAAGAACTGCTTGTCACAATCTAGCAATACTCTCATTTCCATAGGGAGATACAAATCATTAATTTTTAAAAATGTAACACATTTGGAAGCTCTTGTTTCCACCTCCCAATATGGCCTTTCGGTTAAACAGACTTCGTGATGGTAACAGGAAGGGGGAGAGCAGGAGAGCGGGAGGCAGGGTCCAGGTGCATCTTAACAGCCTCCTAGTTAATTTGGGTTCTCCATCCCTGGAGAACTGACTGCATCAATCCTTAGTTTATCCTCTATATGGTATTACATTTTCTTGCACCTTATAATTTAGTGAGTAAAAAGTGAAAATATCACAGAGCAGATAAAGCCAAATTTTCAGATCTGTTGAACTTGATTATTCCAGAATTTTTTTTTTTTAATATATATATATATATATATATATATCTGTTGTGCTTCACATCAAACTGTGTGTCAATGCTAGTAAGATGTAGAAATACCTTATGGCATGGAAAAAGTTAACATTCAGTGAAAAGTTGAAAATCAAGTTGGATTAACCAATAAAAATGGACAGGTTTTACTAGCTAGTTGTTAGCAGGCAGTGCCATAAGCCCTTGGGTTTGGGAACTGAGATCTGTGAATTAAAAAAACCCAAAAACCTCTCATGTTGAAAAGCAGCACTATAAAAATGGGTGATATACATTCATCCAATCTTCAGAGTTATTTTTCAGCCATGACTGATGCTGTTATGAAACTGCGTGTAGTGAATTTCTGAATATGGTCAGAATTTTTAATGCAAAGCAATGTATAATATAGTTTATTATATAGCTTTAAGGCCCATCTTTTGTAATACAAGGGAGAGCAAGTACATGAGAACAGTCTAGGTAAAACCTGGAGACAAGCTTATTTCTTTCTGGAACTGTGGAATTACTTTGTCCATAAAATGTTCATATTTGACAAAACACCATGGGAACTAAGTGTAAATAAAAATACACTGGAAGAGACAGTTTTACACCCATTTTCATTCTTTTGTCCCAGAAAAAAGTTGAGGGACTAAAAACCATGTTCTGTTCTCCGAAGCAAGGGAATTACAGCAACAAAACAGTATTTTGCAATGCACAGAAAATCTTCTCTGTGGAAAAATGTCAATATTTCAAAACTACTTCACAAACATAATATAGAGAAGGGGATTTTCATTTTGACTTTAATGATGAAGTCTATTCTAAGATTATTTTCATTTTGCCAGGAACATTTATTATACTCACAAGTGGGTTGTAATAGTATCCAAAGAAATCTTCCTCCTGTGTTTCGACCAGACTGCAATGCTGAAGCTCATTGCCCCTTAAGCCTCAGTTACTCTTCAGTTACAGAACAGAAATCAGAGGAAGGCCATTAATTTTGAAATTTATTTTCCTTGGGTTTCATCTTTGTTATTGCAAAGGCCCACTGCAAAATCAGTATATATATCTTTCTATACTTACATATAGCCATGTATGTCCACGTAAATACACATATAAAGCAAATTATAAGTTCTTGCTTTTATTATATTAATGTCATTTGACTTTATCAGTAATTCTTTCTTTTCTATTTATATCAGATGTGTTTCTGAAACTGTCATTCAGATAATAAAACTGTATTTTCTGAAAAAGAAAAATGTTAATTTTTCTTCTACTGAAGTAGGATTCTGTGGCTCCTCTGCAAGCTACTCATCAATGTCTGCACCTTCTGCCTCAAGCAATGGTTACAAATGAAATACGTTAACTGTTCATAGTAGAGTTCCCCTTGTCTGAACAAGAAATAGCTCCAGTTTGATGCTTAACTTTATGCTTAAACACTGCTCTCAGGCAGAAATTGATTAAATATATTTAAATTACATTATATCTGTCTGAGAAGGCGAACCAAGTAGGACTGATACTGATTTGAGGAAACAGGTCTTGAAAATTCATATCAGATAAGTTGGCATTATAGATGAGTTGAAATTCAATTCAAAATTTATTTTTAATTTCTCATAGATTCAAGGTCAGAAAGAATGGATATGATCATATTCTATTTACAAAACTATAATCCATGGGACTTTACATAGGGAGTCCTCTGCCTAACCTTCAAAATAGTGCCCAACTATCTATTAAAGAAATCATGTGATCTTGATTTATACAATTCTGTTAATTTAGAATCTCTTAATTCTTTTGTTATTGCTCTGAGCTTTAGATGATTCACTACTAAGAATTTACTTTTTTTCTGTTTGAACTTTACTATCTTCAATTTCCAGCCAACATATCTTTTTAACACTATTGTTTCCATAATTAAGAATTACTGTATTATCAGAAAACTGTTTTTGGTGGCCCTTATCATGAGCAAATTTACCCTCTGCAGTAAGCTGTATTGACCAAGGGGTGACACCATAAAATGACAGAAGAGTCTAAAATAAGGCATAATTGCATAACTTCCCTTCCAGCCTGGACACTCTTGCCCAGCTCTGCTGGTGCTTAAGTTCTACAATATGCCACTGTTCTCCTTCAGTTTGGCTTTTGCCTGTGAACAGAAGCTCTTCTAACCTGCTCTGCAGAAATCTAAAATCCAGTACCCATCTTCAGAGTAAGCCCTCCTTCACCTGCCTCCTGTGAATAGGTGCTTTAATCTGCTAGGGGTTCTCTATCAGCATATCAAAAGGGTATTCACGGGAAATACAGGAGGAAGAGACACTGCCTTTTTCTTTTCCTTTGTACATTTTCCAGTGGATAAGGCATCCATCCCGGCAGTGTCTTCCTTAGCTCCCACTTTTCAGAAATATACCTTACACCAGCCTGTCCTGGTCAGTGTTAGTCTGTTCCTCTTCTGTTGAATTGACACCATTGCTCAGAAAAGAGCAGAGGAGTCCCAAGATAGGAAAGAGAAAGCAAGGACCCGGCCCTTGTCACCAGGACACCCATCACCTGTGACAAGACAAGGAGTACTCGTGTATTTTTGTTTGTCACGCAGTGGCTAGGCATCTTTCCACACAGCCCACGCATGGCTGAGTTCCCTCCTGAGGCATCTACTCTCCACCTGCTTTTCACATTACAAAATAACTGGGGAACCTAACTCAGCTACAGCTCCTACTTTAACTCCATGCTAAAGTGCACAGCACTTACTTGCATCTGTTTCTCAACCTACCCAATATCATCTTATATCATGAAGGGCAAATTATAGTTTCTGAGTGTTAAATATGGTATTTTAAAAAGACTGGTGTTTCTGTGACACTACTGAGACAAGATGGTATTAATAATTTACTAACTCCTGCTGGCAGCTGAGAGCTTGAGATTTCCCCTTTGAAATTAGTTATAAAGTCTTGCCCAGTCCAAACTTTTAATAACCCATTTTTACAATACACCACTGTCTTGTCTTCGTAATCTCCACAGTCATTTAAATTTGGGGAGGATCTTTAATCAAGCTGTTAGCTTTCCTTCCTCGTGAAAAGATGTTAGTTATTTTCTTAAATTTAAGAAAAAGATAGCTAAAAATATGTTTGTTTTGCTTATAATCATACTATAACTATCAGTACTGTTTTATGCAAGGTAAACATATTTTCTGTTTAAAAATGCGACAAAGTAAAGAACCTATAACTTTGCTTTTGAAGTTCATTGACAAGTATGTTTTTCACTGGATCTCTCTCAGATAAAAGGAGTTCGTTACCACCATCATCTGAAAAAAACAGTAAAGAAAAACCTAAAGCTGCAGCTTTGAGAAGCAGAACAGCTGTCCTCAGTTTTCTCGGTAACATGCATTTGAAAGTGCAGTGGAAAAAGCCTTAATCTGAAAACCGTTAGTTATATAGGAGAAATAAAATAGTAAATTTTGCAAATTCACGTTCCAGAAATGGTAGCTATGTGCTGAGAGACTTTGGTTCTGCTGACTAATATAGAAACTGGAAGGACTGCCTGAAAGGACTTAAGATAGCCTGGAATAGTTTTGCCTGATTGATTAGATGCCTGTACTTTATTGCAAACAAAAGTAGTGTTGAACAGCCACATTGTATGGGGGCAAAAGGCTGTAATTTCATACACCATTCACATATACTCAGATTTACTCTTGGAGCTGTTTGAGTCTTGAGTTCTTACATATGATTTATCACTGTGTTCTTCTAGTTAAATGGATCTCATTGTAGCCAAATACCCAAATCTTTACATGTTGTTCCACTTGCTACAATACACGTTTAGCTTCATTCTTTTTTTCTGGCAATGGGTATAATAGAGTGAATTCTGTTTATCTGAGAATGATTCATTCACAAACCATGTTAAGCTGTAATTTTTTCCTAGTCTCTTCTCCATCCTCTCTCCATCCTGTCCACTGGATGGACTCCAGTGCAGTCCATCAAGACATCTGAGTTAGAATGAGCAAGCTGCTGATGATTTGACCCTCTGCCTGGATACGCACCATATGTGCAAAACAGCATAGACAGCATGCTTCCTGTGAAGTATCCCTCTGCTCAGTGCTTGTTTTCCCATAGACGGTGTCTGAGATAAATGCCAGTGTTCATCAATTTTGAATATGTTAATATGCATTATTGTAAAAATGATACAGTCTGTCAAAAAAAAAATCTTATCTGGGGATCTTATTTAGCACATAGTAGCTAAGCTTCCCCAATTACTTAGCATTCCTGAAGACTGAATTTTTATTTACCAGTTATCCCAGAAAAGTTGGTAATTCAACCGCTTCTACTACAGTTCTACCTCACTCCATGTATTGTAATGTAAGGTGCCAAAGTAGCTGTTAAGAACAAATTGCATTCATTTTTTAGGTGCTTATTTTTAATATAGCATTCTTGCAACTCCTTGTGATATTGCAGGTTCCTTGGACTGTGTGGACAACTTGCATCATATCTGTATCTTAAACACATATTTTCTGGGATACCAGCATAAAGGGGAGGTACTAAGTTACAGATTGGCTCAGCAAAACCATGCCATTGTAAATGCCACTAAACACACAGACAAACTTCGCAAATATTTTGGAAATGTTTACTTATCTTTATATTTTATATTTCTCCTGAAAAGGAATGGGTTCAGAAAGTCCAGGTTTGGCAAGGTAGGGCTTCTCTTGTCTCATCGAGTTCCTTTGGTCACTTCCTTCATCTTGAGTTGTTTTAACTGATCTCCTTGTGACAGAGTGTTTTTCTCTTTATCATTGACAACAAGTAATGGATGGTATGAATGTTTTAAATGAAGATCCCTCTACAAGAGATCTCGTGCATTGCATCGTTACTTCTCTGCAGCCTGCTTTCGTAGTCTGAAAATCTTTTCAGCTGCAGGCTGAACTTTTATTTGCTTCCACCTTTTTATTCCTAAGGTTAGGGCACATCCTGCCTTGTTGGACCTGTTTAATTCATATTACCTTTGTCTTACAACCTATGTGTATGCCAACTTTTTCCTAATGTCAGTACCTAATTTGGTGACCTATGAGGATGGTAAAAAACATCTCAGTGGGCCTTCGATGACTTTTAGCCTCCTAGGAAGTCTCATTCTTGTACCTTACTTGTGACTCTGACTCATGCTGCAAGTACTTTTCCTTGCTGCCTAACCCATTTGTGTACGTGTTGAAGGGTGTCTGCCTCCTGCAATTCTGGAGCAGTATAGTTGATTTCCATGTGAATGAAGATTTTTAAGATGGGGGTTTTTTCCCTTCTACAGTTCAGTCACTTTTCCTTAGAGATCTTGCATTGCCTGCTCCCAAATTCCTTTTCTACAGACAAATGGGGAGCAGGGGAGGAAAAGAGAGGGTGAGAGTTATCCCAGCTTCAGCCAACATGATCACTTTACATTACTGGTCAAAACATGGAGATTCAAATTAAGTACTTCCCATTCTGCTTGGTTTGGTTAGTGTCCATCAACAGCATGTTGCACTTTTCACTGCCATAACTTCCTAATATGAACCAGAATTCATAAGTTGTAGAGGAACGGTCCTCAGACACCTGCAATGCCACCAACATAATTTGTTGAGTGACTGTCACGAAAAGCATACAAAAAGTGCTATGATGCTTTTTCATGTATCAAGTGAGACACCTGCTAAGCTGTCGCTGGTGGCTTTCCCACAGCAGCACTACTGGAGTTGATATATTCACTTAGGCAGCTCTTGAGTGGGCCCTAAGTGGGCATAAAGTTATGTGCTTATGAAAACTCAGGCTGCATAAATCACTCGGGCAAAATCCAGTCATGGTGTCCAGCCTGTTCATGTTTTGATTTCACTGACAGGTACCAATCAGCTAGCAACACTGCTAAACAGTAACTCTAGATCTTCTTGTTTTCCTGAAACTATACGTACTTTGGAG
Organism: Leptosomus discolor; assembly: GCF_034619465.1. Classification (NCBI taxonomy): domain Eukaryota; kingdom Metazoa; phylum Chordata; class Aves; order Leptosomiformes; family Leptosomidae; genus Leptosomus; species Leptosomus discolor. The sequence continues at coordinate 92,044,917 of NC_141391.1, read as the reverse complement.
GGAAAACACAAACCAGCCTAAACAAAAGTTGTTTTAAAAAGAAAACTCCACTGCATTATATTACTTATATTATTTCAAAATTTTATGTTTGAGTGTAAAGAGTATGTAAATGATCATTTTCTCTCATATTCCCTTCCTGCTTAGTGACAAGAAAACAAATTCAAATTGTGCTTGGGAGGAATAACTTAACAAAGCCAATTTTATTATGCAGATGAATTGTAGGTGTTGCATATCTGCATTTTCTGAAATTGTTAGCAAGCTTTTTTTCCAAAGCTTTCTCTCTTTCTAGGTATGTATGTAACACATTATATTTAGAGAACCAACCAGCCTTAAGAAATATAGTTGTTTTAAGTAACACTTGTCATGGCTATACATTTTGTTCAGGAAGCAAGTGCTTCATTTTTTGTTTAAATTTAAGGTTTGGAGTCTAAAGTTTTTCAAAAGATGAGCAAATCATTTCCTCAACAACTGTTTAATGGAATTATGCCTTTTCTAAGAATATCATGGTGACTTTGGAGGAGTGAATAGGTTCATAAGAATAGAAATGTATCTTCCTTCTCTCTTACGTTCCTATATTAATCATTCAGTTGTGCTCTTGTGGTTCACTGGTTCATTTCATTTAACAAAGTTGAGGGTGGGCCAAAAAAACCCGTCACAGACAGTTGGGAAGTTTTAATCTTCAGCCATGAGTAGTTTATGACAAAATGATGCTTCCAGTTCACTCTTAATATGGAAGGTCTCCTCTAAATCTCCTTTTTGACCAAACATCATTTTTTGGATCACTCGCTGTTAACATTCTTACCTAGTAAAATAAAAAGTATAAAATAGACAGCCAGCTATATTCAGCTAGTAGCATGTAAATACACAGAAAAATTGTGAAGACATGCTAGTAGTTACCACTACAGAAGACTCCTCAGTAAACACTAAAAAAGAATTGTGACACATACTTTACGCAATAATCTTTAATTTTTTTGTGGCATTTTAACTTCCTGAGTTTCAGAGAAATTTTTCAACTTAAGAATTTAAAACAGTTACGAAGTAGATCCAGAGCCTTTTTAAAAAAGCATACAGACTGAGGCACAATCATATGTAATGTTGCAGAAAAGCAACCTTAACTCTCATTTGTATGTTTGAAGTTCAGCCATGGGAGATGGAAAGGCCTGGCTTTGGTGTGAGAAAAGTCGCTTCTGATATTAAAGAGCAAACATCCATAATCAGCACTGTTAAATGATTAGTTGTGTGTTTAAGACTTGGAAGCATCCTGGGATTCAGATAGTCCAGTTTAATAATGCTTGCCATAAAGTCAGGAAAAAAAGGAAAAACAGACTGGATCGATTTTAAAGATCCTAACTTTTATATAAATTACTACATGCATGGCTAGAGTGACAAATATGCAGGCTGTAGCACGCTGTATGTTATAAAGCTAGAGAATATTTTAATTCTTGGTTTCAAACCTTGCAGTCTCACCAAGAATTTGTCACACTACACCTGTTTCAGTTTTTCAGTTTATTTTTTAGCAGTTTTTATACAAGTTATTTCAGTTGCTGGCTTAAACAATTTGTTCCATGTCTCAACAGCAATTTTGTGTAAAGAAATCACAAAAGTTAGGAACCTGAAAACTGGATTTTTCTTTTGAGCAGCTGCTGTCCACAAATGTGGAAAGATTGTTAAAAGTGAATAGCATCACTTTCTAACAAACTGAAGGCAGTTTTGATGACTGAATCTCATTTTCCCATTACTGCGTTGTCACCAAGCATTATTCTGTTGACGCTCTAGATATATGGAAGAAAAAGAAAAGATCTTGGGGGGTTTAAAGATGTATTTGTACAAACATGGATGTCAATGGTCCTTCTTCATTGTTGACCTACTCATGTTGAATTACATTTATTATTAAGCACAAGTTTCTCAATTAAAATGTGGTCTATAATGTTTTGCAGAATACATTATTATACCTTTACAGAGCACTAGGTAAAATGAGAGTAAAGGGAAATGATACGCACAAGTACACAAATGTTTATTACCAAAAAAAAAAAAAAAAGAAAGAAAAAAAAAAGAAAAAATACTTTTAGTATAGCTGACCCCCTAAGTCTTTTTACCTGTGCTTTTGGTAGCCTGATGGGGACTAGATAGATTTCTGTTATATTTATTTTGAAAATCCTTCCATAATAACTTGTATTTCTGTATTAGCCATTTTCACATAGCCCATTTGTTTCAGTGTGCTGACATTCCAATTCAGAGGCATCTGGTCTGTTGCATCTGCTGTGCCTCCACCAGGTGCCACTATTAACGACTTTTTCTTCCCATGGCTGTTGTAACAACATCTAGTAGTTTCCACTTCGTTTTCTGTTGAGGATACAGTGTTACAATGTTAAATATTTGACCAAATTTGTAAAAGTTTTAAAAAGTATCTCCATATACGAATTGCCTCTGATTTAGGGTTTGGGTTTGGGTTTTGTTTGTTTGTTTATTTTAGATAATTTCAGCTAATACTTTAAAGCTATAGATTTTTTTCTCCCAAAGTTGTATTTACTGCTCTTTTAATTTGTATTCACCAAAGCACTTCTCTTCCTAGCATAATTATTTGTATTTTTGTTACCTGCAAAATCAATTTGTATGATTATTTTGTCCAGTCACAGAATATTTTTCTTAATTTGATAATACTTAAAGTGGACCTAAGTGTTGCTGTTTACTTTCATGCTACAGTATCACAGGAAGGCTCAGGAATGACATGTTTTAGTAGCTACTTTTATCCAGATTTCCATCAGAGTTTATATATGTACATGCAGTGTGGAATGTACATTTATAAATTGGTAAAATTGTACCAATAAACATTGTAACAATTTTACAACTATTTTAATTGATAAAATTTTACTGAATAAAATAGATCATTGCTTGGTTAAGGTTCTCAGACACTTTGAATTAAATCAGAGAAAAAATACATTCATTTGAGGAACGTTGTTTTTTCCTTATTTTGAGTGGTTACCTTTCTAAGACTGAGAAAAACCCCCATCTGTTCTAAAATTATATATTATTGGCTCCTGACAGGTCCCAGAATCCTCAGATCTGTTGATAGTACAAGGATTTCAAGATGTCCTTCCTGACCTTTCAAAAATACATTAGTACATCCAGCAGAAAGTAATTTTATTCACATTAAATGACAGAGGGAAGGATGTCCTCACAGTCCATTTAGGGACGAGATTGTTGTGTCCCCGAGGGAACAGCAGAGCTAGCAAGAATCACTTTAAAGAGACGTTACTAGTTTTCCTCAGTGTCCAGTTCAGGAATTGCAGGTGGGTCTTGTGGGTAAATCGTTCTGTGAGCACTTAGGCATACATCAGTTCCATTTGCTCATTTTGGTACTTAGCAAACCACTGAGCAGTGCTTAACTATTACTTTGTTTCTTGCTAGATTTCGTGGAGCAGAAGCTCTCTTCTATGGTATAAACATAGCATTTAAGGTCTGGTTGGAGACAGGCTGGATCAGACAAATCATTCTCCTATTCAATATATCAAATATAAAGATTATGTTTAGGAAACTTTAAGGAACAGTTTAGAGTCACTGTTGGCACAAGACCTCAGAATTAATTTGCTTTTCCTCTTCTAAAGAGTTTCTAGGTAGGGGAAGGAGAGAGAATGGGAATGTTACTTTGGAGGCCACACAATTACCTGAGCATGTTGTACGCATTTTAATGTTCCTTCTGCACAGTCCATTTTGGCAATATGTATAATGCAGATGTTGTTAGGCTGCAATGAGACTGCATTTTTCTATTGTAAAATTCATGTCACTCATTAACTTGTCTTCCTAGAAAATGGAGTTTTGAAGGCACATAGATATCTAGAGGTACTAACTGCATCAGTAGATTTTATTTCCTTTTCTTGACTGCTTTCACTAAGGAAAGACTTCTAATGAGATATTTGTTCTTTGCTTAATTATGCAAGCTGCTGCTCCAACTGCGTGTTTCCGTATGCAATCCAGTCAGTATACAAGTGAAAAAATACCATCCAAACTTTTGGGTATGAGTTTAGAAAGCCAGTTATAATAGATTTTCAAAGAACTCCTGATACAGAAGTTAAAGGCAAGAATTTCACAGTGTGTAGCTAGATGTATATCTTGAAAATTACCTTTTCTTTTGAAGAGTTTGTAACTAAACAAAAATGAAACTCAGTGGAGCTTTTAGCTTGCTTTTGATGATACATGCTGTAGTTACTGGAAGTGATATTCTCATACTCTTTTGTTAATCTCATTGAACAGAAAATATTAGGCCTTTACCTGTCACCTTCAACTTGGTGAATTCATGTAAATCTAATCTCAGGTTGGAGGGCCAAATGTAAGATCAGACTCTGCAGGACTTTTCCATCCAGTACCGCCAGTGAATAACAGCTTGCTAAAATAACGTATGATTATTTAGAATAAAAACATTTTAAAGAGGGGTGGGATTGGGGAGACTTTTAAGACAATAAAATACTCAAAACACATAGTCAACAGCCAGGCGAGCATGCTAACAGATTATCTAACCTCCGTCCACATAAAAAGCTTGAAAAATAAAAATCCTCCACTGACCTTTGTTGTCAGCTTGATAGCTGATATACTATACCTGCTATCTATCTGACAGCATACTGTTTTGTTCTGGTGACTCAAGATTGTAGGCAGAAAAAAGTAATTTGTTCAGAATGTCGTGATAAATATTGCTACTTCTAACTCCTAAAACCGGGAAATTTAATGAGCATCTTTCCTGGAAGCTACGTGGTAGGGACTTGAATTGCTAGATTTGGTCAATGTCTCTTAAATACATGCTTGGATGCTTCTTATCTGGGAAACCATTGAACTGATTCCTTGTTTGTTCTTCTCTAATCCCTCAAAATAATTTAAATTAATATATGCATTAATCTTATATGTGTTACTTTCCTTGAGTTCTCATTTTCATTGTATCTAAAACTATTGTATTTTAGTTTTTATTACCTCCTAAAGACCGCAAGTCATTACTTAGAAGCCCATATTTTTCCCTGTGAGAAACTCTAGATCCACCTCTTTCTTTCTAATCAGACTGCCTGGGCTTTATGTATCTACTTGACTAATATATAAATTATCGTGAGTGTTAATTACTTTTCTGCTAGATAAGGTGTCAGGACAGAAAAAGCAATATTAGCAGTCTTATATTTGCTTTAAACTGGTAGATAGTAATTAAACAGTCTTAAAATATTAAGAAACAAAAATTATTAATTAGATTTCATAAATTGCTAGGAAAATCCTGCCTAATCTGGTAAGAATGTAAACCCCTGTATCCTAAGTACATTGTGAAATCTAACAATATAGAAGAATAGTGTCCCTCTACAGCTTTATAGAGGAAAATAGCTTACCCTTGCATAATTTGATGGGTTAAAAAACGAAGAACGATTGTCATTTTATATCTAGTTTTATAGGTTCTTATTAAATTATTAGTACAAGTTATACTATTGGTATTTTTATGTTAAGACTAACAACTATATTTGGGAGGTCTAGACCCGATTCTTCATGTTATTTGAAACAGCAAACAAACCTTCTGCTTTAAATCAAGCTGGCACCAAAAAAAAAGTCCCTATACATGGTCTTCATCTCTACATGCTTTTTTTCTTTGTTTTATTTTTGTATTTGTGTGCAACTAGGCAATACTACAGGATCTGGAGCAAAGACGTCCCCAACTGGATGAACTAATAACTGCAGCACAAAATCTAAAAAACAAGACGAGCAATCAAGAGGCCAGAACAATAATTACTGACCGCAGTAAGTGGCGACTCTGCTATCATATGATATTTCAGCCAATATGGAAAATGTTGTAATACCTGATAAGCATAGCGTTTTTCAGACACTTTATGCCTTTGTCATGAGAAAGAGAGTTCCATCAGGAGATAGTTCTCACACAAATTTTCCAAATTGCACATAGAAGAAATGTTAGTGAAAGTCACTGATGCTACATGTCAAAATTTTCACCTTAATTTCATACTGCTTGTCTTCATAGCGGAAGCACATTGTAGAAAATACAGAATGTGATCACTATAGATAAAGAAATACAGTTATTCTTAAACAAGGGGGAAATGGAAAGAATTCACAGAGTATAGCTGTAGGCTTGTAAAAAGCTTTCAGTTCCATCCCCTGTAGTACAGCCACAGCCTCTTCTTTCATCTCCCCTCGGTTGACACACAAGTCTGATGATGCTCTGCATTGGTCTGTATTAGTTCTTCAGTTCTGGTTTCCCTTTCCAGAATTAACCAACTAGCTGTGTCTAAGGTGGAAAAATTAGTAGACTAAGCTTTAGCAGAAGTCTATAGAAGGCAGTGCTTTCACCCTTGGATGCTTGCGTATCCTTACCCCTTCACTACAGGATGAAACACACTCTCAAGGTCATGCTATAAAAGCAACCCTCTGTGGTGGACTGTTACATATCTTCAGTTATTATTTTGAGTACTCGGGACTAAAAAATACAAAAAATGGATTTCTTATGGTCCTGGAGGTCCCCTGTGGAGCTTAGAGAAGATCCAGGCCAAATGCTTTGCATGTGGAGACAGCCAATTTGCTTTAGGTGGATGCAAAGTGTTCTGTACATCTTGGCTTGGAGACCAGGGATTGCTCCCTGAAACCGATGACTGTGAAGGCGTATACATAGGCTAAACTTCTCTATCCCCATAATTAAAAATAAAAAATTATATATATATATAGGTATATGCGTATGCACATTACCGCTTTCTTTTTATTCCATCAGGTAAATACTTTTCATAATATGTCAAAATCGCATTGCATGTTTGGACTGCGTTGTTGTTAGTAGTACATACCAATACTAATTAGACTATGTCCTATGTGAAATAACATTGTTTAACTCCTAGTCTCTTCCTGGCCTTGAAACATACTAGAGAGAGAGAAAAGCTGCATTTGTTGTATTTGAAGTTTGAGAAAAATATGGGTAGCGCTAATATATTATATGAGAACCTGCTCCTGTTTGACGTACAAATTAATTTTAGAATCACATACTCCACTGAATTCAGATGAAGTGTGTACATATACCTTAACTTTGAAGTGCTTATTCAAAGCCAATACATGTAGTACTCCCCTCGGTATTTTCTAGTATGTTTTAATTTTTGAGACATGTCTTCTGAAGATAGGAATTGTAGACTTTACGTTAAAAGCAAGCGTAGTTCCTATATGCCCTCATGTGAATTGTATGCATGACTAAATTTTGTTCTGTTGGAAAACTGCACTTCAGTTTAAGTGAAATTACCTTCTAAGACTAAATGCTTCTTTCTCATACAGCAAAAAAAGGAAAGCAAGCTATCAGACTGCAAATTATGAATAAGTATCTGGTAACCCAACTATATTATGGCTTGCGTCTGTGGCTAGCAGTGTGGCAATATATTTTACATGATGATTTCTTAGTTTAAATCTATAAGAATTCCCAAAACAGTTAGTTGTTTTTGAACTTAAAATATACGAGATTGATTTTTGCTGGATTTAACAACTAATTTTCTATGCTGAAACAGTCAATATCCTTGAATGCAAAAATGCAACTTACGATGCAGTAGATACAGGTCATGTCCCTTCATATTCTTTCAGGTACATCTTGCTGTGGTATAGCATCTTCTAACATCATCCTGTTGTTGCTAATGAAATCGTTTTTAAGTAAACAAAATAGTTATTGTCAGAAATATACAGGGTCTGCGTTTCTGCAGTGGGGGAGATAAATTATGATGAGGGACATTTTTGATCCAGTCTTCTGAGGCAGCAAACTAGATTCATGGAGGTTTGTCATGCTTAGTTAGTTTATATTTGCATGGTTGTAGGTAGTATTAAACACTATTCATGAGGTATTTATTACTTTTGAATTTTAAGGAGATCATGACATTTCCAGGGGGACAAAATAAAGTTAGGACTTTACAATATGACACATAAGGTTTTCCAAAATATGCCAAATGTGATGTAGTGTCACCTAAAGTTCTTCTTTAAAAGAACTATAGTAATTTTTATATTTTTAATTGCATGATTTTTCCCTACACCCCCTGTGTGTCATGTGAAGAAAAGGGAGATTGCATTGTTTGGATTTAATTAGGCCTGCTAAATAGCTGTATAGACAGGATCCACTTGTTCTTGCTGCAGATACGTTGGGGGTAGTTCACCCCTCCCACCCCTTCACAGCACTATGCTGTCCTGAGCAGAGGAAGACTCTCTTTATCCCCAGCATGGCTGGGGTGCTCTGTGTGCTCTCTAACACAGCTGTGGCCTGCTGTGCCATACAGTGCTCCCACCTTGGGCAGTTGTTTTGCCTTGCAGTCCAGCGCATACTGAGCCCAGCCTACTGCAGTCCCCAAGTCCACCCCCGGGAATCTTGCTTGCAGCCAGAGCTGAGTCCTGGACCAGAGAACCTGCTCCACTTGCTAAGTCCTGCGTGTTCCCCACACCCCTGGAGAGCGTCCTCTCCGCTATACTTGGACCCTGCTGCACTACCCTACTACCACACCCACAGACTTTTCCATTTCCTGTGTTTTTTCCCCCTCTTCATGAACACAAATAGGTTACCATGGTTATGTCTTAGCGGTTGTGAGTACTCATTCAAATCTATCCAGTTTCATGACCTGAGCATCAGCACTGCGCCGTTTGTGCAGCTGCGTACCTCTCCTGTGCAGCCTTCTGTAATGTCAACACTGTCAGGTGCTAAATGCATTGGATCCCATCGTGAAGGAAAGGGAGTGCAGGGCTGTGCTGCGCTGGTCTCTCACGTAGTAGCTGATAGGCTTGACTATACCTAGTGCACTACCTCTTCCCAGGCTGAAGCGTGGGATCTTGCACTTTGAGAAGTAAAAAAATGGGGTAATTTGTATGAATATGTTGTTCATTGCCTTTTGCTATCAAGGTGCTAGTAAAAAAACTCGACACAATCATCTGGCCAGTATCACTGAACAGATATATTATAAATACTAAATGAGGCTTGTAGCTGCTCTACAAGACAGCTGCATTCTTGGTCACAGGTTGGGTCAGTGTACCATCAAATGGAATTAAGACCCTGAAGGTTCTGGCTTCTGTGCTAGCTGATAGTGGTAATTCTTAAGCCATTCTGCTTGCAGAAATATGTATGTTATGCTCATTAAATTCTATGTTCGAATTATGTTTAGAAGCCATTATTGCCTTTGAAAGTATTTATGAAAACAAACAAGATAAATATTTTATACAAAATCAAGCAAATCAAAAGACATTTATTAAAGAATGTCTATGAAGGACTGCAAAAATCAATGATCATGAGATTATTTTTCAACAGTATTATCGCAGTATTGTGTAGGTTTAGTCTTTCTTTGGGAAATAAAAGCAGATATTAAAGATAAGCTCATACAATTGAATTATTTCCTTTGAACCTTTTTTCCCCACCCTTACTTCATTATCTGTATGAAATTGCAGGAGCTATACTACATAAAAAGAACTTGGCTTGATAAAGTAAAGCTTGTGTTATGTTTACACAAGTTTATACTCAAATCTCTGTTTATTCTACGTAAATCATAGTTTGTTTACAAGTTATACATTAAAGAATACATAAGAATAATAATTATATTTAGTCTTGAGGAAAAGTTGTGGGAAAAAGCAAGATACTTCTCTGCTCTTTTAATGCCCTCGATAAAGCATTCTATTCTAACCAAACCATATGCTGTGCAGTAGTGTTTTTCCCTGCATAATGCATCACAGCTCCAAAACACTTTGTTTTACTGTTCGTGAAAATGTTGTTTCTTTAAATTGAATGAGTTTATAAGCAACTTTGAATATAATAAAGTAATTAAACTTTGAAAATTCCTTTTCTTTTCCATCGGTTCCTATGTATAGAATACATAAAGCCAGTAACAAGTCAATACAGAAATATACTGAAAGATAATAAAAACAACTGTACAGTCTTAGAATCAGAAATACCAAAGTAGTTACAAAGGCTATGTTATTTCCAGGATCTATCAAGATCTGTAAGAAACTTTAAATAGCAGGTCTTCCTACTGCTGTGTTCACACACATGCAAACGGTAACGGTGAATAACCTTTCTGCGGTTTTACTTTGCTGGTAATTTACATCCCAATTTTGTAATGTGGTTTCTGGCTGTGTAAGTGATAGAGGAGGTATGAAAATGAATATTTATAGAATTCTATGAAGAAATAATCCCTTGCTGAGCAAAGAATCTCCCTTTCAAGGTTTTAAGAAGCCAAAGTAACATACATCTTCAGCAATTGTGTGAAATGTAGTGAACTCTCAAAATATCACTCAAGAGGTTAATTAATTTCTATTACATTAAATATATAAATAATAGCAATGAATACAAGCATTTCAATGCAGACTATTTTTATCAATAATTACACATTGGGACCAAACTATTCCTTTTGAAAATTTATTTGGCAGTTTTAAAACCAAGTCCACAAATGTATGAATAATTTATAGGGGATGTCTTCAGAGGAGTTATTGTTGTTTTGTGGGATTTGTTTGTTTGTTTGTTTAATAAAATAAAAGCTATATGTTAGAACTGGTTGTCAGGAGAGCTGAGCTTGAACTAATCTGAAAAGCGTCTGAGTGTCTGTGCCACTCCATAAAAATGTCTTTATTGAATAGTTTGCTGTACTTGGCGGTTTTATGGCAAAATCATCAACATGTCATCACTTTCACAACAAAATGTATGGAAACTCCACAGTGAATTACAGCTGTACTCTTGTTCTCGACATCTTAATAAAATAGCCGTCTCCATTGTACTGCCATCCATGTGGTTTTCTCTTAGAGCTATTGAATACAAATAAAGAGTTTACCGCTTGAAAAGACAGATTCATACAATCTGGAATTTGTCATCTAGTAGTAAAACTCCTAGTTACCAAGTCTGTAAAAGAAAAGTCTAAGAGAAAACTGTACTTGTATACAGTTTGCCCAGTTATCTTACTGATATTTTTAAGCTGAATTAGTATTCTATTCTCTGGATTCCATGTATTTCAAATTCTTCTCAAGAACTTGAATAATAGCTGTCCTATGTCATAAAGATGCAGTTTTTTAATTGTCCTGATGTACTTCTTTACAGCTGAAACTTTGTTTTTCCTATGAGAATTCTATGCCATGGAATTGAAGCAAGGGAGAAGCCATTTGTTGTTAAAGAAACGTCAGTACCAAAACAAAACTATAGCTCTGAAAGGGATAACATGTTACTGAGAAGAGTACCTTGTTTGAAACCAGTTTCTTGGCACAGATTTGCTGCTACAGAATTTGTAAGAAAGTTATGGGACATTTTAAGAAGGAGTAAGAAGTTATTTTGGAACACTGGGGAGAGTTGCCCTTTAGGAAAGGGAAATAACATGCCCCAGAAATGTCTGAATGATCGGGGAATTACAGTTATATATCACTTCTCAGACTATATATACTAGAAGCATATGGCTCAGTGGACAAAGGGCAAGATCTAAACTGCCTACTTCAGATGTCATAGTGCTCCCAAAAAGGCTGCGAGACTAGAAGGTGACCTTCCTCCATTCCTGGTTATATTTTTCAGAAAAAGTGGCACAGATATTTTGGTAGCCCCAGAGCTGTTATGTGTATTGGGTGGTATAAATGCTGGTGGCTTGCTCAGAGCTCACTTACTTTCTCAATCCTGTGAAGATGGCTAGATAATTACCAACCTTTGTGCTGTGTGATAATTCAGGTGGAAGGTACCTGTCTAGTTCTTGGCCAGGTACTTCTAAATAGATAAGAACCTTCTTCTAAGTTTTATGTTTCTAGAAATTGGTCTGTGTTGGAGAACAGGCAGCCTGTCTTGGATAGAGGCACTTAATTTTGCCCAAATCAGAAGTCTTAGTAAAAGTTTGTCATCTATCCTCCAAAAGAGCTAGGAGAGCAGAATAATTGACCAAACCTCTTATCAGGAAAATGTGACCATGAAGTGAGTTCTTTGCTAATTGTGAGCTTGTGTATAGCAAAGATGAAGTCCAGCGAGCAGTGTAAGGCTGTGCTGCAGGGAGAGGCTTTTGAGAAAGGGCGATATGGAAATAATGTTCTTTAAAAAGCCTTTAAATAATTTTGACTAGGCCCAGAAATATTAAAAAACAAACAAACAAAGAAAAAAAACACACAACAAACAAAAAGCATGGTTTGTTAGGGGGATGCATCACAGTAACAGGTTTCGCATTATTGTGTGATGCAGCCATGGGTACATGAAGTTAACTGGTTGAAAGATCTGGGATATGCCATCACCTTACAGAAGGAGAATGTACTTCCCACTTTAGCCTAGGGAAGGATTTGGTATGGCATTTTGGGAGAGCTGGTGTTTGACTGTCTTTTTCTAACCTCTCTTGGTCATCATTTAGGGACTGAGTTAATCAATAGAGGTGGTCAGTCAGAATACAGACAAAAAAAAATTATAGTATCGAGAAAATTCAAGCCTGTTTAATAGTTTGCAATTTACCCTGCTGTTCTTAAAATGTTTGAAGACTACCATGAGGTGACTTTAGTGAAAGGGCCAAAGCATATAAACCCCTAAACTTCAACCTATCCAGTCACCAATTAGATGAATGTAAGTGTTGCCCAGAACCATAAGCAGACATGAAATGGCAGAGAGGCTTGTTTACAGGCTGTCAGCAGGTAATTCGTTTCCCCAGGTACTACTGTCTGCTCCCCTACTATGGAAAGTCCTATTAACAGTGTTGTTAGGGGCATCTTTTCCTTCTTTTATGCTTAAGGAGAGTCATAGTTTAACAAACTGGTTTTATGTAACTGCCTGCCTTTGTTCCTAAAGTATTTGTGAAAATCTTTAACACTCATAGAAATCTTCAATTTGAAGGAGAATTATTTTATTAGTTGAACGAGACCAGAGTCTCAGTAGTTTCAGAAAGAAGGAAATTTACTTGCAAAAGTGTTATGAGCAAAATGTAAAGGGGAGGAAAGGAACTGCCACACAGGATGAGATTGCAAGTCCTATTCATTTACTCTCTTGTCTCTAAAACTCTTAGTACCATGCCCTTCTGAAGAATATTTAAGAATTCAGTAGTATGCAAATGTGAAGTAGATTGAGAGTACTTGTCAGGATACAAAGTCTTTCTTTTGTATGTTAAACAATTAGGGAAGTGTTAACACAATTTTTTGAAACATTTGACTGACTAAAACTGCCAAGAATTTGCAGTTCTTCAGGAATGCAAGCACCGAGTTATTTTAGTTTTCAACATATTTAAGAGTATCTAATGCAAGACTTCCTCTTTATGGTGTTACAGCAAAAAATCTGGTTTTAATTATATTGGATTTAAAAATTCGATTCAATCTCATTTTACAAATCTTAATTAACATTTATATAAAATTTGAAAATTATAAATGCTGAAGAGATTTAACTTTATCTTGTCAGTGGTAGAAGAATGTTACATTGACTTGTGTAGTGGCCAGATAATCAGAAAGGAATTGTTTTTCTCTTTGAGCAATACCAGAAAGATTCAGTCAATTTTCTATGTTAAAAGTAGTGTTAATAATTTGCTATTAAAAATATTTATACCACTTATACCATATTTGTGGCCCATCTCCATTGCAAGTAAATATCCAAAATGATCAAGCTCCAAAGGTGAAAGAAGAGGAAACAACTGCCTATTATTTATAACTGTATTAGCATTCTGCACTTTAAGAATTATTTTTCAAAGTTAAAGAGACTTTCTGTAAGCAATTTAAATTCCCTATCTACTGATGAGATTTCATCACTGTGTTTGTATAAGATCCATTTGGGCAATCAATAAAGTTACTGTCTAATCTTAAAATCTGTGTGTAGCTGCTCAAGATCATGGAAAATTATATATTTTTTTTTTTTTTTAGATAAGAGTTTTCTATTTCTTGCTAAATGCTAGGACTACTTCTGTTTGAAATCTGAAAGTCTCAAAAATATTGCATCATATGTTTTGGATGCATTCCCTTTTTTCTTTAAGCAAGTCATAAAGCTCTGTTTTTAACAAAAGCATCCCGTTTACCAAAAAAATGCTCATTATCTTCTTAGTTTTCACTCTCTTTATGTAGAGTTTTAATATTTTTAGTTAATAACTTTAATTAATAATTATATTTTAATAGAACTATTAGATGTTGAAGTTCAGTCAGTTTATACAAGTGTCAAAATACTACTTGGTTTTTTTTAATATTAAATTGCCTGGATCTTAGCTATCTTTCTTGTTTGTTGGGATTTACTTTATTGCAGGAGTTCTCTTTGTGAATGTTGACATTGCAACACTGACATTCTTTATTACTGGACTTGATATGACATATCTGAATATATCCTTTGACAGAATAGATGTCAGGAATTGATTAGACAATAATTTGGATTTTGCGTTTGCTTTTAGATTTGGGCAAGATGACAGAATTTGATGAGTGGCTAGCACTTCTGGGAATCATGAGTTTTCATAAGTGTGTTATCTGGTAGAAAACCCCTGAAGTATGGAGGTTGCCAGGAACCGTGTGGTTGCACATCTGCTGCCATCTGTATCAAAACCATTTGAGCGATTTTTCACTGTTACACATACTTGTTGCATTTTCATGTTTGTACTTCTATGTATTTTATGGGTGATTTTAATAATCTAGAAAAACACTGAAAACCTAACCTTTCAAATTTACAACTATGAAAAACATTTTAAAAATGCAACGCAGCATTATGAAAAGGCACCTGAGCCACCTCCGAGACTAAAAGCTGGCCGGGCCCGTTGGCTGAGGGGTTTTGCTTGGGATGGCAGGACATGCCACAAGTGCCTCCCTCCAAGCGTGTGCCTCCAGCCCGCTTCCCCACACTATCCCCTTCCATTTTCTTTCCCCAAACGCACCTCTTCGTGCTTCTCCTTCCTTCTCTCCTTTTGTGTGCCCTCACCAGCCTGCCACTGGGCCTGCTGCCGCCCTGTCTGCAGCACATTTTGGCTGAGGCACCGCTGGCTCCTCGCTTTGGTGAGAGCTCTGGCAGGCGCCAGCTGCCCCCACAGCTCTCAGGGCCAGCTGGGACCAGCTGCGACTGGCACCGGGCAGCTCATGGCCTCCTCCCGCCCAGGCACCCTGCAGGCCCCGGCCGGCCCCACCGCCCCACGGAGGCAGCAGGTCAGATGGCTGCCGGGCTCCCAGGCTGCCTGTGGCACAAGCAGAGCTCAGGGCTCTTTCCAGAAGATCACAAGGACTCCTAGAAGTGTATTTTCATCTACCTTCCTGTACTCCCTCCATTTCCTCTTCTCCTCTCTCTGTCCCCCCCGTGGAAAATGCTGTGTTATGTGTAACTCATTTCTGTGTTGCTTCTTCCCTTGTTTGCACCATGTCATTGCACTTGGCTTCCGCTCTGGCTGGGGCCTCTTGCTTACCTTCTCTTTCTAGGACTTGTGAAAATTGCTGTCGTAGCTCAGACCACGGCTTTGTACGGGAAGGGTCCCATTACTTTTCTGGTTGTAATGTGTGAGAACTGGGGAAAAAAAAAAAAAAAAAAGCCGAATAATAGTATTTAATTTTAGATGTTAACTTCTTCTTTAGACTTCATCTTCACAGAATCACAGAATATTAGGGGTTGGAAGGGACTAGAAAGATCTTTAGTCCAACCCCCCTGCCAGAGCAGGACCACCTAGAGCAGATCACACAGGAATGCATCCAGGTGGGTTTTGAATGTTTCCAGAGGAGACACACAGCTTCTAGGAGGAGACACACAACTATACCAAACCTCTCTGGGCAGCCTGTTCCAGCTTCTCAGATACCATTTGAGATATCTCTGAATTGTTAAGTTTAAGAAGCCTTCACCTGTTTGCAGCTGTTTGCTGTCTGCTTTCTGCTCGGAAACACTGCCCACATTTCGAGCACCACGCGCTGTAAACATCTCAGAGAGGACCAAGAGGGATGCTGCCATTAGCAATGATAACCCTGATAGCTCCCCATACAGGGTGACTTTTAACAGTGAGAAGTCACAGATTGCTTTGAAAGTGATGGAAATGCTTTGCCCTTGGAGATGAAGTCAGGGAATGAGTAATTATGTTTTGCTGTAGCTGGAACTTGACCTATCACCCAAATGCTAATATAAACACTTGGACTAGGTATTAATTTCGTTGCCTCTGTAATTTTAATCATTGAAAGAAGAGGCAAGGTAAGGGTAACAAAAAATTCCAGGATATCAAGAGAAACCCTTATACACATGATGGAAAGTAGAGAGAGAAAAGACAGACTCATCCTACTGGTAAGGCGGACTACTACAACAAAGCACTCACGATTTTTTTATTCCTTCCTTGCAAATATATGATTCCATCCAGGGAATACTTGCCATTCTTAATTTTACTTCCTAGTGGAAGCTCCCTGCCAAACAATGAGCGCTGATTTAGTCCTTATGCCTAAGGTCAGTTGTGTGGTAGCATGTGGATTTTTTTTTTTTTTGCCTTTAAGGATCAATGAAGATACAGTAAAAGCAAACTTCTTGTATCATCAGAGGTGAGGATGACCTCGATTTAACTTCCAGATCTGCTGTAGTCTTTCTTTGTAATTCCAGAAAAGTCTTAATTTTGTATGTTCAGTTCTTTACCTAGATAAGGTAGGATAATATATCTTATCCCCCAGCTTTTATCTGCCACGTGTTCAGAAGACTAGGGGTTATGACCTGTTTTGTTTGAATATGACAAATCCAAGTCTTTACTGTTTTGGACATTGTTTCAAGGTAGGACTGTGTTAGGAATGGTAGCTTGCACAGAACGTTGTAAGTTTGACTAGAAGCAGACATGTGAATAGTAAAAATATCTATTTTATTTTGTTTTTACCCATGATGATACAAGCAGAAGAGCTATGCTAGCTGTGTTGCAATGAATTGGTCAAAATGAAAATAGATGGAAATAACAAAAAAAGAATTGTTCAGAAATGGTGTTTTCAAAATGTGATCAGATGACTCGTCCACTGATATTTCATCCAGAGTTTGATGGATAAGGTTTAATGTCCACAGTTATATTAAAAACCGTGTCAGAACAGTATATATTCATTTATGCCAGACCATAATTTTCTGTAGTAATTACAGAGGAAACAGGAAACAAAGGTCCTGCTCTGCAGAGATTACAAGCTAAATTTAGATGGCACATAATCAGTGATATCAGGCAAATGCAGATTTTGTTGTACATTGTGTCCCATTTCTTTTCCTAAAATGAGTGCAATACACAAAGAGCACATATTGGAACCTGCAGTGGTTCTCAGACAATTTGGTTAAGCACCTCGGAGTACGTTTGGCCTATGGATTTTACTTTGGCTATCCACAATATAAATTTATCATGGTTTTAGTTTTGCTTGAGTTGGGAATAAACCAATAACAAAAAGAGTGTTTTGCACAGCCCCAAAGCTCCTTTGCAAGTCCAACCTGAGTAAACACTGGCTTAGCCTGTGTGAGAGAGGTCCTAAGACTTTGGTGGGTAGTTGCACCAGCTGGTGGTTTCATTTTGTTATGTATACCAGATTGTCATTATAGTGACTTACGAAATAATGTATATAATTCAAATAATTTAATTTTATTACTGTTTTCAGGACCATAAGCACATGAAAATGGTGGATCTGAGGCTTTTCAGTCTGTTAAGTGCATAGCAATGCTCCTAGAATTGTGTCAGCCTTTATCATACCAAAAAGGGAGGAAAAGGGAAACAGCATAAAAGTTCTGGAGAAAAGCTGCTCATATTTCACCTTTCTTATCATCAGGCCTATTGTGTGGGAGGTGAGAGAATGACCCATCAGAGAGTGATCAGGATATCACTAGCTGAGTAACGGCAAAGGAGAGTAGCTGTTGAACAGACTGATATATGGTGAGAAAGTGGTGGCATCTGGGCTCGGTGGAACTTAGAACCTGAAACAGAATATTTAGAAAAGTTTCTGTGTCATTATATTTTAATTGGATGGGAACTTGTCTACAGTAGAGGAAATGCCTGTGCCATGGAAGTTTTTCTTGAAAATGTCAGGCTGTGTTTATGTCTGCCTTATCTTCTTAAGTGTAGAAATAAGTGCAGTATTCTAGATTAAGACATATAATAATTTTGCAGAATATACATTACTTTTCCAGTATTATTATTGTCTCTGAATTTTTGCACTTTTGACACTTGGCTTTCTTCACTACAGCATTGTATTAAGATGGCAACAGCAATGGTTTAATCTGTTGGTTGGATACCATTTCTTTGCTCCATTTTTATGTGTTTTCCTGCAAGCAGGATGTTGAGATCTGTAGTAAAATTAGAATAGAACAGAACAGAACAGCTCAGCTGGAAGGGGCCTACAGCAGCAGTCTAGTCCAACTGCCTGAACACTTCAGGGCTGACCAAAAGTTAAAGACTGTTGTTAAGGGCTTGAGGCACTTATTCACCACCTCTCTAGGAAACCTGTCCCAGTGTGTGACCATCCTCTCTGTAACAAAATGCTTCCTATTGTCAACTCTAAACCTATGTAGTGTGTTTGGTTCAAAATTTGCTGAGTTTCAACCGTATCAGAATAGGGATTTTGAAGTGTGTTGTTTTGTCTGAAGTTGATTAAGTTTAGTCCATTTAGTGTCTCACAAGTCTCATGAATCCTATGATCTGTGTTGAAGTACCAAAGAGAACATGAACAAAGAAGCACAGAACTCTGGTTAAAACAAAACAAAACACCCCAAACCAAATCCAACCCCTTCTCAAACCAAAAACATAGTAAAAGGCAGGTTGTCATGTCTTCCCTTTTCTCAAGATTGGTGTAGTTGGCACATTATACATTTTTTCTTTTATTAGTCAGCTAAAATATTGGACAAAGATGACAGATATGGTACTTTGTTTGGTTTTGTTTGTGGGTTTTTTTTGAACTTAATTTATGTATCCATTTAGCTATTAAGAAACAAATACATGTGTATGTCATACCAGGCTCCATAGCCTGGGACCCAGTTCGTGTGACCTTGAAAACTAGACCTGTAAATTAAAAATAGGAATGAAAATGTTACTTTTTTCTTACATGTCCCTATGCTTGCAGAGCAGTGCTCCTTAAATGGTTCAGGTACCAGCATTTTTGTGATAGGCCCTTCATTTTCTAACGAGTGATTAGTTAAAAAAAAGATGTGGACCATTATAGCAACACAGAGAACGCTCAAAATGTTTGAATGTCTTGGAAATTTCAGAAGAAACATTTCTTCTGCCATGTGTGTTACTTTCTTAGTTGACTCTGTTGGAGATTTACTTTGAAGCCTATCAGGTAATTTTAAGTGTGAAATTTAACTATTTCTTTGCTTTTATATGAACAAAATCCCAATGCTACTTGGCTACTTAAGTGGAAAGTACTCATTAAAAGAAAAAGAAAAAAAATCAAAACAACCTACTCACAAAAGAATCTCTGGGTCATTTTTCAGCCTATTTTTAAATTCTGGAGTATTGCATTATTGCATTTCAGATTTCAAGTGCTGGGAAACTAAGATTTTCTTTCTCTGCATTAAAAAAAAAAAAAAAAAAAAAGTATGGATTAACCAGTTCAGACTGAGAGCATCTTCTGGAGTATGTAGAAAATAGATGCAAATGTGCAAGGAAAGAGAGAATGGGGTGTAAGACATACGGAAATGTCAATCTGAAGTAGAAGCAAGAGCCCTGAGAAATTAACTCACCTTTGGAAATACTTAGTTCAATATTAATGTAATTTTTCTAAAAGACTGTAATTGTAAATCTAAAAAAAATAAGTTTTTGTCTTGGCCAGAAATACAGTCTTTAATTTACAGTCTTGTGAAATCTGATGGTTTTCTTGTCTCAGGAAGATTATTGTAAGTGAAGTAACTATTTTACCTAAATCACCAGTGCAATACATAATCTATGGTGTAAACGTTACTTTCTTTTGAGTCTGTAAATTTCTGTCTGTGCTGGCTGTGAGGGCTGGAGCACCTCTCCTATGAATAAAGGCTGAGACAGTTGGGGCTGTTCAGCCTGGAGAAGAGAAGGCTCTGAGCATTTCAATATAGAAAGGGGCTTATAAGAAACACAGACACTTTTTACCAAGGCCTGTAGTGACAGGACAAGGGGTAACGGTTTCAAACTAAAAGGAAGGAGATTTAGATTAGATGTAAGGAAGAAATTCTTTACTGTGAGGATGGAGAGACACTGGCACAGGCTGCCCAGAGAAGCTGTGGCTGCCCTCTCCCTGGCAGTGTTCAAGGCCAGCCTGGATGGGGCTTTGAGCAACCTGGTCTGGTGGGAGGTGTTGCTGCCCATGGCAGGGGGGCTGGAATGAGATGATATTTAAGGTCCCTTCCAACCCAAACCATTCTGTGATTCTATTACTATGAAATTGGTAATTCTTAAGATTCTGTGATTATGAAATTGATAATTTGTAAATAAAACAAATTTATAGATTTTTCTATTTCTGTTGTGAAATAACGAATTTATGAATCTAACTGTTCAGACACAAAAGGGCTGAAATTTATGCTTAAAGCTGAATATAGAAATATTTAAGAAAGAAACACTTTTACTTCTTTGCTTTGAGATCAATTCTTTCTCATTTGGAAGTTTGCTTTGGTTTCAAAGGCAAAAAAATAAAAGTCAAAGATGTTTTGATTTGGCACACTGTTTTTTTCTGATGCATGTGTGCCTTTTTTTGGTTCATCCACTGAGCTAAGCTCAGTATTGTTGCCAGCACCCCGCTTTCTGGTGACTGTTGCGTAGATGAGTGAATGGAGCTCCAGAACCATCACTCAGATGACCTCTGGTGAGAAGCGCATGCCATGGAGTACAGCAGTCAGATCACTGTGCAGATTGGGCATTGTCAGAAGAGGCACAGCAAAAGATTCACAGTAGTCTGTGCTCATAATTCCCAGTCATGGAATACCATAGAGAGCAACTGTAGCCCAGTGGATTATCCCAGGTTAAGACCAACAAATAGGAGCCACTGTGTTGCTTACTGACCATTGCACAGAGTATGCCAGTTTACCCTTTCTAATGCAGCTTAGTTAGTAAGTATAACAGTAGTAAGAGTTTGGCCCTTGAAAGTCAAAGCAAACAAAAACTCAGCTTTTAGATTACGTTATTCTGACAGCTCATATAATATTTAATGGCAAACAACAGAAGGAAGAGGTTTGCTTTTTGTCCATTCTAAAATGAATCAAAGCCAGCTGCAGTCTTTGAATTTTGAATTTTGGATTTATGACTTTTGAGTGGAGATTCTCCTGAGGAAATTATTTTGCTTCTTGAAGAAGAAAATAGAAATATAAACAGTATGCAAAATTTTGCCTCAGTAACTTGGAGCCTGATATTCACGCATTTGCAAAATTCCTAAGACCAATTTTTATTTTTTAGGTATCTTGGTACTCCAGGATTTCTCATGGTCTTGCCCACTCTTACAGTTAGAGCTGGATCTATTAAATCAAAACTGAAACAAATCAGTGTTCAGATTCACAAATGCAGATATATTTGAAAAGCAAATCTCAGCCTAAACTCAGTAGGAGTTAGGCTGATGACATTAAGAATATGTGATGTAAATATGAATATATAACGGCAACACAAAGTTATGTGGTACTAAGAATTCTGAAGTTCATTGCCTGTATGCTTCATTAGGTAGGTAATGAATTTCATACATTTCAGGACTTAAACTGCCAGATCTACCGTTATGTTTTTGCATCAGTAAGTACAGAAGTCTATGAAAGCATTAGTATATGAAAACTGATGTACTTTAATAATGCTAATAGCATTCTTGTTTATGTTCAGAGAAAGTAGAATATCATTTCACTAATTTAATGTCGTATTTTTAAATACAGGCACAGACAGGTCATATTTCTTCTGAAAAGAAAAAGGTTTTCTTAAATATTTTGTAGGTGGGTTGCTTATTACAAGTGCTATCATCCATGAACAGTAATCAGATTCGTAATTATAAATTATTTTCTCTCTAATAGCTTAAGTAACCAAAAATCCTAGAAAAAAATATTAATGGACATTTGGGCAAAGATAAATACTAAAATACCTAATCATTTCTAATTTACAATTACATTCCTAAGAAAAGACAGAAATGAATTATTTTTTCCTATTAAGTTATTTGAAAACTTTTCTATAAATTTAAAACTGAATCGATTTGATTACTTACAGATTCACTCATTAGTCATAATCCTGTTGCTTCATTTTGGGTTTCTTCTGTCAATCTAAATAGCATTTCTAAATCTAATGTAAGTCTTCATAATTATATGATGAATATTTAAGAAAGTAGCTAAATTCAATAATGCGGGAGCTATATTCTACACACAACAAAGGAAATTGAATAAAATGAACATTTTGAAAGGTGATTAAATCATGCCAGCAAGGGAGCTCTCTGTTTTTTCGGTTAGTACAATGTCACTAAAAAGTTATTTTTTTATATCATCCAAATATGGAAGTCTCTGCAGAAAAAAAAAAGAATTTAGTTAACTCCTGGTGGTTTGTCCGTATGCATCCTGCTCCTGGGGTCGGGGAAGAATCACTGCTGACTCTGCATCCTGCCTGATCAGGGGGAGTGATTGTGGTGGTCCATTTCTCCATAAATGTCCTGCTGTACTTCCTCAGAGTCTGACGGCAATCGAGAGGTATCAGAAGTTCATTCCCTAGTCTGTCTATCCATTTCCCTAGTCAGTACTTGTGTGTTATGTGCATATATGCACACATACTTTTTTTTTGTTTCTGTAGGTTTCTAGCAAAACTACACTTAGGTTTGTTGCCTATTTCATACTAAATCTTGAAGAATCTTACTTGTCTTTAGGGTAAGTCTTTAGTTCTCGCATCAAAATTTTACAGGTTGTGTAACATTTTAAAATGCAAGGCAAATGCTTTTCCACGGCATGCATACCATGATCTGTTCCCTTTTTCATTTAGTGAAAAAAAATGATCACGAAAACTTTGTTTGAGAGGTGATAAATGTTATATACATAAGTCCTTTTATAAAAACTTGAAAAACTAGTGAATGCTTTCTGAAGGACCTGTTTTCCAAATAATAAGCTCTTGCATGCCCTTCTCAGTGTTCGGTCATGGAAGCTGCTTTTTGCTTGTTATAAGAAACTGATTTCTTTAGATGTGCTACCAGCTTAGTCTGGTCTCTAACTCCCACTCCGTATAGCAAGGTATAAAGCATGCTTCACAGTGCTGAGGAATTATTCACTTGGCGCTTAGCGGAAACCACTTGACAGTTTTCAGTTCACTCTGTTTGATCTGACACTTCCAAAGGAACAGAGTGACCTTCATTAGTTTGATCATGTGGAAGTGATTTTTAGATAAAAGAAAAATAGGCTTACCCTAGTGAAACAAAACAAAATTATATCATAGACTTGCAATGGTTGGAAATAATTACCCCCTGAAAGTATCAAACTACCTAATAAGATTATGAGTGTGTGTGTTTTTTTTTTAAAAAAAAAAAAAAAAAAAAAAAAAAATCTGTTGAAATCTCTCTTATTGCCTACCTTTCTTAGCCTCTGAGAAGCCAAGGAAAGTAACATTCTTCCTCCCAAGGCTTTCATGCCTTGACAGGACTTTCAGGTATAATTTCATTGCTTTTTATCACCCTGGAAAGACAACTGAGGGCTCCAAGGACATCTCCTTCGTGGTTTCCCTTGTAATACACTTTATCTGTTCTTAGAAACTAGAATATTGCGTGATAGTATAGAGGATTACGGTTTCTTCCTTCTTCCCAGATATTATGCATTCACTTGTTTATATGCAGCTTAATTTGTGTACGTACTATCTGTTTTATCCAATTTTTTTGTAAGCCATAGGCTTTTTTTTGAGATCTATCGTTACACATTATGATACACATATAATAAGGAATACTCGTTCTATAAATACCTTAATAGATCAACGGTGCATAAAAGCCACATCAGACATCTTATTGGCACAAATGACAAACTTCCCAGTAAGCTAGATATCCTAAGTTGCCACCCCACCGTTAATATGGGGTTTATCGGCTAAATTCTCTCATTACATTACTGCCCACTTAAGGGATGCATAAAATGTCTTACATTATATACTATTAATGTTTTCCATATTTAGTTAAAGTGTTGCCATAACTTTCTAAGGTAATTGTTCAAGAAGTATGACTTTTATAAGCCTCTGAAAAAGTTTAAGAGAAATACTGTTTTATATGAAAGATAAAGAAGAAAATGTAAAGGGCAAATAAAGCATAAATTACTGAGGAGGCTGGCTCCAGCCGTTCTCTGCTGTGTACTCTGTCCTATCCAGCTCCACTCCATAATGATAGCCTACAGGCAGCAACTTAGTAGATGTTAAAACTGTTCCTGTAACTTCTTAAGTACTTCAGCATTTAAAAAAGAAATGTTTTAAACTTATCCTCATTTGACTCTGCATCTACTGTCAGAGTTTCTCACAGATTGGCCATTGTTCGTAAGAACAGAGCCGACATCATTTTGTCAAGGAATGCTTATGATAGCCTTTATTAAAGTGATTCCTCCTTGAAGAATAAAACTCAGGTCAGACACCTCTGGTTCTGGAAGGCAGCAGAAGAGAAGGTAGAGAACTTTCAGCAAGAAATAATTGAGAAATTGAGAACGTTAACTGAATCCTTTTCCTAGAAAAAAAAAATAGTTTAGGTTTATTGGCTTAGAACAATACAATAATGAAAAGCAAGGTAACCGCAAGATAAACCAGACAAAGCTTAAGTGTTGTTTTAACTGTGATTCCAATCCTGTGGTTTACAGAAAATTGAGCCAAAATTGGAAAGCATCAGAAAGCCTTGTATGTAGTGCATGGTTGTTGCGCCTCAGAATGGTCTTGTAGCCCTATGAAAAACATATTTTTCCTCATAATTTGTTTATTATTATTATGCAGGAAATTATACTGTTTAGTGGAAGAACAGGAAAAGTGTAAAAAACAAGCAGTAACCTAGTAACCTTCTGTTTAAATCATTATTTTCTAGTTTCTCCATCATGCCTCTCAGAAAATCTGCTCACTGTTCAGTAAGACACACTTAAAATTTTTAGGGTTGGGAAAACTAGTGTTCTGTACAGCCACAAAAGTTTAACTAAACTAAATTTTATATGGATAAGTGTATAGATTAGTTAGAAGCATATGAAGTGAGAGGAAATACATAACAATTATCTATCCAGAACATTCAAAGAAAAGTATATTATGGAGCTGAAACTCCAACAGAAATTAATCCAACCTGACGGACTATTAAAAGATGAAGCTTAAAATGTGTGCTTATCTTTGAAAACAACTTTGTAAAGCACTTAAACTCTAGGGACATGTAGGAATAATCTCTACGGAGATGTAGGAGTAATTTTCAGGATAGCATATGATTGAAAAAAAAACTTGTATTGACAACTTTGAAGCCGTGGGAATATGCTTCCAGGGCAACCAATGACAATGTTGGACTTGGGCTGTTTTCAACCTGCCCCTCCAAAAAATCTACAGTTTTTATGTTTTCAGCATTTTCTAATATTACAGTCTCTAGGTGCTCAGTTTAGCTCTGCATACTGCCGTCTCTTGTTGTCTTCTGCTGTGGTGCTAGCTGGTACATGCACTGTCACGTAAAACGTTGCGCCTGCAGTCCCATGACTGTGCAAACCACATTCAGACCAGAGCTGCGTCCAGTTCTGTAGCAAGATTTTGTGAACGCAGGACAAGGACCTCGCCCACCAATTTCTTAACCTGTTATACCTGACACCAACAACTGAAGTGGTTACAGTTGGCAGAGCATGTAAAACATTTTCTTCATGCTTTCATTCTGTTTACCAGTGATGGCCATTCTGTACAGCCATAGTCTTTAAATGCTGCTCGGTACCCTAAGAATGAAGATCTCAGTTACTCTTTTTCTTTCAATGCATTGGGTGTTTTGTATTGCTCCAAAGGAGAAGGGGTAAAGAAAACCTTTAAAATTCCAGAGATTATGGCAAAAATATGTAACTACTCATAAGTCATTTTTCAGAATTGGCTAGGTTTCAAGCTCAATGTGTCTTTTCATCATGATCATTGTTGCAAGATATAAGTAAATTGAAACACTCAAAGATGCGTATAAAACGATTTTCGTTTTTCAGCTAAGGAATATCAGTGCATCAGCAGCTTCTTTTGCTAACATGAGTTATAGCTGACCATAGTTCTGCTGTTATCCAGTGACAGTCTGCAGCAGGTCAGGTTGCGTTAGTCCCTCTAGTCTTCAATCTATGAACCTACAGTGAAAAAATTACTTTTATAGGAAAATGTCAATATATTGACAATAATCTTTTTGAAAAGTACTCTCCTACAGAGCAAAATGAGTGCAGTTTAGGTAATTTGTTGGACAAGAAAAGTGGAGGTTTTCTACCTCACAAATTCTGTTGCTATTCATTTACTTGTTCACTTTTTTTGGACTGTGTGCTGGATTCAGTGGACCTTCCAAACTGGCATGGAATGATTGCTTTTTTAATTTTTGCATAGGCTAAATGTATTTTATAGTAACATGAACATTATTTCTCCTGTGACTGGCAGCTTGTTCTCAGACTCTTTTTCTCTTGTTTCCATTGATATTATATTACAAACAGCAGCGAGTAAACTCACTCAGTGAAGAGAGTTATATTTGTCTTATCAATGACAGCAACTTTTAACACAGCAAAAGAGATTTATTTTCATTTGTTGTTTCACTATTATACTTTGAGTAGGTGAAAAACAGTAAAAAAAGTTTTGTTAATAAACAAAAATGCATCTTAAGACAGCAGTGTCCTTTACTGAGATTATTCTTTCCTCAATGTACTAAATCAATGATAACCAGATTGAAAAACAGTAATCTTGTGTCTGATTGCCTGAAATGCAGTTTTCTGCTTTGTTATTGCTTCTTTTAAGTTACTAAGTATGCGGTCAGTTCAGCAGAATTTCTTTTGTCCAGCTCAGTGATATAATCACTGTTGAACAACTAGTGAATAGCAGTGAAGAAAAAGGGAAATTGAATATCAACCTTGAAATTACATACTGGGAGAATCTCACCATACCCTAAATTATTCATTTGCGGGAGTTCAGTGTTGAACTGGGAGTGACTGGAGCAGTGCTGGGACATTTTCCAGTAAGGAAGCACAAAACTTGTGTAAGTGAAGTACAGTGAGGACTTCAGCCAGGAGCACTGTGACTGGGAAATGGACAGGGTTTGGGTTTCACTTCAGGAAATGACTTGTTGCATCTGTTTTGTCTTTCTGACAAACTCAGTTTAGATTTGTTAATTGTCAAATATTTTGGGGTTTTTATATTCAAATAAAACTAGTTAATGGCCATATGAATTGATAAATATTTTAAAAATATTTCTTTTCCTTAAGCCTGTGAAGAAAATGTTTTTCTCTTTTAACAGATTGCCTCTTTGCAGATTGGTTGGTAAAGATACTGTGCTGTTGCCAAATTTAGGGGAGGAAAAAAAAGGAAGATTGGATACAAAGGGGGAATGCCACACTAAAAAAGGCTTTGAAATGGAGAAGGCACAGGATTGAGCTGTAATGAGCAATATAAACTGAGGTGCTTCAGAAACTAGTGAACTATGGGGGAAAAAGGCTTTTGTCATCATTACTAATTATTTAAAATTCCCGTGCTTCAGTAATAATTAATAGTGCACATGGAGCCCCATTTGTTCTATCTATGTGTTTTCAATGTGTAGTCATCACAGTATGTAGGATCAATGATATATAAAAGATAAAGATCAAAGTCTTATCTCAGTGATATGTTTTATAATCCAGAGTGTAGTAAGGACAATTACATTACATTTTTTGCCATATTAAATGTTCTTCTTGGGTTTCAGGATATTTTGTAATCTTTGCAATAGCCTTTTGTCTGACTTTGTTTCATGTATTTTTTTAATTTATTGAATATTACTTATCAAAGGTTTTAAATTCAAGATAGGAAGTAGTGATCAAATTTTTTTCTTTAGTTCTCCAACACTTGGGCAAATCCTCTTCTGGAACAATTGCTTCACATGTCATTGATTCTTCTATTTTTCTGGTTTTGGACCTCTATTTCTTTTTGCTAGGGTTGCCTTCCTGGTTTCAGGTATGTGTGATTGGACTTCAGAAGAAACTAATTTTCCTTATGCTGAATCCTGTATGTTCATTGTAAACATAAGGATTTTATACTCCTGACAGCAGAAATAACTCTTCCAAGGCTATAGGCAGAGTGTCAGGCTGAAAGAACTCTACACTGAGATTCCTCATTGGCATTTTATAAAACACTCTTAAATATGTTCATATTTATTCCTGTTCATATCCAGGCAGAGAAAGCCTTTTATATGTTCCAGTGCCCTTGCACAAATGCCCCATGATGTTCATTTTAAAAACTGTCTCCTATTGTCCAAGAACATTATTTAATAGCAATTCTCTGTCACTTCTTATCTGCAGTCAGTAAGTCATTAGCTGCAGGTGAGGGGTTTGTGGGTTGCTGGGATCTGTTCTAACACAAAATACACTCAAATTGGATTTTCTGAACTTTTGTTTGGCATAAATCTGTAAGTGGTGTTGACCTTTCCTTCTGTGGGAAACATCCCGCTAAAGAGTATCCACAGGAACAAAATACATCCGTAAGAGACACTGATTCACACTGTGGTTTTCAGTACATTTTGGAAGTGAATTCTTGTATTTTAAACTTCAGAGGCTTGAGATTTTTTGTTGTTCAAAAGTCAATCAATAGTCCACATTCAAATGGGAGCATGATTTAGAAGATGTAAACTTACAGTAATGAAGGGATTTTTGTGTTACCTTAAACTAAATAATGTCATAATTATAAAGACCTCTAATAAATTATCTCTACATATTTTGTCTTGTGTAGTACCACACTGTTTGGTATATTCTAGCTCAGAAAGGCCAGATTAATTATGTAGATGTCATGGTGTGTTTATCTCCAGCTGAAGTACTTTGTTAAGTGAATTTTGTCATTCACTGGTTCAAGAAAACAACATTTTAGTTTTGGAGGGTTTAGATTACCTAGTAACTTCCTCAACTCTTCAATTCCAATCTGCAATAAAACTGTTACATGTGTTATTTTTTAAGTGTCAAAAGATTTTCTTTTCCCTTTTTGAGGGAGATAACACAAGTATTTTCATGAGAAAATGTGTCTCATAGATTGGGAACTTGTGTATTCATAGTCACTTGTGTAAATGGGCTCCTGAGATGTCCTGAATACAGCTTTCATTATGCAGCTTCATTCCTCTCTTGGGTGGGAGAATTGGTCATCACGGAATCCCAGGACTGTGGTATGTGATGAAAAACTCAGTCTGGCTGAGAAAAGCACAGTCTCTAGAGAAGGACTGCAGATATGTCTTATTTAGATAGAAACCTCATGAGACATTATGGAACAGATCCATCAATAAATATTTTGATAGGAAATATCACTATTTCTTATTAAAAGCAGCTATTATGAAGAATTAATATGGTTGTAGACCCATTTTTTAAGTAATTCTGCAACAGTTTTCATTCATCGCTTTATCCCCCCCCCAAAAAAAAACCCCACACCAACAAACATAGAAACTTATAATAAAACAAAAACAGGTGAGATTTTTGTAGGTTTTTTTCATAGACAGCTGACATAATCATAAACAAGCTGTTATACTTTTGTCAGCTATGTACCAAAATCTCGAGGTTTACAGGAATCAAAAGATAACACACTGAATGTCTCAGAGTCTAAGGCTGAAGGAGCTCAAGAAGATATTTGCAAGAAATAGGTGGCAGCTATTGCCTATATGCCAGCAACACTATGGAAACTGTTTGGGCAGTCTTTGACCCCTAGACCTCCAGCACAACACTTGAGCCACATGCAGTAGCCATAGCACAGAGATTTTACTTGAGCAGTTGAGGAACATTTCTGTTACTGACCCTTCCTGTAGACCACAATCTCTTAGTTGTTTCAGGTATACCCTAAAGCTTACATCAAAAATCCTCATCCAGATAGGACACAGAAAGGAGTTGTTGTTTTGTGACCTTTGTATACAGCTTTCTAAAATGAGGGTTTGGATTTGCTTCAGATTAAATTGAAGTATTTGGGCCTTAGGCTATCCTTGCTTTGCTCTGATTGTACTTTGTGTTTTCCAGTTCTGTTTCTTCAGTTCCTTTTGCATTTCCTGTGATTTGAACATGCTGCCATGTGCACTTACAGTTCTTCTCCCTAGACTTGAGCAGGGGATGCTGAAAGGTTTTCTCTTTCTCTAAACCTCAGCTGAAGTCCATGAAAAGATCTTTATCCCTTCTTTTGGAAGAAGGAAGAGCACTGATAGGTAGAAGTCTCGTTTCCATGCTGAAGCATTTCCCATGCTTTCAGTGTTTAGACTATATGGTTCTGGAATCAACCCTGCAGTGAGAGAAGCAGAGTTGAAACTACTGCTTGATAATAATTTCAATTGCTTTCTGAGTACTCTAGGAATCTCTGTTCCTCTCTGCAGACCTGTGAATTTTCAATGTAGTAAGGCAGTCTTCAAGAAAGTATTAAGAATGTAGTTTGGGCTGACTAACCTCAGGGCATTAAAAAAAAATAATTAAAAATGCCAATTTCTTTATGCAGTGCACAGATCTCGTGTTCGTGGAGTTTTGGGGTTTGGGTTTATTTTTGTCAAACTTCAACTACTTGGGTGACTGGGTGTCCTGATGCTGCTATGGACAAATCGGATGCTGGATGCTAGACAATGCTTATTATCAGTGATTTTAGTGATTATTAAGTTCTCACAATTCACATTTCTTACAAATAGCAGATAAAGCTAATTGTTATTTTATAATTAACATGAACACATGAGAACGTTTTCTAGCCTTTGCAGTCTGCTAACATTTACCTTAATGAAATAACAAAAAATAGCTGTTAATTACATCTTGCAATAAATCTTTAACTAATATTACTGAAGTCCCTAAAGGACTTGTTCTCCAGAAAATATTAAACCTTGTGTTGGTTTTGTAAGAATGAGAAATTTTTGCTGATGCATTTTCTCAAATGTGATCCTGTTTCATAATGCTTTTTGAGGCATGAACCTGGCATTTCTGGCTGCATACGCATGGAAACACATGCTGTGTACCATAGTGTCATACTGTGTGACCCAGAACAGTTTATCTATTAAACTAAACTTCTTTGCAATTGCAGCTTAAAAGTACAAGAGCTCTCCAATACAGTCAGTTCTAGAAAGATTTAAATATTTTTTTTACTCCCTTAAAAAAGGAGGAAGAAAAAGCTTTTAAATGACCCAGCTTTTGTTTTTCCTTTGTGTTTCACCAGTTGAAAAGATACAAAGCCAGTGGGATGAAGTGCATGGACACCTCCAAAGCCGGAGACAGCAGCTTCATGAGATGTTAAAGGATTCAACACAGTGGCTAGAAGCTAAACAAGAAGCTGAACAGGTTCTTGAACGAGCAAAAGCTAAGCTTGAGTCATGGAAAGACATTTCCTACACCGTGGAAGCTCTGAAAAAACAGAACACTGAGCTTAAGGTCACTACTGAGAATTAAAATATTTCTGCTTGAGTTAATTAGATTGTAAAAGAAAATGTGCTCTAGCTGTTGGACAGTGCACATGGAGAACAACCTCTTTGTCACTTATTTCCCACAAAAAAAAATTAGAAAGAAATTAACTTACAAAGTCTGCAATGTGTGTCACATAATCCTTGAATGACATTGGTCTTAACTTATCAGTCATAACAAATAGCTGACTGATCTTGCAGGAAGAATTCTTACCTTTTCAGCAGAAGTATTTCTCATCTCTTTTGTACAACAGCCTCAGCTGCACTGATACTGCAGACTGGGAAATCCTGTAGTATTGGGATGGCTGTCTGCACTGATAGTGAAGCTGTATAGGTTGTCTGGAAGTAGCTAAGAAAAGAAAAGGGGGAAAAAGACATTTAAAACTATATGGAGATATTTTGAACGTCAAGCATTTTAGATTCGTGTCAAGATAATCTTACTGTGTTCAACCTTGGCAGGGATCTTAACTGCAAAAAAACCTGAAATGGCTACTCTTGTGATTTTAGCACACACGTTGTCTCATTGGAGGTGCTAAATTGTGCACCTCAATTAACTTACTTAGCTGAGCTATACCACAAGTAGCAATGCAAATATGCCCTAACTGTTGTATCAGATTTTAAGTTTCTTGTTATGGAAATAGTCATACTCTGGTGACATTCTTCATGAATAAATTTTGAGAACAGCTGTGATTAATAATACCTCATTTTCTGGTTGGGGAAAAACAAGACTGAAACCAGCCAATTGATCAGCCCCTTAAAGTGAGTCCTGGCTTCATGTTAATGGAACGTTACATTTTAGTTATTTGGGAGAATAGTTACACAAATATTTTCTGATATGTTCTCTCCTGCTCACCAGATTTTAATTTTTTTTAACTCCCACCACTCAGCTGTTAGGTTGAATTTTGCAGACTTAGAACAGTCTTATTTGCACACCTGAATGGTAATGAACTGCTGCGAAGAATAGTGGGGTGAGGTTCTCATCAACTGGTTTCGCCGCCAGAAGAAGTACATGTATATCTGCATGATTGGTCTTCAACTGTCTCCATCATCAGTTACTCATTGCATTCCTGATATTTAGAAGTAGATACAAAATCTATTGGGGTTTTTGCTTGGTTTTGGGGTGGTTTTTTTTTGCTTGCCTGTAAGAAGCATAAAACCGTTTATCAGCCCATTGTTTTTAGGCTGAGGTGTGGTTGAGTTTTCTCATTTAAGATTGTACTATGAGGGTCATTGCTTGGGAAGGGTGGATTATGGTAAACAAGGGCAATCACTCACTAATGTATTGCAAAGAGTTATAGATTATGTACACTACTGTCATTCAGCGTAGAAGACTCCCATTTGTCACTGTCTTTCTGCAGAGATAGCATTCTGGCTTCAGCCCAGTGTTTGGTTTTAGAAAAAAAAAAGCTTCACACAGTCAATGTCCCAGCTCTGCAAAGACTCAATTAACAAAAAAACAGTTCCATGTAAACACAGTCTTATGTCATTGTGTTGGAGTGTTGTCCTGAACACAAATCACTTAACTAGGAAAATAGTTGAAAACACAGTTTTAGAAATGGATTTTATGTCCACTTTTTTTACCCAAATATATGAGGTTTAGATGAGGTTCATCTAAGAGTGTATGCTTTTTGAAAGAATTACGGGGTTTTTGGATCAACGCTCTCCAAAGAGATAAATAACAATATGCCCTTCTCCTTCATCCCCAAAGTTATAGAGAGAGTATCCTAGTATGCTTATTCGTACAACGTCTCTCTATGTATAAACAGAGCTTTTTAAAGGATACCTGCAGATTGTTTTCACTCATTCTTTAAAAGAGATGAAGCACTTGGGCTATTGGTATCTTCAGCCATTCCCATCCCAGTCTGGATTCAATGTGATGTGTTGTGTCAAGTTACACACATTAGTCTATAATTATAATTTCAGTGTCACAGCTAGTCCAGCTTAATTTGGTGTGCCCTCATGATGATATGAACATCAACAGACTACTATTCCAGGGTTGTTTACTTTCATTTTTTTGGTTTTGCCTAGCTTTTCTCCCTCAAGTCTGGAAGAAATTCACCTCTGTCTTAGAGAACGGGGTGGGGGATGGTGTCTTTTATTTTTTCCTTGGGTTTGTTTTTTTTTTTCCTCTTTTGTTTGCGCCAGCCTTCCTAGAGGAATTATCTTTTTCTCCCAGTAACTCCTGTTGTGTCAAATCCCTCATGAAAGCTTCTCAAAGATGACAGCATCAGCTGTTGTGTTCATGCTTGAGATAAGGGGTCATGAATTCTAAGGAAAATGGAAATCTTTTTTGAGTTTAGCAGCTTTATATTTCTTCTGCATACTATTATCTAAACTGAAGGACCTAGAAATACATCAAGTCCTCAAAATAAATGCTTTCCAGCCTTCTGTGCCAAACACATATATTTTGATGTTGTCCTCTGAATATGTAGAGTAAGTATGCTGTCTTTTGGCTTGCTGTTACACCGATGAAAATAAAGCTGTCATTTCTATCCATTTGTGTTGAGGGAGAGAGGTCAGTGTGAGTCTTAAATGAATTCTTCAGACATATTCATTTTGTCAGCTTTGTATCTCAACACAGCTTGGCGTGAGAAAGTAGTCACCAAGCATTCTTCTGATTTGTTTGTTAAACATTACAGGTCTGCCTACAGACAGCTGAGTCAGTGCAAAAGTTCCCCTCTGCTCTAAGTGAACTTTTAATCAATGCTTGTGTTAATGCTTTTCTAGTAGTGCATTCTTACACACAAGTAAATGGTAAGCTCAGCAATACAAGTCTTTTTATTTTTTTTTATTTTTTTTTTTTTACAATGCCACCATGAAACGAAAATCTGTAATTGGCTTGTATTTGACCAATGATGTTTTTAATAGAATTTGATGTTTCTGACATTTGAAAGTAATCAGGTACCATCAGGTACCATATAGCTGATAATTAAAAATATTATTCCTTTGAATCAGAAATTAATTAAGAGCTAATTTGCTGAGGATTAGAACATTTTTTCAATTTTTTTCTTTTTTCTTTTTTTTTTTTCATATTTGAGAGCGAAGTTCTAGGTACTTGAGTTAGGCACAGAGAATCAGAAATCAGAATGTGGCATTCTGCCCAGTGAGAGTCTTTACCTGTTAAAGCCGTGTTGGTTATTGTTTATTAAGTAATGACTGCAGATGGTTAACTCAGCAGGCTGAAGGTTATAGGTGTATAAATAGTACAGTCAGACCAGCTCCATCCCCAAGTCATCTGAACATAAACTACTGTAAAACTAGTCTCCTCTTAATACAGTACAGAGCTTACACTAAAAAAAAGTAAACCTGGTAGGATTGTTCACTTCTTGGCTCCTTGTTTTGGTAAGAGCTAGTGAGGCATCTCTTCTCCCTCTGTACCAGTTTGGCTGGGATGGCCAAAGTGAAGAGGAGGAAGGATGGGGACAAGGTTTCTTTCTTTCCTTCATTGGCCACCTATTTCTTGTTCATCTAAATAGGAAATTGAATAGCAGCCTGATTACATCCACTGCTTTGTTGGGACTCAAGAGGTCAGGCAACCCTCCACTAGCATAGCCTGAGGGTGTGGACTTTATGCCCTGGATTTGTGGATAAGACTGAGACTATCTTACTTGTCTTTGTCATTTTCTTGCAGGGGGGCAACTTCTTAGATACTCTTTTGCCACTCCCTGTGTACCGATGTAAGATGAAGTACAGTCTTGATATTTATTATTTAAGAGCTTACAGTATACTGCTTTGATTTTAGTAAAACAATAACAATTAAGTTAATGTTATTGGCTATGATGCAGACACTGAACTAGAATTCCTTGATAAAAACCCCCCAACTAAGTATATAAATAAAACGTGCTATAGAAATACAAAAAAATGACAGAAAGCCTGATTTTCCAGATTTGTGATATATACACCTGCTCAGTGTAAGGACTCATCTGCTCAGAAATAGATGGTGCTGTACATACATATTGCTATATTTGAACTTCTGTGCATGATTTACTTTGTTCCATTGGGCAATCCTGGGATAGAAGAAAGCCCAGCTCTGATTTCCTTACTTGTTTTTAATCAGCGATCCTTAATTGCACAGTCTTTCTTCCTAATAACATCAACTAGTGTCTTCTAATTAAAAATTAAAAATATATTAATACCTAAGCAACATGATAAATGCACAGACTTAATTCCTTAAGCCTTTTCATAAACTCAGCAAATTTGAGTGATGACACAGACAAAACAAAAAGAATGCTTAAAAAAATGTCAAAATTAAATTAAGGTAATGAAGCATTTTCCCATTAAAAAAAAAAATCAAATGTGTTCTAAAGTAGCTAAAAGATAAATGAGACCTGAAAATATAAAAGGGAAAAGAGAAAAAAAAAAAAAAATGGCAAGAATTTAATTCTAAAATATTCATCATAGTCATGTAAGATAGGAGTCAATGGGCCTCTGGTAGGACAGACAGTTAAAACATTTACCAGAACACTTTGTTCTCGATGTCTGCACACTGAGCAAAGTTGAAGCAAGGCATGGACTCCTCAAAGTTATTGAAAAATTACATACCAATTTCCCATAAAGTAGAAAATACAAATTGTTTCTGTCGGCAAAGCTCTCCATATTCATCATTTCTTTCCTGAGTGATGAGCTAGTGTTGTAATGTCAGGAAGTTAATGGATTAATGTTGAAGTTAATGGTGAGAACAACACTTTTGGAAATAACCTTGTAATGGATCCTTCCGTATTTTTAGTATAAAACTGGGATTGGAAGATTTTATAAGGTCATTTATATTCACATGGGACTGGGCAAAAAGAACTTACTTTCAAAATAAAGTTTACAGGCAATTAATTTACAACACAGGCAGAATGTTATTGTAACTTTTCTATCTAATGCAGTGAACAATCAGTCTGCTGTGATTCTTTGGCTGGAAAAAAAATACCTGTATGCATGCATAATTTTAAACAAAGAGAAAGGTAGAGTATAATAAAGATGGATAGATCTAAATGTAGAATAGGTACTTGCTATAAAAGGTCTATGAAACTGAAATGTTAATTACTGTAGAATTTATTTTTTTTTTGTTTTATAACTTTTATTATAGTTATGTAAATATTAACATTTATATATTTATTGTATATAATTCTGACAGGAAAGGACCTCTATTGGCAGATTATTTCCAAAATAACCACGTGCCTGTATCTTCTCCAAAGGAGAAGTAATTTTCCACATTATCACGTCTCCTGACCACATCTCCATACTTAACAGAGGGGAATGACTTTAAAAAAAGTGTTTAGGCAGCTTCAGCTTAAGCGAGCGTAACCATAACATGTTCAGATGGTTTTTGGAAGTGGGGGTTAGTAGTCTTCTCCTAATGTTTGATTGGTAGAAATAGGATCCTTTTTCAAAACAGATAATCAGGTTGCTGTCTTAGTACCTGAGGTTATCTGCTGCACAGTAATTGGGTGATCTGCCTTCTCATGAAGGAATAACACAGGAGAATGAAGAAATACATGCTTTCAGTGTTAAACTATGGAGAGGACCTAGAGATGTTGAAACAGCTTTTTAACAGGTAAGAGTTTGGGATCAAAATCAAAACCCCAAAAAACTCCACCTGGACTCTTTGACGATCAAGTACATTTCAGTCCCAGTCAATCAAAACCAACTTACAGACTTTCTGAGATGAAATCATAAATGCACAAATGATTCAAAATCTATTTATTTTACTTAGTATTTAGACTCTTTGATCAGGGATTACATATTTAAGTTCATCTTTGTGTGGAGAATTCATCAGAGTCAAAACAAGATTTTAAAAGGAATACTGCTTTGGGAGAATGAGAGAGGAAAACCTATTTTTTCTTCACAGACATTTCCTGATTTGTGTTTTAAAGCACAACAATAAAGACAGTCAAAACTTACTGTTTGTTTTTTTGTTGATTGCTTCTAATGTTTACATGCAACTTACTGTTTCTGTTTACAAATACAAACTTTTTTTCTGCTTTCATTATCCCTTTGGTTGGCTGGTTGTAGTCTTTGCCTAGTACAAAAGTACAAGAAGACCATCAATTGTCTTTGCTCTTTCATTTTATTGTTACACATTATGGATTAAATGTGCAATTTCAGTGCATTTATATGGAAATTTGCTCTGAGAAAAAGACTAACAGGAAAGATGCATGGGAGCTGGTTGCTGGCTGCATGAGCATTCCGGATTTCCTGGCTTACTTCTGTAGTGAGACAGCTGGCACAGGTGGAGAGGAGAGGGAAGAGGAGAGGAGAGGAGAGGGGAAGAAAAAGAGGAGAGGAGAAAGAGGAGTGGAAAGGGAAGAAAATGAATGACCAAGATTTAAAAAGCTTTCTTAATACTAAGAAGCATAAATTAGCATTATAAAGATATCAATAGGTTTACCAGTAGTATTTTGCTGTATTGCAGATTTAGTGCTGTTCCAGTAGATGGCACTAATTACATAAACTATTCACTAAAATAATTTCTTAAAAAAGTGAAAGCATGGGTATTAATTGTCCAAATCCCAGTATTATTCCACAATATTTAAAAAAAAAAAAGAAAATTAGCCGTATTGTTTCACTGTATTTTTTCATCTCAGTATAATTCAACATCACAAAATAGTTCTCATAACACATAATAATGCATCCACCTATTTGTGTCTCAGAAAAGAATAATCAACATTCTAATCAGTGTTTATCAGTTTGAGCTGTCATGTTTTATCTGGTATTTAGGATTTGGTTGCTTGGTCCTCTCAGATATTAGGAGTAGTCCAATGATCTTGTGACTAAAAGAATTAAAACACTTAGAAAGACCACTGACCTTATTTACCAGTAAATCTGAGGAAGTCCTTTTTCTTTTTTTTTTTTTTTTATATTGATGGTATAAGTTGTTCATCTTCTTCTCTAATAATTATCCAGTGTGTGTGAGCATTTTATGGTGATCTGAGGTTTATTCTTTTTCTTTCTCTTTTCAGCAATTTTCAAAAGAAATACGACAATGGCAAATAAATGTAGATGTGGCAAATGACATGGCACTTAAGCTGCTCCGTGATTATTCAGCAGATGACACCAGAAAAGTAGAACTGATGACAGATAACATTAATGCAACATGGGCTACCATTAATAAGAGGTAGGATATAAATTCTGCTATTGGATTTGTTGTTAAACTTCATTAACATTCATTGTCCAGCTTTGGCTGGAGATTATAGAAGATGTAACTTTTGAAAATGACATGATTATAGCAAGAAAGGAAAGAACAATGACGACTCTTCTGTCATATTTTTTGGAAATACGTCTTTGGAATGCCATTTAATTCTCTCAAATAAAATTCTGCCTCCCGCCAATTTTCCTCTGCTGTAACCAGTTGCCAACTAATTTCAGTGGATAGGTTATATATTTTAAATATTTAAAATGAAGTGTTTCATATTTCTATGTACTATCTCCACATCACAATGACTATAGTAATTTTGAATCATAAATTGAATCTGAAAATGACAGACATCCAATTGAAGCAGGTTCAAAGTAGAAATGTTATCCTATACCTTTGAAGCAAATCTCTAGTCAAGAAAGTTTTTATTAGATCCTTGATCACATTCTTGATTACTTTTCACAGTCTTGCAGTGTTTGGTTTAGATACCAATTCCCTACTAAAAGCAATATTTGCAGCTTACCACCATATTATGAATCATCCGATGTGCAATCTGCAAGATCAGAACATATTGCAGAATAAAAATTACTTTCTTTATAGTACTTAAAGAGTTTTAGATCATTGCACATTAGATAAGTAAAAATTAAATCAAAGTTGTTTTAATCAGTATCTTGGATTAAGTTTTGCAGCTTATAACTGAAACTAGGACTGAATTAGATCTTAACATATTTTTAATTAAAGTCTATGAATAAGGCCAGAAAAGTCAGTTTAGTTAAATATACAATAAATTCAGGAGTTCTTGCATAATGGCAGTTCATTAAATCACTGATGACTACAAAAATTTATTCCCACTTTTTAATTTTTTTATGTTGATATTCATATAAAAGAGTCAGTTTAACAGCATTTTTTCTGAAGCAGTCTTGCCGCTGACTTAAGATCCTGTTCAAATGAGAGAAGAGGTGCTATTGAGGTCCAGTAAAAGAAAGCTGTATAGTAAACTGAATGCTTTTTTTTTTTTTTTACAAGAGCAATAACTAAACTGAGAAATTAGTATAAACATTCAGTTAATATCTGCTTGCATTTCTGCTGTTACAGTAGTAGCCCTTTTAGCCTTGTTAGTAGCAGCCATATTTTTCAGAAAAAATGTTTTGCTCTCTATGGTTTGAGAAACAGTCTGAGGGGAACATCTGTTCCTGGGTCAGAAAGGCTGGGCGTCTAATGCTCAAAATTATTCTCTATGAGTAGGTAAAATCAGTAGCTCAAAAGGGTGAGATGAGACAACCAAAGGAAATTGCTTTTGTCTGTAAGTAGAGCTATAACCCCCACTTGGTGAGATGGCTTTGTAATCCTGAAGTCCAGGATATGTCTATAGCTGCTGTGGATGCTCAGGTAGCAATTGTAGCTAAAAGTGCAACTTTAAATCTGTTAATGCTTCAAACACAAAGCCAGGTGTGTCTAATGTTGCCTAAATGTGAGAATTGCCATTGTTGCATGGACTCAGACAAGTACTAGGCTAACAGAGTAGCAATTCGTCAAGACACACTCCTTGCAAGCTTCTACAAACCCCACAGACTTGTTCATAGCTCATGTGTTAGATGAATTACTGTAGTAAATGTTCTATGTCTTAGAAGAGAGCTGTTTAGGTGACTGAGTTGACATTTCCCATTAAGAAGTACAAAAGGATAGGATTAAGCTTGGTCAGGTAACTATAAAACTAGAATTTCCTAGTTTTTCACTGTATGACTTTACTACCTTTCTAATATTTTTTAACTCAGTGTTTTGTTTATAACTTTTGTAAGTTGTCTCATGATTTGGGAACTTGAAAAAGAAGCACACTGCAAATGGTAATAAGCTTCTCTAAGCGCTATATCACGTTTCTATCTGTCTTTTGTGAGGCATTGATAAATATGGATGTACTAAGTCATCAAGTCAGCAAAAGACTTGTAATTCAAAGATTTTCTGCACCTGTAGGTTTTTTCAGGTTTGTCTTAAGCAGTAGCCAGGCCTTTTGCTCATGGACCAGCCTCTGAGTGAGGTCTTGAAAGAACCTCCTAGATTTCTTTTGTTAAGCAGCAATGTGGAAAGAGAAGATGGAGTCCATGGGCCTTTGTATGACCTAAATGCCAATTTGTTCTGGTTTTGGGGGGGGGGGGGTGTGTTTGCTTTGTTTTCCCCTCCCTCTAAGCTTCAGCTTTCAGGTTATTGCATAGAGCAAAGCAAATTGTTTCTTTATGGTTTTGGGGATCTTTTGAACCATAAGAGAATATTTACTGGGTAGAAAGGAGATATGAACTGTTTGTCATAGGCTCCAAGAAATGCTAATTCTCCACTGAGCTGTGTATGCAATTATATATATATATATATATATATATATATATATATATATGTGCCTCCATGACTGTTATTTTCATCTAGATTATGAGTAAGTAGTGCTCTGGTGACTCAGTGACCTCGCAGGGATGTAGAAGTATATGCCAAATAATGGTTTTGACCGTTTCTCCAGTATTTTAGAAATGGTTGTATCACTGTTTATTTATGACTTGAGTGTCAAGAGGAAATACTCTGCTAAAGATTTTGGTTTCTTCTCCCTATATCCTTAATTTATATAGCCTAATTATTTTGTGAATATTTTCTTTTAAAGAGAAAAATTAAGAATGTGTTACATTGTTTTGAACTGGGTTTCCTCTAACCTGACATTAATATCCGAATTGTACGTCAATGTGAAAAATGTGAAACCTCCTTTTCCACATTAGTAAAACAACAGGCAGGCAAGCAGCAGTAAAATTCCACTTTTCCTATTGGTAATAGTTCAGCCGAAGCAAGTACTTTAGTCATTAAGACGACATCTGGCAGCTTGTGTTTTGTTTTGCTTAAGTAGATTTGCAGCTGATTGCTGAGTGTTTACCCTTTGCCTTACTGTTCTGTTTTATAACATTGAACTATATCAAATAACTTTCTTGCTCCTTTAATAGCCAAGTTCATGAGTGCTTGGTGGTTGCTTCCCTTTTTTTCACTTGCCACTTTCTGATTTTCGTTTTTGTTGTTGATACTGCAAAGATACACTAAGAAGCACATGAACTGACCAGTTGGGCAAAATCCAGAGTGACCTGTAAACAGTTCTCTTCCTCTTCTCTTTATAAGCATTGACTTTCCAAGAAATAACTAAATTATTTAAGCTGAGGCAATTAAGGAGAAAGGGATCTGTATTGCTTGCGTTAACAGGAATAAATTAGCAGATGATCTACAGTATTCTCAACAGGAAAAAAAAAAATACAATGTAGGAAGCAGCCATTAGAAATTGGCTAGATATAAAAATGTTTGTTATGATAGTATTATGTTTCTCCCTCCTTTTGTGGGCACTTATATTTTATGTGAATTATCATATCAAAACATAAACAACTTGCTTAAATTTTTTCCTTTCCTGGGAATCCACCAAATGGTTTCAAATTTCATTAACTTAAGCTAAAAAGATCTTTCTTAAGTGGACCATATATTATGACAATAATTACATACCGTACTCTGAGAATTGGTTAGGATTCTGACCCATAACTGCCTAATAGACATCTTCAAATATTCACATTGCCCACCAGTTCCTGTGC
This sequence comes from Leptosomus discolor, assembly GCF_034619465.1. Taxonomy (NCBI): domain Eukaryota; kingdom Metazoa; phylum Chordata; class Aves; order Leptosomiformes; family Leptosomidae; genus Leptosomus; species Leptosomus discolor. Next base: position 92,002,842 of record NC_141391.1, on the reverse strand, counting down.
TCAAGTTCAATGAAACTCAGGCTGCACCGTAGGTGTTAAGGGCTTTCACTGCTCAAGATCATTTTTTTTGTCTCCTGAGACAAGATACAGGACATACACATCAGTCAAAACATAAAAAGTAACTTCCCCCCACACACACACCATTAAGAGGTATGGGCAGTGAAGAGTCAATATATAATTAGATTTATGTTGTTGTTATTAGTTTAAGTTTTAGTGAGTTAGAGAGGGAGGGGCAAGAAGTTGAGTTTCCAGACAACCTACTTGAAAGTTCTGAGATACGAACTCCCGTATTTATCTAAGAAAGGTGTTAATTCTCTAATGCAACCGTTGTAGAAACACTTTGATTTTGCATGTCAGCAGGACAGCATGAAATGCAAATGGCCAAACAGTCTAAGGACATAGTACAAAAGTATGATGCATATCTGTTTCCTACATAAATGCATAATATAACAGTAATTGTAAGTGTGAAAAAGTCATAATCTATTTTTGGTCTTTGAACAGCAAACATTTCCTTATCAGTGGTTGTTTGTTATAAAAATACATTTGTTAGAATGTGAACTTCATCTGTACATAATATTTGTAAGTATAATGTTATTGCACGCACAGAAAGAGCTTGACCATTCTGATGGAGACAGGTTTTCTTAATATGCTGTATGTGTCCTTATACTACTTTGCTTTGTGGCACTTGCGGAGGTAATCACATTCTTGTTACAGTTGAATTGCATTCTGGGTGAGAAAAACTGCATTTACACATCAGCAACAGCCAGGAGTATGAAGCGTGTTAAGTTATACTGAAGGTTCATATTTGGTTTCAGTAGCTAGACCTTTCTGGGAGCTCTGCAGAGCTTTTTGGCTCATTTAGGCTTGGACTACTGAAGTCAAGAAGGAAAGAATTCACAATATGTTTTACTTTAAAGAACGTTCCTGTCTTCTAGGTTCTCCAGGCAAACTCAGCCTTTTCCTTTCCATTCTTCTATTGCTTTAACGGTTGGTCCTAAAATCAGTACAATTCCATGCACATGAGCATTATTCTGTGTAACTATTATAGTTCTTTGTGCAGGCACAGTTTCTTTGAGCACAGTGAAACAAGTAAATTAAAAATCTAAGTGGCCATGGGAACCTTGTTTATATGAGAAGCTTGTTTACATATCTGTCCCCTCAGTTGTTGTCCTGGCTATAGAGCTGCATTTGTGTGGGTGTGAGCAGGAGCTCATTGCAAATGTAAGACTTCTGATGAAGGTGGCAGTGGTCAAATGCAATTTTCTAGTGTATTATTTTCCCTTTTTTGCCCAAAGAAGCCATAGTATGGTAATTTTTAATTTTGTCATCATGTTGTGGTGAATTATTGATTGTTTTTTGACATAATTTTGCCAGGCTTAAGAAAGTAGATATGTAGAGTGACCGCTTTTTTACAACCAATGTGTCATGCTGAAGATTATTATTTACACCAGCTTAACAATAGATGCTAATTTAATATGGCAAAGACTGCTGGAAAACATTGGATTGTAGGGCAATTATTTTGTTTTGTGAGAGATGTTGACAATATATGTTTAGCTTCGTGACTTCTATTGTTTAAAAAAGTAAATTTCCAGTCTGGGTGTCACATGCTCTCTTTGGGAACTTTCCTTGGTTTTAATTCTGTAAGAACTTAAGCACTGTTAGTCAGTAGAACTATTCACAGTGAATGAAAGTGAGTCTTCAGTCTCAGGTATCACACCCAAGACTATGTTAAGGAGCAAAAAATTTCATATTTCAGCATGTTTTTCTGAAGAATTAATGTATCTCTGTTGACTATTCTTTGAAATAAGAGGAGAAACAAAGCTTTCAAAAAAGCATTAATCCAGAACTCTTCTGGAAAGTTTGAATTTTATATGGGTCCTAATGTCTTTCCCATTAGACAAAACAGTATAAAAACCCTTTAATTTTCATGAAACTAATTTGTCTCACTTTGTCAGTACAGCACGCCGTGCTTTTCAGGAGTTACTCTCTAGCGGAGTTAGTAACATTGGCAAACTCTAAAGAAAAACTCCTTATTAGCTGCTTGTGATGCAAGAATGTTATGTTTAAAATATGGGTGACTTTGAAGTTTCCTAAGAGTTGTTTTCAGATAAAAGATTAAAGTATTTTTGTTTTCTTTGTTCCGTTATGTTACTATTATTTTAAATAAAATAGCCCACCCTCAAAAAAGGACTGTAAAAAAGGTGCAAATGCTACTCTGGCAAGGTTTAGTTGCTCCGAGATTAATTTGAAATATTTCTTATTTCATGTTTTACTTGGTTAAATATCATCCCTTAACATATCCATATTAAAAAGTACACCTAGAAGGCCATTTGGGGGAGAGGGATTGTTTTATGATGATAGATAAAAGGGAGGTTATCTATTTGAAAGATATTCTACTAACTGCCTATACTCTCAAACAAAAATATAATCTTAAGCTTGTCAGCAATGACACCAGTTAACGTTGCTATTTTTTCTTCCTAATGCCCCTAAGAATGATGAAATTTCAGCCACATATAGATTAAAAATATAAAAAGACAGCAATAATAATGCCAGATGAAGCTCCTATAAATAGGAGATCTTGAAAGTCATCTTTGCTGCTTATATTCTAGTTTTCACCTCTATTCTCCACTCAGCTAACTGTACGTTTTGTGCAGTACTGACACTAGTATGTGGATCCAAGATGAGAAGTCAACTGAGGGTGCTGAATATTTGTGGTTTACTTTGTGAGAGTCTTGGATATGCAATGCTTTGAAAATGCTAGTAGGATGAGCTGAAAAAGTAATGTTACCAAGAATATGGTGTGATTCATCATTTCCACCTTTGTGAACATATTCTTGTGATTTTTGAGAAACTCCTTTAAGATCAAAAAAAAGAGAAGAGTTCTTGAGTTATTTCAGGAGACCATGGTGTCAGTAATACAGTACTCAACTAAAAGGATCTATGGATCCTTGTGACTTCAGGGACATGTTTTTTAAACTCTTAATATCAGTGTGAATAAACTTGATGTTCCCACTGCTTGAATAGATACGTCTGTAGGCTAGTACCTTTATCACTTCCAGAAAGGCAGTAGATCATCTGTAGGTCTGCTAAGTCCTCCCACGGACAAAAAGAAAAGATCTAGAAGAGAAAAGTGTTGTTGTTCTTAAATGAATTGGTTTTTTTCAACTTGTCTGTCCCACAAGTGGCTTGCTGAGGTGTTTAGACACTGTGAATTCAGCTGATTGATAGTTTATTGGTTTTATTTGTTAAGTGTAATCAAAGACAATTAAAAAGGACAGCACTGGCACCTTGCAAAGAGGCCTTCAGCCTCAAATACTGAAAGCAAGTTAAAACTAAGCAGGAAAAGTGAAAATAGAATGTCTAGAAGACTATTCCTTGTTGTTCAGACTGTTGCTTGTTCAATTTTTTTTCCTTTATTCTTGGTTTATGTTTTTGTCTTCAGTGAAAGGGAATTCTGCTGCGTTGCTCACATCTACTATGTGTTAAATGCTGTTTATTCCTTTCTGATGAAAAATTAGGACAGTTCTCATGTTATAGTGAAATCCAACTGGACAAAATCATTAAATAGTTTATGGCACAGAATTCTAAAGGGAGAGCAGTTCCATGGTCTAACTTAAATCATAATGAGAGATTAATATGGACATTTCAAAGAAACACTCCATATGAGAAATCTCACTCTTTTGCATCCACGGGAGGTGCAAAAGGAGCAAGGTACTAAGAGAGACACAAGTGAGCCTGATTTTGTGAAAGAACAGAAATGTCCGTTTTTGTTCTTGCTCCATTAGAAGATTAAGACAAATGAGTTGTTCTTTTTCTTAAAGGTGAGATTTTTTCTGAAGTAATTAGAGTTTTAGTCTCTGTTTGAACAAGAACAGAAGCTAATGCTCTGTGCCCTGAAAGTCCAACCTTAACTCTATTTCCTATTAGTCTGCAGATAAATTAACAAACTGTAGCAAACTGATTACTTCTCTCTTCCAAAGCTTGTTGCCACAAATGAATGTCTTTCCTTTCCCCTCAACAGGCTTCTTATCAGGCTTCATGTCCTTTAAAACAAACAACTGAACAGAAATTAATAAAGCTGATGGACTAGCGTAGTGCCAGCAAACACGAATTTGACCTTAGTTGTCATTTTTTGTTTGCATTATTATTCTTGTGATAGCCTTGTTTTGTTTTCCCTGGTGTTTTCTATGTTTGGTGGGTTTTTTTTGAAAGCATTTCCTTGCTATTGCAAGCATTGTGATTCATGATCGTTTAGCTTCTGATCAGCTGCTGTGCAGGCAGTGTAAGGTTCCCCCTCACTGCATTGTCAGTCATGCTTGAAACTGAGAGGATAATTCAGTCTGCTTGTTAAATTTTTAGTCTCTCTTTGGAAGATACCACCAAATGTGTCAATAGGACATGGTGCTTGCCTTTTGTTGTGTGGCTGTGTTTTAATGAGGAACAAAGTTTCAACCACACAGTTGTTTTTATATAAACTCACAAAGAAATTGTTAATTGACAAGGAGTCATTGTCATTTCAGATGAGGATTGGTGACACAGGAGGCTGATGGTAGTCACTCAACTACAATCTTACACTTACTTACCCCGGGTAGAGACTGGGGAACTGACAATACCGAAGGCAAATGGGAAGGCAACAGAATTAGCAGTGTAATTTTTTTGCATGTCCTAAAATAGGGGTGGTGAGAAATCATTGAAGAAAGGTGAGATTAAACTGATAAATCCTGAGGACAGACCTTTTAAAGTGTATCTGATACAGGTACATAGAAGGGGAAACAGTGAGCAAATAATTTGTGAAAAGTAAAAGATCAGTATGTTCATGTTGTTTAGCATCCAGTATCAATCACATCTTGTCCAATACCCCAAATTTAACTGTACTGTGCTACATTCCCTGACAAATTTTGAAAAATGTAGAGCTCTTCCTCAGCTACTAAGCATTACATCTCCTGCAAACCATAAGAAATTTTATCTCCTGATAAGAAATAATAGCTCTTGGAATTATCACTCTAGCTGGCATATCTGCAAATTCTTCCTTTGTGCAAGATACATGATCTGTTTTGTATCTGATACGTATCTGCTTAAGCACAAATGTGCCTTGTGACAATGAATTATACAAGTCCACTTTTTGTTGATGAAGAAAGAAGAAATATTATTTTTATCTGTTTAAAATGTGCTACATAATTTTGAGATTCCATGTGTTCACTTGACACAGTATATGGTAAAACCAAATTTCTTGGAATTACCTAAAGCACCAAGCTTGCAACACCCATTTCCCACTTTCTGTATTTTATCTCATTAGTATCTTATGTCTTATTTTTCATTTTCATTATTTTCTTTTTCTTGTTTTCTATTATTTATATGCTTTCTTTTTTTTTTAAATTCATGTCAAGTTAGACTTGAGTCTAATTTAGTGGTTGTTTTTTTAAAAAATCTAACTTGGATGCATTTTTGGTACCCCACATGACTTACATATGTTGATTTTGGTTATTTTTTTGTTTTAAAATCTGAAAGGGATGCTGCTCTTTATTAACAGTAATGGTAAACAGTTCAGAAATTTCTGTGAGTTCTTCATGCTTAGAGCATGTCTAAGGTTGATACTTCAGCTATGTTAATTACTAAGCATGTCAGTTGCTCTAGTATGAACCACATACCTTTACTGATTCCAAGAGGGTAGATTTATTTTTGTGGTAGCCAACCTGTAAATTTTGCAGTGTGATTTTACTCCAAGGGACAGGAGACGATTCTTCCAAGGTTGTCCTCTCTGTTCCTGTGGGAACACCAGCAGAATAGACTTGTTCAGATAAGATGGCACTAAGAAACCATAGTTTGGATCTGCCTTTGGTGACACCCTTCCTTTTTATACTGTGCTGACCCCTTGGAGCTGTGGACATTTGTCACTGTAACTTCTTTTCATGTTGGGGAAAATAAAAATAGAGTCATGGAACATTTGTATTACATTTTGCTTTGGCTAAATTGGTTTTCACATCGTGACACTGCTTTAGTCATCTCATGTCTGATGTTATTCTCCTTTGTGCTGGGTGGGATGAGGTAGCCAAGCCAGCATCAGGAGAGTGACTTAAAGATGGCCATAGGATTCACGCATTTTTTTTTTACTAGTAATCTTTCAGATGCTAGTATGTATTGACATCTTCATTAAGCTGTTGGTCTTGATTTTAATTACTAACTTTCTTCAAGGCTGCAGCTAGTTCAGAACCCAGAAGCGTATACTGAGTTTAAATCTTCCTTGTAGTGTCTGGTATTTTGGACTGTCTTTCTGCTACCACATTCCTGATGATTTGTTCTCTCTGGAATTACTCACAGTTCTTCCTGGGTTTGACTAACTTAAATAAATTTGCTGTCTTTCTCTTCACATCTTTTTCCCGATGGTTAATTAATGCACTGAATAACACCTAGTGCTGCTCCCTTGGGACAGGCCCCTAGCACTCAGGGTTGAACGTTATTTACATTAACTGTGTTGTATGTTCTTCATCTCAGGTTTGTTTCCTTCAAGAGGTTTCTGTAACAAAAATTTGCCTCCCTGCCATGATTCCTAAGTAGCTCCTTGTATAGGGCTTTAACTTGTGGATAGTAAATAGATTATATTTCTTTATTGTTAGTTTTAATCTTTTGTTTGAATTAATTCTAAGAAAAGCTTGGCAGATGTATTTTTCTCAAAGACACTGATTTTTTTTTGTCCATAACACACTTATTGAAGAAATGCAGAGTGATTTTTACACATGAAAGCAGAAATCTTGAGTACCTGTTCCCAATAGAGAGCTTCATTTCTGTTTCTAATGGAAACACAACAGTTTAGTATTTGTGTAGATGTATGTATAGTCTTTATAGGTGGTTCCTCCTTCTAGAAATATATTTGTATGGGTACTGTTTGATTATGGAGGGGCAACATTTAACTAGTCACAAATATTAAAGATTGTTGAACGCATTTACATGTTCATGTGGTATCATCAGTTTACTACATGCGTAATGTGTTTAGTGTAGACTGGGTCAAATGAACTAGTCATATTGAACTTACTAGAATAATGTCACTACTTGATATTTGAGACTACTAAAATTAGTAAGATAAAGAAGCTGTTCTTGTTCAGGTGGTCATTCTGAATAAGCTGTGGCACATTAAACAAACAGATATCTGATTTGAACATATGGTTGCCACTAAAAATATTTAACAATTTCAAGTAATTGAAGCAAACTGTATTGCAGGTATTTGATAGCAGATGATGGCCTTTTTTTTAGATCGGAAGTACAGATAGTTAAGAAAGAATTACAGAAGTTAATGTAAGAAATCAAAACAACACATAAATATATTGAAGACCTGCAAAAACAATGTGTCATGCTAATGCCATGTGGATTTAAAAATATCTGTTTATTTCCTTGGCTGTTCAGTATTTTTGCTCTTTAGATAAAGAGAGGTTGTGCAGTATATATAAATCACTCAGTAAAGTATGGAAATTTAGACATCCGTGGCTACTGCAAAACATGGAATTTGTGAGAGGCTAGAGAGCTGGGCAGAGAGAAGCCTAATGAGGTTCAATAAGGGCAAGTGTACGGTCCTGCACCTGGGGAGGAATAACCCCACACACCAGTACAGGCTGGGGGTTGACCTGCTGGAGAGCAGCTCTGCAGAGAAGGACCTCGGAGCTGTGGTAGACAACAAGTTAACCATGAGCCAGCCATGTGCCCTTGTCGCCAAGAAGGCCAATGGTATCTTGGGGTGCATTAAGAAGAGTGTGACCAGCAGGTCGAGGGAGGTTATCATCCCACTCTACTCTGCCCTGGTGAGGCCACATCTGTAGTGCTGTGTCCAGTTGTGGGCCCCCCAGTTCAAGAGGGACGGGGATCTACTGGAGAGAGTGCAGCAGAGGGCTACAGAGATGCTGAGAGGCCTGTAGCATCTCTCCTATGAGGAAGAGCCTGGAGAATAGAAGACTGAGAGGGGATCTTATCAACACTTACAAATATCTAAAGGGTGCATGTCAAGAGGATGAGGCCAGGCTCTTTTCAGTGGTGACAGGACAAGGGGCAACGGGCACAAACTGGAACACAGGAAGTTCCATCTGAACATGAGGAAAAACTTCTTTACATTGAGGGTGACAGAGCACTGGAACAGGCTGCCCAGGGAGGCTGTGGAGTCTCCTTCTCTGGAGATACTCAAAACCTGCCTGGATGCAGTCCTGTGTAACCTGCTGTAGGTGAACCTGCTTTAGCAGGGGGTTGGACTAGATGAGCTCCAGAAGCCACTTCCAACCTCTGTCATTCTGTGGTTCTGTATGATTCTGTGAGAGACCATTTTAATACTGCATTTCTATATAACATTTTTATGACTAGTTTATACACAGTCCTGTGCACGTACCTCTCACTGCAAGAGCAGAATGAAATGAAGGAGATCAAGTAAAGCTACAGTTTTCTCTCTCTTTTTTTTTTTTTTCTTTTTTTTTTTTTTTTTTGAATCTATACATTTACTTGTGGGCAGTTTTAATATGAAGATTAATGAGTTGTCTGTAGTCCACCCGTGCATACCTAATAAGTGTGTTAATATCAGTTGAACTTAACTTTTGTCAATTGCAACACAAAACAGCCAACTCCAGTGTTTACTTGAGGTTAAGTTTTTGTTTTGCCTTCTTACAATTCTTTTGAGAGAACCTCTCTATTTTTTAGTGCTTTACATTATTTTTCCTCCCATGAACCCTTAATATAATGGTTCTAATCTAATTTCTAGAAATCCTTTGTGGTACTAGAATAGAGATTGAAAAATTAAGATTACTAACATCTGAAAAAAGTAATGTCCAAGCCAAATAATGGGACATCAATATGACCCCTTGCTACTCAGTTATTTTCTTGAGATTTGTGTTGTGGATATAGATTGGGTTTCACATCTGTAGTCAACTTTATCCATACAGGTCTCTGATGACACAAACTTTTCCCTCTCAAGCTTTGTGAGCTGTTCTTATATAACTTGTTAGCAAACCTGAACCATGACTTCTCTGAACAAAGAGGAAAACATGAAATAAGGAAACATTTAGCGATTCAGATATTCTTGTAGGAAATCATAATGCAGTACCACAGTGACAGTGTAATGGATCTCAATTCCAGATCTTGTGGGATGAGAAGGTGATTTTTATTTTAGAAATTGTTGGACAAGATGACCTCCAATGGTCCCTTTCAAGCTCAACCACTGTGTGACTTTGTGACCGAATTTATGGAAATGAGCGATGTCTGTTGATGTCTTTTCATGCTTTCTACTGATTTCTCTCAGAATCAGAAGTTAATATTGTTTCTTTAACCATACCATAATCAAAAGTTACATTATTTTCTTGCTAATAAATAGATAGTAAAACTAGAGACTGGTATTATTTTGAAATTTTCTTTTCAAAAATATTAATCTGGAAAAATGCCTCTAGTTGCGTCTTCACATTTCGGGAGACTTTTCCCCTTCCATGTGATGGATAAGAGTTATTTCTTGCAAGGTCATTTGGCTATGCGTGCTACTTCTTTATTTTTTGTTTCTCAAACCCTGTTTACCAGAGATGGATACATTAAAATGAATATGGCTATCAAGTTAGTGTTTTACAATGTATTTCCGTGCCCTTTCACCTGTGAAAAACTGCAAATGTAAACATATTTCCTGGATGATGAGCTGGGATGCAACAATTTTTCAACTAATTGGAAGAAGCAAAGCTAAGTCAAGGACTGCCAGCTAGATTTCGGTCTTAAGATACGATGATGATTATTGTGTCAAATACGATCATGAATGTAAGCCTTGAGCTGACAAGAGTTCAAGTTGGTTTTAATCAGGCTTTTATTTAGATTTAGGTCTCCTATTCAGAAATAACAGCAGCTAGGTGGAAATGAATGATTTTAAAAGTGAGCTTGGTTTCTTCTGCAAAAAGAACAGGATTGAAGAAACTTGATGTTGAAAATCTCATTGTGTTGCCACATACAAGCCAATTCAGGGTTCGTTAACACATCTGTTTATAGAAGACCATTTAAGGTGTATCGTTTGCTTAAATAACAGAAAATATAGAAGTGTGTTTCCTTTAAGGACCTTGTGGTATATACATTATGGGTTTCTTTGCATGAGCTTAAGTAAAGCTGAATCATTAGTTAAACTGATGAATGCATCAGTTATGCATTCATTTCCATGACTTAAATTGGAAAGTGATTTGAGAACAGGTAGACATATGTTAAGGAAAAGAAACACATCTCCCCAGAACTTGGATAAATTACCTAGAATATATAGAGGATACTTGCATGATAGTGAATAGAAAATTATGTCACAGACAAATCAAGTATCTTTTTAATGTAAACACCTGATAACTTTCAAAATTTAATGAGGAGAAAGAAAACAGTGCTAATCATGCACTATTTAGGAGTTAGATTTGGATGAGTCTTCCAGAATTGCACATAGGCGCACAAAATTTCAGGTATATCTACTTTCGTTGTGGCTTTTCATAGCAGAATAGTCAGACCTCCTCACTCCCACACTTTCTGTTTTGGTGCATTTATGCTTGTCTCCGCTCTGCTAAATTGTCCAGAATTGTTGTTTGAAGGGTTACATTTTCTTCTGCTAAGAATTTTTGTCTTTGAAATTTGTCCAGAAAAAGAATTGAGGTAGAGCAATCACAGAACGTCCTGTTCCCTCTGAAGTCAGACGAAGGTTAGCCATTCATCTCAGTGGAGTTAGGATTTTCTCTGTAAGACTTTTATGTCAAACACATACTGAGTTCTGTTGAATGGAGTGTGAGTTGAGCATTGTCTGAGTTTGCTGAATTAGACTCTGGAATTTATTTATTTATTTATACATACATACATTTCCCGAGCAACAGAATTATAGTTTCTTCCTGATGTTGTTGAAACTCCTTAAAAATAATTTAAAGTATTACTCTGTATTCTCATATTACCTCTGGTTATAGTTCCTGTTGTGTTACAATCTTTCTGCAGTAGATTTCTTTCAATTACATTATCTCCTTATAGTGGGGAACTTATTCTGTACTTCAGTTTTCTGTAGGAGTCTGAAACCTCATGAATACTACAGAATAACTACACAAGATATGGAGTGCCTCTTTATAACTAATATTACTGTATTGGATTATATAGGTATAAGAAACAGTAGGCAGTCTGCCATCTCTCCTACTTAGTCAGATGCTAACCAGTTTGGTTACCACCTATATCCGAGCTGAATATTACAGAGGTGGACCTTGACCATCATCTTTATTTCTTTTGAGCAGTTTTATGCTTCTTAAAATATATTGACATACTGGAATAGTTATTTTAAAATATTTTGAGTCAATTGATCTGTCAGCACCTTTGTGTAATGTAAGTACTACTTAAGGCCCATGTTTTAGAGGAAAAAAACTAATGTGTGTGTTTATCTAAGTGTTCATTTAGTGTTACTCTCACGCAAGGTAAGACGATACATGGTGCAATAAGAACTGTAAAATGCTGTCAGAGAAGTTTTCCAGTCTGGAAACTTCAGCTTCTTTCTCTTGCATGGTAACAAATCACTGTTCTGCTAGGCCACCAAGCTCAGCCCTCAGAGGTTGCAGCTTTAAATGAAAGCTATGCTAACAGTTTAATAGTATCCTTTGTGAGCCCTAATTGATTTCATGTAATGCCATCAGTGCATTTCACAGTCTTATTAAATTTAGTTGTTTCTCCAGTAATTAAGGGTAAGAAAACAAGTGCCTTTAGAATAGAATTATTTTCATAATCGGTTTTAATTACAGTTCGCCATCTTAGAAGGCAAAGATTTTATCTTAAAAAATTGTATCAAAGTAATTAATATGCAGTTTATTAGATGGCACTGTTGACTGCCTTGGAATCTCAAAAGAATTATATGTTTTGGAATGCAAGGAAAAACTTAATTCTACATATTACAGACCATGAAGTGTGAAGAAGATTTAAACAGAACAATAATCTTTTTGTTTCTTTTGGTAGAATAAGAGATGAGTTTTGTCTGTTTGGCTTTAGTTTTGATTTTCAGATTTATTCTTTCTCTGACTTCTCTTTTTAATAATTCTGGAATACCAGAATTATTAAATGTTATCTTGCCATGTTTTGTTGGTGCATTATTTGAATGATAGAAGGGTTAGACTGGAATCTGTTCCACGAGTTCAGAGAACTGGGGGTGGTATATGTGGGGTTGTTTGTTGGGTGTTTTTGTTGTTTGAGGGTTTTCTGTTTGCTTGTTTTGTTTAGGGTTTGTTTTGGGTTTTTTTAAGATGCTTCTTTTAAGTTTTGACTCAGGGCTATTTAGCAAAGCCTTTTGAGTGAGTCCATCAGAATATTATTCTGTATCTACAAGTCATTTTTAATGATACTTCATGTATCTGTGATTGTTGTGTGTTGTTCAGATTTCCTTTTCTTTAGGGAAATGTTAAGATTTACTCTCTGGAAAGTGATTGATTTTAATGAAAATTTATCAGGAGATTAGAAATCCCAAGTAAACATAAATGTTTTCAGTAACATAAAAGATAATGTGTAATTAGTTTTAATTACAAAGGAATTAAAATGATCCACTTAGCTTCATTAATGATTTTTCTGCAGTTCACGATGTAAGTCTGATAATCTATGGTTATGATGAACATAGGAAAAATGTAAATGTTTTTATATATTCTAGACACATAATATATTCTATATTCTTGCCAAGGCAAGAAGGGAAAAGGAGACAAAAGCAATGGGGGCAAGAAAAGCCTGTTAGAATAAATTCTCTCTAACTGTCTCTCTGCTTGCATTCCATTAAGAGGCATTTTAGGAATGTGGAATCCCATAAGTGAGCAAAGTATAAGAAGAGAATGAAATTATTTTTTAAAAGTGTGATGAGGACTTTTCCTCTGTGATAACACAGATCCTCTCTGCTCATGCTAGCAGTTGCTTATTTAAAACGAGGTTATTTAAAGGTCTTATACAGAAATCTATGTATGTGATTTTGTGCCCCAGGGTACGGTATTTCTTTTGCTTTTCACAACTCTTCTCAATCTGACAAATAATGATGTAGAAGAAATGAGGGATTAATATCCAAGGCTGATCTTAAACTTCATAGATAAACACAGATTTGTCCTTTTTCCTTCTTTCTCATTTAAATATCAATGATGCCTTAATAAAGAAAAGGAACAAACAGTCCAAATTCAAAAATGTGTTTTTAAATTGCTTTAGTGTCTTTAATAACAAAGAGCAGTTCAAAGGAAAATACTAGGGGGGGCTGACGATTTTTGTTATTTTCGTACAGTGTCTGGCTATTTTGAGAAGAGCTATAGCAGGTATAAGACTAGAAACAAGCCAGCTAATGAGCAATAGCAAAAGACATAGTTTCTCTCTCTTGCTGCATCCATTTCCCTAAGTATATAAACACCAGAAACATTTTTTAATACAACATATATTCTGGTTTTGCAGTTTTACAATAGAAAAACTGGTCAGGAATAAACAATTGCATCTTGCTTAGTAGAGTGAATAACTGCTCTTTGAAGCATTTTCCCCCTTGTGTCAACAGGGTTTTAAGAAAGGACAAATTATATGGACTTATTACTCTGATCAGGAGACGGTTTAGGGTGTTCTAGTTTGAGTATCTGAAGAGACTGTCATAATTTAGGAAACTGAGCGTGTTTTTCTTTCCTGCCGAAGTAAAGAGAATCAGCAGAGATCTATGTTTATTGTTTGTATTGCAGCAGCTGTTGCACTTAGCCTCTCTGTATGCACCTGGATTACACCTGGAACTGAAAGTGATTTCACTGGTTATTCATATGTAAACAATATGGATAGTGCAGCGAAGGCAGAGATGGTCTTCCACTTATCTGAAGACACTGATAGTCAGCTTTCAGCAAGTAGATCATCGTGTTGAAAAATAAATGTAAGCCAGAGAGAAGTACAGCACATCGAAATACAGAAAGAAATACATCACTGGTAGGAATACTGTTCATGTGCCTGAATCAGCAGGGCAGAACCTGTGTGTTCCCATTGGGCTCCAGGAAAAGGCATTTTTTTCCTTGTTTATTCAAAGACTTTCCCACCACTGATATGAAATTTCAGTTTTCCACTTCAACTGTCTTCAGGGAAATATTAGCAGTGATAAAGATCAGGCAAAGAGTTCTAGAAAGTTGTTGTTGCCTTTTCAGAGGTAGCTTTTTTCGTCAGGTTTGTCCTTTAGTCCATATAGGAAGGGACTAAAGCACAAAATGACTGCCCTGAAAGCCTGTCTTTCAAGTACAAAATTCTGTACCAGCACACCAAAGCTTTCCTGGTTCCTCATTTGGAATAATGGGAGGATAAGGACCTGTGGATGAATGTCAGCTACATCTAAACACTGATCTCTAGAGTGGTTTGGATGCTGATGTTGTAGCTCTGCATTTAGTTGCACTTTGAGGCTTCCTAACAGTGTGCAACATAGAAGCGACTTCAGAGGTAGGTTTGCACACAAATGAGCGACCTCCATCACTCTAGGATCAATTTGGTGAAGAATGCTTTCCAACAAGCCAGAGAAAATAGCGATGGTAAGATGTAAGCATGTATATATAAAGATCATTCAGAAAAATGAAATCCACATACACATGCCAATGCTCTACAGGAGAGAAAAGCTGGTAACTTTTGTCATGATGTTCAAACTAAAAGGAGCATGTAAGCAAAAGTGTTACTGGTAACATACTATGTGTCCCTGAATGAGGTGTCAAGCTGCTTGAGATCCAGCAAACCACATGAAAGCCATACTTAAAATGCTGTCTCAGCATAGTTTTCCACACTTTGCGTGTATCAGCCATTCCAGAGTTAATCAGCAGATTAACCACTTACTAGCATATATTAATGACTTTAATTGGCACTATAGAATATAGTCCCAAGGTTCTAGAAGCAAGTTCCTCTAAACAGCCTTTTCAAAATAAGTGAGTATGATTTTGAATTTTCATTTCAAAATTCTATCAGTAATAGTTATTTTAAAAATTTAATGTTCATTTTAAGAATTTTATTTTCTTTTCATATCTGTGACATCTGCTTATGTTCCCATTTTATCTGAGGTTAAATTATTCTGCCTTTTTGATAGGTTCTTTATCAGTCCAAGTTATAGCAGCTGAAGAAGAGTTACCAGTAAGAGCTTAAATTTATTTAGTAGTAAAAATTAAATGTTCCAATAAAGCTCTGCAAATGTTCTTTTGTCACACCATTGGAAGGGATATGATCCTCATGAAAAAGTGCAAACTGCTTTCAGCATTAGCAGGAAGGTGTATATAGTTCTAGTTGTCTGTGATACTTGGCTCCAGGAAAAGGGAAATTCAGATAACTTTTTGGTTTTTTAATTGTATGGAATCATAATGTCAGAAAGGAGAAAATATAGTTATAGAGAGAAAACCACATGAACTATAGAAGTAAAACCATTTACTGGTATTTGTCAGCCGGTAGTCCAGGATATTTTATTTTACGTCTCAGTTTGATAACATTAGATCACTACAGTCTGCAGATGGAAGTGTGATTTAGTGATCTACTGAACACTGAACAATGCAGAATTTCTCAACTGTTATTTCCTTCAAAGAAATACCTGTGGAACCAAAATGTGTTAGTTTGTCCATTACGAATATTTTCTGTGCTCACTTTTCAGTACATTCCCTTACATGTTATGCATTCTGTATTAACCCAGTGTAGTGTACATTGGCATAGTGCTCTGCACTTACTATATTTCCTGTTGAGCATCTCAAAGCATTATTTAAACACTGACCCTCGCAACATATCTTATAATGTAAATAAGCGTTACAATTTCAAATAGACAAACAGATACTAAGAAAATGTGAATGATTCATTCCAAATTATTTAGCAAATACTATGGCTGAAGAAAAATCTGTTATGGAGCCTCTCCAAACACTGTGTTCCTTGCATGATATGGGATTGGGGACTGTTGAATGAAGTGCTCTTGCAATCAGTTTAAAGAAACCATCATTCCCACACCTCAGCACTTTGTCTTCTTGTTCGATTCCGTAACAAGATGTTTGGTTGTATAGATGTATTTTGTAGTATAAACTTATTTTGTAGTGTATATTTATTTTAGATGCATATCACAGGACAGGCTCTGACTTTTAGTTAATAATACAGTACCTCCTTGTGAACTTAAAGATCACATAGATTTCAGATAACTTAATTATCTCTTGCTTATCTTCCCAAACATTTCTAAATAGCTATGTTTTAAAAATATTAGCTTTAAAAGTTCTCCTCAGAGTAACGTCTTGTAGCAGAGGCTGGTATATTTTTTGGCTATATTTTTTAATGGATTTTTTAAACCCTTAAAAACTTTTTCCTGTGACTATAAATGTCCACATTTATACACATTGTGTGACTTGCTTCCTCTGATGTGCCTCCACTTTCTCTTTATCTTGAAGCCTTCAGCTAACACATTCTTAAGAGAGTACTATAATTTGTGTCCTGCAACAAAGCTTATTTGAGAACTAGAGTTGGTCGGTCCACTGCCACTGATGCCACTAGTTCCTAAAAATCAGTCCCCAGACTAGATCAGGGACCATCTTACATTACGAGGGGCAATGGTTTTAAACTAGAAACAGGTAGATTTAGATTGAATATTAGGAAGAAGCTCTTTACCATGAGGGTGGTAAAGCACTGGAACAGTTTGCCCAGAGGCATGGTGGAGGCCCTGTCCCGGGAGACATTCAAGACCAGGCTTGATGGGCTCTGGGAAGCCTGATCTAGCTAAAGATGTCCCTGCTCACTGCAGGGGGGTTGGACTAGAATGACCTTTGGGGGTCCCTTCCAGCCCAATGCATTCTATGATTCTACGAAAATTGAAAGTATGAAAGCTTTAGGTAATTTACCATTGTAGTCAAGAAAAAAATTACTCTGGTTCAACAGATGTGTACAGACAAGGGAGGAGGAATTAAATTCCAGAAGTGCTTGTCTCCATGTTTTGCAGAGGGAATGTAGATGCCTATGTTCTGAGTGCTTAGATGAAAGTAAGATGAAACCCACCTTTAGTATTTCTCACATGAATAAGAAGCTTTAGTTATACCACTATGAGCTTATTTTTGTATCATAAGAGTGCAAAACAGGATCATTCCATTAAAAATAATTTTTATTATGATTACCTTTCAGTATTTCAGCAGTATTTTGTAGTGTTCCTACTGTCTTCCATTTACACTATAATGTATTTCTGCTTACTTCATGTTATTTTCTTACAGCTTGCACTCACTATGGAATTAAACATATTTGGATGATACAGTATAAAAAGAAAGAATCTTTATTTTGGTTTTGTGCAATAATTTCTTGTTCAATATATGTATTTTTGCGGCCCCCCCCCTATAATTTTGTACAATTTATCTTATCACATGCTGTATTTGATACTCATTTTTATTCTTATGTTTTAGACCTTCTTTTCTCTATTCTAACCTTATAATTTTGAAGTAATTAGAAAGCCAAGTGAAGCGTATTGATATGTTGCAAAGCTGCCAATGCAGTTGAGTGTTTATTGCATGTTAGATGTATCAAAATTTGAAATGCAAAGTACTAGGTATTTTATGGTGGGTGTATTAGTATGCTTATAGATAAGCAACACACTTCTGTAGGCTGAAAGAATTAAGTGCTGTAAGATTTCTGTGAGTCATAGTATAGAAGTGCCAGAAGATTATTGATAACTGAAACTTAATTTTTTACCCACATCAGTAAAATACTACGTTTTCTCATGTAGTCAGAAAGTTTCTCTAAAACATAAATTCTGATTTTCAGTAATACTTCTAATAGCTCTCCCTTTAAATATACTTTTTATATCTGTTCTTGTGTTCTTACTTTTCATAGATTAAAAATGCATTAGGTATTTACACAGGTGGATGAACATAGCTTTGGGTCCTACTTCTCAGAATATTATGTAAAAAGCTAAATATACACAAATAGACTGAAGCCCTCTTTTTTTTTTTTTCTGTTGTTAATTTAATCTCACTGTGTATTTGCAGAATGCTCTTATTAGAGCACTGCTATATATTTATAGGAATTCATGTGGATTGTAGTTAAAAATCTGCCTTTCATGTTTTGAAAGAACTGCTTGTGAAAGAAGAGTTACACCTGATTCTGCAAAGGCACTGGTCTTAGCTATCATGTTGGACATTGAAAATTGAATTAGAGTAATGCTATAAAGCATATCTTACAGTAGAATTGTGCTCTGAAGAACTGGATAAAATATTTGTAGTTTATGTAAGTTTATTCCATTTCCAAGTTCTATCAAATAAATGTGATGCTATTTTTGAACTAAAAGTGGTAGGTAAATGCAGTAGATTTATTGTACAGTACAATAAATTACCTTTTCCAGGTAAAAGATTTTCTGTTTCTGACTTTTTTGTAAGTTTATACTGATTTAATGTATATTGTTAGTATATTTAGATGCAATATCTGTGTAATTATTTTTTACTTTAACAAAAGAACAACAAATTCTTTCATTGCAGTTGTTTTAAATTTGAAGAGTGGCCTAACCACAAGCCATGTTTATGTTTATGTAGAATAAAGTTGGGAAAGAGCTCATGTTCACTATTTTGAAGCTAAGTGTGTCTCTCCCAAGAGGCCATAGGGGACACATTCTAATAGAGGCAGTGCCATGATGTGGAGAATTCTTATGGATGGCAACAAGTGCATCTGAGATTAAAAATCCAATCCGTTTTTAATTTATAAAAATTGGTGGATGATTTTGTAGTGAGGCATTCAACAGCTTTCTCAGTTTTTTAATCAAAAAAAGATCCAACAATAAATTCCTTTTTTTCACAAAACAGTTAGGAAAATAAAATAAGATGTTAAAGGATTAAAAATTGATAGTAATATGGTAGGTATTGTGAGATTTGATTCTTAGGGAGGATTTTTTTTTTTTTTTTTTCTGAAATGGTTATTATCTTCACCTGTACTCTGGATTTTTCTGTTCTTACTACCCTCTGCTGCAATTCACATATTTTTCGACAAGCATATAAGTAAAGTCAGTGCCACTTGGCAAAACTTGTGTTAATTTTTTGTTTCTTTTCTTACTTTAAGTAGCGTACTAAGTTTTAGGATGATATCGTTACTTAAGGAGGAGTACAACCTATTCATGACAGCAAACAGGATTTGAAATAGAGATTAGCACTTAGAAATTTAATTTCTCCAGTAAAGTTACAATAAATTACAACTTGTGAATTTATATCTGCTAAAATGTAGTATCTCAGTCTTTGTCTAAATAACCATAAAACTAGAAAGGAAACTATCTAGAAATATCCAGACCACCACAGATTCGTAGGCTGAACATAGGTGTGCATAAAATTGCATTCATTCCACTGGAAGTAACACAAATTATCAAACGACTTTAATATGTATTTTCTGAGCTTAAAAAATTAGTTACCGTGCTGATGTTAAGCAAATATGCATGTAATACAATAGCTAAGTTGCCTTCATAGACTCGTGTTAATGAACAGTATGTCATATTTTTGTGTGCACATTTCTAAATCCATATTCAGCTCAAGTGCAAAAAAATCAATGAGTGCATGTAACACCTACATTGCACGTGAAAGCTAATAGAACACAGATATACTTTAATATTTTTCAGTGCCAGAATTGCTGGAGCCTTTAGTGTTCTTTCACAATACATGATTTAGATCTTCCCCAATGATAAGATAGCCTTTGTATATAAAAACTGAATTTTATCGTGTCACTGATGGAGATCATTCTTCTAATTTTTCACATTCATATTAAAAAACCCCAAACAAAACAAACAAAAAAAGAAAACCTCCAAACATCAGTGTTGTTAGGGTTTAAGGTGTTGAACGCAATCTCCAAAGGTTTCAAGTCATAAAACCTAATAATTAAATTCATCGTACTGTGCAGTGGCCAGGAACTATTTCATGATTTCTAAAACTAAACAAGTTTTCCCACTGTAGTGATAATGACAAAATAAGGAAACAATCTTTGATTAAAGCAAATCATGAAATTCTGCTTTTTTTTTTTTTTTTTCCCAACTGTGCGCCTTTCAGGCATAGCACTTTCAAAGAAGTACTTTTGCTTAACTTTTTGCCAGATGAATTCCAGTTACTGTTTCTCATGAGAGAAGATAAAAAAGGAACCCTACCTGCCAAACATACACTGCCAGTTCTGTAGCTAATGTATCTGCAAACTTACCTTGATAGGTACCTGAAAAATACACAGCGTCTTTGCTGTATTTTGGTTTAATGATTAAGTTTTGTTTTCTTCCGAAGAGTTCTGCATTTGACTGTTTGTACTTGCGCAGGGTTTGTGAGCGTGAAGCTGCACTGGAATCAGCTCTAAGAATGTTGCAGCAATTCTACCTGGATCTTGAAAAGTTCCTTGCTTGGCTTACAGAAGCTGAAACAACTGCGAATGTCCTGCAGGATGCTACACACAAAGAAAAGATACTAGAGGACGCCAAAATGGTTCGGGACCTCATGAAACAGTGGCAGGTAAGTCAAGTGTTTTAGTTTAGAGATATGTCAGGTATCCAGAGTGCTGGGGCTTTTTCCAGTGTGCAGCTACTCAACAAAATGAAATTGCTTTTTAAAAGAGAACTGGTTCTACTACTAACCTTTAAGTCTTACTTTGGAAATTGTAGCAGGGATCTAACATGAGTCACATCATGATTCTGTCTGACATCTTTCAGCATATAACACATTTGAAAAAGTGTCTTGAAGTACAACTTTGAAATGGACAGAAAGGAAACTGCTGAAATGGGCTTTTAGATTTTTTTTTTTTTTTTAATCCCATAAAAATGAATTACTTTGTCAAGCTACAGTATTGAATTGAGCACTTGACGGACATGAGAGTATATTAAGCATTTCTGATATTTATAGAAGTTATATAAATTGCATCAAGTTTATTCTCTGTAGCTTAACTGAATTAGTTTTCCTCCATTACTTTCAAATACATGAAAAATGTTAATTTGGTATTTGGCTGATTATTGTCAACATGTTCAGTTGTGATAATAAAAAGAGGTATTCATTAAAATGTTTATAGTTAGTGGCTGGACAGTTTTCAGACAGTTGTTTTCCTCAGAAAACAAAAAAAAACTCAAAAAAGGGAGAATGTTGTGTTTGGTGTTTCAGAGAATCTTGGGGAGAACTAAAAATAATTGAGATGGTGCTGTTGAAATATGTTGTTACGCCTTCATTGTGCTTTCTTCACTACAGTTGTTGAGAGGTACACACAGATATGTCTGTGTGAGGTCTTCGATTTCTTAAATATGGGGTTTCTTGGCTGTTTGGAAGGCAGGGCCCTTTCTTCTGATGTTCCTTGATAGTATATGATTTTCGTGTTGACAGAAAGTTGAAAACTGGAAATTCCAGACACTGATGGCTCTATGCCTTAATTTATTTATGAAAAGCATACTATGAAAAACTTCGGTTATAAGTGATTATGTTGACTAAGGACGTTGGATGGAAATACTGCTACCCTCTTTTGGCAATACTGTATTAATAAACAGTTTTAACTCTTTGACTGAAATACTGCTAAACTCCTTTACGTTATACTCTGAAATCAAAGTTGTTGCTGGGCAAAAGTGAAGTCTGAACCACGTTTTCAGTAGTGATCTGTCCTTATGCTAATTTGATTTGATAGTAATATACCTTAAGACCTCATGTGTTTGTGAATTCAGTTGCATTATCCTGGAGAGCAGGTTTGAATGGAAGATAGTTCTAGACTGACTGGTTAATTTTCAATATAGTGGATCTTTTTATTCTCTAGACTAGGGGTTTGGATGTAATGGTACTAAAACAATGGAATGATCAAGAAATTGCTGAAGTTATTTTTTGTGAGATAATAGAAAAATTGATTATTTAACAAAACGGGGATACCTAAAAATTTAAGTCAAATGTTTCATTTTTAACTGTAATGGAGCTTTGTAGACCTGTTTATCTTTCCAACCAGTTTCTTGGGTTTTTTTAATTCCACATAAGAAACATCTAGAGCTATAGATGAAAGGAAAAATAAATGCATACAAGTCCATCCCTCCATAAATAATTAATGAAGTACATAGAAAATATCCATCACGTGAACAATTGCTTTGAACTGTAAGCTTTCTTCTAAAGATTTTTCTGTGATTCAGCTGAGATAAAATAAGATAAAATTTTCAGTTCTTCTTTCCAACTTTTTGGTATTTGAATATTGGGACTTATAATGCAGGAAGGGTAAAAACTGTTGTAGAGTCTCTATTTATTTCACTTCCAAAAAGCAAATATTGTTCTGTTCATTAATCTTGGCTGTACAAGGGAAATTACTCTTACATCTGAAGAAACATTAGTATGCAGAGGCAAAAAAGTGTTTGTTATGTTGTCTTTTGCTCCTAAAAGATTCATACATACCTGTCCACCAAGAGCACAACAATTTTGGACTTTAGTTAGAGTTGATGATTGCAGGAGGAAATATTTTGATAGTGTGGTTTGTTGTGGGCTTTTTTCATTTGCCTCTGTGTGCTGATCTGTCTCTATGTAGATTGACCTGGGCCTATCACTGTTTGTGCCAGCCTCTTCACATCGTTTTTAAGCCTCCAAAAGAAGTTGCATAATATAACAAGCACAAGTAGATTTTCAAATGCCCTCCTCCTGAAGCGAGCATAAGGGATATCTTTCTAAAAGCTGGTCACTTTTATTTTTTTTTTCCTTCCTCAAGTAGAAGAAAAGCAGTTCCTTATTTCTACCGGAATAAGGAATGTTCTGTTTAAACTAACAGAATGGGGGCCTTTTTTTTTTTTTTTTTTTTTTTTTTTTCCCCGAATTTGTAACTGTGAAAGACTTTTTTTTTTTTTCTGTAATTTTTTTAAGAGCTACAGTAAAGTGGCCATTCAAGATTTGCATCTTCTTCCATATCATTAAATTATCACAGATTTGAGACGTAGTCATTAACTACAATTAATTTAAAAGCATGCATCTTATTACTGTTGTATGTTCTTAGTAAGTAGACCATCATTTTTAGTTGTTTCTCTTATTAGAACAGAGATTTCAGTAACAGCAAATGTTTTAGATTCAGGAAAGTTAACTGTAAATTATTTGAACCAAGCAGTGCATTTGTTTACTCAGTAACACAATGTAGTAACATCTGTGAAACTGTTGTAGTGACCGTAGGTTTTTCTGGAAACTTTACATTATTCTCAAACAATAAAAGGTGCTTTTGTAGCAATTCACCATTACTGGAGCGACATGTGCAGGTGAAAACACAAGCTTATATAAATGTCTGTTTCTCCACTAGTACCTGATAGATTTTTCTGATGATGTGTTGTGAGTTTTATATGAAGTGAATGGACAATGCCAGGAAAAGTCAGTTGGAAACAATGTATGGGAATAAATTAGTGGACGCTATGGTTACAGGTACACTAGCAAGCTAAATGTGTCCTTGTTCCTTCTCTGGCGCTGAGGTCAGCTATAAATAAAAAGCCACATCCATGTTTACGAACTTTTCTACAGTTCACAAAGTCAAATACTCTGCTACGGTTCTTCTTATATAAAACTTCGCTAGAAAATAAATAATTTGAATTACATAACCCAATTATTCAAAAGCAAAAAAAAAGGTAAATTTATATAATTGTCTTGAGAGTGCTTAGCTGTAAAATTAATTAATTCATTAAGGTGGGTAATATTTGCAATAGTCGTAACACAGTGCTCCATATCAGTAGTCTTCATTGCAAAAACTTTCTGTCCAAATAGGCACAGTTTCCTGGTAGTGGTGCAAATTTCCTGTGTAAATTGTACATGTTTATAACCAGACATATTCAAATACAGTCTATATCCTTAACATATTTTTTAACATCCAGTATATGTAGTATAACTACAAGCCATAGCATAGACAAGATCCTAAATACTTTCACCCAGGATTACAGTTTTCAAATTGACTTATTTTTTTCCCCACATGAAGTCTTTTTTTTTTTTTTTTTTTTTTTTTTTTTCCACTCAGCCAGGCTGAATCCAGATCCGAGGAAGTAAAACAAAATGGTAGCTTCTGTTTAAAGACCACTGTCTCATGAGTCCTTTGAAAGAAACTTTGATTACCTAGGTTTATAGAGTTCATAGAAGTTATGGTTAAATGTGACATTGCATTCTGGGCTGCATCAAAAGAAGCATGGCCACCAGGTCAAGGGAGGTGATTCTTCCCCTCTGCTCCACTCTCATGAGACCCCAGCTGGAGTGCTGTGTTCATCTCTGGGGTGCCCAGCATAAGAAAGACATGGATCTGCTCAAGTGGATCAGGAGGAGGGCCATGAAGATGATCAGGGGGCTGGAGCACTTCCCCTATGAGGACAGGCTGAGAGAATTGGGGTTGTTCAGACTGGAGAAGAGAAGGCTCTGGGGAGACCTTATAGCAGCCTTCCAATACCTGAAAGGGGCCTATAGGAAGGCAGGGGAAGAACTGTTCACAAGGGTTTGTAGCGATAGGATGAGGGGTAATGGTTTTATGCTGGAAAAGGGTAGATTTAAGTTGGACATTAGGAAAAAGTTCTCTAATATGAGGGTGGTGGATCACTGGAACAGGCTGCCCAGAGAGGTATTGGAAGCCCCATCTCTGGAGACATTCAAGGTCAGGCTTGATGGGGCTCTGAGCAACCTGACCTAGTTAGAGATGTCTCTGCTTATTGTAGGGGGGTTGGACTAGATGGCCGTTGGTTGTCCCTTCCAGCCCAATACATTCTATGATTCTATGATACAGACTTAAATCTATGTTCTTCGTGTTGTTCTTTATGCAGTTGCATGGACTGGAATAATGTGAAAATAATTGTTAGGAATTCTGAAATGTTACGAATCTTTTAATCTGATATTCTTAGACAATAGGTATAAAGCAGAGTTTTGATAAAGAGTTCTTTATATAAATAATGAAAAACCTAAATTTCTGAATTCAGTAGTATCTTCATCTCCTTGTCACTAAATGTGTATCTCGCCTTTAGTGATCTAGCAGTTTTCTGCTTTACACTCTCAAGCTTTAATTTATTTTTTAAAACAACTAGGAAAATAATGTCTTGTTGTGTGGAAAGCATTATATATAGCAGAAGTCGCTTGTCTAGGAAAATCTTATATTTTTAAGCATTTCTTTTGTTTTTCATGTTCAGAAACCCCCAGCTCAAATGTCATTAATAAAGATTAATCTTCCCCCAGTACGTAGCAGTTCATTCAGTAGTAGAAGGAGGAGGGTGAGTCTTACATAACATAACTGCACATTCTAATTACTTGATGATGTAATTAAACTGTTGCATTATAAACACACTGTTTGCTTACATAGGCACATATTTGCATGCATCATTTGTCTGAACTGACAGCAATGTAATAGTTGAAGTGATTCACAGTTAGAACACTTTCTGGAGAATTTTCAAGGATACAAACCTGTTACTCCAAGGAGTTGTGTAATTACGTGCTGCTTTTTATTGTCTAGTTGAAATATATCATGTGTCCCCACGAGGCTTGGTTTGATAAGTAACCATATGAAGGAGATGAAAATAATTAATTTTACTTTCTGCTTTCGTACTTC
Organism: Leptosomus discolor; assembly: GCF_034619465.1. NCBI lineage: Eukaryota > Metazoa > Chordata > Aves > Leptosomiformes > Leptosomidae > Leptosomus > Leptosomus discolor. The sequence goes on along the minus strand of NC_141391.1, from coordinate 91,977,384 downwards.
TAGTGAAATGAATTCTCAACTGTGTTAATTACTCCTCTGGTTTGTCATTTTAACAATCATTATATGTGACATTTTATACAGCTTATGTAACATTAGATATAATTTTGAAGCTAGTGTGGATTTATCATGTTATTTTTATGAATGCAATCAGTTAATATTAAGCCTGTAGATTAATTTAATCACAGGGTTTTTTCACTGAAATTTGGCAAAGAATACCGCATGTGACACCTAGTTAAACAGTAACAGGAGAATACTTTATACTATGTACACAGGTTACCAAATGTATCTGAAATAATCTGTGATGACTGATGAATTATTGGTAATGTAGACTAACTAAAAGTATGACAGCATATGATAAATGAAGGAAAGTTAATAACTTTGGCATGAAATACACAGCACATTTATTTTTATTACCATCTTCATGCTCACTTGACCTATAACCTAAGTAGTTTTCCATTAGATGCAGGAGTTTTGCTGCTAATAATACGAAAAATATGCAGTGCCTTAAGTTACACCTAAGAATGTATAATATGGAGAGTAACCGTATTTTCTCACAGTGTTGTTTTTATCTAAAACAAGGAGCATGAACAGCAGGCAAGGGACTCTTGTCTCTTTTATTCCTATCAGTACTTCAAAGGTACTCGCCTATTTTTAAGGTGTCCAAGCAGCTGTTTCCTCAAATAGTGGGAAGGTGAGCTGGATACATACTCCTGACTCTTCTCAATTATTTAGCAGTATAGGTTCTTTGAAAGAATAAATTTCTTTCCAACTTATTTCAAACAAAATTTACATATAATTGCTCAGCACAGTTAATTTCGTGACGTGATGTATGGATTAGATGATAAACCTGTGATGCAGTGAACAGATTATCTGTGACATCCTTGCTCAGTTCAGTTGACTTTACTAAAAAAATGTAATAGTAATCAATTTTCTAGTACTTCCAGTCTCTGTACTGAAATACTTTCTCACATCTGCTTTAAATTGTTCTCTTAAAGCTTTAAATATCAAATATAATCTTCTTCCCTCATCTATTTTCTTTTAAAGTTTAATCTACCAGATTTGCCTTTTACACTAACCTGATACCAATTCTGAAACAAAATCGGTTCCATAGTACCTGAAATAGAATAACAACTGTCGGAGCCAACTTACTCCATTGAGTAACAGAAGAGAAATTCCAAAATCTAAGTTTTAACACAAGTGATATTATAGCCTAATCTGAGACAGAGCAAGATACTGTCTCAGAGTGAAAAGTTACCATACGGATATTGGAAAATATTGAGTAATATTACTTTGAAAACACCTTGTCAAGAATTCTTCAGTACTGTGATTGGTGGTCATGAGGGAGGGGAATGATGTTTCTTTATTGTTAACAGCAAGTGCCAAACTGACCCAACAAAACCTCTGTGAACCTACACTTGCAGTTTTGCCAGGTGTGGAATTCCTGACTGGAGAGAAACTCCCTCATGGCCTGTGACTGTGTTGTGGTTATGGCACTCATTTGCAGCCATTCCTGTTGAGACCAAATGCTTGAATCTGAATGTTTTCTATCAGAGCTGAGTGCCTGCTCACCCAGCTAATACTAGGAGAAGTTTTTCTTCATCTACCTTGGACTGATTTAATTTTGTCTTTAAACTTCAATCTGGGACATTTGCGGCAAAAGCAGCAAACAGCACCCTTGGGCGCATTAGGCGAAGTGTTGCCAGCAGGCTGACTGGTGATCCTGTGCTCCATGCTGGTGAGACCCATGTGGAGTGCTGGGTCCAGGATTGGGCTCCTGAGTATGAGACATGGACTTACTGGAGGAAGCCCAGCGAAGGACAGCAAAAATGATTAAAGGTTTGGAGCTTCTTTCGTACAAGGACAGGCTGAGAGAGTTGGTGCTGTTTAGCCTGGAGAAGAGAAGGCTCAGGGGGATCCTATCTAGATGTGTAAATACATGGCAGAGAATGTGTAAAAGCAACAGGGCCAGGCTCTTCTTGGTAGTGCTCAGTGACAGGACGAGAGGTAGTGGGCACAACCTAAAACATAGGATGTTCCAGGTTGGCATAAAAAAAAAAATACTGTGAGGATGGTCAGATCATAAAACAGACTGTACAGAGAGGTGGTTGTATCTCCATTACTGGAGATCTTCAAACCCTGTCTGGACATGACCTGGAGCAACCTGCTTTGAGACAGGAGGATTAGATCAGGTTATTTCCAGAGGTGCCTTCCTGCCTTGACTGTTTTGTGATTTTTGTGATCTCTGATCAAGTCACATAATCACCAGTCATATAGTCAGTCATTCTGTAGCCTAATTAATTTCTACTTAAATATACAAATGGAAAAGCTTTAATATGAGAAAGTAAGAAACTGAAAACTTTCTTGCTACCTCTTGAGAAAATTTCATAAGTGTCTCCTAGGAGTTTGAGTAATGTGTTTAAGCGAGTGAGGAGGAAAAGTGGATAGTAAAAGGAAAAAATGAAGTAAGGAGAAGCGACCACAGAGAATAAAAATAATTATATATTTGAAAATTAATCTTATCTTAGTGAAAACTGATGGGGAGATTGAAAGGTAAGTAATGAAAGTAGTACAAGTATTTTTCAGAGTACCATAAATTAAAATTGGGTTTTCTTTTTCTTATGCACAGAATTAAAATTGCAACCTTTGGCCTCAGAGTGTTTTCTTCTCTTAATCCATTACTCTTACACCTAAAATAAAGATTTCCTCAAAAGTTATCATCCAAAGATGAATGGTGACTTGCTTGAAATAATTATTTTTTTTAAATTGGGATGAACCTTGGTAGCGTATTATTAGATTGATACATTTCTGCAGAGTGGGAACTGTTACCATAGCTCTGGATTGAGACTTCCTACAGGCTACAGTCCTTCTGATTAGGTCTATTCACATTGATTTCCTAGTTTGCTGGTAAGATCATGTATTTTGATAGTAGAATAATGTTTCATGTTAATACCTGTATTTATTTGAATGCATTGGATGAAGGAGAAAGAAGTAAGTTACAACATATAAAAAGGTAGCTTCTGGCAACTCTGGCAATATACCAGTGCATAGCGTTATAAATGTGCCTGAAGAGTAGGACAAAGATGGTATCTATGTTCAGTCAGGTTCTGTGGTGTATTTTTATTTTTATTTTATGGACCATACATAGATGGATATGAATGGCACAATAATCTAGTTGCAGAAAGGGCCAAAGACACTTTTAAACAAAGTTTAATGTCATACTACTCAACTACATTGTGGTTAGTGCACTGCTGTAGAAGGCACAAAGATAAAGATATTGTTGGCTCAAAAGTAAATAATCTACAGCCCTATAAAAATGGGTAAAACTGATGAAATCAATGAGACTTCTTACGCACATAGATATAAATGTATATTTGTATTTGAAGCTTTAAGTCCTAACAGACATGTAAATGAGTAGCCCTTTCAAATGCATTCTAAGGATCAAACCTGAAAATAAATTCAGGTATGTTTGTTTATTTGTGTTTGTTTCATACTACTGTAGTTTGTCATCTGGATTAGGCTTGCTGGTTTGTGGTTTATTTTCCCTTCTCACAGAAGTAACAGTTTTATTAAAATCTGCTTAACAGCCCAGCGTGTGGTCAAGCGGTATCTTATAATAGTGATACGGCAGTATTCCTGCTATCTTCTGAGACTGTGATTTTGCTCCATTCAAATGAGTGGCAATTTCAGCGTAATTTCCATATGGTGGTATGTTTTGAAGTAGGTAAGGATATGAAAAGGGAAACAGGAAGATCTCAGTGTTGGGGGAGGAACAACACAGAAAGAAAAGAAGCGAAGCTGGGAAATGGAGGCGCTGTGTAGACTCAAGTTACTGCATAGTGTGATGTTAGGGGAAAGCTGAATACTTTCACAGGGTAGTTTAGATGCTGATTCTCAATGGGGAAGGTGATGTCACACCTGTTCTTAGCTGGATATCAAAGAGAAGTGGCCAGAAAATCAGCAATGAAACAGATACATAGATGTTGCTACTTCTTGTCAAACATTTTGTTTTAATTATTTTAATTTGGATAACCTTTACCATAAAAACAGAAAAAGTATTGATGCTGCAGCTTATCTAGGAGTGGATACATTAATGATGTATTCTGCGTCTGCCGTTCCTGTTTCTTAAACCTAGAACAAAATGCTACTTAATGCTAGAAGGTAAAAGGCTTATTTTATTAAGTGATCTAGTACTTAGTTACTAAAGTGACATGTAGGTGTTCTTAAAACTTATTCCGAGGAAAATAAACAGCTCTTAATTGTCAGAAATCTCACAAATAAAGTGTTTGGAAACAAGAAGATAAATTCTCGTTTTCATATTTCCTCGTAATCAAAGTAGAAGAAAAATCCCATTTGTCAAATGTGTTAAATAACACAGTACATGCTCGCTTGATTGACTTATGTTTTTCCTCTTTAAAAATTTATTGAGTGCTCCAGAAGGATGGTCCTGTTTTCACTTGCAGACCAGCTTTCAAACACTATCAGCTTTAAAAACAGACTTTTTCAAACATAGATCAGATGGGAAAAGCTTTTCTAGCATGAAGTGTGAGGTTGTGTTGTATTAAGCAAAATTATTAGAGGAGAGCATGGAAAATCATAAATAGAAATGGGTAGAATGGATAAGATGGTTTGCCATTGTTCCTGAATAGGTTCCAACTCCGACATTGTCCCCCGACCTTATAATATATTTAGGATGCCTCATCCCTGTTTGTGTAGGCTTTTCTAAAATGTTATCTCCCACATCCAAAGAAGTGAATGAATGGGCTCTCTCACAGTCTTACTAAGCGTATGCCATGGTTCACTGTAGCCCATCAACTTGAAGTTACAGGAATAAGATTGAACGGTTACCGAAACTTTGAAGACACTTGCCTAGGATCGTCTGTGATCATCAGTATTTACTGGTATTTACATTTAGTTCTTCCATTTACTTTGTATTGTTTATAGCAGATTTATTTGAAAAGTGAGTAATCGATAAAAACTGTTTGCGAATACCCAATGGTAGCTTTTAATATATTCTTCTGATGAGCGTGAAAGGGTACCTGTGCCTTTTGCAATTATACCTCATACAGACTCTTCAAAACGCATGGCTGACGCACACCTAATTTTTTGTTCACGAGATCAGATGTGAATTTTCCCAAGGCAGGTAAAAAGAAAAATGGTTATACTGTGATAATTAACATGTTAATATAAAAAGGATAAATTATATAGTGCATAACTGAGGAAAAGTATTAATTTTGGCTTAGGGCAGATATATTCCTGAGTACGTAAGAAGGCAATAATGACCTCAAAGAATACAAATAAAGGATAAAATAAAACACAAATGCTTTTCAGAGACAAGTTCTACTTGTTTTGTGAAAGGTTTTTAGAGTGTAATGAGAAAAACAGTTGTCTTTAAGAAGAGCAGCAAATTTTTCCTTTTTATGACTATATAGCTACCATAGCACAGGTTTTCTGCACGTGAATTTACACGTTTTCACAATACTGGCTATTCTGTACTGTGCACTGTGCGGCAATTGTATACTGTAGCATGGCAAATCCCACTACCAAACTGACAGCATGTTTGACAAGAATAACTTCGTCTATATCGTCACCAAGTGAATGCCCCAGTTCATTTTCTGTCAGATGTTTAGACTTTCTCTCATTCAACTGCTGACAAGAAGTTGAATCTCTTCTGTCAGTACAAAGTTCCACATGTGCATTTATCCTTTTGTGACACATTTTTCATTTGAATAATTTATTTTCATTGTCTACCATTTCATTTTGCATGTTTTCTCTTGGATTCTGGTTCCAGTATGTTGATGGTCACCACAGAACTCGCCATTTGTCCCACATATGAAATAAAAGATTTTTGTCTTAGAGTGATTAGTGGTGCAGAATCATTATCTCAATCTGTTTTGTAACGATTCCAGTGGGTTCATCACCTGTTATTGCTGAACATAATAGCAACTTCCTCGAGGAAGACCTTTGTCCTCCTTTGTGGCAGCGCTGTAATTATGTTAGGAGATACTAAAGTGATGTTCAGGATTTTCCTTTTGGGTAAAAGGCATGTTCTTTGGGAATTCTAGAAAGTCAGCCTTAAATTATGGTTACTTACCACACTTTTGCTACATTTTGACTCAGTAAATTAACTAGATTTGAGTTTATCTTCTCGGAAATTGTTAGTATAATAATTGCATTTTCAGAGGTTGAATATTGTAACAATAATATATAGCTACTTAAATGTGCATTAGTACTTTTTCCAGGGTTTTAATTTCTGATTTTGTGTTGTCTCTTCTCTGGTTTTATGTATACTTTCCTGTGCGGGGGGAATCATCTTATGTTATGATATCTACCAAGTACCCTAAAATAGCAGTATTGAGCTGCTTAGCATGAGATTGAATGGCATTATTTAGAGCCTATGACACTGGAAATCAGATGTAGGCTCACATAAATTCTATTATACAAGTTCTTCTGTTATATTTATATATATATATATTCTGTTATCATTCATATCTGTTCTCATCTGGTTTTAGGATTATACACTTTCAGATAACCTGTTCAACTTGTGGGGTACATTTTTTTTTTTTTTTTTTTTTTTTTTTTCCGAATAATCTTGTCATCTGTGGATTTTCTTTAGGTGAAGTTAGGAGAATGTGTCCTTAAACAGTAGTACAATCAGCCACAAGCTCTGCTGTTTGTTTCCAGGTATCAGCTGTTACCTACTGAATAATCAGATTATAGAAATACAGTATGTCACCTCTTCAGTGTTTTGTCTGCCTTTACGTTTTTTAGAGACCATGTAACCAGTTGGTTGTGTGTCTGCCACCTGTCATTACTGGAATACTGTAGGTGGTAGGGTTGAAGAGACAGCTTCTGACACTTATTTTTAGGTGTCAACCATGTAAATGTGAGATAAGCGTTTAAGCTTCCATTTAGATTGGCAGAGACAGTGGAATCTGGGAAGGTATTTGGCTGGCCAAATGTGGTTATCCCATTGTCTTCGTCTCACTAGCAATGCAACAGCAGCTCATGTTTGTACCTCCTCACACCATGAAGAAATGTCCAAGAGGCATTTCTGAACTGGCATTGCTGCAGGGGTTTGTGCTACCCAGCTCAGCTTGGTTGCAACACCTGTTCTTCCTAGTTCTGCACAGACAATGCTAAGAGAGAAACGCTTCCAGAGGGCAGTTTAGTCCAGCTGAGACAGGGCTATTTGCCTTCTGCAGAAGCATATGACTCTCCTCTGACTTAGAGATAACCTAGGACAAGTAGCTAACTAACTGGCTACAATAGGTGCCTAAACTTAGTGTGATTATACATGCATAAAATGTGTGTGTGTGTCTGTGTATTCTGTCTCTCTCTCTCTGTTGGTAGTGTAAATGTTAATGGTGGGTTTTTGGTTGGTTGTTTGGGCTGGGATTTTTTGGGGGGAGGGGGGTTGGGGGTCTTTTGTTGGTTTGTTGGGTGGTTGTGTTTCTTTTTTTTTACTTCTTCATTTGGCTGTCTTTTACCTAAAAGAGGTTGAAGAGCTTATAGTTTCATGTAGGTCCTACCACTCAGTGTATTTCTAAATTGTGCAATTCCCCATGAGGCGATAGAAGAGAACCAAAATGTAAACTCAGACGGCTGAGGTCACTTTTTCCCCAAATGATAACCATGAATTTAGTTATAGATGACTATGAAGGCAGATGTCTAGAAAGTTTCTTGTGCCAGATCACTCCAGGTTTTAAGCTCTGTCTTCTGCTGACCCACCTGTCCACATGACTGTCCCGTGAGACAGTGACATTTGTTTTGGTTTTTCTCTGCTTCAGTGAGAAATGTTGTTCTGGCTTGTGTTGCCTCTTCATTGTCACCAGGTGGGAAAGGTGTTAATGCTTTCTGTTCTTCATGTATATCTTTCCCATAGAAAAATTCCTTGAAACTGAATATTTGTTCACTTAAGAAAAGGGTTTCAGCCCCTTTATGCCACTTCTTGGAGTGGCGGCTTTCTCACTGTTGCAGAAAAAGGGTTTCACTGCTTCAGTTCGACTGGTGTAGCTGTCAGGACATCTGAATGGGCTCAGCTATGAACCTACCCCGTAGCTACCATAATCAGACAGACTTTTGCCCATGAATTCTTCGTGCGATTCTGCTGTATGCCGAACTGCTGCTGCTTCTGAGGGGAGGGAAGGGAGTGGGGTGAAGAGAACCCACACCAAAGTACAGAAATCCATTTGCCTTCTGTTACTGTAGCTTATTGCCTGTCTTTGGTAGCAGTCAGTAACTGAGCCCAGGGAAACAATTTTTTTAGTACTAAAAAATGAGGCAGAACAGACCTTGAGAAGGGAGGCATAGTGGGCAGTGAGTTTATCTGCTATGCTGTACAAACAAAAGGCGGATCTCTTTACTTTCAGGTATGTGAAAGAGACGTGATGCTCATTTTCTTCAGATTTGTAGAATCCTTATTCTTTCCTCCCTCTCTCGCTCTCTGCTTTTAGTGTCCCTTGTCACTTTTCTATTAGATAATTTGGTCATTAAGACAAGGAGTAGTCTTTTTAGGGTTATGATATGTTTCAGAAGTTATTTATGCCAAGCTATTTTCAGAGTCTGGTTTAGCATTTACCTGCAAGTGCCAGTGATTTGTGGTTTAGATATGCTAATCTAAGGCCCTCTGTGATTTAAAGCTGTACTGGAGTGGCTGCAATAATACAATAGGTTTTTGCATTAGTCCTTTTGTGGAGGATAACTCTGCTGAATAAGAATACAGCTGGAAGAGACTGGAGGAATTGCAGGAGTGGTCTGAAACTTAACCGCCCATTTTTGCCTCTGCAAATTAGAAGCTTTCAGCTGACCAGATTACATCTAAAACAGAAGGCGATGCTTATGAAAAAATACAGCAAAGAATACATTGCTTATCAGCTAGTTGGTTAGGTTGCTTTTAGTATGATATACTAACAGTCACCGGAGGTGTTGGTATGTGAGTGACATCATCTGAACTGTTGATTTAAGAAAAATGCCTTCAATTCTTTACTGTCTCTTTAGTTGGAAAGATAATGCAAAACCAAAAGAAGCCGTGAGCACCAAGAAGCATGCATACTAATCAGTTCAGAAGGTGAACGTGTTTATTTTCTTGTACCTTTCTTACTTTGCATATTTATTTCATCTTAGAAGTCTCTACAGCTTATAGAGGCTTGATTGACAATTTTTTATTAGTCAAAAAGATCTTCTGTCAGGTTACACTGAATAATTTGTTATGAATTAACCCTCAAAAGAGTCTATGAGACTTATTTTTTTTTAATGCCGGAATTTTAATTTCTGGTGTCTGAATCAGATATTACAGATTTTTAGAGGACTATTGCTAGTGGAGCAAGTCTGAGAGTTAAGTAACTACTTCAGAAATACTATACATTGTCTTCTGTATTTAACCTCCTTAATTTTAATTTCTACCTCATGCTGCTGGTTTGGACACAATTTTAATTACTGTTTTTTCTGAAACTACTTCATAGTTCAGCAAAAAAATAATAGCAAGATGCACTTCCTAGAGGACTAAGTACAAAACCCAAAAGATTGAGTCACTAAATTTTGTTGTTGAACTTCAAAGGGTCTTTTGCTGGGGAAAGCTATAAGTTGTCCTGCTATTTTTTGTACTGTTTATATCAAAGTGTATTTCACTGATCTATAAATGAAGTGGCAAATCCTTTCTTGCCATAAACTGGAAACCTGCTGGAAGCTGCCAGATCAAAGCTACAAAATAAACCTGTTCGCACTTATGTTACACCAATTACAGACACAACAGTACATTAACCTCAACAGATCATCTCTTCTTTTTAACTGTGGTATTGTAATTCCATGCCTTGTGAGTAAGAGCTGTAACAGTTTAAATCCCAGCTTGTTGATGGGCTTTAAAAATAAAATTAGCCATTTTATTTTAGCCTTCAATTTGTGGGACATTGAATACTGTGGGGGGCTAGCACTGCTTGAAAAATACGGCCAAGAAACGTTATTTCCGCAATGGGAGCTATTACACAACAGCTTGTTGTTTCATTATCTTGTGTTTCCTGTTAGACGTCTAACCTACACGATTTACACCCAGGTTTTGCTGGGCTGCATGCTGCCTCAGGTAAAAATAGGATGATTACCCAGTTTTAATCCGGCTCTGTGATCGGGGCATGAAAGAAGAAAGGCTGTGTGTTGTCCTTAGAGCGAACTTGCAGCTGCAGTTACATTTCCACAGCTATGAATTCCTTGCACTAAGCCCTATCCTGTTGATATCAAAAGGAATTACAGAGATTGTCAACACCTATTGTATCTGGCTCAGAGAGACTATGAACTAGGTGTTGGGGTGCAATAGAAGAAAGAGAGAGGAAGCCATGTATTTTTGGAGTTGTGGGGCTTCTTTTTTAATAATTATTTTATTTTATCTCATTTTTGAGGCTGGCTTACTTAATTTGATTTTTTTTTTTTTTCTAAATATTTTTTCTAAGATCTTTACAAGACCAGACTGGAGGTTGACATTCTCCATACTAGACTGGAGCAGATATTTAAAATAAAATATGATGGTATGAATCAGATTTACTTAATTTAGAAAATATTTTTTATTCTTGATTTCTTCTAACATTTCTGCTTTTTCATTGTAATGTAATTTTCACTGTATGTCTAAATAACTGGGAACAAATAGAGACAAGCTGGACCTGACAGAAAAAAAAAAAAAAAATTATTTTATGAGTTTAGTTAAAGAACTTTGTAGAAATCTGTCTTTATTAGCATGCTTTTTTGCTGATGATTTCTCTGTTTTCATTATGGCTTATAGCACTGTAAATTAATTTAACATGAAAGGATAAAAATGTTGCTTTTGAAATGTTTCTCATTAAATTATAAAAAAAAATATTACAATAAATAATAGAAAAGAATGCCTCTGGTAGAAGCTTCTGTTTGCTCAATTATTGCTGTACCAGGAGTGAATTATTGCAGAGCTAACTTGGAGGCAATATTATTGCAGTTACATAACATAAACCAGATGAGCTCAAAACTTCAAAAAAACAGCACCAAAAAGAAAGCGCAGGCTGGATCCTTTGAAAGTTAAATCTCTATTTATATTTCTGTGAGAGGCTTGAACAAGATGGTTGGCTGGAATTGAAGACACTCACATCTCAAGCATTGTGGTAACTGAGTGAAAATCAAATGAGGTTAATTTCATTGATACTCTGTACGCACCAGCTAGGGGTGCCAGCAGTTTGAAGTCCGAATATGCTACAAATGTGGTGCAGGGTGACTATAAGCACAGTGGAATGTGCTTATTCAATGCCTTGAATCTATAAGGTGTCTGCTAGGTGGAAAATAATTCTCAAAGTTACCAGAGGGATGCTGATATTATGATCAGTCTTAGTAAAATATCTGTCATTTTGCAGTACCTTACGAGAGCATCTTCCATTCCATTTTGGTCTTGGCTTTGGTCAGTATGGGATCCATTCTATGTAGCTCTTTGTTGCCTGGGGTGCTAACAACATTCCTTCTGCTTCAAGTGATATCTCACTTCCATCCCTTTCGAATCATCTGGTTTAGCTTTAAGCCTGGATTGTTCCAACCTTATTCCTCTGTACTCTCTCTGATTAGACTGTAGATTAATTTAAAGAGATGCTATAGCAAACAGGATGAGTATTACAGGCAGGAACTGGCCCTGAAATTACTGATGTGTTGTCTGTCTTGCTCAGCAGGAATAAAATGATAGAACAGAATATTTAAAATGACTGGTAGTTAGATACCTTGGAAATTAACACAATCCAACTTAACTACTGTAATGGTAATGACTCCTTTGATAATTTTATGTGAGGGATAACTATTAAAAAAAAATTAAACATTATTTCTAAGATACAAAAGTCAAAGAAATTCAATCAAATATTATACACAATAGCTTTAGTGATACCATTATGCATGTGGGGTTTTTTCCTCGGAGATGTTGTCAGAGATTCCTGGTCATTATTTTGAAATCAACAAGATGCCTTGGGAATGTTGATTTACAAGTAAGAAGTAGAAGACACAGACAATCATTATTTTCCAGGGCATTTCTAGATGATTCAGTAGTCTTGTGATTTCTTAATTTTCTTCTACAAGACAGGTAGAATTGTTACCTTCTTTCTGTTGTCAGAAATATTAAACAGGCATTATTTATGAAGCATTGAAGAATATCATCTAGAAAATGTATATTAGACATGCAGTTATGTTAGGTTAAGATGCTCCTCAGTGATGTGAACCAAAGAAGTCAGAAAGTTCTTTTAAAATTCTTTAGACATTTAGTATGCCAGAGATAAATAAACTTGCTATATTATTATTGTAAACTATAGAGACACTCAGCATGTGTGCGTTTAAATAAATATATATATGTGCATGTGTGTAATTCCCTGTATACTTAATTTTAAAACAAAGTATTGCATTTGGCTGTCAGTCTCCAGAATGTGTTCTAGGGTACGCTTCCAGGATAGTATTTATAATATAGTGCTGACACTGAGTAAGATGACTTAAAGAATAGACCTATTAGAAGCTAAAATATAATTTCTTCTGGAATGTTGTTGATCATATTTACAGTCTTGAAGATAAAATGCTTACAAGTTTTTCAAAATGTTGAGTTCAGTCGTGCCTTTCTACAAGCCTGAAGGAATTATTGGTCCACAGTAGAGAATGGTGAGAAAATACACTCTGCCACAGGTGCTACTGGGAGACCTGGAATGCTTTCCAGGATCTGCAAGCACAGGGCTCCCAAGGGAAGCCCCTTCTTTCCCGCTCCCCTGTAAAAGGCGTTAGTGTAGTAGTTTATGATTTGGGTTATTCCCAGTTCTTTTAGGTTTGGGTGTTTTGGGAAATGAGGGAAGAGGAGAAATTTGTGTTTTTCCAGAAGATTGCTATTCTTGCTGATTTACACTTGGGCAATGAAACAAATAATATGTTTATGCTTGATTGTCTTCAACATATTTTCTGAAAACAAATGTTTGAAATTGTGTTAGACTTAGGAAATGTTACTTTCAGCCGTGCACATCTACTTGGGCAAAAAAGAAGCAATGCCATATGGCCTCTATCAAGCTAAGTGATGTCACTATTGTTAAGGATAAGAAATGCTCTTAATAAATTGTTTCAGCATGTTCTACAAAGCAAAAATATTTGATAAAATTATTTTATAGTTTAAATAAATTCTTTTTAGAGTATCACAACTGTCACACAGAATATTAATGAACAGAGAGGCGCTAAATTTAAACAATTCCCTTTTCACCACCCTTTTCAGGCACAGAAAGCCTTTTTTCCTTAAATTTTGCCCTAGCAGTTACACAACTCAAAGAAAAAATTCTGAGAAACAAATTTCCAAATCTCATTTAGTATTAGTATTTTGCTGAAGATGCAGATAACATCAGAATACATTAGTCCTATAAAAGCAAACCAGTGCATACATAGGGATATGTATGCTTGTTATAAATTTGTGATATTAGTAGCTGATGCTACTCCTTATTTTATATTCTTAAAGGTCTTTCCAACAAAAATGATTCTATGATATATTGTTTTGCCACTGTTAGTGCATTAGCTTCCAGGGGGATAAGAGGAATATCTGTGATATGCGTGTTAGCATAGGTAATAGATGCAGCAGTGTTGCAGAAAGAAAGTAAACCACCTAGGTATGTATGAGACTCTAAGGTCACAAAAATAAAAGTGTCCTTTCAAATTAAAAATGTATTTTTTTAAAAAAATATTTGGACTATTTCAAGCTCCAACCTTCAAGGTCAGAATACACCCAGGCTAGATTCTCTTTAGCTACAGTGGATATAACCATAGATTTAATTGTTTGTTAGTGGGGTTAGTTTGCAAACCTAGTGCTTTTGACAGCTTTACCCTAAGCTGTACTTCTGAAAATTCTGTTGTTATGAAATGCTTAGCACTTAATGTTCTGTAAAGAGGCTGTACTTTTGTTTTGCTCTATATGTGCTTCAGTAGTTTTGAAGAAAAGCCCTGTTAGGACTGGGGTTCTCTGGGCTTAAGCAAACCATTGCCTGTGGTAAATGAATTTGGCAGTTCTGAAATTGGATTTTTTTTAAATTCATTTTACATTACATTTCCGAGCCATCATACTGATTAATTGTATTACCATTTTAAAGAATATACTTGGGCTGCAAGGTGAGGAGGGGAAACAGAACAAATTGATGTTCCGTAACCTCTAAACCAGTCTTCTGACATTGCTGAGATGAAGTGGAGCTTTCACAGAACTGGTGCCCAGGCTTGAACCAGATGTCAGCAGTTATTTTAATGTTAATGGGCTAGCAAAGTTGACAGAACCAAAGAAATCAGAAGTTACAAACTCCTCATGCTGCCTAGAAGGTGTTTCAGTGTTTCATATTATTGTGATGCTGTCCTGAATCGTGAATTACAGAGGTAGTGATAGTCTTAATTGTTTGAACCATTACTGGTTTTGCAGTCAAACAAGTCTTTACCGTGACTGACTGTTTTCCTATGAGTTTAGAGATGCAATTAGATTAAGGGCTGTTCTGTGCTGTTCCAGCTGAAGGTGAAGAGAGATAATTATGATAGATTTGTCATTAATATGGCAGGGAATTTGTTATGATATGAGGATGATGAGCCAGTATAGTAGCGATATCAGAACTGCTTTTTTTAAGCAGTGAGGAAATCTTTACTAATGAAGATCACATTTGCATGGGGTGGCTGCATGTGGTCTATGTGAGATGTTCAACATGATTCCTGAGGCTTTTTTGTTAGATCCTCCTAGCTAACCCAGGACTAATTTTTTTTTAACAATACAATAAACATGTTAGTGTGTTATGGTTTAAGCTAATCGGGTAAATATCACAAGATTAACTACTGGAACATGCATCAAAATTAGACAACAGAGAATTACCATTACCTTAGGAAATTGATTCTGAAAGCATATAAAGCTCATTGGCTTTAATGCTAGGATTAGATGAATATAAAGATTCAGATTTTGACTTCTTCAGATCTAATAAGGTTGCCTTCAGTCCCAAAATGTGTCAGTTAGGGCTAGTTTTAGAGCTGGTTGACTTCCTTTGATAGGAATAAATATTTTAAAAATTAAAATTTTTCAGAGCAATGAATGAATTTTAATGTCCTTTTAATAGGAACATGTTGAATCATTTTGGCTTTCTTGTTTCATTACAGTGATTTGTTTTTAGGAAATAAGATATTACTTTTTGTTGTGCATATTATAGTGAAATATCATTTTATGACATGTATACAGTATATTAATATTCTGTTTCATGATTTTATGATGTTATCAAAATAAAAGATGGCATAGTTCTGATTCATAACTGTCTCCCTCAATCAGTGTGATACTGTACTTCCAAGGTTTCAATAATTCAGGATTCAGACACTCAGAAGTCTTATTCAGAGAGCAGGAGATTTCCTGAAGGTCCCAGAATGTACTTTAAATGAAAGGGAGAAGTCACAACAGACCAAGAGTGGTGTTTAATATCTTACTATTTATGTGTTCTTCCAAAAGCTACAGAGAACTAAGGAGGACTGAAGCAGATGAATAAAGATGGAATAAATAAAAGTTAACTCAGGCCAGATAAAAGCAGGGGAAAGGAGGAGGGTGGTTGGAGATATAAATAAATGAATTCTACCCATCTGTCTCTAGCACTTAATCTTTGTGTAATAAATGGAAAGGCAATGTCTTTTATGCTGAATCTATCTGAAGAAAAGGGTGTGAGAAACAGCACAGATCAGCTGTGCTTTTCTGAACTTAAAATAGGTTTGTATGTGTAATTATAGAAATAGGCACGGATTTTTATGTAAAGTTATTAACCTGTCTTTAACATAGCAATAATACAACAGCTGCCATTTTACCCACATTTCAATTAATATCACATTTCCATGGCAAAGTACTGCTCATAAGTAGAACTAACATGAACGCCACCGTGCAGTTGTATCGATAAGAACTGTCTGTAGAATTGCCAGTGTGTGAGTTGTCTTCAACAGGAACACAATTATTTTTGCATCACAAAAACATCACTCAAACTAATCCTCAGTCTGGAATCCAAATGCTAGTTTTGAAGTGTGCTGTAGTACAGTAAATAACTAGACAAATCAAAATTGTATATTTGAAAGTATAAAGAAACCTTGCCTCCTTTTTTTCTGAATTTCCAGTATTATGGTTGATAGCTGCAAACAACATCCCTATATGCTTCTTTTGCTCACTCCTGAGTTCCAAGGCAGAGACAGCAATAAGCAGAACTCTTAAAAGTGTACTTTAAAAATCCTTTTTGTGTATACCAGTCATGTGTGTACTATACTTACCATACTGCATTCTGAAACTTCTGCTTTATAAACCCTTGGGGAAATGTGACTGTTAATAGTAATTCTATCAGACCTAATAGAAAAAAGACATTGAATGTAACCATGAGTAGAATTTTTTCACCTTGAACTGAATGTAAAGAAATTGCCTAAAGAGCTCCGAGTTGTTCTAACATGGGTTTTGGCCTCTATGATTTCTCACTCATTTGTGGTTTCATATTTTTCAGTTAATTTCACTCTTCATAAGTGCCTATGTTTACATGGTCAGATTTGAAACCAGTGCTAACAAATTGGTGCTATAAGATATAGTTTCTTTGTACGTCTGATCAATTCTTTGAGTTGCTTGCTTGCTTGCCACACTTTTGCAAAAAAGGAAAGAAAAATTGAGGCATCTTCATTTCTCTTCACAAAGGGACATGGCATGTCTTCAGCACTTGGCAAAATGGTGCAGGGTAGTTTTGGTATTACATCCACTGAGCCCTTTCTGGCTCTCCGCAATTCAGCACTAGGACTTGGTGTGATATCATTCTTTGCTTGTTGGATTGCATTTACAGAATATACCCATAGTAGAAGCAAATGGTATTTTGTAATGTTGTTATAATGAATACCATTGAAATTAAGAAAGATTTGGCACTTCCTATAAAGGATAACTATCACACAGGCTTTTGGAAACTATAACTCTTTACAACAGGTAGGTATCAATTAATGATGTATCACAGTGGAATTCCTATTGAACTATTTATTATATTATACATACATTAGAGTGAAGTGAAGCTTCTTGGGTTAATGTTATTACAGTCAATTAACAGCTTAATAATGATTAGCCATCTTTAGAATATCTTTATGATGAGATACTTGCTTACAGTTTGTTAAACTGTATTAACATCACCACAGGAGAGATTTTAAGGTGTACATTCTTTGCTGCACATATTCTTCTATCAAAATAACTTCAACATATATTTCCATTTTGATAGTACAAATCTATTTGCTTCATTTATATTTATTTGCATGTAAAAGAGTTGACAGAATGTCTAAAAGTTGTCAAGAAAATATCAACTGGTTTCCAGGAAAAGAAAAAATGGAACTTGGTTTTGATACCCATAGTTTTAGAATGTAGAATGTGGAAGTAAATATTAAGAAACATTGGGACTGAAGGGACTGAAAGTTATAGAAGCAGAACTAAACCTTTAATATACTGTTTCTGAAGTGTAATTGAGCATACAAATATGAAGGTGGGTAAAAATTCAGGCTCTTTTTATTGAGAGCTTTCTCATGAAAATACTAGATTTGCAAATTGCCATAGCAACGGTGCTGTTTCAGAAAGGAAGTAACACTGTATATTTTCGCTACTATGTTCCCATTCCAAGCCATTTTTTCTTAAAATCATGCATTTCCTGGATTTTGTAGTGTTAAGGGGGTGTCATACGTGTGTGCTGGCTCTAGGATCTCTGAAGAGAAATATTTCACTAAAAGGAATTGATATGCAAAGCCATAGAGTGGCAACTGTAAGTGATTCAGAGACAGCATGTGTCTGAACAAAATCAGTGGTAATGCAGCAGAGAAAAAGCAGAGTAAGATTTTTAGTGTAAGTACTCTAATTATCTGATTTAAAATCATTTAATATAGTTAACCTGCAGGGGTACACCTTTTCTGATTTGTGGTGGACAAAAGGAAACACTTTTGGCAATTAGTAATCATTTTAAGTTTAAAGAGGCAGAAAAAAGAAAGAAGATTTTGCCATTTGAAAGTCTAATTTATTTCACACTTGAAGAGTCACTGACCCTCGGCAGCTTTTGAAGATATTCTTTACATAAGGACAAGCTATTTTCATTTATCTGTCTTATATAGTAATGTTAGGGAGATATGCACTTCACCTGTGTGCTCAAGAAATATTTTCCAAACACATTCTCTCCAATTTTGCCCTCAGTCATGTGTTGTTATTTCTTTCCCTTTGGACTAGCAAGGCTGCGGTTACAAGGCTGCTGTTACATCAGTTCTGCCAGGAAGTTAAATTAGCGAAAGACATAGCAAAGAATATGCAAAATTTAACTAGAGCATCCTAATGGCTCTAGTTACATTTTTAAATTTAAATTTTTTAAAATTAAAATTACTCCAGAGATTCCAAACTGGAATCTTAGAGTGGAGGGGCAGTCAGGGTAAAAGGGGAGGCAAAGACCATCCCTTTCACTGGCCCATAGACTGTCTCAAGTGGCTTATGAAATTACACTTAAAAAAAGAAAGATATAGCTGATTTTTAACCACATTCTATATTTACAGTTCTTAAATCTGGAGTTAGCACCTCTTCGATTAAGTATTTATTTATTTTTTTATCTTTCTTAGATGCTTTAGTTGGATGGTTCTGCTTCACCTTTTCTGTGGTCCTGGTTATGAAAAAAGCAGGTTACAGCCTTGTCTATTTCTTATTCCTGTGGCATCTCTGGTGCTGGAAAAAGTTATTTGCTTTAAAAAAAAATAAAAAATCAGTTTTGATAAGACCTAAATACTGTCTGAACTGAAGTTAAAGAGTTGCAGAATTACAAAATAACAACTCTAATGTTCTTCTAGAGACACCACTAACTAGCAAGGACAGGATAACCTGAAAAGGTAGCATTGGCATTCTCTTTAGCTGTCTTTTTTTCATTATTTTTTATAAAATGCATGCAAAGGGAAATTCCACAATGGGAAATAGTTTTATATTTAACCTAAATAGCAACCAAAAGCTGCTCTTTTGTCCACTAAGAATTCTTGTTTCTTAGCCATAGAAGTAGGTCCCTTCTTTTAAAATCTGTTTTTCTAGTCTGAGATCTGCTAGACCTTGGCTGTTTGCTAGGGCGGGTTCTTCATTCATTATTAGACGTTCTTTTTCTAAAGGCTACGGCCTTCAGACTCATGATTTGCTGGCTTTGTGTTCCACACAGACTTAGGATATGGCTTTGCTGAAGATGTGTTCGTGTTCCCATTCTGAGCAGAGTTATCTTGAGTTAGGTTTGCAATCAAAAGCCAACTCTCCATTTTTGGGGTGAAAATAAGACTTCTAGCATATATAAATGGCCTTTTTTCCCACAACTGATACAATTATATTAAGGTAAACTGAGAAGCACAGAAGGAAAGGATTTGCTTGTTTGATAGTGTATTTATATTTCCAATGAGAACAACTCAGGAGTTACTCACAATGCCCGTCAAACCAGAAGCTGCTTCAGTATCACACCAGAACTGAACTAAATTAAATCCTGAATATGGCAGAAAGTCCTTTTACCTTTTAAAAGAAATTTCACTGACTACATACACAAGTGTGAATGCACATACTTATGTGTGTGCTTACAGTAAGAATGTAAAAAAAAAAAAAAAAGAAAAGAAATGAAGGAGAAACGAAAAATAATTTTAAAAGGTACTATGATAAAGCATGTTCATTCCTGCTGTGTCACATGAGACAGAAGAGATAAGGCTCTTTTATTGTTTGTTTGTGGTACTTCCAGTTTCGTTATCCTCCTCTTACTCTGCATAACACCGCACCACTGCAGCTGTTGTGGAGTTGCAGATATGTCTAATTAATAATAAAACACAGCAACAGCCTAATAGCAGACTTTTACTGTGCCATCAGTTATAGGATCCTGCCACTGTTTGTGCTCTGGGCAGTTGTTATAGCTGATGCCAAGTGTCAGGGCACTGACATGCCTTAGCGGCTCTGATGGCATTTGGAAAGGGCCAGCTGTTGTCAGTTTATGGCCATGAATCAAGGCCACATACAAATGTCTTGTCAGTTGCTGCTCTTCTGTGATACATGGCTGCGGTTGTGTTTGCTCCATTGACCCAAGGCTACTTGGGTCACTCCTACTCTCTGAGTAGCTTTAAAAGTTTTGTGTGGTTGTATCTGTAAGTGATCCACCATATGCTTTGCCATCTGTTGTTTTCATGCCAGGTGCTTATTTTAAGGGAATACGTATAGCCTTTTGAATAAAGGCACTTGTACTAAAAATTACACTATACTTCTGTTTTCCAAGCACACCTTGATAGGTAGAGCTAAGCTACATTTTAGTGCTCTTTAACTTTTGTCTGAAATTGTTGTGATTGCACCAATCTTGGTGGTCAGAAGAAAAGCAAACAGTAGATGGATTAGAAATCAGATGTTTGTTTCAATGAGAGTCAATCTTTACTGTCTTTGCCTAGAATGAAAGCAGGTATTAGAAAGAACTCTAAAAATGGCTCTAAAACATCTAAAATCTGTTCTGTTAAGGTATCTTTTTTTCCTTTTAATCAGGAAGGAAATCTAATAAGCTAATAACAAGGTTTTTTTCTTGGCATCAGCTGGAAGCTGAATTTCGTCAAGGATATAATGATGTTAACTTTGGTAAAGCATTTTAGAGGTATGATATTCCATAGAAATGTGATTTTTGTAAGTTTCTGAAGAACAGACAACATAGTATCTTAGACTAGACTGTGAAAAAAAAAAAAAAAAGATGATGTTTATGTTCTTTACTTTCACATATCTGAGAATCCACTGGTTATCAAAAGGGAGCAGAGGGAGAGGGGACAGGGGGAGAAGAAAACCCAACTAGCTGCCACCTTGCCACAGCCCTGGAAGGATCTAAATTTCATATGGTTGTGCCTCAAGATTTGGCCAAAAAGCAGAATTTCAGATTCACAAAGAAAACTTTCAATTTGGTATTAGGCTAAATCTGACAAGAATGAAAAATACTCCAAATTACCTTGAAATTAGGCATGCTCTGGAGCCTATCAGTTTCTCTGCTCACTTTCAAAAACCTTTAGCAGTGACCAGGAGCATCTCCAGGACTCACAAACACAATTCCAGAACATTCAATTCTAGAAGCAGCACACTGACCTTCAGTTGTATCATTTGTCCCCCTTACTCTGAGGTGACCTGGAAGTAGCGGGTGCTGAGGGAGGGACATCCTAGCAGAGCTGCAGTTCCTGGAAGGAGGGGGTTTGTGTTCACGTGCTGTTTGCTAAAACCTTAGGTGGGGCTCCATCAAAAACTTATCTCAGAACTGGCAAAAGTTCATTGAGCCTGAGACATTTCTAGAAAGGCATTTCTGGCAGCGCGAGTTGGTGAATGCCCATGAGAAAGCCAGGCTATAGAAAAGTTTGTTATCAGAAAACATACTCTTCGCTTTGCCAAGCAGGCTGTTTTGTCTTTTCTTTATTTGAACGGGACAAGTAAAACAGTCTCCATTAGTCAAGTAACGTTTCTTAATCAGGTAAGTGTATACATATTGGCATCTTCATTCAGTAAGAATGATGGAATGGTTGCAGACTGAGGACAAGAGATTTGAACATTACATTAGTGCCATGCTCATGGATTCAAGGTGGGACAGGCTGCACAAGACTTGGGATTTCAAAGAAGCTGTTCTAGGAACATTTAAAGACATGTCCCTTCTGCCATCCATTCCCAGACTACTGGATGCTCAAGTCTGGAGTGCTAATATCATTACTGGTGTTAGATTCTAAAAGGCTATGAGTATGTGGCACCTTTTAACCTGACCATTTAGAGACTTCTTAACGTAAAGCCAGTGAATGTATCTCACAGTATACTGCTTTTGTTCATTGTGGGTTTTTTTTAATTGGTCTTTGTTGTGAGTGTTATCTAAGCTGCATTTCTCCTCTTTTTCCTTCTGCTTTTTGTTGTTGCTTATGCGACAGCTGCACTAAAATACTCTTTTACACAGAATAAGGATATAATAATTAATTAACTTTACTATTCTCTTTTTTCTATTTTATTTTAGTAGCTTTCCTTTTAAAGTAGAATAAAAATGCTTTTTTTTTCCTCCTTTTTTCCTAGTTTCATGTGTTGAAAAAGGCCTAACAAATTTATCCTTACTTTTTGAAACATGAAATAAGACAAAGAAAAAAGAAAAACATTGCAGTTTGTGTAGCTGATGACTTCTTTCTGCCTATTTGTTCTCTAGTTGAACTCATAAGAAACACTTCTAAATGCAGTCAGTTGAAGTACGAAATATATGGGGTTTAGATTTATTTTTTAGATGGATGTTAAATATTTGGATTAAGCTTGTTTCAAAGGTTTCTCATTACATGCTGCATCATCAGAAGAAAGCTCTTAAAACATGTACTCTTGTGATCTGAAGTTGCCTTGTTTCCCCTAAATATGCCAGCATGTGCAAGATATGCTTTGAAATTAATAATATTGAAAAACAACTCAGCAGTTGTATTTGCCTTATTTAATTCCTGCTGAGATGATTATGCTTCTATTAGCTGTGCAATTATATTGTACAGCTCACTTGAAGTATCTCAAGCTGTAGCTTTTTTGATTCTGTCTATTTTAGCACTTCACAGAAAACTTCAAAGGTTGAATAACTGTGAATAGATCTCACCAAATAATTTATACATCTGACTTTTAATTATTTTGGCTGAGTTCTGTCTTATTTACTTGTAATAAGTGTAATGTTTAACTGTGATATTTTTGCATGTGAAGAAATGCATGCAGACAAATGTAACACTGCAGGGTTTAAACACATGGAAATAGCCATGCGACAACTTGAGATTTCTATGAATTTCTCTATGAACCTCTATTTTGAACAAATATTCTGACGTAATATGTGTTTAGGTTTGGATGTATAAAAAATTGTATGTAGAAGTGATTCTTTAAAAATGTTGATGTTTGAGAAATGCATGCATAGAAGTGGAGATTGGAAGACTTTCTCTTTAGGACTCCTTCAAAGCAAGGGTAATTCATGGAAATTTGGCTTTGAAGTGTTGGTGCCTCTTGCCACTGTAAAATAAGACTCTCTTTCTTCATTTTCAAAGTACTAAATTACTTGGATGTTGGTTTTGGATTTCTGTTAATTTTAATTTAGTGAATGCTCCACGAGGAGGAATAGTGGTTTGGAGGATGACACCAAATTTGTGTCATTGTAAAGTGTGTTTGTACCATATAAATATTACAATCTATTAACAGAAATACCATTGCAGTTTTGAGAGGGTTTTGGTGTAGTGTTTTTGTGTTTGTTTTTTTTTTTCCATACCAGTTGGTGTCTTTTTGTTAATTTTATTCAATACTGGACAATAAAAAGAGAGGAAACAAAAGTATTTAAATCTCTGAGAGTAGTCAGAATGTCTTTTTAAAAGTCAGTGTAGGAAGATTTTACTTCTCCACAACACAAGTTGCTAATTACCAGTTCTTGAACATTTCATAGTGAGAAAGATTTTTGATGAAGGCATTTGTTTACTTCGTATTTTGTATTGATGTGATCTTAGAGTTAATACCCAAACAGAATCACTTTAAATAAACTCTCTGAAGACTTATTTTTAACTTGCTCTTAAAATCTGTTTTGATTGGATTTAACCACCTGAAGCATATGCCCGTCTTATTTTATGAATTGCATGTACTTTTGCAGAGATTTGTTGTATTTCAACATGCATTTTGAATGCATCTCTAAACTGCATGTGGTAAACTATCAGGAGTTGTGAGAACTAAGTGGCTTTAAGCAAATGGTGCCATAGCCATAAGACTAATATATGTAGTGGAGACTTTCTGGTTTGCAGTTCACGTGCATTTTCAGAAGTTCTTAGACCTTTCACACATGAACAGAATAAACTCAGTAGCTTATATAGAGTAAATTCTATATTTTCTAGCTGTATCAGACTTACTGTGCATATACTTTGTGACTATACAGCACATGAGCAGAGGTCATTCAGGATTTCTGTCTGTGCTGCCCTTGATGAAGGCACTTAGGCATACTGCACTGCATACTATATATGCGGTGACATTGCACATTTAATCAAGACTAAGGTGACTTATTCCTGCAAATTGTGGACAAGAAAAGTGATATTCTCATATTTATAGGTATAGATTTCACAGTGGAAATGGAGAACACATTGGAGAAAACCAACACTCCCGACAGATTTTGAACAATGTTTCCTTGAGACCAATAAAGCTTCTGAAAGCTTTAGGCTTGAAATTTTCAGTTGAATCTTATGGGTATAGAAAAGATCAGAGGCTTATTTGAAGAAAGAATGCTTCAAAAGGAAAGGTGGCTGTAAATACAATCAGGAACAAAGCACACGTAAAATTCTGCCAGTAGTGACAACATTGGTGAGAACATGAAGCCGACTTCATAGATCTTATTTTTCACAGACTCATAAAAACTGCACTTGTGCATTCTCTGCCTTCCCCTGTTGGCTGGGATTGGGGGGCCTTTTGGTTCTTTGGGTTATTTTAAAGAAAGCATAGTGTTTGTGCTCCAGGAAAACTTGTGGGTTCTTGGCTGTACTGCTGCTTCAGGGAATAAAGGAACTGCTACCACTGGAAGGGTTCTTGGAGGTACTATGATGGTTTAGGAGCCCTGCTGAACCACTTGCACAGTATACGCGTCTGGATAGCAAAAGCCCTGGTGCAGGCTCTGAAACACCTCAAGGAGGATATCGAAGTGGGAGTCTCCATTTGAGAATGTGGGAGAGAGGCTGGACTCCTGAATGACATCCATCTGTAAGTATGTTGAAGCTGTTTAAGGACACGTGGATATCGGGGGATGAATCTAATCAAACCCAGCCCTATTCTGAGGCTAAGTCTGAAGTGCGTTATGAGAGCAGGCATTGTTTCCAGGTGTAGAAAGATTTTACTACTGCATGACACTGGCAGCTAAAGGAAAAAAGATCTAGAATTTTGTGTACATACATATCATTTATATATAATGTTTTTGTATTGGTAAGGAAGTTTTGGAGAAAAAAATCTAAAAATTTGTCTAAGAGGTGTCTAATGAAACTAAGAGATGAAAAAAGATGGAAGGCAAAGCCCAAGCTGATATGAGTTGTTGTCAGTGTTGAGTCTTGATATGACAAAGTGAGGGCAATGAATACGTGCCTAATATATCTCAATAATGATCAGGACTATGAATAATGGCAGAGTACTTTGACACATTCAGGTAGAAGAATCAAGGAAAATATACTAAATGCTGCTTTTGCAATGTGTGTTGTGCTTTTAAATTAGCCAAGTTATGAACTGGCTAGAGGAAAGAAAGAAAATAAGATATTTTATGATGCTATATGTGGGAGAGTTCCTTGACAAGTCTTATAGCAGTGTACCTACTTGCTTCCTACACGCAATTTTGAAGCTGCCAGAGTATAACTTATTGCTGATGGTGAAAAGGAACTCTAATATAAGGAAATGTTTTGCAAATCAGTTAAATAGGATATAGGCCTGTATTTCCACCATATTTTTAAAGCAAAAAAGCAAAAGCTTATGACTGGTGTAAATTTAATAGATGTAGTGAACTGCAACAATTTAAACCAGCTTCATTATGTATCTCTCAAACTGAGCACACTACTACCCAATGCTGAGTTACTCATTACAGTTGCTTGCTTTTTAAAAACGTTTTTATTTCAAAGTATTTTACAATGCTTGTGTTGGAATGGCCTGTTTTTATTTTATTTTATATATTTTACAGTGGGAATATGAAAGGATGGATTCATGTACATACGTAGACAACCTGTGTTTCTATGTGCATGCATACATATTAGAAAGGAAGGAAGGGATGGGGGAGTGAAGGTCAGCTTGCCTGGCCTGATGACCAGTGTCACAGAGCAATTTTCTCTCCTGGCTTTTTTTTCTTTTTTTGAGTATTTTGCATGAGGTCTGTTGGAAAGATTACCAAATTTCAGATACCTAAAATCCAGTTGTCATCACTGGAACAAAGACGTGTAACTTGCCTTTATAAATGAAAGAGAAGTAACCAGTTATAGAGTGCATCTCAAGTAGATTAGAAATATGATGACCTGGAAGGACCTCTTTCTCTCCAGCTGGGAGCATGGCTCCAGTCTGGAACTTGGCTGCAAATGTCTAAAATTTGGTGAAATGAATCTCTGCTTTAATGTCTTGAGCATCTGTAAATAGGATTAATAGTAGCTTAGACAAAACCCTCATGGTAGAGTGTTCATGCTAGATTAGGCAGAGGGTCTCAGAAGTACATAGCCTGGGCAGAAAGAAAAAAAAAAATAGAAAAAAAAATTAAAAGATAATAACATTTTGGCACAGCAAGTTGGTTTTTATTCTGCTTTAAACCAAAACTCCATAAAACCTAAATCTAAATAGCAAAAGTAGCCAATGCAGTGTACATAGCAGGGAGTGAGTGTTTTGGTGTTTTTTTTCTTGTTGAGTCCACTCTAATATTCCTTCCATCTATTAATTTAAAATTATATTTTTCCTAATTTAATGATGAAATTTATGGTGCTGATATAAAGGTGGCATCTTCAGAGCGTTATGACTATGACTGAAGTAGTCTGAAGAAGTTTCTTTTCAGTGGTGCTTACAATTTACTTTTTTTCAAAATACAATAGAATGGGAGAAATTTCTTCTTGATCTCTAGTATATAGTTTACCACAAGGAAATAAACTCTATTTATGCCACCTTGAGAAGTATGTCTGATCATCTTTCTACCCTATACTGCACTATTCATTAGCAGCAACCTGTTGAAGTAACAGTGTTCTAATTGTTTTGTAAAAGGCAAAAAACTAAACGGGTGCAAAAGCAGAGAAAGGTGTAACAGAAAGTCTTGAAGAAATAAAAGTGTGGGAAAATTAATCAGGAAATCAAGAGAAAGAGCTAGAAAACAATAGGAACTTTTTCCTTTTCAGAACTCAAACTTCAAAATACAGAGAGAGTAGAATAGAATAGAATATTTCTAGTAGAATAAATAGAATATTTTCAGCTGGAGGGAACCTACAAGGATCATCTAGTCCAACTGCCTGACCAGGGAAACTGACAAGCTTGGGGAATCAACTGCTTCTCTAGGAGGTGTTCCACTGTTCAACCACCCTCTTGGTGAAGAAATGCTTCCTAATGGCCAGTCTAAACCTCGCCTGGCTTTGAACCATTTCCATGTGTCCTGTCACTGGATCCCAGGGAGAAGAGATCAGCACCTCCCTCTCCACTTCCCTTCCTCAGGAAGCTGTAGGGAGCAATGAGGTCACCCCTCAGCCTCCTTTTCTCCAAACTAGACAAACCCAATGTCCTCAGCCGCTCCTCACAGGACATTCCTTCCAGCCCTTTCACCACCTTTGCTGCCCTCCTCTGGATACATTCAATGACCTACACATCCTTCTTAACTGATGAGGCCCAGAACTGCACAAAGTACTCAAGATGAGGCCTCACCAACCCTGAATACAGCGACATAATCACCTCTTTTGACCAGCTGGTTACGCCGTGTTTGATGCACCCCAGGACAGGGTTTGCCTCTTGGCTGCCAGGGCACACTGCTGGCTCCTGCTGAGCCTGCTGTCAACCAACACCCTCAGGTCTCTCTCTGCAGGGCTGCTCTCCAGGCACTCTCCATTTATATTTGTGCCCAGCATTACTCCATCCCCTGTGCAGAATCCGGCATTTTGACTTGCTAAGATTTCATCTTGTTAATCACAGAGTGATGCTCCAGTCTATCTAGATCCCGCTGCAAGGCCTCCTGTCCCTCAAGAGAATCAACAGCACCTCCCAGTTTGGTACCATCAGCAAAATTACTAATGGTGCATTCAACTCCTGCATCCAGTTCATTGATAAATATGCTGAAGAGAACTGGCCCTAGAATTGATCCCTGAGGAACACCGCTGGTGACTAGTTGCCAGCCAGATGCAGCCCCATTCACTACAACCCTTTGAGCTCTGCCCTTCAGCCAGTTCTTCACCCTGTACACCGTGAACCTGCTCATCCCACAGTTTGGACAACTTGTCCAGAAGGATGCTGTGAGGGACAGCATCAAAAGTCTTCCTAAAATCCAGAAAAACTATATCCACTGCCTTCCCTTCATCCACTAGGTGGATGATCTTATCATAGAAGGATATCAAATTAGTTAAACAGGACTTTCCCTTGTGAACCCCTGTTGACTGTGCCCAATAATTGTGTTACTCTTTAAATGCCTTTCAGTAGTACCCGGTATAATCTTCCCTGTGATTTTTCCAGGAACTGAGATTAGACTAACAGGTCTGTAGTTCCCTGGGCCTTCCTTCACACCCTTGTTGTAGATTGGAATAACACTGCCTAGCTTCCAGTCAGCAGGGACCTCCCCTGACTCCCAAGACCTTTGGTAGATGACCAAGAGGGGTCCTGCCATAACATCCACTAGTTCCTTCAGTCTTCTGGGGTGAATCCCATCAGGCCCCATGGACTTGTGAACATTCAGCTGATGCAGCTGGTCCCTTACAGTTTCAGTGTCCACAAATGGGAAAGTCACTGTTTCCACACTTGTGGCCCTCCAACTCAGGGGACTGGACAGCCCAAGGTCTATCAGTGTCATTAAAGACTGAGGCAAAAAAATGCATGGAATGTCTCCACTTTTTCTTCATACCTATTAGCCAGATTACCATCTTCAACAAGTATCAGTCCAATGTTTTCTTTAGACCGCTTGCTGTTAATGTACTTAAAAAAAGCCCCTCTTGTTATCTGACACAACACTGGCCAATTTCAACTCTAATTGAGCTTTGGCCTTTTGTGTCTTCTCCCTGCACATACAAACCACAGCTCTGTACTCTTCCTGCGAAGCCTGACCTTGCTTCCAGAGATCATACAGTTTGTTCTTCTTCCTGAGCTCCACAAGAAGTTCC
Source organism: Leptosomus discolor (assembly GCF_034619465.1). Lineage (NCBI taxonomy): Eukaryota > Metazoa > Chordata > Aves > Leptosomiformes > Leptosomidae > Leptosomus > Leptosomus discolor. The sequence goes on along the minus strand of NC_141391.1, from coordinate 91,948,566 downwards.
CTGTTCAGCCAAGCTGGTCTTCTGCCCCTCTTGTTTGACTTACAACACAGCGGACTTGCCTGCTCCTGTACTTCTAAAGCATAGTTCTTAAAGACTGAGCAGCACTCGTGGAGCTCACTCAATAGCTTAAAGTTTGCTCTCCTGAAGCCCAGGGTAGCAATTCTGCTGTCCTTTTTTCTCATTGCCCTGAAAGTTTTGAACTCAACTATTTCATGACCACTGTGGCCAAGAAAGCCATCTACCATCACATCCCCCATGAGTCCCTCTCTGTTCACAAATGGAAAGTCTAGGAGGGCATCTTTCCTAGTTGGTTCACTAAGTACTTGTGACAAGAAGTTATCTCCTACAAACTTCAAGACATTTCAAAACCTGCTTGTCACAGCAGTATGATATTCCCAGTTAATGTGGGGGGAAGTTGAAATATCCCATAAGGAGAAGGGCTATCAATCCAGAAATTTCTCCTAATTGCCTATAGAATAACTTGTTAGTGCTTACCTGCTGTCTGGGTGATCAGTTGTAGACATCCACTACAACATCTTTGTTTTCCATCCCCCTAATCCTTACCCAGAGGCTCTCACTTTGTCATTAACTGTGAGGGCTGCACAATCAAACCTCTTTCTTACATATAGTGCAACAGCTCCACCTCGCCTGCCCTGCCTACCCCTCCTGCACAGCTGATAGCCCTCCATCCCAGCCCTCCAACTGTGGGGCTTAAGCTTAATGGAAAAGAGCACAAGACACCTGTACCAAGAATGAATTAACTTTGTCTTCTCAGAACCTGAGCTTGAGACCTAGTTAAGGCAGAAATTATTTTTCTGTCTTAGTTATGTTTCCTTAGAAAATCATTGGAAAAATCACTGAGCCAATAAACTTAAAGACATCTTCACAGCAACTTGTCAGAAAAGAACCACTCCTATCTGTGCTTGAATCTTTCTGAAAAGAAAGTTCCTTTTCTAGTGGGAGAGAGATGGCCAGACTTCTCTTCATAAGCAGTTTCCTGAAGGCATACTGTTGAAATGGAAATGTGACTTGTCTGTTGTAACATCTTCAGTGATGTTCACTGCCTGTTTTTATAAATTTCAGAAAATTTTATAACTAGTGGATACTGTAAGCCCAACACGATGGGCCATTGTTGGTCTCAATCATAAAGTATTTCAAGTTCAGATCTCTGTTATGGAGATGAAATTTCAGTGACAACTTGCATATAAAGAGTCATTTTAACACTTTCAGTCACAGGTGAAAGAATTCTTAGTTGTGAGACAAATCAATCTGTCTCTGCTTTTTATTGGGTTTGTATAAGATGAAAAGTTGTAAAAATTGAACAGTTCTAAAGCATTCTTTGATTAACCATAATCTTTGATTAGATAATAGAGGCTTTTTGTCCTAGATTATTATGAAAGGAAACTTGAACCATTTGCCTCTCCAAGTCAGTCACCAATAAAATGTTCTTGTCTCATTCTGGGTGGGATCTTCAAGTATAACTTCAAGTGAAACTTGGAGAAAAATTATTTCCAGATTTGAAGTACCCCAAATGACTCAGTTAAAAAGAACTGAATATTACATAGCATTCTAGTAATCTTCCTCTCTTTTTTTTTTTTCTGTGTCCTAGCAATCAGCAATAACTTCAGACAACTTTATTTAAATGTCAGCTTGTAAAAAAAGTAGTAGTAATTTTAGTTAACTTTTTTTAAGAGAAAGTTGCGTGAACGTAGTTGTTCTACATAGAATATGACTGAGTCACTGGCTTGCTAGCTGTCAGGATACTCTTTCCTCTTTTAGGGAGAGAGTAGAAAAAAAACACCTTGGGTTTATTCCAATTCAAAGAGAATTCCAAAAGTCTAGCTTTGTCATGAAACAAAATTTCTAGTTTTTTTAGCACTAGTTGCCTGAGATAGATTTAATGCTGCAACTGCAGTATTCTGACTACTGTATATATTTCTATGTGATTTTTAGAGAATGCAGTCATATAAAATGTTGATGTTAATTTTAAATCCCTGACTAGGGGATATATTCACTCTTTAAATAAAGATGAAACACGAAGTCTGGTTACATAGAGCAGTTAAAATACGTGTACAGTAGGCTAAAGTTGTTACTGTCCCTGTTTTGAGATGACCTCCTCTGGAATTTATGGAAGTTTACTTTCCTTTTTAAAGGAATTGAACTTTTCTGGGTTATCCAGGGATGAAAGAGATCTCTTTGGTTTACAGCTGGCATTGCCCTGCAGGAGGCCTGAAGGATGACTTACGTACATCCTGATGGTGTTCCCCTGCCACAGTAGGCAGCCTGCAGCTGTCACGTCCAGGGACAGCTCAAGTTTTGGAGTTACTATAAAGGCAGAATAAGACATATTGCAATAGGCAGGTAGAATGCTGTATCTCTTCTAAAGTAAACCTTTTGTGCAGGGGGGAGTTTATTAGACAGACTTAACCTGAGGGACTAATAGGAACAACAGGCAAAAGTTGGTGCATCCAGTTCAAATTATTCGAGTTTCACAGTTTCTTCAGGGAACTCTCTTGCTACAGAAGCTTGGCTTGACGGTTCAGTGCCCATCAAACATTTTCCTTCCTGCTTTTATATCCTTTTAAGTAGGCCCTTAATTCTTCTGATTAGATGGTTTTAGCAACAGGGATTAAATCACCACTGCTTGATCAAAAGATGATGCAGGGCAGTGGTTACTTTTCCATTCCTGAATTTGGAGTGGTGTTGTCTTTGGGCCGAAGGAATCACCTGCTGTTGATAAATCAGTGCAGGCTGGGATTCAGAGCTCACATCCCATCTGCATACAGCTTGGTGTTGTGCTGAACAGACTGTGTGCAACTGAGTCTTGGAATTAACTGTGACAGCAAGATCATTTTGGCAGATGGCTGCTGTGGCATGCGTATAGGTATATTTGAAGGACGTTGGTGATATTCTATTTTCTACTCATCATACCTTTGCTTAGGGAAGACGCTTTCTTTCCCTCAGCTGCTACTTTGATTTTTTTAATCAAATATGCAAATATATAAATTGTCAAGTAATTTGTGTTGTTTGTTTTTTTTTTTCATTTCCTTTAATCTAGGATAAACTGTGCGTGCCAAGCATGTCCTTTGGCAAGTAAATTAATGTAAAAAGAGGAAATGTGAAAGGTTTGCAATTTCTCGTCAGCCTCTAAAATTTCCTCATACAGACTATTTTATTTTGTTTTGTTTCTTGTAGGGCTGCATCCTCTTGAGACATTGGTTAAGCAGTAGCTCATGCCTGGCCTCACTTGTGCATACCCTCAGCAAACAGATGCAATTACTGAATAACAGGCATCAGAACTTTGAATGTCATTGTTTGGGTTTTAGGCTTTCAGCAAGATTGCAAAGGGAACATAGAGCTCCACTGGGAAACTGAGCATCAGTGTTTCATTTAGTGGTACAGTTAGCTTATGAAGCTCTGTATGTGCAAGGGTATTTGTTTCTGAAAACTTGCTGGTGTGGAAAGAGACTTCTGATTTTTCTCTATTAGAAAGTCAAACATATAGAAGCTGTTTGAAGAACACAAACAAATCCTGAGTTTTAAATTTTAGAGCAACATTTTTATTTTTATTTTTTTTTAATTTTAAAAAAGTACTTTGGTAAAGGAGGTGAGATGAATAAGAAAGCTGCCTTTTCCAGAAAGTTTTAGAGATTTTTCTATCTATTAGCTAGCTTGTTCTCTTTTATTGAGCTCATCAGTCATCAAGTTTTCTCACATTTAAGAGAGGAAAGTAAACTTTTCACTATACAGCCAAAGTTTTCTTACACTAGTGTTAAACAGGAGAATTTCAGTTTAACCCAGTAAGCATTTGAGATGAAAGCAGTGTATGTGAAAGGACATTTTAATGTTGATGAGTCCTAGGACCAAGTAAGTGCACGATGCAGGTGCACTATTATCCGTTGCTCAATGAGTATTTACTGAATACTGACATTACTCTGTCAGATTTATGAATAGATCTATGTCATGAGAATTATTTTTACCCAAAATTGATTAGATGTCAAATGTATGTAGATAGAAGATAATAAGGGTAAGTGACATTACATTGAACAGCATAACAGTGACTATTGTGCCTTGAGGGGTATTACACTTACATAGCACATGACAGTGCTATGGGTGCCTTGAGGGGTATTACACTTACCCTGTTTCAGTCATGGTTTGCCTAATTTCATCTTTTAAATCTCTGGGAGTTCTTATGCGTATTCCACTGGGCAAAGACAATGTCCTAAAACTTCAAGAACTTCTGGGATATAAGTATTTTTTTTACCTAGTCTCTCTCTGCCTCTTCCCTCACCTCTAGCCTGGAATTCACGTTGTCAGGGCTTCATATGCAGATGTTAGCATACAATCATTAAGGGATCTTTCTTTACATCTCTTCTAATAAGACACAGGCTTTTTTCAATGGTATAAGACGTATCATGTGTCTAGTACTTTTCTTTTGTGCTTAGTCTTCTGGGATTAAGACATACACATTTCTTTAATTCTCTGATGAAAGTGATAGTGATACCTCAAAGAGGATTACAGAAAAAAAGACATATTATTTCCAGAGGAATATGTAACTTCTGGTTTTGTTTCTGTGACCAAACTGTACTCCCTAGTGCAAAAGTAGAAGCTTTCCTTCCATGAGCACTCTCATATTACACAGTAACCCAGATAACCCTGTTATCTTTATCTCCCCACCTTCTTCTTCGTTTCTTATAAGTATCCCATCATTCACTTTTTTTTGTATACTCAAGTTTTTTGGAATCAGTGAGTGTTAAAATTCTACAAATCAGCACATGGTATTTTAGACTTGACTTAATTCCATAAAAACTTTAATTGCCGTGGATGTTGTAGAAAACACAAGTATTCAGTAATACGATGATTCCACATGTGTTGTCAAAAATGTCTTTGTACCAGGGAGGTGATGAGCATTTTTACATGCCAGTTGTTGCAGCATGGGCACAAAGAGGCCAGAAGGTCTGCTAAGGAAAGCAGAGTGATGGTATTGATGCGTAAGAGGGCAGGGCAGCAACACCAGCTGAAGCAACTGTCCTCAGCACATCAGAGGCTTTGACTCAGAAAGAAGTGCTGAGGGAAGTGCCACCAACCAAGTCTCTAGACATTTTGGGGTGCCTGGTGCATATCCTGGGGCTGGAGACAGCAATGTCATTACCTGTGGAAGGTATGCTGTGGTTGTAGGAGTTTGTAGCAGGAGATGAACAGACTGCATACCATGCAGGGAACACAAACAGGAGATCAACAGGGTATTCATGGAGGGTTGTGAAAGGCGATGAGAGACATTTCTGTAAGTGCACTGGCAGCAAAAGGAAGGCTAAGGAAAATGTGAGCCCATCGCTCGATGCGGTGGAAGACCTGATGACCAAGGGCATGCAAACATCTGAGGTACTCAATGCCTTTCTTATCTCAGTTTCCACTGGCAAAGTCTGCCTTTTGCACTCTTTAAGGTCCCCAGGCCTACTAACAGAGTCTGTGGGAATGAAACACTGCCCACCATAGAAGATCAGGTTAGGGAGCACTTAACGCATGCAGCAGTACAGGCCAGGGCCAACTGTCTAGAAAATGGCTTTGCAGAAAATGGTATGAAAGGTACTTGTCAACAATAAGTTGAAGATGAGCTAGCAGTGTGCCCTTGCAGGGGAAAAAAAAAAAAAAAAAAAGGCATCTGTATCCTGGGCCCTGTTAGCAGGAATTTAGCCAGCAAGTCTAGAGAAGTAAGTGATTCTTCCTCCCTATTCATTTTCTGAGAGTCTGCAGCTGGAGTCTGTGTGTAGTTTTGAGCTCCCCAGTAGAAGAAAGACACGGACATACAAGAGGGAGTCCAGTGCAGGGCCACCAGAGTGGTCTGGGGCTGGAGCACTTGATACATGAGAAGTTATTAGAGCTGGACTTGCTTGGCCTGAGGAGGAGACTTCTCAGGAGAGACCTTACTCATCTCTACAACTGCCTGATGGGACATTAGGGAGAAGACAGAGCCAGACTCATCTTAGAGGTGGACAGTCACAGAACAGCAACAGAGGCAAGCTGGAACATGGGAATTTCTGATGATGTAAGGAATTGTTTCTTTCTTTGCTGTGAGAGTGGCCAAACACTGGAAAAACAGTCTGTTGTGCAGTCTCCGTTCATGGAGATATTCAGTGCTCAACTGGGCAAAGCCATGAGCATCTTGCTGTCACCGGACACAGCTTGAGCAGGAGATTGGATCGGATGGGTTTTGGAGGTCCTTTCCTTCCCAAGTAATGCTGTGATTCTAAATATGGGCTAATACCGTGTTTTTTGGCAGATGTGACTGTACAGAGGCATTTCTGGACTTGTACAGTATCGTAGATTTTCACCTGGCAGTTTTTTTAATTGAACAGTTGAATCAAGAATCTGTCTGCTCTCACATTCTTCTAATCTTTATTACACTCAGCATGTATATGATGCGTATTAAATTACTTTTTGTTGCTACAGAGTAGAAAGGTGTGTTTTTTCATTAGAACTCCAAATATGTGGTAGATTCTTAATGGTGAGGTTTTTTGTTTTGTTTTGGTCAACATATCACTGTACTTTTAGGGCTCTAATAATCCCAATATAACAGCAACATTCAATTTTCATCATCTGTTTTCCATAATCACTTCATGAATATTTTTATTTTTAAACAGAGGCACCTATCACACAGTGCTTTCACAAACTTAAACCTACTCAGCCTTTGATATTTGATCATGATAACAAGCTTAAATATTTTAGAATTACACTTTAGTATGTGCTGAAAATCCCATTTCTTTATGACTTTGCTGCATTTTTTTTTTTTTGTTCGGAGAGTAGATTAATTCTACTTTTGAAATGGAGAAAATTCCAGAGTATCTAACTTTTTAAAAAGAAGCTTTTAGTCAGAACACGCAAGGAGGATTTTATCCAAGCTGGGAGTTTGAACAAATCATGACTGTAAGACTTAAAAATAAATAAATAAAATCACAGGTTACAGAGCTCTTCTGAGCACTTTCTAAGTTGCTGATGGCATTCAGAATATCTGAATACTGTCCATGTCAAAAACTGTATGTGCCTGTTTTTCTGCTGTGTGATACAATCTCCATTTTTTTCTTCCCTTTTGGTCCCATCTTTGGCAAAAAAAAAAAACTTAGAGCACCACCTTCACAAATATGAGAGAGTTCCTAGTCATCTTCTGGCTTTACTACTATGAAAAATTTCAATGTACATTGCCAAAACATTAACAGCAAGATAAAATGTATCAGTCTAATTCTGTAGAGAGAGGGGGTGATAAACCAAAATACAATTGGAGAACCTTCATAAGGAAAGGGCTTATGATTGTAACAATTTCATCAAACCAGCCTTTTGCGGATAGCAGCCAGTAAGGTTCACAGAAAATATTGAACAGTGTGTTTTGTGGAAAGAGTAGAGGCAGATGAAGGCAGCTATGAGATTACATTTTACAGAGTAGGAATAGTGGGTGTTAATCCCCAGGGAGTGCAAAGAAAACTAGATGTAGAAAGAGTGAGAACATTTCTATTAAGTCCAAAGTAATCTTTTGGTAAAAATGACACTTCTTGTTTATCTGAGCTTGATACAGATAGAAGTGACAACTAATACGTATGTGTAAACAAAGTGTATTTTTTTCAGAATGAACTTGAATGTGGGGTTGGTTTGGTTTTTTTGGTGGGATTTTTTTTTATGTACATTGGCTACATTTTGGTTGAATCCAAAGAGAGTCTGGGAAGACCAGTTTCAGATGGCAGCAGTCCTATTTTAACTCAACTTATGCTCCTTCTCCTACCCACTATTGTCAGGGTTCGTACAAAAGCAGATACTGTCGATGTCTTTGGGTATGTTATATGAATGCCATTCAGAAACCTTTGGAATATATAGTTGCTGCAAAAGCTGCTGTGGGAGTAAAACAAGTATGGCAAGCCAGGTTTCCATAATAATTTATTTTACATTTTAATTTTTTTTCATAGAGAGTGTTACTTCCCCTTTAAGTAGTAGTTATCATTTATTATTAATAACAAACAGATAGCCAGTTCATTTTAGTTGCAATCTAATATGTTGGTTTTGATGATGTGTCTTCCAAGATTGCCTGTGGTACCATGCAGCATTCCTCAGCACCTGACTTTTTCAACTTCTGGTGAGATTTTCAGTTTCTAATGTGACTGAACTATATGTTTGAGCAAAGTCTTTATTTTTCTGAGATATTTGAGTCCTCTTTCTGAGTGTATTCATAAATTTTATGGGTATGTAATATATTGGGATACTTTATGAACTAATTTCTGAAAAAAGTATCTATCAGCCCCATATTTGTGTCACATTCAATGTATTGTCAAGACTAATGAGAGCAACACATTAAAAAACTTCTGGATATAAGAGCAACTTTGATGCAATTAGTACTGAAGTCTTGCAGTGCCCTCTGTCAGCAAATTATAAAGTGTTTGGTAAGTAATCTTGACTGAAGTGCTGTAAAAGCTATTTCAGGGTATGAACTTGGGCCTGGATGGCACACTTTGGAGTCACAGTAGGAGAAGGTGGAATATTTGATCTCTGCAGGAACTTAAGTAGGAGCATATGACTTTCTTACAGTATTTGACATCTGCCTAATGACTTACTGACAAGAGTGTCTTCTGAGAACATGTCTAAATCCCGAGTTCTTTTTTTAAGTTTAAAGAGAGAGAGCCTGATTCTAGGAAGGAAAGGTTTTTGGTTTATTCCATATATATTTGCTACATGACTTCTACTATTGTACGCTCATCAGACCCACCTCAGTTCCTTCTTTAATACTAAGTACACTTCAATTTTAAAAGTGTGTAGTTCACTTTTCTTTGTTTTTTGGCTTTGTGAGGATTTTTTGAGATGGAAAACTGAATAGATTGGTGTATCAGCTACTTTTACCTTTGTTTCTGTAACAGTATCTACATTTGTCTCTCTGGCTGTGATCTTTCTTTTGTTAGTGTCAGAATTCTTTATTTTGGACAAAATTCAGGCAGACTTTCATTTTTCCTCCTCAATATGAATAAGCCTCAAAAAGACATAAATAATGGTTTCAGGTGGTTGTCTTGATATGCAGATCTTGGAGCTGATTGTTCATATCTAGACCCAGGTGGAAACACTTACATGACTTCACCATTAGAGCCTCTAAATGAAAATGCTTTAATTTTCATTATGATAATGGAATTATTTCTCTTTTACCAGAATTGAAGGGAAGATAGTGGGAACAAGTGTATTTATTTTCAATTGGTGAATTTGAGAAAGTCTGTGATTCAACTTAATTAATGACAAACTGAAAAATATGAACAGAAGTTGATTTTCTCCCCAAATCACATTTCTCTTAAAAAAAAAAAAAAAAAAAAAAAAAAGCTTAAGATTAAAAAACAAGTTTATCTACATGTCAGAATTTTCTGGCAATCTTATTATTTTTCCAGTGATATTTATCATTTTAACCTGAAAGAGTATTTACTGTGGCAGTGCATGCATCTTGCTAGGAAATCCAAGAAAGGACCAAATTATTTTCAAAATGTAAATCTTATTCAGAGACTCTTTGATATGGGCATCCTGTTCAACTTCGCTTTGGATTTTAGGATGCAACAAAACATAATTAGGCTTTGCCACAGGCACACCAATCGGTATGGTAGTTAACATTGCTAGTTTGAAGGATCTTGTTAAAAATGTCTTCCTTTTTCAGATTCTGAACTTTTGCCAGTTATTTGCGTATTTTGAGGCAGTCAACATGCCCTATTACATCATCTGAAGAGACTCATAGCAGAACATACCTCTGGGTGTCTGGCTCTTTAGGTTCTATGTTCTGGAAGAACCTAAAGTGATGGAAATTCTTTGAACTTGTGAGGTTGAAACTTTCGCTGTTACGTCAAATTCCTCACAAATGCAGTGCTCCAATACAACAGCATACTGAATGGTTAAACATCTTGGTGTGCAGATTAGCAATAACAAGTTAACAGACTCTATGCATTTTATTTTGCCAGTTGGGTTTTAGGCATTCACAGAAGGGCAGTACTAGTTTAAAAGTGGAAGTCCTGGTGTTGTGATTGGTGGTGGTGTGAGCAGGCAGCTGAGGATTTGGGGTCAGAGGGTCAGAAGGAAAACTCACTGAGGGAGGCTGTAGTTCCCCTCAAGACCTTGCAGTGGGCTGCACTTGTCAGCAGCTGCTTTCTGCAGCCACCCTGGTCCTGAGCTGAACAGTTTTCATCACTGTATCAGCCCTTTTGGCAACAGCTGTTCAGGGCTACACAATCCTCTGTGGCTCTGCCTGGTCCGCTCACACATGGAGGTGCCATAATCCCACAGATGGTAGCTTTGGCCTGTTGGTTTCTCACCAGGCATCTCAACGTGTGGTACCCCTCATACTGAGCAGTGTTGCCATTGTAACAACATCATGAGGATTAAACTAACTTCACTCATGACAGTCTAATCCCAGCTCGTGTTCAGTGTTAACTGGTAATCCGACCAACACTTGGTGAATTCTGCTCTGTGTTGACAGGAAAAGCTGAGATCAGAAGGTTGAAGTAACTTTGCTAACAGCTGACTGTCACAGGGTGGTTTTCTCTGTGGTAACTTTTCTGACACCTCTTGCTTAAAACCTAGGAAGATCCTGAGGCCACACTAGCATGGTCTGTATTCCCACTGAAAATCAAGATTAAGTGTATTTTCGCTCTTTGTGCTACCCAAGTTTCTGTCCTCCCTGGGCTTGCCTCAGGACACCTGTGGTAGGGAGGATTTGACACAAGTGTGTGCAGAAGCACTGGAACTTTTTTCAGCATTTCCTCTTGCATAATGCCCACTGGTTCCCACTTAACCTGCCCTTGATTAAGAACAGTTAACTGCAGCAGATCTTGCACTTAAGTAGATACTAACACCTGAAATAGTATAAATTCCTAATTGAAATCTCATTATCTTTGGAAAAATGTTAACTTCTAAAAGGAGCCCTAAAACCATTACAGCTATTGTTCTGCTTGAGCCAGTTTTAATTATGTGTAATGTATGAGGACTCTAGTTTCTGCTTGATGTTCTGCATTGTTCTCTTTAGTTTTAATAAGATTTTATGTTGTTTTAACTAATTGGACATCATGTTATGAAACTGATGTACAATTACTTTTCCCCAGATATCAAAGATGTTACCAACAAAAATGTGAAATATCAGAATTTATTTTAAAAAGAAAAAACAGATTGAAAAAATTATTTTTGACAGAAAGAATTAAGATAATGTATAGAACCAAAATAGTTTCTTGTAATTATAAAATGCTCTTAATTTTTATTTTGAAAGGGTTTGAAAGAAGATTGCATACGTTTGTGTATTTGAGGAAGGATGAAAGTATATATGAATTCCATAGGTGGTAAAATATGAGATGTCTTATTGTTACACGTGCTGTATTGAAACTTTAGATCTTTTTCTGTGACACAAATATACAGTCTTGTATGTACAAACAATTTTTCTTCTAGGAATAGTCATTTATAATGAACAAATCTAAGGTATCTTTAGCTGCATGTTGGTAAGATATTTTTCTCCAGGCTTTGAGACAGTTGTGTAGTTCAGACTTTCTGGCTGCTTGTTGTAAGAGAAAATCAGTATTAATCTGAAGTACTGGGAAGTCAGTGGAACTAATAGAGGTAGATGTTCTCCAAACTGCCCAGCAGGACTTTCAGACCTTGTCCGAGTAACTGAGTGGAAGAAAGTATTTCTGTAGAGGATGGTGCTGCCTTTGTGCTGCTACTGTTTCATTTCTGGAAAATGGGGAGAGGGAAAAATTAGACACGCTGAAAGTAGCAGCATAATTATTTTGCTGTGGAAAGGTTGCCGAAAGATTGACAGGATCGGTGTGATGACAGAACGTGCAGGTGTAATGGGATTAGACATTCATTGAAGTAGAGGAGTCAGGACCTGCATATTTTTTTATGGCCAGACTACCTTCTAAAATCTAGAAAAATGTGCTAGTTTGTTATTTTCAGAAAATTGTGTGAATGACTATATGCATATTTATGCTATTTCCCTCCTCCTCACTCAACCCTCAAATACAGAGTTTTCAAAGGCAGACATCTAAGCCCATTCTTAGACATCTCAGTAGAGGTGGCTGATTTTCTGACTTACAGAACACTCACAACTCCCACTTTAATACATATGCTTTGTTTGCTTTGTTGCATTTGCTTCCCTGAAATGTAGTACAAGCTATAGTAATGAAATAAATATCGTATAATTACACCATACAGTAAAAGTTCTTCATTGCTGTGGCTACTAGGAATTTTTCTGCCTTAGTGTAACCTCAAACTAACATGATGTTTCTTCCTTTCTAATTAGGGTTTCCATCCTAGGTATAATGACAATACAAGTAGACAGTAAAAATAGCAATTTCCATTACAGTTACTATTACCAGAATAGTTTATACTTCTCTAACCTAATGGCAAGCATTTGACTGGATCAAATCCTAAGTGAAACTACCTCTGTAAGTGTAGAAAGCTTTGTACGTTTAAAGATTGGTTTCTTTATTTTATCTATTTATTTGTATTTTCATCGAATGCAAATGAAAGTAGTCATTAAGGGTTTTTCTCATTCAAGAAATGTAGCAAGAAATCCATAAACCTCCCCCAAATGACATGGAATTATGTAATAATTTATACTTAATTATATTTGAATACAAATTAATTGCTAAAGTTCTCATAAACAATTGTTTGATTATTTCCCTATGAACAAGGGACAAATATAAGGCCTTGTGCTAGGTCTGAAAGCCAGTCCGGTGAATGAGGATCTGCACAATAAAGACTTAAGCTTATGTTCAAATTATTGGGTTGGTGGTCTTAAAAGTTACTAGTCTATAGCTCAAGCAGCTCACTGTTAATAAAATGAAGAAGCCCACACCATGTTTTCACAGTCACTGTCTGTCAGCAAGAGATGGCTACGTCCTTAGATGCACCATGTAATCTCTTGCAATCTGAATAACCTAAATTGAAGGTTGCTTTGCCTATTTATGAAGATAATCCTTTCTGAAGACAGGGCCCAATTTGCTAAAGAAAGCTTTTGTATCTTCTTTTAGATGAAAGAAGCCTTCGAATATGAATTTTGGTCCCTTCTTAATTCTGGGACTTGCAGAGTTTAGAACCCTAACAGTGATAGATACAATTTACACAGATCATTTTCTGCAGGGCAAAGTTATACTTTTAGCTTCCACTCATCAACATTTGATTCTCTCTTAGAGGACTAACTCTTATCCTTTTTTATCTTGAAAAGTGTGTTGGGAACCTAGAAATGCCTTAATGATATTCATAAGCTTATCTTCCCAATAGAAAAGACCTTTTTATCTTTCTTTTTAATCAAGTCATTAGCATGAAACTCAGAGATGTAATCATACCAGACTGGAATTGGGGTCATGCCATAGGCTAGCTGAATAGGAGGCTTCGTGGCATGATGATGTATAGCCATTTCACAACAATGCTTTTAACTCAGTAAGTCTGCCCTTTAATTACATTTTAAATCTCACTTGAGAAGTTTTTATCATTATGTAAATTGCTCAGTAAATGCTCTCATTCTAAGACCCAATAAAAGTTTTCCTTATGGACTGGGAGAGCAAATGATTTAAAAGCTTGATGGAGGGACCAAGAGCTTCTTTCACACTTTGTTCATTGTGACAGAGATTGGTTACGTTAGCTAAGGTGGTCTACATGATAACAACTGTTTATGCTCATCACTGTTAGAGTCTAACTGTTAGATTGTTTGGAAACAAAGAAGGTCCCAAAATCTTATCTGAATTAGTTGCCTTTTGATCTGAAAACAAAACAAAATACCCCCCCCCCCAAAAAAAAAAAAACAAAAAAAAAAATCCCCAAACCCAACAAGCATTTCTTAGAAGAACCATGACATTTAAAAGAGTTAACTCTACTTGGACCATTAGTGTCTTGCAAAGCGGAAGAAATACTTCAGTGTTTTGTTCCATCACTGATCTAAATCATAGTATTTTCAGTCTAGAACAAATTGCCTTTTTTGTTTTTAAAAGATATATGTTTCTTTCTGTTCAAATACTTTGAAGATAATGACTATCTCACAAGGACAGACTGTCATAAAGAGTAGTGCAAACTGGCCTTCTGTTGCTAGAAACAAAAGAAATAGATCAAATACATCTTGCAGAATCTACCACTCATGCTTAAAATGCATTTGACTTGCTGTGCTGTAGCCATTAATTCAACATCCCAGAACTATGACACAAAGAAAACCATTCCTCTGTCTAGCAGGCAGAAGAATAAGCTGTGATCCTGAAAGAGGTGCCATGTGCATGGATCTTTGTGCCACCAAAGGCTGCTGGAGTCTGTAGGGCCATTGGAAAAAAAAAAAAAAAGTCTCATACTGTCTGAAAACTCACACAGAGTTTAATGCTTTAGGCAGGATCAGAAATTTGCAGGAATTTAGATGTAATTAAATAAAAGCAAGTAGGATAATTAATTTGAAATCCAGTCCCTAAACTGTGCTGGACAGAGTTGCAAAATACAGACAGTGATTCGATTTCCAGTATCAGTAGAACCCATAAGGAGGTTAAAAAAACCCAACAACTTTGAAGGGGACACCTTCAAAGCTTAACTCCCCTGTTGGTAATAATTCACAGACTATGCCAAGCCCTAAGAGCTACTCTATCCACTCCAAGTCCATAGAGCAGAAATCTATTCTTTATAGATGTGCCTTCCTCAGTAGTATTGTTAGAAAAAAAAAAAAAAATACTGGTTTGAAACAGGTTTCTAAGTTCTGCCTTCTACAGGCACCTGAAATGATGTTTAACCACTGAAAACGCAAAACAAAGCCAGAAAGAAACCCACCTTCTTGAGAAGTTTTGAGATCACCACAAAAGAACATAAAAATACATTTTTAAATCACAGAAGGTTGTATTTTAACAAAGGAAAGGAGAGGGAAAAGAAGGGGAAAGAAGGGGGGAAAGAAAAAAAAAAAAAAAAGAGGCAGGAAAGGAAAATGGAGAAAGAAGAAAAAAGAAAAAAGAAGAAAAAGAAGTAGAAAAAAGATAGAAAAATAGAGAAAGGAAGAAAGAGGGAAAGATAGGAAGGGAAAGGAAGGGAGGAAAGCAGAATGGAAAAGAAAAAGAGGAAGGGAAGAAAGAATGGAAGAGGAAGGAAAAGAGGGAAAGGAACAAAAAGAGAGGAAGGAAAAGAGAGGAGGAAAAAATAGCAAGCGAGGAAGGGAAGAAAGCAGTAGAAAGCTAAAGGAGAAGGAAGAAAAAAGAAAGTAGAAAAAGAGAAAAAAGGAAAATGGAGAAAAGGGAGGAATTACGTTATTCATGATTTTTGTACAGTATAAGAGGTTTAAGAAAATATGCTACAAATTTAAGATATTTAAAATGTTCAGGGGAATTTTCCAGAATTTAGGGGAAATGTAATATACTCTGTTAAGAAAAAAAAAAAAGGGGATGATTAGTTCAGCTATCTACACAGATGGAGAGCAATTATAGAGATGTAGGATCTTTGTTTTGTTTTGAGTAATTTCATGATAGCTTTTCTAGCTATTTCAATATTAGCATTACAGAAAAAGTTCTGTAAAGACTAGTTCTTCTGAACTATGTATGGCCACACAGGTACTACGTGCTGATGCTTTGAGTACGTGTGCAATTATACCGACTGACTTTATTTTTTTAAATTCCTGACAGTAAAGGTCAATTTTTTCCTCTATGTTGATTTCCTTTAAACAGATGGTGATGTCTTTAATTTTGTGAGCCCCCATACCTCGATTAATGCCATTTATTTTATTAATAACTTTGTACAGTACCTAGAAAATGTAAAATGCTTCACTGGAAATTAAAAGCACAACTCCAAAGATGGAACTGAGCTTGTAGAAAAGGATTTGAGTGCTTTAATTTCTTTAAATTATTACAAAATTAATTTTGTTTTTACCATGTCTAAGAGATAAATATTTGTCAGCTGTGATGCATTAATTTCCGTGTCTTAGTCTGACTCTTTTATAGTCCAACTAGTCTATCTAATTCCTTTATTTCTAGGACTTCATTTAATTCCAGCCTACCAACTGTGCTCTGATATATTGCCAAAATAATGGCAGATTTCGCCATGCTTTATGACCTTTATAGGTCATGACTATATATTGCATGTGGGATATGAAGGATATTGACACTGATTAATTATTTCTGATAAAGTATCTCAAACCATATTGAATTCTTAAAGGACTATCTCTGTTATGTGGAGGCTGAGAGGACTTTCAATGCACTAGTTTCACAGCAACAGCTCTGCTGTGTTTTACAAGGCTCTGTGTAAAATAAAACATGTGGAGCCACAGGTGAATTTCTTTTACCTGCCAAGACGATTAGGGCAGGAAGGTTGTGTGCTCCTATGGGGAATGCTAGCAGCACTTCCAAGGGGGAGAACTGAGTTGGGCAAGTGAGAAATATGTCCATCCCCTACCTTTATGTCAGTACTGGGTGTGTTGTCTTACAGCTTTAATATACTTCTCCCCTGAAATCATGTGTAGAGGTTTCAATTCAAGGGCTCAGGACAGAAGCAAAACAGCCAGAGCAGATTTCCTCAC
Organism: Leptosomus discolor; assembly: GCF_034619465.1. Classification (NCBI taxonomy): domain Eukaryota; kingdom Metazoa; phylum Chordata; class Aves; order Leptosomiformes; family Leptosomidae; genus Leptosomus; species Leptosomus discolor. The sequence continues at coordinate 91,932,044 of NC_141391.1, read as the reverse complement.
CCTGTTTTGTCTAAGAAGACAGTTCCCTCAGACAAGTTTATTTCATCTCTTTATCATTCTTAGTTCTGTGAGTTAGTTCTAGACTTATTCTATACAGTATAATAATGTAAATACACATTTTTAAGATGTGTAGAAACCTATAATAGCTATTCAGCAAGGTTTGTAGGAACGCATATTACAGTACCTTTTATCATCTAACTTTATAGTTCATCTTAATAAAGGAGGATTTCACTCAAATTCTTAGGCAAAGCTGTGCTTGATTGAATTGCAGTTCTTTCTAAGCCACTCAGCTCACTCTAAGCAGTAATTTGTGATTAAAAAGATGTTTTTCATTTTGCTATCTGCTCTTTTTGAGGGAATCTATTTCCACACAGCCTCAGTAATAACCACTGCAGCAAAAATGCACCGTAGACTCAAGTCTGACTGAAACCCAGTAGAATTATACCAGGATTGATTTTTCGTCCTCTGCAGTTCCTCCATATGTTTGAATACAAATGAAAAGATGAAAATGAAATAAATAGTCTATACTTAGTCTATATTCTGTGCTTCTTGGTATGATGTATAATGACTGTATACTTTTGCAAGTATCTTAGCAGTTTGAGATGAAATAGATCTTCCTGCTATATTCTTGTCAAGAAAAAGAATCTAGTTCATATTGATCTTTCACTTGTATTTTTGAAACATGGCAATTACTTATTTCAGAAAACAAATAAAAGGTGTCTAGGTCTTTTTCTCGTGTGCGTACTGCTTCTCTTGGGATGTGAAGGAATCACAAAGAAAGGATCTGAACGAACCAAAATGGAGTAAATATCTTTGTTGTTGTCTTGCTTCTTTGTCAGTGTAGGCTTCCTGCATAGCTGGAACAAACTACTTTTAGGAGCATTAGAAGTGCAGTATACACAGGTAATTTGGAATCAGGTCTCAATACTAAGTTTTTGATAAGACTACTTAGTCTTTTGTGTTTGTTGTCCATTTAACTAACTGTCCAGATTTGTTGTGACACTACGTAGTATTCTGAAACAACAAGGATATGGCTTGATTTCCTTTTCAAAAGTATGTATGTGTCAGGAGAAAAGCATGGAACGTGTAGACTACAAGACACTTTTTCTAAAAAAAACAAGAAAAATGTGGAAGGAAGTGCATTTTTTTAAAAATTATGTGTCATAAAATGCTACCAGTGTATGTGTGGTAAAACACCAAGAGGGCATAGGTTTGTTAGGTTCCTACTGTGAATAGTTATTCAATGTACATGTTTCATGGAACGTGTTCTTGCTGAGGAAAAGCCAGCTGTTTCCAACACCACCCTAAAAATGCAGCATTTTGTGCAGCACGTAACACATGTGATAATTCTTTCATTCAGCAATAGATTTATCCATTTTTAAACACGGAAGGACCTTAAAAGCATACAGACATTAAAAGTTAACTTTTTTTACGGTGACCTTTATCCTTTCTTACGTATTCTTTTGCCTGTTTACATCAGGTTTGTGACTCTTAACATAGCTTAAATCAAATCTCCAAATGCATACATGAAGAGAAAGAAATTTGATAATAGCATATTCTTCAGTCAAGCAAACAAAAATAAAATGTTGCAGCTGGAAGCTGAAGCTAGGAACATTAAGACTTGAAATAAAGTACAGATTTTCAAGTAAGGGAATACTATACATGGTTATGTACCTTAATAATGGCATTTTTAAAAATCTAAATTGTCTGTTTAACATCAATAAATAAATACAGTATTTGTAATACAGTTGAATTCTGCAGAATTGCCTCTGATGTATTCCACACTCATTCCTAAGTACTTTACTGGTAGGATGACCATAGATGAAGTAAAATAGTTGGATAAGAACTCCTATACTGTACCAAAGACATTCTTAGTCCTCTTTAAAATTGCTCCAAATACAGCATTAGTCATTGCTGTGCAAGAAATAGGTATCCAGTAAAGGACAGCAAACGACATTTGGAACAGCAGTAGGTGAATAAGGACAATCTACTCATGATTCAGTGCAGCTAACATTGCAGTCAAAATATCAAATAGAACCGATTCAATTAGGAACACACCAAGTACACACGTTATGTGCTCCCCTCCTTCAAAGTCATTCTTCTAAAGAAAATTACAACAGATTTCCATTTGGGACTATCTGTGATGCTCAGTTAGTGCTGGGTCTTGCTTTCAAATGCCATAAATAATTTCCCCTTTCACACTTCATCCCCAGTATTCCCATTTCAGGCAGTAAGAAACCACAACCAGAAATCTTAGTGCCCAAGCATCCCAAGAGAAAATGCGGAGCTTTATCACTAAGTAATTTTCTTTGTGTCTCTGTGTGCTTCTTTGTTTGAAAGTAAAAGTACCTTTGTGTGTATGTGGCTACATATAGAGTATGTGTGTACTCATGTATGTATGTGTTTAAATTATTATTATGATTTTCATTTTTATTCTTTTAAAAGAGCTTGATTCAACCACTGTTCTCTGCGAACGAATCTGACCTTGTGGAGCTGCAGCATGCAAACGTCTTGGAGAAGGGCAGCCAACATACAAAGGCTGCATTGAGTGTGTGGGCAGGCAGGAATGCTGGTACCAGGCAGCTCTCTAAAGAATGTTCTTTTGGCAGAAACAGCCATGCTAAAAATGAGGGGGGAAAAATGAATTGAAAATGAAGAGCTGGCCTGCAGTTACGAAGTGATAAGAAAAGTTGGCTGTTCAACATGAGCTGCCAGTTGCATATTCTAGGTCTTTGCTATTCTCAGGGCCTCCTACAGCCATGGCCCTGACCAGTGTTTTGATATAGCACAAAGTGGCTGTTTATTGCTGTTGACTGCTGAGGCCTGTGCTCCAAAATGCGTTCTGTCAACAGAATGTAAGGGAACTTGGCATTTTAAAGCTCGGCTGCTGCAGACGCGTAGATTTCTTGGAATGGCCATGCAGCAGGACCGGTGTTGCAGTCCCCAGCTCAAACTGAAAATGTTGCACAGGAAAACATACCATGTGAAGGTCAGATTTACCTGAGATCCTGAGGGTTTTGGGGAGGGGGGGTCCCTCATCAGCGCAGTAAATGTATCTTGTCCTTGCTTTGTTGCCTGTCAGAGGCTAGACTTTTAACTTTCTAAATTTTGTTCAATATGGTCTGTATGTAAAAAAGGTAGTTATTCAGTGTAAATGGCCTTCATGTGAAAAGGAAACATGGCTGTGTATACAGTACACAATATTGCCATAAAAGGAGTAATCAAAATCTGTGCTAACTCTGTGTTGCACTGCGGATTTTTCCACTCTTTTGAGGAGCCATAGTTTCTATGATTTTGTAAGAAATCACACGTATTGTTTTCTATTGCTTCCATAGGAACTACAGGTGGAAATTGATGCTCATACTGATATCTTTCACAACCTGGATGAAAATGGGCAGAAAATCCTGAGGTCCCTTGAAGGCTCTGAGGATGCAGCCCTGTTGCAGAGACGTCTGGATAACATGAATCTCAGATGGAGTGATCTTAGGAAGAAATCTCTAAACATTAGGTAGGACCTGAACATAAGTGAAAGCTTATCGTTAGTGTGTAAGACAGAATGCTGCATTTTGCCAATAAAAAGGTTTAATTTTGTTTCTGATAGCACTGTTTTTGTCAAATTTGAAATGATTTTTGCTATTTTGAATGTTGGCTTAACCTTGTAAGAATGATTAGGTTTTTTGGTGTAAAAATGATAGTAGAGGATTAGGTTTTGAGGCATATGATGAGATTTTGTAATTACAGAAGGAGAGATTAGCATGTTTAAACAGTAACTCCCTCTGAAAATGTCCCCTCTAAAAGTAGGTTTTTTCTAGAGCTGGGTATGACTTACCAATGAGTCGTGAAAGAAAGTGATTAAAAAAACCTATATTCATGATAAGCTTTATTTCTAAGGCTACTGTTTCCAGTGCAAAACTAAGAATAGCCTTGCAAATGAGATGACCAGTTATTTAAGATTTTAGCTGTTGTCTGGAGAGCGGACAGAATTACCAAGTAAAATCCAGGGGTAAAAGAAATCCATAGGTAGTGTCATGAGAGGAAAAACATCTGCTTGCAAGAAAAAGATAATAAATGGTAATGTTACAAACGATGAAGTGGAGTGCAGGCTTCAACGGGCTGAAGTTTTCTTGTAAAAAGAAAATTGTCCAGGAAGCTTCTCTTTAGAAATATGACATTTACAATAGGCAACATGGTTCTATTGCATTCAGTCTCAGGCATTTTTTTCTTTTGCTCTCTTGGTGTGTGTTGCTGGTAGTTCAGAGGGCAGCAAAAGGCAGAAATGTTTCTCAATGTATGAAATATTAGCTTTTTTCAGCTCAGGGCCTGAGGGAGGTCAGTCTGTGTAATGACAAAAGCCATCTTCATAACATCAATCATTAAATATAAATGAAGGATGTGAGGTTGAAAAGATATTGGTAGGTAAAGAAAAAGAGAAACGCATTCCTCTTTTTTTTTTCTGAGGAGAAAGAAGAGGGATATAACCCTTCAAAGTCTCTATAAGATGTTCTTTTTTCTTCACATGCCTTTTACCCATGAACTTGCCCAAATGCAGTGATGTTTGAGATAAGAAAAGCAGTCAGAAGGCCACGTATCAGTAATTAAATATATGGGACTTACTGACTTTCATTTTTTGCAGTTTAATGTATTGCTACCATTAATCAAGTCAGAAATAGTAACCCTAGTTATATCATACTGACCTCTTGCAGTAAACATTTAAGGCAACAGACTTCGTCTTTAAAATATTTGTTTCAAATAAATGCTTAAGGTGTTCAACAACTTATTGATTAGGATAAGAAACAATTCTTAACTTCTAAGACAGTCAGTTTAAATGTTGCCGGCCACCAGACTGAATGAACAGGCTGTTCTCAGTCTACCTGCTTGGAGTTATTTCTTTCCACCACACAGTATGGAATGGATTTCATCATAACTGGTAATGTTTACACAGAAGAGGTATAAGAGCAGGCACATGAAATGTTCATCAGGCATCAGTCCCACAAGTCTCCTTATTTAGCATAAGTTTTAGGCTGCTGACACAGAAGACCCACGCCGTCACTCGGCTTAGATGGTTAGTATCCGTTGGATAAAATGTATGGTAGGTTTCAGGAGAAGCCAAGTTCATTTCCATTATTACCCTTCATTCTGATAAGTCAGTACAGTGTACCCTAATAAACACTTTCTTATAACTAACTAATTTTCTAAAACTGATTTCCTATTATCTGGTTTGCATATGCTTGAACAATTATAAATATACGAAGATATTATATAATGTACACTAGCATGCACACAGACAAACATATATTCCCGAAGCTGAATGAAGAGTGGAATAAGATGGGTTTCAGGAAAACACTCACCAAACTGGGAAAGATCAGAGCACAAAGCTATAACAAAACTGCTTTGTGTCACTCTTTTTGCACTTGTTCCCTGTAAAGCCAGACCTGGGGAAGCAGGGAAGAAGTTAAGACCCTAGCATTTGCCTCCAGTGGCTGTCCTTCTCTGGAGGAGGTGGAAGCTTGCATTTGCAGAGATAAACATGAGAGACAGGTGTTAACCTGACCCAGAAATTTGGCTCCTCGACTATGTCCCCTCAAAAAGCCCTGGGGTCCTTGCTCTGGCTGTTGCCTTCTGCACCTCCCCATACCATATCCCGGCTTCTCTCCTGCCTCACTGCTTTCAGAGGCATCCTGGGCCTTCCCCAGCCCTCGCTGTCTGCAGGGGTGGCCTCCTCCAGCAGTGCCTGCTGCAAGGCAGTTTTGCCACAGCCCACGGCTGCCCTGGGAGAGCAGAGATCAAAAGGCAGCAAGGTCTGTGTGTCCCTCCCACGTAGCCTTTAAGTTTGAAAAAGGAGAAAATTTTCCATCAGCTCACATGCCAGAGCAGATGAGCTTTTTGTCAGCCTATGGCTAACCTGTCCCTTTCTTTTCTCTTTCCTTGCCACTCCAATACCTGGTGTAAGAGGTTGGAAAGAAGACAGGATTCATAGAGCATTTCAAAGAAATACAACAGCACTTACCTTCAGCAGTTCTACATTTCTGTATCCAAACTAAGTAATAAGGTCTGCAAAACACTGAGTCCATATGTATCACATTTCCTTATAGACGATTGTCATGGTTTAACCCCAACCAGCAACTAAGCACCACACAGCTGAAGCCACGTCAGCCATTCTATGTGAGATAAGGGGTAGAATTTTCACTGTCAAAAAATATGTGGGTTTATGAGCAATCACTGAAAAAGAAGAAATATTATAGGAACAAAGCTGGAAATAAACAGCTTAAACAGAAAATAGATTAAATAATAGAAAATCTGTCTTTATTTTCTGGTACCTTTTATCGCTTTACTGTTATGTAATACTGCTTTTGGTTTGAACTACTAAGAGGAATTGTTACGTTACGTGAATTAGTTATATTCACTTATGTTGTGAATCAGGAATTTCTTCCTAACCAGCAATTAAAAAACCAGCATATCCATGAGTCTAGAAAAACAAAATTTTAGTGTGCTTTATCTGTGGAATAAACAAAATGGAAGATCTTATCAGCCCAGTGATGTTTCAGTCACATATTTTCTCTCCATGGAAAATACATGCTGAAAATGAGTAGCTCAGTACTTGATCCCAGTATTAAAAAACCCACATTTTTATGTACACAGAGGAAATATTTAGAAGATGTCCTTATGATGGAGACCTTGTTTGCATAAAGTAGCATTCTGTCTTTTAATTTTTCCAGTGATTCCAATAGTTTCATTCACACTTCTGTCCAAATGGCACAGACATTCGTGTAGGGTAAGAGGATTCTATTGGTTTTAACGATTTCCTTGTGACTTTTTTTCGGAAAGGGTGGCATTGGTACGCTTATCTTAAAGTTAAGCAACTACATGAATCTTGTGTGAGTTTGAACGGTTTGTGTAGTGGTTTAAAGAAATGCTTGCACCTCTCTGAGTTGAAAACTACCCTCTGCGTTTAAGGTAATTAATCCCCTAGTAATCCTAAGTGACGACGATGTTACTCTCATGCGAGCCCTGCATAATATTTGTGCACATTTAGTGAGACTGACAATTCAACACAGCTATTACTCACTGCTGAGGAGGAAAACTGGAAAAAAAAAAAAAAAAACAAAACGAATGAGAGATGGGAAAAGAATGGATGTTTCAGGCCAGGACTGTGGAACCAAATTTAAATCAGTGTTGCCAGAATCTAATTCAAAGCTACTGAAGCTATTTAAAAATCATTGAGTTAATGAAACACCAGAATCTTTCTCAGTAGATAAGCTTGTACAATTTAGTTTTTATTTTCACTATGCCTGAATGTATCTTTTATTTAATACATGCTTTCAGATCCCATTTGGAAGCCAGTACAGACCAGTGGAAGCGTTTACATCTCTCTCTTCAGGAACTTTTGGCATGGCTGCAATTGAAGGAGGATGAATTAAAACAGCAAGCACCCATTGGTGGAGATCTTCCCACTGTGCAGAAGCAGAATGATATTCATAGGGTGAGATTTTTTTTTAAATGATCTTTCAGTCATTGCTTTTTGTTTTGCAGGTTAGTGCTCCATGAAACAGTCCTTGTTGGGAAAAGTAAGATACCCTTTACAATATGTTTTAGAGACAATGAAAACTGAACTTCTTGCATGAAAGTACTAGCTACAATTTTCAAACACAGCTTGAAAAATCAGCCTTTTGGAAAGGGCGTGTTTACTACCAGCTGCTTGGCTTCTTTGAAAAGCAACACAGCATTTTCACAGACCTATCACACAGAGCTAGTTTTCATGCCCAGAACAAATACTAACCTAATATTATATGAGAATTAAATAAGTAGTTCTGATTTTTTTTCTAGATCAGACATTTAAACTTCATATGTACTTTTTTAAACCCTATTCTGCTATTGATTTTGGGGAACACTGGTGAAAAGAATAGCTGTGGCTGATATCAGCCCTAATGCACAACTGTGTGCATTTTGACACTATTGTGATAACTGACTGTCTATGGCTCATACTGGTTTCATCAGGGAATTCTTATGGAAAGGCAAGAGCAGAGCATCGTATGGGGACTGTTCTAAACTAAGCTTTGTAGTAAAAAGGAACCTAACTCCAACACTTGTATGGGAAGTTGTTTTTTTTTTAAAACCCGCCAAATAAGGAACCCCCAAAATAACACAATACTGCTGAATAATTTTTCGTACAAAGTTTCACAAATTTTTTTTTTGTGGTAAAGGTATGCTTTAAGTATGTTTCCTGTTCACACCTGTCTGATGCTAATCTAATGTTGGCTTTCAGATAACCAGCTTTTAATTTGCAGTGCCGTTGCAGTCTATTCAGGTCTGAATGTGAATTCATAGTTCTAGTACTTCGGTGCTCTTTTAGCAGTGCCATAAGAAAACCCGTTAGGAAACTAGTGTCCTCCTAAAATAAAGCTGAAGAATTGCTGAATGAAGCAGTAAATGGGGAGGAACTGTTGATCTGAGAAAGAATAGGGAACCACATGAAAGGTAACTGGGGTAGCACACCCAACTTCTATTCTATCACTTATGAATTCCATAAAATCCTGTCTAGCCCATATGATAAGACTTCTCTTTCTTTTGTGTTAGTTTCTAATGAAAACTTTAATCCTGGGAGCACTAGTTAATACCAAATGTCTGTAACAGAAACCAGACCTCAACCCACTAAGACAGATCTGTATTCAGTAGGAAGTTAGGAATACCATGTCAGGGTTTGTTTTTTATTTACAGAGAACAGTATAAGATCAAGGGCAAGGAACCTTACTTATATAAAGAAATTGGCCTCTTATGTTTAAAAGGTGAATGTATATAGTGATTGGAATGAACCATATAAGTATTCATATTATGACATTTCTCCACTATACATTATTCCATTTCTTGGAATGTAATTGGATGTAGTATTCTAGCCCTCCTCTCCTCCATCCACATGTGTCTTTAGCTAAAATAATGACATTATGGGAGGGTTTTTCCTCCTGTTTGGTGACCAAATATATTTCAATGTAACAACTAAAAAGTTATTTCAAACAAATGTATTTTCTATTGAATGATTTAAATTGTCAGTCAGACAACTTAATACTGTGAGAAGAGAATATTCTAAAAACTAATGACCATCCTCTCAAAGCATTGTGCTGCATACATGTAACTTTCAGTTTGTGAAACTTGCCACAAAAGGTATTGTTTCTGAAGTTCCTAAATTTCTGATTTTATTGCTTAATGGAGAAATACGAAATGGTACTATAGAATGAAATTGGAACTGTAATAGCTGTGTTTTCTCCATTCATAAGGTAGTTGTATTATAAATATCGCTCTAATAGATTGTCCTACCTCATGCTGAAGGACACATTTGGGAACAAATATTGAGAAGATCAAGTTTGGAAAGAGAACATGACATATCTTGCTGCTTTAAGTTATTGGGAACCCTGAGTTTATGAAAAGTCATATCATATAAAACCAGGCTTGGCTTGACATAAGCAAACAGCTATTTGTCTACAGTAGCAGACTGATGGGAGGTAATGGCAATATGGTTTCTCAAGGGTCTATCTTTACCTAATTTCCGAGAAAGCCAAAAAGAAAGATGAACAAAAAACATCTCGCTGTCAGTGCACAGTGCTTTTCTAAGGCACTATAATGCTTTGCTGCAAGGGGCACCTTGGTCACTTTTCCTAAGTCTTCATTCTGGAAAGGTGATGTGTAGGATGTGTCTTTCTCACAAAATTTTCTGTGGGACTTCCAGCATTCTCACAGTAACAGTGAGGCCAAAACATCCATGACTTTATGGAGCACCACCTTTTTACCTTTCCCTTTGTGAAAGTTAAGATATATGAAATGCCTGAGGTCTGTTCTAGCCAGCTGTCTGTAGCAACTTCCACAAAGTAGTTTTAAAGTCCATCCAAACATCAGGATGAAAGAAACAATGTAGATGCTACTTTAACTCAGCACGACATTAACTCAAACCCTTTCTCAAAAAAAAAATACTCTTGAGCCAAAGCAAGACTAGACTTAGCGAATGATTTGCATAGAATTGTTATAAAAAAACTTTTGTCATCTGAATAATATTTGAGTATTTGAAAACATTAACTTTCCTCCTACATCGAAGAAATAATTTTTTCCTCTAGAGAAATTATTCCTCATAAAATTTAATATTTTATATTGTTCTATAACTTATTTGAAAGTAAGTTTCCCAGAATTCATCATAAAGGTGGCAAGACTTCAGTGATGGACTAAATGATCTCTCTGTCACTCAGCTATCACCTGAAGTGTTTAAAACTTTTAAGGATGAGAAGTGTTGCATAAAAGTAAGGTATCATGAATAGGTGCAAAGTGTCTTTACAAATTAGATCTCCTTCTCACTTCTGCTTTTGATTATCTTCTCTGCCACATGCAGATGCATGCAGACACAAATCTTTGGTCATCAGGTCTAGTATCAAAGCTAGAACGTTTTAGTTCCTTTTAGAAACAAGGCTTCTTTTCCCGTTCTGGAGCACTTCTGTAGTTTAATGTGAGGCCTTGCTAATTGTAGGTATTCTGACTTCCTGTGGTAAAAAGAACAAAACATAATCCTTGAAATTAGGTTACCCTCTCTGCTTTTCAATGATATCTTACAGAGGAGAGAAAAACAATCAGTGCAGAACTCTGTCAACTTCAGGTCGTTCTCGACAAAATCCATGTTTGCAGCTTGGAGTTTTTCTGCTGTATTTTTTTTCCCTAGACACTATGGATTTTCTGTTACTCCAAAAGTTTCTTTTAGAGAAGCGAATACAGAAAGGCTGTATCCGAATGAACAGCTCAGCTCATTTCTGAACATAAGAAAAATGCTTTTAACAATGCTTGTACCACAAGCGTAGAAGTATCTAGCTTTGAACTGGAGCATAGTACTGGAAAGCTGTTTTTTTAAAGAGTTTTGGGACCCTTAAGAACAAAACTTAGCTCTGAGAGCATTGGACGTGAAAGTAAAGAGTAGTTAAATTTTGGTCTTGAGAAAAAGAATCTACTGATTGTTCATTTTGTTCTCCTGAAAGGCAGCTCTGGAAATCGGTCTTCAGTAAAAAGCTGAGTGTCTACCCCATCTGACCAATCTTTTAAATAACCCAAACTTCCAGCTTTGATCTTCCTATATGAGTACGGTGTCTTTCCGTCTGGGAAGAATTGTTTTTGCCAGGTAAAGCTAGAAGTGAACCCAGGTAAATTCTTCACTGGACAAGAGAAAAAGTCTCAGCAGGGGAACACTATTTATAAGCAGTTTAACTGATTGCCATTGAGAAATGGCATTATGAATGCAAACACGATTTTATGCCTGAATCCTTTTTCTAAAGTGGTGTTACAAGATAATTTTTTTTCTCTTAAGGGTGTAATTTGAAGAAAAATAAGTATATTTAACCTCCCTATCATTTAGAAGATCATCTGGAATACCTCAGATGTTCATAGCAGAGATGAAAAGAAGTTGGTGTTTATCATTAGAACGCTCCTAATTGCCAAGAGTGACTTCAAAAATTTTAAGAGTAGGATTCACATGAAAATTTCAAATGCTTGAATCTATGCCAGAGCAGAGCTTGAACTCAATTGAGAAAAGAGAATTCCATGCAGTTAAAATCATTGTTGCGTTATAAATGTGAGGTACTTTTTAGACAAGACAGTTTGGAATTTATCCCAAATACACCCACATAACTGCTATTTGTTTGAACTTGTATGTATAGTGGGTCATTTTGTCAATTTCTGGCACCTGAAGAAATTGTGTCTATGCCAAAGTTTTAGAATGTAGTGTGTGTGTATGAGGCAGGGTTAGTCAATGATAATAATTACCGCTGTTCATCAAGATATTATTTAATTATTTTACCATTTTCTTTGCTTTACTAAGTGTCATAATAATGTTTTATATTTGTATTAATGACTGTGTACATGTTACTGTTATTCTCAGTTAAGTGACTTAAGCATCATGCAGATAGCCTGCTTGTTCTTCCATTCTTTTAAACGTTGCCATATCTTCTGTGTAGTGACTGATTTAACAGCATATATAGCAGTTATGAATATAGAACATAATTATTTACAGTTCCCTGGAAACCCTTTCTCATGAAATCTATTGCAACAGTACCTAGAAAGGAGTACAATTCTTGCTTCAACACTCTGGTGGCACAATTGATACCTACTTTTTTAAAATTGAAGTCAAAACCCTTTCTTAAAAAGTGTTCAGGTTGGGAAACATCTTGAATTAATTTAATTGTATGCTTTCTCTTTAAAATCCATTAAAAGCAAAAGTATCTGCTTTTCTAATAACACAGATTAATGTTAGTTTTACTAATGCAACTCTCTTCTCCTTATATTTTCATCTTTGAATTTAAACAGTCTGTGTTTCCCCATCTAAAGAGATTTTAGGACACCCATGAGGAGATAGTGGAGGTCTGAGATAAGCTGATCAATATATGTATTATGAAAATGGTGGACAGGATGCCATTACTGCTGTAGTGTTGACAAATAGAGATACTTAAATAAAGTAGTTTACTTGTTTTTTTGTCAGGTCATACATTATGCACGTTCGATTTCCTCTGCAATCACCACGAAGTGTGGAAGAAGTTAAGGAATTCAATGAAATTAGCCTGAAATCATTAACCGTAAATTAGACATTCATTTAGGCTAATTCAGCCTAAGGTCTGCTTATTATAAAGATGTATTTGTCAGGGTTCTAGATAGGACTTTATTTTTCCAAAAGAAGAGAAAATGTCCTTTATTGCTACTTATGATTTTTATTGGTAGTGTGTACATATCCCACAACAAAACTTTGATCAGAAAACCTGGCTTTATCGTCATACACTAAGAGCATCTTTTGGAATGGGATAGTATGAAATGAGCGTTCATTATTTTTAGTGCCGTTCAGTGCTACTGCTTCAATCTGATGGTTTTTTCATTGTCTCCTTTTTAAATTTCTTATACTGAAACATGTTTTAACTCACTCAGTAGAAGCCTGCAGATCAAAACTAGGGAAGGCAACAAGAAATGTAAATAGATCTTAACACCATACTGTGTACTATTCTAAAACTTGGGATTTAGAGACTATAATCGTATCCACCAGCTCCAACGTCCAGAATGGAAAAGTTGGGATATAAAACATTTAACACATTGGCTCACTGTGTTCCTGTAAAAAAAGAGAAAGAGCTTCTTTCTATTTGTGACTAAATACAAAATATACAAAGTCAGAAAGTTCCCATTAGCATTTCTGTATTGTTTTGAGAAGGTAGATACAATGATTCCTGCTCACGCACCTTATGGGATGAGAGATGCATATCTGATTATGTTATACTTATTCTGCTGCACATGAGATACTGGAGGAATGTGGCTTTAAAACTCTTTTGGAAATATAATGCTACTAGGTGTGTTTCGTTGGTATGGTTTTATGCAAAAGCAGTACAAGCTGAAAGAACATATTTTGAGTCTTTCTCATTTGTGCATGTACATAGCTAGGCTTGACCTGACTGCAGCAGCAGTGCTACTCATTCCCAAATACATAGCTCAAAGGCATTTCTGGCTTTTAAATATCCTATAAATTGATGTAATTCTGTGTTCCCCTGGAATAACTGTGACTCCTTCCTGCTCTTGGTGTGTGTGGGCAGAACAGACCTTTGTGCACATCCCTCCTGTTTGATTGGGTTTGGGCACAGACATTTCTGAGAAATAATTTGTCTTTGGAGATATTTATAAAGCATGTTATATCTTTACGCTGTTATAAAATTGTAATGTTTAAAAACCAATATGACTGTTGATGTTGCTTTTAACTCTGTCAGACGAGAACAAAGCACACAGTCCATGGGGGAATGTTTTAATGTTTTAAGTTATGCTACCTGCTGGCTTACTTGTGCTGCAGACCTGTCACACTCTAGTAGGACAGAATGATGTAATGTGAGATGAGCAAAAAGGCTAATTAAAGGAATAGATTTTCCTCATTTGGAGGCATGAAAAAGGCTTGTTATATTTCCTCTTTCCGTTTCACTCCATGTGAGAGTCAAGTATGAATTATAAAAATTTCTAAACCTAAAAATGTCTAAGTTAAAGAGTTTTAACCCTGGAATAACCCCAGTCACTTTTTATGCAGAGCAATGTCCAATGATAGTTTACTTGTTAATATACAGTACTCTTCTTTATTTGTGAAAATCAGTGTTGATTTTCACATGGTTATTTAAAACATGGTTATTTAAAATATTTATCACAGATATTAATCAAACAGTAGACTCCCTTATGATAGCGGATACACTCTGAAAGGATCCTGGTCCCATTGATGTCCATGACAAAAAACAAATATTTTTTTGCTTTGTTCTTTCCTTCAAGGAAGCGCACTTTGCTAAAGGATTTTCCTGATTAACAATTAAAAACTTTATGGTCAGTTCTAGATCCCTTAATAGTTTATCTAAATATTTATAGTAGAATAACGTAGTCATTTCCTTAAGTTTACTTTCCCGAAATGTATTAAGAATTTTTTACCTGTGAGTGCTTATATTATAAACCGCAGGTGTGATTCTCATTATCGGTTCTGTTAGGTATTTCCTGTACAGAACATTTCACATCAAATACAATTCAAAGTGTAATGAACTTTTAAATATTGAATTTATAATATTTCATTAGTTTGCACAGAAACACAAATTTTGTTTAATAATTAATTTAACTGAATTGGTGAATATGTTATAGTTAGAAGCCTATATAATGTCTCTGTTGTTAAAAGAATTTTCAGATCCCTGGAGTAAAATATCTGGTTTCCAGTTATGGCATATGGCTCTCCTTTCTGCAGTATTTTGTGTTACACTGCACTAAAATTATCTGTATATTTAACCTCTATGCTGCTTGAAGACAGTATGCATTCAATATTGTTTCATAAATAGAGAAGAGAATGTTGAAATAAAACAGTGGTAAGGACCATTTAACTAAATTCAATTCAACATGCAAAAGACCCCATGCAACATGCAACCCACAGGCCAGGTTTCATCTGCATTTTTATGTGGTTAACATTTGGTTTCAGATTAATGGAATCATAAATTCTCTTTAACAACTACAAAAAACCAACCAAACAAAACCCAAAAAAACCCCATAAATATGTATACTTTCAGCAGTCTGACAAAACTTCAAATACCAACCTTGAGAATCTCATGGTCATTTTAAAAGCAAGGAAGAAAAATGTAAACAGGAAAGAGGAAGAAAAGGCAAGAAAGGAGTCAGGTGCCAAAAAGTCTGACAGGAAAGGAAGAGATGAAAGGGAGAAATACAGTTGATCTGAAAAGGAGCAGAACGTACCACTGAGCAATGTTAAACATAAAGATATGGAAATTGAGAATAAGTACTGATTAAAACAACTAGGAATTAGCTGTTTCATATGGACTACTTTGTGCCCTTTAATTTTTACTCATGCATGCCTACATCTAAGGCTAGCTTGTATTTCTGAATTTTCACCTTGGTCTTGATTCTACATTTCACAAAACTCAGTTCAGGTACTTTTGGAAGAGATGCGTCTACACCACTACTAGACGGGAATGTTACAATTTAATGTATTGGAAATTTTTCTGCTATAATTGTTATGGGTTAACATGTCTATATCAATAGGCCCCCTTTTTTTTTTTTTTTTTTCCTTAAGAGGTAACAGTTGCCAGCAGCAGCAGTAGCAAAGTGGTAGCTGTGAGATATAGTGGATTTTTCTTCACATTCTGGTAAATCTTGCTGTCAACAACCGTTTAGCTGTGCTGGTATGATCTAATACAGAGCCAGCCAAATCGTTGCCCCTTGCAGCTTGGTTTTGGAGTTGGCCCTGACGTTGATCAATGAAAGGGATCCTTCTCACAGTGAAAATTTGACCAGCAACCCTGGGTACTTCACAGCATGCTGGCAGTATATCTGCTCCTTTGAATACAATGTGATTTCAGGTAAGTAAAAGCTGATTATGTCTTTTACATTTATCTTTTTTACCTACTTGAAATACACAGTTGGAAGCTGTTGTTGGAAATTTTGATCTTAAACTCAGGAAAACAAGGGCTAGCACTCAGTATTTTATTATATGTCCACTTACAATAATTTTGTTTCATATCTTAGACTTTCAAGAGGGAGCTGAAAACAAAAGAACCTGTTATCAGGAGTGCGCTTGAGACTGTGCGAATCTTCTTAACAGAGCAGCCTGTGGAGGGACTGGAGAAGCTCTACCCAGAACCAAGAGGTAATTGAAGAAAGAGCAGGGTAATAACACATTGCTGGAAAGATCAGTGATGATTAAATAAATTCTGCCAGGCACTGTGAAAGCATTCCTTTTACACTCCACGCTGAATGTCAGTATTCAGAAACTAAGCTAAAAATACAGATGAAAGAAACCCTTAGTGATCCTTCTGAACACTGCGGCACTAAATAGACATACGTATTTATTAGCAGATTTTGAAACTGGCTTTAAACCTTCAGGACCTGTGTACCACTATAGGCCCATTTGAGGTCTGAAATTTAAACTAAAATTCAACTTGTAGTCTTGGTGCTACAGAAGCTCCCAGATCCACTCAGTTGCAGCGAAAGATTCACAGTGATTAATATTTATGTATGTGTAGAGCTATCTTACTGAATCAGGACACAGTTGATAAACTTTTAGCTACACCTTGCAAGTTGAAAAATGCCTTTATGTACTTAAATGCATATTTTGGTGATCTGTGTGGTGGCAAGTTTTAAAATTGTTAAGAGATTTTCAAGTGAGAATACATTAATAAAATAAATTTCACAGGTGTCTTTGTTTATGAATAGTTTCTTACTGAGCTTTGAACTTACCTGGATGGCAATTATTTTTCTTCTAAGACAGAATATGTCTTAAAAACTTTCACATTTAGAGCTGTCACCTGAGGAAAGGGCCCACAATGTCACTAAACTTCTCCAAAGGCAAGCAGATGAGGTCAGAACTGAGTGGGATAAGCTGAATCTACAGTCTGCTGATTGGCAAAAGAAGATAGATGATGCTCTTGAAAGACTGCAGGGCCTTCAAGAGGCAATGGATGAACTGGACCTGAAACTGCGCCAGGCTGAAGTGTTCAAAGGATCCTGGCAGCCAGTGGGCGATCTGCTAATTGACTCTCTGCAGGATCACTTAGAAAAAGTCAAGGTATGTGTCAGTATGTCAGTATTTCTAAGTATAAAATAATTGGTTTGTTTATTGTATGAATCCTCAAATCAGGACTTATCTTTTAAAATAAGAATCTGGTAGCTTTGCATCATAGTGATTTATTAAAAAAAAAAAAACACACATATAAAGAGTTTTCTAATTTCTGCAATTAAAATGGAATCAAATCAACATTGAGAATGCATGTTGCTAAAAAGGGTAAAAAAACACTACAGGAATGTGTATATATCCTCATCACAGTCACTGTTAACTCAGGACATGCAGAGAGTAATAGAATAGATAGGAAAATACATGATAAAAGTATAGAAAAATAATTATATTCTTTATTGTACTTTTGTAAGTATGAGTATGTAGTTGTGTCTATACTTGTAGAGTAGAATTTAAGTAATTTAAAGTATATGGTTTTGTGTTTTGTCATGATGGTGGTTCTTGCTATCTGTCTTATTTGATAACTAGTCCTCATAATGTAAGATAACTGGAAAAACCTGGAAAAACTGTCATTATTTTCTATAACCTAATGCTTATCTGCTTTCAAGGGTTGTTTCATAAAATCATTGTTTATTGAGAAACTCCCAAGGACTTGTCCTCTTTCAGCATGACTGCCATGGCCAGACTTTATAAATACTACAGGATTCCTTCAGCTAGAGCATAATAGAGGCGGTTGCCATTTTGATAACAACAAAGTGCCTCTGTTCACATAAATGGGAATCATCAGTCATTTTGAAAGAGACCCAAGCTGACTGTTATTTTCTCTAGGAGAACATTAGGATCTAAGAAAGAGGAAACAGAATGACTAATGGCAAGGAAAAAATGCCTTTAAAAATCAAATGTAGTTTATTAAAAAAAAAAAAAGTCCATGAGTTTTAATCACAGAAATTTTCATGACTGTCCTGTACAAATATTATAGAAGACAAATGAAGTGCTTGGTAGCTGATGAACAGTTATCGTCAAAAAAATTTTGTCTTCATTTAAATTAATAAATGAACAGTACAGATCTATTTATAAATTCTCAGAAAGTGCCTTCTATTATAGCCATGATTTTTTTTGTGATTTTGAAAAAGATATTCTGAACAGAAACACTGAATCCCTGAAACTACTGGAAAACAAAGCAAGTCGCTTAACGCTAAAGCTGTGATCATAACTCCATAATGGTAGTGCTGAATCCTGTTACAGCTTTTTTTGAAAAAATATCTGTCCTAGAGGACATAATGAAATTATAATAACAGCCATAACAAAATAGAAATCTTAACACTTATGAAAAGCCAGAGGTTCTATCAATCAGTAGATCTGTTTATTCCTTCTGAAGTCTTAATATTAGGGCCAGACACAAACCAAGGCTGCTGCTTCGAGATTTAAAATTAGATGCTACCACCTACTCCTTGATTTTTATCTCGTTTGTACCAAATTTACTTAAAATATTTATGAATCTAGGTTATCACAAGACAATATCATAAGATTATCAGCTAAATGGTAAATGGAAAAAAATACAGAATATATTCATGTCCTTATAAGCTATAACTTTTCTTTTCATATATGGCAATTATAGTCTGCTAGATGCACACACACGGCGATATTGTGTTTTCAGCACCTTCTAGGTGATCATAGTTAACTTAGGTGATATAAGAACACAATAGGGCAGAGGCTGAATAATAACTAATATAATAATTGTCCCAAAATGTCCTATCAAGAGTGTACGTATTGCTCTGACAGAAAGTAACTTCAATATAGACACGTGTAGTAACTAGGCAATGTAAGCATGTTTGTGACATTAGCAACTACCAAGAAAGCTACAATTGTGTCTGCGGTTTGAAGGCTTATATAAAACTGTATGATTTTAGGTTTTGTAGGGCTTACCTCGTAATTCATATTTATGATATTCATATTTTTTCTTAGATTGAAATCTATTTTAGAAAAGTTGTAAATCAAGACCAATGGTGAGACACTGGAACAGGTTGCCTAAGGAAGTTGTGGATGCTCCATCCCTAGAAGTGTTCATGGCCAGGTTGGATGGAACCTTGAGCAACCTGGTCTAGTGGGAGGTGTCCCTGCCATGGCAGGGGAGTTGGAACTAGATGAGCCTTGAGGTCCTTTCCAACCTAAACCATTCCGTGATTCTATGATTCTGTGAATAACTTAACGTAACCCTAAAATAAAACTTGTAAATCCTTACGAAGTTTTCAAGTTTGCATTTCCTACATGTGAACTGGCTAGACTATAGAATCTTTGATCTTGATCCTTTACAGCCTCAGCATATCTACCTAAAGTGTGCAAATATTTAAAATATACTCACAGACCTAGATTTAATTCCAGGTTCCGTTTTTCAAAACCTAAAAAAGAGGGTTTAATGTAAATATATTATCTGTGACAGGAGCAATAAGCAAATTTTTATGTTGAACGTTATTTGTTGGATGGTTAAGTTCATTTTTGATTTAGACCCTGTCTTGATAAGTTTAGATGTAACCATTATTACTGTCTCAGTAATAATGATCAAATTTAGTCAGTTTTTCTTTTCCCTCCTCTTATTTTGTTTAAATGAAACCAAATCAATTGGGAAGCTTTTTTTTGTGTTTCATTTCAACAGCTATCAGAGATAGAAGAGAAAGATTATATTTTGGCTACTTTTGCACAAGAAATTAAAGCAAATCTAGGCCTTCTATAAAATGTAGTGCACAGTTATTTTCTTCACAAGAGTAACAACTGCATAAAATATCTTTCAATAATAGTATTATACTCATAGTTACTTTTAAACAAAATTTTTATTTGAGAGGAAGTTGGTTACTAAAAGAATTGCTAGTCTAATGCCTGAAAGTCTTAAGATTAAGAAAGCTAATATGGGAACATTTACCAAAAAGAGTATGTAGAATTGACCCAAAGCATTAGCCAGCTGAGCAGCGGTGTCTACTTTGCATGTGCTATGGAAATGAAGAACATCATTCCTAGTCTAAAGTGGACATCCAATGATGGGAAGACTGAAGGGATAAGAGAGATTTCTGGTAGACGGACAAGTTGAGGAAGAGGGGGGAAAAACTCCAACCTCCTCAAGACTGAATCAATTCCTCCTACATCCTAGTTACTCATTCCAGTCTACAGGCCCAGTCCTTAGCTCAAAACTGTAGTAATCCCCCAAATTACTGTATGCATATGAGAATGGAAAATGAGTTAAAAGGTGTTATGTAACTCCTAATGTGCAATTTTAAAACTTACCTTACAATATTCAAGATTAGGAGAATCACTCAGACACTTGACTCAGCTCTGCAGATTTTAAATGTCTTTGATGTCTGTTATTTGGCACGTATAAGCTGGTTTAATACATGCCGGGTTACTACTGTTTTCTTCTTGCTCCTCTTAGTAATTGAATACCTTAAAGGTTAAATATTTTTCTTTTGCAAATGTTTCAATTAAAAGATAAATTTGTTGAAGAATACACAAGTTACATAGCCTTCAGTTAAAAGTTATTGGTAAACACTAAGTTTTTTTCATTATCAGCCAAAAATTATCAAATTGATATATTGTACATATCTCCTCCTTGCACTGTTTTTTTTATAATGTGAATCACAATGACTGATGATATTACAGTGTGAGAGACAGTACCTATTTCTCTCTATGTATCTAAGCACCCTAAGCACCTTCTGAGCAGATCTTCAGAATATTGGTCACCTGTGATTGCATTTCTTGCAAATCCTTCTCCTAATCGGGATCACAGTAGCCTTGCCAAACCTCAGCAGACGAATAACTTCCTCGGGAATGAGTTTACCCAGTGCCATTTGTCACTGTTCTCTTTAGTTATAGTCGCTGGAGCTCTTAAGGTCGTGGTGTAACACTGAACTCACACAAAAGAACTAATCCTTGATCAGTATTAATGGGTTCGTATTACAGATCCTTGTATTTAAGTACCAATTGGTATCATCTCCAATTCTGAGGACAAGATATAAATAGTTTCACACATCTACCCCAAAGAATGCAACCTAGACTACAGATGATCTATAATCAAAATGTTCTTTAGATTTCTCTGTGGTCCTCTGTTATTCTCCTTTTTTTTTTCTCTCATATGAGTGATCTTATCTGCAGACTGAAATATAACTTGCTTTCTTAATAACACACATTCGTTCTCTCTTTCTCTCTTCCAAGCATACCTTCTTGTCCATTACAATCCAAACCATCACTTAACTGACTCAAATTCAGTTCAAACCCAAATGAATCTATTAAATATCACCTAATATCCATTGGCTGATCATTTTGATTGTAGCTCAGATCGTATTTTAGAGATGACCTGGGATTTCTACTTCTTTCTGCAGCAAAGATTCAACAGATGCTTTCTTCTTGCAATCACTAACAGCAAAATTTCATCCTTTTCATCAGAATGCCTGGAACACTTAGGGTCACGTGAGACCACCACTCAGTTCTTATATTAAGCTTTTCCAGGTATGCAGTTGATATGCAATCATACCTGCCTCATCCATTCAGTTTCTTATTCAAAACCCATTTCAGGAACTGGCAGCAGAACCACCTTGCCTCTTTCTTCCCAAAACACTCTCCTTTGCTCCATACCAACCAAAACTTTGATACCAGTTATGCTGCTAGTGTGCAACAACCATTACATGTCATGCTGATACCTTCTCACTGTTTTGTTGTCTGTCTGTGGACATCTGCTGAGAAAAACTAATAGGAATGAATACCCTTAGGAAGTTTTAGATTTTGATACTTTTACACTCTGAAAAATTCGTTTTTAAACTAGAAGCCACTATTTTGGGATGTTGTGGGCACAATTTTGTGTGCAAATTTCAACAATGTGGTTTATCTGTTACTAAAGGTAGTTCTGCCACTCCGACATACTTAAGACAGCACAACGCAAAGCGCTTTCTTATGACAGTGATATTCTACCATATCACTAGTGGCGTATGACTGCTTCAGTTTTCTGTTACACACAACACTGTAAGTGAACAGCAGAGCCTCTAGACTTCATGAGGCATATAACTCCTTCCTGATTTTTTTTTTTTTAACCACTGTAATAAAAAAATAGATAATCAAGAACAGGCAGTAGTGTCTGTGGTTTCTCTAGTTCAAAATAGAAGCACATATCTCAAGAGCATCTGCCAAATAAAAGCTGAATTGTGTAGCTTTTAGCTCCATTCTGTTACACCTTCATTGTCACACAAAGAGGGCACCTTGACTCAGTATGGTGATTATTAACTGTAAAAACTGAACAGGATTTAGTGATATGAGTCTTGTATTTTCCTGGGAGCAGTTTTCACCAAAGTCTTAATCTTGCTGCTTAAGAACTGATGGTTGTTCTTGTGGACTGATTTTTAAAGTTGTGAATAAAGCAGGTACATGGGAAGACAATGAACTTAGTGTATAGATTATGGATTTTAATGTATTTAATGCAACAAGTGTATTCACAAAGGCTATAAGTAATGTTTTAAATTTAAATTTAAATAGGTCAAAGCCTATTTACCATTTTATTACAACTTCTTCTAATTATTTTCTACAAAATTGTGAAATGAAAGGTAATGAGAAATTCACAGGTACTGCATAAGCAACCCTTTTTTTCTGAGATGTCAGGCCTGAATTATATGCTGTTTATTTCAGACTTTCTTCAGCATAATTGACAGTTGGAGCCAATTGTGTGTCATGGACAAATGTTCACTGGAAAGTGTCAACCTGAAACTTCTTTCTAATTTGTAAACTGAACGGAGTTTGCAGCTATGCATAGATCTGAAATTAACTGATCTGCTCATCATCTACTCCAAAATGACTTTCTGCGCACACTCAGTCCTTTTGTTCCTAGTCTTTTCTCTAAATGAGACAAAAAGTAAGACAACCCCTTAAGATAATTAGCTAAATTTCAGTTGTGTTCATATGTGGACGTTGAAAGAAAAGAAATAGATTTGGCAAGGTTAAAATACCATATTATTACACTCTAATACTAAATCAGCAACCTCAATTACCAGACAATGAATGAGGCAGTTCATTTCAAGAAAGAAAAAAAAAAAACCCACAAAAAACCCAAGCCTTATATATTCTTCTGTACTTCATTTTGGTACTGTTCAGTTACTGCTGTGCTGAAAAGAAGTATTTCAGAAAAGTGGGTTCTTATAGTGCTATTATGAGGGAACTGTGCTGACAGCTGCCTACAACGGAGATTCTGAGAGCAAAGCGAGAATGAAGTTGTTGAATTTCTAATGTGTGTTCTCATTCCTAGGAAAAAAAAATCTTCCAGAATTATTTGAAATGCTTAGGTAATTGATAATTTTCTATCCTTCCTGAAGAAAGAATGATTTTTGTAAGTAATTAGTAGGGGTCACATACAGGAAAATTAATGAATGATATCTAAAAAGAAGACAATAGCTAGCATTCATCCCCTTCTAGAAATGGAGATGTATACTGGACATATAATAGACATGAAGAGGTCAGTTTTAAGTAGATCCATAGAAACTATGCAAGAAATAATTACCTGAAAGATATATCGAATAACCAGAATTCCCAGCCAGCTAGGTATCAATAGGAGTACTAGAGTATGGTCAGATTGTAATGTTATGCCTGTGTTCCTGTCAATTCTTTGCTAACATAAAATTAAGCTATGCGTTAAGATAGCAGAGCTCATGCCGTCCAGTCTGTAAAGTAAAATGACATTCACCACACAGTGACTTTTGAGATCTATTTAATTCCCCTTCTTCACTATTAGACTCTATGTTCCTTTTAAAAACAAACAAACAAACAACAAAAAAACACCCCAAAAAACAACAAAAAAAGACAATATTTATTTTTCATATGTAGGTCTGACCTTATACCAACAGCAAATTACTGCTCTTTTTTGGAAGTAAATTAACTTGCCTGGTCTTCTGAGCAAACTTACTTTTGTTCCACTTTTGTAATTTTTTCATATCACCTAGATAATCTTCCTGCACTATTCTAAGCCCAACCCCTTTTTTGCTCAAATTTTTATTCTGTGTAATTAATTTTTGTAGGTACAATGGTGACTGGTTTCACTGCTGTTACAGAAATTTGAAAATTCTATTTAGCAGAGTTTGCAGCAGGCAAGACTACAGAAGTAGCCCTATAGTACTGCTTCAGCAATTTCAGTGCTCATAGGATAGAGTGTATTTTGACAATTTACAAGCATTACTCCCCACTATAGATATACTACCTATTATTCTTATATTTAAAACCACCAAAAATAATAAAGCATTTCATATACAGAATTTTAGAGTACAATTAAGTATATTTAAATTGTCTGTACAATTGAAAGATGACAGCATCCATTGGTTGATAGCTGATTAGGAAACTATTCTCCTGCAACATAAGAGATGGAAGTATTAAAGTTTTCTTCAGACTACAACTGAAGTAATTACTGTTACAAATGCTTCTCAATTTTACCATTTCATACCTATGTCATTCTGTGATAGACTCATGCAATAATTATTTATGATGTCTCCGTAGACTACTTTGAAATGCATATAGATTTTTGTCAGTTTAATTTGAAGCCAGCTGTCACCACCAAAGTCTATAATCAATCTGAATTAAATTGTCCTATGTCCTTCAGTAAGTGTCTTAATAAGTTCTGTGCTGGACTCTGTGATTTTTGAAAACTTATTTATACAGAATAACCATTTCCTTCTAATTCATTTGCCAGGTTTCCAAACCCCAAAAAATCATCCCTGAGAAAATTGGAGATGATCTCTATAAACAGCTTTTTTATGTGCGAAATATTTGTTGATTGTTCTAAGAAAGGTACTATGAAAGGAGGAGATGATCTGATGGACTCTAAGGTTTTAAATATAAATACTATCAATACAAATAGAATTTAAAAAATGGAAAGAAGTCTTCAGTGACTGTTTCACTGATAATATAACTTAATCAGTAGAGTATATCAGAGCATAATAAACTTTATTTTAAAATAAATCAAAATCTTATTTAAATTCACTGGAACATTTTGACATCCTACAGATGTCCTTATTATATGTAATGTTTTTGTGAATTTAAAACTTTGTGGAGTTTGCTATGACGAAAGCAATAGTTGAAGTTTGTTGAATTTTATTAATGGGTCGACTTTCAGGATGTTGTAAAACATCAAAGATATTTTCAGCTAACTATATTATCTATTTGGTGTACATCCTGATATATCATTTTTACCTTTTTTAAATGTGGTTTTATGTATCAGAGAATTTAGTAGAGTCGTTTGATTGTCAGTATTGGAGGCAAGTTTTATTTTCTAAGGTTTGTTTTAAATATGAAATTGAGTTAAAAACCATGCAGTGCTTCATCATGTAGTTGTACCAGCAGAAGTTAGTTCTGGTATGCTTCTTAGCTTGTAGGAGGTGAAAGTTACTTAGTTGTGTCCTGTGGTCTCTTAATCTCATTTTAACAGTTTACGAATCAATTTATTTTCTCACATGAAAAGAAATACATTCACAAGTGGTTATTTAATATGTAATAGTCATGTATTTGCAACTGATACAAATTTAATCTAAAAGTCTCATCTGCCTTATGTTGTTGCTATGTAATCAGTCACATAAGATTGGAGAGATTGTTATGGCAGTAACTATGGCAATAGCCCATACCTGAGCCCATTTTAAATACCTGAAGCAAGCCATCATTCCTTCTGCTGACTCCTTTTGCAATAAGCTATACATTTCTGGTCTCATATTTAGAAAATACCTCTTTAATTATAGTGAACATCTTATGGAGACTGTTTTACGTAGGGTTTTTGTCTATATCAAGCTACCTATTTTAAGGGAGAGTTCAAAAATCTTCTTTACATAGGAATAATAAGAAAATTATGAGCAGGCAGAGAAGTTAAATCTTAGTCTTTTAAAATTAAGACTGCCCATGACCGTGCTAGTTATTGGGACACAGTAGCGTAATTGATATACAGAAACATTAGTGTTGCTCTGATAGCAAAGAACAAACAAAAAAGAAGTATTCTTTAACTTTTCAGGGAATCACAACAACTAGTGTGAGAAACATCCTTTTGTAGACCATTTTTAAAAAGAACTAGCACCTAGTAAAGAGCTGCATCAGATTTGTGTTAATTGTATTAACACAATTATTAATAGAAACGATTAACTATTTCTCTTTGATTGAGGACCTTCGGGCTAAATAATACTGTTAACTTTTCCCTGACAGTAAGTGCAGAAAAATTCCTGAACTCTAAAGAAGAAAAAAAGGTGACCAGTAAAAAGTGGAAATCCTTTTTACCTCCAACCCAGTTTGGTAGAACATGCTATTATTAGAACAACAGATTTCATTTAGAGCAAATTTTTTCCTTGTATGAACTCACCCTGATTTCAGTAGGAGCTCAACATGCACACCTACAGGCAGAATTTTACTCTTTAAGTATTGGTAGTCTCTGATCTTGCTTGATCTCAGCCTGCTGAGAGCACTGACATGAATAAAGATTTGTCTGTCATTTTATGCTCAGAAGTTCAGAATTGAGTTCAGAACATATTTAAGAAATTGCACTTTATCAGTTTGTCAGAAAGAAGAATGGGACTTGAGCATTTAGAAGGAGAATTAAACATTAATGTTTAACTACCTAAGTGGCATAGTTATTGCAGGGACTCTAGCATTTAACATGGCTTTTTGTTTTAAGTTTGCCATATAAACACAACACATATAGATATCAGTCTGGTGATCAAGTAATTGAGTATTAACATTCCCGAACACCACGTTAAATCAAAGATGCTCTTGAACTGTTTTGATTCTGTTCAAAAGTCTTCTTTCTCTCATAAACTGGAAATGCATATATTTATCCAAGAGGAAAAAGAAAATACAATGCCAGCATCACTTTTCTTTTTACCATGTGACCATTTTATTCAGGCTTTCCTACGTGACTGTGGCTCAGGGAGGTGGGTGTCTAAAGGGAGAAGTATATCCAAGGACTGTTTATAACAGAAGTCTGATCTGCTATATGTAGTCCATTATCAAAACATTTCACAGAAGTTAACATATAACCAGAGACATGCATGTTCAGTGAGATATGAGGGAAGAGAAAAGGAACAAGGAGTGCTAGAAATTAATTTTAACGTCTGCTTTCTGTGAGGAGGCACTTTTTCCATGAAGAGAAATCTGCCGGTACTACGTTTCTAATGAAATCTTTTCTTAAAATATTGACTCTGCTATTCCTGGGAATGTATTTCGGTGGTGTAACTATCAAGTGTGCAGATTCTGTAATGATAATGTTACTATGATACAGGCAGATTGATAAGCAAAATAAAATGTATTTATCAAGCTCGTATGCTGGTACACAGCAATTATTTAGGGACTGCTTGAAGTAGGGAGTGCAATGAATGTTAGATTGCCTGAGATGTTTATCAGCGACCCATTGCGCTATACTTTTCTCGTTGTAATCTTTGTATGTTTAAAGCCTAATAGAGTTTTATTTAATTTCTTTTTGTCTAAAATTTACCCATAATAAAATCTTATAATTGCTACTTGGCACTTTTATAGTGCTTCTCATGTTCGAGATAGTATGAGTTAATCTTCTCGGCTTCTTTCTGAGACTGCAATAGAACTATTATTATCCCCAATTTACAAATAGGGCAATTGAATCAGTAAAACTAAATTGTCTGGACAGCAATGCCACTCAAATTATTTTTATTCTCTTTAGCTTTTACCTGCAAATTATTTTATTTTAGTTGGGTTTGATTATCCAGAGGATTAAGAATGACACATTTAATTGGTTTCAGCAAAAGCCATAGCTATGAGCCATAGCTACTCACTTCCCAGAGCCACAGCTCGCTTTCCCTCAAGACGTGGCAAGGCAGCCTGCCACCCAGAGGGGTTTCAGCCTGAATGGCTGGGAAGGTGGGCTCTGCTCCTGACACAGTTTCCCAGCCTGTGTCTGGTGCTACTAGAAAAACCCTAGACCTGTTTAATTTTTTCAATTTATTTAACTGTCTCTTTTTCAGCATTTTATTTTAGTATTCTTTCTTCCTAAATTAGCTTAAAAAGTAAATTATTATCACTTATGTTCTGCTAAAACCTACTGTTAGAACTGAATTCGCTTGTCTAGCACTGTTGAAGGATGTTCTTATTAGATGTAAGAAGTCTAGGAATTTCCATTTCAAGATTTTGACTTGGGGTTTCACCCACACCTACTTCCCACACATCATACAGTGGTGGTGAAAACACAAAGATGCAAATTACAATATTAATTCAAGAATAGGAAAACAACTTTCAGCAAAACACTTGAGCAGTCCATCTGACCTGCATTCTTCTGGAGGTTAGAGACTGGATGGACTGTAATAACCCCATTTGGCCTTAAGCTCTATGAAAAACTTTGTTCCCCTTGCTAGAGGGGGACTTTATGAGGCTAAACATTGTGAAATATTTACATGGTATATTTAAAGACATGTTGGCATATTGTAAGTAAAAATGTTCTTTCATATTGGGAAAAGAAGAAAATAAAGATTTATTTTAAAATTAAAATAAAGATCTGTATACCCTTTTTGTTAGAAAAGATGGAAGGAACTTCTGAAGCTTCATGTCTGAATTGGTTTAATGTTGGTTGAGTGTCAGAATACAATCGTGTCCTAGTAATGCCTAAGCTAAGCTCTTGTATGGCCATGCAAAGAGTCCCTGATTTTTCTCCTGAGCTACAGGGTCACAGAATCACAGAATGTTGGGGGTTGGAAGGGACCTCGAAAGATCATCTAGTCCAACCCCCCTGCCAGAGCAGGATCACCTAGAATAGATCACACAGGAACACATCCAGGCAGGTTTTGAATGTCTCCAGAGAAGGAGACTCCACAACCTCTCTGGGCAGCCTGATCCAGGGCTCCGTCACCCTCAGAGTGAAAAAGTTTTTCCTTATGTTAATGTGGAACCTCCTGTGCTCCAGCTTGCACCCATTGCCCCTTGTCCTGTCATTGGCCATCACCGAGAAGAGCCCATCTCCATCCTCCTGACACTCACCCTTTATGTATTCATAAACATTGATCAGGTCACCCCTCAATCTCCTTATCTCTAAAGAGACCCAGCTCCCTCAGCCTTTCATCAGAAGGGAGTTGTTCCACTCCCTTAATCATCTCTGTAGCTCTGCGCTGGACTCTTTCAAGCCGTTCCCTGTCCTTCTTGAACTGAGGAGCCCAGAACTGGACACAATATTCCAGATAGGGTCTCACCAGGGCAGCGTAGAGGGGGAGGAGAACCTCTCTCCACCTACTGACCACAGCCCTTCTAATATACCCCAGGATGCCATTGGCCTTCTTGGCCACGAGGGCACCTTGCTGGCTCATGGGCATCCTGCTGTCCACCAGGACCCCCAGGTCTCTTTCCCCTACGCTACTTTCTAACAGCTCAGTCCCCAACCTAGACTGGTACGTGGGGGTGATGTTTCCCAGATGCAAGACTTGACACTTGCCCTCGTTGTATTTCATTAAATTTGTCCCCGCCCAGCTCTCCAGCCTGTCCAGGTCTCGCTGAATGGCAGTACAGCCTTCTAGTGTGTCAGCCACTCCTCCCAGTTTTGTGTCATCAGCAAACTTGCTGACAGTGCACTCTGTTCCCTTGTCCAGGTCATTGATGAATATATTGAATAGTACTGGTCCCAGTAATGACACCTGAGGGACTCCGCTAGATACAGCCCACCAACTAGACTCTGTCCCATTGACCACAACTCTCTTTCTTTCCTTCAACCAATTCACGATCCACCTCACTGCCCAATCATCCAGTCCACACTGTCTGCCTATTGGTGTCTGGAGGCTTGAGGTGTTTTGTATGATCATGATACAGCTGTTGAAATCTTTCTGGTTTAAACTGCTTTTTTTTTTTTGTCAGTGAAATACTACTTTTGCCTTTAAAATACCATGCTGCTTTACAACACAATAGCGGTTTTTACTTTGTAGTAACTATTTTCTGAGGGCAAGGAGAACTCCTGTGAGTCTCTGTTAGCTGAAAGAGCTTTTGGTAAGGAATACAGGTTATTTAACCTTGTATGTTTGTATATATCTAATACACATTGTTCACAAGTTAACTAGTGTGATGTTATTATTCTTATACATTATTATAGATAATATATAATATAAATTATTATATATTCATTATTATAGATAATGTGTTATTGATGGTTTAAAAGCAGGTTTGGCTGAGGCTCCACAACCTAAGCATATATGCCTTTTCAAGTGCTTTTAGCTTTAATAGTGCTGAATGAAACCATACTAAAGGAAAAATTTCCTTTGCAATTACATTTTCTGTGTCCTTCATGTAGTGTGTGTTAGGACTTTCAGATTACACTTTGAAATGCTTCAAGTTACCTACAGTTCCTAGGAACTTCAGCTCTTGATTGCCAGATTGGCTTCTTGGTTGCAAAGTAACTGAGAAACTGACTTTGATTATGTGGAAAAATCTGTGCAGAACTGTTTATGATCACTTTAGCAGTGATGGGCTCTGCCCTATCATAGTTACGGTTGTTCTAGTTGAGTGAACTGCAAGCTAAATTTGCTCATTTACTTTTCCCCATCCATGGAGGAGAACATAAGTTCAGAATAAATGGCAAGGCAATAGCATAGGTTGTATCTTTTCAGGGATCATAAAACTGCATATCAGCTGTTGATTTAAAAAAAAAAAAAATCAAGAATTCATAGTAACAGAACGGGATGTGTTTCAGGATATGTAGACATTTATTATTGTGCTTCTGTTTGTTAAATTAGACATCCTAATAAATAATTTTTTTCTAGATATAACTGCTACAAAACATATATACTGCTACAAAAACATAGCTTTTCCCCTTGAAGGTTCAGAAAAGAAGAAAATTGATACCTGGCATTAGTATATTTTTAATTTGTTCTATTCAAATTTTAATATCCTTGGTTTTAAGCAAATACTGAGTTAATTTTCCAAATTGTAGGAAAAAACTTTTGAAAAATGTAATGTTTTACCAGATTCAGGAATACAGAATTCAGAATGACATAGGACTTAAAGGGCATTTGATCTGCTTTCTAGCCTCATGTCTTCTTTTTGAACTATTTTCCTCACAGAAGAGGATTTATATTCTGTAGTGCATTCTTGCTTGGTCATTTCTGAGTTTATAAAAATATATAGGATGGAAAATCAAATCAGCTAAAATCCATTTTGTTTCAACACTGCCTGTCCCCAGGAGCACTAGAATCAAATAAAAATACAGTGTGAGTTTAAAAGGAAGCTAAGTGTGGCATATTGTCAACTAGCAGCTGACAATCCAATAAAATTTGAATCAGAATACACTAAACCCATCAGAGAAAAAACAGAATCATTTTGAACGAAAAAGATGGAAACTGTTAAACTGTCAGTAGAATATGTCAGTTTATTCCACCTAGTATGGTTTTAAATATAAAACCTGAAGATATTCTCTGGCCCATGAATACTTCTCCACTTGGACCCGAAGGGAGCTGAGGTAGAGAAACGCCAGTGCTGGGAACCTGCTACAGCCCAGGTGTAGGATGGCCGCTTACCTTACTGTGCAAATGGATCCTGCTCTGATTTAGCTGCAACAGCTGCTGGTATAAACCGCCCCCCGCTGCAACACAAATTCATCTGACACAGGACAGCTTTTCTCCCTAAGCCATGGCATATTTTCATCACAGTGCCAGATGTCCTTTTTTGTCTCTTTCACTGGTTATGAGAATTGAGGTTTAACATAGACCTGTGCTAGCAGGAGACTCCTATATGAGGCAATTCTTCAAGAAAATGCAAGGCGGGCATGAGACCGCAGCCCTGTGCAAGTGCTGCTCACAGACCAGGGAAACAGGCTGTCTTTGTAGGCGCAGTTGGTCTTTTCTTGAAATCTGCTTCGCATTAAGTGTCGGAAACATCCATGGTGGAATATATAAGGGGATGGACTTTTCATGCTTATAATTCTGGACATACGTAAGTCCTGATGGGATGCAGCCATTTTATTTGTTTGGGGGATTTTTTCCCCTCCCTTTTTAAAAGAATAATAAGGAATGTTTTAAATTCATTGGGTTCAGGCTTACGAAAAATGAACTTTTGTGAAAGAAGATACTATCTCCCAAAGTCCTGCATTTACTGTCTCTGGGAGAAACTAGCTTCAGGATCAATTTTGATTTCCCATGTTGTTCTCAAAACAAACCTATATAGTGTTCAAATCAAAGCCTGGTGTTGCTATAACTTCCAGACAATAAAATCTGAGAAGAAAATGTAGAGATAACACAAAATTTCCTTTAACATCTTAGAAAGGCATCTGTGCCTGTTTTGCCCATAACCAAAAAGGTAGAGACTCATTTCCAGAAGCTACTGTTGAACATTTCAAGTATTTGGTGCATTGGTGAAATGAACTTTGTCTCCTTTAACTTCTCTTTCCAACAAGAGAATTATTGTATATTCTGTTACTGTATATGTAGTGCTGAGATTCATGGTTTTTCCTTCCATGAGTATGGGAAATGTTAATGAGTCTTGATCTTTACTAATGTGTTCAAGATGAGGACAATATAGTTGGAAAACAATATTGCACTATAGTTTTAGCTTAATTGTTTCTATATGGTCTCACAGAGATTTTTCTAAATTCATAAACGTAAGTCCAAGTGTTGTTAAGGCTACATGAAGGCCAAAAGTAACACAAAAAATTGATCTACTCCCAAGCTATTTTTCACTGCAGAAATATTTCAGATAAGTAGGAGCCAATAGGAACAGTGACTGTATTTTTAATCATCATTGAAAAGCTCAATTATTTGTTTTAACTTTGAGATTGAACAATTGTATAGCAATTGCAAATAAGTAATTATTAGATGGTGTCTGTTTATTTAATACAATTTTTAAGACAAATACAGATAAACTCAGTCTCAATGCTACTGAGTTGTATATAAAAATATGTGACTTCTTACGTGCATGCTATTGCTTTCCTTTCATGGGTGTGGTGAGTGCTAAGCTTTCTTGCTCTCAATACAGCTGCATAACTGCTATTTGTTCTGACAAGGCACTGAGGTGGTCTGTTCTGGACTACATCTAAACATATGCTGTAGGTGTTAGGATCAATGGCAATAAATACAGTAACAGTAAAAAACAACTTTAATGACCCACTGACATTTTACAGTAGTAAAAACTAAATAAAAGCCAGCCTGTATTTTAATTTTTCTCTATGCATAAGAAACAGCTTCTGCTCTGAGAATACACTTCCTCTTCAGGGTGTCTTTTCCAAGTGGCATAAAGGGATTTAGCCACACTATTCCATTAACTCCAGTGGACCAGAAGTTACAGGCACTTGATTTCATTTTGGTTGGATTCCTGAATTCTGTTTGACTTGTTAGCAAGCTGTTGTACATGTGTTTGAGGGAGAGAGTGGTTAAGAAATGGAAAATGTTCATTGTAGAGTCCATGTTCCTTCCTGAATTTTCAGTTACGAATTTCGAGATGGAAACTCACTGAAGCTAACTAAGTATGTAATATCCCTATTGCCATTAAAATAAGCTTATTTACTATTTATTTACTCTTGCGCTCGAATGATTAATGAACTTTCTTTCAGATTTCATGGAACTGGTTTATGGATCCTAAAAAAAAAACAACCCCTTTTCGTGGCATTGACAAAGCCATCTCCCTTGGGTGAATCTTTAAATATAAAGACCTAGCAGCCTTCCAAACAGGAAGTCAGTGCTCTTCTATGTGTTAGGGATGACTAAATAAAAGAAAGAAAGGAAAAAAAACACCAGTATGGCATGTGAAATGTGGAAGGAAGGACATCTTAAAAAACCCTAATAATTTTTAAACAAATCATCAAATTTTCATTAATAGAGTTGGTATTTTGGAAAAAGGCGGGGCCTGTGTGGTGGCTTTTACTGCTTTGGAACAGAATACCCAAAGAACAAACAAATTTAATGGAAAATATGCAGAAAAAGAGCTGCAAATAATTGGGGGGGGACTTAGCCTGCATATTCTAAAGTGTGGAAGAAACCAATCTGCAATTACAGACACTAGCCTAGAATTGTTTTGGATTTGAAGTTTCGGCCCTAAATAAAAAATATGTAATGTTAGGAAACAGCAAGAGGATAACTGGTAAGGAAGAGATTTGGCTCGATACTGAGCAGTGCAAGTTCAAACCATTACTATCGTAATAGGGATCATTATGAACAAAAGGTCAGCATCTCTGCAAGGACAAAAAATAACCCAAAAAGTCCATCACAGCAATGCTCAGTTTTCAGAAAGGAAGCTACACACAAATGAGGAAGCCTGCTGAAAAGGAACCGAAAGGGTAAAGTATGTGAAGACAGCATGGAGACACTACACTAGAAACTGGAAACAAATCCATATCATCAAAATGGACTCTTATAAGATCTAGGAAGTTGGAATGGCTAAAGAAAAGTATAAAGAAAGCTATCTGAAGCAAAATTGCATAGAACAAACTGTCATGATTAAGAGCGCCAAATCACCAGAACCAGATGAGTATTCGGTCATGTGTTCTAATGGAAGTATAAAATAGCTATAACTATTAACAGTATTTTCTTGTTTAAAATTAGGGGGGTTTTATGAGGAACTTAAGGTGACAAATGTGGCACTAGTTTTTAAATAGTGTATCTAGTCAGGCCTGTGGACCTACAGACTAGAAAATCTGGGGAAGAATATACCGTAGAAGAGACAACAACATAGCTTTTGTTAAAGTAGGTGTGCCTTACATCTCCTAGTGTGCCTTGAAAGAAACATGAGCATATTGATAAGGAGATAAAGGCCCTTTGGCATTCCACGAGGGTTTTGAGAATGTCTTCCAGGAAAGAACCTAAGTTCCTGTGGGATAACAGAAAAGGTCTTCATGTGTATAAATAACCAATTATCTGGTTATTTCCTATAAAAGATGGAAAACAGAAGGCAGGGGTCAGTTTTCCCTGAGGAAGATGGAGGGAGATGATGTTTGTGCTCCATTGGGTCTACTCTGTCCAGCATGTACATAAATGAGCTGAAAAGGAAAATCAATAATGCAGTGGCATGTCTTATTGATGGTACAAACCTATTCAGAGTACTTAAGATGAGGACGTATTGCAAACAGCTGTAGAAAAACCTCGCAGTACTGACTGGCAGCAAAGTGATGGCAGATGAAATCAAGTGCTGATAAATCCCGAGCAAAGCATATGGACAAAGCTATCCCAACTTTACGTGCACAGTAATGAGCTCTTCTTTAGCCCTTTTAAACATTCCTCGAGCACTAATGGAAGGGATCTTGCAGTCATAACAGGCAGTCCTCTGAAAACACCACATCAATACTCAGAAAGCCAAATGAAGTACTAAGATGTCCCTGCTCTACCCATATGATGTATATTATAGGCAGTGTTTTGGATCCCCAGTCTAAAAAAGATTATAGCAGATTAGATAAGAGGTATATAAGAGCAGATTAAATGGAGTTGGAGTGGGGTTTGTCTTGTGTAATTTCACATCTGCTGGGTAGCTCTCTGCATGTGAGCTGGTTGCCTAGGATCCCAATACAGTCAATGCAAATATGCTCATTTCATTTGTTGCAATTCAGAATGTGATTCGTGCCATCATATAGCGAAACCTTATGTTATGTTCAACTCCTGTTTTTTATTAGCTATTGAATATAAATGAACCATATGTTGACTTGCTTAGATGTAAATATCTTATAGATATCCACATTTCATTGAATATATCTTGGTCTTCGTACCTTGAACATGGAAGAAGGAAAAAATTACGATGGAGAGTTCGTAACATCTACAACGGCACAAAGTCAGGCCATTAGGAATGGTTGATCACTGTCTCTCGTGAGCTAAGAATTAGAGATGGTCTTAAGTGGATCTCAAGCAATGGATTTAAAAAAAGCAAAAAAGAGGTGGTTCTTCAACCTAAATATTGAACTTACCATAAGGTATTTTGGATGGTAAAAGCCTATGTTAGTTCAAAAATCAAGTAGATAATCTCGTGGGAGATGAATCCACTAAGACCTGATTAACATAAAAATACAGCTTCTGGCTCCAGAATCTCTGAGACCCAAATTGCTGAGCTGGAAGAGTACAGCAAGGAGCAGGGAACAGGATGCTTTCCCCTACCTTCTTGACTAAGCAGTTGTATTGACTGCTAGCAGACAAGTGACTGTGTGAGATGAGCTTTTCATCTGACTATGGCCACTGTATGTTCTAGGCTTTTACTATTTACCTAGTTAGGGTGTCTGTGGTATCTGTCTGCTAGAGTTCTTGCTAGTTTTCCAAGGCATTTTAAAATATTTTCTAACAAACGGGACTCTACGGGTCATTTAAAATCCAATCTGTTTCACATACCATTGAAATTCCTTCTTGCATAAGGACAGTTATAATGAAGATCATTTGGGGCTGTTTCTGCTATCACTGTTCACACTGAGAAGTCATTTACATCCTGAGCATTTTAATTGGCTCAAATAGGTCTTCTTGTGGTAGCGGTACACTATTCACCATGTATATTTGTTTTTAAATTACCAGCAATATACTTCTCTAAATTTTCGTGATATAAACCTGTGATAGGTATAGAATTTTTTTATGTAGAAGGAAAAAAAATAGAAAAATGAATCAGTCTTATACTATATGATCTGCTTATTAAAAATATAAACATTTTCATAAAGCATTTCAATCCTACTGATGAAAATCACAGTCTAGTAGAAATCCTAAATTTCTGCTTCTACAGATGACAAGTACTGTGGAAGATATAGAAATTATTACTGTTTATTAAACTTGTTTGAGCACTTGTTGAAAAAAATAGAACTTGCATTGAATTTCACTTACTCTAAAACAAAAACCCAGCTCTAGACTTATATATGTTGACTGATGGACTGCTCCTCTGTGACAAACTGTTGCTTAACAGAGATTTATAGCTGACCTTTTTAATCGCACACTGTTGTATGCCAAATTGGTCTATGGATATTTTTTTCTTTTCTGTCTGCAGTTTTTAATTGTGAGGTTACTGACATTAGATAGCTGTGCATTGACTAGCATTCTTTTTTGTTGTCGCTGTTTCCTATATTTTGATTTGTCTAACTAATAAAAGTGCTAGTAAAAATTCAGGCTTAGTAATAATAGAGTACAGAATATCAAATTTGAAGATAGTTAAAAAGCTGTCGCATTTTTTATGTTGGAAAATGAGCATAACGCTGCAAAAATCAGTATCCTTGCAGCAGTAAAAGCAGTTAACACACCAATTGAAGAGGGGGCAGAAGATAAGGTATGGGGGTTTTATTTCCATGTATATTTCTATGATTTGATTTCTTTTCTTGTGACTTCCTTCTGTGCCTTAGCCTTTCTGCTCTGTAAAATAACTTACAGTCAAAAAACATGTTGACTAATGATGAAGGATCTTCTATTTCACCTTGATTTAGGTATAATGATTGTGTGATTTACCTAATCATTTATGTCAATCTTCAAGTGAGAATAGTACTTTGAAGTCAACATTGCAGATGCAAATAATTGCTCTGAAATCAGCCAGATACTTAACTATATGTTTAAAAACAAGTGGTTTATAAGCTTAGGCCTGTGTGCTTTGCCTAAGCAATGAATTTTTTCAATCAAAGGCTGATCCTATTGCCATACAAATTGATAGAAAATTAACTTCTCTATTTAATGCAGCATCTGCATTAAAGTTCATTGTAGTGTGGGAACTAGTCTTTGCATCCATTGAACTGCATTTATTCTAACAGCTTTTGTTTGTTTGTTTGTTTGTTTAAATATATATTTTATATAATTTTAATTTTTATTATATATTATATATAATTATATATGGGGATATATACAGATGTATGTTTATATTTATATACAACGTGGGCATTAGTAACACTAGCTGAGAGGTGTTCTCTCACCTTGGAAGCTAAGCAACACCGAAGGAATCAAGTTGACCATCCCAAGTATAAGCCACAGAGCCTCAGCTGAGGACCTTGGGACACTGAAACTAACACATCACAGAAAAAAGCAGTAAAATAACTATTTGCAAGTGAAGTGTTCACACAATGGTACATATATCTCCTCAGCCTTTGAAGCCTTTACCTTAAAAGGACAAAGTTCTATTTTTAAAGCATGTTGTTCTCTGAACTTAGTGACTAAAATGATCAGGGTAAGCACACCTATAACTGTGGGATAAAAGCAAACACAAGCTCTTTTCTTTTTCTTTGTATTGCGGAACTTGCTCTACCTTACACTATAAACCTATTCTCTCCAGTGATGTCAGTTGTGTTCCTGAGGCATAAAACTAGAGAAATGGAAAAGTCAGCTGTTACGTCATGAACTTGATGTAGGCCCCTTCTCTCACACCATGGCACTTGCATCGTTCTCCGCACTTCCCTTTACAAAATACAGATCGCTTCTGATTGTGTATTTTACACGTTTATCATTAGAGTCATTCACTGTACCTGAGTGCCACTTGAGTCTAACTCCTTAGTGGAAGTCAAGTCTGGTTTTGAAAGACATTTGAGGAACAATTTTTCAATTACGTTTATGTTTAGTGCAGTTCATGACATTCTAATATCTATGAATGTCTTCATACTGTTTACTCTTAAGGTTCACTCAGATATTGGGTGGGCTTTTTTTGACCTTTTTTGCGTCGCGTGTTGATGAAATGATTACTAGGCAATAATTTCAGGTGATGTGAGGTGATGTGACGATCTAGAATGAGATACAGACCACGTGGTCTGTAGTAAAAATGTTGAGAGAAAGGAGCTACAAAGCAGGACTAGTATAGCAACTAAATTATCCTGCCTTTATGTGCAGGCATCATATG
This sequence comes from Leptosomus discolor, assembly GCF_034619465.1. Taxonomy (NCBI): domain Eukaryota; kingdom Metazoa; phylum Chordata; class Aves; order Leptosomiformes; family Leptosomidae; genus Leptosomus; species Leptosomus discolor. The sequence goes on along the minus strand of NC_141391.1, from coordinate 91,893,274 downwards.
GCAATAAAAAGTGCTCCTGAAAATGACAGAATTTGTCCCTTAGAAATGGCTCATTGTTACATTTTGACACATTTTATCACAATAGAGATTCATAAATGTCGTCTTATAAAAGATATGGAACAGTGGAAGATCCACATAGAGATTTCTCTCTTCGACAGAGTCATGGTGCCCAGAGTTTATCTGAATTTACTCTGATGCATCATGGAAACATCAGGTTGCTGCTTTTACAGTCAAGAAACTTGTAAATTGCAGCTTCTGGTTTTAACATACATAACTGAAATTGTTAGCTAGACTGCTCTTATGCATAGTTTTAAAGGTTATCTTAAAAATTACATTATTTTATTTTTTCTGAAATATGAGTCATGTGGGCCAGTTTGGGATTCATAGCAAAAAGATATGATTTTTTTTTTGTACTTTCCATTTTTTATTTGTAATACACAAGATACCCAAGATAAGATCATGGCCTTGGTGAGGTCTGTAATAGTTTTATCATTGCCTCTCTTTTTTCGTTTGCTGCATTTGGGAACAGTAGTCTTCCATTTTTTTCATGTGTTAAAAAGCACTTATCGCTCCTCTCCGCCTCGGGGAACACATGCTACACACACATAACAGATGAGGTGGGAGAGAAGCATGCTCTGCAGTGTACATCCCAGTGGCTGTGCTGTTTAGAGATTTGACTTAACTGGCCAAAAATTGCTATGAACGTTCCAACTTTCTATTGCCTTCTGAAATGCTGGGCCCTACCCTTGAGACCTAAAGTCTATATGAAGTTATATAAAAAGACTGTTAGCTGTATCATGATCAGTACACTTCTTCCTTTCAACTTGACATGGAACATGTTCACGTTACTAATCAGCTGGTAGCAGAGCCAATAGTTTTTTAAGTTGGTGCTTATCTTTATTTGTATTTAATTCACACAGGTTTATCGAGCAGAAATTGTACCCCTTAAAGAAAAGGTGCATCAAGTCAATGAGCTCGCTCGCCAGTTCACTCCCTCTGATATTCAACTGTCCCAGTACAATCTCAGCTGTGTGGAAGACCTGAACACAAGGTGGAAGGTGCTACAGGTACATTTCCTATTACTTTTTTCTTTATGCTGCATTTAAGTAAATATTTTTTCTTTCTTTATCCTTGGTTTTCCCCTGAGGAATAGCAGCAAAGGTGTGCTAAGGAATGAGGAGAAGCAGACACCAAATAAAGGTGCCTCTATGAGAAAACAAGAGTTAAAGCTATATTTTCATATGGTTCCAAATACTTTCTCAAGTAGAAATCAGGGAATCCAATTTTTCATATGGTTAAAGTTCTCATACAGTTAAAGTACTTAACAGTTTATTTACCTTTTAATATTAATGTATAGCAATTCTTGCTGCCAACTATATCATGTGATCATTTTTTTAAACTGACTTATCCATGTCTTATGGATATTTTTATGGTGTATGTGGAAGCTTCACAAAAGACAATCTAGTTCTGCTTTTTCATTCTTTTTACTGTTGTTTAAATAATTTTCAGGAGCAGCAGTGTTAAATAAATTACTTATAGGCAGATTAATGATTCTGTGCAATGGAACCTTTAAAGTCACACCTGTAGTATCAATTATAAAATTACAAGGCATTACATGCATTCAGGTAATTAGCAGGACTTGATACTGCAAGTAAAGCTGTTCAGAAAGGGATTTTGTAAATTGAGCTCTAATGCAGGAAAAACTGTAAGATACATTATGAAATAAAGGTGAATATCTGCTGTAAGTTATAAATACTGAAAAATTTACAAATTCTTTAGATTTTTTTTGTTTATGTATATATCACTTAAATTTTAGATTATTTTGTGTTATCTTGTGATAAAGACTTCAAATATGTGTAGTTCTTCCAAAACACACTGTATCTTAGCTTAGAATTTTAGGAACAGTGTGCATGAGAGAACATATGTAAGCACGCACATGCTGGTATATAGTGGAAATCCCACAACAGGGCAGTAATGTTATGATTAAATGAAGGCAAACACAATTAAATTAGCTTCATTAAGTGCTGGATTTTACACACTATATTATTTTTTTTGCTGCATCACTGCTTCACACTTGAAATTATGTTTTGAAATTGTATTTACCTTCATATCTTGTAAAAATGTAGACGTATGGAGGTTAATAAAGAGTTTTTCCTTCCTTGTGAAAACTGAACATTATTCCCTTGTCGTACATTCAGGTGAAAGATCATGGTGCTGTCAACTCTAATAGTCAGTAATAAGTTATTGCTTCTTTTTTGCATTTCCGAAAGAAATTTCACAGCTCTGTGTTATCTCCAGTCTATCACCAGTCCAAGCAAATATTAACAGGATTTTTTTTGTTTTCATTGCCCTAAATCAGCAGTTCACAGTGAGAGTGCTAGCTTTTAAGTAAATATTAGGCATTAGTCAAGATCTTTGGTAATTAGTATACACTTTTCCCCAGATCCTCAGGATAGCGTTCAGGTAATATTATTAAACCATATCAACAGGAAATGAGTATTCCCAAAATGTTTATCCCACATACCAGAGAAATCACATCTGTTTAGTTTTTTTAAAAGGAGCAGCTGATCACATTAACAAATTTGCCATGATTCATTGACATTGCCTTATTTTTCTAATAAAATAGTTGTGGCAGTTTGCTGAAATATACTTCATTCCATCAGCAGGAAATAAGCAGGAAGATTCTCCAGAATGGAAGCATCTAGGATGTGAAAAAGCTGAATAAATCTGAGAGAAAGCCCAAGATAAAAGTTTCGTTCTTCTCATTCATGAAAGCATTAGACAGAGGGCCAACTTGAGCACAGGAATAATTGTGTACAATTCACTTTTCATTGTAAATTATATGTCTTGTTTTATCAAATCCAGAGTGTCTGGAAAACAGATAGATACTTGTATGCAGTATGTCAGAGTGAGGTGTCAGAGTTCATAGAACAGCTAGTTAACTGGAATATTAGGGTTTACTGGGGTTTTTTTCATATTTACCTAAATGTTATCTGGAAGATACAGAGAGCAAGGTGAAAACACTCCAGTAGATTTTTAAACACATCCTGAGAGGAAAAGACGTAAGCAATTTGAAGGATTATCATGTACAAAAGGCCAAGATGTGACCACTGGGAAGAAAAGGAGCACGACTGTTCCTATAATACAATTTTTCTACTTAAAAGGGAGCAGAGTTTGAGACATATTGGGAGGCAGAGCTCATTTTTATTAGAATAGAATAGAAGAGCATAGAATAGAATAGTTCACTTGCAAGGGACGTACAACAATCATCTAGTCCAACTGTTCTATATATGAAGTCTGCTGGACATTGACACGCACACCTGAGTGGCACTTTTTAGAGTATTATGGATTGTTCTGTGTTAGGTTAGACTTACTTATGTATGACCAGCATTCCTGTTAGGTGTGATGGTATTTATAGAAAACTGAAATTTTGGCAACACAATAGAAAAAGCAAAAGTACAAATAAATTTTGTTTCATGCAAAACCATTCTGCTTCCAAGATAGGTTCCTACTGTTTGTTTCTGGTTTTCAGTTTGACTGCTAGGATTTATTTTTTCATTCTGCCTTTTTTTTTTTTTTTTTAACTAATTGGCTTTCTTATACTGATGTCACATAAAGTAGCTCCTTGATACTTTAGTTCTTTCAGCATTTTTTCTATTGATTTCAGTCTTCTAAGTATTTTCACGTGTCTTTCTTTAATACTACCCATATTTTCTCTTTGGCTTCTACTCAGTCCTTTTTTCAAAAAGTATTTCTTTCTATGTTCCTACTTTTCTCTGCCTTTCCCCATCTTACTTCCCTTATTTCTGTGATTTTTTGTTGTTGTTGCTCTTGCCTTTTTTACCCAGCTATAATGCTTCTTAGTTTACTTGTCATTTTTTTCCCCTCAAAGGTTATATCTCTCTGTTTCTCTCCTTGTCATATTGCTAACAGGGAAAGTATTTCTTGCACATCTATCCCATTTCCTAGAAAATATCACTGCAGGAAAATCATAAAACAGAGGCTTCTGTACTTTCACTTGCCAGAAATATACCCAGTCTTGATTATGTGTGGGAAAAGTACATAAGGACATAAGGTTTATCAGATCTCAAATAACAGTGAGTTCTAGTGTTATGAGAAAGTTGCAGAGCATTATGTACACTATTGAATGCTGTCTTGTTTGTTGCTTTATTAACACTAGGACTTTCATATGATCAGAGGAGGAAATGTATCCTTTAAAGCCAAATCTTACAGAGATTTAATATTCATTTTACAAATATAAGAATAAGGCAGACCATATTCAGTCATTTGCAGGATTGTGGCTGTACAGTGAGATAATTAGTGAATAGTATCAAATTGCTGCAGAATCTTTGCAGAACTTCATTTATATTTCTGCAACAACACATCTGCCATTAATTTATTCAGTTTTGGTCAATATGCACTGGGTGTTACTGGAAGAAAATTGTATGGAAAGGAAGGTTGGCTATGACTGAGTATCAAGGAGACAGAATTTTAAACATAGAGACACAGATATTTCATATTGGAAATTATTACAGACTCAACCAATCCTGGTTCTGAAGTATTGTGTGAAAGTATGTTTCATTAATGAAAGTTAATGCGTTCAGCTCAGTCGCTGAAAACTGTAGCATCATTTCTGTAGTTTAAGCAATATGAAAGTAATTAGCTTCATGCCTTTAAAAGAGTAATTTTGAGGAAAATATGCTGTTTATATTTTTCCATTTTTCTTAAACATAAAAGGAGATGAACTCTCTCCAGGGAGCTATTTGTTATGAATTTCACAAGGAGCTCTCATGTTCAGATCCTGTGTGCTTCAAACAGTATGTGTAATGAGATCGTCCTGAGGGAAAACATGTCTCAGAAATTCTTGCTTACTTCCAGTCAACAGTTGAGGAGCCAGGGAGACCATATTGGTATATCTACTTCACTTTGGTCAGAGATCTGGTTGGTGTAATGCTGGTCAAAAAGCAAAGCCTGTGACATGTGAAAGAATTTCCAAGTATCCCATGGGGAGCATAGCCTTCAGTTGTTAAGAAAGATTTTTTTCTGGTTTAAACCAAAATGTATCTACTCTTATTTAGAATAGTACGTCTATAAAGCTGAAAAATATAAGAACTGTCTTTTATCCCAAAAATTTATGTTTTGAGAGATTTTGTCGTAGTATTTATATTCCAGTGCTTTTAGTTTAGCAAGTTGTAATGAGCTGTGGTTATTTGTGACTGAGAGTCTTTGTCCATAATAGTGGGCTCAGCCTGTCTAGTTTGTAAAACTAAGCAAGCTGGAGGAAACACATAAAATGGCTAGAGATAAAAAACCCAGTACCCTGGGGGGTGGGGTGTGTGTGAGAGATTTATGGTTGGACTCAATAATCTTAAAGGTCTTTTCCCATCTAAATGATTCTATGATTTTATTCTATTTCCATGTATAAAGTGTGACTGTAAAGAAGCATTAGCTGAAATTTCAGTACTGTTCCTAACTCCTCAGGTCATGTTGTACCAGTAGCAAAGATTCTCCAGCATGTGGGGATCTGAAGATTGACGTGGCACAGAAGTGTGCTGCCTCTTGTTAAAGGGTCCAGCCACAGCTATTATTCTGTTCCCTCAAACAGCATTCTCTGCTTGTAGGAGCGGCTGAAGAAACAGCAGGCTTTTAGTACAGCTGCAGGCAGCTATCTAAAGTTGTATCGTAGTCATATTTGTATTCTGCTGAGGACAGGCTCTTTACCGAGCTGTGTAATGCATGCCATTGTAAAGTATCACTGCAAGGAATTATTTCAGAAAACAACACCTTCTGGGCGCTTCACAAATATTAGCTGATTCTTTGAAACCGTGGAGAGAAATATGAATGAATCTTACCATGGATGTTTGCAGAGGAGCTAACATTGAGATTATAAAATCCAAAAAGGAAATCCGTCCCTGACATCAGTGTGAAATTGTGACTATGAATCAGAGTCTTACCATCCCCCGTATGTAAATGTCCCACTAAATATTAATGATAGGTGTTTTCAAATACTTGTTCAGATACATTGAATCTGTCAAAAGCTGTGTCATGGGCATTCTGGGCCGTGGTCCTCAGCTCACACCCTAATAGGGGATGGGCACTAGGGCAAATAAGTTGCACCAAAATGTAAGTTAAAAAACAGCACTGACCTATTATAGTAGCTTTTAAGTTTGGTGGTTTTTTTTCAATTTTACTTCACCTTCTGTCCTCATTCCTTCTCCAAGAAAAAATCCTCAGAAAAGAAATGAAATAACAATAAAAATACATATATAAAAGAAATGGTTTTTTCAGGTCTCTCTCAGTTAAATTTAAAGTTTACCAGGTTCTGAGGTCCTTTTTTTGGTTTCCGTATGTGTAGTGTGGTAATGGTTTCAGGAAGAATACTTCAGGTCTCAACCATGTAATTAAGATTTGAATGTAAGGATATTGTTTTATCTCTTTTTTCCTAAACTGGTTCTTTACAGTTCAGTCTTCCAATTATTACTGCATAGGAATCACATACAGGAAAGCTCTAGTCATACAATTAAACAGAAAATCTGCCTTAACTTTTTGTATATCTTACATTACAGGAAAAGTTATTTATTCCAAATTAAACAGTGAGTATAAACTGGGGTTATGTTAAAAGTGGATAGACTACCACATGATGTAACAGTAGCAAGAAAGATGTTTCTTCCTATACAGGACACAGAGATTGTCACGTATATATGAGCATGCCATATAAAAGGCAGTTAGAGTTTTTTATTTGAGCATTTTGACTTTTTTATTACCTCAGCAGTTTCTCTTTCCATTGTCATTTCATTAATTTTAATAATTAATTTGTTTGTATTTGTTTGCTTTTCTCTTTTTAAACTATATTTTGACTTACATCATCTCTAAGTAACTGACAGAAACAGGAGACAATTTTCTAAATATATGGAGCCAAAATTCTAGCTCATCTATAATTAAACTGATTAAGGCATTACTGAAATCATAGTTCTTTTCAACCTTGAAATTTGAAATTATTTTAGTAGTTGCACACTTCATCTTCCCAGCAGAGGGAGATTTTGATCCTTTTGGAAGTTGAGTTTTCCCATCAGACTCTTTAGTTAAAATGTTGTTTGTATATTCCATGAGAACTGAAACTTATGCCAAAACCACAGTTGTCATGCCTCTTTAATGGTCTTTTATTTGTTTAATTGGCCATGCCAGTTGGCTGCAGCAGTCATATACCCATGTATTTTTCTTCATTTCTGTTAGCCTAAGTCTCAATTTTGCTCAATGTTTGTCCCCAAAAATATGCGTATAGATTCATTTCAGTCATTCATTCTTTAGAGATCCTAGTTATTCATTTCTGTAAGCTAGTGGAGGAAGGCCAGCTATATGGAATGGGATTCAATTATTCTAACAAATTGTGTGTCAAAAATTGGAAAGGTTCCTCCCTAAATTAGGAGGACATCTTCATTGTTCTTTGTGGCATGTTTAGGGCAGTCAGTGAAAGAAAGTGTATATGTAAGTATAAATGAGCATGGTTATCATCAAGAGCCATGCCAGCAGGAAAACTAATAAAACCATGTTAAAGTTATGATGCTCTGTGTGATGAATTTCAGTTTGTTGAAACTGTAAATGCTTTTGTCATCTTTTTGTTATAGAAGATAGATTCTTTTCAGAGTTTTGTTATCTTTTTTTGACTTCCTTTACTTCAGAACTTTGTCCTCTATGAAGATTTGTTTTGAAGAACCATGCAGAAGAACAGCAATTTACCCTACTTTATTTTCTCATTTCAATATGCATATATAGATTTCTTTTGATCTTTTTTTTTTTCTCATATAGGTGTGTGGGTATATGGGATTATTAAAAAACTCAGTTACATTGTTTATGAGTACAAAGAAAAGCACTTAAAATTTATCAAATGTAAGAGAATATGTTACACGTGCAACTTGAATTTAGCACTCCTGTACAATCTTTGCGTATACAATATATTCTATAAGATCTCAGATTTATCTGGTTGATAGATAAACGATAGGAAGGGAATGGGCATATTAGCTGATATATGTTAGTCTTGTTTCCTTATAAAATAAGACTTGTGCAATTTGCTTCCACCTGTCAGCAGTTATAGATTACGTTTGGCAGTGCACATCTATATGAGTCACACAAGATTATATTTAGGATACTGGGGAAAATGGAGGTTACGACACTGTTAAAAATTTATTCACTGGAAACCAGCAACCACTAGTTCTGTTGCTTTTTAGTCAAGCAGTTCTAGCTAAATCATTCAGTCTATAGTTCTTTAACTTATTTACTAGCCACCATTGAGACTGTACTAAAGGTGGAATTATTCATATTGTTTAATGTTCATGATCCGTAATACCCGAGCATCTCAAAAATATTAACTGAAATTGTTTCTGTAAAGGTCCCCTTGACAAGGAAAGCAAAGTTACATTTGGAGAATTAAAGGTCTCAGTTTCACTTCTACAAAGATGTGTGGAGTGTGGGAGTTAGGAGTTTTTACTTTGGGTACTAAAATTGCACAGATAGCTTCATTTTTTTATTGTCAAAATTGAAAGAATATGGCCTGATTTTTTTCAACACCTTTTTAGGTATGTGACCTGATTCCCACCAGCTATGTTTAGGCTGTTCATTATGAAAATTAAGGGGGTTTTAAGGTAAGAACATATAAGGGTGAAAAGCTGTGAAGTGGACAAAGTTAGCAGCAGTCAGAATAACAAACAAGGACAAAACAAAAATGAACCTTGCAATTATAAGTCATTCTCCGGTCCTGATTTCCACATCACAGGTCTCTTTCCTTGCCAAAATGTTATCAGCTGTCAGAGCTCATAATTCATGGGTTAGATTTTAAACCACAATAGAATAGGACAGGCTTGCATAGGGCCGGGTAGGGTAGGGTACATTGTCAGCTGCCTGCTGACACCAGAAGGATGATGAGTCCTAGCAACTTCTGGTTCTGCTCCATACCCTGGAGGGGATATACTCTGCTGACACAGATCTTCTGTCCATTCATGCCCACTTGGTTTGAAGCGAGGTTAAAACAGATGTACAAAGTTTGCTTTGAACGTGAAACACGTTTGTCTCGGAGCATCCGCGGAATTTAAGAGCTGTCCTATAAAGTCTCTTTCTAATGTGATTTTCAGAGGCTTGTAACTCAATGAAACCTTTATGAATATCCTTGGAAGTAATAGCAAACCTCTTAGATTCCCAGTACTGGTGCCCAAGTATTGTTAAAGGTTTTTAGAGGCAGAGATTGTAAAACTGGCAAAAAATATTCCTCTTTCTCCCTGTTTTTGCTAATCCCTTCCTCTGAAATGCTGTGATTTTTTTTTAGAAGAAACGTCATTTAAAGTGATAAAAAGCCAAAGGTAGAGAAATAATATGCAAATTTCCAGTGCAAAAGGTTAATGTTAGCCAATTTTTTTTATTTGTTGAGTCATTTTGTGTCTTTCTGACATATCAATCGCGTATTATATCACCACAGATATTTTTATGTCAGGCTGTCTACTTTCGGGTTACAGAAAGCTTTTAGTCTTTAGGCTAGGCAGTATTTTGGGCTGTATTTTCTAAATCTTTTTGCTTCAGTAAGACTCTAAACTAAGTAAGATATTTTTGCCATTTTAGAAAGTACTCTTAGCAATAGTGTTTAAAATCCTAAAAATGTCCATAGTATTAAGTTGTGATACAGTTTTAAAACCATCCTTTGTAGGTGATTATGTGTGTCATTTTCAGAATATCTTCAGAAGGTGCTCTCTAAAATTGCCATTGTAGTTTTTATCACAGCTTGAGTAAAGCTGAATGTTTTGTACTTACATAGAAAATTCTGGGCAGTGTGGAAGTCATGAAACGGTATGTTAACTGTAGAGGAGGGCACTTTATAATTAAAATGGCTAACTCCTGTTATGTTTCATGTGTGCAAATGTTTTCTAGAAAAACTTCATAATTTGGATCCACCCAGCACAACGCAGGCAGAAGGAGTTGTTTCAAGATGTTCTTTGCTTCCCCCGGCTCATCTAAGCCATTCAATTCTTGCGCTTGCTGTTACTATATAGAACATTGATACTGCAATAACCTTTAGAAATGCACCCCTTAGTTGCAGAACAAATGTAGTATAAATTAATGGCTCTTGACCCAGAGCTTGTGATTTCAGTTTTTATTCATTGTTATTTCTTTTGTACCTGGAGAATGACAGTAACATCCAAATCCTATATTACAGAAATGAGTTCTTTAGGGTATGCTGTTTTGTTTGGGAAGCCTCAAGTGTGTAGGTTAAAGACACAATTAGTCTTTTTCTTCCATTTGCTTAGATGTTCAAAGTTGGTTTTCTGTCACAGCTCATTTTTTAAAAAACAAAATTAATGGCATGACTAATTAGCATTAATCAATCTAGAAAAATAAGTCTAAGTCTATATTTGTAGATAGTGTATTCATTGTGTTGGATGTCTTCACTTTCATCCCTCTGATTTCTTATATTGATCTCAGTTGTATTGTGTCCTTTTTCCCTGATATGCTCATTTATGACTCTTTTTCATCCATAAAAACAATGAATTCTGTCCTACTTACCTGACACATAGCTGATAGTACAGCATTGTTTCAGCAGTGCAATGATTTTTTGGGTGTTCAGAAGAAGTAGAAGAATGTGTCTTCCATAAAATAGCTTTGTGTTTCCCAGCATTCCAGTTCCTTATCTCAAAATATCACATTTCAAATCCTGAATTGACTTTGTCTCTACTTTTGCCAGCCAACGAGCTAAGATAACTGAATTTGGTTTGCTCATCAGTTGTCATAACTAGCTGCAATATGTCCCTGAATGTGGCTAGGTTTACCTTTAAAGAGAAAGGGTTTACATTTTTGTCATAAAGCCTTCCTACCTTTATTCAACTGTGAATGACATGTGAACTACTGTCAGACCAGTATGGTCTGTTGCAGAAATCATGCAGGCTTCCTCTTCTAGAAAGTCAAGCTCTAATCCTTTCTATTCACCAGTGAATAGGCAGTCAGCTCCCAGCAAATAAAGTTTCTGAAAGACAGAGACAAATGCATTTTTATGATCACCACTGTTCTCTCTCAACACTCTGCCCCCACATCTTTAGGCTGTGCTCAGTAATTGCCAGAGCTGAGGGGATAAGCTTGCAATGTTTAACAGTGCCAGGTCATGCTGATTGTTTTAGCTTTGCCAATGACAGTCTACATAATTCTTCATATTATTTTAACTGTCTTGTGCATGAATTTACATGTTTTAGATAAGTATCTAAGTATATTATGAAACTCAGTTAAATTAGAATGAAGTTGTGTTGATTTGGTGTAAATCAGAGTAGCTTTTTAATTTTACTGTAGTTCTGATAGTTTACATAGTCTCAGGGTCTGCCCCATTCCCTAGAGAAGGAGGCCAGAAAAACAAACTCTATTTCATGTAAATTTGTTGTTATTTACTGTTATAGAGGCTGAGGTGCCTGAATCACAACTAATAGTGTATTTATGATGTGAGCTGTGCTACAGTATGTGGAAAGGGCTTTGGACACAAACTATGATCTGATATTATTCAGCATATTTATTGAAAGCATGGTTATATTTAAGGAAAACATGGGCGTTGTAAAATCTGCTTCCGTTAGTCTGTGAACCTATTCCAGAAAACAAATTACAGACTTTTTAACATAACATTTACATGCTATTATATGGTATTCAGTGGTAACACTGCTCTGTAAAATAAGAGGTACAAGGCAGACTTTAGACTACTGGTATGTTAGAACTTCAGCCATCATGGGCCATTGGCTTTCTCTGCTCTGCCATTCACCACAACTGTACCGACTGTTATCGCTGCTGAGCTTGCAGAGCTCAGATATCCTTGTGTGACCCAAGAGCAGCATTTGTGCCTTTTTCCGACAGAAGAAAAACTCTTTATTGTACAGTTTATCAAAGAACATCCTAGGAAAGATGTAAAAGCTAAAAGAATAAAAAGCCTGATTTGCTGGTTTTAGAAAGCTAATCAGTTCTTGAACCTTTAGAAAGGAAATATTGTTTGTTCCTGATCCTTCTAGCTCTTTGGAGGAATAGTCCTGAAAAGATGTGTTCACAGTTGTACACAAAATAGGTTTCATGAGCTCCCAGGCTATATTATTTACATGATCAGTGTATTCACACAGCAATGTTACTGTTTAGAGATACTGTATTTCACTGTCTTTCTCGTATTCAGACAGGCTCTAGCTTGCCAGAGAATTTTTTTTTCCTGAATGAGCGTATAACTAACAGATGTTTGTTTTTGGCTCCATGTCTACATTCTTTGAAAGCTGGAGAATTGAATTGCTGACATTCAGACAACACTAATTCACATATCCAGGGAGCCTAATTTGCCATCCCTGAGATCCTGATTCCTGGTGTTCATGGGTTTAAAAACCATTTCAGTGACACAATATAAGAACAGGCTGGGGAGTTTCAATAGTATGCTCCTGCTAAACATAATCACATTTTGTAAACATCTGCGTCATTACTGGTGTGATTCATCTCTAAGCTGTATACAGCTGTGTTTCCAGTTTCAATTAACAGTCCCTTAATTGCATATCCATCTCATGTTACTAATTTAGTTAATTTATTCATAATTAAGAGTATTCTATTTTCTACGAAGATTTCATATAAAAAATACAAAAAAACTCACTCTAAGGCTGAGGGATTTTGATTCTTACAATAGTCACAGCAGAACAAAAACGTCATTCACATACCTAGAGAGGAAGACAAGATATAACAGACAGTTTTTCTTTTCTCACTGTGGAATGAGAACCCTTTGGAAGGATTTTGCTTTGTGTTTGAAAGCAAATGACAGTTTGAATGTGTTCTTTTCTCCTCTTTTTTGCCCTTCTGTTTTTTGCCCAAGATCTGATGTAATTCTATAGTTTAGACTGATACAGCAGGTTTTAATATGTAAAAGAAATAATAAAACTAAAAAGGCTGTTACAGGAACAGAGGTAGGTAGGACACACAAATCGTCCTGCCTCATGAATTTTTGCTCTCTAACATTTATGTTTTAGAGTACAATTTATTTAAAAGGACCTGTGTGATTAGGAACTGTGAGATAACTCAAAAATTAAGCCTGAGACCCACTCAGGTGGAAGGGCTGTCTTAGCAATATTATTTACCAAAAGAAGTGTTTGCTTTTTAGAAAATATCTTTTGTATAACAGTACAAGAATATTGTGTGCAAAACAGTTTAGAAACCCTAGAAACAAACCTTCTTGCAGTTGTCCACAACCTAATGATGTTCTTCACCTCCCATTTTAGCAGGTTTGGTTAACACTCTCCAATATTTTGTAAATCACAGAATCACAAAGAATGTTAGAAGTTGGAAGGGACCTCGAAAGATCATCTAGTCCAACCCCCCTGCCAGAGCAGGACCACCTAGAATAGATCACACAGGAACGCATCCAGGCAGGTTTTGAATGTCTCCAGAGAAGGAACTCCGCAACCTCTCTGGGCAGCCTGTTCCAGGGCTCTGTCACCCTCGCCATGAAAAACTGTTTCCTTATGTTAATGTGGAACTTCCTACGCTCCAGCTTGCACTCATTGCCCCTTGTCCTGTCATTGGCCATCACCAAGAAGAGCCTGGCTCCATCCTCCTGACACTTGCCCTTTACATAAATGCACAGATGTTGTCTTCTCCATTATCTTTGCAAGCCCTACTGGGATATTCATTCTAGGAAATGTCTACAATATTAAGGAGTTGTATGTATAAATAGTCCTCTTTAAAAAAAAAAAAAATAATGGGGGGGGGAGGGGAGTCATCTTTAGCATGAAGACTATTTTGTAACTTGTGTGTCACTGAGCAGGTGAGCAGGACATTGAAGGTTCAGCGTCCCTTTCTGGAGAAGAAAAGAGGAAGAAATACAGGACAGTCTTCCCTCTTTAAAACCAAAAATATTTGATAGTTGTTTGAAATAAGTGAGTGGACTATCACATTGCTATAATTTTAAATAAACAAAGGGCTCTCTAAGTTGTACAGAAAATATTGAAATAGTGTGATCAACATGTCTCAAGTAGAGCTGCAGGTTTTTAACAACAGCTGTTGAATCCCTTCTAGCTGAAAATCACAGTTGTCTGCTGCTTTTTCCTTTAATCTTCTCCTTCCTCCAATCTCCTTGATGCTCTTTTTAGTTTCTTTCATTTCTATCTTTCTCCTTGAAGCTTCCTTTCTTCCTCTTCATATAAGATTCTACTTGTCTGTCACACCATCTACAATCATACCACCAGCTATTAAAAAAAGGCTAGGAAGAAAATCATTAAACAAACAAATAGCTAGAAAATTTATAAGCTAACATGAGAACAGAAGAAAGGGAAGAGAGGAAAAGCGCAATAAAGTAAGGTGCAGGTGAGGTAGGCTTTTAGTCATGGCAGTTTTACAAATCACAACCTTTTCTTTTCCCAAGGAATCTCTTAAGATCAGAGTTAGTGAAAGACACAGTCATGCTCTAAGCAGACTTCTAAAGCTCTTCAAAGCAGACAGTCTCATAATTTTCTTTTCTTTTACTTGTCAAATATTAATGCTGGAACGTAATCTTCTGAAGATAATAAAAATTTGAACCATTTCAACCTTTTAGCTGCATATTCTATGTGTTTGGCAAACAGAATGACAGTTGCAGTGCTAACCTTCTTGTACAAATTCCAGGCTGCCCCACCTTTTTTGATTAAAATGGTGATTAGGGTTAAAGGAGATTATAGCAATTCGCCAGGGTCCTGTTGCGCTGCAAGCTCTAGGTAAGAGAGGGTGATTCAAGTGCCTGCAGAAAGATAGATTATCACAGGTTGATCAATCTTGAAGCTTCTATGGATTTTTACTACCTTTGTTATTTGCAGCTTTTACTATGCAAGAAGGGAAATATATTCATTTTCTGTACACAAAAAAAAAGTTAATAATTTTCTCCCTCCAAGGAGAGATGGGTCTTCAAAAGGGACCTCATAGGCCTTTTAAATTTTATCGTATTAATATCTTACTCTGGAGGTTTTTTGCTTTTTCTTTTCTTTTTTCTTACTCTACATAAAATGATAGAGCAATTGTACCTTGTACTTCAGATGCTAATTTTAAACCCTGTGGAAGTCTATATGCATGTAAACCTATATGAATTTGTATTTTAAAGAGAATTGTACATTATTTGCTTATTTGTCTAGAGAAGTGCTTGAGCCACAAGCTGGAAATAAATTTGATATGCAGATCTTGAATCATCTTCCTGCTTAAATTAAACTTTTTAGATTAAGGTTTTTGGTTTGGATCATTAAGAAGATCACATTTCAGTTCTGAACCCTCAATTTCATGGCATTAGACATAGGATTCCCATCCATATTTTTCCCAGAAGAGAACTTTGTCATGCAGTGTTAGGAAAAAATTTAGTTTATTTTTATCTTCTGCATATTTTTACTGACAGAGAAGAAAATAAATAGCCGTCATAACAATATTATGTTATGTTTGTGTGTGTTTCAGCTTTGTCTCTTTAACCGCAGCAGTCAAATTCGGTTTTTGTATACTCTCAGAACTTCTGAGAGACCTGGAACAGAAGATATAGTGGTGATCTTTATAGTGTATGAGTACTGTATTACTGTGCTCAGAGTTGCTGCTGCTTACAGAGTAAGCTGTTGAAATGACCAGCTCCAAATTTCAGTTCTGAATACTCCATAGATTTAGTCATCATTTGTTCTACTACAGCATATGTGTGTTTTAATAGAGAAATTAGTCTTTTGCAATACATAAATATTCCTTCCCCCCCCCCCCCCCCCCCCAACCAGTAATCTTCAAAGACTGCTCTCTGATCCTAAGTAATGCAGTAACAGACCTCCCAGCTATCTGGACATGTGTATCTCTGGATGAGCCAATACCTAAAATGTTTGTTAAATGTTTACTTGTTACGTAAAACAAGTGTGGTGATTTTGAGTCGCTCTCATGTGGAAATAGATCTGTATTTAACTGATCACTAAAACAGCCCTGCTTGCGCCTGACCAAGAAAGAAATCAGTCAGTAAAAGATCTAGAGAGGGAGAGGGATCATTTAGGCCACCAGAAGATCAGAGGTATTCCAGTTACAGAAAAGCAGTTTGCCCCTCTGATAGGGTGCCCACATCTGCTCCTGAATGTCAGTGCAAGCGCTGTGTGCCTCACCTGTGCTGGTCCTGTTTACTTCGATGGAAGGCACATATAAAGTCAGCAGGATTTGTCTCCCCGTCTCCTGGTCATGTCAATCCGTTATCCTTCACTTGTGGAAAATCTTCAAAGATTCTTGGCCTGTTATACTGAATGAGTAAATCTGTGCAGATTTGAAAACCTAGATTTGTTTCTGAGGTTTTTGTGTGTGCTGTCCTCCCACTCTGAGGATTGTATAAATCCCATTAAAGCGGCAGCCTCTCAAACTACTTCAGCAGGTTTTGGTTGTGAACTTTTTTTTTCCTGGTATTTGGATGTATAGGTGAACGTCTAGAATTTTAATTATGTCTGTATCAGATGAGCTGCAGAAATGTAAAAGGGTTTTGGGTGAGATTTAATTTTAGATAGCAGCTTAATTAACTGCATTTGTAAAAACTAGTGCAACTTTAATTAAATGTCTCTACATTAATTTAGTTATTTAATTGAAATTTTATTGGGATAGTCCTCACAATTTATAACTCTTCCTGTTTGAGGATCTTAAATAACAGATCATAATAATAATTTTTTAAAAGCACTTGTATTTGAGCTTTTACTAGATTTCTATCAGTTTTTTTCAAATAGCAGAAATGTTGTGGGTTTTTTTTTTCTCTAAATACTTATTCTGGTTTCTGGATTTTATAACAGGATTGGACATCTGAAAACTCAACCTATAAATGATGACTGAAGAACTATTTTTCTCTTCTCATACATGTTGGCGTTGGTCTGGTTTTATCCCACATCAGCTTTTGTCCCTTTTTCAATGTCATGTCTATGCTGGCTTGTGCTATTACAGAACTACCACTTCCAAGACTTCTCAGGGCACAGGTGTGTTTGGGTTAGTTGTGATGCACAGGGAAAGCTGTTTGAGTTCTGGGTCTGCAAGATTCTGTGTTGTCAGAGATATAAGTAGGGGAGGAGTTCCAGTATGGGGAGCAGGGGCCCGAGGCACATTAATACTTTTGCAGCTTTTCATAGGAGCCTACACATTTCGAGCACAGCATGTAGCTTCTCTCCAGCTCTCCACTCTGCTCTGAGAGATGTTGAGAGACAAAGAGAGGCTGGAGTGCTACACATCATCAGAGCAGGGTGTGCAGCTATTTAAATTAAACCTCATCCACCTTCTGTCATGACCAGATAACATGAGAATATGTTAACCATTTCTCTTCACAGGTAGGCTGCATCCACCTTAAGCAGAAATATATAGTACATATGTTACACTAAACATTATATATAAATTAAAATTCATTCCAACTTAACCTTCCATTTCTGAACTTATATACCAGTGATCACAATCTTCCAGGGATAACACTCAGAATTTCCGGTAGTATATGTTTTCCTTTAATTGAAAGCATTTCCACAGCCTTACATTTCCCTTACAATTGAAAAGTGAATTCCATTGATACATTGCAAAAGAGACTGTTCGTAATAATTTTCTTTTCCTTCCCAATACCTATTGCATGCATCAGTTGCATAAATGGTAATTTGAAGCCTTTTTAGCACAGCTGGATATTTTCATTGATTCTTTTCATCTGAGCATCATTCATTAGAGTTCCTTCATCTTTTTGTCTGCAGTGCACTTTATTTACAGAATGCTGGGATCTATATGACAAAACAGAACAAAATGTGCAAGGACTTCAAGTCCTTCCCGTGTCATGTCTGTCAGGTTGTAAATTTTAGACAGAGCAAACAGCCCTATTTACTTGCCGTCCTTGAGGGTACTTATTAATCTTAATTTATTCTATACTGACAAAGAAACTGTGAGAATTCACACTTGATTGTTCCAATCCTCCTCCTTGTGATTTGCATTGCCACTACCATTCCAAATGTTCTTTAAGGTATATACTTATATAAATATAGTCTGGCATTAGGAAGACTCAGGTTTGTTTTTCAGCACACACATAAATATCATGGTCCCTGTCCCACAGCTTTACCCTTCCCATGAGGACAACTATATGTATATATAGAACTTTTATTTCTCTCCTGTTCCTTGTTTTACAAAAACATCATGACCAACGCTACTTTTTCAAGAATTTTGTAATTAAATGTTTTGTAAAAACAGCAAGTGTTATTGGGAGAGAACAACCAAGCTTCTTTTTTTTTTTTTTTCAATTATCGTAAGTTCTAAAGTGTAAAGACTTTTGAAATTATCTAAGTGAAACCACAAACAGCTTTTTTAAAATAATGTGGCTTTCTGTTTCATTTTCATATTTTAATTTTATGTCCCTGGAAAGGTAATGACATTTTCTGCTCTGCTTTGCCGCTACAAACAAAAAAGTTGTATGTGAGTACTTAACATGCATCATATGAATAGCTGACATTGTCAAATAAAATAATATATGTGAAATAAAGTACTCATTGTTGAGTTTAAAAAAATGAGCTTTCTTGGAAGCGTTGGAGGGAAAATTTACTATTAGTCAAACTTTCAGTTATATCTTCTTTTCCAAACAGCAAAAGACTAATTTAGCAGACTTCAATAAGAACATTTATTTCTAAAGTGGTCAACATCTCAGATCTGCTTGTTTGGGGAGCATTACTTGACGTCCTTTGCCTAATTGACTGGTGGGAATTCTTGGCTAAAGGACGGATTTGGGGTAAATGGTGGGTTGTCTTTCTGTGCTTTTTTATCTGCTGTCATTGAAGTGCTCTGTTTGTGGTACAGCGGGTTGTTTGAAGTGAAGTTTGATTGCTATGTATTCTTACATTGTTCAGTGAAATAAACAGTAAAAGCGTAATTTCCCATGAAGGTGTACTGTAATAGGTATAATAGAAAGTTGGGTAGGACATTAAGTTTATGAACTCATGAGCCGTTTTCCTTAATGGTAGGAAGTGCTTCTAAATGAACCAAAATAACTTGTTCAAAAAAAAAAAAAAAGTCTAAAGTAGTGAACAACATCATTATGATCTCAATCTACTTGGCCAACTTGTAAGACGGGCGGTGCTAGGACAGTTGCTGTAGTTTCAGTGTCTCTGATACCTGATGTAATGTCTGCAGACTGTTAGAGCTCTAAAATTACAAATCCAGAAACTGGTGTTCATTGTTCTTCTTCTTAAACTAATATGCATGTATTTTGAAGGCCATTTGCTCTAACAAAGAATTCAGATTCGAGTATTTTGTATTACCTGATTGGCATAGAACACGTCTAGATAGTAATAGTGGCACTGTCTTCTACAGTAATATTCCAAGGGAGTACATTTCTTCTATACAATCATATCAAGAATGTTTATCCAAAGTCATATCATAGTCACTTATTATTAATTATTGTCCATCTTTCAGCTCTTTTGGAAGTGTTTTGCTTAATGGCCTCCATGTTCAGGTACATTTCAGCCATACCACCTGCTCTTGAGCACAAAGGGAGATGCCCAGGCCTGAATGTTAACATACTGTTGAACTTCAGAAGGGTCAGGATCCAAGAGAGGCATCAAATGTGCAACTTATTCTATAGCTTGGAAGCACTGCTGAAGTCAAAGAACTTTGCCTTTCTACCAAGTATGAAGCAAGTGCTCACTTACAATTAATTGTGATGTGCATTTCACTTTGCCTTTAAAATAATAAATAATATTCAAATCTGATTACTTAGTAATGTGCCTTGGGTTTGTAAAATTATACAGTCTCATTCTGATTTACAAAAGGTGGTCTGATCAACAAGATTTTCTTTTCTCTGTCCTTACTGCTACTCCATTCAATCTTGTTAATTCTCAGTGTTTAATAGTAAGCATTTAACTGAATATTTATTCCCTCATTCTTTACTCCTAAGATCATAGTCTGGCCAACAGCCAGACCTAATAATTATGATGAAAAGTCTCCTGGTATCCTAAGAGTAAGTTCATAGTGTATGAAATACAATTTTCAGAACATGACTTCCACTGTTCCTCATATTCTCTAGTTAATATATCCTGGTAATGCAAGGAAACCTGTAAAAAGATCATTCAGCCTGCATTTATAGATATAAACAGTAAAATTCTTAAAGATTAAGGCCAAAACATTTTGAATATAGATACTATAGCTAATATAAATCTATTAGGGAAGAAATATTAGCTGCCAGGATAGGACTTGGTGAATGGTTTCCTAATTAATAAGAAAATCCCACTTCTGTTGTTAAACAATTTCATGTGCTCATAACAGTGACAGAAAACTGGCAGTCAAAACGGTTTTGCTGATGTAGGAGTCAAGATTAGTAAAGCATTTTCTTAAGGGAACAATGTTTGAAGAAGTCAAAGATTTCATTTTAAAACTTTTAAAACTAGAAAAAAAAAAAAGGGGGCTACATTAAAATTACATCTTTTGGCAGCCTAACTTAACTTTGAAGGTGCTCCTCACATTTCCAGTTTTAATGATTCTATCTTGAACCATAATGCAGGCACAAATGAGTGACTATGACTCTCTGGATATGCCTCACTTTTGTAGCTTTAGAGGATGTAGTCATGTCTATGTACTTTAAAAGTGCCTAGTCAATGATGCTGAACCTGTACTGGACAAAAGACGGGAGAAAATGTTGGTCCTGGGGTGAATTACTTCTCTGGAAGTGAATTTGCTTGTACCTCCTTAACTCAGTAGATTAAACCTTGTGCAGCTGGATGTGAAAAACAAACACGAAACCCCCCTGACTGTCAGTTCTTTTCCAGAAGGCCTTCAGAGGTCTTCAGGCAGTTCAGGTATTTGCTAGTTGGAAAAGGGCTTCACAAGAAGGATTTGGAGTTTCTGGTAGTGTTATTGAAGCAAACACAGCTAAAGTAAAATTTTTCTCTTGCTCACAATTGTTCTGTACTTTTTAGATATTATTCTGTACTTAAGCAGACCATATTTTTTATGAAGTTTTCTAACCATAGAATAAGTTCTGGGATTATTTTGGAAGGAAAGAAGTTGTTGTACACATATACTCCTACGCATATGTTTATGCATACATATCGAAACATTTTCTGACAACATGGGAAAAAAAATATGTTTGAGAGCTGACAAGCAGGTATATAATTTATTCTTGCAGTACTAGGCTATCACAACAGACATACAGAGGAATGGTTGGGAAAAAACCTGTCAAATTATTTTAAATCCAACAAGTATCTCTATATAGACCTTGAAAGTTTTATCAGTTTCAGTGGAAGGTATTTCGGATTGCCACAAAAAACATCACAAGTTGCCATGATTTTTATTTCTTAGCAGCACAGAAACCAGGCCAATTGTTCTGTGGTGTAAATTTGGTTGGAAGGTATGGCAGTCAAAATATTGAATCATGTGGACTTCATGAAACAGAAACACAAGATGTCCTTGTTGTTGAGCCACAACTGAAGTTCTCATATTTGCATTCTTCAAAATGAAACATCGTATTATGCAAAAAAAAAGTCAACTGGAGTGGACATAAAAGTAAATTTTTAGGATGCCTAACCTGTACGTTGGTGTCATAACAGGGATTCCAGTAATTTTTCTCAGCTTTACTTTTGGCCACACTTTAAAGAACATTAGGGGAGAAGCTGGCTTGCTATGAGGCAGTGCAAGCAGTGCATTTTTGAAATCTGGAGGTTGTAGAATCATAGAATAGTTTGGGTTGGAAGGGGCCTTTAAAGGCCAACTTGTCCAACCCCCTGCAGTGAGCAGGGACAACTTCAACTAGAACAGGTTGCTCAGATCCCCATCCAACCTGACCTTGAATGTTTCCAGGGATGACTGTTAGGGAAGAAAGAAGGAAAACACAGAAGGCAGGACAAAAAGAAATAGAGGAACACTTAAACCCTGAAGAATAATTTAAAAGAGGCAGAAAGCGATACTATGAAGCAAACAGGAGCCCAAGCAGAATCTAATAGGAAATTGACAGTGGTGAGGAGTGGGAAGAGAGTGGGAAGATCAGGTGAGGGAAATTTCTTGTTGGCGTCAGAAGTCGGAGTCAGAGCAGAAAGGATTTGTCTCTTTCTTAAGTATTATATGTGTCACTTTGCAAATGTACCTTTAAAAAAAATCCAAAATATTATTAAATTAGTAGACTTTACTCACATGAGCCTGTAAAGTTGTATTTTCCCTTTATCAAATTCTGCAGCCTTCAGATACATGATCTTGCCAGATGTTCTCTCATATGATGAACATTAACAGTACAAGATCTGTATTCCTGTTTTCTCAGATGTTGTTTTTCCCCCCTGTTTCCTCCTTGATTGTCATGATTGTTTTCCCTTGTATAAGACAAATGCTAAGTAGTAAGACGGTGTAATGGTATGGGCAACTGAATTGGAGACACACTGATAGAGTGGATGTTCTTAGGGAAATGCCATGGAATGGTGTACAAGGATATATATTTCAAAATCAAATGCAACCCCAGTTTCATTGTGAGTGTTTTTTTCTAAAATACATGTAGGGTTAGAAATTTTGCCCGTGTGGGTTTCCTACCAAATTTTTCAGTCTCACTGAACCCTGTTCAGTTCACCAACTCTTCTATTAATTAGTTTCTCAAACTGTAGTTTTGAAAGTTTGCTGTGGGATTTGTAGCTAACTGACAGCCTCATGTCTGCCACTGCTGGCAACCCTAAAGGATGAAAATTACCCAGTCAAAAGCAATTACAGATCATCAGAGTGGGATCTGGCTTCTGCAGCCAGAAAGCAGTTATGGACATATAACTGTAGGCCAGCATTGCTATTCCAGCAGTATGTAATCAAAGCACTTGTTTGTTCAGAGAAATCTTACTGCATGGTGGAGTTATTGACTGAATAGACTGTCTAAATAATGGCTTCTGTCTTAGGTTTGGTTGGCTAAGAGTTTTGTTTTTTTCCTGAGACTGTGGGGGAAGACTATGGAGGTTGTGAAAAGACCTATCAGGGTAGAAAAGACAAAATGTAACAGGATCCGCAGAAAGCAGAGAGAGTGAGATCTAACGAGAGAAAGATAAAGGAAAAGGAAAAAACTTCCTACGGTGAGGTTTTACTTTTATTCACAGACAAAGTTAAAAACGCATTAAAAAAATTAGAGTGTGTAACTAAATAATATTAAAAGACAAGCAGAACAGGTAAAACAATAAATGTACCAACAAAAATGTCAGCTGTGTATTCATGTGTTCATTATAACAGAAAGAAAATTTCATCTACATGGTACTAAAAATAAGGACTGTTGTTATTGTTTCAGAATGGTCAAAGAAAAGTTGATACACTAGGTTTCAGAGTTAAATGACTCTGCATCCACAATTTTAGTCCTTGGGATTTTCCTTAAATTAAAAAAGTAGGTATGAAGACACACAAAAAACAGTTAAATATTTGTGTTTTCCATTTATAAACTTCTGCTTGTAAGTTAATAATTTCTAAATAAAGTTACACAAGACTCAGTGCTGCATGAAATCCCTTTGCATGTCTCGTTCAAATGTATAAACTCATTGCAGCAAATAGTATATTGAACAAACATGATCTGATTATTTTTCCTCGACATAATTTGTCCAAAAGCTTACGTAATCTTTTTTCTGCCTTCAGACTTTTTTAGAAATTCTAGCCATCATGATGTATTGTGGTGGGTTGACCCTAGCTGAATGCCAGGTGCCCACCAAAGCCACTCTATCACTCCCCTCCTTCGCTGGACAGGGGAGAGAAAATGTAACAAAAGGGTCATGGGTTGAGATAAGGACAGAGAAATCACTCAGCAAATACCGTCATGGGCTAAAGAGACTTGACTTGAAATTAGTTTAATTTATTACCAATCAAATCAGAGAAGGATACTGAGAAATAAAATCAAATCTTAAAAACCACCTTCTCCTCACCCCTCCTGAATTTTACTCCTGAATTCTCTCTCTCCTCCCTGCCAGCAACACAGGGAGACGGGAAATGAGGGTTGCGGTCAGTTCATCACATGCTGTTTCTGCCACTCCTTTCTTTTGCTGCTCCAATGTGGGGTCCCTCTCACTGGAGACAGTCCTCTACAAACTTCTCAATGTGAGCCCTTCCCACAGGCTGAAGTTCTTCACGAACTGCTCCAGCATGGGTCCCTTCCCTGGGCTGCAGTCCTTCAGGAACCAACTGCTCCAGCATGGGTTCCACGTGGGGTCACAAGTCCTGCCAGCAAACCTGCTCCAGCATGGGCTTCTCTCTCCATGGTCCACAGGTCCTGCAAGAAGCCTGCTTCAGCGCAGGCTTCCCGCAGGGTCACAGCCTTCTTCAGGCACATCCATCTGCTTCGGCATGGGCTCTTTCATGGCTGCAGGTGGATATCTGCTCCACCATTAACCTCCATGGGCTGCAGGGGCACAGCCTGCCTCACCATGGCCTTCACCACAGGTTGCAGGGTAATCACTGCTTTAGCACCTGGAGCATCTCCTCCCCCTCCTTCTTCACTGGCCTTGGTGTCTGCAGAGTTGTTTCGCTCACACATTCTCACTCTTCTCTCCTGCTGCAGTTGTGCAGCAGCTTTTTCCTCCCTTCTTAAATATGTTATCACAGAGGCACTACCACCATCACTGATTGGCTTGGCCTTGGCCAGTGGCAGGTCCCTCATGGAGCCGGCTGGCATTGGCTGTATCAAACAGGGAGGAAGCTTCTAGCAGCTTCTCACAGAAACCTCTCCTGTAGCCCCCCTGCTAACAAAACCTTGCCTCGCAAACCCAATACATGCATTAACCCTGTTTGTCATTTGAACAATGGGATTGCTCACCTACTTTTGATGGCTTCCATTTGATTTTGTGATTAGGTGGTCCTACAAAAACCTTACCTAATGGGCAAGTTAGCATTTCTATTGTCATATGCTAGTGGTGTTATTTTGGGGTTGTTTAACTTTCTGTAATCCCTGAGAATAAGTTTAAATCACAGAAGTGTTAATGAAATTTTTCTATAAAAGTACGGCATCTGATCTTGTAGCATTAAAGCAAATAGCAGCTTCGTTGTCGGTTTTACTGAAAATAGAATCAAGTCTATCCTTATTTCTTAAACTGTACACGTGGTTTTAAGATGCTCTTTTGCTGATTTTTAAAAACATTTTATGGAAATAATGACCTTGCACAGAGATCACACAGAAGTTTTGTAAGAATGGGTTTACTTTTTGTTTGTTTTGGGGAATCCTTTCTAGAGCAAGCCTTCCATAATTAAGTATTTCATAAATATTTTTTTTTCAAGGGAATGTATATTTGTTTCCTTTATTTGCCTAACTTGAAGGCCACATGTCAACTTGTGACTGTGATAACAATCATTTGTAAGTTAAATATTCAGAAAGGGTTTCTGACTTAGGAAATTAAAGTTTTGTAATTCCAAATTAAATTGCCTGTCATTGTATTAAACAGTGCCACTATAAAGATACTGCAAATTCAGGTTTTGAGGCTGGGTTCAGACTGTGTGGCAAATCTTATCTGCTTCTCTCCTATTATTACTCCTTGTTTCACAAACAGTTGCATTGCACTCCCCTTCTTTAGTGCATCACCTCAGGATCTCTATCCTTCTTACTGTCTTAATTCTCCAAGATCTTTTCTATTCTTAGAATTTCCCAATTCTCTGCTTTTAGAAACAAATGAGTAATAAGACTTAAGACTAAAGTCTAAAGACTTTAGAAATAGACTAAAGACTAAACAGAAATAAATCGTTTACTTGTGAAAAAAAGTGATAAAACAAAGATGTGAAAATAAGATGGTAAATTTAAGAGAGTTTTTTTATGGCATTTGATAACAAACAACAAAAGTATTTTTCAAAATGTGACTTATTATCTGGAGGTTAAAGGTTATTTTTCGTATTTGAAGCTGTGCAGACAATAAATGCATTTTAACAGCTCTACCACTATATTTATGGTCCAGAGTTTGTTGCATTCATTTTTGAACTGATATGCAAAAAATGTATGGTTAATGTTTGCACTGATATAAAGTCTGTGAAATTGCAATAGTCACTGCAGAGCAGTTACAGTTTTCCTGGAAACAAAAAACATCGTAGCTTTAATTCCACTCCCTCCTGCAGGGCTGCAGCTTGGAGCTTTGTTCCACTGGGAAGGTAGAGCCCTCCCTCTGCTCATGGGAGGACCTGAATCTGTAAAGTGCATAGATCTGGGGATTGAATAAAGCCATTTTCAAAGATTTTAGTTTAATCTGAGACCTTTACAGATTGACAGTGGTAAATAGAGTATTCAGCTTTGCAAAGAGAGGGCTAATAACAGATTTAAGAAGAAAATTGCATGTAATGTTACTGGAATTACTTGAATAAAATTTATGGCACTTACCAAGTGCACTGTAGGATAATGCTTTTTTTTTGACACACACGAGTGATGGTTTTCCTGAATGCATGCATAGGCTGTGATCTTTCATGCCAGTATAACTATTAACCTTCACTATATTCCATCCTACATTCTCTGTAAAGATGTGGTACAATTTATTTTTTTTAAAATTATAAACACCTTTTCTTCTCAAATAGGTTAACCTGCGGAAATAAGAGAAGTTAGTTTCTGATTTAACATAGAGTTTGGTATTATTGTGGTTTACTGGTATGTGCTATATATAACTTAGGTTTTGCTGTCATGTCACTTGAATTTAACTCACAGATTAGAAAGCATAAATATATAGACTTTGACGAGCAGTAGGATGAAGACAGCTCCTCTCAGAAGTCGTATTACACTATTACAGGAGTTTTACCTATCTTCAATCAGTGTAGTATCAATCCTATCAGCAGTTGTTTCCATTCGAACTGTTATTTGCTTAGAGTCATTTTATTATCTTTCAGTGTGCTATATGCATGTCTTTCCCAGGCAGAAAAAGAGGGTTTTGTGCAAAATCAGGAGCTTTAGTTGTATATAAAGAAGTGTCAGATAACAGGGAGCATTAAGCACTGATCATACAGATGCTCCCAAGTTTGAACAGCTGCTAAGATATAGAACACTGCAGAAGTCATTGAGACTGAGAGGCCATCTTCAAAGGGTTCATTGGACAAGAACAATATATAAAATTTTGTTTAATCCATTCAGTCAGTAATCTCCTGAAATTAAGCTTTTCTTTTCATGTTGTGTCAGCATGTGATTGAGCAAGCAGTTTTAATACATCCTGAAACAGAGTATTATACTCTTGAAATTGCCAGTTGTAAGAAAACGGATGAAACAAGAAAATAACGTGAATAGATCACACTGTAATGAAACTGTTTCTACTGACATCATCTTACTGGTTTCAACCTGTGCAGCTAAAAAGGAAACCAAATAGGTGACATGTTTGGGGAAGTTTTGGGACTAAGGATTACTTACAGTGAATAGATTTATTGCTACTGGTGTTACTCTCAAAGAGGAAAAGGAGGAGAGAGCAGAAAATATGAAAGAGAAGAGATATGGGATTTATACAACTGCTGCTGCACATAGAATACTTTATTACGCTTTATTACCCTATAGAATCCCCCAGTAAAGAGCATTTTTGTCTTACTTTCCACTTTCTCCTGTGCTTTCCTATATTCCTCTTCCTCCATGTATTCCTTCAGTCAGTCTTCGCAAGAATCCTCCTCCTTTGCATGCAAACTCACTCAGGAAAATTAAATTTTATAAAAGCTCAATTTATACATATCTTTAGAAGCTTATTCTGAGATGTCTGTCTTATTATGAGCAGAATTGTCTCAGGAGATACATATTTCTCTTCACTTCTGATCAAGGAAGGCTGATTTAGCTCTCTTACCTTAGGACTCCTGAGTTAGGACAGATAAATCTCACACAGTCTTCCCTTTATACCTTTTTGCATGATATTACAGATGTAGCAGCATACTCAGTCTAAGAAACTCTTTAGCTCTTATTTAGAAAAATTATTAGATAAAATTGAGAGGTTTACTACATATATGTGAAAAATGTATTTTCACTGCATTTGGGGTAGTGATGTGGGTTTTGAAGTATGAATTGAAATGCTAAAAGAGAATGAAGATACACAATAACAAATTAAGATGACAAGAAAGATACAGAAATTGAAAAAGGCAACTGAAAATTGAAGTCTCTTGAATACTGATCTCTGATAATCCCAGAAGAGTCAGAGGGCAATATGAGTGGAAGGGAGCGGAAGACGGTGAAAGAAAAAACTTTGAAATCATAATCAGCTAAAACTGGTGCTGAGTAAAGTCAATACTGAATGAAGCTTCTGTTTCTTTTAGAAGTAACTTGTATAAAATATAGGTCCGGGCCACAAGCTTCTTTCTTCGGTGATGAGCAGTTATTCCTAATGCTAATAGTGGTACTGGAGATACTGGGGAAAAGGAGCAATAAAACTAATATGATAAAAGATCAATGAAAGTGAGACAATGTAACTAGAACTATAAAAGAATAATCTTCACTGGTGAAGCTCAACTGATACAGGAAATTGCAGGCATATGTTCTGTGGCAGCTGTAAAATAAAACATTTCTTGCATTATATTCTACTTACAGTTCCCTAAGTCACCAAAGATACATTCCTCTTGGCACAAAAACTGTGTATATTACCTGACCTTTCAGAAACAAATGGCATTTTCAGTGCAATGCAAATTTATTAGTTTAATGAGAGAAAAAAATAAAAAAAGGGAAAGAGAAAAGCAAAAAAAACCACAGTTAAAATCTCATTGAGAGATAGTAGGGCTTTACCTGAGGGATGGATTATGAAATATTAATGAAAACATTTTCAAATAAAGTACAAAAAAGAAGAATGGATTTAAAATTGTTTAGAAATATTTTTAAACAAATAGAAAGGTATCAGTTCTATTTAAAAAATATAAAAATATAATGAAGAGAAATAACAATGTTTTAGCACAGAAACAAAAGAAATTAAAAAGGCCACAGCAAAGTGTCATTTTTTATGTCTTTACAGTTGTATACTAAAGAGACCTAACTATGGTACACCTGATGTTACTTTCCATGCATGCCCCAAAAGCAAAGAGACAATGCCTAAGAACACATCTGTCGAACAATCATATTAGGGTAGGATCAGAAGCCTAAATAGACTAATGTTTCAGTATCATAATTAATGTTGAAATCTTTTCCTATTACAAAATGTTTAAAAATATATTTAGACTGAGGATACCAAAATAATCAGATAACTGAAGCTCTGTAGGAAAAATGCAGGAGAAGGGTGGGGGCAATGTCATTGTAGCCCTGCAAAACTTTTCCTCTGAGATGCCTGTATACTATTTTAAGAACCACCACAAGAGCGTAAAAGTCTTCTGGTGTGTTGTAACCAAAATCTAACTGTACCACTTTTTTCTTAAGGGATGCAAGATGTTAATGGCCTCAAGCCAGGTTTTGCAGATCAATGCCCTGTACTGCCCTGCTGCAAGTTGCTTTTCAATAAGCATTTGACAGAGAAAATTTAATCCCCAGCACATCTTCCATAAAGATTTCTCAATGGACCTGAACTTTCCTATTGTTTCCTGTCCCAATCCAGATGCCTTCACTCATGCAAAACAGTAACTTTTTCCATGAATAGCATCAGTGAAATCTGTAAGACTTCCTGTGGAGGAAGGTGCTTAGTACGAATGTGACTGAAGAAACTCACTTGAGGTAGAAATGGTTGAGGAATTATCTGTATGTAGAATTGATGAGACTGTGTGGGGATTAAGAGGGAAAGAGGGAGGAAAAGGGTAGAACTGAGGTTCTCTTGTATCACCTGTGTTTCTATTGCCTTCAGTGGAGGAAACCATCATCATTTTAGATGGAAGATGCTTATCAGTGTAACATGCTAATGACATTTTACAATTCTGGAAACATTATGAACTTTAAATGTGAAATAGTACGTATCTTCAGTTTTAAGAATAATTTGTATTAGACTGCATTCCATCCCCCCATCCTGTTCCAATAATCTGAATTTCTGGGTTTGGGAAAACTAGGATTTCCCCTAAATTTGGTAAAAGAGCACATTGCATAAGAGGTGAAAAACTGGGGTTTGTACTTGAAGGAATTCCACTTCTATCTCTCCCAAGATTTGAAAAATTCCCAACAGAATGATTGAAGAGCATAGATCTTCAAATATAGGCCACTTATGACATTTAACATAAATAATATGGAAATCACATGGCAGAATGTTTTTCTTATAAACAACACTCAACATAGCTTATAATCCAGAACCTTCCAAATACCCTGTTTTTTTAGCACAATTAAATTAAATCTAATACCACTAACACAGCAGAAATTTATATATTCATAGTAGGAAAAGAGAGGACTAAATATCATTTCAGATTTGTCCCTGTTTC
The DNA here is from genome assembly GCF_034619465.1 of Leptosomus discolor. Lineage (NCBI taxonomy): Eukaryota > Metazoa > Chordata > Aves > Leptosomiformes > Leptosomidae > Leptosomus > Leptosomus discolor. The sequence continues at coordinate 91,863,034 of NC_141391.1, read as the reverse complement.
CTGATTTCCTGACTTCTGTTCCTCAGTTTTAACTGCAACTGCTCACTCAACCCTTTGTTGTAGGTCACCATCATTCTCATTAATTTCTCCATGCTCTCTCCAATTGATCCACACATCTCTTGGTTATGGTGCCTAGAGATGATCACACTATACCACCAAAAAGTCTTATAGATGACAAGTAATCCTGAAGGATAGATAAACTGTTGTGAAAAAAACCAACAAAACGCAAGAATTTTATGTGGAAACATTTCAAACCATATAGCGTGAAGGTGCCTTGATCTCAAAAGTAAGGTTTGATCTCAGAAAGAATATATGCCATGCTGAGCTCCATACTAGATGGTTTTGCTTACCACAGAAAACATTCTCTACCTAATTGTAGGCAGCCAGTTCCCACTGTCTTTGAAAATGTCAAACTGCATCAAAGTTAGATCCATTTTAAGATCAGTAATCTTCCAGAGGTTCAGGGTAGCATATACACTTTAGTTTCTCTTTTCCCCAGCTTACAATACAGAACTAAAAGTATATATAGTTTCAGCTTTATGCTGAAGGCAGAGCAGAAATCTCTATATGTCTGCACAGTCAGACCTCTAAGAAGTATATTTTATGGGGCTGTATAGCAGATACGTAAAGAAGTGCTTTAAACTAGGAATGATGGGGTTGGAAAAGGAGCCAATTGAGAACTTATGGGTGAGGATTAAAGAGCAGACTAGTATGGGGGACATTGTAGTGGGTGTCTGCTATAGGCCACCTGACCATGAAGAACAATTGGTTGAGGCCTTTTACAGACAGCTAGACGTAGCCTCATGTTCACAGGCCTGGGCCAAGCCTGATTATCTGCTGGAGGGACAAAACAATAGGTCATAAGCAATTCAGTAAGCTCCTGGTTAGCGTTGATGCAATCTTCCTGACTCAACTGATAGAGGAGCCAATGAAGATGGGTGCTCTGCTGGACATCATAATCACAAATAAGGAAGGGCTCGTTGGGGAGGTAAAGGTCGAAGGCAGTCTTGGCTGTTGGCTGCAGTGACCACAAGTCCACAAGCCTGGATTTTCGGAGAGTGGACTGTGGCCTCTTCAGGGATCTGCTTGGAAGACTCCTGCGGGTAAGGCCGTGGAAGAAAGAGAAGTCCAAGAAAGTTGATTGGTATGCAAGGATCACCTTCTGCAAGCTTAAAACTGGTCCATCCTGAAGAGCGGGAAGTCAGGCAAAAATGCCAGGAGGCCTGTATGGATGAACAAAGAGCTCCTGGCAAAAGTCAAACATAAAAAAGTACTATACGGAAAGTGGAAGCACAGACAGGTAACCTGGAAGGAATATACAGGCACTGTCAAAGGGCGCAGAAAGGTGGTTAGTCAAGCTGCAGCCCACTTGGAGTGTAATCTAGTGGGGGATGTCAATGGATATTTATATATTTGCAGCTAATGTAAACTATGAATTAAAAACTTTTAAATTGTTTTGTGAAAGAACAGTTGCTCATTATCATCATTTGTAAAATTATTTTCTTGGTATACTAGAAAATTCTGCAAGGAATATGGCAGAAAAATAGTTCAGATTGCTTAAATTACATATAAAAAGCAATATTAAAAAAGAATTAATGTGTCCAAAAAGCCAAGAATTTGAAACTTTTAATAAAAAGCTCAAGAATGGAGGACTGCATAGGAGTTTCTTGTACATCTTTTAAAAGGCCGAGTCCATGCTCACATTGTTTCATAAAATATTTTATACGTAACAAAAGTGTGTGAATAGAAATGAGGAACATACAGTGACGTGAAAGACAGTTTGCTTGCAGAACCCCTGCCAGCGTGTATGAGGCATTTCCAGGAGCAGTGGAGATGTCAAATGCTAGGCCTCTCTGACAGAATATCTTTTATCCAAAACAAAACAAGTCATGTTTTGTAGGAGAACTGTTTCCTAAAGATGTTTGTTCTTAAGATTTCACAGGGTTTACAATGGTTTTATTCCCTTTAAGTTTGAACGTTTTTGTTATTTAAACCGTAAGACTTAACTTTCTTTCCTTAGGCATAGAGATACACAAATACTAAAGTTCACTGATTTAGGATTATAAAACAAAAGCCTAAGAAGCAATGGCTGATTATTCACAGTAGACACATTAAGTCAAGGAGATTGTTCTTTCATTTACTGTTTTCTAAGTCTTTGTGCCCAGGGCTTTAAGATGTTTCCTGAATTTTTATTACATGTTACTCTCTTGTTCCGTCTGAAACAAGAGTTTAGGATTTCTTTTTTTTTTTTTTTTTCTGAAAGGAGAATTACATGAAGTCACTCAGATTTCAATCTGCTGAAGGACATAGTCCTACCACGACCCAGAAATCTTGGAATTTGAATTTAGTCTTTGTAACAGCTGTAAATGCATGCGAGTAACATGATCTTCATCTATATTTTAATTTCACGTGAAAATAAGCGCACATTATGTTAATTTTTACACACTCAGAATATTTTTGATTACTGAACTTTTCACCAGAAAACTGACTGTCCTTTGCTGTGCTTTCAACACAGTAAATATCAAGACTTAAACCTGAAGTTCAGCAGCTGAGAACAATGACTATCGATTGCCTTTTCCCCAGCTGTTCCTCATTACAGCACAAAGTGTGCTTATTTAAATCCATCCTTATCTCCTAATATATAAGGAACAGTGAGTGGCTGAATTCAGTAGCTATTAGAAGTACAGTAGATCAGATCTTCCTGTTTATTGATTTGTAAAGAACAGTCTTGTACTGCTTTGGCAGCTCTGAGTCAGTGCGAGAAAAGAAAGAAGCTTTTCAGCTCTTGGGAGGAGAATTACTGGGTAATGTTAAAAAGGGTCTTGTAGAAGCAGTTTCCTTTGATATACAGTCAAATTGGGTGTGATTGGAGTCAAAGTCAGGAGGCTGTGCAAATACTATTAAAATGGGGGGGAGGGAATTAAAGGAATGTTATTTTAATAAGTATTGTACGCATGCATATTAATTCAGAAAATTGCCCTTCTCTTTTCATGAGAACAGCCCTTGGTGAAGTAAATTTTGAAAAGGGAGATTATGTGTCATTTTGCTGCTGCACTAAATATAGCTGTTTAGATGAGATTCTTCTGTTCTTTTCCTTTTTTTCTTGCCTTTTTTTCTCAGAATCCCAGGCTTATTCAGCCATTCAACAGTTGTCTTAACTCTTTATATTTTGAGGGTTTTTTTAACTAATGATCTCATTTCTACTGTCTCCTTTTGATAAATAGTAAAAACTGCCACTAACATGCCTTCATATAATTTGTCTGCCTTTAGAGCAGCATCATTATGCGATTAGTGTCTATACATTGTGGCGTACATGCCCTTAGATGCCCTTACAAAAAAGGATGTTATTCTGACCTCAGAAGAGTTAATGCTGTTGCTGTATTTCAAATTAATACTAATTTAAAGAAGTCAAGCTCAAATGTAAACGACTGATTTCACTGAGTGAGACAGGCGATATCTACCTGACCTCCTCACTTTTCTATCAATGATCTTAAAATAGAATAAACTAGAACTTAACAAAACTCTTTCCTTCTCCCCTATTTGAAGTTGCCTTCTTGACAGATTAAAGGACATTCTAATATTTGCCTATGTTTGGTATATTTTATTCAGAAGTGAGAGCATCCAGAGAAATCTGGTGAGAAAAAACTTTGTTTTCTTTTAAGGAAAAAAAATAAAACATTTTTCTCTTCACTTTATGTGGGGATCCTAGCACTTGACTAGCATGTCAGCAGACCTAGCAATGGTGAATCAGGAAGAGGGAAGACTGAGATTTTTTTTCTCCATTATAGTATTAATAATCCCCTATCAAAATAGCACATGACTCTAAGTCTTTTCAATGACAGCATGGTTTGGCTTAGAAATAGGGGTAGTAGAAACTGCTGTTCATTTCCATGCGCATTAAAGACAAAAAGATATTTCTTTTTCTTAGAAAGAATAAAAGTCAACTTAGAAAATGCAGACATGTAACAAAGCGTCTAGAGCAAATGTAGAAAGAAAAAAAACACTTATTGCCATACTTTGCGTGGTAAATTAAGATATTTCTAAAGAGATGCACATAGAAATAAACCCGGGTGGGCCCCAAGAAAAAAAATATACAAAAATAAGTGATATCAAATCACACAGACTCCTCATTTTCATTTTCTAGTTTCATGCTTTCAACTTCATTGACTTTTTGGATATCGTTGTCACTGGTGCCACATGTAGAGTTGTTTTAGTTTTGAGGGTGGGTTTATTGTTGGTTTGGTTTGGTTTGAAGTGAATGCAAACAAATAACCACTCCATCAACAGAATGGGTTTTGATTCATTGTTCTTCACACTGTTTCTTCTGAAGCACTCACATCTCTTTCTAGACTTTTAGGAGAAAATCAACAGTTATTTTGAATTATGGCAACATAATCACACTACAAGAGGCTAAGGGGTGTTAACTCAAGCCCTGGTTTTGTAAAAAGCTTCTTTATTTCCTTGCTTATCAAATATTCTGAGAAAAATATAAACATTACAAACATACATGACGGCAATTTAAAAACTAGAATGAGAACAAAATTATTAAGTCTTTTTACAGGAAATAGTCTTTGCAAGATAGTAACGCTTTCAACCAGGGAGAGATGAGTGTGTAATGCATCTTTTTAGATGTTTCACTAGCATAGCAGCAGTTGCTGTAATACATCAAAGGTGGTTTTGTTACAGTGTTCTTTAGAAAGTCCAGTAGTTGTTTGTGCTTTTTTTGCTCAAGAGCGTGCATTTGCACATTTACTGTTCACACTGGCCAGGAAAGCCAAACACACTTGCATGCTGCAAAAGACATTATTCAAATACATCAAGAAGGGAGATACGTAAATAGTGTTTAATAGATACCTAACACGTAGTATCCTTGTATGCTTAGTTCTTCACCTTTATAAAAGGGTGTGTCCAAACAGAGGACTGTGATAGAGAACTGATTTATAATTCAGATATGATTTTTGAACTAGAGTTTGGAAGCCCCAGAAGTCTCTTTCTGGATTTTCTCAATGCTAACAAGGGTGGAGGCATTCATGTATTCACGTAACGTTCCCCGTTTGCCTGATGTTTTCTCAGTACGCGTGATCACAGGCTTCGTTGGCCATTTGTCCATGACCATTTAAGATTCACGAATAAGAGGTTTTTGAAAAATTCCTTGCAAAGTTCGTTGAAGGTGAATTCTCTGCTGAGCACAAACAGGCATTCAGCCAGTCACCTTCACTCATACAGCATTGCAGCCACTCATTTTGCAGAGTATGTTTTAGCCTAATGCTCAGAGATCATCTGTCTGGGAGGTACCAGATCATCTACCCAGAGGTAGTTTCCTCTGCTGAAGTGGTTCAGTTGAACACCAAAGCTATGGGGAAGACTGGGGCAGGATTAAGACACAGTGCTAGACCTAGGCTGGGTATTTTGTTGTCCCAGTATGGAATTTGTACCTCCAGGAATACAAGATTCATGGATTGAGAGAGAGACCATTTTTGTAGCTCTTTGCTGAGGCCACACATTATTTGCAGGCGCAACTTTAACATGACGGGGAGTGCCTCCTTCCTCCATTACATCTTTCTGAATAGCTTAGCAAACCCAGGACGCTTTAAGAGTTGCTGTTATGTAGTTTTTGAGAACATGGAAAATACTGAGAATGAAACAACTTAATTTTGCTTCTTGATCTCGTCTTTTGCAGTGTGGACATAAACATAAAAGAACACTTTAAAGGCAATAAAAAAGTTCTCAGTTAAAAGCCGGCAAAACTTTTTAAAAAAGAGAATTTAGTAGTAGACCCAAGTCAAATCTATCAAATCCTTGTTCTGATTTCAGTGCAGCTGTTATAAGTGTTTTCAAGATTGAACCCCTACACTAGGTGAAGTGCTTACAAACTATTCCTAACAACTACATGACATGGCTTTGCTTTTTTATTGTTGTAATTTGTTTAACTGAACCTGATTATATATTCAGTTCACATGGCTGCATCCAAATGATGGGAAATAGAACTTGTTTCATCAAATGTTTTCAAAATCTTTAAAGGAGAGGAACTTGAAATAACTTTTTTTTTTAATTTGTTCATTTGTTTAGCAGAAACTGTTTATGTTCCATGTCAATATCACTGAAAATCAGTATAGGATTTTTAATATTACCATCTTCACCTTCAAGTATAATATTTATGGCACTACTGTGCTTCTTTCATTTGTTATGATTGAAAGAAGATAAATGTTATGTAAAGCAGTAGATTAAATAAATAATGGAAAGGCATATCTGTTCAAGCATGTATCTTCAGTGAAGAAAAGCAACAGTTCAAGTATCCCAATTACAGAAAAATCTGATGTTTGTTTTTAAGTCAAAATCAGATCTAAAAAGATTTTAGTCAGTTAAAACCAACTTCTCATGTCTTGATTCAGATAAAGCAATAGCTGACTTTTTAAATATTCACCTATTGATTTTTATAATTTTTTTTTTTAAATAACAGTAATTGTGGAGCAATCTTGTAGTGAGTTTTATCCAAAAGATACCCAAATGCAATCCACAGTTCTATCTTGCATATTATGTACTGGTAATAATACCTTTAAAATGATTACTTTTTGCATATTAGTCTGGCTAAGCTGATACTAGTAAGAAGAGACTACTGAAGTCAGAAGACACAGTTTTTCCAAGACATGACCAGGGGAGTGGTATTTGCAAAACTTCGTTAGTAGTATGTATGTCTTCTTCCATTTAAAGCAAGGAAAATGAGTGCTTGAATCAGGTTGAAAACTTTGCTGTTTTCATCACACACAGCTCCAGTTTTTTCACAATGTTCATTTTGTTCTAAGGAAGACTGCACTTGGTTCAGAGCATAGCATACAAAAATACATAGGGTACTGTTTGTGCTTGTATTGGAGGAACCTATTTCGCCTGACTTGGAAGAAAACAAGACAAAATTTAAAATTCGGGAATAACCTATGTATTGGTTTTGAAAATTAATTTAAAAAATAATTTACATGCCAGTAAGAATTTTTTCAAGAATCACAAGTCAGTTATGAAGACTTAGGTGGATACGATTCTCCTTCTCCAGGTACCTAGGGAGTAAGCCACAAAACCAAATCCAACTCTGATTTTATTGGATCAGAGACACATTCTTCTGTAACTCTAATCATTGTTTGTTCAGGTGGGGTTTTTTATTGTTGACAATAACTCCAGTTATGGTGGGTTAAATTCTGTTATTTTATCATTTGCATCCTAGTGTTGGTAAAATGCATAGAGATTGACCACAATAACCTTTGCTTTACCGTCAACAGTGAGTTCATCTTTTGGCACCTAAAGTGATATTTCCTGGCAGTCAAATGGGATAACTTTTTGTGTTCTCAGGTGAGGTTTCCTGGAGAATACTCAAGACTCCCCAATGTTTATTCGCCCCTGTATTGACAAAATCTACCTCTAGACAGAGGTATTTCCTGGCTCACATATAAGGCTGTTCAGTTTGAAAGTTTACCCTGAATGTAAGGTATTTTATTTTGCTGGATGTGCATATATGGCTAACAGTCTTGGTTTAGTAATTTTGTATAGCTCAAAGCTCACCTGGGTATTTTAAATTGATTGAAATTCTCAGTTTTAGCAGAGGTAAAGTTAAATGGGCTGTGAGCTGGCAGTGGTCACACATACCAAAGGGTTCCCATACTTTATTCTGACCACAAGCCGGCTGTTGTCATTCTCCTATATGAAACGCTGCTCCCTGCTGTGCGTTTGTAGAGCTCTCATTCTCTTTAGCAATTCTGCATGCCAGAAAGTTTTTTTCTCATCCTAGTTGACTTACTGAAGAGTAAGTACTAATGTAAAGGAGAAGCCCTATATTTCGTCACTAACTGTTAATGTCCTAGTAGGTATAAAAAAATTGTAGGTAGACAAAATAGGTATGTTAAGAGGATTCCAAAGCATGTATATAATTCAACTAACATTTTTTCCAGTATTTTTTATTAGTATGTATTTGTTTTATGTAGAAGATTGTCTTCCCAGTCTTGATTGAAAAGACATTTCTTGATTAAAAATAATTTAGTTTATGTTTCTATACTTAAGCCAATGATATGGATGACCAGAAGCAGCCCTATCATTGTTTTCTGTGCCTTTACAAACTTCCCCAGTTTATCTCTATGCTGTGAATTAGGTGTGAACTCAAGCCCAAAGCCAGTCCCTAGTATGAAACATTACGTAACAGAACATCTGTCCATGCAATTAACTCCAGGCTTAAATTGCCCTTTATCCAGCCTTCTTCTACCCACAGTTTCAGAAGTTACCCAGAGTTCAGCCTCTTCCTGGGATTAGTTTTGACTGGCTAAGCAATCAGCAAGATTAAACAGAAAAAGCACAGGTCGTAGGACTGAGCCAGCATGTGCCTGCCTTAAACCTGTCGGTATCAGTGTTACTCTGTGAGCAATTCTGCATTCAAGAAAACAGTAGAAATAAGAACAGAGGCTACGTGGTGGTATGCTAGTAACTGAGCTATGTGAGGAGGTGCTGCTTAATGGGGCCTAACAAAAAACGACATCGGGTCTGGGTATAGGAAGCCAAAGGAGAAAAGAGGGCATAGAAATGGAGGAAGCTGCAAGAGGAGCACCTGAAAAATGGCTTGAGGAAAGAAATAAAGGGGGGCCTTTTGGTCATAGTGTCAGTTTTGAAACTGTAAGCAAAGAAATCCTGATGTTAAAATTCCATTGTGCTTAGTGAAACAAGATTTTAGGGGCTAGGGGTTATCTGGCAAACAAACACAGCCATGTCAAAGAGCTAGTCAATTCTATCTTTACTTTTCCCTTCTAACTGAATCATGCCCAGTTATTAGACAGTTGCTCCTTCCTACCACCAACCAAAAAAAAAAAATCCCTGAAAGTTTTAAAATGTGAATTACTTTTTATTCATGCAACCTATTTCTTTCCTTGTTACGTATCTCTCAATTAGGACAATAAAAACAGACCCATCACTTTTTACCTTCTGCTTTGTTAGTGTTGATACAACACTCTTTCTTACAGTCAATATTTAACTGAATCTGCTTCCTATCAGTTATTTTACTTAATACATTTCTAAAATATTCTATCATTACTTTCAAACATTTTTCCTTGCTTTACCTAATCCTATTCTTAGGCTTAACATTTGTATCCTTTTAGCATACAGGCTATAAAGCTGCTGGTAGATGTCATTCATAGGCTATGGAATTTTATAGCAGCCAACTCGTCTTGGCTGCTTGGTTGATACTTAGCTCTAATGGGATTTTCAAGGGTAAAGATAAAACCAATCTTACAACTAGCATCTATGTATTCATGCAGTACACCAACCCAACAAAACATTAGGAACAATGTGTTCTTCGAAGGACTCTTCCAAGGAAAGGGTCAGGGGGCTAGGATTTGACTGATTAAAAGAACAGAGAAATGTTTGTACCAGATGCTCTTTGGCTACCTTCATGTCAGCACTCAGCTAAAATATGGTTATCATGTCCACATTAAAAGAGATTACTTTTCCACATGATGATTTATAATAGTAGAACTCTCAAAAAGTATTTTTGAGGTAGTTCTGGAAAAGTATTAACATAGAGGAAAGTATCTGACTTCAATATTGGCAAGCAACAGTTGTATTCTCTTCAGGTACATAAAGTCAGGCTAATTTGCTATATCTTTATTTATCAGCCTTCTCATTTTCAACTTGTACTAGAATCAGTTAAAGTTGGGGTGCGGGGAAGAACACCAAAAACCAAATCAAATCCTTTTTTTATGCTCCTTTCTTTTGGATAAAACATATTAAATATCAGTTAAGCCCTGAGGGGTAATGATTGTTGCAGGAGCCTACTTAATTTTAAAACGAATGTTCTCTAATGAAAAAAGTATCTGACTATAATCACTGTTTGTTACTTGTTTAGAAGAGAGTAAATTTTTTTCTCCTCTCTGAACAGGTGGCCATTGATGAGCGCATCAGGCAACTGCATGAAGCTCACAGGGACTTTGGCCCTACTTCCCAGCATTTTCTTACCAGTAAGTAATTTTCCACTTTTCCTGCTCAGGTTGCATACACAGTTAACCGACATTTTTATAGCCATGTGGCAGTTATTGTTGCTATGAGTTTATATTTTGGACTATATTGTAATGTTTTTCATTTCTTTCATTACTGGAAGCAGAAGGCTGTTAAATAAGTTCATATAGTCCAGCGTAAAATGAAAACATCTGCCAGTATCTAGCCTGTTTGTCCATACATCTGTCAATGTAAGGCCGGTCTTCAATGTTTGAAGGTTCCCTCTTAGGATTAGTGAATTAAAATTAAATTAAAAATTGTAAGAGATTCTGATGATTGTAAGCCAGAAAGGATTAAAAAAAAAAATTAAATGTCATTTATCTGTTCAAAGAAATATTCAGCTCCACAAAGGGGCAAAGTAAGGCCTGCAAGAAAAATATTTTGCAGGATTTGATCACTTAACAGAGCAGTGAGAGGATCAAAACCGTAGTGGGAAAGTTGGCAGAAGGTTGGCAGTTAAGTAAACTTTTTACAACTCTGCATAAAATATAATTGCTGTTAATATTCCCACTCCACCTCCACACACACTCTTTTATCAAGGATGTTTTGAAGTACACTGAAAGACAACTTGAAACACCTTCAAAGTTCCAAGACAGTGACTAAAGCGAAGCTTCTTGAAGGCTGTGGCTTTTCTATTGTACTTCAATTAAGGAAAGTAAACAGTAAAACTTTATTTAAGAGATTGTATCAGCAGAACAGAACACAGTCACAGGATAATGGTCTTCTACATGCAGAGGGACAACAGAAATAGATGTTACTATTACTGCGCGGCTGTGTTCACAGTGGGGTAGAGGACAAACTTTTCTTTAGCTGATACTGCATGGTAATTTTAATTGGTTAATCATTTTTTCCACTGAAAATCAGAATCGAAAACTGAAAATTCTTGGTGGAGTGAACTGCAAATTCAAAACCAGAGTCAATGCTGTGCCATATAAGTACAATGCAGACTCACAATGGTTCAACCCTGCTTCTTATTTTATCAAATTATAATCCTGTGAAGAAATAAGCCCTATTTGTAATTCCGACTACCTTTTCAAAATCTTTTTTAAATAACTCTTAATCACTGGGAATAATTTGTCAGCTCAACACATATAACTGCAAATCAGATTGTCAAGATTGAACATGAAAGAGATGCTATGAGTATATGACATGAATGCAATATGTAAGCAGATGCCTGTTTTTCTTATGACACACAGTGTATTCCTGGTGAAAGAATAAATTTGAAGGGTAAATTAAGCAAGTCTATATTGCAGTCTGGAAGAGACTACACTAACATGAACTGTGTTATCACACTGAACATCATTGTCGTCTGTGCAAGAGCTGCGTGCAGCCAGGCAACTTGTGTGATAGTTATGTCCTAGACCCATTCTGCCTTATTACTGACAGAGTAGATCAGTCTGGAAGTTGCTCAGTATTAAGATAGTCACATCTTTTAGCCTACCCACCATTAGCACGACACTGAGACAATACATTACTCTTCTATGTACTAACCAGAGCCACCAAAGAGTGGAAATTTTTGTGGACACTTCTCACTACTTGAGGATCGCTTTGGGAAAAGGAGACAGGTGAAAATGTATCAACTTTGGAAATAGCCAAATCACGGAGGAAAAATGGACATGTGTATTTGTTTGTTCTCTCTCTCTTTTTAGATGTGTGTGCAGCTATATGTGCAAATACACACCCTTACAAGTGAATGCAGAAGTTAGGTATTTGAAGCACTGAAAATACCTACAGAATCCTTCTGAAGTACAAGTGTTCAGTCAGCACATCTATCAGTCTCATCTTTCATAAGCATCACAGTCCAAAAGCATAAAGTTCCTCGGTATCATGTACTATTACTGTTACTATGCCTGAGGAAAATATCATGCTTTTACACGCTTTTCATGTACTACTTCTGCTGCATTCCTACAGTGGTGAAAGCACATCTATTGGAGAGGCAGCGCTGCAGGAGAGACAGTGACAGAGTCTTCGCCACCTAGCACTAGTCTTGTTTCTGTATCTGTGCTTTTGGGGATGAATAAGTCAGACATAAGGGTTGCTAAACAGAATTGTGCAGGTCAAATGAAGGTGAATTTAATGGCTTCTAAATGATCTTTCAGTGCATGGCAAACAGAATCCAAGTTGGATCAGTCTAGCTGCGACAACCACAGTGAAAAGATGCATCATGGTAATTCTGCTCTCTGGTTTTATTATGTAAGATCAACTCACAAAGCATTTTTATCTAAGGAGCTGAGATACACATAAGATCAATGCAAACTGTGACAAGTGAGGAAAATAAGCAATTTATTGGCTATTTCATATGCCAGTAATAATCAGTTCGTCTTCTCAAACTCAACATCAACTTTCCCTCTACCATACATGCTTGCTCACCTCAAGGTGCAAGTGATGATCTTCAGCTCCCAACTATGTTTATTTACTTATATGAAAAATTGTACTTTTAAAGTTGATCTACCTTTTAAGTAGTTCTGCAAAAAGGGTGGTACTGTAGTCAAGTTCACATTAAATCAGTGACTGAATTACATTTCTCTGCTATCTAGAAGAAATAAATATGAGCTGCTAAACTGTGGTAATATTTTTTATGTATTTGTTATTATTTTATACATAGAAATTACAGCATCATCTGTCTGCTTCTGCTTAGTTGGAACTGATGCTGAAAACCTAGCACAAAAGTAATGGAGGAATGATGAAGGGACCTTGTATTTGTCATGCCCTGTGCAGGAAAGGTATCAAGTGGTAGTACCTGTTTCTAAGCACTTGCAGCCTGTTCTAAGAGCTATTCTTATAGCTGTTTCTGAGAGAGATGGGAAGGAGGGTGTGAGCTAGAGAGATAAGGAGTGAAAAAGGAAGTGGGGGGATGTCTCCTCCTTTGTAGCATTTTTTGATTTAGGGACAATTTTTCTCCATTGTCCTTTCATGCAGTTCAGCCTTCTCTTTCCACTACTTCTCCTTCTAAATGACCAGGTGACAGTGCCCTATAGTGTGGCACAGGATAATTCAGGCATCTCCTGGTTATGAGTTAAAAAAGTAGCGACAAAGGAGCTAGTATACACTTGTGCGTCCATAGGAAGGCTTTGGGCTGCCCTCAAGTGTAAAGGACTCTCACAAAAACTGGCCTTTATGTTTCTGCTAGCGTATGAACTTGCTTCTCTCCAGGCCTCCTACATTTTTTGCTGGGTTCTCTCACCTCTGCCCTTGATCTTCCGATCAGTCCTTCATGCTTCCCCAAACTCATTTCACTCTTCCAGGCTCCACAGAGCCCCAGCTCCTCCTCAGTTTATTCCTTGCCAAGGACAGAGGCTCCCAGCATTCACAACAATAATTGTTAAGATATAGCTGATAAATGTATTATGTGTGCAAGACATTATATCGTGAATCCACGGAGTGAGTTTGTTAGTTTTGAAGGTTTTGCTGTTTAATTAGAATGATTTAAATCAGGGTGTAAAAAAAAAAAAAAAAAAAAAAAAGGAAAAATCTCCTTTCTGTTAAAGAGAAACTGGTAAATATTTACCAAAGTAATTGAAAAAATCTGTGATCCTTTCATGGATGATGGTACTTAATTTGGAAACTATATATGGCAACTGAAGTGTGAAAAAGAATACCTGCAAATTTCAAACAGAGTTTTCAGTGACTCCTCTGGAATAATTTTACTATCTTGATTTCCTCTTTATTTTTCTCTGTGATGCTGCCTCTTAGAAAGAATGGGATTCATTGTCTCTTGTTGGAGGACCCACCTGTATTTGTCACAACAGTTATTACACTTTTTTTGAGATGCAATAAATGAAAGGTAGGATTGATGTCAGATTGTTTTTAACATCATTTGCTGTGCTAGCCAGCCTCCTGTCAATCCTATTTTTCATGTGATAGCTCATTCACATGCATTACTTGTGATTGCTGAAAAATAGAAGGTATTACATCTTTTAAAAGCATACGCAAACCTTGTAATTTACTGTCCAGCTCCAGTATGAGCCATTTGTTGGTATGCATAGCATGTCAATGAAGTGACTGCTTGAAATAGTGCTCACAAATAACTGGCAATTACTTACGAGTGTGACTGGGAGATCCCAGGTGCTGCTTCTGATTCCCAAGCCCAGAGAACATGAACTTTTGTAAAGGTGAAGAACACAGAAATATGAGGAACAGAAACATTCCGGTTCGCAAGTCTAAAAGGCTGATTTACATCTAGGTAACATTTTGTGATTTGTATTTTCCAGGCTACAAGTTTCTGCTACCTGGATACATCAGTACCAGCTGGACTTTTAAATCTGCATACTTAAATGAATGCTAGGAACTGTATTTTAACTGGAGATATCTAACTATGCCTAGAAATTTTGGACTTCCAAGCAGGAACAGAACTGACTTCAACATGAAATTAGGCAGCTACAGCAGCTTTCACTCAGAAACGGAAAGGTTACAAACACTGGAGCCAGCAGTTTGTGTTGCAAGCTAGTGATCAGAGTGCATCTGCTGCACCTAATGTCAGGCAACTGTTGCTTAAAAATAATAAGCATGATTACAGGAGTAGACTATATAACCTAGGTCTCTCCTTCTTGGGATAAGCTCAGAGCTGTTAAAAGTTCAGATCTGCTTTTTTTTCTTCTTCTTTCTGTGCTTTTGTGTTTTCATTCAGGGATTTAGGCCACTCTCCTGAGAAACTGGAGATGTGGGTCTGAATTGCTTCAAGCTGGGAGAGAAGTCAAGTACTCTCCCACCTTCTGGGTGAGTGCTTAGATTATTATGCAAAGCAAAGATTAGTGAAGCTCTTTCTTGCACAGGCAGGCATCTTTAAAAGGGCAAGTCCTGCTAATTAAGACATCTGACTCTAAAAATGACAGGGCTCTAGGACTCTTAAGACACTTTACCCATCAACCTGACAGATTATTTTCCAGTGCTAACAGCTATATCTTTCTCTCTTATTTCTCACTGCATACATTATATTATATTGTCTTCCAGATACGACTTTTGACATACAGACATTGAAGACCATGTCCATTCATCCATGTCTTTTAGATATATGATTTAACATTTTTAGATATCACATTGAATGTTTTGAATAGGAAATATTACCAGATAGTAAAAAAAAAATAAAGAGGACAAGTGGTCACAAAAGAATCAGCCTAACTCTGAGAAATCTCTGGAAGCAGAGTTTTTATTATTGCATTTAAATATGATCATATTAGCTAGAGGAACGCGACTGCTAGAACACTTTTTTTCTCCTTTTGTGTAAATGCAAAATGACTGCGTGTGCTTCTGAAAAAGTAAAAAAAGAAAACTATTAAAGTACCAACAGAAAAAAAAGAGTTCATCTCACAGGTCTTGCCATTGTTATATCGTGGTGAATTTGTAACAGCACTGGATACCAATTCAACCTCAAGACTTGTGTGACAGATAAATCAGGTTTAAAGTTGGGGGAAAATGTCTTCAGTCTATTTCTTCCTTGTTTAGAATAGCCTGACTATTTGGTAGTGCTAGCCTTTGCCTGGCTGCTAAAAGTTTATAACAGAACTCTAATGTTGGTGTATTTTGAGAGAACCTCTTTATTCTTACTTTTGGAATAAAATTAGCAGAATTAATTTTACAGTGAAAGTATGTCATCAGGTCGTGTGATCACCAGTCCTTCTCTTGTGGGCCTTAATTTTTCCATTATATTTTCTTCTCAGGAAAGCCACAGAGACCCTCTCCGTGCAATTTAATAATATATTCACAATGAAAGAGAATTAATGGAATTCCAGCTTTATACCTATGTTTTCCTCTTTCCTGCATTTTTGTGTTAAGTGACCCTTTCCACTATAATACAGTGGGATACAAACTTCTGAACAAAATGCTAAAATCGGTTTTCAGATGATTATGTTCTCCCCCTCTTTTCACCTGGAAGAAAACAATTTTTCCGTGTGATTAGTACCTTGTGTTTGTGATAAAAGGCTTCCAGTAAAAAATACCTTAGAATGGTAGTTAAAAATGATTCATTCTCAGTCTCTCTCTTGTATTCTGGGTTTTCATTTGTCATCAACTTAAAAACACTGTATAGTATTTATTTCAAAGCAGAGGGTTTTTTTGGCAGGAGTGGTCAGGAAAATTGCTGTCTTTTTTTTTTTTTTTTAATAGGAACCTAATCAATTTCTATATTTTACCCTTGCTTGCTAGACAGTCCTATATTCTACAATGCTAAATAATTTGCAAGTAATCAAATACTATTTTTTGCTCTTAATGAGTACAAGACTCAAAAGATGGGTTACTGACTATTGTACTTTTGTCCACTGTCTGAATTAGTATGTTGCTAAGACAGAATCTTCCCCCCAATATTTTATATTATTTTTGGAGTAGTGTTGGATATATGAAGCCTAAACAAAAACTACTTCATTTTTACACTGACAATTTTAACTCTGGTGCATTTAACCATGCACTCACGTTGTCTTGAGATGTAAATTGTGTTCAGTTTAGAATATTCCTTTGTCCTCCAACTCCAGGACTGTGGTACAATAGGTATTTTCTATATACATATATTAGAATTTTTCTGTTATGTTTTCCTATGTGAGACATGGAATATTTACCAAATATTTATTTTTCTGTTTATCTAATTCCATTTGCATAAAAATTACCCCCAACTTGATTAGGTCATTTTATGACCTGACTTGATGAGCCGGCTTTAGAGATTTTATTTTTAAAAGCATAAGAGTGCAACAGAAGTTAGCAATATGAAGTGCCAGTGACTTGGGATATATGGATCAATACAGACTATGTCACTTTGCTGTATTTCATGCAATATTTCTTTGTTATAAAGAAGTAGATGCTTGTATTTTTGCCATTTTACAGTAGTGTGATATTTAAGAAAATGAGCATTAGATGGATTTTATATTTTGCGTTACACGTGCTTTTTGGAAAATTATGGAAATGTTATTCATTATTAAAGGTGTGAATTATTTAGGTTGTATCATATAATGTCGACCCTAGGCTGCAGGTGAGAAATCAAGTTGGCAGTAAAAATTCCAGCAAGAAACACAGGATGGAAAAACCTCTTTCATAACTCTTGTAAAATGACCTTCATTGCAACTGGCCCTGATCATGTGCTGAACTTTTTCATGATGAATAATCCCTTCTTCAAACTGGTTAGAAGTGTTGTGAAAATGCTATGTTCAGTAAATGTCTGCAGGTGTTACAGGGAAGTAGTGAGTGTTTACCTGGGTTTAAGAACAGCAGAATCCAAGCCAAGGAGGAGTGCTCTATCTCCAAAATGCCTGTGAATTTATCCACATGTGCAGCGCTAGGGCTTGGAGCAGAATAGATCCCATGCTGTGAAGTCCTTATGAAAGACAAGTTTTGATTGATGTTTCTGCCTTGTAACTTCTAAAATGTGTAATTGATGTATTCTGACATCAGTTTTTCAACTACACAGTGCAACAGTAGACCTCAGTGATACACAACACAATCTGATTGTTCTTTGGTCTCACCTAGTACCATAATAAATGCACAAAACATCAATTCTCTATAAATGTCGGGGGGCAGGGGGAATCATATTTTACAGATACGTACTGACTGATCCTGCAAAGGATCTCAAAGAACTCATAGATTATGCAAACACTTCTATTGTGCCACTGTCACGCAGGCATACGTATTGGAGATGGCATCCTGCCAGCATATATCGTGAACTGATTATGGAGGGGAAACATTGCTTTAGCATATTCTCTCAGGAAGCTCTTTATAGTCTGTGGAGAGCCATAGTTTCTCATTTATAATGGTCTCATTGGAAAATAATTGGAATAGTATTCAATGAATCTTCTTTGAAAGGTTAAGGTACCTTACGCAGATGTGAACTTCTGATTCTTGGGGAATCAGAGTCTTTCCAGACACAAAGATTTGTCTCATTATTATGTCCTCCCCACCTGCCTTTATCTGATGTCACCAACTCCATACCTTGCTACAGTGAAAATAATTGGTACGAAAACAAACTTTATGTGAATAAGTAAACCAATTCCTAGCTCTATGTTCGCATAAAGACACTAATGATGATAACGATAGGTAGAACAATGTAAGTCATGCAGGTAGAGTTCCTAGGCTGAATCAGTGAATTGTTAGCATTATTAAAATGTGAACATAATTAAGTACCTTGCTGAGTTACAGCCACTATGGCCACCGAACAGGTAGTGCACGTCTTGATTGTGAAGATAAAAATAAGCTCAGCTTTAACTATCATGGTGTTGAAATGCATATATAATAAATGCAATAAATTTCCAAGAAAAAATAATTGAGAAGATATATGTAACAATGTATAGTGTGTGGGCTCTAGGCAGTGCTACTTCATGATTTCTGTCCTAAAACTGTTTCCCGATATTTGAACCCCTAGTGCCAAATAAAAGTCAACATATTTTCTTTGCACTTAGAACTGAAAACGTACACTCATGCTGCTATATAGTGACTAGAAGTGTGTGCTGACTATGTAAATAAGGACGGCTGAGAGTAACTTTTAAATGTGGGCATACTAAATTTACTCTTTGAATAGCTGAAGGAGAAATAGTTTACTATTAGTGAACATATATGTATTTTTCATTATGTTTGTAATGTTAAAGTGAAATATTTATCAGATTATTTTTGTAATATCAACACAGATAAAATTATACTATCATCCTATTTAATATTTCATTCAGATCCCTGCATAGATTAAAACACTGCTGAAGTTCAGAGAGCCAGCATGCTACTGTTTCATTATACATTCTGCAAACAAATAAGGATGTAGGCTTACCGTCATGTTCACTGAAGTTGAATGGGTAAAGCAAGTCTCAGATGTTAGCAGACCAACAAAGAAATAAAACTCCCAAATTAGGTAACCATTAAAATGTATATCAATGCAGATAAAGCATAGCGAAATTTAAATTAACTCATAAAATGCCCCATATTTTGTTGTAGTACTTAATTTCAGCATTGCAAGTAGCTGGGTGTATGGTAGTGGGTTCTTACGCTGTGTGAGCTAGAACAATAGAACATTTCTGACTTATGCTTAGCAATCAGGAAAATATCTGTATCTCTAGTGCTGTAGCACACAGGAATACTGGAGTGTCATATAAAAAAGTCTTTGCTAGCAAGACTTTTTGATAGACTACTAAAATGGTCTTAACCAGGAATTAAATATATATGTCCATTACCTGCACTAGCGTTGTAATGGATAGTAAACCTGTACTGGTAACCAGAGACAAGAAGCTGTTCTCAGCTTCTGGGCTTCTGCCAAAAATGAAATTATTATTCTCTTAGCATAGCTGTAAAAAGTACTGTGTATTTTGTCAACTCAAATTTATGCAAGGCTAGAATCATCCAGGAAACCAAAAGTGTATTATAGACAGCTTCACAGCAATCTCTTGAAGGAACACTAAATCCAATTATGCAGAACATCACAGAGTTGTTTGTTATTCCTAAAGCACTTAGTTCTCATGAAAGCAAAGTATTTGTTCCTCTTCTAATGTATCAAGAACACTATCGTATGTAAGATTCTGCGATAATAAGTTATGACTGCAAAGCTTTTTCCCAGATTAATTCAGAAGCAGCAGCAGAAATACACCTTTCAAAAAAAATGCAGCAATCTATTCTGTCCTTTAGGTATTGAATTAAAAAAAAAAAAAAATTCTTGAAGTGGAAGAACTGCAGCTTGGTGGTATTCCCATTGGGAATACTAACGATTGTTTGGGAAAGAAAGGCGTAAGAAGGCCAATTTTTAATTAATACTGAAGGGTATTTTATTTTCAAAAATTATGACTGAGTACAATCCTATTCGAATTAGTCCTCGGATAATACCAGTTCTCACGGGTAAGAAACCTTATCCTTGTCACTGAGTAGGTCTATTTGATGGACCACATAGTAACATAGAGGTTAGTATTACTGAATAAAAACATACAAAGAAATCATCAAGTAATTGATATTGTAAAATGAAATTGTAACCTGTGTCTAACTCCTTGGCTTCAGTTTCCTACTCCCTTCTAGATGATGCAGAATATTGCATCAGTCACCAGTATTACATTTGCAGACGTTTACGTTGTCACCAGTAGAAATAATAATGAAGTTTCATGGTTAAGAGTTTTGTATAAACCTAAAAATAGAGTTAAAAGTAGGACATGTTCCCTTATTTTAAGGTAGTTAACATCAAAACACTACCTAATATTCTATTTTTGATTCTTTTTGCATGCCTATAAGTTATGTAACAGATTGTATCAGTACACAGACACTCAGAAGCTGCGCCCATCTTACAGCTGCAGCTTGTGCTACCGAAAAAAGCAGCTTAATCAACGGCAACCTGAGCCTTCACAGCTCTTCAGCTACGCAATCTATGAACATTGAACAAAATGGCAATCCCTGTCTGAAGGGATTCATAGTATATAAATTATGTGTATATTTGAGTATTTGTATTCGAAAATGCACACGGTTCTGTGCTCTCATATGTGTGGGTCATGATATAGGCTTCAAGGGCCATGCAGCATGCTATTTTTCCATGAGATCTAATGCTGTAATTCGAATTCTGTGTTTCTTGCACATGTTGAGTTACCTGTTTTCATGGTTCCTACCTTTGAAATTTAATTTTACCTTTCTTTTTTAAAGAATGCAAAACTGTGTAAGTGATAGCAAAGCAATGGACTCAGCTTAGCTACAGATGGTTAGTTGAGGGTTGAAGACAACAACAGGACCTACAGAGATGCTGTGGTAGGCTTTTCACAACTCCTTGGCCACCAGCGATCTAAAACAGGATTATCACATTCATATTTCTTCCAAACACATTCCTTCCTTTCCCTAACTTCTCCACATTGTCTGAACTGTATGGGAAACCCATTGTCCCACTCCCCAGCCTGTACCCTCTTCCCAGTTGCTTTTCCTTCTCCTTTTCAGACCATCTAGAATGGCACCAGTTTGTTCCACTGCTGCTCTCTTATTTGCCTCCCCTCTATGGGGTCCCTAGCCTCCTTCCTTCACAATTCATGTGCATGCGACTCTACCAAAATAGCAAGACTTCCCTGTACGGACACTTTTATAACCACATTTCATCTCTTTCCTCCAACTCTTGTTGTCCGCACCCTGGTACGTGGGCAAGCGAGGGGCAGTGTATTTCATTCTGCAGACTGACTTCTGTGAATCTGGTTAACGATTCTGGTACAAAATATATTAAATGTGTATATTGGTCATTTTTATTAGTATGGATTGTGATTTGTTGACTTTGTTAAAGTACTGGCAGCTTGGGAGTGGCGTTTTTAAAGTAACCATTTTGAATAAGAGAGGGAAAGAAAATGATCGGAGCCAAATGATCAGGCAGCTACTTACTAGTTGTCCTGGTAACAATTCTTTTCCTCAGTGAACAGCAGGGGTCACTAAAAAAGAAGGTTACGCTGGGTGAAGCAAACAGGCTCTTTTTTTTCCCCAACTAGATCACTGTTCATATTTTCTTTTTTAATCACGATACAAAAAAAAAAAAAATAAAATTCTTGGTCCTGCTGGTTTTGACAGATAACAAACTCTTAATTAAAGAAAAATAAAAATCTTTCTGATTACGGCCTAAACTATAAGTTATCTCTGCCTCTAATAAAACCTCTAATAAAAAAAAATCATTGACAGTTGTTTTTGCCAGTAATGAGTTTTATGAAAAACTTTGTTACAAAATATTTTTATTGTATCATAAGTTGATGTTTACATTTAGCACTGTGACAGCCAAGAGTGAGTAATGTCATTTCCTTTCTTTTTCTTGTGATCACACACACTGTCATTATTTACTGTTATTGGAAGTCAGTAAGACAGAATTAGTAATGGGAAGAAATAAAAATAAAACTGTTCTCCATTTAGAACAAGTCAGCGAGAGAATAAACAAAATACTTAGACAGTCTCTCAGTGTAACTTCACTCAACATAAAAATGTAAACAAGCAAGTAATTCTGTTCCTAGAAGGATGGAAAGTGCTGACCATACAAGGAAAGAAATTGAAGAAAACCCAGTCAAACACATTAGCAGGAGGAACCCTATAAAAGAACACACTAGAAAGACAGGTTGCTTGCTCTGCTCCGTATCCGTTCTGTAAGCTTAGTAGTCAAGGAGATTTCTTTTGCATTTATCTTTGCAGCTGAATGAGTTCAATTTCTCTCAGATTAGGAGAGAAATTTCAGAACAGCAGGTTAATCCTTCCTGCCTTCACGGGCAACTGAGCAAACAGACCTGTATCAGCATGGCCAAGTGTAAAATTGTAATTCTAGAGATTAACGTTGTCTTTCCTGTTTGCTTTGAACTTGACCTCTGAGTTTCTCTTCTTGGTATGCTTGTATGTATGAACGTACATGTGCAGTTATTTATTTGTTCGTTTGTTTGTTGTTAACAGCTTCTGTCCAAGGCCCCTGGGAGAGGGCAATCTCGCCAAACAAAGTGCCGTATTATATCAAGTGAGTATAAATACTAATTCATTCCAGCTATTTACATCTGTCATTTAAGATGATAGTTAGTAATTTTCTTAGATTATCATGAACTGCTCCTATGGTGGGAGAACAAAAAGGAGTGAAGTGTGCGATAAACGTCACAGAAGTGTGCTAGTTATCTAAAACCATAGCGGGATGCATTGATTTGTAAGTTGTTTGGTTTTATGCTACTGTAAATAACCTGCAAACTAAGTAAAGCTTTGGGGTATCTGGATTACTGTTTAATTTTTACCATTGCCCACTGACAAGTATGTGTGGCAGGTTTTGCAAAACCAGAAAAAAAACATTCTGAATTGCAGTTGTGAATGTGATACACTGTTGTTGGTTTTTTTTAACCTAGCAGTGCACATACTTTATACTGTGAATATCTTTAGGGACAATACTTGGTAGTGTCTGTAGCTAAGGAATGACAAGGGACAAATTAGTCCCTATGGACTATTTTTTTCTAGAGTTTAGTTCCCAAATTAAGCTAATTTGCTTAAGAGAGGTGCATGCATAAGAAATTAGA
Organism: Leptosomus discolor; assembly: GCF_034619465.1. NCBI lineage: Eukaryota > Metazoa > Chordata > Aves > Leptosomiformes > Leptosomidae > Leptosomus > Leptosomus discolor. The sequence continues at coordinate 91,840,082 of NC_141391.1, read as the reverse complement.
AGAATTTTTTTTTTTAAATCACCAATTTGGAAATGCCTGCTTCTAGTCCCCCAAACAGAGCCACTACACAGCAAATAACAAAGAAGTTTTAATATATTTTTCCTTCTCTTTTTAGTTCTTTATTGTCTGTAGTATGTGCCTTGCACTATTTATACGTAACTTCTGAAGGAAACAGATGCTATACCTGCAATAAAGACTGTAGTGAAAGTAATTGAAACATGGGTGTTATTTAATACACATATTTACATTGGTCCTCCTTATATTCCCAAAACACTTTGCGAACTCAAGTAGTGTCACTGAAGCTATCTGGTTGCAGATGGCTTGTGCAGCAGCACTTCAGTTGCAACTTTCACAAGGTGAACTTCTACAGCAGCTTCAGAACAAGTATTTGAGTTACCTGTGAAGAACACTAAGTCTGTAGTGCAATTCAGAGGTACTGTTACTCCTAGCTAAGTTGGTTTATTGTTGTGTTAAATGTGTGATTTTTCCAATGTTTGTATTTGGCTATGAATAAGAAACAGTCACAGGGAAGCTAGAAAGCTCTGTCAAGGAGGAGGGGCTGCCTACAGGAGACGAATACTGGAAAGCAAGTCGATGCTCTGGCGTGTAAGGGTCAGTTTACGGTACTACTATGCGGGAAAAGATCCTCCTTTTTTCTTTCCTGTGGCATAGCCTGCCATTATGGGGAGAGATGCCTTGGCAATTCTTAGTGTAGGCACATGATGCATTTCCTGGTGTGCTTCTCACCTTTTTCTGTGCTACTCGCGTCCAGCAGCCATGGGTAACTCTTGACTATTTGTGCTAAAATTGTCAGTGGTGCTCTTGCTTATTCTGTACTAGTTTTTAGTCTTCTGTTCTAGGCCGTTTAGAAATTCAAAGGAGTATATTTGTTTTATTTTGCTCACTTTAGAAAATATCTTAATAGCCATGAAAATTTGTAGCACTACTAGTTTAATTAAAGGTTAAAATCAGCCACATCTTTTATAGAAAAACTTGCTGTCCTTGAGGTTTAAAACAAACCAGTTAAGTTTTAATGAGTCTTAGTGAGCTGTTACATCTATTCCTGTCTGCAGCTGTCCTCAGCCATTTTTCTTTTCATTTATTCTCATCACTCATTTTTCATTTTTCTCATCACTCATTTTTCATATTTACCCACAACTAAATTGTTTTCTGTACCATTTTGGCTTTCAAACTTAGCATATTCTTTCTTTAATCTTTGACCTGTTATTTTCTATCACTTGTTAATTCTCTAGAGGAGCTTCCATGAAGACCAAGCAGCTACAGATAGTGTTCTCTTCATGTTTACATAATTTTCTTTCTGTCATCAATGTAGAATATTGGTGCTAGTCACCTTTGTTAACCAGATTTGCTACATGTTTTATTGATTTTCATTTTATCTGTTTTTTCCCTTGATGCTTAACTGTTTTATCTCATCATTTTCACATTTGCAGTGACATAGCATTTGATAAATCCGTAAATCAGGTAGTACTAGTGCTAAATTTTCAGCAGCAATGTTTCTTACTGCTAGGTATCTTCAAACCTTATAATTTTCCTGGTTAAAATTAAGTTTTTATACAGTTGATTAATCTGTAGCAACTAGCTATCACTTCAGTAATTCCTTCTTGAGATTATTCACACCAGTATTTTTTTTTTCTTTCAAATTTTATTGGTGTAGGCATCATTTCCGTGGAAAATACAGTTATTAACAACCTGTTTCAGTTACTCCCAGTCTCTGCCATTTTGTAGTTTCTCGGCCTACTGTCAGCCTCGTGACAATTGCAGTCTAATGGCCTTGCACCAGCTGCTGCATTCTGGTGGATTTCCTTCCACCCTTTCATGTGCTTATAAAGATGACAAACTAGGACAACAGTTCAGCCCCACATCTCTCTTCCCCAGAAAACTGAGAAATCAAATTTTTATATTCCAGGACAGCAGGAGTATCTTGGCTTCCCAAGCAGCAAGTGAACATTGCTGCCTGGGTACTGAGCACTTGCCCAGAGCACAAGGTGCTACTGACTTAAAAAACCCTCTGATTTGCCTCTGAATTACCACATGTAAAATAGCTCGAAAACAGATTTTATCCAACCCTTTTATTTGTGATCTTTTTTTCTCCCTTGATTTTTTTCTTGTGTCTAGTACAAGATTTAAAGGTTTTATTGCATTTAAAAAAATAGAAGAATATAAAAAAAGTAGTTTTCAGCTTGATCAGTCCTGTTCCTTGAAGACCTTGATCATCCTACTCTTACTGGAGTGCAACCCAGAAAATGGGAAGGCAGAAGCAGGCACAGGCATGTCTGTACTCTTTAAAACTGTTCTAGGTATTCATTAAAATTTCTAAATTTAAGTTTTTATGAGACAAAACAGGCAATTACTGTACCTCAGAAATCTGAAAAGCAAATGGAAAAAATGCACAGTACAAAGACTACTGAATACTTACCAAAAGATAAAAAAAATTCTCAAGTTCTAAAAAAGACAGATAATGAAGTTAGGGAGGCTGCAGATTTTAATATCGTTGTTCAGGTTAGATCTCATCTTAGCAGAGCTCACCCTGTGATGAAAGGCATCTCGTGTGCATGCATACACACGCACATTCCTATCTTCCAATCAGATAGAGGAGCTGCACCAAAGCAGTGATAGATAGCAAAATCAAATGTCTCCTTCGGATTTTGCAACACCAGAAGAAGCATTTGGTCGTGCTGCCCAACCCAATTCCTCTTCAGTGTCTATCCTCCCAGGACATGAGGGAACATTAAGCAGCTATACTCTGAATCACGTTTGCATCTCTCTTGTGTATGGCTTATCCTGTGCTCAGCAAACATGTCCATTACACAGTGCTGGGAGATCTCTGTTGCCTTGGAGTAAGGAGGAGGAGTTGGATTGAAGTCTGCAACATACTTTCTAAAAAAAAAAGAATCCGGTAGTCCTGCCATCACGATGTGTTGAAATTTAGTAGGTGTGACTTTCACATTTGTCCTAATCTTTGACATTATTCTTCCTCTTTATAACTGACTTGCCAGTTAATACTGTCTGTCTTCTTACCCTCTTACTGTGCCCAATCTTTTGAAGGATTTAAAATGCTTCTGCAAAAATACAGTAGTCTTTCATCTCGGTACTTCCCACAAAGGACGTCTTCCAAGTTATTTCCCAGCCAAGCTTATTTTCTTATACAGATTATAGCAGTTCACTGAACTTTGTCCTGCTGAGGACGAAGCTGGATTCTCAGGAGCATAGCTTTGACTCCTTGAGAAGATCCATATGAGCCTATCTATATGAATTAGCTATGCAGTGAGCTAACTCCAAGGACTACGCATCTCCACTTGCTTACTCTGTTCCACATTGTAGTTTCCTATGAGAGTATTTGACTTGCATTAAAAGTATTAGCTTGTGACATAAATTTTTGTTAGTTTTAGATTTTGCAGTCTTTCTATACTTGACACTGGAGATCTAGCAGGCCAGTTTATAGAAACATACTTCTTTGTTGCCTTAATTTTTAATCTCCCTTTTAATTGTTGTTTAACCATGCGGAATTTCAACACAGAAAAAAGCTAAGAGCCCTGAGTTTTCATTGTAAAAGCAAACAGATTAAAGCCATGATTCTTTTACTTTTGTTCAACTTAGAGACAGGATAAATGAATCTATCTGAATTAAATTCTACTAAGATAAAATAAAGCAAAGAGTTGCTGTTCTGGTAAAATCACTTGGGTTAATTGTTTCTTCTGCAGAACGTAGATAAGTATGAGACACAAAAGCAAGTAGGAAATATCTGTCAGAGAAGAGAGAGACATGGAGAACCATAAATAGATAATGTATGATTATGTATATGTAGTGAGTGAAGCTGTGAGCAAGCTATAAAAACCATGTGTATGGCTGACACTTAACCTATCTATCAAGTACCAAAAAGGTATTATTTTGCCTTCTTAAACGCACAGCTATTCTGATCTTTTCCTGTCTTTCATTTCTGAACTCTCCATACAAAAATTGGAACTATTGTGAAGGAAAGAAAAAGTATAATACTTTTCCACCTAGGATAAAAGCCTCAATGAAATATTTCTCAGAGGTTTGTCCAAGTGCAGAGTTTTTCTTTATCATTTGTAGGGCCATGAAGCCTTGGTTCCAAAACTTGTCATGAAAATTTAAACTCAGAGTGTAAATAAATGAGAAATCTTGAGCCTTTAACTACCTTCAAAATGAAAGCAGAGGTTATAAACAGATGTGTTCCCGCTGACTGAGCAAGAGCACTTGGGGAAAATACCGTGGGTCTGCTCTTCATTACCATCTGTCAGCAGGGAGTTACTGCCCTCACATGCAAAGTAACTGAAGGGGATTTAATTTGTTTTGAAATGAATTATAAGTACTCAGCAGCATTTTTATCATATCCTAGCTGGTGCAGGGGCTGGGGGCAGGGCTGGAGCCTCTCATGAAGGGCAGTAACTGACAGAAACCATGTGCTTTCCCACTATAACAACGTGTCACATAGTGCCTGCTGTGGAAGGCAACGAGCAGCTTCCTCAGGCACTTACACAGCACTTACAGAACTTGGTCCTCTTGATATGACTGTGGTCATATTTAAGTGGATAGTAAATTTCTTTAACTTTGTTGTCAAATTCATTCAGTGCAAATTTTCACGAAGAGTGTATAGTGTTAAGCACTACAGACAGGTTAAATAATACAGTGATAATTTTCGTGCAGGTTAAATCTCAAAATGTGTTATGCAGGTAATGAGCTGGGTAAAAGAATTTTAGATGGAAACTGGCTTTCCTGTTTTTCTAATTAAAAGGAACATATCAACATTTAAATCCATTAAATCCAGGTACTCATTTTTTTTCCAGCTCTGGGGCTAGGAGGGTAATAAATGGACTATTTTTATAGACAGTAATGTGAAAAGTAAACTTTTGATACTGTACAAGGAGTTCATATCTTTATAGAGTAGTAGAATATAATTACATAACCTTAAATATTTTACTTTTCTTGTAGTGAAATTGTTAAATTTATTGTAAGCTGAATGTAATTTTTGCTTGAATTTTACTTCATTTCTATTCCCTCAATTTTAATTCAGTTGTTAAATGTAGTCAGGCTACATTTAATAACTGATGCAAATGAATAATAAATTAACATAGCCAATATAATTTTTACAAAGTTCAATGACATCTATACAATATGGTCTTATTTTATAGAATATATGCCAGATCTTCTATTAAAAAAGTAGATTTTACAGCTGCTCCTGATAGCTAAAATTTATTGTCATATACTTCAAGCCCATGTTTTAGACATTGTGTGCTTAATGAGCAGGATTCAAAAATAGGAATTATGTTTGAATTCCACTGGAATGCTTTGAACTTGAAAAGATTAGACACATTAAGGGAAAAAATAGAAAGATTTGCCTGTCAGACTTTTCTTTTTTTAAAGATCAATTACATACTTAATTTAGATGACAGACAAAGAGAAGACAGCTTCTGACAGCAGTCCAATGAAATCTTCAAGGAAATGGGGAACAATATCTCAGATTTTTTACATATTTCTTGTTATACCAAGAAGTCTCATAATTCCTTTGTTTCCTCCAAAGACTGACAGCTTCTCCAAAGCAGTGCTTGCCATGTCCGTTATCTGCTTTGCCCTTCTTTCAGTGTCTCTTCTGGTGCAGCTAGCTCCACAAATAAGCAGACAAACTATTTCACCATTCCACATAAGAAGAATTTCATCCATATAAGAGAGTCAGCATTAAATTGATCTCTCTTCACCCACTGTGCCTTTTTTTGCCTTCGTTATGATCTTCCATTAACTGAAGGGGGCCTGCAAGAAATCTGGAGAGGGACTTTTTACAAAGGCATGTAGTGATAGGACGAGGGGTAATGGCTTTAAACTGAAAGAGGGTAGATTTACATTAGATGTAAGAAAGAAGTTCTTCACCATGAGGGTGGTGAGACACTGGAAGAGGTTGTCCAGAGTAGCTGCAGCTGCCCCCTCCCTGGCAGTGTTCAAGGCCAGGTTGGATGAGGCTTTGAGCAACCTGGTCTAGTGGAAGGTGTCCCTGCCCACGGCAGGTGGGTTGGAACTAGGTGGTCTTTGAGGTCCTTTCCAACCCAAACCATTCTATGATATTATTAGTCTAATATAAGGCAGGACTATAATTAACATTTGTGTGTAGTAAGATATGTTTCAATACCACTGGAAAAAGTAGTGGATATGGACCCGTACGATTTGCATCAGCAGCTGTATTTGTTATGGATGCACGGACTTCGATAGACTGTGTAATGCTCCCATATTGGCATCTAGGGCAATGCAACAATCAAGGGAAGACTGAGAATGCAAGAACTGGACATATCAGCTGGGCTGTTTCTGTTTCTCTAAGTGGCCAGTCTGTCAGAATGCGCTCAGATTTTTTTCCCAGATTGACATTTTTTTTCCAAAATGAGCTCATTGAAGCTGCTGAATTTCTCTTGCATTTGTTCTTTCTCTGACCTTCTAAGATGCCAGTTCTCCTACAGAGTGCAATACGTTCCTATTTTTCAGAATATCCTCCACCTGTCTCAGCACATTTCTTGTCCTGAGCAATTTGTTCAGTCTTTACTTACTGAATCATGACCATGGATTATTTGACCCATTTTTCTCCCTTTCAAAGATTTTTTTTTTCTCTTGTCAGATATTAGCTGTAACCAGTTCTGTGTTGCACATCAGTTCTGTGATATCCTGCAACCCTGAGAACTAATTTGTGTACATATTATGCTTAGGAGTCACAGATTCTAAGTGAAACATAAAATTAATTAACTGAAAACTGTATAAACGTCAGTAAGATTGTATTTAGAGTTAAGACTCTAACCGATAGGTTAGGAATGGTCATTTTGTCTATATTCATTTTGTTTACTTCTCATTTTCTGATTTAAAAGTTGAACTTTATGAGATAAATTACAAAATCAGATACGATGTATAGGCTTGGCAGCCTTTTGCATGCTACATATTTGCTTTGAATTTCAAGTATCCATCAGATACATTTTTGTATTAGGAAATCAATGGCTAGATAATTTAAGAAAAACAAACCATTAAAAAAAAATGCATCACAACATCTCTGAATGAATTGCTTTTCTTACAAGTAGTTTTGATGAGACAAGCGTTCATGTTTTTTCCATAGCAACTGAGCTCAGAAAATGAGATTATGGTAAAACACAACAGTCATCATCAAGTAGCATTCTTTACATAACCAGCCAAGCACAGACACCAAATGGTGTCTACAGCCTACTGAGTAGAGTAGTGAGTAGAGGTCAAACTTTGCTACCTAACACCTGCTCAGTGTGTCTAGGTCATCTTTTTCAGCAGGGCAAAAATGTGTTTGTGTAAATGCTATCTGTAAGTGTTAGGTTGAGGGTCTGAGGAGGGCACAAACTCACTTAATAGAGCAATAAATTACTAAGAATTAAGGTTTCTGTAAATATGTACAAAGTTGTTGGTATGAGTTTTATTCTTCACTTCTATACTTTACACTTTATGATGTGAAATTACATACTTAATGAAGTTGTATGGTAAATTAATGTGGAGGGATTAACATTCACATTTGAATTTTCATGCAATAGATAAAGGTTGTAAAAAATCTAACTATTTAAACCCATGATAATTCTGTCTCATTCAGGTATTTTATATTTATCTAGACATCTTCCAGAAAACTTTTTTATTTTAACATTTAAGTAGAAGAAAGGGCTTTAGATAACTAGCTAGTAAATTGCCTTTAACTCTCCCAGATTGCCTTTTGAATTTCGGTATGCACCTGTCTCCTGTTTTTCCTTTTCAAGTTGCTTTTTCTGTTCATTACCGCAGAGCTAATATAGGAGTAGAGGGGAAAAGATACATGTTTCTGTGCTTCCTTTTTAACAAAGTTAACTCCATTTTTTCACTTAAATCTGTATTATTGGAGAAAAAATTGTAAAACGTAATGCTTAAGGGTTATGGCATCCTGCATGAAGAATACTAAGAAAAATCGCTAGAGATGTTACAGGTATGGAGTTAACATTTAAAGGCCTAGCTAGAAAACGACTGTGTTTGGCTTGGGAACAGATGACTTCATACAAACACATCTCAACTGTATCACCAACATGAAACACCATGTTAAGATTTTAATCACTGCCCAAAGCATTTCTAGTTGAGACATGGGTGTAACACTTTGTTCATAATTAGGAGACACCTTTGCAGCAGGAAACAACCCATAAACATCTCAAGGAGATGGGAGTTAAAGAGTATATAATCATACAAATATATTGATTTTGTTCCAGTATTTTAGCCCTTGTGACACAAAACTGAAATAAACAAATAAGAGAAAGAAAAATGAAAAGATGACAAATTAAAAGGTATTAAATTTCAATTGAATAAAAATACTGAAATGCTAAAATAAGTTCTGTTTCCAAGCAGTATTTTCCAATCTGCCATCTAGGAGGTTCTATAAGCAAGCTGATACCCATTTTAACATTGTAAAAAACGTGACAAAAAGCTAACCAATTCTGCTGCATACTGAAACACAGAAAAGCTGGACCTTCATTAGAAAATCAGAAGCTGCATATGTCCTCCCAGATCAGTGATTTTTATCTGCTATTTCATCTTCAATTTAATTCTGCTGAATTGCCTTTAGGACTTCATTGATGGCAACACTGTTGTCTGACCTCACCAACACATCTTTTAGAAAACATAGAAAAAGATAAAGCAATTGCAAATACTACTGGGTACTAGCAACAACAGCAGCAGCAGTAGTAAACAGATTTCAGCCATAGAGAAGACTGTAAATATACCTAAGGAAATCTCTGTATAATTTCGTTTCAGATATAACTATAGAGATAATAGCAATATGAAGTAAACTCATAGGTGAATCTTCCCTCATCTAAAACTTCACTTGAATGTTTAAAAAGGCAAGTTTGATAGGAATCTTAAGGTTAAAATAATATATTACATGCACATACATATATTCTGTTACTTCTGGAACTATCTCTACCCAAACAGTTAAGGAATTATTTGAAAAGGGTATAAAGCAAAATTCCTGTCAGTGAGGGGTTTTTAGGTATGTTTGCTGAGAATCCCTGGAATCTATAAATCATGTATTGACTTTTATAAGCTGTGATCAAACACCCAAATTTTGGAAAGTTCTGAAGTAAACAAGCCTACATTTATGGTAGGTTTTCTTACATCTTGATTACAGTTTTGCATGTCATTAATTCAAAATTCATTTAGTTTTGTGTTTAAAAGCAATCCTCTACTTCTATTTTATCACCAGCTCCAGTCATACTGTAGTTGCCAGTTTTACTGAGCAGATTTCATTAGTATGTGAGAAGTTCTAATGTGAAATATTTTTCTGTATATTTATCAGCTTTTAGCTATAGCAGTGATGTTTAATTATTTTTATTGATGTGTTTTGCTGAATCTTGATTGTAAAAATGTAGTCACTGTGTCGTGAAAGCAAGCATTTGATATTCAATGTTGATATTCAGTGTGTCTTTTATAAGATAATGCTAGTTCAAGTTCATTAAAAAAATCATTCTGAAATTAAGCAGTTTAAAACATAAAACTGAATGCCATAGCTGAACCATCATTCAGAGATATTCACCAACCCAAACCTATAGGATTTGGGATATTTTTTTTAAATCTAAACCTTACAATGATAGTTGCAGTAGGTATAGAGAGCTTGCATTTATAATTTGAAAATTACTGTACGTTTTGTGAAAAGAAACCCCGTGATTTTCATAATTGCCTTTGATGTGAAGCACAAACGAAAAGCTGGCTCTGAGTGACAGCCATATTCAGTACTTTCAGAAATGACTGAAAGGCACGTTAGACAGCTCTGAATTTTGTTGTTTCTAGATGGTATCTTTATCTTGAAGTATTCCTAAACTAAACTTACACATACCTAGCCACCTGAATGATCTTAAATTTCAATGTGTTTGGGTTTTGGGGTTTTTTGGTGAATGTTATTTAGAAATTAGCCAGAAAAAGAGAGGGAATATTTAATCAATGACAGGCCATATGGTCTGTCCACAACAAAGGAAAGCATATTCATCAAACTGAAGCTGTACTAATGTGCAGCAGTAACAACTCAAAGCAAGGGCTTGTCACAGTAAGGGAAATAGAGTTTAAAGGCATTGTCTGTTTAAAGGAGAAAAGACTCATTTGAAAGTTTCCTTTGAGGTCATAGCAAGTTTCTTGATCAGTTCCAGATAATGTATTTCAAAACAAGAAATTGGAAGAATGACGCTTAGAAAATCAAATAGCTGGATGTTAGAAAATAAGTCTATTTGCTTAGTTTCTTCAGTTCCTTCTTCAGGAGCATATCAGAGTGACCTGTTTAAGACTTTAGATTTCTAGTGATGTATTTTCTTTGAAGCTTATCTGCTACTTCTTTCCTTACATGGGATTCTTTTTCTTCAGGACTGTCCTTGATAAAACAAAACAAATCTCTCCTCTGACTCTGTTCAATCTCCAGAATATTGCCCTCCTTTTTCCTGGAATTTGTGTCTGTTTCCAGTCCATGAGGTTTTTTTCTGCCCAGGCTTTTCTAGCTTATGTACCCTTTTCTCACTAAAACAGCCCTTAATAAGGTCACTAACAATTTCCTGACATCCAGTTCTTTTCAGTGTTCACATTCTTCTAGGTCATTCCACCACTTTCAACAAACCATCTTCCCGCTGTCCTTTCTTGCCTGCTCTTGGCTTGTTGTCAGGCTTTGCCTTGTAATAATTTACCACTCGCTTTTTCTGCATCTTCCCCTTGCCTTCTAATGAGCCCTTTGCAGAGCCAGTCCTCCTGCTGGTGACACTCTGCCTCTAGCCCATCACCCTCTTTATCCTACTTTTTCTTAGCACTGCTTTTAGTCTTCAATCCCTGGGCATATCCTAATAGCAATCCCAGCACCACTCCTTTCAGAGTTACGTTTCATTTAGTTGTGCTGATGGCTTCTAAATGCAACTTGTTAATTACAGATTTTTGTCCTGGTTTCTTTATAGCGCTCCCCATTAGACAGTTATTAAGTCCCAAGCTCAAAAAGACCAAAATAGATGTTTTCTTTCAAACCTCACCGTTTCTCTGTTGACATTTCTGCTATTTTACACAATGTTTTGCTGCCTCCATTAGCTGTCCTTTCAGTCTCCTACGTGCACTTTATGCCTACTTACGCATTTGATGTTGCTTATCCTTAAAATATTTTATCTCCTTTTCCCGCACCAAATAAGTATTTTTTCTTTCTGATTTCTGCTTAAAATTATCATCTTCTGAGAGATTTTTACTTAGTAATCAGTCATGCTGATTAGCAGTAATCTAATTCAGCCTCAGCCATTACTTGCTCATTAAAAGATGCTGTGTTCACTGTATTACCAATACTCATACAGTGAATTATAACAGCCCAGGGCATTTTGTTGCATGAATGATGAAATATGTGAGAAGAGCTTAGAAACTGTCTGTAGCACTGTTGCACTCTGTGTCACCTAACGTCAGAGTACATTTTGGAGCACCTGTATTGCTTGATGACTTACCACTATATCAGTTTTACTCTATGCCTGCACAAAAGGCATATACTTTTCACGTGCTACCTGTTCATGTGGATTAACAGACCTCTTTAGAGAACATCAACAATAATCCTTTCTTATCCAGGTGTCTGACCTGTCTTGAAGAAGATTGAGGTGATCTAGATCCCGAAGAAGTCCCCATGCCAGCAAGCTCCATTAACTTAAACTCCCTTGATTTCTTCGTCCTTGAGTGCTGGCAGGGGCTGACATGGCCAGAAACACTACTTTCTTGTATGGAAATCCTGGAGATTGAACCATAAAAAGCTAATTGTCTTGGTAATGAGATTTAGTAAGAATTTTCTGGGAGATGGTTGTCTCAAATTCCTTTCTATATTTCAGATAAATCCTAATCCTTTGTAGCCTCACAATATGGGGAAGCTACCTAACTTAGATTGTAGTGTCAGTTTGTTAACACACATCAGCTCCATATTTGTTAAATACTGTTGTTTGCTTCTGGTTCTCTCTGAATTCCAACTAGTTGCTAACGTTTTTCCTACTGAGTGGAGGAAGGTCTCTCAGTCGCTTCTTCCAAAATAACATACCATTGGGCAAGGTACTACAGAAATACGAATTAGTCCTGAGCTCATTGTCTCTCAAGAGTAACAGGCTGCCTCATGGCTGTCCATCACAGTAGGTACAGCTGCATTCAGTACTAGTCTTCTCTGCAAAAATTATAATCAGTTGTTGACATTTGCATTTTCAACATAAAGCCATGCTCTGAACACCCCTTTGATATGAGTAGTGGGTGCTCACAGGAGAAGGTCTTTGATGAGAATGCTATTCAGTGGTCATCCAGTCACTCCCGTGTATACCAAGCAGCAAGAGGGAAACAAGTTCTGAGTAAATGCATCAGTAGCAAAAAACCTCACACTTAAAATCAGACTCAACAGACACGACCATTCTCAGACAAATCTGTATTTTTCGCTGTATTTCTCTTTTTTACAATACAACGAAATTCCAGCCATCTTGAGAGCAGATCTGAATGCAAGTACAGTAGCTTTCATGGTAGCAAACAAGTCAAGGGCAAAACTGGCCAGGCCATTTTAAACCAGCACTAAAGCATACCAATAGACTGAGTGGATTTCGTATTAATGCTGCTTGTAAGACAGTTTGACTAGTTGTTAAACCATAACCTCTCATGAATTAGAATTTAGATAAATGTTTTTAATATAAAAATGTCCTCACACCTGTTGCATTTACAGTGATCTTGCACTGAAATAGTGCCATAGCATAAAGACAAATCAAGTGCTTCTCTAGCTCACAAGAGAAAGCAAGTTTCCTTTCTGTTAATACGGCATGCAATACAATGGATCTCAACTCTAAATTAGGTTCTCTAAGCAGTACCACAATGGAGATATTTAATAATAACAATTAGTCTGAATAATGTACTCTCGGCAGCTGCCTGTGATGCTTTTCATTGCAGTATGATTTCCTCATTGCAGTCAGTACTACTGAAACGCCTTTAGCAACAGAGCACCTACTTTATATGCCCAGACATTTCCCCAAAATTAGAAATGGCAGTTGCAACTTTTTCCCCTTCTCGTGAGAAATATATGCTCCTGATTTGCAAGGGCCTGGTGCATTACAAAAGAGCTTACCACTTCTGTCTATGCTGCTTTTTCTAAACATCATCTACTTGCCCCAGAACTTGGCAATTAACAAGTCACAGCAATACCCCATCAATCCAAACCAGCACCCACTCAATTTCTTGTCCTCAGCTTGTATTTTTAAATTCTTCATAGAATCACAGAATGGTACAAGCTGGAAGAAACCTCTGGAGATCATCTAGTCCAAACCCTCTGCCAAAGCAGGATCACCTACAGCAGGTTACACAGGACTGCATCCAGGCAGGTTTTGACTATCTCCAGGGAAGGGGACTTCAGCCTTAATGTGAAGAAGTTTTTCCTCATGTTGAGGTGGAACTTCCTGTGCTTTAGCTTGTGCCTGTTGCCCCTTGTCCTGTCACCAGCCACCACTGAAAAGAGCCTGTCCCCATCCTCTTGACACCCACCCTTTAGATATTTATAAGCATTGATAAGGTCCCCTCTCAGTCTTCCCTTCTCCAGGCTAAAGACCTCCAGGTCTCCCAGCCTTTCATAGAATCTTAGAATCATAGATCGGTTTTGGTTGGAAGAGACCTTCAAGATCGAGTCCAGCCTTTGTCCTAGCTCTATCAAAACCACTAAACCATGTCCCTAAGTACAGCATCTACCCGTCTCTTAAACGCCTCCAGGGATGGTGATTCCACCACCTCCCTGGGCAGGCTGTTCCAATGCCTGACAACCCTTTCAGTGAAGAAATTTTGCCTCATATCCAGCCTGAACCTCCCCTGGTGCAGCTTAAGGCCATTTCCCTTTGTTCTATTGCTTGTTACTAGGGAGAACAGACTGACCCCCGCCTCGCTACAACTTTCTTTCAGGTAGTTGTAGAGAGCGATAAGGTCTCGCCTCAGCCTTCACTTCACCAGGCTAAGCAGCCCCAGATCCCTCAGCTGTTCCTCATACGACATGCTTCAAATCTTTTACTAGCCTGGTAGCCCGACTCTGTACCCTCTCCAGCACCTCAATGTCCTTCTTGTAGAGAGCGGCCCAAAACTGGACACAGTACTCAAGGTGCAGCCTCACCAAAGCCGAGTACAGGGGCACAATCACTTCCCTGCTTCTGCTGACAACACTATTCCTGATACAGGCCAGGATGCCATTGTCCCTCTTGGCCACCTGAGCATACTGCTGGGTCGTGTTCAGCTGGCTGTCAATCAACACTTCCAGATCCCTCTCTGCCTGGCAGCTCTCCAGCCACTCTTCCCCTCATAAGAGAGATCCTCCAGTCCCCTCATCACCTTTGTAGCCCTCTGCTGGATTCTCTCCAGTAGTTTCTTGTCTCTCCTGAACTGGGGGCCCTAGAACTGGACACAGTACTGCAGGTGTGGCCTTACCAGGGCAGAGAAGAGGGGGAGAATAACCTCCCTCAACCTGCTGGCCATGCTGTGTTCAAAAACACAAACTCTATTTTCCAAATTCTAACTGGTTTTCTGAGAAGGCATTTCTCTGAAAAATATTTTATTTTTCATGGTAGCATTGACAGTTGTATTTCGCCATTACTGGAATTGGTGCTCAGTTAGCACAGCTCAATCACAGTTCTAAGCTCTGCTGTGCCTCTTCCTATACTGTCAACCTTGGAAACTTCTTTATTCCACCTTGGTATTAAAAGGAGTGCCTGTTTTCAACTCCAAGTCAAGCTATGGTTGTATTATTCTAAACCTTCCTTTGAAAAAAAAATTAGAACAAAATCCTCATCAGTGGTAATTAATTTTGACAGTGTGGGCTTTGTAGCAATTCACAAACCTGTACTTTGTGCATCAGCATTCCTTATTATTCTAATTAAAGTGGAACATTGTGCCCTCGCCAGTCATTAATGGGTTTTCATTTTGTAAATGACATTTGCAAAAGTTAAAACGGGCAGTTCATATGAAGTCCACAGGCAAGAGCGTTAAAATTAGCATCACCATAGCAACAGTCCTCCATCATTAGTATTCAGGGCAACAGCAAATGTTTTGTTGTGCTTTTGTTTCCAAAAAAAGATTTTTCTTTACATGTCATTCATAGATAGAAAAGGCTCAAACACATATATTTAAGGTAAAATTTTTATATTCATTTGGATGTCACTGTTCTAGAATTTCCCAGGTTTTTTAGGTATTTATTTTCCAGGACAGAGGGTGAATTTCACAATCTCTACAGCTGTGTATGTTTAACCTCTTGAGCGGCATTTATTCGTTGCCAGCCTGATGCTCAACAGTACAGTTTTATATGAAGTCTGTCACTTCTACTCAAGAATCTGTACTAAGTAACGGATTCTGCTGAGAATCTGTACAAGATGCACGCACAGTGAAACATGAAACATGGTCAGTCCCCCATTAAGTGGAGTGCTCATCTGCTCAATGCCGGTTTTGGTGTTTAAATGATGCTATTTATATATATATTTTTTTTTTTCCTCCTCTCAGGAATTTAAATGTAAGTGCATTCTTCATCTCTAGTGAAACAATATTCAAATACCATCTTGCACAGTTTAGATTGGGGAGAGAAGAAACGGGTGCTCGCCTGAAGGGAAACCAAGGAAGATTATGAGTGTACTCCGATGTCCTTTGTTGGAAGAAGTGATGCTGGCTACTTTTTTTCTGAAAGTTTAAAGAGGACATAATTGCCTGGAAGCATGTCTGGGAGCATGTTTCAGCAATAGTTTGCAGTTCAAGAAACAGTTTAGCACCACATCTCCTAAATGGACCCCGAGGCATCTTGTTCGAATAAGTCTTGCTCAAGCAAAAGCATGCAATCAATACAGGAGAAGCAATAGTTGTCCTCTAGAAACAAATATCTTTTGTGCAGACAGAGAGGGGTTAAGAAAAGAAAAACAAGGGGAAATATGTTAAGGAAAGTAGACGATGAGCAGGACGAGGTCAGTAGAAGGAGTGCTGTTTTAATTTGATGTATCCTGGCTAATTCAGTAACGAGCACAGATCAGAAGTAACTAAACGTTCTCTAGCGTTACGTCTCTGGGTCCTAATTTGGCACAGGAAGGTTCCTTCTTTCCTCTTCATCTTCTTAAAATACTTCATTTTACTGATTTTTGCAGAGGTCATTTTTAACGAGTAAACACGCTGCTGCATTGTAAAAGCTGGGGGTATAATCCATTCCATGAAAGATATTCCTGTATTTTAATAAATGGGGCACATTTGCATACAGTGATTGCCTTGCTAGTACCTGCTTTTGTAGTATTGATTAATTTTTCAGCAAGGGAGACCTGCAGAATTCAAAAACCCTTAAAAATGGTGAATACATATATATACCTGAGGAAAATCACTCTCAGGTTAACTAAAAACTTCCCACGGTGGGTTGACATTTGGTGCTTGGCACTTGGAGGGCTTTAACACAGAACAGGATTGCTGTAACTCTGAGGTCTGAAACATCTACATACATGTTCATTTGTCAAAAACTTATTTTCTTTCTTTTACAGAAGCACCTTTTTGCTAGGTCAAGTTAATTTTTCCACTGTGCTGATTTACTCTACTTTTTTCCTTTTTTGCTCCTTGTCAGATGCTTTCTGGGAGATTCAGCATCCTAAAGGAGTTAATTTGCTCTCTTTTAGTCTTCCATCCCCTACCACAGTGAAGATTCTCACTTACTGGACTGTAATATTTTGCAGAATGGTGTTCTGCAAATGTTGTCATTTGATGTTCGTAGATAAATTGAGTGGTGAAGTGGAGCATCGTAAAGACTGAACAAATTTCACTGAATCCAGAATTCAGTCTGCATTTAATTAAAAGGTTTCATGCCTAGCATTCTGTCTAAGCAAGGTTCTTTGTCAATCTGAGTAAACTCTACACTGGTTTCTTGCAATGCTGAATCTTATAATCATCAAATAAGTAATCTACTTTTTTTAAAATCAATTTTGGAAATCTTTTCAGATTATTAGCTCTTTACGAGTATCGAACTACAACATCATTAGAAAGATTTACCTAAATTGCAAGGGGTTTGTAGCCTTGTTTATTGTAATTATGACAGGCAGAGAGGACATTTCTGGGAAGGATCAGTGACAGATTACTATTTTCTGCTCCAGACTCCATTCTTTCAGGGACAGACCCTTGAGCAGTGTTGTGGCAAACGAGAGGAAATTGCCAGTTTCGTATTTATCCAAAATGAGTAAACACTGTGTTTCCCAAAATATATGTATGTATATTTTCTACTTATGCGTGTCCTTGAAAAAGCTACTGAAGCTGTTCTTTGTTAAAGATGTTTCTGCATTTAGTCTAGAAAAAACAGAAGGAGATGCACCTCTGTGAGTATGGATTTCAGATATGCTATACTAGCTGCAGATTTCTTTTCTAAAGAGTGAACTCTGGAAGCAGGAGTAAGCAAACAAAATATCCTCAACTTTCTGTTTCGTATATTAATCTTCTTCAAAATTGTTCCCAGCTTCAACCTATAGAAACCCTGGAGAGTGGAAATAAGTGGTTTGCAGCTGTTTTCCTGAGTGCAACAGACTATGCATTTTGCAGCTGAAGATGTCAATGATTACAGGAAAAATAAAAAAACAGGAGGTAGAACTACTAAACCTAAACAACATTTTTGTTTCTCCATCTATAAACTTTTAGTGCAAGTAATTTGGAATAAAGGCATCTTGAAATTTTATTTCAGTGTTTAGAAGGAAACTTCTTCCAGTTTTCTGCCAGTAAGAGCGTTTTAGCCACTAGGACGCAGTTGTTAAAAAGCATATTTCATCTCTGTACTTTAGTACACTTTAAGTGTCACCTGAAAATTAGAGGTTAAAAAACTAATCCCCAAGCGTCTCTTATTGATGAGCTCACACCGCCATTTCCAAATGCTGGTTTGAACTTCGGACTGGTGAACAGAGCTATTTTGACATAAACCGTCACTGGAAACATAAAAGAAAACCACCAAGAGATTGTCTTTCTGGCCGTGGGTGCACTCACCTTATTTGTTCTTTTAATCACTGCCTGTTAATGGAAGTGGTTATTCTTTTAGTACTGCCGTAATATTACCAAACAATTTTAAACACTTAGCAGACTGTTTAATTGCAGGGAGTGTTCTATATCTTCATGTTTGACCAGTTTTCTCCTCCAAATTCCTCGTTCATCTGCTTTTCCACTATTTTAATTGTGCTATGGCACAAAAGCAATGAAAACCTTACTAATATGGTCATTACAAGTTAATGCTTGCTTTGATATGCTATTATTTCTTCTTCTGTTTCCAGTCTGAAGGAGGAAAATATATTTCATTGCACTCTAACGATATTGAAATGAGCAGAAGAACCTACAGAGGACTTCAAGTTATGGTGGGGGCAGTTTAGGCTTCTGTCAGACTTACTGTCAGAAGTTTGGAAATCAAATTTAAGTTCTGTGCCAGAAGTAGTTTGCATGGATTGAGAGATCCACTCATTGATTTCAGCAAAGTTACTTATTTTTAGCAGTGTAAAAGGGATCAGAATCTGGCTCTCAGCATTTCCTCTCACGTACAAAGTTTTTTCACATCCGTGCCCAAAGTATTGTGGAATAAATATTCACTGCTGGCAAAATGCAAATCTGTATCTGTACGGTTTTCTCTTGAGAAAGCCGAGCACAAAACCCCCAGCGCTACTTTGCTCTGGGGCATTTGTTCACTATTATAGAAATAAGGAGCAGAAAAGAGTCTGTCAGTGTGAATCCTTTATCAAACTCGCCTGTGTTGGTATGCCCACATTGTGTGGTCTCACAATAGTCCTCTTCGGTTTGGATCAAGTCAGCCAATGGGTCTACTTTCTCCTGTGTTGGTCCCGACATTGGTTTTGGTCAATGGCATATATTTATAACACCCAGAGACCTCCCGAACAATTCTCCTTGGGCACATGTGTTTCTTAAAGTACTTATTACCTTTTTTCCCCAATTTTATAAAACCAAATTAAATTTCCACTGACTTTAAACAGATCTTTCTGACTCTTACTCTTCCTTTTTCTTCCTGTTATGTGTAAGTCTCCTACAAATATTCAAATATCTCCTACAAATATTCATTTAAAGTCCTGAGACTCCAGTGTTGCTCTGACATATCCAGACTGAAGTTCCGCTCATCTGTTTTGTCAGTTCTGCAGCAAGTTTCAAAGACACCAACAAAGATCATCGCTGCCTTGCCTTGTTGTATCTTGCAGATTTTCAGCTTTCCTCAATTCTCTCTTTATTAGATCCTCCCAATAATGGTTAGACATTTACACCCACTCACCTTTCTTAAGTCACAGCTTTCCTCTTCTTTGTAGAGAAGTCAGACAAAAGACACAACCAACCAAAAAAATCTAGAAAACTGCCTCCTGCCCTGTTCTCTAGATTTTTAGTTTTCCTGGATAATTTGCTTACCATAATCTTTACTCTCTGATCTCAGCCTGCTGCAAGGCTCAGCAGTCCTCAAAACCCCAGCTCAAATATACTCTAATTTTATACTCTTCGGGTCTTTTTGCCACTATCTTGAAGAAGTATGTGATGTGCCTCAAGCAAGGGCATTTACCTGTAATTTCTTGTTTGTTTGTTTCAGAAACTTTCCTGAATTATACAGAATTTCCTTTTTGTATTTACTGAGAAAGTAACAGATGTGATGGTAAATAATGAGTAAATCTCTTAAGCAAAATAAGAATAATTTGCGTTTTTTTTAATGTAAGCTGTTCATAAGCATTATACGTACTGTCAACCTTTAATACATCTTCACCTAATATTCCCATTGCAAGTGAGACCAAACAGGTGGCAACCCCCAATCAGTGCCTAGTTATCACTGAGAAGCTTTGATCTACCCAATGTATAATAAATAAGATTCTGCATTTTAATCATCATACTGCTTTCATGTCACTTGTGTTGCAAAGTCTTATTTTATTTCCAAAAATTCATCCTGACTTTTTTGATCTTTTTTTTTAAATTAGATTATTTTTGATCATTCATTTATTTCAACGTACCTACCAGCAGACAGAATATGCTAAAGTTAATATACTGTATACCCACCACTTTCCTACCCACCTTTGTCCTATTCCTATGCCTGCAAAAGATGTGGCCATTCTTAGTTATTTTTTTTTTTTACTTTACACTGTGTAAGAGACTGATCAGATGATCCTTTCAGGTTAAGATGTTGGCTGACAGAAATGCAGTTA
Organism: Leptosomus discolor; assembly: GCF_034619465.1. Taxonomy (NCBI): domain Eukaryota; kingdom Metazoa; phylum Chordata; class Aves; order Leptosomiformes; family Leptosomidae; genus Leptosomus; species Leptosomus discolor. Next base: position 91,819,878 of record NC_141391.1, on the reverse strand, counting down.
GGCTTAAAGTTCCCCTTGTTTCTACATATACTCCTCACTCTTAAGCTGCATTATGCCTTTATGCTCCGATAAAGACCAAAAATTTATTTTACCAATGAAACAAACTTGAAGAGTACCTTAAAAATAGCAATCTCAATTCTGCTTTTACGTATATACAACAATCTAAGGCTGGTGCTGTAGTATTTTTAGAAATTTAGTACCCATATTACTATTCACTGTACTCACTTGTGGTCAGTCTGATTGTTTCAAGGCAGGGAGGATCAAACCGAACCGTATCTATAAAAAAGGCATTATTGAAATCAATAATATTTACACAATATATGAGTATAATAGCACAGAACAGTGCCAAATTGCTTATGAGTAGGTATTTTTTTCTGACAATGTGCTTTATCTTGTATTCACTGAAATCCAGTGTTAAATTTCTCACCAAATTATGTAACGTCAAACTTGGCACTTTAACTGTTGAGTTAGAAAGAGGAAAACTATAGAACAGACACTTAAATTGTTCTGTAAAGGGTATTTTAAATTATCCTCTCAGTTGCAAATTACACAAAAAGACAAAGTAGAGAAGGATATAATATCAGCATAATGACCTAAATTAAGAAAATAAGAACTGTCTTTTTCAATGTTGGAGTTGGTGGCTGGAACTGATTTATATAAACTGTGCCCATCTAGGAACAAGCAAACCCATGAAATTAAAAATCCATCAAATTGTTTTAAGTGGCAGAATGAGATAGTCTGCCAATGTGAGAACAACCTGTACTCACTAAGGAATGCAGCCAAAATTTTGTTTGGAAGTAAAATTCAGCTCAGTATGTAGCATGCAATACACTTAAAGGGTTAGAGCCTTGTCATCGCACACTATGCTTTTTCAGTTTACAAACTTGGCAAGATGCTGTAGTGCGTGTGAATACAGAGGAGTCCAAGAGACCAGATGAGTGTTCCTCTAAGTCCTACCTTTTATCAGTTTCTTACAGAAATTGCTACCTAAACCGTTCCCTGTACAAAATTAAACTTTAAGAAAGAAATGACATGAGAGGCCAGCTGCTCTGCTGGTATGCAATGGAAATGCTTCTTCAATTAGTTAACTCTCAAAAATTGTGCCAGCTTACAAAGTTTTTGAATGGAAATAATAGTTGTTTTTCTTGGCAAATTTGACTGCTGCGAACTTTGGAAATTGTATATAGAGCATTCAGCACACTTTAAAGGAAATTGTGATATGGCTGCTTTTCCTTGGTAGTGACTTGATTTTGTCAAATTAGTTGCTTTCTGGACAGAAAATCCCCTACTTAAAAATAATTACTTTGATTATCAGCTGATTTCTTTGGTAGGCTCATCAAGAAGCTTGAGGGTCTAGCACAGAAAGGCACTTGTGTCTATATTCTGCTGCATGGCATTTATATTACAGGGGTTTGAGCTGATCTAGAACTCTTCAGGTTCCCCCAGTGTAGTTGCCATTTAATGTGATGGATTTATTCTGCAGGGACAGGCCCAACTAGTTTCAGAAAGATACCCTAGTTGTTGCAGTGATTGGGCTGCCACAACTCCCACATTAGGTCAGAGAATTTGAAATGAAAAAAAAAAAAACTTAAAAAAAAAAAAAACCTATATATGTAAATAAAATCATGCCTTAGGTCCATAGGAGCACTAACTGGGAAGCAGAGGAGTACCATGGACAGTCTGCTGTAGAGCTGTCCACATCTCAGCAATAGGAGTCACTGTGTGAAATTTGAACCAAGAGACAATAATTATTCTCAGGGCAGACTCACATAGCAGTGTAGGTGTAAGATAACGTGCCACTAGAAAGTCCAAATAACCAAAGTATTGTCGCATTTGGAGAGTTGATCTCTCTTGGCTATGTCTTAGACTAAATAATTTCATTAAATGGCAGCATAGATGTAGTCCCACTGGCCTTGTTTTTTCCAAATTGCTAACAAGTTTCATACACAATGTTAACACAGAAATAACTATCAAAAACAGTCACTTTCTTCATCTCTGACCTAACAGAGTGCACTGTCATCACCAAATGATCATTTTCATTGCATATAATTCCTTTCAAAATTTTAAAATAAATGCTAGCCTCAGTGAAGTGTAATGTTTACTATGAAAATTATCAGAAAAAATAAGTAAAAAGAAAATTATATTTATTTGTTTGGGGAATGGAAGACTTTTAATGATGATACCTTACAAGCAAGAAATATGTTTCTTCTCTTTGATTCCTAATTTGTAATTCTTAGAACAAAGCCAAATGAATGCTCAGTATGGCAAGCTGCTAAAAATAAAACTCTCCAAAGGTTTTAGTTCAGTATTAAATGCACTGATTTGATAAAACCGGTGGATTAGATGGGGTCTAATCCTTCACTCCCTGCTTGGGCTCTATTTGGCAAATTTCTTAGGCTGTCAGCTTTTGCAAATCTTTGTAAAATTATTTTTATCCTTAATAAATTATTTGCTCCATTAGTTACCCTAAAAACAGAACAAATTGAGGGACATGGATGGAAGGATAATAATTTGACAAATAATGACAGTAGATTTTTAAGAATGAGAATGAAGAGCAACTGCAGTGACAAAACTATGGAAATGTAACAAATTTCTGATAAAATTTCCTGATACTGATGAAAATTATAATGTCCACAAGCAAAAATAAGATTCATAGTAAAGTACAAAAGTATTTAAACACCACATATCTTCACCCAGTTTTTATCTGAAAGATAAAGTTGAAGGTCTTTTTTTTTTTTTTTTTCTTTATTTTCTCTTGGCTGATGCATATTAGTGTTAAGATATTAACTGAAGTGGTGATAATTGCTTGCAAAATGACAATTGGTTCTGAAGCTGGCAACCATGAGCCAGACAGTAATTGAAGGAAAATTATTTACCTCGAGAGAAGAATGATAATTTAAAACACCACCATATTTTCTTAATATGACAGAGTGATTCTGTTATTTTGGGATTAGGGAGGAATGCTCAGTTAGTAATGTTTTCTGAGACAGAAGGTGAGTTTAGTTGACCCTTCTTTCTAACTTTAAGGACACTCAGAAAATTATCTTCTAGACAGTAGGTAATATGTTATCTATGTCTATTAAATTTATGCCAGGATAAAAATCATATTGTGGACACTATTAAATAAACAAATGGTTTGGATCCTGTGCATGCTCTGCATTTGTAGTGTACTCTGTGTAGAAATAGATAAATCTTGGTAGAATTTAATACATTTTTTTCTTGAGAAGAAGGTGAAAAAAGTGTGTGATATTTCTTATGATTGATAATACGGAATTAGGTATTTTGAATTTTTAAAATAATCTGGCATTCTGTGTCATGTGATGAGGGTGATGATAGAGATGGGTAACTCCACTTAGTCCTGGCAATAAGGATTTTCTCTTTAAGTCTGGACTGCTTTAGAAAAAGCTGCAGATGTTGATATGGCAGAACTGTAGGTTGACATTTCTGATAACGTGTTCAAGGGAGTTGGATGTAGCAGCAGGGTTCTAAGAATGTTAATATGGACCATCACCGACTTTTAAATCCTTAATATTTTAGGGCTGTGTGGATTGTTCAGGATTTAGATTGCACTTTTGAAAGCAATTTCTTAAAGATTAAGAAAATAGTTCCAAATACAAATTTGGAAATTGATTAGTTCAATGTGGAAAAATGCTCAGTATAGAAAGAAAAAAAAATATTTTGGCTGATTTTGAGCTCGACACAATCACCATTGTTCTTGATTTAATAATGGGCTATGGTGCCTCCTAAAAGTCATCTGTGTACCTTTGGTCATAAATGTCAAGGCTCTTTGGCTTGTGCAGACAAGACATCTCCGGTTTTCATTGCAAGTTTTTCATGGTTGCTTCGGCTGTGTTGCTAGAAATGCAATCTTCATTTTGCAGGTTTATTCCTTCACTAAAAGATTCCATTTTCTGTTTAATAACAGAGATAGAGAGCTGAATGAAGGTATACCAGTAGAATAGCAAGCTCTTTCAAGCCTTGTTGACATGTACCATGACAGGTTTGGCTCAATTCAAATGTAAGAAATACTGGAAGTATAACTAGACACTGAGTTCTGTAAAATGCATTCCCATTATTAGACTTAGTTAAACATAAAGCTTAAACTGTGCAATATAGTTTAGCAACACGTTTTGCCTATCAGCTAACATCCACAGGATTCTGTCCTGAATTAACTGCCAGCTACTGTGCCAGAGATAGAAGGAGCTATACAAAGATACCTAAAAGCAAAATCTGGGAGGACTACTTTGTTATGAAGAACTATATTATAGTTAAGTCAATGGAAGGAGCAGAAGCTATCTGGAATTCTGTGAAGCATGTGCCAAGGCGTAAATGCTTGAACTTGCCACAGCAGACTTGAATGAAATCCTTTCCTTACACTTAGGTAAGAAATAATTTTTATCTTACCTCAAAATTCCTTATTATCCCTCTTTACTGAAGTATTTAAGTGCTAACATACGTTTAGATTCAATTAGGATAAAATCATATCTGTGCCCTAGGACATGGCTCCATGGTAGCTGATACTGATTCATCTGTCTCTGGAAGCACTAGTTAATGTAGGTATCCGTATGTCTGTATTTGTTTCAAATGGCTGTTTATATAAACACTAATTTTCATTCTTTGGCGTGGACGAGATGAAACTATTGCCACTTGCCATTAAAGGGCACTGCCAGAGCTATATGAACAATTGCCTCATTTTGCCAAATTTTCATAGAATATTGTTTTGAAATGAAATAAAAAGTTTTGATTTCAGAAATAATTAGATGAGAAACTTTTCCTTTTCAGTATTTTTTTCTTTCTGTTACCAAGTCTGACCTCAGTTTGGGAATAGTTGCACAACCCTAAACCTGGAGCTGCATTTCTATGCAAATAAACCATGAGAAATGTCACCTGGATCAGATGAAGGAGTTAGCTTGGATGGAATTACTGGTGTGGCTAGTTAAGTGTAGCTGCTCACTCCTCTCATTAACTTCTCTAGGCTGGTTCCTTCCCCAAGTGCAGTGCTGCACTTTCCTCTGAGTTCTGGATCCACACCTAAGACCTTTAGGAAGAGAGAGCAAAGCAATCATGCTAAGCTTTGCTCATGTCACACCAGGGTATGGGGAGAAGCTAAAGACTCTCTGGTTTTGAAACTAAATCAATGCAAGTTTGATTTACCAGGGAGGGAGAATCATCCCTTTCTCACATCAGGGCTCTGCATGGCCCAGTTTAGGAAAAAGGTTAGGGGTAGACCTCAAACTTATTGTACTTGCTAAGTTCAACAACCTTGACATGTTTGGAGAGATGACGGAAAAGCCTAGTGGGTACATAAAAATAGGAAGGGCCTCTTGTTGCTAGAATTACATAATATAATGTTATGTGTAGTGTATTATAGTTGAGGGAGGTGATTCTCCCCCTCTACTCTGCTCTGGTGAGTCCCCGCCTGGAGTACAGTGTCCAGCGCTAGAGTCTCAGCACAAAAAAAGACATGGACTTGCTTGAGCGAGTCCAGAGGAGGGCCATGAAGATGACCAGGGGACTGGAGCACCTCCACTATGAGGACAGGCTGAGAGTGTTGGGGTTGTTCAGCCTGGAGAAGAGAAGGCTCCGGGGAGACCTTATAGTGGCCTTCCAGTGCTTAAAGGGGGCCTGCAGGGAAGGTGGGGAGGGACTCTTGATCAGGATCAGGGAGGGTAGTGATAGGATGAGGGGTAATGGTTTCAAACTGAAAGAGGGGAGATTTAGATTAGATATTCAGAATAAATTCTTTACTGTGAGGGTGGTCAGGCACTGGCACAGGTTGCCCAGAGAAACTGTGGCTGCCCCCTCCCTGGCACTGTTCAAGGCCAGGCTGGATGGGGCTTTGAGCAACCTGGTCTGGTGGGAGGTGTCCCTGCCCACGGCAGGGGGGTTGGAAGTAAGTGATCTTTAAAGTTCACTTCTAGCCCAAACTGTTCTATGATCCTATGATAATCGTTGAGGAAACAACATGGTAAATATGACAGGTTCAAAGTACATTTTAAAGCAACAAAAACTACGAATTCGGTGAGAACATAGCAAAGCATCCATTGCTAAAATACAGACAGCAAAAAATGAATGCATTAATTCGAAGGTGCAAAGTTTGCCTAGCTAATGGTCTCATTGGGAACTTGCCTTCATGTAGGTGTCAGAAAATGCAATAGATTTCATTGTCCTCTTACTACCTAAGTGCCGTTGGAACATCCCAGGATGTACTCTCCTAGCATGATCTAAGTGGGTTTTTTTTCCAAATGAATATTTTCTCTTCTAGATAATATTTGCATAGGGACATTTTGAAAAAATGTCCTCAATGAAAGAGAAAGTTTTCTGTTTCTATGATATTAGTCATAAAAAAAAATTGATGTTGTCAAAAATACACATATTATGAAATGCAACCAAAAAGTAAATTAGTTAAAAAAGGTAGGCATGCTTCTCCTTTAATGTCTGCAGAAGTGTTTGAAAGAGAGGGCTGCTCATTAGGGACCAGAAATGCATGGTGACCGGTAGCTAGCATCAGGCTTTCTGGGCCCTGAGTGAAGCAGGACTACAAGATGCAGAGTTTCTCGCTGTTGAGATCTATATATTGATAAGAAACTGTAGAGAAGTTATTAATTTGGGAAGCCAGCTTTCGTGTTTGCGACACATAATTTTGTGCATGGCAAGAAAGATTTTGAGGTGAACAGAGAGTCAGTGAGCAAGAGAGTTTATGAAATCCTGCTTATTTTAATTCCCCAGGAGGCAAAACGGTAATTTATTTCTAACTGGGCACGCAAAGAAAAGTAAGAAATGGAGTTTGCCTTCATTGTTTTGTTTAATTTATCCTTATTAGTCTGCATTTTTTCTCAACCTTACTCCCTGAAATGATAACCATTCATTTTGCCAATATAGATTCCTCAAACCAAGAATTTACTATGCTATAATTACTATTTTTCAAGTCTTATTTGTGCGTTGTAAAGATCAGCAAGCAGTTTTGCTTGGCATAAGTTTTCTGCTGGTAGATTTTAAGTCTTTTTTTTTTTTTTTTAATGGAGGTTTTTTTTGTTACCTTTCCAAAAGCCTTACTTCAGAGGAGTTTTTAATATTTGTAGTTGTCTAGCATTTTGCTTCTTGATCTTCCCATTCTTGGGACTATTCACACTCCAGTTAATCTCCATCCCCTAAGAGTAGGGGTTATTTCTTTCTTAATTTTCTTTATTTCTTGTGATTTGGTATGGAAGGGAGAAAAGAGCTTTTGGTATTTACAGGTGCTTGCCTGAAGAGCCCGTAGTGCTGATGGAACCTGGATGTGCTACCCACTGCACCCAGTGATGCATGTAATCCTACTTAATCTCAGTCTCACTCTGCTCCTCTTTTCAGGGTCATACACCTGGCAGTAGGGACTGAACAAATACTCTACTACTGCAGGATGTCTAAATTGTCACTATCAGCTTAAAAAATAAATGTAGCCTCTCCAAATTAGTCTTTCCAAGATTTCAACAGGATGAAATTCATACGTGTATCTAATATATCCAAAATGACAGGCACCCTCTCATTCATCTTTTACCAACAGCATGCGATGCGGTGCACAGAAAGCACGCACAGGCTGCTCCCGAGGCTCCATGATACTCGTCTCATAGGGTGACTAAGATTTCAGTTTTAATCAGACATCTTTACTGTAGTAAAAGCAAGTACAGCCCAAAGGAATGCGGAGGTCGTGTCGCTGTGCATTTGGCAGGAACAGACCTACTCCTGTCACACGTGCTGTGTACCGATACTTTCCATACTGTGCATTAAATTGCTGCAAGCTCTGTAATATTTACTGCAGAATTAGTTTTATTCTTTAAAAAAAGGAAATACTAAGGATTCCTCTTCCTACTCTGTCTGTTCCAAAGACATCTCAGTGAAACACAGCAGGTAAATTCTTGCGGGATCCACTTGCCGGTTACACGGCTGCCTTACAGTGCAGAGAGTGAGCCCTGTGTAAGAAGAAGCACCTGCTATTCTCCCTTCATACAGGTCGCAGATGGCTTTGCCTCTGGACAGAAAGTAGTATGCTATTTCCCCGACTCTCCCATGGTGCGAATAACTGATTATAAGTATACAGAGCTATGAAAGTTTTCCTAGGTCTTTAATTTACAGTGCAATGTTGGGGAAAATGAATGAAGAATTCAAAACCATTTTCTCCCTTGCATTTACAGTATTTTAATGTGCTTCCAGTGGTAATGTGCAAACAGCCAAAAAATAAAACCCAAACCAACAGCATCCAAAACAGTATTCTTTTCTTGGCTTTTCTAAGAGAGCTATCAACAAAAACTGAAAAAATTCCTGGAGGTGTCAGCCCTTGGAGCATATTTAAGACAGACGATCCAGGAAAGTGTCATCGTGCCATCCCAAGTGATTCTTTGTATTTATTTATACCAAGGAAAAGAAAATAGACTCAAACAGCATAACGGATTAGCCAGCCCAACACAGGGCACCACAATGTCTTCTTATATGCAAGGCAAGGGCTTGCTAATCCACTACCCAGATAACTGAGAAATAATAAAGCCGCACTTACAAGGAGGACTACACGCTTCACACAACTATGGAAGAAAGACTTAGTTGATAGGAAAACGTTGTAAATTCACTTTCAATGACAGTAAAACTGAAGAATTGTCTCTTTAGTTTTCTAACTCATAAAGTGCTAAACTTTCAAGCAAACTTTTGCATTTAATGTCTGCCCTACTAAGCAGTTTCATGCAAGCGCCATTTCTGCGTTTGGGTTTCCGTATCTGTCTGTAACACAGAATAGTGATGCTAATCTCCTCCAGAAAAGTTACGAAGATTCATACTTGAACATTATTGTTTAGGAATCACTTATTTTATGTTCATATTCTTAGTTCTAATGAGTGTATGACTGTTGCTCTTTCCCTGTAGAAAAGGAACAACATTCTGAGAAGAACATATTAAAATTGAAAAATCAGGTTTCTCAAATCCATAGATTTCCAGTAACCATTTGGACAGCAAACAATGCAGACTGCATGCAAATCCACTTCATTTTTTTTTTTTCTCCCCTGGAAGAGTTTTGGGGTAATAAGAGAGTAATCTAGTTATTATTACTCATTTATTGGGGGGCTGTGATTTCCCCTTAAGCACCTAGTGGTGTTAAATTTTGAAGAGACATTTACTTTGGTTAGCTATCATGCAGGACAAACTTACAGTACAAAAAGAAATAAAGGCTGTTCTTCTGATTAGGGTCTCTGTGTAGGTGCACAAATTGACTGAATAGTCCTTGGATAAGAAAAGCACCACAGGGAATTAAAATTCTTCTTACTCTGTAATCCTGTTTTATTTTCTTCAGGAAGAAGACTGGGTGTTTTTTTTAATCAAATAAATGGCTTAAAATTAAGAATGGCATAAAGACTGGCTTCAGTTACAAATGTCAAAGACAGTAACCATTTACACTGCAAACAAAATATATTTTTGTAATAAATTAGAAGTAGTTTTAAAGTAATTTGGAATAAAAGTGGTATTACTTCTTCATTATACAGCGAAAATATAATTTTGAGGTCAATCAAAACAGCTAAAAGCTTTTGTGAATTTGGAGACAACAATCAGGACTACATTAGATAGATTTTTTTATAAAATCAAATTACAAAGTCAATAGGCCTTAATCCCTTAATCCTTCAGCACTCATGTATTCCCCTGGATGTTCTTGAGTGGGTAATAGTTTGATTTGAGAGATCAAAGGGTTAATTTGCTTTTCAATTGAGGAATGACTCAGAGTTCCCCTTTATTGTTTTTAAATAATAAAAAAAAAGTGGTGTGTGGGTGTAAGGTAGGGAAAAAAAGCCAAGAAAATGGATTCACTAATTGGGGTTTTCACCTGCTGTGAGTCTAATTGAATACAATGCTTTATTTGTAACTCAAGGAGAAAGAAGATTATGCAAAGTATGAGAAATTCAGACTGTTTTTTAAATTCTTATTACTTGGCACTATTGTATGGGAAAGATCAACGTGGTAACAACAGCATCAAGCCTCTGTTAAGGCAGACCAGGAAACTCCAGAAAGAGTAAAAATTGAAGGAATGTGTATTGGGATATCAGTACTAGATACTTGAAGGAAAGCAAGCCACTTTTGCTATGAAACCACAGCTTCCAGCGACCCCGGGTCCCTTTGTATGAAATGGGCAGCTGCTGTCTTCTTGTAGTAGACCTTGAGGTTCCTCCCAAGTAGTACACTAAACACCCTATTTCAAAGACTTAGAGAGAGATGTCTCACTTCTTAAAACTTAGATAAAGATGGGCAAAGATGAGGTTGTTGATGTAACATAGTTAACAGCCCTCAGCCAGTTCATTCACCTCAAAACTAAGATATCTGGTGTAGCAATTGATCTAATACCAGGTCCACTGAATTGAATGGAAAATTCTCACAGTCTAATGAGTTTTAACATAGTGATTTATGTTTACACAAAAATTAATCCTCTTTTTCTTTCCATGTTGGGGTAGTGTTGTCGATGCAAGGCGACAGAAAACTGTGAATTATGCCTTTTAAAACAAATTAAATTGTCTGGAAACTATGAGAATTTAACACTTAATTCCATAAAGGTGTTTATTTGCATTTAGGGGTGTGAGGGGTTGAACTTTGAGCATCTTACACTCGTAATGCTTCTAGAAAAAAACACGTGGGCTTTTCTTGAACTGCTTATTGAGCTTTTCCTAAAATCAGATAACTCAGGTACCTGGAGTCTTAAGGGGAGCCCTAAATATCCTGGTTCTCGAGATAAACCCCACCAAGTGCAGTGCTTACCAGTATCTATGTAATGGTAAAGCAACCTAGGGGTGGAGAAACTATGGGTGGGATGAATTTTCTGTGCTTCTAGGCCTGCATCTTCCCCATGTAAAAATAGGGAGGGTTTTTGTGCATTTGAAAGGCACACTTTTTGGATGGCTTTACCAAGAAAGTGCAGTCTGTAAGGCTTGAAAAACTACTTAGTTGCGTGAAGGACTGAGTTCTCTGCACAGCGTTACTTTAATGAATGAAGGACGTGTTCATAAAACTTGCAGGAGAGGAGACTGGCTGCGCCGATTGGCAATGCTTGTGGCACTAAAAGGAGACGGTTAGCTTTTGTTTGTGTGCTGAATATTAAGGAGGAATTAATACAAAGAAACATTGCGACAGTCACTCGGCGTGAGCAGAACTATTTCTTCTGCTCTGACGGCTCCCGGCGAGAAGCTCGTCCTTCCCAGTGGGGCCAAGGCAAGCCCTGGGAAATGAAATTACCCGATTTCACTCACAAATAAACCACTCGGCGTTTTAAGCGCCGAAATTAACAGCTGCCAGGCGAAGCCCTACGTTAAGGCCCATAGCAAATCCATCCCAGCTTCGCTGCATATTTTAGTTCAGTTTTCTTCCCAAGTCCGCCGAAAGCGCACCGACCTGCCGGCCTCCCCGGCGGGCCCGGGGGAGCGCAAAGAACATCCCCCTCCCCGAAAAAAAAAAAAAAAAAAAAAAAAAAGGGAAACCCCGAGGTCTTCCTCAAGCGCTGCCGTAAGGGATGCGACACCCCGGGTGAAGGCAGGGAAAGGGGCGAGACGCCCCCACACGCCCCGCCGCCGAGCTGATGATAGAGGCGGGGGGCGCTCGGGGCGCTCCCCGCCGAGCCGGTACCGCCGCCGGGAGGGGCGGGGCGGGGCGGGGCGGGGAAGCACCGCCCCCTCCCTCCCTCCCTCCCGCCCGGCGGGGCGGCCGCAGTGGCGCTCGGCGGCGGGGCTGGGCGGCCGCGTTGTTTCTGCCTTTCGCGGCGCCGCCGAGCAGTCGCCGCCATGAGGGAGCAGCTGAAGGGGTGAGGGGGATGCGGGGGGCGGCAGGTGCCGGCGGGGGGGTGGCTTGGGGGGCGCTGGGGTATTTCAGCTCGGTGCCGGTGGCGCTCCCGCGCTCCGTGAGGGTAGAGAGCAGCGTGGCTGACCCTCGTCTTCGTGGACCGTAAAGGGGAAGCGGCCGTACCGTGCGTTTCTGACACTGAGAAGCTCAACTTGCTGCCCGGCTTCCTTTGGGAAGTTGGAAACGGCGTCTGGCTCGGCGCCTTCCCCCTCACGGGGCCGCGGTGCGGCGCTGGATGTGGCCGGCCGGGGCGCGCAGGGCGTGGAGGTCGCACTCCCGCGGGGGGTCGGTGTACCTGGGGGGGCGGGGAGGGCCACTCTTGTACCTGTGCGGGGGGGCGGGGGGGGGGGGGGGCACGGGGACACCCTTGTACCTGTGCGGGGGACGGACCCCGAGGGCGGGCCGGGCAGTCGCGGCTGTGCCGGAGGCGGGGGTGGGGTGGGGGGTGGTAGGGGGTCTCCCGGCTTTCTTCCGCGGGTTGTAAGGGGCAGCGCAGCGCTGTGAGGCGCGACCCGTGTAGCGCATGGCGTGTTCTGTGACTTGGTTCAGGCGTGAACTTTTAAGAGAATTCCTGAAAACAAACGTGCTCGGAGGTGTATTACCTTTCCCGGTAATTTCATGCTTAGAAGTAGTCTTTCAAGTTAATAGGCAGAAGGAGCTGGGAGGGGTTCCCCTCTGGGCTGTTGCATTACAAGCGCTGTATTTCTTGTTGTTACACGGTGCGTTATATTGTCTCTTAATAGCGATTGTAAAACACCTTGCAGCCTGGGACACCAGCAGTGTCCCCAGTCGTCGTCTTAAGGCGAAGTTGGGCTGAGAAGTGGGTTTTGCAGGCGTACGTGCGCGGAGCTGAGGAAGCAAGGAACGTGGTTGTATGGAGGGTCTTTGACCTTTTAGCACCAAGGAATTGTTTGGGGCCGTCGCTGCCTGAGCCTGGATTCGAGAAGACCCTGCAGTGAAATTGCTTTGGCAGAAGTGGAGAGGATAGGCTTTGAAAAGCAAATAGATCAGTGGAGAGTAACAGCTGGGGGGGCGGCTCACCAAGCCTTCTCCGCTGAGCGGGAGTCTTTGCCCGTGACAGAGTGCACAAAATAAATGTTTAACATCAAGGGGAGGAAAAAAAAAAAAAGAGTTATTATTCAGTACTTGGCAGTTGATATTTGCCCTTCTCCCGCTATTCATTTCCAGTAACGGCAAGAAACTTTAATATGTATCGGTGCCTGCCTTCAGCAGGCTGATAATTCTCGCAAAAGCCAATAAACCACGCTGAAGTCAAATTCCTGCTGAAAAGACACTGATCCTTGGCTTCAACAGAAATAATCTCTGCACAGATCAGTAGTCTCTAGATTTACAGATGAAAACAGTAGTCCTTTGTAAAGCACAAAGGAGTGCCACCTTTTTACGTTGCTAACACTTTCCATAGCAGTAACTTGTTTTATCTAAGGAATTAATGAAACACTGTAAAAAGACAAATGTTAAGTCTTCCTTGCAATCACTGTAATCTACTGTTGAAAACGTTTTTCCTTTGAATGAGCAGTAGTGTCTGTTCATACAAACAATTTCAGTTGCATTTTGGTTAGTTCAGTAAAATTCAAACAACCCTATCATGCTTATTTTGGCTTTTTGACAACAGTCATAAGGTGGTTGGAATAACGTTTTATTCATCTTAAAGCCAAAAGGTGAGAGGTATTGTAAATTCTGTGGTTCGAAAATAGATCAGTTCAGTGCTTTATAAAATACTACTTGAATTTTGGCTTTTTTGTGAGTGTATGTAACTATTTATTTATTACTTCCTGATAGAATTTCTTATTCTATGTACATCTAGTTCATGTCGCATTTTCTAATGAAGGGGAGGGGAGAAGCACAGCAGAACTGGCTGTGGTGTCACCAATGAAGATGGATGCAAGAGTTTAAAAAAGACTCTGCAGTTGGAACCTAAAATTGTAAACTCTGGAGTTGAGCAGTGAATAAACATGAGACTGAGACATATATTTTAAAACAAAAAAAAAAAAGGAGAAGGAATGCAATCAAAAACAGTTTAAAGGTGTCTGAATGTTTCAGTGTGGCTTATGCAGGAATGTTGGGGGGGGAGTTTGTGCAGGAATTTGAGGGGGGGGAGCATTGCTCTGCACTCCTCCTGCTGCTGGTGTTGCTCAGAAATAATATAAAAGGAAGGAAGACAAAATAACTGTATTTTGTCCAATCTGATCAAGTTATAACAAGGGAACTGTAATTCAGCTAGTATGTCTGTTAGGATATCATCTCTTGATTTCAGGTTTTCAATCCTATGTGTTATTGGCTCTGCCGACAGTGATGAGAGACAAATCTCTCTGCAGTTGGCAGAACAGAGGAGTTCACACAGGCGTAGTGTGACAGAATTCTCCACATAAAAATTATCCTTGCTAATATAATATAATCATCCTTTAATGAAGTGGTCCTGTGGTTCCCAAAGGACGTATTAAGTGAAGACTATGCTTTCATCCCACTGAATTATCAGTGTATTTAGCCTGCCAGTCACACCAGCGCCTAGGTGTCATCATTATCCATTGCCGCTCTTCTCCTTTTCGGGCCTGCTTTTAATTTCCTTTCCACCTTTGCAGCTTAATTCAGGTGAGAAAGAGGAAAGTACACCATGTGAGCCCACTTACATTTTTCTTTGTTGCAGAATCTCCATGATTTAAAAACTAGTGATTAATTTAGTTGACCTAAATGTAGAGCCAAATTGAAAATGTATTCTCTGAGCACGTGCAATATTGCAAAACTACTGGCTACGTTCATTGATGCCTTTTTATGTTGGTTCATTGGAAAAGCATCTTGAGTACTTATTTCTGCCCATATTCTTACCCTGCTTTAGCTGCTGCTAGTCAAGAGGACTTGTGCTACACTTTTCATGTCTGTCTGACTTGCAAGCTGTGAAGGGCCTTGTTCACGGGAGTTTGAAACTCTGGCAAACACTTTGCTGCAGATCTATTAAGGATGCTACAGCATTCCCAAGTGTGGTTGAGGCTGCCCGAAACTGCTGAGCTGGCATTTCACTTCAGACGGTGCTCACAGTAAGGGCATACACACAAATCCTCCCCCACCGGTCCGACCCCAAAGCTCGCAATTAAATGGCCTTTGAAAATGGCAAAGAGGCTTATGAAGAACAGCCTCGATGGAATCTAACCTTTCCTGGAGCTGCCCTTGTGTGCAGAATTGTTGATAACTTTCTGAGCTGAAAACGTTCAGTTGAGAGGCAAACGCCTTTTAGCTGGAGCGAAATAGCTGCAGCCTCCTTGTGTTCTGCATGTCAAGTACCAGCGAAATCTGCCCTGGCTCGGTGCGGGCACTCAACCTCCGCAGCAATCACAGCGACCAAGGTTCAGTTCCCCTTAAAACCCTTGCTCCTTCTTGCAAGAGAGCAGAGGTGCACCGACAGCTCACCAGTCCCTTCCTGGGTCTGGTACAGGGTACGAGGTTGAGTGATCACTGCTGAATTGCTGAGGATGGCCATACCAGCCGGCTGCGGGGCACTCTGCCCCACGGGTAGTTACAGCTGGGAAGGTGGCAGGGGCAAGAGTTAGGGTGTCTACTGATTCTACTCCTAAAGACAGGAGTATTTCCTCTAAGTTGCAACTCAGTTTATAAATAAAGCAAAGGGGGGCCAAAGAGGGGAAGTGCACCTGCCCTGCAAATTCAGTCTTTGTCACTTGCAGATGAAGCAAATAAAATCATTCCTTACAAAATGTACATCTCCAAGGGAATTAATCTCATACCATGAAACAAAAGAACATTGAGTAGTGGTTTGGGGTTACTGGTATTAGAAATATCTGAAAACAGTTGGAGTCCAATGTTTCTTTGGCAATGGAAATTTTATTTACAAGATCCTAGGAAAAGCAATTATGTATTTTCAAGATTAGTAAATGCCATAGGTTTAAACCATACACTAAAATCACTGATATATGATTAGGCCTTAGTGTAAAAAATTAAAATAAAAAAAATCAATAAATTACTCCTCCGTGTAATGTTGATTAGTGATTAATCATAATAGTTTTCTACATCTAAGATGATCCTTTTGTTCTTCTGTCCAACACAGGCATGGGATTCCATAATCCTGTCTAGATACACCTTTGCCAGATATCTGATGGCTTTTAAATACTATATTGGGGATTCCATGCCTTTGAAGGCTACCGTCTTAACAGCTATGGAGTCTGAAGTGGTCTACTTTATTCATAGAGCAATCTGGGGCTGCCAAGCTAATTTCGTAGAGGAAGTCAGGCAGATTATTTTCAGAGGTTTCTTGTAACTGTGCGTAGGTTCTTTTCTCATTTTTACTACATCATTTGGCATACAAACCATGGTACAGCTGCTATTCAAATATCACCCTACCTCTGGGGCTACCTGCCCGTGGGGAAGCAAGCCAGGGCGGCCAGGCTAGTGCCTGGGGAACTAGTGATCTGGGACCAACATTGGCTGCAAACAAACTACGGCCCCAGGTCTGTGGGTTTGAATGTTTATTTGGGTCTGCAGTGCGTTCACCTGAATCATGGCATCTCTGGCTACAGGGTTCTTCTGCAATGAGTATGCTCCCTTCCTCTTTTCCTTTGGGTTGCTGTTGAGTAAGCAGAGGCTTTAGGTAGGCAGGTTTTTAGGGACTCAATATAAACGAAACCGTTTCTGGTTTTCTTCAAAAATGCACTTTATACCTGGGTATGGTAAGAGCTGCTGGTGCTACATTCTCTCTGCAGAACCTGCTGGTACCAAGCGTGATAGGAAATGCGGGAGCTCAGGTGCAGGTGTTTCAGATCTGTGGGTTTTCACTTGAAGCTACCCAGTTTCTGCATTTGAAAAAAAAAACAAAACAAAAAACAAACAAACAAACAAACATGAGGCTTAGATTTCTGAATGTGATTGCAGCCACCTCCCTTTGCAGGACTCATTTTTTACCAGAGCAAAGAACAAGACTGCTTTTGCTCTTCTAGTGTCCTCCTCCCTCTTTCACTGCCTTCAGCCACCGCAGGAATTAGGAAGGGGAGGGGATGCTAAGGCTGATGAGACAGGGCTTGTTTAAAAGTCTGTTCTCAAATAGGGCAGTGCTATGGCAGCGTTTTTTCCTTATGATTAGTGCTTGTGATCCCTTTCATTCTTTCTTGCAGTTACAGAGCAAAATCTGGAAATATTATCTATAGTAAGCTACTGAATATGTAGAGGTTACTGGGCCAGGAAAATATTCACATGGATCAAATAAATAGCCTGTCTTTTAGGACCAAAATTAAATCATACTAATAAAACATGTAACGATTTTCTTTTTTCCTTCAGTAGGGGTGGTGTTGAAGTGATTCATTGAAAATTTTACCCCTCTTAGCCTGTAAAGGTGTACTTGGGAATATCACTGCCTTAAAAAGAACGCAAGGACTATTTGTTCTCTAAAACAACCTCATTGTATCAGTCTTCCAGTGCACAGTTGGTGTGTTCAGCCCTCTGGCTAGGTTGTGGTTTAGTCTCTTGGAGCTGGAAGGTGTGTGCTCCAGGAGCGCCACGGCGCTGTGGATCAGGTCCTGCTCTCCTGCATATTTTCTCCCAAATGATGTATGCGTGTTGGAACGAGGATGTCGGCTTTTTTAAGTACAGAAGTTGCAAATGTGATTGCTAGTGACTGTGCTACATACGCTTCCCAGAATTTTTTTTTTTATGAATACTCATGGTTGTCTTTTAGTGTAGCTGAATTCCATATGAACAGGACTGCATTGGCTACAGAATAGATGAGGAGAATTTTCTTTCACGTTTTCTGTGTTTACGGAAACATGATCATGTTAGCTATGTTGCCATTAAAAAAAAAAAAGTCATAAAAAGCATAACCTTAGGAGACATGAGTTGCTACTACACCCGCTAACACTTTATTTTGTTGGCTTTCTCACACTGCATGTCTTTTGGCAATGTGTTGCGAAGCTGAAGACTTCTAGCCTCAATGCAGAGACTGTCCAATTTACATTCTAGTCAAACTGCAGCGTTTCATAACCCCGCTTTAGCTTTTCCCTGGCTTCCCAACAACTGATGGCATGCCTGACACTGCACAGGGACCTCCAGGGCAAGGGAAAGGTCCTGGGAGCCACGGGAAGCAAGAGGAGCAGCGGTAGCCTTTGCTGAAAGGCACCATCAATATGGGGTGTGCAATGGGTTGGCTTGAAAAGCAGTGTAAGCTGGTGGTGGGTCAGTGGGCTGTTGCATGGGGATTTTAGTGCAGATGTTTGGTCTGAAAGGAAGAATTGCAGCCGCTGCATTGGGAAGCTCTTACCTACCAGGTGGGAAAGTGCAGAAAGAGCATGTAGGGGAAAGCAGGTCAAAAATACCACGGATCGCAGTATCTGGTCAGAGTTTCCTTAAATGCTTGAAGAGCTAAGCCGTTTTAAATGTCTCTCCTCTAGTTTTAGAGGAGCTGGAGAATGATCTGTACAAAACAACGCGTTTTTAAGAATTGATTAGTGTGCTTACACATTCCTCAGAACATTATGGCATATCTGAATACTTGCTGTCTTTTTAATATTAGTCCTGCTTTTAATTTTCTTTCTTGAGCCCATGCCTAAATAAAGTGCTTTGAGTTTACGCCTCACGTTGACAGAAGATGTGCCTACTGCTGCCGAGTGCCCTGGCCGGAGCATCTCAGGCTGCGGGCGCTGGTCTGGCACTGTGCTCTGATGTGCAACCTGGATCACTCACTGTATGATGGAGAGAGAAATTTTACTTTATTAACTTTCATGTTTTGTATTGTAGCCATGAGACGCAAACGACCTGCTGGGATCATCCCAAGATGACTGAGCTTTACCAGTCTTTAGGTAAGACACCTCTACAAGTTGTTTGTTTTTTTTCCCCAATCAAATGAATTTTTAAGGCAAAGATTTCCAGAAGTAGTAAAAACCACAATTAAGTGAAAGCAAGAGGCAGTGCTTTTATTGAGGTTAAAATTTTCTGCAAGAGAAATACGTAAGACATAATAACACATTTCAAACATGCAGTGGAAAAAGTAATATTTCAGTTAGCGTGTTTGGAATGTGCGATGGGTTTACAAAGTAATTTGGGTGCATTGTTGCAAACTCTTACTGAAGGACTGGGACAGAAATTAAAAGAAAAAAAAAATCCTGACTCTTTTCACTGTCTAATCTACTTTACAAAAGGCAGATGAAAAAAAATCAAGCCAAGCTGCTGTTAATGTTGACTTTTGGATGGTAGGAAGCCAATTGAAGCAATTTGCCAAACTGCGTTACCACTGCTTTATTTTTAAAGCACTTTCAATACTTGGAAGGCATGGCAGCTGTCATGATGTCATTTTGAATACCCAAATTGCATGCTTATTATGACTTCAGATGTGCCTCTCTGGTGGAGGGGGTTTTTTTATTTTTTTAGCAGCTTTGGATTTTATTAACAGAAGCACATCTACAGGATGAAATAGGTCGATCCATGCTCTAGTATAGGCTGCTTGGCAGACCATTTGATAGCTAACTCTTTGCTTTTAATGGTTCTGTTAATAAATAATAGAGAGTATAATAAAAATTAAGCTATTTCTCTAAAAGAAATATCAGTGAATATGATGCATTCATAAAGGAGGTTACATCTGTACAGCACACGTACATAAACCAGCTTTAAATGAGCCAGCCTGAGCACTAGGGCAGTCAATTCTAGCATCCAGTGCAGGCTTATTTACCATGGTGAAAAATAGCTTAAATTATCTCCTGCTAAACTCTAGTTTAGCTGCTGAAAACAGTCTAATTATGCCAGCATAATCTATTTCAAGCTAACTCAGGTATCTGACTGGTATGGTGCTCTGCAGTTAAAGGCATACCAAAAATATTTTGGAAAAAGTAATATGATAAAGTGGAATGAAGCAATGTGAAGGTATTTTTTAGCTTACAGTATTAGCACTGTGGCAGCATTTTGTTTAAAAAATAACCAGAATACAGCTCTGTGTGTCAGAAATGGATATAAGATGCATAAGTTCAGGGTAACTAAATGAAAAAGCAGACAAGTATTGACTTGCCATTTAATTATAACGTATTGCCATGTTTGTCTCCTTTATATTTCTACCCTTAAAATAAGTGGTTTAAAAGATTCAGAACAAATAGTAATTGCACATGGAGACATCCCTTTAGTACAGCTAGATCTTCAAACAGTTGCCTGTTAATTGAAATGCACTCTGACTCCGCGGCCTTCTTTGATCCAGAGGTTGCATGGTATTTCTGATACTGTTGTTGGTCAGACCTAAAGTCCTGTTGCAACTGCTTTTCTCCTGGTATTTCCCCGTTTCAGCTAGGCTAGTCTTGACTATCAAGAAGTGAAGAGATAGCTGTATAAGTGTCTGGATGGGTTCACGTCAACAGTTCAAAAGAGGCGTGGCTGCTGAAGTCAGTTTGCATTTACTTTGACTGAATTTTATCACTATGAGTATTGCCCAAATGTCAAGAGTTTGATATCCTCCTTATTTCTCATTACATAAAGAAGGAACATGTTTAAGCAGATTTTGTTTCTTTTTGTTATAAAATCCTGCCATTTTCCTTTTCAGGAGCAAGGAATGTCCAAAAGGGCAGTCCTTTTTCTGGCTAGTTTTATTTCTTTTGGGGCTGAGACTGAATGCTCATGAGTTATGGAAGTGATGGTGATTTTAGCAAAGGATGCATAATATGTATTTTTATTAGGAAACTTATGTGTTTCATGTATGTGTACAAAACAGATTAGTCAAGGTGATTCTTTGTGCATTGCCACATGGGGTGAAGCTTTGATAAAAGTACTACTGAATAACCTACCAATTTATTTTATTTTATTTTTGAACTGGGTGTATTCATCATTGCCTCAGTCTCATACAAATTGCATAATACAAGCATAACCCGTTTAGTCTTGAACAGAACCCTTGATGTATTTTCAGTGCTTCGCTTTGCCTCAGGTCAAAACGGTAATAATGGGATGTTTGAAGTCTTTTCAGACTGTTCAGTAATATTTTATCTGAGAAGATGATATTAAAGTAGATTTTGTATTGCATACTCATTAGATCCTATTATTTTTCTCACATTAGGATCCAAATTTTGTTTCTCATTCATATGAAGAAGCTAGTAAAGAGCTTACTATGTATATGTGTTAAAAATCTAGTAGAAAACATGAATTCTGTAATTCAGGTAAATGCAAAGAAGTGAGACCAAGTACATCAATGCTGTCAAGAGTTTTCATTTCCATTTTCCAACTCCTACAATTAGCCTGTAGGGAATAACTGAGCTATGTGATGTAGCTCTCTATACATCCCGGGTACTGACTGATGTGTTGCCTTTCCGTAAATTTACCACACTTTAATTGGTGCCAGTGTATCATAATTTGCTAGGGGATCTTTATGTCTAATTTAAATTTATACAAATTACTGAAAGCTTTTTTTTTTTTTTAAGTGAGGAAGATGCAATCTGGCATAAGGTAATGTTCCTTACCTGCTTATGTCTTTAGACACAAGAGAAACTGCTGTAAAAAAAAAAAAAAAAAAAAAGAAAAAAACATTAGTTCTGTTCTTCACATGTCCAATTTTCACACCTACAAATTGCTGCATTACTTTTTTCTAAAATAGATTAATTCCAAGTTCGAAACTTACTGGCCTCAGCTTTCTGTCTTTAGAGGGTTGGATATTTATAAAAATGAAGGTAAATTACTTGGGAGAATTATTTGTTACTAACAAAATGCAGAAACATGCTGCATACACTTTTGTACCTGATCAGATTATTGGTCCAGGAAGTCATGTATGTGTCTTTGATAGGGACTGCAGCAGAGAAAGCAGAAACAACCCACAGGAAGAAATTCTAAAATAATATGCCCATGAAGGAAATAGTCTCAAATACCCTTTGAGCTCACTTGCTGAAACATTGCTGTTTATAAAGATACTAGTACTAACTGTAAAATTTGAAAATTTATTATGTGTATCAAAAATGTCTAACTAGTTGTTCTTTTAACAGAAGCTTTTCCTTTTAAGATATTAAAATGCTTGTTGTTGACTGCTCTTCTTTACTATTTAAACAATATAGTGTTTTATCAGTTTCAGTGAAGCACCTATTGCTGACTGAAGCTGGGCAGTTTTCACTCTTCATATGAAGTTATGGCTACTTAAAGTTACATAATAAGTTATCAATATTAAATGACTTGTTTCATGGTCAAGTCAAAGTGGCAACAGGTAGTTGCAACAATGATCTTAGCTATATCATTTAATGTGTCTAGTAGATGTTGGCATAGATTAATTAAGAAGAATTTATGTACATTAAGAACATAGAGGGGGAAAAAAAGCTGAAAATCAGTGGGGTGCGAGCTTCAAAGGTTCAGAGGCTGACAGACATCTATCAGTTTGTATCTACACTGTTATGAACCACTCCTGTTTTCTTCTAACTTCCCTCTGAAAGTCTTCAAAGTACCAAGAACCGCTCCAGCTGCTTTTCTTTCCAAGAGCAGTTACCCTCCAGCAGATCTGCTTTTTTTACGCTGTTTTTTTATAGCCCCTTTACAAATTTTCTCATCCTTCTTGGTGGCTCCAGGGCATCACTGAAATGAAAATTTGCGTTATTTCATAGAATCATAGAATGGTTTGGGTTGGAAGGGACCTCAAAGCTCGTCTAGTTCCATCGCCCCTGCCATGGAAGGGACAGCCCCCATGAGACCAGGTTGCTTGAGGTTCTATCGAGCTTGGCCTTGAACATTTCCAGGGATGGAGCATCCACAACTTCCTTAGGCAACCTGTTCCAGTGCCTCACCACCCTCAGCGTGAAGAGCTTCTTCCTTGTAAGGATCTAGTCTAAACCTACCCTCTCCCAGCTTCCAACCATTAGCCCTTGTCCTGTCACTTCAGGTCCTTGTAAAAAGTCCCTCCCCAGCCTTCTTGTAGGCCTCCTTCAGGTACTGGGAGGTTGCTATAAGGTTTCCCTGGAGCCTTCTCTTTCCCAGGCTGAACAAGGCGCTCTCAGCCTATCCTCATAGGAAAGGTGTTCCAACCCTCTGACCATCTTGGTAGCCCTCCTCTGGACTTGCTCCAACAGCTCCATGTCTGTCTTGTGCTGGGGTCTCGCGAGGGCAGAGTAGAGGGACAGAATCACCTCTCTCGGCCTGCTGGCCACACATCTTTTAATGCCGCCTAGAATACAGTTGGCTTTTTGGGCTGCAAGCGCACACTGTTGGCTCATGTTCATCTTGCCATCCACCAGCATGCCCAAGACCTTCTCGCCGGGGCTGCTCTCAATCCACTCGTTGCTCAGGCTGTATCTTTTGGGATTGCCTTGACCCAGGTGCAGGGCCTTACACTTGGCATTGTCGAACTTCATGAGATTGGCCTGAGCCCACCTCTCAAGCCTGTCCCTCTGGATGGCATTCCTTCCCTGCAGCGTGTCGACCTCACTGCATAACTTGGTGTTGTCAGCAAACTTGCTGAGGGTGCACTCAATGCCACTGTCCGTGTCGCCAACAAAAATGTTAAACAGCACCGGTCCCAGTACTGATCCCTGAGGAACACCACTTGTCACTAGTCTCCACTCAGATATCAAGCCATTGATCGCAACTCTTTGAGTGTATTTCATTGTCCTGGAAAGTTCACGGACCTTCGGGTGAGGGAGAGACGGGAAGAGCAGGAATCAAAGTAGTCTGGGATTGCTTATTTTTTTTCAGATTATCTTCTGAGAGTGAACATTCAATGGCAGGCAGCTTAGCTCAGAATGATACTATTTTGCCTTTAAGATGAAAGTGACCAGGAGACCTTGGTCTGTTGTGCTGTTAGTGTCACCCTCCTCCAGCCTTTCTATGTAATGTTGGAAGAAGTCTCTTCAAGGTGCATCAGTGTCACTGTGAACCGTAATTGCAGTAGCAGGGTGCAGTCAGAAATGTTGCCATGTGCATCTGTTTAATCTCTCCTAATTCACCAAGGCAAGAACAAGGGTGAAAAGCACTCTCACCCTTGCAGACTGCAGTGCATTGGTGACAGCTTTCCATTTAATTTGGAGGGATGGAGGGCAGTTCTCTGTGGAGCACATGGAAGAAATGTCAGAGTTGCTTAACACGAGGTGGGAGAACGCTGGAAGGTACCTCTGAGCCGCCACCGGGCTTTTGGCAGCAGCTGCTGTGTTGATCTTGTGGCTGGTTGCTCTTGTGCAGCAATGTGAGCTGCCAGGTCCGAATGATCAAGGTGGATAAATTATCCTTTTTGGTTTGTGTATTTTTATTTGTCCCTGTGAAATGCTGCCTGAAGAGGCTAAACTGCCCCTCTCTGCTATAATAGTTTTTATTACAAACTACTTAACCATGTATTTAATATGAGGTTTTATTCATATTCAACTAATTGTTTTCCATGTTTGTTACTAGTAAGATGTGTGCCTATTGCACACATCAGTCGTTTGATTTCTGCTGAAACCTGGTGAGACAATACATATGGTCGGTCTTTAAAGCTTGCTTATTCATTGGTGTTCTTTTCAAGCTAACTACAATCTGAATAATAAAACTTCTCATTTCAGAAAATAGGGTTGGTTGGGTTCTGTCAACCTTGGATAGTAGTCAGACCTGGAGTAGGTCACCTTTCGAACAGTGTGTGATTGCATGCTGTGTAGGCATACACCTAATGGACAATAAACCTAACAGTGGCAGAGAAGTGGAAGTTAGGTGGTCAAAGTTAACCTTGCATCCCTTGAAAATGAAACCATAGGCATATTAGCAGCGAAGGAGGGTGATGTTACAGAGCGTGCAGTGTAATGTTCTGTTATGGAACAGGTGAGCAGGATGGGATCATTTTGCTTAAGAGTACTGCACTCTTGGTTTGCAAACGGACACCTTTCATTAATATTTTTGAAGTTGTTTGTTTGCTATTTGTTTATTTTAGGATTTTCCATTATAACTACTACTCATCTAGCATACATGAAGGGTTTCTGATCTTTCTGACTGCCAACTCTGCTTGCATCCCTACCCCCTAATGGCGTGTAGCCCAAGTGTACATCATATCCTTTCTTACAGTTTTTGGTTTGCAGGCTGAAGGAAAGCCATTACATGCTAAAACTAAATTGCCAAAGTCAGCCAACTGTCATGTCACCATGCTGTGGTGTTCATCCACTTGGTCTAGACGCAATCAGTAGCATTTTGGTGCCCTGGGTACCTCCCACTTACTGATTTGCAGAGACACTATTAGCTTTTCTACGCAGTGGGACAGGTCTAGTACAGCGTGCCGTATTGTTTCATGGAGAGTGGTTAAGCTGTATGTCTGTATGCATAATAACACTGTTTACTGTTATTTATTCTCAAAGTAATGTAGATGATAGCATTAATTATTGTTATAATAAAAGAGTCAATGGCTGAGACTCAACTGATGTTAAGCAGTGTTACTTGATTAATTTCTTTCCTTTGTGCATTTCTCTCATTTGCATTTTTAAATTACAGGTCCTAAAGAGGCGATATATGTCACTGTAGGGCATCACTAAAAGATTCATATCCAGTTTTGGGCAGCAGCAGAAACCCAGCATTCTTATCAGCTGGTCAGGGAAGTGAAGCTCTATTGAATCAATGTGAGATGAAGTTTCTTGAAAAGTCAGTGCCATTAATGTCTGATGAAACATGAAAGCTTAGTGGCTGGTAGTGGATTTATGTTCTATTCAGGACTGTACAGTAAACAGTTTTTAACTTCCTCTAGGTAGGCTTTGTCAGAGACAACAGTGACACGTAATTCCCGAATTAGTTTGTCCACTGCAGGCAGTGTTTTTATGAACAGCTATATGATTGTGTCACAAGCTATGGTTGAGTAAGACTTTCAGGTTTTGAGGTATATCACTGTAGGTTCACATTTTTTTTCCTTGCAAATAAGTGAGAGTAAAAAAAAAAACCAAACCTCAAAACTCTGTAAATCTTATCAAATGAAGATGACATCTAATTTTTTTCAAAGAATTTAGTTGTTAACTTGCCAAATCATACTCTTGAGATAGTTATCTCCTGAAGCATGTAGGCTGCTCTTTTCAGTTTGATGGTGTCCATAAAATAAAGTGAAGTGGCTGTGTTTTGTCCTCATTAGTTAAAAAGCAGTTATAATAATATTCACAATAATATAGACAAGTAACCCTCTTTAAAGTAAAAACCAAGGTGGTTTCTAGATACAAGGGACTTCCTGAGATGCCTTCAAATTACATTGTGTGTGAGAGAGACAAGTTACATGAACAGCCTTTCACGGGAAGTAGTCTGGCCCACCCCAGAGCTTTTAAACACTTGTTGAGATTAGCACATTATCAAATGAAACATCCCAGTCGTTCAGCACTCTGCCGGCTGGAGCAGCTGTAGCGGGCTTAGTCTAAGAGCCGCCACGGAAAGCAGTTCAGTTAATAACACCTTACTTAATACCTGTTGTTTGGGTTATAGATGCAACTACTTAAGAATAAAACCAGATATTCCTTCATGACGGATGCTAAACCTCTTGTTAAATATGTTCTTTTTAAAAACTTAAAGTTCTTTAATTTTTTTTCTTGCTTTTAGTTGCTTACCAACTTACTTGTGCAGTAAGACTCAAGAATAATAGGATCTGTTTTTCCTCTTAAAATAATATTCATATCCCAGTGTAAAATCTGGAATTTAGCATGGGAGGATTTAAAAAAATAAAAATCTATGACATCTTAATTGTTGATACTGTGTCAGTAGTCAGTGGGATATTCCATTCCAGCAGGTGGTTTGAATTTTTTATGGAAATCACTGACTACTTCTCAACTAAGTGGTGGTTTTTTACCTGATTATCCACTGGCAAAAGGATTGGCTGTGGTAATCGCAGCTGTTTCTGCAATACTGTAGAAATTAAACATTGGAAAATGTGTTGATGAGGCTCTTAGCTTTTTTGAGGAAGAACATAGCCCTTATGGTTTGGGTTTTCTCTCAACATGCAGAATTACGCAGAAAAGGTTAGGATTTAATTAACTGATCCACCTTCCATAATATTTCTGATTTGAGTTATTCCTATCAGCAGTCTGAAGTCCTCTTCATTAAAGCTGCATGTGTATTAAGAGCACTAGTTCTTTTTCAATGTTACTCGTATTAGTATGAATGAACCTAAGAGTATGAACATGAGTATGTTGTAGGCACATGATGGACATGGAGGAAATCACTTTCCTGGATAACCTTCCAGCTGCTGCGTAGTTGCCATGAAACAAAGGGAGGTGCTTGTCATGTCTATAACGAAAAGAGGAAAGCAATGAAAGGAGATTTCCTAATTTCTGAGAGTCACTAATGCTTTAACACTTTGAATTCCTTTCACCACGACAATGGGAGGGCTGCAGCAGAAGCTTAGGAAGATCATGGAG
The DNA here is from genome assembly GCF_034619465.1 of Leptosomus discolor. Taxonomy (NCBI): domain Eukaryota; kingdom Metazoa; phylum Chordata; class Aves; order Leptosomiformes; family Leptosomidae; genus Leptosomus; species Leptosomus discolor. The sequence goes on along the minus strand of NC_141391.1, from coordinate 91,792,750 downwards.
AGACCTTACTGCTGTGTTGGTGGGAATTGTTCGTTGCTGCGAAGGCATCAGCTGTAAGCACCTGCCCCCTCTTATGGGTCTTCTGTAACGCAATCTTAAATCTTCTCCCCTAAAAGATTTATATTCCCTTGAACAGAGAGGTTGTTCATGGCTGAGTGATGGGAGAACCATGATTTCTCTTTGCTCTGGGATATAAATATAAGCATCACCAAATACTCCTATGCAGTCCTTTCCTTGGGCTGTTACTTTCCTGGGGGCACGTGACCTCTTCCACAACATCATTGTTTCAGACCACAAACAGATTATGTTCTTGAGTGTTTACATTTTTTGTTCAAAGCTTGAAAGTTACCTTCTGAGCACTGAGGACTGGGAGTATCATTAAACAACCTGCGAAAGTTTCACATACTCCAGGGGCTTTTCAGCTCTCCGAGTGCCTCATTTGGATGACGAGATGGTGCGTGCTTTCTAGAAGTGGGAGGAAAGGGCTGGAGGAAAGCTTGCATGATGTACTTAGCTCTCTGACGTGCTCAGAGATGATAAAAGCTTTGGAGTGGGCTGTTTGGGAGTGGAGAAAGCAACACATTTTTTTCCCTCAGGACCTGGGAAGGGGTAAAAAAAACAACCAACCAAACAAACCACAGGGAAGGAGGAACTACTGGTGTTTCCGTAGGCCCTCAGAAGGTTGCTGCTGCATGAGCCTCCTTCGCCCGTTCCCGACAGTAGCAGCTGGCTTGTGGCCAGGCAGCGCCTTATGCTGCCTCACTCGAAGTCTCCTCCCTTACTGTTGGTGATGACGTTACCTCCAGTGCTCCTGAGCCCAGTGGCTTAGTCTTGTTCCCTGACAGTCTTATGTTCTATGGTTCATTTAAATGGGGTCATGGACCAGCAAGGGAATATTTTGAACCCAATTAGGAGGCCTGGGCTCCCCTTCTTGCTCCACAGAGCAGTGCATTTGTTCCAGCAGTAGCTCTGGGGGAGGAAAGACACTGCTGGCAGTTTCGTGGGAGTAGGGAGGGGAAAAGCTAGATCATTAAGATCCAGTGACCTTACATGACTGTCACCACCTGGTAAGAGAGCTGTCCATCAGGAGCATGGAGGTGGTGGCATAGCGAAGACAGGAGGTGAGCACTTGACAGTAACTGGGCATGGGCTAATACTGATAATAGCAGCGAAGGTGGGAGTGGAGGCATGCGATGGCTACGCTTGGCCTCAGCACGTAGAGCCAGAAGATGACATTGCTGGTACTTACCCCAAACGTGAGATGAAGGCTCCGAAACTAGCTCCTGACATTGCTTGTGGATCATTTACAGCAGATGCTTCTTGGCAGAAGTGTCATTAAGGCTAATAATAAATTCAGTGTGTATTGCATATACAGGAAAATAGATGTAAACTACAGCACTTTCTGGATTAAGTGTCTTCATGGATTGTACTTTCTGCCCTGATCAGGGCCTGAAATATGCATATATATTTACTAGTATTTCTTAAAATGTAAATAGTAAGTAGAGAAGCTTTTTTTCAGAATACTCAGGGAAGATTTAGGGAAGGTTTCTTCATTTTGTCAAATGCTAGCTGTAATCTAGTATATATTCTTTTCCAGAATACAAGTGCAGATTTATAACAGGGGTACAAACTGTAATTGAAATCACAGTATGTTTGCGAGAGACCGCTTTATTAATTTCCCTTCAAGACAAATTAAGTTGTTTTATTTAAATTGATCGCTGTATTCCACACCACATTAAGGCTTCTGGACCTGACAGGGTGATGGTGAGAGAGGGAGCTGGCAGAAACAATACACAGGAGAACTGCCTATTAAAAAGGTGTATGGAACTTTGCAAAGAAAAAGAAATAATATACAAAATTGAAACTTTCCCATCTGTCATAAGATGTGTTTTAGCAATGTTCTGCAGCTTTTATTAAGGTACACAAAACTACTGAATTATGAAACCTCAAATTACTCATTCAGAACAGCTTAATTAAAATTAATGTAACCGAGACTATATTCCCTCTGCTACCTATACCTGTACAGCATTGTAAATGACATTGGGATAGTTATACCCAAGCTACCACATTGCAAACAGCTTTGTAGCTTCTCAGTGTATATGCCAGCAAGGAATTGTTTCGTATTTGCCCTGTTTTTCATCATATCCTTTCTCTAAGAGTCTGACAGGCTGAGAGGCAGCTTATTGGGCTAAATGGACCTTTATTCTGAGCCTGTATTTTTTAGTGTTCTTTTTGTATTTACATAGTTGTTTACATTTTCCAAACACTTCCCCATCATTAACTCCTTAGGCCCCACAGGTTTCATCAGTAAATTAAATTCATTCAGCAGTGTTGCCAGGAGGTGAAACTGGCTGGCACAAACAGTCCGTTTCTGTGCTAGAAAGCCCTTAAATTACAAGATGCCAACTGATCTGTTGGGAACAGTCCCTAGACTGCTTAAAAGCCCAGGAATTAGTTGGGTTAGATGACTGCATGCCAGCGGCAGTCTGTTTTTTCAGCAGTGGAGGTGACTGTGCTCTAGCACATAAGAGCGTCCCCCACCACTCTGCAGTTCCCAATGCAGCCACCCCGTAGCATTCCTGGGAGGTGTGGCAATGCCACTTGTAAAACAGCTTTGGTTCATGGACTTGCCCCCAAAACAGCAACCTATGGATTACCCAGGTTCTTTGGCGAAGGTACCAGCTTGAAGCTGCACACAGTTACCTTCAGTAAGCTTTGGTATCTGTTGATGTACTCACATAAACAAAAGCCCTTTGCCAGATCTGTGCGCTCACTTCTGCATCTTGAGTTTGATTCTGAATAATGCACAGAGTGGTGTATCTGCAGTGTAGTCTCGGTATGCCAAATCTAGTTGTAAAGTATGAGTTAGCTGATGTGCTGGTACTGATGTTGGGCATTCAGCCACAGTAGTTTCAGCCTCACTTTCAGTGCATTTTATCTTCATTCTTTTTGTAAGTGGGGTTTGCCCAAGGCCACCCTCAGCAAAGCTAGGGACGACATTAGAATAAGCACATCTTCCTCAGTCTGGTTTCACAGAAGAGAAAGATGCAAATGCAGTTTCCTGGCCAGATTTGGTCCAAGACAGCCCCTCCTTTCTTTCAGTTTTGTCTAGTGTTCACGTCTTAGGCTACAGACCAGTTGCTGTGCCTTGCTGTGGAGAGCACCACAGTTCGGTGCTGAATAATATTCAGGTAGCTGGTACCAAGCCTCCTGGGCGCTGAGAGGCTTCTCTGTTCTGGTTTGGTGTGTAGCCCATCTTTTCCCTGCAGTGTTCTGGAAGGATTTGCAAGCCATGGTTAAACTATTCAGTGGGGCCTTGTGCTGATGTCCTCATTTTGTTAACCACATGAGAAGGAAGGCTCTAGCAAAAATCGCAGCACACCGTGTGTTCCTAGCTGGGTGCTATTCCCCGATGTGCTGCCACAGCCCACCGTCTCCCCGCCATTTTGGGGGTGGGAGCCTGGGAACAAACCTGGCTGGGTGAGCTGGCTTCTCTCCAGGAAGGTTCTGCATATCAGATCCCATGGCTGGGATCTGCTTAGGTGGAAAGCACAAAAATGTCATTGGTTTTTTTTAAAGGTTTTTTTTTTTTTTGTGGGTTTTGTTTTTTGTGGGTGGGTTTTTTTGTTTTTTTTTTTAGTAGTAGCTGAGAGTTGCCTACTTTTTCCTGGGCAGAGATCTTCTCTTAGGGCTGCCTGCACGCAGCCTGGCTGGTGCATCGAGCAGACGAGGAGGAGTTTCAGGTTCTTATCTCTCTCCTCGCAGTGCCTGCGGAGTGAAAGGCTGCGGTATTTTCAGGCAACACTGCTGCAGTCACTGATGTTGTCCTTTCAAGTGCTCTTAAGTTCAGTGCCTTTGTACGAAAGGAAGTAACACTTTAGGACTCAGTATTTGTTTCGGATGATTGATTGTTAAGGTTTGAGGGCTTTTGCTCAGTGAAGTAGAGTTTCTAATGTACTTTTTTTTCCCCTCTGTTCTTTTAACGAGTATAATCTTCTAGTTCAACTTAACGTTGTTGTGAGTCTGTGTATTTCTAAGGTTTAAGGCTGATCTTTTATTTTAATGTTTCCTCCCCTACAGCTGACCTGAACAACGTCAGGTTCTCTGCGTACAGGACTGCCATGAAACTCCGCAGGCTGCAGAAAGCTCTCTGCTGTAAGTATGTGCCTGTGCCTCACCCTCTGCGGGAAGACTTTATGACCAATGCACAACTTTATTCGCAACTTCCAGAAGCAGAAAAACACCCCCGTACCTACCCCCAGCTCTACCTGGTGCATCGAAACCTCTCACCTGAAGGGTCTTCTGCTGCCAGCGGTTTGCACATTCCTTATGCAACTGAAGTGCTGGGTGGTCTGCAGATCTGTCCCTTGTGAACAGCGGATAGGAAACAAATCTGACATCCCCTATGTGTTTCGTATACTTACGCTCTTCAGCTGGGTGTTTTCACTGTGCTCATTACTGGAGCCATGTCCTGTGTCACCCACAACTTTACAGCTCAAGACCAAAGGGATGGGTTTGTGGTGTATTGGTGACGTGAGAGTTTGGGTGAAATAATCGCTCCAGAGCTGGAATTGCTAATGGTTTGTTAGTTGAATCTTCAGCCCTGAGGGGCTGTTGCTGATGTTTAAACATCATCACAATAAACATTTAGCTTCATTTTTCCCCAGCTTTTTGTTGTGTTCAGGAGTCTCTCTTCAGCCCTACTTTAGTGATGTGCGTGTTCTAACATTTTCATTCTCTCAGCTGGTGTATGGTATTCTACCTGTCACTGGAGTTAGGTTTCCTCTTCAGCTTATTGTAACCTGATAGCTGAATAATTTGCTCAGTTTTCTTGGTAGGCCAGTCAGTTGCCAAAGCAAGCAGTTTATTAGGTGATACAGTTTGGAGGGTTATTAAAATATTCTGACATTCACTATTTAGCATTTAATTACAGGGTTAAATTTCTGACACAGTTGCAAATGTCTCAACTGTTGATTTATCTCAAGTTTGGATTTGTGCTCACATGCTTTCTGGAACTGTGTCAAACTTTGGTATTTTTGAGCATGTTTACTTTTAGGCTTATAAGCATGGCTAGTTTCCACTAGGGAACAAACTTAATTTCTGAATTTATAAAAAAATAGAAAAGAATTTTTTTTTAAAAAAAGGGGAAAATAAACAATAAGTGAAAAGTCTTATAACATGATGAAATATTTCAGCATGAATGCAGTGACAAAGAATGAATTATGATGATCAGAAATACAAAGATCTTTCTGTGGCATAGCACTCGTGCCACACTCATTGTGGAAAGGTGGTTAAAGAAACTGGAGTGATATGCAGTGAAATGTATTTGTAATCAGTGCAGCACTGAAGCAAGGAACTAAAATTTTTGGAATTACAGGTTTCTTTAGCTGGCAGTACACAAGTGTAACTTGTAACAAGTTTTTATGTCTGAAAGTGCAAGACTTTGCATCTTGTTTTATCTGTGTTACCTGATTCTTACCACTGAGTAATTCTAGGCTCATCTTGGACTTTATAGTGTGGAATTGTAATTATGCACTGAAGTTAGTTCATCTCTCGAGGTTACACTTAGGTAGGTTTTCTGAGAATGGATGTTTTCAGAGCCATGCAGTGGTGCTTACACTGATTACTTTAGCACATTCTTCATACTTGTATCTAAGGAGAAGTATTTAAGGAATTTGGTTAGCAGTCTTTGTTCTTACAAATATTTTTGCTTGGAGACACTATCATTGTATTTGTGTATTCTGTGATTTCAGTGTCACTTGTGAACTCAGTTTAATTAGATTCTTTTAAAAAAGCCCAACTCATTACAAAATTCATTTACTGCAGTTTGGCACTGGTAGAAATAGAGCACAGTGCTGGGTTTTGGGTCTCCTATGCATAGCAAAAAATCCCCAACTTCCACTTGCAGTAGGTGCTGCTTTCAGCTCTTACTTTTTATTTCAGTATTAAAATTGCAGGAGTTGAAATATATAAGTATATTCTTTTCTGCAAACTTCACAAAAGCAGAGCAGTTCTGTCTGCTGAGGAGCACTCTGAAGATGTGTGCACAATAGAAGGCCTGCAGAAGGTACAGCCTATTTCTCAGTGACAAGAATAGAAACACTTTAAAGAATGAACTATACCTAGACTTCAGTTCTTTTCAGTTTGTGAATCAGCCCAATGAACATTAAGACACTAGGATATTAAACCTAAAGAAGAATAGGGGAAAATGATAATCCTTAACAAATAAATGCTTGTGTCTCATCCTAGCCTTCAAACTTACTGTGGGCATGCCAGGTGTAACTATTGCACTGTGTTGGGTTTGGTTTTTTTTTTAAAGGTATAGTTTCATTTGATAATCACATCAAAGCATGTTGACTTTCTTGTTTTGCTGCTTTTAAAAGATCTGATCTTCAAGTGCAAACCACATCTGAACATTGTGATGTCAGTAAAATGAGATGTATTCACAAACTTTTCTTAGAGATGCAGCAAAAGAAAGTTCTCGAGAAATTGTGTTAGGGTGTTTTTTTCCTTTAATTTTATGCAGGCTAGATTAAATTTTTTTTTTTTTTTTTTGATGTATCAGACAACAGCAGCAGGTTACAGAGTAGATGATCTTGCATTCTGGGAACACCATTAATACTTTTTTATCACCAGCCATATGTTGAGTTTTCCCTAAATCCAGTACGTGACCTCTGCAGCATACTTTCTCCTGCCTGTTAATTGTCACTTCTGTCCTTCGGTTGGTTAGTTATTCCAGGTTGTCTTCTATACTTTCCCTGCAATCTGGTCACAGGTTGGTGTCTAATTACAAATATCCTAACATTTTTTCTCTTGCCTTAGAGGCCAAAGAAATATTTATATAGATGACTTAGTTTTCAAAAGAAGCTAGAAGCTACTGCTCAGACAAATTTTGGAATTTTAAATAGAAAAGAACAAAGAAGTGTCAAGAGAACTCACAAAAAGTACAAAGCACAAAGTGGTATGGCTTATTTCAATTAATGTTTTGCAAATCACTGAATGGTGATGAATACTCAGCTCTTCAATACATATCTGACTGTTGGGGCTTGTCTTTTGAAAGTCTGTCGTTTGTGGAACCTCCGTATTTGCTTTCAGGAAAGAAATACACAATTCATGGTTCTGGAGAGGACCCCACCACGTTTCTTTAATCTTGGTGGAAAAGATGCAAGAGGAGCTTAATGTGGCGAAGACCAGAGCCACTTTTCTACATATGAAAAGAAGTTCCCTAAAGCAGAGTGTGGTGGCAAGCACTTTTTGCTTATTATAAGATGAACATGTGTTATTAACTTCAAGATAGGACAGGGAGTTGATGAAGAGTGGGGTGAAAGGCTTTTCAGAAGTTGCTGCTTATTAGTGGGAAAAGCTTTCACAAAGTGGAATGACCTGTGTTTAGCGGTAGCTGCATATATAATTAAGCTGCTACTCAGATGCCTGGAGGGGTTCATTTAATTACCATTGATTCATAGTCTCAAAGGAACGGAGAGTTCAGCCTAAAGCTCGGAGTTAAAGGTGTTGTGAAGGCAGTGCTCTATTTTCAATTTGGCTAATAAATTATTAGAAGAAAAGCATCTTTCTGAGACTTTTAGGAATGGGTCTGATAAATATGCTTGTGCGGGATGTACCACTGACCTTAGAATAGCTGTATCTTATGTGCTAGTAGGTTAAACATAATATTCCAAAATATTTTCTTTTAATAAATGTCTATATGCTAATCTGAAAAAAGTAAAATTCCAATAAAACCGTGCACAAAACCACAGATTCAAAGTTAAATTTCATGGTATAATAATGGGGATAGCATTCCAAGCTTTCCTTATTCATTCTAGATCTGAGTATGTCAGACCTACAGGATGAAATTTTCAGAAGTGCTTAAGGGATTTAGTAGCAGAAGTCCCTATTGATTTCCAATGAAATTTATACTCCTGAAATTCTTTGGGTGATTATAAAATCCCAGCGTACTGTCCATGCAGCATTACTAAGCAGCCCTGTGTGCAGCTAAAGTATTTTTCATCTCCACTGACATCAAAGGGTCAGTTTCATCCTTGGTAAAATAGGATACTCCAATGTGAATTTGGCAAATGTGCCCTTAAGCTGGATCAGGTTCTAAAAAAAAATTCCCATACAGGGTTCTGCATTTAGCCTCTGCACTTTTTTTTTTTTTTTTTGAGGTGTTGCTTACCAGGACTCAGTAAAGCACATTTTTATTCCAATAAGAGAAAAATGGTCTTGCAGTTGAGTCAGTTCATTTGTCAGTTTTGTGAAGAATTTCCTGGAGGATTTGGGGCAGTTCATTTTGGGCCAGATGCTACTTCCTTGAGTCATGTTGAATCGTGCTGCACTTTGTGACTGCTCATGGTATAAGGAGGACTAACAGCGTCTGGGCTTCAATATCCCCATTGCTTACACCCTGGAAATTCACTGCAAGAAATTACAAAGGGTTTTCATGTGGCAGCAGGAATATCTGCATCGATAGTCTCATTTTTCTGATTTCTTTTGTTCTTATTCCTTTTGTACTTTGTAAACCAACATCCCATAACTTGGATTTGGTGTCCCCCAAATGTGATGCTGCTGTTGATATTACTATGCAGAGACTAAGAGCTGAGAAAGGGAAGTTCTGTTTTGCCTTGGACATCTGAATTTTGAAGTACAGCTGACTTAAATTGGAATGAAAATCAAATTTTTAAATGTCTTGTGACAAAAAATACTGCTGTATATTCACTGATACGTTTAAATCTGTCTTAGTAATATCATAGAGATATTTATAAATGTAAATGCTCTGCAGAATTAAAAATGGATTTTTTTTTTAATAAATTTTGAAAGAGGTGATTTAATGTTTCTGGAACCTTCTTTTCCCTGTTCTCACCAGAGTAGAAGTAACAGAGAGTTTAATCCCAGTTCAGTTGTGATTTGTTTGCATATTCCTTGTGGAGTTTCACTTGGTTTAGATTGCTGGACTTCTGTGAGAAATGGACAGCATGTCTCAGGAAAGCTGATGACATGTACTATGTTTAGAGCACATTTGGTGAATGCAGTAGTCAAATATTAGCTTATCTGTAGCAAGATAAAACATGAAATATGTAATTTTTACTTACATACCGATTTATGTCTAGTATTTCCATAGGATCCAATAGCATAATAGGTACTTTACAGCTAAAAATGAAACAGATTTCACTTTTATAAACACTGCCCTCTACAACCACAGCTGAATAAACAGGGCACTCGTAGGAGTCTTGAAACCAATCTAGCCCATGGCTTTCAGAGGACATAAAACGCCCTCTGGCCAGGCATGTAAGCCAAGTAAATTGTTCTGTTTACTTTTTTGGGTGCGGGTAACACAACCACTGTTCCTCTTCTGTCTTTATTGTGGGGTTTTTTGATTTTAACAGTGGATCTCCTGAGTCTGTCTGCTGCATGTGATGCCTTGGACCAGCACAACCTCAAACAAAATGACCAGCCGATGGATATTCTGCAGATCATTAACTGCTTGACCACCATTTACGATCGACTGGAACAAGAGCACAATAACCTGGTCAACGTTCCTCTCTGCGTGGACATGTGCCTCAACTGGCTGCTGAATGTCTATGACACGTATGTATGGGTGCTGTGAACATGGGGTGCTCAGGAGCTTTCCAATAGCACAAGGGGAAGAGGGTAACGAGCCGTCTCCCTCATTGTAAAATGAATGGCTTCGAACTGGAAAAAACAGTAGTTGAAAAAGCTTAATAAATGTAGTGGTTTAATGGCTGTATTTAGCTCAGTTAATACAGCCCTTGGTTAGGCTATCTAAAAATCCTAGGTTTATTAAGCTAAGCAATGAGAGAGCTGGAAAACAACTTTTTAAACAGATTTCTGTGATCAGAGCAATTCTGGGACTGCATGTCCTAAGTAGGTCACGGCTTTGCATGGCTGTTTTAATTTATTTAGATAAAGAAATTCAAGAGAATTATCGAGAAGCAACAGTGTGAACACCATCATATAGACTCTTGCATGTGTCTGTACTTCCGGATGTTAAACCTCTTCAGACCTGTCCATTTTCTGTAGCTTTCAATCTGTAATTCTTGTTCAAAGACAGAAGAGGTTCACCTCTAATCTAATGTGCTTACAACCCTTAGTAGTCAGGAGATTTGAGGAATACTTCATCTAAAGTTTAATTTTAAAAAATGTACCTATAAGTATGAATAAAACAGAGTAAATTTACCTTAAGAAAATTTATGAGTATTCCTATTCAGTGGGTTAATGGTGTTGCTCATAAGGCATAGACAAATTTCAACACTCGTTTTTAAGTTAATTTCAGAATAAACCATTGTTTTTGTATTTGGTGAACTTAGTGAAAAAAATGTCAGTGGAAGTCTTTATTTTTGTTTTTAAGGTTCTTGTCAGCCACCTTCAGTCAGACACGCTCATTACTGTGGAAGAATAAACATTTACATATAGAAATGGAAGGACATGGGTCAATCATTGTATTTCCATTGACATTTTGAACTGTATTGAAGTGCCGTAACATTGTTCTTCCACCCACCCTTCAGCACTGAAGCTTCGATGATCACCTACCAAAAAAAAGTACAGATTTGTACAGAGTCTTTTCCTGCAGGATCACCTCCGATAAGACAGTTGCTTATAACGTCCTCTGCAGCAGCTGCAATATCCTGTGAAGTGGATTACCCAGATTACATTATATTGTTGTGTAATGTACTGGTACTAGGGAATGAGGCTATATTCATTGAAGAGACAGGTTTTATTTCTTTAATCTGCTTTGGCTTCCATAGAACTCTGAATTATCTGAATTCTGAATTATCATCAACTATAAATAACATATAAACGAAGATACCCGATTAGTGAAAAACAGAAAAGATGTGCTGGGGATCTTAATCCAGATCAGCCACGTTAGAGGCGGAGAGGGAAATAAAAGGTCGTTCCACAGGCTGCTCCTGAGCTGGACCATCCGGTTTAGATTTGCCGTGTCCAGTCTGGTTTTCTTTATGTTGCATTGTGCTGAAAGTGCAACATTAAAAATTATAATTGGCTGCCTCCAGGCAGTTCTCTAGGTATGCTAGGGAAGTGTATGTTGCAGGATACAGTGAAAGAGAGAGGTGTGTTACGTGTGAGGAAAGCTCATAGCTATTTTGCTGGAATTGAGCTTTGAATTACATTGGTAAGAGAGGTGACCTTGGGGTTACATGTGTTTAGTTTTCATTGTAAACTTAATAGGCAGAGATCAACTGAAGTGCATAGCTGTACTGGAGGCATTTAATTAAATGTACTGAATCTTTACTTTTCTTATAATTGAAAACTGTCATTTGTAAAGATATTAATCAAATTCACAGTCAATGACTGATCTAATTATGGGCACAGCTCTGCAAATCCAACACGTTTCAGATTTGTTTTAATTGATCAGTCACTCATGCTCATTTGCAGTAGCATGTTAAATTATCGGTTTGACTTGGGAGGAGAGGAGAGTGAACTGAACAACTCATGATTTGTGCAAGTTTCAATTTAATATGCCTTGCAGGGAAATCATCGTTCTACATTCTTCTCATGTATAATTTGCATGAGCCTTATTCATCAGCAGGACTTTCTCAGGGCACAGATGATAATTAATTTGGAAAAGATTTGAGGGAGAGGAGTAAGAAGAGTGGAGTATGTAAGACATAGGTAAACAAGAAATGCTTGTTTGTGATGAAAAACACAAGATTCTTTCGTAAAAGGCTCTAAATTCAGCTTTGTCCACCAGTTTCTGTCTGCATCTTTTATAGGGTTTGCAGGGGAGATGCGCGAGTAGATGCACACCGCTGGCACCTACAGCGCTTGCATAGGATTAAAAAGACAACATGCATCTTTGCCGAAGAGTGCAGCCTGATGCATGACTATGGCACGCCTTTACATGGTTTATCTTATTCCCAGTGGCGTTCTTACTGGTGATGCCTTAAAACTGTTGATAAGGCTCTGTTTGAAAAAGTCATTTGGGCATTAGGTTCCTGTGTTGTATATGTCTTCACTTGCAATAGATGTTATATATTTGAAATGTTATCGGAAATAAAAGTCTTGGGGGAAGCCAGCAACTGGAAGTAAATTGAGCTAAGCCAGATGACTGAGAGAAGACACGAAGGTTTGTCATTGCGTCGCCTGCAGCGCAGAGGAGGATGTTTTCCTCGCAGTCATGTTCAAAAGCAAAAGTAATAGCACAGGCATGTGACAAGGCAGGAGTGAGAGGGGGGAAAGGCTGACCAGAGGCAGCATGGGGACTGATGCGGAGCATACCAGCCCCTTGGCACTGCACAGGGCGGGTTGGAGTGCTGTGAGGAGGAGCTTGGAAACCACACCGTGGTGTTAATGGCATAACTGTACAGCCTTGCCTGCTTTCTTGTGACTTCATCGTTCACCTGAATGGCTTACAAATGTCTCTGTTGCTGCTCACGGCTGGCAGAGGCTGCTTTTTCGTGCTTAGCTTCCCGTTGCCTCCTCAAACAAGTCAGGGCAGAGCTGACAGACAGTAAGCAAAGATCTTCTAAAAACGACTGCTACATCGCATTTCTAATGAAAGTGAAACTGTATTGTCTTTGGCAAAAGGGATGGTTTGCGGTTCTGTCGGGGACCTCATCTTCTCTGAGAACAGCTCAGCAGCAGTTCATAGAGAAGTCTGTTCAAATAAGCATAGGGTAAAGGCTCTTCACTCTCAGTTTTGTCTTAAAAGAAGTGGTGAGTAATTATTTCAGAACAAGACCGCTTCTGGTTGAACTGATGCAACAGCACAATCCAGTTCATCTGTGCCTTTGAAGCCACAACTGTATTTTATATTTCTAGTTTACCTAATAACTGGCCAGTATATGCAGTGCAATGTGGTTCTGTGTGGGACTTCATTTGTGACAACTACGGTACTGCAGTGAACATTTGTAGTAAACAAATTATGACATGAATGGATCTTATTAATCAGCCAATGTTTCTTTTTCGTTAGGGGTCGAACAGGAAGGATCCGTGTCTTATCTTTCAAAACTGGTGTTGTATCCCTTTGTAAAGCACACCTGGAAGATAAATATAGATGTAAGTCAATGTAATTCTTTTGGTTTTACCTCATTTTTAAATTCTGTTTTTATTCCTCCTGTTTATTGCATAAATATTTAAATAGCATACAGAAGACATTCTTTTGGATAGTCCAGATGGAAAGTGTGTTAGTTTGCTCTGTTTTGTACTTCTAAGTTATTTGTTCAGTGTGGGTTTAGGTACTTTAGCACAGTGATCCCCAAACTTTTTTGATTGAACCCCTAGCAGTAAAAAATTTTTGATCATGGACCCCCAACAGATGTATATTTATTTATAAATTATGTACAGGTACTATTGTACTACTATATTATGTACAATATAAAGCATACAAAAAATAGAAATCAAAAAAGGATGAGGTAAAGATGAAATAACCACTATTTTTAAATTTTAAATTCAGTTTATTAACAGTACAAAAATTATTTTTTCACTGCACCCTAGTGGAGTGTCTTGCATACTCACTGGGGTGCAAGAACCCCTCTTTGGAGACCACTGGTTTAGCATACTTTCGTATACAAAAATTCATGTCTACAGGACATCTTGCATTGCACCATTTTACAATAGATTAACTTTTTGAAATGTTTTCCACAATGTGGTCAGGGTCTTAGTGTGTTTAAACATAGTTGCTACCTTTAAATAAATAATAAAGATATGCAAATTTTGCATAGTTTATTAGACCAAATCCTGAAATACTTGAAAAAATTTCACTTGAAATCTTAGTTTTATCTGACTAATGAGTCAGTTCATTAGTGAGGTTAGGATCCAGAAAAGAACTACTGATAAGAGTATTTCTCAGCTTTCTGGTTAAATGAACTGGTATCACTCATTCACGCATTTGAAAAGAAAATGCTAAAAAAACAGCCTTTAGGATTTGACCCAATACCTTAGAAGTTCTTCATCAATTGATATTATTCTGTTCTTCTACTAATGAAAGTTGAGGAACACTAAAGAGAAAACAGACAGTTCCAACAATGGAGTCTGTGCGTGACCATGTCTAATTGGATCAGCTTTTAGGGCAATCACTATGAATGTCACAGTTTAGATCTGTAGTTGTTTCATGTGGGTGCTATGAAAAAGTATTCAGAAGATCTTTTAAGAAAATTACTCAGTACAGGTATTTTTCAAAATTATGTCGTTGAGGATTATCAAAGTTATAAAGGAAAACATTTATTCATGTTTTATAGTCTCCTGCAGTGTGTGTGCACGGTAATGCATAACCCCCCTTTTTAAGGTTGTAGAACACTTAACGTTTTAATGATGGGGAAATTGAAAGCTGAATCGTTTGTGGGAGAGGAAGGAATTATCTCTGCCAGGCTGTGGTCTGGCTTCTCCATCCATCCTGAAGTTGTAGTGCAGTTGCTGTTAGTATTGCTGCAAGTATGCGATGAGTTGCACCCCTTAACATTTTTTCTTTTATTTGTGCAGCAGAGCAGAGTTGGTTGTGCCAGAGCACAAGTCTTCAGGCTTGCAGAAGTGATGGAAGAATTTATCCCCAAATTATTTATTATAAAACCAGATTTGGCAAGAGTGAAATTCATGTAATTAAAAAATAATCCTTTTTTATCCATTCCTTTTATTCCTTCAGAAGAAAACAGGTGTCAAAGCAGCAAACTAGGAAAGTTGTCTCGAGCAGTACCTTTATAATTGTATCCCTGGTGTCAGGTGAAATATTAAGGCAGCTCCAAAAAAAGGGCATTATTTTATTCTAGTTCTCTCTCTCTCTCTTTTTTTTTTTTTTTTTTTTTTTTTTAACTCTTTGAAAAGTAAGAATTTATTCCGGTCATGTATTGTCAACAGAGATACTACCAAATAAATATTTCAGTTAATGGTAACCTGATTTTTCTTATTGTGAACTCTAAAACCTCCTCATTGTATATGTAGTATAACTAATTCCCACCAAATTAAATTGAGCTTACAAAGGGAAATAGTTCCGTCCTGTAAGGATTTTTTTTCTAGAATGATGCTATAACAGAATGTGGCTTCAAGTGACATTTTATTTCTGAAGTGAAAACTTGATATGATGTTAACATGTCCACTGGATGGCAAGTTCTGTCGTACTGTAATGTTTTTATTGCAGTTTAGAATACTCTTGGATTATAAGATTATGATATATCGAAGTTAGGGAGCTCTTGTTTTTCAGTTCAACTTGTCTGAAAGAAATGGATTCTCTGAGTTGTACGTTGATTGCTGAGACTTGAAAATGTGCTGTATGTTGTATGAGATTATTTTACTGTTAAACGATATTTTTAAAACAGTTATGTTGTTGTGGCTCAATGATCCTGCTGTTTAGTTAGCTGTGTTATAGAATCACAGCTGCTATTATCAGTAATGCCACAGGTGCTGTGTTAGAATGGCCTTTCTTCTATGGTACAAGCCAATAACGCTATTAAATTGTCACTAGATTGCATAGTTAACAGAAAAAAAAGTGTTTGTGGGAAGTGAAGCAGCCAAACTGAAGACGTATTTGTGTTCGTGTCCACCAAGGCTGTTGACCGCACTCGCCATCCTTTGAAATGGTGCAAACTTCCGCACGATTTGCCTCATCCCAGTAATGATGCTTTAGCCCTGGTGTCTTTTTCCTTCCTCCAGACCTGTTCAAGCAAGTGGCAAGCTCCACCGGCTTCTGTGACCAGCGCCGGCTGGGACTGCTGCTGCACGACTCCATCCAGATCCCTCGGCAGCTGGGGGAAGTGGCCTCCTTCGGGGGCAGCAATATTGAGCCGAGCGTCAGAAGCTGCTTCCAGTTTGTGAGTTCGTGTTTGCTCGCTGTTAGTTTTCTGATTTTATTTTGTGTCAAAGTAGCCTGTCCGTTCTGAAGATGACTGAAAATCAGGAATAAGGATCAGGGTACTGAGAGTCGTTTAATGGTGGTGGTCACTGGTGTATTAAACTGTTCCTTTGATGAGAGGTATTTGAATTAGCCTCTTTCTCTGGCTGTGGTGGGAGAAGCCCAGATTATGCTGTTATCCAGACAGCAAATAATTGTCATCAAGGCTTATATTGTAACTGAACCCTGCAAAAAGTTTAAGTCTTTGTTACAGCAGCTCCTGGTTTTACAATTTTTTATTGCCAGCAGTAGATCACCATTTATGGCTGCCATATAGGTGAACAGCAGTGGTTAATCTAAATTTTGGGTACATACCAGTGACAGCCAGGTGCCCAGGGGAGCGATAGGAAAGGAGTGACTGCCTGCAGTGCTGTCTACAGGTGAGGAGAGGAGTGCTCGAAGAGCTCCTTCCAGTGCTTGAATGGATAATGCCAGTTTTCTTTAAAGAGTACTGAAAGAATTTCTGTCCTGTCTGTTGAGGAATACACGGCAAACTGGAGGCTCTATTTCAAACTTGTAAATTATTTAATCTGGGGAGGAAGACAGTTAAGGGAATTATTCATCCTTATCCTAACCACCAGCAGAATGCACAAGATGAAGACAGCTGCTTAATGAAAAGGTAGAGGAGGGGAGGTAATGTATGGTCTGTGATTAACTCTCAATGGATCTTCTACATTACAATGGAAGAAATGCTCTTTTCTCATCCCCTAAGTGTCCCTGGGGGATTTTTTGTTTGTTTGTTTGACTGGGGGTGGGGGGAGTTGTTTGCTATTTTGCCTGCTGCTCAAGTTTCATTATGAAGTAGTTTCAGTTCTGTAGTAAGCAAAACACAGCAAGTTTTTTTCAATGAATATTAATGATTGGAAGTAGTCTTACCCACAGTGAATATGAAAAGAGTCTTATTCTAAAATCACCACAAACTTCAGTTGTGATGGGACGATTACTTTGTGCATTTTTTAAACTTCTTTTAACAGATTGATACTGCAGGATTCACATTTTCTCATTTCCATCATTCATATCTTGACCTTTTATAATTCTAATCTGTATTTGATGCCATTTCCAAATTAATGTTTTATAGGGCCATATCCTGGGTGGATAAACCATCGTGATAAAATATGAGTGGTATTGTTGATAGCTGGCTTAGACCCTGCTGTGGCTTTCAAGCCTCGAGCTCCGTGTTGGGCTTTCGAGTGAGACCAACACAAAATGATGCCACAGCAAATCCATGGTCAAAAGCTCGTTTGTGCAAATGACCTTCCTCAGAAATTAGGACTCATTGGATCCTGTCATTTTCCCAAGTGAATGACAACAGCACTTAGAACGCTATTGAAAAACTGATAAGGAAAGTGACCTTGGAATCTGACGAAACCATGTTCTTTTGGAAATGGGCCTGCCATTCTATATGTTTAGACTCAGAAAAAAACCAATAAAATTCATAGTGATGGAACACACAAAACCAGTTTTTATAAAGTAGGAAGATGACCTTGGAATAAAAGTTTATTTGAATAGAATGAGTTAGCAACATTGCCATTAGAAATGAAGACACACTAGCAGGCCGAATGCTGTATCGCATCCAGCTGCCGGCATTTCTAGAAACAGCCCAAGCACAGCTGAGCACAACCCTTGACGTGTTCATAAATCGGGACATCAGAAAACCTGAGGTTTCCTTCTCTTCCCTGCACTGAAAAATAGATTTTCTTCTTACCTGCAGCAGGAGGAATTTCATCCTCTCTTTTTCTTCTGGGCGAAGCCTCATTTTAACTTGCAGGATGGGAGGGTGGTTTCTGACCTGGATTGCAGCAGAACAGATGATCTGGGGGGACCAGAAAGAGGGAGGGAGGGTCGACAGAGGCGGGGAAACATTAAATGGGCAGGATAGAGTCCTAGGGAGAGGAGCAGAAATCCAAGCATAGGGAGAGCCCTGGTGGAGGGGAAGGAAAAGGAACTAAGGAGTGGAAAAATAAGGGCCGCCCTTCAGGAACAATGGGAAGAACAGTAGTAGGAATAACAGCGATGAAGGAAATGGTAGTAGGATGAGGCGTGAAAGAAAGGAGCAGCCAGGAATGGAGATGGGGGAAGAAATAAGATGAGACCTTTCCAGTGGAAGGGGAGGAGGGAAGCAGAGACGTCTTTTTGGTGTAGGATGGTGGTGCATGGGGGGCACGAGGGTCCCCAGGCTGGGGAGGCAACGCAGAGGGGCCGGGGCAGGAGCAGGGAGCAGCCTGGGAAACAGAACGGCTGGAGGAGCTGGATGGCCGAGGAGGATTGCACGGGGCTCCTGGCGGCCTCCTTTTACTGAAGTGAGATAATTCAATTTTTAAAATATTGTAGGGATTCATAGTTTACATTGCTGTGCGAAAACTAAATTAAGTCTTTCTTTGTACGCCCACGGTGAGGAATGCTTTTTCTTTGGGGTTTTTTTTCTTTCTTTTTTTTTTCCTTTCTTTCTAGTGATGATAAGCCAGCAATAAATTGCAGTTATGTCAGTCTGCAACAGATGTGTGCTTCAGAAATGGCTCTCCCAGCCCCCTTAGGTTAGGTGCCCTGGCAACGGCCTTGCCTGTCTGCACAACAGCAGAAAAAAAGGGGATGTTTACTGTTCCCGGCGATAACAGGGGAAATCTCTCCTGCTTTTCCATCTGAAGTGCAAGTCCTTGGGAATGAGGGTTGGGGAGGGCAGGCTTCCCAGCCTTGCTGTTGACAGCAGCCTGTCCGCTGCCTGCTCTGGCCAGTGCTGCCAGCTCCCGGGGAGCGGGTCGCCTCGTCTCAGGCGGCTGCTGCCCTGGCAGTTTTCATCCCCTGGCCCCGACTTCTGGTTTCCCATAGTTCTCCTCGTATACAGGAAGGTACTGATAGTAATTGTTGGGAGAGAAAGGATATTATGGGACTCTTCCTATGCAGGGTAGGGGGATGTAATTTCTGCTTTGAGATTTTAAAGAAAAACTATTTTTAAGCGAGAGCAAAGAGCTTGTTTTAATGGCCTTTTGAGGACTGTATGGTTCTGCCTGGGCTCGGGCTGCATCAAAGCAATGTAAATGTCCATGAAAAATGGAGTGAATTCAGTATTACTGCAGTGTGAAAGCACTTTCCTTTTAGTTCTGTGATGGGTATGTCTTTTAAGGAAACAGGATAGGGAATTGATATGGACTGAAGGACACATGCACTGTGTTTTAATCACAGTGGAAAATTATTAATATGCTTTCCTTGTATAGTGTAAATAGGACCTAGGAATTCATATCACTGCCTTGGATAAGTTACTGTGACATTGGGACGTTTAAGAAATGTGATGCGAAAAACAGAGTGCAGCTCAGATGACAATGTCTCTTGCTGTTTCTCAATAAAATTTTAGGTATTTGGTTCTTGGTTATAAACTGCTTGAAATATATTTTCTTCCAGGCATGTACTTGAAGTGGAGTACTTGATGTGAAAAACTACTACAGGTGAAGCTAAGAAGTAGTAAAATACATACAGTTAATTCATACCTGTATTTTAAACCTTCTTGTTTCATTTCACTTTGGCAGAGGAAAATATTCTAATATTCTGTGTTGTATAGTCTTCATTTCTAGGTTTGTACTTGGATCAATGATAAGGCAATATCAGCCTGGTTTTTACAACCACTTAACTGTGTCCAAATCCAGTGTATTTACTCAGACAAATAAAAGCCAAAACAGGGGCATGTTAGTCCCTTTAGGTGGAGTTTGGGTATTGCAAATCCTGGGCCAGGACCCTGATAGTAATTTTGGCCATAAATGCTGTGATTTGAATTGGCTGTGCAGTTGTTTTGTATGGGGTGGGTTGGTTGTTGGGTGGTTTTTTTAACAGTTAGGAAATATCAATACTTTGTACAAATAACTATACATAGTTATATAGAGGTCTATATGAAAATAACGTACAAATGCAGTGTTACTGTTGAGGGACTCAATATCTTTTGAGAGATCCAGGCAGCCTTTTTTCTATTCATAGGATATTTCTTCTTTTGGCTCTAACAGGAGGGAGCTGGCCTAAGGGAACTAGCAAATCCTTCCTCAAGCTGCTGTGCTGTAAATGTCATAAAACAGCAATTCTGGTTTTATTTCAGCAGGATTTTATGAACCTGTGCCTGACTTTGGGAGGCACTTTTGTGAGTCCTACAAGTGAACTGCTTTAAAGAGCTATTTTAAAATGGTTTAGGGGATGGGGGATGGGGAGCAGGGAGATGGCGTTTTTCAAGTGTGGGTGATACAAAACTGTACACTATTTCACTTCTGTGTTCATGGTTTTTTATTTTATTACTCCTTGCCATAGCACTAAAAAGATTGACTGGAGTAGTCAATGCAATCAAGTGTAATGCAAGGGGTCAAAGTAATGATCTTAAGGATTTGCTCCAAGGGTTGAGGCAGATTTAAGCAGTTTATCACCCAAAGTTACCTTTATAATAATCCTCTCTTGACCATGAAACAGCACTAGCCTCAGAAACAATAAATTCTTGACTTTTGTTTTCTTACCAGCCAGCAATGGAGAGAACACGAATGTACTGAGAAAGCCACTCGAGTGGAAGACAAGGTTGAACAGGGTTTGGTTTGACTGGGGAGTCAGGGCTGCTGTTCATGGCTTGCTCTGCATTTTTAAACTTTCAACGAGTAATGAGAATCCCATTCCTCAGTTTGGTTTGTCCAAAATAGTATTTACCTAGACTAACATAAAGCTTTCCCTCCCAGATGAAAAACATCATTAAATTAACAATGTTAATTTATTTCCAATTAATTTCCTACACTGCACATAAACAGAATACAGCTCATCAAAAGTGTTATCAGAAATTTGTGCTCTGTTGGCTAACTCTGTTTAAAACGATACCACATCATTCACGTAAAATCACAACAGAATTTTGGAGCATATTTCATATTACGGATAAAGTTAATATAGCATGTAATATTTTTTTAAACGACTAGGTGGAAGAAGAGGGGGTAAAAAATGAAAAATCCGACTCCCAAGTATTGTATAAAGATGCAAGCACCACCCAACTTCCTATTCCTCTATTGTTTCTGCAAAATAAATACTGAAAAACAGATGTCTGGAACATAATGAATTTGAAAGTCCCCCATAAAAAATCGTTACTTGTAAGCTGGAAAGGGCTTTATGAATTTACTTAATGATTCACTCTATTACTATAAAAACTGGGAGTTGCACAGAAATGTGTTCAAGAGAAGAACCATTTATATTCTTTACAGCTTGATCTTGTTGGTTGAGATACGAACTGTATGAATTCAGACTTCTTCCCCTTACATAAAATCTTCAGCTGCTGCCTTTACCGGATTTAGAGATTATATAAAAAATCGTAATAGCAGCTCAGGGAACAGTCGAGAACTGTCTGTCCTATACTGACTGACCCTGACGAGCTTTTCTCCACGTGGCTTTAAATCTTTGTGTAATATAATTCGGAACCAGTTCTGATACATTTTAATGCACCTAATCTTTCTGAGCACAGGTTTTGTACAGCCAGCCTGTGGAGCTCTGGGTAGGCAGCTATTGGGACTGCTGGCAATCGACAGTGACTGCAAAATTAAAATAGATCTTTGGATGTTACAGAAAGTCTTTCATCACTGCAACGTTTCCCTGCAAATTTAAAGCAGCTACAAGTAGAGAGCAGCACTTTGAGCGGCTCATTCTTATTCTGACTGCAGCTTGCACTGCAGCATTTCCATACACTTCATGTTTTTCTATTAGAAATGGCATATTAAAGAAATCCTCACAACATTTTTTGGAGGCTTAGAGGACCTCTATATAGAAAGTGTAGTCTACTAGGCAGGGTAATGGTTTGCCAGTGTAGTTCCTGGCTGATGCTGGCCCACTGAGTGAGCCACAGAATGTCTCCCCCAGACCCTTTACTGCCCTGGCTGCTAGCTGAAAAATAGACATATAGTGATCATATTTTATAAATATGCCTCTCTCTTAGGAGAGTTCTAGAATTAATTTAATTCTGTTGAATTCACTGATGTCCTGCAGCAGTAGGCAGTATCCGCTGTTCCAAACTAATTCTGTTGGCAGTGTTGGCTGGATTTTATTGTACTTTTGATTTTTCTCTCTTTTTTTTCTTTGGGGGGTTTCTTAAACACTGTAGCTACATGAAAAAAGCAGAGGTCTAGGGTTTAATGCAGAAGTCTTCAAAAATATTTCAGTGTGTGGAAAAAAAAAAAAGTTATTCCATTTCATGTAGGACCTGTAGCGAGTATTAAATTGTGAGGGATTTTATCTGAATAACTGTAGATATATATGTTATGGTTTGATGGTTTTACCCCAACATCCAAAAAGGATGTGTATGACTGCACTAGAAATCCATATATGGTGATCTTAAATGCAATCATTAGAGTCTTTAGAAGGTTTCCCAAACTAGCATCTCAAGAAGGAAGCCCTAACCAAAAATCTGTTTGTTTCTGATTAACTAAAGTATTGCAGCAGCATTTTAAGTCAATTTTAATGCAATGCATTATTCAGCAGATATGCTGACTGTTTTTTACCACATCTTTCTTGTGGCCAGGGGTTCTGTTTAAAGGCTTTGTGTTTTTCTCAGTCTTCAAGTATTGATCAGTTAATTTGTTTGTCAAGATTATAAACAGTGTTAGTTTTAAAAAAAAACAAAACCAAAACCACACAAGTAATTGGTTTTCCCTATAGCTCTCTCTCCTTTAGATCAGTTACATTATTTTCTCTCCGGATTCGTTGCTAGCATTTTTTGTTGCATAAGTTTTTAGCTAGGTCATACTAAACTCAGATTTCATGAGAAACTGGAAGAGTAACTGAGAGCAAGCAGAAAAATCCCCAGCACTCAATCCCCTATTCATCTCGGTCCATGTACATGATACATTAATGCTTATTACTTATTTAAATGCTTCAAATAGGTTTGGAACCACAAAGGAAGACAGTCTGCCTTGTGAAGTTTGAAATGTAAAAGACTGGCCCACTGAGGGCTGTAGTTGAAAGCCCAGAGAAAAAGGAAAACAGAGGATTTAAATATATGCAGCCCATAAATATGCTGTTTCTGTTGGGTAACATGGAAGGAAATGTCTCAAGGAATTTGAATTAGCACTTAGTGACAGTTTAGAGAAATGGAGCGGGACAGTATCCAGCTTCATCGCTTGGGCTGTTACCCGCACAGACCAATCCTTCTCTCTCCAGTCCTCCCTGCCAGAGCCCTTCGCTGTTTCCACCTGATCCAGCACCTCACTTTCAGCGCTCAAACCAGCTCCTAGGTTCTCAGATAGCCCGTTTTGTTCTGGCTTCACACCACCCTGCGTGCCAGAGAGACCTTTCCTGTAAACATTGACTCTGTCTCACTTCACTGCTCTCCTTAAAATCCCCTTTGCTGCTCTTTGCCTTTGTTCTGCACCGTTCTTTGCAGTGGCTAGTCTGCTGGTGTGATCTGACCTCTGCCCGTGCAGATGGATCACTGTTGTCCCCTGTGGCCTTGTGTTTTTTATCTCTTTGTTGTTTCTTTTTCCATACTGTAGGTGCTGCCAGATAGGGACAATATATCATTTTTTGGTGTGTGTATGGTGCCTGCCGCAATGGGATTCAGCTCTATGACTGAGCTGCCTCGAAGTTAACGTAGAAGAGATACCTGAAATAATCACGCTGGTTAGCATGTGATGGGACCGCAGCAGAGGAACGGGGCTGCTGGGCAGCGTTCGTAGGCTCGTCTGCTGTTGGCAAAAAGGCAAAAGTGGGAAGCCATGGCATATGAGGCTCAGTCGTATTCTGTTGGACAAAACTATTGTGTTTGCAGGCAATGATGGGAAATTTAGAGATGGTATGGTGAGAAGAGGGATTTTGAGGCATTTAAGGAGGCAGAGTTTACATGTTCAACAACAGGCTTGAGAAGGGATTTGAATGATTTCCTTACGTGTGCGTTTTGAAGAAAGGTCAGTATGATAATAATGAAGGGTGTTAAGGAGAAAGGAATTTTCATCAAAAGACGTGCAATTTTTAGGGCTCTAATAACACAAAATGTTTTTAAAATGGGTGAGAAGCAGTGCTATGCAGGCTCAGATAAGAGAGATGGGAAACATGGGATCAGGCATCAAAGGTCATCCTGTAAGTGGATGATTTTCTCTGTGACAGAGTACATGGTAGTGCTGTCTATTGTAACGGAATAAGAGAAAGAGATTTGAGACTTTAATGATGGTTTTCAGTTCCTGGCTTGAAGGTGGGATCCTGGAGATTTTTTTTATTTTTTAATTATTTTTTTTAATGAATGGCTGGACTGAGGGAAAAGCTGGAGTATATTCAGGGAAAAGATACGGAGTAGGCGGGAAGCAAATGGCTTGAACTGTTAATTAGCTGGTAGTAGACAGATCGTTAGCGCTCAGCACCTGTTTTTCTTCCCCTGTGTTACAGGCCAACAACAAACCGGAGATCGAAGCAGCCCTCTTCCTGGACTGGATGAGACTGGAACCGCAGTCCATGGTGTGGCTGCCCGTCTTGCACAGGGTGGCTGCTGCTGAGACCGCCAAACACCAAGCAAAGTGTAACATCTGCAAGGAGTGCCCGATTATTGGATTCAGGTACAAACTCACTCCCTTTCTGCCATGTGTACTACTGCTTGATGGATCAAGAGCTCTGCTTGTTTCCAGGCAAATCATGCACTTGATTTTATGCATGTTGTTCAGGGCAAAAACAGTTGTGGTGGGACTAAGGGAGGTGACAGAGTACAGTGATGTGTGAGTTGAAGAGAACAAAAATCACCCATCAGTTAGGAGATGGCCCTTCCTCTGTGTCCCGGCCTTTCCATGCCTCAACCGAAGTGTTGGTGGATTGCACAACTAATATGGTTTGCTTTACGTTCAGTGTGTCCTATACATGCAGTTACATTTTCTGAATGGGATCCTAATGAGTTGCTTTCTGTCATGGTATAAAGTGAGGAAGTGCCTTGAAAATTTGCAGACGTGTAAATCTACATGTGCGTTTCTCAGAGAAAGAATGTTGTTGGTGGAACATTAACCTGGAGTGGGGGAAATGTTACTGGTCTACTTAAACATCTGCATCGACACCATGGTTACTACGGCAGTGAATAAGTCACTGTGTGCTAAAATGGCTGTGTGTTGGTATGCCTGTTAAGAATCCACTTAATGGCTAAGTAAATACTCACTTTCAATTATGCCTGGACTTGTTTTATCACTTTGCTTCGCAATAGCTGCTTTGTATGGTTTCTGTCCTTTTTATGCACGGTCGTCTTTTACCATTGGCATTTCTCCTTCTATGGTATTGTGGTGTTCACAAAGAGCTTTCTGTAATATTGTTTCTAAAACCCAGACAGAAAACAGCAGCAACCAGTACCACATAGAAAAGCCATCGTTTTGCTCTAACCTGGGAGAGTATGAATGTTGCTTTTATGCATGTAGTGGGGCAGTGCTTTCTGCTATGCAGTCTCACAGGCAGTGGGAAACGGAAAATAATGAAGGTATTGCTTTGTTTTGAATCTGGGGTTTTCTTCGGTGAGGCTGTTCCTCTAATCATCTAAATTCTTCTCCTGCTTTTATTCTCCTTGAATATCTTAACTGGGAAATGATAAATATCACTGAGGAAGAGCTAGGGATGGGATATGAGTAGTTCAACACATCCACAGAGTCTAATTTTCCCATTCCCAGATGCAGTTTGTGAACTACTGAATTACTTAGACAGTTTTGTATAAACAGCCAAAGATAAGTAGGTGGAATTGAAAAATGTGGCACTTGAAAAATCAAAGGATGGCAAGTGAATGGATAGTCTGTAGTGAGCATCAAGAACTTGGGAAGTGGACACTGGAGCTCTGTGTTTGCGTCTGATTTTACTTGACTGATCTTATCTGTCTTTTAAATTTATGTAACAAATCTATTATCATGATAGTAGAATCTGTCTGTCGCAGATTATTTCTCTGGCTTTGCAAGTTATTGAAACCCTGCATACACACTTGACAAAAAGATAACTGTATTGGAAGGCTTTTAGAAAGCTAATACTGTGCGCCTCAGTACGTGTAAAACAATGTTCTTTTGAGGTCATTGTGACTGAACTGCTTCGCATATTTAGAACAAGACAACCCTTATGCCTCCGGCTCTTTCAAGCACTTCAGCATAGCAGATACAACAGTTAGCTGCCTCATAGAGCTGATGAGATTAAATAACAGCCCGAAAGTGCCTTTGGAGTTTCGCATGGATGGAATGCCATGCAGGAAAATAGTCTTGATAGAGGTGCTAGGAAGGACACAAACAAATTTCTGCCTTGTATGCAGCAGTTAGGAGTTTGCTGGAGTGACTTGTTGAGGAGGGCTTTACTTACTTGAATTTTACTTCCTCAGCACATCCTGTGTTAAGAACTGTGGTGAAGAGGGAAAGAACTGAAATTAGCATTATAGAAACAAAAAGCTTGGTGGTGTCTTTTGTATGTTAAGAGAATGTGATTGCGTAGAAGTCTTCGCTGTTGCCCAGTTAAAAATTTTTCTGAAGACTCAGCTCTTTGATAAACATCTGAGGCAGCACTAGCCGTCTCTTGGTGGCAGAGGAGCATTGCCCGGCATTGCACCCTGTGTGACATCTCAGGGAAGAACTTACTTGACACAGAAAACTTGACAAGATGATATGAAGCATTCCCATATGAAGCTCTGAGGCCGTGTTTTTTTTTCCTCCTCTTTTAGGTACAGAAGTTTAAAGCACTTTAACTATGACATCTGCCAAAGTTGCTTCTTCTCTGGCCGTGTTGCAAAAGGTCATAAAATGCACTATCCTATGGTGGAATACTGCACACCAGTAAGTAGCTGTTTACTGACCCTTACTGTCCCTTCTTATGTAGAAAGGAAAAACTTCATTTCCTATGTGCAAGGTAATGGAGCGTTTGGGTGCCTTTTCTTTCCCCCTCTATAATTAAATCACCTTTCACATACTATACATGCCAGCAATTTCTGATGCTTACTAAAGGATACTCCAATGGTTTGAAGTAAATTGAAGTTCGTTGTACAATGCTGTGTCATAATCTATTATTGCACACTAATGACTTGTTCCATGTTCAATGCCATAGTTCACTTTATGGATCTTGCAGGAAGCCTGTGATTTGTGTGAATACTCATTCATGTCTTAGGTTGGAGTGTTTTCTCCATATCAGTGTGAAATTTTTCTTCCTTTCCTCAGCAAGTTGCTGCTTCACATGTTTTACCCCCAACACTATGATTACATTTTTTAATTCTTTACTATTTAGTGGTACCTTTGTATTGTATGACCACTTCATGATATACCAAGGAAGCTCTCGAGAGTAGCAAGCAAAAATCTTCATTTTTGAAGACTGGAAGCCAGGGTGTTCCATGCCGAGCAATGCAGATCTGCTGCATTGGTGGTGTGGTGAGGGTCTTCACCCTTATTTCACAGCTCTCAAAAGGGTTGCTTTTGCATAAATATTTCTTTCATACCAGAGAGCTGGCAAAGGAAATTCCATATTACTTTCTTGGTGTGCTCCTTTTTCTTTTTTGGCCACTCGTGACCAGTGCAAAGGAGCATAAAGTAGAGAATCTTTTAAATTGTCCTTCCATGATGCAGCATGACTGAGCTTTCAGCTACCTTCGCTATTGTTTGTGGTGGTCTTGAAGCAGTGCATTCTCTGGTTATCATTCCCTGGTGTGATGGGATGGTCCCTAGTCTTGTAGTTTCATCTGCAGGTCAAACGCAAATGGTGAAATTAAAGCATCAAAATTAAACATGGGCTAGCGTCGTAAAATTATATGAACTGTCTTTACATCTTCATCCAAAAAAAAAAAAGACATGGCCAAAATGAAGTAAAGACTCTCAGCTTTTGTTAGAAACTTAAAAAATATTTTCCCCTAAAATATTATAGTCAAGCAAAACTGGTATTTTTGTTGGCTTTAGTTTATGGATATTTATTTGCATCATCTGTCAACTTTTACTGTAGCATTTAAATGGCGGTATTTAATATGAATCTGCAAGGGCAAGTAACGAGCCTTTGCTAGCTTTTTGTCGGTATTCATTGGCTGCTGCTCTTCAGCGTCGTCCCCCAGGGGCCGAGGTTACTGGAAAGGGCAGTTTGCCTCAACTGCTGCACAAGTCAGAGGGAAGTGCTGGTGCTGCCTGGGCAGGTCTGAACAGACTTCTCCATCGCAGGCATTCCTAGAGCAGAATCTCATGATCTGAGTCGTAGGCAGAGGAGCGACCCACCGACCGGGTTAGAGCATTCCTTCCAGCTGCAGCTGAATGCCTCCTTGCTGAATTGGCTGAGGCTTTGTTTTGCAGTTTGCCACTCGTATTCTTGCTAATAAGTGACGTGGGAGATTTGTGAATGGTGCACAGAGTCCGCAAACCAACATCTTGCTACTACTTTTTTAACCTGTTGATAAGACATGTTTTGAGGAGAGAAACAAAAAAAGATTGTGAGACACCCTCGCGGCCTGCAGCTACTCATTGCAACACAGAGTTCAGCAGGTTTCTGTTCTCCCTAACAAATTACTAATAGGCGAACACAGTGGTGAACAGAAAACCTGCAACCACATCCACATTGCTGGATCAGAATAAAGAACCATTCACAGCCAGTACATTTTTTTGTGAATCCTGAACTCCAGCAGCCCGTGCTAATGTGCTGTGCCTGGCTGCACCAGCAGCCAGTTGAATTAGAGAAGGATTAACTGGGGGGGGGGGGGGGGGGGGGGAGGTGAATGTGACGCACAGCAAGCCCTGATCTTTTTTGTGTTGCCGCTATTCAAAACATAAACCCAAGTGCTGTGTGACTGAACAAGACATCCACTGAAGCTATCGTGTCTAGTATGTTTTCTAAACAATGTTTTTTAAATTAATGAAAAGGGATTTGCTGGTGGCAGAGGATTTTTTCCTTTTCCTCCAGACAGATCTCTCACCTTAAAACGCATTTTGGCAGACAGAAGACATTGTGATGCCTTCTTTAATATATCTTTGCAGTAGCTAGATGTACACAATGAAGTGTTTTGATATTTTTGTTCCCCCTCCCTTTTACTTCCAGGAAATCTTGGAGCACTGCAGTCTTTAATTCTGCACGGGGAGATTTGAGAACTCATGCTAAATATCTCTGGGATGTGATAATTTTTCCTCTCCTGCAAAAGGCTGAGGCAGAATAAGGGCAAAGCAGTTCCCTGATTTTCATTTAGACAGAAAAATTGCAACAATTATTTCTGAAAGCAACACAACTTGATTTATTGTTCAGAGAGGGGTGACTTTTAAAGAGGTTTCAAATAAAGCATAAAAGACAACTTCTAGACTAGGATTTAAATGTAGGATCATTTTTCTCTTTGGATTTAACGAACAGCGACACATCAGCATAAAAACCACCTTGTTAGACGGAAACGTGTCAAACCCAGATACCTGTCTAGAGCTAGTGTTTAAGGCCAAGGCAGAGGTCTGGGGTGAGGATTCAACAAGGCACTTTTTTAAACCAAACTGGGAAAAGTCAGATAGTATAAAGTTTTTCTTACGTGAATAAGAACAACTATTTCTTATGAAATAGTTTTGGTTTCGGAATAGTTTTGGAACATGCTTGACCCAGCTGCCTATGTATTGCTTTGATTTAAGAGAGCTGGGATGCTGAAACACCACTGTTTCTTCCTTGTAAACCAGTTCTGCTGAGAATTTTGTTTCCAATGATTTTACTCTGAAAATAACGTGTAATAAAACATCTGTGGACTAAATCAGAAAGTTTGGCTGAAAATAGCCTCAGTTTATCCTCTTGTCTACATAATAATCACATTTTCTTTGCCTTTCTTGTGCTTCTTGAACACTTTTTAAGTGGCAGTTGGATTATATGAGAGGTGCCTGGTGCTTCTAGTTGTCGCTAGAAGACATATTTTCTTCTTGGGATTCTTGTGCTACCAGCTAGATTGCGATATTTCTGTGCAAACACCATTTTATTGTTTAGTTGTCATGCAAAAAGCTCAGGTGAGCAAGTGGGGGGGGAGGTAACAGTCCTAGAAAGGTTCAAGTGAAGAACTTTCTATTGTTAATCATATCTGAAAACAATTTGAATTACAAACAGATACAACGGGAAGTGATCACAACACTGAAAACAGGCAAGGCAGGAACAAGTCGTTCTAAACGGCACAGGTGAAGAAACTGGACAGAAAGCTGTGCTTAATCCATTTAAACCAAGACTAAATATTGAAAGTTTTTCTCTGTGCCCAGCTGATGTGCTCTGCGTGCTCTCCTGATGCTGACTGGCTAGGAGCTCTCCTAGCAGGCATTGCCAATGGCATTTGGCAGAGGGAATTCCCTCCTGCTGGGGCACGCGAGGCCACCTCCATAAATCCCATTTCCAGAGTCCTCTGGGTGGTCCGGGCATACTTAATCCCGCCCTTCCCCAAAATGTCTTTACTTCTGATGTGTTGAGGAAGTGATACTTCATATTATCAAGGATTATCTCAGTTTCTTGAAAATACAGATGCTGCTGTACTCACTGTAGGTTCTGCTGGGTCACTTCTCTGCCAATCATTGCTTACACTGAATTTTCCTACCAGCCAGGCTGACCGGAAAGACAGCCAAATTCTTTCCAGCTTTACATGAAGCTTGTAGGTGTTGTCAGTACAGGGATAATGTTTGTCCTTTCTCTTAATACATTTCAGTCTTTCTGGAGATTGTTTTTCAGGGCATCCTTAATTTTTCTACCCAGGCAATTGTTTTAAAATACACACATCTGTCTTTCAGTGGCTCTGTGAAGCTTGAGTTGACTGATAGATCCCAGCACCTCCTTCCTCTCTAAATAGAAGCCATAGAACTCATTAAAAGATGTCAGAAAGATTAACTTTTCCCTCATTTCTTTCCTTCAAATTAGATACGCTGGAGGAGCAATATCGTTATGTGGGTCAGGAAGAACTTAATTTACTGTAGAAGAGCAGTATTGCAAAGTCGAGTGTCTCTGCGAGGTGCAGCCCGACTAAAGTAACTCAAATCTTCCATTAAAATTCTTCAGAAAATCGCCCAACTCTTAATCAGGCTCGCAAGAATTCTCGCATCTTCCCAGCAGACATCCTTTGAACTCTTCCTGGCTCATTCTGGTCTTTAGGAGACTAATTCCACTTCACACTCCTCTGCTGGTCTCTACAGCAGCAAGGAAAGCCGACTGCAGGCAAGGGAGTAGGAAACTTTGTGCAAATTGTACTCTCCTCAGGGTATTGATCTTAAATGCCTGCTGGCTTCAAGTTAAACAGGTGCAGGAAGAAATAACTGATCTAAGAGCTTTCAGCAGCTCTCACCTGCTTTTTATTTGTCTTTGATCAAAATATTAACGGCAGAGGAGACTGAGAAGGGACACTGGAAAGACAGCGTACTGAGAGTATGGATCTGACTTCCGTGGACTGACAGGTCCATGAGATGTAGATGACAAGTGTGTGGTAAGAGTCAGGCTCCAGCCAGCGAAGCAGCTAGCTGGACACACGGACCAGCTGTGTACCCTCTGTTACGGCCATTTTAGGGCTGAATAAAAGCAGGCAGAGAGTTCCCCGAGCCAGATGAGGAAATGACAAATTCTTGTCTAATTAGTGCTTGTTGTCTTGAGATCACCTGAGATGAGGCATGACCCTGTCAGGGGGTTTTGGAGCTTCCCTTTTTCCTTCTTCCTCTCCACTAGCAGTGTCGCTGTGTAGTACATTGTAAGGTGACAGTGATAAATAACTTTTGTGGTTTCGGAGGTCAAGCCGTTGGCAGCTCTGCTTGATGTGGCCACAGCTCTTCCAAGTGACCCAGCAAAGGAAGAGGCAACCGAAAAAACCCGTAATAAGCTCATGAAAGATGATTTCATTGTGATTTGTGGCTTTCAGACAACTTCAGGAGAAGACGTCCGTGACTTTGCCAAGGTACTAAAAAACAAATTTCGAACAAAAAGATATTTTGCAAAGCACCCACGAATGGGCTACCTGCCTGTGCAAACTGTCTTGGAGGGAGACAACATGGAAACGTGAGTAGCTCTAAAGTGTCTAAGTAGCAATTCATTTGGTATGCTCTTTGAGCTCCCCAGCTGGTGCCAACCCCTTCACTTCCTAAATGCATAAAGCCTCCTTATTTCTTTCATTTCTGTTAACCTCGGCTGGCAGGAAAACACAAGCTGGGATTCCAATTGCCATTGCCTTTATCTGGTTTAACCTGCCCTTATACAGGAACTTCAACTTCGGTTAGTAGAAGAGAAATACTTACAGTCTTAGTGACAGCCTTATAAACTTCTAAGTTTGATATGGCAATTTGGAGACTAATGATCTCTTCATTAAAATTTTATTTTCTTCCAAATGGGTATCTTTCCGTGGTTCCATTTTTTTAATTAGGCTACTGTGTTTGCAAGCTTTCCAGCTGATTTCTTCTTTTCTCACCCTATAAATTTAGTCTTATTAAATGGCTTTGATGTCTTTATGGAAAAAAAAAAATGCAATAATGATGCACATGGAGTAATCAATGAGTTAACCAAGTTCCCTTTGGTTTTTTTTACAAGTTTAATCTGTTTAATGGCAATTGCATGCAGCTTGTTCTCGCTTGCTCTCTTTCTCTCTCCTTTAATTTTAGATTTTAATTTTTTTTTTCTCACTTTTTGGTTGGTTGCACTTCGCAGTCATTCATGTTGGTCTGTTGGATTTCCATTTTTTGGTTGTTGTGATTTTTTTTTTTTTTTTTTAAAACCTTTCTGTAATTATTTTGCTGCTGAGTTTCTTCTGCCTCTCTCTTCACCTCCTCATTTTTTGTCTTGCAGTCCTGTTACTCTGATCAACTTCTGGCCAGTAGATTCTGCGTGAGTACTTTTGCTGAAGTGTGCTGCTGCTGCTGCTACTGCTGCTGCTGCGTTCCCTCACTTTTTTTTTAAATTTGTTTCTTTGTTTGTTTTACATAAGTTCATTTCCTTCTTTCTTTACGATTATTTTCTTTGGTGCACTCTCTGAAGGAATGTTTTGATCCTGAATGAGTAGAATGGGATAAATCCAGGATTTCCCAGCAGTCGTGGATTGTGTACTGTGTACTCTTTCTGGAGTATGTATTTTCATTGAATTAACAGGGGTTTTGGTGCAGTCCTACTAATGCTTACGAGAGTTTGTCATTTAAAAGCCTGCGTTTCTGAGTAAGTGTTGGTCCCTCTGAATGTATACTAATGTTTTCTGAAAGACAGAAATTGAACTTGATGGATTTAATTCAGTTTCAGCAATGACATTGTTTTGTAGATAAAGCTATAATTTGGTTTTATGCACAACTGTGCACACTTGTGTATCCCAATTAATCCAAAGCTCACTGGATATTTGATTATAATATTTTTTTTTAGATATGGCAAGATTTGTGAAGGCAGATTGAAATGGGGAAATACCTACTGTATTTTTTTTCAGAAGTTAAAAAAGCAGGATTTTTCAGCTATGAAATGGATTTTCATTATTGCACCATTCCTGCACGTGCATTGTCTTACTGTTGTAGTAATACCCTCAGCATAAACTAAAGATATATATACTTACCATTGTGGCATTTGCTACTACTAGTGTTACATGGATGATTTTAGAATAATGTTAAATAAGGATTATTTTTAATTCACATATTGATAGCTAATGAGAATCTATCAGATATAATTTTATATATTTCTATATGGTGAAATGTATATGGCTTGCACCTTCATTGAATTTTTGGTAGAATAAACAATAGTGAAATGTATACATTGGCATATTCATTTATAATTTTCATCTGGAGCACAAACCATTGCGAAATCAAGCAAAGTGCTCTACCTCTAAGAAATTTAAGCAACCGAGAAACACACGTAGTACTGCAAACCTCATACAGTTGTGGATTCACCCACAGAAAACCCCAAAAGGCTGGAGCCAGACTGAAATAAGAGAGGCTTTGAACTTTAGGATGCACTTTTGTTTATAAATACGTCTGGGGATGATTGCAACATACTTCTATACTCAGCTGTGGATCTAGAATTCTCACCCTTTAGAACAATTGCAAAGTTAAAAGTAACGTTTAAAGAAAGCTTGGATAATATGGAATGCCATTGCTGTGTCTGACATAACATGAAATTAAACTGCCATAACATGCTTAATTGTAGTTACTTACAGTAATAACATCATGATATGCCCACACTGAGGGCTTCACACCAAAGGTTTGGTGTCCTATACCACAGGGAGTTCAGCTCACATGTAATACTTAAGAAAACTTGAGAAATACTGAGAAGCAGGATTTGTATGGAGAGATCAGACCAACTCAGGTGTCTTCCTGAGCACAATGCATTCGTCTGGTCTGACAAGAAAGCAGAAAATGAAGAAGTGAGTAGTGGCTGGAAAGAATTGCTCTTCATTTTGTTCTGCTAACTGTTCATTTCCTTCATGCTAGACTGCTGGGCTTACAACAGAAATTACTGAGCTGCCCAGGTTTAAAGCTGTTTCTCAGTTGCAGGGCTGATTGGAGCTTTGGCAATCAAACCTCTGATTATCATAAAATTTTCCCATATTTTCTAAGATCTTGCCTTTTTCTGGTACTTTCATGCCAGTTTTCTGGTAACCTTCGAAGTACTCCAGAAGAGCATAGCGTTCAGCAATGCTAGTGCTATTCTGACATCAACATGTGGTATGCATGGAACTGTTTATAAATACACACATATATATTTTTTGTTAGAAGTTAGTGATTCTGACTGCTTATTATCCAGTATTTTGCAGATACTCTGCTTGCCAGACATCAAGGGAACAGCTCACATTTTTTGTGAGACTTTGTGTCTCTTTACCTGGATTATGGGCTGTCAGTGGCACAAATACAATTTACTTGATTCTTCACTTCCAAGAAACATAAACTGAAATGCTGAACAGCAAGAAAAGTGCCCTTATCCTGCCAGCCAGGTCTCTGGGGGTGCAGGGCATTGCAGGAGGTGGTGTTTGCCACTCAATCGCCACTTGACTTGACTGGAATTCCCCAGGCTGTTCCTGCAGACCCCAGCTTGAGCAATGCAGCTGGGGAGCCCTTGTAAAAGGGGTGGTTATCTTGTCTAAATATTGGCTATGTCTCTCAGCCTTCTTGCTGACTGTTCAAACTGATTAGGTGGGCTGAGTGTTTGTGCTCAGAAAGGAACGACAGTGAGCTCTAGCACAGATGGTCATCTAAGAGTATGTCTACACCACAGTCTGCAGTGCAGCAGAGCTTGCTCAGATGCTGGCAAAAGCGTACCTCTGAGCAGCTCGGTTCAGCTCAAAGACTGCAGTGCTTCTCAACAGATTTGCTTTCTTAAGCAAACTTTTAAAAAGCTGTTTGAGGTAGATCTCCATTGTGGTATGTTTTGAAGTGGAGACAAGCCTGGAAATGTAGCCTTATCCCCTGCCTGCAGCTGACGGAGAGACAGAATCAGCTTCAACAAGTCACACAACACTGTTGTCTTTAAAATAAATAAGTATATATATATATGTTACGCACCTTGTTCGCTTCTGAAGTTGAAGCTTAGTTTCAAGGGAGGAAGCATGCGATCACACAGTCAGGCCTGCCTTTTGCCTTACACTGCTGCCAAAAGGGACAGCTCTTCATTACCCAGTTCATCCTACCTGCTGTCCTTTCCTTTGTACTGGTATAAATACACGTGCAATTCCAGGGTAAGAGGATCTAGGAGAATGATCCAGCTCGAAACTAAAGCTACTTGTAACGCAGATTTCCTAGTTATGCACAGTATTAGCAGCAACATTTGTGTGTGTGTTGAAATCGAGACCACTTCTTCCATTGATAGTACCAGCCTAGACCGGCTTCTGTCAAACAAATAAAAAAATGGGGGATAGCATCAATTTATCAGGAAACTGTTGTTATCTTGCTCTGTAATCCACTGCTCTAGATAAACTGTATCCTTTTCCCCACCCTTCCCTTCAGTGTAGCTGTTGTTACACAAAATAGGATATCAAGTTTCAGAGAAGCAATTGCTCATCCACATGAATCTCTGGTGTGCTGAGGAGCTCTGTGAACTGAGTATTTATCCTCTGGTGTGTTGTGGTAATGTTTGGACATGTGATGGGTAAAAGTACAGTTGGAGGCCAAAGCTCATTTCAGACAAAATGAGATTCGTGTTGCTTGGCCTGTAATGTCTGAAAGAGAAAAACTTTGATGTTCTGTGAGAAGAGGCGTTAATGATGATGAATTTTGTGTGTACAGCATACAGCTCTATGAATTTGGAGAGATCCTAATTTTCTAAAGCCTTTTTTCAGGCTGATTAGAAAGCTGGAAGATGACCAATCTAGTAGATTTACTGCAGGATAATCAAACTCCTAACACGGGAGCATTAGGAACCACAAGATTATTACAGTTTTGGTTTATAACCAGTAGATACAAAACATATCTGCTATTGCAAAGCACAGCCTGCACCACAGTATCCAACAGTTTTAAATGGGAGGGAAAGTCGGTCCTCAGTCAGGAGTTCCAGAGGGACAGTCGGCAGAGACAGAATAAAGAGAAGTTGAAATTTAGCTAAAATAAGAGATTGGCATACAGTTTGGGAAGACACATCATTTTTTGTTATTCCAGCACTTCCTGATACGTGTAGCTTGGCAAAATCCCGCCCGGCAGCAAAGGGTGCTCTCTGAACTGAATAGGCAACATAATTCAATGGTGACGTTTTCCAGAGTTGAGGCTGTGAGAAACAATACTCTTAACTTATGAGAAAACTCCCATGAATTGTTTTCATCAACAAAAAAGTGAAGAGGACCTCGTACCATCTGATTTGTCAGGCAGAAAACATGAAATAGTTGACAGTGGCCTCCTGTATAACACACTGATCTATGATTCAGATTGCAGCTGTGGAAGGACGCTAGGCAAAATCGTCAGTGTCTGCAGTGTGTTATTAAAGGCTCGTTTCAGACATTTTACGTTTCTTGTATTTATTTCTAGTTGCTCATGGAGTAGTCCTTAAAGGCTCTTTTAAGTGGGATGTGCTGGAAGCGGGCACTGGAGCAGGGCGGGAGGCAGAGGAGAGGTTCCCAGCAGGGCTTTCGCAGACGGCGCAGGGCTGCATGTGAAATGGAATTACCAGTGAAGGAGGCAGGTGTGAAGGGAAAACTGGGGAAAAAGCTCTTTATAAATCCTTTGGAAAAGGGTTCTTCAGGGATTGGTGTGAAGAAGAGTCGTTGCAACAGATGGATTGCAAAATGGTCAAAATCCCCAGTGCGATACCACAAAACATTGCACCGATGGCTTGAGGAGGCACACACAGCGCCTGGAGTTATATCTTGCTGTTTATCAAACATAGCGTAAGCATGAGGCATAGAGATGTGAGGGTATAGTCATAGCTTTTTAGTGTCTTTTTACTTTTAAAGGGGTATTGTTTGTGATTAATCAGTGTTTTCTGCCTTATAGGCCTGCCTCGTCCCCTCAGCTTTCACATGATGATACTCATTCACGCATTGAACATTATGCTAGCAGGTATGAGACCAGCTGGACGTTAGGCAGATCTTTCTGTAAACAATCATTTAAAAAAAAAAAAAAAAAATCCCAAAGGCTAGCTGCTGCCTGAACACTTCTTAAAGAAACATAAGGTTTGGGGTTTTGCTTTCCAGGCTCCAGGATGCAGAGCACCACCTGTGGTTACTGCTAACCAGCCTGTCAACAAGCTTGCATGCCAGAGTCCCTGTGTGGTCAGAAGTGGCCTTTAGGTCCTGTGGGGTCTTCGTTAAGCTGTGCACTCAGATTACAGACTTTTTAGCAGGGCCTGTTGTGATAGGACAGGGGTAATGGTTTTAAACTCAAGGAGGGTAGATTCAGACTAGATAGAAGGAAGAAATTTTTTACAATGAGGGTGGTGAAGCACTGGAACAGGCTGCCCAGAGAGGTGGTAGAAGCCCCATCCCTGGAAACATTCAAGGTCAAGTTGGACGGGGCTCTGAGCAACCTGGTCTAGTGGAAAGTGTCCCTGCTCATGGTAGCGGGGGTTAGAACTAGATGATCTTTAAAGGTCCCTTCCAGCCCAAAGTATTCTATGATTCTGCATAGGGTTTTGTTTTTAATGTGGACCCTGGTGAAATCATGCAAATCGGAAGAGCAGAAACCTCCAAACTCTATGTGAATCTCAAGTTCCATTTTAATGTTAAGTATTTCACCTTGTGGAATACCACAAAGAGGTTTTTTTTCCTTGATTTGGAGGATTAAAATAGTGATATATCACTGCTTTAGTTCACCTGTCTGCTTTCATGCTGCTCTTAAGAATCAAAAAGTGGGTTAATTGCACAAATATGAAAATGTTCTTCCACCAGGTGAGAAAATTTGCAAGGGCTGAGGTAATGAAAAAGTTATTCCGACTTCTTTCTCTCCCTCAAAATCACTTGATCAGGAGAGGTATTTCTGAATTATGCAGGATGTTTAGGAGAGGCTGAGCGTTAAAAACCAATGAGAAGTGACAAGATTGTTACCGTTCGGATGATGACATTGCCAGGTACAAAGCAATTTGTGTAATCCCCTGGCATTATAAGGCTTGTCTTTGTGGAATTAATTAATCATGAGGAATGGAATATAACCTCAGAGAAAGGGTTGAAAATTTAGGAGTTTAGCCAGGTCATTGTAACAAATAAGCAATCCTTTGCAATAGCTTATTGCAAAAGTTGGTAGTCGACAGTGAGTGTAAATTAATTAGAGTTTCAAATTCATCAGAAACATCACGCTCATTTAATTCTTTCAGAAATGTGAGAGCAAATAATGTTTGTGGAAAACATAGTTGATTTTAATGAGTCTTGTTTATTTTTCCACAGGCTAGCAGAAATGGAGAACACCAATGGTTCTTATCTAAATGACAGTATTTCACCTAATGAGAGCATGTAAGTAGACTGTTTTAATATTTTTGATAGGTATTTTCTTGTGAAGGTTAATAACTTATAATGAAATTCTGTAGTGCTTAATTTACATGGCCATGTACCACATCTGGTTCAATTTAAGGACCTCATGTTCTTTCAATTTGTATTGTAGTGTTTAGATTTATGGCTTATAGCCTAATACCAACTTTAGGCAACAGATGATTGATACCTTCAAAATTAAAATTACTTATTTCTTAAAAAAATTACTGATTTTTTCAGCAAATAGTTCCCATATTACCTGGAAGAAATTCTCATCATCTGATGTGTTTTAAGGACAAAGATAAAAACATAACCTGTCTATCCGTATTGCAAGCTTAATCATGGCTAAATTGCCATAAGCTAGAAAATGTTGTTGTCAACAAAGTGTAATTCGAAAGGTTAGTGGGGCTAAATAGAAATGTTTGGTCTGCAAGTACCTGAAATACATTGCAAGTGTAAGCCAGGAGGGATTCATCCTCACCATGAAATATTAGAAGTAGTAAACTTTTAAGTTGGACAGATCGCGGACAAGCATTCATTGTACTACTTGAAATGTAAAGTTATCAATAAAAGTTTTAATTTTTAAAAAGTAGTTCACTCTAATGTCACACCGAGACCTTTTTCTGGTTTTCTGACATGACAATATATTTATCTTCTTTCATGATTTTCTTGATCTTGTTCATTCTCTGAATAAAAGGACTTAGAACTAGAAAACTGTGAGTAATATTTCTGAAAACAGGATAGAAGCATGGAAGTCATTGTCATGCTTGAAATTTTGGTCTTAGTCAATTAACTGTGTGGGAGAAGCCATAGCACAGATTCCAAATCAAATAAATATGAAAAAACTCAAATCCTGACTTTTCTAAAAGTGTTTCTTTCCGTCCTACATAATCTCACCATGGTTTAAGGGGTGGGTTTTTTTGAAAATTCAGACGGAATCTACTTTTTTAAAAATGCGTAGTGTTCCTTTAGAGCATAGTACTCTGGCCAGTTTTCGTTCCCTTAAATTGAGATTCCAAATCATTAGTGTTCTATAAGGTTGGTTGTGAGCCTGTGAGATGTTCTTGGTTGATAATAAAGCTGTTTGTTTGTTTTGAAGTAGTTTCTTCTTTGACTTGGTAGGATGGTTACCTATCAACTTTGAAAGAAAATCCCCTGTACAACCCAAGTAGATTCTTTTAATATATGGTTCAAAAAGGAGAAAGTTAAAATGACACCTCGAGACTAATGCATACACAATGGCAGTACAGCTTCACGCAGTTAATGAAAACTTTGTTACCAAGTTGTATGTCAATTTTCTATTGTTATGAATAGTAGTAATGCTATTATATATGGAATTTCCTGTTGTCCCCACGGTAATCTTTCAGTGTCCTTAGTCACAAAATCATGTGTAAACAGTATCTTCTGTATTACACTTTGGTCTTACTGTTCAATTCATTCTTTGGTTAATTAAAAGTTTTATTAATATGATTCAGATAAGTTAACGACTGACTACTCAGTTGGTACTGTTAAAATGAGAGTATGTACATTCTGAATTTTGGATGAAATATGATCCAGATAAAAATTGCAGCAAAATCAAAGCTCACTGCAGTTCTTCCAGTTGTGTTTCTCGGGTTATGCTTAAGTGTTATTTGTTGACATTCTTAAGGGTTTTGGATTATCGGGCTTGTAATTGCAGTTCGAGCAATAGGTGGAGACAGGGAAGGGGGACATAAAGAAATAATCTATATATATATATCACAAAACATTTTGATACCTAGTGTCATTGCAATTATGTATACGAAATATGTGCAGGCTGAATATCACACAAAAAGAGTATGTCTTGCAAAGTGACGTTATATTGCAACTGTTATGTCACTATTTCACTGTTAATTCACTTAAGATGCATAAGGGTATTTATAAATACAAAGCAGTTGTTTGAAGGAAATCACAGTCGAAATGTTTCCGGAAAAGTATAAATTTAGGAACTAGCAAGCCTTTAAAATTTTGTTTAGAAAAAGGAAAGGATGCCTGCTGTGAAAGATTAATGTTTCCCTTTTATGAACTAATGTTAATATGCTCTGCATTGCTTTAGCACTCCTGCAGTCTATAAAATGGCATCATTAACATTTTCAGGAACAAAATGGAAACAAGGAAAATTCTAATTTTTCACAGTAACAGCTATTCAAAATGCTTGTTAAATTCTGGATTACAAACCTAACAGAAAAAAACTAGACTGAATTATTTTCTTATAAGTAAGTACTGCGAGCAAAACAAGATTCCCAACAGCAGTGTC
The DNA here is from genome assembly GCF_034619465.1 of Leptosomus discolor. NCBI lineage: Eukaryota > Metazoa > Chordata > Aves > Leptosomiformes > Leptosomidae > Leptosomus > Leptosomus discolor. The sequence continues at coordinate 91,751,848 of NC_141391.1, read as the reverse complement.
ATTTTTTTCTGTCCTTAACTTGTGGTGTCAAGAGAAACCTTCCATGGTTTCTCACAGTTACTGCTGGGGTTAGCTGCAAAGCTAATCTGGAAGCGTCTCCTCAGCACCCATGTAGTTCTGGGAGGTGGTCCCGGTCTTCGGAACTGGATTTGCTTTTCTCTTCCAGAGATGTTTCTGTTTCAAATGCCAGACAGCCTCAGGGACAATAGAAGTAAAGGAAGAGATCATATGTATTGAATAGGATATGTTTGTATTCTCACGATGTACCTCACTTGTAATTTAAAAAAAATATAACTAATTCAATGAAAAATAGTGTAATTTCATTAGATTAAGTCTTTTTTTTTTTTTTAATTATTTCATGCCATTTACAATTTTGTAGAGAAAACAGACAAATAGAGGATGCCTTTATTATATAAGGAGAGTTTGTAGGTGTAAAAATAAATGCCTTGCCTTTGCATGAATGACCCTTGTGGAACACAGATCAGGCAGCAGAAGATGGCCTTTTTTCTCAAGCAACTTCCTAATTGCAATCAGGCAAAAGAGGAAGCTGAGCTTGTCAGCTGTGGCAAAACTTGGCTTTAAGTAGCTGAGAAGCAGAGGGGAAGAGAGGCGGACTCTGCAGAGAACGAAAATTGTCAGAGACTAAGTGAAACCGTTCAGCAGATTTTGCTTTAAGGTACATGTCTCTGCCGTTTGTTAGAAAGAGTTCAGCAAATCTCTTTGTAAGAAATGAGAAACTGTGAGTGAATCATCTCCTATTCACTGCGAAGTTAGAATTGAGGAAGGGAACAGCCTGTTTTATCCTCCTCTGTTTTCCAGCGATGATGAACACTTGTTAATCCAGCACTACTGCCAAAGTCTGAACCAGGAGTCCCCCCTGAGCCAGCCCCGAAGCCCTGCCCAGATCCTGATTTCTTTGGAGAGTGAGGAAAGAGGGGAACTGGAGAGAATCCTCGCGGACCTGGAGGAAGAAAACAGGTGAATTACGCTGGCAGCTGCCGCAGCCCTTAGGCGCACGCTGCAGGGGCAAAGGAAGGCTTTCTCTCCATAAGGGATGAGGCTGACACCATAGCCTGGTTAACTCGTTCCCGTCTCCCTCCGGTGCGGTGATGAGTCAGCACTGTTTCTTTCACAGAACCTCCAAAATGGCAAGCTTCAAAGACATACGTGGGTCACCTCATACTCATGGTGTCACCTGTGACAAGTTCTGCTGTCTGTGTTTCATATTTCCTTCTGTACTACTGTTTCCTTTATTTCCACGATAGTAATGAGCTTCATACCAGTGTTACGTCATCTTGCTGTTAAGTGAGGGAAGGGTGTGCAGATTTCTGCACCCCTTTCTGGAAAAGACAGGCAGAGGTCCTTGGAAAAACAATCTTTTCTCATAAAGGTTGGTCACTGGGATACATGAGGTTTTGAAGTGATCTCGATTCATTTGAGGTAAAGAATCTGGGAAATAATTGTACTGTACAGTTAGATGGAATTCGCTCTGATAGCATTTTTAGGGATAAACTGAGTTATAAAGTTGCATTTTCTTATAATGAATACTTTTGTACTGGTTAAAAGGTGGGTCATCTCTTCTTTCTGTTAGTTTGGTGTTGCTTGTTGCCATTTCTGTAGCCTTTTAATACCAAGTATCATTTACCACTATTAATTTCAAGTGTAATTGAAGTTATCTTCATTAATCACAAAACAACACCAACTGGATTCTTGCAGCATCCCAACACTGCAGGCCCTTATTCTACAGTACTCTAGAGTCTTGGGCCATCAGCATAAAAACTAGTAGATCTTGACCCTGGCAGGTTTGTAATGGCAGCCATGAACTACCAAAATCAGACTGTAAGATAGAAATCATTTACATCTGCAAGAAAAACCAGGGTTTTTTTTTGCTTTCTGCTGTCTTCAGCTTTTATGGTACAGTGTATTGGCATTTTCATGCAATTTTTTCTTGCTTCTTTAAGAGCTAGATACTTTTGTTTACATTGAGTGTTTAATGCAGTAATCATTTACCTTAGGCATGTCAAGAAAATAATGCAAGAGTTGGCAGTGTCATAGATCTTATCTCCGTGCATAAATCTTCTTTGGATGGTACTAATCAGTTACGGTGGCTCCATCACACACTTTTTATCAGGAGGATTTGGGAGACAGTAGAGGATCAATAGGCATAAAGGACAAGGAAGGTGTTTCAAACAGAAAGCTGTAATAAACTCTCTGAACAGTGAGATTTTGTTTGGAACCCCAGACTTCCTACTACATAGTACGTGAAGCCCAAGTACTTTCCAAAGTGGAAGAAAATCAGAATTTTTAAATAAGCCATCATGTTTTCCATACAGGACTTCTGTAATTAAGCAACATTGTGTAACTATTACCATACAGGTAGTATTTTCAGGGGAGGGGTGTTATTTTTTTAAATAGCACTAGGAAGAAGAAAAAAAACATAACGCTTTTCTGTGTATGTAGAAAATAAGCTGCCCGTCAGAAAGGAGGATGGTTTTTAAAGCAGCCTCGTTTTAGATTAGAAATGTGGTACAGGAATATTAGTATAACCTGGAGTTAGATAGCTAAATAGGATACAAAATTCCTTTTCTCGGTTTATTAAATTTCAGTATGAGGTTTATTTAACATAACAACTGCTAACGAGGAATAGCATGTTAAAAGATTGCTGACAGGAGTTACACCTTAAAAATACCTGTTTTGAAGTTTGCCAGTCCTGAATTAAACGAGAGCTGTAGACTTAAGCTTGATTATAGCCTGTTACTTTCTGATTTGTACCGCAAGCAGCCTCACCTTTTGTGGATGCTTCTGGTGTCAGTGCAGCAGGGGCAGAGAGGTCTGTTTCTGTAAGACAGCGTGGAGGTCACACTGCTGTGATTTTCATTGATTATGACAAAATGATGACTTTTGTCTCTGCAAATCTGGTACTTAAAATGTGAGACGGATACTCAAGAATGAACAATTTCTTGTTGTCCTGATAGCTTGCCATGGACAGATGACTATGATTTTATGGAGGAAACAGTGATTCCTGTTTAGAAGAATAAGTTGTTCAGACAGGATCAGCCAGGAGCCATTCATATATTTAGATTTCTATTTTCTAGTCTTTCTCCTCCTTTGAGTTTGTGCAAACCTTTTTTGGCTGTTGCCAAAAGTAGTCAACAACCTGGGACCTAATTCCTTATGTGAACCCAGTTCCAGTGGATGAACACATATTCCTTCCCATGCTGATCCCAAAAATGCCCTCTGAGTAAACATTGTTTGTTGCTGTGGCATGAAGACTCAGTGAATCTGTTGCTTGGCAATGAGCTGAACATGATGCAAATCACATTGCAACCGCCTGGTACTCAGCCCAGCCCTGAAGCGCCTGAATTGTTTCATCTCCATTGTAAATACCTCAGGTCTTGTTGCTGGAGTGTCTCCGTGCTGATGCTGAGCTGGATGTGGTGCTGAGGCAAGTGGCTGGGCAGGTAGCACTGTTAGATGAACAGTCTTCCTTTCCTGCCGGTGTTGACACAACTTCTGTTGCATACGCTTCTGGTGATTTTTGAGAATGAAGATTTAGCTCTCTCTGCTGTATCTTGGGTTATTTTACAGTTGGAGTCAGCACATGCAGTCGCTTCTCAGCAGCTATTGGGAAAGCTACATCAAGTACCAACAAGAAGCACTACTACGATATTCAAACCACTTCGCTGTCATTCCTCTTTTTCTTCTGCTCTCCACAGTTTCCTGCTTTTCAAAAGAGCCCTTCTCTTTTTTGCTTCTTTGTCTTTTTTGAGCTGTTTATTGAATTCTGACCTCCATTTGGTTTTCAGTTGCAGTTTCTGGTCTCCAAATATTTCCATCTTGACTTATCACTTAAATGAAAAAGACTCTTTGAAATTGTAATTCTGAGGTTTTGATTTTGGACAGTTTAAAAAGATCAGTTGCCTATTTTGAAGTCTTCTGAAATGTATTATCCAACTCACAAACTAACCTAGCCGTGACACAGTTCTGACTGGGTTTTTTTTTTCCGTTCCAAGGACCTCTTGTTAGATATTCATTATTTATCTGCTAGCATTTCGAGACCTTGGTGCTTTTGTGGCTTGCAAATATAACTTCATTAAATTTCATGGCTAAAATTTGACTGTTAAATAATTTATGTTTGTTAAAATGTGAGCATTTTAGAGGATATTTTCAATTGATGAAAATGTTTCATTTGAGTATTAGGCCTTCAGACTCATGCTCAGTTTTACATCACATGGAATATTGTGATACGACCGTTTCTTACATATTCAATACACATAAAGTAATCTTGCTATGGAAGGCACTATTGCTGTATTGCAATGTAAGAGAAAAACTCGATTATAAAACTGTCCCAAAACAGTTTGAAATTTTTTTAAGAGTGAATATATTTCAGAAACAGAGAAGACAGATTTCTGGTGTCCGTCTAAATCTGTACATTACATAGGTTATACTGTTACACTTACTAGGATGTACTGTACAAGCATTAAATAGAAAGCATATGGTTTTGCAGTGACAAGAGACTTTTTGCAAAGAACTAAAGTACTTTCCTGCTATTTTAGTGACTAAAGAAAGTGAACATTTCCTAATATTTTAGTTGAATCAAGATCACTGACATACTTCTGTAAAAGGGAGACTTCTTTCATATTCTCTTCATCCCAGCTCCTAGCTGTGCTGTAACAAGAATTTAGTAAACGAGATCTCCAGACGGAGCTATTTGCCTTTCCCTTGCTTTCCTCACTTGCACTGGGAGCGCAGTGGGCTGTGTGCCACTCGAGACGCACTAATGCCCTGAATCTCAAAGCTGCCCTGTTTCCATACAGCTATGGTGTTTCTTCAGATCTGAAAATGGATGAATGGCCTCCTCAAAAAGTTCCTTCTGTATAGCTGCCAATAGCAAGAAAGCGATGCATTTCTAAACATGCGGTGGCTCCTTTCGGTATTTATTTTGGCATTGAAGAAGGGGAACTAGATCTTCTGAGCGTGAAGTATCATGAGTAAACACTGGCACTTTAGTGAGGGGCAGGGGTAGGTTGTTCAGTTACCAGCTTTCTCCGTTTCTTCACTGATTTTCTGTAGGGACATGAAAAATAACAGGAATTCACAAATTCTCAATTGTGTCTGAGAGGACTGCTCAGCAAATGGGGTCCACTAGGATTTCTGTCACCAGACCATTAATGCTGCCAGTGATAGATGTGATTAATAGCTCCTGAGCCCTTTACTACCCATCTCTCTTTACAGTTGCATAAATCAACATTACATTGCATGCTTCCTCTGTTACTTTTCTTCATGAATGCTTCAAAGAGGTGCAAGCATAGTAAATGAAATATATGAGGTTTTTCTTTGAATGTTTCTCTTACTGAAGTAGAACATATTTTCCCAGTGGTCAGAAGATGCTGCAGCTTTGTTTGTTTGTGACTGCCAGATGTAAAAGCCACCCAGCCTGAGCTATGGTAGAGGGAGGATAGGTTTCCCAGTACTGCCCGTGCTTGCTCAGTTGCATTCATTTAGAGAGAATTGTGCCTTTATCTCTCCTTTCTCTCCCCTTTCTCTTACATCCCATTTTACGCTGAAAAAGTCAGGGCACGCCTTTCCCTGGGACATGGAGCCTTTACGCTGAGGGCTGTGGGCAGTGCCTTCGATGCCTGGCTTGCAGCAGCAATCCTTTTTCACCGCACAGCTTAAAACTATTCCAGAGGTAGGAATGAGAGTCTGTTGTTCTCTCCTCTAGGATATTCTTACAGCAGGCTTTGAATTCTTTCTTTCTTTTTTAATTTCAAGTTTTTTTCCCCTATGTTAATACAAATCTTCATTCCTGTGTGTTTAGGTCCCCATTATTATGATAGTGATCATCTGCACTTCGCATCACTCTTACGGCTCTGAAACTGGTTGCTATGATGAGTCTTAGTTCTCTGGACTAGGGACTATGCAGCCGGACTGAAAAGGTACAGCTGGAAAACTCAGTGACACAGGTGCTCTGGACAAACTCACGTGCATTCTTCAAAGTGACATTCCTTTGTTCCAACAATATTACTGTATTTAATTACAGAACTCACAAATTCAGACATATCTTTGCTTGAATAATATGCAATATCCTTTGCAATTTTTTTTTTTTTCCGTAGGCTTTCAGAAAGAGTTTTTAACTATTTTGTATCAGACGTTAAGGCATTTTTACCTGAATTACTCACTTGTCCTTACTTGTTTTACAATACCATAGCTACTGGAAGGACTTCTCTATATTGATAGTTGAGGCAATAATTGTAGATTTGTTTGTAGCAAGGTACCTCATTATGTTCTAAGTATGACCGAGGGCATTTATTTAGTTACCCTTAGGGTCATATTTTATCTTTTGCTTTACAGCACTTCAAACTTTTGAGTCTGCTGTTTGTAGAGTATTGCCTGTATCATACATCTCGGAAATTCCTCATGGGGTAGCAGTAGCCCACCATCTACAGACTTTGTGAAAAAGAAGCTTAATGATCAATCCTATATAAGCTTTAGTCTGCGATAAGACCGTGTGTGATACTGTTGTCATGCTCATTCTTATTCCCTTTTGTATTTTTATTAATTATTCACCAGTTCATTCAGCTAGAAGTATCAGAAAATAGCCCTTCTTTCTTTTTTCCACGTAATTTTCATGGAAACTCAGTATTTCATTGAAATGAAAAACTTTCTTTGAAAAACACTCTCCAAAGTCTTCCCTCTTTGTGTGGGTGTTAGAGAAAGAAATCTTGAATTTTGGAACAACCTGAAGTTAAGAATGATCAAACCCTTTTTTTAACCTTTTAAAACTTATGCAGAGGAGGGGTCATGTAGGCCAGACATCCCTTAGGTATCATGTTCTGTGGGATGCCACAGCCCCAGGTTAGGATGCATCTGTCATGGAGCTCTTGAGGGGCCCAAGTGTGTTTCAGGAACAGTCAGTAGCCTGCCTTTGTCCTTGGCATTGCTTTTTTATCCGTGGGAAATTATGCATACTGCTTTAGTTCTTGTTCTGGTCACAGTAATGTACCTTTAGAAGTGTTTCAGACCTTAGTGAAGTTTATTGGGAGGTTTCTGAGGTGCTGTTAAGCCTCCAGACCAAACTGTCAGTGTGTATTGTGGTTTGCAGGCGAACTGGCAAAAAGCGCCTGTTCTCACAACCTCAAATAAGAGCGAGTTGGATAAAATAAAATCTGGGTCACTGCTTGTGATGAGTAAGCAGTTACCAGAGCATCGAGCCATTTTTCCCCCCTCTGGGAAGCTGTAAAGGAATATTGTAGCAACAAAATCGCAGTGCAGTTTATTAGGCCTCCCTTGCCTACAAAGTTTTCATTACAAGTTAGTATTTTTGTGGGTTTGGACTATGTTGTCCCTAACAAGGTTTCAGTTTCTTACCTTCTACTGGCTCAGTAGATTTTTTTGCATGCGAACCACTATAGATCGTATTAATCTATAGAGTGTTTTATTGGAGTTTTATGGAATAAAAGAACAAGCTTAGCAGTGCCATGAAGTTACAGTAGACTGCAGCACTCTAGACAGGGCAGTCCAAACGAAGATGGAAATTATAGCCCCAAAAGTCATTGCAGTGCAGTTTAACAGATTGGCTCACTACTTTGTCTTTTCCTCATCTTGGGTTAGTAATTTTAGAGCTAGGCTGGAAATGCAGTTGCAAATAGGAAGAGAGGAGAGTGATGTGACCTGACTGACAGCAGCAGAGTTGCAAATGAACTCCCGAGTTCCGTGTTTCGCTCTGGCTGTTTGTGTGACTGCCTTTCTGTCTTAGCTTTCTCATCTGTAAAACGGCTAGGCCAGCCAGGTGGCGTCCGCTTTGATTAGTGTTTGTAAAGTGCTTTGATCACTCAGAGTCCTCTTCTGGCTCTAATTACTCCTCGAGTGTATTCGCGCGTGGAGGCGAACAGGCAGTCCGACTTCTGCTGGGAAGGATAAAACGCAGGAAGCCGAGGGAGGGCCGAGCCCAGGACAGACCGTACCCGGGAGTCGGGAGGGTGTCTGGAGCCCAGCCAGCCTTCTGCGTCGTGTGCCCTGGGAGGGAATTAGTTGTGAGCCGTGGTGACACAGTCTTTGGGCAACGCTTGTATCACAGGTCCCTCTAATATCAGCTCTGTGCACATCTGCGGGGTGTTAGACCTACACACACGTGGATTCAGCAGAAGGAAAAGCAGGTGGTGCGGGTGAGCCTCTGCCCCCCGGGAGTCACACGCATCACACCACACGAGAAGAGGTGCCTTCTCACAGCCCCGTGCAGAGGTTAGCCTGCACCAGCCTATTTGGCTTCACAAAGCTTTTACCTCCCTGTTACTTGTCAACAGAAACTTGCAAGCAGAGTACGACCGTTTGAAGCAACAGCATGACCACAAAGGACTGTCTCCGCTGCCGTCCCCACCGGAGATGATGCCCGTTTCTCCGCAAAGCCCCCGGGATGCTGAGCTCATTGCAGAGGCCAAGCTGCTTCGCCAGCACAAGGGCCGCCTGGAGGCCAGGATGCAGATTCTGGAGGATCACAACAAACAGCTGGAGTCACAGCTGCACAGGCTGAGGCAGCTGCTAGAGCAGGTGAGTCCTCAGGCCTTTTCTCTAGAGGTCTCTAGAGTCATTTTCCAAACAGGGTGTGAAGCATTATCAATAACAACAACATAGCAAGAAATCATATCTGTGGAGTCTAGTCAGAGAAGAATGTTAAACTGTTCTACAGGCTGCAAGTGAGAAGGTGAAATCATGTTCTTGTTTCATTGAGAATTCAAATCCATTTTTTGCATGAGTATCTTTACTTAAAAACAGACAGTTGTATTTGTGGAATAAGTAACAAATACAGAGATACAAAGATTGTGCAACTGTATAGAGCTGTTAATAACAATCTCTTCTTTTTTTCTTCAATTTTCAGCCGCAGGCAGATACCAAGGTGAATGGCACAACACTATCATCTCCTTCTACCTCTTTGCAGAGGTCAGACAGCAGTCAGCCAATGCTTCTTCGTGTAGTTGGCAGCCAGACTTCAGAAACCATGGGTAAGATAACAAAGTTCAGATTGTCATAAAAAGTAGTTACAGGCTGATTTTTTAGAAAAAAATCCTTAAAGACAGTAAAATACTCTTCTCTCCTGCTTAGCTCAAATGAGAATGAAGTAGCATTTGCAACGGTCTTCGATGTCTCCTGACTGTTTACACTTCATTATGGTTCCGACTTTTGCAGTTGTTCATGATGCAGACAGGAGCATGGATGTTTTGACGTTAAACACAAAGCTCAGCCAGGGCTTGACATCTGAAAACCAGTATCACTAAAAAGCTAACTGTTCTATTCAAACTGACATACATATTAAGCGTGACATGCCCGATTTAAAAGTATCCAGTAGTAATTATGGCTAAGAGATTAAATGTGTGATTAATCATCCCCGTGTTAACTGATGGGATCTTATTTTTAATAGATCATGGCTCAATCAGTAGGATTGAGCTGTCACTCATAGGCGGTGCTCATCTAGTGTCTTTTCTAAATATCACATCAGATGTGATAATGAACATCATATGAGTTGTGGGGTAAGATTAAGTAATAATATTCTGTAGCTAGAGGCTGGAATTATTATTTTGGTGCTTTTAGTAACTGCTCTGTAGCATTTTCCTAATTTTCTATCTGTTACATAATTAGTAAGTATTTATTACCAACTAGTAAGGATTTTTGGTTAGTAAAAAAGCAATCGACCATTGCAGCATCTTTAAGCAAATGTGCTTAAACTAATTCAAAAAGATAATATTTGAAGTCTGATGATAAGCTTCATACACAGAAATTTATTTAATGTCTAGTAGAGAGAGACTTTCAGGGAGAGCGAGAGGCTTAAGTGAGAGGTTTTCACTGAGGTCAGCGAAAGAGTCGATGACAGTGAGAAATTGAATGGGAGGGGACATTCTGCTGTGTCTGAACTGCCATCGTAGTGAGAGATGCAGCTTGTTCGGGGGCTTTTTCTTCCATTATGAGCATAGGCAATAACATCAGCCTGTGCCAGTATCGAACAAGATGGGGTCTGTACGCCGTCCAACAAAAAAATGTGAAATAAATTGTACCTTTAGGAATGCCGATGTTAAATCCTGGGGTTGAGAGTACAATCACAGGTAACAGCCATTTCATTTGGCTGTTTCTTTAGTTGTATTACTGGTGAGTGAATATTTTGCTACATATGGCATACACAGAGTAGACAAAATGTATCGGTGGAGTAACTTGCATCGACTTTCTGAAGAAATGTCATGAATTTCATCACATAAAATATGTTAATTAAAATACACAGGAAAAGATAGGAAGACAGTGGTTCCTAGCCATCTTCTTAGAAGTTTTGTAGTTTCATGTTTTATCCTTTAGTAGGACAAAATACAATAATGTACTTCTTTTCATTTGCCTCAATATAAAATTATTCCCATTTAACTTGTGAGACTGGAGTTAATTAGCACACAAATAATCGTATAAACTGCTAAAACTTTTTAAAAGCAAATATTTAGATAGAACTTGGGGTTTTCTTTTGTTTGTTCAGCTGAGACAATATGTGGAAGGACAGTGAGATGTTGAATTGTTATCAGTATGATCATGTTGGGACTCAGCAAAGCAATGCTGTTGGCAGCATGGAGTAGAGCTTACAAAAAGAATTACTAACTGAGCTAACAAACCACAGCTAATTCAGTTTGTTGAGTCTCCTTTCACACCAGAAAGCTTTGCTTGCTAGTCTGAGAGTATTCTGAAGCACGTCTTACAATATTCTTGAATTGTGAAGGGAACCAGAGGAGTGTTGTAAATAATGTTCCCATGCAGCAAGTATGAGCCCAGTAATGAGGGAGTCAGTTTCCAAGAAAATACTGAGGTTCTCTAGGTTTCTCAGGCAATGAGGTAATATAGTGGTAGCTTTTATGTATTTTTTTCTCTTTGAAAGGAGACCTTAGGGTTTTTTCTTTGAATGCAGACCTACTGCACTTCTCTGTGTCTCTGCTTTTTCAAGGAGAAATTACTGTAAAAGGTTTTCCATCAGCAGTGTTGTCTAGCTGTTTGGTAAAAGCAGCAACCCACTCGGATCCTAATTCACAAATAGAAGAACTTATCCCTTGATAACCTGAAATACACCTGGGCAAGTGGAAAGGTTGGGCTTTTCTTCTTCTTGTAGAGTCGTAATGGGAAAGTCCTGATCTTTGGCCTTTCTCCCCCATTAAGGTAGCAGCAGAGGAGGTTCTCTGAGGCGTGTGAGCCAAGAGGCTGTCGCTGAACTTTAATTTGTTCAGGTACCACCAGAATTTTTGAGACCCACCCAGGTCTCCCAAGCCCTGTGTAGAAACACGGATGAGGAAGATTGTTTTGGGTAAAGAGAGGTAATTGAGGTCTGAAGGTGTCTTTACATTTGTCAGGTTGCTTGGCTGATGTCTTTGTCATTTACAAGGAAATGCTCATAAAAATCATGCCAATGAGAAAAAAAAATAAAATAATGCATTTTAAATAAAAGATACAGCAGTCTTGAGGGTCAACACAGTTCAGTTAGTATCAGTGCTTACCAGGACATTTGGAAATCAGCACGTGTCCTCAGCTCTTGGCCAGGACAGTAGAACCACTGCCCTCTTCTTTTGATCTTTAGGGCCAGGCGGCTTTCAGCAGGCATGCTGATAAGGTCCTCAGCCTGGGTAGACGTGGCAAGGTCTCGCTCTGACTTTTCACCTTGACATCCAGCAGAGGCAGGAAGGACAGTACTTCTGCTAAGGCACCTCTGTTGGTGCAACACTTGATGCAAAAGTAACTCGAGGTGCAAGTTGATTTGTGTGAACCCAGCACCAGTCAGTAGCTGAACAAACTGCAAGCAGTCTCAGCAGTTATTTTTAGACCATTAATGGAATAAAAGAAGCTGATACAAAGACCGTCACATGAATTAAGTGCTTCTTGCAGACACTTTACCCCACTTCTTGTACTGGAGTGGGAAAAATTACTTTTGGTCAGTAATAACTCTTGTGAAACTTCTGGCCCTGAGGTGAGGCTGACACTAAGCCTAATAATAGGAAATATATGCAGTTGTGAAGTGTTCCATTAGCTCTCTTTTTAGTAGGCTTTCCACTAAAACGGAGCACCTCAGTGTTTAATGAATGTAAATGCTAACAGAAGATCAGGCAGTTTATTACTCAAGTTGAGTAGGGCAAGACATGTTACAATAAAGGGTTGATAAGTCATTTTCAAAATAAGGATGTACCTTTCATGGTTATTACAGCAGGCAAAATTGCTTTTGTGTTTTAATAGGGATAAAAGAAATCTAGTAAAAAAAAAGGATAATCTCACTCTAAGTGTATCCTTTAGGTGGATTCTTTTTTCAGATGCTTTATTTGTATTGGAGGCCAGGGTCTACAGTAGAATCAACATATGGATTTTAGTTATCTGAAACCATGACCAAAAAAAGCCCAGTGAAAATAAAATGTATTGAATTTCCCATTAAGCTGCTGCCTTATAATCAGGTTATAGAAATTGTTCAGTGGGAGAAATGTATTTCGCTTTATTAAACTGCTGCTAAACCCTTTTACAGTACAATTGAATGTTCTTGGAGCGCCAATCTGATGCAATTAAACTGTCAGAAATATTAATACTGATGCAGATGAGAATCTGGGTTTCTACTGATTTACACAGCTAGGCAAAGCAGTGCTAACGTGAATCCAGCACTATTAGAAAGATGCGCAATAGCAGCACTCACAACAGCAATTTCTTTTTCCATTAATAGAATAAGAGAAGCTGAAACAACAAGTGTCATTTATGGAAGTAAATGTTCCTAGCAGACATTTTACCCCACTTCTTTTAACAAAATAGATTATTTCTTTTGACCCTTTTAACAAATTAAAGTCAGTTTAATTGTTTAAAATTAATTGTTTAATTTCATCCTTAAAAAGAAACATAATAGTTAACAAAATTCACCTTTAAAACTTGGATTGTATGCTAAGCAGAAAATATGTTTAAGTGAACAGCCTTAACTTCGTGAGGAACTACACAATAGCAAGCTATTAACAAATGGTTCTACAGTGACTCTCATGCAGTGGTGTGGATTTGCTTTCCAGGCGAGGATGAGCTGCTCAGCCCTCCCCAGGACACAAGCACAGGTCTGGAGGAAGTGATGGAGCAGCTGAACAACTCCTTCCCCAGCTCCAGAGGTGAGCGCTGCTGCCCGCGGCAGATGAGAGGAAAGAAGATAAAAGTGCATTCTGTTCCTTGATGTTTTCAGGGGGTTGTGTTTTGGTTTCGGGTTTTTTTGCTGCTCTTTGTTTTCGATTTAACAGTAGCTGTAGAGAAACCTGTCTTATTTAGAGTGGAGAAGCACCCTGCTCCTCCTTCACCTTAAGCTGTCTCCACAGGTAACCCTTACTAGATAACATGGATGAAACAGTGTCTGTCTGAGACTCTCTTTTCCTGAGCATTTTCTTCTCTTCCCTTTTCCCATGTTCTTTTTCTCACAGCTTCCGTCCTTTTCAGTCAGTCCCCTTGCTGATTTATTTTTAATACATGTCTTAGCACATTTTTCTTCTGTCCTTATCTTTCTCCAAGAAGAATCTGGTTGGCAATATTCTTACAGTTCTGACTCAAAGTTCTCAACCTTGTAGCACTTGGGTCCAGAGTGATGGAGGAAAAAGAAGTGGGCTGCTTGTTTGTGCAGCATAGGCTGCTCTTGTGAGTACAGCCACAGCATCTCTTTCAGTGATTCCATTTTGGTTATTTCTGTTGTTTGCTAAAGATAAGCATTTGTATTATTGGGATTTATTTGTTCAACGTTTTTTCATTTAGGAAGGTCTTTTCTGAGCTCAGAGACAATACTCTGCTGCTGCTGGCTTAGGTTCCTAGCAGGAGATGGGAAGTCTGGGATATTACCTGTTACTGTGAAAGAAGGCTCAGACATAAACCTCTTGGCAATAGAGAGTCCTGGTGTCTATTGACAGGCCGTTAAGTGGATTTCAGTAGGGGTATAGACTTACCACAGGACCCCTTGCACAGGTTTCCCACATCACCCAGAGGTTCTTTTTTGGTAGATAAATACATTAACCATCATGCTGTATTTTCAGTGAAGTCAAGTTTTCTCCATCCTTTGGTTTCAAAGCAAGCTCAGCTCTCACCAGGCATCATCTGTGAGCAGTGAAAAGGAGAAGGCAGTATAAACTGTGTAAGATCTCATGCTACAGATCAAAGGATGGAATCATTTAGAAAGATATTAGTGAAGAAAACTAATGCAATATATTGTTAACTACATTCATCTCCACCTCAACGTTGTATGAAAAAGTCATCTGTCCAGCCCTCCTTTTGCCTAGGTAGTAATTATCAGAGACAACAGGTGAAAAATCTTTCAAATACTGGTGTGTAGATAAAAATGGACTTATTTTTAAAGCTGGTGTGTACACAAGGTTGCAACAGACAGTGCTTTCTTATCAGTGACCATCATTTGTGTAAATACATTGTATTCAGGAGATCTTGCATAATCCTACGTGTCTAGGTGTAGATACACCATATGTTAAAATGTTCACCAAATGTGGTATCTAATTTGTAATCATAGCTGATGACACCGACAGGTGTTTCTTATTAAAAACAAGTTTAAAGTAAAATAGGAGCAATTTACAAAACAACGGTTAATGAGATATTTGAAATACAATGGTTCATTTCCTCTGTATAAATAGGTAGAGATAAGTCTGTTGGATATCACTCTCTACTGACTGAGAATAGAAAAGGTTTTCAATTCTATTTTATTAGTGAAAAATACAAAACTTCATGAATCAGACTGGCAGAATACAAAGTTCAGTGGGGGAAAAAAAAAAAAAAATTGAAATCGGTAACATGAGTTAATATTTTAATTCCATAAGTTAAACTGTAACTTCACATTTTCATTCTGGTGGTGCAAAATGTGGTCATTTAAATACAGAGAAAAAATGTATTCCCTTATTTTGTTTCTCAATTCAGTAACTATGTTAAATGTGTAGTATGTGATCACAAGCATCCCTAAGAGAGATTGCAGCAACTTCCCTGCCTGACTAGCAGGACAAAAGCAGGACTAGGGAACAAAAATGCTCTCTAGCTGCATGGAGGGCTCTGAGCGAGGAGGAGAAACAGTCTTTGTTTGACACATGTCTTCTGTCCTCCTCAGCCAAGCCGTGAGAGGAGCTTCTGGTGCAGCAGCCACGAGCAGGCACAGGCCATCAGGCAGAGTCAGGCTTCCCATCGGACTTTTCTTCTGGGCCTGACCAAGACACTGTTGGGTCGAGCCAGAATCTGCATCTTCCTCTCTCTTTGGCTACAGAAAAAGAGTAGTCCAGCTGAGAGGAAATGTCACTCACTTTTTTGGAGAATTGTGCCGGGTTTTGGCTAAAGAGAGTAGTACCTCGACCAGGTTTCTCTGTTCTTCATGTATCTTTTGATGCATTTGCATGAATGTCGGGTTTATAATTGTTTTTTTTGGTTGAGGAATAGGAGTGGTCAGGCCCCCTGTGAGAAATAGTTTGTCCTACAACTAGTGCAAATGGATTTCCGTTCACTGATTGATACAAAAGGCTACTGACATCATCAATTTTGCTGAGATCTTGTGTAAACTTCAGTTATTGGAGTTTTCTTCTACTCCCGTTTCAATGATTAAATGATATTCAACTGATACCCGCATAAACAAAGCTTATATCTGCAGCTAATTTGCTGCAGCCTCATGTAGACCTTCACTGTGAGATGAAGGATGCTGTGGTCAGTCGTATTCCACGGGCATCAAGGATATAACTTAAAATTGATAAGACTGCAGGAAAGAGAAAAGGAAGCAGGGTTGGCTGGTCTCAACAAACCGCTGAATCAGGGGCCTTTTTGCTGTTGAAAGGTGCCAATCTGTGTCTCGGTTTTCCAGTCTGTAATTAAAGAACAAAGCGTAATTGCAAGAGTGAAAGCAGTTTGGCAAAGCACCCTGGGAAGAGGTCATGGCGTAAGGATTCAGGTGTGGTGCAAGTAACATTTTATTTCTTTGCATTACGGGTTGCATCGAATCTCAAGCTATTTGTAGGTATTCAGGAAGCAGAGCAATAAGCCCAAAAAAGCAGTGAGCACAGATCTATAAAGAATACATTTTCTTGTATTGATTCTTATTAAATAGAATTAAAAAATTGTCAGATGCAAGAAGCTCAGTCATCCCTGTGTGGTGTTCAGAAGTGTGCTGTGATACAGGAATTTATGAAGTATTATTTGAAAGGTAAATTCAAACTACTTGGGTAAAGTGACACCACATGTGATACATACTATCTGTAGGAATTAAAACTATAATGAAGATGGATTAAATGCCCAAGATTGACTAGTATTAGAAGTAGCTTTGTTTATTTCTGTACTAATGCTGTAGAAGAAGTCTGCGATGATATTCATAGACCGTGCAATTCCAGAAGAGCTGCAGAGAACACAGGGCACTCATCAAAACCTAACTAGATTGAAAGTGAGAATAACAAAATTAAATCCAGGAAGGGACAAACATCCATACAAATAACCTGAAATTTATATGTGGAATCAATGGAGGAAACCAAGGGATGTATTAAAAGGCCTGGGAAGTTACTGGCAGGACATGAAATCTGGGTGTCCTTTGTATCCTGTAAAAATAAGCATGTTAAATTTCAAGCTAAACGTCCAGCTCCACTGTGTCACAGCATAGGGAAAGACAGGCCTTTTGAATCGGGGACATAATTCTGGGTATCCTGTTGGCATTAGGAGAACGACAACTTGAAGGAGTGCAGAACAAGATGACAAGAGTGAACTGGACTGTGAAGGCTTTGGTTCATGAGAAAAGTCCAGAGCTGAATAAGCAGTGAAGAGAGAAAATGAATTTCTGTGCTTGGGTGCACAGATGTATAGTTGATCATCACAGGATACAAATTTAAAACGAAATGTTTAGTCTAAATATCAAAAGCATTGGAAGACTAAGATTTGTTGAGGTTGGGAAATAGTTTTCAAAAGCAAGTAGTAGCTCTTATTTTGGACTTCTGAAACAAAGCAGTAAAATGTAGTAGTAATTAATTGCCACTCACCTGGAGATAGATTCGTTTGGGTTATGATATTTTGCAAGCTTTTGCTGCATAAAGTTGTTTTTAAAAGGGCATCAAGGCTTCATAGCATCATTTTGAATGTATTTCAGAGAAGCATGTGTTAAACAAATCCTATCATAGACCTTCATAAGCCTCAGATGCAACAACTTCTTTTACTATATACCTTTTATAGGTTTTTTTTTGTTTCTTCAGTTTAACCTTTTGGCAGTTCTTGGCATTTCCTAAGGAGCAGAGGACCTCCATGATCCTTGCACAGCTGACTGTTGGTGCTAAAAGCTGTTTCATTTCTGGAGAGAGAAATTCTGCTGAATACCTGATGATTGCTGTCCTTAAGGAATTTTTATTTCCTTTTAATCTACTGTCTTTTACTTTGCTGCTCCCAGCAAATTCACAACTGCTGCAGCTGCTTCAAACAGCTGCTGTGCTAACTCAAAACAGATGTCAAAGCCAGAGGTCTGACATTTAGTGGAAATCTACCATTAAATACCACCTCAGTGGTTTATTTGACCCTGCTTGATAATGGGCCACAGAGGAAAACATTTTCACGCTGTATTTATGCACGAGCTTCTAAATCTCCAGGGAGTTGGTTCACAGTTAGAAGGTAAGATTGGCAGGCCAGTATTTTTAGAGCCAAATTCATCTCTCCTGCAGCACTGGGGACAAACAAGTTGCTCTGCTTCAGACGGATCTCGTGGTGGACCAGGCTGTGTTTTGCGGCTATGGTTTTGTGGCAAATGCTTTCTATGAATGAAGCTCAGAGAGGAATTTGGGGGCAGAAGTTCTTGAGGTCGGTGAGAGAACTTCCCAGGCTTTCAATGCAGAGCCCTTGCTGGTGGACAACGAGGAAGCGACAGCCAAGAAGTGGTCAGAAATGAGACCATGTTGGCTTAAAGAGCTAAGAGGCAATGACATCATGTGAAAACATTTGGAGAGGGATCAGTACGCACTGTTACTGTTTAACATGGTATTGCTTAATACAGATGTTGTCTTGTGCGTTGAAATTGCAAGACCCCACAGCAATAAATAAATGGCACTAAGAATAGCACCATCTTTTACAAGTTTGGTTTTATTTTTATCTCAGTCGCATAAAAACACACCAGACACATTCTCTCCTCTCACTCTTGCATCAGCCAGGCTCTGTCATGAATGGGACTAATATTCTAAGTGGAACTAGCAATTTTCAGCACTGCAAATAATGCAGTTTCTCTTATTCTGACAGCAAAATGTCTTATGATGCAGGCTTTTCTTTTCACACTTTACTGAATCAGTGGAAGAGTACCCTGGAGTTATTATACTGTAGGGGTATTCCAGAAATATTCTTCCAGTTGAGCTACCCTGGCCTCTTCTGGACTATATCCCCTTCTTTGTGCTATGGTTCTACATCCCGCATCAGCAAGCCCAGATGTGTGAGATCCCTTATCACTCCCCTGTGGCACAACAGTACTGAAGTGCCTGAGCTTCTCTGCAGATTTCTGCTGGGATAGTGATGGGGAGGATTAGATCTGTCGTGATTTATAATGCTCGGTTGTGATGTAAACTGAGATTACATTAAAGAATTTAACAAACCTTCAAGGAACTTTTTTTTAAGAAGAAAAACTGTTCGCAGACCCAGATCTCTCCGCTCCATAGCTTGTCCCTCTCCTGAGTTCAATGAGAGGAGCAGTGCAGTAGATGCTTTGTGCTCTCTGCTTTAATTTGAATCGGCATAGATGCATGAAGTTTTTATTAGTGCCTCTGCTTTCAGGTTTGATTTGATCATTCTTGGTGTACCTTTGCCTGTATTACAATGTCATGTAGATTTCCAATACAGAAAAAGAAAGAAAGACTTCTGTTTTGTAAGGGCAGGAGGTCTTGATTTGAGCAGGAATAATAGATAATTAGGCACCCATGGATTGTGTGTCAGTATTTTGATGCCTTATAGAATACAAATTTTCAGAAATGCAGCAATACAGACAATCTTCTTCCTCTGCAATTTATGCCAAACCATACTGCTTGCCTTAAAACTTAGAGACATACATTCATTCATATGCAAAGAAGAAAATAAAGTAAAATCCATTAAACCCTTTTTAATCTTCCTCCGAAATAAATTAGCTGCTACTATAGTAGTAGTGCTACTCTTTGTTGCATTTAACAAATTCTAGGGCTGATTACTCACCACAGACTTTCCTCACCAGCTGTTCTGTGTGGTGCAGAGCTATCCCAGTTATCTTTGAATACATCCGTTTTCAAGCAGAATCCAGTCTGTCTCATGTAGACGTTTAGACACTGTTTAGCTGCAATTTTGGGTGCTTGTGTAGACAGGTAGGCATTTCTTAAGGCCTCTGAAAGGAAGCAGTATTTTGTACGTAGGCAGTTCTTTTCTCCTCTTGACCCGAGCTAAACTGTCTTCTGATGGATCTCATTCATGCCCCAGTACTCTTGCACACCCAGCTGCACTATGCTGCAGTTTCTGGAAGCCTTAGGTAGACCACCTACTCACCTAAAGCTTTGGGCTCTTCCTCAGAAGACCAAAGTATGCAATGGGTTTTGTATCTTCATTTTCAAGGGTTTTCTGTACATGATTTATATTGGTGAGAGGTTCTCATCTTCCTTCCTAGGAGGTGTTTTTTAGGGAATCCGTGGCTCCTGATGAAAGCACCAGAGGAGGTTGCAGGCTGTGTAGGTGCTCATGTAAGTCCTAGGGAGTTAGGCAGGCCTGCAAGGTGAAGTCCTTAGGACTGAAGCGACACCCCTCCTGGCTGTCAAGCTCACTCTGGTACCTCTGTGCACCACCAGCACATGTGGTATAAACATAAGGAGAGTCGAGGCTTCCCTTAGGAGCAGAATAAAAACCCACATGCAGAGCAGGACTTCAAACCTGTTCTTACCATTTGTAATAGTAAGTATGCTGTTGGGAAGAGGGGGAGGGGAAGGAAGGGAATAAAACTTCCACTGTTCAGTAAATCGTAACCTTTGCTGTCCAGGCCCTTCAGAGGTTGCTCCGGCCTTTTCCGTTGCCTGGAGTTTGTATTTGGGTGGTGGCTCTGACCTGCGGTGGTCATGATGCCAGTCACCTCCTCCACCTTCTCCTCTCCTTTACCACCTCTGTTCAGCTTTGCTCTGTTGCTGACCCTTGTTCTGCTCCTTGTAAAATACGTGCAAAGCTATTTATTGTCTTCCTTCCCTTCTCCTGCCGGCTGACATACCTAGAAAAACACTTGACAGCAATTAGGTTACTGTTACACTGACCGGTGTGTTCTCCTGTACATATCTGTCTCTCTCCCTCTTGTCCCATACGTCGTTTACAATTACATCATTTACAACAGCTCTGGGGCAAAAATCATCCACTTTCTTGAACAGCGCCTGCCACGTGACTTTCTCACCTAAGGCTACAAAATCTGGCCATACTGGTGCTTGTGGTAGTGTAGCAGTGATAGTGGGACCCTGCTTTTGGAGGCAGCGAGCATCTTAATGTCACTGGCTGTGTGATGGGAAGGAGGGCAGGGGAGTGTTTCTGCTGCCAATTGACACCTGGATTTCTTTTTTTTTTTTAAAAAAAACCACAAACAACAAGTATTCTGTGGTAAGTGTTTGAGACAAATCGGTATGATCAACGTATGGCTTCCGTGAAGGCTTATCAGGAACATCTTTTCAGCTAAACTCATTAATGACTCCTCTGTTTTGGCAGTACAACTTGAAAGTTATGAGATACTTTCCCCTTTTACTTGAAATTTTTTTCTCCCTCTGCCCCCTCAGTTTTACCATGGTCGCAGATCAGCTTGTTGTAAACATGTTTCACAATATGTTTATCTTAAATGTGAGCATGTGATATTCCAGTGTACAGCTCTCGGTATGTAAAATGTGTGTGTGTGCACGTATGTGTATATATGAATGTGTACCTGTATATGTGTATGTAGGCCATAATAAAATGTAAAGTGTCTGGGTGACATTGGGTAAACACAGTTTTACCGCTAATACTGATTAGTAGAAGTACTCAGATTGAGGAAATTTGGATGCTCAGAAAGTGAATTCAAATCATCTCTGCCATCCTTATACTCAACTAAAAGTCCTGTAAGTTGATTTTAGTAGTTTTGTCCAGTGTTTTTGCTAGGTTGAAACCAAGCCACAGATTACAGTACTGTTCTTGAATATATCAGCTCTGTGGATTTCAGTGCACTTTCAGTCTTTGTTTAAAGCAGAAATGTGGTTATTTTATATCAAGTTCCTAAATGGAAATTGAATTGTCTCTTACAGTATAAAATATATATTCATGTGTGGTTTTTTTCCCTTTCTTTTCTGATATTTCTTCCACTTCCTCTCTCTGTCCCTAAAGGAAGAAATGCCCCTGGAAAGCCAGTGAGAGAGGTTAGTGAGATGCAGGCTCACTGCCATGGCTTCTGTTTATCACAGCTTGCTTTCTGTGCGCAGCATGCGTGTGACGGCAGCGCGGGTTTGCTTGGGTTTGGCGAAGGGCGGGGGTGGTTTTATTTTGCTATGGGTTTTGTTTGATTTTGCTGAGTGCATTCCCCATGTGTGCCCTAACGGTAGCGTACCTCTCAACTTTCAGTGGAGACAATGTCAACTCGGGGATCTGCATTTTCTTACGTCCTCCCAGAGGTGGAAACTCAGCCATTTGAGGGAGAAAATAATACATTGAAATTAAGCCTCTGTATGATAAAAGTGGTCAGCAAATATGCTGCAATCATTGACTTATTTTCTATTACTCATGTATGTAAGCACAACAGGGAGACCCATGTCTCTTGCTGTTCTGCTTACGTACTCGCAATTGTATTTACATGTATGTGCCAATATACCAGCCATCGTCTCCAGTTATTAAATAGTTTTTTTTCTTTTTCTTTAGAACGGTGAGAGTTGAGAGGTATAAGAGATTCAGGTGTTTTAATTTCCTGATACAGTATTGCAGAATGAAGAATGCTACTAACATTCACCAGCTCTTCAGTGTTGTATTCAGCAATGCAAATGGGCGATGGTTTTCACTGTGCGCTTCGGACATGGTTGGTTTGACGCAAAATAGATTTTAGAGTTTGTACGTTGCTGCTTGTTAATGGAGGAAAACGTTTTGCGCCGTGTTGTCATAGCACCTTTGAAAGTATTTCTGGAGAGCCTTGTTTTTCCCACTGTGAAGCTGCTCTTCACTCGCCAACCAGATAGAACATTTGAAAGGTGAATTCCTAGCAAAAATTCTTGTTAAAGATAAACTTCAGAGACTGCCTGAGTGCAATTGCAAGTAGCTGTGAAATGACCTTTCCCGCACAAAAGATGTTCGGTGTGGATGAGGCAGAAATTGAAGAGTAACCCGTTTTGCAAACTTCTGCTGGTGCAGAGGCAGGGGCTCATGGAAGCACACCGTGCTGAGGTTTTTAGCAGAGCTGTTGTGACCCTCCAGTCACTGGCAGGCTACTCTGGGTAAGCCAGGAGTTCTTTAACGTGGTACCTTGGAATACAGCAGTTCTCTGCATTGGCTGTAGGAGCTGGCACAGATCCAGCTACTTCAAGTTTAAGATCCTTGGTGCAGGTTAAGTCTGTCCTCAAATGGCCCATCTTCTCATATGGACCAAAAAAGGGTGCTTGGGATGTCAACAGACTGCACCAGTCCAGAACTTTTATGGAAATTATTTCATATTCAGCCCTGCATGTTCTCAGCTCACACAGTCTGAGAATTGTTCTCCAGTTCAGAAAAACAGGTTGTTGATTTCCACTGTCCTTATTCATATTATTCAGAAAAAGCTTCTGCTGCTGAAGGCATATTTGATACAATTAATTTTTTTTTTAAAAAAAGAAAAATGGGCCTGTCCTACCTGATCAGATTCCAGCAGCTTAACCCTAAAAAAATTGACTTCAATGAATCCCTCACCACTGTCAGCTGTATTTGTTCTCACTGATGGTTCCAGAGGGGACTTGGTAACTTGCAGAGCTGAATATAAAACACGACTCTTCGCCTGCTTATGAAGTGTATGAGCTAAGGTATGGAACAGCTTTTGCTTTATGTGTGAGTCCATTTGTACAAGGGCAAATCATGCGGTTTTAAACCCACCCAGCCAGGTTTTGATCCCATTACTCACATTTAGGTATTGTCTTCGTGTGTAATCCCATGGGTTTCGTGGCATTACTCGATGCGAATAAGGGTATCAAAATCCAAGCCACCAACAGGAAGGATATTTCTTTTGTTGGGGAAGGGTTAGAAATCTGTGCTGCTAAAAAAGGCACTGCATTGTGTTGGGGTTTCTTAATTTACTTTCTGTCTACTCTTTCAAGTCTGAATGTTCCACATTTATTTCTCTGACAAGCTGTAGTATAAGATTGGTATTCAGTTACTGCGCCCTCACCCAAGGGCCTTAATTCCAGCAGAGCCTCTAAAGCAAATTCAGCAGATGTGAAACGCATCGTTCTTTATGTGGCCAGGAGTGATGTAGTTAGTGTCTGCAGAAATAGGTGTCTTCTGCTTTCAAAGCAAATGCGCCTGTGTTAATATTCCCTCCATTTTATAAGTCTAAGTTAATACTGTCCATGTCCATTTTGAGCTTTATTGCTGCATTTCAAAGAGTGTGCTAGTTCTTTTCTTAGACAGTAGCATCTTTCAACCTTTCAGTGCCTCAAGCATGGAGAAAATGTTTTCAGCTTTAATGTTTAAAAAGAGCGAATGGAATTAATGCCTTCTTTGGTGGCATTACTTTAAAAATACGAATAATGATGAGTGGAAAGCTATGATTTATGGTTTTTTAAGTGCTTTGAGGACAGTATTTTTCTCATTTGCTTCTTAATTAAAAATGTCAATTTTCTATGTTTCATTCTTAGAGAGGGCAAGTAAAGCAGTATTCAACAGAAGCAGCAGAGCTATATAGAAACAGTCAGTGAATTTGAGTGCTTGTTTAGGTCACAGGCATGACAGAAGAGGGTGCATTCATTGCACATATAGTACCAGGTTGTTATTGCGTATGTTGATCTCAACTGTTTGCAGTCTTGATTGACCTGACTGTTACTCCCATGTGCGAGAGAGGCAAAAAACCTGCTGGCGGTGCAGTGTCGCCCAGCTGAGGGCTCGCCAGTTGAGTGGCTGGAGCGCAGCTATATCGCCTGCTCTTCTGTCCCGTCCTCCCACCCTGTGAGCGTCCCGGAGACTGCGGTCCCCACGCTGTTGCACTTCACAGTCCAGCTGTTAACATAAACTGCAGTCGGCAGTGGCTTATGGTCATGCTCTGAGCTGTAAACTCAGATAGCTCAGGAGGAGAACACGATTGTTCAGGTTTTTCTGCAAAGGAAGTTAAGACCTGTCCTAGAGAGGTTGTGTGGATGGTGGCGGGGAGAGGGAGTTGTATCTCCTTAACCACCCCAGCGTGCCTCTGCGCAGCTTTTGTGGAGGGAGACTGGATTCAAAGCATGGTTATTTGAAAAATATGGCAGCAATTAACAAAGAAAAGAAAACAAGACTAGCAGACATTCCTGTAATTTTTATGTATTAAAGAATATCTAGGGATCCCTGGATGCGTAAGATTTTCTTGGCCCATGTTTTAGTTGTCTGAACAATTTAGCAGTTTGTACCGGCTGTGGCATGCTTCTGAAAGACTTTTATTTTCAGTATTTTTGATTGAAGTTATTCTTTCTAGGCCTAGCCTCTTTCTATAGGACTAGCTTGCCTTTGTCACATTTACAGCTCTGTATCTGACAGAACAAAATAGTATAAACAAACACTGATTTTTTTCTTAAGATGGGGTTCAGCAGTTTGGGTTGCTCTGAGTCCATGGAAGGGTAATCTCTCTTCCCGAGCTGGGAATGAGTGGTGTTGGAGTCCCTGAAGAGCCCTACAGTCCCGTCATTGTTTCTAGAAACAGCAGATCGCAACGAACCTGAATGAGGGACCATGATCCCACAGGCAGCCGTGCCTCTCACAGCTGGCTGGACAGTTACCATTCTCACCTCTGCCCTGTCTTGTGTCTGTAGGTTGCTCCAGGTGAGGAAGAAGAAGAGTATTTAAAGCCTAGAGATTTCTTGAAAGTAGTTTGCAGGGTCAGGCTATACCAGAGTTATTCTGATAAGGCTTTCATACCACATGCTACAAATGTACCTGAGCCATGTCAGAGTTTCAGCTCAGTAGAGCAAACCAGTGGCAGTTACCTTTCTGCTTACGTAAGCATCTCCCGTCTGAAACATGTCCTTGCTTTCATATGGCTTCGTCAAATTTTCACTTTCCGTGGTGGAATTTGCGGGATTGATCTCAGCTTGCAAGGTGCCAGTAAGAGAGGTTGTCCCTTACATCTAAAATAAATGTAGTAGCATACATTTACTTTAAAGTAAACTTGGCGGGAATTTTTCATAAGCTGTTACTTGACATGTTGATGAGCAAAATGACAAGGTTTTGCTTAGAATTAATAGGATGGCTATACATTAATGATTTATGAATGAAATTGCTGTTTGGTGCATCTGTTTCTCTGTGCATTAGTGCAATTATCACTAGATTAGAACCAAGTATTTCTTTGTATCAATACCTGGCAAGCTGTGCCATGCACAGCACAGCTCACTACTGAACAGGCAGCTTGTTGAGTAGTTATCATTTAGCTTTGACATCATTTTTTGTAACAAATGCTACGTTAGAAAAAAAAAAAAAAAAACTTTAAAAACTAGTATTTGAATGTAAAGGTGGTAGTAGTTCTCCAGAAGAAGCAAGCTTCTCTGAATATTTCTCAAGTCATTTTTTTCTATTCCATAAATACTGATGAGTATTAACTAACGTCACTCCAAGCTCCCAGGTACTGTAGAAATGTCAACAGTGCATGACTACCATAATATTTGAACATTTGGAAGAGGATGGTGAGTTTGATTTGCCCCACAGTGATGGTTCATTCCTGTTGTTAGAAAAGACAGTTGTGTCAGGAGGGACACCCGTGGTGACATGTCAGGCTCTGGCACATTACGGGTAGGGGCTGCATGAAAGTTGTATCCTGGATACCCTGGTCATGTCCTTTCTTCATTTGGGTGCTCCTTCCTCAAGGACCGTGGTGAGGACTTGGCATCCAGGCTAACGCAAAGCATTCCTGGGAAGCAGGGCTGTGGGCAGGTGGGTTGCACCTCCCACATTTTTCCAGGCAGATAATCTATCGCAAGTACTCTCAGGGAGTAAATCAAACCCCTCAGGCCATAGCAACATACAGTTTTATTGAATATTACTTCCCCTGTTGTATACTTTCAGTTGCTGGCACTGCAGCTTGGGGACTTCTTGAGTTGGAGGTCAGATGCACTTCTTTGCATCTAAGTAAATCTTTCTTCACTGATTATTTTCTAACTCCTTATTTAACTCATTTATGTGTTTGGCCTCAATATCAGCCTGTGGCGATGAGTTCAGTAATACAATTATGAGCTGTGTTGAGTATAATTTCCTTCTGCTTGTTTTAAGACCTTCTGTCTGCTCATTCTTCCTTGTCCTTGCAAGAAGTCTTGAACACTCAGTCCTTGGTTTGGATGCTCATCTTGTAGGGTGCCTAGATCTCTGTCATATTCCCTCTTCAGTCGCATTTTTTCAGGAAGGAGACTCCAGGTGGGATTCAGCTGTTTAAACCGTGATGTCTCTGTCGTTTGAGATGCCAGAGGGTATTTGAGACAGTTGTAGAGAGCTGCAGTTCTGACACAGGACTTGCAGGAGACCCGTGCTTTTCTGAACAGCAGCTGGAGACCAGGCAGGGTATGCCAAATGCCTAAAATGGCAACTTTTGGCAATTTAATCTCCCTACCTTCGTGTCTGTTTAGTTGCTAATTGCACTGAAGCCACTTCTTACTGCTGATCAGCATTGCTACCTTTCCTTTCCATTTGCAGCGGTGCTAAAATGAGTGTGAGAAGTTGCTGGTTTCATCTCCAGAATTGTACTCTGCATTTATTTATCTCTTCTGCATGGGAGGAACATGTGTTGTGGTTATACCATCTTAGAACTTTCCAGGGGTTACGGGAGAGCACAAATGCGCAAGTGAGCCACTGTACAGTAGTTATTTGATAAATGTGGCATCTTTGTTTCTGCTGGACTACTGTCTGAAAAGCAAAGGATATTTTAAAAATGACTGAATAAACTGCAGCCGTTTAGTATGTTCATCATTTTAGCTAGCCATGCAGGTATCCTGCTGGGACCTCTTGGGATTAATGGTTTAGTTAATTACCACTGATCTCTCTGTTTCTGTTTTTCTCCTTGATAGAACGTTGAATGGTCAAACACTTGCAGCACCAGTTGGAAACTTTTCTGTGATGTCAGTGGATTTAATCGTTGCTTTTGGTGAACATTCATAATGATACAGCTTCATCGCTATGAGGTGGTTTTATTTTGGAACACAAACGTGCTGGCTTATTGCTGACGTAGTTTACCATAAACATTGAGGCCAGTATTGCTGATAAGTGTTCTGCAAAACTGGCAGCTTTTGCTAACGGCAACATATTAGACTCATCTAGGAGACTTTTGGAAAGAGTGCTCTCCGGTGTACTCCGCTGGGGACGGCAGCGAGCGGTACATGGGCAGTGATGGATCGGTGCTCGGTCTTTTCTGTAAAATATTCCTACCAATCTGCTGCTGTGTTGTCTTTGTTTAATTTCCTCTTCTTTGACTTTCTGTTTCAGGCCACAATGTAGGGAGCCTTTTCCACATGGCAGGCGACTTGGGAAGAGCGATGGAAACCTTAGTGACAGTGATGACCGACGACAAGGTGTTAGAATAGCAAGATGTGTTTTACAACTTCAGGCGTCCCGCATGGTTTTTATAATATTCATACTACAAAGAGGATTAGACTGTAAGAGTTTACAAGAAAACAAATCTATATTTTTGTGAAGGGTAGTGGTACTATACTGTAGATTTCAGTAGTTTCCTAAGTCTGTTACTGTTTTGTTAACAATGGCAGGTTTTACACGTCTATGCAATTGTACAAAAATTATAAGAAAACTACATGTAAAATCTTGATAGATAAATAACTTGCCATTTCTTTATATGGAACGCATTTTGGGTTGTTTAAAAAAAATTTATAACAGTTATAATGAAAGATTGTAAACTAAAGTGTGCTTTATAAAAAATAATTGTTTATAGAAACCCCCTTAAAAAAAAACCACAAAAAAATACTGAGGCAGTGCATTTGTTTAGTATCATTTCAGCTCTGTAACTGCATCAGAGAGATTCATGTCCTGTGTTCTTTTCCATGCCTGTCAAAAAGAAGAAAAGAAAAAAAGTATTTCCTGCAGCAACATCAAAACAGCCAACTTACATTTCCCGTTGGTTTTGTCTGACTAGGGCTGGCTTAAAAAAAAAAATTCCTGAACTTCTAACAAAGGTGGTTATTTCACTTTCCAATAAACCTAAGAATTATATGAATCACACAGCAAGTTTGCAATAATTAAATGAAAGAGCACATTACATGACAGAGCCTGCAAAAAAATTAATTAAAATAAAAAAAAAAAAAAAGAAAAACCCCAGAAGAAAGAAGAAAAAGAAAGAATTTAGTGACCGTCGTACGTGCCAGCATTTCCTCAGCTAACTAAATTCCTGAATGCTATTAGTAAAGGAACATAAAAATTGCCTTACCAGATTAAACCTTTGGACTTCGGTGTCCGGTGCCCCGCTGGCTGCGGCCAGCAGCCAGTGCTTCAGCAGGAGTCGGGTACAGCTCTCCCCTCCTGCCGCCACCGCTCGTGTCACCTTTGCTGCAGAGGAGAGAAGAAAGGGAGAAGTTCCCTCCTGACCCCCTGTGGGATCAGCTTCTGACCCGAAGCACAAGTAGGTTACTCACAGAGCATCTTTGCTTGTCCAGTGCCCAGGCTGTTAATAAGCATGAAGCCTCTCAGTCCTCTGGAAAATAAAACCAGAGCTTTCCACAATACGTGTCTCAGCCTGCTACAGCAGCCAGTCCCAAGGAGCTGTAACGCTGCGAGCAACCTTTGGGAAAGGCTGTAGAAGAGTTACTGCTGTTCTTGCGTGTGTATGGTGATCAGGTGAAGGTAGCCACACTGCTCCATGCAATATTTATCACCAAAACAAAGGCCCTGGTCCTTTCTCCTTCCCCTTGTTTTGCTCTACAAGTTGTCCTGCACAATTAACGATAACGTGAGAAAGAGAGGAACTGATAGCAAAACAGATTAGCCAGCTTGACTGCAGCTCGTGAGAGGTAGGTTTGGGTAAGAGGTGCTGTCAGCAAAAGCTTTACCACTTCATTTTCTTAACCAGCTTTTAATTTAACCTTAGAATATGTAGAAACACCCCATCTGACTTTATACTGCGAGAGTAAAAAAATCTGTTACCTCTTCTTGTATGAAGTGTAATTAAACTTGGGAAAGATTTTATTTTGAATGCTAGTTAACATTGAACATGGCTAGTCATGCTATTTCTACCTCACTTTGGTTTTGTGGTGTTCCTGACAATTACGTACAGATAATGTTACATCATCACCACGTGTCCATTGTGTGACCAGGTCTCATCGTTTAAATAATACCAACGATAATAATCATTTACAGAAATAGGTACAATCCCCCCAAACCTCTGCTTTCCTAATAAAGAGCTTTTTTAACACTTTATTACAATAGGAACCCTCGGTATTTCTCACAGTCTTTTTTATCAGAAGGCTTAAACTGAGATCTGAGAAAGGGATGGGTTTCTTCTTTCTTTTTTCCCCCCTATACATTAAACCTTCTCTTCAGAAAAAATATGGAGGAAAAATGGATTGCACGGTTGTTTTCATCAGGGTTTTGTTTTGTTTGTTTTACTTTCTAGATCTTAGTTTTGGAGTGAGTCTGTCAAAAAATATTTAAAAAGTTGAAAGCTTTATCGCTGCTTTTTTAAGCATAATTTGGGAATTATTTCATATTCCTTATAATGACAAAGTATTAAACTGTAAAACATAATCAGTGTAGTTGAATACATAAATACCATATGGCATGTTATTTCATTGTTACTCAGTACTGGTTTATTACTTGGATATCATAATATATTGTGTTTTAACACCAACACTGTAACATTTACTACTTATTTTTATAAACCTATGTTTTACTGCATTTTTTTCACAACATACCAAATTTCACCAAATATATGCCTTACTATTGTATTATATACTGCTTTACTGTGTATATCAATAAAGCACGCAATTATGTTATAAAAGGTGCAGTATTTTTTATCAAGGTTCAGCAGTCACCCAGTGCATCTCCTCTCTGGCAATCCTCGCCTTAGGTGCATGCCCAGCACCCTGTACTGCCAAATGCTGAACCCCCTTGTCGGCAATGCCTCGGCCGCCTCCCCACTGGGCGGGGTGCCGGCGGGGATTTGGCTGGAAGAGGAAAAACAGCTCTCCCTTGTTTGGGTTTTCCTCCCTTGTTGAAGTTGTGAAACTCCCGTTTTTATGCTCCCCAGGCTTTTCAGAGATTGCCAGCCCCACGCAGATTTGTCAGCCTCGTCGCAGAAGGGAGCCTCAGCTCAGATTGATCTTCGCAGATCAATCCAGCACTCGGTCTCCTTGCCAGCAGGCGTAGTGCTAGCAAACCTCGCTTCTCTGGGGCTTTGGGAAGTGTATGTTCCCATCAGAGAGGCTGATCACACACATCCTGCCTCATATCTTAAGAAACACGTGCAGGTTTTGATACCCAGACACACTCAGTTGTGTCCCGACAGTGTCTTTGAGCTACCTTTTGGTGGTAGGTATAAGATAATGAAAAATCATTTTAAAAAAGGGCATATGTTTGTCTATGATTTTGACAATACAGTGAGGGAGGAGGTGGGGATTTCCTCATTTCATTCACTTCAGGAAATAAATACGCATCCCACATCTACTCTCCCAGACTTGAGTTACTCTGGTTTCACTCCTACAGAAGTGAATCAGCGTGTGCCTTGCTGTACCGAAGTCTCCTCTGAAGGTTACACAATCCACAAAGCACAGCAGCCACCAGTGACAAGGAGACTCCTATTTAATTCAATTAAACAAGAGGGAGGATAGCTTTCTCCCTTTTGCTACTGCTGGAGCGGTTGCACGTGAGGGGACACTGTTGGGTTTGAAGCCTGGCTATGAGCCAGTAGGATGGGGCTTGTGGATGGTCTCGCTAAATACCGAAATGAACTGGAAGGTCACAAAGGGGCGCATAAGCAAGGCAGAGGAGCAGTTGCATGCTGCCTCGTCCCTTTGATGCGCTGGAAGGGTCAGGGAAGGCAAAACCCACATACGCCTGCCCTGACTCACCTCCATGAAGCTAGGGCTGAGACAGGCAAATCCAAACCCTGGTCCTGCAGATAACACGTCGCAGGCTCTCCGTCACCTCTTGCAAGTTTCCCACCAATCGGTGCTAACGGATTGGCACAACACAGGTGAACAGCTGCTGCCCTGAGTACCGCGGCTCATAAAGGCAATGTATACAGCCCGTCGTCCAGCTCCATGAACTTCCCCACTCCGGCAACCCCTTTATTTACGACTCCTTACATCCCATCAATAAAGGCTGGTATTTCTGACTGGCTCTTAAGAATGTTTTCCTTATGTATGTTTAGGCTAAATATCCTCCTTATTTTAAGGACAAGGCTATTAACTGTTCGGAGTGTTTCCTTTGCTTTCTGGGCAGAGAGGCATATTAGTTCTCTTCAAGTTTGTTTACTATGGTTAACGTGCTGCCATTTACCTAAAGTCTTTCCTCTGCATTTTCGGTAGGTAGATAGGTAGGTAGGTAGATACATAGATGGAAAAACTGAGGCCCTGCTAGCCAGATCAGCAGTGCTGGGGTGGTGGGAGGGTCCTTCAAACTTCCCCCCCTCTGAGGCCACATGTCTCCCACACTCCCCGCTGCCTGTCACGGTGGCAGACATTCAAGGCTGAGGTTGGCACGTGCTGGTGGTCCTCCTCATGGCCCCTGTCTGCCACCTCTCAGCCCCATGGGTGCCACCCTGTCCAGCCCAGGGCTCACTGGTATGATTTAGGAGCCCAGAACCACCCCCCATTCCCCCCCCCGCCTGCCCCACGGGGCTGTGTGAGAGCCCCAGTGCTGCAGGGGCAGCAACATCTGCTCTGCTGCAATGAGGGGGCAGGAGAAATCAGGGAGGGGGACAGCTAACATGGGGGAAAAACAAACAAAAACCAACAAAAAAACCCCTCCAACAACAAAAACAAACAAACAAACAAAAAACCCAATACCTTTTCAGCTCACATGAGGAAAAAGTGATGATGTGCAAGATGCAGAAAAGGTCTGCAGCTGCCAGTACGTGTAATTCACTTCATGGCTGTGCCTGCTGCAGAGCATCCCTAGCCCTGTTTAGCTGGACACATGCAGCAGACGCAGTGCTACAGAGGGCTGTATGAAGTAGAGGCATTCCCAAGCCCACCCATGTGCAATCAGCTTGCACTTCTTTCCTGGTGGCTTTGAAGCTAACGATGATGTTACATGCACTGTCACTTTTACATCAAGGCGTCCTGCAACTACAAGCAACTACCAGCTTTGTGCAGGCAGGCGGGGCTGCAGTATTAACACCACCGGGTGGATGTGACTTACCCCTCCTTGTGAAGGCGCAGCAGGAGTAGGAGCAGAAGCAGGAGCAGCAGGAGAAGCCCCCTAGTGCCCAGCCCCACACCGGTGGGTTAGCAGCACGCCCAGACCCCGGGGGCATTTCACTGGCTATGACCCATTTCGGCTGCCCACGGGCACGTGTTCAGTCAGGCTGAAACCCAATAAATCTTCCCCCTTTTGACTCAGGCTCTACTCAAAGATTTCACTGGGAATTTGTTTCAGCTCAGAGGAAGCATATCAACTCATTAGAAAAGGCCATAAATCTATGCAAGAAAAACAGGGCTGCTGAGACCAACTAAGATGTAACACTTCCATACATGAATCCCTGTAAGCTGCTAATGCTGCTTACCAACTAAGGAAGATGATTACAGCACATATTTAGTAACTAATAGTGCCAAAAATTTGGTTAAAAAGCACTTGTGGTTAAGGGAGGAGTGAGAATTAAGGAAATCTTGTAGTTATAGACGTAAACTGTGGGGCTTCACAAATACAGAGTTGCTGTTTCAGCCTATTGCCTAAACCCTTAGTGCTTGCCAATCCAAGATTCATAATAGTCAACCTGGCAATTGTTTACCAGGGGTAAAGACTTTTTATTACCATTATGTAAGGATTACAATGGATATACCATTTATTTAATAGCTGGCACATGCTTTTTACTAGCTGTGTCCAAGCAAGTTCTCCCTATTCGCTGACATAAGCAACCAACTACTTGTAAGACATTCCTCTCTCTCTCACACCCCTATACACACATGCACACATACAGAGGGAAAAAACCAAACCAAACCAAACCAAAACAATGTCTTCTTACTGTCTTTCTTGCTGTATGGAAGAGGTTGATTTTTTTTCTCCACATGAGCATCTCTGGGACTAACAACATCCTCACACCAGCCTATTGGTATGTCCAAAATTACAACAAGTATTTAAAAAAAAAAATCATATTCATGTACTTTTATAATAGGAAATCAAAAAATTATGTCAATTCACTCAGCATTCCTCTGTTTTTTTCCTTCACACATGCTCTACTTGAATCTGAAGATGATCCAAACCAACAACACAAAGTGCAGTTTTGCTGGTATGATCTTTTTCACACCATTAACAACTACATTCAATAAGATGAGGGTCTTTCTTTGAGAACACATTATTTTGCTAAGGCAAGGACAAGCTAAAGTAAATCAATCAGTTGGACCTCCGTAAGGCTGTAGAAAGATGGTTTGGTCCCTGGCACACATGGACTTCCCGCTCCTGCATGCCTGTCTGCCATGAAGCTGCTGTCAGCATCTCCACTTCTTCCAGCCGTTACAGCTCGCTCCTCACCGGTCCGCTGCATGCAAGGGAGAACCATGTTTCTTGCTCGTCTCCAAAGTGGTGCTCCCACCTCAGCAAGAAGAAAGCTCTTTCTCTTCAGCCTCAGAAACAGACAATGAACTGATGAGCAACTGACCTGTGAGGGAGTGTGATCCAGGCAGGAGCACGGCAGAGGCAAAAGCTCCTTTTGAGGCTAGGGACCACACCAGGTCAGGCCTTGCGTGATTATTCAGGGGACGAGAGGTGCAGTGAAACCCCAGAGCATCTTACAGGAACAGAAGTCAAGTGCTGTGTACACAGTGAGACTTATGTGGGTGCAGCTTTATACACTCGCAGTGTTACAACATAACATCAGGCTAGAGCGATTTCAGAACAGGTAGTATGTCCAAAATAAGATTAAAACTGTTCAGACCTAAATGTTTGCTGCTACATTTGCACTGCTTAAAGCTGCCCTTACTGATGATCTATGGCAGAGCTAGTACGTGATCAAAAAATACCATCATGAGAGGATTTTTACTTCTGCAGCAGTGTAATTTTTAGTTGTGCCTCATTCACCAGACAAATGGTTTTATTCTAACACTGATGGAGGAGATGATACTTTTTTTTTGCATGGAAGATTAATGGCAGGTGCCAGTATAATTCCCTGCTGCATCCCACAGCGAATGTTTAGACAAAGGCTGCAACCAGCTGCAGGTGATAAGACATGAAACTGCTGGGGATTTTCCTACCAACCACAAATACGAGCTTAGAAATTCATGGTCCTGAGAAAATATTAGGTGTGTTAGAAGAAATCCTAGGTACATGAATATACACAAATAGGCACATGCAGAGATAGAGTCATGAAACACCCTAGTCTTCCTCTTGGGTGTGTGTATTTGTGCTCATTCACACATGCACATGCGCACACACATGCACGCACAAGCCCTTTGCTGTGCTGAGCCTGTTAACCCTTCAGTTCGTTAAAAAAAAAGAACCAGAATCAGTTGTGTCAAAATAGATAAAGCTTGACAATGTGCATTAATTCAGCTTTACTCTAAATTGTAACAGCCCATGTTTTGCAGCACCACAGCAGTATTTTATTCAGCAGTTGTTGAAGTTTCTTCAGGAATTTTTCTTCCTAAAGAAAGTGGCTGTAAGCACATTGGCTTCATGTAACGACTGCTTTCATTGTTCCTCTGAAACACCTGGCAGAGCTGGCATGGCCTTCCAGCCCTGGCAGAAGGTAATAAAGACATCAAGCCTACAACTTAGCTTCTTTCATCTTCCCGCCTCCCCCGCCCTCCCCCCCCCCCCCCCCCCCCCCCTTTTTTTTTTTAACCTCACTGGCAAGCTCAAAGCCTTCCTTCAGCAGAATCTTGCAGGCAGACTAACGCTGCTAAGCCTTGCAATGACTTACTGTGCATGCATTTTATTCTACCTGGTTTTTGCTGGCTTCCTTTTCTACATTAAGCAAAATTATAACATAAAACAATACATGAAGGGAAAACTTTAAGTCTTAAAATTGCAGGTACCCACATCAAGCCCAAGAGTTCCCTATTTCCGTACTGCAAAGCCGCAATACTGTTAACGCCCATGTGCTTCTGTCAGATGCTGTGAGCACTGGAGGGTCCCTACCCTCCCTTTTTTTTCAAGATACAAGGATTCCTTAAAAGTTCCCTAATACTTGGGACGCTCTTCCTCTCCCGACAAAAATTTGTTGACTTCTACTTTGCAGTCACCCATTTTTGCTTCTGATGTCCTGGCCTCGTTCCCCACAGTCCCCGGCAGCCCCTCCCCTGCAGCGCTGGCGGAATGAAGCTCTTGCTTGCTCAGACCCAGCTGAACCAGCTTCACCGTTAGGCACTTCCCTCTCCCACCCAGGCTGCTTTTCCCCATCCTGTACCCATCCTCATCCCCATCCCCATCCCACACTGGCCCCAAGGCTCAGACCTGAGTGCAGCGGAAAGGGACGGTGCCCCAGCCCTCCCCTCTGCCCCCAGCAACAACCCCACCTCCCACCACCTTCCACCCCTCAGTGGCATGGATGGCCCGTTCCCATCCCACTCCTGCCTAGGCTGCTGCCAAAACCACCCACCCCTGAAGCCACCCTGAGCCCCCATCACGTGTCCAACACCGCAGGGCTGTGCACACCATAGCTTCACTACCCCTCCCGCCCCCTTTCTTCTTGTGCTGATGCCTTTAATAAAAGCCACGAACCACAGCTGGTCACAAACCCAATCCAGTGAGCGCTCCCTTCCAGTGCAATGCGTTTGCTTAATGCTCCGTGTTGTCTTTCCTTCAGTGTGCTGGGTTTTTTTTTTCTTTTCCTCTCTACTAATTTCCCTACTGAGCCTCATTTTTTCGTGCTTCATTAACGTTTTCCTTTGTGCCACTTCTAATACGTAGCTTTACTTACAGAGCAGGCTCTTTGCCTCCAGCCCCCCTTTTCCATTCCTGCTGGGCTCTCCGCTTGCTCTCCATACGCTTAGGAAAGTGGCCGTGTAGGTGCCATTTAGGGCTGAGGTGCCATATATGTCCTTCTTTATTCCTTAGCACCTTGGATCAGAGTTTCTGACTTTTCTTACTCTCAACATCTCTAACCTTGAGTGAATCAAAGGTTTCTCTTTTATGAACGAGACCTTCAGTGAGAGACTCCTTTCTGTTAATGCAATGAAGCAGAAGACAATTAAATTCCGTGTAGGAAGGTATGCTGGTTCTCCTTTCTTTATGGTTTTGGTTTGTTGTTTTTTTTTTTTCTGGTTTTGTTTCTTTGAAGATTTGGGGTGGGTTTTTCAAGAACAGGGGTTGCCACCTTGCTTGCTGCTGGAATTTGTGCTGAGGATGGAGCTTGGCCCATATGACCAACAAGACTGCGTAACCCCCATGGACTGTGACTGCCAAAGCAGCCCGATGGACTCTGCTTTCAAAGGGGGCTGCAAACTGCGCAGCTTCTGTCCTGTGCAGGCAATTCACCAAAAAGTGGCCTATTTTTTTTAAAGAGATGAACACTTAAAGTCATTATCCAGTGTGCTTATGGATACCTGTACTTCACAGGATCAGCCCACCAACATCTAAGTGGCTTACTGTGGATACTGCTGCCAAACTTCAAGTATGTTACTTAGGAAATTAGGCACTAAATGTACCTCATTCTGCTGCTCACTTAAGCTCACCCCCTCAGCACTGAGGGACTTATGGAGGTTGTCATCCCTGGGCAGCTGAAGCCCACGGTGAGAAGACCGGCTGACTAAATGTCAGGTATTAGCAGCACTCACTTGCTAGAGGGGAGCGGGGACGGCCATGGCTGTTGCTATGGGCACCAGAGCAGCAAACAATAATAACACCAAGGTAGACTAAGGGGAAAAGGGTAAAACAGGATTGCTCCATTTCACTTTGAATATGGCTTCAAATTAACTGTGGTGACTAATTGCCAGCGAAAAAGTAATAGTGATGATTCTGTAGTTCAAAGGAAACCCCTTTAACAGCGGGCTGCAAGAGACACCTTTGATTTTGCCTGCCATAAAAAGGCATTTTTTTCTTTTGTACTAGAAAATAAATCATGGCCATGAAGTAACTCACATCAGTTATTGCTAAGGCAGCTGTTTCATTATGGTGTGCACTACCTGGTATTACTTTTTCCAGACTGTTGGCTGTCATGCTTGGGTGGCCTTCCCACCTGTTCCCCCCAACCCCAATGGAAGGTTTCCATTTCCGTGGATAAGGGGACATTTGCTCACTCACCCTGCACAGAGTTTTTTTCCAGCTGGGCTCTGAGCATGATCCTTGCCTAGCATCTGCAGGATAACTTTCCAGACTTCCATCGAATTTATACAAATTATTTGACCTTTTTCCTTTTGCCTTCAGCCACAAAGCACTCACCTGCCACAAAGAGCCAGCTGAGCGCAGCACAGCCTGCCAGCATCCCGCAGAAGGACAAGAGCATTAGACTGCCAGTTGGGGCAGGGTTTACTTTAACAAAGATACTCACCATCCTACCACTTCCCAGCTGCAAATGCCTGATGAGAGGGTTGCTGGTTGGGCTTTTGCCTTTCATTGACTTTCTTGATGCCTCTTTTCTGCCAGGGAGTTACCGCTGTGACCTGGCTACAAGTGCCACTCACACAGCGAGGGACATGCACGTGCTTTACCCCTCATGAAGCTTTATACCAGAATAGCCTTCTCCTCTGCCAGGTCAGGGCTGTTCAAAGAGCCACCTTCTTCTTCCTTACCCCCTTTGCACGGCTTTGAGTTATTTATAACATGAACAGCACAGAGGTGAGTCATCCCAAAAGGCCCTGTGGACCAGGGGAGGATCAGTGAAAAGCCCCTCGCTTCCCTCATTGTGCCTGGTGCCATATCCCAGAGCCAAGGCTTTGCACTTGCCCTGGGCTCTTCTGCCCTCTCCTGTAACACTTTAAAGGACGGTCTGTGTGGGACTGTACAGAGTACGATGGTGGGACCTACAGGCTCCATAGAGTGTGAGGCTTCCAGCAGTAAGAAATCTTGCTCTTTCTTTCTGGGGAAGAAGTTTTAACCGAAGTTAATGATGCTACCTAAACTGGGCATTTCCTAAGTCCGGGCATCTAACAGTCTCACTTA
This sequence comes from Leptosomus discolor, assembly GCF_034619465.1. Classification (NCBI taxonomy): domain Eukaryota; kingdom Metazoa; phylum Chordata; class Aves; order Leptosomiformes; family Leptosomidae; genus Leptosomus; species Leptosomus discolor. The sequence goes on along the minus strand of NC_141391.1, from coordinate 91,713,454 downwards.
TAAAGAAAGGCCATTGAAGTTACAGCTCCTGGTCTTACTCCTTTCTCTTTTTCCTTCCCTCCCTCCCATCTCCGCCTTTGCTTCACTCTGGAATCATGAGAACAGTGGTCCTGAGCTGGCAGCAGCATCAGCATCACCCACACCCCTGACCACTATACTCGGCTGCCAGAACAAATGTGAGACATTGAACCAGCTCAGCTTCATAAAATTTGTTGTGCGTGCACAAAGTGTCACTGTGAGCAAGCTGTGCCTCTGCCAGGTCACAAAACGGTGCACAGACCAGAGCACGCAGGCAGCCATGGTCTCAAAATCAGTGCAGAAGAGCAGGTTCTGTGCGTCTGTCCTGATTTTCTGCAGCTCCCATTTCTGATTCAATATGGCTCTGCTGAGCACTATAATAGGCTGTCTGGCTATAACAAACTCTTACAGATGCCATGAACAAGATGGTCATTTAAAAAGCCCTAAGATCCTGAGAGACAGATTGTTGCATATATTTTTTGTGTCATTACTGCATTAGAAACTGAGAAATCCTGTGGGTGGGATTCATTATGTGCAGCACATTATCCTGTGACATGGAAAAGAGACACGGGATCATTCCCAAAATATCCTTCCCCACTGATAAATTGCAGCAAGCAGGTTTGAAGCTGCGCAGCGTGAAGGATAACCTACTTAGGGTGAACACGTGCATGATGCTATCAGGAATATTGATGCAGTTACCAGACCTCACGGCAGGTTTGAGGAAAGGTTTATATCAAATCACAATTTGCAGAAGCGCAGGGGAGCTGGTAGCCTCAAAGCCACCTCACGTTTCCCCCAGGCTGGGCTTTTCCCTCAGCCCCAAGATATTTGCTCATTGCAGCCTTTCTTCTCCCACGGAGTGTGAATATAAATATAAGAAAACAGAAAATAGGGGAATACTTTGTGTTCGAATGGGTGCTGGAGGAGACCTGGTGTGCACATGTGCCGGCGCACACTGAACTCTGGGCAGCTCCCGCAGAGGTGCCTCCGGCCGACCAGCCACCCCGCAGGGAGATGGCACAGCAGGGCTGGGGCTGCTTCTCAGGGGGACGCGACTTTGGGCTTCTTTGGAGCCAGGCTGGGGACTGGTCCCCAGCCAGGCCCGGGATTTGCACAGGGGAATTCAAATCCATTCATCCCGACAGTGCCCGGCACAAGTGGGAGCAAGGAGGATGCACAGGGACAGCAGAGCAGCAGGAGGGTAGCTCATGTGTCGGGGTGGCTTGGTTTACACTCGGGTCCAGGTTCTTCAGAATATAATTTCAAGGTGGCACAGGTGATGGGGCACCTTGTTCAGCAGCGCACTTGCAGCACAGGCTTCTTTAAGGCAGAAATAGTTTAATTTATGAAAGGTTCACATGGGGCTTTCCTGGCTGAGGCAGGAACACCAGCCAACTGATGTTTTCCAAGGCAGTCATCCATTAACATGTGATTTCCCCATCCTTCCCTGAACTCCACAGCCCTCTGCTAAGCTCTGGTGCACATAGTTTCTGTAAGCGCAAACCAGAATCTTAATTTTAAGCACTTGATGGTGTCACAAGTTTCACTTCAGTTGTTCTTACAGGCTGCAAGACCCCAGGTTGTATGCTGTGACCCGGTAAAGGCAAGAAACAGCAACACAAGGAACAAACCACTTGGCACTTGAAATTTCTCCTGTAATGGAATGGAAAGGAAAGGAAAGGAAAGGAAAGGAAAGGAAAGGAAAGGAAAGGAAAGGAAAGGAAAGGAAAGGAAAGGAAAGGAAAGGAAAGGAAAGGAAAGGAAAGGAAAGGAAAGGAAAGGAAAGGAAAGGAAAGGAAAGGAAAGGAAAGGAAAGGAAGGAAAAGGAAGGAAGGAAAAGCAAGCTCTAAAACTGTAGCAGAAACCAAATCTTTCTGTTTTCTGCAGCCAACCCAGTGCCTTTGCCACTGTTTGGTGACTGCACTGCAGTCTGCAAAGCAGCTGGGGGCACGTATGTGTCTGGAAGCAGCAGGGGTTATATAGAAATACATATATCTAATCAAACTTTTATTAATCCGTGGCCTTCCAGCTCAAAAGGACACGGTTGAACCACGATGATTTGTAATGTCTGAAGCCTCCTGACTGAGTAGAAAATCATTTGCAAACTACTCCTGATTTTCTGTGAGGGTTTTCATGATGCGCCAGTATTCACTGGGGGCTCTTGGGCAGCTTTGCAGCCTTCACCGAGCACGTAGCCACTTGCAGTTTGCAGCCCGGAGGGGGTGCCCGGGGGTGGCAGCGGCACTGGGTGCCCAGGGCTGTGCAGCACCTTCGCTACCCACACATGGGCTCACACCGTCTGGGGACGAAAACATCTCTCACAGAGGGGTGACAGAGGAGACTGCAGCTTTTGTCACGTTTCAGCACAGTGAGGTGCCGAGCCGCGGGGAGGGCAGACCCTAACACCTTGCAGTCCGCAGCACTCTCACACCAGCTTGTAATGGGAATGTCCTCTGAAATCAGGGTTTATTGCTCCTGCTGCCAGCCTGGATAGCTGGAACACACATCACGGTGGAAAAAACAAAAACAGAGAAGCCTTTTATTTCTTAGTAACAGCGTATTTCTGTTATTTCAAGTTACAAGCAACTCCATGTCTGAAATATTAGCCAGCTATACAAAAATCCTGAGGCTTTCAGATTTCCAAAATGTTTCCATTCCTTATTTTTTAATAGTTCACATACAATCCCCATAAACCACCCCAAGTGTATTTGCAAACTATCCCACTCGTTCAACCTGCCTCAGCCCAGTTCCACCTGCCCTGGGGATTGCTTCTTATTCACCCCCCAGGTCCCTGCCTCCACCCCGGGATCTTCAGGGATCCCCCCACTCCATCCCTCCTTTCCCATCTCCCAGCGCCATAGGATGGTGCTTTCGGGGTGCTGCAGGGAAGGCAGCAGCCTCCTCATCCTCTCCTGGGGGCACAGCAGGGCAGCTCTGCTTCCCTGGAGGCAGCACCTGCCCGTGAGGTCTGCAGGACAGGGGCAGAGGCAGAGCGGAGCCGCCAAGGCAGGAGGGGATAGAGGACCTGAGGACCAAGAGAACCGCAGGGAGGTTTCTTACAAGGAGGTAGGAGCAGGGGGAAGGACCTACCAGCTCGAGGCACGAAGCCCTTCCCAGCCATCCTGCTCATAATGGTGACAAGCACATCATCTGCAAGGTAGCATAAACAGGATGGGGAAGGGGAGAGAGCGGAAATGAAAGCTTAGATTCATTTTAGCCTCACGTGAAGGTGAGTTGTGTGACAACACATACCACATGCTGTCTCACACCTTTGCCGCAAAAGTGACGGCTTACATAAGCACAGGAAGTCTTCTCTACACACCTTATTTTGACTACAGCCCAGTACTTTTGGTCACCATCGCTTGCTACCATTTGTGCCTTCTGGCTACCTGCCTTTCTCCCAAAGCTTTTACCATGCTTGCCTTCTGGTTGCCTTGTTCCCCAACTACCTGTTTTCTCAGCAACTCTTCTCTTCTTTGTCTTTGTAAAGGCACCAGGGGCTCTGCACCCTCCCCTGCCCACTTCCTCCTGTCCCCTGGCACGCACTGTACCTGGAAAACAGCAATTCACCCGCCAAGCCCTGCCAGGTCTCAGCCACTCTCTCCCCAGAACCTGCTGCTGTCAACCCAGCAGGAAAGTAGCTCCTGTTCTGCTTTCCACCCCACAAACTGAACACGATGAGACCTGCCAGCATCTCCAGTGGCCAGTGATGAAGCACAGCTGACACAGCTGGAGGGAACAGTGTAAAGCCCAAGCCCCCCTGCCTGCCAGCCGGCATTTGCCTCGGGCTTTGAGTGCAGCGCAAGAGCCCACTGGCTCACAGGTCCTGGTGCAGTGCTTGCACCACCCGAATTCCTCAGCAAGTGACTCCTGTGGACAAACATGGGGTTGGATGCACCAATGACAACCTCAAAAGGAATGGGCAGAAACATCAGCCAGTTTTCACCTTCTTTGGGAAGGCAGAGCAAAGGTTGTTGGTGCACAGCAGGTGGATGTATCAAACACAAATGCTTTTCTATTACTGCTGGATGAAGGTAAGTGCAAACAATCAAATGTCCTTTCCTATTTTCTGTGTCTCCCTCTGCGACACTGATAGAGGAAATCCAAATGTTTCTGAGCAGGCAGTGCCTATCTGCAGCAGGCAGACAATTTCTAAATGTATTAGCAGCACAGAGTCAATAGAGAAATAGCAGTCCAGCATATCATCCAATTTTCAAATGTAAATAACTAGACCACTTTTAATTTGGAGGACTACAGCAGGGAATAAAATGAACCCTGGAAAATACACACAGCAATGACCTCTGGTTGTAATGCATTACCTTCAGGCGTGCCTGTTATTTTTCCCCACTGGCTTCTGTGCCACAGTGCAGAGACAAACCGGTGGTCACGTGCGTGAAGAGAGGCCTGAGCCCCCAGACAGCCCCACCATGCGATGGAGAGGGCAGTGATGCCTCTGCCTGCTCACAGGCTGCTCCCGGGGCTGCAGGAGAGGCCACACCACAGACATGCAGTGCTGAGCACCCTGTGCAGGATGCGACCCTGCCTTGCCTCGCCCGCTCTGGCATGGCTGGAATGGAGAGGACATTAAAGAGAGGCGCTGGAGGTGCGGCAGGTGGCCAGCAGCAATGTTTTTCCTCTCTCTGGAGACCCTTTGTGCTACTCCCCACCTTTGGCCTCACAAGATGTCTCAGCCTATCACCAGCACTGATAAGGGGCGCATGGGCAGAGTAAGACATGGGAGGAAGCATCTGCCTCCCTCCACAGTGACTGCAAGGAGGAGGGAAACAGCAAGAAACCTCGAGGGGATCCTGGAGAGGAGGGAGAGGAGGGGGAAGAATGATGCTTTTAGGAAAAACGCTCTTGGGGTTTGCTAGTGTAACTGAGAGCAAAATTGTCCGCTTGTCTACACCGTTGTTGTATGACTGCTGAAGGGAGGCCTCTTACAATCTTATCTCTGGCAGCACACGCCGGCTTGCAGCAAAGCCCCCGGAGGAGGGGACGTGCTGCAGCTGCAGCCAAGCCGCGGCACTGGGCTGGGCTACGAGGCCATCCTCACCCTCGCTGGGCTGTTCTTGCCAGCCATGCGTCCCAAGGGAATGCCCCCTAAGCCAGGAAAATGGGTCTGACACCAAGACAGGCAGTGAAAAAATCATTCTGTTTGAAGGAGGAGATCAACCAGGCACATTATGTCTTGTGTAAATCTGATGGTCTCCAGTGAACTCGGTGGGAATGGGCAGGTTTAGCCCAGCTGAGCGAGTTCATCCCATGGCCCCTCGTCCTACCTTGTGCTTTCCTTTCTCCCTTTCTGAACCACCAGTGGATGTTTGCATGGCACACGTGACGGGGGACACGCTGGAGGTGCTAAGCATCAGTCTGCCAGATTGAAAAGGTGTCCTTCTCAACACTCACCAGCCCATTAAAAAACCCTACGATTCTGAAAACGAAAGATGAATATCTACTTTAAAGCCCATCACCTCCCAAGGTGAATCTGGTGCATCAGTGGAGGAGGGATATTGCTAGCGAGGAGGTGCTGCTTTGCGAAACCACCAGCAATGCCAGGAGGGCTGGCTGAGATGCTCCCAACCATGAACCTCTGAAGCTGAGCTGTGGGAAAAGACTGGGTTTGCTTTTCTGAAAGAGCCATGTCACAGAAGTTTGCACAGAGCCAGGGAGGGTGCAGGGCTCACAGGGAGCTGTGAAAGCCTGCAGTGGTTACAGCATCTGTGGTGTAAAAGGAGTGATGTAGCCACAATGATCCAAGCATGTGAATAAGGCAAGATTTGCAATATCTTTCATTATAGCAGCTGATCTAGTTGGAAAAAACAGACAAGATTTCAGGCACGCACAACTTTTAGGCTTGTTTGCCTAAAAGCTAGTCTGCACTTGTCGTCATTGTTTTTTTCTCCAGACTCATGAAGAAAACAATGGAGACAAAAAGTGAAACATCAGACAGGAATGATGGATGTCCTAAGATTTCTCATACACCAAGTGTCGATGTGAAAGGGAGGTCCCCTGTGCTTATGGTGGGCCTGATGCTGAGCCCTCGGATGCTGCTTCAGCCGCGCTGGGGCCACTCGGCAGCTGCAACAGCTGCAGTGGTGCAAAACCAGTGTGAAGATTCAGCTCTGGCACAAAAAGGCAGGAAAGCTGGGGGGCTGCTCCTCAGGCTGGTGCTCACTTGTGGAATGGATTTTTGTCAGGAAAAAACCCAAAAATTACCCCAAAACAAAACAACAAAAAAACACAACCAACCAAACAAAATCACAGCAAAAAGTAGAAAAAGAGCAGTACCCAGAACTGGAAATTGTTAAAATTCTGCTCTTCTTCAGATTTTTATCTCCCGTCTAGATCAGCCGGTGTTTGGCCCCGCATGGTTTGACGTGAGTCACGATGTGACATGCTGAGGTCCAGCCAAGATTAGCTGTTTTGTATAGTGTTGCACTACCTTGCAACTACTGATTCACTGCAGTAGGAATGATAGATTGCTTTACCAGAGGAAGAGAAGGAAAAAAAATTATGAAGCCCACCTGTACTTAAAACAGTGGATGTGCTCCACCTGCTGGCTACTAACAACAAAGTGAGCCGTGATAAAAGGCAGCAGCCTTACAGAGAGCCAAACCAGTGCTTGATATTGCCATCCTCTTGACTTTTTTATATTTGGAGGGGAACCACAGGGAAGAAGAAAGGGAAAAAGGATATGAAGAAGAAAAGAGAGTGAGAGAAGATGAGGGCTGCATAGCAGGAGAAAAAGAAACAAAAGAAAAGAAGACACAGCTCTTTTGATTTAAAAAAGAGATGTTTCAAGCATATGTAAGCTCGCAGCAACCTTGGCCATGTAAAGTAATTTCCACTTATTTCAAAACTCCCAAAGGAGAGTTCTTTGAATGCTACATCCCGTTTTTGATTGATGCCATCAGGGTTCGCACGTAAGTCAGCTGAGGACACATCCCAGGCCTCCTTCCTTTGGCTGCTCCTGCTTTCCTCTCTAAGGCATTGGGGCCGGGCAGGGCAGAGGGACAAAATTCCCAGGACTCCTGCCTCCCCTGCATCATCTGCACCCTCTCCCCCAGTGAGTGTAGCTGCTTCTACTGCCATTATGATGTGGAGTGGCCACACATTTTTCTCCCACTCCTGGTCCTTGATAGCAAACCAAACCTTGCTTTTGTTGTCCTCCTTCCCCAGTTCAGGACTCCTTTTCCATTCAGGTCAATGAAGCCTGTGAGCAGTTGCTGTCTACGTATCTCATCTCACATGATCTTCGATCCCCACAACATTTCCCATGAAAGACAGAAATACTTTTTCTCCGCTTGCCAGGGAGGAGGCAGGGACACAAAGCAGACTGAAGGTAACATGTTCAAAAGCACATGGCGTCAGAATCTCTGTGGTGACTTGAAAGGAGATATGACTCAGACATTTAAGTGCAATTAGGCTGGTTGAAAATCAAATTCTCAGCATGATCTTCTGGGAATTTCTTGGATTAACCAGTGTGAGGACAAGGTCCAATGGTTTGGCAAGTCCAGGGAGGAGCCGCCACTCAGACCTGGACAGAGAGGTGATCCACTGCTAGTTCTTCCATCAGACAAAATGTTTGTGAACAAGACAGTCGATGGACAAGAGAAGAGGTGAGCTGCAATTTTCACTCCAAATCCAAAAGAAAGCAAAAGCATTTGCAATATAGCACTTCTGCAGTGCTTTCAGGTGTAAAAGGAATCTCTTACACATTGCTTGCTTTCTCTTAAGAAAAAAAAAAAAACAACAAAAAACCAAACCCTAACCTTTAGAAGATCTGTCTTGAAGCAGAAAGTTTTTTATGTTTAAATGTATGTATTTTTACACATGAAGTACATAGACACATACACATATCTCTACAGATGCCCACAGGGGTCAGGAAGCTCATTTCTGCCAAGGTCTACTTTTAAAGTGTTTAAACACATGGCTACACACGCAGAGTCAGGTATTGCTGCTCTTATACTGTCCAGTTGCACATTCCGTCTGCTATAGCATCATACTAATGAGGATATACGGCCCTGGGTTTGCTGTTGCTCTGCCTAAACAACTTTGAGCATGGCCAGAGTGAGCACAGGTCCATCTATATCCATCCATATGGACCTGCGTGAAGTTACTCAGACCCCTGCTGTCCTTGAATGCCTTGTGCAAAGCGATTGCCCAAGACAGTGCACTGTGTCTGTGACAGAGCAGTAGCTAACCATAGGTTAATGCAATAACAGTACCATTTAATATCTCACGGGACAGCATCTGAGTGTATTTCAGACCTGTCCTGAATACAGATATTGCCACTGGGTTGTAATTTGTCTATGCCTTTGCCTGCAGCTGCTCCTTTCTATTATTCTAGGAAATATTGAAGAAATGCATAAAAGATACAGAAGAGAGGTAGGCTTATGAAGTGCACTCCCGCTACCATTTCCTTGTCCTCATTATTAAGCTACGCCACTTTTTCACCATTCTGTATCAAGGCTGTCTCCTACCAAAAAAAAAAAGAAGATGCTTCCTTTTTCACTTTGCATTGGTATGAGCCTTTAATTCAACCCTGTCTGCTGGCTTTGACAGAGCCACGCTAATTTGTAATCAGATTGAGGCTATGACACTGTTCAAGTGCACACAAGGTATGAAGGATATAGGGGAAAGAAGGAGGATGGGAGAGAGAGAGGGCAAGTGTATACAAGTAAAGTCATTGTTTCTGATGTTACATTCAACTTCATGCACTAGTGCACAAAGAGACACAAAGGGGCACAGGGAAAGATATTTGCTTGGGGAGACACTGCTTCCAGCCAAAAAACTGTGCTGCTATACCTCAGCATATTACCACAACAGGACAGGTAGAGAGGAGAAAGAGACAACGAGGTCAGCCAGGGAATAAAAGGAGAGCTAGAGGGGAGCAAGGGCATGGCTGAGAGTAGAGAGACAATGGAGATGCAAGTGATGAAGCAAGGAAGGGAGCTAAAACAATAATGTGGGAAAAAGAACAAAAACATCAAGAGAAAGAAAAATTAAGGGAAGAAAAGAGCAAAAAGAGCACAGAGAGAGGAAGAGAAGAGGTGTCCTGACAACTTGCAGCACACTGGCTGCTGCTGTCTGCAGCTGCTGCTCAGGGGAGGCTTGCCTGGCGCCAGGAGCTACCAAAAATGAAGCTGCAGCACCCTGAGTTTCCTCTTTGCCCTGTAATCTGTCAGGGTCTGAGTAAAAATAGTTAAGGTTTTTGCTTTTGTTCTTGGCACTCCCCATCCTTCTTCACGGAGGCTTGGGATACCCCAGTGCCCCCTCTCCCCCCTCCTTCTGGGTAGGAAGCCTTGTAGGTGTCTATCCAACAGTTTCCAACATATCCTTTATGACAGAGGGATTATTCTAAGTGAACTTAGTTTTATTTTTCTCTTCACTTTATTAAAGGTGCAAACCCTGCTGGATTTTTGCATGACAAATCTCCAAGGCTGCCACTCAATGTCTATTTTCTTTCAACTCCCTTGAGGGGAAATACCTCCTTGTTCCACCACGCACGTGAAATGGCTGATTACACATGAGTTAGTACACTCAGCACCCAGGCATATTGTATTAAAATTGTAATCCAAGGACACAGAGATTGAGCATTATGAACTATTAATGCCTTTTTCTCATGGTTTTGGTCCAAAAATATGTTCTTAGTTATTTGTCACTTAAAGGGACCAAGGCAGAAACAGAATTCAAAGCTATTGATTGCAAACACTTTTTTCTACAAAGAAAGCCAATATGAAACACTAAGCAATAGCAGGCTGCCTTATGTTACAGCTTCTTCTCTTTTTTCTCCCTCGTGAAGAAGTTTCAACAGGGATTTAAGCTTTACGGTGCAGAACTATGTTTTCCAGGTGAGCTGAAGCAGGATTTATTTGAGGTTTGACATTCTGTATCAAAGTCTTCCTCCAGTTTAGAGAGCGCATGAGGAGCTTTGAAAGCTGTCAGTGACAGCCCAGCTCTGCTCCCATCACACCAGTGGGTGTTCAAAGGAGACAGAGTCACGGCAGCGCTTAGCCTTTGCACAGCCCCTACCTGTAAGGGGCTGCTACACGGCCCCGGACCCAGATGAGCTGGTGCTGCTGGTAAGCACGTGCACACACATACACATACAAACAGGTCTCTTGGGTGACCTCCAGAGCTTACAGTCACCCCAGTCATTGGCTTGGACCTCCTGGTCCCTCCAGTAGCCAACTGGCAGACTCTCTAGTCTCTCTCTGGCTCCCAGGCCACTTGACCTGTTCTCTGGCCAGTCCAGCCTGATGCTCGCTGGTGACACATGCTGACACACACACCTTCACACACTCCAGTGGTGTCCCACAGGCACACTGCCACTAAGACCCGTGAGTCCCACTCCAGCTGCTGCCACTCAGATGCCCCCACACCCATGTGCATACAGGAAAATGTTCAGAAATTGAGTTTAATGAGAAAACAGGGACAGACTGCAGTGACCAGGTGCAGGGCAGGGACAGACAAGCGTAGTGACCAGCAATTTATTACACAACCACCCCCTTCTATCCCTTTTCCCCTCTGTTTTCCCACACTTGTTCCTCCCCAAACTGCCTTGATCCTTTCCCTTCCCCACCTTGGGTTCACTCCTCACCCAGAAACAGTCCATAAATCATGTGCAATCCCAAGATGCTCTATCCTGCATCCCACAACAAGTCCCATTCCCCCACAAAGGCAGTGATTAGGGCGGGGGGTCAAAGGTGCTTGAGAGCCTTTCCCTGGCCCGATGGTGATGGAGGCCCCCCCAGCTGTGGTGCTGGGATAGCCTGGGGAGGGGCAGGATTCTCTCACCCGTCACGTGCCTCTGTCCTCCCTCATGAGTGGTGACAACAGCCCTTCATCCAACACTACCAAGTTTTTGTCCTTCATTCAACATAACCCAACGCTACCCAGTTGCTATAAAGTTCATGCAAGATTTTGGAGATGTCATAACCGATAAACAAAACAGTGCTCGAACAGAATGGGAGGTGGTATGTCGAGATGAGATGCCATCATGTGCCACCAGTTTGTCATGCAGGCAAGCACGCACACACCTGGGATGAGGGCAAGTAAACATTTCTAAAGCGAAAGAGGAAGGATGAAAGAGGTGTGGGGAGAGAGGAAAAAAAGCAGAAGGCAGAGGTGAGCTGAAAGGTAGGCTGGCCTTGACCTGAGGCTCACAGAAAGGAGGCAGAGGATGAGGAAGGGGCAGAGAATGGACAGGAAAGCAAACAGGAGCGAAATAAACCTTCTGACAAGAAGAATGATGTGGTCTGCAGGGCTAATTTTTCATCTGCCAATATATGGAAACACACAGTGAAGGAGAATGTGAAAAATAAACAAGAAAGTGGAAACAGAAATACATATTAAATGAGGCAGTGCATTCAAATGTGGAAATACAACAGCGCAGAACTGAGAGGACCTGTATCAAATAATGTGATTACACTGAAGTAAATTTTCCAGAAATTCAGAGACAAACAGAATTGTACCTAAAAAGGCATATCTTATGAAAAACTCAGTGTGATTCTAGTTTGCTGAGTGTGAAGGGAAAATTAACCTTTTTTTTTGGTAAGTTGTGCAGTTGGAAAATTTTCTGCAAGAGGTACAATATTATATCCACTGCAGGGTCTGGTTGAAATACTTGTAGAAACACTCAGAGGTAGTGCAGCCAGGAGCTCTGCCACTGGCAAGCAGGGAAAATGACCCTTCCCGGGCTCTGCTGCTGTTTCAAAGCAGTGAAGGGAGTGACTGGTACAGAAAGGGAGGTGGGCAGCCAGGAGGACCAGGCAGGCAAGCCTGCGCCCTGCCTGCCTGCTTTGCCACAGCACCATCAGTGAGGCACCTTCAGCTCTCGTTAAGGTAATTTGAAACATTAGCATGAAATACAGTCGTAAGAATCCTGTGATCATGGAGTCATAGGGTGGTTTGGGTTAGAAGAGACCTTCAAAGACCAGCCAGTCCAACCCCTCTGCCATGCGCAGGGACATCTTCCACCAGAACACATTGTTCAAACCCCATCCAACCTGGCCTTGAACACTTCCAGGGATGGGGCATTGCTCTTTCTGCTCTGAAACATCATTTCGTTATCCACTTTAATCTTTGACAGCTATTAAAATGAAGAGCTGGTAAATAACCATTCACTTCTTAGCCTGGATTCCAGCATTTAAATTTTTTAATAAATAACATGAATTTTTTAGCTCTTAGCTTTTATTTTCATTCTTCCAGCTCCACTCTTGAAAATAATTCTCTCTCATCTTCTCCTTCACATATCACTAGAAAAAGGAGAGAAGCTCAACTTATGACTGAATATTTTCTACAACAAACAGACTTTGAGAGGGAAAAAGAAAAGTATGATAGACTGGAAGATGATACTCCTGCTGAGAGAGACTCTAAGAGACTTATTAGAGAAATACTAACAGTTGTGTTATAAGAATACTATATTTTTAGGATAGACATTAAGAAGAGAACTAAATGCTAAAGGATCCACATGAGAAATTTAGAGAACTAACTGCAAAACAGTTTAAATTCATAGAGAGATGCAATTAATTACGAGATTGATTTGTGTTAATTTCACCCCTAGAAGTGCAGAAAAATACAAAATTAAATACTAGTATTTATAGGCTACACACTTTTCTCACGCCAAAGGGCCCTGTGACAGGGCAAATCTGTCTGAAACCACTAAGATTACACTGAAGGGTAACGGAAGAATAATTTATTTTTTTTTTTTAGATAAACAAAGAACCACTTTGCAATTCATCTTGTAAAAACACTTTAGGAAATGCTATCTTAACGGTTTCAGTTCCCACACTTCATTTTTTCCAGGTAGATAGCTGGAGCCACAGTCCCGCTCGGTATGATTTAAAGCCTGTCCCTGTACCGTACGTACACAGCTCTGTCTGTGCCTGGGTCTTTGCAACGCGACTCCTCCACCAGTCTGGCCCCACCCGGAGTCACACTCACTGCTTCTCTCATCCGTGTATTTACCTGCTTTCTCTGGACATTTTCCAGTGGCTGTAGCTCTTTTTCTTTGGCTGGCTTTGTTGTAAAACCTGTTGATAGTGCCTGACCTGGTATTAGCCCATCAGTTTACCTGCAACAAAGCCGTCTGAAATAAACAGTCTTTTTGTCTTTGGCAAGTGCCACCTCAATGACCTTTCGTGGCTGACTCGGAGTGTCTCCAGGGAGCTTTTGAAATCACCTATGTATTTTGTCTTAGTAATATCCTAGAAGTAAGTCCAGAGCTCCTAAAAATTAATGAAAGATTTAGAGAAGGATCATGGTAACTATATTCATGCATACACACACATACAGAAATACCCCTGATAACAGAGTAAAAATAAGAGAGGTAAATGGAGGAAGACTGGAAAGACATTAAGACATCAGGAGGGATAAAGCAACTTAGGGAAGGAGTGGGGTTTAGAGTTAAATTGGAGAGGCTTTTGAAAGGAAAATGATACTTGAGGAGGGGTTAGGTCTTACTGGAGAAGATTTCTGAGGTGAGAATATAGCAGAATAATTAGGATCAAGTGAAGGGGAACATAATGAGATTGGATGGTGAGAAATGCCATTTCATTGCTGTGACTGAAGGAGTTAGTGTTATAGGAGGTTTCTGGCTATGGACAAGCCAGTCTCATAGATGAATTATCCCTCCCCAGCACACAGATGTGCTAGCAATATTTTGTGGTTCAACAGCAGTTTCATATGGGCGGTAAAGCAACTGGTTCACAAATTAAGAAAATTCACAGATTAAGAAAAAACAACCCACAGACACCTTTCAGCATCCTCTGAAAATAGGCATAACTGTAGCTCGATTTTGCTGGTTATGCTGTTTTCAACTGTATGTCCTTGAGCATCTCTAGCAGCCACCACCCCCTGCTGCCGCAACAGCGCCTTCTTTTCCAGCCAGAAATTTATCCTAGCATTGAAAAGGCTGCTTGAGGCAGTCATCCAGGATTTCAGGCCCTCTGAGGGCTTGTTTGGGGCAGCAGTTCTGGCTATGCAGTGAAGGTGCATTGACTCCTGTGTGCCCAGCATCAGGCTGGACTCAGTGTGCTGAGTAGCATTTCAGGAAGCTCAGCAAAGCCCTGGGTGTCCAGAACACACTGGACTTTACTATGCATGCACACATAAGTCTCCTAGGATTTCCCTGTGGAAAATACGAAAATCTTCCTGCTGAAAGTAATTTTTCTTGCACAAGCTGTTATGGTCTGGTTTTCTGTATATTAATTACAATTTAAGTGCATTTTCTGAAGCCTTGTTTTGCTGGGCTTACTAAGTTCTTGCCAGGAAGACACTCGTTACAGGCAACGGAATGTGAAAATTATTGAAGTCCAGAATATGGTTTTGTTTATTTGCAGCATATGTACTGGCTAGATAATACAAAATCACAGGGTTTATGCAATTGCAGAGCTAACGTTTCACAGGAACAGCACAATCTCTTCGTGAAACTACTGCAGATATGGAACAGTGCCTTTTGCCTTTACCACTTATTTATCACCTTCAAAATTCTGACACCATTTTCTGATTTCCCGTATGTGCTTATTTGATGCCCACCTGGGATGGTGTTCACCTGGTGACTGGGAGCAGATCCTTAACCCCTACTATCCTCACGAGAGCTGCAATAATACAAGCACTGTGGTCCACGCCACCCCCTACCACCTGCTCTGCACTCTCTGTTTGATACCCATCCATGATTAAAATGGCACTGCTGGAGAAGGCTGAAAGTATGGGGCTCCTTCTGAGACCTTGCTTACATCAGCTTATGAAACACATACAGAAATAAGCAAAGCCTTCTTACTGGGACATGTCATGGTAAAGACTAACAGTGGCTAATTGCATTTTCTAATACTTTTCTGATGTATGTCAGATGTAGAGACAGAGATTGCTATCACGTATTTGCTTGGAAAAAAATATGAAATGACACTAAAGCAACACCAGAATCAGTGCATTTGCATTTTTCAGTTCCCACTACTCAAGCTCACTGTTTCCTTCTACCATCAGACCATGAGAGACATGTGCTGTCTGCAGCGTTGGTTTGCTACATAACCCTTCCAGAGGGCATGGGAAACAGGAGATATTTCCAGGTTCCCAGGCGTGTCAATTTGAGATCCAATAAACCCCTGCTAATAGAAGCTGAAGCCAGAAAAGAAAAACATTGTTCACTCTGCCATGTATTTTCGTATGTCTTTGTAACATGTTACCTATGTACGTGTAGCTTTTGGTGGTGCTTTGTAGCACTCAGTGTTTTCTATGCAAGGACAGTGCCATTTTGTTACTGGCAAATAATATTGCAACTAATACTAATATTAATATCTAATACTAATATCCAATAACTAATACTAATACTGAAGTAGGGCTTTACTGCAAGCAGCTTACTGGAAACTTTCACTCAAGTGAGGAAAAAAACTAACACATATTCAGACACACAGGAGGCAGAAATTCTGGATGTTGAGAAACATTCATCCTGTAACAACACCAGTTTGCCTTTTGTATCTCTCTACTGGCATTTCTAGTTGGGGCCAAATACCACTTACCCAAGCATGCTGCTTGGCTGCCCTGTTATATGTGGTGTAATGTCACCACCTGTCAGTTTGTATTGCCCTTGTTAGACTTCTTAAAGGGTAATTCAGTAAAGGAAGGTGATATGAATCATCAAGGAACAATTTGAATTATCATCTGTAGATAATTCATTATGCACACATTTCTTGAGAGATCCTTAAATCAGCAGGGCTTCTTAATCAGAGACTTAAAAATTTTGTCTGTAACAGCTAGAGACTTGACCCATAAATCAGCAGCCAGGCCAGCAGGTCCAATTCATGCTTCACATTTTTTCCCTGTGAGAACAAGACACTTAATTACCACCAAGGTCACAGAAAAGGGGAAAAACCCTGTAAGACAGAGTTGGTTTTGACAGCACCAGTTCTGGCAACACTTTCAGAAAGCAGAGATTTGCAAGCAGAAGATGAAACCACGGCCGGCAACGCTGCTGCAATATTGCCATCCTAACAGGATGGTCTAAACGAGTGCTGGTACCACTAGAGTTAGCACAGTTTTTCTTCCTCTCTCAATGGCAGATAATATTTGCCCAAGAGAGACAGTCATACTCTGTCAGATTTTATTGGTAAAAGTGATCCGTTATTCCCATACAGCCTCCTTTTCCATTCTTCAGTGAAGAAAACTCACGGTTTGCGTGCTTTCCTTTATGGGAGATGGAGCAGTTTGTGCGATTTACGACTTGACCCGTGTGCCAGCCGTGGCACCCAGCTACCACGCACGGTGTCCCGGGACTGGGCTGGAGGCCAGGTGTCCCCCTCCTGCACTCCACGGACCTCAGCTGGACCCACAGCCCTCCTCAAAATGCATTCACCCAGGGGCAAGGGAAAGGCGAGCAGGCACCAGTAGGTCCAGCCACCTTCATCAGTGCAGATGTCTTCTTCTGCCCCATTTCAGCAGATGGACCTCGTAGAGGGGGCTGCCAGGGAACCAGGACCGGCACATCCAAGAGAACTTCTCTCTAAAGTTCATTAGCCTACCTTAACAATTTCAGTCTCTTATTTTCATGAAATAGCATGGATTAGCAAGCATATAGAACCCTGAAACTGGACAAGGAAGTACAGGTTTTTAATTCCACACTTACCCAGCTAGGTAAATGGCCTGAATCTCAGAAGTGCTAAGACCGCTGCCAGACTCCCCTGAGGCAAACAGCACTGAATACCTGGTGCCTCTGAAAGACAGGTGATAAATTTCAGAGTTTTGCAAACTCTGAGCCTAGGGTTTCGCTAATCAATAGTCGTCTCTCAGATATAATGAGCTGACTATTAGCACCTAGTTTGGATGATGGATGCTTGTCTAATCCTGGAACAAAGATATTAACCAACCGGCCACATTTATTGGATTGAATTCATCAAATCAGAAACAACTAATTGGTTCTCTTAATACTCATTTGAAATAAAGTTAGGGGTTTGGGCAGGGTTGTTTTTCCCTTGTTTTCTTTTTCTCTCTCTGGCAGTGCAGGCTATACAGTTCATTTGGGTTGGCAAGTGCCTGAATTCTGGTCCAGCTTTTGTAACGGGTGGCTGAGCAAAGCAGACCCCCAAGGAGAGAGGGGGGAATCAGCTCTGCCCTCCAGGAAAATGAGATTTCTGTGAAGAGTGACCCCACGGAGACATCTTGGCAACCACTGCATGCACTAGGACTCTCCATGTCCAAAATTTCCAAGGGTTCAGCAGATTTGGGTCCTCTTGAACTTTGCACTGGAGGAGACGATATCTCCTTTTATGTCTTATACAACAAAGAACATACCTTTGTTCTTCCACAAGTAATAATAATCATTATTATTTATATATATAAGAATCACAAACTAAACTCATCACGAAAATACGGCTGGCTTTCAATCATGATTAGTTAAATCCATTTTCACTGCTGGCAAAGCCATCTCCCAAAACCGTTTGGGCTCTAGCACATACGCAAGGTCAGCCTTTCCATGTAACTAACTCCACTCGTCTCCACAGCTTGGAATCTGTTACATGTGGTTTTCCAAGGTACCCTTGGATAAAAGATTTTTATTTGCAGTGAGGGTGCTTCAGAGAAAAGGAGACTAAACTGGCTGTGCTCCAGCTCCAGAATGAGACAGAACTGTATTGCTGTTTTAGTTTCTTCCTGGTTACTATATGGTAATTTGATCATATTGTTTTACGTCAGTGCGTGATTCTATTTCTCCCAAACTCCAACACAGGAGATGTAAAAAGACGAGAGATTTATTTCAGGGCTCAGTCAGTTTTGAACATGACATGCTTAGTAAATGAGTGTATTCTTGGCTGGAAGGCAGCAATCACGTCAGCAGGTAGGATCCATCTCGCTGTCAGATAATGAAGAGAAGATGTTGATGTTTGCAAGGTACAGACAAGTGGCTCCAGCATTCAGAGAGTGACTGAAGAAGGCATAAAGTTGTCAAGTGTCTTCCTTACCTCTATGGCTGTGGTCAGCTAGAAGCTGCCTGTCCAGAAGTAAGGGCTTGAAAGATTACATGCAGTACTATAAACTGATGATGCCTGAATCTGAGTTGTTTGCTCCAGCTTAATGCATTTCTTAAAAATACACTGCTGTATTTACTTTTATTAGCTGCCAGGAGACTGTGTGTAATGCTTTACAAAGAGTCTCACATTAAGTAAAACAGAAAAACATTTTTCCACCCCAAGTACTAAGTTGATTAATACAGTTCTTTCTAGGTATGTTTGAATGGTAAAACCGGGTTGGCTCTATTTGTGTTACTACTACTGGTATATGTTTCTCTTTGGACAAGACACTGGAAATAAGGAGCACAGCGTTCCCTTACCCGCAAGCTGTGCTGTACGACACAGAAGCACTTGAAGCCCACAAAGCCCCAGCGTGAGGCTTGGGGTTTGCCAAAAGCAGTGGCATCTCTCACTCACAGTCCCTCGGGAGGGGGGATGCTAACCGCCTGCTTGTCTGCCGCAGGAAACATTTCCCACGCTCCTCCTCCTCTGGCCCTTCACAGTCAATCTGGAAATTTTCCAGTCCTGCTGTCTCTGAACACTTCCCCTAAATGCCCCAGGGGTATCTGCAAGCCCTGGGTGGCTGAGCACAGGGAGACAAAATCTGTGGGCTTTGTTCATTTTAACTTGTTTCAGGCTGTCTCCAGTTCCAGAGAGGTGTAAAGCAGACCACAAAGTCACCTATTTTTCTGATGCAGCTTTTCAAACAAATGTTTGAAGGAAAAGCAACACGATATGCAATTTTAAGGGTAGAAATCAGATGATCTTCTGATCGTTTCTCTGAACCAGAGGGCTGTGAAATGAACAGCCCTAGGCGGGTCTGACCAAGAGGGCTCCAGAGCTGGCGTGGGGCTGTGTGACTGATTCCAGGAGAGATGGACTCCCTCTCCCCTGCTGCCTTGTGTAAACCTAAATTATTCCTTTTCCTCTCAAAAAACCCTGCCTTTCTGGAGTAAACAGCATTTGTCATTACGAGGAGGGGATGCTGACACTCCTCTTTTCTTATGGCTGGCATCACTTATGTATCTGTGGTCGGACTATCAGACCAAGCAGATGGGCTAGCTTACAGAAGTAGTATCAGCACATTTGACTCGGTAACACATTTTTTATCATTAAATAAATGTCTCCTAAAAACTCCCACTTCAGCCATCAGCAAAATATTTTACCTATTAACAAACAACCACATCTTGCTGCTGTGCAGCATTCAGAAAGCATTAAGTCAGGCCATTAGAATTCATTAAATTTTCTTAAAAATCACAATGGGCATATTATCACATAGGCACATGCACTTACACACACGCATTGTTCTCTGCCCAGGGAACACTCCCTGTCACCTTTTTCAGCAATCACACACACCAGGAGCATCTTTGATTTTAATGAACCCAAGATTTTCCCATAACTACCCGTCTCCAGGGCTCTGAGAAAACAAACATTCAGGAACGGGGCTCGTTTGACTGCACTGTCGCAGTCTGTATCGGCTATTACAATCTCATTCCTACAATACGCACTTAATAGCATTGGAAAGCCTTGCCATTATGTCATGCATAGATCAAAAGTGGTTCAAAAGCCTTCCACAAGTTTTAAGGCTTAGTCCTACTGGTAATAACATCAGTGATGAAATTGCAATTGTATTTGATAGGAGCAACAGCAGGTACCTTGAGTCTCATCCTGGGAAGTACTGAGCTGCTGCAGCCCCGAGTAAGTCCAAGGAGAGTAGTTCAGCGCCATGCAAAAGCACATCCTTATTTATTAGCAATATATTTACCAGGTAGTCTAATTAAACTTGACAGCCTGTTTATAGAGGCTTTCTGCCCAGTAGCAGCTATACAGGTATCAGCCAACAAACTGTAACATAGCAGCAAACTGAGCAAAAGGTGATGGTGCCGGTCTCTTCATCTTTTGAGATGTACGTCATTCACGAACATTGAGTCCAATAAAGGTCGTAGCACATTTATACCCAGCTTTAGATGAAAGAACAGCAAAGCCTTTTTATGCTGACAATGCTTCCCAAAATGTATTGTGACCTTCACGAACGTGAAAATATTCTGCACCATCATCATCTCAGGGTCAGTATACATTCAATATTCATTAAAAAAAGAAACTGCAGGGGTGACAAAAATCTGACGGTATAGATTAGCTGCTGAGATTTCTGAATTCCCGAATCATCTGACAGGGAAGCAGCCAGGGGAGAGGAAGGCGGGGAGCAGAGACCTTCAGCAATCATGTTGTCCGAGTTAGTTATGCTTCCGGTTATAGGACAAATGTGGACACAGGTACCTCAATAACCAGTTATCTCTCATTTTCTCTTTTCCCTCCTCCCCAACACCATGTCTTTGACATCGCGACCAGACCAGACAAGCTTCCTTCTCTAATGTCCTTGGACCATTCATTACTTTGCTTAAGGGAGGTTTTTTTTACCGTACATTTAGAAAACCTGCTTATGCTAAATCTATTTAAATCAAGCAAATCCTGACATGAGACAAATCTAGAGGTTTCTGGACTGAGCCAGAATGATCAGGGATTGTGCTGCTACTGGAATGGCACAAAAGTATGTGGGGATTTTCCTGGTCGGTATATTTTTTGTGCAATTTTTATTCTCTTATTATTCTGAGTTCTTCTTCTTAGTTCACACCTTTGTATTTGAGAATCTCTATCACTTTGATAAATACGTCTCTCACTAGAACCTTTTACTTTAAAGCATGTTAAAGTCTATCTGCTTATTTGCTTATTAATCTGACATTATGCATAATAAACAAAACAACAAAATATCAGCCAAGGATGTACAGAGGGTATAAATGGTTAATTCACATCACTGGAAAGGTAAACGGAGACAAGTACAGAACACAGAGTAGTAACAATAGCATAGTAGCATATTTTAAGAGAGGTAACATGTAGCTAGTAAATGAACAAACTCTAATTATCATCCACTTTCTTTACTTTCTGTGCTACGTATTTTCTTGCTTAGCACATTGCATGGTTCATTCTGCACTGCTGTTTTTCAATGAATTCAGTGCCTTTTCAAAAATCTTTAATTTTGAGGAGAAAACACTTCTTTTTAGTAGATTTGCATATTGCTTCCTGGATTAAATACTTATCTGTGCTATTGCTCACGAATTCTGATGTTTCTTTGTCTTGGAATCAGTAAGCGACAAAAAAAGAATTTATGCTGCCAGAATAAGCAGGCTGAGGAGAAGAATTTAAGCTTTTGCTGTATTTTACTATAACTTCGAGATGGGTTCTTGAATATAAAGCTAAATTCAGCTCTCAAAAACTGTAAAGTCTTATTACAATTGAGTTCACCATAAGTGTAGATTAAGCACGTTCTCCTCTTTTCCAGACAGAATTTCAAGAACTTTCTGGATTTATACACCTCAGCCCTACTCTCTGTCGGTAGAAACTAGGAACTGCAGGCACGGGGCCTAATTCAAGTGGCCTGGAAGTGAAGAACGGACCTTGCCAGGATCTCAAACGCGCAGCGTCCTCTCCTGCCTTCCCCCGGGGAAGCTGCATCTCTTCCCACTCACACTGGCCTGATCCTCACCCACGTGGCTGGCCATGGGCGGTAGCTGACAGGCACTGTCACTGCTCCCTGTGCAAGGAGCGTGGTCCTGCTGGGTGTAAATGGCCCTTGGTAAAAACTGATTTGAGTAGTCCTGTGCAACACCATATGTTTACAGCTGGATTTTCAAAAATGCTCAAAAAAGGCCAGTATGCAAAAGTAAATACACAGTAACTGAATGATGTCTAACAAATAAATGGGCAGCTTGCCCATTTTAACAGATAAGGGACTAATGAATAAGATATCTGTAGTCCATGAGAGGGCTAACAAACATCTACACAAGAGTACTCGGCTATTGTACAGTGTAGACATGCAGACTGGGCCATTTCCAAACACAGAACTCAAAGGTACACTGCGTATCCTCAGCCAACAGCACAGCTCTGTGCAGGGTTAACGTGCAGAAAGCCTTAACTTCTCAAACAGGACATTAGGCTGCTGAATCCCAAACGAGCTGTTTGACCACTGCTTCCTATATCCCCCTTATGAAGACATGTCTCCAGCAGAAAAACAAATTTTGTGCTGAAGGCTAGGCAAAATTAACTTGGTCTCTAAAGAGCTGGGATTACAGACAAATCAGAGCGGTCACATGAAGTCAGCAGTAATCAGCCTCATCCTGGAGAGTCAATACTGGGTTAGGGTCCCTGGACTACTCAGAATGGCTACTGTTGTCACTGCAATACTGGTACTGATTGATGCAAGAGTAGTCACTGAGAGAGGTAGGTCCTGGAAGAAGCCTCCAAGATGATCTGCCTTTGGCAAAACTGATTTTGATGGGATCTTTACTCGGAAGTGCAGCTCAAACCAACCTGGGTCAATGACCGGCTTTTGCTAATGGTGTCTTTGAAGATTTATGTATTCAAAACAAGCAAAGCAGCTGATGAACATTCTGGACACAGGTTTGACTTTATCCACACTGTTTTCTATCCTGGCGTATTTCTAACTCATATTACATTAAGGATGTTTAGCGTTATGTTCATTATAGTGTCTTTCATTGGAATTTTTCTCTTGGGTATGAAGGGATAATCCATATGAAGATTTTTTTCCATTATGGGCCACATTATTAAGTCCATTATTGTATTTTAATTGATGTTATTATAGCACATTAAGTACTTTGGCATGGATTAGAGATAGTTTGTTAATAACACTATTACTAAAATACTAAAAGCTTCATTTCTATTCTGATTGATGTTGAAGCTTTCAAAATTGTACTCATTCTGTCACGTAGCTTGGGATCACAAATCTGGCATTATCCTACTGTCTTTTATCGTGCTTCTAACTTCTCAAATAATCTGCTGTTTTAACAATGCCCCTATATATCACTGAACCAGAAGTGACGCAGAACAATATATCACGTCTGGTTACAGTCATTGGCTGTGTCAAACAAAATTTTATCCTATCCAAAAAGTCGAATTACTTTAGCTTAGCTATTTAAAAGAATATCGACAGAATAACTCTCAAGATATTTATAGAATTTACTATTGGCAAATTGTGGGGCTTATTTACAGTCTGTTGGGGTGTTTTTTTCCAGTATTTGTTTTAGATGTCTTTGTGGCTCCTACATCGTCAGCAGAACTGTAAACAGCTTTATCGTCATCAAATCCTTCCCTGCAACACCCTGCATGAATTAACAGATTGAATGTCAGCCACAGTATTTCTATTTCTATTCATCATGGGCAAATTTGCAGTTTTCTGTCCTGTTTAAACACGTTCCAGGTTAAAGAGCATTAAAGAATGGCAAAAAGTGCAGGCACCTTCCTTTTTTAAAAAACTAAGCAAGCTGGTTTGCAGTGAAACACAGTAAATGGGGAGTCTCTGATTAACATGGGACTGAGCTTTCTTTTGAGATAAGACTTTACTTCAAACAGGCTAAGATGAAACATTAGTAAGAATTTCCATCAGTATGAAGTAAAAAGGGTAATCATTTAAGCTTGTATTCAGTATTTATGCTTGGGTCTCAGGTTAAGCAGACAGAGTTTATATCTATACTATTTAACAGCATAAGACATTCCTGGTCATTGAAACTTAATCAGGTATACTTTTAAATTATTATGACAGTCTCTGGGATAGTTTTGGCCTAGCTTAACTCATACTCTCTGTACTCTGTATGCTCAGGCTATGAGTCAGCACAGGTCAGAGACTATGCCCAAGGCACAGTTTGTATATGACTGCCCTGCTTGTGAGGCTAAGAAAGACCAACAGAGTGGATGCAGACTCTTCTGCACCAACCGACTTCATTGCCAAAGTGTGGTTCTCGGCACATTTAATTTGCTGACAGAGATGTACCCAGCTAGTCCTGTTGAAATGATGGCCACTTTAGTAAGTCACTTTATATATAATCTAATGTTTTCTACAGAAGCCCAAGTCACAGAAAAGAACGAGACAATTTTCCAGCCAGAATGTGGAAAGATCATTCCCATCAGCTTCAGTGAGAGATGAATCAGGTCTTGTAGGTAGAATGCTATAGACAAGTAAAGCAACAGGAAAACCAATCTTTTTTCTCTAACAGGCTGCCAATCTGTGCTATTCATGAAACTCAAACAACTCACCTAAACTTCCAAAAACTTGGGAAGCAGCTATATGAATTGGACTACTTGATACTTACACTGCTCACCCAAAATACTACAAACCAGATTAGTGCACCCCATTCCAGGCTCTTGAGTCACGGTCAGGTCAAACACATCCCCTGTACCCAGGGACTACATTTTGTGATCAGTGATGAGGCAGTGCAGACACTGGGACTACTCTTGCCTTGGGAGAAAGCAAGCCAGTGGTGAAAGTTCATTTTACCACATTTTTACCGGATCCAGGTGAACACTCAACACTTTCCCAGCTATGAGGGGAGTCCAATTCACACTGTGCTGGGAGTTTTCCTTCTTTCAGTTCTTCAAGGCATGTGGCTGTTTTCATAGCTCTCCGTCATGTGGCAATTTTGATGTGCAATGAATCAAGCAGGTGGACCCCGGACCCCAGTCATTAACCAGTGTGAAGAGCTTAAACACGCCAAAAAAACACCCTGTTGTTTGTGTACAGAATTTTTAAAGAGGTGATGTGGTCAACTAGATGGTATCTCTGACCGCATTGTTCTTCTTGACTTTAATTTCTATCTTCTTATCCCACTTCACGCTGTCCCCACAAAAAATACAATAACCTTTTATACTGATGAAAGAAGTTAAGGCTACAGGACTGTTCATCACACTCAAATGAGATTCTAGGGGCACTGCACAGAGGGGCTTTCTTACAGATTTCTGTCAAACTGACAATGACCAGTGTAACTTGTACCAGCAGCACAACCGTATATTGACTATAGATTTTCTTTCAAGGGAAGAAATGCTGCTCTACTACATATTCCCACCTAACACCTCCAGAAATGTAGGGCAAGGATTAGGTATAAATTGCTATTTGTCCTAAAATTTATATGTAGATTACAGTGTATGTAAGCCCTTAACTATATGAAGTAGATTGATTGAACTTGACATATGCAGGTAAGCAAGTCAACAGCTACTTGGCTGCACATTTTTATGGACTCTGTCACATACTTTTCTAGGCATAGATATTTCATCTAACTCTGTAAGATAAGTCTTAACTCTCTCAGGCTTTTATTTTTTTCAGGAGGAGTGTTTCTCCTGTTCTCCTCCTCAGATAATTTACTTCTTCCATGGAGGACTGAGTGGTGACAGGGTGGCAGCCACTGTGACTAGTGATGGCAGTGCTGAAGCAGTGCCACATACTACTAACTCCCAGATGAATGACTGGGTTCTCAGAGCTTCTGTCTGGGTTGGTTTATTTGTTTGGTTGGGTTTTTTAGCACAAAATTGACTGAAAACAGCTCTCAAAAATCTTTTCTCAGCAATATGGTGTACACTAGTCTACAGACTACAACTGCATTGACGGGACCTATAGGCATTTATGGAGAGCCAGAAGCAGTTCTTCCTTCCTCATCCACATCTCATTCGTTTTTGTGCAGAGGACAACTCGTTTTGACTTCTGGATAAACTCAGCCTTGGGAACGAAGGTATTTTACTAATCCAGCTGCTTTCACTTCTCTACAGAGGAATTGTTTTGGATCATCCTGATGACCTTCCCATAACCTTCACAGCTTTTTTTTCCCGTATTGGGCTCCAAAAGCTTCTCAGTTTTAATCCTTGTTCTGCTAGGGGGGTCCTCTTTACTATGAGGAGGTCAATTAATACTCCAATGTTCCGCTTCCCCACAAACATCAAGAGATATTGTGGTAATAATTGGAAGGTTTTGACAGATCTCTCACTAGCAGCAGCTTCATTAAAATTTTATTTAAAATTTAAAAAAAAAAAAAAGAAAAAAAAGAAGGACTCTCCAGCTGATATAGCTGATATTAGAAAAAAGTATTTTATGCAGAGGAGACAACAATTCTGAGAAAAAAGTCAGAACATGTTTGGTGTGACTTCTGTTCTCCTCTAGACATAAAAAGCTCCTCTCTCTGTTTCAGCGCTGTGCTGACTTCCAAGTGTCCTTTTGCATGACCCAGCAATGCATCTGCTAGGTTGGTGCAACAAAGTCATTGGATTCTTGGCTTGTTTTATGAAAGATATACATACATATAAAAAAAATCCTCAGTCACTGTTGTAATATGCATCCCTTCTCTGCTCCCGCCCTTTACCCACAGAGGGTGAGAAACTACTATACACCCCTCCAGCCCCTCTGGGATGGCTGCTGTGCTGGGAGAGACACAGGTGAAACACAGGGTCCTCTGCTTCTTGAGCAGCAGCCCAACACCAAACACTCAACGGATCAGACGTGCGACATGGGAGCTGGAGGGGCAGATCACTAACACCCTGTCTCCTGCAGCATGTGTTGACCACAAACCAGATAATCTGGTTGCAAAAGGCTGAAAGGAAGGCATTGAAATCAGGGGAACCGCGTTCTTTCCAATCTTTTCCATCTACTTGAGTAGTGCTATGTGTAGCAATAGTACATAGCAAGTCCCTTGTCAGAAATTAAAAAGGCTGATGGAATCCCTGTCATGTCTATGACATTCTTTAATGCCCAAATTAACATCTGGGAAGCATATTTTGGAAGACAGATATTTTAAATCTGTCTTTCTCCAAAAGAGGCATCCTGCCTTCTATATGCACTAATCCATTCCTGCTAATGGATTTGGCAAATGGGCCTATATTTGCACCCCAAAAGGGCACTTTCATGGCCCTCCTAAAGACCTGAAACTTGGTGTAGCTTGCACTTACCCACTTGCATTCAGAGGTTTTGGGGCTAGGGCCCCTCAGACACACAGTGTGAAAAGAGGCTGGCTTGAGGGAAGATGGGCCAAGGACGATGTTATAACCAAACTGCCACTTGCACTGCTTAAGTACATGTTTCCTAGGGGTCACGGATGTTATTTTTTTATTTGTTAATTACCACCCCTGATTGCAGTATTCTGGTGCATTTATATATAGAGCCTCCTTCCCTGAACTGTGGGACTTTGGGGGTTTCCATGCTCTTGGTGTGCCTGAAGGTGCGATGCAAGATCCTCTCTCCTTCATCATTTAAGGACCACAATACTGTTTTATGTTCTTAGCAGCTTTGGGTTTGCCATCCCCTTGTAAAAAGCAAAAGGCATTTCTAGCAAAAGAAACACTGTAAGAAATGAGAGGGCCATCACGTTGAGCCACATAACGGCTGGGGCTGACTTCATCCTGAGAAGGACAATAAGGGTTTTTAGAAGATGGCTGGGGACCTGTCTCTGACCTGGCTCTGCAATACACACTCGCTTAGCCTGCTGCCGCCTGCTCTGGGAGCCGTGGCACACGGGCTTTCCCTGCTCCGTGCTTGCCACTCTCACCACACATCCCCAGGGTCGGTGCTGCTGGTTTCCAGCCACGCAGCAGAGGTGGGCTGCCCAGAACGGCATCGGCACTGCTGGGAGCCTGTTTGTTTTGGTGGGTTGTAAAAGGGCTGCAAATACACCACGCTTCCAAAACCAATTGCCAATGTAACAAGAGGGCTTTTCTTTTCTCTCCCCCACTCACTTACTTATTATTTTTTCCCCTTTCTGTAGCGGTGGGTCCAACAGCCCTCTCAAGGAGGGGGCAAACTGCCCTGGGAGTGTAACTGAGTGGAGGAGGAACAAGGAGCAGCAGCTGCATCAAAGGCAGCCCCACCACTGCCAGCTTTTCACACTTGAAGTGCAGCACTCTTTTAACCGAAAAAGGAGGCCTTAACGGGCCCAGGGAACAGCTCAAAGCCTGCTTCTAAATGGTACCAAGTGCCGATTCGAGGCTGTCAAGTATTTTCTCATTCCCTGGGTTTCGGCTTGAGGCAGCTCTGTGCTTCTCAGGGGCTGCCTGGTTTTTACCAGCTCAGACTTTCAGGTACCATGTCCCGACAGAAGTCAACGTGGCAGCTAAGTACTTAGAGGCACAAATAATGTTGTTATGCTTTGCAATCAGCTACTAGATTTTGCTTCTGACTGTCAGTCGGCAGGGGTCTTGTTTTGAGCGTTTTAAAGTGTTACCTGCAGCCCTTGCTGACCAGTGTGCTCTTCTCCAACACTGTGCATACACTGGAGCATGTATAAAGAAAATCTGTGATGTTTCTGTACAGCAGGAGAATAAATTGGAACGCTGCGTGGTAGAAACAGATGAATGCAAAAAGACAAAAGTGTCTTAAATATTATATTTTAATGCGTTTAAAAGTATTAATCTGACAACTTGCAGATTTCCAATTTCAGTGCCAGTCGGTTTTGATGTGCACCAACAGACGGGCTTCCCTGGCATCTGATCAGGATGGGTCTTTATCCCCCCTCTTGTTTCTAAAGGGCTCCTCCTTTCTCCTCCTCCTTCCCCTGCTCTCTCCCCATGTGGAAATTCATTTAAAAGGCAAAATGGCTAGAATGCCTTTTTACTGTAACTGCATGTGTACTTCTTTTAAAACTCCCTTTAGAGCTCACAGTTAATTAAAATCCTCTCATTCAAAGGAACCAATTTCTGAGGTCATGTTGCCCTGACTTGTTTTGCTGTCCTGCATACACCCCACTAAAGAGAGGATGAAGTGCATCTGTGACACCTGTAGCAAATCCTTCAGAAGGACAAAACATTTGCTGAGCAATTTCTATGCCATTCTAGTTTATTGCTATGTTCAAATAATCAATAACAGCTGAAAAATATTCCCTGACTTCAACTGCTGAGGAATATTGCAGGAAATCATGCTTATCTGCATTTTCTGCAGTGCTGTTTTCTATAGTGAAAAAGTAATTTTTACTGAAAGTGATATTGCACAATTCATAATTAAAGGAACAGAAGTTCATTATTGTACAGCTATGCCATGTTTGTGTTTTTACACAGTCAATATTGGCTGGACGCAGATTTGTGAGTGGCAAGTGCTATAAATGGCCCATGGGAGATGTTAATCTTTCCTGGGTCTGCCGGGTGAGACACGTCGTTGTGTGCCTGGACTCTCCTTGCTGCCCAGCCTCGCCCCTCCCGCCCTCTCCATGTGCTTCGTCCTGGGCCCATCACACGCTGCTGGCCAGGCCCTGCAAGGCTTCCTACCGGCGCTAGACTTGGTGGTCGCTCTTTGCAGCGTTCGCATCCATCAGCCTCTGTCACCGCTCTGCTGCGCCTCTTGGAGTGGGAAGCATCAGCAAGGACTCAGCACCTGATCAGATGCATCAGGACAGATTCAGTATCCGATCACACGTTATCACTTTAAAGGAACATTAAAATGCAGAAGCTCTAACCAGCTGGATCAGTATGTCTAGGCAGTCTTTTGAGGGATGCCAGAGGCTGATGGTGAGACCAGATATCACCAACCTCTGCAGAGATGCATGCAATTTCTGACAATACAGACTCTGAAGGCATTGCTTTGGGACATCAGCGTGAATGAATCTTGTGGGTAAGCAGGGAAATACACCAAGATGTTTAAGATCCTCTTTTCCTGGAGATATGCAGCAGCCTGCCTTAGAGTAATCACTTCTCAAAATCAACTTGTAATGGCAATTACCACATTTAGCTTTTGCTTTGTTTGAACCTCATCCTGGGAAGGAGTAAGAGGATTTGGATAAAAGCCAAAACCCAATTAATCTCTTAGGGTTTTATGTTTCCTTAATTTGACTTTATTTTTTTTAGTGTATTTTACATATAAAACTCTTTTATCTGGGGAAGCTAAGTTTACATTATTTTGCTATTCCAGTTGCATTTATTGCTAAAGCAGGATGAGGCAGTCCATACATAGATCTGTAATGCCATTCAGTGGTCGCAGGTTATACAGCATTCACCCTGAAGCACGCGTTACTGATGGCATTTTTTTTCTCTCCAAGTGTATCACACTTGGAATTTCCCAACAGAGAGCACTTTTGGTTTAAAAAAAGAGCTGTGCAGTTATTATCCCTGCCTTGGCTGTTTACTGAATGCTCATGGTGAAGACAATGTCCAGAGGTTGGAGTCGGTAACTCACTACGCACCATGTTTGGGTGTACACTCACTAAATCCTGAGTGAACAAATTCCCAGGTAAGGAATTGAGTGTTTCTTAAACACTTAGATACACGACGTTACTGATACCTTTGCAAGACATAAAAACAAGCCAGGATATGATAGCAGCAAAACCATATATGGCAGAAAAAACACAGCAAAGTAATTACACAGCAGCAAGAGAGCGGCTCTGCCAACGTCCCGGTCTGCACTGGCGGCTGGTAACTCCAATTAGCACGCTGCTGCCTCACCTGCAGCACGTTCAGTAGCATATGCACATTCACATGTCTCGTAAATTTTTATCACATTTAGTAAAAATTGTCCTTATTGTCCTTCTGTTCCCTTTTACCTTTCTGTGAACAAAGACATCACTGCGGAGCGGGAGAGAGGCAGTTGCAGAGGCTGCACCAGATATTTCTTGGCTGCCGGCAGCTGCTGCCCAGGCAAGGGAGGGTGACTGCCTGAGTATGCATGTCCTGCATTGTAGTGGGAAGTCAAACAAGCTAGGACCTTTGGGGAATGGGCAGAAAAACTGTAATATACCGAATGAAAGAAATAACCATTTGTACATGCTTCACCAAATTTTCTAGGAGCAAGCAACCATTTAGTTTTTAAGTTCCCATTCTAGCTGCTTACAGCAAACACAGCATCTCATGTGCCCTTTTATCCCCTGCTGCCCCTGCTGCTATTTGCAACAATGGAAGCCTTCAGGTGTTTCACAGCACCTTGCACTCCTCTTGATTAAGAAAGTGCTCTTTCCTTAGAGGGAAAGAGGGCCTGTCACTAGCTCACTCAGTGACATATCACAAACTCATTGTCCCAGACATTTTTATTTTATTTCATAATTTTAAATTTTAATTTAATATAATATTATTTTATTTTATTTTATTTCCCTTTATTATTGAATAAAAATATAGCTTTTCTGCTTCCTAAGGTGGTGAATACTTTCAAAGCTACTGCTTAGGAAAAAAAAAACCCACAACACTTTCAATTGGTCTCATTGTGTTTACTGAAAATCATAGAGAAATGTTTTAGTGCTGCTAACCTGGGCTGCCAGGCCTGCTGCTGAGCCAGTTCTGCAGACATCTGTGCATACACGGACAGCCTACACGCCTGTCGCATGAATACC
This sequence comes from Leptosomus discolor, assembly GCF_034619465.1. Classification (NCBI taxonomy): domain Eukaryota; kingdom Metazoa; phylum Chordata; class Aves; order Leptosomiformes; family Leptosomidae; genus Leptosomus; species Leptosomus discolor. The sequence goes on along the minus strand of NC_141391.1, from coordinate 91,682,301 downwards.
TGCAACTAGCTAACGCTATTGCCATTAAGAAGTTTGAAAAGCTGCAGTTTCTTCTCGCTGCATCAAAAGGAACTCGGATGAGCAGAAGCCAAGCAGTAAATCTCAAAAGAGGGATTTGTCTAAAATATCACAGTAACCCCTCGTGCTAACAGTGAATACCTAATGGAGATGGTTAATTCCCAGATAAGCCCAGATCAATAAGCCCAGGATAAAGCTTGTGAGTATTGACAACAGTCTCCTTCCTCTAGCAGCTGCAGCACGGGATGGGGCAGGAGGCGGGGGCTGAGCGGGGCTGGCCTGGGATACGCTTCCTAACTCTCATCCTTACCGACGTCTCCCACTGCAGCAGGAACACTCGTAGCACCGACCAGGTAACACAGAACGCACAGAGAAAACGCAGTCCTTCCCAAAGCAGCACGTCCGCATCCTCTCTCCCCACCGCAGTGTCCCCCGAGGCCAGCTTGCTGATCACAGCCTTCAGGGTCAGACACTGTGGTGATGGGGAGGGGAGGAGGAGAGGAGAGGAGAGGAGAGGAGAGGAGAGGAGAGGAGAGGAGAGGAGAGGAGAGGAGAGGAGAGGAGAGGAGAGGAGAGGAGAGGAGAGGAGAGGAGAGGAGAGGAGAGGAGAGGAGAGGAGAGGAGAGGAGAGGAGAGGAGAGGAGAGGAGAGGAGAGGAGAGGAGAGGAGAGGAGAGGAGAGGAGAGGAGAGGAGAGGAGAGGAGAGGAGAGACCACTTTGCAAGGAGAAAGATCACATGCAGAAAGTCCCTGCTTAGTTTATCAAGCTATGGCTACAGAGATTGTGGGGACTGCGTCAATTTTTTTCAGAAATGTTTTTCTACAGAGCCAGCATTAAAAAAAATGTGTATGATGCTCAGTTTTCCACAAAACCTCCATTGATTTCTGTCCCAAATTCAATAAAATGCCTATGCTCTTAATTTTGGCCTATTCTGTACCCTAGTAAAACAAATGGGCAGGGAATATTTCTGCCCCACTGAAATCAAACCTTCCCTTGCTGTCACAGCAGAGACCAGCCCCAACCTTGCTCTGCAGAAGAGTCTGTTTGTGGGCAGTTTGGTTGCCCAGATATTGAACACGAGGAAAGCACAGAGCACTCTCAGCTGGAAGAGCAAAATTGAGCCAACAGCTGAGCAATACGGGGGTTGATGCTGGAGCACTGCAAAATATATGTTGAAAGAAGAATGAAAGCACAATATTATATGCTCAGCATTTATTTAAATTAAAAGAAAAATCTTTTTAAAAGCTGGAAAATAATATAGAAAATATCTAGAGAAAAAAGGAGTGCACATTTTTATGTTCACATTGCTAGCAACATTTCTTAGGCTATTTATAATAATGTTTAAGACTAAAAATCTTTGACATTACTTCAAACAAGCAGGCAGGCTAATCAAACTGACAACAGAAGCTATAGCAGCAGCTTGGTTGGAAAAAAAACCAGTCATTATAGGTCTTTGTACGAACACAATCTGGTTACATTAACTTAATATGGGGAGAAAATCTTTATTTAGAAAGAAACCATTTTAACCTGAAAAGCAATCATGTGTCAAGTAAGTCTCACTTCCAAATGACTATAAGTGCTCTTCTGTGTAAGACTTATCATTTTCAAAGATTTTTAGTACCGTTTGATTTGTTCCGCATCCAGCTGAGTGATCCCCTTCATGAGAGAGCACCAGCAGAAATCAGCCAAAGATCTTGCTGCTTGAAAATGACAGCAGCTTTGATAAGGTTCAGTACAATTTCACTCGACACTAGTTTTCTGATAAGGGTCCTGTATGTGACCACAGTGAGCAGAACAAGTGGCTCAGCATTGGGCATTTAAATGTTGCCATCCACCTAATGCTCATACATATCAATCTGACTCCCTTTTTGCACTAGTCAGGGGGAGCTATCTCATAAAAATGTGTGAACTGTATATCAAATCTTGATGCTTAAAGCACCAAAATAATGGTTTCTTTTTCAAACAGAGACACCAAAGATCTCCTGGTGAACAGCTGCATTATTGCGGCAGCTAAAAACACGGCAGAGGCATCCACTTTTTTCCGCACAGCAGCTCCACAGTTGACCTGCTCAGAGAAGCAGTGTTTGGAGATTAAGAAGGAATTCGTGGAAGGAGAGTTGAGGAGGGGCTACAGCCACTGAGATTTCATCAGATGCTTGGTATGCAACAGTAGATTATCAAGACAGAAGATTTTGGGTTTTTTTTTCTAAAATCCAGGAAAGTTGTCTTGGTTACCCATTCTTCTCCAGCCAGACTCTTCACTGTGAGGTAAGAAGTTGACTTGACTCTTCTTTGTGAGTCGAAATGCTGAAATTTATCTTTCTATGTATGTATGTATCTCACCAGTCACAAAACTCCATGAACCCCATCACAGCTCCCTGTAGTCTCAGAGGGCACCACAGGACTGACATCACACCTCTCATCACTACAAGGAAGTGCACCACTGAACTCACAGACGACGCTGTTGTGACAAACATGGCTTTCCAAGCAGCAGAACTATTGACATTGGTGTTTACTTGACTCGTCCTTGGTGGCTGTGACCAGTTAAATCTAAATCAAGTTTCAGATTAGAAGAACGTGCCAAATGCTGTTACTTTTGTCATTTAATACATTGTGACTTTATAACGTTGAAAAATCCCCAAGGCGTATGTTGTGCCAATTAGCTTGCTTTCAATAGCTGAATACATCTGAATAATAAATTCAATTACAACCTCTATGTATGTCACGGAAATGGGATGACATGAGGCCATACTGACGTTTATTTAGCTGTTTGAGGATGATACACTTAACACAAGAAAAAAATTTAGCAAAGATTATCATCTTCACTGCTGAAACATGAGTGAAGCCAAGTCCTTAAGAGGTCCGACTGTGGTGGTGATGCTGCAAAACCACGAGGGCCTGACGAGAAGCTGATGCGGCTGGCCAGGGGTTTCCCATTAGCTTCTGCAAGAAGTGGCTCAGGTGCTGGGCTTATGTCCAGGTAATGATAATATCCTTGTGAGTGCAGAGGAAATGTGGCCAGCAAGACAAATTTTTGCGAGGCAGCAGAATATATCCCCTGAAAGAGCAATCTGGTGGTTGGTTCAAGAGAGAGGAGCAAAACCTCCAAACCCCCCTTTTACACTAACTTAAAGGTTTCATACTTTTTCCCCCAGTGAGGTCCAGCAACTCCCATTTCTTGCACAGGCCTGAAGGAATTGGAGAGCTTGGCTGGTTTATGATAAACCCTTGTGCAAAACCCTGAGGTAAAAAAACACCCAGACACGTGTTGTGAATTATAATGTGTCCTCTTTCTAATTTGAATTAACCTATATCCCTTTATTTTTTTAGTTTCTACTTTCTGAAAAGCCAAAGGAAAATCAAAGGACCAGTCCTAAATACAACTTGTGATAATTTGTCATTTACATGATATAAGTGTATTTATGTTTGTTGAAATTGCTTTCTCTGCAGATAAATGCATAGGACAACTGTATTCTCAGCTCAGGAGAGAACATCAAATGGATTACACATGTATACACTGTGAAAACATGAGAATTTGCCTACTTTTTTCACCAACATTTGACTACTCTGAAGGCATGAAAATATGATTTTGAGCACTGGCCTCAAGGGCTAACTAAACAGAGAATAATGAAAACCTTGCACCCCTTACAATTTTTGTGTTATAACCCCTCCTGACTGACTTGATCACTCTTTATCATAACCTTCTATTTAATTATGGGCCAAATAATTATTTTGCACTAAATGTAGCATAAACTTTAAGGTAATCAATTTAGGTCAACAGAAGCAATTCCTATTGAATCCCTGTTTATCAAAGTTACCATAAATAAGAAGGAGGACAATTTAAAGCACGGACTGAAATGAAGGAAGCCTGAAGACAATGCTTTGCCTAAGCAGTGTTGCTTTCCAGCTGTCCGTGCAGCCCTGCTGTTTTATGCCAGCCCTGAGGTGTCCCCTGGTGGCTGTAACTTTAGCAGGACCAGCCACTAATTGGCCAAAGCTTTCCTGAGGGATTAGATCAAATGCCCCAAAATGCAGATAATGGATCCGGGTTAGATGTAGGTAAAACAGAAGAGATTTTAATACAAAAATTTATCTGAAAAAGCTTTTATATTATAAGGTTTTTTTCTTAATTTGTAGCATGAGGAGTTGCCCACCTCTGTGGGTTTCCAGTATCTTTGAATCCATCCCTTGCCACAGCAGGGACCTAGTGCGATACCCTGCTCTTTTTCTGAGCCACATGACACCTACTTTGGTTGTATTTTGCTTCTAACTCTATCAGAAGTGCTGGCAAATATTTTGTGCCCTGCAATGCCTAGGTGTTTGCAGTATAATGCAAAACCCACTCACACTGCTCAATTAGCAGCCAGTGGAACAGCTTGCAGTGGTGATGGTGGTCCTTTCTGAATCTCCATTCCCAAAAATATTTCCTTGCGGAAGCTAAATGGTATGATCTTGCCTTTTGACACATCCTGTGCAAAGCTACACTTATTCAAACATATGCTTTTTACTACATTATTGCTGCTCGAAACAGTAAAAACAAACCTAGTATAACCCGTTGTGCAGCAAAGGAATTGCAGGTCAGAGATGTGAAGCCCAGTCTCACTGGTACTTATTAAAGAGAAAATCTCTGTAGGGTAAACATTGTTCAGGCTAGAAGCAGAGAAATAATATGGACAGAAGGAGAGAATAAATCAGCATCTTAGGAATAGTTAACAATGTGACCCTTGCTCCTTCTATACTACTGACACTTAGTTCCTCACCTTTAATTGCAAATATGTGCCCGAGGCTTGAGGGCATAGTTGGGTATAAAGCTTTTATTGCAGCTCATTTGGTGTGGCACGCCAAGAGAAATATAGCATGCAGGTCATCTCAAATTAGTGCAAATAAAACTGTTCTGTACTCTTTCCGAGTACTTACATGATGCTCTTGTCTCAGTGCTAGCCAAGTGCCATGTAGCATCAAAGCGCCTTGCTACATCACACTGACATGATTCTGCATCTGTTTCAGATGTTTTGGGTACTACTGCCATGGAAGCCACAAAAAGGATGTACCAAATCAAAATGCACAGAGCTAAGAATGTTTTAAAATTATTATTGAAGCATTTTTTTAATCTCTCTGCCTAGAAAGCAAATTACTTAATTTGTCCTGGGCCATGCTGTCCCAACCGTGCAAAATACCAAAGGAGGGTCTCCAACAAAGGAAATCTCAGTGCTGAAAGCAAAATATCTACTTTACTATGCTTTTGTGAGTGGCACTAGACCAGACTGAGGGTGAGGAGCAATCTTAACTCAGCCTGCTTGCAAATCCCCAGTGCCAGGTCTGCCCTGCTGCTCATAGATGCCTGACCAGGAGCAAGGAGTTTGGGGAGGCCAGTGTGCACAGGCAGCAGCATCCCTCTGACACTGGATATTCAGGGCATAATCCTAACCACCCTTTCCTTTCCTAACCTAGCCTTAAGAGGCTGCTGGGAACTAAAAGGAAACAGAAACAGTTTTTTCATGCATGAGAATGTGCTGACTTTAAGATCTACACTGACATTTTTAGAGCTAGAAATAAATGCTACGTACTATAGGGAGAAACCGAGAATATTCCTGTTTTGGTGGTATTGAGTTATACTTCAAATCCTATGCATTGCAAAGCACTGAATTTTAAATGTTTGAATGGTAACGAACTGAATATTGCCTTTTTAAATGTGGGAAAAGGGGTTGGTAAGAAAGAAGGAGAAAAAGAAGTAAAATTAGTAATGAAGAGACTGCTTTAATATGCTGAGTCCTTGGAAATTAAGAGTTAATCCCAGAGAAAAGGACTCACAGGTAAAGGGCAGGTACATAAATCATTAGCACATTAATCTATGCACAATTTCATATTTACTGTAGTTGCCTAGGAAGCTTAATTTATTCTCCTTGTGCTCAGATAATAACAATGGTTTTGGCCAGAGGTCTTTCTAATCAGTTATCTGCATCTGGTTTAACTTGCATATCCAGGAACACATTTCCTGTTACAAAATGGCCAACCTCATTTCTCCTCCATTTTTAATACTTTTTTCCAAAGGAAATGCTTCGCTCTGGAAAGATCACCTAGCGGGATCCAAAACCAGGGAAACAGTACTGAGCTGTCAGGGTTAACATCCTCCTTTGGTCTCGTCCATTTCATTCTGCCCCAGCTGTTTTCCCTAGTGCCATAATGAATAGGCCAATTGATTTATTTTTCAGCACAAGGACATCGCAATTGCCATTTTTAAGTATGAATTGGGCACTGAAACCCAATGTCATCATTCTGCCTGGTAGTCCTTCCTGTAGCTAATGTCACCAGACTTAAATGTCTTGTTTTCAGATGCTCATGATTTAGTAAGCTTTAACATTTGCACCAAAATTTTCCAGGCTGGAGGCTTGCTTTGACTTGTCTCTTGTTGTTGGTTTTAAGTTTAAGTCGCAGTGATCCAACTGTTTCAGGGAATTAAGGGAAAATGTTGGTAGCAAAAAAAATGAAGTGTGACAGAGAGGGTCATGCTGGTGTCAGCAGTGTGTCCCAATCACTGCCAGGAAAATCTATCCTCTCAAGTGTCATAAGCGACGAGTATTAAAAAAGCAGTTTATAGTTGGTGAAGACTCATTAGGGGGTTAACAGTGAATTTTCTGAACATTGTAAATGAACTTCAGCATCTCACAGCTTTGCTGCTTACCTACTCACCATGAGAATTGACCACGCTTTCCCACCAAGTGACACAGACTAAGCCATTTCACTGCTTGGTTGCTTCCTCTGGCTACCCCAAGTCAGAAACGCTCCAGAGCTCGTCCCTCCTCCGGCTGCTGAGTGGTGTCCTTGGTGCCACTGCTGCCACTTAGGGATTAAGGCAAAAGCAAAGGTCATTCATTGGAAACACAAGCGATGAGGATCCAGACCTGCAGAAGGCCAGGGAAAAGACAAGGACAAAGTGCCCAACAGAGCAGGGGCACTTGAAAGAAGGGTGCTTGAAACTGTTGAGCAATTTTACTTTTTGCCACCACCATCATCTCTACCTCTGAAATCCTACTGATCTCTGCCAATCGGATCTTTGTCCCCATTCAGCAAGGTGCCCTCTTGAGTCAGTTCTGGACAAGTGTTTCTGTAAATCAGACCTGCTGGCAAATGGGGCAACCTGGACTCTCTGCAGAGCTGAGAAGTCATATGCACTTTTGAGGCTGACATTCTGCAACCACTTGTTGGGGATGCTGGAAACCAGCTTCATGATTCCCATTCTAGCTGAACAGACGGGCACTGGGAGATGAAGTATTAATCTTTGGTGGAGGTGCTCTTAGGAAGGGAAAAGCCACTATTCTTATTCTGATAGGGTGATTATCACAGGGAAAAGTTCAAGGATTTTATTTCTCGCTAAACATGAGGAAGATTCCTGGGCTGGTAAAGACTGAGGTTTGCCTAACGCAAAATTAAATCTCTGTATATTGGAAGCGACAACCTGCCTCAGCAGAACCCCTAATCTGCCTCGTAATTAACTATGAGCTCCAAAGAGCCCGGATCAGCCATTCAGGTTGCCACCTGCAAATTAGGACACAGTGAAGCTTAAGACCTTCGTATGCCAAGGTAAAATGCTTTCTTGCTTAAATTAATAATGTCTCATTCTTTTATAGCATTTAACATTGCCAGATTGAAGTACTTCATAACTAAGGTCAGTATCATCGTCCTGTTTTTCCACAAAAGGAGAAGTGGCAGCAGAGGAAGGTGAAGTAGCACGTCCAAGATCATCCAGAATGCCCAGTGGCACTTGCCACCACGTAACTGAGGACTCCTGAGTCTCAATCTGGTGCTGCAACTACCAGGTTTTCTTTTATTGGAGAGAAACTGGGTTTTGCATAGAGTCAGAAACATCATTTAAATCTGACAGGAAAATTAACACAGAAGAGACATTGGGAAACACATAGACTGTATAAATGCTTTGCCTTGTACGCTGGTTTACTTGGTGGGAAACTGCTACAGCACAGACCTGAAAACTGAGCCTCAAGGCGTCAGGGAAAAGGGAACGAACTCTGCAACTTCTTGTAGGATTCCTGATAAAAGGAAAATTTCTTGCTCCAGAAGCCAACTAGCACACTGACGTGGTCCAGCATGACGAGGCAGCTGGACAGCACCGGCTTACACAGCTTTTCGGAGGCTGGCACTCTGGCTTCTGACAAGACACTGCTTAAATTATAGATGAGCAGATGCGAAGCTTTTCAGAGGCACATATCAGGCCCTGAGTAGCACAAAAGGCACTGCCAGCATCTTTACATAAAAAAACACAGACAAAACATTAGGTCCAGAGAGTGATTCTCTCGTACGGCTCAGGAAACTCAGACCGTACCCTCACTGTCCTGTCTCTGCTCTAGCTGGTTTCTCATCTGTGAAACTGTGGCAACGCCACCTTTTGGCAAAGTACTTTCCATGTGAAACTGCTGTGAGAGCAAATTATTATTATTTCTTGCTACTCGCAGTTGATATATCTGAACTGGTAAACCTGAGAAATGAACACAGGGATATGCAGCCAAGCAGAGAATTAGAGTGCACCCCGCTTGGATGTCCACCCATGAATACAGGGTAGAGCAGACACGGCCAAACACAGTTATTCTACAATTCAGAAAGAGTCTGTGTAGCAACCTGCCTCAGCCTTAATCCCTGTTAATTTAGTGAGACATTTTTCAGAACCGAGTTTCCACAACTGAGATCACAAACTGGTCCGAAAGTACTCCAAACCACCTCCAAACACTGAGATTTGCATATATGTTAGAAAGGTAAATTGTGTCTACTTTCAACAGCTGACGTACACAAATCAGAAGCTTGCAGAAAAAAATGCTGTCCCGTGTTAGGGTTTTTGCCTTAATCTTGTTCTGAAAGAAAAGACGCATGAACAGTTTTACACATCTTTACTGAAAGTGTCTGAAAAATGTCATTGCATGCCACCAGATTCGAACACATTCTGTCAGAAGCACTTATGTGGCAGAAGGAAGAAGGATGATGTATGCGATGCTGCATTGTACTGACACATACTGCAGAATAAGTACCACAAACACCAGTATAACAAAGGAAGGCAAAACTGCCTTCTAACACAGCTTTCAGGTGAGACCACGTGCAAGACAGCCAAATAGAAAAAAAAAGAACCAAAAAAGAGTAAAATGAAGACAGTATTGGGTAACACAGGCCAAATTCTTTTTTGTTTAATTTATTTCCATTCAAGATACACATGCTTCTTAAAACATAGTTTAAAAGGTTTTAAGGAGCTAAAGCAGTCATCTGAACTCTGTTTTCACATCTGCAGCACATAGCTAGAGCTGAGAGTCACTCCAGGCTTATGGCCACTGCAACAGAGAGGGGGATTTGGTCAATGAGGCCTCAGAAAAATGGACTACCTGATGATTCTAATGCCTTTTGGATCATGACTCCTTTCACTGAAACGAACTTTCTAAAGATAGGGTAAGGATATTTTTTTCTCAAGATCTGACATTTACTTTTCTTCTTTTTCCAATACACTGAAGTAATCTCTCAGCAGAGATCACAACAATACACAACTGGATAACCCAGCGCTTCCTGCCTTGTTCTTCACTTTTTAGCTTGTTTTTGCACACACCTGAACTCAAAAAGGTCAGCTCATGAACACCGCACATTGCTTCTGCTCATCAGAGCTATGTAGGCTTTGAGTGCTGAGCGCAGGTTAAAAATGGGGAAATGTGCAGGGAGTTACCAACACAGCCTCCACCATGCCATCGAGGTTACAGCTGCGTGTCTTCTCCTCCGCCCCGACTGCTGCTACAAGGCTGGAGCACCGTCAGAGTTGTCTTTTTAACACAGGGGCACACCTGAGGGACTGCTCCCTTTTCATTTCTTCGTTTTCATCCACAGTTCCTTGCTTTCACAGAAAAATTATGTCAATGTAAGCCAGACAAACACAATGTCATTATTTTGTCTTTGTGATTTTGAGATCAACCTGCAGACTGATATCACATCAGGTTAAGCCCCAAATAGGTGTAAACGGCGTACTTTTCACTAACTTCCCATTAACTGGATACATACATAATACCTATCATGGTGGACACTAGAGAACAACAAAGCTGTTATGTCACCATTTCCAAGGCCTAAACTTTAGCTTACAGAAAGAAGGTGATTACATTTGCAAAAATGAAAGCTGTGATGCATTAGTGGTGATATTCTCAGGGTTGTATATGACCAACACTTTATACTATATTGGTTTTGATATTGTCAGACTGAGCAACAGAGTGGAAGATTATTTTTCCTAGACATTCTACTTTCTATCCTACAATCTACTAAACAGAACTTTCTCAACTATGAATCACAACTAGCAGTAATGTAATTCACAGCTGTTTACTTTACTTGGTTCAGTCCACGTTGAAATATATATGGTTTACTTATCTTCTCTTGCATCAAATTTGCTGTTTGTTAAGAAATAAAAAAGCATAATTATGTGCTAAGGTTACATTTTAAACAAAATGTCCTGATTAACACAGACTCAATGATTGTCTCTGATGTGCAATACACTGATGTATCTGTGCAAATTCAGGCTTCAGGTATGACTGCAATACAAAACACCTAATCCCTAAAAATTTCATGTTAAACCTGAGATAAGAGACAGCAGCAGTCACTAGAGGGAGACAATGTAATTTCATAGAAGAACACCTCCAGAAAACTTTTCAGTTGAAGAATTCACCAAAAACCACATAATCCATGTCTGTGAGTTTTGTGGGTTAACTTGCTGGTATTATCTTGCCTAGTGTGCTCAGAACTACAGGATCAATGGCAATATTTGCCTGTGTGGAAGCAAAGAATAGATATTACAGGAAAAAAGAACTAACCTGACCACTTTACTGTCATGAGCAGCATTCATGTTTAAAATGCTTTTTCTGAGAGTCTGAGACAAAAAAATGTCATAGTCTTTGTAACTGTGTATCTTTTGCATGACTAAAAACCCTTCCACCAGACAACTTCTTTTACATTGCCTTTTAGCCTCTGAATGATCAGGTTGCTGGGACCCTGGAAGGGACCTCTAAAGGCCATCTAGTCCAACTCCCCTACAATAAGCAGGGACATCTCTAACTAGGTCAGGCTGCTCAGAGCCCCATCAAGCCTGACCTTGAATGTCTCCAGAGATGGGGCTTCCACTACCTCTCTGGGCAGCCTGTTCCAGTGATCCACCACCCTCATATTAAAGAACTTTTTCCTAATGTCCAACCTAAATCTACCTTTTTCTAGCTTAAAACCTTTGCCCCTTGTCCTATCGCTACCAACCCTTGTGAACAGTTCTTCTCCTGCCTTCTTACAGCCTCCTTTCAGGTATTGGAAGGTTGCTGTAAGGTCTCCCCGGAGCCTTCTCTTTTCCAGGCTGAACAACCCCAACTGTCTCAGCCTGTCCTCACAGGGGAGGTGCTCCAGCCCCCTGATGATTTTCGTGGCCCTCCTCTGGACACACTCCAACAGGTCCACGCCCCTCTTGTGTTGGGGCCTCCAGAGCTGGACGCAGCACTCCAGGTGAGGTTCACCGGGGTGGAGTAGAGGGGCAGAATCACCACACTTCTTTTGATGCAGCCCAAGATATGTTTGGCCTTCTGGGCTGCAATTGCATGTTGGTGGCTCGTGTCCAGCTTTTCATCCACTAGTACCGCCAAGTCTTTTTCCACAGGGCTGCTCTCTAGCATGTCTTCTCCCAGCCTGTATTGACACCGGCAGTTGCCCCAGTCCAGGTGCAGGACCCTGCACTAGGCCTTGTGGAACCTCATGCGGTTCACCTGGGCCCACCTCTCCAGCCTGTCCAGGTCCCTCTGCATGGCATCCCATCCCTCTGGCATATCGGCTGCACCACCCAGCTTGGTGTCATCAGCAAACTTGCTGAGGGTGCACTCAATGCCACTGTCAATATCATTAATGAAGATACTAAACAACACCGGTCCCAATCATCTGTAATTATGAAGCAAATGCTTCCTCCCAAAACCTGCTTTTTATTAATCTTTCAGACCCCTCTTGAGAAAAAGCTAAAGCATAATCAGCTTCAAACTAATTTGTGTTCTCTGTCTTCAGGGGAAAAAATAATTCTACATTCTCCTATTTTTGCCACTTGTGGCAAAACCGAAGACATCCTGATTGCCAGGTCTGCTTGAAAACATTCAGTGGCAGTAGCAGCTGCCCTCAAGTGTGACAAAGAATGTTGTTTTCTTTTACCAAGATCACAGGTTTACTTCTTTACTTAAGAAAAAAAAAAAACACAACCCTCTCTTCTCTTCAATCCTTTTATCTGCTTAAATCTGATGCAAATGACAAAGGTAATTACATAAATTACAGAGTGAAAACTGATGTATTCATTTACTCGGGGCTGAAAATGAAGGGAATGAATATTCAAAGCAGTGTGATGTACTGTATGAGGACAAAAGACTCCAGCCAAACTGAATTAACTGTTTATTGGCAGCATCTTTGAACTGTATCTTGCTTTTATGAGTCACAAAGTCACTTGTCAACTACTTCTTACCAAACTCAGCAATCAGAAGAAACAGTGAACAGCCTGCTCCTGCCTTTTACCAGAAGTAAAATCCTGCTTCTAAATTGAGAGGATCTGGTCAGCTTCTGTAGGAATGAATAGCATTTCTTGTGGAAACCGTTTCTACTAAATTTGGTTTAGATGCTCTTCACTTCTACCTCCACCGTAGGCATTCTCAATGTACATTAAAAAAAAAAAAAAATCCAGAAAAAGAACAAAATTCAGAAACCCTACAGCTGGGATCCCTTGGTGTTTTTTCACCTAAATCCTTGCCTCTTGTCAAAATATTCAGCATTTTTCTTAGTTTGGGAGATTGCCATGGCACTGCCTTTGATGGAAGGGTGAATTCACCAGCCTGATCCTACACAAAGAGCATTCGGGCTTTACGGTGACAGATGTGGTATTCAAAAGAGGCAAGGTCAGCTAACCCACGAGTGGGCTGTATACTCCCGAAACAGTATGGATCGGAAACCCTCTGCAAACAGATCTTTTTCATCTCAGAGGAAGGGTCTGTTGCTTTTTTCTCTTTGTGCTCTGATTTGTGGTTTTGCTCGAGGGAAGAAGTGAAGAGTAGCCTGCTTCAATGATTTCAGCTGACTGGTTTCCATGTCTTTAGAGCTCCTTGAACAGGCTTGTGTGTAATTACCAGGACTCTGACTGTTTGTATTACAAACCATAAACTCTTCAGATGGCACAGTAGATGAGATTTGGGTGAGAATTTGCATGAATCTCCTACAACTGGATGAAGTAGCTGTTCAAATTACTGTTCAAGTCCACAGAGGTACAGCAGGCGGACTCTATTCCCATTTCTGTCCCTTTAAGACCCCTCTCTGCAAGGGTGCTTCTTTGGCATGGTTACAAAATTTTACTCACAGAAATATCTTTAGTGTTTATTTCAGAGTAACCTTAATGGATTTATTTATGTTCTGAAAATTTTAGCAGGTACTTCAAAAATACTGTTAATGACTATGATCAGAGCAAGAAAAATGTATCATTTATCTATACTTACTTTCTATTCCTAACCTAATTCAAGGTGTCATCTATAGACAAAAACTGTTGCCACTAATTTCAGTCCTTCTATATGACACAGTAGACATTTACAGAGATCGTTATGCTGACAATCTTCTCTGTATCCCATGTTAATTCTAGCTTTTTATTGTTTCTGAATGTCATTCACTTCTTATCACGGATGCAATTTCTGAAAATGCATTAGCGTTCAATATGCCCATATTGGTTTAAATTAGGGAATAATCCTTGCATTTTCAATGAGGTGTTATTTGAATAAAATATCACCAGAAACTTCTACACCCCGTTGCAAACTGCAAAATAATTTTCTCCTTGTTATTTGAAAGTGTTCATTCAAAATCCTATTCTACCAAACATTAATTTCTTAAACTGTCTGCTTTTCTTCCTACCACAATATTGTTCACTGTGATCATAATGAATAATCATATTCTTGCTAAAATTAGCATTATATATCCTCACTGCTAATGTTCCAACTATGATACTCAGAATACCTGTATTTACCAAAAGGTAATTTGTGTTACACTGCTTTCCTGAAATTGTTGTGCTCAGGGTTGTGCTAGACCACTTCATGATTATTAAAATTAGGCATTAATCTGGCTTTCACCTGTTCTGTCTAGAAGTGTTTGTAAAATCCAGGCTGCTGCTTTTCTTTTGTAGGTTTTCCTTAGTAAAAAAAAAAAAAAAAAAATAAAAGCGATGAACCAGTTCTCACAGCCTGTTCTGCAGCTTCTCCTGCCCTCTGCTGGATGCCATCTTAGAACAGCTCCAGGATTTCATCGTCTTTATTATGTTGTGCTTAGTCAACGTGAAGGGTTTACCCCCCCCTGCTTTCTGCTTCCCAAGCCAATATCACTATTTATGCCCTTTTTCTCAAGTGGTCATTGTATTGGTGCAAAGGAACGACAAAAAAAATACAGCTACCTTTTTATTTAGCAGGAAATTTAAAATACATAAAGGTTTTCAGGTTTCAGCTTTGGCACACTTCTTGCTTGTACTTCAGCTTAAGTAAGCGTGTGGGCTCTCTGAAATCAGTTTAAACATAAGTGTACCATGAAGTTAACCACTGTATGTTTGCTGTCCACTTAATCACAAAATAACTTACACTGGACGGGCTCTCTGGACGTCATCTGGTCCAAGCCTCTGCTTGAAGCAGGTTGTTGTGCCCAGTGGAGTTTTGAGTACCTCCTGGGATGGAGACCCCACCACCCGTCTCATCACCTGTTCCAGTGTGTGACCACCCTCACAATGAAAACATTCTCTGATCATTTATCCACAAGCTCTCAACTGGCTCATCACCCCACCACCCATTTGCCCAGAGCACAAGCCTTCCTCACTGCCTTCCTGGCTTGTCTTTCCTGAAAAGCCTATACCAGCTATGTAGAACTCCAGTCATATAAGCTATCTCACCAGGCATGTCCCAAGGAAGGCACAGCTCTGCAACTGTGCACAGACTTCTAATTTCTCCTCTTTGTTTCCCCTGCAGCATGTGTTTGTGTACAGGCACGTGAAGCAGACCCCATTTCACTGTGTTCACAGAGAAGGACAAGACCCTCCCCACGGTGCTGTCACTTCCCCACTGCTCCCTGTGCCTTCACTTCTCTATAGGTTACGATAAACTTTTCCCAGCTTACCCAGTTTTAAGCTGTCCTCACTAGGTTTGAAGCCTGCTGAAGATACTCTTGGCCACACTTCGTGAGACAGATCCTGCTCCGGCTTTGAAGTCCTTGCTCCTCCAAAATGGTCACATATGTGCAGAAGTCAAACTCCTGTCTGTGACACCAGCCATGCACCAAGTGGAGGTACCTGCTCCTGCCCAAACCCTTCCCCCTCACTGGAAGGACAGAGAACACCACTCATGCCCCCTCCCATGCCATCCTGCTAATTACCACTGGTAAAAACCCACAGTTTTTCAAAGTCCATTATGCTGTACCCTTGACCAAGTCATGTATGTACCCTCCCTCACGAAGAAGCTGGGCTCTAAAAACAAAGCTGTAGCACTAGTGGCAAATTTTGTAAGCATCAGCAAAGACAACAGTATGTTAAACATGATCTTAATTTGTGACATGCCTTCGAAGCTATGCTACATGTTGAGAATGCTGACACCACCTAAGTGGCATGTTCTATGCCCTTATCTGCACCACTTTGCATACAAAATGAATAGGCAATCTCTCTCAGATAGAGAACCCAAATCAAAACCAAGTAAAAATATATCTAATCATACCACTGCCATAAATTATCAGGGTAGAAAAGTTTTAAACAGCAAGAGGGGAAAATGCCCATGCTTTATTTTTAATGTATTTTCAGTTCTCTTGAAAGACTCCTAACTAGAATTTCCAGTGAAATCTACTGTTTACTCTTATGTCACACATACGCTTGACAATATGAAGTCAAAATTTCTCTCTGTGACTCACTGTTGTAGCCAAGCCTAACCAAAAGCATCAGTTCTAATTATGACAGATATGGTCTTTTCTGCTGACACATCCTTTTGCTTATTTACATTTCTGTTAGAGACACTGGTGGGGATGCTATATATTCAGTTAACTCTGTACAGTTCATTTTCAGCCATGCAAATATAATTACTTCAATCTGGACTAAGTATATACCTACAGAATGTACTAAAGCCTGATGACTGATGACTTTTCTTCATCATGATCCACTTTAGCCTGTAATCCATGTATCATTCTTTACTGTGCTATTATTTCTCTTTAATTTTGCTTATGCTTGGAGGTGTTCAAGGTTACCAAATAAAATGGTCCTGCCACTAAGGAACTTCTTTCTAACCTGACAGGTATATACAGAGAAGACAGGATGCAATGAGGACCAGGCATAAGTACAATTCTGATCTCAGTGGATTAGCAGAAGTTTTTACTGCTTTCCTAGGAACCATTTTGGATTTCCACATGTGAAAGTAGAATCTGATCAAGAATACTTGTACAGCCCAAGCAATCCTGTATGCTGCCCACACTTCAATGGCAAAAGAACACTATATTCACAAAAATGAAAAAAAAAAAAAAAAAAGATGAAGGCTTTGATTTCAGCTTAGAAACCTTATGCTATCAGGAGATAAATGAAAAATTAAGTGAGCTACTTTCCATGTAGCAAGAAGACAAGATGATACCAGACACAGATAAATTCTAGCAGCAAGGAGTCCAGAGGTACAGTGTAACACACTGGGGCAAACAACAGCAACTAAACCAAAGCAGCATTTTCAGGATTTCTAGAAAACTTTAGAATTTAAAACCACACAAAACAGGTGAAAGATTCTTCATAGCCTTCTGAAAAGGAGGCAGCTACTGAAGGATCACAGTTACACAAACATAACACTCTTCAAAAAGGCCCGGGGTGGAGCTTGGAAATTATAGACCAGTTTGACCTTGGTGGTAGGCAAGATCCTAAAGATATTAATAAGAGATGAGATCACAAGGAACACAGACTGGGCAAAGTGATTAAAGGACATAATCTACTTGGATTTCAAAAAGGTATTTGACATAAAACTGCAAAGTAGATTAATGCACAATGGTAGCAAGTATAACATAGAAGGTGTCATCCTTGAATGAATAATGAGAAACATAGATACATCAACACCATCTGCAACTGCACTCTCAGAGCAGGTATGTTAAAAAGTCAGATTCATTTGACATCTAGGCTGCAGATGTGCTACTAACACACACGAAGGCTAATGTGCTGTCCTAAGGCTGCTGGTCTCTTAAAAATAAAAGGGACATACTTTGCTCTCACTTACACTAGTGAAGTCAGGAGAGTTGCTTAAGCTGTACAATGGCAGGATAGACTGGAATTTACCCTAGGCCACTTGCCTTTGCTTAGCAGGTGTGTTTCTTTTTTTTAGTTTATTTAGTTTATTTTGTTAGAACCAGGTTTTTTTGGTTATTCCCTACCCCCACCTCCATTACACTGCATCAATTTTTACTTTAGTCTCATCAATACACATGGAATGTTCTCTAGCAGAGCTTTACCACAGTGGGTGCTGAAGGCTATATACATTCCATAATTAGGTATGGCATTTGCCTGTCAAACTAAACTACTTTGATTTGTCGGTATTACTTTGGATTTACAACAGTGTAGATGAAAGAAGTATTTAGCCCTTCTTCCACAGCACTAAGTGCTTTGATTGCCACTTTCAGGAACCTGAATTCTGTATCCTTCCTATATTTGCATCGATATAAATCCAGAGCAAACCAGAAAAAGCTGTTTCACCAATATGAATAAAAACAAGCATTGAAAGGATTAAATGAGTACTTTGGGCCAGATAGTCTGAAAAGTCAATTGCATCAATTACAGCAAGAGAGACTTTGGCTTATGTAGCCTCTTTACTGCTGATCCCTTATAATACTAAAAGGAAGTTCCAACCATTTACAAGCTGACGTATATAAAACGTGAATCCACTAGGACGTTGTAAGCCTCCTTTGGAAACCTCGTCAACATCAACAGCTCAGGACAACATTAGCAACTGCTCTGATAGTTGTTCAGAACAGTCATTCCTTTTCCCAAGTGTAAAGTTGAAATGGCAAGATAAAGTTGCTGCTTACACTCGTGTTGTTACTTCAGTTGGTTATATTTATCTCATTACTACTGGAAAGCTTGGCAGTTCGCTGAAGCATCGTGATGAACCAAAGTTAATGATAGCAGGGAAGCCAGCCCTGTTACAGATTTGTCATGTGGATGTGATGCCATGTGCAGTGGGCTGCGGTATCAATGAGAGAATTGCCGTCAGCTGATCACTGCAGATTCAGTCACCAGAAACTACCACACATCCACAACCTGAAGTCTCCCTACAGCAAGAGGCAATCACACTGTGTACTTCTGATACTAGAAGAGGCTGCTGGCAGGAAAAGGTGGCGTGTATACCAAAGTGGCGATGAATCTCTAAGTTGAGTTGGGTAACTGGGAAGGAAAATTGACTCAAATCTGTTGACAGACATGCACGTGCATGTTACAATGCCATTCAGATGTGTTGTGTTGGGAGTTAGGTTTATTTTGGTGGGGGTGATGTTGCACCAAAACGTGTTCTGAATTTGGTTTTGGACTCTATCAGAAGTATCGTCAGCACTTGACAGTAAAAAAGTTCCATTAAATTCTCTCTACATCATAGACCTCATACAAACCCAGTCCTCTGACTTAGCAAAGCTGCACAGCCTGGGTTGCAAAAATGCACTTTTCAGCTGTTTACATTTATCTTTTTGCTAATGGTGCTCCCCTTCGCTGGATCTCCTATCAGCTAAGAATTTCACACATCTCTTCCCAAAAGGAAGAGAAAGCCAAAGAAACTATGTACTGATCCTGCTTCTTGTCCATGGCACAAATTTCTTGTAAAACTTATCATAAGCAGCCTTAGGGCTTACAGTCCATGACCCCTTTCTTGTGGATGAAATGCACTATAAAAAAGAACCTTATCTTTTATCTTTAATTGTGTCTCGAGTCTTTCTCTTTGTCAGAATAGTCATAAGCTGTTAGAAATCAAAAGAAGGGAATCTAGTTGCTAAGAGAATCTTGGAGATGACAAATAAACAAAAACCAAACTTTCCTCCCTACAAACATCTAAAATCTCCGAGAGATGTCTCTCTCACAATATATTGGAGGCTGGTATTTCAGCCTCTTCCTTTTCACAGGAAGCCTGGCTAATTTCTTGGCTACTGTTCCTCTCAATCCTCCTCAACACCTCCTTGGCTGATACTTCAAGTTTTTGGTCATTCAGATATGGCAGATTAGAAAGAACATGGAAAGAACTGTGTGTGTAGGAAGTAATGTGACAGATGAACGCAGAAAAGATATAATTATGGTACTTAAGAAGAATCTAAATCCTTCACTACACAGTCTAACGGAAGAGAAAACCAAATTCACAGATTTCCTAAAGCAGAGAGAAAATGACCACTGGAAAAAGAAACGGCACAACGTTTATCTACTATGATCTATCCTAAGACAGAAAAATTGAGTGAAGCCAGGAAGAAACAGGTTTACTGAAAAGATCCATGAGTATCAGAGGCATGGAGAATCCTCTCACGTGCCAGGAGCTGGCACAGAGTAGAATATATTTTTGGAGAGTCACAGCTGAAACAATTTTGTTTTCCTGTGCATGAATGGCCTTTTCTCCTCTTCTGGGCAACACAGTTCACCTCAATGAGTTATCAAAAACATAACCAAAAGCAATTTTTGACCCCATCACAAAAGCATATTACATTAGCACCAAGCTCTGCTGAGTTTTATTTTTCCTTACACGGACCCTGAAATTTAGTTATAGCTTTAAACCCTTTAGATTTGTGGCCTGGAGCAAGCAGACCAAATCAAGCCCAGCATTCAGGCAGCACAGACACAGCATGAAATTGCTTTTGCCCACCTTAGTCTCTGCTGGAGCTTTATGCCAGGCTAAATGCAGAATATGGCCCATTGCTCTACAAGACTTGAATTAGAATTGTTAAGATGTTCACTTGAGAAATATGTTCTTACTAAGATTATTTCTATTAAAACATTAGGACAGCAACATGCAAATATGTTAACATATGAACTACTTTTTGTCTGTGTTCACCTTAGCACACATTTTCTGATAAATTGTAATCTCTAAATAGTTTATAAAACTTTTTTTTTAAAATGAAAATTATCAAACTGCATTTTTTTTTTCACATAACACATTAAAATACAATGGCTGCTCTCTACTTATAAGCCAGTTCTGCTGAGCCAAACCTGCACTCTGTTTTAGATCTATGCAGCACCTCGGTAATAAAACTACCACAGTGTACTAGGGGTAGTGAGACTTTTTTTTTTTAATTTTTCCAGAGAATGTACAGAAGGCCATGATGGAGAGAACAGAAGTGTCAATATTCTGTGTCTTCTGTAAAGCTGTGGAAAAAGATACACATGGATAACAGATCCTTCCATCTTCATGGACGCTTGCTTCCTTTTCCTAGGAAGTAATGACCATGGAATTGCTCCCTATCTATACATTAAGGGCTGTGCTGCTGCAGTGAAGGTTTAGCTCTAAGGAGAGTGTGTTTTCCAAGTCCTATAGAGGATTTCAGCGAGCAAAGGGTACTTTCACAGAAAGCTGTGAATCTGCCTGAATCTGCCTTGTGACTAATTGAGTGTCTCACAAAACGAAGGCAACTGGGGGAAAGTGATACCAACTTGGCATGCCAATTAAATTTTTACAAAGATATGTGTTGAACAACTTTAGATAAAATGAATCACATTACTATGAAAAATTATAGCCTGTACAATTACACAGACTGAAGATGCTTCTAATTACCCGGTGTTAATTATCTACTTAAAATACTTTTGGAAAGATGAACGAATAGGAGATCTGCTAGGAACTATGTTTCTGCTGTTTATTGTTCAGGAAGAAATTGCAGTTATGAGCGAAACAATCTGTTTTAAATGAGCAAAACAAAGGTGTTTTGTATCATGGAGAGCAAATGTCTCAATACAACTATATTTTAACTGTACTGGCAAAATCACATGTAAGAAAAATTTTAACTGCCTCACAATTTCTACGCCAAATTCAGGAGTTGGCGACATGTATTCAAAATGCTCTGGTGTCACTGAAAATGCAGAGATGTAAGCAAGGTAGGTACTTTTTGCATTATTTAAAGAAAAATCATCCTGTGTAGTTCTTTTCGCTAGTGTTAAATGGCTATGAAATGCTACTATTTCAGCCCAGAGTGTCCCCCATGTGCACGTTGCCCTTGCTGTTCACCATTACAAATTAAGAGACGTGGTGCAAGGTAGTAAGTGCTTACATGCCATCAGACATCACTGTGGGGACACTTCTACAGCTGGTAGGCATCAATATTAATAAACAGAATCACAGAATGTTAGGGGTTGGAAAGGACCTCTGGAGATCACTTAGTCCAACCCCCCTGCCAGAGCAGGTTCACCTAAAGCAGCTTACACAGAACTGCATCCAGGCAGGTTTTGAGTATCTCTAGAGAAGGAGACTCCACAGCCTCCCTGGGCAGCCTGTTCCAGGGCTCTGTCACACTTAATGTAAAGAAGTTTTTCCTTATGTTCAGGTGGAACGCCCTGTGCTTCAGCTTGTGCCCATTGCCCCCTGTCCTGTCACTGGGCACCACTGAAAAGAGCCTGGCCCCATTCTCTTGACACCCACCCTTTAGACATTTATAAGCATTGATAAGGTCCCCTCTCAGTCTTGTCTTCTCCAGGCTAAAGAGCCCCAGGTCTCTCAGCCTTTCCTCACAGGAGAGATGCTCCAGTCCCCTCATCATCTTAGTAGCCCTCCGCTGGACTCTCTCCAGTAGTTCCCTGTCCCTCTTGAACTGAGGGGCCCAGAACTGGTCACAGTACTGCAGATGTGGCCTCACCAGGGCAGAGTAGAGGAGAAGAAGAACCTCCCTTGACCTCCTGGTCACACCGTTACATTTCTTAGAAATAGTTGCAGATCAAACAGAATTGGGATCTAACAAAACTTAGTGAGATGCTACAGCCTCTCAGAAACTAGCAAGAACTGTGCAGGAACAACAGTTTGCACAGGAGTGGGGATTTCTATACCATGGCAGTAGTGTAACATAGAAAACATAAATGGTCAAAGATGAGAAAGACAAAGACATGATTCAAGCAAAAACCAACTGTTTGGAGAAGGTTATATACAGAAAAAGAAGATATTAGACTGGAACTACCACTTCAATTGTAATTACAAAGCTTACCCTGTAAACACTTACTTAAACCAAGCTGACAAAGCCTTCATTTCAGTTAGGACTCCAGGTTATCGTACTGATGCAGGAAAGCAAAAGGACACTGATTTCAACAGAACTAATTATAGACTTTTCCTGTTCTTAGGCTACATGGAATCAAACTTCAAACAATTTAGCCTCTGGTAACCTTGACCTGAAAAACAACTCCTGTTTTGGTTTATTAACAATCCTTAATGAGTGTATTGCTCTTGTAAGAGATTCTGAGTGGTCACTTGGTTTCAGGGATATTAGCCTGTCATAGTAAAATCTAGATAAGACTCTCAGCTTACACTGATAACTGAGAGGACTGAAGTGGAAATAGAAATCGGCAGGACAGGTTTCTCTGAGGTCTGGTGATCTTGTCATTAACAACTAAAAAACACACATAAAATGAGAATTTGCACATTGTCACAACTGAGAGAAGCCCAGAAAAAAAATAATTTACCTATAGGAAGAAAATATGCATTCAACTAGGTATGTCTTCCTCTTGATTCTCTTCTCAGATATTAAGGGTCTGAGCCTACGTACATCAGGGGGAAATCTTCCAGCTCTGTTAGGTTTAAGTGTGCTCCTTAAAAATCTAAAAATAAGACCAGATGTAATGTGTTTAAGAGTTAATTTTTGTACACTATATTTTTTTTCTATAGTTACTGGAAAAATAAAAATAATCAATGCTGGCCCCATTTGACTATTGTCCTAAAATCTGCCTCATCCTTAAACAAAACCAAACCAAACAACAAATCACACAGCTTTTGCAAGTCCTTGCAAGCTTATTGACCTTAGTAGCATTTTTGTCTCAGTGACAGAATTCAATAGCACAAACTCGCTCCTGGAACTAGACCAGCTCCCTCTACGTACACCTTGGCAGACACATCTTCTGGCTGAAAGACTGCAACGAGATAGGAAATAGAAGCGGTAAAAATCAGCCTCAGCCTCCCCTATGCTGATGGGTCGCAGAAGATTTATGGCGTTGCTAAGACAGGCACAGGGCCAGGAGTCCTGCAAACCCTCTGCTCCAGGAGTACTAGTGGAGTTTTGTCTATGCTTTGAATCTGGCTGTCTTCCCACGCAAATGATGCATAAGGATTAGCCTCTGTGCCAAAGTAAGCGCAAATAATTTTGCCTTGACTTGAGTGTTAAAAAGTAGCAGACCCTCTGTAAGTGACATTTGAAAGGTAATTTTAAAAAGCAGCTATTTCTTTGAACTTCACTGTACTTTCTAATTACTGTAAAACTGAATGGCTTTCACTTGAAGCCAGATGCAATACAACCTGATAACTTTGGGTGACAGTTTTGGAGCGGGGTCCTTGTTTCCAAGGATGAATAGCATTGTTCCAGCTATTATATTGCTGAAGGTACATTTTCAAAGGTCTATGTACACTCTGAAACAAAACATTTTCTTGGGGATAAGGTAAAAAAAAAAGTAACTTTCCATGCCTGCAGACCATTTAAAGCACAGTCTTCAATGGTAGTGCCATCAGCCACTGTCTAATGTGAAAAATGCAATCCATGTCAAGCAAATGCTTTTGTGTTTTATTGCCATAAAGGATTGTGTGGCTCCCGTGGCAACAGAAATTAAAAATACACAGCTATCTGTGCTCAGAAATGAGTAGCCACCTCACTTGACATATAACTGAAAGTGTGCACAAACAAAACAATTCTAGGGAGAGGTTGAAATATATGATTCTTTACAGTGACACCATCATTAATGACAAGTGAAATATTTACCTTAATTTGTTTACTGTTTCACCTAGTTCCCTGATATTATTTCTCTGAAACACCAAGCATTCACTTTCTCTTCTCCATTAATTTCAGTGTAATGATTTTCATTCTTTTTAACTTGCATTCACTGTGTTTACTATTATGTTGGCACAGAATTTGACACAAAGGAAAATACATTGCTCGGAAAGGCCATCCCATTGCTCCAGTGGAAAGCTGCAAGTCAGATTAAAAGGTTATTTAAAAGGTATTAGTTCCCTGAGTTATGTCCTTCTGATACTCAGCATTTGTCTTTTTTTTTTCCCCTCCCCCCTAGCTTTTCAAACTAGGAAGGAAATCTTGACTGGTCTACAACTCAGGAGATTTGCTACAAAATTGCTACAATTCTCTTTCCTTTCTTTCCCTTGCTCTTGTTCCTGCCCTACCTGACAGAAGGTTAACCAGAACTTGTTTCAGTGCTCTGGTAACCTGTATAGAGAAAAATACACAAGGCTGGACTGTGACAGCCTTGAATAGTACAGAACAAATGTACCTAAGCTATGCATTTTAGAACAGTTGCCCCATTCAAAAAATGTAAGTCTTCCATACAAAACCAGCAGCAATGAGTTCTTCCTTGTCTTCAGAGAATCTACTTTTAATTAAGGAGAAAAACGGTGTACTAAGTTTGAGGTGTGTTTAGTTTTAAAGAGAGCAGAAGGTGTTGAATCTTTATTACAAGTGTCTCAGTGAAAAGACTTTTCCATAGACCATTTGGAATTTCCTAAAAATGGTCTTAATCGACATTCACATAATTCTGCCTGGTGACAGCAGTGCTTGTTTCCAGTTTTCATAAGCTTTATATTAGGTCCTGTAACTAGCTTTTCCCAACCAGCCAGTGGTCTGTGGATCAAAACAGAATCATACACACTTGATGCTGTGTGGCTTGATTCATTAACTGCTTTGAAGTTATCACCAAGGAATATGTAGCAGCTAGCAAAAGGACCTCAGCGGAGAGACAGATGAAAGAACTGAAGATGGTTTTTTGCACCAGCTGTCTTCACATTTCACTTCAACTGGGGTAAACCACATTGGAAGTGTTGGAAGCACTAGCTACTATGGACCACAACGTCAGGTAGAACGAAGGGACAACGCTTTTCAGCTAGCTGGAGACGAAAGGAGTCCCACTTGGAAACTAACGCAACTCAGCAAGCAAGTTTACCAACAACTCAAACACTACATATGACCTGGTACGACTTTGACAAACAGAAGCTATGTGCCCCCAGCTCTATATGGGACACGTTTGTAAGCGAGTCTGCAAAATCTCATTGCTGCATACAACAGTCTGTAGTGCAAAGGCTGCAGATGGACACAGTGTTACAAGCACTGTGGTCCTATTGCGCACAGTCCTTGAGAACCACCAACACTGGCTTGTGCTCTGCTCTGAACTTAGACTACCATTAGATCTTTACAACATTCACAGATGTCACAGGCTGCTGGGAGTTTGGGACTTCAGAGTTTAGTAACTGATTATCCCACTCAGCGCTGGTCAGACCACGCCTTGAGTACTGCGTTCAGTTTTGGTCCCCACTATACGAAAAAGATGCGGACAAGCTGGAAAGGGTCCGGAGAAGGGCCACGAAGATGATCAGAGGACTGGAAGACCTGCCATATGAAGAAAGGCTGAGAGAACTGGGTTTGTTCAGCCTTAAGACGAGAAGGCTTAGGGGAGACCTTATCACCATGTACCAGTACCTAATGGGTGGCTACCAAGAAGATGGAAACTCCCTTTTTATGAGGAGTCACATGGAAAACACAAGGGGTAATGGGTACAAGTTACTCCTGGGAAGATACCGATTCGACTTCAGAAGAAACTTTTTCACCATGAGGACAACCAGACATTGGAATAATCTCCCAGGGGAAGTGGTGGATTCCCCTACATTGGACAGTTTTAAGACTCAGCTTGACATGGTGCTGGGTTGAAAGGTTGGACTAGATGATCCTTGAGGTCCTTTCCAACCTGGTATTCCATGATTCTATGATTACTGTCCTGAGGTGGGAGACTGGTACAGGGAACACAGTCACAGATGTCTTCAGAGTGCAGTTTTAGCTTCTCAAGAATTGAGGGAACCATTGCAATAAAGTATTGTAGCACAAGCTGGGATTTAAAAAACATCTTGGCCTCAACTACCCCTGAACCACCAGTATTCAAGAACCTCACCCTTCCTCTACAAGCGGTGCTGCTGACTTACAGAACTACTCTGGCTATAAGGTGTTATGCAGTACGAGCAAGATATCACAAACTGGAAATCAATGATCAAGACATTTTTAACTATTTAATTATGGGGATCTACCTTACAGTTTCCTTTTCAAGGTCCAAGAAGTTACATGCTTTGTCCAGTGACTTGAGACAAAATCCTCCATTACTACCTAGTAACACATGCAGGTGATAAATCACATTAATCTCTGGCTACTAACCCAGTCTATGTACTACAACACCACTGCAGCCCCTGTGCAGATGTCTCCACAACAAGAGTTGGTTGTAGTATAGTTGGGCACGCTCACATTAACTTTCATCTAGCTAACAGCAACAGGAGTAACACAGACTCAGCAGCACGTGCTCCATCACCAACCAGACAAACCTGCAGAAAACCCTGCACACATATACATACATATGTATGTACACATGACATTTGTGAACCCTCACTAAAACCTACAGTGCTATGTTTTTACGACTTTAAATTGCATGCTAACTAGATTAGACTTGGTTTGGTTGTGCCCATCTTTTACTGAGTAAAGATACTGTAAGTGCCAGCTGAATAGATTGAATGCTAACATTGTTTTCTGCATATCATATGCCCTACTAAAGCAGTCTTACTGCTGCCCCAAAATGTTAGTAGGGCTGACACTAAATGTTCCATAGCAGGCTGTAAAATACACTCAAAACAATCACAGAATGAGATCTATCGTACTTTAGTTAATGAGTAGGAAACCCCCCTAACCTCACGGAGGTATTTGAGTTTTATTTGTATCCTAGAGCGTGGTTGCAACTCTAGGTTTGCATGGTTTGAAAATCATTTTCTATTATAGTTGTGTATCTTTCCAGGAATATAACAACATGTATCAAAAGGGAGTATTTACATCACAGTCAAAACACGCTGCTCCTCCCCTCTGGAACAAACTACACAGCTCTAACACCCTTTACATCTCTCCTGCCCAACAGATACGAGTAGGAAAGCAAGAAAGAATGCCAGAAACATTTGATCCTCAGGCAGTAGTACTTTCCATATGTTGCACAGAACTCATACGCATTCCCATAAGGATGTGTATTTAGTTTCTACAGATTGAGTTTTTCTGACCCAATCATTCTGACTGCTCTTACTAGCAACCGTATCTGATGTGATGTGGTAATCTGCTATCTGCCCATATTCCTGTTCACAGGATAAGCTGGCACTGAGCAATGACTGGGCCACTGACAGTGTGTGATGACGAGTTTAGACAAGCAGTCAGTACAATTCAAAAGTACTATCTCCCTTTCAAATGTCACACATCAGTGAAAAATCTGGGAACTGGAAATACTACTCTGATACTACTAGATCCGATTATAGGAATCGTGGCAAAAAGGTCACTGTCATCTTGAATGAACTGCCAAACCATCCTAAGTTAAGAAAAGCACATGCGATCTTCTACCATGATAATTTACAAATGTGTCTCCTTTCTCCCTAGGAATTTCAAAATCCTTTACCACAATTTTACGAATCACATACCAGTATAGGTACATCTACACAACACACGTAGGTTGTAAATGGCAAAATGGACTTACACCACAGTCATTGTATCCACTGCGGAAGTAGAGCCACACCTAAGATAAAAGAGGACAGATAATTTTACAGAATACAGTAGTACCACGCAATAGCACTGGCACAGAAGGGGCAAATGACATCATTTATTTAAATTCCTGCCACCACACGGAAACTCTGGGCATTTAGAAACTGGAATTGACCAGAACACTGAAGTTAATTGTAATGAAAAATACACCCAAGGGTATCAATTTGATGTATTATCCAGAAGATAAATACGGTCTTCACGTCACTTTAGAAAAACAAAAAGTATCACAAATCCTCTTTGAATTGTACTATTAAAGCCTTTGAACCCTAACAACAAAAACGCATGCTCATACAGGCACACACGCAAGCACATCTTTTCACTTCTCTCACACTACAAACATTCAGAAAACACACCCGCCACCACACTTTATATCTTACTGATTTGATTCATCAGTCTTGCAGGACTGCAGCAGTTAAGAAGACAAGCAAAGGAACACTTGAAACTTTTCCTAAGCTTTTAAGCATGCTCATGGAGACCCTGTAGAATCTGGTTCTTCCAAGTCCCAGGCTAGAAATTTGCAAAGCAGCAAATTTAATTACGGAAATTGCAAAGCCTGCTTTATAGCTTTTCTTTGAGGAGAGTGAAAGCCAACTGAAAGGTGTATGCAGGCACTAGCTCTGCTGCCCTTCCCAGTGCCTGCGCTGCACCCTGTGCCAAAACACCATTCCCCAAAGAGCGGCAGAGTTCTGTCCCCATTTGCCAGACTGACTCAGAACTTGAGGATATAAAGGCACGAACTTGAAAAGGCTCTGGTGTACACGCAGATGTGATTGTAGCGTTGTAGGTCTGAAGCGAAGACCACCGGACACAGAAAAGGTAACAGTGAGGGATGACACCTCCTCATTTACCAGACGTACACACACCCCAACAGGTTCCCCAGAACTGTGGAGGGTAGCCCTTCAGAGGGTGCGACAATGGCAGTTGCTTAGATCTGCACTTCATAAGGCAGAAAAGATTGCACATTAAAACAAAATAACAACATTTTTGAGTGCTCTTAGGAATCTTTTCTGAGAGGTTTGACTTCTCAACTTTAGCACTGCTGCGTTTACTCTTACATTCCAAGACACCTTCGTTTTGAACTCAGATTCTTAATCCATGATCCCTGCTAAAACAATAAACATTTTATACTATTCTCTCAGAACCACATGGCCACACCAGTTCGAAAAGGAAAAATAACCAGGGTAACTTGTAGAGTCAAAACAGCTTTATTGCAACAGGAAACATACAAAAGATGATGTATAGGTACAAAAAGTTTTGACTAAATTTGGAATCTAGTAGATGAATTGTGCTCTATAAATTGGTTTTAGGGCATAGAATTCACCTTAAGATGAGGAAAGGCAAAGGATATATTCCTTAAAACGTAAGTGAGGTGGTCTTATAAAAATGACACAGGATTTACAGAATAGCTAGACAGTTTGAGACGTTTAAACTGACATATCAGGACTAAAAGTTTCTGTTTAATTCTGTAGGTAGAATTAAAATTGTTGTAGAAAGGATATCCTTGACTGTGAGCTCTGGTTCTATAGGCTTCCACCCAAGCAACTCTGCTTAGACCCTGAAGTCTGCAACTCCTTGTACGCAAGTGAACTGTCACAGGAGTCAGCAGGGTTTGACACTGACACAAGGTATTACCACCAGCCTACAGGCTCCTCTGCTTAGACTTCATCCCATGAGAATTTCCTTCCATATGGAAAATGATATGAAAAAATGGTACCTCCTTACTCTAGGCACACATTCCCGGCTTTTTATAATGTTAATTACTTCAGGTACACAAAGACGAAAAAAAGTGACTTCTTTTTGTAACTAAAGCTATGACAAACCGATTCAGACTGCATTCTACTTTATGCATCATCAGACGAAACCGTTAGGTGTATTTCAGTGACAAAACGCACGTTACTGACCACAGCGTAACAGGGAGAAAGAACTCAGTCTGACATTTTAGATTCAAATCTCAGTTTACAGTGCTTACATTGAAAAATTACGCTTTTGATTTGTAAATGGAACTAACTCAGTATGGGAACTATTCAGACAGAAAACACATGGGATACAAGAGGGACATTTTATCAAGATACTTTTCTGCCTGCAATTCGTAGGCACAAACACGCAGAAAATTGCTTTCTTAGAAAATAGGAAAATGGGTCTCTTAGATTGCTGTTCATAAAGAGAAAATGGGAGCAGAAATAACGACATTTTAGTTCTGCTTAAAAATGAATGTAGCATGGAATTTAAATCCCAACCTCAGGCCTTTCAAAGATGGGTAGTAATAACTGCCATAAGCATTACATTTAAAAAAAAACACCCCCCCACACAAAACCCAGGGGCATTTTCATCTAGAAGTTATTACAGAACCGGATTTAACAACGAATTCCATTCTACTTCGAGTTACTATCTGAGCTGCAACTATTGAGGTCTAGTTTTCAAATTTTTCACTGCATATATTACATTTTTTAAAATACAAGGGAAAAAAGGTGATGTATTTCAGAGCCCTGTCTGATACACTGGTTCTCACACAGCTGTCTAATAAGAACTGCCCTGATTACTCAGTGCCAGCTCTCCTTGTTTCCAGCTGCTAAATCCCATTAGAAGCAGCTAAAAATACATTAAATACTTTCCTAATATTACTTTTCCATATAATCAATTGTTGTAGTTGTCATATGGATAAGAGGAGACAGAAGAACTGGATCAGCAGTAAAATGAACCCCTTTCAGAGCTGTGAAAACATATACTAACATAAACAAAGCTAAAACATATACAATCTCTGCTTTCTGGGGTAATCAGGCACCTAATACACATAAGGATTTTTTTTCCCTAAATTCTTGAGCAGAGCACTGGCTCTGCTGCGATTAATTGTGAAGTTTCAAGACTGATTAATTTGCCAGTAGCACAATCCTGCTCTCAAATCTATGACTAGCTAAGGGCAGATGAAAAATACCAAGTCTCCGCAATTTCTGTTGGCACACTCCTGCTTTGAAAGTGGGATGGGTGCAGGTAAATCAAGCGATTGCTAGGTGATAGTCTTCCATTACAGTCCATTGCAGAGAAAAAGCATCATTTCCAAACAAAAATAAAGGATAGGTGGCTGCTGAATCAAAACGGAGCCACGGAGCTCACGTCTATGTTGCTATGCTGGCTAGCCAAGAAACCCCGGAGCTGCAGAACAGGGAGTTTACAGAGAGACAATGACAAACAGCAGAGGAAAGGTTTGACTGGGACGTTGATTTGAAAGCTGGAAGCAACAAGTGACAGGATGAACTAAGACAGTAGCTGCAATCCAGGGCACAGAGACTCTCATGTGCATAAGGACCAACAGCTACACAAAGGGCTGTTTCTCAGATTTTAGGTGAGAGACCAGATGGAACTACTGGAACTACTCATTTGGTCCAAAAAGGGCACATTATTTGGAAATTATAGATTTTTGCTGAGGAATGTGCACTTCAGCATCTTGATATTCATTCCAATCGTAGGATAAGAATCAGTCTCTGTTAGGTAACAGTATTGTTGCGCTGAGATCTTGTTTACTTCTGGTTTTACATCTTGCCTCTCCAGAAATGCTAGTCAGGCTTGGCTTGTTTCTGATGTATGGATTAGAATTCAGGAATTCCTTAATTAACTTCACGCATCTTCACAATCTCTGACACAGGAGCCAAGGCCTCTGCATACAGAAGATGACATGGAGAGCCAGGAATGGCAATACAAGATACATGCCCCATCCTTTCACCCCTTCACCCTGCACTTCCCAGATCCCTACCAGAGACAGACAGAAGGTGGTTACAAGAACTCTGCCATCTGCTCTGATTAATTTCTTTGCCACGGTGCTTCTGTGGCTCTGATGAACAGCACTAAGAAGAGAAAAAGATCTATGTAAGACAGATGCTAGCTAAATAAGGGAAAGTATTTGAACACACAAAGAAATGAGAAACACAGATCAGAGTCTTTACCATTCGGGAGGAGATGCTTTAGACCAGCTTACACAGGCACACAAGCAGAACATAATCCCAAACTAAGGCCCAGTCTGTGGATGAAAAATCAGTGTGCACCCACTAAACCACCTGCAAGGCTCTGCCTCGACAGCAAGATTTCAGCCTCCGTTGATGTCAATGAAAAGTCCACGTTGGATCAATCCGTAGCATCACAACTGCCTCAAGTCCGTCCTGCAAGCGGATGGACTCAAAACCGACTCGGACCGGCGCGGGATGACGGCTTCGGGTAGGAGCGCAGCACACGGGCATTTCTATGCTCACAGCCACCCGCCTGCTACTTGAGCAAGAACCGCGCTGTGACCTTTGTGCCCGCACACCTTACTGGTGCCGTCAATGCCCTGAAAACAGCACCCGAAGGTTTCGATGACCGCCTAACCGCGCTCAGCAGGAGCCTTCCGTCGACGGGGCAGCCCTCACGCCGGGACGCTCCCTCCCGCCCGCTGCCGCCGGCTCCCAGGCCCCGGTGCCCGCTCAGCAGCGCAACCCTGCCTCCCCCCGAGTCGGGCCGCCAGCACGGCCCTGCCGCCGACCCCGCCCGCCTCCTCCCCGCCGCTGGGCTCTTCCTCCGCCATACGCGGGTGGCAGCGCCCTCACGGAGCCCCGACCCCCGGGGGCCGGGCCAGGCCGGCCCGAGGCGGGCGAGCTCCGCCGAGTTGGAACCGGGGAAACCTTTACTTAAACGAGCGGAGGAAAAACCCGCGGTGTGGAGGCGGGGGAGGAACACACGGCACCCCAAAGCCAGGCCTCCTCCTCCCCCCCCCCCCCCGCCCCAGCCCTGCCGGTGCCGCCGCCGCCGCCCGTTACCGCGCGCGTTCAAACCCCCGCCCCCCGCCGCCAAGTCTCGCGAGGGCGGCCGGCGCGCGGGCAGCGCCATGTCGGAGCCTGGTCGGCGCTAGGCCGGGCCCCTCCCCCCGCCTCGCGCCCGGCGGCCTCAGCGCCCCGCACTGAGCGTGCGGCGCAGCCCGCCTATCCCGGAAGCGCTTCCCGGCCGCGCGCCGCGCTCTAAGTCCCCCTCCCCCTCTTCCCCCCCCCCTCCCCCGTCTCACCGAGACCCGGTGCCGCTCGGAGAAAGCCCCCCCCCCCCCTTCCCCCTCCGCTCGCGCCCTCACCGGGGGGGGCACGCGCTTCTCCGCCCCCCGTCCCCGCCGGCTCGCTCCCAGGAGGAGCGGGGGGGCCCGCGCGGGGCGCCTCGCGTGCCGGGCCCCCCCCGCCACCCCGCAACGGTCGCCGTCCCGGAGGCCCGGGGCAGAGGCGAGGAGCCGGGCATGCAGCCGCCGGCGGAGCCGAGCCCCCAGCGCAGCACGGTGAGGGGGCAGGCCCCGGGCTGGGGGTGAGGGGTGGGGGCTGAATTTGGGGGTGGGCAGGGCTGCTCCGCTGCAGGGGGTGCCCCGTCAGGGAGGGAGGGCGGCTTGGTGCGGAGTGGGGGGTGACACCTCTGTGCTGCCCCCCCCCTCCCCTGCCAGTTCCGCCGGGGGCTGGGGTGATCCCTCCCCCCCCCTCCCTGCCAAGGGAGAGGCGGGGTGGGAGCGGGCTGGAGCTGGCGGCTCCTCCTCGGCTGCCCCGGGGTGTGCGGGGGTTTGGTCTGGGGCGCGGGGTGTGCGGGGGCCGGGGTGTGGTGGTGGTGGTGGTGGTGGGAGGGTGCTCGTGTTGATGCTGGCTCTTGTTTTGCTGCCGCACTCCCACGCACCGAGCCGAGAAAACTTTGGTCTTTGTTTTTTGGAGCTTTTTGGAGAGGGTGGCAGGTTGGCTGCTCGGGGATCCCGTGCGGGTGTGCGCTGAGCAGGGGCTGTGGTGGCTGCTGGGGCGCAGATGCTGCTCTTTCCCTGTGAAGGAAAATAAAAAAAAACAAAACCAACAAAACAAATAAATTCACAGGTAAAAGAGCTGCTGCTGCCTCTTCGACATGTTGACTGCAGTATGATGCTGCTGCTGTTGTGGTTTGGCTCTGGAGCTGGAAGGCCCCCAAAAGCAGCAAGGCCTTAGTTATGCTCTGTCCAGAGTCTTGTCTTCAGGTCAGGTTGGAGATCTTATCGGTTGTTTGTATCGTCTGTGGGAAGAGTAGCGTAGGGTTTAGTTTCGTTTGGTTTTTTTTTTTTTTCTTTTTTTTTTTTAATACAGGTGGATGTGGTGGAAGGATGCCGCTCTTATTTATGGCTTGATACTGTTCCAGTATTAGCGTTTGACTGGGCAGTTGGTGTGTTTTGCCCTGGTTCAAACATGACTCGTAACGTGATACTGGCTGTTTTTTCCCTTGCTTTAGCAAGGAGGAAACGAGAGGAAAGGCAGTTGCTTAGATGTCTTGAGAGTAACTGTACTTTGGAGTTTGGTAGAGAATCGCCATCACCAAAAAAATGGAATGGCCCAGGTGTGCCGCACTGGAAGGTGATGGAAAAACTTCAAGGAAGACAGTATGTTCAGGTAAAAATGCATAAGACTGTCTTTGAAGGTTTCAGTGGAAACTAATTTGAAGATGCTGTTAGTATGTTAAATAGCTGATGAATACAGTAAATACTGGCTAAATAAACTAGTTATAAAGATAGCTGTTTGTAATGCTTTTACAGTAACTACATTTCAAGATTTTTCAGCTTAGTGTTGTACAGTACCTTTCCTTTTCCCCTTTTCTTCCGATCCAAGTGAATAATATGGATAGGCTAACCTGTCCTGCCGATGTATTGACAGGTGTCTGTTGTTTTTAGTGCTGGTGTTCACTGGTACAGAATTGAGTAGTAATTGTTTATAGGCTTGTGTTCTGTAACAGGTCCACTTGACCAGCTCTGTCTTCGGAGCTCTTAGTATAAAAGAACTCTCAAAACTTCCAGGTAAAGCCTGCGTGGCCAAAGGTCGGTGTCTGCTCTGATAGCTTTCATTCTGTTTTCCAGATCTGTGAGAAGAGAAATACTTTCTTCTGCCCCTTTTCAAGTGTATTTTCAGTTAACATATTTCATGTGAAAAGAAGAAATGTTAAATTCATTTCCTCTTAGCAGTGAGAGAGGAACAGGATTCTTAAAAGTAAAGTATTTCACAACATTTGTTAAAGCCTGCCCTTTGTCCTGTCTTGTGAATGGTGTCAGTTGATAGCAGCAATCTGAAGAATGCCGTAACAGCGTGTTAATGTATATATAGACTGTCTTAGTTCGTCCATAAAATTACTGACGTATCAAATTTTACACACATTAGTAAAGGATAATAAAATCAGTGTTTAAGTCTGCCTTTAATCTTCAATCTTTTGGTTTAGGTACAGTGAGTTGGGTAAGTGTGATGGATGCTTGTTACGAAACTATGCTTTCATGAAGTAGTTTTATCTGACTTTGGTCATAGCCTTCACTGTAAGTTACCGCAGATAAATGTAACGAGGGTATTGAGATCTGTGTCCGTTCTTTCTTCTTATTTCCTGGATCTCATTGAGGCTCCTTTTTCCTTCCATTAATCGTTGTCTTGAGGAAGACAAGATAAGTTGAGTAAGTGTTGTGAAAATGCGTTGTCTTTTCCACCTAGCTTTGGTGATAATGTCTGTGCTGATGTCTGTCCACTGAGTTGCGGAGGAGTAATGGTGGATGCCAGTCCTAATGGCGAAGCGTTCCTGAAGTCATCTAAGAGAATATGTTAATGTGGTTCTTAAGGTTATCTGGTACTGGCTTGTCTCTTTCTGTCGCCTCTCGAAAATTATGTAGTGCTTAAATGAAGTTAGGTTTTCAGTTATACTGGCCTATAGATGCTTTCGCCTGACTTTAGACCTGTGACGATTCATTTCGTGTGTGTTTTTAAATAGCGTAAGCAGCTTCAAAGTACGACCTGCAAAAGCATTCTTGGTTAGGGTCAGAGTTATGTGTTTCTTTACGTACTGCAGCACATAATAAATATGAAACTTAAGAACATGTTTTGTTGAGTTATTTTTCAAAGAGCTTCAAGTGGGATGATAGTTCAAATCTTTACTTCTACAGCTGCAATGTTTTAGCAAAATCACTAACGATACAAGCAAAAGCCTTTGATTTACTTCTTTGACACCAAAGGTTTTAGTGGTGATCCAAACATTGAGTAAATGATCAAATCTAGTAAATTTTTGGATAATGTCAAGTCTATCATGTATGCTTAGTCATCCAACTCAACTGTGGCATGACACATTTTGCTCCAGGAGTGTCTGTGCGATGCTGCTCTTTCCCACTGCTGTGAGCTGAAGTAGCTGTAGTGCCCCGTGTGCCTGTACCTGTGTAAGTAAAGGTGTTTGCTGTGAAAGAGTTATTTTTGTTACATGGTACATTTAAAGGGCGGGTGACAAATGGAGAGTGAAACTAAGAGAGTTTATACAAATCCTAAAACTTTTTCATAAGCACCTTTTGGACTACTTTTGACTGCAAGTGTTTCAGTTACAAGGTAGAAATATCTGTGACTTGTGGTTTTGCATATTTTTTCCTGTCTCTGTTACTGTCTTTGCTCAAACAGAAAAATAAAGCTAAACTGGAAATCGGTGGTGCTGCCTAGTGCAGTACACTGATATTAGTGTATTACTTTCAACTCCCTGCCAGACTTTTCTGGTAATTATTCGTCTCTTTTTTGCAAACTGGAGCTCTCCTTCATTTATCGATATAATGTAAGTTTTCTGTAGACTGTTATTTTCGTATGGACATGGTAGACTAAAATGTTGTCTGAAAGAGGCGGTATTAGTGGTCTTGTTCCTGTGAAAGACCGAGAATCGTTTTGTTGAGATTGAATGTGCGGTGATGTCATGGCGCCAGTCGTGTGTGTGAAGCATTCTTTCTAAATGGGAAGATGAGCGTTTTGAAATACTTGTTTAGACTCATGTATGCAAATGTTGGAGGTGTTGGTTGAAAGCATTTCTAGAATAGGTGCTTGTACTCTGCCAAACCTTAAAGTGTCAGTCAAAGTTGTCCTCTGAAAGGCTTTCAGATTGTGAACGTGCTAGTTT
This sequence comes from Leptosomus discolor, assembly GCF_034619465.1. NCBI lineage: Eukaryota > Metazoa > Chordata > Aves > Leptosomiformes > Leptosomidae > Leptosomus > Leptosomus discolor. The sequence continues at coordinate 91,645,560 of NC_141391.1, read as the reverse complement.
GGCTCTCCAGCTTCTGGCAAACAATGTGAGTCCGACCTGATAGCGCAGGTGGTTCTGTGGTACCGAGTATCCATTCTGAGTATCCCTTTCTCTGGATGAGGTGGATAGTTGGTCAGCAACTTCTGTGCTGTGTCAATCAGTGCTTAAAAGGTGGCACTGTGGTATCGGTATCCAGGAGACTCATGTGCACAACTGCCAGAAAAAACATCACTCAAGCCTGATTATTGACATGAGTAGCTGGAATACACCTGGCAGGGTTCAGTAGCAATAAGAAGGTGAGACACAAAGTTGCTAATAAACCACACTGATCAAGATGGGCAGTGTGTTCTTGATGTTTGGGGTTTTTCTTGTTGTTTTTCTCTTTTTGAAGATTAATTATACTGGGTAGATCACACACTGTGTGTTTCAGTTTAATGTCAGAGTGGAACTAGTATTTCCATATTCTTACACCCCATTGATTACTCAGTTGAATGTTTCTCCAAGTACTGTTTCATAATAGCCAGCATAGCACTAGAGTATACAAGTGAAAAATTTCATCTCTGTTAAATTTATTTACAGCTTTCAGTTCTTAAAAAGCATTAGTTCTTGAATTCCAGGTGGGCTTTAGTTTATTCAGGGCCTGATTTTAAAGGAGTGGTATTTTAAAAGCATCTTCAAAGCATTACCAGGTGTTGTCCTAACCTAGCTCTATCATAAGGAAAATTGCTTCTTTTGCTCTTTTCAGAGGGTTGTATAAAGCAGGGTGGCTTTGTAAGCAAACAGCAGAGCTACAGAATAGAGATAAAGGTTGTTCTACTATAGTAGTGTTCAGTAACCTGACTATCACAGTTTAAGTGTAGATGTTTTTCTACTTGCATGTGGGCTTGCTGATGGATAATTGTTTTCTTAAAAAAGCCTTCCAGCATATTATGCTTAATCAATCGTGTTCCACGCACAATACGCTTCAATGAAATACTTGCTTTCAAATGAAGTTGTATATCCACTAAAGTGTATGTTAACTTGAAAAGCGTATTACTTTCTGTGAAATCATGGTTGATCTAGGGATACTTTTAGAAAAAAATTCTAATGCTATCAGTATTTGTCTTGGATGTTGTGGCAGGAAAAAAATTGGATACCTTTCTAAAATGTGTTCAGTGTTGACTATTTCTTATCAGATTTGGTAACAAGATCCACAGCAGTGCTAGTATTTTAATTTTGTCGTAGCTTTAAGCCTTCATTTTTCCCTTCCTTGCTTATGCTCTAAGGTAGTTTGTCCTGAAGTCTCATCTGTTTGAACAATTCATACTGGTTTACAGTGTCATAACTTACTGAAAATAGCTGGTAAAAGGCTTCTTTGTTCTATGTATGTCACAGCATTTGTCACATTGGTGTAAATCCTCAAGTATGATTCTTTTTGTTCTGTGAGGAGTTTGTATACTCTGGCTTAACTCAAGCTGTGGACATTTATTCCTAGCACTTGAAAGAGTTATGGATTTGTTTTCTTCATTGTTTTTTGGCGTTGGGCATGGGATCAATAATAGTTCAGAGCAAGCAGAGAGGGTGCTTGGTTTTTGTTGCCCCTTTTTTTTTTTTTTTTTTTTCCCCAAACCTGGATGTTGTGCAAGTTATGAAAGGAATGTAAAATTTGGTTTTCGTGTTGATGTTCTTGAAGATCAGCTTGTAGAAGTAGTAAGCCAGGCACGAAGTTGTCTGTGGAGCATTGCTGCTGAAAGGTACCTGCCTTTCTTTCCTGAGATTCTTAAGGTTATCTTGATGGAATAGTAATTCTCACTGCAGTCCTGCTAATGTCAGATCAGAAATGACATGTCCAGATAAGGCAAAGTGTTGATTTGGTACAATTTCTTTCTGTTGCTTCATATTTGCTCAAAAAATGATAATGGGATAAATTTCTGCTAGCAAGCATTTCTACACTAAATACCATCTTTCTTCCCACTGCTGACTTGAACGTGGTAAAAGCTTTGTATTATTTTCTGGGTAATTCTACTGAAATGCCAGTCTATGTCCTTTCCTGGTACAAGTTTTGGCTGCTAGGTGGTCTGGTAGCATACAGATGTGACTTCAGGAATCTTGGAGTTGCTGAATAAGTGTTGTAAGTGAACTCAGAACACTTATATGAAATCATATTTAAGGAGAGACATTTTTGTCAGTGCTTTTGTAGATTAGCATGGGTTTTGCAACTCATTAGTAAGTTTCAGATGGACAGCATGGGGTAAGAGTTATTTTAGTCTGCGTTTCTGCTTCGTTTCCTGCTGTTAGGACAGCATTGTGAAAATGTGGTTATAAAAGTTTGCTTGCTGTTCCTTCTTCATGAGCATCAGTGTTTAGACAGGTATTTCAAAACAGATCTCACTGTTGGTCTGAAAATGCTTCGTGTGTTGTGAGCTTTTGAGCTTTTGGAATGATTGTTCAGGATGCATGCAGTTTTGTACTTTCTCTTGCTTCTGTACTGAAGACGGTAGCCTTCGATGTGTACCGGTTTCAGCAGCAGGTAGTGATGGTGAGATAAGTCCTGCTTATTAGCACTTTCTGGAACAAACATTTTCTTTTACTATTGTTTTCTTGTAATATCCAGTTTAAAGGAATAAGAAGCAGAAGAGGAAAGCAGTTTCTACCCTATCTGCTGCAGCGCAATTAAGTTTATAAATGGCAGAATGTAGATCCTCTTAAATGAAATCTGCCTCTTTGCATTTGAAGCCCTTTCTCTAGATGTAGTAAGCGCTTCTTTTGCTTAAAGAAAGTTCCAAGTCAAGTAAATGTTCTACCTGCCAATCCTTTTCCAGGTTTGGGGGTTGAGGTAAATGAGGCCGAAGGTAGCCTTAGGCTGGAGAGAGACCTAAGTAAGATCAGCTTTTTTGTTCTGTCCTTAGAAATGATCCTCTACTGTATTTTTAAAAAAGAGAGAAAAAGAGTCAAGAAGTCACCAAAGTGGTGAAATAGAGTTCTTTCATCTAGGAGGAAGGAGTATGTGAGAGGGAGATGAATTAGTGGCTTCTGTAGAGGACAACTTTAAGTTTTCCAAAGGCAAGAAGAAAACTTGCTCTCAACAGCTCTGTATAGCAGGTCTTGATGTTTTTAGTGCCATTAACTGGATGACATTTTCCCATAGTAATGTGGACATTGAGGGATCTTCACTGATCTTTCCTGTCGTTACTCAGCAAGGCACTAGTACTAACAACACAGACATCACTGGTACTGTGACAAACTACTTCTATTTCTGGATGAACACTAGTCACTTGAAAGCTTCTTTTCCCTAACTGAGACCACTTTCTGTAAAAGTTGTAACAGAAATGCATGACAGGTCTTCTCAGAGCATATGCTACCCAAGATGTGATCAGGGCATGGAGGCTTCTGTTGTTTGGTTCTTATACGTACAGTTCAGTTCCAGGCTTTTCATTTTCAGAAATCCTGGTGCAGTTTGTTCTTGTGTACATCTGTTAGTGATGACAAGTCAAAACACAGCATTAGTGGACAGGTGTCTTCAGTCTGAGGGAGGATTCCCCTCCTAGAAACAGCAGAAAAGATGAGGGAAGAGCTTCTGCTTCTCTTGCCTTTTAAGGAACCTGTATGTTCTCGGGAGAAAATTCTGCTTACTCTTCTGGTGATTGGGGGAGGTGGAGAAAACTTATTGCCAGTCTTGGACTCACTGAAGTGGTCCCTTGGAGCTGCTGTTCGCAGACTTGATATCTCTAAGAACTGGATGAAGGGGAGGTGGTGTTGGACAACTGGCAGGAATGGATTAAAAGAAATTTGACTCCATTCTTCTGTGCATTCAGTTTAAAAAAGCCCACAAAACCAAAGAAAGAAACTCCTGTCCTTTTCTGTTTGGGGGTGGGTTTCACACACACACACCCCTCACACCCCCCACACCACACCCCCATTGCTTTCTGTTAAAATCTACATCATAGATCGTTGTTTAGTCCATCTTTGTGTAAAGAAATCTGAAGAATTCTGTTAATGTCTCTTGTTTTTACAAAGGTCCGAAAGGTAAGGGTTTTGTAAGTACTTAAGAGTGCTAGAAGAAGGAGGGGCTGGGGGAAAGAAAAAGGTTTAAGCATTTTTCTTTGATTTATAGTCTTTGATTCAGGAGGGAAAAAAGTAGTTAGGACATTAACATTTCACTATCTCCTGTTCTTATGTTTTTATTATGTGACAGAACACAGATTCCAGAAAATACAGATGAGAGCACAGTTGTGCTCTCATGACAGTGGCAAATTTCTGCTTTGGGGCTACTCTGAATAGATTTGCCTGAGCATAATCATTGGTCTGCTGTATCCATTTGGCTGTTCATGGAATATTTGAGTTTAAGCTGTGTTAGTAGTAGTTTATAGTAAAGGCTACTGATATGTTGAATTAGTTCCTAAATGCTACTTTCTGAACTCAACATGTTTATATAGTTTTTTTGCCGCTGCTGGTAATATTGCCATCAGTAAAAATAGTTAAGATGACTGCCACATGCTTATGTAAGCTGCACTCATTTTTAAATGAAACTATTTATGGTACAGGCTATTTAGTCTGTTCAGAAAATGAAAACTCTACATGCTCAGGGGAATGCATTTAGGCTTGCTTAGACCTTTCTTTTGTCTGCTTTCCCTGAGTTGTCTCTCTCTCTTTTTTTTTTTTTTTTTTTTTTTTTCTTAAATTTTGCTGCAGTTGGTTTGGGAGGTATTGTTTGGTTGATTTGTTTTCCCAGCAAGTGTGTGGTATACTTAAACTTTTAGGGCAAGTTATTTCTGTGTGTAGTAGAATTTGTGAGTTATGTAAATGTTACATAATTGTAAATAATCTTAATTTTTATTAAACTATAATAAATGTTAAGCAATCAGAAAAACTTGATGTTTCGGATTATTTGTTCATGAGTAGCTATGATCCCACATTTGGTAGTATGAACATCTTAGTTGCTTGGTTACCTGGTAGTATGTACAGCATGACAGAATGCTGCTAGAAGACTCTCCAGTAGACAGGTACTCTACAAAAAATTGCTGGATTCTTTGCAATATTCAGGAAGTATTGTAGTGGTTATTTCCGGAATGTGTTCTTAAAAAGCAGTAAAATAGTTGTATTGCAGTTGTGTTAAACAGTATTTAACTAGGGTTCCTTGAACAGTTAATTACACTGCTAGCTATGAAAAACAGGGTGCTCAAACATTAAATGAGTTAACTGAGGTGTAAACCTCAAGGTTGAATTAACATAGGTTAGTATGCATATATTTGAGTACAGATAATTTGTGTTAGTTTTATGAAATAAGTTACAAATAGTCAAAGGTGAGTAACTTCTGAATGTGTTCATGTAATTGTAAAACTTTCTGCTAAATAACTTTTCAGGAGGAATCTGTGAAGATTGGAAACTTCTTTTTAGGTGTTTTAATTCATTCATGACACTAAATTAAACTGCTATCACTTCTATGCATCTCAGATTAAAATACGTTTTTCAAGGACGGTATAGGTGTTCTGTGTAGTTTGCCCTGCTGTTTGTGTTGTTTTCTCTTCTCATTTGCTAATCCCTGAAATTCATTCACAACTAATCTGGACTGATAGCTTTGGCTTTCCTGTGGTTGAGCTAAGAACTCTTCCCAGTTATTCCAAATAAAAAAGAAAACGAACACTCAAAGGCAAGTTTTCAGGGAAGTTGGGAACAATTAACTCTTCTCCAAGGTTTAGGTTCCTGGCTTGCTTGAACGTAGATCATTTGGATTTCACAGAGATACTGATTGTTCAATCATTTAACCTTGAAAATAGGAATTCTAGAAATGTTACTGGGTTTTCTTCAGTGTCTGAAGCGCTAAGTAAAACATGATGAACTAGAACTGTTGGTTGCAAAGTTGGCTGCAACTATGAGGTGCCTGTGCCTCAGAGAAGGAAATCTGCTAAAAGGAGTCAGGGGGTTACGACTTGGACTGCTTTTGTAATGGGATAGTCTAATTGCTAATAGTCTTTTCTGCCTTACCTAAAGGGAGAGTCTGCTTTTGAGATCTTCCTGGTAAGATCTCATTGTGACGTTTTGATCTAACACTTCTCTCACCCCTGGCCACCCACTTCAGTCTTAGTGTTTTGTATCTGATTATGGCACAAGGTTTCATGGGGTTTTGAGGTGAATCAGGGAGCTGATCCAGACTGAGCTAGTATGTAGGGTTTGTAAATCAAAGTTCAGCTTCAATAATGTTCAGTTCGCCATTTAGTCCCTAAGCATTTTTGCTAGTGTGTTGGGAGGAGCAAGCATTCAAAGGAAAGGAGAAGCAGATTCTTTTTCTCAGAATTATTGTATTTTTGCTGGTTTAAAGCGATTATGAAACAGACGAGACTTCCTATGTGCTAATTTTCTCTTGTGGAAACACCCAGAGTTTGTGCTATAGATAAGCATTTTATGCCGATAAATACTTCCCTGGACAAAGAGGGTTTTTTCCCTCCAAAACTTATTTTCTGAAGTTAAAAGGGTTTTGTAACTAATGCTCACTTGTTTCGATTTTTAATGTTTTTCAGAGTTCAACAACAATAGCAAAACCCCCTCTCTCTTTATGGGATTGCTGTTGTTCGGTGTTTTCAACTGTGACACTGTACGCTGGAGAAAAAACTGGATGAATTTGGATGTTCAGTATTACTTCTCCCTTATAACTGTATATTTCCATCTCTCTGCATGGAAGGGAAGTAGACTGCAGCCCTACACTCTGTTAAAAAAGTTTGTAAGAAGCTTGATATTTGAGTGTAGTTATGTTTGTAATTTTTTACTTTTTTTTTTTTCTTCTGTTAATTATTTTGCACTTCTGATATTTAAGAATTTCTCCTCTTCTCCATTTTTTCTGGAAATAGCATTTGGTAGCACCTTAATCAGAAAGTTCTAATATTACAGAATTTACTAGTAAGTTAAGTCTTTCTACTGACTCTCAGACTGGCTTAGGTTGTATCTATTCCATTATCTGGTCTTCTCTGAAGATACATGCTTGTTTTACACTAGGAATCTAAAAACTGACTTAAAATGTAAAATACATTTGGAAGTTCAATTTTATTTAGGCAAACGCAGTTGTATGAACAATTCTGTAAATTTGGAACATGTCATGTTGAGTTCTAGTAATGAGATTTCCTTTAATTCTTTGGCTCTTATTTGAAAGTAATCATTTGAATTTTAAAAGTTGCTTTTTGTAATAAATTATTAAAATTTCTCATCCAGCATACAGTTTAAGCATGCTTATTCTGACTCTTTCGTGATGGTGTTCAGTTATTGACGAGTTTGGTGTACATGACGTAAATAAGTATAGTCAATACTACAGTGTTTGAACTTGTAGCTTAAATGTGTGCCTGTTTTTCTTTCATGTGCAGTTTCTGTTTATTCTGGAATCAGTTCAGTTGAATTGAGCGTGTGTAACTACATAAAGAATGTCTTTACTCTTACACATGCTTAGAAATTTTTTTATTATAAAGGCAGTGTCTCATTAGGAGAGTATTTTGTTTGTGTCCAGTTAATTTACTCTTCAAATACGTAGAAGGTTTCTCTTCTGATCAAATGGAATGGTTGGGTGTGGAAACCTGACAAATTATCAGAGTAATAGAGATCCTGTATTTGAGCAAGTGAGTACAGAGAGTTGGATGTTCTTTTTTTTTTTTTTTTTTACAAATTTGTGTGAAGTTTATTTTTCATTAACTTGAAAATTAGATGCAATGTGTAATAAGATAGTTGAATTAAGAGTAACCCCATGGGTTAAACTGTTTACACAGTAATGGAGAATTAGTGGGCCTTGTGTATCCAAGGTCTTGTGTATACCCTGAGTGGAGCCTAGTAATCCTTCTTGGCAGAAAAGTTTGCTGAAATACTGTACTACTATGAAAATCTGGTAACTGGGAGTTCTTTTGATTGTGGTTCTCAGGTAAATATTGTTTTTAAAAATATTCCACTTTTTTTTTTTTGAGTGGAATCTAGAGGAAAAAAACAAACTTTAAACAGTATTGAATTCAGGTTACTATAATGGAAAACTGGTGATGTGAAATAGTCATTAAGAATCAATGAATTTTGTATTATAAGTGTTTTAAAAAAGATAAATTATGTTTGTTTTTTTAAATCTGATGCTGAATCAAAGGAACAAGCATCTTAAAGGGATATCTAAATACTTAATTGGTGTATTTCTCCAGCAATTGGAAGGAACTGAGAATCTGCATGTGATGCATAGTCTAACTTGACAGATCTGTTATGGTATTACTCAGCTCATCTGACCATTCAGGTATTGAAAACCAAGTTTTAAATACACAGTCCTGTTTAGCAGAATTATTCTTAAAATGTGCTTATTTATAGCATTTTAGAAGTATGTTCATATCTGATTTTCAGATAGGTCTGAATTCTGTTTCAAAGTAAGTGATAGGGTTTAATTGTCTGGAAGTGTAGCATTGCTTTCCATCCTGTAGGGGATGAATGACACAGAGAGCACAGTAGATACCCTGCTGAATAAGGCTTATGCTTGAGCAGCACTGCAAATGTCAAAGATTTTCGGGTTCTTCCCTCTCCTCCCTCTCCTCTAAAAGCAGTGAAAACCCAAAGCATAGGCTTGAGTCCAGGTCATGCAAATGCTTACAGCTGTGGTTTGTTTGTGCTCAATGCTTGTGAGAATGCTGAAGAAGTCATTGGGCTGTTTGGTTACACAGCGGGTGTGACTGACTTGAGCTGTGATTTCAGAAACAAGGCATCAGATTACAATGTTATTTTAACATATTTTTGCTTTGAACTGCTTTTTTGGTTCTGAAATGTACAAATCTGTCACTTTGTGCTGCTTGTGTCTAGGGCAGACACTATCTGTCAGTTACTGGCTTCAGGGGAATACTCTGGTGGCAGTGTGTTTGGCTGGCAGGGGGGTGACTGCAAACTTTAAATTTTTCTGCTGTCTAATATCCTGGGTTTGATTTGCAGGGAGATACATGACCTTGATTTTTTTTTTTTTTTTTTTCCTCCTTTGTGTTCTCAGTAAATGATGCTCTGCTGAGACTCCAGGGAGTTAGACCAAAAGACCTGTGTTTCAGATTGAAATTCTTAGTGTCTAAATGAAGAGCTAGGCATGCTCCATATTGTTGCTCTCTACAGAACAGATGGACACTGTCACTTCTTAACTGTAAAGAAATGGGGAGATTAGTTAAAGAACAAAATACCACAGCTCCTCCTTTGCATCGACGCAAAGAAAGTATTCTGCCATATCAGGTGAAAGAACAACCTTTATGTTCTTGTAGCTTGCATCTGCAAACGCTCAAATAATCAGATATCTGTTGCACTCTTCTGTTCTTGTGAAGGTGAATAGCACTGAGCACAGCACAAACAGTGGGGCAATTTCAGTGTAGTGTAAAGAATGTTGCAAGCAGTTCTTTTTCTACTGCTTTACCAAGTTATCCGCAAGACCCCCTGTGACTCATAAGAACTGAGAGGTCTGTTGAAACAAAAAAGGACAGTGCTTTTGGAGGATGCACTTACCTTGAGCTGCTGGACAGCATCTTCTTGCTTTGGAGAAGTGAAATAGTCCAAACCTCTTTAAGAGTAGAATGAGTTAGTAACTATTTTAAGTTGAAGCTGTCTTTGAGCTCTATTTTTTTTTCTTCTTCTAAAGCAGGATTATGAGGATAGCTTCCTAAAAGGGAAATGAAATCAGTGCAGTTTATCCTACCAGCCTTAATGGAGTACAGTAGGGCAGATCAGTGTGGAAATGATCTGGCTTTAGAGAGATGCTGGTTACTTTAAGTGCTTAGCATGCATGTTTAAATTACATTTGGAAGAGTATTTGTCATATAGAATAAAAATAAGGTATTATTGTGAATATGGATTTTTGTGTGAAATGCTTTGAAAAGCTAAATGCTACTTATTCCTGAAAGTTTCAGAAAGTGTGCCTCTTTCATTTTGTCTCATTCAGATTTATACCTTTTTTTTTTTTTTTCTTGTAGCTGTACCTGGTGAAAGTGAAATTAGCTCATAACTTCACCTTCAGACAGTCATGCAGTGTCAACTGTGGGAGGACTGGCTAGTAGTAAAGGACTTATTTCCCTTTAATTTTTATACTGTAAGCCTGATTTTATAAAGCCACAAAGTTGTTATCATGTTCCTGCTATAGCTTGTGATCACAGGCTCTGTGAAAGAGGGCTCTAGCTCCATCATCACAAAATTGGTCTTTTTATACTCCGCTGTATGTAAAGTCGTGCATGCTTCAGCCGGGAATTGTGTTAATCTCATCACTTGGATCTGAAATTTTCTGGCCTGACCAGACCAACAAAAATGAACAGATGTTGTGGCTGGTGACCTGAATACTGACAACCTGCCTTTGCAGACAATGTCATTTTGTAACCAAGGTGTCAGGACTGCAAACACAGTTTTCCTTAACCTAACAAAGTCATGACTGAAAGCCTCTGAGAGAGAGGTGAAGCATGGTCTTTAGAATCAGTGCTGTTATATAGCTATGAGTGACCTATAAGTGGTTGTAATTCATAAAGCTTCTAATTTAATGTTAAATTGTTAGAAAAAATCAGTTTCCAGTCCTGTCCTCTGCCCAGAGCACACAGAAGAGCATGGAAGTTATTTGGCAATGTGAAGCAGAAATTAGTATCGTTTGTGGAAGAGTTCAGTGTTGGTGGGTGCCCTTTTAGTGCTGCTATCGGTAGTGTCTTGGTCTGCTGTCTCTGGTGTTACAACGCCTGATTTGGTGCCAGGCTCTCTCTAAGGAAGAGGATACTCTAAAGCTTTTATTAAGTAAAGCTATTGGATACCATTCAAGTCCTTTGAAGCTGTACAAGAATTTTGGCAGGAATGTGTCAGTGCATCTTAAGATGAACAATTGTATTCCTACTCTGGTCTTTCCATTATCTGTTTTGGCTTGTCCTGTTTCTGGACTAAGATTATGGAACAAGTGGGTCTGAAATATCTAGACTTCCTCATGGAGATTTGCCATTGAAGCAGTTCCACAGACAGGGTAGCTACAGCTTTACCTGAGTGTTGAGTGTTTAAACATTACCTTATACTACCACAGTTTCTCGCTGCAGCAGTTATAACATAGACCTTGCTTATGGAAAGAGGGAAACTCACAGCTTTCCTTCCACCAGACTTTTTTTTGTATCCCGTTTGTATTCTCTATAAAGAACGCTGAAGCCAGTGCAGAATGAACACATTTTAAAATGTCTGCATTATATAGTATCTAAGGCACATCTCTCCAGAAGGTCAGTCTGGGACTAAGCTGAGATAAAATGTTTCATCTTGAAATAATATTAATAGAAGATAAATGTGGCCTTAAAAGAAAATGAACTAGGTTGCAGAAACAAAAATCCATTTTCCCTCCCTGCCACCAAAAGCAAATAAAAAAAAAAAAAGAGAGAAAAAGCACAATCTAGGGCTTATACAACATCTGTATATATACATATAGCTCCATACACGTGTGTGTGTGTGTATATGTTGGCATATGATGTTTTTATTTTAAGGTACATTTTCTGTTTTGCTAGGAAATTGCGCACAGCAGTTCCTCAACTGTGACACACACCCAAGCATCTATAGATGTACACATGTGATTATAGATAACCTCAATGTGTTAATAAGTTATATTGGAATAAATATATAGAGACAAAATAAATACAATTAATATAATATTATGTGTAACCTCTTAATATGGACCTCTTTTTGTGACACGCTTATGGGTGGGTATTCATGCAAAGACTTGTCAGAAGATACCACAAAATAGGAAAGTTTCATGTTACAGTTCCTTATCTCAAAATCTCCTGGAATGATAGAAAAGACAGGCGTGCTGCATGACTTGTACACCATATTTTATAGCAATTACTCATGTCAAAGTAATTTACACAGTCAGGCCACTACAGGTTAATTCAAAATGTCGAAAGTTGAAGTTGATGTTTTCTGGTGTGTAGGGAGTATGTGGTTCATATTTCTCTGTATTGTCAATAATGTTTTGCATTGCTCTGTATTGACTCCTGTCTGTTCCTTGTTTTTCTGTATCTGCTCTCTCCTGATTTCTGTTTTATTGTTTGTTCCCGTTTATATGCGCCTGTCCACTTCCCTCCTCTGTTTCCTCTGTGTAAAGTCACATCCTCCATCAGTGCGTGTTTGCTGGGGATCCTTAAATGAGGTTTTTCTCATCCCCTCACTCGACTCCATTTCTTTCTAATCTAGGGTTTTTCTTCTACTTTAAGGTGGCCCAAGTGGGGAGAGGCTCATGGTAGTCAGGCCAGAAGCAGTGTTGCGTAGGTCTTCGTGCTTCCCAGTACCATCTTCTTTTCTTTCTCAACTGGTCATCTTGGATATGGGAGTTGTAGTGAATATAGAATGCAATGGATGTTGCTTTTCTTGCAGTTATGTGGGGTGCTAATAAGCTTACACAGGTAATTTAAATTGAAGCTAGTGCTAGTTAATATCTCTTTTTATCTCTGCAGGAAAGTGAATACTTTTTTTAAAGGTGTAAATATGATTTGCAATCATTTTCTCATCGATGCAGAAAAATGTGGAAGTTTAAGACAAGGTGTGTTACAGAAATTGTCTGTGTCCTGTCCCATAACACTCTTCCTTATGTGCAGTTATCAACAAAATAGAAATCTCTGTTTCGCTCAGTATATTCAATACAGAGTATTGTCAAGGTTTGTCATATAAAAACTCATCGGAGACTTAGCAGAGGAATAGTATCACTCTGGTTATTTTTAACTGTTGTTTATAACACTATTAGTGTTAGCCATCACAAAAGTCTGTCTGGGATATTTCAGAAGCAGGAAGCCTGATGTTTAAACAGTTGATTTAAAACTTTTTTTTTTCCTTTTTCTACCTTAAGAATGGCTTAATTGAAATACTTCAAGTTTTCTTTGGTAGCATAAACAATTAAATTTTTTTTTTTAAAGTTTATATTGTCATAAATCGCTCATCCTATTGCGAATTCATAGCATGGTTTACTAAAAAGAGTAAATTTAGATTTTATAGTTCTTGCACAGCTTCACCTGGCTCTGGCAGGATGGCTGAGCTTTTACTTCACTGTGAAATAGTTTGCTGAGCAACGCAAGTAAATCAAATAACTGGTTAAAAATTCAAATGTTGTAGCCCTGAATGCACGAAGTGCAGTCCTGTGCCTTTTATGGAAATACCAGCACGCTCAGACGACTAACGTGATAGTGTTGCTTTTACTCTGCAAATGGACAATAGTGTCATTCAGATTTATTGATAGCAACTCATTTATGTAGAGCAAACATTTTTAATAGGGAGAAGCCCAAATCAAAGTGAGAAGATGAAGAAAAATGAGGGAAACATTTAGGATAATTATGTGAATAGCCGTTTGAATGTATAACAGTTGATTTGAGTATAGTTAGCTCTGAAATTTTACAAGTTCTGTGTGGGTAAACCAAATGACAATTCGCTTCATATTTATTTTAAATCATGACTGTTGCCTTCAGACTTTTCAAAACTTCTGGCTTTAGTGAATACGTACTGCTCTGAACTCCTGCAAAAGTAAGTACAGTGTTTCATTTTGTAGAAGTGTCTTGTGGAAGGACTCATTGTATTTTGACTGGTGTAAATATATCTTGCCACAAAGCCTGTCCTGGACATCTTACAAACGAATTCAAAGTGTAGCAATGAATTTGTGATGTAGGAGCAGGAGCTAATGCTGAGAATCACTTACCTTGTGAGTGGTTCTCAGCACTTACCCAGTGAGGGAGCTAGCAAACATCTCTTAGGCTGGAACAGTGTTAAATTCCTGTTGAGCTGGTTGAGATTCAGACTGGTGACCTGCAGATACCTCTCCAAGAATAGCAATACTTAGAGACATTTTTTTTTTTTTTTTTTGAGAAATGTCCATCTCACACTTCAGAGAAGGAAGCACACTTTCTGGAACAGTTTGTGTGTTAAGTAATAGTCCAGTATTTTGGCAGTTTGTTAGCTCAGTTTCCCTCTAGTACAAACCTCAGCTTCTAGTAATTGTTAAACCTGGATAATATGTATAGCAGAATGTACTTTAAAAAAGATAATGCTGAAGTTTATGATCCATGTATTTGCAGTAGACCTTTTCCCATGCTTTATAGTGTATACTCAGTTTTGTGTTTTCTTATATCCTTCCTGGCTTCTTTTGGTTCCCAAAATAGGATATAATGGCCAAAAAAAATTTGCATCATTATAAAACCGCTTTGAGTGGGGCCAACACATAGAGTTTGTGAGTTAGGAAATCTGACAGCGCTCTGATTCACTGCAGGTTTTTTCCAGCCACAGCCTGTATTTCACAAACATTCGGTCAATAATCGTAGATTGTATGTCCTGGTAAGAAAGCCAGTTCATCATCCTCATAGGTTTCAGTACTAACGGGATACTTGTGATAATCTCAGGATTATCTGTGAGGTGTACAAACTCAGTTGTGTTTACAAGAACTGGTTGCACCTTGTGTTCTGCAGAGCTATTCTGAAAATCAGTATTTACTGGTTGCATAGTAACATCACTCCTGAACTATCTCACTGCCTTGAAAATTTACTTCTATTATAATTTGGTTATATAGCAAGAGTTGCTTCTAGTTGCTCCTCGGAGTGAGAGAACCATAAATTCCTAATGAAGTATTTACTAGTATGTGATGTGGCCTTTCAATATATGAGAGAGGCTTATCAGACAGACAGAAGGCGACTTTTTATCAAGGCCTGTAGTGTGAGAACAAGGGACAGTGGTTTTAAACAGGAAGACGGTAGGTTTAGGTTGGACATAAGGAAGAAATTTCCTATGGTGAGGGTGATGAGACACTGGAACAGGCTACTCAGAGAAATGGATGCCCCATCATTAGAAGTGTTCAAGGCCAGGTTAGATGGAGATTTGAGCAACCTGCTCTAGTGGAAGGTGTCCCTGCCCATGGCAGGGGGGCTGGGCTAGATGATCTTTAAAGGTCACTTCCAACCCAAACCATTCTGTGATTCTGTGATCTACTTGGTAGAAGAATTACTGGTCAAGAACCTCTTAGCTACCTGCTAAAATGAGTATTGTTGTTCCAGTTAAGTAGTCTTCTCATGATCATTCAGTTTTTAATATCTCCTTGTGTAATGTACTGTGGAGCTATTAAAAGTAAATTCTACTTTGAGGAGATTTGACTTATATGTAGGGTAGAGATGATTCTCATTCCTTTTCTTTTGCTTCCAAAACAATGGAATAAATAAGGTCTCTTTTTGTCAAATACTAGTCCTACCTTAAAGGACAGAAATTTAATTATGACCGGGCTATAGAATAATGTGTGACTCGTTTTGAAAATGTTAGATCTTTGTAAAGCAATACTTTTAACTCCTTTTCTGTCTGACAACTTGGTGTCTTAGTGCCTGAGGTTTGTTTGTGTTCTTTTTTTTAATCTGTGTAAACACTAAACTGTTTATATTGTTCCCTTGACATTTTTTTAGTGTCTTCTATCATAGATGGAAGAGGAAAAACAGTGAATAGATAACACTAGTCCATTTAGATGTTGTTGGCTCACGAGGATGACAGACTGTAATGAAAGGGCGAAAAGCAAAACAAATGCCAAAGCACACAAAGCAACTAGATGCCTAAGAGGGAATAGTGATTGATGATGATTTTTTGAATTTTAGTAACAACTTCTATCATTAACATGCTTGCTCACAGACCACAGATGAAACCTTATTATGCTCAAGACCTGTTTCCAGGCAGTGTTGCTGTTGTGCCAGACATGGATTTCCTCCATCCAGGTTTCTCTTACCTAAGAATTGCAAATTGCTTTTGCGTGGTGAAGACACACCACATTGTATCATAATATTCCTCATTTATAGAACCTAGGGAAATAATGTCAAACATGGATAAAACTGATCATTGCTGAAGTTTAAACTGATGAAAAAAAAAATCCAAGAGAAGGAATGTCTCTGTTGCTTTACACTCCCATTTCATCGGTGTGAAATAGTAGTATGCTCATCATGCTGGCTTTGAATTACATTCCATTTCAGTTCTCCGAGCTGTTCTAGGCCATCAAATGACACATCTGTGTCACTGTTCTATGGCTGTGTCACTATTGTATGGCTAATGGACAGGGATATCAAACCAAGGGTTGTCAGATGAGCTTGTGCAACTTTACCATAATATGAGAGCGTAATTGGTCAGCAGTGATAGTTTGTCAGCTTTATTTTTAGTTTTATTTTGCTGTATACATCTATATCGTGCTTCACATTGCCTTTCTACCATCCGGGAGGTTTGTGAATCTGTTGATCTTTTATACAAGTGAACGCATGTCCATCACAAGACAGCTTGCCAAACCATGATGTTGTGTATTTAGTGATGTAACCAGTTGTTCAGAGCAGTGACAGCAGCATGCTGAGCTCAAATTTAAATATTGACTGCTTTTCTTTTGCTTTGTTGAACTTAATTTGTCTGTATGAACTGACAAAACGTATTTAAATTCTATTGTACGTCTTTCCTACTGTGAAGCAATACAGTCCCAAAGCTGTGGGATGTAACACCTTATAAATAAAACAGCTTCTGTAACAAATGGTCAATGTGATTTGTGAGGTGGGAGAGTTGTTCTTAGCTATGTGTAATCCTAAAAAATATTTTAGCTGGACTATTGCAGATAAAAGAAATCCTTGGTTTTTGTCATGCATCGTGTTCAAGCAGAGTGAGTACGTAACTGTAGATGGTTGTGAGGAAAAATTGTTCTCTTGGCACTGTTACAACAGTTTATTTTTTTTATTTCTGAGACTTTAAGATCTTCCAGCTAGCAAATCTTTATACAGGTGTCACAGTACCATAAAAGTATTTGCCTGCCTTTGCTGCGAGAGCAATCCATAGTCTTAGCTGGACTGGTGTGAGTGTTCTGAGATTTTTGGAATGAGTTAATTGGTTTTGTTTATTTGAATGGTTAAATAAATGGAAAGTTAGTGTACAAAATTGTTCTCTTTATTATTCCCAGTATCAGTATAGCGTGATGACTTTAAACCATTTAAGTCAGTTTAATATTCTACTGCAGGCACCTTTGACTTTAAGCCAGCAGTGGTTCCAGAGGCTGCTCAAGGATTAGAGGTGAGATTACGTGATTGCATCTGCAGCCAGGTCACAGGCCAGGCATGTTTACAAAGCTATAATTGGGTGCAGATGCCTATTAAATAGTAGGTATGTGTGGGATAAAACGTGTTTTTGTGTAGTTAATCCTTTGTGTGAAGCAACGGTGTTTGAATCATCGTCTTCAAATTTCATGGTTTTATACGAGCTCATTTACAAAAATGTTACAATTTAACAGCTCTTCTGCTGTGTGTTTGCAGTCGTTGTAGGAAGCACCACGGTAATTATACACCTTAACATCTGCTTGAGTGCTGAAATACAGAAGTGGAATTGCAATGTGATCATCTAGTAATGCAGAGTTTTGGCTGAAATCATATTTAAAACCACAGTGTTAGATAAAACCCAAAAGATATTAATACCTTGTCTAATAAAGCGCTTTCTAAATCTGTCAGCTGAGCTAATTCCCTCCTTGTCTTCTCGTGGTTTACTATTGGCATGCATTGTATGGAGGGTATTCTAGCCTTTGGAAGCATGTCACCAATGTGTCAGCAGAGATGTAGAAGGTATAATCATATCAGTGATAAAGAGCTGGCTGCCTATAATCAGTTGGTCCGTCATAGTTTTCAGAAATAATTTTTGTAGAGAACACTATGGCATGGACTGTGGGGAAGTGACGTGGAGTTTGAAGTAGTTTCAGTTCTGACCTCTTGCTGGTGGTGTACCTTCTGAGCTCAGCTGACGGTCAGCTTTTTTGCAGTGTCACAACCATCTTCTTTAACTCCAGTATTGACAACACTTGGCAAAAATCCCTATCCTAATGTAGTGCCGTTCATACAAGAACAGCTTTGTTTTGTTCTAAGTCTGCTTCAGGTGAATGTGCATTTTTGTTGTGGCTTTAGCTGATCAGTTGGCTGTGCTGAAAAGAATGAGGTGGTGTGCCTGGTCCTGTATCCCTTTCCCCTTTTTACCCTTTTTTTCCTTCCTTCGATATATTCAGTGGGCTATGCATTGTGGAGGGAAAGTTATTAAACTAGTAAAAAGTGATATTTTTGTTTGTTTGTTTTAATAGGTTGGGTTAGTTCAGCTGAGTTGACTGGAGTGGGAGGAATGATGGAGAAAGCCGTTCAGTTGTGTATGAGTTGTAACTCACTACAACTGATCTCACTGCTCTTTCCTGCTGGCTCATATGCACTAAATCTTGGCGTCCTCGGAGGACTGTAGCTGAATCTCTAGATGACTCTGAAGGCAGTGGAAATTTGTCCAGACCTGTTCTAGAAGCTAAATTGAAATCTACCCCCTAGGCAGTCCTTGCTTATAGGGTAACATCATTCAAGAAACTGTAACAAAGGTGTAATTCACTGAATTGTTTTCAATTTATACACATGTATATTTAAATAAAAACTTTGAAATCCTTTGCCAGTAAGACAGTTTCTAGGGACTTAACTTGCCCAGTTTTTTGATTTTTTTTTTTTTTCCCAAATAATAATAAATGCTTTGGACTAGTTGCTGAATTTGAGGGCTGAAGCTGGAATAGATGATACTTTACTTTTGTGAGAGGTGGAATATTTCCACCATCTTTTTTGGGCCGTAGGGTTTAATAAAGATACTTCTAGTAAGTAGGTTAATCTTTTAAATGCAGCTTAAATCTTTGTTTGTGTTATAGTAGTACAATGAAATAATTTTTATAGTTGGGAAAATAATACATTATTTGGAGAACCTGTTATGCACTGTGCCTGGTGAAGGACAGCATTGTAATTCAGTAGTACCCGGATGACTTTTCGATAGGATTATTTCCATACTCTAAGACGTCTTGAATTTAGGAATCTAAAGTAAGTAGTCATGAAACATGAGCATCCTAATATATGCTATTAATAAGCAACTATTTTTTTCAATTATATATAAAAAAAAGTTGTGATCTATATAAAACTTTTTTTTTTACTTCCTAAGCACTCTGTTTACTCAAAGTTTGCTGCATACTTCAGTGATATTACTTTGTAGTGCAAGTCTAGTAATGCTAGGGTTTTTTGTGCTTTGAGCATGAATGGTCTGTGTTATGCTAAAAGGCTTTTCAGACTAGAGCAGATTTTTTTTGAAAAGATGGAATAACTTATTCTGAGGCCAACTTCAGCAAAATAAATAGTAATAAAGTAACTAGGAAAAATGCAATGATAAAACTGAAAAAGTAATTTCAAGAGCTGTAGCTAATATGACCAAACTGAGAGAATCGTCTCATGGATTGAAATTACCTCAAGAAGGAATATGATTCATAAGATGCACTCACAACTTCTTTCCATTTAATAAATAAATTTAGAATAAAAGATTAAAAATGTCACTCGCATTCAGAACCCATGCTGTGCAGCCAGTTAGTCTAGCATGGCTTTGAAAACAGAATGGTATGTTTTAGTAAAGCTATTACAAATGAGTGTTAAGCTTCTATTATTGTTTGTCCATTTAAAGCATCGTATTTTTCTTTTGGACATGATCTCACTTATACCTTGCTATTTTTGGTGAAAGTAAAATTCTGTGCTGATCTATATTAATGGAATTTTAGAATTCTGTATCTTTTTCTGCTTCCTCAGTTCCTTGTCCTCACTCTTCACACTTCTCCCTCTATTCACTACCAGAGAAATAAGGAAAGTTCCTGTTCAGGAGGGCATTCAGACTGTTAGTGCTCTTCTGTTTGTCTCACAACAGGAATAAAGTTCTGAGTAGCACTGGTATCAGTTTTACTCAGAAGTTTCATGCCTAAATGCCAGTAGCAAATACAAACAGGACAAGTTGTTGGTTTTGGCAAATTATATTTAAACAGATAACAATTAGGAATTACCATCGTGAGTTTGGATTGTATAACTGTTTATTGGATTTGCTACTTCATATTTACTGCAAATGAGTTTAAAAGTCTCAAGTCAAAGTCGCATTTGCATGGTGGAGGTGTTATGTATGTTCATTTTTCTTTCAGCGTACTGATTTGTGTTAATGTTATGTTGTTCTTTCTGTTCTGAAGATTCTGTAAGGAAGAAGTTGATACTGTTTTACGGTTTTGCCCACCTACATTTCATGGTATCTTCATACTCCAGTTCCCGTAATGTTTAGACAGAATAGAGCATCCAGCTTTGCTAGCTTTACCTGAATCCGTTTCTACCTCTTGGCTAAAAGCCTGTCAGTCCAGTGCACGTGTTTGAAGGAATTGCCCTATGAGTGCTTAAATAAAAAAAATTCTACTGCATTTATGAATCTGAAGGCCAAAATTTTACTGCATTTATGAATCTGAAGGCCAAAATTTATCTTCAACACTTTGGTCAGACAGAGATGAACGAGGAGGAACAAACAGATTAATTTACAAATATTGGGTTGAATTCATATGAAGGCCATTCAATAAATCCACTTTTTATCTGTAGGCCTCAGCGTGCATTTGATTTGAAGTCAGGACAAGGAAATTTAAAATTACATTCGTGTAGTATTCAGAGGAAAAATTGAGGTTCTTCGCCTACTTGTACTTAAATACATCTGTATTTTCTTATCCATGTGATCCAAAGATTTAAATAATCTTTTAAGATGAAAGAATTTATGTAAAACGTTAGAAGCAGGATGCCATTCAGGTTTTGCTTTTATAAATGGATTTTTTTATTATTGTGTTTTCTCTTGTTGTTTTTTTTCCTCTTATCCTTCAAGGCCCAACACTTAGTATAAAACTCTTAACAGTTACCTTTAAATTGATGAGACCTGAGAAACTGTCTTCCAGGTAACTTGTTTTCTGGAAATTTACTCAGGAATTATTTTAGTTGCTGCTGCATACATTGTAATTGCATAAGTGCGCACTGGTACATAATTTATAAACTTCCAGATAGTATGTATTGACTAATTTATTTTTCAATTGGATCTCATTACTGATGATTCTTGTATCTTCATTTTAGGTGATTCGGTGCTTCGAAAATAACAGTAGTGAAATGGATTTCAAATGTATGTTTGAGCACAGCTGTGGGGACTCTCGAGACTATAGTAACTCTGCTTGTTTATTCATTCTTTCAGAAAAGAGACATCAGTTGACTGACAGAACTGTTGACTGTTTTCTTAACTTGCAAGATACACAAATGGCTTAAGGAAAGTAGATTAAATTTAAGATACTGTTTTCCTGTACATATAATTTAGGCATGTGAAAGGTGTGAAAAACTGATTAGTGTACTTGTTCAGGACTTGAGTCATGCTTTGCATAATCCCCAAGATTCACTAGTGGCTTCCAAGGTCACCTCTGTGTGTTAACACAGCGGGACTAATTCTGCAACAATATTCTTTGATTTTGCCATTAGGACTGCCGTGTATGTAGGAATGTTCATTTATTCCATCCTTGGGAAATACTTTTCAAGTAGATTTTGGGTGTCCTCAACTCATTTTTGAAAGTTACAGATGGAGTGGCTTGCTTTCATTGTGACTTTGGGTTGGTTTTTGATGTGTTCTGCCCTGTGAACATTCAGTAATAATAAGGCTGGTAGTGTAGTGCGCCTCAGCGTGTCCCTTAGCCTGTGCATGCTGGGAAGGAAAAAAGCTGTGAAGGATTGCTTTCCTAGTTTCTTTGTGGCTCAGCAGGAGTTCTTGTTGTCTAAGCATCTTAGCTCTGTAGTCTGTGCTGTAAGCTCTTGGCTCCCTGAACAACTTGCTTCTCCACCTGCCTGGTGCTGTGGAGCAACAAGGGAAGCAAGTATTGTAATCCAGCCAGTTTGTGCCCCCATAGGGTGGAAAAAGTGCAGCTGGTTCTAGACAGATGAAGCAGAATAGGCAGGACAAAATGCTGGACTCCTCGGTATGAATTAGTGAATACAAATTAATAGTGAATTTTGTGGTGTCAGCTGAAAAACATCATGTTTCCACAGTAGCATAGCCATGGAATCCAAGGAGTTCTGAATGATTGTGCATTAATGCTTCTCAAGACAATTATTTTGGGTTTCTTTTAGACTTTTCCAAACTGTCTGCGTAACTGTAAAGCCTAGAAGCTTCAGATCTTCAGAATGAGAAAGGAAATTTCTGTTATCTATTATTTGTGTTTAGAAGAGAAGGCTGTGATAAAATTCGTAGTTGACCAATACTTACCAATTCCTTCGAGTGTTACATCTCTACTCACCACACATATTCAGGAAGTGTTAGAAAAACATCAAAGAAATTAATTTAGATTATTGTAAAAGCATTGTAGAAAAACATTGTATGTATTGATGATGGATCTCAAGTCTGTTCACCCATGTTACGCTTGATTTTGCAGTTGAAGAGAGAAGTGATGCAAAAGCTTTTGCGCATGCAAATGAAATTTTTAATGTTATTATCTTCTATTTCAGATGTGCAGATGCTGTCATTGTTATTCCACAGGGAGGGGTTAACTACAGTTTATTCTGGTAGGATGCTCCTCCGTTACTGTGCATCATCCCCTGCCTCCTGGGAAAAGGAGGGCTGTCTAGAAACACATAGAGCTTGATTGCTGGCAGGTTTTCTTTGAGAATCCTTGTTGTGGTCTGCCTTTCAGAGTACGATATATGTTTGTCATTTACAAAAAATAAGTCTTATAAAAGATCCCCTACTGTGCGCATAGATAGAAAGTTTTAGCTGGTGCTTGTAGTCAGTGGAAAAACTTGTTTCCTTTTAAAATAAAGGGGTCTGCAGCATTACTGCAGTGGACGGAGCTGTATTGTGATTGTACAATGCGAGTTTATTGTAGTATTTCTTAAATCACAGCAGGATAATTCATATATCTCACTGTCTTTAAACTTATCTCATTTATCTTGAGGAGTGTGATGTGACAGAGGTAATAGTGGATAGTAGAAAATACCAGATGTGACAGAGAGCAACCCCTCCTGTAAGCATATGTGTTATTTAATGAATGCTGATGTCAGTTAAGAGCTGTCCACATACAAAGTAGCCAGACAGTGGAGTTCTAATTTTGTTGTAGTGTGATGTTGGTTGTTTTGCCCCTTTTCAGAGAAAGGAAGTACTATTTAGAAAGGTGAAATAAGAAACTTGTGATTATTAAATATTCAAAATAATACCAAAAAACCCCAAACCCCACCAAAGCTTTTTTGCCCTAATCCTGGCCTTTTATACTACTTTGAAGATATATGTTCTATTTTCTTGCCTATGAAAAGTAAGAGACTTTCTTAGGAAAGATACAGGAAGTTGTTGGAGGTTATTAGTGCATAAAGGTATGTGTGTGTGCTGATCTGTTGCACTGTGCTAGACTGCTATTAGAAGCTGAGCGAACCAGTGAAAAGCTGACTGGAATACCTGTACTGTGTGCCACCCACAATTGCACTGAAGTTGAGATGAGCATGGTTTAAACTGGGACTTTGAGTAGCTAATACATTGCTTGAACACCAACTCTGCTGGTATCTGACCTTCATTTCTGTTTTTGAACACGGCATTACATTCTCTGCAGTTACATTTCAACGGAGTAGTAATGTTGGAAAGGCTTTTGAAGCTTAGCAATAATAGATGTGTTACAGGGGCTATGTCATGAGCCACCTTCACACAAAGTCTTTGTGAATCTTTACCTAGACTTCAGCTACCTTTTGATTACTGCTGTGAACATGATCCACAAGTGAGAAGAGCATTTGTTGCCTCAGACTGTATATGCCTTCTAGTAGTCCTTGGGTATTGAAGTTCGGATACTTTTTTTTTTTTTGTCACTAATCATGTTAGTATGAGTATAATAGGTGCTTTACAAAAATCTTAAATAGATGCTTATCATAGTCCTAAAAAGGACTCTTTAAATTCTGTTTAACTTCTGGTGTGTTTCAAAAAATTGCATCCAACTTCTTGGATTTGTAGTGTGATGTAAAGAGGAAAGAGTTTAAGCCCTATTACTCGAGGGGTATTTTTCGTACTTGTGCTACTTAGTTTTCCAGCCTGTTATTTCTAACATGTTGTAAACAACGAAGACATGCATGCTTTGTGATAACTTCTGACTTCTCTACAAACCTTTCAGAATTTCACTGAGAGTGAATATGTAACAGTTCCGTTTTATGCAGGTCAGATTAGTTTTAAGTTGTGCCTACATGGTACAACAATGAGACTGTGTAAAGACCTGAACTAGCACGTTCCAGTGAAATGTCACATAGGCATACCTGTGATATGTTAGGTGTTTTAATATTAGGATGTGAGACATGATGATTCCCATTCTTGTGTTTAAGCCATTGTCTCTCTTGATATCTAGGTCTGAAAATGCAATAAGGTAATTCTTTTACACATGCAGCTGGGGAAGGAAGAAAAGTTGTTGTGATGGCTAAAAGATAATTGATTGTATTTTCTTCCTTACAGAAGATGCCAGAAGCCTCAGAAGACCATAATCATTGGAAGGCCTGTTGACTTCCAGTTTTTGGTAATCTGGAACATCATCAATCTGGCATGGCGCAGGGCAGTCAACAACTCGACGTGCAGGTACTCCATGATCTCCGACAACGTTTCCCTGAGATACCTGAAGGGGTAGTATCTCAGTGCATGCTTCAGGTATGGTAAAGAGTTTTTAAGAGTCTGTGTATTTTATTTTTGTAGTATGAAAATTATTTTTAGTAATAGACACGGAGCATAGATTTTCATTCTTCTGGTTTCGTTTTGAAAGGGTGAAAGACTCCACTACTTGCATTTTTGTCGTGTCTTTTATGTACAGAGGTTTTATCATTCTTCATTTGTTTGTGGGGTTTTTCTGCTGACTATTCTTTGTCTCCGAGACCTGTGACTGTATGTATACAGGGAATAAGGAGAGTGGCTAATGGGATGATTATTGATGATGGCTATGTAAATACATACATATACTGGAGGAGGTTGTAGCAAACAATGACTCATTCTTCCTGAATGAGGAGCTGATCTTAGCTAGAAATCTAAAGGTTTTCTGTCTTCATGACATCTTTTTGCAATGGCTGTGCAAAGGTTTATTTTTACTTCTCTGTTCCCAAGTCAGGCGACAGTTTTTTGTGGTTTTTTTTTTTTTTCCTTTTTCATTTTATTTTCCTTTCCATTTCTTCCTTCCACCTTCATCTAAAATCACAAATTGGAAGTGATAATAAGCTGTATTTGCATCCTACCTGTCCCTGGCAGAATAGTAGGTTTACTTAGTAACTGTGGATGTAATTTGTGCATTTTGTATCTTCTAAACCATATGAATACAAATTAATTGCTTTCAGAGAAATATAAAGCAGGGGAAACCCTGCACTGCAAAACTTTATTATCCTGACAGTCATCTCTTCTGTACTGTTAACTACGTGGTCCTTTTGGTGAACAATGTTTAAGTCATAGACATCTTTAAACTGATAAAATTAAAGAACCTCTAATGCTGCAGAAGCATATGGTGTTCTGGATAGCTGGTTAACGTTACATTGCAAATATCTGTCATTTTTTTAACTGTAGGATTTGTTTCTAAACCCACTTCATATTTGTTTTAAGATACATGAGCTGGTTTCCGTTCACCTCTTGCAATACACACTCTAGATTTAAACCAGTGTGATTTGGACATATCAAAAATTGAGGGTCCTTTGAAATGACAAATACATTCCATACCCTGAGAAAATCAGATTAGAGCCTGTCCTGTCTACGTTCTCTCCACCTCCACCCTGATGAGGTGACTTGAGGAAACTGAGGACTGCCTTTATGAAGTCCTATTTAGATGGCAAGTGGCTGATGGTATTGGTTAACTTTTTTGAGACTGCTGTCTTGGCACAGTGATGCTGCTGGTTATCACAAGGTCTGGTTCCCACATGTTCTGGTTTTAAATTTTTTTGTGATATGTCTGGATATTCCAATTGACCACTGGGGTCTAGAAGGGGAGCTTGGTTTGAAGGGGAAGTAGTCAGGGAGAAGTATCAATAGAGTGAGAGCCATGCATAATTAAGTGCTGGACTCTTCTGTCGTGTTCGATAATAAGTCTTCATCTGAGAAGATGCTGAACATGTGTGTTTGTCTGATAGTGAAGTCATATGAAATTTTGGGAAAGTCATCTTCACTTTAGTATTAAGACTGACTAGGTATCAGTCCTTTAGAAATGAAGTGCAACTGTAACTTTTCAACCAATGGATAGGCTGTTGAAAGCTGTTTTGCAAGGCCACATGAGTATTAACTATACAAACTTTATATAGCGATAGTGTTTAAAATAGAAGTGAAACTGTTATTATTGTATATTCCTTAGAATGGTAACCTTCGCACACTAAGGAAGGCGGGGGTGTATGCGTGTGTATGTAAATATGTACACCCTTGTTCTGGTAAGCAAGTGCTGTATGTCGCAGAAGGTACCAGTTGTGGATCACATGTAGCAAAGTTAGGGTGCTGAGGGCCAGATGTAGTTGTACCTAACTTAAAATGATTTTTTTTTTTTCTTTAACTACTGTTTAAATTAAAAACTGAACTACAGCTGATACAGGCTGTTGTGCGAGAAACTGGGGAGAAAAAAAAAAAATAAATCAACAATCTGGAATGCTTTCTAGTGATTTTACTCTTGGAAAAGCTATCATTTGTATCATTCTTTTAACAGGACTAGATTAAGCTAAAATAAGCGGAGAGGGGAAAGAGGGAAAGGGAATTCACCATTATGCTTCTTAATTGATTCATAATTTATTATCTGTATAGTTTCAGCTGTTGGCACCACAGAACAAATCAAACATTTACAGGAGTTACGGGGTTTCCTCGCTGATGTATGAATTTTTTTTTAAATTTTTTTTTTAATTATTTTTTTTTTTTTTAGCCTTGAGCCCAAAATTCTTAAAGGCAGTTGAAATTATGTCAGAATTGTGAAGTGCTTTATGGAGTTGCCAGGACTCTTTCAAGCAATGCTCATTCTGACTTCATTTTTAAGGCTCTAAATTCTGTTCTACGAAGAGAAGCTGGTTTAAAATGTTGGGTTTTTTCAACTTTCAGGTGAAGAGTAGTACTCAGGTAAACAGTAAAGTGAAGGTGAAAACAGTAAACACTCAGGTAAACATTAAAATGTCATCTTCATGTTTGGTTCGACTTTTCAGTTTGCCATTTTGATCTAGTTTGATTTGTGGCGTTAACTGTACATACCTATCCTTGCAGAAGGTGCCAAGAGTTCTAATGATTGCTTTCCCCAGCAACAGACTAGATTTTTTAATACGTAATACTGTAGCTAGTGTTACTGTAGCGTTTTGCTAAATGCAATGTGAGCTATATACTATTTTCATACTATGACTTAGTAGGTATTACCTTTATTTCAAAATTTGTCTGTGAAATGTTTTCCCTAGTTGTATTCCAGCTGGGCTTGATTGCAGCTTCAGTTGAATGCTGAGCAGCGGCTTTTTCTTTTGCTATTTGACGATAATAGGTGTTCATTCTTACTCCTAGAACAACAACAATCTAGATGCCTGTTGTCGAGCCCTCGCACAGGAGAGCAACAAATACTTATATATGGAGTACCATAGCCCTGATGACACCAGAATGAATAGAAATAGCCTTTTGCACATTAATCTGGGTATTCATCCTCATACCAGCTATCATGCGGGGGATGGAGCTCAACTTAATGGTGGTCGTACACTGGTACACAGTTCAAGCGATGGACATATTGATCCGCAACGCACAGCAGGTAAACAGCTGATATGCTTAGTTCAAGAACCACATTCTGCTCCCGCTGTTGTGGCAGCTTCTCCTAGTTACAATCCATTTTTCATGAATGACCAGAATAGAAATGCAGCTACTCCTCCTCCACAGCCACCTCCACAGCCATCTTCCATACAACCAGGAATGAACACGTCTGCTATGCAAGGCCCTCCTCCCACGTATATGCACATACCTCGGTACAGTACAAATCCCATTACTGTTACAGTATCACAAAACCTCCCCTCTGGACAGAGCGTACCCAGAGCTCTACAAATTCTTCCACAGATTCCAAGCAATCTTTATGGGACTCCTGGCTCTATTTATATAAGACAAACATCTCAAAGTTCTTCAGGACGACAGACTCCTCAGAATACACAGTGGCATTCATCGCCACAGGGCCCAGTTCCACATTATACTCCCCGTCCTCTACCTGTGTATCCACATCAACAGAACTACCAACCTTCTCAGTATTCTCCTAAACAACCCCAGATCCCTCAATCAGCTTTTCGATCACCACCGACTTCCCAGTGTCCCTCTCCCTTTGGCTCTCCTCAACACCAAGTTCAACCTCCTCAGTTGAGTCATCAGAGTTCACATGTTTTCATGCCTCCTAGTCCTTCAACTGTCCCACCCCATCCATATCAGCAAGCATCCCAGACTTTTCAAAAACAAGGCGGTCACTCTGTATCGTATCTTCCTCCTTTTGCTGGACCTAGTTTATCCAAAGGTTCCATGAATAAAATAGAAATTACAGTTGAGCCACCGCAAAGACCTGGGACTGCAATGAACAGAAGTCCTTCACCAATAAGTAATCAACCATCTCAACGAAACCAGCACCCGCTGTATACAGCCACTACTCCTCCTTCAAGCTCTCCATCAAGAGGTATGTCGGGTCAACCCAAACCTCCATTTAGTGTTAATCCGGTATATATTACCTACACTCAACCAACTGGACCTACAGGTGCACCAACACAGTCTCCTCGGGTAATGGTATCTCAGCCAAACCCAACCATTTTTAAAATCACAGTAGGTCGAGCACCGACTGAGAATCTTTTAAATTTAGTGGACCAAGAAGAGCGTTCTGCAGCACCAGAACCTATTCAGCCTATTTCTGTAATCCCAGGATCTGGAGGAGAAAAAGGAAGCCATAAGTATCAGAGAAGTTCTAGTTCTGGATCAGACGACTATGCTTACACTCAAGGTAAATGTTTCACCCTGCAAATTGTATTATTATAAAATACGTTTTCAGATTGATTCCGCTGTTTACTAAGTGAGAATTTTTGAACCTGTACAGGGAAGAACAGAAATTGCACCAAAAATCATATAATGACGGTTTGGTTTTTTGTTTTGTTTTGTTTTGTTTTGTTTTTAAATTTTGCCAAATTTCAGTCTAATACATAAAGAATTCTGGAGGTTCTTCAAAACTGCTATGATTTTGATGTTAGGGGAATTTCTTGAAGGAAAACACTGCAGCTAACAGAATAAGTGATTTGTTCATATACTGTGCGTCCGGTTTGTAAATTCTGCGTTGAAGAACTGTGTCATAAATTTACATGTGGATTTTATTAATTTTTGTATTTGTTCCATACACGGGTGCTTTATAAAACCTGAAGCACTAACTTTTCTGCAGGCAATTTGAATCCAGTTTATTTGGTTTAGATTGAAGACTGTTAAATGAAAGAGGAGAGAGAGGTAGGACTGTAGCTAAAATTACTTCGGGTATCAATACAAATCACATTTTTGTTTTGAAAGGTATTAAAATAATTATTATGAAAAATTTAATCAGAAGTCACTTCCTCCACTTAAAGTTTTCAAAGAGGAGGAAGAGATTGGCAGATAAATTTTAGGGTGTGTGTTCTGCTGCATAGGGATAGACCGTAGTTAGTCTTAATGTGACATATAAATGAAGAATTAAGTAATTTGGTTAAAAAAAAAAAAGAGATGTAACCTATGTAACCTTTAGCTGAAAACTGCTTTTTTCAGAGTAATCTGCTTTATAGATTTGAAACAATTAAGACTGAGCAAATTAATCAGTCTGCAAGCATTCAAACCAATCATTTGGAGTAATGACAGAATGATAATCAGCAGCAATTGTTTAAAGAATGTGCTTTGTTTCTGGATTTGTGTTTGGAAAAGAGAGTCTATTCTTCCACTGCTCCTTCTAGCCTTCCTTTCTCTTTAGAGAGCTGAAGTAATGGTTATAATGCCCTGTATGTCTCGATTTCTTATTTCTCTTTGTGTCTTTTAAACTATTCTAACTCATCAACAAAGAGCTGTTCTGTACCTGGTAGACCCAACTAGAAATATTATTTAGAGAATCTGTTTTTGACTTTGTATCTTTGACTAGATTTTTGTATTTGGAAAACAAACCAAGTAAAACTAGTGAGTATGTCCTTTTTGGGGCATCTGCTTTTGTGGCAATACCTGGCACAGCTGGGACTTTATTATAGCCCAAAGTTGGTATTGCTGCACTCTGAACTCTTGATAGAAATAAATTGTAGAAGAATAAACGTTGTATTTGTTACTACCACAGAGTCCTAAAGAAGAGTATATTTAACAGCTCACAGGGAACAAGTTTGTTTATTTTTATTTTTTTTTTATGAAAATATGAACCATTGTGAGAAGTGTTACCGAAAATCCATTCTGGTATCTGTACTTCTACTGTTTCTTTGTAGTGTGAGTCACGTTTGATGAGTTGTACTAGAGTACAATGTGAAGCTATGTCATGCAGTCATATCAGATGTTAAGTTGGAGGAGTCACACAAAGACAAGGTTTGATAGTAATAGTACAGCTTGGTAGCTGTACTTTTTTTTTTTTTTTTTTTAATTTTATGATCTTCTAAGCTCTACTTGAATGATGTATGCTACTTCAAAAAGTAAAGAACAGTTTCGTTCAGTAATACTGGTGCCTGTATTATGAAAACATCTGATGTTATTCTTGGATAGGATTTTCAGTGTTTATTCTTTGGCCATGAATTGGTGGAACCATACAAAAACCAAAGTATAGTGCTACATTTTTGCACAGAATACTGACATTTGATAAAAAACACTGTCATTTTTATTCTTCTGACTGGGTTTTTTTCCCTCCCCGAGTAAGCTGTGTCATACTGTTGCTTATTTTTCTGACCTTTTTTTTTTTTTTTTTTTAGCTTGAGATATTACATGGTTTTTCTTTGCCTGTGTTGGATAGGGGTGAAGAAAAGGGCAGGTGCTGGCTGGTGCTTTGTATGAAGTAGCATTTTGCAGATTCTGCATCTTCATATGTTTGGACAGTTTGCTGGAACATTGTTGTATGACCAGTGTGCTTGTCTGAATACCCACAGCAAATTTTTCTTCTTTTTCTCTGTCCTGGTAGACTTTAATCAGGTAAAACCAGCCAGATCAGAAAGTGCACTAACTAATGTCACACTAATTAACTTGACCAGTTTTGCATCATGATGAACTACTGAGAAACGCTCTTCCTGCAGAAACTGAATATTATTTTCTAGCTAGTCAAAAATTCTTTCTTTGCCTGCTCTGGGAGCCAAACATCAGCTTGTGACCGAGAGTCACAAATTTCAGTACCATGACAAGAAATATGAGAGAATGATTAACGCCCGAGAGAGGTTAGAGGACAGCGAATCAGCTGTATTGTAGAATTAAAGACTCTGAAGCACCTGAGCTGCCCCCACTTTTTATTTTCTGGATTCTCTGGTCTGTCTTATTGAAATTCTAGGGTTTGCCTTTGAGCACTAGGAACTTACAGTATTGAGAATTACAGTACTCTCTGAAAACCTAAGACTACTTAAAATTATTATGGCATAATCTATAATAGCAGTGAAAAAAACCAATTCAGGACTGACATTTGCCTACTGTCTCCAGGCTAGTGTGTCAGCTGCTCTTGAGCAGCACATATGAAGTGCGTGTTACCTTCTGATCTTACCTCTGGTATTTATGCTTTTTTGTCAGTGCAGTATTAATATAACTAGCTTGCTGTTTCATCCTGAGAAGCTGTCTCCTTATGCAGGTGCCTTTGTATTTTTGAGACGAGAAAGACCAAATGCAAAAAAAGAAGCTTTGACCAAAATGGTAATATCACCTTCAAGTTACTGTCTAAAATGTGGTTTTATTCTGGAAGAACTTTGTTCTAAATTGTAGTTCATTTGGCATGAAAGCATCTTCACACTGATATTTGGCTGCATGTTTATGATCACTTTTTTTTCCAGAAAGGTCACTCATGAATCTTACGCATAAGTTAAGTATTCAGTTTTGCAGGTTTTTGTGTGTTAGTAACTATTTCTTCCATATAAAACATTAGCCTTGCTGTTACATCAACGAGCAAGGATGGAGAGACTGGCAAAGGAACTGAAGCTTGAGAAAGAAGAGCTTGAACGCCTGAAATCTGAAGTCAATGGTATGGAGCATGATCTAATGCAGAGGCGGCTTCGAAGAGTTAGCTGTACAACTGCAATTCCAACAGTAAGCAATTTGTTAGTATTTTAATTCAAGATACAAAATCATTTTTTTATGTGTTCATGAACTAAAGTATTATACAAAAAATATAACGTATAATATCTTCAGTCTTTGGAGATGATTATTTTCTAAGTTCTTGGCTTGTCATAAGCCAGTTCTTACAATTTAAGAAATAGATACATGTCCAGCCTAGTGCTCACAACAAAATTTCTGAAACTTGTATACATGTGCTTTTCTGGACCACAGAACTGAATAGATAGATACTTTCTGTAAAAGTATATGTCTAAGTCTATGTAAAAAGCCTAAACCATACACAGCATGGTGTTCATGCAGCAAGGCACTTTTTTTTTTTTTTTTTTTTTGAGATACTTTGTAATATTAAGGTACTTTGTTTGAGTAGTTGCATCTCATAGACAATCTGTTTCCCATTTGGTATGTGCAGGATGTGCCAAGTAACATTTCAGTGGCAGTGTTGGTTGAAATATTTGGCACCTCTCTCTCCTCTTTTCCTTGTCGATTCTTCCTGTCTCCGTGACTTCCACCTGCAAGTGACTCTAGCCCAAACATCTGTATGGGTTCATTTGACTGAAAAATAACTTCCACTTTGTGCAGTTCTTAGTCAAGTCAGTTCAGACTTACTGTCTGTGTTGACATAAACAATGCACACAGATGTAGGCTGGAAGGCATAGTGTAGGGGCTGTTAGCTTCTCAACTAGTATGGCTGATGCATGTCTCACCTGTTTGAGGGCAGCATTTGGGAGGAATATAGAGGCACTGTCCAAGTGTGCAAGGATGAGGTTAGGAAACCCAAAGCCCAACTGGAGTTTAATCTGGCACAGGGTGTCAAAGACTAAAAGAAGGGCTTCTTACGTAGGTGACAAAGTATGTAGGTGACAGAAGGAAGACTAGTGAAAATGTGGGCCTCCGTCTTCACAGGCCTTCAGGAATCCTGAGTCCTGGAGACCCTGGGAGGAGTCTGGAGCAAGGAAGGTGTACCCTTGATGGAACAGGATCAGGTCAGGGAATACCTAAGCAAACTGAACATACATGAGTTCATGGTCCTGGATGGGATGTGCCCAGAAGTGCTGAGGGAGCTGGCAAATGTCATTGAGGCCACTCTAGGTAATATTTGATTGATTATGGTGTTTGGGAGAAGTGCCTGAAGACTAGAGGAGAGCAAATGTCACTCCTATCCTCAAGAAAGTGGACTCAGGGAACTACAGGCTGGTCAGCCTCACCTTGATTCCTGGGAAGGTGATGGAGCAGCTAATCTTGGAGACCACTTCCAGGCACATGAAGGACAAGAAAGTGATCAGCAGTAGTCAGCATGGATTCGGTAGGGGGAACTCAAGCTCGACCAATTTGATAAACTTCTAGGATAAAAAGACAATCCTGGTAGACGAGAGGAGAGCAGTGGTTATTGTCTGTCTAGACTTCAGTAGGGCTTTCAACATTGTCTCCTGTAAGGTCTTCGTAGAGAAGCTGATGAAGTATGGGCTGGATGAGCAGACAGTGAGGTGGGCTGAAAACTGGCTGAACAGCCAGGCCAAGGGTGTGGTAATCAGTGGCACAAAGTCTGGTTGGAGGCCAGTAACTAGCAGTGTACTTCATGGGTCAATACTGGGTCTGATCCTGTTTAAAATTTTCCTTAATGATCTGGATAATGGAGCAGAGCGTACCCTCAGCAAGTTTGCTGATGACACAAAACTGGGAGAGTCATGCTGCCATTCAGAGGGACCTCAACAAGCTGGAGAAATGAGCTGGCAGCAACCTCATGCCTTTCAGCAAGGAGAAGTACGAAGTCCTGCCCTTGGGGAGGAGCAATCCCATGCACCAGTATAGGCTGGGTGCTGACCAGCTGGAAGGCAATTTTGTAGAGAAGGTCTTGGTGGAAACCAAGCTGAAAATGGGCCAGCAATGTGGCAAAGGTGGCTAATGATATCCTGGGCTGCATTAGGAGTGTTGCCAGCAAGGGGAAAGAGGTTACCCTTCCCCTTTATTCATCACTGGTGAAGCCACATTTTTGGAGTATGGTGTCCGGGAGTGGGCTCCCCAGTATGTCAGAGAGATGTGGTCATACTGGAGAGTCCAGTGAAGGGCCACAAAGATGATTAAGCATCTCTCTAGTGAGGACAGGCAGAGAGATCTGGGACTATTCAGCCTGGAGAAGAGAAGGCTCGAGGGAATCTTACCGATGTATATAAAGACCTGAAAGGAGGGTGCAAAGAGGATGGAGCCAGGCTCTTTCCACTGGGGACCAGTGACAAGACAAGGGGCAATGGGCACAAACTGAAACACAGGAGGGTCCCTCTGAACATCAGGAAACACTTTTTTACTGTGTGCTTGACTGAGCCCTGTAACAGGTTGCCCAAGGAGGTTGTGGAATGTCTGTCTTTGGAGATACTAAAAAGCCATCTGCCATTTGGGCCAAGGGCTTGGACCAGATGACCTCCAGGTCCCTTCCAACCTCAAACTTTCTGTGATTTTGTGACTCTGCAGTGCTGGAATGCATCCTAGGATAAGCTAGTTATTCCTATGTATGTGTTAATAATCAGTGCTGCTAGCATTAAGAACGCTTTGTATTCCAGTAACTTGGGGTTTCTTAATGATATGCAAATATATGGACTTAACTAATTATTCTGTTAAGAATAATTACTGTCTTGCAGCATTGAACAATTTAAACATACTGGGCTAGAAGGTTTGGCATATTGGAGCTCCTTGGGGTGATGCAAATAAATAAACTTCTGACCTTATTCAGTTATAATCACGTAATGACTAATGTGAGCTGCAGCTCGTGTTCTGTTTCCTGATCATCTTGGTGCAAAGTCATGTAGCAAGTTACCAATTTATACAGAATTTTATAAGGTGTATGGTTTTATAAACTTGAGCTTAGCTATGTCTTCTTACTAATGAATTTTAATATTAAGTAACTTGTTCATTTTTGTTGGTTTTGTTCGTTTTCCTCCTCAAATGCCGATAGAAGAATGTTTTTTGAGGGAATAAATTGGGTGGGGGAAGGGACAGACAGTGGAATCTTGGCTATTTTTTCAGTGCTTTCTCTATACTCAGTTTCTAATAAAGCTGTTAACAAAGACAAAGCAATGTTATTTCTATGTCAGATAAGATGCTGACTTTCCCACAATTACTGTTTTGGGTTGTTTGTTTCTAGCCTGAGGAAATGACCAGATTGAGAAGCCTCAACAGACAGCTCCAGATAAATGTTGACTGTACGCTGAAAGAAGTTGATCTCCTTCAATCTAGAGGTATGAAATTCATAGTTTTTTAAAAATAGAATTTAGATATGAGTGGGAGTGTTGATCTGCTTTGAGGGCAGGAAGGCTCTGCAGGGGGATCTGGACAGGCTGATCAATGGGCTGAGGCCAATTGAATGAAGTTGAACAGGGCGAAGTGCTGGGTCCTGCCCTTGGGTCAACCCCATGCAGTGCTACAGGCTTGGGGAGGAGTGGCTGGAAAGCTGCCCAGTGGAAAAGGACCTGGGGGTCGTGGTCAACAGCCGGCTGAACATGAGCTGGTAGTGTGGCCAGCAGGAGCAGGGAAGTGATCGTCCCCCTGTACTCGGCACTGGTGAGGCCGCACCTCGAATACTGTGTGCGGTTTTGGGCCCCTCACTACAAGACAGACACCGAGGTGCTGGAGCGTGGCCGAAGGAGAGCAGTGAAGCTGGTGGGGGGTCTGGAGAACAGGTCTTATGAGGAGTGGCTGAGGGAGCTGGGGCTGTTTAGCCTGGAGAAGAGGAGGCTGAAGCCTCTAAATGTTCATATCGCTGGCATAGGCATGTAAATAACCTTTGAGTTACGCTTTCTTGCTTTTCTTTTTTAACAGGGAACTTTGATCCAAAAGCCACATGTAACTTCTATGATAACATAGAGCCTGGTCCTGTTGTGCCACCAAAGCCATATAAAAAGGGTAGGTCAACAAACAAGCATCAAGTTACCTAATATGCATTGAGAAAGCTTCTTTTTTTTTTTTTTTTTTTCCTCCTTTTTAAAAAAAAACCCAACCCTTGTGATGACAGGAAGCAATTCTAATTATTATAACTTTTCTCTATATAAACCAAACCAGAACATGTTTATGTAAATGCAGTAATCCTGGCTACAACTTGTTTTCCTCAGTCAGGTTGTTGCAAATTAATGTTCTGTTAATATCTTGTTTGTAAATACTGTTATTCACTATTAGAAAAAGAATTGAAAGTGTACAGACTTTTGCGTGTTAACTTGAGCTTCCTAATTATTGTTTTTTAAAACACTTCTATGTTAAAAGGTGTACGTCAGGTTTGTTTAGCAGTCTTCTGATAGGTGCTGTTAGGATTTTGTAGTTTAGTTGGACCGTTTATGCAAATTTAATTGGTCACACCAGCTTTTTAAAATTTGCATTTATATTTTTAATTATATTTTAACTTGACTGATCACACTTTACCTACTTTAGTGCAGAGTATGTATTTCACAGTAGCTCTGAAGTTTTAGCACAGTAAGAGCTTCAGGCATTTTGAGGACCAAAACAGAACACATTTCCTCTCATTGGTCTAAAGAGTTAACAGTGTCCCACTCGTACAAGTTCATTACTGGTTTCTAAAATTTTCTGTGCTAATTGTATGGTAACTAGGATTTATATCCAGCTTAGGACAACTAAGTTTTCTGTGAGCGCAGGAGCTACGTGTTCAGTCTCACTCCTTCTCCAGGGGAGATCAGTCAGTACATCCCAGAGCGATCAGCTCATCCCGAGCAGCAGACACCTAGTGGCCGTGTAGCTCAGTGCCTCGCTGAACTCCACTACGTTCAGTGGTGGGTTTGGAGCAGGATCCTAGCTTTTGTCTCAGGTATTTTTGGACGTTTTTTTTTTTTTCTTCCTGAAATACTTTAAAAGAGTTGCTTCAAATGTTAGTGGAAATTTTTAAACACTTGGTATCTTTCTGCTGAAATAGCCAGTCTGGGATCCTGCGATCTGCCACTGAGACAACAGTGGGCTTTTCTCTGGAAGTGTTGGGTGTGATGGGATTTATAATATTGTGTCTCTTCTTACTGTAACTAGCACGTGCTAAAATTGTTAGTGGAAAATAAGTCACTGTTCTGAATCAGTAATTATATACTCTGCTTGAAAATCCAAATGTTGTAAGTTCTAGTTGCTGATAAGCACTTCACAAAGGTTTTTGCAGTTGAATTTTGAGTTCCTATAAAGAAATTTTCCCCTCTCTTTTGGAGCAAGTATTTTACCCTTCAATATAATAAAATGTTTAGTATGTGGAAATTTGAAAGGGACAGAAGGCCCAGAACTACTGCTCATAGTTCAAAAAAAACCCAATACTGGGGCTGAGTTCCCTGCATAGGTGGTAGTGTCCAGGAGAGACAGCAGCAGCAGGTGAGCAGTGGCATGAAGGCAGCTGCCTAATTTCATGTTAAATTGGAGTGATCATGTGGTTGATTTAAGGCACTGCTACTTTGTGGTGCTTGAAGAGATTCTCTCAATTACATTAGCCTATTCAATTTATTATTTCAAAGCAAAATAGCATGCAAAACTTGCATGAAATAAGTTATTTTATTCGGCAAGTGGAAAGATAGCGTCTTGTAAGGATTTGTACAATTTACAACCAGCTTCCCGGTTTTGCCTGTCAGCTTATGAGAGGTCAGTTGTAGGGCTGGTGTACAGTATTCTGAGCTTGGCTTTTAACATGGAGTCATCAAAATATTTTTTTTTTCCTTACAAAAAAAATTCCATTTCCTTAATATTCAGCTGCTGAAGGCGTGGGCAGACAAGGGTCTGCTCTGTGCTGCCGTCTGGCTAGTCAACATGCATGTAGTCGAGTGCCCACACTGCTTGCCTGCTTAGGAGGAATTTGTTGAGGCCAAGCGCTGTTCACGTGACTATGCAACTTCTGAACTGGAGAGGGTTTACATCTAAGCAAGGAGGTTGCTTTTATTTTCTTTAAGTATGTCTCTGAAGACAAACCACCTGGCACATTTATTAGCAGATGATAGCAGTGTGTGCACTTTGAATTACAAATTGCAGTCCATTTTTAGAACATAAGTTCTCTTTTAATCTTGTTTAGCAGGGGAGTATCTTAGCCTTACCTTCTAGGTATGTGTGCTAATGTTGTTTCGAATGTTAACATTTTGTAAAATGTTGTGTTTCCACATCCTGGAAGTATTTCTCGCTTTTAGTAGATAACCTGAGTCTTCATGTGGTGGTAGGAGACTTCGGAAAACTGAGTCTTTCCGTGGGTTAATACCTAATGCGTGATTTGCATTCATACTGATTTTATGAACGAAAATAGACTTTTAAGTGCTGCTTCACATACACACATACCTGCTGCAACGCCATGAGGAAGAAAAACAATCATCATCTTTTGAAGCAGGCCTACCATTTTATTTGTAGATTGTATTTTCTTCAGCCTCGATAAATGCTAGAAAAAAATGTAGAAGATATATCATCTGTCAGACTGTTTGAAGGAACTAAGTTAGAAGTAGTCTTTCACTTCAGGTAAAGTAGGGTCGTTGGAATTTAGAATTTGGTAATAGGTGCTGTACATAAACCTGTGAAGTCGTTCCTTAACAGGATTGGGTTGCAGTGCCAGTAACAAACTGTTCAGTATGTTTTAAGCTAATAAACCTTTAGTACTGGCAGTGACCTAACAGTGTATTTTTAATGTGGTATGGTTAAATGATGCTCTACAGAAGTTAAATACTTAAATATTCAGATTTCACAAACTGAATTAGAAGTGCTTTAGCAAAAGACATCTAATGTTATCTAAGTGGAAAGGTTTCGGTGTTCATTTTAAGATAGTGTTTAATGAGGTGATAAACGAGTAGTATGATCTTGCCTGTCATCCTTCTTTTCCAAATTTAGAAAAAAATGTTTTCCTTTGGCTTTTTTTAGAGCATCAAACCAGCTCCAAACAGACTCCACGGACTCAGCCAAGAGATGAAGACTTTGAAGGGGCTCCATGGAATTGTGATAGCTGCACCTTTCTAAATCACCCAGCACTAAATCGCTGTGAGCAGTGTGAAATGCCACGATACACCTGAAAATCAGAAAGGGGCTGCAATTGGGTTGAAAACAGGATCTCGAGCCGACAGCTGTAGGAGAAGGAAACATGGGGAACCTTTCAGTCCATCTGCCCGGCCTTTGCTAGTCAACAATCTTCATATTGCAAGGGGTGGGAGTAATGCGTTAAGATGTTTCTGCTTGTGCTACACTAAAAAGAAATAAATTAAGGGTGAAATTCTTCCTTATCCCATTGCAGTGAGCAAAGCAGTAAATGAAACCTGAAAATGTAAAAGGATTAATTTTGCGAAGAATGTATACAGGAAAGCAAATAACTACTGGTGTTTAGTCCTGTGGTTATAGTTACTGCTTAATAGCTGTAAAAAAAAAAAAAAAAAAAAAAAAAAAAGGAAAAAGAAAACAAAAAAAACACAACTGTTTTTTTTTTTTTTTTTTTAAAAAAAAAAAAATATCATAGGACACTTAGTAATGGTGTGAAATGTTACACTTAACCAGACAAACTGAAGAGCCAGAGCTGACTTAACCTGGCCACAGCTAGCTGGAAAACAAAGGCTCCCTGTGCTTCTAGATTGTAAGCTACTGAAAAAGAAGGCAGGTAAATGCAACAGTAAATTTTGCAATGTATAAAAAACAAGGAGAAGGGTATTTGTAATTGCTGCTTTTTTTCAGGGTAACTTATGTCTACAAAAAATTGCTGTTTGAAATAGTAACCTAAGGTGACTAAATGAGATGCTGTATGAGTGTTACAGAGAGTTTAATCGGAGGTAATTTTTTACAATCCCTTTCGCTTGTACAGTGCTCACCTGGCTGTGTCAACACTGGTAATAAACTAAGAATGAATTCTGCCGTATTACGGATGAAAATACTACTGCATGCTTTCATTAGGCCGTCGTGTTTCAAAGCTAAAAGTATGCTTTTATATACAACAATCTTCTAAGCCTGTGCTCTGTAGCAGCACAGTGACATATGCCAAACACAGACCACTCCAAATTCAGTTTGGAAGATTCAAGCTCAGCCATGATTGTGTATGAGAGGAGTTTGTACCCAGTTCCTTAGGCCTTTTCAGCTTCCAATTTGTGAAGAATTCATGATGTTTACAGCACAGAAGGTACTTTGTGCCCCAGTTCAAAGTTAGCTGAAAAGTAATTAATCAATTAGCTCTTCAGTAAAGGTTTATTTGCACATTGTTAATAAACCAGCCTGTGTAAAATAGCAGATGCCAGATCCTGAAGAATTACACACTGCATTCTTTTTGTTTTGGTCAGGAAATACTTTTGGTAGGTTGAAGAACACAAGACTTGCAACTGCAAATCATACTGGTACTTTCATGCATATGATATACTGTATTATAAAGGTGATGTTCAATTTGAATGCTTCAGGTGGCTGTAATAAAGCACTCAATACTTGTGAAATTGAACCTGGGTTTGGGCAGCTGAATGATTATGTTAACGCAACTGTGCGACTGGGTAGGATGTTCCTGTGTACTGGTCAGAAGCTGGTACAGTGCATTTGAGATTTCACGGTATACTTTTGTCAAGATTCAGAGACGCAACCGAGCACGTCAGCTGAGTTCTGGTAATTTGCTTTGCAACTGTGAGGCAAAATGTGCCAGCTAAGCCTTACCAGAGGAGAGTTAAACTACTTCGTTTTAGGTTGTTCTTAGCTCATGGCAGCCGCGTCCATATGGTCAATTACCGCGATTCACTTGATGTGTGATAATGTGTTAAGCTGTGGTAGAACAATCATGTGTCTGAATCCTTATTTAAAATCAAACAGCATTTGTAAGGGGTGGGTGGAGGAAAACTCATCTTGACTGCATTACTCAATCTGGTGTCTTCTCTCCCGGCAGTTTATAAAGAGAATGGTAAAAACCAAGCTGTGATCTTAGATGAGGAACCGATATTTTATCTGGCATTTTTCAATATGTTCTTGCACTAAATAAATCTTCAGCATAATTTTAAATAAGCTAAGAGATCTCCAGTAATCAGTGTGCACCGCTGATGAGCAGAACAAAGTCAAAGGCATCGGAGCTAGTTCCCCTTCCCCATGATTTATATTACTATGTGGGGAGTTCGTCACATGTGGAAAGGTGTAAAAAATTTCTGTCAAATGAAGTTAGGAGGCAGATATTAATTTTGTTCATGGAAGTGGATGGTCTGACAAAACCGAGATAACTAGAAAACAGATGAACAGAAGCATTATAACCCAGGATAAGCAGTGCCATTGCTATTATCAGCTGTATAATGAATTACTCAAAACAATACCAGTAACTTCATGACTTTTCTATTGTGATGCCTTTGCCTTTGTATTATTTCAATTTTCTGTTCATTTGTTCTTCTGTGGAAGTTCTAGAAGCATTTATTTTTGCTGGAATTGCAAAATGATAGCAACTGAAATGATAGTCAGCAAATGAGAGTAGGTGCATCGATACAGTTGTGCCATTTTCAGTCAGAATAGATGCTACTTTTGAAGGGGGAGGGGGATGCAATCCAGTAACTCCCTGAGCTGTAATAACCGTAAATGGAGATTTGCTGACCTTAGCCGTAGCTTCAACAGAGGACGAGAAGGAAGGCTGCCATGACAGCAAGATGCTTCTTGGAAGACAGAGTGAGTGCCATCAAATTGCAAATGAATTCCTTCGTACCAATAATTTTACTTCAGTTTTTCATTTACTCTCGTTTGTTGCTTGTGCAAAACCCCCTTCTGTTGTATTCTTTTACCTGTAAATGCCCGTCCGTACTCAGCCATTCATAGTCAAGACTTTACATGGTGCTTGAATATTTCTAGTTTGTTAGAATGTAAATTGTATTTTGAATATTGGAAAATCCATTTTCCTTCTGAAAG
Source organism: Leptosomus discolor (assembly GCF_034619465.1). Classification (NCBI taxonomy): domain Eukaryota; kingdom Metazoa; phylum Chordata; class Aves; order Leptosomiformes; family Leptosomidae; genus Leptosomus; species Leptosomus discolor. Next base: position 91,603,707 of record NC_141391.1, on the reverse strand, counting down.
CAGATGACGCTGTTCACACCCCAACTGAATTGTAGATTATGCCAAAAAGATTGGTTTATGTAATATTTATTGAATGCACATGAAACCCTAATGTCAGCTGGCGTACAAAATGCACTGTATTGTATAAAACGCGTGCGTGCGCGTGTGAGTGGTGGGATGCTGATGCCAGTGTGCTGAGTTAATGCACTACTTGTGTTTTCTTTTTTTCCTTAATGACTGAGCTTTCCCTCAACCGTGCTACTAGAGTGGTAGAGTTTGTAACTGACTTGGGACATTCAGATATTCGAAATGATTTCGCTGTTCATCGACATTTTATAAAGCTTATTTTATATTTGCTGTGCTATTAAGATGAATTCCCTTTAATTATAGAATACTGCTGTAGTTCTTTAAAAGTCTGTTTAGAGTGGGGCTTGTGGAAGACGATTCAGAACATAGTAAACCAAAAGAAATCCTGAACTTTGGATCTACTTTTAATTTGATATATTAGTCTTGTTTGGGTGAAGAGGAAAGGGATGGGAAGTCAAGCAAAAGGAAGTACTTTGTAAAATGTAGTCTTAGATTGACTTGTGTATCTGTGTGTCTGTGGTATGTGTGTGTTCCCCTTGAAAAATGGGAGGTGTGGTGAAAAGGTGTAATAATTCTTAAAAGAGCTGGTCTCAGTACTTTCTGATTATGATATGCTACTAAATCACTTTTTTTAAAAAAGAAAAAACAACCCTTTTCTTTCAGTTACTTTATCTGTCCCAGCTATACATGTCTCATTTCAATTTCTAAACACTTTTACATTTAATATTGATTGTAAAACCCTTTGAAACTGAAATAAGAATACTTGAGTTGAAATGGGGACAAAAGAAAAAAACAATAAAGAATGTTTTAAAAAAAGAATGTGAGAATATTAAATATGTTAAAAACAAGCTTGTCATCAGGATGATAGTTTTTGTTTTAAAATTCAGTGGTTTACCCTAGAATGTGAAAATGACTATCCTGACGAGAAGCGGACAGCTGGACATAAACAGTTCATCAGCTTGTTTGGTACCACAGAATTTACGAGCTCTGTACTACAGTGACTCTAAACCCCGTAAAGAAAGACGACGTGCGCAGATATCGCATCTTGTAGTCAGTACTGTCTCTGTGTGCTGCTGCATTTGTTTCGTTTCAACATGTCAATATTCTCTGAAGCTAGCCATGACTGAATTTTGCCAGATTTCTTCAGTTTGGGGCTTTCGTTGCTGTTTATGTCCATAAATATTAATGCAAATATTTTTCTTGGTTTTGAATAATCAGAAATCAATGGAATTAATGCAATATTATAATCCTGGATTTTCAGTACCTTTGAAACCGATTTTAAAAAATCTGTGTTCTTGAAACTTTATTTATTTATGGTGGCACCAGTGTATCTAATCCATATTTCCTGCTGTGTGAAACCCTGTTAAATTTTTTCATTAAAAAAAGAAGACACGATCTTGTTTAATCCTGTATATATGGTGTCTACATTCTAGATTTGTGTATGCTGTGAATGAACTCAATACTAAGAGGTGAAATTGTATAAAAGCATTCAGAGGCTATGCATGCATGGTACCTCCAGAAAGTGCATACTCCGAGTTGCAGATTCCTGCAAAAATAAATTAATAAAACTAAGCAAACATCACATCCGGCATTTGTTCTTGTATGTGGTAGGAAACGTTCAAAAAGTGCAGCCGTTTTGCTCTCATAGCCTGATTGGTTTTGGCCTCCCCCCCTCCCCCGAGCCCGTAGCCATAGCAAATTTGTTTCGGGGGCTGTTGGGCTTTTCGTTTTGGTGACCCGTGAGGCTCTCGTCAGGCGGTTGCTGGGTATTGAACCGAATCCCGTTGGTGCGAGCGTGGGCAGCCTGTATCAGCAGGAGCCCCATTCGGGTGATGGATATCCTGCGCAGCCGCTGGCATAGGAGCGGGACATAGGGTGTTCGGAGTGCAAAGCTGAGCTCGTGGCTTTTGTTTTCGAATGGAAAGTTGTTGTTACCGCCGCTAGCAGATGATCACCTCTTGTCTGCAGCCTTGGTCGCAGGCGTTCCTGCTTATCCTCGGTAGCACTGAGTGCCTGGGCTGCAAAAGTCCTTCTTCTGCTCGAACCTCTTACGGAAAGGCGCTGCCCTGGGAGAGGGTGGAGAAGTTGAAATGCGTACATCAGGATGCTGGCGGTTTCTTTGTGCTGGTGTGTCTTTGTCTTCTTGGTTATCTTGGCAGCACCAGCTCACCAGAATTAAACCTCGAACGCTCTGTGGCTGCGCTGCAGCTGTATCTTGTTCACGTATGGTTTCAGTCGTTAAACACATTCTGGTCTAACACACCCACCGCAACTTTGAACTTTTGTCAGCAAGTATGTAAGAATTTAGTTGTGCGTTCCTTTTGCTAAACTGAATTTAGAAGAATTTCAGGGTAGGTCTGTATTTTAATCAAGCGTTTGGTTCTTTCACTTTAGAAATCATTGCAATTGAAACCTAATTTTTTAAAAACGTTTCAAAGCTTTAAAAAAAAGTTTAAAATTGTTAAAGTACCTGTAAAATATATTATGTTAATGGAGAGCACACAATGCCAAAAGACAGTAGATCTGACAACTGGCGGTGGCCACTATTTTGTTGTTGTGTTTCCCTGAAGTGAGGAGGACCTGCCTGATAAAGTTGGTTGATTTATTTGTAAGAATTGCTTGGTTTTGACAGTCCTGCACCATGTCTTAAACCTGTGGCGCTGGGAGAGATGATTTGTCTTCTGATCTGGTGAGTATTCCAGGAATTAACCACTGCTGCTCCTAACCTGTCAGGGTGACGTAGGCATAGTGCTGGGTAAGTACTGGGTATTCTTTAGCTGCAACCTCTGATAACTGTAAGCAAACTGTTTGGAAGGAGGTGACTTAAATAACTTCATCCCACCTAACAGCCAGCCTCAGATCATTATGCGTTAAATAGGTTACCTCATGTTTTGTGGAAAACCTTGTAAAGGTGTTAGAGAAGGGGTATGTTAATTGTTAGGTAGAGGGCCTGTGGTTGTGACGTGTTCTAGTTTGACAGTTACAGCCAGGCCAGACCTGTAAAAGCCTCTGGCAGGAGTGTCACTTTATTTCACAAAATATTCTCTCTCTCTAGAAAACAATAATGTTTTGATTTAAAAAAAGCCGAAAATATTCAAAATACATTCATAAAAACACTCAGGAGATAATTTCTTTCCAGTTAGGCAGGACTTAAAACCATACATGTATTTGCTGATTTTACAAGTTCCATGTTGAAGATTTTTGACCAATTAGTTGTCCTTTACTCCCAACTATAATGATCTTGAAGTTAACAAAGGCTCTCTTGCTAGGTTTGCTTTAAAAAAGGACTAAATACAGTTCTGTAAATACTTTGGCACAGGTTGCCCAGGGAAGCTGTGGCTGCCCCCTCCCTGGCAGTGTTCAAGGCCAGGCTGGATAGGGCTTGGAGCAACCTGGTCTGGTGGGAGGTGTCCCCCCCCATGGCAGGGGGTTGGAACGAGATGATCTTTAAGGTCCCTTCCAACCCAAAGCATTCCGTGATTCTATGATTCAGTTAACTGATTTAGAAACAAAACCAAAAAGCCTCTCAATTAAAGACATGCAACACAGTTGCTACTTAATTTTTTACCAAAAGCTTCAATTTTTTTGGAAGGGTTTCAGGAAAAAAAGTTTTCCTTTGCCCTAATTAGATTTCTGTATACGCTTTGCTTTCTTCGTGATGAACAGCTGTGGTGGCGATCATCTTTCATCACCGCAGACACTGAAGCCTAATGGATTGGCTTGGTTGCTGTTCCAGGTAACTGATTTTAACAGCCCCCCCCCCCCCCCCTTGTCTCAGTTGTTCATAAGCCAAACAGACGCGCTTCCCTTTATTTAACTGATAATGATATATGACCATGAATCTGTTGCTGATCATTATCTTTTCAAACTGAAAATGTCAAAGCTACAGCGAGTAGGTAACGAGCGGTGTGTACATTCGTACGCCTCTTCACAACACTGATACCTCAGGTCAGTGTTGTACCACACAGAAAGAACTAGATAAATACTTTATAAAGCAAATCTTAAAAACTACATGTCATTTTAAAACTTACTTGAGGCTTTGCTATTAGTTTTTAATGAAGCTGTTTGAGAAACAGACTGGCTGACTTGATCCTGTAGCCCTTCTGAGAAACTCAAGCCAATGCTGCTAGTAAGAATTGCCATCTCTGATAAAACAGCAACTGCCAGACAAATTTGCATACCTTGTTTGGTACAACTGAAGGGAAATATTTGAATTTTATTTTTTGAATATGTATGTTGGCGTTGCTTATCACATGATTGATTAAATGAAAAGCTAAGTGATCTTTGTGCAAGACATTCGCATCTAGTAGTCCATGTATTACAGTATTGAAACAGGGAACCATCAATCATACTTTCAAGAGACTCATAACAAGATCCCTTTTATTTTCAACTGCAGCAATATTAAACTTACCGACCATGACACCATGTGCCTTTTAAATGTTCTATCGTGTTTTCCCAGTTGATTGCCTTCCACTTCTAGTCTAGGATGAAATGTATCCTGCTTTGGCCAAGGAGGTTGCCCAATATTTGATGGTTCCTTAACTGAGGTTATCTAATGGATAGCAAAATTGTCCCAAATTACTAACTCTCAGATCTGTAACAGTTCTTGGTGCAAATGTTCGCCTTGTGAGCGTTGCCTTCTCTCCAGCAGTGCTTCTGTAAATGAAGCAGACTCAGAAGTGGAAAAATCTAAATAGATTAACTATGAACTTTGAAAGACAACTCTTGACTGTTGAACAGCTGTGTGCATGCAGGATCTGTCATGAAAATAATCTTCATTATTGAAAGGTTATTCTGAGATGTTTTTCCATCTGGAATAGTGTCTGATGCGACTTGCATCCCAGTGCAAGAGCTGCTGTTCATGTAGATCTTAAGTAATTCACCCCTCCGAATTTAATCTTTTGGAAAAGCAGAGAATGGGTTAACTGTATCAATGCGCTTTTCTGACTGGCCCTTTCCTAGGTTGCTAGTTAGTCCCTAAATTTGGACTATTATTTTTCCTCCTCCAGTGGGACTGATGTGCAAAGCCCTACCATTTGTGATTCTTTACAGTGTCTATTTTTTTCTAATAAATCCTTAGTAGGAATTTTATTCTTATGAGAAGTTGACTATTTCAAATCTCAGCTATGTGTTCTTGATATCTAGAACTGAGAAGCAATAGTTGTCTTTTCTTCTTCTCTTTCTGATCTACCTGGATCAATGGCAGTGTTGAGACTCCCTGCAGTCACCTGGATTAGGTCACTAATCTCAGAGCACTGCTGTGTCCTGGCACCCTCTTCCAATACACTCCCCCTCACTGGGAAGCAAATGGAATTGCCCTACTGTATTGACAAGGTGCCCACCCTACTGGGGTTACGGAAAATAGGATTATTAGGATCCAAACCGTACAACTTCAGTCCTTGTAGATCAGGGTGGGTGGATACCCTGCCTCCAGCAAGGAGACCGAGAGGCCTGTGGAGGACAACGCAAGCGCACACAACTGTGTGCCAGGGGCCAGCAGCTGGGGAGGGCGGGGGACTGGGGCAGCCCCTGGAGAGACCCCGCGTCAGCCCAGCTGCCAGGGTGCCCGTGTTGGACATGCGTATGTGCGCACTCCCGCTGACAGACCTCCATCCTGATCCCTGGGGAGGGGACTGGGGTGAGACTGCTGGTGCTGTTTGTGTTCGTGTAAGCGCTGAGCGTGTCCTCTGTGTGGATCCACGTGCCCAGCCCTTGCGTGTGTACATGTGCCTGTGGGGAGTGCACATTCAGCCCTGCTGCTGGTCTGACCTGGGGGTGCGGAGCAGCTGCAGCCTCGTCTCCATCGGGCTACAGGGTTTGGCGACTCCATACCGCTGGCAGCATGTAGCTGTAGAAATGCACTTCAGAAGGTGCAGCCATTGAAGAGAACATAGCATATAAACCCCAGGAAAAAGACATAATCATACCAATGTCAACAGAGTAATGTTATGCTAAATATGCTAAGCTGTTTAAGTGTATTCTGGTTGTGACACAAATCATCTGTCCACCAAGGAGGGAAATATAGATGTTTTCATGAGCTATAAATGTCACCAAGTGTGTGAAATTCCCATGTGGTGATGCTTGGCTTTAAAAATGAAAGCAAGTTTATTACAGCAATAAATGTAGGCCGTGTAAATGTTTCCCAGTAGTTTTCAAAACTGTTCCTTAAAACTGGAAGTGAAAGATAACCACTTTGCTCTTTTTCCAGCTCACAAATTCTACTGACATCAAATTTGTCTGAGAGAGAAACCACTTTGAAAAAAATTGCCCACCCTGACAGATGAGGAACCTGTTCCTTATCCAGAGGAATAACTTATTCTCGCCCAGAGAATAATTTTGGTTTGTCTGGTTTTTGTTAACTTCTGCAGATAAGCAGACCTTTATCAAGTCATGCTGTTCCTCAGCTGCAACACTTTTTCACCTGCCTTTGCCAGGTTCAAGTAAAGGCCTCGCTGGCCTCCTGCAGGTCATTGGTCTGATGCTGGAGACCACCTGTAACAGAGATAAATGTGTAATCTAGATAGGTTTATTAAATGTGTCATGCCAGTTTTTTATGGGAAGAGGTCACTACTTTTGCTGTTCCATTATGATTCAGAAATCCCATTGCCACCTTGGGCGCCAGTTCTCTTCATGGTCTTGGTCACCTCTCAGAGCCTCTGCTTCTCTGTCTCTGATTTTGGGGCAACCAATCAAAACTACCCATTTTGAAACAATGCTGACCCAAGTGCAGGGTATTATCGTTAAAGATGTCTGAACATGTGGTAGTACCTGTGTAATGCCTTATAGCTGACTTTTGCCTTTTTTCCATGCCTGGACAGAAGAGTATTTTGGATCTCAGTTCTACAACTGCATGTGTGGGTCCTGCTGAAGAAGTGAGGATCCTGTTTAGTATGTGTATTTTGGCAGATTAAGATTTTTAGTAACAGAATGTATGAGAAACTTCAGCTAGTTGCTACTTATACTCACAATATTCAGTATTCAGGTCTGAGAAGAGTTAGATGATGGTGAGGAACACCAAGAGTAAAATATATTGTTTCCTTCGTGTATTTATTTAAATGAAATTATGTATTCAAGGCATTGTGATTAACTTTTTATTGGTAGAGGTTATCCTTCATGGTTAAAAACACAGCTCTCAAAAGAAGAGAGTGGGGAAATTTGAGAGAAGAGCAACTTCCTCTCAACCTGAAAACATTATAGATATGCAATATTGGTCGTGCACAATGGTTATATGAGACCACAGTTACAGATTTTCTTATCTGCTTATTTGGAAGGTCTAAACAAGACTTAGCACATTAAACCCCCTTTTCAGTTTTTTAGCTTTCTAGTTTTCTGCAATTATACTAATTTGTTTTCTTGTATTGACAAACCTCATAATTACTGAACATTGGCCTATCTTTCTCTCGGTAGTTAGTTATATTGAAAAACCTGCATTGTAGAAAGTTTGCAGAAATCTAGCTAAAGCTGGGATTTTCCTTATTGCCATGGCAAGTTTTGGGACTAACGGTTGTCCTTTATTGTCACAGTGGCAACAGTGCCTTTATTCACATCCCTAACTCTTCCCAAAGTCAATGAAAAAGGGCCATGTAGAATATAGATAAGCAGGTCCTCTAGGCCTGCCTCGGAAGAGGTAAGTGCATTGCTTCTGGGAGACCCACGAGAGATGGAAAGAGAAGCAAGATGGTCAGCACATCCCAAGGGTGCCGTCGCTGGCCATGTCAGAGGTGTGCAAAAGCCGGCGTGATTTGGCCTCCTCCCCCGCGTGTTTCCCCGACCCCAGCTGTCCAGGGGCTCTCCCAGCACGAGAGCTCGAGGGCTGCTGCAAAGTTGTGTTTCCTTTCATTCAATGCTCTTCCACAAAACCTCACAGCAAGAGCATGGGGGTGGTGGCGGGGGGAGTGTGAATAAACATCATAGGGAAATAGCAGCCGTATTTTGTGCTCCAGTGCTGCTGTTCAGCAACGTCTCTCGGGTTTCTTTCCTTTTTTTCTTTCTCCTCCCTTCCTTCTGTTTGTCAATTCAAAACATCTTGATAAAAATAACAAAGTTGTGAATGTATCCCATTGTAGAAATGAGCAAACAAATCCCAATAAAAAATGTCACTTTGTACTAATTTACTGCCGGAGTGTTATGAGCTGTGGTCAATAGGGACATGACTGGAAGCTGTCCTCACTGACACTCCTTGCTCCCTAAAAATGAAAACATTCATTGGGAACGATAGCATTTACTGCCAAGGGAATATTATTAGTTTCTAGAAATACTTAGTTTGTCTTTTGTTCTTGGTATTACACTTCTGCTCCTCCCCCCACACTGTTTACTTGTTGTTTTCTCACATTGTCTGTCTGGTACAGTTGTGGGGCTGTTCCAAGTGTTTGTGCCATAGACCAAATTCAGTGCTAACCTCAGCTTGACAGATAAAGAGTATTTTTATCTCATAATTTCCTAGTGTTGGCCTAACACACTGTAGTAGATTATCTTTGACTTGCCACCATTTGAAAAATCAGAAATGAAACCTCTGCAGCAGATCAAGACTATTCATGTGCTGTAGGAAGAGATATGATCTAGATTAAAGCTCTAAATGTCACATCATCACTGAAAAAAACATGACTCCCCCCCCTTTTTTTGATTCATTGTTTAAAAAAAAAAAAAAAAGGTGTCCTGGTGTGCTGCACCAATTCTGAACAGTGCAGAAAGGCACGCTAATAGCACTAAATCTAAATGATGTAGTTTTACCCATCATCTTTGACAGACAGTATGCTGGTAAACCCCCAGATATTCCTTTAAAATGTAGCTCTTGGTTCTCAGGTTACATTTATTCCTACATTGCAGTAGCACAGGCTTTGTAACACATTAATCCCAAAGGCCTTTTCAGATTTCAGCGGTTCCCTACAAAGAACAAGGGACTGTATCAATCCAGTGCTGAAATACTGGCCCTTCCTTTCCAGAAGGAGGAGAAATGGGAGGAGAAGGAGCCAAGAACACGAGTTCTGTGGGCAGAGGAGCAGCTACAACCCGCTGCACATCCATTGGGTTTATCACTGTGACAGATTTTGAAAGCAACAAAAATACAAATTAATCTCAAATTACGTTGGTGTGATGCACGGACTTCTCAGACGTAATGGTTTGCTCGTGTTTCTTACCTTTGCAATTACTGTGTTGCTGTTGAACTGCAGCTAAATCACTGAATTCAGCAAAGAAGTGTGTGTGTGTGTACACAAATACAACGGATAATCCAGTTTACTGATAGCTTGTAGCTGGTCCCAGTGGAACTGTACACTCACCTGCATTGAATTCCTGTGTCAAAGCAATAAGAAATACATTATGGTGTTGAAACAATAGGAAATGCACCAACAGATGTAGTAAAATATGGCATTTTAGCCAGATAATTCTTGGTCTAGCTTAGCAAGTCTGAGTAAATATACTAAGCTGTATATGTTTATCTGGTTTTGAATGAAACAAATAATAATTTTGCTTAGTAATTATTTATATTTGCTTTTTCTTTTAAAGTTGTTGGTGTGGTAAATTTTAAAGCTACGTAACTTGTTGCATTGTGATTAATCTCTTAAAATCCTCCAAACTAAACCTAAAGAAGCGAGACAACAGAAGAAAGCTGTTTAACCAACATGACACAGGCACAAAAAAACCCACATCACATGAAATTTCTGCAGACACGTAATTTTAGTGGACCAAAAACATCCTAAAGTAATGCCTGCTAAATAAGTAGAGTTTAAAAAAATTGTATTTCAGGAAGAGAATATGTGTACAAGCATGTACACCACTTAGACGTTAGCTGCAAAATATCCAGGCGTTGGCATGTAATCATACAAACATCACAGCACAACTTGCAGTCAGAAGTCTTATTTTAGACAAGCTGACATCAAGAAGGCTGCCTTCTCTTATTGTTCATATACAAAGGCTGTATTTTGGTTTAAGAGCAAAAAATCCCTATCCCACCTGTTGCTTTTGTTTTCCTTTCACTGCTCTAGTCATTCAGCGGGTGCCCAGGCACCCAAACCCTGTAGCCGCAGCAACAGCACTAGGACAGGACAGTGGAGGACGGGCGTTGTGTCGGCGAGAGCCGCTGCAGGCAGTGGGCAGCTCCAGCCCACGTCTCCAGCTGCACCAGCCACCGAGTACAAAAGGGGCTTTTTGGAGGCAGTGCTCTGATGCTAAAACAAAAGGGAATTCTGACATAAGAGATTTGTGAAAATAGCAGATGTATTGCCCTGTGAAAAGTTCGGAATTACACTGTTACATGCCAAGGTGCCTTTTATAATTGGCTAGCTTTGAAAAATCACACAGTGCAATTCCAAGTGTCTGGAAAAATATAAAAAAATCAATATTAAGGCTCTACTCCAATGCCTGAGCAGTAGAAGGGATTCCAACGTAAAATTAGAAGCAAGTCCTACCTCCCTTCTGTAGCAGTCTCTTTTGCTACTCAGTAAAACCCTGGTTTTCTTGACCCTATGGATCTGGAGGTGATGTCCTGTGCCCTCTCCCACATTCGTACCCTAAGACCATCCACGAAGCTGTCAGCCCAGGCTTGACAACAGCATTACTAAAACCATGGTTATCACTATCTTGTGACTCGCAATTTGGTCAAACCCCAGAAAGCTTCACTTTCTTCCCGAGCTGCTGCCAGTTCCCTGCAGGGGTGTGACGCTGTCACCCACCCTGGGTCACCCAGGCACCTACTCTCACCCCAGCCTGGCCGGCAGCAGGGATCTCCCTCAGGCTTCTCTTTCCTTTCAGCCCTTTCATGCTGCTCCCTTCAATAGGAAACCAACAGAATAGAGGTCAGGCTTTCTTCCTTACCCCACCCCCCCCGCCCCTTTCCTTCTCATCTAACAGGCATTTAGGTTTATTCATGTATTGCTGGGGAGACTAGGTGGGGAGGTGACACCAGCAACATACTAAGCTAATGGGCAGAACCCACAGGTTGACTTCTTATATATTTTACTATTTGGGTAAATAGGAGATTTAGAGCCCCATGAGCAAACAAGGTCCCTGGGAAAAGGCTCCTTTTGAGCAAAGGCAGGCTGTCTGGGTTTGCACTGGGTGCTTTTTCTACACTTCTGAGTGCAGAAGTGCAACCTTCGGCTCCGTCAGCATGCTGAACAGCTGGTGCCGCTTCCTTTTGCTCATGTTCCTTTGGCACAATTTGCTGCAGGACCCAAGTACATATTGGTAGGAGGTTTCTTGAATTGGAAAGGGCTTGCAAGAGGTTCAGAGATTTCCTTGGTCAAAGTAATTTAAAGAAATTGAAAATATTGAAACCTTTAGGTATTGAAGCCCAAGGGAGTGATTCATATGGTCTGCTTTGCAGCATCACCCGGCTCCTGAAGGTGTTTAAAGGTCATCAGCACTTCTCCAAGTGCCCAGATACGTGCTTCTACATCCTAAAACCCACACCGGTCTGGAAAGAGACAGAAGATAGTGTAAGTGCCCAGAGAAACCTGATAAGTTGAGCAATGCGATGTTTGCATAACATCCTAAAGATTAGGTAAAAGAGGATACAGAAGCTACACTTACTATCTTGTGCAGCTCTGTGTAATTGCAGAAAAGCCAATATTTTGTCTTCTGGAAATTGAATTCCTGTGCTTAGAACATCTATAGTGTTTGTGTCCTCAGCATCTGAGACTACAGTGGGTATTGATCTATAAGCTGTGCCTGGCTAATGTTAAGGCAGTTGCAGATACACACTTGTAACATGGAAGTGCCACTCAGCAAAAGCTTTTCATTCTGAATCCTGACCAAAACAAATATATAGGGGTTAAATTTCTGGAATATGACACACTGCATCTCAATTGTGTCATTGTATAAAAGTAATTTAAATTTGCAGATAGGCAACAGATCTAGCAAGTACAGCAAATGAGGAATCTGAGGCTGACATCCTCATCTTTCTAGTGGTGCAGTGGTCAGTTTTACTTAAGCTTCATTAAGATCCATATGCCTCAGCTCCTACGCTGAGCAGATGTGCTGATATCAGCAGTCCTTCACTAGGTGCAACAAAATTACAAAGTATAAACATGCTTAGTAGCCCTTTCTTGAGGTTACCCCTGAGACTCAGCTTAAGTGATGCTTGTTTAAATATACTGGAGGAATGATAAACCTTGATGCTCCTCAAGAACAAAAGTTTCCAAACAGTTTTCTGAGAAGCTGCACCCCAAAAAAAAAGTAATGATAATAACAGGAATCCCTCGAAACGCCAGGTCTGTCTGCACACAACATAGTCTTATGATAATGCTGGTCAAAAAGAGTTCATGTACCAGCCTGAAGTAGCCTGCATATGTCTAATATCATGGCAGCCATAGGGGAGGACACTCCAGTGTAGAAAAGCAAGTCCATACTCTGTGTTTACTCAAAAAGTGCTTTCAATTAAACAGAAATGCACCACCTGCAAGGCAGAGTAGCAAATACTGATAGCGAGGCATTGGGGTGGGCGTCGATGATCAAAAAAACCCATTGCACAGGCACAATGTGATTTCAACAGTCTGACAAGAGGTAGGCTTGTTCCTTTTGGAAAGGCCAGTCATCTCAGGAGCCCTCTACCCACAGGGGTTCTCCAGCTATGACTCTGGGTCATTTGGCCAGACAAATGACCTTGAAGACTATTTTCCTTTTAAAGAAAAAATAAATTTCTTTTTAATTTCAGTCCACAAAGCCGTGTTTTGAAATGCTGAAGCTCTCTAAGGAACTGGAGCTAGCTGTCCCCCAGGCAGCTGTGCTGCCAGATCTCTTTGTAAACCTGAGGTAAGCCATAAGCCAAAGAACACCAGGAAATGTTTTCTTTCCCTTCCTCACAGCCAAGCCTACCAGACTTATCAAACAGCTCCATTAAAACTGAGCTGGGGTAAGAAAATACTTACTTTTTGAACAAAACAAGAGAAGAAAAATATTTTTGAGAAGTTAAGCAGCTGGCCTCCAAGAGGACAGCATCGAAGCCAACGCATTCCCACAATATTCGCCAGCGGCAAAGCGTTACCGCTTTCCCCACTTCAAGGGACAAACCACAGAAGCAAACATTGAGTAACTGGTCCACATTTGCACAGCATACACGTAGCAAAGCTGGGAGCTGAATCCATAACTCCTACACACATGACATAACCCCAGCCCTGATAACAGGGGCATCATGCAAGAAAATGTCATCACTGTTTTCTTAATCATTCATATAAAGTAAAATTAATACTGTACAATCCTCATCTTAGTACAAGTTATTAGACAACTGCTGAAGGAAATAATTTTGAACAAATCACAGTACTGGTTAAAAAAAACCTGCATCAACTTTCTAGGTACTATTAGGAAAATCTGCTTTACTGAAAGCCAGTATAATATGAATTAACTACTCTATGATTTACATCTGTTAACTTCTTAAAGAAAGGGTTCAATATAGGTAGCAAAAGCCTTGGAAATTAAAGAAAACATCCTTTTTGCTACATCAAAATTAGAAGCAAACAAGACTTAGCATTATTAATGTTGCACCGAGATACAGGTAAAGAAGGTAAAAGGTAATAGAAGTAAAAGAAGGTAAAGGTAAAAGGGAATAAAAGGCAAAAGATAAAAGAAAATAAAACCCTCCCTGTGGACAGATACGATATGCATTAACTTGTCCCTATTAGTTTTAATGAAATTAAAACAGCTAAATGAAAAGTCTTAGAAAACAGAGAAGAGCAATATAAAAGATGCTTGCCTTCAGTCCATTCAAATCAAGTTACTGCCCACATTGGATGTGCATTAACTCAGCCAAAAATAACTGTGAGATTGCTTGGACTGAGCCTGTGCAAAGCAGGCTCAACTGAACTATCACTTTATTACTGTTTGATGCATGAGTTTGTGCTCACAAAAAATCATGACTTCAGTACCAAGCCTGCAATGGCATTTTTCACACTTAAAGAAAAAGCCTCTTGCACAAAATTGATTTCAGTAAAAATTCTCAGGATGAGATACAAGGAGAATGTTTCAAAACCCAGCTACAAAGGGAAAAAGAGCTCCCTTCCTCTAAAAATGTTACCAAAAAATCCAGTTTGTCACAGGCATGCTGTGTTACTGCCCCGGATTAGAGCATCTGACAAAATAAACAGCAATCTCATTTCATCTGCTTATGAAACTATGAGGTCTAGATCATGACTTCATAAGAAAAATGGGCCTCGAATGTAGGAGCCTATGCTTTCCCTACACCCATTTAAAGAGAAAACAATATGTGCAATAAGATCTGTATTGAAAAAAATTCCAAACTCAGACCCATGCTCAAGGTGCCACTGGAGAAGACAGCTCCAGAGCACCTCCTCATATCTGGACCATTCCTAGTGCCAGGACCCAGAGTGAGGTGTTATCAGCCTCAACCCAGCCTTGCTTCAGTAAGTGAACAGAAGCATCTGCCTGTAAGGGTATGGCCACGGCAAGAAAATTATAGACTCATAGAAGCATTGAGGTTGGAAATGACCTTTAAGATCATGACGTCCAAACATTAACCCGACACTGCCAGGTCCACCACTAGACCATGTTCCTAAGCGCCACATCTACATTTCTTTTGAACACCTCCAGGGATGGTGACTCCACCACTTCCCTGGGCAACCTGTTCTAATGCTTGACAACCCTGGAAAGTGCACCCACTGCTCGCGTAGACATACCTCTGCAGGTGGCCAGGGCGCTGACAACTGTACACGGGTGCTGATGCAAAGAGGCACTGCAGTGAGTTGTCTGGTATGTTCGAGAAGCTGCCCCTGAATTCGTGCGGGGAAAACCCGGCACCTGGCTATATTTTAACTGAAAAGTCTATGGTTCACAGAACGGAATCAATCAGTCTGAGGCCTCAGAGAAAACACTGCTGTTTCTTTTTATCTGTGGGTTTGATCCTATAAGGTGCAGACATCTTTATCTTCCCAGCGATTGTGGTGGCAGCTGGGAAACTCAGCACCTTGCAGAGCTGGGCTGGCGGGTATAGGATGGTCCACTAACAAAAGCAAAGCTGGGCAGCAGCCCTTAACTGGGCAACCCAGTTGGTTTCGACATCCTTCTTTTTTTCACTGCTCTTTTCTCACTCATAAAAAGTCATCTGAAGGTACATGAATTTATCATATTCACATAACTCTGCCTAAAAAATGTAGAGCCACATAACGCAAGTAAAACATTTACTGAGAACTGACTAGCGCTGATTTGGATGAATCACAATTCTTAACATACTTCACAGGAATATTTATGAGAATGCAATAACGGTAGCATCCAGCATTCAATGTGCATTCTTGAAACATCTGAGTTATAGTACTTAAAGAGATTACAAGGTAGAGTAAAAAGGTATTAGACTGGAACATAAAGTTTTCTTTTATTTATAGAAGCCAATTTTATTTTACAGGAAAATACGGAATAAATCAGCTCTAACACTAGTGCAATTTCTTATTTCCAGCACTAAAACACCTCTGCAATAATGAAAATTCAGTGAAGAATATTAACAGAAAAACTCATTTTGGTGTTCAGGTGCTCAGTTCTCCTTTCAGTAAGAAGAAGCATTTTTCTGTCCACATCTTCCCCAAATTTCAATGCATCCTTTTCAATCTATTTGTTACTTGTTTTGACAGTTAGAGTGTATACTGTTGAGAAAGGTACTGTAGACAAAAGTCCAGGCAAAAGAGAGAATGAATAGCAAAATTTGGTGCCAAAATTACTTTATCTTGTAAACAAAATGACAAGGCATTTAGAATGAGGTTGAGTATCATCAAAGTAAAGAGCAAATACCTAGCAGTCCATTTATTTTCCCTTTCTTCTTATCAGAAATAACTACTGTTTTAAAATCCCTTCCTGAAGACCTATCATCTCTAGAAAAGATCAACAGAAATAATCACATCCTTCAAAATTGTTAAGAAGTTAAACTGTACAAATTAAATTTTCCCCATTTTGTGTGGCAAAAACTGTCAATCATATAAGATCCAGCAAACAACTCTCTGACTAAAAGAGAGAAGTAGATTTTTTTTTTTTTTTTCCCCAAAGAGAAAGCAGAAAAAAAACTCACAGCAGATTCTATGTAAAATATAGACATTAGGATCTGGGAGAATTTAAAAGATGCTGTGGTTGAGTTTCAGATTTGCTGTAACTCTTTCTTTTACTGCAGTTTATAGAAATATTAAAGCAGACACTCAGCACAAAACCCTTTTCATAATTCCCTATCTGCAGGGTAAGTTTGACATTTTTCCTCAAATAAAGCCTCTACACCATATTTCTTTTCTATTAACTAGGGCACTGAAACCTGAAATAAAAACTACTGAATAAATTATAGATACCGTGCTATTTTTTTAACATTCAGATCATCTTTTGCCTGGTAAAAAGAAGACCCAGTAAGGACTAAACCACTGGTGGCAGGTTTGGGTTTTTTTTTTGGGGGGGGCTAACATTCCCAGCTCCCCAAAATAACACAGAATTAGTTTGGCAAATTTAGTCTTGCTTTATTCACAGGATCCAGGTGGAGCTGTCTACTGATACCTTGTCAGATACATCCAAGCAGCATTAAGGGTTTGGCCCACTGCAATGCTGCACAGCCCTTCCTGGCACATTCCTCTTAATCTCATTCATGCAGTCAGCATTTCTAGTAAATTTAATATGAAGTGTCAAGGCTGACATTTAAAGTTCCCTAAACAATTCTTTTTTCCCCTCAACACAAGCATTTAATCTCTGTTGAGGAAAAAAGTGTTATCTGGAGCAGTTTATCATGATGTCGGTAGGCTATTAAAGGAAAAACTGAAATGAAGTTGTAAAGCAGAATGAGATAGAAGGCTTAATTTGGGGATTTCCTTGTTCTTTATATCCTACTATATGTTTCATATTCAAGGAAAATACCTTCTTCCCCATGAAGCAATAGAACTAAAAAAAAAAAGAATATAACTATAAGAAAAAATATAGTCATGAAGCAGAGAGAAATTAAAGACTGGCACCGAAGTGAACATGAGCTATTGGAAGAGAAAAAAGGATAGAGGATTTTTTTTTTTTTTTAATAAAACCCCATGCATTTAAGTTTAAAGTGTAATTAAACAGAAGGCTGGCTGGCAATGTCATACATATAAGATGTCAAATAAGCATTGCACGATGGTAAAGTGTTTTGGCTTAGTCAAGCTGTTGGATGAAATAAAGGTGGAATGTCCCAACTCTTAACATCACCAGAAATGAAGACATATCTGAATTGGCAATACCACTAGGAATAAAGTCACTCAGATGCTTACCCTTCCAGAGGCTAACCTAATCATCTACCACACTTATTTCCTAGCTAAATGTCTGATATTATGTTACAACACTGCCTGTGTTGTCCAGAACTCCTGATTTAATGATGTTAAATATTTTCATGCCTTGAAGCAATAAACAAACTCAAGTAAATGCATTAAAAAAGATACTAAAAAAAAGTTTTTGAAAAGAGAAAAAAAAATTCAATTGCAAGCAAATGCACGTTGACTCCAGCTTACTTAGACACCTCAGTGTCCAGCTAAGTAAGCAGCCTCATGGTCCATCTCCCACTGCCAACCACCTTGCCCCTCTGCAGCGGAATGTGGGGCAAGTCCAGGTGCTAACTCAGCTCACTTGAGGTCCCAACTGAGCTCCAGCAGTGACGTTCTGTGCTGAACACAAACGGGGTCAGAGCCGTGAAACTTCAGAGTACCTAAACCGGGGGCATGACATAGCTGCAAAAGAAAATACTTTCCACACTGGAGCTTGAAGGCATTTTAGTATGCTTTAGTTAGAGAACATGGTCCCCGCATCCAAGAATGTCCTCATTTGGAGAAGGAAACCAGCAGGATTCAATACCTAGTGCAGAAGCATCAGTCTCACAAGAGCTGACCACACAACTGCTGCTGCAACAAGGCTGCAGGTTGACCTTCGGCTGGCCAGTCTGTATGGGAAACCGATGAGTGAACGGTCCAAGCCCTGAAACCCCACACACAAACACAGAGGTTATGAAGTTTCCTTCAGGAAGGAGGAAATTTTTAGCCATCAGGCCACTATTTGATCAGCATATTTTCTTTTACAGCATGTCTGGTTGGTCCAGAATTTATTTATACAGGAGTCCAACACATAAATGCCATGAGTTTCACATAAATTTGTAATAAATCAGCTAACGGTGCAATGTAGGATAATGATTAACTGAAAAGCTGAAATAATAGGACTTAATAAATGATCATGTTAGGGCAGAAAAAAGCCACTTTCTTTTCAAACATAAAGGACTATGTATGAGCCCTCACAGACAGTAACAGAAACATCAGGTTTGTTGTCTGGCAGCTGGAACTGTTCCACACTATGTGGAACTAACGGTTTTCCAAAAACAAACAGTTGCTGTGACCTTGAGAAACAAATATGTAGCTTCTGAGAGTGGTAAAAAAGTCCTTAACTTTTCAGGGTTCTTCTATCTAATTCAGTAATGAACTTCTAGTGCCTTTCAAGGGAAAAATGTAACATAAAAATCAATACCGAGTTGCAGAAATTCTTGGTACCTTTCCCATTATTGATTAAACTCTTTTTAGAATTTAAGGCAATGAAATATTTATTATTTTTTCAAACTTTTTTTCTTGAAAAATTCTTAGTCTAGTTTTTCCATCCTGTCCTTACATTTACAGGTTTCGCTTTGCTTCAGGCAGTCTATATTTCAAAGAGTCTGTGATGTGAGATACACACCAAGATTTTCCCTACTTAAATTTGTTCTATCGATTTTGCTAAGTCTCCTAAAAGGACAGTCGTTTAAAAGACTGCTGAACTGGATCTGCATATTCAGTGTTCTCATTCAAGAAGGAACCCAGACCTTTTGCCCCTACTGGGGAGAAGGATTAATCGTGCAACTTGTTCCAAGTTGATTTCTTATTCTGGAAACACACCTCTACTTCTTTCTCATCAAAAGAAGCGTGGCCAGCAGATCGAGAGAGGTGATTCTGCCCCTCTAATCTGCCCTGGTGAGACCCCACCTGGATCTGTGGGGTCTGCTTCCAGCTCTGGAGCCGCCAACACAAGAAGGATGTGGACCTGTTGGAGCGGGTCCAGAGAAGGGCCACGAAAATGACCAGGGGCTGGAGCATCTCCCCTGTGAGGACAGGCTGAGACAGTTGGGGTTGTTCAGCCTGGAGAAGAGAAGGCTCCGGGGGAGACCTTATAGCGGCCTTCCAGTATCCAGGAATGCTGGGAAGGGACTGTTCACAAGGGCACATAGAGATAGGACAAGGGGCAAAGGTTTTAAGCTGGAAAAGGGTAGATTTAGGTTGCACATTAGGAAAAAGTTCTCTAATATGAGGGTGGTGGATCACTGGAACAGGCTGCCCAGAGAGGTAGTGGAAGCCCCATCTCTGGAGACATTCAAGGTCAGGCTTGATGGGGCTCTGAGCAACCTGACCTAGTTAGAGATGTCTCTGCTTATTGTAGGGGGGTTGGACTAGATGGCCGTTGGGGGTCCCTTCCAGCCCAATACATTCTATGATTCTATGATAACATTAAAACACAGTTAAACACCTTTTCTTAATGGAGACACTTCTCTGGGTCAGACCTATTCCATCCAGCACTTTGTCCTGGGTATTTTTTTTAATTGCATTTGCCTGTCCTGAAAAGACAAAGAAGAAACGGACGGTCAGTGGCAACTAAAATCCCTTCCTGTCCTTCAACTAAAAGATGTGAAAACACAAGAGGAAATACAACAAAAGAAATTACTAGACAACTTTTTATTTACAAATATTTACTCATCTTAAATCATGTTTCAATTATAAATATAATAGCGATAAACTATTCCTTCATTGTTTTTTTTTATGAGACTTTTAAGCTATCAAATGGCAAGATGCATCAACAGTTTTGTTTAGTTGCAAATCAAGGTGCCCCATATTCACAACTCATAAAGACTTATTATGGTAACTGCTCTAATTTTTATAATTCACCTTTTAAAAACTTACATAAAAATCAGCTGCAGTAGACAAAAAAACACTGAGAGCACAGGCTATGTTTTGCACTTTGCATATTCATTTTTGGATTTGTATGAAACAGTATCAAAGATCCGTACCAATTTCAAACGAGAGGTTCCACATTTACTGCTGTCCCAGCATACCAAGCTATACACTCCGTGCAATTTCAAACGGAGATGCGGTAGCAGATACCAGCAAATTGATGCTTTTGCTTCAAACTCCAGTTTCATTGCATAGAAAGGATGCAGCTGTGTTTCAGTGGTAGGTGAAAGGATCTTACAAATTGTCTGGAAAGCATTGATGTATCTTACAAAATTCAAAGGCAATAGCTTTCCTTTTCTTAAAATCAAAGTACAAATCCTTCCTCACTGTATTTAAGTACATAGCAAGCATTGAAATAAATGCTGCTCTAAGATGGGTTGAATATTTTCCCTGTGCGAGTTAATATAAGAACAAAAGCAGAATTTATGGCAACTGTTTGAGGCTTGTGCTCAGGAAGGAACAGGGTAAATCACACGTGCACTGCTGTTGTGAGAGGTCTATGTCAGGCAGAAAAGGGTGACTGGAGCAGGGGACTGACTGCTGTTGCTTCATTTCATTGTCATCACATCGTCGTCATCTCTCAACAGCAGCCCTCAACTTCGCTCCACCAACACTCGTAAAGCAGAAGGTGGAATGGGGCCCGCACCAGCCAGTGAAACCCCCCAACCTGCTCTCCACAGCCTCACCAAGTCTGTAGGATGACTGGGAAAGTGTTGCCGTGCAGTGGGAAGTGCCACCAGAGTCAGCCATGGTCAGCGGCACTGTGTGAACGTCACTTGGCTGATTTTAAATGACTCATCATGGCGTGGAATAGCAACGTTCTCATCAAAAAGTGTTTCTTGCCAGCAATTAAGTTCTGGGGCTTTAACTGTCTTTGGGGGTGTTTTACATAAGCATTGCTCATCAGCCCCATCAGGAACAGCAGAAACATAATGAAGGTTATTTTGAAACTAAAATGATCATGGAAGGAAACAAGCACTCTGGCTCAAAACTTAATCTGCAGCTGATGGGTCATCACAGTTAGTATGTAATAGATCCGTGATACAATATAAATAATATGAGTCCCACCATCCAATCTGGAAAGAACAATAATTACAAGAATTTTACATATTCATCCACGTACTCACATTTTTACTTTAAAATAGTCTGTGAACTTCTTGCATTCTAATAATGAGGCACCTTATTCACTGTTCTGTCCCCCCTCCCGAAAAAAATATCAAACTGCAATTATTCATCATGTTACAGATTAAATCCTAGACAGCAGGAAATACCATCTAATTAAAAAATAGGGAGTCAAGAAAATGAAAATCAACTATTTCACATATTACGACTGTATGAAGCACTATAGTGTAAGTTTCTCTTTTAACATCTCACGAAGGAAGGTAATGGAAAAATAATTAACTTCAAGTAGAATAGTCCTGATGTACTCACATTACTCTATATCATAGAAAAATAAAAGGTACATAGAAATAAAGAGAAGATAAGCCCTACTAGACCCAGCAGACCTTTATCTAAGAGTTGTTTTTCAAAGTACAGTTGGCAGACAAATATGCTGCCAAGTCCAACAGCACAAACACTGCATGATTTGAAAAATAGAATAATTTTTATCTTCTTGAGCTTAAGAAAAGGTGAAAACCAGAAGCTTTAAAATCTGTATATATAGAAACATACTAGCAAGTAATAATTTTAATCCAGAACTCTGGATTAAAAGAGACATAAATAAAAATAAATTATTTTAATACAAGTTTCACTGTGAAACTTGTATTAAAATAATTAAAGTTAACAATGACAATCCCATTAGGTGGAAAAGTGATCCCTAGGGAGGGAGAAAGTGGAAAAGCAAAGAACCGATGGCCAGACAACGTGCTGTAGTCCCCTGGAGGAAGGAGATAAATCCTGTATATTGCCCGTGCCCCTTAGGCTATATGCCTACCTCCATTTGGTAAATATACTGTCCCTGGGGCAGTGACGAGACATCAGGACTTTCCTTACCAGTTAAAAATCTAATAGCAACAGAGAGGTTGGTGGCAGTGAAAAACATCCACCCCTGCCCCACTGGGATGAGTGATTTCCTAATGAAGAGCTTTACCTTTCACCCCAGAATCACGTCTGTCTCCTTGAAACCCGCTTTGAGTAATAGCTGTAAATAATTAAATGCCACTGGCTGTAAATCATTTATTGACCATCTAGGAGTGCCACCAGAGCTTTTCCTGATTCTTGAATAAAGAGCAGCAGAGTCTCATATTGCCAAATGGATGGGCAGTAGTCTGGAAAAAAACGTGTGCATGCGGTGAAGGAGTGTGGCAGAACAGAGAAGAAGTTCGTCTTTAATATAATACTGGATATAGGAATATCCAGATAATACTGGATCCTGACTATATAAGGGAACAAAAAGAAGCAGGCTGACAATTCTGTTTGAGTGAGTTTCGTGACCTTTTCCAGACATACCCTCAGTAATGGCACTTTAGCTCCGGCTGGAGCTAATCCTGCAAAATCTGATCTTCACATGTCAAACTGCCCAGAATAAATCCCTTTTTGCCTGACAAAATCTCTTTCCTGGGGAGAGCAATGAACAGCACCTGTGGCAAAAGGCCAAGATATTTTTTTTCTTATTTCTCAGAAACCATCAAACTCCTTTATCTGCAAAGACAAACACAGAAAAACAGCAGGGAGGAAGGCTAGACCACATAAAAACATTTCTATTTGTCCTTTCTCCTGCCAATGGGGCACAGGAGGGAAGACGAACAGATCTGGGATAAGAGGTGGAAGATATCCCCTTGGACTGGCTGGAGGTTTTTTTGATCATTCTTGAGATTGGCTGCCTGCAGGGGAGAACAAGGTCTGGGCTGGAGGGCCAGCTCGCACTGTGCCTGGGTAGCCTGGAGCCCCTACGCTCCCCACTGCCGCTGGGTGGGGGTGGCTGCCTGCCCTCTCACACCCACCCTCTCCCCCTACACCTTCGGGGCAGAGAGGGCTGGTAGGTTACTCTGACACAGAACTACCTGCATTAAGTTATGCTCTTCGCTTAGAAATAAGTGGTGCCCGTCATGCATGAAGTGTGCATTAACCAGGAAGCATTAAAAAGGGACTGTTAAACGGGGCGTTTTAAAGGAGGAGCTACTTCTTACTTCCCTCTACTGTGTATGTAAAGAAACCAGGTGCAACACTATAGCTGTGACCCCACCAGCACGAGAGGAGCCGTCACTAGGGCTGGCAACGGCCAGGACATCATTACCCCCTGCTCGCCAGCTTCTGCCTGCCCTATCAGTGACATGCCACAGGTCAGCAGGGTTTTAAGACTAATGGACACGTATGACAACTCCCTGGTTAGCTGGCAGCGTGCGCGCTTCCTGGAGCAGCGTCAGACAACCTCCGTCATGTTATGCCAAGGGACGCGACCGATGGCTAAACCTGCAAAGAGTTACCATTGGTATTTAGTCTGAGCTGAAGTCAGAGCGCACTTGCCGAAAAAAGTCTTTTGTGAAATTTTAGTGTGCTTGGCCATCACCACCCGCTCATAGATTAACCTAAAAATTTTGCAAATTATGCAGCTTTGACAGCCTCAATGTCACGGAGCCAGGCCAGCACACAGCCTGCCTTATGCTGCAGCTGTGGCTTTTGGGGCAGATTGAGGGGAAAACAGAGGGTCTCCCGAGCTGAATGCACAGAGGGCTGCAGCCATGGTTGCAGAGCCAAGTAATGTCTATGGAAAAAGGAGGGAACATAATAAAAGATGTAAGTCCTCTTGATATAAAAGTTACAGCTCTACTTGTGGAGGAGCCAGGAGAAAGAGGGTTCAAGCACACACGATGTAGGAGATCTTCTCTCACTCTGTTTTTGCACAGGTGGTTCAGACAATGGAAGGAAACATAATCCGAAAGAAAAGAAAAATTGTTGAACATTACCCACAGGAGCCTTGCTTGTCAAAATATGGAAGGAAACCTCAGAAAATCCAGCTTCATTTTGCCAGAAAGCTGTAATTTGTAGTTAGTTAAGTGAGAACAGGGAAAACAAGGTGATGGGTCTGAAAATGGTCCAGAAGGGAGGAGAGAGGGAAGGGAAAGTGGAAGTGATGAAAGCACCACCTCCACTTTCAAGCTGTTAATGATATCCAGCTGTTTTTCACCACCGAGGACTTTACTTTCCTCCCTCTGAACGTTAAGGTAATGCATCCTATGAAACAGGAAAGGGTTTGAAGTGATTAATACCCACTCTTATGCAGAAAGCTTTTGGCATGGTGTTTCTATTCTCCGTCTCACTCCATTAGTAAAGCAGCAGAGAAAGCCATGTTGAGTAGTGTTACACAATTAATGCAATTTACACACTGGCATTTTCCATTAAGGTCCTATTGCCAGGATTTAATCATAAAACTTAGTGGTCTCCTTTTATATACTGAAATAAATTTCAATTAAAACTTTTGTAGTGTTTCAAGTCAACATCCTTTACACAATTTACTTGATAAATTTAATAAACGTGAACAGTACTCTGGACTTTTAAAATTGACTTTATTTTTGTCAAGAACTCTAGCAGGTTTCTAAATGTCGCCTGGGCAAAGCTGACTTGATGTGAATGGCTGAGTGGGAGCTGTCCTCGGCTGCCATCCTGGTTAAGGGCTCAGTCTGTGATCAAGCTACGGGTGTCTGTCACTCTGTTGTTTGACAGTGACAGCCCTGAGCGAAAGCATCCCAGACTCCTGGTGTGACCCTGGGGGAATTACCAAGCACTATCATGAGCATGGTGTCTTGCTGTCTTTGAAGGTCCAGAATTAATCCTCAAAGTCCCTGAAGTCCTCCCAAAAGCACCATCTTGCACTGCACATCAAGCACGAGTTTAGGGCAAGCTGCTGGTCCCACCGCTGTGATGCCCAAACACGAAGCGGTGGGGAAGGCGGCCCCTGCGGGCGCGTCAGGGAGGCAGTTCATACCCTGCCTGCCGGCTGCTTCCCACGGCATCTGCCGCCTCCTGCCGCTCTCCGCAAGGTTGGGTGTCAGCCCAAGCCAAGAGAGACGGTCACTCATAGCCTGTCATCTCTGCCGGGGTGCTGAAACCGTGTGGCTTCAGCCAACGTGCTCGGTTTTTAGGGGAAGCAAGGAGAACCCCACACTGTTAGATGTAACAAATACACTGAAGTGAGAATCTTTTTACTGCCTTGCGGCTGGCTGGAGCTGGCGGAGCTGGCATGTTTGGCTTGCCGTGGTACTACATGGGGGGAAGCATGATTTTGCCTCCCAGGGCTGGCTCCATGCTCCCAGGGCACTTGCACTCAATCAGGGTGATGGGATGAAGCCAAGAAGGCTTGCTGGTCTTGACAGGTTAAGAGCTAGGCTTAAATTTACACACAACTGCAGACATAGCAAACAAGATGATATCATTCATAACTAACCAGGGGTAAGAGACCCTGCCCTTTTTCTTCTCTATGCAGATAAACAATATGGTATTTAAAAAAAAAAAAAGGAAATACAGCAGAATAATGAATAACTGAGTGACATTTCCCACGCTGCAATGGTCCAGCACAACTATTAAGAAAAGGGTTACTCTTATTTTGAGTCATTTAAACACATAGGGTGTGCCCACAACAAAACAGCCAGTGAATGAAGAGAAGAAAAATAAAGGAAAAAAGACGACTGAATGGGATCCAGCACGCCAGGTTGTTACCCGACTGATTCAGCCACAGGTTACCGACAGAAGACCGGTGTCCATGGCAGTTGTTCACCCACTTACTGACGGTGGGGTTAGAAACTCCTTGGGTATCTACCAGACAAGTAGCTACGCAAGGACATAGTGTAATCTCAGTAGACATCTTAATGCCCAAAGAGATGGTCCCAGTTTAATTGTCAACAAGAATCTGCTTCCGTATGCACTGCACGAGGGCAAGAGCGTAAGTCTTAGTCTGCTGCCCATGCATGGCTTGTTTTGTGAATAAACAAAGGGCCTCTGTTTGTCATACTGCCAAGTGAGCACCTTCAATTATAATTGAATTTAGCTTTCCTGAGAAATTAACAGAGTCAACAAGTGTCTTTTTAAAAATTATACACAGATGGTGCTTTTCAGCAAAGGCAAAATATGATTAACAAAGCTCACTTGTTCAGAAAAATACAATTTATGCTTTAAAACTTTTGATCAATCAAAAGCTTCAGATTTAAAACAGACCTTACCACAACCATATAGAAGTTTATAAAAAAACTACATAATCATTTACAATTTTCTCTTAAGTCACTTGTGGCATTAACTTAATGCTAACCTAGGTGGCACTAGCAAATGATGAAAACACCAAAGAAGCAAAAGGAATGCATGTTTGTTGAAAATGAACATAATAAATATCTGTGCAAATGGCTTTTGAGTACAAAACATACCTTGCTCAAATAGTAGCAGTCCCACACATAGGGCCAGCCGTATCTAGTTACTCAACTGATCAAACACAAGTTTCATTCTTACAGTTAGGACCACTTTTCTTTAACATCTGCTCTGGTAGGAAAATGACAGTGGTGACAAATTTGGGCTTTTGTTCTTTGGAACATTTCCACTGTATGGGATGTTAGCAAAGATTAATCTAAGTAACAAAGGGGACTGGAGGAATCGATCTTGCCTGTGCACGTATCCAAATGAAGTGATACCATCACTGGCAGCTTTTTTTTTTTTTTAAACTCTTACCATTAATTCCTTTCTCATACACTTTAGAAGTTTGTCTTCACTGAAGAAAGATTACTTTTGAATAGACTGTATTTATTTTACTTGGTTTAAATTAGAAGTATTATGTGACTTGCCCTGAAAAATGAGCTATTAAAATTGCTCTGGTAAAAGTCTGGTTTAGTTCAAGCACAAGATGCCAAAGCTACGTCTGCAGAAGGATTTCTTAATGCAGAGAAATAAGATATCAGTAAATCAATTTTGCTGTGGTAATACAGAGATTTTTAGATCAGTCCCTACCTAAAATGTCAATAAAGCCAGTGAAAGCACTGCATTGCCATTATGTCTGATGTCTGTGGGTGCTAAGATATCAACCAAGCAAAGTATCCTTATACCCATGGGTAGCTCAATGGGGCCAGCAAAGGGTTACAGTGTGGGCCTGACTTCAGCACTGGAGTTGTGATGGAGAGGGAGCATTTGAATTTATACAAATGAAAGTATACAGTGCATGAAATAACTTTTTTTTTTTCCTCCTCTCCTAAATGCTGCTTTCCAGAAGCAGCACTCTGTTCTTGTCATGGTAGAAGCCAGATCCATAAAAAACCCCATAAAACCCCCTAAGTTACTACCCTGAATCCCAACAAACACCCAGTGTGTGGACTTCAGCATAACTCTTATTTAGCTCATCCCTCTGTACAGTGTTTCTTTTGAACTGTAGCTACATGGCCATCTGTCGAGAGGGAGGATTAGCTCTATAAAGGTGGGTAAGGAGTATATGCTCTGAAGAGTGTATCTTTAAAGTATGACAGTGCCTGGCATCTAGATGCATGATCACATGTGTCCTAAGACTGTCAGACATTGTCTCACTACAGTAGCAGGGCAAGGGGACTGATGGAGAAACCCAGCTTATTGCTACTGTTCTGATACAGGAATGCTGTTTACTGACACCAAGTCCAGGCTCAAAGTGACAGAATAGATATGCAAATCCAAAATAATGAACCAACAAGTGTTAGCAGCTTTCTGAACTGGTGTAAAGTGTTTGTGGGTTTTTTCAGGCCCAGAGAAGAGAGAGAGAGAGAGGTACCTTGGAGATGCCTGTGCAAAAGTTGCAGCTCAGTGTAACTTCAAGCACCACAATAGTAAGAACCCATGTCTTATGCACAAAAAATCCTTTAACTTCAAAATAAAACTAAAAACCAACCAAACAAAACAAGCAAACCAGAAAAAAAAAAGCAAACCAAAAAACCCCCCACCAAACCAAAAACGAGGCATGGATATTACCTACATCTGTTTTCTTCACTACGGAACATCAGTTCATTTCAAAGTCTAGTCAGTGTCCAATATTAAATATCCATAGAGAGAAAGAAATTACCTAATTATACTTTAATGGCTACTTTGTGCATATGGACTATTAGGTCCACGTGTAACTTCAGTACCGGAACTTCATGACTTTTAGGTGAACATTCATAGCGTTAACAATCTTAGAGGAATTCCTGTAAACAGGAATTACCACACCTCTTGTTTTTTATTTTATTATGAAAGAGCTTGCTGTCTTTCCTCATATGTGTTTAGTGCTACACATTTACTTCAAACTAGTCTGGCCATACTGATCTACAGTGTGTAAATAAATGAACTGCTCATCTGCTGATATTATCTTTGTTTCTATTGTAAGGTAGTACAGCTGTGACTCATGTTTTTGCATAAATATTTAAATTACAATTTCAACATTTTCATTTGGAGAATGCTGTACCAAATGCTGCTGTGATAGCTTCAACAGATGCTACTTTGAAAGGCAAGTGGGAATAACTTATTTTTTTCTTTTTAAATGAAACTATAACAAAATCTTCCAACAATTTCAGATACTCAAGGATATTCTGTAAACCAGTATCATCCTACTGTTATGACCTTCAACCATCCCGTTACATTGTTCTACTACTGTGTTACACTGGTTTCTAAACTGCTAAAATTCTGGTATGTTTTTTCTACCTTTCCTAAGTGCCTACCTCACACAGCAAATAATGCAGGTATGGCTTTATATTCCAACATACAGCATGCCTCATTTGCACATCAACTGGGACTTGGTATTTCACATACTCACAAATAAACAAATAACTTATTTCAAGATTAGCAAATAAAATCTTTCAGCACTATTACATGTTTAATTAATTAAATATGAATTTTACTTAACATTAAGAAGTTCGACAAACCTTGCATTTTAGACACTTGTTTGTTGGCATAATATCAGCAGTCAAACAAAAAGACTGGTAACAGCCAAAGTAGGTGATCGCATGATCCAAAATCTGTTGCTGGGTAAGACAGCCCGTGACAACTCTTGAGTGGGTAGTTTGTCAGTGAGCTGAAATGCAAACCAAGGTAAGGTACAATTTGTTTAAGGCTTTTGTATTAGGGGGTCACATAACAGAGGCATCGTGTTGCACATGAAGCGGTTCGCACCTTGTTGTAGACTAAGTAGAGTCCAAATAAGAATAGCTTGCATTGGGTATACAAACCTGTTTCCTGGGGGGAGTGTCTTAAATACGTGTCTTGAAGTTGAACTGAGACACAATAATCATTATTTAGAGAGCAATATTATAGTTACCATCTTTTATTTTGCTTCACGATGAAGACAGGGTTCTTGCACTGTCTACACTTAGCCTGTACCCAGGGCTTAACTGTAACAGTCACTCTATCACCCGACGACCCCTCACCAGCCAGGGAGGGAAAAGGAGAACAGACTCATGGGTGGAAGTGAAACAGATTTAATGAAAACACCACCACTGCCAACAGAGATACACAGAGTTATACTCAGCCAAATGAATATGCAGCTGTCACAATCAACCCAAGAGCAGTCCTTGGGAGAAACCAGAAGAGGAACAGGAGGAATCCCACAGGAGCTCCCTTTCCTTACCCAACCTTCCCCCTTTATAATGCCCATGACATTACGGTACGGGCTACACCTGTAGCTCACTCAGGTCAGCTGCCCTGGCTGGCTTGAAACTGCTAATGGCCTGCCTGGTATGGCTGGCCTAGGATTCTGTCCCAGCCAAACCAGGACATGCATGTTCCAGATAGGTCATTCTCCTCCCTTTTCCCCTTATTCCTTAAAACAAATCCAAAAAAACTTGGAAAGTATCTGATGCTTCTCCTCTCAGCAGTGTGAGAGTTCTAGAAGCTTTTCTTCTTGTTAAAGTAGTTTTTTCTACTGAAGAATCAGTTCTTTGGAATTGTACAACTGGAGAATCAATTCTCCCTGAAAAATCGAGGTTGACAAGCAGCACCGGCACATTCATTTCCTGAAAATGCTGTCCACAAAAGACTTGGAGTTAGATTCTAATTATAAGCAGATAGAGACTGAAACCATTTACATAGTTTTTCAGGTAACCTCCCTTCATAATGGGGCAGCACTTGGCTTCAGTATTTGTGGAAGAAAGGCATGTTGATACTGAAACATGCAGGGGAGGGCACTAATATTTGTGTTATGAATCCTCTCAACTGTAAGCTGACTCCTGTTGTTGGACATGGTGTGGTAATACAGAAGGAATTTCTGTGCTCATAAGAGACCATGACAAGCAGATCATGAATCTTGAGTTCCTCTGGATCAAACAGTAAGCTCTATGGCAGGTTTTCAGTACTCTGTTCACCTGCAAGACAACGTATGCAAGAAAGACGGATAGGACTGATGTAGTCAGAAAACTAGTACAAAATAAGTAGCTGAAGTGATATACCCAAAACTCCTGAGGCTGTTTATGAAGTAGCATAGGAAATGTGGGTGTTGTTGAGCATGCTGACTAACCCATCCTGTTGCCAAAACAAATAGAAGACAACTGCATTGGCTTTAGAGCTGGGAGGGAAAATGCAACAACTGGTCGCCAAAGCTGTCCTGACTCCAAGATCTTTCCAGGTTGCACAAGACCCAAGAAGTGTATCAGGAATCTAGAGCTGCTGGATCTTCAGTTCTCGGAGTGCTCTAGCCCTGCGGAAATAAAAAGTAGTGAAGCAGCAGATCCTTCCACCTGAAGAGAATGTGCCTTCAAGGATAGTCAGAGAAGAACCCCCAGCCCATGGATTTAAAGAAAAACCACCACAGGCAAAAGGAAGCGACTCCAAAGCTGATGTCTTCCCATCATAAAAATTTAAGGATCCCATATTTTTAGGTTTTGCTAACTACAATTTAACTGTGGAAGAATGTTATCCCATGCTTGAGATTTGGGCTGCTTTGTATCATCTGGTTGTACAATTCCCTGTGAAAAACTGGGTATTAGACTAAAGCAATTGGCAGTCTGAAAAACAGTCATCCTGCTTAAACTCTCACTGCAACTGCTTAAATGATTATCTCTCAAAACTAAAACAAGTAAGATAATAAGCCCACACATTAGGGCTGACTCTTCCAAAACAAATACATACATAGGATAACATAGTAATAACTCCAGTTGAATAATTTTGAAATAAACAGTGGGTTAAAACTGCTTCATACAAAGAGAACTGGTTTTATCCAAATAAACTAGCATTTCATTTTCCCTGGCCTTCGTTATCAGCTGGCTCAAGCCTTCAGCCTGTGCTGGGGACAAGCTGTGCCTGCCCTCATCACAGAATCACAGACCGGCTGAGGCAGAAGGGCACCTCTGATTGGCTGGTCCAAACCCCTGCTCAGAGCAGGGTCAGCTCTGAGACGAGGACCATGTCCCATCAGGTTTAGAGTATCTTGAAGGATGGAGGCTCCACAACCTTTCTGAGCAACCTGCTCCTGTGTGACCACCCTCAGGGTAAAAAAAAATGTTTTCTTTTGTTTGAACGGAATTTCCTGTGTCTGAGCCTGTGCCCAGTTTCCTCTCCTCTTGTCACCGGGCACCACTGAGAAAGATCTGGGTCCATGGCCTTTACTCCCCACATCAGGGATTTGCACCTGAGCTTTCTGCAAGCTGAGCAGTCCCAGACCTCTTTGATTCTCCCCTATGAGAGATGCCCGAACGTTTTAACTATCTTCATGGCCTATCACAGGACTCACTCTGGTATGTCCATGTCTCTCACGCTGGCGAGCCCAGAGCTGGACCCAGCACTGCAGATGTGCCTCACTGGGGCTGACAGAGAGGAAGGATCACCTCCCTTGACCTGCTGGTGCTGCTCTGCCTGATGCAGCCCTGGGTGCTGTTGGCCACCTTTGTTGCAATTGCTGCCTCACGTTCAACTCGGTGTCCACCAGGACCTTCTCTGCAAAGCTGCTTCCCAGTCAGTGGGCTGGCCCCCAGCATGTCCCAGTGCCTAGGGTTGTTCCTCCTAGAGGCAGGACTTGGCACTTCCCCTGGCTGAACTTCACTAGGTTCCCATCAACCCATTTCTCCAGCCTGCCGATGTCCCTCTGGACAGCAGAGGAAAATCATTCCAGTAATGTTCCTGTGCCATTTTTGAGCTTTAAAGGGCTCCTGCTCATTTGCCTGCCCTTATCTCCAGGACTGATGGGTACTACCTCCATGAATGCCAGTTGATTATAATAATAAGAAAAAAAATCATATGGGCCCTGTGCTACAGCTCGTACTGGGAGAGGATGCCAATAGCTACAGATCTAGGATTCTTCAGCTGGAGAGATTACAGCTTGTTTGGATAGAGTTCAAATAATAGATTAGACTTGTATTAGCTTTTGTTGAACAAAAATTCTTTATACATATAAATTTCTGGTACTAATTACATTAACAAAGTTCTCATCTCATAATACTCCAGCTTGATGAGTCATGAACTTTGAGTGTGCTCTCGTGCAGCGCAGCTAAGGGCAAGGCTGTTAATTTTGCCACGTGAAGGGAAGACACTAGGCTCTCACAAGCAGAGGGAGGAGTCTGATATTGAGTAATAACACGTTACCTACGATTTCTGTGCTGACACAGTATTTAAATGCCTTTTTTTGTTGTTGTTGGTTTGTTTCTGACTGTCACAACCAGTTTCAATACAGAGAACTGGAGATTTTGTTTAAGGCTACGGATGAAGGCTATATCCTTGGTGCAGTACTGGGTGCACAGAATACAACTGGGAGCTCCACGGAGACAGAACAGACAAGAATCTGGCAGGCACACTCTGTACATGCACCCTCTGCATATACACCTACCCCCACGCTGCTTTCTTAAAATAACAGAAATACCTCGCGCCCCTGGCTAGTGCCTCCAGCCAAGCTTTCTGTGTTTGATGGACATTTCCTCCCCCAGCTCATAGTGGCTTTTTAATCTGCGGCGATTTCCAGACCACGGGGTAAGAGCAAAACCCGTTTGGCGTATCAGCCCCTCCGAGCAATGCTGTCCGAGCCCTTGGGATCGAACTGTGTCACAACTGTGTTCCTTCCTGTCGTTTTAGTTGTGTTTCCTGCTTTTTTCCCCAAATATGGAGTGACTTGAGGAAATGGAATTTCTAATCTCGTCCTTGAAATTGAATGTATCACTGGAAAGCAGAGCGCGGTACCGCGCGTATTTGAGCCGTGTGTCCGAGCAAGCCAGAGCAGGGGTGGGGGTCACCTGCCCAGAGTGCCCTGGTGTTCAACACGCACCAGCGTGTACCAACGCCTCCTGTAAAAACCATTAATGAAAATGTGTCTGAAAGATAACGCGCAAGAACAAACTGACAGCTTCCATCGATTTATTTATGGCATTTTAATACCAAGTTAATGCATTTCTCAAGTAAGAATTTATAAATCTGGTAATTTATAGAAAAAATAAATCACAGCTTCACAAAAAGCTAACTTTCCACAGTTTGTCCCCTCCCCCCAACACGTAGTTTACAATGTATTTCAACTATGTTGGTAGAAAGTTAACAGTGGTGTGAAATTCTTTAAAAATATTTGCAACAGCAATTGAAAATAAAATCATGATTTTTACTCAGTGAAAAGTAATAGGAGTTGTGTTTCCCAGTAAAAGATAAGTCAGAAAAGCAGCAAAAATTCCCCCTCCTACTTGTTACGTGCTACCCTTCCCCCCCGCTGCATACGTCGCTGGCAAAGGCAACACTCCAATGTTACTTGTTCCCAGGCTCAGTACTTCAGTGTTTTTGGCAAGAAGACATACTCAGGAGTCCAGTGCCTGAGGCGTGCGCTGCCCTTGCCCTGCGTGCTCCAAAGGCTGCTGTTACTCCTATTCCTTGGGGTAAGGTGGGATTGGCAACAGGTCCTTGTAAAGCTAAGGAGTATAAAGATTTTTTTAGGGGTTCATGTCCATTTTGCACTCTTCACCTCTCCGATATAAACCAGAAACCCCAGAAATTTTAGTTGTTGCACCTCACATTTCAGTATTTATAGGAGATACAGGATTTGAGTCATGTTGCTCTATTTTCACCCGGGCACAAAAATCTCCCCTGCTGAATTTACACATGCAACCACAGAGAAGGAACATTTTTCATCCTAACTTCTTAATTAAAAGTCACATTTTCAAAGGTCATTGCACTTGATAATAAAAAGGCAATTAATATACATTTAATATTAAATATATTGTACAGACTTGAACTTCTGTGCAATCCACTGCTTCAGACAAACACATATTTAACACTTTTTAAAAATTAAGCTTCTAATCATAGTTTAACAAAGAAAAACAAAAACTTTGCTGAAGACTTTTTTTTAAGAAAAAAATCTTTATACAAAAAAAACCGCTCCCTTTAACTCCTAGTGCATTTAAACACATCTTCGAAATTCTCCATGTTGTTCCCACATTTAACCTCGCTATCCCTCTACGCTGATCTAACGACGCTACACAAGAACACATTTTCTCTGACCTAACCAGTAAGGCTGGCATTTGCCATGCTCTTGGTGCAAACAGGAAAGCTGAAGATACGATTATTGCCTTGCTCCTTTACCTGTGGAGGACAAAAAGTTTCAAAGATGACACAACTCAGTTGTCACTCACGTTGCCTGTCAATTCCAGTGGCCTGTTCCAGGTGCCAAAGTGTTTACTCTTCCAAGCCAGGG
The DNA here is from genome assembly GCF_034619465.1 of Leptosomus discolor. Lineage (NCBI taxonomy): Eukaryota > Metazoa > Chordata > Aves > Leptosomiformes > Leptosomidae > Leptosomus > Leptosomus discolor. The sequence continues at coordinate 91,569,132 of NC_141391.1, read as the reverse complement.
TTTTGGGCTGTCCCAGCGTGTTTTGCAACAACTTTCTGTTAAAATTATGGCCATGGAAACTGAAAGGGAGATTTTGGTCCCTGAGATACCCTAAATGAGATCAAGAACTAAAGCACTGATATTTGATTTGGAGCAGACCCTCTTTAAGGAAAGCTAAGTTAGCTTCAACTTTCAAAAGTTTAACAAATAGTCACTAAAATACCCTTAAGGAGGGTGACAGGATTTATGTAGTATTGGTTAAGAAAAGTGCATTCTACAGAGTAGTTTTAAGAGTTATCAGAGTTGCTGAGGACCACGAAGCTGTCCTGTCAATAGCATGCTGTATCAAATTTGCCTTTCCACACTAATACAAAAGCACAAGAACATGAAACATGGCATTAACCAAACCACCTATTTACTCCTGTCTCTTTAAAGGTATCGCTACAGGACTAAGTGTCTTAAATACTTTTAATGGGCAAACTGACTACGCACACCAGAAGTCAACCCCAAATTCTAAACTTTGTAATTGGTCGTTTCAACAGTACTCTATGGACCACATCAGCAACCTCTTCGTTGCCAATCTGGTGGTGATGTAGGCTACCGATAATACATCTTGAGCTAGTGTTCAAAAGGTTTGTACCATTGACGGTGTTTCAGACCAGTGGCCACTACAATAAAACATCTTTGGCAATGACAGACATATGAAAGGTAATTCACGGCAGCTGGAAGAATCGTAAGACGCCTACAAAGCTCTACAGTGCATCACTAACTTTCTACAGTGTATTGTATAAAGTACCAAAAACCCTGAAAAGTGATAGCTAAACATCTGACAGTACCTCAGAAGTCGCAGGGTTTTGTTACGCCAACTTTCTCAAACAAAGCTAGGGCTTGTGAAATTTTAGAGGATGATGTGAGATAGATATAGATAGTCCACGCAAAGGCCTCCAGTGCAGTCGGGGTTGATGGGGAAGGGAGCAGAGTAATGAAGGGCTGATGACCTAAGTTTCAGTGTACCACTGGGAGGTTACCCAAGGACTGGCAACAGACGGATTCATGAATGGATTCGGTCACACAAGTAGTATAATCACATTGGTGGTGGAATCTCTTCAGACAACAAAACAAAATGAAACAAAACAAATCAGCTGCATCCAGAGAGTCCACTAAGTAGTGTCATTTACCAGTACCTTAAACAAGAAAGAATGTGCATTAGTAACGAAGACTTTGCTCTAAAACATTAATAACACTCTATAGCACAGCCGAGCTATAACAGGAAATCAGTATAACCATCTTTTGTTTTCAATTAATGTAATTAGGTGTATCTTGTGACACCACATAAGCCAGCACTTAAGCGTGTGGGATGTGCCTATAGTAGCAGAGACCACACTATTAAGATGGGTAAATTTTTAACAAGTAGAAGAACCGAAGGAAGGCACTCTAAGCTGGTTTTTTTTTTTCTGAATACGAGTTCAGCTTTCAGAAATTTGGGAAATATTATTGCAACTAACTTGCAGAACTGCACAGTGATCCCTATATGTAAATTAGTATGGAATTTGGCAGTAACTGTCACAACACAAGGAACCAAAAAGGAAAAACAGACTTAAAAAAACCTGCAAAGGATATTTAAGCAGGAAGAATATAGTATTACTATCAGCACTGACACCTTATTCTGTGAGAATAAAGTCAAAGAACTTTATACCCCAAATGTCACATACGATCCCATACATAGCTAATCCCCCCTTTTACCTCACCCGAGGTGTGCCAATTTAAGCATGCAAAGGCATTTCTTCAAATTTGAGTAGAATAAAATAGCACTTTCAGTGAACTCCCACCCTCTCAAAAAGTAAAGCTATGGAATGTGATGAAATCTCTCAGATGTCCACTTCCAAAACTGGTGTGAAAAACTTAACAGAATCTTAGCATAAGGACACCAGTCGCTACATACAACCTGCTTTAACAGTGAAATAAACCAAAATACTGGCCCTTTCTCCCAGGCAGAGAAGAATGAAGATCATAAAATAAGGTACAAGTAATTGACCTGATTTTGACGAAATTATGAAATGAGATCAAGAAATACAGCATTGTTCTTCATATTCAGTCATCAGGTGCTGCATGAAAAGGCAGTCAGTTTAGCAGTTCTGTAAACGGGGTTTTGCCACGTTAAGTGTTCTCTGTTCTGTCACAGCAGATTTTTCCTTCGCATTTCAGTAGCTGTAAAATCATGGCCCTGCCTTACAGAGACATGTTCAACAACAGCACTGTTGCCATGCAAGACTTACTGCTGTTTCAGCACATGAAGGATGAATTCAATCCTCAGTAGATTCAATCCTCAAACCTATTATATTGATGACTGCGTAGGAGTTCCAGTGTTTCATTAAAAGATAAAATGTAACAAATTAATTAATGGAGTTCCTGTACTGAATTAGAAGGAAAGTCTGGTCAGCTAGTTCCAGATTTTAAAAGCAAAAGGATATTTACTGGAGCACATGTCTGAGGGGGAAGCAGCCCTGCTCCAATCAGCAACACAAATTCTATATATCATGCGCTACCCTACGCACAGCTGAGCAAAACTATAACCTGTGCATATCATCACTATTCATTATTCCTTTTTAGACATCATAGTTTTTTAAAACAAGCAAGAGCTGGAAATTTCTTGCAACTTCTCCTGTCCCCAAGCTTACCATGTAAATAATATATTAATATATTAGTATATAAAGTAACAACATTGGTATATATAGTAACTATATATATATATAGTAACAGCAACTATATCAATAGTTACCGTTGTCTGAAAACAAGGCCAAAGTGAGTAGAGACGAATGTGTTTTCCACTCGTGGGTCAGAAAGGCACTGACAAGCTTAGGGATGGGAGAAAAAAAGTAATTTTTTTCATGAGTTCCAGCAGTTTTATCAGTTCCAGCAAGTTTAGATATTTATATGCAGGTTACTGATTAGTTGTTTTTAAAAAGCAATAAACTCAGAATTTGCTTATCTGCCCACGTAACATTGATCTTCATATTATTTTAGGTATCCTCCTTGTGGTAAAGAACTTGACCTGGAATTAATGTTCAAGTCGCTTAGTTCAGCTTGTTAAAAATTTACCCACTTATTCACCGCTGGTTTTATTTTATTCTTCATAATCAAGACTGTTCTCATTCACAGATACATTCCAGAGTTAGTAAATCAAGGACAATCCATTTGTTTGGTTTGATTTTTGCCTAGCATTTGTTTAGTTTGATTTTAGTTCTCCTAAAAGCTCAGCCAGTCTCTTCCATGCAAGGAAAATTACAATTGAATAGTTAATTCAGGCTGAATGAGTAGAAACAAAATACAAACACATCATCACGGCAGCATGCTAGAGTCCTCAATTGTCTGTTTAATTAATGCTCCCCGCCCATCCCGCCAAAACCAAAACAAAGAAAGAAAACTAAACAACCACCCCCAAAAAGCTTACTAAGCAGCAACAATGCTATACTGTAAAATATTTTCTTTGGAATGAAATTTTGAAACACAACAACAAGAAACAAATGACATCAAACTTCTTTTTCTTACCATAAGAATATCTTAATGAAATGTCTTACTTCTGGCATAAGTAACTAACACCGTCACCCATATTAAGAACTTTCTTTTAAAATAAAACATACATTAACGGGTTGAAGATGCATCTTCATTGCCTATGCACACAAGTCCCTTTCCCCAGTTTTGCAGACAGGCTTCTTGGGGGTCTGTTCTCTTTACACAAAATGAATTCACTTATCCATCAAGATCCATGTACAAAAAGGATATTCTACAGATTTAGTAGATGAAGATTTCTAACCAGACAATAGCTCCAAGGGGACCAGAAAAATGAAAGGGGTGCACAAAGCCTTTCAAGGACAGAAGAAAAGTCTTCATTTTATTCAAACAAGATCCTCAAAATAATTTTAATCGTTAGGAGCAGAAATACAGGATAAAGGGTGGCACCTTCTTCTAACCGCAGTGCACACTGTAATGCAGCAATGCAAAACTCTGCTGGGCTGCTCCAGCCTAGATCCCTTTCATGATCGGTGTACAGCCTGCACAGCTAGTCGGAGGGAGGGGAGAGTTCAAGGTTTCATGTGCATCTAACAACTCAGAATTTCATGGCACATGAGAATGAATTCAAGAGGACATTCACTCGGTTCCCTTAGGTACCATAAGTCTAATTCACACCCTCAAACACCCGTGTGCATGAACAACAAAAAGCATCAGTCGTTTTTGCTAAAAATAAATGGAATACAAAAAACCCAAACACAAACTACTGTAGGTAGCTTTTAAAGTGATCTAGTTCAAATAATAACTAACCTGAGACGTACTTTGCTCCGATTAACATTATCATGCTACTCATAATAAAAAAACCCAAGGGCAGACTACAGAAGATACTAGTGTCACCTGATGTCATCCAGGGGAGGGTGTTTCCAGTCAAGCAAATCAAAAGAGAAATATATATATAAATTGCAATGTATGTGTTAAAAATCATATGAACAGCAAAAAGTAACAAATGTAGTGACATTTGCAGAAAAACTAAAAAAGATTATGCATAACCCCCACAATAATTCAAAACAGGCTCTCAATATAAGAGTTCAAATCCAAAGTCCACTGTTAGCACTATCTAGGTTGAGGCCATTTCTAGTATTCTTCAACCTTAAACACTCCTATAGCAGGCAGGAGACAAAGTTTCAAAGCAAGAACTAAGAAGAATAACATTTACCCCCCAGTGTCAAACCAGATAATCACTGAGGGTAAGTTTTGATAAACATATCCCTTTTCACATGGGCTGAAGAACAAGATCTAGTTTTATTTTCTGCAAGGCAGTATTTCCTATCCCTCAAAAGGAAATAAAGATACACAAGTAAGACACGCATCAAGCACTTGGGATTTTAGGATACAGAACACAGAGTTTAGACGTGCAGCTACTGAATCATGATGGACAATACTGAAGTGAATCTTGTTACTCATGCTAAGACACCTATTTCCCTTCCAAATAGCCTTGACGGAATTGTTCGTATAACCAGTGTTAAACAAAATACTTAAGCCAACATATAGGATGGTAAAAGGAAAATTTTAGCTTTAACTCTCAAGAACAAAGTAGGAGACTTTATGCAGCTTGAGGGTTGCAACTGTTGATTGTGGCAGGAGTTTACATTTTGAGGATTTGTTCCTTAGTAATTTTCATTCTAATAGTTTTTCCAACAAAAGGGAAATAGAATGAAGAAAAAGTCCATACATTATGTGTTGTAGGATGATTCACGACTAAAAATTTATCCTGAAATAGTGCTGAAATATCAATCCAAATTACAGATCATAGAAGACTGCAGGTTTTATTTAATTCAAACCTGATAGATGGAAAAAGCCCTCTACTTCAAAAGAAAGCTCTTGTTCAGTCCCTCAAAAGTGTCTGTATATTCTCTGTGTGTGAACAGTAGCTCTATGCAATTCTTCACTTTATGATAACTTCTTGCTCTTAGCCCTTGGGGGTCAAACAGATGTTGACATGGCTATCAATCCTTCCTTCCTATACAGCAAATAATAAAGGAAGTTCTAGCAAGAGAAATCACAGGATGAAAATTTTCTCCCTTGAAACATGAGGTTATACTATAAGAAAGTTTATGAAACCCCTGCATTGTCTGAGAATTGTGCTGCATCTCTTCTTCTAGGTAAGATTTTTTTCTTTTATAAACCAATGCTATCCTGCAAAACCTGCAGTTAGTCTTGATTTCATGCCTTTTTTTTTTTTTTTTCAGAGCCCTCCAAGATACTGCTTGCGCCCCCCTTTCAAGAGGAAGGCCTGTCTGTCTATTTTTCCTGCTTTGTTTCCACAGTGGTTTTAAGGACTATTTTTTAAATCATTGATCGGAATAGTCCAGAGATGGTATGACCAGAAAAGGTCAAACTCAAGATTAACTCCCTAGGCTAACTGACTAATTAATACTTGACCTGCATTAATTTCTGATTTACCGTTTGAAGCAGCTTCAGATGTCTCCCAGCCCATAGATTTCATCACAGCTTTTTTCCATCTGGCATAGCGAAATTCACTTTCTGAAATCGAAAAATCAGCCAACAGAAAAGCCTCTCAATGCATATGAATACAACTATTTAAGAAGCAAAGACCACAATATTAGCTTTCCACTCTTTTGTACAGTATAGCTTGACTGCACAGAACAACTATTATAAAATGTGGGTTTGAATTACAAAAACCACAAACCAAACTAAAACAACCTCAAACCCCACAGTTATGCACAGTAAAGAGAAATAAACCTTAAAAACCATTCTCTGCATGTTCACCAACAAGAAGATTTACAAGTAGGACAAAAATGAGGCAATTGTTATTCATGTAGAAGCTCTTCAGTGTTGAAAATACCGTCTTGAAGTAGTATTTATAGTAATAATTATAATCAAAAAGGTAAGATAAAATTCTGTACCAAAAATTAAGAAATAATTGAAAAGACAAGAATGCATTTGTCTTGCACATGTATTAATTATGTCAAGTACATGCTTTCCATCTCTAGAAGCACTTAAGAATGGATGAGAAAGAAAGTTAGCTACAAAACAATGATTAATACAGTCTTTTTAAAGCCAAAAGTGTCCCCAAAACAGTCAGTCTGTCCTTTCTACGCCTGTGAAAACTCACAAGCGCACAGGAGCTCTAGGAGGCATCCTTCTCAGTAAAAACTTTAAGATGTCTTTGGTTTTACTTGCTATAAATCAAAAGCTACTAACTGCAATGCCCAGTGCCAAGCTTCTTTCAAAAAGAAGAAAAAAAAAAAACGCCCACCACATTCCCCTGTGGAGTTATGCTGTTTTAACCATTTTCCAATTTTACCTGTCAATAAATGGACAAAACAGCAAGTGAAAACACACTTTTCTCTAAACCAAACACTACAAAGTTGATCTTCAACATTTGTCAGGATATTCTTATATAGCTGGTTTTATATCAGTATGTTAGACTGCAACAAAGAAATAACCCAATCTGTTGGACACAAAGTATTAAGTTTGCAACTTCTTAGATAATACGAAAGGGTTTTACCCTCCGGGTTGATCTGTGGTTCAAATCGTTCACATGTCACTGCTGTCAAATCTCCAGGATTCAGACTCCAAATTCCAACTCCTTCTGCAGCTCCTGCTGCCATAGCAGCTCCCAGAGCTGTTGTTTCAGGCATTGATGGCTTTACTGAAGTAAATCACAGAGAAGGCCATGATGATTTTTAATGACAGTCACCTTGATGACATCAGAACGAAAGATTTACATATATACCTAGAATGGCATGTATTTTCTACACCTACTATATGTTTCCTTTAAGTTTACAACTGCAAACCTCATTTCATTGCCATTCACATGGTTACGAGGCTACCTTCACCTAAGAGTCATCCAAGTCTTTGAGATACCTCAGATCACTACTTCCTTCAAGACTGAATGATGCAATTGCCCATTTTCACACCACATGCAGGGCTGCTGACCTCAGCTGTCAGTTTCCTTAGAGAACTCCTGTTAATATACTTTTAATATACTTTTTTTTTCTGGTCTTCTCCCTCCCTCCTCAAAGCAGTGATCACTGGCTAAGCTACCAGTCTTGTTCACATGCTCTAGATACAAATGCTTTTAATAACACAGTATTTCAAAAAGGCATCTTAAAAGAGGCTACACACCTGCACTTACCAGCTTATTCGCCCTCCACAGAAGACCATCCCACCCCCAAGATGTCAATTAACTCTGGAACTGTCTGCTTTTTTGCTTCAGGCAGAGGATCCTTTAAAATCTGATTTTATTGATCATATAATTTCATCTGCTAACTATGTATCTGCACTCACAGTATGAGCCCTGTGTATTGTGTATTATTAAAGGCAAGCTATAAAAACTCTAGAGTTAAAAACTTTCCACCGGTGTCTCACATCTATGCATAAAAGACCACATGATGTTATTCTAAATGATTTACTAGAAGCTGTGTATTAGGCAAGATTATTATGTTTATGCAGCAAATTATCAGTCTTCAGTATAGATGAAGATGTATAGCATCCTGATGTTACTCAGTGACACGCTGCATCCTTAAGAATGCTAATGTATAGCTTACAATACTCAGCAACTTGGGATCTGCTACAGGTGTTAAATTTGTCTTCAGAAAGATGCACCCTTTTCACTGATGCTGAAATGCTCCAGGTTTCAAGTGAGGTCTTTAAAGAGCTTTAGTGTATCGAAATACATCCTTCAAAAGCTAAAAACCTCCTTTTTATTATTCTAGGGGGCTTCTGTGAAAGAAAAGTTACATGACCATTTCTAAAACGGCTGCATTGCTTTCGGATCAGAATAACAGTATTCTAAACTTTCATTTGCCTCACAGAGGAACAACCCCATTGGGGTTTGTATTTCACATAATGCATGCCAAGAAAACTGGTTGCAGGATTCCCACTTTTGGTGTAACCTCTATTCCCTTTTTCGTTGCTGCTGTGGGAGGAAACAGAATGGACACTGTGTTTTGTGTGTCTTTGTTTACACTGTAAATGAAACCAAAGGTTTGTGCAGGCAAAGGGAACAGAAAAAAAAGGGTATTTCTTATTTGCTGAAATGCAAGAGTAAAACATGAGCAGCGGAGGTGCAAAGTTCTGATTTATCTCTGAGCAAGATTCTCAGGGCAAACATGTTGCAGGAGAGTATTAATTTCACTGATTTTAAATTTTTTAGATGTTTGCAAATTGATATGAAAACTTTAAAGTTCGATATCATCATAGTACTGTAATATTTCAACACAAGAAATAATTCAGTGATTCTCTATGAAAGTGCAACTCAAAACTGGATGCAAGATCTAAAAACGTTTTCTGAGAAACGCCGAACACTCTCAAGCAGTAGCAAAAGACCAGCAACAACAACAAAGCAAGTCATCCAATTTGCCCTCATTTGCCATTAGAAATCAATGCTGTTTCCAGCTTTAAAAAGAAAACAGGAGTTGTAACTTCATCTTACCTACTGGAATACAGAGAATGTCTGCTTGGAGTTGCATGAGGACTTTGTTATTGGTCATTCCTCCGTCTACTTGTAACTGATTCAGTGGTATCCCACAGTCCTTATTTATGGCATCTAAAATCTTAAGTAAGAGTAATATATATTATGATTTAATAGCAGAGAAATCCATTATACCCTCTGAGTGTTAGATCTGGATAATTCAGCATTTGCTGGAGTGTTAAGTAGTAATTTGCCTTCCCCATATATCAAAAGGGCAAAACAGAGCTAGTGACAATACAGTTGTGTTTAACGTACACCAAATGCATTCTATTTATTACAGAAATCCCAGTGTGGGAGATGTTTCTCCTCTGACACTCTATTTCTAGCCTACGTGTTGCTTATATGGTCTGAGAAGAAGAATTTTGAAGAAAAGCTGATGTCAGCCACAACACTTATCCAACCTAACAAAGGAAGAAGTAATACTGAATGGAGTCCTTTAGCTGATTACAGTTTGTCTAGATACTTCCTCTAATTCAAAGCATTAAAGAATTGAAAAAACAAAACTTGAATGGGTAATCTGGAAGACACTTCAACAGGAACTGTTGAATGTTGAACTGTTTTGAAAAAGCAGCCTCTTGAAATATTTTCAATTAGGTGTTGAAAATTAAAGAATTTTACATTACAGAGGATAGACTGCAAAAATGAACAGTGTAATTTTTTGTAAAATTATGTTTCCTTCTTTTGGGCACAGTGCATAGCTGAAAATAAACGAAAAGTGTTAAAGTGTTTGCAAGGGGTCAGTAACTAAGAGTGGAGTATTTAATTCACCAATACCTACCAACATGCTTTCCAGAGGGTTTCCTAAAAACATAAGACATGCCTCAAACCTTAGCTACTGGGAACACCACGGCATTATCCTGGTTCCTTATCAGAAAATTTTTAAAGTAACTAAAAAAACTGTCACAGGACAATTAATGGTTAAAAATTAGAAGATAAAAGGCCAGTTTTCACTGTGGCAGCATCTGTCCATGGGCCCCTGCACTGTTCAATACATTTAAAATAACCTGGAAAGGAGGATTGACAGCACGGCAGCAGTTTGCTGGCAGCGCTAAGCTAGTACTGCTCCGCACCACTTAATTCCTTCACATGAAAGAGGGGAGATTTAGATTAGATGTAAGGAAGAAATTATTCACTGTGAGTGTGGTGAGGCACTGACACAGGCTGCCCAGAGAAGCTGTGGCTGCCCCCTCCCTGGCAGTGTTCAAGGCCAGGCTGGATGGGGCTTGGAGCAACCTGGTCTGGTGGGAGGTGTCCCTGCCCTTGGCAGGGGGGTTGGAACGAGATGATCTTTAAGGTCCCTCTCAATCTAAACCATTCTGTGATTCTATGGGGATTCTATGTTTCATTTTACACTTGTCTATGCTGACTTCACATGCCTTTTGTTACCATTCAGAACTTCAGCAGTGACTCAGCTTTACACACACATTCAGTTGGAGGCTCTGGCTTTGTTTACCACTGTGCAAGAGCATGTTGGATCATATTAGGCACTCAGCAGAGATTAAAAAAAATTAAAAGAATGCTAGAAATCAGAAAGGGATGAAGAAACAAAACAAATCATGACCATGCTGCTGCTGTCTCTGTTGTACGGAGGCTGGATGAAGAGAAAGGTATCCAAGTATGTAAGTTTTGTCTAATGACAACATTGTACGGCTCTTAGAACTGAAAAACTGCCTTTTTTCCCATGCTTTCTGGAACAAAAAATGTAACAAGTGTTTGCACAAGGAAGGACTTTTTGGATAACAAGGAATAGAGACTTAGAAGGACTGGATGGCACAACAAACCAAGCAGAAAGTCCAATGAACATGAAATTTGAGGGTTCTCCTGAAGGATACAAAAGACTTCCATTTTAACTGGAATTAAAAAGAATTAACTTTGTTTCTGACAAGACAGAACTAACAATGTATCTTTGAAAAATGTACCTACATTTTAGTTGTGTCACTAGGACGTAATCTGTTAATTTAAGCATCTGGAACTTTTGCCATTGCAATAAAAGCACATTGACTAAAGTGCCAGAAAGCATTAGATCTGTTCAGACAGTTAACTTCAACCTCACTCAGTCCGAGAGCTTTACTCTCCTCCCTCCTACTCCCAGCCACATGCCCTGTCTCTCGTTCTGGTATTTGCTGCACTCCTCTGTGAGGCAGCTGAAGACATTAATCCAGCAGAAAAATAGACCAGCAAAAAGGGGGATAATTTTCTGCTGGAAAGTTCATTGAGCTGTCACGAGAGGCAACGGATGGGAGGAGGGACAAGGAAAGAGAGGAGCAGACAACAAACTAGACAATCAGTTCAGTTCCCTGTAAACTTTACTCTGATTTGTACTACCAGAATTAGAGATATATGCTACTTCCAAGCTCCTTCATGACTTTCTGAGGACTCAGAGGCTGCTAGCACAGCTTCAAAAGCAGATGTCTGAGTGAAATTTCTGTCTGCCTTTTTCCACATTAGTACTTTTTACTCTATTCTATGTCACTACAGAAACAGCAAGCTACTTTCCCCCCTCTCACACAGTTTTAGCTGGGTGTTATTTTAAAACTCATTGTTTAAGTAAGAGCAGTTTAAAAACATGCAATCAAATTAATGTTTGTCTGTTACCCTGTGGGATCTAGGGATTTCATTTTCTCCTATATCTCTATGGAACATAGGGAGTGTAAATTGGTAGTAGATGGTGATATAAACTCTAATGCTCAGAATGTACTGGTATCAACCTCTTCAGTTTGGTTGGAGGATTCATTTCTTCTGTGAGAATTTAGGTTTGCTGTTGCAGAACTCCAGGTAAGGCAACACAAGATGTAACTGGCAAGAAGTGAACCTGGATTTCACTTGGTATGTTTGCTCCTGTCTTGCCTTAACTCATTTTTGTTCCTGCACTGGAAACGACATAAGCCCTCTCTGTCATAGCAAACAATACAAATAATCACAGAATGGTTTGGGTTGGAAGGGACCTACCTTAAAGATCATCTCGTTCCAACCCCGCTGCCATGGGTAGGGACACCTTCCACCAGACCAGGTTGCTCCAAGCCCCATCCAGCCTGACCTTGAACACTGCCAGGGAGGGGGCAGCCACAGCTTCTCTGGGCAACCTGTGCCAGTGTCTCACCACCCTCACACTGAATAATTTCTTCCTTACATCTAATCTAAATCTCTCCTCTTTCAGTTTGAAACAGTTACCCCCCATCCTATCACCACACTCCCTGATCAAGAGTCCCTCCTAACCTTTCCTGCAGGCCCCCTTTAAGCACTGGAAGGCCGCTCTAAGGTCTCCCCGGAGCCTTCTCTTCTCCAGGCTGAACAACCCCAACTCTCTCAGCCTGTCCTCACAGGGGAGGTGCTCCAGCCCCCTGGTCATCTTCATGGCCCTCCTCTGGACGCACTTGAGCAGGTCCCTGTCTTCCTTACGCTGGGGGCCCCAGAGCTGAACACAGCACTGCAGGTGGGGTCTCACCAGAGTGGAGTAGAGGAGGAGAATCCCCTCCCTTGACCTGCTGGTAACACTTCTCTTGATGCAGCCCAGGATGCGATTTGCTTTCTGGGCTGCGAGCACATGTTGCTGGCTGATACTCAGTTTTTCATCCACCAGCACCCCCAAGTCCTTCTCCCCGGGGCTGCTCTCCATCCACTCATCTCCCAGCCTGTATTTGTACTTGGGATTGCCCCAACCCAGGTGCAGGACCTTGTACTTGGCTTTCTTGAACTTCATGAGGTTGGCCTGGGCCAACCTCTCCAGCCTGTCAAGGTCCCTCTGGATGGCCTCCCTTCCCTCCACCGTGTGTTGACTGCATCACACAGCTTGGTGTTGTCAGCAAGCTTGCTGAGGGTGCACTCAGTCCCACTATCCATGTCACCGACAAAGATGTTAAACAGCACCGGTCCCAGTACCAACTCCTGAGGAACACCAGTCGTCACTGGTGTCCACTCAGACATCGAGCCATTGACCATAACTCTTTGAGTGCGACCATCCAGCCAATTCCTTATCCACTGGGTGGTCCATCCGTTATATCCTTGTCTCTCCAATTTAGAGACATGGATGTTATACAGGACAGTGTCAAATGCTTTGCACAATTCCAGATAGATGACATCAGTCACTGTCCCCTTATCCATCAACGTCCGCTGTCACTCCCTTATGTTCCATGTGCCCTTACATAGTTTCCAGGAGGATCCACTCCATGATCTTGCCAGGCACAGAGGTGAAACTGACTCTGTGCCTGGCAAGATCATGGAGTGGATCCTCCTGGAAACTATGTTAGGGCACACGGAAAATAAGGAGTAGTCTCTTACACTAATGCAACTTTTTAGTTATGGCACTGGCCTTATCATTTTAATGTTTCTATGTTCTGACTCTCAAAATAGTCACAAAATACATTCACCTTAAAATGCTGATAAAAAGCAGCATTGCCACCCCAAAATAATGTACCACCCAACCCCATCATTGTAGCTAAGCCCACAGGAACAGTTTTTCAGCATCAGCACCATGTAAATCTTCTCTTCCTGAAGAGCTACAGCCCCTGTTATCATTCTATTTTACAACGAATTTAGGACCCAATTTGCCTTTACCTCTCGTGTTTGAAAGCAGACTGCTTCTAGTGCAGCAAAGGCGATGTGGTTTTTATTTGTAAACTGAGTAAGGCCACAGATAATACTGTTGGAGAGAAAAAACAAAACCCACAGTTAGGACATACTTCTTTACCAGACATACAGCATTACTCAGACCTTGGCCTTCTAATTCAAAGCTCATTCAGATCCATTGTACAAGGACTGCTTTTTAACATAAAAAAGCTAGTTTCCCTTTAATCTAAACTCTCTCATCCCTGTTTTCCTGCCAAATATCCTTTTATAGTTTCCAATCAATACATTGCCATAAATTAAAATTTTATTGCCAACCTGCATGCAGATGGGTCCATATTCACCCATACACACACAAACACACACCCAAATTCTTGTCTTCCTTTAATAAAATGAAAAGTATGATAGAGGATTATTTTTCTTTAAAAAATAATATCACCTAGCACTAAAATCTTAGTTAATTCTCTAGTGCTTTCAGTTCTTCAGGAAAAGCCCAGCTGGGTCAGTGTTGTGCTCTAAATGCTTACAATTGTTTTAAGATCTATTCTGAATATTAGTTGCTTCTGCACCTTCAAAGAGACTTTTGGATATAGAAATTATGCTACATCTAATCATGAGTAAGCTGAATTCTTTCAACGTACTCTGAACTGCAGAGCAAATAATCATCTTTTTATGCTGTCTCAGATCTGAAGAATAGTAGCGTACTACACAGAAATGCTGCCACATTTGGTACTGGATACATGATTAAAGGGAATTTTTAGTTGTTGTTACTGCAAAGATCAGCTTTTAACCATCAAAAAGTTAAGCATTGTGATCTGAAAAACTGTAAAAACACCTAACTCAAAGATTATTTTTTTTTTCTTCCTTACGTACAAAAAGTATCTAAACTCTAAAGATGAAACTACTCAAAATGTTGGGAACTAGATATTTAGATTTCTTTTCTCACTTTAGGAAAGTTATTTTACATTTAAAATTGTTATGTTTCTGTGATTCCCATGGCATGTTGTGCTTCCAGCAACAGTAGACAAGATCACAATAGCAGAAAAGACAAATAGAAGGTTATTGCTTGAACTAGTAGTTCTAACTAGTACCAGCTAGTTAAGTCTTAACAACCAGGAAAGGGACTGGAAGGAGAGAAGAAAAAGAGTGTTCAATAGACCGGAAAGAAAGCTGGACATAAGGGGAAGGAGAAGTAAGAGAAGTGAGGAGGAATTAAGTAGCCTGTATCATTTCAGATAGTGGATGCAGCAGCCATGGGAAAATGAGCTCAAAAAAAACCTAATCAGCATGAAATTCTTCACTTTCTACTTTTATTGCTTGACAGCTCACAGGTATGTAGACCTCCTCTTTCTCTTTTGTAAGATGAAAATTCTTTCAGAACCAGAAATGTGTGAAGAAAAAAAGCTGACCCCATTAGTGGCAAAACTATCTTGTACTTGTCCTCTGAAAAGTGCAACCCAGCCCAAATGTTTCCCCTGACCCCCATCCCCTTTTTTTTTTTGCAGGTGGTGGGGGAGAGGAGGTTGAGTAGCTGAACTAGCTAATCTTTCTTTTTTTCCCAGTAGCAGTTGCTGTTTTGAACAGACTAAATAGAAAAGAAAAACACTTTTGTTGAAAAACACTGTAGTTGAAGATACCACAGAGAATGATGTATCCAGACACATCAAAGGGGCAAAAAGAACAATTTCACATACCTGGAAGGGCTAGTGATAGTATTTGTAAAATCATTAAATCTCCCTGCAAATGCAGTGTTTAATCAGATCCTTACCCCCTCGCACTGGGTTCCCAGTATGGTGCATACAGTCCTGAAAATGCTGGCACAAAGTAGCAGCCATAAGAAGTCCCCACTTCCGCAGCCAGTTTTTCTAATGCACACACACAAACAGTCTTCATTTAGCTTTTCACAACTGTACCAACACTTAAATATAACACTTAAAGGTGTTATTATTTAAATGGGAAAAATATTCAGAATACGTTATGAGGCTACAAAAATAATCAAGCCACATACAACTAGAAAATACAACTAACTCTGGCACTCTGCTCCTCATTAACTAGTTGTCCGTTTGCAACAATATGAAAGGAAGATGGGGCATAGGGAGTTGTGGGAAATGTAAAATGAAAAATCAAAACTAAAAAGCAAAATCATGTACTCAATATTCTGATCTAGATTCTGGGAGGTTTTCAAAGGGTATCCTGTGGGTAAAGAATGCAACCTTCAAAGCAGTCCAAAAGGTCACACTTTACTCGCATTTAAGTCAAGGCAAGCCAGTGAAACTGGATCAAGACCAAAGGGAGTTCAGAACTAAATTCCCATTAATTTCAAATGGATTTAGAGTTCTAAATTCTCGGCTGATGCATATAATCACAAGGCCAGCCACAAGGAAATCTGAAGTTTCTTAGTAACTGAGTAATAACTTTGGATATCTGAACTCCTCAATATTAAAATATCTAGAACTGCAAAGAAAGTAATGCTAATGTGCAGCTCCTTCCTATAACAAGAAAGGAAAGGTTTTTTTTTTCTGCTTCTGTAGATTTCTTTGGTTTGCATTGATCACAGAAGCATAGCAATACAGAAAAGTAAGAAGATGTACTCAAAAAGTCTTTTTAAAATGGTACTTTTATACAGACACCACTTAAAAAAAGGAGTGAAGGGAGAAAGAAGGACACGTTCAGGGAAACAAGAAGAGATGATGAAGTCCCACATGACTTCAACAACTGACAAGATTAAAGTTCTTGAAGCTCAAACCTTCCAAAGGTCTAGTCAAACTTGTGAAGCCAAGAGGTACTGTAGTGTTTCAACAGCTGGTTAATTCATGTGACAGTAGTTTATATTCTTCTGTATGATCTGCGAAGCTTTCTTATAGAAAAACAGACTGATGTTCGAAGGTTTTCCTTAATCTTTGAAGTTTACATAAAATTTAAAAACTAAATTTTTCCACCTTTGCATAAGATATCAAACTATTAAAAATACGTAATGAATTGCTTTTTAATCCTAAATCTCATTAAATCAGTCACTTTCACATTCTTATACTTGTATGCTTCTGACTTTTTCCCCTTTTTCAAAGTTTGACATATTCCTAGTTTCTATAATGTCACACGCCAGTTTGTTTCAGCTCAGCTCAAGCAGAAAACATCAGCTACCCAAATGCTAAAGGATTACTGTATCCTTAGCCAAAACAGATTATCATCCTCCACTGTTCCTTTATGAGGCAGCTTTGCAAACTGAGGTTCCTAACTCAATGGATATGAAGCCTTCTACATAAATAGTTGCATACGTAGGGCCTCAGGTTCTCATGTTTATGACAGGAATGAGTATGTAGGTTTAGGATCAAATGCTCTTTGGGTTCTGTAACAGAGACTTAAATACTCTTGGCTCTAGAAAATTCAGTATTGTAATTGAAATCAGGAAATACACTGTTAGTGTAGTATACTATCTTCCTGAATATCTGCTTGCTAAGGAAACTACAGATTGCAACAGAACAAAGCTGACAAAGGGTTTCAAAGACTGAATTAATATGCTGTATGAAATACATTTATCAGTAAACAGTGATTTCATAGATGCAAAACAAATTGTTCAAACACAGCAAAATATATGTATCTTCTAGTTTTTCTTTACTTCAATATTTTGAGTTTTCATTCAACATTGGAGACGACATGACATCGGAAAACTCAAAAACCTGAACAGCTCCAACTTGTCACTACTCACCAACTTCCTGTGAAGTCTTAACAATACCCAGGTTGTCCCTCAGCCAACGAACAACAGCACCAGCTATCGCAACAGATCCCTGAAGGAAACAAAACCACCACCACATTAGGAGTCAACAACTGGTATCTTTGTGTTCCTTTTCACAAGACTGGAGAGGAGGGGCAGCTGCGGCCTTCAGTTGCAGGCTTACAGTCACAGCTTAAAGCTCCCCTGAGAATGCTCACAACCAAACCACAAGTTTCTTGGCAGATGGAGATTGCCATGAAAATAGCAGGCTGTCATACAGGCTCCATGTAGAAAAGGTGCATATTGCATGACTTTTTCCACAAAGGGGAGTTACCATGACATTTCCTAAGCAGTCGTCTTGTCTCTCTCCAATTCAGGTCTTCTCCTGGATATACAACTACGTGGTCCAGTAGCCTGAGCCTTCTTTTTCTGACAAATAAAGATTTTTATGCTTTGATTTTAAAAAACAAGACTGATTATGTCTAGAGTCCAAATACAAATGCCCAGAGAGACAGAAAATTAGGCACTTGCATTTGCCAGCAAAATTGCTCTGTTGCCTCAAATGGCCCTGAATGGCTCCATCAGATCATAAATGAATGGCTTGGCTCCCATCTCACTCTAAAGTCCAAATGGACTTCTCTACAAGACAGCCTCAAGTTTCAAGTACAATGGGAGCGGCATTATATTTTCAAAGTCATTGCTAGAAGGAGCAGCGGTGTTTTCTAACCAGCTGGCTATTACAGTTAGAAGCTTGACTAAAGTATTACAGTACGGGCTTGACTAAAAGAAAAGGCTGAATCCACATTTTTTGCCTCTCTGGAAAGTGTCTTCACCAGCAGATTGTAGATGATTCTAGCACGGATTCAGGAGAAAGGACACAATACCTTCTGTTGACACCATTTATTCAGACAATATCATTAAAGACTTGGAGATGTGGAAGAAGCAAAGTACACATGCACGTGTTTCAACATGCAGAAATACAAATCACTCTCAAGACAGTTCCAGTTCACGCTTTAAGAACATGGATTAAAAATAAAACAAACTTCTCAGACACCCACACAAAATGAAAACCCCAAAGTTTGCCAGAATATGGCAAATGCAAGATCCATTTTCCTTAGGGAAGGAAAAGGAAATGAACATAGCCTCCCACACCCTAGTAAAGCACTGTAAGCCACAAGCTATTCTCCCAGTGAACAAAATCCTGTGTGTTGTCTTTGTCTGTTTCACAGTGAAGACATAGGCTCCAAAACAAAAGCTCCATAACAGCAGAGAATTCAGTACGTGTGTTTCGAGAACTACTATTAGGTCAAGCCCACTAATTAACACAGACGGAAGAATCATCATTCTGTTATTCCCGACGAAGCTTTGGTGCCAAATAGGTGCTCAGCTGATCTACGCTTCAGAAGCGGAGCTTTAGAACATGAACCCTGAAGTCAAAGTAAAAATCCGAATTTCTACAGAATTTGTATGGCCTCAGAGTTATGTGGAGAACTGAGGAACTAAGTTCTGGAAGTAGGCACCTAAGTCTTAGTAGGTAAAAACCCCTCAATCGTTAGAGGATTCTTGACTCAGGAATTTGATTCAGATTTTTAAAAGTTACAAGTAAAATCCTTTACAATGAAATAAAAAGCAAAGACATTTAGTTATGACTTCTATTATGAAGATATCCAAAACACTAGCACTTTTTCCCCCTTTTCCAATTTTAGTATAAAATAAAATTTTGTTTTATTTATAACATTTATTAAAGATTTGAAAGACTGTGTAACAGAAAAAATGTTTTAGACATCATACCCTGGAACTGCAAATGATGCAATGTAGAAATATTTTTATTAGATTACATGATACAGATTGGAGACAGGGATAACCGAAACCACACGTAAGCCTTGAGGTACACAAGCTATAACACAAAGCTATTTTCATGCAACTGAAGATAACATGAGGATACTAGAAAACAGAATTAAACAAGAACATGTATCACTACAAAAAAAAAAAAAGAAATTACTGGACTTACCTCTAGTGCATAACAAACAGGTTTGTCTCTGCCCAATTTGTAAGCTATTGTGGTTAGAAGACCATGCTCAGAAAACACAGACTAAATGAGGAAAGGGGAAAGAAAAGGTAAAGCATGAACAGAGGCAGAAGATATTTAAATAAAAACATTCAAATGATAATAAAGAAAAGATAAAGCCTTCACTAAAAAAACGAAGTATGGAAAGTTTAAACAAAGTAATTTATCAGTCACTCTAAATAAACACCTAAGATAGAACACTCTGATCTCTGGTGTTACTTCTCATTTCCACAAACTACCTCAAATCTTTCCAGCAAAACCCTAGCAAAGAATCATAGAATGGCTTAGGTTGGAAGGGACCCTAGAGATCATGTAATCCAACCTCCCTGCCACGGGCAGGGGCACCTCTCAACTAGACAAGGTTGCTCAAGGCCTCATCTAATCCGGCCTTGGAGAACTGGAAGTCTTTAGAAGGAGATGGGAATAAGGAGGAAGCCAGAGCTTTGCATTATTTATTCAACTACAAAGAAACAACGGGAGAAAACAAAGGGAAGAAATAAAATAGTCAAGACAAGGAGAAAAGCATGTAGTTAACTAACACAGCACTCTGCACTTCTGGGTGAGGTTAAGAAACATACAAGGAAAGAGCAAAAAACTTGCTATGAGAAGTTCTTTTTGGAAACTTAAGGAGCTAGGAAATGGAGTCTTACTGAAACACCTTGAACAAATTATTACTTTCTATTCTTTCATACTTCAGTATGCGCTTTTCCTTATCTCTAGCAATACAATTGCTGTTAAGTTTAAGAAAGGCTAATACACAGTTGTACTCAAGAATTTAAAGAAAAATTATGTAAAAAAGTAAAGAACTAATAAATGCAACTGACCTTCTGACCTGTATTGCACAGCAAGAAACACCCTGTTCCGTACCTAGCACGAAAGCAAACGAAAGTTAAAACCAGGATGTTTAAAGGATAACTTGTTACTGCAGTACATGAATCCATGACTCCCCTGTGGAGAATCAAGGTATCACTTTTTGCCCCTTGAAGGTTATGTTATCATTAACTGATGATAAAACCATCCTCAAAAAATTGACTTAAATGCAGCCTGCAGTTCAAAAATCTAGTCCCACACCTCTCTCTCCAGCTATTTCTTGTACAATACCTGATCAAGGAGCAGATACGGCTGACAACTAAGTGTGAATTCCTCTTTGGTGTCAGTGTTTACTTACTTCAATTTAAGCCAATTAAGAAAGCTACTTCATAAAATAAATATTTCACAATATTAAATGCATGATTTTAAAGGGGTAAATTTAAGAAACTTTGCTCCTGTCACAAAGTCGAGGGTTTTCTTTAGACACGTTCAGTTCAAAAAATTGTAAAAATGCCGTATTTCTCATCTGAAGACCACATCACATATATGTGTGCATATACACACATACAAGGACACAGTTTAATAAAAGGAGTACAAAATGCTTATAATCCACTCTTAACTTATTCAAAGAAATTATGAGTTCCCTACCTTTTTTAATACCCTGAAAATTAATAGCTTTAAATAGTACTATGATTGTCTTCTGTTATATGTGGAAAGAAAAAGAGTAAAGTCATAACACAAATACGTAAAAAAAAAATTCTCACTTTTATCTTTCGGTTTATCTTGGTTTTTCTTCAAAAGGTCTCTTGTGTTATAAAAGTATTTCTTATAAAAAAGAAATTGTCACTTAATGACATTATTAATTAGAACCATGTTTATTTTACTAAAGTACAAGGCCACTAATCACTACATTTGTGTATAAATATAAAAGATAAAGTGAAGGTTAATTAGCAACAAGTATAGATTAATGTGTAATTAAATCTGTGAAAGTCCCACACTGTATATGTACCTACATGCTCAGTTAAGCACACGGTTGTAAATGGAACACTAAGTCATTTACACAGAGAGCTTTTCCTCAAATGAACGTTTGATTACACCAAGTTGCCCGATTTAACTAATCAGCTATTTTAAACAAGGGACACTAAGAGGCTGAGAAATAGGAAAAAAAAAAAAAAGTAAAAGTCTCCCTACTGAGCTAGACACAGAAGCAAAAGTAAGCACTTAACTGAAACGAACCTTTCCCATCTAGCAGTGCTGTCGGGGTTTTGTCATGCAAGTCTATGCACTCTAATGCACGCGGCCTGTATTTGTTTAACCTCAGGTCACAATTTAAATGACAATGCAACTGTTTTAATCTGTGTTTTGGAGAATTTTAAAATGAAAAACCTCCTGTCACACAAGAGATATTTCCTCACAGTGACTTTGTTCTAAAATATACCTCTCAGACTATGTGAATTTAATATCTTCACTATTTCATACAAAAGTCAGGACACTTTACTTTGTAGGTCAACACAGTCGAAAGGTAGAGCTGTAGTTATGCGATAACTACAAAAGTATTTGGCAGTTAGCTTGGAAGAGAAGATAATACTAAATTCAAAACAGAACAGTGTGTTTAGCTTACAACTTTCATAATAACTTACGTATTTTTTGCCTGCCCATCTTGAAAACACATTTGCCCAACAAGAGCAGCAGACTGGTCACCCAAGCACTGAAAAGAGGGGTATTTTTTTTTTTAGCAAGTGTCTGAACATGGATCACATTAATGAAAAACGAACATGAACAGATATATTTAACTATACTTTATTAGGAGCACACAGGTGCTTGAAAGTGAGGAAAAGTCTATAGAGACAACCTGTGCTTTTTACTACTGTTTCCTTTGTAACAACTGCAAAAGCGTTGTGCTACCTACGGTGGTCAATTTAAAGAAATCAAAATTAAAATTTACTATCTTTATGCACGTTGTATTGGAAAAAGCTGAGAATCTGCCCAACATTTCTGGATTAAGTATATACTGAACTCCTTTTATATATAAAGCAGAGCTTGCTTCCATTTTGTAACACTACTCATTTACATAGAGACCCTAAGTTTCCAACAGCACTACAGATAAGCATTAAAGCTGTCCACTGTATTTCCACAGCCAGACCTTAACTTAATAATAAAGAATCCAGCCAATTAATAATTCAACTTCAAAAGTTTACTTCATGTTTAACATGAAGTAAAAAAACCATCAGCTTAATTTGTAGCAGGATTCACCCATCTTAAAGCTTTTTCCAGGGAAGATATGTTCATGTAGTATCAAGATCTCAAACCAGAATCTGAGCTGAGGTGGGACTTACCCCGGAAATTGGTACACCTGTCAAGGCTCCAGATTTCTGATTCCCAAAAAGAGAAAGAAAAGCTCCAAATTAGCTTTCCATGACTACAATTTAAGGCAATGAAAAAGAAGCTAAACTTGTAATGCTCAAAGGAAAACAAAGAAGGGTCACGTAAGCAACATGGTTCGGTTCAGGTGTACACTGGACTTCAGCTTAATGCAGCTCATGCCTATAACACTAAAAAACAGAGAGCGGGAAGTTTACAAGTATAGTCTGTCACCTCAACAGTTTGTAACATAAATTTT
Organism: Leptosomus discolor; assembly: GCF_034619465.1. Classification (NCBI taxonomy): domain Eukaryota; kingdom Metazoa; phylum Chordata; class Aves; order Leptosomiformes; family Leptosomidae; genus Leptosomus; species Leptosomus discolor. The sequence goes on along the minus strand of NC_141391.1, from coordinate 91,546,370 downwards.
CTTGACATCACAGCATACAGAAAATTAGGTTCAGTGTAAACTGTGCAGTCAGTGTCCAGTGTAAAATGCAAAAGTGCAAAATGGTAAAGTGAAAGGGCCTTGGAAAAACCGTGATTGTGATGACACTCTAAGCAAAGACAGATGCCTCATTTAAGATACAGCATTTTAAGTCTTCATATAGAATTTCTTCCAAACAGTACCACATAGTTTTCCAGTTGCATTCTTGCAATAAGTATCATGAGAAATTTTTACCCTGACGATTTTTAGTTCTTTCTTTAAATTTTCTGTGTGCAATTGTGAAAATGCATTTTCAGTGAAGCCATGCAAGTGCATTTCCAATCTGAATCTTTTTTTTTCTTTAATTCTCATTTTAATTAACTGGGTTTAAAAGAACTAAAACCCCTGCATGAATCTGATGTTTCAGTATAACAGAATGAATATTTGTAGACAGAATGGCCTGCTTTTCTCATTTATAAAATGAGACTGCTAACAGTTATTAGCCAGTAGCTGTATTTTTTACTTTAGTACAAAAAGAAACATTCAACAGCCTGCAAATTAAGGCAAACGCATAAATCAAGACTACATTTTAGAAACAACTTTGGTATGAACTGTAATTGTAATATCTCAAATTTGGAAATACCCACCAAATTTATTGGTCTCAAAGTGTGCTTTTACTAATCCTTAAGCCAATGGAAATGCACAGCATCTGAACAGAACGAGTAAGATATAGGTGGTCAGCCTAATGAAAGCTTCTACTCACCAGGCTAGGACAGATTTTCTACAGTCAGCAAAAGGAAGAAAAAGAAAAAAAATGGAAGGAAAGGGGAAAAGAAACAAAAGTTCACATTTAAAGTGACCAGCTATTCTGTTTCAGTTGCCAGCTAGTGTCTTTTTCCATTTACCTCACTCATTCAGCTTAATACAACTCACTCCCATCCAACCCTCACATTAATAAAAGTCAGTAATGACTTCTAGTGGCATGTCCATTAACACACTAGAAAAACTATTTACATTTCAGGCATGTTAGAGTTATATTTTAAATATAAAACTCGTAACTTGTCTTAATTACAGAATGCCTATATGTTCTTAGTAAACAATTGGTCAAACTACTGGGAAAACGAATGCTAAATTACAGCATCCAGTTTATCCAGTTCCGAAGCTAATAAATTAGATGCCACTGTATCAGAAGAATTGGTGCTGCATCAAATTAAACTTGAAGTCTCAGCATGATAGCAATTAATGATTTACTCCTAAGTAATATTCACAGCTGCACTGAAGGCAGTGTGATTAAAAAGACATCACAATATTCCCAAATATTTTTTTACAGAGTGCTATGTAAATAGATACAGCAAGAGAAGTTTATTTTTCAAAAAGTGATCTAAGGTGTCATTTGTGATTTTCCAGTTCACAGAAACTGACTAATCTTGCCTTCAGTTATGTGGAAACAAGATATTACACATCTTGTCCAGTCTTCTTACATCACGAAGTCTTCTATAGAGGCTTACATCTCTTCTTTTCAACGGTACAGGAAGAAAAATATTGTACTCCAAGAACAGCAATCTTGTTATTCTAAACTACTGATTATACATTGCATTCTGACGGGTAGTTTCAAAATCAATAAGTAACTAACAAAAAATCAAATATTTTTCCTTATCAAAAACCTCTCCCATCTTGTTCTGTCTATTTGATACTTAAAAGAGAAAGCAACGAATATGCAGCTTCATATAATATTATACAACAGTAGATAACAACATACTAATCATAAATCAAACAATACTGGTCTAGAAACACGATTTGTCTTAATCTATGGAAATTCTGTGAAATCTATAGTTGTATATATTATAATAAAAGATTATACATATTTTTACAAGATTAACTTCACACACACAGAAGAAAACATACCATCAGGCCATAAATCTCAGAGGAGCTTCGTACTTTTGGGAGTATTTCCATAGGAATATCAAAGAACCTGAACACAATACAAAATCATTTATATACACAGTTGGTGCTAAATCAGAAAGCATTTTGCATTTATTTTCTTAAATAAGATTAAGCTGTAAAGAAAAAAAAAAACCATAAAAGGAACTTCGATTTCCAGGGTTTAATCCATCACTATGTGTTTTTCCACTTGTTACAGTACATGACACTGAATTATGAAGTAAAACAGCATATATTTGAATATTTTGAAGACATAGCCAACTCTTTCATGTGGGAAGTCATTCCTCTTCCAACAATATCTTTATTGCAGTTAATATTGTTGTTAATAAATTTAAAATAGAGACACTATCATTGTAACTGACTTGCAAATTTGATTAAGGAATAAAGAAACCATTAAATGTCATTGCTTCCATGAACCAGTCTTCCACCTACAGAAAAAAATCTGCTACTTTTAATTAATCCAGACAATTGTAATCTGGACATATAAAGAACAATGAATCTTAATTATTAATGTTAACAGTAAGTACAACAGTAATTTCTGATCTTAGTCTAGATTAGAGATTCTTACTGAGTTTCTTCATACATCACTTATAGAATCTATTTAAATAACAGCGTTGCTGAAAAACTGAGCTTACTGGCAGAGCTCAGGATCCCATTCCAAGGAATGAATGTTGAACAACATTGTTCTGCTGGCATTGGTTACATCTGTACAGTGAACGCCTCCATTCTTCCCACCTGTCAAACTCTGAAGAAAAAAAAAATATCAACAGTATTTGCCAAGAAAAGACACAGGTTTACTTCAACAACTTACAAAAAAAGGCCTCTAAATTCACAAAGTTTTCAGATTGGGACTGGGAACTCTGGTATTTCTGCAACAACTAAAGAGGCAGACCTATCACAAAGGAACAAAGGGATGAGAGAGGTAATAAGGGTACAGGAGTACTTCCTGGATTCTTAAATTGCAAAAGGTATCTAATACACCTTTCTAAAATCCAAGATTTTTCCAAAAACATTTGGAGTGAATTTTTACAGCAACCTATAAATGGTAAACTACACATAAGCACCTAAAAAAAAATATAGCGATACAGGGACAGTAAAAGTTCATCTGGTAAGGAACTTTAATGGAATTTCTTTAGTGGCTTGTATTGACATCACTGTGATCAGCGGGCATCGTGTCACAGTACCTTGCACAGGAATTTTCATTATATGAAAATTCATTTTTAAGAGAGTGATAATAAACTCACAAATACATACCCATATAAGCCATGAATCAATAGTCCCAAACATAGCTCTTCCATCATCAACTGCTTTCCTAATCTCTTCCACATTATCCAAAAGCCACCGAAGTTTCACTGCACTAAAATAAGTGCTAAGTGGAAGACCAGTCCTAAACTGTAAAATAATAAAAAAATCATTTAAACATCATGCAAGCACCTTTTCCATGAATACTGCAGCTATATATAAAAATGGTGACAGTAAGTGAAAAAACAAAGACATAAAACTCAAGAGAAACTAAACAAACTCATTATTTAAGTAAGTACTAAGCATACAATACACAAGACTGAAAACATCAAAAACAAATGACAAGTGCATTAATGGACAAGGATCAAAGCTGATCTAAATGCAGTTCAAAGACCATTTATGCGGAAATAAGTGTTTGCAGAAGTCCTGTCTTATCTTGGTTATCTCTATGTGACCAGACAGCAAGTAATGACAATAAAAATGAGCAGCAACAGGCAGGAATAATGGAATTTGTATTCAACTAGAACTTAAAAATCAAATAAGTTTATATGTTTTTTTGACAACCATTTCCTGTCTATAAGAAATCATATAATATATAAAATATGTAATATTTATACAATCAACTAGAAGACATGGATCTGCTGAAGAAGGTCCAGAGGAGGGCCAGAAAGGTGATCAGGAGCTGGAGCACATCCCCTGTGAGGACAGGCTGAGAGAGCTGGGGTTGGAACTACATGATCTTTAAGGTCTCTTCCAACCCAAACCATTCTGAGATTCTAATAAATACAGATCAAAGAATTATGGCACCTTTTTGCAAGCATTTATTTTCCAAATTGTTATATATACACACCCATACAGAAAAAAAAAAAAAAAAGAATTAATTTGCTCTTTCTAAACTATCTTCCCAGTTCTCAGATTGATTGCAATTAATTTCAGTATTAAAGCATAAGATGAGAAAGGACAATACATTTCACATGAATAATTTTCCAAAGTTTTTTTTCTACTTGCTTTCAGCTTTTGTGTGCGTTGTTTACCTATTGCTGGATAGGCAGCACATCATTAAGTCTCACTAATGATTACTCATTTAACGTCTCTAGTGAGATATGTAAGGAGTGTTAACCACTTATTTTGAGGAAAATTAACTTTTTCCAGTCTCAGATCAGTGTACAGTATTATGCACATTTTTTTTATTATTTGACAAGCTTAGAAGGGTCTAGAAGATAAAACTGACTGACTTCGTTTTGGGAAATTTTAAGCACATTTCTCCAAAACATTATATACTGTAGCAATAAGAGTTCAGCTACTATTTAAATGTTCCAGAATCTCCCTTACCTTAAAAAAGGCTTTGTTTTTCCCTGGAATTCTTTTAAGAAGCCGTTCAACTGTTGACTGGGTTCTCAGGTCAAGCCACACTTGAATAAAATTAACAGATCAACTGATTTAATACATAAAAAGTGACATGTACAAGCTGCTTCTACAAAACTAGAGCTTTTGCCAGTAAATTCCTGTCTTTTTTAGCTTTTCAGGTAGCTGAAAGAATATTATATTGCCATTGTATTTTAAATGCACTGTTGTAAAAACTAAAAATAGTTAGATAAACTCATTTGATTTAGAAGAACAAATGATCTGAGAAATCCAACAGGATTTTCCACGTAAGAGGATATATACTTTTCTCAATCAGAACACAAGCAAATGACTAATATCACTTTGCTTACAGCAGATGACTGCCACTGAACTGAGGTTAAAACAAACAGCAGGTTGATTATTTACTACTCCTATCAAACCTTTGAACTGAAGTGCTATGTCAGAGTTATCAAGGTACAGCTGGGGTTAAGATAAAGCTGTTAACATACATTTGAATATAGAAGAGTCCTGTTTTTTCAGTGACACTATGCTAAAATAATTCTGGCAATTGACATGGCCTAAAAGAACAAATCTGGATAATTACCATTTCTCAACTGACATAATCTGAAAAGCTGAAGTAAGTTAAAAATAAAACCCCAAGTCAATAAGTATTCATTAAATCTACTTAACATGTTTTTGCTTTAAAGTTAAATCAAATGCATTCTGAAAATTTAGCAAGCTCCTTCATTTAAAAGGAAGTGATTTGGTGTAAGTCAGAGTTTCATTACATGCCAGGGATGTACAAAACCCCTCAGGAACATTGTTTTTTGTTAAAAGCACATAAAGTGATTTATTAAGTAATAATTTTAACAGAACAGTTTTTTTTTTAATTGCACCTATGTATACAAACACACAGCTTATGACACAGATATAAAATCTCAGAGAAGTTAGCAGGCTAGGCCACAATGAGATCTGCACAGGAAACTAAGAAAGCATTTTTCTACAACAAGCTCATTTTATGACATTACATATTCTGAAAGTATAGTAGTTACCAATAGCATTATAAAGAGGTTCTCCAGTTGTCTTGTCCCAAACCACTGTTGTTTCTCTCTGATTGCTGACTCCAACGGCTTCAGGACAAAATAGAAAGAAGTATCCTTTTCAGAAGGTTTGTTTTCCCCTTTTGGGGGTGAGGGAGGGAAGGGAGAGGTGAAGAGGAGGGAGGAACAGGTAAGGAGAAGAGGAAAGTAAATGGGAAATAAAAAGCTTCCAACTTTTTCTTGTTATAATCTAGAAATATTACTTCTAAAAACTCATCATTCAACTTTTGCTGCTTAACCTGTGTGCTTTAAATCTCTCTCTCTCTTTTTTTTTTTTTTTTGCTACAAACTGGGACAGCAACGACACTGACAGGGAAACTAGCTTTTCCCAAAAAGTCCTGATTTAAATTTCAGAATTTCTTCATTCATCACTTGTCTCTGTGATTTTGCAAGATTAGGTTAAGCCTAGTTTGCATATTCTGCATTGCTAATATACAAAAAAAGACTTATTTTCTCATTAGTCCTCTCAAACTGCTCTCAGTTCCAATTTAACATTGGAACAGAACTCTTGAGGCCAGGACATGCTGCCACCCTTCTGTTTACTGACTTAAAAACTAGAGAATCTGACTTGCTCAACCATGAGTATGTTAAAGCCCTCAGTTACCTTTAAATACTAGGAATACCTTTTATGTTAGTGATGTCTATGTTCAGTTGTTGCAGTTTCTCACAGGTCCTTTCCACACATTCATGGACAGACTTCAGTATTTCCTTTGGATCTTGTTCCACCCATCTTTAACAAACAGTAAAGATCAGTTAATTAAAAGGCAAAACATTACATTTAGGTAAAAAAAGATATTCTAATCTGAAAAAAACAGCTGAGCACTTTGACAATCATAACTACAAAGTACGTTTTACACGTCTAGGAAAAAGGTAATTAATTTCAAACCATTTTTAAGCAGTAAGCCATGTTTTCACAACAAAACCATCTGCAGTAAATAAAGAATTTTTTTTTATTCTATACAGAAGGCTTTGGCAGCAATCGGTAGCTCTGTTAAGAACAAACAAAGAAACCACCTCAGAGAACAAACTAAGAAATTTCTATGGACTGAGCTGAAGACTATGATTAAATTGTAAAAATGACCAGCTTTACCACTCTAAATGAGACTTTAAGTCTTGTTTAAACTTTATAGAGTTTAAATGTTAAATACGTTGATGAGTGGTCAGAGTAAACACTACGTATTTTTAGTTTATGTAACTTACATATATTGGACACCCAATGTGAGGCTTTTGATGCCATTTTTCCTACCACAGAGTCTTTTATAGCACATACTATGTTCTTAAAAATTATTAATCAACTCCAGTTTTGATCCTTCATAGATAAAAATACCTATGTTCTACCAAAATATACACAAATAAAAACCACAGACAATTCATACCCTTCTTTAGGGAATTTCTGCTGTATCTCAACTTGATGGTGACTCAAGAGCTCTGCTGTTTTCGCATTAAAAACCTGCAAATAAATTACATAACATTCTTTTCTATAAACACAGAAGTTTAAACAACAGTAAATTAACTTTTTTTTTTTGAACAAACACAGTGCCGTGATAACTGACAGTCATTTTCTATCATCAACCCAAATATCCATATAACCTGCTTTCAGATATATGATTTTTTGTAATTCAGGTAAGCAAAGAATATTTGGGTAAGCTTTGCTGTCAATTGTAACTGCTTTTTTTCTTGATGGATTGGGAAAGAACCATGTTTTTTCTTGTGGCGGTTGTAGAAATTCAACTAACGATGCATTTTAGAACATACCTCTCAGTAAAATACTCACTGCTAGCTATAATAACATTTTGTTAGATCCTGCTCTGATACTCCAATGCCAGAGCTATGCCTTTTGTTTGGTTAGCTCACTTTTAGGAAGACTGATTTGAAGAGACAAATAATCACGTGTAATTGAGAAATCACAGAAGGGATCAAACTGTGAAGAAAGAAAAAGCACCTAGGCAGAACCCAGTTTGTTTCCAAACAAACTACAAATACAGAGCCCATGAACAATCTGACAAGAATGTCACTGCAGCAACAGAATACATTACAAAAGAGGAGAACATGCAGAAAAGTTACTTACATTCAGATACACTACAATAAAAACCAGCAGAGTAGAGAATCCTGAGGACTACACTAACGGCTGTTCTCAAGGATACACAAGTCAGAGCCTCTGCCTTGCAGCAGAAGCTCAGCTAGAATACACAACGATCTTCGTTAACCACCAGTGGCAAGTTTCCAGAAGTAATCTACCACGGCCAGGCTAAGGTGATGCCTAGAAAACATCCAGCTTCATTGTACAATGAGTAAGCCAGCGTAACTGTCTGGGCAATGACAGTGTTCCTGTGAAAATGGCTCTTTCTCAATAGCACCATGCAGAATCTTTCCCTTGAAGAATATTCAGGGACCTAGAAAGCAGACTCAGGTGAACCGCAGAACATACCAGTAGGACACCACCCTATCTTTTCATGGCAAGCAGAGGAGGGTCAGATTTAGAAACCACTCTCGTGCTCAGGGTACAAAATTCAGTTATATCCACCCACTCCCTAGGACACAACTGAATGTTTTCTAGACTTCCTTGGTAATGTCTCCTCTCATTCCACAAATTTTTGGAATTTTTCTTAAAGCTTTTAATCCATAAACTCTCAACTTCATTTAGATAGTACAGTGTACTCTGAAACTATGAGAACAATTCTGATATAGAGCAGATGAAGTTCTGGTTCTCCAGTTTCTTTGAAACCTGAAAGTGTATCTTTAGAGTGAAACTTTGAAGTTTAGAAACATTCCAGTTTTGAATTAGAATCATAGAGTTATTCAGGCTGAGGGGGACTTTGAGAGATCTCTAGTACAACCTCCTGCTCAAAGCTGGGTCAGCTATGAGATTAGACTAGGTTGTTCAAGCACTTTTTCTAGACAGCTCTTGAAAACCTCCAAGGATGGCAACAGCACAACCTCTCTGGAAAATACTAAAACCCAATTTTTCCCGTCTGCTGCCCAGAAAAGAAGTCTTAAAAAGGTACATGTTCATCCTTTTCTGTTATCAGTTGGAAAGATTTCACCGAGAAAGCACTACTGTATTCTTTCTACCACATTTACTTATCTCTGTTTCATCTTGACACAAAGCTATACCAACAAAAGGCTAAGCTCTGCCCATACTACATGTTTGGAAGAAACTAGCATAATGGGATACAGGTCTTAAAACGCTATGCAACCTAGTTAATAGGAGAGATTAAGTTTTGCATGTATTCAGTGAGAGATTTTTTACTTGCAATAGCCTTTCTGCCAAAAGCATACTAACATCTACTAAGTTTATTATAAAAAGATAGAAAGCTGTATGTATCTGACCTACCAACAATGTTAAACGCCATTAGGTAATCATTCACCATTAATCATTCAGTATTCCTTGAAACAGAAGGCAGCGTGTCAGGATTCCTACTGTTAGCAGGAAATAAATAAATTCAATTAGACAAGGTCATTCACTGAACCTGGAGTGTGTGACCTGCAGATAATAAAGGGTGAAGTTCTAGCACAGCAAGGGCTTTTTGCCTCCTTCTAAGCAAGCTGTTCTAACAGCAATAAATTCTCAACAGAAGTAATAACACTAGAAATGCAGATTTTTTTCTGCTACAGATTTTTCCATGCCCATAGAGAAGAACTAGATAAACACACTTTCCTAACCCATTACAAACAAGCTTCTAACACCCTCAAGAAAAGCAGCAGACACTCCCTGTACCTCAGAGCAAAGGATTAAGAAGTTTCACTGAGAACAATACCATGTTCTACAGTGATAAAGAGAATTCTGATATCCAAAAGGATGCCAAACATAAATGAGTCATTACGTTTAAACCTAGAAAATGATAAACAAAGTAGGGAATAAACAGAACAAATGGGACCTCTCCTCCTTTCCTGCCCCCCCGCCTCCAAAACCAAGTCCGTTACCAAAAAAATCCCCGAACTATCCTTGTTTTTCTCTGACAATGGTGAGAGACATAGGTGACAGTAAGTATAAGTAAATTAGGTAAGGTCAATACATTTCTGTTGAAACAGGTTTGAAGTGTATTTCTGTCACTGCTTTCCTTCCTTTCATATCCATTAAGAACTGGTTCCAGTTTACGACACTGACCTCTCACTTCTTGTAGGGGGGAAAAAAAAAAAAAGTCAAAGTCAGTTTTGCCCTAATTTTATCAACGTTAGTCACAAAAGAATTGTCTAGGCTACTTGAACACGTAGAGCTATCTTGAACAGAGATGATTTGATGAAGGACAGTGAAAACCACCAGATATGTACTGAATTCTCTAGTGAGCAATTAAAGAAGAGAAATAAACAACATCCTCCTTCCACTCCTAACAAATTATCATACAAAGAATTAGAGCTTGAGCCTTGAATCTCAAGAGTGAAGGACAGAGGAAAGACCTACTTAGCTATGCTGTATGTAAGCCAGCAGGGAAGCACAAGGGCTGATCACTTAATTCAAGCTCTTTATAGGGTCTCTAATGTATGACATCATGTGAAGGGGTGCAAACAGCTGCATGGTATTACACTGAGTCTTTACCATCTTAGTGGAAAAGAATTCAGATCATTCAGTTGTAACAATTTTCAGAGAATGAAGAGACAAACAGAAACATAAGGCTCATGGAAGCGAGGCAAGAAGCTGCACAGCTGAAAACACAATAGCGAAAATATTTTAGAAGTAACTTTTCACGACTCTCAAACTTTGCCACGTAACTCTGCCTGCAGAAAAGCTACTGCTGTTACCCTATGCTTTATCTTCATGAGTTTCTGTTAACCCAGAACAGCTACGGCTTTGCAGGCAAACAAGCTCAGAGTTGAAGTTCTGAAATCAACCAAAATCAACCCAATTGGGGGAAGGATGACAGACAAACAATAATTCTACCTTCAGCATTTCACTAGGACTAGCAGGCAGGCAGAATTTATGAATAAGTACAGTTTAACAAGTCTAGAAATTACCTTGCTTGCAAGGCTCTTGATGAACAGACTCCCCTCCCCCCTCAAGGAGGTGCTTATGATTATGGGAATAAAAAGCAAAACTACAATGTATTTCAAGTGATAAAAGCCAAGAGTTAGGTAAAAATTGAAGTATTTGAAATATTTGTAACCCTTCTTGTTAGCCACACAATCAAGTTTTGCTTTTTCCCCAAAAGGTCACATTAATTCAGTAGAGGGGTGAAATGGATTCCCCTCTGAGGTCTAAGTTTTTCCTTATCTAAAACCAGCTTTTGTTTACTGAAAAGAATGCTCACAGTGTGATACATCTTTATTTGAATGTTTCTTCTGGAAATGAAGTAAAGGAAGAAAGAAATATTACACTGGGGTGGGAAAAGGTTTGTCTGTGGCTGACTAACACACCTAGAACTTGAAGTACTGTATATGTACTTTGCTGTATGCGTACTTCACTGAATATTTCAATTCTTGCTGTTCCTGGACAATATGCCAGAAAAATTTACCTGGCAAATACCTTTCAAGAGATCAGGCAGTAGTTCAGCTGGCCATTAGCTACTGATCCCAAAACTTGTAACAAAAGAAGTTACAGTGGATTTTTATTATATGAATCTTGACTAAAATAAAATGGAACACGAGAGATGCAAGTATTTGATGAAACTGTTTGGCAAAACATCTAGGCTGGAATTGAGTCATCTGGGTACACTTGTTTAGCCTACTCTATTTTCCTGCTTGGTATCTTTAAGAAAAGGAACCTTAAGTAATTTTACTGGTTCTCAAAGCACTGCGCTCTCCCTGGTAACTCTGAATCTGTTACCCAGCTTCCACCCAACTCAACAGAAAAACTGAGATCTGAAAAGTAATTACAGTTTATTTTGCAAAAGCAAGTAGCTTAGCAAAGAAAAGATCCAAGTTAGGATCCCCAGAGGGTAAAACTACAGCATAAGCTAAGAACTGTATGTGTGTTGTGTGTGAGAGGTAAAGATAAATAAGGAGTGACAGTAACAGAAATGCACTTAAGTTCTGGTGCTTCTTTATCATCTGTGCTCATACAGCCTCATTTACTAAGCAGGAGAATCTCTCAAAATTTATGTCCATACACAGAATAATTAATTCTGGAAGGAATCTCTGGAGGTCGTCTAGCCTATAAGCTTAAATCTAAAGTTAGACCAAGTTGTTCAGGGCCTTTTCTAGTCAGGTGTTGAGTATCTGCAAGGATGGAAATTCCACAGGCTTTCTGGGCACCTCATCCAGAGCCCCTCATAGTGAAGCATTTCTTCTATATTTATTTGAAATTTCTCTTGCTGCAACTTGTGTTCATTGCTCATTGTCTTTTTCTGTGCTTATCTGAGAAAACGCTGGCTCTGTGTTCTCTACAAACCATGGCTAGGTAGCTGAAGACACCCCTGAGACTTCCCTGTGACCAACCAACCCCTGATCTCCCAGCCTCTCCTTGCACGCCTTGTGCTGCAGCGCAGTCACCATGTTCGTGACCCTCTGCGGGATCAAGTACAGTCCTTCCACACTCTCTCTTCCTCTGCAGGGACCGAAACCAGACAGTGTCCTCGATGCTGCCTTCTGAGTGCCACACAGACACCAATAATTACTTCCTTTGATCCAGTCTGTGCTTTTCTTAATGTGGTTAATCTTCACCGTCACAAGGACACACTGCTCACTTATATTCAACTTGCTGTCCAGCAGGAATCCTGGTCCTTTTTCACCAAGCTGCTTCTTAGCCTTCCGTCCCACATGCTAAACTTCATCAAACTTCATGAAGCTTCTGCCAGATCCCTTCTCCAACTGGAATTCCAGTCAACTCCTCCCCCTGGTCTTCAGTCACCTGCAAACTTGAGAGGACATTCCAACCCATCCTCCAGGCTGTTGATGAAAATACTACAGGGTATTAGCCCTCACTACTGATAGATGTGGTAAACTGGCCACCTGTAACTGTAAATTAAGACTCTGAACTTTTGACACTATCCTTTGGCCCCAAAGGACCAGCCAGTTTTTCACCCAGACATCTTTCACCTGGTCAAAATTGTATGTCTTCCATCTTAAAAAACTAGGCAACAGTTGCACCGTACTACCGAATAGGCACGTGCAAAGTAACCAACAATTTGATTTTGACTGGTGACTTGTTGTGGATGAAAGTTGTTGGAAGCACTACAGGAAAAAAAAAATAACGTAGAGAGATGAGTGAGAAAGGTATGCAAAACAGCCAACACAGTAAAAGATTGAGAGGTAATAAGAGAGCCAAGGAAAAAATTCAGACAAGAAAAACACCACGCTACATTTTGGCTTAAAAGATTTCAAAGCAAAGCCTCTCTCTTCTAACTGTGGCAATCTCTTTCCAGCACAGAACTCTCCTGATAACGTGTTATTATCTGAATGACTGATGGGGCTTGTAGCAGATCCCTGCACCCTTTGCCCTTTTCTTCCCCCCTAAACCATGTTCTGATCTAATTCAGTGATGATGTATCCTTTTTGCTCAAATCTACATAACTTTATTATCATAATAGCTTGATCACACTGCCAAGTTTAAGACAATGCTGTATTTTGAAATGAACTGAGAGAAACTGAGATGGATACAAAAAGAATTTGAAAGTGTAACAGGCACAACACACCTTTTAAAAAAATTAAGGGAAGAATTATGGCCTCTTATTTATGTGTGTGAGGACCTAAATCCTCAAACAGAAGAAACATACCTCATGCAAACAGGAAAAACCCCCAACTGTATACAAAGCACTGATGAATGCATCTAGCGTAAGAAATTCCTTGTTAGAAGAATTTGTAAAAATACTTGCAAAACCAGCTTAAGAATATGTTTAAAGCTTGCAGTGTCTCTTTTAGTTCTACTAGTGTATCCTTTTAGGCTAAGAAAAAGTAAGCTCGGTGTAGCAGATAGAACTGATCTTCAGGTATTACAGGGAACTCTTCCAAATTCTTTTCTGAAAGGACTCCTGACTGGAATTCAAGATAACCCGCTGGTGTCATTTGTCAGTTTGAAGTTTCTCTCCGCCCCCAGATCTGCGTTTTGTCATTTGACAACCCCATGAAGGTCATGATATTGAGTCATAGTGGTAACATAGGTCAAGACAATATTCTAGTCTCCTGCTTCATGAAAGAAAATGCCCCATGAGGAAGCAAAAGAAAAAAAGAAAAAAGCAAGGGCAAGCCAAAACACTCATCTTCCCAATTCAACACCGTGCATATTTGACAACATTTTGTGTGTAGTCAGTATCTCTATTGCAGTTCCATGGTGGAAATTGCCACTGGGATCCAAGTTAAATTACCATGACTTACTGACTAGGCAACAGGATATTTGTTGAGATTTACAAGCAGGAAGTTTATATAGTAAATTTCACATATAATAACATTAGTTATTGTCTATTGCATAATATGGAAATAACTAAATCCTTTAACTAAAGGGTGCTTATATATATATATAATTAATATATTAATCATCCCAACCTTAAACAAGTTATTTCCCTCCACTGTTTAAACAGGCCCATCTTTCCTAAGGTGTACAGTTTCAGCCACCTGCTTACCTACAGCACACCGATGCACTGACACTAGGGTTGCAGCATCCAGAATTGCAGCAGTCAGCCCAACAGGCCCAAGTCGGTTTTAGAGGGGAACACAGCAAAGTCATCGCACTGCTTGAACAGCGGCTAATCACAGGCGCTGAGCTCTGTTTCTCCAGTGCCTGAGCACCTTGACCATTTGATTTCATTCAGGGCAAGGCACCCGACAGATTTAAAACGCCGTCAGCTCGAAGCAGCAGGACTTTGCAGCCCCCTCAAGCACAGCCAGAAATGCTGGCCTTCGGCTTGCGCTGGGGCCGGGCGGGCGCCGCTGGCACCGCGGCCCAGCCCGCTCCCCTCCCTTCTCCGCGGGACGCGCGGCGCCGCTCGCTCCCCAGCGCGGCGGGAAGGCGGCGGGGCTCTGCCCGCCGCGGGGACACCGCCGGCCGGCGGCTCCGCCAGCCCCGCGTCCACAGCCGCCCGCTTCTCCCGGCGGCGCGGCGGTCGCAGCCCGCGGGAGGCTGAGGGATGCCGGCCCGGGGCGGGAGCCGGGGCAGCACGGCCCTGCGCGGCCAGCTGGCCCTGCCCTTCCTCAGGGGCACAGCAAGGGGCCGGAGGGACCCCGCGGGGGTGTGGGAGAGGAACCAGCGTCTCCCCCAGGCCGCGGGGCGGCCGCCGCCTGCCCCCGCACGCCTCAGCGCCCGAGCCCCGCGACGTGCTCACCAGGAAGCGAGTGGAGCTGGTGCCCTGATCGATGGAGCCCACCAGCGGCCCCAGCACCATCCGGTCCGACGCGGCCATGAGCCCCGCTCCGCCGCCCGCCGGGTGCCCCCCCGCGATCCCTCGGCCAGCGGGTAACGGCCGCCCCGACGCTGCTGCCCGGGCAGCTCGCGGCCGGCGGCGCGTGGCTGCCGGGGTGAAGCCGACAGGAGGGGTGGGGCGGGGGGCGCTGCCGCGCGCATTGTCAGCCCGCAGCCAACCGGCGCTCGGGGCGCGGCGGGGGCGGAGAGGTTGGGGGCGGGGCCGGGAAGCGCAGGAAGTGGGCCAGCGGGGAATGGGGGGGGGGGGGGGGGGGGCGGGGTCACGTGACAAGCGGCGCGCAGCGCTCCTGGCGCCCCGCCCCGGAGCACTTGGGGTGAGGGGAGGCGGCGGGCGGCGTGGGAGGGCCCGGGTGTCCCCTCAAGGGAGCCCGCCCGCCCGCCCGCCCTCTCGGCGAGGGTCTTGGGAGGGCTGGGCGAGGCACCGGGGGAGGGAGCCTGCTGGGCGAGGGTCCGGGGCCCCGGTCTGGGGTCACTTCTGTGCTGCGGCGGCGTCCCCCGGGGCGAAACCTGTGTCGCCCGTGATGGGGGGGGGCGGGGGGGGGAGAGCGGATGGAAACCCCTCGCGGGCCCGGGCGGCTTCCCCGGTGGGGCCGGCGGCGCCGCCGCTCTGAGGCGGGATCCAGCCGCGGAGGATGAGTGCTCGGGAGGTGGCAAGGCGGGGTGTTCGCTGGAAATTTTCTGTTCAGAGCGAATTTTGCCCAGGAAGGCGTTCGAAACCCGAGTCACCATATAGTAGCCATGGCATCTGCTGAAAAAACCTTAGCGGCCCCAGAGGGCTTAGTTTCATCTTTCAAAGCTTTACCCTATGTCAGGCAAAAATATTCAGTAACTTTAAAAATGGGATCTTGATCCTCCTTTCTCTTCGTTGGTACTAGTGCTTCAAGAAAAACTGCTGCTGTTGCAAGATCTGTGACAGAATTGCAAAAGCTAATAATGCTGACTAAAGCACATGAGAAGTTACCCAGTGACAGACGTTGCCAGTAAGTCAGCCCCCACAGACACCATTAAATAGATTTGCTTCTGTTGTAACTCCCCACCAGTGGTAGTTGTCCAAACTCATCGTGTTTCGTCGGCATTGCTGCCTGAGAAGCAAACTGATTGCTGCCGGTTGGTAATGTTTTGTGTGACACCTTACCCAATACTTCTGACATACCCTTTTTCTGTTAGCACTTCAGCTGGCACCTAGGAGCCTTGGATGGGATGTGAACAGCCCTATCTGCTTGTGTGTAATAGATAGCGAAGGATTTAGTTGCAGCCCCTAATTACAAAATCTGAAATGAGACAAATACAGTTTAGTAATAAGATCCCTATTTTCAAGAGTGAGAGTAATGAAACACTGGAACCACTTACCAAATATTTTGAAGTATTCTCTATTATTCTAAAATTTTATAGCCAAGACTGGTATTTTTAATTAGAACTTAAGCTGTGGTTCAAAGATCAATTTCCTGAGGGATGTGCTGCTGCCCATAGAGAAGGATCCGCAGCATGTTGTACTAGAAGGTCATAACGATCCCCCCACCCCAGCTTTGCAAGAGACACCCACTCTACATCCTTCAGTTATCGTGGCATATGCTGCGGGCAGCTTCCACTCCACAGCAATGGGCAACAACCACAGTTGACTTGAAAAGCTTATGCAAAACTATAGCATCTCCATGTAGATTAGCAATTCAAGGAATTAATCTCATGGGATCTTAGTTAAGTCTGAATTCATTAGTATAATTGCTAGGAAAAGTGTGGTGTTTGTATTGTTTCTTTGGTTTCTTTTTAAAACTGCTGTATAGTGTTTTAACTCAAGACATGACTATTTTCAGCAAAGGCTGGAGTCTCTCAGGGTCCCAAAAGGGAGGAAGCGATATCGTGACTGATATTTACGCAAAACATGAAACACTCCTGCGCCTGTGTAAAACTTATAAAGGTCACGGAGTTACTGAAATTTTCTAGGAGGTGCAAATCTACCATTTTCTTGGGTGTCCTTTAGCAGTGCCTGTGTATTTTCGTAGACCGGGAACAGGAAGGGTGGCAGCGATAACCTGTGCCATTTCTTTAACCTGCAACAGACTTGCAAGCAAGGCAGATGGAAGGGGGAAAAAAAATACAGAGTCAGGGAGAATAGCTTACTCTTCCTAGCTCATTCAACAGTGTGTACTCTCCTTTCTTTTAGATTTCTGTTCAGTGTTTGAAGAGGAACATTTTTCCTCCGGTGGTATTTATTATACAATACATGAGTGTTACTGTTTGGCGAGTTGTTAGCACAGAGAGTGGGCACTGTCCCAAGGAAGCTGCCCGCGAGGGAAGGAAGGGTGGAGCTGTGGCTGTACCTTTACAATAAGATGGTGTGAGGTCACACTCTGCCGAGATAGTTTTAAAGGAATTAGCATCCTTTAAAGGAAGGAGCACAGATATCTGCGTGGACTAATTTCTTCTGCTTCTGGCTCGGATATCCCTGAGGCAAGTCTGCACGCTGCAGCTTAAGTTGTTAGCTATTCTACTCCCCTACTGAATAACATATAAAATGCGTTGGGGGATCAAGCTCAGATCTAGCAAGTGCTAGTTGGGAGCCTTGTATATATTATTCATTACAGAGGGAAGTTAGATATACTTACTATAACAATCTCAAGCCTGGCGGAAATAATGGAGGCTCCCATTGATTTTGGAGGGCTTCATTATCACAAAGTTAAATTTGGTTCTCCCAAATATTACGTTTACGAAGATGGTGCTTGTTTACAACTGCCTGTGCAATGCAGATTCCTGCAAATGGTGCTCTTGTTGCACATGCAGCTTTTTGACCTCTTGTTCTGCAGGCTGAACTCAAATGGAAGTTTTCTCCGCCTCTGAATATAGCCCCACTGTTATTTTGGGTATTTGAGCACATTTGAAACACCTTCATTAAGCACATAAATATTTACAATGCATTTTTCAGTGACAACATGATTTGGTTCCTAAAGAGCTAATTTCAATAGCAAATAAACCCAGTTGTTTGCTTTTGGTTTGGGTTTTTGGGGTTGGGTTTGGGTTTTTTCCCCACCTCAGCAGAATGAAGGGATGTCGGTAATTACATTCTGCTCTTTCTGGCTGATTCTTTTTTATTGGCCTCAAGTTAAGGACAAAATGTGACTGTGTCAGGCTACTCCAAGCATGTGACACAGTGTGAATTAAAGAGTGGATGCCAGAGGTCCACATGTCTTTCCCTTCCGCCTCTTGGTGACAGAGAGGGCTCCGCAGTCAAATCCTTCTCTTCCTTACTGGTGTCTGATCTTTGTGTTCCCTCAGGAAGAGCTGAAGGCAAATATTTTAGACTAGCCTGGAACAGGTGTAGGTATAAAGCATACAGTGTGGCACGGTAACGAGTCACGCTGTCACATGCACCCTTTTGCCTGCTTGGAAGATGAGTGGTATGTGTGAGAGTGTGTGTGCCTGCACACGTGGGGAAATTCAGTCTCTCTCACTGGCTCAGTGAGCAAACACAAGCAGATCATGACCTTGGCTGCCAATGCCGTTACATTTGTATAGATCATCTGCAGCACCTGCATGCAGGGAACCTTTTCACAGATCCAGAGGAAGGAGATTAGAACGAAGAGTTCTGCGTTCTGTCTCCTAGGTTTATTTTGGAAGGTGTCCACATGCAGTACTCTCACCATTTGGCAAGAACAGTTTTACTGTGAAGCCACGACCGCGGTGATGCAATGAATGTCTCGCAGGATGTGTTTTACTTCTGACCTGATATTAGACAATAGTTTTCTCTGAATGACATTTTATATTTAGAATCACTCTCTTGCTGTTCAAACCCTGAGCAAACGTTGTTGCAATTGCTGTCTTTCTGGTAGACAAAAATAAAACTTAGACTAAATGAATTCACATTTTAAAGGCAACTAATACTAAGTACTTTGAAAAGCAGTTATTAAACCAATAAATCTTTACATGCATAGTATTATTCAAATCAAAATGGGGAAATCAGAAAAAAAACGCAAGGATTTTATATAGATAAAAGTAAGCATTCTTGGGAATTAAAATGAATAATTCAGAGAAATATAAATATTCATTAGTGGTATAATAGATAGTCCGTGCTTTGAAATCCTTAATTCTGAGATACTTGGTCTTCTAGCTTCCATACAAAAATATGGCAACTTACTGCAAAATTTATTCCTGAAGGAAAATGTACACTGCATTGAAGGGCAGCATTAAAACTTAATTTTCTTTCGGTTTTATAGCAGCTGTATTTTGCTAGGGTTTTTTTACTTATTTTTATCAAATGAATTAATCTAGTTTGTGCTCCATAAACAGATGATAAGAACTATTCCCATAGACTCATTCTGTTCTTTACTTTAGCTTTCAAGTTAGCAGAGGCGAGGCACCTGCTACTCATACAGGGCATCTTTTCACATGTATCTTTTTTGCACTGGATAGTGGGTATTTCCAAAAATAAGCTTAAGTGAAATTGCTATGTATGGTAGTAGGATTAGAAAAAAAGAGAATTGCTCTAAATACTGATGTTTGACTGGTATTTTGTTTCTAAATCCTAACTCAGGATTGAAAATTTAGTGATAGACACTTCAGGCTCTGGATTCCATATGTGGTGAAGATATTAAAAACAAGAAGCAGCAGTGGAATTGTATGAGAACCCTGAGACTGTCACTACACTGGATTTAAACAAATTCTGTTAATCCTACTCTAACCTGAGCTCTTACATCATGCAGAAGAACTCAAGCAAAGAAGAAAAAAAAAATAAAATTCGAGTGAGAGGTGCCGTATGTCCACAGAGAGTACAGAAAGATAGTATTTATTAAAACATACCATCAAATATATGTTAATTTTGTGGAAATATATTTAATTATATTAAAGAAAATACATATTTAATATACTTAAGAAAATATATCCCATACTTTCGGTTTTCTGTTTCAGTTTGGCTACTGGATGCTGAATTGCTGTGCAACATCCTCAGAAAGGGCGTTGTGAATTTAGTACTGATTATTACGTAGTGGTCTAGTCATTTACTCTAGGTAATTAGATGGCCCGAGGATCCATACATTTCTTTGTCTGTGAACTTCAAAAGCTTTTGATGTATTATCTCTATAAAACCTCCTGTGGAAGGAACCTCTAGTATTTTTTTACAGATGTGGAGAAAGGCTCAGAGCAGCTTGATTACTGGCCAGTGGTCACGTAGCAAGTCTTTAGCGGAGCAGCGGTCAAGTACAGCTTTCTCTCAGGTCCAAAGGCACTGCGTTCCTTAGCTGCTGCCTTTCTCAGGAATCAGTAAGTGCATTCCTGTTGACCTCACAGAGAACAGGACTGAATAATCTAATAATAACCAGCAGAGGCAGGATTCCACAGGGTAAGCTGATCTAGCCACACATAGGTTGTAAAAGATGATGTTTTTACCACTACCGTCCTGATCCCGGCTGTGCACAGTTTCTACTTATTGTGCAATGGGTCTGGTTTTTGTTGGATCCTTTCTTGAGTTGTCTGAGCTCATTAATATGGCAGAAAACATACCCAGACAAAATAAAAGCAGATTGTTCCCTGCCAAGAAGCTGAATTGACTCACTTACTGTAATGAGTGCCAGAGCTGGTGCAAAAGCAGAGATTTCCACAGCTAGGAGCATGGGAAAGGTTAAGAGAAAGTAGGAGATGATGTAGAGGAGACTAGGGACAGCATGAAATAGTCAGCATCTGCAACCTCTTAGATTACCTCGGCTGCCCATGAACCTTCAGCCTCCATATGTCATCAAATCAAATGTTACTGATCTGCTGGGAAATTCTGGAGATACTAATGGCTACACTATTGTCGTGAAGACTGAACTATACTGTCTGGTTTTAAGAATAACTTTAATACATTGCTGTTTTCAATTTTACATCACAAAGCTAATTTATCTCGTAAAACTGATGAGAGAGCTCAGCTATAGAGAGGTCTTCTGGAGTTTCTTTATGCTCTGGCTATATCCTAAGGCAAAGTGATGTTATCAGGAGCTGGAGTTCTTGGGAACTGGTAGATAATGTATGGGGAGCATCTGAGAGAGCCATGTTTGCTCAGCCATAAGAAGAGAAGACCTAGGGGACATCTTACTGCTGCTTATAGCTACATAGTGGGAGGATATAGAGGAGATGGATCCATTCTCAGAGGTGCATGGTGACAAGACAGGAGGGAAGAGACACCGGTCAGAACACATGTAATTCTGTTTAGATGTAAGAGATGGATAGAAATAAGCAACTTTTTTAAAAAAACTTCCCCTCCACCCCCTCAGTCAGATCTGTCAAACACTGGAGCAGATGTGCAGAGAGGCTGTAAAATCTCCATCTTTCAGGATACTCAAAATCTGACTGGGCAAGGCTTGACTGATCTGCTCTGGCTGGGCCTGCTTTGAACAGGAGGCAGGACCAGTTGGCCTCCAGAGGTTCCTTCCAGCATACGTGGTTCTGTGACTTTTTTTGAAGGTAACTGCAACAAGCACTCAGTACTGAGTACCTGTAGCTGTGTCCCAGCTCTACTCCCTTTGACTCCATGACAAGTCTGTAGGTAGACTCAGCCACATGCTTTCAGTTCCTCTCCATTTATAATGTAAACAGAGACCAGTTGGAATATGAAATAAAGACAAAGGAGAGCATGAAGCTAGTGTACTAGTGGATTACAGTTCTCAAGCAACTTAAGTTGAGGCTTACTTTCCTTCAGAAGTACTGCATGCCAGTTTCCATGTGACATGTCTCCAAGCAGAATCTGAATCAATAAAAGTGCTTCAAGCAAACAGTGACCTCAGGACTGCTGCCACTACCTGCACCATTTCTAAATGCTTTAGCAGTTGTGTAGTGCTTCGTAGTCTGTAGTGGTTTAATAAAGAAGCTATAGGGGGCCATCCTATAGATTCTGAAGTTGGAGACAGCCCCAAGATCGTTCTGAGATGGTCATTCACTGATGTCACCTTTGTCCTAAATACCAAAATCAAAAATACCTCTGTGGGGCTGTGTGTTAGTGATAACAACGAATGGTATTGGAAAGCATCTGAAAGTTTTGAAATATAAGAAGGCAGAGCCCCTTGGACATCCAAGAGATACAGTGATTCTTCCATTTTAGAAACTGGAGGGCTAGGAAAGCATACAATTTCAGCTAATCTGCTAGTAAATTTGTCTACATTTTTACACAGAAGCATGATATGTGTGTGAATACCTCATCAGAAAAACAGACTTGTTAGAATGATCTTCTGTAAGTACCTAACTGTCACCTACATTGTAAGTGGAACTACTGATAACTGCGATCGTTACTTCCATATCCAGATCATCAAGGACTCAGAAGTAATATAAACCCCAACCTCAGATTTCACAGTATCAAGGAATTTGTCACTGGAAGAGGAGCATGGCACATGCCTTTGCTTCAGTTTTTAACTTTTCTGTCAGTTTCTAACAGCTGAGGAATGGTGGAAATTGCTGCTAGATTAGTAGTTAAATAGATGTATAACCTACACAGATGATTCAAAATAAAGGAATGAAGACCTAGGAGCAAAGCTTGGTATGATCATTGTATAAACCCAGGCTTAGGAGTTGCTGCCAGATTAAAACTTTTCCCCTGTTTTTATGGCTCTAATCTCTTTGTGCATTTTTGCGTTTTCTAGCAATTTCCCTAAATGAAGGAAGAGGGTGGGTGTTTAAACAAAAAACCCTGTAGTCCCAGCAAGGACTTGATATTTACAGTCCACTGCTTCTGCAGAAGACCACTGAGTAGGTAACAATCATCCAGCAGAGCCTTATTTATGTGTACAGACATTCTGGTGAGATTGGATGTTGGATATTGTCCTATAAGCCTTATTCAGTGTTGCTGACTCCTCCAGCAGTACCATAACATTTGGGAATACCTTCCACAAGAGATTATGAAAATACCTGAGTTTATGTTGTGAATCTAGGCATTCCATATGTAGGGTGAGAAATTTCTTCTGACTGATATTGGGGATAAATGGGCCATTTTCATGAAAAAAAAAAAAAAAAAAAAAAAAAAAAAAGGCGGTATTTAGAAGTGCAGAAAAAGACTGGGCTTCACAGAATCCAGGGCTGATCGTCACCGCTATCAGGACAGAAGAGGCTGAACATCTTGTATGAAAAGCATCCCTGCTCTGATGGAGTTTGGGTACTAGGAAGAGGAGGACCCCAGACAGTCCTAGCCTTAATGTCAGAAGTAGCCCTGCCCCGTGGCCTTTCTTTTTGAGGGAAGTAGTGCCAGTATTTTTCTAAAAGGCTGGACTGAGAGGTGTAAAGTTTTAAGTGTGATTCTAAAGGATTCCTAGAGACTGAGTCCTGCACAAAACCTAACAGGTTTTCTTCTTAGTAACCTTTTTTTCCCCCTTGCTTTTTCTTTCAGCAGTACTAGCTGATGTGTCAGGAGCTGTAAACAGTTCTGGGGGCTGAATCAAGCCAAGCATTTGGACTTTCTTTTCTTCTTTTACTTCTTCTTCAAGGCCTTGCTGCTTTTGGTGAAGGGCTTTGAAGCCTAGCCTAGAACCTCCTGAACTGGCAACTGGATATTAAGAAACCAAAGTTCCTTAGACATCTTCAGTCAATAGTCAAGAGCTGGGAGAAGTTGTGGAAGAGGATGTCTGATGAGGAGGTCTCAGTTCGACCGATGCTTCAGGGACCAGGCTATGAAAGGACTGATCTAGAGTAATGGATCCTTTCTGATGCCTGACACTGATGTGATGGCACACACCAGCAGGAGCTATTCTTGAAGCCTGTGCTCTCTATTTTGGAGTGTTCTAGATTCAAAGAAATAGAGACAGACACGTGTAATGCACAATTTTTTCCTGAGTGAGAAAACTCATTTGCTATGTAAGCTGGCAAATATAGCTGACTGGGGACACCAGAATGAACACCGACCTTTTCAAACTTCGTAAAAGATTCCTTGCTGTCTTTGAACTGAAAATTGAACTGGATTTGAAATTAATTTGGAAGATATTGTATAGATTCCACAAGCTGGAATCTGGGCAGAATCAAGGAAGACTACAAAGCCCCGGAGGTGCAAGCAAAAAATGTTTGTGCCCAAGTTATCTTTTCTTCAATTTTAGCAGTTAGAGGAAAGCTGCAGCCAGAAATAGTCGTATAATGCAAATCAACTTCTGGCTTCGTGGTTGGTGCCATAGTGAGGGTTTTGGCTTTTACGACAACAGGACATTCTTTGATGACTGTAGCCTGACAGGGAGGGATGGGATCCCCCTGTCTAGAAAAGGCAAGGGAATCTTTGACAGCAGGCCTGCAAACTTGGTGAGGTGGGCTTTAAATGGAAGGACTTGGGTGACGGGGTCCAAAGTGGCAATGCTCATGCTATTGCAACCAAGTGGGGAATAAGCCAGGCCAACCGGACCAGTGACCTAAGACGCCTTAGCTGCCTCCCAAGATGAGAACCAGAAGATCAACCATCTCAAGTGTATGTATACCAATGCACACAGCCTGGGGAACAAACAGGAGGAACTGGAGCTCCGTGCCCAGTCAGAAAGTTATGATGTCATAGGAATAACTGAAACATGGTGGGACAACTCACATGACTGGAGGATTGCGATGGATGGCCATAGGCTCTCGTAAAGGCAGGCAAGGAGGAAGAGGAGGAGGAATCGCACTCTATGTTTAGGAGTACCTTGAATGCATACAAGTCAACAACGGCAGTTGTGGAAGCCTTGTCGAATGCCTCTGGGTCAAGATCAGAGGGGTCATCTTCAAGGGGGATCTTACAACAGGTGTCTGCTAACAACCTCCAAACCAAGATGATAAGGCCAATGAAGAAATATTTGGGTCACCTGAGCAAGCTTCAGGTCAACAGAACCTGGGTCTTATGGGTGACTTCAAATACCCAGACATTTGTTGGAAGAGCAATATATCAGCTCACATGTCATCCATCAGTTTCCTGAATGTTTGAAGGACTGCTTCCTCCTACAAGTATTAGATGTGCCAACCAGGAATGAGGCACTGCTGGATTTCCTACTCACAAACCAAGAAAACCTGCTCTGTAATATCTCATTTAGTGATAGCTTTGGCTGCAGTGATCACAGTATTGTGGAGTTTGGACCCTGCTGAGCACGCAGAAGGTTAGTACAAAGACAAAGGTTTTAGGTTTTAGAAAAGCAAACTTCAGCTTGCTCAGAGCTCCATTGGGAGGGATTCTGTGGGAAGCTTCCATGGAGGACAAAGAAGTTAGTGAGTGCCAGGAGTTTTTCAATAACACTGTCCTGGAAGCACAAAACCAGTTCATTTAAAGAAAGGTAAGAGAAGTATGAGGAGCAAGAGACCCCCTTGGCTTAACTGCAAGCTTCTGAGTCTGCTCAAAACCAGAAGAGAAGCCCACCAGAGATGGAAAAGTGCACAAATAGCCACTGAGAACAACAAGAGCACTGCCAGGATGTACAGAGATGCAGTTAGAAAAGCAAAAGGTCAGCTTGGACTGGAATTGGCCAGAGATGTCAAAAACTACAAGAAAGGGTACTTCCAGTACATTAACAGCAATCAGAAACAAGGAAAGTATTGGCCCACTGTTAAACAGAGGAGGTGAATTAGTCACCAACAGCACTGAAAAGACAGGGGTTCTCAACAGTTTCTTCACCTCTGTCTTTACCAGCACTGTTGGGCCCCAGGCCTTGGGAACGAAAATCTAGGTCGGCGCAAATAGAGACCCACTGTCGGTGAAGGAAGAGTTGGTGTGTGAACTGTTACAGGAGCTTCACCCTGTAATGGGCCCTGACAATATCCACCCGAGGATGTTAAGAGAGCTAGCTGATGTCATTGCATGTCTGCTCTTGATAATCTTTGAGAAGTTGTGGAGATTGGGGGACATCCCAGAAGACTGGAAGAAGGCTAATGTCATGCCCATGGAAGTTCTTAAAGAAGGATCCAGGAAATGAAATGCCCATTGGTCTTACTTCAGTCCCTGGGAAAGTTATGGAATGAATCCTTCTGGGGGCTATCACAAGTCAAATGAAGCATGTGATTGGGAAAAGCCAATGGATTCACCAAGGGCAAATCATGCTTGAAAAACCCTGATTGCCTTCTATGACACAGTAACCTGCTCAGTTGATGTGGGGGTAGCAGTGGACACTGTCTACCTGGATTTCTCCAAGACTTTTGATATGGTTCCCCACAGCCTCCTCCTAGAGAAACTGGTGCGTTATGGTCAGACAAGTGGTCTGTGCGGTGGGTGGGGAACTGGCTGACAGGCCGCACCCAGAGGGTGGTGGTAGATCGCTCCTTTTCAAACTGGCAACGGGTCACAAGTGAGGTCCCCCAGGGATCTATATTGGGCCCAACGCTATTTAATATCTTCATAAGTGATCTGGATGATGGGATCAAGTGTGCGCTGATGAAGTTTGCCAATGACACCAAACTGAGTGGGGAAGTGGACACTTTGAAGGAAGAGCCACCCTGCACGAAATTCTGAATAGGCTGGAAGAGTGGGCTAACAGGAACCTTAGGAAGTTCAACAAGGATAAGCATAAGGTCTTGCACCTGGGGAAACATGATCCAGGAATGCAGCACAGGCTGGGATCTACCCAGCTGGGGAACAGGTCTGTGGAAAGGGACATGGGAGTCCTTTTGGACAACAAGCTCAACATGAGTGAACGGTGTTCTGCTGTGGCAAAGAAAGCCAACAGGGTGCTGGGTTGCATCAACGAGGGTATCACCAGCAGAGATAAAGTCGTCATTGTCCCACTCTACTCAGCGCTGGTCAGGCCACACCTGGAACACCATGTTCAGTTTTGGTCCCCGCTATGCAAAAAAGATGTAGTCAGGCTGGAGAAGGTCCAGAGCACGGCCACAAAGATAACCAAAGGACTGGGAAGCCTGTCGTATCAGGAAAGGCTGAGAGAATTTGGTTTGTTCATCCTTGAGACAAGGCGGCTTAGGGGAGACCTTATCACCATGTTTCAGTATTTGAAGGGTGGCTACAAAGAAGATGGAGACCCTGTTTTTACAAGGAGTCACATGGAAAAGATGAGCGGTAATGGGTACAAGTTACTCCTGGGGAATTTCAGATTGGAACCAAGAGGACAATTTTTCACAATGAGAACAATCAACCATTGGAATAATCTCCCCAGGGGGGTGGTGGATTCCTCAACATTGGACACTTTTAAGATTCAGCTGAACAGGATGCTGGGTCATCTTGTCTAGACCACGCTTTTGCCCAGAAAGGTGGGACCAGGTGATCCTTGAGGTCCCTTCCAACCTGGTATTCTGTGATTCTGTGATTCTATGATATTTCTTTCTGGGTTTGCCAAAGCAGAATCCCAAAGCTATGCTTGTGGGGGAAGAAACAACCCAGATCTATAAAGAGAAGAAACTCTCAGATGGAATCAACTGAAATAAACTACAAGAAAAAGACAGGGAGGAAACTAATGAAGATATCAATGAAGCTGCACAAGAGAAAGGTGCTCTTCAGCAGCGGAGAATAACTAAGGTTGTGAGGTAAAAAAAAATGTAGAATATCCTGAGGAGAGCATGAGAAAGTTGAAACATATCTAGTGGATACCATTAGGGCAAAACCCCCAGTCACGCAAAGAGAAAGTGTGTATGTGGACTGATCTTCAAAGACTGAATTTGTCATTTTGATAATTTATTGTGTGCTTTCTGAGCATCTGCTGAGACTACATATCTTAAACATTACTTAGGACAGCTAATCTAAAGAATGCACTTTCCGGGTGCAATGGTGGAGGAGCACGCCACACAAAAAGAAGAAAAACGCTTGTCTGAAGCGGTTCAGCTATTCTTGCTCCTCTCCTGGAAGGCGCGGATGAGCTGCTCACCACACACTCCTGACTCAGCACAGGAACCAGCCTGCTGCAGTCCAGGAAACCCAGGGTGATGCTAGTGTTAATACCTGCTTCTGTCAGAGCCAGCTGGATTACAACCAAGCCTGGAGGGCAGGATGCTAGACCAGAGGAAAGCATAAGGGGTGTCTTCTCCTGGAGTGACCATAAGGTAACACTTTACACATACGTAGGGTTGCAGGCAACCAAATCAGTCAGATTGGCATACTGGATTCTGAAGCACAGGCGTTTGTGCAACAGGAGGTGTTCGTTACAGGCTTGTATATACAATGTGAAGATGGCTCCACCTATGCTATCAGTTATGGCTACTTATGTAGGTTATTATGCAGTTCTGTACATGGTCAAATCGTGTGAATCTTATACACTGGCTGAATGGTTTTCCAACAGTAGGTTCCTGTTTTTCTTTAATGTATACCTCAAAACATAGTTTCCTGCTTATATTTCCCAGGGTAAGTTTGTGATAACTGCAGCACACAGTAGTCATGTGATTCTCTCGTGTTTCAGGGCCTTTGGCATTTCAGTCTACCCAGCAGTGGTTTGTTAACAGAACGTATTTATATACTCATATTGCAGCTACTTGTCATCAACTTCTGTCTAATTCCAGTAATGCTCTTGGTCCGTTACCAGAACAGCTTACAGGCATTTGGTTCTCCCCAGGTTACAACTCTCTTCTGCAGGAGCAGAAGCTCCTTAGAGGGGCAGAGTTGAGAGCTGGGATGGAAACTGCTTCAGCTGCCTTGTTTGTGAGTCATCACTGTGAGTGCATTAACTTCTAGAAGCGGACTTGATTCTTGTATGCAATTTAATAAGATTCTAATGACTACAAAAGAGTGATTTGTCTGTATATACTCCTTATTGAGGCTATTAGGCCAGAAGATACTAGGGGCATAGATAAAATCCTAAGGCTAGACATTCAGCTGAGGAACATCAGTGTAGCAGTGGTAAAATTCATCTACTTATTGCAGAAGTAGAAAAATTACCTCTCTAATGACATTATAAGGTTCCTATTATGCTAAGATAAGTTCATAGCTGACTGTTCATTCTGTATGAGAGTATATTTTTGGTATAATAACAATACTACAAAGAATTTTAATTGCTAACCTTAGCCTCTTTTATACATTCAGTTCTACCATATCATTTGAGACAGGGAGTCAGCCTGAGGCAACGCACTGCTCCGTTTGATTTCATATGCTATAGATGTAGTTTATTCTTTCTGTTCTAGGCAGAAATAGTTATCTGGCTAATGATCAAGACACTGCACAGTGAGTGCATCACAGATGAATGTTCTGAAAATACTTTAGGAAAATTCTTGCTCCCCCTGCAGTCAAAGGAAGCTTTTGCAGTGAATTTAAAAAGGAAAGGAGATAGGCATTTCTCCTATGGATGCCCTAAAATATGCTTGATGTTTGTGTATGTGTGTGTGTTTTGCTTTGTCACTGCTTACTTAAGAAAGAAACTTGATTAAAATTTTAACATCAAATACATTTCTCACGGATATGTTTGCTTACTAACTTTGTTTGCTGTACTTTTGTAAACAAGATAAGCAGTGAGCAAACAGAAAAACCTACTTCCATGGTGTATTTTGTACCAAGTTCTCAGATGATTAATGGTGAAGCATGTGAGCCTGCTAAAACAAAAGAGAACAGAGAGTATTAGAAATCTCAGAGACATTTGAAATGTAGGGAAGTACAGTTCTAATTAATTCACAGCATTATTTTAAAGCACGATGTGAACTTTGAAAATAAATGGTATTGACACTAAATAATTATAATCATTGCATATGTATATAATGCAATGCATATAATTTAGTAAATGTCTTCTGATATGTATGTATGTGTAATATGAGCATATATACAGTTTTGTATAATTATATAATATTTCCAGATATTAAATTAAAATAATACCACAATATACATCAAATAGCATAAAGTAATAAGTTGTTTCCTAAGAGTTTAACATCATTAATTTTCATTCATTTAGGTTGGGAGGGAAGTCAGAAGGTCACCTCATTACCCTCTTCTAAGATTAAAAAAAAACCACCATTTTTTTTTCCCTAGAGATGCAGTTATGCTATTCCTTAAGTTCCCAGAGGACACAACATCCAAATAAAAGGATCTTTTTTCATACCTTCTCCTGGAAGGACTGATTCTTATTTTCTTTTTGTCTCTTCCTCTTTAAAATATTGTAATAATTAGAAGACTGATATAAAACAAAGAGCTCTTCTGTGGCTGAAATGCTATGTTTTCTTTATACACGTCAGCAGAAGGTTTTACTTTTTATGATTTTGACAACTGAGACAGCATATGTGAAACAGGTGATCCCAGCTAACAAAGCATATTTCTATGACAGCTTGCTGGGCAGGAGAGGGAGGATTTAAGAATTGCGTAACAGAATTAAGCACTGAGCATTTCAGATGCTTTAAAGTCATTTCAGAGCTATATATTTTGTCAAATAAAGGAGAGATTTTTTCATCAAGATGGATTAACTCCAAGAAGTTATTTTTAGCTTGGAACATTAGCTTTTCTCCAGGCCAGTCCCATAAAATTTGAAGATAAGATTTATACTGTCATACAGAAAATACCTCCTGAAAGAAACACCCTGCACACTGTCTTTTGGCTATGCAAAAAGCCCTCATCAGGTAAACTTTAGACAGCCAGCCCCCCGGAGAAATCTGATACACAGTCACTCACTGAAGAAGAGGCTGTTGTGGAAGAAAGGTGAGAAGTTGTTTTCCTTGAATGTGTTGTGTCCTTCTGCTCGTAGAGCGGCTGGTGCGTGGATACTGTATTTGTCACGCAGTCGCTCTGCCTCTCTTTTGTTGGCTCGAGTTCAGAGACTATCGTGTTTATAACAAATTTCTCTGGTCATGGGAAAGTTCATTCTACAGTTTTATGAGCAAGGCTCAGTTCATTTATCGCAGGAGGCAAAGAATGAGGAACTGGAATGTGCTCTGCTGAAGAAGTAGTTCAAGGGTGGAGTGTCCATTTCTTAGCAAATCTTATAAAATATGTCTTATCTCAGTAATGCAAATCTCAAGAGGTCCAAACTCTTCCTTTCACCTTTGTGCCTTTAAACATGGGCCATGACACCTGCAGCGGGTGAGTCCAGTATTCTGTGGTTGTGGGCCTGAGAAATGGAGAAGTAAAAAAAAAAAAAAAAATGTAAAAGGAGATTTCTTCCAGTCTGCAGGTAAAATAGCTTCTCAATTCCCAAATAGTTTCATAACAATCATTTTTTTTAGAGGACAGGACAAAGTTCCCTCCCCACTGCGCTACAAAGACACCCACTGTTCCTCATTTCAGGCTCGTGTTTGTTGTATTTACAAACATTTCACCATTTAAGAAGTACATCCAACCTCCTAATCATAAGGAATTCAATTTACTACTTAAAACAGCAAAGGGGACAACTTTGACACTTTGAGGCAGATCTCTCCTCTCCTCTCCTCTCCTCTCCTCTCCTCTCCTCTCCTCTCCTCTCCTCTCCTCTCCTCTCCTCTCCTCTCCTCTCCTCTCCTCTCCTCTCCTCTCCTCTCCTCTCCTCTCCTCTCCTCTCCTCTCCTCTCCTCTCCTCTCCTCTCCTCTCCTCTCCTCTCCTCTCCTCTCCTCTCCTCTCCTCTCCTCTCCTCTCCTCTCCTCTCCTCTCCTCTCCTCTCCTCTCCTCTCCTCTCCTCTCCTCTCCTCTCCTCTCCTCTCCTCTCCTCTCCTCTCCTCTCTGTTATTTCATGAGGACCACAGCCTACCAGTACAGAATGGATCAACCTAGAGCTGCCAGGGTTGTGAATCAGGGTGCTGGTAGTTTTTCCTCTTTCCTGGGCTGCTCTAAGAGCTGCTATTGGGTGGGAAGCGCCCTTCAATTGCTGTGCAAAGCTGATCAGACTGGCTCAGTTCATCCCAGAGGTCCCATGGCTTGGCAGAAAAGCAACAGAGTGGCTGAAGTTCTGTCTTCTCTGTCCTCTCTTTACCCACAACTGAAAAGCAGCAAGGCAGTGACCAAGCAGCTTCTACTTTTCAGGAGAGCTTGTGCTCCATGCTGGAGATACAGCTGGGTCTGTGGAGAAGTTGTGGGGTGTAACTGGGGAGATACGCCCCCCTCCCAGTCTTTTGTTTAGAGTGATGTAGCTGATTCGAACACCTCAGTTAAAAAAAAAAAGTCCAACACTTCAGGGTAGTTATCAGAGACCGGGCCTTCTGCTCACACAGTTGACCTTAGCAGTTGTACTCCAGAGCTCCTCAGGGCTACCAGAGAACATTATCTATAATATGACCACTTCCCTCTGCAGTCCAGAGTCTGTGAGTGATAAGCAAACAACGTGCTTTAAGGGCAGCAAGCAGCCTTAATCCTGAGTTTTGCCTAGGCATGGTACTAGGGGGTTCAGAGTACTGTGTTCTGGTAGAAGACTAGATACAAATTTCATTTATCACACAGGGGTGAGTCAGGGATGTTGTGAAATATTCCCTAGTTACTTGTAACAGTAAATCCATAGCAGAATGTGAATTATGCTCTGATGCTAATTGCTCCTTATCTTAACACAGCATCTGGGTGTGTATAATTATTTTATGAACTTCTTTTTTATTTTACCTTGGCTGGCTTAGCATGAATGGCTCCTCGGTTTGGTGATGGTACAAGGTCACTCTAATTTTTAAGTTACAATTTATGTGTTGTAACTAATCATGCTTCTGCAGCTGGTGTGATACAAGACAAAGAAAATTAGAAATGGTGCAAATACTAACCATCTCTAATTTCTGATGATTTGTCTGGCTCTTTCCTAATAAGTGTCTTTATGAAGTCATCAAAGATGTCAACTACCTAACACAAAAAGAAAGAAGATAAACAATTTGAAGGAAAAAAAAGGAAATATCCAACTTTGCCTGACAGCACAGCCCTACATTTTTCAAAGTTTTTAGAATGGCCAGAAAGGTATAAACATTCCATGTCACTGCCTTAGGAGTTAAACTTTTCAGTTTAGTACGTGCTATTCTTCCTGGTTTCATAATTGCTTTTTAAAAACAAATAAAGAAACAAAAGCCTGTGTCATCCACATTGTCCTGAACTCTGAAGTTTCCTACCTCTTGATTTTTAGAAATCTCTCTGCTGTTTTGGGATTCTTGATACCAGCATTCAAACTTGTTCCAGTGATATCTTTTAGTATGGAAATGTAATTACTTGGCCTGTGGCCTCCTTTAGTTAGCTTTCTCTTAGTTTCCAGTTTTGCTTAGGAGTTACTGAAATCACTTGAATTTGTTTCCCTTTTGTGTAACCAAATCCATGAGGTTGTCTTGTTTTTCTGAAAGTGTTATGTAAACTGGCTTGCTATTAAGTGATTTTACAAATTGAGAAAATAAGTCACCTCATATTTACAGATCTCAGAGGAAGTTGGCAGTGTTGTCAATATAGCCCAAAGTATCAAATGCCAAATGTTGCTTTGAGCACAAAAATCTTTCTTTACCTTAAGTCTCCATTTTTCTCCTTTGTGGTTATTCTAACACCTCCCTGTCTAGTTTCACATCCAGCTTTTATCTATTGTGTTGTTGTGCTTACAGTCACACATATTTGTGTATTTTATCAATGTGTTTTCACACATCACTGTTATTTTATGTTGCAGTAGCAACAAACATTTGCAGAGAAATATTTGTTGTCTGTTGTACCAAATACTGTATTTTCTACCTCCTTCCTATTTAGAATCACAGACCAGCTGAGGCAGGAAGGCACCTGTGAAGATCATCTGGTCCAAACACCTGCTCAGAGCACAGTCGATGAGAGCAGGTTGCTCAGAGTGGTGTCCAGTTGGGTTTTGAGTATCTTCAAGGATGGAGACCCTACAGCCTCTCTGAGTAACCTGTTCCTGTGTATTTCAGTTTGTGTCCATTACCTCTTGTCCTGTCACTGAGCACCACTGGGAAGAGTCTGGCTTTGTTGTCTTTACTCATCCCATCAAGTATTTATGCACATGAATAAATCCCGCTGAGACTTCTCTTCTCCAGGCTGGGCAGTCGCAGCTCTCTCAGCATGGCCTCTGATGTCAGGTATTCCAGTCCCTTAATCACCTTTGCAGCCCTGCGCTGGACTCGCTTTAGTACGTCTGTGTCTCATACTGGGGAGCCCAGCGCTGGACCCAGTGCTTCAGATGTGTCTTAGCAGGGGTGAGCAGAGGGGAAGGATCAGCTCTCTCGATCTGTTGGCAATGCTCTGCCTAATACAGCACAAGATGATACTGGCCTTCTTGCTACAAGGACACATTGGTTACTCATACTTCCAATTCTTTAATTTAAAATGTCCTACCTTGTTGCTAAATCTTTGTATTGTTTCTGACCCAGTCTTCCTGAACATGTATGTGTATCCTCAGTAAATCCTACAAGCACCGCATCAAACATAACACTTTTCATTAACTCACTGTGTTCCACCTTAAAGCAAACACACTTGATGTTTTCAGAAACCACACTGGATCCATTTTTCTTAAACTGTTTTCCTATTATTTATGTAACTAGCTATCAGTTTCCCTTGCAAAATCTCAGTTTCAGCCTCCATCTGAAAATGCTTCTTTGGTTCTCTGTGCCTGTATAATTGCTTGATTTAATGTTTTTCTGCTCCTTACCAGCAGCTATCTCTTTCAAAAAACCAGCTCAGCCACCCTTAGCTTTCAATCTGCTTTGCAGAAACTTGTCTATGGCACCATTCCTCCCTCTCATCCCCTCTGCCAGGCCTCATGCCCCTGGATGTTGCTTCAGCAGCAGTGATGAGCATCGTTTCTTTGTTAGCAGATGGAACCGATCATTTGTCCACGGTCGTTCCAGCCGGTCACATTTGCTGCTTTTCTTTTTTTTTGTTTGCTCATGGCATGGTTACCCAGGAATACCTAACTCAAACAAAACCACAGGCAGTGGTATGCTGGCATCTGGTTTGTATGGGCCAAAGTACAGGAGGGTTTTCTATTATTATCTTGTTAAAAGTACTCAGCGGATCATCTGCTTTTTCTGTTTCTGCTTCCAGATTTCCCCGATCACCTCCATTGTAAACCTCCTGAAGACAGTGTCTGAATTCAGACACAATTTTCAATTGAACGTTACTGGCAGAGAATTTGGGATAGCTGAAAAAGTTGCTGGAAAGACGGAAGAATAAGAAGTGAGGGATGTGGAAATCAGAGTCAAAGTAAGAGTCAGTACTTGAGAAAAAGATAGATGAAATTCATCCAATTACAACTGGATGATTCTACCTAGATATTACAGACATGTGACAATACACCTAATGTAACCAGACCTCTGCTATACCTCTGGGGTTTTTGTAATTTTTGTGGTATTTCAATACACTATCAAAAAAATCCCTTCTTAGTAGCCTGACAGCCTTAAATTTTATTATGTTACTGAGGCATAGTAAAAAACTAAAAAAGAAGCAGCCCCTCATCTATTGCTCAGTCCTGTTTTCCAGTGCCTGATCCTCTGTGCCTGATCTTAAAGCCTCACCACTACTGACTAGTTGTCATTGAACCAAGAAGTACATTAGCAGTCTGACGCATGATTTATTTTTAACAAAGACTCAATGCAAGGATTGGAATTACAGTCTGTGTCATATGGGAGGATTTTATACAGGTAGGCAGTGTTCCAGCCAGTCTGTATTGCCTTTGGAAATAGCATTTGAAACTTTTATAATATAATTAACTAGTTCCTCCTTTGGAATTATGCAGAAAATCCTGGCTTATCCCAAAGAGTCTGTCAAGCCACAGTGGGAATCTGACGGGAAGCTAGGAAGAAAAATGCCAATATTGTACTGAGCTAGATGTACAGAGGTAAATAGTCTTCCTTGTCCTCGAGATGCAGACAGGTGAAATAACAAGCTCCTCCTCTTCTCAGCTGAGATTTGCTGAGGCTTAGAGCTTATTACACCTGGAGACCTGCTGAGAAAGGAATCTAGAGCTCACCCAGAGGCAAAAAAGCAGAAAAAGATTCTTGGGGGGAAGAAAGCCAAGGGGAGGAGAGAAAGGTAGGCTACACCTTACTCTGGCAATATTGATAAAACAACTCTGCTGCCCTCTTCCTGGTAAGGTGTTGCGGGCTGCCAGAGTCTCTGCTCTACACACTGCATCTGTAAAAAGACTCCTTCAATAAAATGTGGAACTACGTTCCAAGTACCAAAAATATTTCCTCCCAGACCTACTGGTTAGTCTTATCGCTAATCCAATGATGTGCATTTCTACCTGGTACATAGGATGTAATTAGCTGCTACTTAATTAAGTGAGCATATGTGAGTAATCATTTCAGACTTGTGAAGCAAAGAATGCATTATAACATCCCTGGGGAATTCCTGCGGTAGGAAGTGATCTGACATAGGGCCTCAAGCACTTTTTTTATTCTGCAGGAGACGCTTTGAGATGCAGGGATCTGGGATGGCCACTTTATTTGTTTGCCACCTGAAATACTAATTTTGATCACTCCTATTTGCTACACACACTCAGGTTTACAAGCAAAAAATAGTGATTAAGAATTTTTTTCACATTGTTCACTGAAATGATTTATATGAATTTCAAGCATTTAAAGAAGTTTTCAATGTATGCAAAGCATTAAATAAAACTAACCACTGGGAGAAACCACCAAACCTTCAGATTATATATACATTTTTTGCACATTTGGATACAAAGGAATGATGCATCTCGGGGAAAAATCCAGAAAAAAAAGTCACTGAATTTCCTCTTTGAAAATGGACTTTTAAAGAAATGGATGAGGCCTACCACAACACAAATTCTATGAAAGGAGCAGAACTAATGTCTTTGCATCCTGGAAAGCTTAAAAAATGACCCCAGAAGACTCCCTAAAAAGATCTGGGAAGTGCAAACATAAGCAGGGTTATATCTGCTGATAAACCCTTTAGCCGAGCTGGCTGGTGAGATGGGGAAGAACACGCTTCGTCACTTAAAGAGTAGTTGTGGTTTGCGCTCTGCCCAGCACACTGCAGTTTCAAGCTCCTCTCTGTTGCTGACTAAAATACATCACACCCTGAGGTATTTCAGTCAGCAGCAGAGAGCAAGCTGCACACAGTACTTACAGTGTACTTTGGTATGTCAGTAAATATATATCTATGTATATATACATTGTGGACCACCTTTTATCATTGTTATTTGAAGCTAGAGGACTGTTAAAAAGTAGGTATCATTTAGATTTTTTTGTTTGTTTAAAAACATCCTTTTCTAAGTTATCATGCTACTAGTTAAAAAAAAAAAAAAAAAAAAGAGGAAAAAAAAAATATTTGGCTTTTGGCCAGATGCTGACAATGGAAAGAGGGCAAGTCGCCCAGCATGCTACCTTCTGATGCTTTACAGGCCACTTGTGATTCATGCACTGCAGACTACATAACAATGCATATATGCTTATGTGCCTATGTGTGGTTATGCACGGAAACCACAATATACTCTCTGCCACCGATGGGATCACTTGTACAGTAGGGTACTTTATACAGAATGCACTGGTGCAGCATTAATTATGACCTTCATTAAAAAAAATATGGGCAGAACAGTTTGACCACTAAAAGTAAGAAACGGATTATGAATGAAAAGAGGTTGAGATTGAAGGGAAAGATTTCTGACCTGTGACAAGACCGGTCCCCTAGTTCTTGTAAATTAGTGAGAGGAGAAAAGAACATGAACTGAAAAGACTTCATTAACTGGCTATTCATTACTAAAAAAGACTAATGCTGGGAAAACAATGTAGAACAGCTTCAATATGTTACGTCCAATACTCCTGTCTTTTCTCATAGAAAACTCCCTTTGGCCTTGGAGATTTTATCAGAGGGTGCAATGATCTTTCTTATTATTTTCTCATATCAAAGGCCTTGCAATTTTTTCTTGATTTTCACATAGATAGAACCTGTAGAGATGACTGGGTATAACTAAAATATTTATGTGAGCCACAAAAGAGAAATTAAATTTAACACAATAATAAATTGTATATTTTATTGACTAGAAGGAGCATGTAGGCAGCAAATGTCCCCTATTACACTGGCACTTGAAGTACAAAAAGCACATTATAATGCAACAAGAAATCAGGTAATTCACGGCCCTTGCCTCTGTAGATAATGAAAAGATTTAGTGGTCATTAGTATGATGAAAAGACTATTTCATTTTGAAGTATGAAACTCTGGGTGTAAAACTTGATCGTTTTAGCCATGTGGAAGGTGCTGTACTCCCTGACTTAGGTTCCAGGAGTTAAGACTCTGGGGCCCAAGCACAGGCAGACTTCTCAGTGCTGCATGGGCAGTCACTGGCCACAGGCAGCTGGAAACAGTAAATACAGGTGGGCACCAGAACTTCCTCCCATTTTCCAGAGTGGCAAGGTGCTCTGTGTGTCTGTGCCCCTTTTTTTCGTCCTTGGAAGAGCGTGGCCAAGAAGAAAACCATGCCACGACCACCTTTCTTCCACTTAACAGGCAGAAGGCTGGAGTAATTAATCCAGGAGACTCCCTTCAGCCTGAGATATATCAAAACCAGACTTGCCTGTCACTCATTTGGAAGATGGGAATCCTCACATTTTACCTACAAAGTTATACTGATCTATTTTCTACTGCCAGCAATGAGGAAAGAGGAAAGAAAACTGTGTATGATGGAGGTTTCTCCCCTGTTTAAAGACTGATGTTTTACTCAATTGACTATACTGGTGTAATTAATGCACTGGAAATTGAATTTCAGGCTCCGATCAATTATGGCATACTGGGAAGCTTGAAATATAACTGATTTTGCTGCTGTAAGGAACATAAATCATTCATTATTATTCTTTATGATGAAGTACTGAATAATCTACTTATCTACTTATGTACTTCCCATAACCTCTTCCCGTCTAAAGACCAGAAGAATTCAAAATATCCCCTTTGTCATATTGCACAAAGTAATTATAAACTAGGTGGTAGTCTTAAGGTGTTATCTTTAACCTTTTGAGTTTCAAAATTCCTAGTTAATGGTATAAACATACCAAATGGGGTTAGAGCCAAAATTGTTTGATAACCTGATAGAGCTTACTGTGTGCATACCTGCTTAAATATATGTATAGAAAAATTAATTTATTTTCTGCATTTATTCCTCCTATTAATTTTAACAAAAAGCTAGGGAATGTTGGTTCTCTCAAAGTCTCCCAATTTATAATTTCTAGAATACAAACACTTCACCGACAGGCAGCTGCCTTGGCACTGTTTGACAAAACAAGCCCAAGCTAATCAGAGATTTATTTATACTAAACCTCTGTGGTGGAGCCTGTAGCTACATGGAAGGAACTTCAGCCTCCTCTTGTGTTTATGGCAGTTTAGCATTATCAGTTACAACATGCTGAGACACACTAGCTGAATGGCATCGCTGGGCGAGGATTACTCGGTGAAGAAATGATAAACTGTCTAGTACTATCCTATAGATGAGTCCCTTAACAGCATTTTTCTGTTCTGCTTACAACAGCCAATAGTGCACCACAGTCAGAGCAAATGTGGACAATGAAACAGCTGGTGCTGAAACGCTACCTCCATGGTATGCGTGCTCTGGGGAGGTTCTTTTGGACTCATTCCGCTGTGGTCCCATGGAAGCCCATGAGGAAACTTGCCTATGGCAAATTTCAAGTTTCAGATTTCAGTACAGGCCAGGATGCCATTGGCCTTCTTGGCCACCTGAGCGGGGATCTTTGCAAAAGGCGTCAGGTGCCACTGTATTGTGTAGTCTCCCAACTCATTCAGCTCTGAATCTGGCCCTCAGAGTGATAAACTCGGGGCACTTGATAAGCCACAACATAAAAATTCATATAGGACAATGCTTCTTAGCAGAGGATAACCCTTCCAAGGTCATGAGGGAACAGGGAGAAGGTCACTAGAATAAACAAGTGTCCCCAAAGCCTAGACTGTCAGCATGCAAATGTGCAATTTGTATGACAAGAAATGAGATTTCTACATCTCGCTTCCATAGGCACATGCGGCTATTATGCCGAAATATAGACAGTGTTTGACTTCCTCTAGAGCACTAAAACATTGCATGTGCATGACTGGGAAAAAAAAGGCCACCTACTTTTTCCAGATTGAAGCGCCTGAAGGTAAGTCTTAAATCCGTATTTAGGTGTCTCTGTGAAAGTAGCTTGATTTTTCAGTGGTTCTGGGTAGCTGTGCTTTTCTGGCTGTGGAAGCACTTTTTTCACTTTCAAAAATCTGTCCATTTGTATCTTGCTGGTTTTACATTAGTTTAGATTATTTAAATTATATTTTAAAAACTCTCTGAGGACTTTTAGAGAAATGCTTTTTTATACTACCAAAGTTATTTCCTAACAGTCTAACTAGAAATATTGAGCTCCTGTGTACGTAGAGCTCTCTAGATCTACAGAAGAGGTAAAACTTCCTAGTGATTTATTTCTTGCTGCTCTCAATTCTATTTCAATCAGATATGGAAACACTGAAAAAAGCATTGGACCAGTGTAAATTTGAAAAGGTCCACAGTGCCGATGAAAGATCAGAGAAAAAAATACAATAATGTTAATATTAATGTTAATGTTAGGCATAAAAGAATTGTCTGCTACTACAGTAGCTTTGTTTCCACAGGGAGCACTTTTACAGCAAAGATATCAGTTGATATTTGTATTAAACTGCCAATTTTGTCCAGTTTTTGTGCTTTTTAGATGCTGTTGATCCTAACATAGCATATGATATGGTACAATATTATTTGATTAAACTGTTGCATGAATTAGCTAGGGATATGTAGATAGGGCAAACTGATATACGTACTTTTTCCATGCCTATGGTTAAGAAGACTTTGGTTACTAGTCCTGATCATATATCATATCGCAGTGAATATTTAGCAAAATTATGTTAATAGAAGCATTGTACTACAACATATTTTCTGGCTGGCACAGTTGAAGGCTTCTGAGAAAAAAAACCAAAACAAAACACTAAAAAAAAGATCCTCAATAAGGAAGTTAAAATACTTTGAGAATAAAAGTAAATTTCACTTATTACTGCAATGTATGGGTGCCTGATGATGCCTTTTTAAGCAAATTCTGTACATCCTATCGGGATCAATTCAAACAGTCCAGTTACAGCCTTCAAACAGTACTTGTCCTCTGTCCTTTAAGGAATCCTCCAACACCAATCTCAAAGCCATCTTCCCTGTCCATACACCTCAAGCTTGGAGGGTGAACTGAATACCCAAGGTATTTTCATACCCTGCCCCTCTAAGACAAGCTGCCTGCCTGGGTACAGCAGGCACTGAGATACTGAATGCCCATCAAGCCTAACTTGCCTCGTGACAGGTTTTGCAGATACCAAGCAAAACCTGATAAACCAGCAGAGATGTGCTGTTTGGTGGAAGGTGAGATGTATGAGGGTCCGAAGAAAACAACATAGGCCTGCTGTGAAGTGCATTTCTGCTTTGGCATCTCGTTCTTCCTACCTATCTGACACGGCAGTCTTGACGTGTCTAGGTATCTTGCTGTGTCAGGTAAAAGGAGAACAACAGAAAGTGTTTGATATGGGGTATACTGTAAGTTGCCAACAAATGAGTGGTTTCTCTAAGATTGTTCTAGGTTGTCAATTCACCACTTCGTTGGTTTTTTTTTACAAGAGTTATCAAAGACAAGTCCGTCTGCCTGGACTGAGTGTGTTGCAATCAGCTATTTTAACAGTACACAGTTTCACAACGAAGTTTCATTTAGACATAAAAGAGGAAGCAAGTTCATCATGTTGCAGTTCAGTCAGTTATAAAACCCCCTCATCTCCTAAGGGACTTTCTTTCTATACTTCTGTGCTGTAGGGCACTAGAAGTAAAGCACATGTCATCTTAGAAGTGTGTTTTAAAAGGAAATAAAAACAGAACATTGCATTTTGGGGTGGGACAGACACACAGGAAGCTTTAAACTGGTTAGAAGACAACAAATTTTCTGTTCCTGGTCTGCTGCTGTATCTTTGGAGGTAAGAACTAAAATATACTATGTGTTACATAAATGTATGAAAATGTTGCTCTTGTTTATCAAAGTGGCTCAGTTCTGTACGTGTGAGATTCCAGCTGGTAAAAGGAAGATGTACTTTTTCTGTTTTGAGTGCATGTGTGTGTTTGCAGCGTCTCAGGCACTGTCCACATGCAGTTTTTGCAGCCTTAAGAAGTGATGACAACAT
Source organism: Leptosomus discolor (assembly GCF_034619465.1). Classification (NCBI taxonomy): domain Eukaryota; kingdom Metazoa; phylum Chordata; class Aves; order Leptosomiformes; family Leptosomidae; genus Leptosomus; species Leptosomus discolor. The sequence continues at coordinate 91,504,563 of NC_141391.1, read as the reverse complement.
TGCAAAAGTGCCATCTTCACAACTGTGACTGACTGTGATTGTAATGCAACTTCAAAATGCAAGAAAAAATTGTTCCTTTGATATTTCTGAAGTCTTTCATAAAATCATACTAAAAATGCTTTTCAGAATACATAATTATGGTATTTCTGTGCATGTTAGTGTACTGTCTAAATAATGTCTTTGGAGTTCTCTATTTGTAGATTAGAAATAAAAATAGGAACCATAATAGATAAGCATGGGCATCATATTAAAAAAAACCTCATAGAAAAAAAGCTGAGACTTGTCTGAAAACAAGATGCTGTTAAAAAGTATAAACAAAGGAGCTTTATAATTGTATTTTCCTGATTCAGAGTGAATTTCCTGGTACGCTGCAAATTCACAGCTTGACATGGGAGTACGCACGCAACCTGCACCCTCCCGCCTCTTTTTTATACTGTACAGCAGATGTGACAAACCTTTCAATGCTCGTTAGTGCACCATTTCCCTCACTCCTCCTGGGAAACCCCTTCAGCCTTTTCTGTCTTTCTTGCTTTACCATTTATTCTTTTCACTTCTAGAAAGTGTATTCTCTTCTATATGAGCGCACATAAATTTATCTCCCCTTCACTTCAACAGCTCAGATACAAAATATTGCAGTCCATATAGTTCAGTCATGATAACAACTAATAACTCATTAAAATAAACACAGAAATCAAGAAACATTAAATGATTTCCACCCTGGAAAGACATACAAGGACAATGTAGAAATATCATGTAGTCAAATCATCCTTAGGAATGTGGAGCCTGATCCCTTCCTGCCTCACATTTCATGTTGTTGCTTACAGCTGTGGATATGAGATGTAACATGCTCTCAAACCAGACTGATGGTGTCCTAAAACAACTTTGTATGGGTGTAGATGATTAAGAAAGGTGTGGAAAATGATGAACCAGGCTTGCTCTGTACAAAACTTCAAGGAACATGAACTGATAAAACATACTTGGATGGGATATTATTTGAGAGCTCAAGAAGCTGTATTTACCCACACAGAGTTTTCATTGTATTTTTATGGAAGCCTGTCCCCCTAAACTCCACTTAAAGATGCAACAGCACTCAAACATACAATAAGAATGTATTTTTTTCTAGATGAAAGAAACCAGCTGCTCCTGAAACTCACTGCCATCCATTTATCGTTATTAAAAATGGGTAGATACTTGTATAATAAGAACATTCAACAGCACAATAGACATATAAAGTATAATGTGTTCTTGGGTAAGATGCCTCTCCTCACTTGCTTCCTTCAGCCTGTCCCTCAAAGAGATTCCCTCATACCCTTGAAATACGGGTTATTATCCTCTCAACCTAGTCTACTTGTTCCCCCCAAGACAGTCCGTATTCCCCCGTGGGAGAGGTACTCCTAGCTTTCCTGCATCTCTTGAACTGTTGACATGTGAATAAAGATGAGCAGGGCTCATGTTTTCTTCTTTGAGAAGACCAAAAAATCAGAATGAAGAGAGCTGTGGGGAGGGGGCAAGAGGGGTTTGGCTGATGACCACTGCTGAAAGAGCCTCACGGCACAGTCCCACAGGTCCCAGATCTTCCAGAGCAGCAGCAGTAGCAGTGGTGAGAGAAGGTTATACATGCAGCAGGTAGTGTTCAGATGCTTGTGCAAAAGCAACTCTTACCTATTTCTCTTCTCATCTACCATGGGCAACATGGGACAAGTCCTACCTCAAATAGCAGCCACTGTTATTATAGAATCATGGAGTCATAGAACAGCCCAGGTTGGAAGGGACCTCAAAAGACCACCTAATCCAACCTTTTGTGGGAAAGAGAGACTAGATGAGATTATCTAGCACCCTGTCTGATCACTTTTTGAAAATCTCCAGCGATGGGGACTCCACAACATCCCTAGGGAGATTGTTCTAGTCATTGATTTTTCTCACTGCAAAAAATGTCTTTTTTATATTAAGATGAAACCTCTCCCAATCCTACTTGTACCCATTGCCCCTTGTTTTCTCCATGTGGCTACTTGTGAAAAGAGAGCCTCTGTCCTCTTTGTAGCTGCCCTTTAAGTACTGGAATACTGTGATGAGGTCCCCTCTCAACCTTCTTTTCTCCAGGGAGAAGAGTATTCTCCTTCAATCTTTTCTCATAAGGCAGGTTCTCCAGCCCTTTGATCATCTTTATGATCCTCCATTGGACCCTCTCCAGTCTGACCGTATCTTTCTTGAATTGTGAGGACCAGAACTAGACATTCCAGCTGTGGCCTGACAAGCACTGAGTAGAGGGGGATGATCACATCTCTGTCTCTGCTAACAGTGCCCCTGTGGCTGCAGCCCAGGGCCTAATTTGCCTCTACTTTTGGTGAAGGACCTAATTTGCCTCCACCATTTGCAGCAGTGCACTGCTGAGCCATGTTCATCTTGTTGTCCACCAGGACCCTCAGGTCCCTTTCAGCAAGGCTGCTCCCCAGCCACACAGTTCCCATCCTGTACTGGGCTCTTTGGTTATGTCGTCCCAGGTGCAGGACCTTGCGTGCATCTTTGTTGAACTTCATACTGTTATTGCTAGCCCACTTTCCCAGCCTCTCCAGGTCTCTCTGTAAGATGGCTCTCCTTTCTGACATGTCCACCCCACCATGCAGTTTAGTGTCATCAGCATTACCTTTACCCAAGCCAGCCCTGGGCACTGGAGATAGCGCTTATCAAATGGGGTTCAGATACCAGGGTTTCAGTGGGTTTCAGCCATTAGGAAAAGGCTATACTTATGCATATGCACAGCTCATTATGCTACCTTCTTCACTCTCCTGATTTCCCTATGCTGGTGGCACTGAGGCTTCCTGGCAGCTGTTCTGCACCAGCCCCTGTGGAAGGTGAGATATGGGTCCTGCAACATATGCAGGCTTCCTCTGCAGCCTATCCTGCTTGCCAGGTGAACTCTTGCATGGATGTCCTGCAATCTGTAGTAGATCCCAAACCTCACTGAAGGGATCTGTATGTATCTCCACAGCCTGGAAAAGTGTCTCTTAAAATGGGGAAAAATGCTACAGATGGATCCATAGGATTTGAGTTCCCTCAAGACAGGGAGACTTTGTCATCTGGGGTCCCATCTAGTAAGTCAGCTAGAACTTAAGGTGTACCCTGTGATAAAACCTGAGCTCCAACTACCAGTAGCACAAATTTAGTGCCATTCAGAGCCTTGCTCAGGGATCTGAAAGCCAGACAGATTCAAAATAAGCATGTCCATTCTATGAGTTTCCATCCCTTCCTTTTGCAATGCAAAAGAATGTCACACTGAGCTGTGATCCCAGCTGGCACCATGTTCTTTCTGTTCTCCCTAGCAACTTTTCACCTTGTTCAGGTTTTTATATAGGACACAATTTATCATATCTGTTTGTGTATGCTTCTCAAGCTTTCCTTAAGTGTTTTTCTTATCCTGAGCCGAGAACTCCCGTCCTGTTTGCCTGCTCCCAGGTGCTAATCTGAGGTCTTTATGCAAAATCGGCACCATCACCAAGCATTATAACCCAGCAAATTTGCTGCCACTCAGAAAATACTGGCAATACCACTGGATTCTCTACGTGGCTGTAAACATTCATCCTGCCTTTAGGCTTTTCTTCTGCTGAAGAACTGAACAAAAACCCCAGTCAAGACATATGAGTTTTTAAGATCATCTGACAGTAATAAAGACTATGTCAAATAGAAAAGGCAGTGTAAACCAGACAGTCTTTTCCCTCTGTCTCCACTAGGCTTAGATAGAATGTAGTCAGCTCCCATTACCAGGACAATAGCCACACAAGGAAAAATTTGTTTGTTCACCTCACACGCAAAATGCATCCAATCAGAATTGTAAAAGGGACTGTTTCTCTTTGTGCAACAAAAGTCGTGCAGTTATTTTCAGGAAGAGGGAAGTGAAATCTGAATTTGAGGAGCATGAAACCCAAAATATTGAAAGGCATTAGATACAATCCCTGTGCACTTGGAATCCTGGTGTACACTTGTGTCTGTGGCATGGAAGGGGGATTAAGGTAAGGGGCACGAGAAAGTAGAATTAATGAAAACTGTCATCCTTATCAGATGTAAGATGCAAGAACTAAAGGTGACCCAATGGTGCGACCAGCCAGTGGTAGTGATGGAATAGCAACTTGATAGGGCTGTATGTTATGTTAAGTACTAGGACCAGAGATATATACACCTCTCTTTCGCATTCAGGCTCTCAACACTGCCTATCAAAACTTCAATCAGATTTTCTTGCAGAGCTGCGAATAGTCAGATTAGTGTGACAGCCCTTGCCAGCTTCAGAGGGTAAGCTTGTAACTCATTCAGCACAACACACAACTCCTGAGCACAATGGGAGCCTAATCTTTTTGAATTTGCCAGTTCTTTTGTTTCCACTCCTGTCTCAGACAGGGTGCTCTAAAATTCTTAAAATAAGTATTGCAGAATGCAGTGCAAAGAAATGAAACCGACTGTTTCATTTCCCTAATGTATCACCTTATAACAGAAACAACATACATCTGGGTAGTAGGAAAGACAGAAGTGTCACATGATACTTGAGTACAACTGGCTTTGTGTATGTTGGTTGAGCAGTGAACAGGCCACATGTTATATTTCCACTCATTTCTCAGAATCCACATTAAAAATAAGCATAGGAATAAGTGCGTAACAATTCCAGATGCTTACTAGCTGAAGTCGGTGGTGACTTTGCAATAAAGCCACCTGGGCCGTGGATGACTGGGGGCAGGGAACAGCCTTTGCACTGCAAAACGGGGAAACAGAAGCAGGAGAGAGAGAGGGATGAGTTGATAACCTGAATAGCTCTAGCATTTGGCTAAGATTTCTGTGCTAATTACAGCTAAAAACTAAAGCAAGACAACAGCATCATACTGCAAGGAATGCCAAGCCACAAACAAGATTTTTCCCCCTCTTGTGTAAATAGATCGCTTTTCATTAAATGTTACCTGCCTGTGGGAAATCTCACGCAGCTGGCAGCAGCAGAGAGGATCCAGGGTCACCAAAGCAAGTGTTTGGACACTTGTTTAATTTCCATGAATATTTCCTTCAGAAGGAAGTTTGTTTTCCCTCCAACCTCCTTCTTCACAGAGTGGAAGTGATTTTCCCCCCCACCTGAGGAAAGTCTTTTCTCACGCCGTCTCCTTCCTAACATCTGTGTAAAGTCTATATCCATGCTTAGGCAAGATTTAGCCAATATTTATTATTAGTGCAACATTTTGCACTAGCAACTGTGACACATTAAATACTTTAAGAAATGAGAGTCCAGCTTTTGAGACTGAGCTGCCTGCTCAGAGAGTGGAGAGAGTTAGTGACTGCTGGCACCTGATTGTGCCTTTGTAGAAATGCAGTGGAAACTGATTTCAGAGCTGGTGGTACTCAAAACAAATCCAACAGTGAAAGAGCCTGAATACTGCTGAAATGTGCAGTTTCCTATGCATTGCACTGAAAGATGTCTCTTCAAAAGTACACTGCAGATTTCTACATCTAGGGTAGTCAGTTTAAGATCCTTTTGTAGTAACTGGAGAGTGATAAGCAAATCTAGGGCACAATTCATCTTGTTTCAATTTAGGTGTCTAAAACAGGCCAGCTGAATCATGCCTCCAAAAAGCCTTGCTTTTGCCACTGACATTTTTGTGTCTAAAAGTTAGAGACAATTAATTCCACCTTGCTTGACATGCAGAAGTGCAAAGTGCTAATTTAATGATCTGAGATTTTTTAAATGACAAAGGAACCACACCTACAGTCATTGATTAGTCTGGAACAGAAGGGGTGATACTCTCAATATGAATCTCAAATCAACATAAGTCAGAGGCAGCTGACAAACCACACACAACAGAAGTTGCTTCAAAGCATACGAGAAAAAGGGGGAAACCCCTTGACTTCTTAGTGAAGTCAAGGGCAAAAAATATACATATTTAAGTGTAAGCTATTACAGCAATTATTACCACAACAAACCACTTCTTGTTCCTCTCTTTCCAACTCACTTGTTGTTGGGTGTATTGGACATGCCCTACATAATGTTACACAGAATATGCTTGGATGTGATTGAGTTAACAGCACAACAGGAAGACTAGCTGGTCACTCATGGACTCAAGTCCTCTGGAAAGACAGGGACACTCTTGTTCATGTCCAAATCAGAAACATCTCTCTGCAGCTGGCAACAGAGCTGCGAGTGTAATCATCACTCAATGAGTTTGTAATGAGCTAATGGTTTCTTCTTGTCATTTTTCTGTCCACTGGCAGTTCCTTTCCTTTGTTGAAGGATGCTGTCAGAAGGTTACCTTTACAGAATTGCCTACCTTTGTGAAGATCTGAACCCTGAGCTCTACAGCAGGAGTTCGGCTGAGGAAGTGCTGTATGAAATGAGGTCCATTAATTATTCTTCCACAGATGAAGCACAAGGAAGAAACCTCCTTCAGAGATGCAGATCTGCTGGCAAGTGCATTTCCTCGGTCTGCTCTAGAGGTAACAAGCACAGCAGAAGGCAGAAGGAAAATCTCCTACAGCCTACACAGCACCCCGTGCCTACAGGGCAGCCATCTCCGGCTATACATGTCTGTGAGGGGCTCACAAGGAAAGACACCTACCTGGTTCCTCCTTCCTGCAAAAGCATTTGCAAGAACTACAACGATTTGCATATAGCTGGGGACTACGTGGTGCCTATTAGCTCGGTCACGACAGATTTTACCTGCGACAGCGGTATAGGCCCCTTCTTGGAGTCTTCAGAGATTCCTCCCCCCATGGAGTCCGTCAGGGTCCCCCCCTCCAGTGACACCAGCCGCAAGCCGGTCCAAGGCTACTCCTCATGCTGGCGGCTGGCGAGCTTAGTGCCCCACCAGCAGCCCCTCTCCGATTCAGCCCTCAACGACTACCTCGAACAGAAGCTGGTGGAACTGTATAAGCAGTACATCATGGATAGCACAGCAAACAGGGCATCCTCCACTCAGATCCTGGCCTCGGAGCTGATCATGACTAACGTAGATCAAATCAGCATGCAGATATCACGGGAGAGGAATATGGAGACCACCAAGGCCAAAGACATTGTCATTAGCCGCTTCTTACAAATAGCCAGTGAGAAAATATCCTCAGAAATGAGCACACCTAGTCTGCATATTTCCCAGTATAGCCACACTAATGCATAATATTTGAACGTCTGCTGCTAGAAAAGTTTTATGTTTTGCAAAGTCGATTTTTAGTTTCTTAAGACATTTTTGTGCTTCATAAAAATGCATTTACTATCTACCACTTAAATTAAACCTACCAGTATATATTAAATAAGTAAAAATATTGGTACTGTGCAGCCCCTATTGTGGACCAGATGATATTTTCTTTGGTGTTTTTTTTTTTTTTTTAAAAAATTTCCCTAAAGGCTTAGTTTAGTGAGCCTCAGACATTAACATTTTTGTAGAAAAATGACTAAGAGCATATGGCACTCTTCCAGGTGCTCAGGTTTTTGCTTTCTTCCCCACGTGCTTGATATATCATTTCAACTTTTCTCTGTCTGGAGTCTGCCATCCCGCCCCCGGGTCTGCGTGAAGCGAAGGCTTACACCCGCACAAGCACAATGATGGCAGAGCCACAGAAATACAGAATTTGGAATGCCATCTAGTTCATCTCCCTGCCCCAAAGAGCTTTACTTATGACATCCCTCACAGAAGGGATAGACACTGTATGGTTTCTTCTATGCTAACCCTAATTATTTAATTGGTGTCTTCCTGTTCAAAAGTTACCATCCCTTTATGTGAAGCACAAACTCTGGTTGCAAACAGACTTCATCAGCAGGAGCATGAGCCTATAGCTGTGTGTTTTGCACTGAACCGAACTGTTACAGTGGACGCTGGTGACCAGTGATCACAGACAGACACCACCTTTGCCACCTGCTTACAGACCTGCAGCTGTGCCGTGGTCGTGTAGGGACAGTGATGATAATAAAGGGGAAAGAGTAAGAAGAATTTGCCTTTGTCAAGAGAGTTGCATATTGAAAAATAAGGGCTAATCCCAAGCCCATTTGATTAATGCAAACAGGTCCTTTGAATGCAGAAGGAAAGCTGCAAGGGACTGCTCAGCAGCATGGCTAACGACTTCTTTTGTTAGGAGCATTGCTGGGTATCATAGGTCAATGTTATTTGAACCTGATGTATTTCTAAAAGGAAGGTCCTTTTTTTGTAAAATTCACTAGGTCTTAAAAAAAGAAGAAAAAAAAAAAAAAAAGAGCTGCCTTGTGGCAAGGATGATTACCTACTTGGAGTCTGTATAATGTATAACATATTGTCAATGCCAGTCCATCATTGGCTGAGTTTCTAAGTATCAGTATAATAGAAATACTAATTTATAATAAATGCTCATAAAATGTTTTCATGTTACTGATTCCACAGTGTCATTTTGGCCTTTGTGTTCTTTTGCCTTTTTTTTTTTTTTTTTTTTTTTAATGTAAGGCATACCTTGTTGTATATGTCAAAACAAATGTAAAGTAGTAAACATGTCACTTTATTCTATTGCTGCCACCTTTCCAGAGATTACTGGGATAGCTCAGTGTATTTTCCTCCTTGTGCAATGAAAAGGTATCCGAAAAAACAGTTGCTGTAAGAACCTTTGATGTGTGAATCCAGAGACTGTACATCTGTTGCCATAGCAGCCTACCCAAATACTATTATTCAGCAATTCAAGGTAGATCATTTCTGGCATATAATATTTCCATACTGTGATCAAATGCGATGTACAAAGAGAAAACCCCCGCTATTTTAAAGAAAAAATAACATTCATGGTAATGCACGGGCACACAAGTGTGTTCTGCATGCAAAATCCATTACTAACAAATCTCTTAAATCTCTTGAAACTCTCAGAGTAAAAGGATACACTAGAATCTGTGAAAATGGCTTGTAGAGGACAGCAAAATGAGAAAATGGTTGTTTTTATGTCCTACAGATATGGATTCAGGCTTTTCAAAACATGAGGGTTTTGTTCATGCCTATTGACATTCCCATCACTGAATTTTAGTAGCAAAAGATGTCGCAGAAAGCAACTTGCAGAGTCGAATGCATAAATCAATACCCTTGCTGAAAGATCTGGCACCTTCGCCAGAGAACAGAACCCATTCTTCCACTCAACTCCACCCACTTCACAGAACGCGTCCTGTGCAAACAAAACAGCATTTTATCGTCTGTTACTCAGAAATCCAGACTTTGATTTTGCTCCCAGCAGATAGGGCTGTGACCGAGACCTGCAGGCAGCACCCACTCCCCACAGCCTCCCTTCTAAGAACTGATGCGGGAAACAGCAAGGGGGCTGGAGAACAGGAGCTGAGGGGTCTGCCCAAAGCCATGTCAAAATGTCCTCTCCTTTACTGGGCTCCCTCCGTAGCCGCTGTGTCAGAGGACTGCAATGGGAGCTGGGGGTCGGCACTGCGAGGACAGTGCTGTTACAGCAGTGCACTACAGAGCAGTGGAGAAGACAGACACATTTTAAATGTACAAAAGCGTGGCCTATGCATATAGAGGGCATGTTGGATACTTACATTTGACTAATCAATCAACTACAAATCATTCCGTTCTCATGCAGCTTTCTTCCAAGCAAATCACTTAATATAATCTTACCTACTTTCAAGTAAAGGTCTTATTTTGTACTGTCAAACTGTCATTTATGAATTTTATTCATGGAAGGGTCATCATCATTGCAGAAGCTGATTTATTCCGGAAAGGTAGCATCAACTACTTCTTCCCCACATGTGGTTATATTCTTTTCCCTGCCTAAGTATAAATCCCCATTTCATTTTGAGCCCTGTAGTGTACCTGCTTCTCACATGAATTACATACCAGCCACATCCAATTACCTGAAGCAATATGAAGTAGCTCTTGGATTTAAAGGCAGTTTCTACATACACAAACAAACAACTATTTCTTACTTTCCACTGTGCTTAACTGAAAGTACACATATCTTTGTCTTTCCTCCATTTTAAACTAATCTTCCTCTGCACAGGTGCCTCTCTAGGTGTGGCTGTTTCCTGCTAAAAGCACTTGGATAGCAATTAGGCTGCTATTACCATGAGTCAGGTTGTTACCTAAAGGGATTATCATCTCTCTCTTTCTCCCTCCCTCCTCTCCTCTTCTGCCTCAGGGTCAAACGTTTAAAGGGAGAGATCTCATTTTTTTAGTAGCTCTGTTAAATAACTAATTTTTAGCCAGGGGCGCATCGTTTCTTGACACAAGCTTATCAAAATGCTGATGGAGTCCCGGTGGCTGGGGAGTGTGTGTTGGAGAGGAGAGTTTGAATTCTGCCCTCACAATACTTCCTAATAATATGGCTATGTTAATATGACTAAGATCACTTAGGAAAGCAGAGAGAATTGTAATGAATATTTCAGTAATTGTTTGCTGATATTTTGACCAACCATCGAGAAACTGATCTCAGAAGGATACTGAGATACCCTTCAGCATACTCTAGCAGCTTCCTTAGGCATTTTTTACAGAACTTATTACTCATTGCTGATAACATGATTATAGCAGCTAGGAGTTTTATTGTTTATATGTAGTGTGACTGTGCCCCCAAGAGTCTGAGCCCATCACTGTGGCCAATGAACACTACCTATGTGTCTCCAGGAAGGCTGGGTGTGCAGTGTGATGAGAAAAATCCTTAGCAGGGGGAGAAAAGAGAGCAAAAAAAGGAGGGTGCTAGATCTGTTGCAACCTGTAGCTCCTGCATTTGGGTTTAACCCCTTTGCTGGCTCTGATTTCTTGTCCATACTAAGAAGCAGTGGGGGGAATAAAAAGGGATATAAAGTGCAGGCTGGGCTTTGTGCTGAACATGACAGTGAGAATTTCATGCTCCAGTTGCTGTGTTCAGATGAAGGCAAAAAGCTAAGCACCTAAAACTGGAATAACTGCAGCTCTGTAGCACTGACTCCAGCCAGGCATATTGCCGGGGTTTCACCTTGGGGAAGCTGCTGCAGGGCAGAAGCAGTTTGGGACCTCCCAGTACCAGTGGGTTTGATGCAGCACCCCGAGGTTCAGATTATTCCCTTTCTACTGTCCTTTCAAGGGCTGAAGCAATGGGGAGTTCTTTAGGATTATCACTTCCCTGAGCTTCTTTCTACCATGGCTTTCTCTCAGAGATTGGACCTGCTGAGGAAGTACCCAGCTGCCAGTATAAATGGCTTGGGCTGGAGGAGGGTAAAGGGCCTGCAGACTTTGCTACCATATTTATCAGAACAGCTGTGAAGTGTCTATTACTGGTGTGGACAGGGGAAGCATCCCTTGTTCTCCCAGATTCAGGAGGCGGGATTGCTGATTCAGGGAGATCACCATGTTACAGTGATGACTTACTACTTGCCATACACCTAGTTAAATGCAGCCTGTATGCCTACAACAGCGGGTGGGCATCCACTTGGCATCTCTACGTTCACTCTGACAGACTGGTACGATGGTTACAGACGGTGCTTAGAAGGGGCAGAAATTTCTCCAGGTGCATTAGTTACACACAGCATGGGCACAACAGGAGGTTTAAATCAGTATATTGACATCTGCTGGTGCAAATCGGCAGCGCTGGCCTCTGGTCGGTGGAGCCATGGTAGCTAACATGGACTGAGACCTGGCTCCCGAGCTGTGTTGTGTTGGGTAAAACCATCACTGTGTTAGAAGACTAACCTCTTTAGTTTAGAAACGTATAGTAAAAAAATGATTGACATGTAAAGGAACAGAATTTTAGGTCAAAACAGAATTATTCTGTGCATTGCAGTATTAGTTCTGCTGCTGCCGTACTGGGAAGAGCTGGCTTGTCATCTCCCCGGTACTAATGCCGACAGGATTAGGGTGACTTTTCAGAATATTAAGCAGACTTTCTAAAGGCTGAAGGGAGCAATGTTCCTGAGGCTCACTCTTAGACTTCCTTACATCTCTGTCAAGGCAGATGTTGGATGAACTGCTTTGCCTGACGTGGAAATCCCCTCAAGGAATATTAGCAGTGCTTCATTTTGAGTTAACATCTGATTATTATTTACCTCCATGCTGCCATTCCCCCCCCCCAGCATTATCCTCCCATGTTATCTTTCCACAAGGCTAGTCACTGCAGGCTCCTCACTTCTGCCGTGTCAAAACCTCCAGGATGCCCCTGAGGTTTTCCTCCCTCCTCTTGCTGTGCTACCCCCCGTTACATGGTTTTAAACGCTGCTCTGGGCCTGATCCTGTGCTCTCTAACCTCTGCTTGCCCCTATACCCCCTCTCGCAGAAGATGATCCTGGCTCCCCCCAGCAATGAGGATAAGGACCAGTAAGATGGCACAGCCAGATACTGAACATCTGGAGGGAAGCACTGGTGAAGGGTGAGGGTGATGGGGAGACTTCAGGAAGGCTGGGGGTGGCTACAGACCTCCTGTGGCAGAGGTGGAGGAAGCCCTTGCAGAGCAGGGTTTGTCAAACATGCTGGGAGATGGTGGGGAGCTTAGGAAAGAGGTTTCACAATTTTATGGTGAAGAGAAATCTGAGGGGTGGCAGCGTTTCCAGTCACTCCCTGGCTGGAAGGAGCGCCTCCATATTTAATAGACAGCGATCTTGTCAGCTCCACCTGTGGCATTTTTCAAGCTTAAAGAGTTGTAGCAAGCAACGGTGGGGTTTCATTCACTCTCTCTGCAGCCACAGCTGAGCAGAAGACATGAGGGACCTATGGCCAGACTGGTGCCCTACCAGCTGCACCAGACAGCCATGTGCCAGCACGGGCTCCCGCTCCCCAGGGGTGATAGCAGGGACCGGAGACTGGGGAGCTGCTGCCACTGCAGCTGGAACAGCAGCTGCCCAGTCACTCCATAAGCCTCCTCTGGAGCCCCACGCTGGCTGGCTCAGTGCTGACCACTAAATATTTCACTCCTTTGCTGAAATTTGCTTGCCAAACACGAAGTGGAATAGGGGAGCTCTCTTAAGAGTAAACAATGGGAATGGAAAAGGCATGAAGCACAGAGCCAGGCCATGCAGCAGTTTTTTTCCAGATTTATTTTTTTGTAACCAGAGCTAGAACTATGACAATAAAATCATAGACTTTGATGTTTTCGTCGATGCAGTTCTCCAGTTTTCATCTTTGATGCAAACTCCCTTGCCTTCCTTGCCTCCCGCTTGGAGGGTAGGGATAGAACAGAAAACCAGTAATCATTTGAACAGCTCCATTCTAACACAGGTGATGAATTCCAATGCATTTCTACATAGAAACTATTTATCAAACGAAAGAAACATGTTCAACATGGTAGAGATAGGCTTAGCAACAGTAGGATCACTGGTTTTAAGAAAAAGAGGTTAGAGGTTGTCAGTTCTGGCACTTTAAACCAATTAATCTCAAGGTGTTATTGACCTATGTAGCAAAAGCTGGCTGAAGTGCCACTTCAGAAGCACAGTGCTTGACTAAAGAGGTACAGCTGAGAAGTTAAAAAAAAAAAAATCTACTGAGCAGTCAGTTTTTCCATTAATGAGGCCATATTAAAAATGCACACCTGTATTCTTTAAATTCTGGAGAAATCAAGCAGAAATTTGATTATTTCATTATGTGTACCTTCAATTTATTATTTTAAAAAAGCATAATCTAACAATTAGGGAACAGATATTCTATCAAAAGACATTTTCCAAATATCAGACCACTGACCAGCAACTGATCCTGAGAGGATCTAGGCAACAGAAATCAATGTGCGTTAATATTTTAGCATCAGAATGTACATAGCATAGTTTCAAAAGTAGCCCCTAGTTTTGCATCCATCCTTGGGAAAGAAAAGGGAATCAGGAGCTGGTGGAGGGGGTAAGAGGGGGTAACAGCTCTTACTGTACCTCAAAGGTTAATTTTTGCGGCTTCACAGATGAGAAACATTTAAATTGCACATCTAGAAGCATCCATCCCTAACTTCTAACTACTTGAAGAAATGAATGAAAGATTCCCTATTTTGGCAGCGTGTGGCAGCTAACATCACTTTAGTGTTCGCAGACCACAGCCAGCTTTTGGTACTGAGCCCCTGAGCTACTGGCTCACTCAAGCACATCTAGCAGAGAGGTCCCCCGGGGGTGCTGTGTCCTCCCTTGTCTGTGTGCATCACTGAAAGTCGTTGTGGAGACGTCCTTGCTCCATCCATGCTCCCCTCATGCACCATCCTTCATCCTGGCTACCCTGCCTGGTGTGCACAGTTCCTTTCCCTTAATGTTCTTTGCCATCTTAGCAGTTCCAGTTGTTGGGAAATACTGGTGGCTGCAGTTCTTAGTCCCACCAATCCTGAACCTTTCTACAAAAAATCCTATCAATCACCATAAGATTCATGGTATATTCCTGAGAAGCGCCGTCACACTTGTCATCTATGGCTCCCAAACTGAGAGATGGGTTTAATGATAAATAGGGAAGGAACAGACAGCAGCAGCCAAGAGGCAGGGTGAGCTGGCAGACACAAACAGCTGGTGAGACAAAAATTCATGTGGACTTAATCAGCATTACTTCTACATTCTCTCCAGCATATTCTGACCCTCTTGTTATCCTGCTTTTGGTTAGACATCCAGTGTTCCCCAATCCTCTTCTTTCTAACTAGGTTCATGAATCCTAGTGAAATTCCAGGTTCCTGCTCTCAGTGCCTCTTCCCAGATGACATCTCCTTCTTCTAGACACCTTAGCATCTTTCAGACTCAGGGAGAAATTTTCACACTTGACAGAACCATGGCTCAGGACAACTTCTCTCTATTATTCACAGCTCACATGTACCAGACACTGCACATATCACTACTACATCTCTTTATTCTTGCCACTTCATGCATGTATCAGAAATGCTTCACCTTGCTTCTGTGGAGAATTAAGACCTCCCCAGCTTCAGTGTCACAGTAGCCAAATTTTATCCAGACTTATTCTGATGTTGAAAAAATGGTACACTCAAGGTCATATGCAAATTATTTGGAAGGATGCAACTCAAACTGCTATTAAGACATTCAATTTCGTATGAAGCTGCTCAGTTCATAACAGAGAGCTATGAGATTAAGATTGGGTGGAATGGTAGAGAGGTATTTATTAGCATAAAAAAGAACTAGGGGAGGTTATTTTTAATTCACACAACTACTTTTGTTTTGCTTCAAACTGTGTTCTAAAACCCATAGCAACAAGTTTATAGTTTTAAATCCAATGAGGCTCTTGGCTCTTAGAAAACATTTGTTTTATCTGCTTCTCTTAGCCTTGATCTGTAAGCACTTATTTAATTTAATTTTATTTCCTCTTGTCTTGCCATTTTCTTCTTCTTTTACTTTGCCCTTTGGATATACCCTTTTGGCCTTGGCAACTTTTAATGTGCTTTTCTTTGAAATAAGGATGTCATAACTACATTAGACAATCGAAGCAATGATGATATACTGAGGAGCCCTAAGGCACCTTTTTTTTCCTTCTCCTTCTATTAAATTCAGTCCTTGACCAACTAAACTTAGAAAAGAAGCTAGAGATTTAGTCATTGGAAAACCAATTAAAATGAATCAATTAGGACAACACACAGTTCTTAGAATAAGTATGGTAAAGTTTCTTTATTTCTGTTAGCTTATGGACTACTGAAAAAAAAAAAAAAATTCCGGGCTGGAAACACAGTCCAGAGGAACCCTATGGAAAATAGAAGGTCTGGTAATAAATATACTTCTGAAAACTGAAGCAAAGGAGAATAGTACCTGGTAGAATCACAGTCATTAAATTAACTCGAAATAATTAAAATAATACATTCATCCTTTTGTTAAAGAATACATTACCTTGCAGGCATGAACATGATTATTTCCTAATGATTTCATCGTATATCTAAGGTACTTGTGTAAAAGTGAATTAATCTGATGTCAGTTGTCATTACATACACTATAAGGGTTATTGAACCATTTATGTATACAAAAGGTCTAAGGCAGTTGTAAGAAAATAAACCGGTTTGAAATTACATTCAGTTTGGCTGCCAATTGTGATATACTGTGAAATTAAGTTAATTGGTGACTTTTTTCTTTATTCTGCTCACAACATAATGAACAGCATATTGGAAAAATGCATGATACATATTCTTTTATCTAATGAAGTCATATAGCTTCTGATCCTTGTTTATTAGATGTGACCAACATATTTTAAACTGCAGTAAAGCAAAAAAAAAAGGCAAAAAGAGTGTGTGATCTTTCAAACACAAATTTAAAAAAATATTTAAAAGATGAGTTTTGTTACAGGCAAGTTGTATCATCTTTACTTCAATTAAATAGCACTGTTATTTGCAAGCCATTAGCTCAATGGACTGAGTCATGAAACAAAGTATTATTCAGTTTAAGTAAGTCATCAGATGCAAGCCTTTAATAAACAAAGAAAAAAAATTTCTCCAAAATGTATAAACAGTAACATCAGTGATGTGATCGGAACTTGGAGATAAGCTCTGGGTTCAGGTGCTCCTACTTAGATTGAAGTTCCCAATATGAGACATCCAAATCTGATAATTTTGGAGGTAGCGTGTTTCCATGCATCTGTTGCTGTTGTTACTATTTGTTTGTTTATTTATTTAGCTTTTGATAGATGGGATAGGGTTATGCTGTGAGAAGATGTAACCCTGTTTATTTTTATTCATGTTTGGTGACATGGAGGCAGGACAGCAACGGAGGAATGAAGAGAGAATAATGATGTGGTCAAAACAAGAAATTAGTAAAACGGTCTTCATGGAAAGATGGGGAAGACAGGACTGAATTTTTCAAGGACATTGTAGTGCTTGAGAATGCAGAAGCTGAGAACTTGGACAAGAGCCATCTGTATCTGTTGATGGACAGATATTTTAAATGGCACACAGAATACACATAAGGTAAAAGGAGAAGTGAAAGATGTAGTTGTTGGGAAAACAAATAGAAATGAAGTGGTTTTTAATTGTTTACACAGAAGAGAATAAAACATCTTTGTACTGTGAAGGTAAAGATGCAGAGGAGACATACAGAGAAATGCAAAAGAAATTATACTGGGGATGTGAGGCCACAAACACAGGAGATCAATTTTAAAAAGAATGAATAATTGTAAGAGAATAATAAGAGCAAGAAAAGGTATAGTGTCCTGGAACTGAAAGGTTGAAATGTAATTTTTAACCCTTGACAGGTGCTCGACAGTTCTTTTATGAAGAAAAAAAATGGAGGGGTAAATAGGAAAAAGTGTGATGTCAAGTGAAAGGTGTGAAGAGGTCTGGAGCTGTGGTCAACTGAGTCGCAAAAGTAGTCATTTGTCTAGGAAGACTGAGGAGTCATAACTGAAGCACAGGGAAAATCAACAATTATGCTCGTAGGAGAAAGGAAAGAGGATAGGAAGGAGATACTTTAAGATGAAAAAATATTATTTAACTCGATGTACTGGGTAGCCATAGAAAAGGTCGTGGTACTGTTGGCTAGGGACAAGTGGGAAAGAAGGCCAGGAAATTACTACATATTGGAAAAGCACAAACAGCAAGAGATCAGAGGAGGACCAGTGTTTGGTGAAAACAGCCCTTGAGACCTGACCAGGGCTGCCAAACAGCGCGATGAAACGTACGGCAGAGGGGTTGTGTGAGTAATTACCATGGGAGCTGTAGGCAGGTTTGAGCCTGTGGAGAGAAAAAAGTGAAATGAGAATGAAATTAGAGAAAAAGACTGATGGATTTGGGAGGTATGAGGAAAGAAGAGCTTAAAAAGTTGCATTCAGATGAGGAGAGAGTGCAAAGAGAGAGACTGGAAGTGCTGAATAAAAGAGAGGAACCTGAGAAGCCCAGGAAGTGGTTTGATCCAGGATGCACAATGTAGATCTGCAAGGAAAGGCAGCTACATGAGTAGGACCAATTTTAAAGACGTAATTCCTTGAGACAGCCAAGAGCTGAAGGAAGTGTCCAGAGGCTCCAGATGCATACTAACTTTTATAAATGGAATGGTCATTCCACAGATGGTAGGAGACTAGAAGGAAATAGAAATGAAGAGATGTAATGGTTCTGATGTAACTTGTCATTCTTCACACACGGCTTCCACTTTTTGGCTAGAATGCAGATTACTACTTTTCAGTATTTCCTCTACAGATTTCTCTAGATATTTTCCTATTGCGGAGTCCAAATGTCAGAGACTTAGAGCAAGTAAAGAGGTCATGATATCGTGCCAAGATTCTCCTGAGCTACCTAGGGCATGAAGTCATACTTACAATTTTACATTACCATTCCAATTTTGTTTTACAGTGAAATAATAATAATAAAGAGAAAGGAATGCAGTTGAGATGTATACTAGTATTATGTGGAAAAAACTTGATATTCTGGGATGGGGATTTTCTGCAAAGTTTAAATGAATTTTTTGGATCTGAGCAATGGTTTGACAATGGAAGCATGCCTAGCTCCGACAGCTAATTCCCAACTCCCCTGTAGGCAGGGAGAGCTGGCAACTTTCTTGACAGCATCCTTTTCCTGAGTTTCTCCTTCTCTTCAAGTTCAGGTCTCCTTGTCTTGAAAATGAAGCTGGAGAAGAGAACAGAAATAGCTAGTCATTTCTCATTCCTTACTCTCACTTACCAGACAACAGTCGCATTGATGGGAAAGCTTTTCCTAGGCAGTATGCCCTGGAGACTATTTTTAACAACTTGGAATTAGCTGGATTTCTTTTACATGTACTACATATCATGCCTGACTTCTCTGATTCTCAATTATCTTACTCTGGCCTGGGTGACCTGACTTGTCCCGCAGGAACACAGATGTAGTACTGCTTGCATCTGCTGTAGTGGGAACCAGAAATAGGAATGCTTTTGAAAATCAGGCCTCTAGATTTCAGCTGGCCGTGGGAGTGGGACACAAAGAAACAAATAATCAAAAAAAAACAACTTCAGAGCAGCTTGTTCCGATAAAAGGCGCGTTACCACAGAGGCCTTGGTATCCAATGTCAGGGAACCTAATCCAGCACACACATGGTCCTTACAGCCTGCTGTGACTGCATGCTGTTTTGCAGCCTTTGAAGGAATGGATTTATTCAAAGCATAGATTTTGTGTTTGTCTTCATTTCTACATTATAGACACCTGTAGCTGTAGCCATGCAGTCTGGAGGCAACTAAATGAAAGGCACTATGCCCAGATCCATTTGCAAAAGGAAGAATTGAATTTGCTTGTAAGGTAGGGAGAACTGAAGACCCTTTGATGCTGTATTCTTTCATTGTTCAGACTGAGTGATGAGTTAACCTAGTTTTGATATTTCACAGCACTTGGTAAATAAAGATCAGTATCTTTGACAGAAAGAAAGGTAGTAATTTTGGTGTTCCTTGTATGGCAAGCCTTGTAAGGGGAACCGAGATTCTGATGAGTATTTCTGAATTTTAGTAAAACTAGAAGCCATGCTTGCTCCCTCCCTTGACAAATATTTTATATAGGTACTCAAGAAGGAAAAAAGATAGTTTATTGCCTTGGAGCTGTGAGCTCCAAGGGAAAAGAATAGGTATGCAGCACTGTAGGCAGAAAGCATGTAGAAGTTGCTGAATATTGGCTTTTTTTCTCTCTGATCTGATTTTGTAGCTGGATGCATTTTTATATAAGCTCCAGGGAAGCTGTATAATACGAGCAATATTTTGCAGCCACATTTAGTACTCTCCCTTCTCTATGTCTTGACCCAAGGCTTAATTTTGGAGTTTTCCTGATGCATATCATTAGCAGTAATTGAATTGATTTTGTATCCTCTATCAGTTTGTCTATAAATTAACGCAAGAAAGGCCTACTACATCTAGCGTGACATACTTTGATGAATGTAAAATGTCATCTGGAAGACTTCTCATTTCTTCACAGTGGAGTTAACTGTTAAAAAATACTCTCTAGAAACAGAAGACCTATTAGAGTGTCTACAGAAACAAGCAGAAGCTCGGACTGATTGTAGCACCTTGGGGAATAAAAAGACTTTGGATCACTGAACTGTCATCTCTTAATTGTATATTCCTTTTACAGATCTCCTTGTGAAAAAAGACTAGATAACTTTTCATTAAAAAATTACTATTTTAGAAGTATCAATTAATTTCTTCATACAAGGGAAATACAAGATGGCATGGGAATGGAAGAGCGCTTTGACAGCCTTCCATTCTGTTAAGCAATTCTTCAGAAGTGTATTGCAGTATGGGAAAGTAGATAATTTAAATTGACTGACTTCCATATTTTTTCTGCCTCTCATTAAATTTAGTCATGACTGCAATTTTGTTTTACAAGAAATAAGGAGGGACAACAATCTAAAAAAAATTATTATAATGTGAACATTGTGGGTGGGCAATAATCATTAAGCATTTTTTGTGTCTAATCACAGAAATGAAAACAGGCTTAAATCCTCAAAGGAAACTAAAAGTGAGTGATATTTAAGTCATGCAAAGGAAACACAGTTGAAAAAAACACTCTAGCAAGTTGCCATCAGAACCCCTCCACAGGCAGGTTAAGGAAAAAAATCTCTCCTTGGACTTTTCAATCTTTCATGTTGAATTTATCTTCCATTCTTAAGAGGGAAAATATAGACTCTACCATTATTTACAAACATCTAGACTAATTGTTAAGCTGATGTGTAAGGCCATTTGAAAACATGGGAAACATTTGATTATGATTATTTGTTCACAGACAAGTCTGCACAATAAACTGTGTGTATACCTCACATAGCTTTTGATTCAGACTCATGTGAATTTTGAAACAAATACTGCAAGTGAAATGAGAGAGAGAAGCTGAATTTTATATCTACTGCAAGTTTACAAGCAAGGAGTAAAATACTCTGTGAAAATTAGACCTTTAAATTGTATTATTTGTGTAAAGAGTTTTTAGAGAAGTACAGACACATTTTCTTTGACAGTATTCAGTACCTCAACCAATAAAAACATAAGTAATTAGCTTGACATTTCCTGTTTCTGTTTATGCTTGCAGAAAATCCAGGGAGGATAGTGGTTTTTACTTGCACTTATACCTTTGAAAATATTTCTTAATGAATTACTATTCACCTTTTATTCCTTTGTGAATTGACTCTGAAGAGAGCATTGTGAGTACTCGGCTGAAATTCAAGCTGTGCGTGCCAATTGGCCATGTAAGTGGACAGATAGCATTGATTTCTTGCTCTGATTGGAGCCTTTCCATAAGCTATCAGGACATCAAATCACTCAGGAAGAGATAGCAGCTAGATTGGATGAGGCAAGTTTAGAAAATTTCAAACCTCTCCTGTCCATGCAAGCCTTGTGTGAAGCATCTTTCCTAGAAAGAAAAAAAATAGAGTCAAGGTTAATTGGTTGGATGCAAAGTTTAGGTTTAATTTTCCACTGCCCCTTCCACCCAAAGAAAGGAATTCCCGTAGCAGTGGCTGGGCTGCTCCGGGAGCAGATGCTTCCCTCTCTGGGCTCTTCAGCTCCAACAACACTTTAAACTCAATGAGCCTACTCAACTTCTTCAGTGATATGGGCACGTGAGGCTGGGATAAATGGAGTGTGGTTTAACTATCCAGGGCTTTGGGGGTTTCGAAACTGTCCTAAGCAGTGTCCTGTATCATATTAGTTGTGTTCTTTCTTATGGGTTGAATGGTTGAACATAGGAACATACAACTTGCTTTCCACAACTATTTGTGTGAAAAAACATTGATGTTTGCAGAAAACTAAAATAAAAAGAATCAAGCACAGCCAGTGTAAGATAATTTTGAAGCTGAGCAAACAGGAGCTTTCAGAGTTAGTTTTTTTGTCTTCTAGTAGACAGATAGCAGCCCTGCAATAAACAAATTGTCAATAAAAGCTTTATTTTCATGAGGATTTTCATTATTAGTGAACAACTATATATTAAGAAATCTATGAATGGAAAATACGGTGCTAAATATGAAGTCATGGCACAGAAGCTAAACAGCATGAATGAGCTTTAAAAGTTTGGTAGGTCCAATGGGCACATCTCATTTTTTCAATCTCTTCTGCTTCCTTTTCATTGCATTTGGTGTCGATAAGCTGTAGAGTGAGTCTTCACCTGCTGTACATCTCCTTCACCTGCAAGTAAAAAAAGCCCAGATTTGCATCAAAAAAGCTAATTTTGGACCAGGTTTTAATTTAGTATACACACTGTTGCAGTGGTAGAGGTATCATTGCACATAAGACATTAAGTGACTTAGTTTTGTGTAAAAATCTAAATAACAGTCATTAAAAGAAATATGAAAGCAAAACAGCCAAAGTTAGTAATCTTTTCCATTTCATGAGTGACTGGAGAACTAGTAAGCATTTAATCTGTGAAAGATTGAAAGTTGAGCAAAGCAAAATAAAAGTCTTTTCATCAGAGTATTTAAAATGGTTTGGTTTCATTCAGGTTTGGGGGATTTCTGTATTTGATCTTTAAACTTTTGTGCCTGGTGAACAAGTTGAACAAAGGGCATTAATATTAATAAAGCAGAGGTATTTGGGTACTTCTCAGAAATAGAAAAAACATATTTAAGGGATTTTGGCATTAACATATGCAACAGCCAAAATTGAATTTGGGAGCTAAATGACTAATTCTGAGGAAATATGTAAATGGTCTTCCTCACATTAACAGTCTCATTTAATATTGTGGTTATATTTAGGGTAGTGAAAATATATCTCAATGCGTAGCTAAAAATGTACTGGCTTTCACGGTTCAAGCAATTTGGTCTTAAGCTCTTTTTGTAAGGTTTAAGCCATAATGTATTTAGCAACATGTAAGCTAAATTGACCTGTGCAGCGGTAACATTAGTCCACAGCTCCTGTAATTGAAACACATTGCATAGCATGGTTTTAAAGATGGAATATTTGATGGCTTGGATGTGTCTTGATTGTAAGATCTGATTCAAAGCAATTTCCTTTGGTAGCTTTAGTCTCAGATGGATCACAGTTTTTAAACAAACCTCTCATCCTCCCAAAGAGCCGTGTGAATTCGACATACCTTTTTATTATGGACAAGTTCGTAAAGTACAGAAGCGGGCATGCTGCTGTGATTTATTTGTTGATTAATGTGCAAATTTGAAGCTAAAATACATGTTTGAAAATGAGCAGCGAATAGTTGAAGTGAACATAGAGCTAAAGACAAATGAACATGCTTACCCTCTGATGTGATCATGCATGAATTCCAGCTAGCTAATTGAAAAACTAATTTTTTGTACAAAATGGTTGTGAAGGAAAGTTTGAAACTGGATGTGATCATAACCAATATTTTCTTATCTATCTGAGTCTGCAGAGAGTCTGAAACAACGGCTCCAAGCAAAGAAGCCAGCGTTACACTTGCCAAGTATAAGCCATTTCCAAAACTTGTTTTTGATATGTAGAACACAAGAGAGGAAGAAAGAGCCAGCAAAACAAAATCTCCTCTGTTGCTGTTTCAAACCCAGGGAAGCCAACCCAGCTTCAGTGCTGCAGACACTACGTAGGGGTTCAGGCAGTACCTCTGCCAGCTGCCCTAGTCCACATTTCCAATCTCTTCAGCGGTGGACCCACCTTCATTTCTTACTGGTTTCACCTCAACAAGGGCCAAGTGACTCACAACATTGCTTATTTCACCACCCGCAAAAGGAGGCTCACCCTGCCTCTGGTTGCACATGCTCTGTGGTTGCCTTGGTGTAGCAGGCAAGGTGAGGGTGTAAGCAGGGATGACAGGTTGAATGTAAGGGCATTGAAATGAAGGAGAAAAAAAAAAAAAGTGTTCATTACATATTGAACAATTTCTCTGTCCCATTGCAAGATGGGAAATCTGAGCCCATGCCATCATGTTACATGCCAGGTGCTAATTGTACCCAGGGATAATTTTCCAGAGCTTTTCCTGTGGCTGTATCTTGATGTGAGGACTTCTGAGCTCTAGCAGCTCTCAATTCTAGTTCAAATATTAGTGCCAGGCAGCCCATGGAGAGGAAAGATCTCATTATTTTTCTTTAGGATTCCACATTTGTCAGGAGCTGTAGGAAAGGAATTGTAAAACGCTGGTGAAAGGACACAGCATCATTCTGACATGCAGTTCACACATTGCTTATGTTAAAATGTCATTACTTCTCAAAGGGATTTTACTAGGCAGACAGATTTTGGAGGCTTTCTGAGTGGATGACATACGGTCTCACTGATGCCTGAAGCTTGCAGCTTCCAGATATTTCCCAAACCAGACTTCCCTGAACCCCTGGTTTACATAGCGAAGCACTACCCTTAGGACTGAGGTATCTGCAAATCAAAATATAGGGAACCAAGGAAGCAAAAAGTCAGAAGAAACAGAGGTATTTGGGTACTTCTCAGAAATGGGAAAAAATATATTTAAGGGATTTTAGCAGATTCTGTGTTTCTTCATCTGCTTTTGTTTTTAAGGTGATAAAACATTAAAAATGCCACAGATGTAGTTCACAACAGGGCCAAAGGGAGGTTAAATTAATCTCCAAACTCACAACAAGGACAGTTAATTCTTATTGTGAGCTGTGAAAGTGCCAGGTTTTATTCATTCCTGGGACTTTACAAACAGAAGGTGACAACAAAGGAAGAATGGAAGACTCATTTGTTTTTTTTCTGATGTAGAAATTAATGTTCATCAACTCACTTTCTCTAGTGACTCACTGAGACAGCAAGAAAGTAAAAGCATCTCATTTGCTCTGCAGATCAGGACATAATATTCTGTCTTCATGCCAATGTAAGAAAGAGGCATTGCACATCTCTTTTTTTTTGGAGTTGCCTGGCTATTTTACTGTGCATAAGCATAATGACCGTTCTTTTCTGCCATATTCCAACATTTTTTGTTTCTCTATGTTCATCTTGAGGGCGCTCACACGGCATGTGCAGGACAACCAGGGGAACAGGCCCAGCCAGCATGAGTTCATGAAGGGCAGGTCCTGCTTAACCAACCTGATCTCCTACTGTGACCAGGTGACCTGCCTACTTGAAGAGGGGAAGGCTGTGGATGTCATCTACCTGGACTTTAGTAAAGCCTTTGGTACTGTCTCTCACAGCATTCTCCTAGGGAAGCTGGTGGCTCACGGCCTAGACAGCTGTACACTAAACTGGGTTAAACACTGGCTGGACGGCCGAGCACAGAGAGCGGTGGTGACTGGAGTTCAATCCAGCTGGCAGCCTGTCACAAGTGGTGTCCCCCAGGGCTCAGGATTGGGACTGGTCTTGTTTAACATTTTTATCGACGATCTGGATGAGGGGATTGAGTGCTCCCTCAGTAAGTTTGCCCATGAGACTAAATTGGGTGGGAGTGTTGGTCTGCTTGAGGGTAGGAAGGCTCTGCAGAGGGACCTGGACAGGCTGGATCAATGGGCTGAGGCCAATTGTATGAGATTTAACGGCTGAGGGATCTGGGACTGTTTAGCCTGGAGAAGAGAAGGCTGAGGGGAGACCTTATCGCTCTCTACAACTACCTGAAAGAAAGTTGTAGTGAGATGGGGTTTGGTCTGTTCTCCCTAATAACAAGCAATAGAACAAGGGGAAATGGCCTTAAGCTGCACCAGGGGAGTTTCAGGCTGGATATTAGGAAGAATTTCTTTACTGAAGTGTTGTCAGGCATTGGAACAGGCTGCCCAGGGAGGTGGTGGAGTCACCATCCCTGGAGGTGTTCAAAAAACTTGTTGATGTGGCACTTTGGGACATGGTTTATTGGGCACGGTTGTGTTGGTTTGACAGTTGGACTTGATGGTCTTAGAGGTCTTTTCCAACATTAATGATTCTATGATTCTAAAACACAGGCATGCAAGCAGTTGAGCTCCGTTGTTTCTACTGCGAGGGTAAACCCAGAAATCTTCACTGAAGTCAGTGACTTGGTATAAATCAGGATGAATACAGAACATACACAACTTAAAGACACAAGATACAGAGTGCTACAAAATGGCAACAAAGCACGTGTATGATGATCATGTGAAAAATCTCCTGCCTGTGAGCTTCATAGCACTTCTGGATGCAAGAAATATTACAGCACCCGGGTGAGTTGGGATGCAGGTGAGGTGAGAATGGGCATAAATAAGCAGGAGGTGAGAAGAGGCTTGGCTGTGACGAACTTGCCCTTGGCTCTTCTGCACCTACATGAGAGCTGGCAAAGCAGAGATATAACTGAGGACTGGTTTAGTCTCTATCTGTGGAGCAAGTTTACAGGAACTGAAACTGGGAGCTGTAAATTGTCACATCTTTGCCCCCCTGACCAGCAGCACCACTCAGACAAGAAATCTCACTGCAACGCTCTGCATACTGGCCCCATGTTGATGATTAGGTGCAGGGTGTCCCATGGTAGGCTATGAAGTTTGAAAGGTGGGAGACGTGGCTGAGCGCATGCCAAGGCCTGTACAGAGGTCCTGAGCACTGTGTGAGGGTGGGATTTCTGGTTTAATGTGTGTTAGACAAGCTCTGTGATTTTTTGGATGTGTGCTGCCCGCAGCAGCAATCACTTAATGCATCATTAGATTTTGCAATAATTGCCTAGTACGGTCTCCTTTACAAGAGAAGAAGTGATTTTCCTGGCATCACATTTTATGTAAGTGCGCTATTAGTCATATGCCGTTGCTGGTATATTTAACTTGTTTGTTGTCTAATGTTTGAGGTGATTACTATTTAAGATTTATTTTGTAATTTTCACTATACCAATATAAAACATAGAGTTTGTTGCTACCATGTTGGAAAAAAAAATTACCTCGATGCAGAAAGGATGTCAAAATTTGAAACTGCCCAGTGATGAATGACAGAGGCACCAAATATACCTTGTTTCTGTATATCACTTCTTTGATTATGATGTGCTTTTCATGTAACATTGTGCATTTCATTCTTGTCCCCAGAAAACCCTTGGAACTGAGGAGTGCTGTCCCAGCAATGTTATTATGCTGACAAAAAGATTTTAATTTTTAGACAGTTATAAAATATATGAATGCAGGCATAATGTTTTAGTTGCATAATGTAATGCCAGGAATAGCTCACCAGTCATCTTAATCAGATCATCAGTCACTCAAAATCCCAATAATTTGCAGTATACCTTGTCTAAATGGAGGTCAGAGAAGACACTGGCAAGTTCAGCAATTTGTGCTGATACTGAAAGCTGGCACTCAGTAGATGGGACAGTAATTACGAACTGTACAAACCTTGAGATATTTTACATGAGAGGCTGCTACAGTCTTGGGGTCTTTTTTTGGTTCCTAGGAATTCTTATCCACTTACACTCACTTATCTTTCTGATTTGAACAGATCCACAAATTAAAGGAAGAGCTGTCTTCAAATCATTAGCTCTCCAGTCTTTTCGAGTTGATAGAGTTGATACAAAGTCATTGTTTTCAAACCTTCCAAAAGCTGATCAGAGCTCTAAAATGACATTGCACCACATCTGTTCTATTCAATTATGCTCGTTTAAAATAATTATACTAGAAATTCCTCCCTCCCTGCTGAGAAAACTCTGGACAGCTGGAGTCTTCACTTTAACCTGCATAAAACGAACAGGCATCGCATCTTTCTTGTTAGCAAATCTGCACAGTATTTCTCCTACCAGTGCAATTTAAAGCACCTAGTTGCCTGAAGTAAGGTCAGGAAGATTGAAAAGACCGACAACTATGCTGCTTTTTTAATAATACGAATATATTAGGTAAGTGAAAATATTTATTTTTTTCATAGCAATAATAGTTACAGAACTAACTTGGAGGTTAGCTATATTCCTGAATAGCAATTGTCTAAATTATTCCCATCATTAGAAGGATGCTTACAAATGTTGTAAACGTTGTAAAAAAATGGTAGCTGAAAACTTAGCATATCAATAATTCAAAATAGGTCTGAGGAATGCAACCTCTTTATTGGAGATGCTTTATCTAAAACTGTGTGGCTGTATGGGTTTGATTGCTCGTCTGTGCCACAAGATGTCATTGTTTTACCAGTATCAGCTTTTTAAATCCACACTATAGGAAAATATGCAAAAATTCCTTGGCCTGGCGTTTTAAGAACTTGGAAACATACACAGATCATTATCTAGTTCTTAGCTGCTTGAGGAATGTAGAAAATGGCAACCTGTCAAAGACTAAATCCAAAAGATTTGACATCTATTAATGTACCAGCAAGCTTTCAAGGTCTTCAGGCTGGTTTGTTTTTTCCTTTGTTGTGTAAAGCCATGCTGTGTGGCCATTCGATCCCCTTACCTCGAGATGTGGTAAGGAATTTTAATTTAAATCTATTTTGGTGGCTTGGAGGATGACATGGGGCATTTTGACAAACCTAGGTTTCTGTCCCCCTCAGGCGAAGGTCAGGTTCACAGCTGCTGCAGCCCCCGCCTGGCTGTGGGCCCTGGGAGGGCTGCCCCGCTGCTTGCTTGACACCAGGACCTGTGTGTGTGATACCTGTATGTACTGGTGTTATGGATGCAGCGCTTCCTATGACACCGAACCTATTACACAGACATCAGTTAGGATACTGTAAAGAAGAAATTCTACTATTAAGCACATACAGGAAACAAACGGGCTCGAACATCAGTACTACAATATTTTTTGCAACTGCATCAGCCAAATAAAACCCTAAGAATATTTATCCATTCAGGACGTTTTCCAGATAGATACTTAGTTGGCCAAACGTGGCTAAATTTCTCAGAGAAAGCCTGGGCGGGGGAGATATCCATCACTTCTACGGGGCTTGTCTGGTGCAGTGCTGGGATCTGGCTGCTCAGCCGGGATTTCCCCTCTGTTCTGAATGGAAACCACAGAGGGAGCTGCTCAGCCATTGCACTATTTGCTCTGTGCTCAGGGCAGCCAGAAACCCTATTTCAAATCGACTTCATTATGCAAAAACCTTCACAAAAGCTAGGGGATGAAAGAGAGGGAAAAGGAGGGAGGAAGATGAGTTGGCTCACAGATGCAGCAGGAGACCTGGCATTTACTTGCAAGGCTGGTGAAAGCTCTGGGAAAGGGAATGTAGTAAGGGAGTTGTAACGGAATGTTGTGCAGTGGATGAGGAGGTAGTGCTTGGGGTTTTCTGCCCAGGTACTTATGACCTTGGAGAGGACATTTGAGTTTCCTAACATGAGATGATTGAATAAGAAACTTTGATGTGTTAATTAGGAACTGGTTGGTATTTTACACAGGCATTCACTGTTGAGACCAAAGATGATGAGCTGTGAGTTAAGAAGGCCAGACACAGCCATCCTAAGCATATCCATAGATTATAAAGCTAGCAAACTATTGCTGTAATAAAATAAAATAAAATAATTAAAATAATAAACAGGTATCCTAGGCATTAAATCATATCACTGTCAGCTGAAAACAGATATTAAAGAAAATTAGTCATTTTGTAATCCGTCTTGGAAATCTCAGTGGGCCTTCCAAAACTTCAAAACCATTGGAAATGTTTCTTCATCCTGGGATAAAGATTACTGACAGAACAGCATGTAAAAATCTTGCTGGAAATTGCTGTCTAAAACATTACCTTTTCTGTGCATAAATAGTGACACTCTCTGAAGAGCATTCAAGTATAGAAAAGAGGGAATTTATCCACAGGAGTTTGATGGATTATAGAAAGACATTAGGCTATGTACTTGATATCAGTCAGATTGCTGTAGGGAGAGGAAAATATGGCTCTGTTGTCTCATCTTTTCTTGTGAATTTTAGCATTGGTTAGTTAGAGATACATTTTTTCAGCACCCAGAGAGCTAAGCTCTGGCTGAGGATGAGGATCCCTTCTGTAAATTTGGATTGATATTAAAAAAGTCAGTAGTAAAAAAAGCACACAGATTCTTCTCTCTAGGTCTCCTGCTTTTCTTTTCTTACCAGTGAATGTACCAAACATGGGATTTTTGTCTTTGATTTCACACAGACAACAAACCACACTTCTTTACTCAATTTCTCTTACCAGGAGCTTCTGCAGGTCTTGTTGCATAGCGTTTATTGGCAGCAGTGGCGAGCAGTGTGGCATCCATTGCACTACGTGCTTGTGTCCCACCTCATCCCGCTTTCAGCTTATGTGGGTGCACATCTTCTCAGGCAGGTTTCCATGTGTTTAGCTATTTCACCCTGCTTGTATTTCTGCTTTCATTAGGTTTCACTAGCCAATGTATATATACTTTTAAGTATTTAAACTGAAAATCCATCTTCACCTAACCAGTGTTTACAGTAGCGATAGTTAAATCTCGTACTGGCAGACAGCGCATGACTCATGTCTCTGGGGTGGAAGGTAACCTAAGATCTTTATGAGCTTTGTAAAATCTTTTCCCCAGGCTGCCAAGGGTGCCTATCACCTTTGCTAATGATTCCCCAAATGTCACTGTATTAATGGTCTCTTTTCAGCTGAAACTTTAAGCCACGGCCATCTACTTCCCATGAGATAGATAGCTTGCTTTGTGTATAACAAACCAAATGGAAAATAATAAATAGCAATAACATTTCTGATGGAAACTGCCTTGCACAGAAGGGCTCAAAATGTCATGTAGTAGTTACAAAGATAATATCTCATCCATTACCAAAACAAACACCAAACGAGGAGCTTTTACTATGCACTTTATTTGGTTGGCCCAGGAAGAGGTGAAACTTCAGCCTTCTCTTTTGCCTCATCATGTGCCAGTGTGGATGCAGCAGTGGTAGCTCTGGCCACCATTTGCAGCTGTGGCTGTGACAGCATGATGAGGATTTGTGGAGTGAGACTTCAGAGACCCAGACAGTTGCACCCTTCAAGGTGACACCATCTACTGCTGGCTGAAGGTTACAGCATGGCCTTTTTCCTCTGCAAGCCTGGGAAGAACAGCCCAAGTGTCCAAGTGCTGCTTCAGCCTCACTGGAAACATTTCTCTGGAGTTCAGAGCAGCAAGGCAAAGAAACGCTTACATTCCTGACAAGCCTCATTTCATAAAGGCTTTTTACATTTTCCAGATTTACAGTAGCTGATCGGGAGCTGTTTATGCAAGCGCAGCTTTGTCCCTGAATACCTTCCAGGCAGTGTGTTATCGTGTACTTGGTTTGTATAGCCTGCCTTTTACATAGTGGGTAGTCAGTAGATTCACTAAGTACAGTCAAGCTGTCACGCATCAAAGAAAGGGACAAAAAATCAAAGTATTGTCTTTTCAGAGTCCTTCCAGGCTAAACAGGCTGCCCCTAGTAACACACAACAACAACACTCAGTGCTCAGTCAGATTTTGCTCTTGAAATACGTGTCCATGTACAATTACCACTGACCATGGTGAGGGCTGGCATGAGTCACACAATGACAGAAATATCGGGGCAGTGAGCACAAAAAAAGTGCCCAATTTTGGTACTCCCTTCACCACATCGTGCAAAACATTCAAAGAGAGCTGTGGGGACACTGAATGCAGAAACAGGTGGGATACAAGTTAACTTCAACATGGGGAAGAGAAAGTCAGTATGATCAGAGATTAGTCAAGTTTTGCACTCACTAGGTTTAACGTGCTTTTTCAGCTCCATCCAGACTGTATTGATTAACTGGACAGGTGAGTCAAGTGGATTATTTTAATCTGTGGAAAAGTTAGAGAAAATGAGGGGATCCCTCGAAATAACTCATCTCAGTATAGAGGCTGTTACTGAAGACTGCTTGAAAACCAGGTGTCTAGTGACCAAACAATTTTTCATTCTTTCCCACTGTCATTATGTTAATCAAGAGATACAGATGCTCATCTACCAACTTCTCACTAATGTTCAAAGGCACTTAACTCATATTTTTGCCTTTGAAAATCTCCCCCCATGGTACGTAATACATTTCCAGCAGTTCTTCATGATCAACATTTATCACATACTCAGTAATCCCTATCTTCTCCAGCTTCTGTGCTGACAAATGTTAGCCCTATATTTCAAAAAATTAATAACCACAGGGACACATTTCAACTTAACAGAAGCTCAGGATTGTCTTGGTTTCCCACAGCAACCATCAGTAATCCTGGAAGAAAATGGGTCAAATGAAAACATTATATCGCTAAATAGCAGGCAGAAGTATCACAGTCTTATTTCTGGAAGATGGCTGCACAGTTGTTAAGATGGGATGTGTCTTACACACCAATCCCTCTAAATTATTCTAATAAAAAAAAAAATCATACTGTAGGAACACTTGACCCATTTTGGATAGAAAGAAAAATGAATGGGTCAAGGAGAGCAGCACGTACCTTCACTTCTGCATGGCATTTTAGCAATGCATTTTCTAGAAACTTATGCACAGAATTAATTCTGGTTTTCTTGATTGGGTCTTTGTCATGAAGTTTATAAATCTGACAGTTAAAACAATCTATGGTCAGATAACAGCAAAATATTGATGTAGGAACAATAGAAATTTAATTTTAGGCCATCTTTCTTTAACACTATCCTTGGTTAGTAATGTGAACACCTTATGGTTTTTTATTGCTTTTCTTGCTGCTGCTTGTTATTTTGTCACAGAAACATTTGGAAGAATCTGGGATACTCTGGAGAACTACTGTATAGAGTACAGAGAGCAGAGGTTTTTTAAGATCCTTATGGCCCTTCCCCAAAGACAACCTGTTCTTTGCAAAGGATAGGATAAAGAAAAGTTAGCAAATGATGCTAACTTTTGAGAAAGTGTGAAACAAAATGAACATGGCTTAAATAGATCAGGTACTTGGATGGAAAATAAAGTAATACTAAATTTAAAAATACTTTATTTAATGGATCAAGATAAAATCCCAAATTATCAGTCAAGTAGATCAAGCTTGGGAAAATACACAGGTTTAATATGGCTACCTTATTTTGAGTAGGAAGTGATTGCAATCTATTGAGTTCAATGAGGAGAGTAAATGTTCCTCTTGATAAGCTGACAAACTGAATTTCAGATCATAGGCACTATCTTTATAAGCTTGGGAGAGCAAGACTCTTCTCTCCATATAGTATTTCACTTTGGTTTTCCTCAAAACACTTCCCATGGGAGAGCACAACCAAATGCCCTCTACAGAGTTTCTCATTACTGATATGTTAGCTGCTTCCACATTCACTGGACTGAACAGTGTGAATCATTATTGAAGAATGGTTTGAGTTTTGTTTTGTTTTGTTTTTTTTTTTTTCCTGGAAAGCATCGTAATACTCTAGTCTTTTATTTCCAGTTACATGCATTATGAAACAAACCCAAAGATGACCTCTTTCTTCTGCTGTTTCTGTTCAAAATCATTTCAGGAGAAATGTAGCATTGAAATTTTGTAATTTTTGTTTGTTTGTTTTGTTTTGTTTTGATAAACGCTTCCTCCATCCTTTCTACACTTCTTGATCCTCTGATGACAAATGCTTATTACTGTCTACAGAGTTCTTCCTCTTCCCATTTGGCCGGGTCCTGGCTTAAAACCTGTTTCCCACCAAGGAGCAGTCTGGACTGAGCATTCCTCTCTTAGGGCACCGAGTAACTTGTGCCACAAGGCACATCCCCTTCCATTACCAGGACCTGCTCAGCCACCATCCCAACTCCGTAGAAATACTGCCATAGGTCTGAGTGGAGATGGGTGAGACCTCTTGCTTCTCAGACACTCATCCAGACTCTCGTATCCTTATGACAAACAGGAATCTTTGTTCTGATCCATGTTTTACAGGCATATGAACTTGAGATTATTTTCTATGCATAATTTAATACAGTTATTCTGCTTTTATGAATAAACAGGAAAGAAATTAAGCATTAAATACCAGCTGTTGAGTTTACTGTCAGCTATTTTTGGAACAAACTATGACTAAAAATACGTAACAAGGGGACTTGCATAATTGAATTTACTTTATTCTGCATTATAATGTAAATCTCTGTGTCCTATGACTGCAGCCACAGTATTTTATATCAAAAAAGCTGATGATGCAAACCAGATTTCACTACTGCTGAGACCTTGCTCTCTGATCTTTCCTCCATTCATTTGGGGAAAAAAAAATTCCTTCCAAATGTCTCCCCAAAAGCTTTTAAGAGATAAACACTCCCCTGCTCCTTTATTCTAATGTAAACTTGAACCCATAAAGTTTCGTTAAAAGAGTGTAAATCTTTCCCCTCCAGAAGTTATCTGCCATGTTTCTTCTTATCCTTTGGATGACTGCAGTAATTTTTATACCATGCTGTCGGGAGTGTAATGTTAAGTGCTTCATTAATGATGATTTGTGCCATTGAAAAGTTTAAAATGGGCAGATCCTGGCAAGAGCCTGACATTATTTATTTTTGTTCTTTGTATTAAACTCTGCAAAGAATATTTTAAGAGCAGTTTTGCTTCTACTTGGGGATGCTATAAGCAATATTTCACATGCCATTGCCTCAGAGACAGCATTAATCAGGAGAACAATAATAATGGTTGCACACATTGCTAATAAATATTTGCATTTATTTGTAATAAAAGAGATACATTTCACTGTGTGAAAGGAAGGAGAGAAGCAGAGAGATGCTTGTCTGCATTTGGAAATTATGATGATTCCAGAGATTTGCTGCTTGAAGGGTTAAGAATAATTGGATCTCAAGGACCCAGGTCCTGCAGAAAGTGATACAGTAGTGCAGGAGAAAGAAAATATAACTGGAGCTGGGGATTGCCCTAGGGGACAGGCTGGGGCTCCCTGGGATACCTCACTTCAAAAGAAAACCAGGAGATCACACCTTACTTTAGAGGTGGGATGGGGATAGGGAGGAGCAGGAGGTGGGAGGGGATGCCTCTACTCTGTGATGTGCTGATGGATTTAGCTCCTGAGCCGGCTCCTGGTCCTGGATTTGGGGGTGTCCAGCTTGTTACTTGCCTGGAGAGTGAACCAGGGGGCAGAACTCATGCTAAAACACAGGCGGGATAAAATAGTCACAGCACAACTTAATGAATGAAAACTGAAAGACTTTTTTAACATTTCACTGTCTAGTTGAATATTAACTTTTTTTTTTCTCCCCACAATATGTTATAATGTAAGAGGAAACAGCGGCTTATTTGCTAAGCAAAATTCTTTGTACTAATACCAACACAGGGTGGTATAAAATGCATATGTGTTTGCTGCTTAACTACAATTTTTGCAAGATGTTGTAAAAACATGAAATTTATTGGAAAAAAATCTGGAGGAAATGTCTCTTTTTGTCTGTTTGATATATAGACATTTTATTACAGCTTAAATTTCACATGACCTCATTTAAATACCAGGCATAGGGAATGTCAAATGATAGGTAGTTTCATTTGTGTGTTTTAGTTCACTCTGACTATATTTCTCTAGGCAGACTGGGGCTTAAGTATGTACATCAGTAAACAGGGGAGAATTACTTCTGAAGATTTGAGGCTCTTGTCTGTGAACTCCGAGGTGGCTTCTGAAAACAAAGAATGAGAATAAGCTGCCTTTCACAGTCAGAAAAAAAAAAAGGTTAAAAGTGCAGTGTCCCAAAATACAGTTTTAGGAGCAGTATTGAATAACTTTGCAGGAAAGGAAAGGTCAAACACAGTATTAAAAGGCTCTGAATTAAATACCCTAGAGAAATTAAATTGTTAATAAAGACTCTAACAGCCCCTTTACGATTAGCGTTTCTTGGAACTTTGAAGAGACCAGATTGCCTGTGCAGTGTAAAATGTCACTGGAAAAATATTTATTTAATCAGCATGAATTAAAATATATGAATCTTTGCCTGGCTCTATCAGCTGCAATAATTTTCCAGCACACATCTGCAGCAGTCAGATATCAGCCTAGCTGGGTCTGTGGTTCATAGTTCAGTCATTCATTGGTTCCCTTGTACTGGAAAAATCCAGCAATCTGTTTTATAGAGTGAAATTCTGCAGAAATTACAGTTCCCACAATAGAAATAATAACAGAAAACTAGATGTAAGGGGCCTTCACCAATTTCAGTGGCCAGACTGCTTTTATTTCAGTATGACTGAGGGAAAAAAAAAAACACACACAAATGGGCTAATGACAGAGGAATTATTTACTACAGATTGTATTTAATTTTACACTTAATCAACAAACATAATTTCATTTAGCGGTAGAGCAACAGAGGCTACTTGGCACAGGGGGAGGAAGCAACCTCAGGAGGAGTCTGCAGGAGGGAAGAGGAAAGAGGGAGGTCCAGCTGGAAGAGCATACCAGCAGTGATATGAAAGGGGATAGAACGTGCGATCTCTCACAGCTACCACACTTCTCCTGACAAGAAATTGATTAACCTCTCACCGTCTTTGCAGGATGCAGCAACCTTGACATGCTGCTAGTCTGTGGGATGACAGGAAAGACAATAAAAGAAAGGAATGTGTTCACTCTAATTGTCAGGGAAAATAACTAACAAGAAGCAAAGAAATTTGTATGGACTAAAGCTTGTCAGGGGACGGGCCCACCTTAAGTGTTGTCCAGGCAGTGCTATTCCAACAAATCCAACTAATCTGAAGTATTGACGTTATATCCAGGATTATGATGACCTCATGTCAGCAACAATTTGCTGGCACTGTTAACAATGTCAGAACCAATACTCAGAAACTCCCAAAACATTTAAAGCAACACAGATGTCATATGTCTACTCCCAGTTAGCAGCACAAGACATTAACAAGCTCAATGATCTGTTTAAAAAAGTTTTATAAAGCCTATATACATCCATTTGCCTTTTGACTAATAAAACTGCCTTGCGGGTTCATTTTCCCCTCCCATTTTCTCCATCTAAAAGCAGCAGTTTAGGAGCCTCATTTCCATTACAGATGCTGTTGGTGCATAAAAGGAGAGTGCCTGTGGAGAAAGCTCTGGATTAGATGTGCTCCCTGTGGAGTGCTCAAAAACTATTTCTGATAAAACATGCTATTTGAGTTATTTTTCCTTTGTAAAGAATCTTATGCAAAACCGTGCTGCATTTTGGTCACAGTACACGAAGTCTGCAGTGCCCAGCCCTTGGTGTACTGAGAGAAGCTACAGCAGAGCTGGTAAAGGCCAAGTACTGGGTCTGCTCAGGAAACTGTGCAATCACAAATAGAGCTATATGGAATTATTCAAATTAATAAATTACTCCCCTGAAATGTATCTATAGATAAATCAAAATAATTCGTCAATGTGTGATGAATTTCATAAGTAGTTTAGCCTTCCACACCATCCCTCCTCCCCTACTAGCATGCTGAATTGCAATTTTTTTAAACGCATTTTTACCTGGTTCTTCTCCCACCGTAAACCTGGATCTGTTTGCATATTTCAGATTGACCATACTGTGGAAATCTCAATTGTTATATTTTAACATATTAGGGAGATGGGTAGATGAGGAAAATCCTGTACAGGCCCTCTTTGAAAAAAGGCTGGAGTTTGTGTAAAGTGTCTGAGGTTCCGTATATAGAGAAAACAGGATGCATGTCCCAAAGGAAGGAAACATTTCAGATTGAGTTAATGCCTCATCACCTTAGCCATCAGAGACTCAACTATAAGAAACTAATCCTTTGGAAACCAAATTCATTAGTTCCAGTCCTCACAGGACTAGAATCTAAATAAAACTTCCTGACTTTTACATGTCAAATGATGTTTTGAGATCAAATGGATATCTCCCTCTCTGTCACCACCCTACTCATATACACCACAGGTAAATATCCTGAAAATTAAAGAAAATAGTTAATCTCAGATGCAATCTTCCTTATATTAGGAAGAACACTGAAAAATAGTTCTTTAATGTCACGCAAATCAATTTTTTTCCATTCTTTTTTTCTTTACCACGATTTAAAGTGTTTTATTTAAAGAGTCTCGACCAGAAACTGGAGTCCCATCTGCTTTGCCATGGTTAGTGCAGAACAGCATGAGTGATAACACTTGTCTTTTATTTTGTGTAGTGTCTGTAAAGAAATACCCGTTTCCTCCCACACCACCAGACCAGAACTACTCCCTCTTTCTGAATCCCATGGTCCAGAAGATGTGGGGAGCACAGCGTTACTTCACATGCAGTCTTCAAATTTGGGCAGGACTGGGACTGATTAGAGCTGTTCTGCCAAATCAGCCTCCTGTTGTCTGGCAGAGAAGGTGATGCACTTAAAAACTCCTGCGTGACCAGAGAAACAGAAAGAGGCTGAAGGAAGACAGAGAACTCTGCATTTAACTCTGGTATGAAAAAGAGAAAAGAAAGAACAAGTGGTATTGTTGATGTGCTGTTTTAAACCCCTTCAAGACCAGTAATAGAAATAATGAGGCCTTTTGATTCCTATATTTTTTGCAGTTAACACATTGTGGGCTTGTACAGGTGGACATAAGGGTGCTCTGGAAATGCTCTCTGTAGTCTGGGAACTATGTGGCTACACTAGGTCCACCAGTGTCCTTAACAAGCCTGCCTGCTGGAAGGATCACTGCCACACCGATGGCTGCATGAAGGTGACAGATGATACCAGTTTGGGCTCATGACAGAAAATGGGCAAAGTAGCATCATACCTGTCTGCAAAACCTCTGTCCTTTGTCACCTTCATATATCAATCTTAAAAATAATGAGGGGTTTTTGTCCTCATCAACAATGGGAATGCTACTCCAAGGTCCCACTGCTCTGGAAAAGTGGGAGGAAAGCAAGCAGCAAACACGTAAAGCAGAAAAAAATGGAAAGTAATCATGAAAACAAAGGGGTAGGGAGAGAAAACATCATCCTCATTCGAGAGGAAGAACTTGGAGAAACTGAGAAGGGTCCTAAAGCATGACACAGAGCTAATGGTGGGCAAATGTAGATGTAGGTGTTTCTCCTATACAAGGAGAAACTTTGAGAGGTGACATTTATCTCACAAAGTTGTTTAGAGGGGACAAGTCAATAAAGGAACAAAAAGCAGTGTACTGTAATGTGGCCCAAATTTGGTATCCTTTTTGTTTTTTTTAAGAAAAAGTATTTCTGATTTTTTAGTTCCTGGTCAGGGAATGTCATGGTTCCTCGGTAAATCCATGGATTATCAGTTTGCCAAGATTAGTGACAATTTTGACGGACTGAAAGCTTTTCAGTCATACATTAAAGAAGGGAAGAAAGTTTATAAAAAGGGTTTTTTCTTCCAAATTTTTACTTAGTCAACATAAATTCAATGTTTTGTGGCAGTTTGAATAAAAAAGCCATATACTGTATGAATCAAACTCATGTTCTCTTTCAATACTTGGACTACAGAAAATGCAGAAAGCCGTACAGATCCAGTATATCAACATGCCGCACTCATGAAATGACTGTTTGTCTACTTTAGTATTTTAGTTTGAACCAGGATTGCATTTTTCTCTCCACTTACTGTGCTTCACATCAGAGAGTTGTCTCGGAGGACATAAACTAGGTTCCTTGATGAAAGTGAACTGTTGCTAATGAGCAATTAATCCATAAAGCCAGAGTAAAGTTAGTCTGGCATAGCCCCCTCTGAAATGCTTATGGTACGTATAACAGGTGCTTGGCATCTACTGCCTCAATCAGCAGATCCCCTCCCATTGGTTTGCATTACTTGCTAACGTAGACATAGCTTGAAAGTCCCAGCACCCAGCACTCGAGTGAACATCTAACCCGCAGGGCTAAAGTGCAGTTCCCAGTTCCCAGCTCTGGATGCCCACCCTGGTCCTATTTTTTCTGTGTGCCACAGTGAAATCTCAATGCGCAATGTCATGGGGAGATCTGGACCCGTGGCCAGAGGCTGAAGTACGGTATACCCAAACAAGTGCTTGGTCTGGCAAACTCAAGAGGTCTGGGTATACTATGCTAATAGAGACCACCTATCCAGAAGCATAGCCACAGCTGATGAGAATAACTGCTCCTATGCTGAGTTGGAGACAGAGAGGATGAGTTATTTGGGGCCAGAAGGTTTGCCTTTATGTCAAAATATTTCTCCTGAGAGTCCCACATGTCATTCTGCGTGGTTTCTGTCTGACAAATATAAAGCTCTGTCCCTGCTGCTTTTTGGAAGTCACAGCTTCTGTAGCCAAACAGGATATCTGTTCTGAACATACATTAAGCATTCTTATAAAGTCTGCTTTAAATTCAAATTAAACAGATAATGTATGAGAAGCCATAAGTTACTGGTAATGTATACAAGAATGTTGTACATTCTTCAAGGCAATTGCAAAATTAAGGAAAAATGTAACAGTGAATAGAGGGAAGTCTCCAATTTACTAAAATAATATTTTCTCTTTTTTTTTTTTCTCTCAAAAAAAGGTCTGCGTTCTCAGGTGTAAAGCTTCATCCCAAGGGCTTTATTTTTAACAAAAAGAAACCTCCTCAAGGTTAGCCTTGAAAAACCACATACTACTATATAATCATACTAGACAGGCAGGTTTGTTAAATGATTTTTCCCTTCACAGATTTCTGAGGCTTCTTAGACTGTATGTGTGAGCAATATAGCACGTACAGAAAACAATTTTTCTGGACACAGAAAAAGAGGTAGGAACACATATCACCATATAGACATTTGTACTCACTCATAAACATGCATGTATACTCACATGCGCTGCCAAATAAGCATCTGTCTTTTGCCATTCTGGTGTGCATACAGCTACAGAAGTATCAGTACCTATATAATTTTGCCCATCTATATTTCTTTCTATGAAAGATAAATAATTAGTGGTGTAGCTATAAAGCTTATGTATTTCTAGCCAATGACACCTTCAAGGTCCCTCCGCTGCCTACTGCTTGACCTTGGTTTAAAAACACACAGAATGGAAACCTTGAAACCGAGATCAGCAGGATTCATTCTGACAGAAAACAGATGCAGCACAATAGAGAAAAATACACATTTAATTTTAATCTTTTTTTTTTTTTTTTTTAAACAGCCTGCCTATTACCAGTTCTTAAAAAAATCCTAAGGTACAGACTGTCCTTCACACAAGTAGCCACATTTTAATACTCCAATTACATTTGGATTGCATAACATTGTAACTGCAATAACTATAGCAATGTCTACATTATTCCTCCCTTTAGACACGGTAGCAGGAGAACACATACATACCTGTGGAAGTAACATAACAAAGGGTTACGGCCTTAAGATGAGCCTTCTTAATGAGAGATCCCCGACTTCATAAAAGTACAATAAGAAGCATTTTATTTCATAATATTCAGATGGGGAGGTTGTAAGGCTGTAGCATAGACAGATGATACAGTGATGTGACCTTAAAGATACTGGTTTTGTCTTATGTTACTTTTCAATGTTATGTTTGGTCTCAAGCCAGCTTAGGTAGGGCTTAATAGGCTGCTCGTTTTCTGAAAGGGAATGAAAACAGTATCTTTACAAAGCAGGGAACAGAATTTGAGATCGTGTCACATAACACTGGTGCAGGTCTGTATGAAATAGATAAAACCATGCCTGGCTCTGCAGCTGCACTTGTCCGTGGGAAATGATCACTGAATAGAAGTCTGTCTCAAGCCTTCCCACTAGGATGACTGCTTGCCCCTGCATTATCCAGTGCTTTTATTGGGAAGAAAACATAAACCTTTGCTGATATTGGTTGTCAATGTCACAAAGATGAAAGTGGTGTTTAAATAATAAAAAGAGGCAGATCACTCATACAAAGCTGCCTGGATTGCTTAAACTGCTCATGACCAAAGAAGCAACATCTTAATACTGCTAGAGCATAGGAACAAAGGATATAGAACAATGTTTATAAAGTTATCCTGGAAAACAGCAATACTTAAAAGAATTAACTTAGAATAATGGTAAAAATGACTAGCATTACATTTGGATGAAAAAAGAGGGACATACTAAAAGAGTAGAAAAAGATACTTATAGTGGCATCTATAGGAACAATACTGGAAGACAGTGCACTTATCCAAAATCTATTCTTCACAAGAGTACGTGGAGATGGTTTGTAAAGACAAGAAGGTTTTGAAGACATTTCTAATGATTTGTGTAATGTAAAGAATTGTAATATGAGCATCTGGTTTTTGGAGGCATGTGAAAATTAACTACATTCCACAAATGGTTAAAGACCTAATACGACAGTAATTATTGATCCTACTCTGACAAAGTAAGAGGTGGCTAACAAATTAAAAAAGTGGGTGGTATGGATTGCTGTGACAACTGAATCTTTCTGACATGCCGCAAGATATTTCTGCAACAGAAAGGACTATTCCTTCATTTTAAATGGGCAAGCATTGTAGAATCTGGTAATCCATGATTCAACTTTTTTCAATTTGTGGACATACAACCATTTTTCAGAGCACATGCACAACTTTTCAGACATTTCACATATGCAGATGTTTAACAAATTTCTGAACTCTTCTGTTCTGTGAATTACACAGAAGCAGCACACAGGCTTCCAGAAGTTTCGTCATCACATGTTAAATATCATACCGTTCTCTTTTCTGTAATGAATGTCTTTATGGACCTCAAATCACCGATGTAGTCTCTTTCCAAATCCTTTCTCAATTTTTCTATTTATCCAATTCAGTGCTAGCTCGATGGCAGTCTTAGCCCTGTAAATCAGCCCAATACTTGCGAACACGAGAATTGCCTGATATTCCATTCTTCCTTCTGGTGTTTTCAGGCACCACCATGTTATGACTGGTCTCTCCGTTCAGTACTGAACAGAACAAAACAAAAACTTTAATTCTCCGCTTCCTTAGGGATCACTGTCTTCAGGTATAGCCAGACAGTCTTTGTCATACCTACTATAGTAAGCTGCTTTTCATCTTTGCTTCCATTCCTGCGTACGCAGTTACACAACTACACCCATACCTGGATATTTCTAAAGCTCAAAAAAGTTTGATTGTAAAGCTAAGTAAAATTTAGGAAAGAAAGTGCTTAATTTATTCTAGGAATATGGTTATGTATAGTTGAATAAGAGGTTTATCTGTTTGTTACTATACACAGCCTTTTTTTTTTCTTTCTGTTTTCTTCATTATAAATTGAACTTTTCTGTGGGAAAAAGTGCAGATAATAATGAGAGCCTCAAGCACAAAATGTCTGATAATGACAAGAACAATGAGAAGAGAAGCAAGACGGATAAGAGAATAAAGAAACTGGAAGAAAGGCAGAAAAAATCCTGGAAATCTGCACAGGCCTGGGAGCATATTATTGAATCTGAACCATAAACTGTATTTAATGCAATTTCATCCATTGCATCTAACTACGAGGGTGAATGCAGGCAGAGGTAGGAAATATTTCTATGAATTGTTATGCTTACTGTTTCTCTCTTCTATTTATTTCTATTGTTAACCGCTTTAAACTAAAATAACTTTTAGTTAAGACCATTTTGTCTATAAAACTATAGCATGTTTTTGAAGGCAAAATAAGTTCTTAGCCTGAGAGATGAGTAAGAGGAGCCTGAGGTCTTTTCATCAAAGCAGCCTAAGAAATGGTGCATTGCGGACTTCAGCTAAGATAATGCAGTTAAAGGGAAAGTCAATTGATTACAGGAAAAGAAGGACAAAGATCAACAGTTTTTATAAATTATATTTCTAAATTGTTGTGTGGGATTCACACTTCACAGTTTTGGGAAAAGGTTAAAGCAAGAGATTTTGTTATGCAAGAACAAATATCGCTTGGGAAATTCATCACTGTTTAAAAGATCCTCTGACGAGTTTTCCACCATTAGGTTGCTGGACCAAAGCCTGGGGACCAGTATCCCCACCAGGGTTTATTTTCAGGCTGGATAGGATATGTCATTACTTCTGCCTGTACTGAAGCACCACAAATTAACTAGCACATGATGTATTCCACCCTTTAAAACAATGAAATCATGTGGAGATTATTTTTTCTTTTTTCTTTTTTTTTTTTAACATGAACTGGCCTTCACAGGCTTATGCATTTGACTAAACCTTTGTTTTATATTTTAGTTTTAGAGTGTTTCTTTAAGATGCACAATTGTAAGTAGAAATTTCCCCTCAGAAGCTGCTTATGGATTTTTTGAAGAACTATTCATGAATGGGGCAGGTGTCAACTTCTTATCTTTTGAAGTGGTGTATCTCAGGGCATCTCTTTCAGCTTTCAATTAACCTACAGCTCTTGTAGGCAAACACAAAGCACTGACAACTCCATAAATAAAGACAAATCTAGAAATGTATCACAGAGAAATAAGAAATGGACTTCAGAATATTGAAATACATAGGAGACACTTTCTTAATCAGATTCTTCTGTCAATTTAGAGCTTAGAAGGGCATTCTCAGAAGTCTTGCTTCAAAAGGAGAAAACCAATACCTCTGATTTTCTAAATAACAGCTGACAGTTTCATTTTACTGACATCTTCTGGATTATAATTTAGTAACAGGTTGTTTTTAAAATGAGGGTCTATAATAAGTCCTACATTACCGTGAAATAAAATAAGACTTTAGCTTTGTCTTTATTCCAGATCTTAAACCCGAAATAGAATTTTTTATAATACTTATGATTTATCTTGCGATTAATATATTCAAATTGCTGTTTAAATATTAATTAATATTAACTTTGCTTCCAAAATAATACGATTTATGTAATACCTGAAAATACGGAACAGAGCGCAAGGCTCCTGCTTATTGGCTGAGTTAAGCTTTTCTGAGTTAGTCTTAAGGCATTTAGAAATTTTTAAGAATTTAACAACTCAAATCTATGCTTCCCAGTCCATATATGTATATGGACTTCGTCATGCCTCTTCACTGATAGTACAGCTGTGTTGAAACTGTAATGGCAGCTGAGTTAGAAACTGCATGGAGGCTGGCTGAAAGCTACCAAGCGGGCTTGTTGCGGAGAACAGAGTCCCCTTCCCTCC
This sequence comes from Leptosomus discolor, assembly GCF_034619465.1. Lineage (NCBI taxonomy): Eukaryota > Metazoa > Chordata > Aves > Leptosomiformes > Leptosomidae > Leptosomus > Leptosomus discolor. The sequence goes on along the minus strand of NC_141391.1, from coordinate 91,460,138 downwards.
TTCTCTCTGCCTGTCTCGTGCTGACATCTCTGATGGTCCTTGCCAGGCAGCTCCTGGCACTCCAGCATGCGAGTCATACCGTGGAGCCCTTACGCTACTTGAGAGCTTTATCGGTTGTATCTCCAGGGAGCTTTATTGGGGTGTAAGACATGCCTCTGGACATCCCTAGCCATGAAACACAACAAATTCAGTTTCCAAAGCTATTGGGTATAACAACGGCTGAGACAGAGCCAGCGTTACAGAGCTTCAGAGACCTCAGGCAGCTGCCTCCCTTGTCTGTGCTTACCTCCAACCAGGTAATAAAGTGACCCGAGATCTCAGAATCCGTAGTTAACCATAGCATTACAGTTGTTCTATATTTACACAATGACCATAAGTCACTTCGGGCAGTCCATTTTCAGGAAATGTCTGCCTTGCTTCCCAGACTGAAATCTCTATTCCCTCAGCCTTGTGACTCATAATGCACCTTTAGTCATATTTTAACCTTCAGCACTGTACTCTCTGTCACATCTTATTGCTTAATACATGCTGTTGAGCACAGCGGCATCACACCACCAGACAAACCTCAGTGACTTCTGTAGGAAAAGCAAGTTCACTTGCCTGTTTTTATGAGTTCTTTTTTAATAGAAATGCTTAATATGAATGTTCTCCTTTAATACGAATGTTGCATGCATGCCCTTGACATACTTGCTAGATAATAATAACAATAATGTCTGTATACACAAGGGCAAAACAGGGTATTTTTTGCCATATTATAAAACCAGGCTGGTTTACTGGGTTTCATCTCATTAGATTTTAATAATTACTTTTTCAAAGCCAGTTGAGCTGTAAAACACAATACATTTGGAGATGTTTCAGGAATTACTTTAATCTCTTTACATTCAGAGACACCTTCCCTACCTTCTACGTATTTTATATGGAATCTAGTGAAATAATGGTAGCTATGGAGAGGTAAAGGAGCCCTGAAATGCTGTTGGTATTTCAGATGTATCAATAGTTTATTCTATGGCTTTACAAACCATATGGCTTTACAAAATCGTATTCCATGGCAAACAAAATGTCCTATGCTCTTTCAAAAAAGAGAAGCTGTTGAGGAATATGGTATGGGGCTGCTAATTCTCACCAGTCAAACATCACATTTCTTAAAAGGCAATGGGAATTTACTTTATATAATCTTTAAAGGCAATTTTCTTTTTCAATTTGTCTATTGGTTGTTTTCAGCCTTTGGAAGGAACCTAAATGTTTTCAGAAGGGTATAAAAAGCCTAGAATCAATCTTCAGACTCTAGCATGCACAGGCAATAGAGACCTTGCTGTTTATTGCTTGGGAGATTTTCTTTTTCTTTCCCTGTTCCCTGGCACGTGAGAAGTTGCGGTTTTCATTACCTGCTGTCCCTCTGGCCAGGATGCAGAGATGATCCATTCACAGCTTTTTCTTGGAGATCTTGTTTCCCCACATATGTTGCTGCTACACTCGCTTGTGATCATCCCAGTGCTGTCAGAGAGCTTCCAGCTCCCACTGGCTCCTTCACACCAGTGGCTGCTGCACACTATCCCTGGCAAGCCCTGACTACCACTGCTCATTCCTCTGCCTGCACAGCTCTGCTATGGGTGCCTCCAAATTCCTCTGACCCCACATTTGTCTCTCATGTGGTCACCAAGAGGGTTTCTCACATCAACCAACTTCAGGAACCTAACATGGCATGCTCTCCTTAGGCTCCTCTGGGAGCAACTGCCACCTCACCTACAGACATTAGAGAACTGTGCCTCCAGTGCAGCTGGATACAGTAGATGCCTGAAACTAGTTAGAAGGAACAGTTGTCATTGTTTCTGAGATCTTAGACAGCATTATTTTAACTTCTCCAATATATGAACACAGATCTTATTGCTATTATGGCTACAATTGTATTCATAATAAAAAACTGTATAATTTTAATTATTGTAATAATAAGATAGTATAAAGCTATTTTATCCATTTAAGTGAAAGATTTGATACTCAAAATAAGGTAACATTTACTTTTCTATCACAGAAGAATGGATTGCTTTCAATATAGGCCAAGATTTTTCCCTGAAGGCCCCACTAGTTAAACACCTCGATCTGTTTTTAGGAAGCCAATTACAGATTCTTGCTGCTCTTAACTTTTGACAATGGGTTCACTTATGCGCTTACAGGGACAAAAATTTTCATCATAGCATAAATATCTCAGATTCATCATCAACATTTAAAACATAATTTTTCTGTTTAGAAAGTATAAGCCATTCATATTCCTCAAATGAACATTGAATGTATTGTGGATTTTGCTGAAATGTGACAGAATGCAACTCTACAGTACAATCTATGGTTAAATAAATACCAAACAGCACTGGATAGGGGAAAACGAGCAATACAATCCAAGTGGTTCATTCCAGGGACACTGCTTTTGTTTCTAGATAAGAATTTCTTGTACTTCATACTGATAATCTTTATGAATATTACATCACTAATGCAAAGATAAAGAGATTAGAAACTGTCTTTCAACCTGCCTTAACCTCCTGTCACTACACAAAAAACCTGCTTATCATATTCAAAAAAACAACAGAAGATACTGTTGGCCAAAGACCCATTCAGCTCTTCATATTATTAATAAAGGAGAGATACAGATTCAGTAACAAGTTTAAAGTTAATAGAATGTGCCTTGCCCCTTTTAAAATACCCAGTTTTAGGCATTCCTAATGGAGAATAAAAATATCTGTTGTATTTGGTTTATCTGTTGTGTGCTGGAGGGGGTGTGGCAGGCTTGGTAATTTGGAAGGAATGTTCAGTGACAAACACAGGCCTAGCAGGTGGCCAGTACCGTCCAATTTTCAGCCTTTTGGAAGATAATGGTAGGGCCAAATTCTCTACACTTCCCCATATTCTTTCAGAGAAGATAATGCTTTGTTCAGTGTTTACCTCAAGTGTAGTGCCACTCAGATTTCAGAGCCTGCTTATAAGGATTTAGGGAAATTAATTGGAAAACCTCCTTCTTGAAAGTTTATGGAAGTGAAGACCTCACTGAGATGATAAGCTTCTATTCATATCCTAGTGAGAGACAATGAGAGACTGTGTGGGATGCTAGCAAGCACAGACTTATCTCTGCAGCTGCAGCCAAGGAAAAGCATCATTAAATTCTCTAGCCTTTGCTTCATTAGCAGGTAGCACTTGTTATGGCCTTAGTTTCTCACAAGGAAGCTTGGCCAAACCTCTGCAGAAGTGGGCTGTCGTGTGGGAGGCATGGGTCACATTGCTGCTCCTCGGGTTACCAGGCAGGCACAGTTCCCTCAGCTGCATTTTGTTTCGGTGGTGTCTCCTGTAAATCCAGATGAGGGGATCCTGAGGAATATGGTGATGGAGACAAAGAACTGGTTTCCTGATAACTCAGACAAGTTCTATCTTGGCTCTTATTTTTATGAGGAGCTCTCACTACTCCTTCCCTTTTAGCACGGGCCACAGCACGATTACATATGCCTAAACTGAGTTACTATAACACTCTTAGTAGCTCTTCAACTAATCAGAAGATTTGCAAATAGCTTTCTTAGCTTTAATCTGTTTGCTTTTACATTTTCCTGCTGCTTTGATGGATTGCCCAGACAGGATAAGCAAGTGACAAGAGAAATACTTTCAGAGGTGGGAATTAACAAGTTCACAGTGCAGAAAATGCATGTCTTCTAGTGCTGCAGTCTGAATTTTAATTTAGGAACTCTTATTTCTGGGAAAGAGTAAAAGGATGTCACCTTTCATCCGGCCTACTCAATGTGTTTCAATGAGCATTTTAATTTGGAAAGTAAACTTTTGAAGCAACTTTCTCAATCCTTCTCACATGTGGTGCTTTGGTGTGCACCATGGGACAGTCTCAGTGTGTGAACTGGATTTCCTTCAGCTGAAACCAAACCCAAAGGAGTGATTCAGGAGCACACCTACTAATCAGCATTAATGGACTCAACTACAATTAGTCTGAAGAAAGCATGCTTTGCACTCAGAGGGTGAACGCCGAGTCTGCAGCTGTAATGGTTTCACTTTATGGATCAGTTCCCATTGCCCTATTTCACTTGTTATGTGGCTGTAAGCAGGCATAACAATTGTGAATCATTCAAAGATCAGACATTAGTAAGGAGTTCTTATTTATGCTGCAATAGAGCTGTCATTCTGCTTAGGTGTGTGTGAATACATAGAGGCACCTCAGGCTGAAACTGCTTCTATCAAAGACAGACTTTTGTGAGACAAAAACAACACTAAAACCTAGGAAAATCAGGATTCCTGCATAGGAAAAGCAAATCTACTTTGCTTTCCATGTTTGGAAGCCAACAGTGTTATTATCAGTGAGACAGAAGGACCTATGCTATTTTCTAGGCATGTCCAAAGACTTCCTATAGGCACCAACAAAGCGTTGACATTGTTATGTGAAATCTGCAGCAGCAGATGGGATGATGTTCTAGCAAACAGAAAGTCAGAGTGAGGATCTAGAGCTCAGAACCATATCAAGTACAGAGGAACTAAATATGCAATTGAAAGTGGAAGTTTAATGGTTTATGAGGGTAAGACATCTAGATCGTAAACCAGAACATTGTGAGACTAAGGCATGCAGGAGCTACAGGGTCCTGAAAAACATTCAAGGAGGCACTCATAGATATTGACAGATGAAGAGATGATCAGGGTTGCTGAAATTGTCTTAAGCAGCAGTACTTGTGACATTGCTCGGACTAGGAGAAGTAATACTGTCAAAAGCTAACACTGATTTCTGTGACTGATAACAACAAGCACAGCATCTATCTGCTTGTCAAGCTTGGTAGACTCCTGTGTGAAATCTGAGCTAATTCTGGGCTGCCTGTTTTTTTTTTATCTTGGGCCAAAATAATGGAAAGAAGTGTGGAGAAGGAACTACAAAATATCAGCTTCCTCCAAATATGATTAATTGAGCAAAAGGATACTGAGAAAGTGGTAACAAGATCAGACTGTGTATCTTGAGCCATCAGAGATCGTGCAAAGTACTTCCAGCTCTGCCTTAGATCCGAAGATGTGTGAGTGCTCAGCACCTTTCTGAACTCCAGAGGGGATAACATAACCTGCAGTAGACTTCTGGTAATTAAATACAAATATGTAAAGTAACTCCAAAATGCTTTCCAAAATGTACTTTTACAGCTTTAATAATTCTATTCAAGGCTGAAAATAAATTTTGTTCTTTCATCTGAAATTCATTAAGATTTTAACAAATCAAACACAGCTCATTAAACAAGGACATAGTAAATGTTATCTAATTCAGTTTCACCTTGGAAAAAAACCAACAGTCTCCTCAAATCACATAGGACTTGTGAGTTCTGGTGATAATAAAAGAGAACTCATGAAAATTACACAGAAATACTGTCTCACCACACACTTTCCCTAACTGGGAAAGAAAGTGTGGAAATGAAGAGTCGTGTTTTCTCTGCTAGTATTAAACAAATACTATGGAACTGGATAATAAATAATACACTCCGTTATCTTAAAAATATCTACTACAATGTCACAAAACATTGTAGCTCTGTTAAAGAATTATTTGAAATAAAAACTTATTTTCTTTTAATTCTAAGGGATTTTTCTAAAAGGTGAAAGTATTTTGATATTTTTTAATACTTCAGTGAAAAAATATTCTTTCTCAATAGAAGTTTCAGGGGATGAAAAGCTACCTAAATATTAATCTTTCAAATTATGCACCGTTAACAGAACTAAAAACTCTCATATTCTGCATGGTTTTGGACTGCAGCTGTAGAATACCCAGAGCACACCTTCCAGCAGCAGAAATTAAGTCAGTGGTTGCATGGTTTCAGACAGATCTCAGCTCTATTATTCAAAAGGTTACTTACTCAAACAGAAATTTCATCCTTTCTCTTCCAGACATCACCAAGTCAGGTAAGCAGATAACACTCACTTTAAACCTGTACTTACATTGTTTGATGGATTAGGATCATAGCTAGGGCCAGAATCGTAGAATTGTGTAGGTTGGAAAACATCTTTAAAATCGTCAAGTCCAACCGTTAACACAGCACTGCCAAGCCCACCACTAAACCATGTCCCGAAGCGCCACATCTACTCGTCTTTCAAATACCTCCAGGGACAGTGACTCCACCACTTCCCTGGGCCGCCTGTTCCAGTGATTGACAACACTTTCTGTGAAGAAATTTTTTCCTAATGACCAATCTAAACCTCTCCTGGTGCAAATTGAGGCTATTTCCTCTTGTCCTGTTGCTTGTTACTTAGGAGAAGAAACCGACCCCCACCTCACTACAAGCTCCTCTCAGGTTGTTGTAGAAAGCGATAAGGTCTCCCCTCAGCCTCCTCTTCTCCAGGCTAAACAACCCCAGTTCCCTCAGCTGCTCCTCGTAAGACTTGAGCTCTAGACCCTTGCCCAGCTTCGTCGCCCTTCTCTGGACACGCTCCAGCACCTCAGTGTCTTTCTGTTCAGCCAGACCGCTGTTCGAGTCGTCAACAAGCAACATAGTTTTCCAGCTGCACAATGGCTTCCAGCTCCTCCTATTCGTTGCCCATGCTGCATGCATTGGTGTAGATGCACTTCAGCTGGGCTATTGATCCTGCTACATTTCTGGGGAGAGAGGCCTCGATTCCTACATGACCATTCTCAGGCACTTCCATGGTTGCTAACACATCAGCCCTTGGTGAAGTATTATTGAATTTGTAGCAGCTGTATTTATTTTAAAAAAGCTATTAAAGTCTTTTGTGATCTTTGGGGAAAAAAAATCAAGAAACTCTTACCAAGAGCTTTTCTCTTGGTAGTCCTGAGTGCTGTGATTTGAAATATGGCTTCGGTAATGCACTCACCTTAGAAAATTCTGAGCATTCCACTGGACATAAATAAAAAGACAAAAAGGTTCCTGTTAAACAATGAGATTTTTAAAGATATGAAGAATATTCAGACCTTGTTTATGAGGCTGAGGAAGAAACATATGAAGGAAAATGCTTATTATGTTATTATTTTCTAATAAATCAGAATAATCTCCTGAGCCTTAAATAATTGTTTGCACAACAGTGTGGCCTGTTTATGATGGAGGATAGGGGAAGAAGAGGGAACTAGCTGATTCCCTCCTTTCTCTCTAGAACTGGCTCACTCCACAATACTAAAATAAACTAAGATGCAAAGGACCTCTGGAGACCACCTGGTCCAGACTGCTGCTTAAAGCAGACTAATTTTGATAGATCAGGTTGCTCAAGCCTTTTCCAGTCGAGGTGTGAGCATCCATTTCACCATGTTCCTGGGCACCCGCCTACCAGCAGCACCGGAGAAGGAGGCGACCACTCTACCTCTCTTAACCATAGCCCCAGGCTGTGTCTGAAGGAGCCTCTCAGGAAAAGTATATCCCCTTTCCTCGAAGGATCAGAGAAGTTTAAGCCCAAATCTCCATCCCTTTCAGCTCCATATAGGATACTTCACCTGCCTCTATAGGCTTCTGCAACAAAGATTTGTAGCTCCTCATCCTCCCATCCAATACAGTGAGGACCCTGTCCTGCTGCTGAAACACAGACACATTCTTGCTAACTCAAGTAGCGCAGTTTGAAGCAGTAAAAAATGTGATCTCCAACGCAGTCATGTCAGCAGGACTTTCTAGTGAGTTACACTTATCCTGCCAAAACCGCAGTGAAAAAATATAGCTCCCTTTCCTCAAAGTTCATGGCTTTACTGTGCTGGTTGTTCTAATAGGCACAATCCACAGACCTACCAGTATAACTGCAACTGTTTTGTTCCATGGAAAGCAGCTCCTAAGATAGCTTCCCTAAGATAAACAAGACAATTTATTCTAGGAAAAGAATGCCTACACCAAAAATTACACTGATGTAGCTGTACAGATGGAGCAGTAAGTTTCCCCAAGACTGATTCTTCACTGTACTTTCAAGACTCGTTGCCTGAAGTTAGATCCCTAAATCTGTTTTCTGGCACATAGACAAGTGACCTGATTTTCAGGAGTGCTCAGTGCTTGGCAGATTCCCCAGGAAACAGTTTACTTTTTAGTCACTACTGCCACTTTCAGAAATATTGCAAGACAGACAAATCTGGGTTGCAGGGTTTACTCCAACTATTTACATATGTTTTTTTTTTTTTCCTGCTCATCTTGCCTAAAAATAGAACAAATGCTACCAATTTCATTAATTTTCATTCCCTCAACCAAAAAAAACCCCATGCTTAAACAGCATCTCACATTATGACTCTCCTCTAGCATCCGGGAAATGGTACAACTGAAATGACACTCCTATCCCAAGTGATATATGATTCCTCCAGGGAAAGAATGTTGAGACCACAGATAATACGTTTTCCCTTTCTAACTCTTATAGACATTACTTAGTACTGCATACAACTTTTTGTTCAAGTATTTGTAAATGCTTTCAATGAACTTTAACACAGAATCCTTTGAAATGAAAGATGCAGTCATTATGGTTAGGTAATGGAGAGAAAATTAATAGTCACAGGTGGAGAAAAATATGGGTTTTGATTTGTTGTTTGTTAACTAACCAGTGCACATGCAAGCACACAGAGATTTTTGTAATGGTACCTTCATATTTTTAAATAGTTTTATTTGCTTCTATTTGAACACAATGAAGAAGTCTGTCTGCCTGCTCTAGTTAGCATTTGTTGTGGGGTTTTTTTAAGTAATTTGTGACCCTGATCATGTTGTTTTGTTTGGTGTCCTTGAACTTAGCTTTAATCTTAAATAAAAGCACAAGAAATGCTACATTTTCAAAGACAGAGCTGAAAATCCATTGACAACAAATATTGTAATATTTTTATTCCACTTTACTAAACTCTTCTACTTGTTAGGAGCTCTGATTCAACCAGGCTAACAAGGTTATCAGATTGTATGTCTATTATGTCTTATTATGACTTCCTTGGCTGAGTTCCTGTTGTAAACAATGCTGATGTGATGCTTTGTTCAAGTAGCAGAACTGGAGGGAGCTGGCAGGAGGGAATGGTGCTGGGACGAGGGTCATGGAGCTGTCAAGGCCTCCACAGCAGTGGTGCAGTGGGGAGCGCTACCTGTCGTCAATATTAATCAGTCCCTTGTTATGTGTGCTCTAGGTAGTCACTGCCGGCCTGTGACAGATGAGGAGCCGGGTCCAGGAACCTGCAAAACATCCTCACATGACAACAGAGATGCAAGCAAGCAAGCAGGACATCACAGACATTATTTATCCAAGCTGACACATGCCAGAAACCTTTGAAGGGAGGTAATTAAAACAAAAACCTATGCATTATCTTAAAAATACATTTCCACTCATCTCATCACATGCCAGAGTGCTGAATGTACAAAAGAAACTGTTTAAATTACCAATAAAAAAGGAAACATGATTGCAATCTCCCTTTCCTCTCTTCCGTATAAATGTCATGTGCATTCAGATTTCCTCTAAGCACTGTCATAAACTTACTGTCTCCCTCCTGGCATAATTAATATATGCAACTGTTGCTATCTAAATAACAGAGGATGCCAGAGCAGCAGCTGCACAGTTGGAGAACTCACATTAGCTTCATGCCAGTTGGCTAGTAATACTGGTCGCTTTTCGAACTGTCACGATACTTTGAAAAACAGAAAAAATATTAACTCTTTCTACAGTATCAGTTGGTAATATGGAAGCAACAGGAGTACTTCATGGGACTATGCAGGATTTACAGCAAAATTCAGTATATAATTTTTCCTGGAATGGTGTATGTGGAAGTACATGAGACATCATGGAAACCCTTGATACTCTTTCCCCTTCTCCTTCCTGCTCCCAGTAACTTTCAAGCAGCTAATGTTACTGTTCATATTCTCACCAATAATCAGGAATTAGTTGAAGGCTCCAGTGGTCCCCTTGCAGGCACCAAATAAAGATAGGAGAGCTTGAAAAATTGTAGACGTTTAAATTCAACACCTATAAATGCTAAAATTTGGAGTGTTTCCTTGAACATTTTATGACTGAATGATAAGAAAACTCACTGTGTTCAGCTCTACACTGACAATTAAGTTGTGGTCAGCATCCTGCTTGTGGACAGGATTGTTCAAAAATTTTATTAAAATATGATCATATCGTTTTAACACACCCAAATTAGTGTTTCTTGTAGGAAAAATGGATGCTGGCTAGGACCAACAGACCACTTGAACTGTGTGAAGTGATTACCTTCAGCGAACTCTTAGCAGGTGTGAAGACAGCACTGGCCCTAGAGCCTTGTCGTGTAAAAGTGTGTCCCCAGCACCCTCCCCTCCACCCATCTACCCCGTTTCTCCTCCTGTCACAGCTACCACTTGCCCTTGGCATTGCTTGCCTGGCCCTGTGTGCTCCAAGTGGGCGCCGGCTGCCCCTGAAGCTCTTGGAGTCAGCTGGAAGCAGCTGGAACCACCACAGGGAGGTTCATGGCCTCCTCCTGCCTGGGCACCCCCCAGTCCCCCCAGCCAGCCCTGCTGCCCCACGGCCACATGCAAACTGTACCACATGCCTCAGCATTTTAGCTCCTTTTTCCACTTTCTTCTTATATATGTGCTGATTTCCCATAACTAACCAGCGTGTTTCTTCACTGGCCTCATTTTCTAAGTGATCTCTATCCCTCTTGTAAATGCTTTTTCCAGGGGACACTACCTCAGTTTGAGCTTGCGGCTGCCTGAATTCTTTACGTCTGCTGTGTACACTCTTCCTCACTCTTTTAATTAAATCGTGGCTCAGACACCACTCAGTCTCTCGCATCACCATAACTCTTGGCTTAATTTCAAAGAAAAAAAAACAACCCAACAAACAAAACCCTGCTGTTTTATTTCGGTTGGGTGCCTTTAGGGGGAGCATAACTTGGGAGAGGCAGGGAGCACAGAACAGCCCTGCTGTGTGCTGCCCGCGGGCCTCAGCGGGTGCCAACAAGCCCCAGAGCTGCTGTCAGAGCACCCGAAGTCAAAACCACCAGAGACTTACCAAATGAAATCACTCAAATGCCTTTAAAACCAGGGGCAGACCAGTGTACTCCGCACCCTTTCCAGTTCTCTGTTGTGCAATAACATTGGAGGCTGAAGGCAGAGAGAAGCCAAGGCAAAGAACAGTTACTTCCTGCCATCCTTCCACCCACAGGGAGCCCTCCTGGGGTGGCACCCGGCCATCCTCCCCACCTCCTCCAGAGAGGACCTATCTTCTGCCTGTCCCCTTCTCTCTCCGCGCCTGGGAAAGAGTCAGATGCACTGAAATGGTCTGTGTCTGCACCCAGGCATGCCCCTTGTTAGGACAAGAGCTTCTCCAGTTAGTATGTAAAAAGAAAAGCCTACTAGAAAATGCTAATGAGGGTGCTTCCAGACTGCTTTTTTGGGTAGCAAGGTTCTCACACCGTGTGCGTACTGTGCACAAGAATAGCTTTATAATTTAAAAAAAATGCTCTAGCCCTGACAAAGCCTTGCAAGGTCACGTTCATTTCAGGCCATTGCAGTAAGGTATTTAACGCTCTTTGATGTTTCTTGAGTCTGAACACTTCAAAATCTATTTTACTTTCAGGTCAAATACAAACAGGGCACTCGCTATTCATTACAACTAGGCATGTGTTACTAGCATTCATAGTGAGTCAAATGTGATTTTTTCAAAGGAAAATGTCAGAGGATCCAGAAGGTTTTGTGTATGTATTTTTCTTTTAAATGCCAGTTTTCATTTGACCTTCACCTTTGGCAATACTCTTTGTGCCAGTAAAGTTTCAGTGAATAGAGTTGAAAACAACTCACATGGGGACTTCACCAAAATGTCTTATCCTTATCCAGAACACATAACTGAGTCCAGTCTTTGTGATTCGGGTAACGGTGATCTACACAAAGGATACCAAATGCTTCAGAGGAGTCTTTGAGTCCCCAGTCCCTTTGAAGATTTTATCTTCAAAACACAGGAAAATTGTGGCATGAGAGAGTCATTACAGAGATGCAGGTGAGTAATTCATGACTGCCAAGTAAAGAGGCATCTTCCTCATTTGGGATCCACAGCCTGAAATCCCTCTTGAATTGCACCTCTAACCTTTCAAATCAAACACTGTGGCATCCCCTAGTACTGCCCATGAAGCACATCCTCATCAAGTAAAAAGGAGAGAGAGAGAGGGAGAAAGAGAGAAAAGACCAGGATTCTCTCTCTCTGTTTCAGATAGGGAACACCTGGCAGTTAACAGGCCTTCAAAAAAGGTTCTGGGGAGTACAGTGGGTCACAAATTGAATGCAAGTCAGCAACGTGCTGTTGTTGTGGAAAAGGCATACTACAAACTAGGGTGCATAAACAAGGCTATTGTTTTTAGAGACATGTCAAAGACTCTTTCATCTTTGCTCAGCATAGTGGGAATTTTGCTATACCTGGCTCTGGACACTGTGATAAAAGTACACAGAGTGTGTGCAGAAGAGTAACAGGATGATCCATGTGGTTCTTACATTGCTGGTAAGAAAAAACACAGCAACGGGGTGCATTATTTTCCATTCAGGAAATGACAAGAAGTCACTAGCTTAAATTGTCACAAAAACGGTGAAAAGACAAGATGGAGAAATGTGCAGCAGTAAAGCAAATTGCCTTAGGAAGTCAAGGGAATTCTGTCCATGTAGGTTTTTAAGAACAGGATACACACACCTCTGATGGGAGTGACATATGCAGCTTTGGTTTCCTCAGGCAGAAGAGAAAACCTAATTTGTCTAATTCCCATTTTGCATGAGAGTTTTAATCACCAAACTTCCAGGTGAAAGGGAATGAGATATGTTCTGTGAAGTATGCTTCACATGATCAGTTGGGTCTGGAAAGGGAGACAGTTGGAACATAGCGTTTGTTCAAGTGAATTTTCAGTTTTTTACTTCACACTGTCCAAGCTAGGGTTTTTTGCAGCACATCCTGAAGTGACTTCTGTGGTTTTTTAAATAAGTATTCATGAAAGCTGGTGGTTTTAGATGTCCTCAGAAGTAAGTTGAAAACAAGAAGAAATTTTAGAGATCTGAATTTTGGATGTGGATACTCAGCAGCTTTTGGCCTCCCTGCATCCTTTAGAGCAAAGACTGTCTTGGAAAGGTGGTGGGCAAGAAGGAAGATCAAGGGAACTACAGGCTGCTCAGCCTGACCTCAGTCCTTAGGGGACCAATCTTCTTGGAATTCACTTCCAGCCACATGAAGGACAAGAAGGTGATTTAGAGCAGAACATGGATTTACTAAGGGCAGATTGTGCCTGACCAACCTGATTGCCTTCCCTAAGGAGATGACTGACAGCGTGGATGAGGAGTGGATGTTTACCCTGCCTTTAGCAAGACCTTTGATAGGATCTTCTATAGTATCCTTAAATTGGTGAGTTATAGACTGGATGGTAAGGTGGGTTGCAAATTGTCTGGACTGCTGGGGTAACAAGATGGTGATCAGCAGTACAAAGTCCAGCTGATAGCAGATTGATAGTTGTGACCCTCAGCGTTCATAATGGAGACAATACTGTTCAATTTATTAATGACTTGGACATCTGACTGGGGGACCAGTCAGTACAAAGGAGGAGAGCAGGTTCATTCAGAGGAACCCAAACAGGCTGGGGAGCTTCGTGAATTCAGCAAAGGCAAAGCCAATGTGCTGCACCTGACATGGAATAACCCTATGCAGCAGTACAGGCTGAGCTGAAAAAAAGCTTGGCAGGAAAGGACCTGGCAGATAAGAAGTTGCATATGAACCAGCAGCAGGCCCCTGAATCAAAGAAAACCAACAGCATTCTGGGATGCAGCAAGCAGCTCTAGGGAGATGATCGTTCTCTTCTCTCTGGGCACTGCTGAGACCACAACTGAAGTCCTGAGTTTTGTGACATACAAGTACAAGAAGGCCCCAGTACAACAGGGGGACGAGACAGAATGTGAGGAAATGGCCTCAAGTTGCACCAGAGGAGGTTTAGATTAGACATTAGAAAAAATTTCTTTGCTGAAAGAGTGGTCAAACATTGGAAGAGGCTGCCCAGGGAAGTTGTGGAGTCATCATCCCTGGAGATGTTCAAAAAACATGTTCAGGTAGCACTTTCAGACATAGTTTAGTGGGCATGGTGGTGTTCAGTTGATGGTTGGACGTGATGATCTTAAAGGTTTCTTCCAACCTAATGATTCTAAGATTCTGTAAGGACACTGGCACCGGTCCAGCTCAGGGCTGCTATAGCACACAGGGGGCTGAAGCACACCGTGTGTGAGGAGTGGCTGAGAGATGTGTGTTTGTTCAGCCTGAGGGAGAGATATCTCAGGGGACATCTCACTGCTACCTACAACTACTCGATCAGAAAAGATGGAGCCAGGCTCTTTTCAGAAGTGCACAGTGGGAGCATGAGAGGCAACAGCGAAAAGGGAAATTCTGACATGATGTAAGGAAGAATGTTTTTATTATAAGGATGGTCAGACAGCAGAACAGGGGCCCAGGCAGGTTCTGAAATCTCCATCCTTAGAGAGATTCAAAACACAACAGGACACAGCCCTGAGCTACCTGCTATAACCAGACCTACTTTGAGCAGCATTTTGGGCCAGGTGGCCTCCAGCAGTCCCTTCCAGCCCACAGGGTCCTGTGATTCTATGAAAAACACTGAACTGGATTTTCCTTAACCAGTTTTCTTAACACAGGGTTTTGTTTTGTGGATTAGGATGAGTAAAGGACAGCAATATCTGGACTAGATGACATTTAATGATCCCTTCCAGCCCAAACTATTCTAATATTCATGTAATCCTTCTGTTTGAAATTAGTGCTTAAATGAAAAGTAAATGGTCAGGCAATTGGGGATTAAGATGCTTTCCCAGTATTGAGGCTGCTATTATTTGGTATATTATTTGGAGCAGAGAAACTACCAGCAAACCCTGATGGTGCGTCAATCTTAACGACACTTCACCCTCATATCTGCTTCCCAGCTGTTTGCCTGAGAGGTTTGAGGAGAGAGAAAAGATCTCTTTGACATTACGTGTTTTGCTTTAATGTTTGATTAGGCATGAATTTCTTAGCCTTTTCTATCCTGGGACCATGTTGGTGTGCATCTTGTTTTGCAGGAGGCGATATATGCCTGCTAAATGTGTACCTGCTCACCTTCCTTCCTTCCCTCCCTTACTTCTATTACAGAACCAGGAATACACAGCATGAGTCCATAATTTATTTAATATTATTACATATGTTTCACAACACAATCTGGATGGCTTGTCATAGCTAAACTCCCTATCTTCAGTATTCAGCAACAATAAAGTGTATCTTTTACTTGAAACAAGTTTTAATTTGAATCACAAATTCTTTCGTGTCTGGTTTATCAGAAGTGTGTTGTACAGTAAGGGTATCCAGGAGTGAAACAATTTCCAATTCAAGTTCTACAATACTACCAGCTTATTGAAATTATGTATATCATCCCTTTCAGGCATTTCAGGTGTACTGCTAAAATTTCAGTAGACTGTTCCACAGCATGCAATATTATTAAGATGAGCTGGTGTTTTATTTGAAGTTCATGCCTATCAGCCATAAGGCACATGGCTCTGAAGGCAAAAAGATTTTTAAAATAGCCTTTTTCAAAGTTTTTGAAGTATGACTACCAGACTGAGTCATTTGCAGCTGAACATAGATGACATGCCACAACCTGATCAGTGAAGGTAACTTCTTTATATACACACTATAGAGCCCAACATAATCCTGACTGGAATAACCAAACCTTTGGAAGCCATCACATGCAGGGCCTATAAACTGATTAAGAATGGGCTAACAGACACAGGTGAGATCTGAGCTCCCGTCATATCCTAATTCCGAAGTACAAATACGTAAAGGGCGAGTGTCAGGAAGATGGAACCGGGCTCTTCTCGGTGATGTCCAGTGACAGGACAAGGGGCGACAGGTGCAAGCTGGAGCACAGGAGGTTCCACATCAACACAAGGAAAAACTTTTTCACTGTGAGGGTGACAGAGCCCTGGAACAGGCTGCCCAGAGAGGTTGTGGAGTCTCCTTCTCTGGAGACATTCAAAACCTGCCTGGACGCGTTCCTGTGTGACCTACTCTAGTTGGTCCTGCTCTGGCAGGGGGGTTGGACTAGATGATCTTTGGAGGTTCCTTCCAACCTAAAATTCTGTGATTCTGTGTGATTATTCGTGACACTAGAGTTTGGTACATGTTTTAATTTCTCCAGCAGAATTTCCTAGCAAAATGAAGCTTTTGTGAGTTTGCCATCTGTCTGTTAGTCCTTCTTAAACAATTTTTTGTTGTTGAAATTGTTCAGCAATTTCAACAACAGTGATCGAGATTTAAGGGTCTAAGAGATGTAGCATTTCTGTCTCTGGCCCACATGTTTTATTGTTCCAAGCTATCACTTCTGATTGGTCTCATGCAGGATATGCTTCCTGGGTCAAGAAATGAAAGGGCAGAAATTCCGTAAGAAATGGTATTCCTATAACATTTCCTCCCAGAACGATACAGGGGAAAAAAAAAAAAAGCCCACATGGGTGCTAGGCTGTAAGATTCTCAGCATAACTTTTTAGATTTCAGACCTTCATACACACAAAAACACACACACACACACACAGATTTTAGTTAATTTCAATGTTCAGTGAAATCTAAAATATAAGATTTAGTTATCTGTGTTCCTGTTTTAGATCAGAGCTGCTGCTGGTATTAGATATCAATAAACATAATAATTAAACACTATAAAAGGTTCTGCAAAACTCTGGGCAAATAAGTCTTTTTTGGCAGACCTCCCCTTCCTATTTCTATCTTGTCTACTTAAATTGTAAGCTTTTCAAGAAAGAGACTGTCTCAAAATCCATTTTTGGACGACTCTTAGGATCTTCAGCTTGGTCCTCTAGGCATGAAAATAATAATAAAAGACCCCAGTAATAATATTTTTTTTCAGACTGCTATGTGGGAAAAAAGACAAATCGCTTATATGGGTAGGGTTAATGTTCTGTTAGGGGGGTAGGCTCATAGCTCTGTCTTGTGTGTGGCTGACTGCTGAATAATGTGTTTACTGAACATAAATAGACCTTTGCAAAATGAACAAAACAGAAATCTTAATTTAAACCTCAGAAAAAAAGTAAGTTCTTATTTCACCCATTCATTCTCCCATCTTGTTACAATTCAAGTCTTTAGGAAAGCCAAAATATTTCTAGGCAGTCCAGATTGTTTTTCTTAGTGCTATTACAAAAAATAAAAAAGTAGAAACAAGAACATGAAGAAAAAAATAATGAGGTTTATTTCTAAGAAATCGAAGTGCTTTAATGAATATATTTAAAGCCTTTAAGTCATTCCTCTAAGAGGGGCACACCTTTTGCGAGAATTATTAATCATAATTATAGGGATGTGACATGTATAGGTTTGACCCAATCACCTTGTTTGGTTTTTTTTTTTATAAATGACTTGCCTTTAACCTCCAGACTCTTTGGGATGAGAACTGTTTTGGAGACCAGTGTTTGCAGAGCCTAGCAATAAGCAATACATTAATTATAATTTAGTGTAATTTATGCAGTTATAAATCAGGGTGATAGTTGGGTCATCCTGTCCCAGAAACATATTTTTTACCAGTGTGGATTTGAAGCATTTTTGGCATTTCATTATTACATTTGTTCTGGTTTTGTTGGGAGTCATTTGCCTGGGAAAGATTTCTTGAGGGGATCTGGCCACAGGGTTGACTGATGGGCATTGGGAATGCCTGCTTTTTCCTATCATGGAGATAAAGGAATGGGACAATATGATTTCACATCATCTCAGTTTTATGGGATCAGGGCTTGGAAGTGCAATATTCAGGTGACCTTCCATGGCAAATTGGGAAACAGTATTGTGCTCTTTCACTTTCTCAAGTGCCTAGGAAATTAAATAGGTCCTCTAACTTTGTGTGAGGTGTTAAGGTATATTTGGCAGTTATGATGAATTAAAACATAGTACCCACACGTATATTCTGACTTTGGCCTTTTGCCTTTGGAATTTGACATGCTGGACCATGACTCAGACTGAGTCTGAGGCATAACTTAAGGTTGTTTACTCCAGCACTTTTGTCCTCCCCGAGAAACGCTTAACATGTTTCAGTGTAAAGACTATTTTAGTTCTGGATCTGAAGGTCTCTCCTGCAGCCTTCTGGAAAAGTCTCTGAAGTGCTTTCCTGACTCCAAGGTGTATACAACAACAACAACAACCAAGAATCCAAGTACCGAAAGAAGTGGCACATTTTTATATTTGTCTGTCTGTCTAGTTAAATCTCCCTCTTTGCGGCACCCAGAGTCAAAGGTTGGAGGATGTGTGTACATTCTAATAGGTGTTGAAAATGCCCATGATGTCACTGCACGAGTGGGATGCATTTTTGTGAGATAGCATGCTGTGGGTCATGCCGCACTGTTATGCTCTCACAGACATGTGCTCTCCTCTTTGCGATATGCACTGTAAAATCTTATCTTGTCCTTTGTCACTCCATGTAGGCCAGTAGAGGCAGGTGGGAGGCTAAGGCTGAGTGTATAGTTAGACAATAACAAAATGTCCTTTCAAATTTTTCAGTGTGTCCAATCTTTCTCTGGTGATGGAAATGTGGTGATGAATTAAGGTGGAGTTTTTTTGATTGTTGTTTTTTGAGGTGGTTTTTGGTTGGGTTTTGGTTTTGGTTTGGGTGTTTTGGGGGTTTATTTTGGTGGGGTTTTTTGTTTTTGTTTTTTTGTTTTGTTTTTTTTCTGTTTTGCACTTCTAGTTACATCTTTTTCTATAGAGGTATAACCGGAGATGGACCTTAAACTCTTTCCCTTTTTCCCAGGTCCAACACTCCTGAATTTTGTCCATGTTTAAAATCAAAGCTGTATCTAAAAATGATAAATTGTCTCTATTTTTACAAAAAGTCAAATAAAAAGAGGCCTTAAGCTGGAACTGTGTGCAACACTGATACTGGAAAGGATGGAGTTGGGGTAAGAAAAGCTGCCTTATACTATCTGAGAAGCCTGATCCCATGCAGAAATCTATCAGATTGCATCTTCAAATCCATATTCATATTAGGTGGCTTGTATTTATCTCATGTTATCTGTGAGCAGAAGTTTTAAAGAGCAGAATGATACTATTTGGCTATTGACACCAAGTTTCTTGTCTATTATTGAACTGAACACTAAGAGTGACTTTGTGAGATACAATTCAATCCTGGAAGAAGCTGAACAGCAGCACACACAGATTATCGGTGTTCTTATGGTTATATACATTTGCGTATCTCCCCTCACCTTATGGCAGCTTAACAGCAGCTTCACAGTATCTTAGTACTAGAAGCTAAATGACACTGATGTTACATTGTATTTCCTTCTTTTTTTTAAAAAAAAAATTTATTTAGTGACCTTAAAACTACTTCAGAATAACATTTGCTTTGGATTAAACTGTAAAAAGTAAAAGGTTAATGCATTGTCATCTCGTTCTACCGCCTATGCTATGCTTTTCAGTTTTAATTATCTCCTGCCTCTTAAAAGATTGACCAGAAATTAATGAATAGAAATGCCAAAGCTGAATAGATAACGGTCTTAATCAGCTGACTTTTTGGTTTGTTCTTCTTCACAATTTTTATTCATCTTAAGCAAGGATGAAAAATCATATGGATATAAATGTTTAAGGCATTAGGCTAGCCTGTGATTTGGAGACTCATTCAGTTGGTTGCTCTGAAACATACTTCTTGTATGACCTTAGGCTCTTGTAAAATGAAGATAATGGCACTCTGTGGCTCACTGAATGTTGTGAGAACGAATACATTACATGTTTTGAGATACTTCAGATGGATGGGGATTAGATGGGTAATGAAGGTAAACGGGCAGGTGAATTGATATCTTGTTTTTTAGGAGGAAACTAACTCTTTTAAAAGCACTGAGATGATTACCTAATAAATCAGTAAACCTCAGTTTCACAGTTTCAAGTTTATATAAAGAAATTTGGAGCACAAATTTCGTAAAAAGACAGTGGGCTTATGTTTTCAAATCTGTGGAAAAATATACCTTATTTCTTTCCCTTGTCCCTATAAAATGTGAGACGGCTTTATTGCAATGTAGAAATAATTACCAAGATTTAGAAGGAGCTTAATACAATTTCAGTTTTCTCAAGTAAGATTTTCTGTAACACCCCAGGTAATTTAAAATGTATTTGGACTTATGACCTGATAAAATAAACTTGTGCATATTAGAAGGTAAACCCTGGGCTGGATGAACTTGCAGAATGGAATACAAAAATCGGTTTATTTATTCCTCGTAAGTACTAAACAGCAAAGACTTGAGTATCACAGAAGACTAATGAACAGCAGATTACATAAAAGTGAGAGTTCAGTGCAGAAGCATAAAACAAATGACAAAATATACTGAAGAATCATGATTTGTTTTAGAGATAATTTAATTTGAAGGAGTTCTGCTAGTAGTTATAATTGATTAAGTATGGCCTTAGCATATTTGTCAGGAGGAAAAAATAATAAGCTTGTTTTCATGGTATCTAGGTGAACAAGTTCAAACCAGAGCATGAAATAAGATAATACCAATCCTAGTGTAAATATGAGAACACTTTAGAGGCTAGTTAAAATATTATAATGACTTTTCCAAAACACACCTCTCCTATGAGAGGTTTTCTCTGCTACCTTTAAGGGTATGTGTTATTCACAATAAACCAAATAAATTGTTTATAATAAAGCCAAGAAGTTCTAGTTCTAGTTCTAAGAATAATCAGTATCTATTGTTTAAGCAATTAAACATAACTTCCTTTCTTTGGAAAGGAGAAGTGCTGTTTTTTTCAAAACTTTCAAATTCTGTACTAAGCAATGTTGCTGTTGGTACTGCTGCAGGATGTGCCTACTGTTATTAACTAACAAAATAAGAAAGGCGATGGCGTTTCCTAAAATTTACTGTTGAGCACTGCTGTCGATTAGGATGGCAGCTGAACCACAGGAACTGCAAAGCGTGGCAACGCGCAGCTCTCCCCTTTGTTACCGTTGTGCTGGCTCTGATGATAGTTCACCCCATGAAGCGCTTCAGGTGAAAGTCCAGTGCTTTGTTCTGTAACATGGCTAATGTTAGCCTATAATATATCATAGTGAGAAGACTGACATTTTGGATGATGGCAATTAGTTGATGAATAGTTACCGTAATTGCTTTCTCAGCTATGGCAATTGCAGATGCTGTTCTTTGTATGCTGGAGCCTTTTAAAAATCTAAGTCATTTGCCTCAAGTATTTTCTATTTTCTGTTTGTTACCTTGTGTTTTCATAAAGTGCCCTCTTGTCCTTCAAAACAGGAAGGCTCGGTTTGCCCTCTCTGTTCTCTTCATTCTGTTGTATAACTGGCTCATATCTGGTTTTGTGCTTTCTTTTCCCAGAATGAATAATTAATCTTTTTTTATCTTGTTTTAAATGGGAAAGCATGCCCCCTTCATTTCTATTCATCATCCCACAGTCTCATTTTGCCTTTTTTTTTTTTCTTTTTAGCTTGGTTTCCTAAGGCTTGCATGTGAGTTTTCTTTCTGTGTAGGTGTATACATACCCTTACAGGTCAATTTATGACAGCATTCAATTCACTGACCAATTTTATTTAATTTTGTTGAGGGACAGAGGTCTCAAAGACAATTAGTTTCCTATAAATAACTTTTAAAGTAGTGGTTAAGAAAAGGTAGCAATGTGACCTCATTTTAGCAGCCATCAGAGAATTCACACCTGACAGGGCTTGAGAGTGCTCCTGGGGAAAGTCTCATTCAGACGAGCTCGGATGCCCACCTGCAGGCGGTCACCAGGACTTCCTGGAAGTACCTGTTTTTAATGAGGGGCCTAACTGAGAAAGAATGAGGAGCTGCCAGCATGTACTGGAAAAATACTTGTATTTTCCTTCTTCACCTTAAATAGCTTTTTAAGTTTTGTCTTTTAGCTCTCCGCTGTGCAGTAAGGGGCCAAATCCATCTATAGTTCAGTTCGTTGTGAATTTCTTTAATCTAACAAGACAACCCAGCTGTACCAGCCCCACATGGCCAACCTCCTTGCCTCTAGCAGAAGGTGAGACCAGAGCAGCTCTCGGGGGCACTGGGAACCTCTGTGTCCCAGCACAGTCATGGTGACATTGCGAGGAATTCACAGGCACGCAGGCACCTGTTGTGGTTGTGGCTGCTGCTGAATTTGCTCCGTGTTAGTGCCAGAATCAGGAACCTGTAAACAGTTGCATAAAACCTCGCAGATGCAGTGGGGACGGTGTCAGTGCAGCAGAAGCACTGTGTTATAAATGAATGTATGTTTAATGTGTAAGTCTTAGGAGGTGTTAAACCACCTCTAGAAACAAGCGTTGCCTCATAAGCATACACTTATTTTATATCAAAACAAATCACATTTTTCATTTTTACACTAAATATATTCTATTCTGTTAATTCTGTAATAATAATATTAGTTATATTCTGTATGTGCTGGAGAGTAAAAAGGGTCCAAATAGAGACATATATATTGTTCAACAACAGCCAAACCAGAAATACTAGAGGAGGTCAAAGAGGATGATAATGGTCTCTGTTGCCTACAAGCATACTTAAGGAGGATTTTGCACGTCTTTTTTAGTCTTTTCACCTTTTGTCTGTTACTCTTACTACTACGAAATTTCAGCTTCGGGAATATACTTGATTATTCCTGGTACTGCTACATGCTTCTTTGTGTGAACCTTCTACAATAGATGACTCTAGTGAAAAATAATGCAAGGACAAGGCCTGTGAAACTGAATAATCCTTACGCATGTGAGCAGTCTCAGAGAAGAGAATTTATCTAACAGCTGACTACTCAAGTACTTTTTGCTTTGTACAAAAATTAGTTATTTTCTTTGCTTACTCTTTTTTCATACAAAACCTGTTCTAACTGCATGTGTTATTTGACAAGCGACTTGATGCTTACCGAGAGAGAGACTAATCCCCACAATACATGCTGATCGTAGTAAAGAAGATGCCATTTTCATATAACTGGGAAAAAAAGTTGCCTATTTCCACTTGAAACACACAAACTGCTTTCACCTTTCCAGTCACTAATACTTGTAAGAAGTTACCAGTTACTAAGGTAACATTGATCAGGAAACATGTTTACTTATCTTTCAAGGCCAAAAGGTTTTATCATAGTTAGGCTACAATGTTACATTAAACTAAAACCTCTGCTGTGTGTAAACAATCTGAATTATGTTTTGAATGTTTACTATTAATTATATGTAACAACACAGCTTTTATTCTAGTAACAAGAGGACTTGTAGTATAGGGTTTATTTAAAACTATTCCACCCATTTGTATATATTTGTCATTGGTTTTTCTTTAACATTAAATGGCTTTTAAAAACAGATAATTCTGGTGTGCATTCAACTCCTATTGCTCAAAATTTGCCAGATGAGCCCCTCCTCAAATGCTGAGGGAGGTGTAGGACTGCTCTGTCAGGCCCTGCAAGCAGGTAGGGTAAAGCTGTCAGCCACTGCACCAATTCACCCTTTGCACAGGTGATCCTGCTGTCTACAGGGGCTCTCCTGAATTCCTGAAGAAGTTAGTCTTACCAGCCTGCTTAAGTAGGTAAGACTGGCCCGGCTAAGAAAAAGAAGACAGGTTTGCCTTCTCTAGCAGTAGTATTGAAACAATTTTCAACATAATTTTTTATTTTTACAAGTCAAATAAATGTCTTACCTTGCTCACAGAGATACTACTGGCACATCATTCCTTTGCAGAAGCATTGGAATGACTATACCCAGCAGAGTACCGTGTAAATCTTCCCAAAAGAAGATTACATTCATAGGAATAAATATAATTATCATGTTAACATCTTTACAGGGCTCAACAAAACAAAGGCATTTTATTTGGAAAATAACATTAGGGTCATATATGCAGTTGAAGCAATATTTTCTGAATTGGAGAAATTTGAATGTAGGCTTTTTTTCTATAACTCAAACAATTTAATTGATTTTTGCCTTATCTTCCACAGAATTTAGAAGAGAGTTGCATACAAAAATCATCATACAGCAACAGATTTCTTTGGACTGGTTTCCATAACTTGTCTTCATTTAATGTAGTTTTGTAGAGAAAAATGCCCTGCTGCTAAAATGTCAGAGCTCTCCCAAAGCCAGTGCTTCTGCAGTTGACTCCCATTGAGGAAATGCTTTATAGCTTAAGAGTCTGAGCATCCTCCACAAACAGGTAGCAGCTATCTATATGGAGTCCAAGAGGGATGCAGTCTCGCAGCTTTCCTGTGAACAGGAAAACCATTTGTCTGAAGCCAGTTCTAAATGAATCAGACACATTCAGATACATTAGGATGAGATTGTATTTCAAAATGTGGCCATATGCTTTTTTTGGAATGTATGAATTCAGCATAATTTTATGTTGTAATGATTTAATGATTTCTATTACAGAAATTTTGCTTCAAAAATAAAAGTGTTTTAAAAGTTGCTGTAACTGAAAGGCTGTCCCTTTCCAGTGGTAATGCTCATCTGGTCCTTGGGCCAGCTTTTCTTCTGGCAAGTTAGAAGTGTTTGCATTTAGTCAAAGATGTAAGTAAGAAGAACAGGGAAGAACACTGGAGTTGTGATACTGTTCTGAATGTCAGTGATGGAGCAACAAGGTGGATGGATCATCTGGCAGAAACTCCAGTAAGGCTGCAGCTGGCCTGCCAAATGGGCTGGGTTTGTGAGCCTCCTGCCCCAAGAAAAAGGTCTAGGCCTACCAGAAGCAGCATGGCTCCGAGAATAACGTCTGCAAGGCTCTTGTATCACTAAGGGGGAAGCTTGTGCAAGCCATCAGACAAGCCGCAGAAGGAACAAAGTGAAATACCTAGGAATGAGAAGTCGATCCAATGGCTGGAAAGATTCTGCCTTTAGGAATCTGTGGTCATTAGAAAATTTTCTTGGTTTTTATGAGAGGAGGCAAAGTCTGGGACACTCCATGGACTAATGCTCAGATCTTGTGCTTAGTAATGCCTGAAAACCACTGTTGGTGTTGGATGTGCTTGTTTAACTGAGTATGTGATTTTTCCCTCTGAAGTTCAGACACTGTTGGGAATATTATGGGACAATGAATGTTGCAAATCACACCCAGCTGGGGGGCTATAAATGCAGAGGTTGAATACATGTGTTGCTCAGAGTAAACGGGTATTCCTTATTCAATGCTCATGTGAACTGTATTTTTAAAAGGATAAAAAGAAGCACAGGTGATTCAGAGCCACGCAAAGATTTCTTCCTCTCAGGGCTTCCTGTGAGCACAGTGCCAGGAGCCTGCATCCTGGAGCGCTTTTTGGGGGATGAGTCGCAGTCCTCAATTATCTGTGAAATGTTCACAGCAGTCAGCCTTCCACAATGCCCCCCTTGCACGGTCCCGGGTGTGTCATGGGTGATTCCTGAAGTGGAAGGGTAAATTGAGATTTGGCATTACCCATTCTGCTTCTGACACTTGAACTGGCTTAATATCACTGCCTACAGTGGATTGCACAGTCCATGCCCACTCTTAGGCACTCAGTTCAGACCCCTGTTCCTTAAGGGACAGAAATGTCTTTCACCATGAAGGAGACCAACAGCTAGAGTGTTCACGCCTATGAATCTGCTAGTAAATCAGAGCACATTGAATAGGAATAGCTAGCGTAAAACAAACAGCTCTGCTGTCCCACGAGCCAGTGGTTATGAGCTCCTTGCTGCCTATCCTCCGGAACCATTTTGGGGGATGGGTGTGCTACATGACATACAAAGCACAAAGTTGGGGGGATGGGTGTGCTACATGACATACAAAGCACAAAGCT
The DNA here is from genome assembly GCF_034619465.1 of Leptosomus discolor. Classification (NCBI taxonomy): domain Eukaryota; kingdom Metazoa; phylum Chordata; class Aves; order Leptosomiformes; family Leptosomidae; genus Leptosomus; species Leptosomus discolor. The sequence goes on along the minus strand of NC_141391.1, from coordinate 91,434,452 downwards.
TGTGTCTGGAATCTGCTCTTCAAGCAATGCCCTCATGAACTGAAAACCCCCACAATTTCTCTGGACAACTTCAGCTCATCCAGAATTGTTTCCACTTCTACTGCTTTTATGATCATAATTACATTTACATTTTGAGTTCTTATCCATGTGTTATTATTTAATGTAGGATTTATTGAAATTCAACTGTGGTTACACCTGAAGGGGTACTATTTTTTTTTTGGTCTACCTATATCCTATTTTGCACATGTTGCCAAAGCGAAATTAAGAGTGCTCGGTATCAGGAGCACGGAACAAAAAATCTAGGGCACATGTTGTGTAAGAGCTTACTCAGGAGACTACAGTGGTTCATTTTATCTTCTGTGAACATATGAAGCTATTACTTACATATGTAGTACTTGGTAAGACAGCCTTATATGTTTTTCAATAAATATCAATGGTTTCATGATGGATGTTACCCCCCTGAAGAATCAACCATTAAATTTTTTAATTTCAGTACAAAAGTCAGTGAAAAGTAAAAGCATACTGTTATGCCTATATTAAAATACTTTCACAGCTATTTACTTGAGAATATTTATTGTTTGGGTCTTAGAACAGTGACTTTAAATGGGGCTAGAGGGCAGCTCTGCTGTCAAAGCTCTGCCTACCATGTATAGCATTTCTCAATCTGGATAAGTTTAAATAAGAAAGAAAACACATGTGTATGTGTTTCAAAGACATGTTAGCCAAACTGATTTCATTAGAGATTATTAGAGCCTGGAAATTAAATTTTTTTGAGGTTTCTTTGCACATGGGACACTGCTGCCCAGAGATTAGAGCACAGGCCTTCCTGACAGTGCTTGCCTCTGGCTTCAAGCATCCCTCTGTTCTGTGTTAATAAAACTGGAAAGAGGGTGTATATCTCCACTATGTACTGATCCTTCTCCCTGCCAGGATTCGAGCAATATGGAGGAAAAGAAAGAAGGAGCAGTTCATCAATTTGCAGTGTTTGACTTCAACTTCTGCAAATAGCAAAAGCTGACATTTAAAGTAGGGCACACTGGAAAGGCTTAATGTTATGAAAAGGTAAACTTACACCATTCCTTCTTTTTCTTTTTGTCTTTTACCAGAAAGCATTAGCAAAGTGCTTCTTGGTTGGTGATACTGTTCATCAATTGCTATTGAAAGTCTGATCAGGTGGTGAAGATACCCTTCAGACAGCAAGAAGGATTACAGTGACAATGACTGCTTTTGGGACACAAAGTAAAATTAACTTCTAGGTTATCCCCGTCAAGGACCATTAAGTTCTGAACTATGAGGGACACTGTGAACAAGTCATATTTTAACCTCCTGTGAGCACAAAAGCAGGCAGGTTCTTCTTCCCCCAACAAATCTGACCTTCGCTAAAATTTATGTGAAAATGAAAAAATAAAAGGATGCTGCAGCACTGCCAAACTCTGATGATGTGACTCATTTTAATTACTGGTATTTGGAAATTAAATGGCCTGAGTTTCATTTGGTAGTTTGTTTCAGGAAGAATGATTTAAGCAAGCTCCACAGTTGCAGCACCTTTTACAGCAGGTGTGAAGCAAGGCATTCATTTTTCTTTTAACAGTGTCCTTGTAAGCATAATAACAATTAAGAAGCTAGGCCTTCACATCAGAATCTTCTGTTCACTCTGACATTACCTCCTTGAGCTACTTCATCACTTCTAATTTTCTTGACAAGTTTCTCAAATACCAGTTTCACTATGATGACATTGAACATCAGATGTACATGATTTCTTTAAAAGCAAAACATGTAAGTGACACAGGCAGCTAGAACGCACACACTGTTAATGTAAGCTTCTTCATTAACTCAACTGCTTTCTCTTTGAATGCTTTCCCCTCATCAGCTTCATTAAGCCAGAATATCCACTACAGCAAAATAGTGATTCTTCACTCAATGTATAGAAGAGCTGAAGAAACAAGAACTGTCTTATGAGAGTGGTTCTGGGTTTCCTTCCTATTGTTTTTTTTTAGTTTTCTTGAAACGGATAGAAAAGGAATGAGAAAGGATCAGAGGAATATATAGTAGCAATAGTAACACTGCCAACTAATTCTTATAGAAGTCACAATACATTTGTTCTTTTTACAGCTAATCTAGCTGTGTTTTAACAGAGTGACTTTTCATACATTTAGCCTGTCTTTAAAAAAGCACAAATCAGCATCAAAAGATATGAATTTGCAGTGCTATCTCAAAGAGAGATGATGAACTTGTTGAGAACTTTTGATACTGTATTCTGTACATCATCCAACAACAGTAGGGGTTAACCAAGGTATTTCTAACCATGTGTTTTGTAAATTATGTTTTAAAAACAATAGAAGTGAAGTTGGTACTTTATACTAAAAGTCATGTTTTCCTTCTTGCATATCAGACTGAAGGACAAGGCCAAAGGACTTAAATACATTTTAGACTGTTCACTACAACAACTTCTTAAAAAGAAACAAAAACCAAATCAGATTTATAAATGCAAACCATGAAGAACCATACTGAGAACCTTTAGATATGAGACAGAAGTGAATGTGTATGCCTGATATGTGTTGGTATTTCATTTTGTGAATCTGCTACTGTGAGGAGAACAGAATATATCACAAAAACAAGCAATATATACATATGGCTCATCTCAGCTGTGCACTATAAATACAGGTTTTTCAAAGTAAACTCATTTCCTCATTTACCTGTGTCCTCATTTCCATGAGAACAAGAAGTGAAAAAAATGTCATAAAAACTAAAACAGGGAAAGATTTAAAAATTAGTTTTGTAAAAAGAGGTAATGAAATATTTTCAGGAAGACATCATTATCATTATGATATATCAATCTGTACTTAAAACTACTTTTTGAAGATCAATTAGGAATTATTTATTAGAGGAATGAATTTATGGCAAATCAAACACATTTTACTGGCAATGCATAATTGCTGCATTATAAAGAAGGATCTTTCATCCTCAGTTCCATCCAGCTTAAAACTTCTTTTCTTTAAATGTTCTTCAACACTCTTGAACCATTTCGAGTTCAATCCTAGAGTCTACTGACTCAAGGAGAAGCCATGGAATAGTACACATTGCATATGACTCCAACAAACTGCAGAATCCTGAAGCATCTACCTTTAAGATATTTTTTTCTATATACTTAAAAAACATTTTAAGCAATAGTGCCTTGCTACAGTGCCTCAGATATGTGTTCCCTTCCTTGGTGTTTCTTCATATTTAGGTTTGAGGAACTGGAGTTGTACTTCTCAGCAACAGAGCTCAAAATAGGATTGGAAACAGCTATTGATCAGAGGGGTATTAACACACACCTACTTTTCTTTTGGATAAGAAAATTTTATATCATGACTTATCTATTTGAAAGCTGACACTACAGGACTACATTTAAAATGTTAGTGCTATAGTTCCAATCATTATGCTACAGAAAGCTTTGGAAGTAAAGTATACTGTATCAGATTTCACTTACGGAGCTACCCAGTAATTCTATACCAAAATTCTGTAAGAGTCCAGATTTACTAATGGTCTAGATAATCTGAATAATGAATGGCTGAAAAACAAGTGAGACAGGAAGGGTATGCAACATGTACAGATTAAGGTGAGATGCTAACAGCTGTACTCTGAAATGAGCGAAGTACATTGTACGCTCTAAAAGGGGGATCTATATTAAATGGTCAGTGAATACATAAAATGCCTTATTTAACTGAAGTATTCCTGTCCACTAATATCAGAAAAAAATTGGAAGTGAATATTATAATAGGAAAAGGTGAGAAAGAGATGGATATTGCAGCAGTGTTTGCAAGTATTGTAGTTCTGAAATTAAATTGTACTCAAAAATTACCTTGTTTCAGTGAAGTAAAAGCTAGGAAATGGAGAAGGAAAAATATGTCGCAAAAGTTTCTAAGAGAGAAAAGATCTATACTTCTCTGTAGAATGTTTATTTGCACTGATATAACCACATGCACATTTCCATTCCTGCATTTTTGGACAGCTGAAATTTTCCTGGTGTACAGTATGAATTTTTGGGAAGGTTAGCAAGCACAGAGGAATACACCAATGAAATGAGATGAGTTTGTTATATGGTAGATCTTATGTTGGGTTGATGGTTCTTGACCCTCAGTGAGCACCTGGTCTGCTCCCCATCACTACTGGGCTTTGGAAAAAAAAACAGAGCAGAGCATTACTTCATAAACCCTTGGGATGGAAATCGATTAAGTAGGAACTTAATTTCTTTTATACAAAGGGTAGCTTAATCATTGTTCTGATGACTGTACTTTGACAGCTACATGCTCCATTGATTCATATTTCAGTTGTATTCTTTGGCAGAAATAATTTTATACTCAATTTTGTGTTGAGTCTATAGTTCGGAAAGAGAGCACTGAGCTATGTCTGATGATTTTGTTCAGCTAGAGATTCATTAGTGTCAGGTGTCTTGTGATGCACGCACCTGTCCTCTAAAGCTGTAACTCAGCTCTCAAATTGAATAACAGCATAATTCACAAAAAGCCACTCATACAAGTATTGGTGGAGATTATGTCCCCTTTGGCGACATACAAATTAAGGTGTCCTATGAAAAATCATGCCACCATGTATCCTAGCACTGGGAATGTCAAAAGACTGATAAATTTAGCTTTTTCCACATTTTCTGTTGACTATTGAAAAATACGTAATTCAGTTCTTGTAATGCAGATTGTACCAGAAAGAAAAAGTAGGGAAGAAGACTGGCCTGTGTTTATTGACACAGCGCTATCATGAGATATAGCCTATCAATGTTAGGTGCATACTTATATGGCCATTCAGATGACATGCACATGAAAAGAATGATTTTTCACATGAGGTAATCACCTTGAATTATTCAAAGTGCAGCTTATTCCTTCCCTATCTATCATATATTACTGCTGGGTCAGGTAAGTCAGTGTTAGATGGTAGTGACATATTTCAGTCCAAAGTGGGCTTTTAAAGATGAATTATGCACCCCTAAAAATAAAATAGGAGTTTATCATGGGACCTTCAACTACAGAAGCACTAGTAAGCATAATTAATACTGAGCTCAAGAATGGGCAAACTGCTGCAGTCCTCCGCTGGAGAAGGAACATTACATGAATTAGAATGCCTCAGGTAATGAAGAGAAAGAGATCTATTATTACCGTAAACTCTTTCTGGTTCCATTATTTTCACCTCCAAATCTGTATTAACTACCATAATTATATCTATGGAAGGAATATGATAGTTGTACACATGGTTGTCTCAGGAATTCTTAAATAAATACAATCTGTGCTAAAGCTACAGTATATAGTGAGACAACAGCCTTTAGTTAACTGCCAAAAAAGATAGAAGCATCAGAAATTAATGAAAGGTTAACATCAAGGCTGAAACTGGGAAAATTCTACCTGTACTATAGCTTTGTGGAGGGATAAAATTGGACTGGCCTTGCCACTCAAGCTACAAGGACCCTGATTAGACAAGATGAGAGCAGGTAACAGGAGAAGTGCTCTTAAGATCAGGCTGAATCATAGCTCTTTGGAAAAAGTACTTTTAACAATGAAGAACTTTATACAGAAGAATTTATAAGAGGAGCATCTTTTGTTTGGCAACAGCAAAACACTGAATGTCAAATCTACCTTGATCCTCATACATGGATTCCTGAACAGTGGATTCTACTCATACTTGACCCGTCAAAACACAGCTCTCAGTTTTTCATACACCTTGCATTATTCTTGTATCCCTGTCTATAGAACTATGTGTACTGTCACATATATTACTCACAACAGACAGAGGCAATATTTTGCTGTATTTCTAAATAAAACAGAAATACAGATAAAGTTTAAAGCTAATTATATGTAAGCCAACTGGAGATCTTTATTACCACCAAATATCAGCACAGGCTAACTAAAATATTAGTCTAAAATGTGGGTAAGTTTTCTTTGAAAAAATCATACAAAAATATGAAACATTTAAACATGCCTACATCTTTTTCTCTTTTCTTCTACATTGTCTTTAAAAATTACGCATGAGGAGATAGGATAGTAAATCTTACTATTCGGAAAAAAATATAATACAAAAAAAGTTTTCATCTCTTATTAAAAAAGATCCCCACCAGCCTCTTCTTTCTTCTTCTGTAATCTCCACATTACATGGAGCTTATGGTGCAGCTCTCCCTCACTTTTACGTATTTATCTATTTTAAGCATTCTTCCTTTTTTTTCAGTTGTCATTTATACTTTTCCTGGCCACAAAACAACAGAATTCTCTCCACTGCACCATATAAAATGATACAGCTTTCTTTGTGTGTAATGTTTTTGCTGCATTTGATAGCTATGAATCTTAACTTTTGTATACTCTTGTAGTAGAGAAGGGACAAGGTTTACAGGGAGAGGGTATATCTTTTACTAGAACATCAGGATGAATTTTCAAAAATACAATTCTCCAACATAACATAAATGCAGAAAATTTCCTTAGATATGGCACTTTGGGACATGGTTTAGTGGGCATGGTGGTATTAAGTCAACGGTTGGACTAGGTGATCTCAGAGACATCTTCCGACCTAATTATTCTGTGGTTCTATGATTCTATGATAGTTACAGCTGCAACAACACTACAACTGCAAAATTGCAAACATGTAAATACAAAAACATGCATAAAGAACAAAGAATCTGAATCAAATATTTTGTTTCTGAAGGACGTATTTTATATTTTTATTATACTGATTGACAGGAAAGTGTACCTTATAGCTTATTTATTTTTCCAGACGTCTCAGTCAGTTTTCATAAAAAAATTTCCTTTAGTACTTATACTACATCTTGCTTTTGTCTATCATGGCTGTAACAATGCTACTACTTTTTGAATATAGCCTTCACCTTGACTGAGCTTCACTTTATTGTTCCTCCTGCTTTCTATATTCTATATATCTTACTGTACCAGTAACTTTTTGCTATTGCTATTTCATCCTGATAAAGCAGATACATTTTTTCCCTTTTCTTTAAGCCACCCAGCTCTTGAATGTATAAAGGTTGAAGCTTGAAGTTTGGTACAGTTTGGTACAGCATCCTTTTATCAGACAAGCATAACCTAGCTATAGGCATATCCATTATATTATTGCTGTAATCATCTTGATTTATCCACAAATACATTAAAAGGTCACTGAAAAAGACTGAATGTCAAAGGGTGATTTTGAACATTTAAACACTTTGAAACAAAAAAGCTGAGAGAGTTGGGGTTTTTCAGCCTGGAGAAGAGAAGGCTCCGGGGACACCTTAGAGCGGCCTTCCAGTGCTTAAAGGGGGCCTGCAGGGAAGGTGGGGAGGGACTCTTGATCAGGAAGGGTAGTGATGGGATGAGGGGTGACAGTTGCAAACTGAAAAAGGGTAGATTTAGATTAGATATTAGGAAGAAGTTCTTCACTACAAGGGTGGTGAGACACTGGAACATGTTGCCCAGAGAAACTGTGGCTGCCCCCTCCCTGGCAGAGTTCAAGGCCAGGCTGGATGGGGCATGGAGCAACCTGGTCTGGTGGGAGGTGTCCCTGCCCATGGCAGGGGGATTGGAACTAGATGATCTTTAAGGTCCCTTCCAACCCAAACTATTCTATGATTTCATGATTCTATGAGTCTATGTTTAAAAGCTCCATTCAGGAATCTCACTTACCTTGCACCTTGGAGAAGAGGGACTGGGGACAGAACTTTCTTATTTTAGATCTATTTTACTGCCTAAAATGTCTTAAAAGTTTGATTTAAGAAAAAAAAGGCTTCGAGCCTATTATTCTGCTTGTGTTTTGTTATGGTAGGATGCCTTATTGCGGGCTTTAGAAACAAACAAGGAAGAAAAGGCAGATGCATATTCTGTTCTATTTGCCATTTCACATCAAAGTGAAACAAATCCAGAAAAAGCGGTAACTTCTCTTCTCTGCAGATAACACTGTCAACAAGATTTCAGCCAGAGTAAAACTTCTGTACTGGCCAGAAATTTCATCTGTCTTGGGAGTTTTAACAAGGTGGTCACCAAGTCCCTAGAACTACAACTCTGCAACACCTCTGTAACAGCAGCAGAAAACTGAGTTTGTGCAAAGAGGTGCTGCTCCAGATGCTCCATCATAAGACAGTTCAGCCAAAAACCATTCTGTTTCCAGAACAGGTTCTTTAAACCTCCTCTATTGGACAAAATGCCTTTTCATCTGTTTTTAAAGACAGTCTAAGTGTGTGTTGGACAATAAGAACATTTGTTAAATTGCTGCACTGGAAAATTCAAAAGTTTTTCTCTTTGATGAGATACATGAAGCAATTGGTCATGCCCTGTTACTATCTGTCTGTCAGATGAGATCTGTATGAGTGAGGTGGGAAACGGCAGTAACATCTGTACTGGCTCAGTTGCCTCCATGAGACAACAGACATTACACCCTGGCCATCACGTCTTACAGGCAGTACAAAAATGTAGGGAACAAAAGTACTTATGGAATGAGGGAATGGCCAGCAGAACAGGAGCTGAGAATACAAGCTCCTACTATGAGAAGGAGGGCTGAGTAAGCATGGGACTAGGAAGAACAACCAGTTTGGCAGGGGACAGGGAAGGGGCTTGAAATGAATTCTTACAAGAGGGGAGATAGCAGCTTTTAACCTGGACATCTCAGGCTGCGGATCTCTGTCCTTGGAGACACAGTTTGTCCTTTAAAGATCCAACTGCACAAAGTCATGAAAAATCTGGTCTGAACTCGCTGTTGAACCTAATTTAAGCAGGAGGTTGGACAAGAGGGGCCTCAAGACTGCTTCCAAAATGAATGTTGCTATGAGTCAACGATAGCTGTGTATGTGCAGACCTGTATTGGGAGTGCTGTAGCACCAATGGGCCCAAGCAGGCTGAACTGACTATGCAGATTAATCTGCTAAAGCAAATGGAGTCTTATCCATACCACATTAACAAGGTGGTAGTGAGACCGTCTACACAGTTAGAAAGGAGACTATTGTGGCACAGGAAATTAAGTATTCAACTTGCACTCTATATACACAAGGCATTTGACTTATAGAAGCAACGAAATACACAAATTTTCCACTTAGAAACACATTTAATATCATCTATGATCTTGGAGAAATTTTGCCCTTTGCTTCCTGCCTCTCTCTGCTCCCTGAGTTTGAGAAGCGCTGGACTGACAGACCACTCTCTGCATTGCTGACATGCAGCCGCTTGTTGCTGATGAACTTATGCATGTTACTAGTCTGTGGACCCAGCTGTGGACCATTTTCCTATTGTCTACTGCTTTTCCCAACATTTTTGTGCTAAAGCTACTTGTACCCTTTTATTTGATGTACTGTTTATATTTCTTGACACATTTTTCAACTTCTGGCTACTGTTCAGTTTTCCCCACCTAACTCATTCTCTCCTCCACAAACCAATGTGTTAGTCACGATTTACTTTCCTTGCATATTTCTCCTCTCCAAAATATTTTTGTTATTTTGTATCAGTTAATTTTTTTTACTTTTTTTTTCAAGGATATTCTATTTTTCTTCCACCTTTTCTCAGTAATTTTTCAATCATTTCAGGATGTCACAAAGCCAGTTACACATAAGGGTTACAAATGCTTAAATGGTGTTAAACTTGTCACCCTTCTGAAAGCATATCGCCACCTGTGAGAACATATTGTGTAGACCAAGTATGGCTGCAATACTGTTCAAATTTTATCATATTGCAGGTAAGATACTGGAGGCCATAGCCTTGACTAGACCATTCATAATGAAATGTGACAAAGGAGATGGAGAACACTGTCATCCTGGTATTCTATATTACACATTGTCATCCTGTCAAGTCAAATCTAATACAAATGAATCACATTAATCAGAAAATGTGAATTTCTATTTGACAAGCTAAAGGAGCATAACATCTTCAATTAGACTAGCTACCTAAAATTAGCTACTGACACAAGCAAGTATATGTGGTCAATTCACCTGCCTGAAACTGAAAATCAAGTAAGACATGTTGGATAATAGATAGCCCCAGAATGAATGCAAGGCTGTAACTCATCCAACGGGCCATGCTGACGTCACATGAAATGAAAACTAATTCAGCTATATATTCAGTTTGGAGTCCTCTCTTGGTGTATGATTTATAGTACATGTTTTAACCTTAAAGGCTTTAGGCTCTGTTCATCAATAATTCAGTTCTCTGGTTACAAAAGATGGTAGAAGTGGAGCTCCATGTTACAGGTGTATTCTTAAATACTACTCTGGGATCCCAGCTAGGAAATAATGATAACAGGCTGGATAGATTTTGAGGCCTGAAGGGACTACGATGACCATGTAGTTCGACCTGCTATACAATGTAAAACATCATCTACTGGTTGCTGCATCAGGTTCTTCATCAAGCTTGAAATCTCTCACTGTAGTCATGTGCTATAGAGTGAAGAGTTTTCTCTCTAGTTAGCTTTTCTAATATGGCAACACCTCTTCTCACTGTGTGATTAGCTGTTTATCTTCACTTTAAGAGGAAGGTTGATGAATATCAGAACTTGTCCTGTGACTTTTCCAATATGGTCCTGCTAATACATTAGGAAAAAAAAGAATGGCCTCAGGCAAAGATTAAATACTTTGGGAGTAAGGTAGGCAGGCAAACAATTGTTTTCCTTATTGAAATTGGACAAAGACAGAGGAGAACAGATGAATCAAGAGACAGAAGTTCAATACATAATGAGACAGAACATGTGTATTGGGCAGGTGAATTTCCCCTTTCAAATGTCTGACCACATCTACTATATGAAATTTTCCAGAGAGTTCATCATGCTTATACTAGGACGGCAGTCTAGGATGAGATGAATGATGGCAAGAGTGCCTCTCCCTCTGCACTGACTCTCTCTGAAGGGACCCTAAATTACTTTGATTAAGTCTGCCTTTTATTTGAGATGAATGTCACCTCATGCTCATGCAAGGTGTGAGCTCATCCTTTTTGTACTGCTCAACTTAAGTATCAGAGGTTTGCCCTGAATAACAGAAAGGTATCATGCAGTTACATTGACCCAGATGATGAACAGTAATATAATAGGAAGCTACAATTTGACTGTCAGATCCTTACAAAATGGAGTTCTTACAACCTTTTTTAGAAGAATTTGAACCTTTGTCTGCCATGTCATCTTTGCTTTGAGAGCAGCAGTTCTTCATAGATAGCATTTTCAACCATAATTCTTTTGAACAGTATACTAGCAAAATAGATAATGAAGAGCTTCAAAACTATATTTGTTAACTAAACCCAAAAGAAGACCTCTAATAAAAACATCATTTATCCTTTTCTTGGCAGGGTTATGCTTTCGAAAGCTCCAGAAAATCCCACAACTATGGGAAAAGTTTGACCCAGCTTGGATCCCATAGTTAAATCAATCAGTGGGGTTCAGAGGAGGCTGAAAATCTCACTGGAAAGTTTTCTTTAATCACAGAGAGAATACTGTCTATACAATAATTTATGCTATTATTAGCACGGATCATTAAAATAGACATTCATCAAACAATTTTCACAAACTTGACTTATATCAACAAAAAGAATTCCCAACACCAAAGTCAAAATCATTATAACACTGACAAGGATGTTGTTGTAAAGGTATTGTTGGTTTTTTTGCAAGTTCGCTTCTCCATGACAGGAAAGTCAAAGATATTCATAAAGTAGCAAACAATGAGAAAATCACAAAGGCTCTTGCAATAGGGATCCTCAGATTTTCAGCATTGTTGGATTTATCCATTTCTAATACTTTGCAGAACTGCCAATAAAAAGAAGGAATGAATATGTAATGTTAATTCTAAATATCTAAAATGAACATTGAAAAAAAAAATCAGATAATTTTATTTTGAGGATATAACTTATCAGCGATGTTATTTCACATAGTTCCTAGAGGTACTATGAAGCCTGGGCAATGAGTCTGTAGAATATCACTCTAAGCAATAAAAATCTCCATAGAATTTCAGCCTCTTAAGTGATACAATCTCATCTGTACAGTGTGGAGGACCTACTACTTCTGCTGAAATCAACAGGAATGCAAAGCATGAGCACTTTGCCAAATAACGCTTTCAAGTCTATAACTTGTTTGCTTACAAGTAGAAATGAGCAGGTCTCCCCTATTCCAGTCAGCTCCCTATGATTTTAGCTCATGCTTTAGAAACCTCACTCTCCTGGAGTTTCTGTGGAAAGATTGCTCTTCTATGGCTTGCCTAGGTTTTAGAACAATAGGTTTATGTTGTAATAAAAGCTGAATTTTCCACCATATTAAGACAGCTGTTAACATTCAACTTTTTCTTCACAGGAATGGGTTTTTACAGCCTTGAGAACACACATATCAGGCAGGAAACAATTAGAAGCTAAACATACATTCCTTTAAAATTGGTAATGACTGTACTGCTCAGAAAGGGAAAAAAAAAAACACTTTAGCGGCCTTTATGCCAATTATGGTTTTGAGCAAATAATAAATACCAAAAAAAAATATAATCACTTTACTGGTATTATCAGGCACTGAGGAAAAAAAAGGAAGTTTATGGGCTCATTCCAGGATAAGAGAAAGTTTGAAGAATTTGAACTACTGCTTCCATGACTAGTTTGATAGATTCTGAGTGCATGGTATTGCACCAGCATCTGTTCTGAATGAGAGACAATACATCTATAAAACTTAATAATTGAAGATGTCTGGGTGAGTCAAGAAAATCTCATGTTTATAGAGTGCTTTTATCAGGATAAAATGAAACATCTTTAAGAGTATTGAAACACTATATTTTCCTTCTCTCTTTTTCTTCTGGAAATTCATCCCCTCTGGATCTCAAATTTCAGGGTTGAAGAAAAAAAAAAAGTCAACTTTTGAGAGGAGAACTCAATATATTCTTTCCACAGAATTTTCTAAGACAGAAGCCAATCGCATTCTTGGCCGCAGAAAGAGAATAGTGGCCAGCAGGTTGAGGGAGGTGATTCTCCCCCTCTACTCTGGTGATACCCCACCTGCAGTGCTGTGTCCAGCTCTGGGACCCCCCGATGTGAGGAAGACATGGACCTGCTCGAGCAAGTCCAGAGGAGGGCCATGAAGATGACCAGGGGGCTGGAGCACCTCCCCTGTGAGGACAGGCTGAGAGAGTTGGGGTTGTTCAGCCTGGAGAAGAGAAGGCTCCGGGGAGACCTTGTAGCGGCCTTCCAGTGCTTAAAGGGGGCCTGCAGGAAAGGTGGGAGGGACTCTTGATCAGGGAGTGTGGTGATAGGGTGAGGGGTAACGGCTTCAAACTGAAAGAGAAGAGACCTAGATTAGATATAAGGAAGGAATTCTTCACTGTGTGAGTGCTGAGACATGGGCACAGGTTGCCCAGAGAAGCTGTGGCTGCCCCCTCCCTGGCAGTGTTCAAGGCCAGGCTGGATGGGGCTTGGAGCAACCTGGTCTGGTGGGAGGTGTCCCTGTCCATGGCAGGGGAGCTGGAACAAGATGATCTTTAAGGTCCCTTCCAACCCAAACCAATCTGTGATCCTAAATCAGATATGGTCTTTGATTTTAATCACTAAGTTCAAAACACGAACCTGAATATTTTTAATGGACAAAAAGAAAAAAAAAAAAGTAATTAAAATAAGACATTAGGAAATAAGATTTTAAGTAATTTTATTTCTTCCACTTAGGCACTGACTGTGCCCTAGACTCCCACAGCTATTTTGGTTATCCTCACCTAAAGAGGGAAACACCTAAGGAAAATGCTTGGAAGCCCTCCAGATCAGCAGTTGTTGCTGTTTCCCAATTGTTGTAATTCCATTCATATTCTTTTTTACCCCCACCCAACAAAGCGATTTATTTTTCAATTCCTTTAATTCAAAGGGATTTCCAGCACGCCTGTATGCATCTGAGGATCTTCAGTTCCCAAAATAAACTCTGGAATCCATTGTCAATGACCTCATGAATTAAATAGAGAAAAACAAAGACTGATAAACCAAAAAGCAAATCAGCAACAGCCACCAATATGAAAATAAACTGCCAGACAAACAAAGGAATTGCAAGCCTCTGAGCTGGAGCCCACAAAAAGCTTCAGAGTTCATACTGAAAAAAAAAAAAAAAAAACCTCGGGATATTTTGAAAAGGATGATGCAGTTTTCACCTGTGTAAGACATCTGTGACTTTAATGATGTGACTATTGGTTATATCTTCATTACTGCTGGATCTCTAATTATGTGTAGCCCACAAACCCAGGAAATATTCTGATGCCTAATTCTGTTCCACAAGTTTCTCTCCTCTTCAGTGTTACCCACCTTTCAGAAAGTTTAAACTTCCTTGGCTTCAGTTACTTGAGTTCCAGCTGTGACTCGCTCATTGATGACTGCAGTTTTGCTCTCAGCCTTTACACTTTGGCAATAAATTTTGTTATGCAATTTTTGCTTTTTTTCAGGAACCTTTTGTACCTATTTAACTAGGCTTAAAGCAGGGCAAGGGTTGGAGGGCCAAAGCTAAAGCAGGCATAAAAATCTGTCCAAAGTCACAGGAAACCTGGAACACTGCATACTGATGAAAGATTACAAACTGATCTTCACAGACTGGATGCATCTCAGCCACTGAAAATGCAGAAAAGATACGGTGTCTGTTTGCTGAATAAACATCACATGGAAGTCATAGAAAACCCTGATGTGGCTTAGGCAAACATATTTACTTAGTTCACCTTGCCCACGGATTTTCCACAGTAGGTTTGACAGGAAATAGATTCATTTAATGAAGTTTCCATTCATTTACAATCTGATTATTAAGGGCAAATGAATGTTTCATTTTCTCAGTCTATGTACTTCAGGTCACATATCTCACAATAGCTGTCAGCTCCACTTAGAATATAACCTCTAATTCATAGGAGAACAAATAATGGAGGAGTGGTGTAGGTAACAGGTATAAACTTATTTTTGCAACTGATAGGTTTTCTGTATCAGGCACTGCAACTTCTCTCAACTTTTCACCCCCAGAAAACCCATATATTCTTTGGTCTAGCCTCAGTTTTCTCTTGCCACCTTGCAGGACAGAGAACTGCTCAATAATGGTTCTTCATAGGATGCCAGTCCTTTCTGCAGCTGCCCTTCTGCTTGCTCAAACTGTGCTTTCACCCACCTTTAAAATTTCTACTAAAATCTCTTGTTCCTCACAGGATCTCAGCTACAGGAGGGGAAGCCAAAAAACATTTGGTTTGATTTTCTCTGGTTTGAGGGATTTCTTGCAAAATGTAGAATTGCTGAAACTCAACTTCTGCTTTCACTTTGATAAAAGCACTAGGTCAGTGATCTTTCCTTATGGCAAGGATTAAAAATCATAGGAAAGGTTTTTATTTGAAGGCATTTTATTTACCTGCAGATTAATGAGAAATTTTTTGGCAGCTGCCCTCTTCCTTCTCTCCAATGGCTGTTAATGTCTATACAAGTAGTTTTGACATTGATGGAATTTATTCAGTCTTACAAAAGCAAAGCAATATAGTTAAACCACCTGCTTAAAACATATCCTTTCTTCTGACTACAGCATGTGGTTTATCTTAGAAAGTAGTAATCTACACATAGGTTTACCTCTCCTTACTCAGACTTCTCATCATACTATCCTTAGCAAGCTATTCTCATCAGTTGCTGAGGAATCTGGCATAGAGGCACACTGACCTGAGAGAAGACTGAATGGGAGAGAAAATGACAAAAATTTAATGATCGTATTAAGACTAGTATTGGTGTGTGAAGAAAGCATGCTTTTGTAAGACTTTGGCATTACTGATCTTTGCAGGTAGCTTCTGTGACAGTAATTTTTAAATCTTCAAAATACAGTTTTTAATGTATTAATTTTTAGACATTTTTAATGCTTGGTAAAGACTTTGGACCTACTGAAGGGCATGGATAAAGCAGATGTTGTGAGCAGCTTGGAAAAAAAGAGCAATGGCTGTCTGGAGATACATGGACCAACAAGAGTTGCATATCAAGTCTCTGTGAAGTACTTAAAATACTGTTCTATTTCTATCCAATGCCATAATTCTGTGTGAAAATGCACAATAAAGGCTTTTCAAGAAAAGAACTAGATTTATGTTTCACAGAAAGCCTATTCTGAAATGCAACTGTAGCTGTAGAATCACTCTCAGAACATTTTAATACCTACATATCTGTCAGTCATGCTCCTCAGCATATTGAAGAACACACAATCTTTTTTTTTTTTTTTAAATAGGATTGTACAAGTTCTCACCCCTTTTATTCTTCCTTTGCAGAAGTTTGCTTCAGAGAAGTTCAGTTGCCTTCTCAGAGGAAGTTGCACATAGAAATTTAAGAAAAGCTTTTTTAGCTAAAACTGAGCCATTATTTCTGTTTCATGCTTATTACTACAACTGTGTTCAACATTAATTTTCAAAGATCAAACAGGATATTTACAATCTATTTATGATTTTCCATCTTGTTAATAACATCTTTTTTTAAAAAAGGAACCCTTCAGAAATCCCTAGATTTTTACTTGCATTTCACTTCCCCCAACCAATATTAGGTCTGACCCTGACAATAAAATAGATACTTCATTGAGAACATAAGATATGGCAGTGTAAACAAAAGATCCTCATTTGTTTGTAAACTGATGTACTTCCACTAAAATCAATGAAGCTATGTTAGCTTCCTGTTGATCCTAAGGAGTTTCCAACTGAAATTTAGAAAAATTAATGTGGTCTTATTTATTTCAAATAAATAGTATTACCTATCCATAACATGGAAGGTAATCTGCTTCTATATCCTACCACAGCAAAGAAAGACATATTTTAAGGTCATTAACAACAGGCAGTAGCTGATCTAACACAAACTAATCAGGCTAGCACCGTGAGAAAGGTACAACCCTGGAAAAATGCACCCTGTAGTGTTCCTTGACATTATATATGTGAGTAATGGAAGTAAGGACAGGTGACTTTTGAAGGACACTGCTGCTTGCAGGAACAGTTTATCATATATATCATATATATATCACATATAACCTATTGAAAGATAAGAATATGCAGCTTCTCACAGCAAAATATAGGAGCTATTTTGATTAAGGCCTGGGCAAAGTAAAATTACTTCATTATTTACTCATTGAAAGAAAATCAATTGCTGCAACATAATCCTGTTGACAAAACCTGCATGGACACACGGTCTATCAACAACATAAACAATTACAACACTAAAATAAATAAGCATTCAGACCTTGAAAAAGACAAACTAGTCATTTTGGTTTTAGCATTAAAACTATCACACTCCTCTGCCAAACAGTCACCAGGTTAACAAGGATTTATTTCAATTAATTCATGAGAATGTAAATAATTCTGATTCATCTCTACTATCCTTCAGAAGTACTCCAAGCTATGACCTAAGGACTCATAACACTGGTTCCTCCTAAAAGGAATACTATTTTCGGTATCACTAGTATGTAGCACAGAAAGCAGACAAGGCTATTTTTGTTGAATACATACACATTAGAGCTGTCATGATTCTAGAGTGGATGATCCAAACTGGCTTGGCAGCACACAATTTTTTTTAAGCAACACAGGACTTGGACATTACAAGTCAACTCTGTGAGCTTATACAGTAAAATGCATTAAAGCAGAATGTTTTTGGCTATAATCCAGGGACAGAAATGTGTGAAATATTTGATAATCCATTATCAACTGTTACTCCACCTGCATTTTAATCTGATTCCCTAAGGAAAAAGATAATAATTAGGCAATCACCCCAAATTTGCTCACCAGTCTGCTTGGCAGTACCCCATCTCAGAAACTTTTAACTGTTTGTCCAATTTCAACCAAAGTTGACACGAGTCACAAAAGCACTACATTCCTATAATATGTGAAGTAAGTAGGTGGGAGCAGAGGAAGGAACTCTGTTAATGGTCCGGCTTCAAAAATGTCTGGTTTATGTGTTTTTTCTCTCTTTAGATACGAGAAAAATTTGTACTAGTAGATACTCCTGAGACCCAAAGGCAGACCTTGCTTTATTTTTAACTCACACTGAGAACACCGTGTGGGATGCATGCTTGTGCCACAAACAGGAAGGATTTAAACACCTATTCTTGGGGCTTTTCCACTTCTGAATGTTTCAGAAATGCCTCACTCTCTGATAATCCTGAAAATGGTTTTGCAGTATCTGGATGTCCTCCAACAAACTCTTCAGGCAGTCTTTGAAGAAGTCATACAGAATCTCATTTTGCAGGACAGATTCATTATGCTACTGAATACATTCTTTGATGCAATAACTTAGCAACTCCCAAAAACAGCAGTTTCGGAACTATACCCACATTATTAGAGAAGGTAAGAGGCAACACTGTAACTGCATCCATAGAAGTATAAAATGACTGGAGCAGCACCTTGGGAACTCCATCATCACAGATCCCTGGAACACATTTGCATCATAAAGCATCTATACAACGATCAGGTGGGTATGGATTTTAAAACTGTTTTCACTATAGAATACTTGTTTGAATCCTTGACCACAATTAAAACATTTCTTGCCTTCAATACTCGCAATTCTTGGTAAGATTTCACTGTTCTCTTTAAAGGCTTTTGAAAGGGAGTAGCATGAGTTTTGGTCATGTAAAAATTCATAAAAAATCAATAGAAGTCTATCAGCATTTGGAAAAATTTTGTGAAGGAATCAGAAACTCAGTCAGCTGTGAGGGGCTCTTCAAAAGCTTCCTGAGCCATTAAGTGCTATCACAAAGGCAAATTTCTTACAACCAGTAAGAAATACTTAGATCAAATTACAGAATTCACTGTAAATCTAATACTCTTATTCTTTCATTTTGTTGTATTACTTGTTCAATGACTGCATTTCCTGGATAGTTCAGAAAAACCAAGTACTTTGTGTTTTTCACACCATGAAGGCTTTTTGGAATATCATGCATATGTTCATCTTGCAATAAAGTATTGAGTAATAAATTGCAATAAAGCTAAGAGAAAGAATTGCACTTAAATAAAAATCGGAAGTTGGTGTTGCATCCATCAGCAATCTCTATAACATCAATAAGAAATATAAAAAGATGAATAGGGCATCTGAGAATACATAAGCACACGTACAGTGTTGGATATCAGAAGTTTCAAAGAAGTACCAGTGTGGGTAAGAGTGTCTGAGAGTTAAATTTCTCATTAATTTTAAAAATTAAGTTCTGTTAAAGCGATTCACGGAAAAGTTTTTAATGGCTCACAAGTTTAAATTACTTCAGTGTGCTGTAATATCCACTTTGTTGTGATGTATGTCACATAAGAAGCCTTTATAACAAAAACTGGTTTTGTCTGTTGATCAGTCATTGGAGGAACAATACAATTTAGGGGAAGAATCCATTTAGAGAAAGTACTAAGTGACATGAAAATCTGTGCTTCAGACTTTTAAAGCTGTCCTGAATTCTGAATGCAGCTAGATTTGCAACTGCTGTCCTCTCCAGAGCCCAACCTAAACTTGGATGCTACCAAAAAATATGAAAAAAGAAGGATGTAGATGAAATTTAGGAAAAATTGAAACAAATTTTAAGCTGTACACGATGGTTGGAATTCTTCAAAACACCTGGAATAACCAAACTGGCCTAATTCTGTTCCCAACATTATAAAGAATGCTGGGGATAACGACTGGAAGGGATAACTCACACAGTGAGCTCTGTCCACTCTCGTTGCAGAAGACATTGTTGTATAGCCCCATATGTATCTGTTCATGGATGCAGAGTTAGGCCAATGCCAATGTCAAGAAAACCATTTCTAATGCAGATTATGTATGTCTTTTCTTGCCTCCATACATTAGGGTTGTCACATACCTGCCCAATTTGGTAAGCTACTCAAGGAACAGTGTTTGTCATTATGTGCAGATTCCTCATGAACAAAGAGTAAATGTTCATCTACTTACCTACCTTTGTGTAAAATGTGGTTTCAATAGGTGGGTTACAAAATATTATATAAATATATAGCAGCTGAAAAAGATTAGGATTCTCAGGTTAGGAACAGAGAGAATCTTACTTGCAGAAGCCTGATTTTGTTTCTGATAGTCCAGATTTAGAATATCATCACTTTTTTCATTAGCATCAAGTAACAGTGCATTTACCATTATCTAACTACTGTATTTAGTTGAGTCTGCTTAGCAGAAAGGAGAATTTCAAAGTTATTTTATGTAACAAACATCCCTGGTATTACAGGACAAAGGAACTGAGACATGAGTTGATGACCTGATGAAATCAGTTATCAGATCTAAATAAGGGAAAGCCTATAGGTGTAATTTTATCTTAAAAAGACTCTCTCAAGAAAGGGGTGCTGAAAAGGCTACACATCATGTCCTTTCAGTAAAGAAGGAGGATTTAAAACATTTTTCAGGATTTTCTACCATTAAACACTGAGCCCTTCTTACCCTCTGGTAAGATGCAAGTGCATCACCCAAGCAGAAGCAAGTCAACCCTCTTTTACCTGGCCCTCAAGAAAGATCTTCTTTACCTCATAACTGAAGAAGTAGGCAAACCTTAAGGCAGGAGTTGAACAAGAAGAAAAGGGTAACATCTGGGATGTCAAGAAGTGGGTTTTCTCCTGAGATGAATGTTTCCCACATGCTGGGTGTTTGCGTGAGGAACAAGTTACCTGCCACAGAGAATCCTAGGAAGAGACCTTTTCTTCATCTTTCAGCAATACATATCTCTGGATTTCATTACAGTATTAAGTCAAACCTAATTCTTTACAGTGAAGCTAGTGAACTTCCTTTGCACTTTCCCTTCCCACTAGTGTATGAACTGCACCACTCAGCATGGTGTCATCTGTAAACTTGCTACTGGTGCACTCAATCCCATTATCTATGTCATTAAAGACGTTGCTAAAAAGTATTGGTCCCAGCACGGATCCTTGAGGGACACCACTCATTACTGTTTTCCACTTGGACATTGAGCTGTTGACAGTAACTCTCTGGATGCAGCCACCCAGCCAATTCCTTATCCATTTAATAGTCCATCCATCAAATCTATCTCTCTCCAAATTAGAGGTAAGAATGTTGTGGTGGACCAAAAGCCATTTAACCAGAAATGCTCCATTCACATAGTTCCAAAACATCATTAACTTCATCTATGAATAGGAGCATTATCAAAAAAGAGTAATCTTCATATTGATCATTCCATATCTTCAAAATTTACTGCACTTAATGGTAGAAACATCCAACGAGAAGTGTTCGGTTTCACACTGCAGTCAGTTGATGATATTGTGAAGGTCTTAGCGATGTTGGCTTTGCTTTCCTGGAGAAATGTTCCATGTTTGTTTTTGTCATGAGGCTCTTGAGTGTAGTACAAGTGGTCTGTGACTGGGCTAGAAGCATTTCAGCATATGTGATAGCTGTGGCTTGGCAGGTCATCACACAGTCTGTCTGCAAACGGTGATACTTTTGTCCCAGCCTTCAATTCAAAATCTTGCTCAACACCAAGTAAGTTATTTTTAACACACATTGAAGAAATATATAGGAAACTATTCACGATGGTTGATGCTGCTGAGAAAAATTGCATACAGAGGAAGAAGCAGCTCCCTTCTATGGCTGTCTCTTTCCTCTAATAACTTTATTCTTTCCAAAACCAAGATAGAAAACATGGGAGAAAGCAAAGACGTTGCTGGCTTCTGCTTGCATCTGTGCTTTTTCTGTTCTATCTGTCCCTGAACCCTGGTGTGGCCACATAAAAATGCTTCTTTTCTAAAGAATTGTCTCCTACTGCTGATTCACATCTCTTATAGGAAACCAGTTTACTCTTTTTCTCCCTGGGTCCTCTATAGAATAGAGTTCCAAAATCATCATCTCCACTGAGCAATTTTAATTGTTGAAATGTAGCCTTAACCTCCCTTCCCATGGAAGAATTTTGTTTCTCATCATCTGCCTCATACTGGGATCCGCTACAACTCTCAGGCAACAGCTGTGTGAGGGATGGATAGGCAACATCATATAAAGTAGGAACAGAATCACGCTGTATCTACATTAGCAAGTGCTGCAGTGCAGCACAGTGGGAGCTGATGTGTAGAATAAAACAGTGCTGAGGATTCAGCACCGACACTGTATGCATTTCAGGGGGTGTCACTTTGGGCTAGCTCCAGTTTGGTCTGTAGAACCAATCCCATTAGCAGTTGGAGAGCATCAGGTACATATTTGGGGGAAATCTTTCAGTTTAGCTTCACCCAGAAGAATCTAGTTTGCACAATCCAAAACCACTATGCAATGCAAACCAAAACATAGGGGGGTTTTGCTGTTCTTACTGGAACTACTGCTTTTATTTTTTATCTGACCTGCACTCAATTGTTGATGAACCCAGTAGGGAAAATGTCACAAGAAAATTCCAGGACACACTACAACTAAAGTGGCCATTTTTCACCTCAGGACCCTGGAAGAAATTCTGAACAAACAAATCAACTAAAAATGAAGTTGATGACTTTTTTCCCTTATAAATGTAATTGGCTTTATTATAATATTCCAAATATTTTTATTGATAATGCCATTTATTGAAAATGGCTTTGTGAAAAAAAGTCAAAACTAAACCAAAACAACTTGCACTTTGACAAACTCTACTAGGTAGTCATTAAAGACTTTATAATGCCCATAAAGAGTCTGCTGCAGAAGGAGAATGAAAAGGCAGAAGCATTTTCCATAAGGAAAAACAACCCTTTTCATACATCTGGTTGCCACCGTGTCAGCTGCCTGCTTCTGCCTGCTCCTTCTTTCAGAGGTTATTGTCCCCAGCAGGCTGGGGGCTGAGCTACTTATCCAAGCCCTCCTTGCACGGTTTTAGCAAGGTGAGATGAAGCAATAATGATCACATATTTGCATTTTATGGGGAAAATAACAGATCATGAGGCTGTACTGCAGTAAACTGTCTTGTCCTGGGTATTAAATTTGCAGCCCCCTGCCTCTTACTTTTCACTCTAAGAATCATGGACTTCCAGTGCAGGACCTCCTTTGGATCATGTAGAAGGCACATCAGAAGAGATACATTATTGAATGTATGCATGATATCTGAACCTATACAAATCCAGTAGAGCATCACAGTTCAGGAGATTTGATGCTTCCCTTCTGACTTTGCTGCTCTCCATTACCTTCCCTTTTAAAAATCCATATAAAACCAATGTTTTCCAAGCAAAAGTTTAGAATATAAAAATTACATGGTATTATGGGTTAAACATATAAAAGACAATTTAGATTTCAAAATTTCAAAAATCTCGTTAAAGCTTTACATGTGTGTTTACTGCTACACTTTTTTGTGTGCATAAATATAGGCTGAGATCAGTGTACCCATGGCAAGCTGTGCTAAGGAAGTAAAGGGATTCAAAACACAGACATTGGAAAAGAGGCAAAATCAGATTCACAATGCATCAGTGCACATGCACTTCTCAAATGGATAGAAAGCATAAATTGGCAACAAGATTTTGTAAGAAAGCTGAGGTCAGCTTGCCCTTGTGTGCTATTGAAAGCTCTCAGTCATGTAATGCTAAGAATACTCTAATAGGTTGAACTGTTTGGTTGAAAAACTTTATCCCTTGACGGATCCAAATTAAGATTTTCCTGGCCTTGACAGAAAGAAGCAATTAACTAGGAGTTTTTACTCCTCTACAGCCAAATTAAAGTTGGTCAGGCATGCTGTTATAGTATCTTTGTGAAGCAAACATAGCAACAGTAGAATAACTCTTAAAAAAATTATTGAATGCTAGGAAACTGGCTGTGTAATTCCAACACATAGGCCTTCCCACAATTAATTTTGCATAAAATGTCATAGTTAAAACCAAAAGATTCCACAACTGCATTTGGCCCAAATAAGGTCAAATTCTTTTTATGTGTATCAATTTTCTCTGTAAATTCCCTAAGGAAACTAAGATTTCATATTCCTAGTCTTTCATCATAATTACTTTTGAAACGGAGAGAATTAAACTAACCACAACCAAGAAAAATTTTAGAAAACATAACTCCTTATCTACGAAAGACTTGGGCTATTTACTAATTTAATCAACAAGAAAGTAATTTCCCTCAGCAGTTTTTAAACATTTTCACTAGTGCGGACCTTAATACATATGTCTCTATATTTTGAGGAAAAATGCGGTCAAACTCTTCAGAAATGCTAGAGCACAGGAGAAGGAAGTGCTATGCACAGATATACTGCAAATAGCTCTAAATGAACTACCTTATACAGTGAAATTGGTAAGAGTTTTGACAGTGCGGCTTTCCAACCTGCTACTTGGCTGAGCCATATCAATACAATCATACTGCACAGTGTAGTGCTGTCAGAGTGCCCAGATTAGCTCTGCCCGTGTTAAACCATGCTATGTAGCCTATTTCACATTGAGAACCTTAACTCTATTATAGGAAGCAATTGGAACCTCAGATTCAAATTTTGTCCAGTTCTGGGGAATTTCCAAAATAAATTCTGAAACCAAGGTGGATTCAGGCAGACTCCATCTGGATTTTCAGTAAAATCTTATTCACTCCATTGTTCTCACTGATTTCTATTTTGTTCAAAGCTTGGTACTTCTTCCTAATTTTTTTTTCTTTTTTTTACTCAGATCTATATGTTTTTTATGAAACAAAGATATTTTTTACACCGTCAGATAACAGTTTGCTGTGCAAGTACAGCTGCCTTTAAATACGTTTTGATGTGAATCGAAAGGTGTGAATTATGAGACTGATAGCAACAATTCAGGGAATGCCTAGGGCTATTAAAGTAGTAGTAGATCTCATGTTCTCTGACAGGTATGCAATTCTGAAAGCGTTATGAGGAGCTAAAGGTACTACTGGATTAAGGTTAGTACTCAGCTCTTCAACTATGATTAAATGCACATAGAATTGGGCTGTTGAGTGCACTTATTTTTAATGTAATCTTTCCTTATAGCAGACTCTCGCCTTGAACTATGCTTCCTCCAGAAAGTCTGCTGAATGGTTTTCTCATTATAAGCACATGGTCTAAGGGGAAAATTCCTCTAAGTTCCATCCACTCACAGTACACAAATATTAAACAGTAGAAATTCTTAATGTAGCCACTGAAACTATTTCAGTCCAAACTCTTCCTATGCCCTACTGGAAGCTCATGTGCAATACAAACCATGGATACCACAATGGTGATATATTTTGACATATTTTGCCTAACTACTGATGAAAGAAAACTGTGGCTTTCAGATAGGAGAAAAATTTACAATAATAAAAAAGCAATGGAGAAAGGGATCTAGTGAGGTTATCCATTGTCAGCTACATTTAGAGCATCTGGGCACATCATCTTTTACTTTTGTTTACCACAAGATATGAACTCTTCCCAGATTTGTTTGTAATGCCTAAAAAGAACAGTTAATGAAAAAAACAGAGATTTGTAGATATCAGTAGCTGAATTTTCTATAATTAATAATTTTTTTCTTTACAGATTACTAGTGCATAGTTTAGAATCATACTTTCAGTCAGAAACCCTCTATGAAACCTGTGAATTTCAGCCTTCACATAAACTCCAAGCTGCAAATAAACTTTCTTAGACTCATTTGAGAGAAAAGACTGTAACTGTTCGTATCTACCATCAACAAAGTGGAAAATATTTTGAACAAGACGCATCTCCTTCCTTCCCTCTTTCTACTGGGTGTCATTTCTGACCCATACTGACAGACCAGCATGTATTTAATCTTAGTAGTAAAGAGATGATTCTTCAGCACTGTTTGGAGGCAATCCATAACCAAGCACCAAGTGTAACACTATAGTTCCTGTCTGGAGTGTACTCTACAAAGACATACTTTTACACTTTGAAGTCTGCACATGAACTGTTATCACAAGAAGCTGTTAAGAGTTGTCCTTTTATGTTCTTTAAAATATAATGCAAATCCTTATCCTATCTGGGATTATTTTGATAATCAGAAGTTAGTCACACACCTTGAAATTAAATAAGCATTTGAAGAACCATCTAATTCTGCAGTGTGGTAATATTTATGTTTAAATTAATTTCCATAATTGATCTTTATATGGAACACCTGTTTCGGACAGTGTGGTACCAGCTGAGGCCTACATCAGTATGACTATTTACATTTTATACACCAGTACAACTTTTTTATTGCCAAGAATAGCATCTCTCATCGTCTTGCAGCTCTTGTTATACAAGATGCTGGCCACCCAAAACACGAGGAAAAACAAACAAAACTGCCAGAAAATGAACTCTGCATTGCAACTAAAAACTTTGGGATGCTTAGAGAATTGCTCTGAAAACAAAAGAGAAAATCTGCACATTAAAAAAGCCATTGTGTTCAGAGATCAAAACTGTTGACGGATGCCTATTAAAAGGCAGAGGAATACTTACTCCAAAGCTTATTTTTAGTCACTCGTGTTAGCCACCACCATCTTTTACATGTTTCAGAAGCTGGGTGTGAATCAGTGTCAAAGCCCAATACTGTCTGACCAGGTTCTTTTAGATATTCCACATATGGAGGGTGTAATGTTTAATATCAAATTTGCTTATTTAAAGATTATGTTACATGGGATTTCAGATTATAGCAGAGTGATACAAAACACATTATGTAACACAACACAAATGTAAGTTACACTTAGCAAAATGCATATATAGCAGTTGCAATGCATGGTTCAATCACAATACCAGATTGATTCCCATTACCAGTCTCTATAATGTGCTCACCACCATGACACTGGGTATCCCCACTCGCCAGGAAAGCATATATCAGTTGAAGCCTGCTCAAGCCCATTGCTCTCTTCGTAATTCTTTTGTTAGTTGTCAGGTTTTATTCTCTATGCTGGGCTGAGCCAGGCGCTCACTCCTCCTCATGCTAGTCCGGCTAACTCAGGGAGACATTCACACTCCTTTAATGAACTCAGGGAGAAACATTTACACCACCAGTCGATCCACTCAAGTGTTGACAGCCGTTTACCTAAAACAAAGGCCACTCTCTGGTCCCCTTGGTGTTGAGATAAGTCACCTTCTTTCAAGATCTGTGGCCAGTCACACTCTACATTATTCCCTGAGATTCGTGGGCACATCCCAGTGCCCTTCTCCTCTGAGCCTTCTTCCATAGTAGGGCTTTATTGGTCAGTCACAAGTAGTCTTATTTTGTAGACTTAAAAAAAATCATCAGGGAGAGTAAATTCAAATACAACTGAAAAACATGGGACACAAAGTGCTAGAATCAGTGGATACAGTAAAAAAATAGAAGTATGAATATAAAGATGATAAAGCTGGAATTTAGCCATGCTCTGAGGTGCTACACAGGAGCAACGTGTTCTAGTAGGTGGAATACCTCCTTCCTAGGCACACTATTCATAACCTCTGTCACTGCCTGGCATTACAGCTGGTGAAACAATCAAGTATACATATAAACCTCACTGAGTAACTGTCTCACTGTCATGAATAGACATCATTTTCAAAACATGCCTCTGTGGTAGGAAGATACTAGTCCCCTTTCACAGATGAGAAACCGAAGTCTGAGACAGACTCTTTTATCCAAGATCAGTCACAGCATCTGCTGTCCGAGCTGGGAAATGAACAGAGATCTCCACTGTCCTACACACCAGTACTCTGCCAACATCCCATCTAATGCCATCAGTATCTTTATATTGAATATGACCTTAATTTAGACTTGATATCAGCTTAAAATAAACTGCTGCTTGCAAGCCTAGAAGCTTGTAAGGAGTTACCGTGGTTGAAGCTAAAACTTTAAGTGCGAGTTCTTTTAATCACAGCCCACACTATGATATTTTTTTCTCCAAGCAAAAGGCCATAAGTCTCTACACAATAATTTTTTTTAAATAAAGCAAAGAATAGGTCAATATCAAGGATTAAGTGGTACAGCAATGCAAAGTTAATCAAAGTTAATATTTAATTCACCAGGAGAATAATACTGTTTTGTTGAGTTCCGGACTATACTTTTAAATGAGGTACTAAAATGGAAATAGAATAATGTTTCACTTTATTTCTTTTCAATTCTTAACAATTCTAACATGAGTTCTGTAATGTCACATCTTCCACAGCTTTTAAAGCACGTAATACCACAGGGGTCCATGATTCCTATAGCACAGTAGAATGTTTTAGATCTAAAACCTGAAATTTATAGTGCCAAATTCGTATTGTTAAGCCAACTATATGGACCTTTATAATCAAGGTAACAGTTATAATGCTTTTGGTTTATATATACATAATTTTCATTTTGTTTGCATGAAGAAAAAACTTCAGAAATAAAAATAGAGAAAACCTCTTACTTTATGCTTTAAGATGGTGATGACCTAGAAAACCTTTAACACACGGAAAAAAATAGTGTCTAATGGCAAGCAGAGAGGTGAAACAGGAGGTAAACAGAAATACATAAAAGTACTATTAGGAAAGCACAATAGGCAAATTTAATTCACTATTTAATTCACTATTTAATTCACTATTATATTATTACGAATTTCTTTAATTCCTTCAATGCACTGCCAGCATTTTTCTTAAACAATGCATTTTTTTTTCTCTCCAAGGAACGTTATATTTCTATTGTCCTTGATATCTCTTCAGTTTTGTTATTATGAAATAATTTCAGAAGAGTGTTTCTAGTGAAAAGAACACTTGGTTTGTCACTGTCCTTTGCTTTCTGAATAACGCACATCACGTTTTTAAAGGTCATAGATGGAACTTTTAATAAACTTTTCTTCACACAAAATCCCCTTACCTAGGTGCACAAAGTCATAAACATTTTTGGTTTTCATTTTTGTTTACCAGACAGTCAAACCATAGATACTAAGATCTCTTCTGCTTATGTTTTTGAGCTGACCATAACTATTCTAAATCTCAGAAAAATATGTTTTCAAAAATCTCAACAAAATCACTAAGTCGATGAAATCAAGGAAACTGAACAATAAAAAGAGTGGGTACAAGATACCTTTTTCCATTGCTGAGTTACCAGGAAAAAGGCAAATCATGACATTGCCAACAAAGTCCTAGTATCTGTTCTCACTATATAGAATCACAGAATCATTTAGGCTGGAAAAGACCTTTAAGACCATTGAGTCCAACCGCAAACCTAACACTGCCAAGCCCACCACTAAACCATGTCCCGAAGCACCACATCTACACCTCTTTCAAATACCTCCAGGGCTGGTAACTCCACCACTTCCCTGGGCAGCCTCTTCCAATGCTTGACAACCCCTTCTGTGAAGAAATTTTTCCTAACGTCCAATCTAAACCTCCCCTGGTGCAACTTGAGGCCATTTCCTCTTGTCCTGTCGCTTGTTACTTGGGAGAAGAGACCAACCCCCACCTCACTACAACCTCCTCTCAGGTAGTTGTAGAGAGCGATAAGGTCTCCCCTCAGCCTCCTCTTCTCCAGGCTAAACAACCCCCGTTCCCTCAGCTGCTCCTTGTAAGACTTGGGCTCTAGACCTTTTACCAGCCTCATTGCCCTTCTCTGGACACAGTCCAGCACCTCAGCACCTCATATGTTATGATGATGTAGCTAATGAAAGTCATAGGAACTTAGGAACTGTTATGCATAATATTCAAGAAAAGCTCCATTAATGCTAATAGAGCTCAGAGTAGCCTGGGACACCTGTAACAGATGCTATAAACTCCTCTGGACAGTAGCCTACACTTTTGCAATTCTGTGAATTACCACACAAATTTATAATATATTAAAAATTATCAGTATCATATTTTAAATATAAAATATCTGTGCTTTTCCATAAAGAAAACGTATAAGTCTATTGCGTACTTTAAATTTCTGGACTTTTGCTCTTTTTTACCTTTACAGCACAGCACAGTATAATTGCATATGACAATTAGTCTGTGTGGAATACTCGAAACCATGAGACTGACAACTATGCACTATAAACTGCAGTCTAAAAATATCACTGTTCACATGCTGAAACATTATCTTGTTAAGGTAATTTAGAGCTATAACAAATTTCCCTTCAACCTTTTCTGTGTCTATGCTCTGTGGGTGCAGTTCTCAAGCACTGTATTTCCATTGTCCAGTCATCATCACGAAAGTGAGTATACAATAAGGTGAATTTCAAGTAAACACAAATGAAAAATTCACTCAAAGAACCATGTCATAAAAACAATGGATGTGGTGCAATAGACATTTATGTGCTTCAACAAGGAGCTGTGCAAGCTAATCAGAAAAAAATAGTGATTTTCTGAGCAGTTCATGCAGTATGGATGGACATAAAATTGAAGAAGTGGCTCTAACATGGAATAAGAGTTTACTTCTCTATTCTGTTGCTTAAATTTTGATTCCTGAGCTGGTGGCTAAATTTAATTTTAATGCCATTCTACAGCAGATACAGTTTAAACTATGTGCCACTATTTTCCAAAGCCAAAAGAGACTGCAGTCTTAGCAGTGCAGCAGTTGGCATACTTAAGACTTTAATGATCTACTCTGAATCAGTATTTGTGAGTATCTGGAGGGTTTATGTACTGAGAAACATGAAACTGCTGTATCCTTGATTTGCTTGGAACAGTAGATAAACTGCAGGTACCTATTTCTCTTTCTGTAATTTGTTATAAACAATAATGAAAAGGACAGGCTTTGTCTGTCCCTAATTTACAACACGTAAATAGGGAATTACAAGGAATTAGCAAAATGAGGTTCTGATTTACAGTGAAAAAAAACCAAAACAAAACAAAACCCAAATGAAACCCAACAGAAAAACAGAGGGGTAGAATTTCAGGATATGTTGGTTTGAGTAAAGAGAGACTGATTTTATTTTGTCTTTACACAGATACTAAGCTATTTACCCTCTACTGGCTATGCTGAATATTATCTCTAAATATCACTAGCTTCATCACTAAAGTCACAAGTTGCTCATTGTATTTTAGGAGGCGTATTGTCCTCTAATGAATCAGCTTCAGCTTTCACTGGAGTATGGACAAATTTTTCTCTACAAATGGAATTTCAACAGGTAATTTCCAGACAATAGCTGTAGAAGGCTGGGTACTCAAAAAAGGTACAAGTCACCTACAGCTGCCTACATGCTAGCACCATGTAGTTTGGTAGTGTTGTTTTCACTCTGCATAGAATTTGCCCTTCCTTTGCTGATGTTATGAGAAAAACCTTATACTCTTGTACTAAAAGTAAGAGAAAGCCAGCACAGTTTCATAATGTGCTGCTGATAAGAATGTCTGAACTATTACAGTCTATTTGAAAATGTCCTTGGAGCTTTAACTTAAGATTCTCTGGGGGAAAGAAAAGTCATAATAGATCATTCCTCTAATAGTAATGATAGCAAATAGAACTGATACCAGTCAGCTGCTGTATATCAGGAAAAATTGCCTCCTGTTTATTTTTAAATGGCACAGTCAAACCACATCTGCACTGTCTCATCTCACATATTTTCTGGAGAAAGGGCTTCTCCTGCTCGTTATTTAGTAAGGGAATAACAAAAAAAAGAAGTCAGTGGAAAATGGGCACTAAAAGCCTTGCTGAAATAACGTGGAGATTCATAGTCTCTCCGCCTATGACAACATTAAGTTGTTTGAGACATTAAGTGAAACACACACTGTAGTCCCGCTTCAACAGTGATGCATGATGGAGCCTGCATTTCTCTTTACCCAGTAATGACAAGAACATATTACTGTCTACTAACTGAAAAATGGCCTAGGCATTTTTGTTTACTGATGAAATTTTTTTGAAGAAGTGAAAAATATTTCCCTGTATTGTGGTAAGAAAAATGGGTTTGAGTTAGGTTGAGTTAGGCCTGGCTGGAACAAAGTAGGGAAAAGCAAACTTGAATAGTGAAAGCTACACAGAACCCTGAACTAGGAATCATAAGGGAAGAGAAGGCTGAAGATAAGGTTACTGTCTTGCTTTGTTTTCTGACTATCATTAATACAGTTATGTATATATGTTCAGAAACACCTGCATTGTTTCAGAATGGATAAAGTACATCCATATGGTGATACATATGAATACATATTTCCACGGCAAATTTAATGACATATAAATCTAAAATTTATGGAAATTGCTTCTTTCTCTTGGCATAAGCAAAAAAAAAAGAAAAAAAAAAAAAAAAAAGCTGGTTTCTTTCTTGAACTACATTTTCTCCATTGCCTTGAGTTAAGCACTTAATTCTCAGCACCAGAAAAAAGGACTAAGCGCACGAGGCCATATAAGCATAGAGTTAATAAAGCTACTTAAAGTAGAGCATAACTGTACCAGTTTACTGAAAAAAGTCAACAAAAGAATTCAGTCAGACAAACTCATTTAAGGGTGAATGTAATGGAAATAAAAAATCACATACATTTTTCTGACTATTTAGTGTTTAATAAAAAAAAAAAATCACATCTCTCTTACATACAATTAAGTATCAAATAAATCTTTTGATACTCAGCAAACATTCTTATCTACTGGGAAAATATAGATATGCTTTGACTATACAAATTTTGCTCTGCCTGCCTATTCTACCCATCTTGTTTGCACTCCCTTCTGCACGGCTTTTGGCCTGCAATGAAGAGGCTAAAGAAATACTGCTAAAGCAAAGAGCAATGTGTTTGTCTATATCTAACTCCAAGGGTTAATTGTTTTTATACCTGTTTTCATCAGTTCACTATGGGACTGTTAAGCCATATTGTTTCACTGACCAAAATCGCTGGGCAGAGCAGAGTTACGTGCCCTGATAATAGACATCCAACAAGGTTATCATGCAGGCACAGCTTTAAATTGGGAAAATAAAGTCCTTCTTCATTAACCTGCTATTTATCACTGAATTAAAACACTGAAGTTTTTGCTTGTTTTTAACAGTCAAATCAAGGACAACAGTATGCAAACTGTGTGTATTAACTTAGATTAACACAATTTTGTTGTTTTTTTTTTTTTTTTCTCCAAATAATGTCCTTGAGGATATTAAGGATATGCTTAATTTCAGCATAATGCTAGGTTTCTGCATTGGAAAATCTCTGTCACTCGATCTTCTCTTCCTGTTTGTTTCTGTTTTCATTTAACTTAAGCACTGTAACACAAAGAACTAAAATACCACTCTGATGGCTTTACATGGTTATGAAAGAATAGGCTCTCCTACCCAGCTTTCCTAACCGTATTTTCTTCTCCCCAGTCCCCCTTCCCCAGGAACAGTGCACGTTTTCAAGAAATGTGACACAGATGTGAGATAGTATCGTCTATGTTTTGGAGAAAACTACTACAGATATGACTAGATCCTGAAGTAGGGGCCCTGTAATGGCTACACAAGCATTTTGAGAGAAAAACTCAGGTTTTAGAGCGTGAACACCTGCATGAAACCGCCATACAAAGAAACAAAGAAGATTAAGGAAAGTGGAAGGGGAAGTTTTTCAGAATTTAATCTGCCCTGGAACACTTACTGGGTGGAAAGGGCTGTGGCATATCATCAGCGGAGGCCAATGTTCCCGATGGTATCACTAGAAATGCTCATTACTCCATTGATGTTAACTTCCACTATTTCTCTGAAAGTGGCACTTTGATCCAGAACATTTAATAACCAGCGTGATTCAGACTGTTGTGAATAGTGCTCACATTTCTCAATGCTTCATTCATGAGGAAATGGGCTGACCTCTGTTTCAGCTGATTAGAGAACCAAGTTTCCAATTTGTTTTTGTATGTTCAGCCAAATGAACGTACCGTACTGAATATGGCCTGCGATATTTTAACATTAAGGTGTATGTGAGGCCTGGTGTGGAATGGGGAACGAAGCAGGGGAGCCATAATATGTGGGATGAATCTTAGCCTCACTGAATCTAGGGCAAAATTTGCTGCTGGCTTGAACAAAGCCATAATTCCACTGGCAGATTTGCTTCCCAAGTTTGTTTTTGATTTGCTAAATAACCTCAGGCAAATAATTTCAGCTCTTTGTTGCTTGTCCTCTGTGGCTTTGATCCTCTTCAGTCAATTGTGATAGTCCCTGGGTCAAACTGTTGACAGTCTCTTACTACTAGCTACAGAGTTCCTAAGCACAACGGCACTCTTATCTCAGTCTTTAGTTATCATCATCCTACATAAATGACAATATAAAAGCAGACTGTATCATGAAATCCATGAACACTTCGTATTTTCACTGGGGCCAGTTGCAGAATTGCTGGGGATAATGATGAGTACTTACACATGAACCCTCTCTGAAGAGAATCTTTTGATAGCTACAGACAACAGCGAACGCCTAATCCAGAAATCTGCAATACCCTGGAACACATGGCATTGAAAACTGTATTGATACAGAGTACCCATAAACTAGACAAGGTGAGAGAACTTAGAATAGGCTCTCTCATTACATTCCTTCCCTTGCCCTTATAGCACAGATTACAGATGATATGTCTGTTTCTCTGTCACAAAGCCTACTGCATGTCAACACTTACTCAGAGCAGGGCAATTTAGGGTGACAAGTACTACTTGAAATATGTCCTTTAACTTTCCTTAATTGTCAAACTTTAAGGGTTATCTTAAATTTAATTTTGTTGCATTTAAGGTCCAGCTTTACGATGATATAATTTATTTTGGACATTACCGGTGACATTGTTCTGCCTGTCAATGGAAACATGAAAGAATATCATTATAATGAATATCCATGGATACACATAAATCACTCAAATGCTTCAGATATGCATAGAGATTTTCCATTGACCCTGTAATGACTTTAATAAAACTGTTTCAACATGAGCTGTGTCAGCAACAGAGACATGAAATGATGGTGTTTCAGCAACATCACCTCAGCTTTTAAATGTTTTGAAAAAACACTGTTAATTTTCTTTTAGTAGCTTATCATCCTTCCCAAATTACAGTCTCGCAGTATAGCATAGACACCATATGCCAGGAACACATGGGATTTCCTTTTTATGTTGCTTCATAACATCAGGGACTTGTAGTTATTACTTGGATCAAATCAAAGATACATTAGGAATATATCTACTCATCAAAATGAAGATGTGAAACCACTGTAGCTTTAATTTAGCCATAACTGACAGTCTGGAGGACTTGGACAGTGACTGTCATTTCCATCATGTCATTGTTACTCCTTCTAGACTTATAAAACTACTTGTTTAATTTTGTGGGGAGGATAAAACCTTAGAGGACATTCTTTGAACAGTCAGAGGCACTGCAATTTTACATCAGCCCTAACACTGGTGTAATTCCACTAATCAGAGAAGAATGCCATGGATCAGGGTGGAGTTCAGCATCTACCATGGAAAGGAATCAGACTCTTCATATCCTTTGGTAAGCAAGGCCTTGGAAAAAAAATAAAGCACTCACCCAGTTTCAGTTATAGTAAGGTAATTTTTCTCTCTCCTCTTTTCACATTTTTAATTACAGTCTGACCTGCTTCAAAGGGAACTGCTCTTTGCTTACCAGGAAAGACTGGCAAAAATCCAGGCTGGCTACGACATAGAAACTTTTATAAGAACTGAGCTGCTATGGGATTTGGAGGTGGAAGGGAAGACTGTTGGGAGGAAAAGGAGGTCTCCAAGGAAATTCTGGGATTTGTGTGTGTAAAGGACTAACCCTTGCTGAGTTTGGTAAAGAAAAGCACACAAGTTCACTTTAGGAGAAGAAAAAAGAAGCTAAAAATATCAGAATAAGTTTTCTGTGCTTTATGTGGACAGAAACTGTATTGTAAGGACAGAACACAGCTAATTAAAAGTAAGAACCCATACCTCAAATCAAAAGTAAATATGGCTGGTTTACTCCAAACTATCCCTCATGCAATTGCTAAAAGTTTTAGATATTAACATCTACAATCAGCAATATCCTCATTTCTCATTCTCAGACCATGCTCCTGAAGTTCTGAGATTAAAAGTCCGAGGTAACGATGTGATTTACAGTGTTACAGGTGTACAGAGCAAATTTGTCCTTGAAAAGAGTGAAAGATTTAAACTGAATATGTTTCTGGATGCAAGAAAGAGACAATGAAGTTCAATGATGACATTTTAGGGTTTGTTGAGTTTTCTTCCACCTTCTGAAATGGACCCTCTGCATGGTGCATACTGGTAAGCAAAATAAATTACGAAGGTGTGAAAGAAAGCATTCCAAATCTTCCTCTTCTAAGGCAATCACATTTTCAAAGCCAAAACCTAAAAAGACATGCCTTGAGACGATAGCAAAATTAGTGAATGAGCACAACAGTCACTTTCTAGTGAAATTTCACTAGAGAGAGGTACATGAAGTATGGTTTCCACAGGTTGGAAGAGGGTATGCAGCCCAACACGTGAACAGGACATGACTAAACAAAAACTTTTAAGTTCTGTCATTTCCTCCTGCCTTGTTTTTGCAGCTAGTGATAACAAGAAGTGAAATTATCTGTCCACATGACTCTGCTGACCTGGCTAATATTTTTTTCCTCAGAAATACTGACTATGATGTTCTCTAATGATTCAAGGTCACGGAGTAAGCATTGCAAGGTGGCATCAGTGCAAAGCTTGGGGTGCACATCTGAGATGGAAGTGCCTGGTGCAATAATATCTACAACCACACATGCTAGAAGTAGGAGACATACAATGTGTCTTAACAGCTCTAGAGATGCAAGAGGAATTATACTAAAATCAACATACTACTGGAAAAGTGAAAGAGGGCAACTGAGAAAAAACACATCTAGAGCTATTGGCAAGAAGTATTATGAAGGTGGCGATAACAGCTAAAAAAAAACCCCAAACAAGTCAAACAGTTAAAGGATAAAAGATAATGAAATAAAGTTACTGTGAAAAAAGACATATATTTGACTACTGTACTGAGTCACTGTGTTCCAGCAACACCACAAGGGTATTTTTAAAAATAATTGGCAAGTGTTGAATCAATGTTAATAGTTTTGCAATACTGTACACAGTATCTTAATACTTATCGCCTGTTTAACAGTTGATGATTACCACTTTAATGTTCCACATCTTAATACCCAGCACAAAGTGGGAAGAAGTTTGCAGCTTTGCCTGCATTCTCTAACAACCAAAGCTGACTTACAATTCAAGTGCTTCACTATAGGCTTGCAATTCTGCTTGTCATTACATTTCTTAGTTACACTGTACCTGCAAACCTACCCAACTGCATCTTTGTTTAGCTGCTTCTGGGAATGCCTAAACTGTCAGAGCCAAGAGTACGTCTGAGCTCTTTGACAAGCAATGTCCAGCTTTTGATTTGGGTGAACCCCAAGCATGCAGCACTTTTTTCGCTTCCCTTCTTATTCCTGCACCTTGGTGTCCATGGGAAGCAGCCTTGTGTCAGGAAGCAGCAGGAGCAGCCTTCTCGGCAAAGGAAGGTGAGCCAGAGGCTGAGGATCACAAGGTGGACAGGGGCTGTTTCCTCATCTATAAGGTGTGCATTCCCACAGTACCTCAAGTGGAGCAGAGCAGGTCCAGTGACGATGACCAGGGTGAGACATAGTTCAGTAATCAGCAGGCAAGCCTCTAGCAGGCCCAAGGTCAAGCCAGGAAGTCAAGGCAGAGGGGTCAAAGTCAGGATGAGCAAAGTACAGGGCCAGGCACAGGCATATTTACAACATAGCTCAGACAAGGAGCAAGGGTCTGAGCATAAAAGCAACTCCTGAACAAAGCGGGGGAGGCCCCCAAAGAGGCTTCTCCCAGCTCTGTCTCACATAGCTCTGACCTAAGGTTACACAACTGCATGTATCAGAGCTGGATTTGAGCGCAGGCAGCTAAACCCTAAGGGTGGGGGGAACGATATTGCAGAACCTTTGCACCTCACTTAGGGCCATGGCACCCTGCGTGCATGGATTAAAAGAAAAGCACAGGGTGTTGTGGCCAAGTCCCTGATCTGGACAATATCAACAGGGGGATCGTGGAGTACACTGTTGATACAAAATTCGGAGCTTCCAAACCCCCTTGCTTTCTAACGCTCCTCACCGAGGTGGGAAGCTAGGTGCGGCTGGGTAAGGATTCCAAGATGAAAACCCAATAACAGCAGAGTGTTATTAAGCAGGCATTCTTTAGTGCAGCACTGGGCAGCACTGGGGATCGTTCCACCATAAGTGCTCCAACGAGTTAGCAAAACATGTTTATATACAAAAAAATCATACATATTCACCAGATTTCCTGAGAAGGGCAGACTTACGGGTGATGAGTTCCCGGAATTCATTCACATAGTCCAAGCATGCACAGTAAATTAAGGGTTGGGGTCTTTTCACCCTCCAGTGGTCGTTCATAGTCTTCCTCACGCTGTCCCCTAGCTGAATGTTCGTTCTTGAGCACAAGCCAGGGCCCCTTTTCTGATGCAACCTCTTGTAACTATCAGTTGTGTAGATGTTTGTTAGGCTTCTCCTTAACATCTGGCATGTGTAGGTAGCTTTGTCTCCTTGATGTTTCCTTAATGTCTCCTTAATGCCTCCTTGATATCTGGAGCTTTGTCTCCTTGATGTCAGACAAGTTGTTATCTATTTATCAACTTTGCTCAGCAAATAGCTAAAACCATCCTTGTGGGGGAATTAAAACTCAGGAAAAATGCAAGTAAAGCTTTTATGTATTACAGTGAGGTCTTAGTCAGGGATTGTCAGGGGTTTAACTCTTTCAGTGTAACACACGACTCTGTCTAGGTCCAGCCTAAAGTAATCACTCAGATACAATACTCTCTAGATTTCTGGTAAGGAGGGCATTTTCTTGAGTGACATGACATACCATGTAAAAAACACCAGCACTATGCAGTACCAATAAAGGACTTAACAAAGTTAAAAATTGAATGGACAAAACACACTTACCGAGAAGAATATTTCCATCTCTAAGTCAAAGAATGCCTAGGCATTCCTGGATGATGGTAATCAATGGCAATGAGGAGAAGTAACACTAGGCCAAAAAAGCTCTCCTCTTGGATTGCTCGACCTGTTTGTATGAAATGCATTACAATGCAGCCAAATGCAAAACTGAAACACGAAAGACATCCTACCTCTGTTAATAAGCAGTTCTGTTGCGGAAAGAAGGAGATCAGAAAATTATTTAGGAGTCGCAGCAGACAAGCAATCTAATATGAGTTCCCAGTGCAATAATGATTCAAAAAGGCTAATATGATCCTGTAATGTATGAGGCCCAGAGCAACGAATGTGAGTTGGGGAATGACTATCTCTCTACAGCACTGGTGAGAACACTATGATTGGAATGCTCCGTGCAGTTCTGATGTACACACTTCAAAGGGTGTTGGAAATCAGCAAAAGTGTTGCAACGGCCACAAAGCATATCAGTGGAATAGGTCTTAAGAGAAAAAAACCTCAACATTAAAAACGTTAGTTTGCAAGCTCTGTCTATAAGCTAAAAATCTGGTTTACGTATTAAAAAATGAGTTACTATTGACAGGGGTAATTAATGTGTTCTTGAATTAGTAGGGAAAGTTGTATCAGGACCCTAGGAATTATAAAATTAATCTGGAAAGTAGTAGCGCAGTGCTAATTTTATATAGTAAGAATGATAAAATCCTGGATAAACAGCCAGTGGGGTGGTGGGCTTTTATCTCTTGGACTGAGTTTTCAAATTCAAATTGAATGGTTTCCTGCAGAGGCATAGAGATGAACAGAAGTTGCACTCAGTCAATAAAAGCCGAGTGTTTAACAGTGCCTTTAGGAAGTCCAAAACAAGGGGAGCTGATGGTTCCAATCAGCCTTAAACTCTCCGAATCTCAGACTAGCCAAGGATGTCGTCTGGCTGCAGCCGAGACAGATTAAGATGTTAGCACTTCTTGCTGTACTTTGGGCTATCAATGGCTGCAAGTACACCAGATGTACCAACATAACCGCCAGGTCACTCCCTAATCCAGTTTTGTTGAAATGATCTAGGTTAGCAAAATCCTGTCTTTAGAGAGGCTAAGCTACCCTGATTATTTTGACAAAACTGAAGATGTAGTCTATCTTGTCTGCCAGCAGAACAGAATGCCAAATGATTTTCCTGTTAGCTACAGAATGTGTATAGATTTAG
This sequence comes from Leptosomus discolor, assembly GCF_034619465.1. NCBI lineage: Eukaryota > Metazoa > Chordata > Aves > Leptosomiformes > Leptosomidae > Leptosomus > Leptosomus discolor. Next base: position 91,394,666 of record NC_141391.1, on the reverse strand, counting down.
AAACCTCGTGGATTGTGATTGAAGCAAAGAATGTAGCCAAAGAACTGCAGAAGTTATTCGAAGATCATAAATATTTGAGATACAGATTTTACACTTTAGAGTGAACCTATAAATCAATTACACATCTGTCAAACTCATGTAGGAAGAATGGCAAAAATGAAAACAATACTTTTCTAATACCATAACATGAATGTGATTTAATGAGAAATTATATCACTGATTCACCAAAAGGACGCTATTTTTTAATATCCAACTTGGGTGAAACATGTCTGAATTAAAATCCATGGAAAGATGTGTGGACTTTAAAAGCCCTCACATTGATTTCCAGATAAAATGCATTCTAACTTCTAGACCTATTTAAATGTAAATTTTTTATTAGCAGCATATTCTATGATATTACTCACAACTGTTAAGTGTATCTGTGAACTTGTCAGTCTCAGATAATCAGCTGCAATATGATGTGTATTTATATAGAAATTTCAACTTAAGTATTGGTGTAATGGATACACAGTGTCCTATTGCCAGAGTAGCAGTGCTAGAATGTGTTTTATTCTTTATGCCACAACCTAGAACAGTGCGTTAAAAATCTTAATTTGCCAGCCTGTTATTCATCTGTTGTTCTGCATCAGCAATATATTCCTCAAGGCAAATGTAATAAGCTTAGTAATTGAAAGTTATTTCTACACTAATATTTTATAATATAATTCCCTTATCAAAGTGTCATTACAGATCAATTTCAGAGGGTATTTAAAAGATTAATTTAAAACCAAAGATTGCTACGAAGCCTCTCTCTCTCCTACTGCTAGTTTTTCTGCTCTCAAGCTTTAGGTTTTTACCTCCCTAAGGGAGCAGTTCCATGCGGTGGCTGAGTGGAATAATGGCTTGCAGCAGTGTTCCTGCTCTTTCCCCTTTCTCCTCCCACTCCTGGAAGGGAGATCAGGCCACTCCTTTCCACCTGCTGTGGCACTCATCTGATCCTTAGCTGAATGAGTTCAGTTCAGTAAACTGGCAGAAAACTACATGTTTTTTCTTGATGGGTTAGGGTTTTTGCTGATTCAGCCCAGCAGAATTCTGCCATATCACATAAGTGTTATAACTTGTCAGGTTGGAGGAACTGAGGAAAACAAAGGAAGGAGAGCACATTTCAAAGTATCTCATTTTCCGCTACCTTTCTTGTAATGACTGTTAATAAAAATGCTGCCAACTTAGTAAAAGGATTTGGCTCACCAAGAAGTCAGGTGAGTGTCAGAGCTGGCACAAGGAAAGCAGTGGCAGCAAGTGCATCTGTGGGAGTCGCCTCCTTTAGCTCCAATGAGCTACTGGATTGGCTCAGCCAGTCTTAAGGGACTGCACCCTTAAGCATGCCACACTGGCAGATGTTTGGAAGCCATAAGAACTCACTTTGGACAAAAAAAAAATAAATTATTATTGGCCAGCCCCCCGTGGTTTTAGATTGCTGGGATCCACAGCTCTTTACTGAGCCCAAAGATCAATTAATCTTTTTTAATGGGAAGGAGCTGAATGTCTTTAACTGGAAAAAGTTTACAGTGTTGCTTCCTTTCCCCTTATTTTGTTTCCCCCAAAACCTCCTTGCATTAGCTGAGGTGAATTAGCATATGGGTGCGAGAAAAAAAACGGGATGCGTGAAAGCCTCCTTAAATTGTCTGTCTGCCAGTGGAAATATGACAGTGAAGTGCATGGTCCAGTAACAGTAAATTTAAATTCAGGATTCCTACTTCTACATCCAAAATGCCACAGCCATGTGATGCAAAGTACTAATCTGATCAAAAAAAAAAAAAAAAAAAATTAAAAAATCCTTTTTGCAGGTTCAGGTTTAAGATGTTGAAGGGTCGATTTTGCATCATTACAGTTTAGAGCAGATTAGACATCACCTACTTTCAAGCAGCTGGCAGAAAGGTCTAAAACTGGTGTAATATCTTTTTTATATACTCTGGCTAATTCCATAAAAATGTCACCATCCGGGACAAACACATAGTGCCAGGTGAGCTGGTGGTGGGATACAGTAACACAATCAAATCACAGCCTTATAGCAGGCGCAAAAGCTCTGTAAATTCAGGTCAGCACCATGAGATGGGTACATACATCAACTATCTTTGGCTCAGGCAGCACCAGTCAGGCTCCCAGTATGATCCTCCCAAGGAATTCAGTGCCCATCAAGGAAGGAGGCAACAGTGCCTAGATTGTACAGTGTATAGGTAGAACATTGCTCATGGTGATACATTTCTCTTGAACGCCACTTATTTTCAAGTAAACACCCCAGTAAAATAGGGGAACTATGAATGTGGTCAGTCTAAAAACCAGACAGTGACAATGAGAAATGCATAAAACCCAGCAACAGACCTACCCTCCAAAACCTTGTTTTAATGGAGTATTTCTCTTATACAAAAGACATTTTGCTAATCATATCCTCATAACATATTCCACATTCAACTCTTTTTTTTTTTTTTTTTTTTCCAGAGGAATAGTTAACTTCTTTTGTGCTAACCACTAAATTCAGCCTCTGTTTTACGTCTGATCTTAAGATCAAATTTTATTTTTCAGCGCTTCCACTGGAAGCAATACTAGTTATTTAGAGGATACCAGGATCTAACTTCCCACTGGAAAAAAAGCTCTCTCTCAAGCTAACAATGCACGAAAGGACTGACAGCATAAAAACAAATGCTTGTTTGGTCTTGTTCTGAAACTGCAGTCTTGCCCTCTGGCCAAGAACCAAATGTGCTACCAGATGTACCAGATGAGTGATACAGAGACACCGAACAGCAATATGAAACAGTAAGCTGCCAAGACCGTGCTGTATCACCTTCATATCCAAGGCTTTTGTCTGAGTTAAAAAAAAAAAAAAAAAAATCAACAAAACCCCGTAAGAAACCAAAACAAAACCCACCAAAAAAAAAGTCACAAATAAGTAATCCTTTGTCTACAAGCATGTAAATCTATTCATGACTGTACCACAAGGAGTTTGATATAAATCATGTAACATTAGATCTTTTAGCAGAAACTGCACACATCCACTTTTTGCTAAAACTGTTTTCATGAATTTTCCATCAAAACATAGCTACCTGTCTGGGATGGATTTGGTTTTCTTTTCGATTTTAAATAGAGAGCGTTGTTGCCTTTAATTTATCTTGAATGCTATGGACAGGCAGAACTCAGACTTGAAAATAAAGACTGTTCAAATTGCTAAAAATCAACAAGAAAAACACTAATAAATATTTCTAGGACATTTTTGATGTTTTATCTGGAAAAGAGATGATCTACCCTGAGTAAAATGCCATGTACATTAGGACACGCTAAAAGTCAGAAAGAGAGAAATGAGTGCTTACATTCAATTATGAGAAAAGGTGGTACACTTACAGCTACAGTAACATAATTTCTAGCACTGTGTAGTAAATCAAGTTTTAGTTTCAGTATGGGGTGCCCATGTTGACATAGGTATCAAAGACAAAGCCTTTCTGTATAGGTTAGTTAAGAAAATTACATGTCAGAAAAATTACATGACAGTAGAATTGCATCTACATTTGAGACTTCGGTGAAAAATTAAATACCTGCAACCAACATTGATACATCAGAAAAAAATTATATTGTAGATCTGGTATAAAAGTTAATATCGCCCTTGTCTATGGCCCTGTGTAAGCAGCATCCTCCCATAAGAAGCAGAACGTTCCCACAACTGGAGTCCAAGGTTGAAACGGCAAGATCTGGGTATGATCAACTGTATCCCACAGATAACTTCCAAGTTACAAACATGTAAAAAAACCACAGTTAGATTCCACAGTCAGTCTAATAATATGTACCTCATGGGAGAAGTGCTAGTGAAGCAAATTAAAAGCTTAGGGACATGCATTTTCTAAAACTTGGCAAGATTTATCTCTGAAGTTAGTAAACACCCCCCCCCCCCCCAAAAAAAAAAAAAAAAAAGAAAAGAAAAAACAAACCACAAACTCACAAAAAACTAAGAAGGAAAAATACTAGAAAGGCAAAAAGAAACCCTCTAACATCCTAACATAGCAATATTGAGAAAACACTGATGAATGTAACAGGAAACAATCTAGAATGGCAAGGAAATATTCTAGACAAATAAATGAGTGTTTTCCCATTACCAGTGATACTTTTCAAATGGAAAAAATTGGTAGCATCTGATATTATTAAATTTGTTTTGGAATTCTAAGTTGTTGGGTTTTTTTCCTTAAACGATGATTAGTGAAATGTCATCGTTTTCTACTCCGGGGACGAAGTCACCTGTCTGCAAACTGTAAACATCCCTTCACTGGTGTGATGTAACAGTTCTCCACCACTGCAAAGGCAAAAAAGGGTCTGTGGAAAAAAAATGTATTTTGTAGGTAAAACCAGAGGTATAATAATCCAGATTTTGGACTACGTGCATTTGGAAAACAAAGTTTACTTGAGGCAGATAGCTCATCAGTGCTTTATATAGCTTTATATCAGAGTGCCTTTCATGCCGTTTGTAAAGAATATCCCTTCTGAGTCCAACTGTGAAGAAATAGAGAGAAATTACTATATGGCTCTGTACCTATGTAAGCTAATAGGGTAGGATTGACTTCATAGGGAAAAGAAATTGCTGAGATCCAGCCTAAAGTTATTTTGTTTCTAAGAAATCCAAAGCACTCAATGGTATTTGCTTAAAAAACATGCATATTTTTATTGAAAGAAAATGCAGTTTTCCAGGGGTGATTTAGACATCCCTTGGTAGCTGATACTGACGGAGCAGGTATAGAAGGTTCCTTGGAACTCCCTAGTTTGCCTAAATCTGTGCCAAGGTTCTTCCAGATCACATGAAAGATAAAATGTTTCTGGTTTGGCCTCTATGTGGCACACGGGAGTAACTCTTTCCTTCCTGTGGTTATTAAATACTCCTCTCTGTTGCACCAACTTTTAATTAGCCCAACTGAGAAAGTAAACGTGCTTATTTTGCGTTCAAGAGTAAAACCACATTTGGACAATCACTATTCCCCTATCCCTCCTCTGTAAACATCAAGGCCTGCAAGGATTATTTCCTTGCTTTGGAGTCCATGTGCCTCTCAGGGGAGACGGGTCTCAGAGAAGTGGACATCTAAGCCCAGGAGAAAAGATTTGCTGAAAGGAAACCAGAAATGTTTTAAACTGATGGAAGGGACAATGTGAGATCAGAGAGATGGGCCATGCATTGCAAAGCAGAGGAAGCGAATCGTTTTACAGGGGATCCACATAGATGCTGGAGAGGGAACCTGACAGGGGCCTTGCCTGCACCCCAACCTCAGAGCCACCCTAGTTCGGGCAGGAACAAATCTGCTTCTCCCTCCTCGCACAGCAGCACTAAGGTGGCAATGAGGTGCATGGGGCAGAGCTCCTTAGGACAGGCGTAGGCAAAAGCCCCTGGTATCATTAGAGGCGCCACCTTTTCCCCCTCCTGCGGGAATGTTATTCTTTGGACCAGCTCTGCAGTCCTTCCCCCCAACACACCTTTCCCCTCTCCTGCCTCGGGTCGCTTGGCTTCACATCGGGGAGGGCAGCGCGGTCGGTCGCCATTTTGCGACCAGGCTCCGCGGGGGTCTCGGGGGCGGGGGGGGGGGGGGGGGGGCGGCGGCACCTGCCCCGCACGGTCGCCAAACGAGAGGGCGGCGTGAGCTGCCGTCCTCATCCCGCCCTGCCCTGCTCCAAGAAGCCCGCCATAGTACAAAACGGGCTGGGGCCCAGGAAACAGCGGGAGAGAAGGGGCGCGGCGGGAGGAGGGGGCCCTTTCGCCGCTCATCGCGCCGCAAGATATAGGCAGGGGCGACCGGCTCGCCGGCTCCCTCTAGGTATCGCTGTCTCAGGAAAGGAGGAGGAGGAGGTTTGGGTGGTTTTTTTTTTTTTTTTTTTTTTCCCCTCCTCCCTCTCTCTTTTCCAGCCAGTAAAGAGTGTCTGACCCTTTGAACCGCTGGTACAGCGCCTGCGGCTGCACAAACACACACACACGCACACACACACATACACAGCCGCCGGCTATAAATAAGTTAAGAGCCGGGCAGAGAGCGAGCAGTGCGCGTCTCCCGGCGGGCCGAGGCGGTGGGGACTGCTGCCGTACCCGCTGGGCGCCGTACCCGCTGGGCGCCGTACCCGCTGGGCGCCATGTCGTGCGTGGAGCGCTGCCGGTGCTGCGCGGGCAGCCGGCGGCCCAGCAGCATCCTCTACAACATCCTCAGGAGCGAGGAGCGGGCGGCGGCGTCGCCGCCCGGGCCAGGGCCAGGGCCGGGGTCGAGGCGGGGGCAGGCGTCCCGCGGCTGCCCGTGCGGGTCGCGGCGGCGGGTAGCCCTGAGGAGCCCGCAGGTGGCATGCAAGGCAGCCTCGGCCGTCCTGGTGAAGACGCTGCGCTTCGTCCAGAACGTGCCCTGCTTCCAGGAGCTGCCCCTGGACGAGCAGCTCCTGCTGGTCCGCAGCTGCTGGGCGCCGCTGCTGGTGCTGGGGCTGGCGCAGGAGCGGGTGCACTTCGAGACGGTGGAGAGCGCGGAGCCCAGCATGCTGCAGAGGATCCTCACCACCCGCCGGCAGGGCGAGCACCCCCCGCCGCGGGGACCGGCGCCGGGCCGGCCGCACCACGGCCCCGGAGGCGGTGGCCCGCAGCTGCCCTCGGCCGGCGACATTCAGGCTATCAAGAGCTTCCTGGCCAAGTGCTGGAGCCTGGATATCAGCACCAAAGAGTACGCTTACCTCAAGGGGACAGTGCTTTTCAACCCGGGTGAGTGACCGGGCGGGGCGGCGGGGGTCTTTCTGAGGGGGAGCCGGGGGCGGGCGGGGAGCGGGATAACGGGGAAAACCCGCCTGTGTCCCCAGCGAAGCGGGGCAGACCCGGGGCTTTCCCTCAGGGGGAAAGAGGTGGTGGAGGACGGGGACGCGGAGGGAGGTTTCACCCCACGATCCTTTCCTCAGGGCTCCGGCCGGCGGGCAGGGAGCCGTTCGCGACCGCCCCGCCTGCCGTTGCCGGCTGGAGGGGGTCCGGCTGCGGCTGGGCCGGGGGTCCCGGGGGCTGGCGCCTTCCACAGAGGCTTTCCGCGAACAAAACGAACCCGGGGCAGTCGCTCAGAACGAGTTAGGAGCTAGCAGCGGTTCCCTGCCCGCTTCTGAGGGGGGGCGCCTGGCGGCGTCTCCCCAGAGGCAGGCGGCTGGAGCGGGGCGGGGGGGGGGGGGGGCTCCCGGTCCCCTCCAGCCGCGCCGCCGCGGGGCACCGACCGCCCGAGGGTGGGGGTCTAAGCGTGCCAGCCCCGGGGGGTTTGCACGGCGTGGAAAGAGAACACGACAAGGCTCAGGGCTTCCAGGAGCAAAGTGCTGATTCGGCTTTGTGTGTAGCACTTGGGGTGGGTTTATTTTTTTGTAGCTGTCGTCTCTCTTTGTCGAGACTTTCCTAGATGCAGCCCTACCAAGTGACCGCTTGCCATGTCGGTGACTTACCTGAAAGGTAACTGGCAGGCTGGGTGCGGCACTACCGTGCCGCGGGACATGGCTCTAACTGCGCTCCCACTGTCAAACTGTTAGACTGAAAAGGGGACGTTCTGCACTCTCTGTCCTTCGGTAACCGTGCCGTTGTTCACCAGGAAACTTTTTGTCATACGTTGCAGTTAATGCGTCTTGCCACTTGTAATCTGGAACTACTCAGAAACAGTTGTCAAAAGATGCCTTAAACGTGAATAATGGGTTTTGTAGAAGTGAACAAGTTAACAAGTTCTTTTTGTTGTCTTCCCCACTGTTTGCAGATTGCATTTATCACTTTAAAGGTGTTTTGGAGAGTGTTCTTCCATCAAAGTTTTTGTTTTATCAGCTAATTTAACACTTAAGTGAATGTTGGCAAACGTTGTATTGCAAGTTTGTGTGGCAAAGAAGAGTATTGAACGTCCAGAACACCCACAGGATAAGAGTTTGAACTGCCCTATAAAATTTTGCATGTTGATCCTGCATAGAGGAAGTCCAATTAATTTGTTTCATTCCTTGAGTGATAAATACAGTCTGTAAGCTGTTAGTAGTTGTTCTGTAAGAAGAATGTTGTTTTGTAGATGAAACCCATGTAAAAAAAAATCACTTATTTTTCTTTTCAGATCTGCCTGGACTGCAGTGTACACAGTACATTGAAGGACTGCAGAGGGAAGCACAAGCAGCTCTAAATGAACATGTCAGGCTCATTCACAGAGGTGATGAAGCCAGATTTGCCAAGCTGAATGTTGTGCTATCCTTGTTGAGATCTATCAATGCTAATGTGATTGCTGAACTGTTCTTTAGGCCCATCATTGGAGCAGTGAACATGGATGACATGCTTTTGGAAATGCTTTGTGCAAAACTATAGAGGCGTGTAAAATAATGAAAATAAATCCAATGCAAAGGAAGCCCTAGAGCAGAATAGTGTAAAGAACTGTAAATAAACTAACTTATTGTTTTTACATAGATAGTATTTTTGTATTCCATAATAAAATATTCTTCAAGTTCTGAAATTAATTTTTATTAATCACAATGGTTTTTGAATAAGATTACAGTCATCAAAACAAGCTTTAATGTTGTGGAGAATGTTCATATCCCAAGTCGGCTGGCCATTCTTTTACCATGTCTCTGAATAAAGACCACACTTACTATGTTGTGCTTTCAAGGTGAGTAATTCCTGCTTTTTCAAAATGAGCAGCAGTCTAGGTTTACATTTTAAACATAGTTGGCCTACTGTGGGGGGATTAGAATAGGGTACTGGAGTCAGTTCTGCTCATAGTTAAAATACTGACTATCAAAGGCTTATTGCAGTCAGAGAACTACTTCTATTGACCTTAACAGAGTTGAATTCTAGAAAGAATATGAAAATATCCACCTAAGGTTTTCTTCCATATAGGGAAAATGTGTTAGAAATATTTTGAGACTTAAAGTACATTGGCCAACTCTAGCATTTGCTGTAAATCATTCCATTCAACACGTGTTTGGGTTCCAGGTGAATAAAGTAACTCTATTCCCCAAAACAGCAAGCAAACAAAAACACCTTTAAAAATATCCAAACAGCAAATGCTGAGTAGGGTCAGGGGAACCACTGGTGTGCTCTCCACATTGTTCTTTGCTTTTCATCTAGGTCGTTGCTAGCTAGGGTTTCAAAAGCCAGGTTCTTCAGACTATCTGCTCCTATAGAAATACAAAATTATGCTGAAACCTGGTCTACCACTGGTACATCCATCCGAACTTGTCAGCTAGCATGAAGATGCCTTAATAAAGCATCGAGCTTGCACATTGTTATTTTTTTGTGTCTTGGACTTGATCCTTTCTCCCAAAGTTTTTATTGAAAAAAATCCTCTTTTAAAGGGCAAAATCAGTGATGTAAGGAGGATTTGTTTCATTGTTTTCTTTCTCTGTGCAGTTTTCTAGCCTTTCTCATGGAGAATATTGGTAAAAAATGGGAAGTGTGACAGTGTTCCTGAAGTAAAAGATATCAGTAACTCTATGTCTCATTCACATATGTATTAACCACTAGTAGTAAGAGGCGTTTTTTAAAACACAATAAAGTTGAGGCAGTCACTCTCCTTAATAGGAGGTGTGCAGGGGAGAGAGGAGAGTTTGAAGAGCTTTCTTTTGCTGCCACCTTGCGCAAAGGATAATCGCAGCTCCTACACTCAGGTAAGGAGCAGGGGGAACTCTTGTCTTGTACCTACCTGGATAAAACTTATAGAAAATAGAAGTGGCTGTAGAAGTAGCCAGACGTTCCTAGAGGGACAAGTTCATCCGTAAGTATTATCACTGAGATATGCATTGCCATGGCAATAAGAATCTCATCGTGGGCTAGGGTACAGTCTCTGAGCAAACAAAACAAAGCAAGAATCAAAACCCCTGTCCTGAAAAGCAATGGTGTGGCTTAAATGCACACTCTTCTGGTGCTCACATAACTCTGGGCAGGGTTGTGTGCCCTGAGGAGCTCCCCAAAAATCCCAAAGAACAAGAAGTATGTAAGTGAAGTGCTCTTCACTACCAGTCCAGACTTCAGGCCAGTTCAGACCGTAATACAGCAGGCTTATGTTAAATTGATGCTTTTATATGTACACAAACATGCATGTAAACATATATAGCAAATATAATGTAGGCATTTGGAGAATATTTACTGTGTGTGTATAAATGTTCTGTGAGTTTACAATAGCTTCTGAGCTTATCTCATATCTGTAACATAAATACATGTATATGTTTCCCTCTTTCTCTGTAAACAGCATATGAGCTTACAATAGTTAGCTTTCAAGGATGCCCGACAAAGAAATCTCTTCACAAAAGCACAAAGCACGACGAGAAAACATTTAAATAGTGATTACTGGCAGGCAATGAATCTTGGGTAAGGACTACAAATAATTTTGCAGCCTCAGATTAAAACAACCTCATTGCTACTGTGAATTTGTTAATACGCACGCTGGTGTTCAGGCTCTTCTGCTGAGTGGCAGAAGAGACTTTGTTGGCAGTACGCATAACAGTGGATTGTAATAGCTGAACCTTGGTCGCAGGCAAGGACTTTTAGCTCAACAGTCACCTTGAGACAGTTTGGATCTGTTGTGCCACTAAATACAAAAGTATTCGTGACTCGGGTGGACCTGCTTACATCTCCAGGTTTAATACCTGGACAAATTCTGTATTCTCAATTTTCTGAAGCTGTTATAGAAATACTGCTTCTGTGCGCAATGAACCCACCTTGAACTCACTGTAACCTATCATATTGCTCTTGGACTAGCAACACCGTTAGTCATTTAGCTGCTGTCTATTCAAATGGCGGCACCTGGGAACAGTAAGTAGGAAACCTGAATGGAAAAAACAATTTCTGAAGGCTTTCTGCAGAGAACTAGCAAAAAAAGTGTCTTTTCACAGGTCAGAGGAACAGGAATGACAAAGCAAGAAATTAAAAAAAGACTTGTACGAGGAACCAAGCTGAAGACTTGGAGATCCACGCAGGAATGGGAGAGAAGTGACTAGAATGGTTCTGGAACAGAGTGGGGAAGGGTCTGATTTTAGGGTGGGGACAATGTGCCAAGAGCTGACTGGAAGCAGGTGGAGAGAGATTGTAACTCACAAGGCAAGCCAGAGCTTGAGCAAAAGTATACCTGTAGGAGGGCTCTGTGTCAAGTCCAGAAATCACTGCAGAGCAGGAAAGATCCTACCCCAGAAGCTGACACAGAGGAGGACACAGGCATCCTCACCAACCTGCTGGGGCTGGCTGGCTGGTTCACTCCTCCACTGGTGCCTCTGCTGCAGGGGCCATAGTGGCAGCTGTGCAGGTGTGAAGAGCGAGCTACTCAGTCTTTGTCGGTGAACATGGTGCTTGCAGAAGTAAGCAAAACTGTGTTGCCCCAGACCTTTGACCGTGGGTGCTCTATAGCACAGATTTCCACTGGGTTAGGAGAAGTACTGGGCTAGATCCTTTTCTGCTCTAACCCTGTCAAGTGCAGGGTGTGTGAACTCTGAGTTGGATAACCGCCATGGCCACTGCTGTGACACAAGAGGTGATGTCTCTGGATAACCCTGGCAGCAGGGGTAGGACAACCTGCTCAAGGCCTCAGGCAGGCAGGGGGGGAAGAGGAGGTTGGGCATAGGAGAAGGATGCTTCCATGGTTATGTAGCCTTAAGCAGAAGGAGTAGGGGTCAAGACCTTCCTGCAGCTTCTGGTGCCTGAAGGAGTAGTGGATGAGACCTCTGCTTGTCAGCTATCTGGGACTCCTGCGGAGGTAAAAGCCTGCCTCCAGCCTCATCTTCTGCTGAGCAGTGCTGCACTGTGCTGTGAGCTCTGTGCTGTTAGATGCAGCATAACATTTCTGCTCATGCTCTTAAATGTACTGGTCAAGACTACTTTCCAGTTCAGATATTAACATGACATCCGAGGATTTTTAAACATTTTCTCTGTTTGCTCTCTATCCCTGGCATTCTGAGCATGAATTTTCTCATGAGCACATTTTTTTTTTTTTTTTGCCCTTCAGGATGTTAGAGACGTTTAAACTAAGAGCAGCCTCTCAAGCAATTTAATCCTACAATCCCCACAGTGACTGTCTAGATAGATAGAAGCAGAGCTGTACAAAAAGCCGTTCCCACCCACCTCAGCGTAGATCCCCACTGCTTGTGGTCAGGACTGCGACACCAGCAGTCCAGACGTCGGCTGCTAATCTCAAAGCGCCATTCAGCTGCGGTTACTGCTGCGTGATATCCTTTTCTCTGAAGAGATCTGAGAAAGGATAATTTAGAATCAAACTTGCATTTCCAGTTAATATGGTTATGAGTGTTTCTTTTAGATAAGAAAAAGCATGGCATTTATTTACGATCTTCCTTTTCCAAGTTTAATATATAACCTTTGTTTGGGAGGTTATTAACTAATAGTTTATTTTAAACTTGGCAGCAGTTTGCTGTTGTGGATAGACTATGAATGCTGTTAATGCCTAATGAACAGTAACTTTGCTCCCAAAGGTGTGGTTCTGCAACTTAAATTTTCTTGTTTTGAAGTGACCTTATATACTGGATGGAATTTATTATACTGTCAGTCATTTTCATTTCTCTTCAAAGACAGAACTTATTCCTCTAGTGGACCTTCTGGGCATTGCAATCTATGGCAAAATAAAAATTAAAAAAAAAAAAAAAAAAAAAAAAAATAATAAAATGTCAGAAAACCAGTTGGTGATCTGTTTTTCCTTCATCAAAAAAAGTCCTGAACGATGTAAGCAAATATTTCATCAAGACATTTTGAAATTTTGACATGCAGCTTGAGATCTGCACACACATCTTGCCTTAGCACTCTTAATATTAATTTTGAATTATGGAAGTCTAGTATTTTAATTCTGAAATGTACACAAGTGAGATTTCAATAGCTGAAACAACTAGAGACTAGCAGAGGAACTTTAACAAAAATGTTCTTAAATTGACAAGCACTGTGAGGTCACAGGTCTATAACTTGTTAGCTGGCACTGTATGCAAATCCACAAATCATTTTGTTGTTGATCCAAATCAATAGTCATTTCACTGCTTATATCAGCAATGAAATTGGCCCAGCTTCTTTTAGATATTCACACCATACCTAGATCTAGGTAAATAACCACACAAGTGTTTATACGAGCACTCATGACATACAGACACCTTTTCTTCTGTGTACTCTTACGTTATTTACTTATTTTACATAAGGAAAATTGCACTAGATTCATGTTCAGAAAAAAACCCTTGTACTTTAATTTTATATAACCACTCACTATTTTGTCACATAGGATGAATTACACCTTCCTTAAACTGAGCTGTCTGAAAATTTGACATCCAGTCTAGTTGGAGCATCTAGGCCCTGTCTGGAGTGGACGGAGAGGCACAAAGGCCTCCAGATGGCGTTTGATCCCAGCATACCTATTTTAGGGTGGAATCATTGATTTGTACTTTGTAGAATAAGCCTAAACTCAGATTATACACTGAACCGTCAATCACTACACTTCAGCAAAGTGAAACTTGGAGCCTTTGGAGTCATCCTTACTTCTGGCAAAGCATTAGCTGTCTTCTCTCAGCTGAGACCGTAGTCCAGCTTCTCACATATATACATGCGCATACACAGCATAATATAGCAGGAAAATTCATATCTTCTTTCTCTAATGAGGCTAGGTTAAGAGAAATAACAAAGAAGTCAGTAAAGCCTGCAAAAGTAAAAGAGACATATTTAGAAAGGAAACTTCTATACATGTAGCAATGTTCATGCTAGGAGCTAACAGGCCTGCTGCTCCAGGGTTTAAGTGCATGACTAAGATCTGCCATCTTTAAATAAGAATTAGCTAAAGAAAGTGAATCCATTTCTCAAGGAAAGAGAGAATTCAGTTTATTTTGTCTCAGTTTTTCTTATGTTTGAAATTGAAATGAGCAGTTAGGACTGAGTGACCAAATGGCCAAAATGATCAATACTGGAATGAGGATGGGTTTTTTTCTTCCTTTCCTTTTTTTTTTTTTTTTTCCAATTTATTTTTTCTTTTCCTGTCTTTTCTTTACCAGGTCAGGAAGTCATGGGAACAGATATGACTCTGTATTCTAAAGGCTGCAATTTAGCAGGCAGCAGCCATCCAGTGTGCTACTTCTTTCTTAAGGACTCTGGTGTCCTGATGAACCAGAGCTAGAAGTGATCTTTAGGGAGGATTTCTGGGAAGCTGAGAAGCAGTGTTGTATTTCTAATGTCTAGAAAAATTAGGTGGAAACCCTGCTTCTCAATTAATTGACTCTCAAATAAGATAGAGAGAGCAAAATCCTGTTGCAGGTGGCATCCGAGCTGATCTGAGCTGGGAATATCAGCTGTTCCCAAACAATATGAAATGACTGAGGAAACATTTATGACCTGTAATGTATAAGTTATTTCTATCTAATTTTCAGACAAGCTAAACTGCGTGGAATTGAGGGATGTAAGAATGATGGCTGAGTGGGCTCTGATAAAGAAGTCTCAAAGCTCAAGAAATTACCACTTTTAAACTGATTTGCAACAGATCCTTTCTATCACTTCTGTGATATTTGAGTTGTGAATAGAAAACTTGCACTGACATTTGCTGTGGACAAATCATTGCAGCCCAGTTAACATGCAGTAACTCTTGAAATTAAGGTTAGTGGATCATACAGCTGAACTTTAAGACACTTAACAGGAATCAGTTGGAACTAGTTATTCTATCCAGAAACTCTGCTCAGAAATGGCTCAGACGTTAAAAGTTCAGCTCAATTAGAAGAACTGTGCCCTCCTCTGCCTGAATGCACACCCTAGCTACAGCCCAGCTCTGGGGTGAAACCACAGTGCGTGTGCCAGCAGTTTCCTGTCTTGGTTCTCTTCCTCCCTACCTCACAGTGCTTTGGTTTTTGCAGGAAGGGCATCAGATATGTGGGCTGAAAGTAAGTTGTGACTCCTTCCAGTTAGGTTGTTGAGCTGGACAACCAGGAAACTAGTCCCTGGGGACACACTGCAGCCTGCTCTGCTTACTCAAGACGCATTGTGGAAGGGGCAGATGACTGCTTTTCTCAGTATTGAGCAATATGTGTTTCTGTTACCCGTATCTTTCACCTTTCGTCACTTCCTTGCATGGTGGGACAAACATTTGAAAGTATTTGCTACCTTATTTATGAGGCAGACCTGGAGCCTTTGTAAGCGTAAAGCAGTTACTGATAGCACAAAGTGGGCATTGCTTACTTAGTTTTGCCTGCCTCCCAAAGAATCCAGTACGTTTGGACTTGCGATGCTCTCAATGTTTCCTTAATATAAACCATAGAAGGGTAATTCAACAAAGAAACCCTTCTTCCCTCAGTTATTTTATTACAGAACACTAAAGGTTACAAGAAAAAATATGAAGAGAAGCAGTAAAGCTGAAACATGTCTTAAATTATAGTCGGTGTGTAACCTGTTCTAATCATATGGCTGGAAGGGATTTCAGGTGATCATCTAATCCATCCTCCTGTCCTGACAGGATGAATTATATGCCATGTCATACCTGACAAGAGCTTGTCTAACCTGTCTTTAAAAGTTTCAGTGACGGGGTCTCTAAGACACCCCCATTCCTGTGTCACTAGCCTCAAAATTTAAAAGTTGTCCTGGCATATAAGCTGACCCTTCTGTATTGTAACATAAACCCCTGTTTTCTTAATTTATTCACCAACCACACAATTAAAGTTTGTGGCAGAAGAACCTTACGTATTTGAAGGCTATTAATCTTAAATTCTGTGGAATGCTACTTGCCTGGATTCTTTCAACCACCCGTGTTTCCTAGACCTCTTACCTCCTCTGGACATCCATTTGATCAATGTCTTTCCTGAACTGTAACTGTAACATTTCTGTTGGAATGGAAAAAAAACCAAAAACAAAACCAAAAACTAAAGCAACTAAGAATTATAATCCTCTAAAATCCATTTACACTATTTTGTCATATTTTTTTAAACAACACAGTGAATTTTTTACAGAAGTATTTTATACGTGTTTCTTTTCACTTTCTGACAGTCAATAACCAGGTTTAAAACATATTTTCCAGCTGCAGTTCTAAACATTCTGGATAGATATAAATTGCATTTTGGTAAATCAGAACACTTTTCTAACCTCATGGTTGTAGTATTTTATGGTAAATGCAGATATATTTGAAACACCTCTTGGATTTTCTTTTTTCAAGGTGGTCTTGACATTGTGAAATTGTAAAACTAGACTGGTCAAAACACTTAGAAATATCCTAGAAAGACTGTTCTTAAACTGTCAGTGTGGGTGGGTAAACTCGGTGGATGGGTAATTTTCAGTGCCTAATTGCCTTGAGTCTATGAAATGCAGTGCGTTACATCAGTTCATTACAATATCAGCATGTGCCATTGTCTCAATGACCATTATTATGTTTTCCTGAGAGAAACAGGTTCCACTTAACAGTGGATTTTAATTTACTTCTTTAAACTGTCTTTAACAATAGAAGGGAAAGAAAAGGAGAAAATGAACCAAATGCTTGTGTAGTGTAGCGGTTCTGCTGGAATTAGTATGCAGAGAATATGAAAGGAAAACAGCTAATCTCATTTGCAAGAAGCCCAAAGAAGAATGCTTTACGTCAAAAGTTAAACACTATCATTACTGCAGACCTTTTACTTCACAAATAACACAGGATTTTATACACCAGAAATTTTGCTACAGAAGAGGAAAAATGAAATAAAATAAAAAGAAAGCAAAAAGATTAAAGGAGCATATGATGGCTGCTATAGAGCCTGGCAAAATCTGCAACACAGCAGGTCTCTGTGTCTGCTGTGCCATGCTCTGTCAAAAGCAGCTCCCAAATGTGGTGAAGGAAACGTTAACATTTCTAATCTTGGAAACATTCAATGGTGCCATCTCAGCTTCATCAAAAGCCTGTAATAAAAAGCATCCAGAATGCTTTCTCTCATGAGAGCTCAGTGAAACACAGATGTTGCTGCTTCATATTTTCCCAGAGACCTTCACCAACTCCTTTCACAGAGAATCTGGGCTTCCCATAGCCCCATCACTGCCTCTAACAGCAGCCTGCCATTTCCATCAACATTTGCTCTGCAGAATTGCTGACATCGTGCAACACTGTGCTTTTCTGTACATTAAACTGGTTAAAACTAAGGCAGTAGTAACATATCATTGCTGTTGCTGGGGAAGAAAGCAGATACTGTTCATATGCATTCTAAGAAATGAGAAGAAAAAAACGCAGATGAAGCCTCTTTCAGAACTCCTTACAGAAATGTAAAAAAAATCACAGTCCCAAAGGCAAGGGAATTACACTAATCAATATTCACCTTATGCCTGTGAAAAGGCTATTGGGATCCATGCTGACATTATCAAAAGCTTTCTTTCTTACTAGTGTACTTTTCAATAACAGGCTTATTTTCCCTCTCTCTTGAGACTGGAATAGCCAATTAAGGTTTTTAAACATCTATGGATTTTTCCAGTAATCTGTACAGTGAATATTAATCATCTTCTATATCTTACAGTGCTGCTTCATGAAAGTCAGCATTTTTAGCTGTTATGTTCTGTGGCATTCTTCAGTTTGCCTTGAAATCTGATTATTTTTTAATTTCTATTTAAGTATTATTTTTTTTCTTATTTTAAATAATTTTATCCCCCAAAGTATTTTGCATATGAATATTGGTATAACACAATGATTCGTGCTGAACACCACTTTCCAATACTATCATATGCACATGCAATCACACAAATTTTATGTGTCTAAGCAAGTCCTCATTAATGTGCATCATTTTTCATTTAGAAAACCAATCACTGCTTACACACAGTTTTGAAAGTTAGACATACAGGACAGTCTTTGTACCTTGAAAAACCTTCTTCCATTTGTAACTCAGCTTAGTTTGACCTTTCATAACTTAACACTTAAATGGCGGGATATATTAAGATGTATTGTTGTATTTGAGTAGTTTTAATGGGGAAATTAAAATCTGCACATTATGATTGCCAGCACTGATTGAGGATTTCATGGCTATCGTGCTGACCGGTGGACTCTTGGGGCAGACATTGCTTCTGACAAGTGAAATAAATCTGCACTGCCAAATGAAAGAACTGCATTCAGGAAGCTAAGCAGCAGACCTGCTCAGACTTGTTGAAAACTGGTGGTTTTTCTGTTAGAGGAATTTAGAATTGGAAATTCCAAATATGTCACAATAAAGTATATTATGCCAGATCTGACAGCTCGAGGCAGGCAAGGCTGATGCCACCGTGTCCCCAGGTCCAACTGGTAGTGAGGCTGAAAATGTATTCCCAGCAGGGGCCGGCACACAGGGCACATGCATGCGCGACACATATACATATAAAGGCAGACAGTTGGCTGTGCAGGTCACAGATGGACACTCAGGGCATACACAAAACAAAGGCAGCACTGACAGCCTTATCCTGCTGCCCTCTCTCTCTGGGCAGGACAGAGGACTGTTAGTGGGAATAAATACATATGCACACTCAATCCATCTAGCAGCTCAGCTTACTCAGTCTCCCCTGTTGCCGCACCTGGATGTATGAGGTTGCAAGGCTGCAGCCCCACTCCAATTGCTGGCACCAGAGATCCCATGCAGACAGACAGACAGACACACATACACACACACAGAGTAAAGAGCCTCTTGTCTGGAAAGCAGTTGAAAGAACTACTGGAGAGAGTCCAGTGGAGGGCTGCTAAGATGCTGAGGGGACTGAAGCATCTCTCCTGTGAGGAAAGGCTGAGAGACCTGGGGCTCTTAAGGCTGGAGAAGACTGAGAGGGGACCTTATCAACGCTTATATAAAATATCTAAAGGGTGGGTGTCAAGAGGATGGGGCCAGGCTCTTCTCAGTGGTGCCCAGCAACAGGACCAGGGGCATCAGCCACAAACCGGAGCACAGGAAGTTCCGCCTCAGCATGAGAAAAAACTTCCTTACATTAAGGGTGAGAGAGCACTGGAACAGGCTGCCCAGGGAGGCTGTGGAGTCTCCTTTGGAATTATTCAAAACTTGCCTGGACACAGTCCTGTGCAACCTGCTCTGGGTGAACCTGCTGAGGAGGGTTGGACTGGATGATCTCCAGAGGTCCTTTCCAACCCCTACCATTCTGTGATTCTGTGATTCTGTGATTCTGTGGACTTTAATAAATACAGGCAGACTGTGATTTTTAGCTGCAGGCAGGGCCAGACAACTGCACTGACCAGCCCTTGCTTATGTGCAAATGGACCCATTTACTTCCTTATCCCTCCTTTTGTTGCTCCCCAAATCCCCTTGCATCCCATAATGTGTCCCACCACTACACAGCAATCACCCTTGGTCTAAAAGGTGATCCACAGAGCTGCTCCCAATGGCTCATTGTTGCATGTTTCACACCTGGACACTGGGGCTGAGGCTGTGCTGGGGAAGGATGGTAGAGGTCTGCACAGGGTGCCCTTCCCTTTGAGTCTTCAATTTTGGTTCCCCCTGTCTGTCGTGGTGCCCCTGTGCTCCTCAGGGCTTTGATGGGCTGATGGCTCCTGAGATGGGCCTGCTAGTGGCTGGGCAGAGTAGTATTTGGGCTTCCCCCCTCCATTGTCTCTCTAAGCCCCTTTGTAGATGTGCAGATGAGCTTTTATTAGATAACCTAACACATTCATCTTGTCTTGTAACTACAGTGACCAAAAATTCAGTAAGACTGAAAAAATAGCTCAGCTGCAAGAGAATAAAAGAGATAGCCTGTCCTAACCACCTATCTTCTGAGACAAATTTGATATACTGTGTGCTTTTGTTTTAGTGATATACAGCAGCTATGGCCATTCTATTACAGATATGATTTGCATGTTAGGGTGCTTTACTGCCTGTCTTTCAAAATGCACTCCCATCACTACAGAAAATATTTTTTTTCTATATTTCTTTGAAAGAGTACAGGATGACAACATCTCTTGAATAAATTTTGGTAGATCATAGATAATTTCATCACCAAAATTACATCAGTTATCATCCTGTCTACATTTGTTAGTTTTGGGGGCGAGTTACTGAGGAGATGTGATGATGGTGTGTCAATGCATGCAAAGGCAGCTTTTGATTCCTAAGCACTTTATAAAAGTAATGTTCCTCCATGTAACTTCACAGTGTTATTCTTACCTCCTCCATTATACTTATCCAACCCATTTTACCTGCAAACAATGTGAAGCAGAAAAAATTCGATGAACTACTGTGTAATTTCAAGGCAATGTCAGTAGGTCAGCAAATTCAGGCTAAGATGAGACCCTTAGTTAGTATACATTCATGCAACTCCACTGATTTTTCTACAGGCAGGAGAAGTAACTTGAACAGAACTTGGCCCATGCCATGACCGACATTTCGCACAGCCATGGTTCCACATCGCCCACCCCATCCCCAGCAGTATTTCAGCATAGCTTCTGAGCACCGAACTCACTTTCCAGCTTCCATCCACAGTTGTGCTGTGAGAGAACTCAGTAAACTCCTTCACATTTGAAGAGCTTACCAGAGTTTCCTAAATGGCAAATGTGTTAAAGTGGATCTGAGAGACACCTATCCCGGATTGCAAAGTAGTGTTAAAACCAATGGGTAAGGCATGCTGTCAAGCACCTGAAAAATGTTCTTTTCTGTTTTGCCCCAGAGCAGTCCATATTAGTTCTCGTTCAGCGTTGTGTCTAGTGGGTGTGCAAATGCTTCACAGAATAGTAAGCTGTAAGTCATATTATATTTACCTACACAACATGCTGAAAGTATTCCCAGCTGTGGTGCAGCTTGAACTTGTAATTAAGGTCCTCTAGCACAACTGAATTTGTAGTTTGAAAAATAAACCTTGACTTGAACTGCAGGACATGGCATAATTTGAAGAGACTATAGAGATAATACTAACAGTGCTAAAGGTAAGACTTTCTCAATGGATATGTATAAAAGTGAGCTTTTGCAGTCCCTAGTACCCAGGACAAAACCCCCTTTCTTCTAATACAAATACCCTCAACTAATTGTCTGCAAAATGCAGTCATAGCTGTTTTATATTGACGGCAGTTCTAATTTGCTCCTTTTGAAAATGAAATGGGCAAAAGGAAACAGAATATAATGAAATTGCTTGAGCTGCAATATAGACATGATATCAAGACTAGTACTGGAGAACATATAACATGATTTTCAACTGATACAGAACTTGATCTTATCTCTTATCTTCAAAGGAAATACCTCTAGCAAGCTGGCATCTGCTACCATGGTGAAAGGCAGGGATGTAAGGAGCAGACCTGAGGGAAGCATACTGCCTAGTGAGTTACCAACACCTACACATTGCAGCATTTAGATTTTTTTGGAAGCTTCTCACCCAGATACTATCCAGCCCCATCTGTGCTCAGCTTGAGAGCTCTGCTGTAGCCAGAGCTCAAAGCTGCAGGCCAAATTGGAGATGCATGAACTGATCAAAATTTCCTCTAATCCTACCTCAAGAATAAGTGACTGAAATGAATTCCATCAGCTCTATACATCTGCAGTAGTGCCCCTGGCACATTCAACCTGATTGGCTTATTGCCATAATGGTTTCAGAAATACACTGCACTATAAATGCATGAGTTCTTCACGGTAGCGCATTACAATCAAAATTCCTACACATCTACACCTATTATTTAAATCGCTCACTGCAACTCTGTTAAACATGGCACTTTATTACAATGGATGCTTAGCAAGAAAATCAAATAGAAGAGGACAAAGGGATAAAATCATAAGAAAATGGGAGCACATAATCAAAGAAAAAAATATATAACACTTTGGGATCTCCACTTTTATCCTCACAATATTAAATCATTCTCTTCTAGTCAGTAGGGGAGAATCTGAATGACTAAGAAGGCTAAATGCAAGTTTGCAATGCTGAAATAGACACTAACAGGTGAAAGAAATCATGACTATTTCAAAATCATGATTGAGCCTTCCAGAAACTCAGCATATCAAGAATTTCATTCCAAGTGACTAAAAATGTCCTAAAAGAATTCTGAATAAGTTTAATATATTTTCTTATTCATAACTTGGAGCACTACATAAATCATACCCTCCCTCTAGAGAGGGAGAATAGATTCAAAAATACTATGTATATCTACTGTATTTTTCAGGGCTACACAGCATAGAGTCTCTAGGGGGCCCATTCAGCAATCCAGCTGCATGAAGTCTTCTGCATCTGTATGTAGCTCAGTCCTGTGGCTCAGCTGACACACCACCATCACATGTCCTTATTTTTTTTCCTAGTATATGGGCCCTATTTGCTACCTTTCTTAAGATGAAGCTTCTCAGTCAGAAGAGCTAAATCCTCCAATAATGTACAATTCTAACAATATGAAAATTTCAAGAATTATGTGCATTTGACAGTGATTTTATTTGAAATCTATGATTTTTTTAATAGTCAAACATCCTTCTCAATATCTCTGAAACAAGAGATCCATTTTTGTTTTCAAATTGCTTGTCTATTTTTGTCTCTATCTTTTAACTTTGATGAGCACTGATATGAAATAGCAAGAAGTAGGTTTGATTGAGAGACAGCATTCTTCTCCTCCCTCCTCAATGAGCTCTGTTGCAGATTGTGTAAAAAAAATCCTGTGTTTCATTCCAATTGAAAAGAAAGACAATTTTGAAATTCTCTGTGAAACAGAATTTCTGTATTTTATACAGCTTTATCATTAGACTTCTTTTTCACTAATGCTTGGACACATTTGGAAAGTGTTTCCAATTGGATATTCTTTCCTGGCTAATGATTCTCCTATTAGCCAATATATTACCTTACCTTGGCCTCTCTCAGGCACTCTGATCACAGAAAAGACACCTTGAAGTCCCACAGCAAGAGGAATTATTTAGTTTAAAACCCGTGATGATAAGGTTTCCAATGGCACATTAGTACTTGAATAATAATAACCATCTTTATACTGTCTCTTCATAGTCCATCTGATTGTGCTATTTTCCATTTAATTATCCAGTTGATTTATAAAAATAACTTGTTAGTGAAATCTGAATTCTCTAAATATGTAATTTCAGTGCTCTGCTTATACCTACTAGCAGAGAACTGCATGGCTGTGTAATAACCTGCTGTATGCCTTTTCCTTTGCTACACTCACCTCCCTCTTTTAGGAATCAATCCATGTTCTCAGATATATAATAGCAACATATAACTTGCTTGATATCTTTTTCACTATTACATTTCCATGCCATTTTCATTACTGACTATTCTTGAAGACTCAAGGGCCAGAAACACTTTGTGCCTGTATTCTAATTCTTAGGCTGAAATGACTAAAGCTCATGATTTTGTATATTTAGAGAAACATTTTGTTCCTATCTGAATATCGAGTGCAAACAGTAGAATGTGTCAGACTCTATCGATATCTCAACCCTTTCCAACTCTTTCTCTATAGGCAATCTGTATGGTATTGTTTGTCATAGCTTAAAAATGCAGACATTTATGTCTCAATAATGTTCAGGTAGTCAACTTGAGAACTGGAATACTTCTCAGTTTTAGTATAAGTCTCTCTCCAGGAGCTCAAGTTATACTGAAAAAAAAAAAAAAAAAAAAAAGTAAGTTGATCTGTTGTCTATGTATTCAGTAAGATCTTTGCTATATTCATTTCCACCCAGCCCCACTCCCCATTTGTAAAGCATTCGTGGGTGGATCAAATACTTGACATCTGAATTGTTTAAACTTTGCCATGAAAAAAAAGTGCTATTATTAGTTGAACAAATATACTTTGTGACTTGGCAATAAAACAGGGTTATAACTGAGATCCATGAATTGCTAAACATCATTTGAATTATGCATGCAAACTTTATGGAAAAGCCTATCAACTGATCATTTCCTTTTTGTCATTTGATGCATATTAATTTTGCGCTCTACTGCTTCAGCTGCTATTTCATTAGAATGTTTACTGCTGTTTAAGGTATATTACTTCACAACGAAATAAAAGTTGTTACATGCCCATATTCTTTTCCCCTTCAGCATTGTAACCTGTGTAAAATTTATTTCCTTCAAAATTAAATACAAGAAAATAATGACTCCAGTGTCGTAAGTTTTGTGATTATGCAGGTATATTGTTTTATTTTCTTCCAAGTTTTTTAAAATTAATTTAAAAATCAACAATGGAAAAAAATCCAAGACCTCCTTCTTAGGTTACGTTTTGAATTTTTTTTTTTTTTAAAGATGGGAGGTAATGGGAAAGTTGGGAACCAACAGAATTGACTTGAGCCAGGCAACACATAGACAGATGACATAAATATTTCATTCAGAGCTCCTGGATTTTTAGGCCTAAATGAGAATTAAGTTAAGTATGTGGAATTCATATATATAGACATGCCCTACCCAAATAAAATCTGCCCCCAATCCATCCTCAGACTAGTTTAAAATATCTGCAGTTTTTGAAGTGATATTTCAAGAACCAAGTAATTTTGCTTTGCACCTGAAAATATTTTCTCTTAATATGGTGCTGGTGTGCAGTCCTGTATTCAAAAAAAGACAAAAAAAAGGATATCTAAGTGTCCCTGTGCCTTCGCACTGTGTAAGAGTGGTCAATATTAGCAGAACCATTTGGAATGGGAGTGTACTTTTGAAGTGAATTTTCCAGTCATTCCCATTTACCATGCCTTGGCTCACACTGTGGACAGGTCTTGAAGAGCAGGAATTGGATTCCCTTCAGAGGAAACTAAGCCGGGATGTGAGCTTCAGCTGCTTGCAGGCATCCAGTATGTGGGACTAGGCTAGAGTCAGTTCAAAGTAAAGTATCTTGAAGACGTGTAGTGTGAATAGTAGGTCTTCAGTGCCGTGTTTCACTCTGCAAGTCCTCCTGTGCTGCTCTACTTCTAGCATAGGCTTGGTCTTTGACCCTGCTGTGTCTTAGCTTCTACCACAAGCAGGTTTTGCTGCAGTCCTGGAGCCTTCGTTCTGTCCTTACACAATCTTGTCAGCCATCCCAAACAATAATCCTTGAGAGCTGGTGGAGAAAAACAAACCAACCCAAACCTGCTGATTTGGAAACCTTGGAAACATTCAAGGTCAGGCTGGACAGGGCTCTGAGCAACCTAATCCAGCTAAAGATGTCCCTGTTCACTGCAGAGGGATTGGACTAGATGGCCTTTAAAGGTGCCTTCCAGCCCAAACTATTCTATGATTCTATGATATTTGTTAGGTTAATACTTTACTAAATCTGTTTTGGAAAAGCCAGCGTTACACGTACTCATTGGTGATAGAAATTATTTCTCTCTCTCAGCTCTGATTTTGATAATATACCAAGGAAAAGCAGAATGAAAGATCCTTTGATCTTACGCACTTTTTGTGAGAAAGGATGACACTTTTCGCTCCTCTGTTTTCCTATTGCCCTCTCAGAGTGTGTGCACTGAACAGTCCCTGTGGTTGATGCCTTCAATAATCACAACACTATAGTCCATCTGGCTTTATAAACAGGCTAGGTCAAAGCACTTGTAAATTTGCTGCTTCAAATTTGTAGGTATGATCTCCTCTATTTTGTTACCTCCTTAGCCTGATGGATGGAAGCTGATGCTTCTAATTAACAAACCTACATGTCCACAGGAAAATGCAATTACAAAGTCTGCATAACAAGATGACATCTACATTTGCATGATTGCCATAAGAAATTAAAAGAAATAACTATTGGCTACAGAAAATACATGAATAATGTGTGTAACCTGGAAAGCTGAGATGTCTTGGGGAAAGAAGGGAAGGGAATGCAGGTTTTCGTAATTGAGTACTGCCAGTTCTGGGGGCTACAGGGCAGGTGCATATGTGAACAAGGTCAGTGGTCACCTGCAGGTCACCCCACATTGTCCAGAGTGGCTGGGTCACAGTGGTTCCCTCCCCAGGATGTCCACTGAAGGTCACACAGGCTCCCAGACCACTGGAAAGTGGCTTTTGTATGGCACACTGAGGTTCAAGTTCCTAGGAGAAGTAAAAAAAACCCAACAAATCCTTTTGAAAACTGTTTTGTTTTGATAGTTATGCATAAAATTAGCAGTTCCCTGTATTGCATATACTTGTTTTAAAATATTAGGCATATTCTTGTAAGTCAAAGAAGGTATGATGCTGCCACCAAAAGATACAGAAGAAATGAGGAGCATCTTGTTGAACACAGTCACTACCCTCAGAGGAAATTTGTAATGTTTTACTGTCAGGGTTTAAACCAATAAGAAGATGGCTTCTCCTCAAGCAGTGTAATTTGTCACAAGGGTGTTTAACTTTTTATTTTGTTTTCTCATGCAGTATTTCATGACTGCTGTTTCCCTTACTTCAGTGGAACACTAAATTTCATGGAAGTGTGCCTTTTCCTTTCCAGTTGAAATATTAGGCAATATGCATTGCAGCCTGTTTCAGGAAAATAAGCAAAGCGAAGAGCTCAGATTTTTTTTTAATATAATACTTTCCATTTTTGAGATAAAACTTGTATTTTTAATTTGTAAATTAATAAGGTGTCTGAATTTTCTGTTGTGAGAAAAAAATCTTCTTGAAATGTTGCTTTTTATTCCAATAATGTTAATGCAAATGGGAACCATAAAAGGCATGAAAGACATAGTGAATCAAACTGCATACCTGAATTAGGAGTACTTCAGTTTTAATTCTGTATCCTATCGTAAATTGCACAAATGATCAAACCTGACATGAAATAGTTCTGTCATGGCTGCTTCTAGTACAGGGAAATACCTCAAATACAATTCAATAGATGACTGTCCTATGGATTATTGGTTTTTAAAGTATGTGGAAAACGTAGCTCTGAAATTTCAATCAGTTATTTCAAGATGAGCATTTGTATTTGTATACTTACATTTACTTCTTATAAATACAAATATGTAATGCATTTATGTAAATATAGTTGTATTAAAGTAAATTTATCTAAAGTTATGTGTTTGCATATATTTACATTTATATGATACTGTTGGAGTTAGTTTTTATTCTTGACTCGATTTGGGCTCTAATATCATATAAATAGTAATTGGCAGGAATAGTAAAATAGCTGAGCTTCTTGTTTTGGCCTTTGTAGCCCTGACCACATGCTGCTGCACTGTGATGAAAAGGTCTGGCCCCTCGCAGGAGTATAGCTGCAGCACATCCCACATGCCTCTTTTAATTGCTGAGGATATGCTAGGCTCTGTCCACTCACTCTTTTTGAGGTCTGAGACCTCTGCTTTAGCTGCAGTGTAAATTTGGCTTTGATTTCTTACTGGAGCATCATATATATTTTAGCTCTGTGAAAGAGTGATGCGGGATAAAGTCACTGAACACTTTGCAAGTAAAACTAGAACAAAACTTATCCCCTGCTTTGGAAAACTGAAGTCACGTATTTTGTACACCCACATCTGAAATTTTAGTTCCTGTCTTGCTCTGAATAAAGAAGATACCTTGAACAGCCACCTGGGTCCCTCAAAAACGCAGAAATGAGCTGACTGTATACAGGTGTTTGCTCTTGAGGTTTACCTGAAGGGTAGAGTAACACAGCTTTATAACACAATTTTACTACATAGTTCTGGTAAAGATCTGTCAAATGGCACCTCCCTGCAGACAAGCTGCTAAGGAGCAGGGTACTTTAGTGTGCTTGCATGGGAAGGGGTTAGAGGAGGTGATTAGAAGATGCCTTTGAAATCTATGTCTAAATTGTCTGAGGACTCATCCTTGGTTGGCATCCATTTATTATCATTATCAAAGCTTCCCTGCTTGTGAGACATTGTGCTCTGAAGTCTCAGATCTAAATTCCGTTGTCTTGCCCTCTTGCCAGATTTCGGGCACTGAGATACCGCTAAGCCACATTCAAGACACTAATTTTCATGTAAGCTATCTGTAGCCTACTGAGAAAGTACAATGATCTTTGCTGCACTTGTAGTAAAGAAAATAAAAATGCATTAAGAAGGTGGCAGGGGAGAGAACAGATCACTGATTTTGGGAAGAACAATTAAACATATTCTCTTCTGCTTTGGTGTGGCAGATGTGAAATGTAAAACTGGTAAAAAACAGGTTTTGTACTTTAGGCAATGCTTTGAAAACTGAGCAGGTGAAAGAGTCAATGGGATGCTGCTAAAATATTGGAACACGGGGCAAGAAGTGGGAGGATTTGCAGTATCAACTTTTGACTGTGCTTGAAAGCGAAGTGGGAGGATTTGCAGTATCAAATTTTGACTGTACTTGAAAGCCCTGTAATTACAATTTTGAGATAAACAAACAAACAGACAAATATGTCCTGATACATGAAATTTATTGGGGACTGACAAGAAATGCTCATTAGCATATGGAAATGAGAATTTTGCAGACACATGGGAACAACAGCGGCAGTAAATGGCATTATTAAATGGATTGTTTATCCATCACCTCATTTTCTGTTCCTCAATGTTTTTAGATGGCTTACTACAGCAATAAATAAAAGTTCTGTATGCTCAGAAGGATAAAAAATGTCTCTTTAACTTCCCAATCTTAAGACTTAAGGATGTTATTTAGTACATACATTAGTATTTAGGCACTATTATTTTTCAAGTGTCAGTAAAACATTTGACTCCTCATAGGTAGCTTTCCAGATTTTGTGTTCATTACTGGCTTTAATCTATTTTGTAGGGTAGGCAGGACAATTTTTGTTTTGTATTAGCTTCCTAAATCCTCTATATTTTTTTTCCATTTGACTAGTGTTTCTCATAATTTTTTACATATTTTCTAAGAAAAAGTTATTGCAAATTATTACAAGTTATTTTATTCTCTTCTTTATTATTTTGTTAGTGTAGCTGAATACTTTTATTACTTTACCTCAAAGCCATCCTGTTTATACTAGTAAGCTCTCCTTCCCCTGACATAATATTGCTTCCATATCTAAGTCTATAATTTTTATTTTTGAAAAAATCAGAATTTGCACGTACCAGGAACATTTTCAGAAGACAGCAAGCAAGCACTTCAAAGCACTGAGGGAAAATGTCAAAACGTAACAGAAACATGAAAATAGCTTACCATTTAGACGGGAAGAGGAGCAACCCAACCTACAGCAACACACAAGTCAATCACCTTTCTGGCTGCTAGATTTAAAAGACACCATTGAGAAAAGCACACTGGGAAAATCCCTGTCAGAATACAAAGCCATACTGAGACATTCACTGATATCTGCAGGGAGAACTAATAAAAGAGATATTACTGAGGCAGAGACAACTTAAGTTTGGCAAATTGAAAAATTTGAGATGACTATGTCACTTTGCTTCTAGGTACCATCATGATTCTGTGGCAATAAAATCTAGATTATTTTAAACAACTTTTTTATACATAAAATTTGGTAGCATAGTAAGTCTCTTGCTTTAGTATATGAAACTTTCATTCAAATACAGAACATATCAAAGTCCTTACCTACTTCAGAGTATACTAAAATATAGCATAAAAATAGCTACTTAAATACTGTATCTGCTCAAATACATAATAAAATTGGATTTGTTTTCTTGTTTCTGCAAGAATCTTAAAAGGATATTTAAAAGACAGTAAAATAATTTTCTCCAATTAATTAAAAAATTATAATTAGAATAATCATATCTCTATATATAATTTACTATAATTAAGTAACTTGAAAATTTGATTTCATCAATTGTAGCCATGATCCTGGGGATCTACACAGAATAGTCTAAAAATTTAGTAGCATATTTGAAGAAATATTATGGTAAACAAGGAAGCTAAATAAAACTGAATTTTGTCATAACAAGCTTAAATTTTTGCCCAGTAACAATAGAATCATAAAGAAAAAGTTCATCTTCTGAACTTTGACTTTTTGCTCCTGAATATTTCACTATTGGTTGATTATGACTGTATTGTTTTTATAGACTAGTGCACAAAAGTTTTTCATTACCTTTTACTCTGTATATTTAATGAATTTCCCCATCTTTTGGCAACTGTAGACCCTCTAGCTCTTCAGTTTTATAGGTCCACTACACTTTGGCAAATTACTATCAAATACCTAATCTTCTGGAGAAAAACATAAGCAGCCTGCACTGTATATATCATTATCATAACAAGACTTGTATTTCCAAGTTGACCTATACATGCAGGCTTACAAGATTCGTTGGTAAGTCTTTTCATACAGTAAATTACAAAAAAAAAAAAAAAAAAAAAGGGAAAAAAGGGAAAGAAAAGGAAAGATATCAGAAATATAAATTTATTGTAGGTTGGAAAAGATATAAAATATAGTCTACTAAGCTATCCAGAAATATTGCTGTGTAGGAGTATGCAATTTAACAATAAAGATATGTGATAATAAGGATATGTAATAATAAGGATATGTAATAACAAGGGGAAGTGCTGTCTCTGTGACCCTGCACCTTTTTAATTTCAACTGCAGTCAATTGCTTATGCACATCTCCTTAGTACATTCAAAACCTCTTCATGGCTGGCAAAGGTTCACATTACTTTCTGATTCAGAGTGGCCTAGCTTCTAGCCCCTAATCACAATCAGCTTATGAAACTGCACCCTTTAACCCCTACGGAGTTTCAGCTTTCAAGGCACATGCAAGGGAATAATTATCCATTCATTGCTCAGGTGATGCCTGAAAACTACTTTTTGAACAACCTCTTCTCCTGAGCTATATTGGTATAGGGCTGGGTTACGTGAGGCACCACTGCAGCCGCATGAGAACAAAGGGTGGTAAGGATAGTCATCATCAATGTGTTCCTAAAAATGTTTGTGCTATTTGTAGTTCCTAGTAGTCCATACTAGGTGTGTTCCTAAAAAATGGCACCTAGTTCATACTCGGTGTAGGTAATTACTGATGAATAACCTTGACTTGTATAATCCAGAATGCACAGCATGCCTTGTAAAATGCAAATAGTTGTTTGTTCAGTCCTTCATATCTTTATGTTTCCAGTGCAAGGAGGGCAAAATCCTGATGCTGTTGAAGTCAAATAGCTGTTTTGGCATTTTTCTCCAGCGGGGCCAGCTGTTCGGCTCCCTATTTCCCTTAGGAACGGAGATGCATTCCTGCCTGGAACAAAAGTGCAGATTTTCAGCTTAATTTTCAGATAAAATTTCAGAAAGAACATGCATTCACCCACACACACAGTGCAAACACCCCCACAAAACTAGTGTATATTAAGCCTGATGGTGGTGTAACTTATTTCTGGATAATGAACAATATTTTAAAAAGGGAGATTTTCTGCTGTAAAAATGGAATTACAATAATGACAGGGGAATGGAAGTAAAAATTGATGACTAGTCAGGAACATATTTGGGTGTGGTGAAAAGATATTCAACTACCATTCATTTCAAGGTTAAACTATCAAATGTTCAAGTATGTCTGCAAATGACTCAACAGTGTTATAGATGAATAGACACTATGCGATCAGAATACATTATATACCTACAGAGACAGCCCAGGAAGAATGATGCTGATAAACATGCCCAGATTAAGAGCAGTGACAGAAAGACTAAAAGTAAAGGTTTACAACAATGTAAAAGTGCATTTTTCTAAATATTTTATTGGAAAAGGCCATGTTGGATCTGCCAGCATAAAAGATTATATATAATTCATGGATATCAGGTTCTGTTTCTTATTCTGACAAAGCATCTGACTAAATTATAACACCAAGAAAGTATTTCAGAACAGAAATCAGACCTCAAAAAAGCTTAAACTGTCCTGCAACACTTGGTGTGATTCTTCTCACTCTTCCCCCACTCTTCCACTCATTCCCAGGGTGGTTCAAGAGAAGGCTGTGCAAGGCTTTTTCAGTTGACTGTAGGCAGCTTCCATACACTTGGGTTTTCTTTCAATCAAAGCTCCCCTGAAGGACACCTTGTGCTGCAAAGCCTCAAAAAGAGCATAATCAACTTCTAGATTTTCATGTTTTCTGAGGCAGATTCAATAATGTTATCTCTAGTCTGGTAGTATAAAATGAAATATTTACGGATAGGGTAATTTTGGCTAGTGGCTTGTCTGAAAAGTGTAGCAGGAGGAATGTAAACTCTCTAAATTTCCTGTGATTTTTTTCCCCGTTAATTTTCTCTTCTGCTATAGTTTAGTGTGTCATAGTTCACTCATGCGAACTTTACATGAACCAAATTTGTATTACAGTTAATTTGGTAGAAAAAAAATTAAAATGGACCAGTCAAAGGGAAAGTGTTAGGCCGATGAGAATGACCAGAGCAAAATGACCCAGAAAATCAGTGAATTTATAAGGTCGTCTTGGGATTACATTCTTGTTCTTCAGCATCTGAGCTCTGGGGCTCACATAACAACACATTTGCCCCATTCTAATTTGGATTCAGTTGTGACTGCAACTGTTTTAGTTTCAATTCCAGTACAAACCCATCAGAACTTTGAAATAGGGTTTGTTTTTTTATCCTGGGTTAAGCCAAAAAGGAAAAAAAGAAAGACTGCTGTTCAACTCAGTGTTATCCATTGCCCTGAATTTTGACTTTTCAAAACATGCATATTTTAGGTGGACTAGGTGGTAGGGCATTACTTTTTCTAATAACATTACCTTAAAATTTGAGTCTGTGGATTGTTTATTTCCAAAGAATACTTGGGTGAGCATCAGTGTGTCCCAGCACAGATGAGATGACTAGATAAGTAGAAACATCTTCCGTAAAGTAGGTTTTATCGTATTTGAAAGTGGCTGGCATATTTGTCTAATTGAAGATAACGGAAGATCCATTCACAGCTGCTGTTTATATCTCAGATTTTTGTTCCTGCAATACACTGAAACACATCCTTGATTCATCAACAAAAAGTTGAATTTACACAAGTTATTTACTGTCAGTTCTAATATCAGGGATTTAGCTTTGCATAATACCGACTACTTATAGTGGTACAAATGGTACAATGAACATGGGAGGGTCTAAGTAATAATGAAGAAAACCACTGAGTTTTACTTTGGTCAGATTCAGTAGACTATTATTCATTTACCTTTGTCCCCACTGTCTGATTTCTGAACAGTTGATTCTCTTGTGTATCTCCATGTTTTAGCTGTCTTCAGTTTGCTTTCCCATCCAGAATGGTTTCTACGTTTTTGTTCATAGCAGCTAGGGAATACGTGAACAATATTAAGGCGAGCAGAAGGAAATGCGGAAATGGTGCTGCACAGAATATAGGGACCACGTCTTCCTCAAAAAGCAGGGTTATTTTTTAAGTAACCAGAAACATGCATCAAGAATTGCGCAAGTCCATATACAGCAAGCAGCAAACAATATGGCACATCTTCTTATTGATTACCACTTCCAGACCAGATATAAGTACTTCACAACTGAAAACATGCCTTGCATTAAATTTTGATTTGTCCTTAAAGTCCCTAGTGGGGACAAAATAGTTAGGGAAAAGGATATATATAGTCTTTGCAATAGAAATGGTCATTCGGTACTGTGCGATCTAATGATAATGTTAAATCAAACATGAACATTATTAGTGATGATAATAATAAGGAAGGGAAACAGGGTGGCATCTTAACAAACAGTGTAAAGCTATAAAATATTTCTACCCTGGAACAACAAGCTTAGCATAACCCCTGTCCCTAAGTAGCAATCAGTCCTGCTGATGTCAAACTGAGATAGGGCAGTAAAATTTGCATTCTTTTGATTAAGCAAACTGAGATTAACATTGGAAGTCTCCTCCGATAGTGTCTGAGAAGAGGGGAAGTCCTATGAGAATCCCAGAGGGAATGTGATAGCCTTTAAATGAACACATTTTAAATGGAAGCTATCAGGTCTCTCATTCCTTTGAAGGCAGAAAAAAGAATAGCTTCAGACTGGTACCATCTCATGCAGCTTATCTGATGTTGACTAACCACTTCAGGGCTGCTGCTATTCCAAAGGCCAAAGGAAAATGTGATAGTAAGAAGTCAAACAAAAGCGAAAACACTCGTGGTGGGCAGCACACCCGTGTCTGCTCCAAATATGGAAGAATCCTGAACTGAATAAAAAAAATAACATTCACTTTTATGACTAGTTGTGCTGATGTGTTTCCACTAACAATGAGAATTTGCTTTTGGGCATAAAACTAAATGAAAGAAAATACATAAATCCTACCAACAACTCTTGATGACAGGGGGTGCATACATTTCTCTCTTACAAAGCCAATTACAGACTCCTCACAACTTTAAAGAATTGGGGTAAATGTAGGAAGATATCTATTTGAGTTCCCCCCCTCAAAAGTAATAGATTTATTGCTGCAATAACTTTTGTAAGTTCCTTTTATCTCTATGCTATATAAACTCAGAATGGCAAGATCTCTTTACTCATGTTCTGATATCTTCTGTTGTTGCAGTTTTCTCAGCCTCCGAGCCTGCATGTCTATCTTTTGGGGTGTTTGGGGGAAACATCTAGCAAGATAAACTGTTTTTTTCCACACGTTACAGTGGAGAAAGTTCCATGCATAGGCCATTATTTTGCTTAGCATTAATCGTGATTTACCAGACCTACATTGGCCTTTTTTATTCCTTTACATCTGAGATGTTAATATTGTATTAGGATTAGTTCCTGCAAGCATGCTCATCTTTTTCTGCAAATATAAGTGTAATGGATGCACTGAATCAGGAGAAAGTCCACTGTACTCAGTTATTATGTCCTTATTAGAAGTAAATACAGAAGTCTAGAGAATGAATAGAAGTGACAGTGCACAAGAACTCACAAAGGAGCTCAGAAATTTAGGGTTTTCCTTGAAAAATATTGCATCCAGATCACTTTTTAATAGCATTTAAGGACCAGTTGCTCTCATCTGTGCAGTGGTCAAACCCCTTTCTGAACCCACCAAACCCTGGGTCCACAGTAGCCTCTGGCAGTAAGTTCCACAAATAAGTTGTGCTTTTTGTTTATTTAAATATTCTGCATAATCATTGCTTTGGTACCTACCAGGGACATTTTTTCTCTTGATAGGAAGTAGGAAATCATGGATGCATGTTACTATTTGATGTCTCCTCACTACTGAAGATTTTTTTTTTTTAAAATTTATGTTATGGAAAGAATTATTTTCCTTTCAACATTGAAAACTCTTGCTCTCAGGGCACTATGTAGCCCTTCAGAGATTTCATTAAAAAATGCAAAATAAAATACTCTTCCTTCTTCAGAGAAACCCTCAGATTGTTGGGCATGCTATAAAGAGCCCATAGCCGGAAGAAATAATGTAAACTACAGAATTTATTCTATGCATCCCCAACAGATATTCAGATACATACTGCAGACTGCTGAGAGACACTGTTCTAGTTATACGTGACTGTGCCTGAAGGAGACGACCGTGATAACTAGCCTGTTCAGGGATACAGGAACACAGACTGTAGATGGCACTGCTCCCTCACTATTTCTCTTTCCAAGTGAGCCATGACTCACAGTTTGTACTGAAGGCATTATTTTTTCTCCTAGGGACATGTTTACTTTGTGCATCCTGAGCCACAAACAGGAAAATGAGCTCTCCTTCAATGTGATATTAGAAATGAAAATCTTGTTAAACCTTTAAAGATCAGTATGGGCCATGTTTCGCTTACCTTTTACATCAGACCGCTCATACAGTTTTAATAAAATTGCTCTTCCTGGTTCAATGGACTAAAGCCCTTGCTTTCTGTCCAATTTAATATGGAATTCCTTGGTTTCTAACTAAATAAAGGCTTGCAGTAGCCCCCTTTAGAAACATACAGACCTTGAAGTAACAAGACTTGACTGTTTCTTTAAGAAAGATAAAAATAAACCTTCAATTGATAGCAAACAGATGAATTAATGAAGGAATAAATTTACACACACAAAAAAAACACAGAGAAAAGTAAACAAATGTGTCCTACTTCAAGCAGCAGCTTATGTTTGATCAGGCTTCCACTGGAGATACAAAGCCAGCAAGTAAATTGGACAAGGAAGAGTTTTCTTCTCTATTGTCTGCAGTGTGGCACCTTTGTAAACAATACTGCGTAAAATTTTAACACCAGGCTGTGGCAAGGGAAGCAGCTTACTGTTGTGGCGGTTGCATGCTTTCCTTTTATTTATCACAAGCAGAGATAGCAGTAATGCTTGCAGTTAATGTTTCATAATGGTTTCAAGACTAAAGTTAGATAAAGAGATGATCTGCCTAAGTTACAGCATCTTCAGTTGTTTCTTCAAAGAGCCCTGTTGTCTCTGTTGTTTAGACAGTGGATTTCAGTGGATTTCAATTTTTGCAGAGGACTAATCTTGAGAACGTAAAGGTGGCCATTACTTCTGCTTGATTATTTGCACTGATTTGAACAGCTTATAAAGCCTTTCAAAAACCGTGTTCTTACATGCTTAGCAGAACTCTTTAGAGACTTACTGTTAAAATCTCACAGCATTCAATTTGCACTAGGCATACACTGAACTCTACAGCAGGCTCTGCAGGTCATCTGTCTTGAGCACAGCTTAAAAAACAGGATTGAAGCTTGCTGCTGCAAGTACAACTCCTAAAGCTGTACAGAAAAAACTGCAAAGCCTGCCTGCCTTAAGTGAACATGCACGGGGCAGGGTACCAGCAAGAGATTTGTGTACCACGTCCAGATGTCAAAGGTTGGTATGAATAGTTGCATTTAAGAGCTCCTAATAAGGCAGTGACAGCTAAGCCATTTTATGAGGAGACATAACTGGACAGATATGTGCTTTTTTTTGTCCCCATATGTGCGCTACTCAGTAGTGAGGTTGTAGCCACTTTACTATGCTGCTTATCACAAGGAGTTTGCTGTGTCCAGGCAAATCCATCGCCGCTTCTGCTCCTTCAAGTACTCAGAAGAACCCCAAATTCTAGACTTGTTACGTTTCTTTTATGTCCAGTAAATTGTGAATCACTGTCAAACTGGGAGGCATGTCTCCTGTTGAAGACAGAAACTCTAATGGTTAGTTTGCTCAGACCTTACCTAGCCACAGCTATCGTTGACAGTAACTAGCTGACTAAAGTCGGAAGCAGATTGAATCTAAGATATTCCAGAGGAGTTGCTACATATTTCCATCCTTTGCCTTTTCTCCTCGCATTCCTGCTACTCTTTTTCTGCTCCCTGCTTGATTTCCTTTTTCCTTGTGTTTGCTTAATGATGACTGCCGTTTCCTTTCTCCTGGCTCCTCACCATGAACAAACAAGCTTACCATTTTCTTTAATGTTCCTATTTGAATTATCTTTGTGTAAATTCACCAGGATAATAGAAGTGTTATTTTGCTATCTACTCCAACTGTGAGTCTTGCTGATTTAAACTCAAATAAGCTAAAATGAGTTTCAGATGATGATTCTTTGTTCTATTGTCTTTACAGAATTCACTGTTCTAAATGCATTACTTTGGGAAGAAAAAAATTTAATATTCTGTGCTTGAGGCACTCTTGGAAAAAGCCAGTGCCCCATGAGTATAATGGGGAGACACTAATCTGAACAAAAATATGCCTCTTAGACATATGAAGATATTCTCTGCGCATTCTGCTTTGAAAAGCTGTCCTGTCTCCCCTGCCCCACCTCGTTTCCCTCTGGCTCAGTCTAATCTGACTCCTCTGAAGTTTCCTTGACCCTTCCTTACTACTCTCTCTTGACTTTTCCATTTCACGTCTTTATGTGCGGTAGATGAACAGTTTTCTTTGTACCTCTGAAAGCTTCTTTCATAGCCACCCCTGTGGTTTTGAACAGTATTTATCTGTGGGCAAAACGGCATATAACTGGATTATTTAAAACCACAAAAACAACAAACCAATTTATATGATGTTCCAAACCAAGCTTTTTAAGCAAAAATGAAAAGGAAAATATTTAGCAGGGCTGAAAGGTAAGCACTTCAGATAATGAAAGCTGATTGACAATTACCGTTGTCTTTTAAAGGGAACAATTGTACTGAGGTATTAGGAACAACTATTGTATCAGCTAACACCATAAGGAAAAGCTTAATTTACTGATACGCTAACAAAAGTAAGTACTAATTGCCTTTTAAAATGAGTAGGTTTCAATACTGAGCAAAAGAAAGTTGACAGAGAACTTCGCAAGCTACAATACTCATTGTCTACATACATTGTTTTGTCAATGCTGTATCTATGCTGGCTTCAAGCATTCAGAAAAAAGGCAGTAGAGTAGGTCAGCAGAGTAGGAGTAGGGAAAAAAGAATTGGAAAGTGGCCACGACCCACTGATTACTCTGCCTTGGTTGAGGTCCTGCTAAGACAAGCTGACTTCTGCTGTGGCTGTGAGAAAATTCAGGGGATGTAGGCCAGTAAGTGTGCCCATGAAGAAGAAAAACTGCTCTTGGAAATATCAGTTGTTCTTTCCACCCCTCCTGCCCTACCTCTGGTTGCAGTAGGAGCAGCAAACCTATTCTTCCAGGATCCATTCAAATCTGACTCTTCCAGGAAGGAAATTTTTTTTCTTTAATCTTCCTCTGAGACACACTCATAGCTGTCTCTTCCTCTGGCTTCTGTCCCTGTGGCAAAGCAGCCCCAGCTTGGCTCTGCCGCCTTGCAGAAGCAAACCACCAATTCAGCTTGACTCTGGATTTATATCTTTGCAACTGCTGTGAATGCATTGCACACTATATGGAAACAGATTATCAAAACTAGCAAGTGAAAGCTTGTCAGGTAACATAATGAAAATTATTGTCATTTTTTTGACATGAATCATTCAATGTTGAAGTCCAGAGCTTTCTGTAGAATGGGGTTTGATTCTTTCTCGTCTCAGCCACCACTGTGATGATGGAAGACAACTGTCAAGCACTGAGATACTATAATGCACGTAGCTGTAGAAAACCTTGTGAGGAAACTAATAACGCTTTATTTTCATAGCAGGGATCTAATAACAGTGCAGTAAACAAGGCACAAGGCCACTGTTAAACAGCGAAGATGAATATGCAATATATAAATACATACAAATGCACACACAGCACACATAAATAAATACATAAATATATCTATAAAACAGTTGATTCAGTTAAACAATCATCTATTGCTGTTAGTGAAGTTGGGTTCCCGTGGAAAAAAAGCAATAGTGTGCAACACGTAAATAAAGATAACCATATCTCACTTCTGTGCCTGGCAAGATCATGGAGCAGATCCTCCTGAAGGCTGTGCTATGGCACATGGAAAATGTGGAGGTGATTGGCGGCAACGAACACGGTTTCACCAAGGGAAAATCATGCCTGATGAATCTGGTGGCTTTTTATAATGGAGTAACAGCATCATCTGACAAGGGAAGAGCAACAGATGTCATCTATCTGAACTTGTGCAAAGCCTTCGACACTGTCCTGCATGACATCCTGGTCTCCAAAGTAGAAAGACATGAATTTGACGGATGGACCACTCGATGGACAAGAAATTGGCTGGAAGGTCACACTCAAAGAGTCTGAGTGAATACTAGTGACAAATGGTGTTCCTCAGGGATCAGTACTGGGACTGGTGCTGTTTGACCTCTTTGTCGGTGACATGGATAGTGGCATTGAGTGCACCCTCAGCAAGTTTGCCAATGACACCAAGCTGTGTGGTGCAGTCGACACGCTGCAGGGAAGGAATGCCATCCAGAGGGACCTTGACAGGCTGGAGAGGTTGGCCCAGGCCAACCTCATGAAGTTCAACAAGGCCAAGTGCAAGGTCCTGCACCTGGTCAAGGCAATCCCAAGAACAGATACAGGCTGGGCAATGAGTGGCTTGAGAGCAGACCCTGAGGAGAAGGACTTGGGAATGCTGGTGGATGAAAAGCTGGACATGAGCCAGCAATGTGTGCTCACAGCCCAGAAAGCCAATCGCATCCTGGGCGGCATCAAGAGAAGTGTGGCCAGCAGGTCAAGGGAGGTGATTCTGCCCCTCTACTCTGCCCTCTTGAGACCCCAGCACAAGGCAGACATGGAGCTGTTGGAGCGAGTCCAGAGGAGGGCTACCAAGATGATTAGAGGGTTGAAACACCTTCCCTAAGAGGGCAGGCTGAGAGAGTTGGGCTTGTTCAGCCTGGAAAAGAGAAGGCACCGGGGAGACCTTATAGTGACCTTCCAGTACCTGAAGTGGGCCTACAAGAAGGCTGGGGAGGGACTTTTTACAAGGGCCTGCAGTGATAAGACGAGGGGTAATGGTTGGAAGCTGAGAGAGGGCAGATTTAGACTAGATACAAGGAAGTCCTTCACCCTGAGGGTGGTGAGACGCTGAAACAGGTTGCCTAAGGAAGTTGTGGATGCTCCATCCCTGGAAGTGTTCAAGGCCAGGTTGGATGGAGCCTTGAGCAACTTGGTCTAGTAGGGGCTGTCCCTGCCATGGCAGGGGGGGTTGGAACTAAATGAGCTTTGAGGTCCATTCCAACCCAAACCATTCTATGATTCTATGATTCTACATCTGCAACATCCACAACTAGCACTAAACAAATTAAAATCATACATGGTACCAAATTCTTACCCAATCATTAACAATGATCTTTTGGATTTTTAGTTTCTTGAGCTGAATTTTCATTTTATAGGAAAAAATAAACCAACAAAAAAGAACAATAATCATCTGTCAATCGCAGCCTATATCTCTGTTCCAGAGGTCTACGCCCTTTAAACTGACAGAATTCCAGATTGAAGAGTTATCCTTTCCTCGGCAGAGCAACACTCGTCTATGGGTAAGATGCTTTACAGTGGGTTTCACAGTTATCAGCTGATAGCAGAGAAACCTAAAACCTGTTTTCTGTTCCAAGCTCTGGGCATATGTTCTGCTGGGTATGTGTTCCTCTGCTTGTTTGTCTCTGGTACCATCACCTCTCCCCTGCCTTCTTCAAAGTTTCTCTCCCCCAGTCCTATCTCCTGAGATGCCTCAGCCTCCTCCTCCGAGCAGCGCTCCCCTTCTCCCTACTGCTGTGGGCTGTGGGACCCTTCCTTGGCCCAGCCTTGGACTGCTCCTCCCTTATACATGAAACTGTTCTGTATTTGACTTTGCCACAGTGCTTGTCAGGCAAGAAAATGTTTAGGGCAAGAAAGTGTAGATTTTAAAATCACTCTCACAAAGTGTGAGAGCGAGACAAGAGGGTAAATTTTCCACATTTAATTTCATTACCTGAGTTTTCTCCAGCATACCTGGGAACAGTCCCTGCAGGGAAGCTGTCCTCAAATCCTCAT
Source organism: Leptosomus discolor (assembly GCF_034619465.1). Classification (NCBI taxonomy): domain Eukaryota; kingdom Metazoa; phylum Chordata; class Aves; order Leptosomiformes; family Leptosomidae; genus Leptosomus; species Leptosomus discolor. The sequence continues at coordinate 91,353,749 of NC_141391.1, read as the reverse complement.
AGTCATTCACTGCAAGCTGCTTCTCTTCCTGCAGAGATGGTGCACTCACTGTCTCCTCATGTGTGTGGGTTGAGAAGGGACAAAGTTATTTCCAGCTGAACAACCTAATTCTTTGTATTTTCAAAAGGTTGTGTTAGTCCAAATGTCAGCATATTTTCAGAAGAAGGCTCGTACAAATCACAAAAGCCTCTCCTAATATTGCCAAATACGAAACCACAGCATAGCCACAGCATTTCAAATAAAACATGTCTGTAATTTTTAATATTTGCTAAATAATGTGTTTGCCCTAGCTGGGAATAGATCAAATTTAAAAAAGAATATTACAAGCACCTGAAAAAGGGCCTTCTTACAGAAAACACTGGACGAGTATAACAGTAGAAGTTTCTACCTCCCCTATGTTTACTAACTAAATTATGATATATTGATTATCTTTACCTGCATATCGTTTAATATTTTCTTTGTGTTTGGAAAACATATTTCTAAGCACTGCTCTAAAGCTACTTGTGCTGTCCCATGGAAAAAAGAGGATAGTGTTGTAGGTAAAGAGCTGGAAAGCAGTACAGGAAATTAGGTTTTTGGAGCTCCCACAAATATAAACTTAAGTATGTCCTTTAATCTTTCCAATATTTGTTTGCCAAAATATAAACATCCTTCTATTTACAGTAGTTTATGCTATTCTTCTAAAATAAAGGCTGCACTGAAAGGAAAGAAAAGTCAATAAAAACTGAGCTTACTAGCCACAGTTAGATGTTAGGCACCTTGTTCCTTTAGGCTTTTTTTTGAATTTATAAATCTAACTTACAAGCTTTTAACAGGAGTTACTTTTTCTATTTATTTGTATTTATATTTGTTTGATTTTATTGTCCACTACTTTTAGCATTCACAGTAGTAGAGGAATGGTAAGCTGAGTTTAGACTGACTCCTGTTGCAAAATAAACAGGAGACAACTTGTAAGTGCAAATGGCCATTTTGATATATGCCTGTATAAAATCTGCCTAAAAATGAAAATGTATATTTTCTCACAAGAATGTGTATATCTTCAAAATGCTGTCACAGTTTTAGACGTTCTGCTTGTAGCTATGTCCTTGATATCTTAGGTCTTACAGTTTTCCATGTTTCAAAATGTCTTGCTTTCCTATCTTAAGTTATGTTACAAAAGCATACAACTAAGAGGGCAATTTTGCAAAATTATTACAAATTGAATTACAGTCTGACAAGACTGTAGGATTTAAAATACCTGATTTCTGTTTTTATCTACCCGCCCTTCTGTATGCCTCGCTAGGTAGTATCTGAGTTCCAAGAAAAACAAAACATTTCTATCATCTATTCAGTCAATCATACAATGTCCAATGTTGTGATACTGTCCTTTGTAGCTGTATTTCTGTATCATCTACAAATTACTTTCTTTGCTGTGTCTTTAATAAACCCAGTACCAATAATGACACATACTGTTTCTCTGAGACAGGCTGAGGCTGAGAAATATGCAGAGCATGATTAATTAGCCAAGTGAAAGAAACTACCCAGCTGACAAAAGTAATCATTGGCCCAAATGACCTTTGATGTCTCAGTGCTTTTGGCCAGAGGGGTTGGCAACTGCATGAGGGGGAATGCTAAAATAATCTACAACTAACGCACATATTAACATTCTGAAGATAGGCTATTTTCACTGAAGAAACAGTGTGTTTTAAGAGAAGCCAGTTCAGTTGTTGTAAAGCCTGCTGGATTTAGTACTCCAGTAAAAGAAAGAAGAATCAGCATCTTAGTTTTTATATTCTCCATTTGTACAGAGAAAAAGAAGCACCTAGACTTTTTAGTACAGTCAATATATTCTCAGGCTCTGACACAATGTTAAGCCTGTGTGATGGTAAATCCCACCATGTGGCAGTCAACTATGAGAGTGATACTTTTTTAATAATGATAAACCAGTTTTCACTGGACTGAAATACCACATACTTCTAGGAAACAAGAAAATTGAAAGGCAGGAGCTTTGAAAACTTGCATAGTCAAGACAATGATTGTTAGCCTCTATGGTTAATGAGAGAAAAAAGCATTTTTGGAGGGTGTTTTGATATGCCTGTCTTAGACACACATTTGAGAATGGACTGAACAAAATTCTGGCAGTGCTTCTTTTCCTCTCCACTGCTACTGACAGACTAGGCGGCTCACTAAGACTAGCCATCTGACTTTGTAGGAGTTAAGTTTGGTGAGATGAATCCACCCACAATTACATTGGTGCAGTGATCTGTAATGTAGAGGTGCGTGTATATAGATACTATGCATAATTAGTGTATAGAATTAGTATTGCACAAGGGCTTATACAAAGGGATCACGATTCTGAGTTGGACCTTTTCTCACCACAACACAAAAGGAACAGAACAAAAATACATACTATGTAGAAGGGCTAATGTTTTGCAAGAATGTCTTAAAGGTGTTTGTGGGATTAGTCCTGGAGAATCCCAGTGGCTGCTTTACCACGACTGGGATCTCAAACCACTACTGAGCACTTCTCACTGGAGTTCAGTTTTGGTTTGGGAGTGTGCTTTTCACTTGAATCTTTTGACCATCCCCACCAAGTGTTCTTTTGTTTATATCACAGAGCTGTCTCATCTCATGAACTTGTTTCCTTTGGGGTAAAATTAAACAGGAAGATGTGCTCCAGAACTGCACCTATTGTGCTCCAGCCATTATAGGATGTACATTTTTCAGGGCTGGAATAGAGCTAGCCTTAAGCAAAACTGCAAAGCGCATCCCATGTGAAGGCCATCCAGCTGTTTTTGTATTTTTGCTCAACAGATCTGCTCTTGTAGGGCTGATCAAGCTGATAATGTAGGCATAGCCATTACATGTTATAGATCATGCCTGTTCAGTCATGCCCATCCACAAAATTTTACTCAGCACTGGATGTGTCACTCAGGCTTGTTTTATTGAAGGAAGCATGGTAAGTAGAAAGTTTATCATTCCACTGATCAAAAAAGTCAGTTTGTACAGCTGAACTAGTCACTCGGATGCAAAGATCCTGCTTGCCCGTAGAAACATACCTGATTATTTCAATTTAATCCTGACACACATCCAGTGCTTGGCTATAACCTCCTCTCAAGTATTGGTCATGTATTTCTTAATAAACCATTTTACTCAGTAATTTCCTTAGCATGCAGCCCAGCAAATGTCATGTGACTGGTGATGCACGTGCCATGTTGCTCTGAATGACACTTTGGTCGTTCCCTGATCTGCACATCTGCCTTTGAGCCCTACTTTTCCTGTGGTTGAAAAAAGATATTACAGGTATCCTTACGGGTTTGGTACAGACTCAGCAGTGTGCGGTGGTCAGTGCCTTCGCTACTCTGTCGTTCAGCTGTAAGCAGTTAACCATGCACGTAACTTAAATCCTTTTCCATCCAGTGTGTTAAGTCTCATCTCTTTCTGCCAGTTCTCTGTTAAATCACAGTGGTGAGAAAAAAGTGCTCTGGGCTGCTGTGAGTCTGTATAGCTCACCCGCTGTATTAAATGAGAGTCTTGGCTTTTACGTCGCTACTGGCTGTTGCCTTCTAGCCTGCATGGTGTAATGGAGTGACATCCTAATCTGTAAGTATTGAAAGATGTGAAAATGGTAATGTTTGTGACAAGTGAGATAAAAAGTGCATCTAGCTTAGATTTGGACTGTGAGAAACAGGTGGCCACTGTTAATACTCCAGCACTTCATCCTGTATAAAACTGGTCCAGGAATGCCTGTACCTGAATGTGTATATGTATAAGGACATATACAAAGTGCAACAGAATTAACCTCGTATTTCTTGGGAATGGCTGACTTACAAAGTGCTGCTCAGCCGCATCTTCCCTGCCACAGCTTAGAAACTTTTCTGTTAAAATAAAATTTAGTCCAAGTACCAAAATCAAGCCTTAATGAGGCAAGTGGCAGACTTCGAGAGAAAAGAGGCGGGATGTATTTTTACTTCAAAGACTACAACAAGCATCAGCTTTAATCTTTGCATAATATACTGAGGGACTATCTCACTGCAATGCCTCCATTTGAGAGCCCACTGCCACAATTATATACCCAGTAGTTTTTTGTTTTCTCTTCCCCAAAGATATAGGTATAGTCTCAAGGCCAGCAGGTCCAGAAGATGCAGGAAAGGCTGCCCGTTAGCATGCAGCAAAGAGCAGCAACTCTTTTGCTTGCCTTGCTGCAGAAGTCACAAGTCTTTAAGACTGAAAATGTAAATGTATTAGAGATTTGCTAGCAAATGCAACATATATTGTTGCTAAAAACCTGAGTAGACCTACAGGTATAAAAATCAGATAGTATGACTTGTGGATGTTTTAATAAATCATGACTTGAGAAATTCTGTCTTATTTTATAGCATTAACTGTTGTTTTGTTTAAGGAGGATTTTTAATCGACTAGAGAAATTAAAAATGCAGTGCACCAGCTATTGCTGTCCAACACAGACATCTCTGATTCTTTGGGAGCTGATCTTTTTTGGATGACCTATGCCTCTCATTTGCTACTAGGAATAACATAGTGACTTCCTTGGTATTTAGATAAAGGTAAAGTTTTTATGGAGGTGGTCTTCTCAAAACTATAGCATTCTTGTGAAACTTGTGGCATAGCTGACCGTTCAGCACTGTTAAGCTAACAAAACTATTTTTTCCTCCCAACTTGTGCTGTCTTAGAACTACAGCCCTTTTAGGCTGTCCAGTTGTCCTTCCTCCTTTTTTGAAAATACCTGAAATTCTTTAAATACAGAAGGTCAGAGAAAGGCCATTATTTCACTTACCTTAATTGTGTCTCTGAATGCCTATTAATTCCTTCCCTAAACAAACAAGTCACTCCAACCTACTGCTAAGATTATTTTTTTTTTAACTGTGAGATGGTTCTGCAGAACATTTGATGTTTTGCTGGTTAACCAGAGCAACACCTTGGACATTCTTCCTATTATACCTACAAAGTGTCTACCTTGTGAAGCAAGTGAAAGGGAAGAAAGATAATTAGGATATAAAGAATTCCACTATACCGGTGTTATTCCAGACAGCAATGTCTAATGAATGAGAACACAAAGGCATGCAGCAGCTGTCAGTTGAATACATGCCACAGTGCAGAGCAGCTCTATAAATGCTTCTGAAAGATTTATAGACTTCTATTTCTATTCTAGTATTCTGTGAGCGTATTTTATTTGGAGGAAAATGTAGGGGGAGATGGGATAAGGGTGGAAGAAAATGAGATCCCAAATTAGATCACAGATTAAGATGAGGGGTAGAACTGCTCATGAATTATGGGCGCATAATAGAGCTACTGTATATTCCACACCCAGAAAAGCACTTAATACATTCTGCTCAGTGCCAGGGTGATTTTGGCTAAAAAAAAATTTGAAAATTAGATTGAATTACAGCTTGCCTTAGCTAAGTACACATTCAGTAATTAATGCATATTTGGAAGTGTTGCTCAGGGCTTCATTACACTTGTGAAGCTGCTGAGCTGTTGCTCTGGAAGCCCATATACTGGGATACACATACATGTCACAGTATGCTCTCTCAAGGATCAGAACAGGTGTCTGTGCATGAAGCCGTGTCTGCAGGATGATTAAGGCAATGACTATGACTAGAGCATATGGTTATGGAAGATATATTTGCTTCTTTTGAATTATGTTTCTCTTGTTTCTGTCTGGCATTATCTGTCAAGTTTCCATGCTTAGCTTCGTCAGTCTTCATTTCCTTATTCAGGCTCACCAGGAGGAATACAGCTTTAGAAATCACTGTAAAACTTGCTAAATCAGAGCTCAACTAAACTATGTTTATCTGTACCTCATATTTTTCATGGCAATCACTGAAATAACAGCTTAAGAAAGGTTATCAGGAGTTACCTAGTTTATCACTGTGCAGTAGGGCAGGATTTGCTCTTGGTATTAAACCCGTGCATGTTTTATCTAGTCTACTCTGGAGTATTTGTAATGGTGGTCCCTCAGTTACCCCTCCTGGCAAATCTTTCCATTGTCTAATTGTCCTTGCTTTTAGCATTTTTATTACTTACATCTAACCTAAATTAATTTTCTTTCTTGAAGTTTCAGCCCATTACTCCTTGTTATATTACTCTTAATCACTTGAAGTAATTCCTCCCCATATTTTATGTTACTTCTCCTGAAGTAGTTAGACACAGTTATCACATCTGCTCTTTGCGTTTTTTCTCTCAGCTATACAGGTTACATTCCTTTCCTGTCACTTTGTAGATAAAGCCTGCTAAACTATTTATTGTTTTTTGTTACCTTTCTTGCCATTTTCTCTAATTTATTCCTGTCTTTTTATAGTCAGGGAGCCCACCATACACAGACAAAATAAAACCTGTTAAATAAAGGAAAAGTGAATGTGGAATCTCGTTTTGTATCAGCCATTTTAAGAAAGTATTTTGAAGGTTTATCAAGGTATTACGTACCTAATTAGTCACTTTTACGAGTACTGAATCACTGTGTTCTGTGTCAGCATAATTAACTTATGTTAATGAATCTAATAAGTACTCTGAATAATCAACCTTCTTAAAAGTACATATATCATTTTATGCACAGGTTTTGTTTGGTGTCCTGGCAGAATCATTCAAAAAATAATTTAACCTCATGAACATTGCTGGATTTGTAATTATTCTGAGTTCCACAAATAGTCTTGAAAAGAACAAACATTTCTCAATAAGAAGGCTGGAGATGACATTCAACAGGAAGAGAGCAAATTCACAGGTGACAAAAGTCAGCTGGTGTCAGTAGAGATAACTTCACCTACAGCAGCGAGGAAGCAGCCCTTATTTGTGTCAAGAGTGTCTTTCATGCTGCTTCAATTTGAGAAAGAGTCATATGTCAGACAAGTCTTTATTAAAAAATAAATGTTATATAAAAGTAAAGCTTTGATAATCTTATTTTGTATGACCTTATTTTGTCCTTGGGCAGGCAATTTCAGAAAGCCACTTTATATTTCAGAACTGGTCGTGGTGCTTTAAAACCACACCAGTACTCTAGCCAACAAGGTGTCTGAGCAGCAGCAGCTTAGATGAGGCCCGTAGCAGCACAGAAAGGCTCCAGAGACTGTGTGATTGTCTCTAACACTTCTTGAGCAGTTTCATACAAACCAGAGTGAACTTGGGAAGGTTGATCAGGAAAGCTGCAGCAATTAGGAGCCCTTTGGTGTTATCGCTGGATACTAACAACAGGATATTCCCTTCACTGAAGAGTTTATAACCTAAATATAAGACAAGGGACGATGTTTCGGACATTAGGAGAAACTTCTGGTTACATCTACTTTGTGTTCCCAGGTTCTGGTTCATGCTGGATTATATCTCTATGATAACGAAGGAAAGACAGGAGGGTGCACATCTCTTCCGGTTACAAACTTGGTTTCTACTGCCAGAGAGGAGCCATGGTATACTCACAGTATCCCGATGTTCGAGCACGACAGAGCTCAGCCAGAGCAGGAGATCTGGCCTGCCATCTAGGAGAGTTCAGAAATGCCACCATACTATCGCAAAAAGCACTTGCTAGATTCTTCTTCACTTCATATAAATAGCAGTGCAGTTTGTAAAAGATACTTCAGGGATTTCATTTGCTTGCATTCCAAGAACAAGAATGACGAGAAGAATGAATCACAACTTTACCCCAAACTGTTGTTTCTAGTGACAGGCTCCAGGGTGCTTCATCACACAGCTTTGATCAGAAGAATGACTGTGTTTTATATTTTAAAGAAGTAAAACCAGCAAGACATACTAACATCAGAGTTAGTATGAGTACATATGAGTTTTATGAATTTGCATTTTGATAAAAATAGATTGTGTTTTCATAAAAATCTTTGCAATGCACGTGACCTTTGATTTGGGTATTTCGGTTTTGGGGTTTTTTTTTGAGAGCTAATACACATGAAGACTCCCACACTGTCATTTTTTCAGCGGAGTCATGCCCTAAACAACATCACTTAAATAAGCACCTCTTACAGAGCAGTGCAATTACATGATCAATCTTGCGGCTCAAAGAATTTGTATATCCTCATTAGAAAATAAATTGTAGTTTTAAACTCAGGACCATTTAATACTGCATTAGTTACACTGCCCAGTCCCTGGAAAGTGCCAACTGTATGTGACAATATGTGATTTCTTAATTGAAATCTAGACTATAGTATTTGCAAATGCTATGCATGGCATTATAGCACACTAACCATTTCACTCCCACTGAAGCAATTCATTCAGGAGACACACGCCTGTTTGGCTTCTCACTGGAGCTGGCCTGACCTGAAGCATATGCTTTGTGGACGAGGGAAACAGGATGAGAATGCGTGGGTGGGAGACCAGACTGAAATTTTCCCAGATTCAGGTCCTTAGAAAAGCAGGGAGACCATTTCTCTAATTTAATGTCAGTGTACCATGTTGGCAGCTTGCAGTCATTTCAGAAAACACAGTTGAGAGAAATGAAAAATCAACAAATATCATTGTCCATTTGAAGGGAACTATAATTGAGATAGAGCTCAGCAAATGGATTGCTGTTATTTAGGATCTGGCAAAACCTTCTCATAGTGCAGAGCTGAGCTGTACAGGCTGTTATTCCACATTAGCTGATGCATTTCACACCTGATCAAATCCAGATTTACTTTCAAGAACAGATAAATCTATCTATAACCATCAGTCTGACTCTACTTTCACATATGCCATTAAAAAAATAATGTATTTCATTATGCCCATTGGAAAATCTTCTGATTTGACTCAGAAATTTAGGTCACAATAATGCCCTAACAGCATGTCATTTGCCTGATAGTCAAAGTCAGCATTCTCAACTAACCTGAAAGAGAAAAGCTTAAAAAGAGGAGAGGAGCTAAAGATGGTGCGTGTCTCACCAAAAAATGCTGATAATGCTTGTCCTCTCCTCTGTTTAAAAATATCTCATTTGGATAACTGCTTCATAAACTCAATGCATGAGAAAGTTTTTAATAAAGTTTTTTTGTAGATTCATAATTAATGTAACTAATTTTACATGAGAAAATAGATAGCAATTTCTGGATTAAGAAAAAGAAAGGAAGCAGGTCTTGCTGGATAACATTCTCATAGTTTCTCCAATTATTACTATTAATTCCTTTCTCATTGTGATCTGGCAACATATTTAACAGTGTTTTGTTGTTTAATTTCTATGACATTTGCCTACGTGTATTTCAAACATATCAAGCATATTTACAAAACTTTGGTAATGATCTTAATTTTTTTTTTTCCAGAATTCACCCTATTTGGAAATACAACCTCAACTTAATTGGTGTTTGGATATTTGGAAATTTAGCATGGTGCTGTCTTTTCAGTGCTCTCAGTAAAGCCACATTGGAATTAGTTTCTTCCAAATTTTTAAGCATATATTTGTTTACCTTGTAGTCAACTGCTGTGGTTCTGGTAAATAACTAAATTTGAGTTTAAACTAATCCTTACTGAAAGCCTTGGGTTGGCAAATGCCTTTTATATAAAAACCCAAATGCTTAAATTTAGTTTTTCATTATTCTAATGGAAAAGAACTAGTAATACACTGGAACTGTGATAATGCAAATTGAACAGACGGAATTGGATGAAAATGGCATAAAATTCTGTTTAATTATATTTATTCCATTTTTTTTCTTTTACATGGAAAGAACTTAGTTTGTTGTTTAAATGAAAACAATGAAGATTTTGTAGAAAATAATAAAATTTAATCATATTTAATATGAAATAAAGCATTGTAAAGCAACTCAGTTGTTATTGAGAATAACTTTGTAGGGAAGTCCTCCACTGTACTCTCCCTCAAGAATACAGATAAGTTACAAAAGAAGCAGGCTATATTCTTGCAAAGTTTGTTGATATTTCCACAATAAATGTTAATGTGTTCATCAGTCTCAAAATGAAGTATCTCTTGTTTTCTTTTTCATGTTCCACAAACTTGAAAACAGCAATAAACAAAATAGTAAACTCTTTCAGAATGATTAAGTCATGGTTGTGCTCTCATTTGTGTGTTTATAACAGCAAATTTATAAACCCAGATATTCCAGTGTGCATTATTCTCAGCTTACATTACAGGAGAAAAATTAAAAAGATCATTTACGGTTTTTCTTTTTCATACCACATTAAGTAGAAGCCTTAATGATCTATTCCACAGTAACATCTGGAAGTCTCAGTCAGATAAAATGCTGTTGTGTGAGGTCCCCTACAAACATACGGTTGGAAATAGTCCAACTCCAAAGGAGCTCTCACTCTCAGAAATGCTTGAGGAAGGAAAAATAATGATTCACTTTTTGTAGCTGCAGACACGAATCACAGAAAGGTGATGTGACTTGCCCAGGGATATACATGGAACCTCTGGCAGAGCTGGGATTTATGCTTTCATCTCACTGCTCAGTGCTTTAATCAGAAAACCTTCATTCTTCTTGCAGCCTGAAAGTGACCCAGCTTATGTGCAAAACAGTTCTGGTTTTGAGGAAATAGTATTGTCCAGCATTTCTGAGCCCTAGTGTACCTTGTGATCTGTCTACATGAGTTCTGAGTCTCAAAATCTCCCTAGCCGAATTAGGCAGAATTTAAATTTGAGGGTCAATTTGTAGTTTTCACAATAAACATTATTAGAGACTGAGGGTCTTTAGCACAACTCTGAGAATGTATTTACAGCTGCCATCACACACATTAACTGTAGGCACTGTCTGAGACATCTTAATCATTAAATTAGAAAAAGTGACCGAGTTTGTTTTGAAAGCATTTCTTTGTTTATACATACTCGTATAGCTCTTACTCTGTGGTCTTGGCAAGATACCCTGTTCTTTTGTAATTAATAAATTTGTATTCTATGCAATATAACAGCTGGGTTTAGCTCTTATTATTACAGTATTTCCATTGATTACTAGCCATCACCATACAATGAGTTTTGATATCATATTGGGGTGAAGGGACTGAATATCTCTGTGGTTGACATGCTAACAGCAAGGTTTGAAAGGGCAGATTTTTAAAACAGTGAGCAAAATGATTAACATGAGACTGAAGGACAAAGTAATAAAACTTTAAAATCGCTAACTAAGCCTGGAGGCCATGTAAGAACATTGTAGTAGAGGCACAGATGGTATGCATACCGATGAGCAGGAAAACATAAAAGAGAGAGCAAAACTGTATGGCTAAATGAAGAATTATGTAACTTTTACTGGGGCAACAGATGCATTATTTTCTAAAGCAAAACCCCGCTGTAGACAGCAAAGAGAAACTCAGATGGAAAGCTATTGTAGATTCACCACAAAAGAAAATCAGGGATTGAAACTGTGGAAAGAATGGATAATAAAGATGGAAAGAAATGAAGTGGCAATGGGAGATTTCGAGATACAGAAAGGAGTTGTGTATCCGGTTAGCACTTCTAGGAGCCTACTTCTGAGATTTCAGAATCTCCATTGATGGTATTGAATCTCAAGGTGTCTATAGTCACCTTGTTGGGTTGTCTTGGCTGAATGCTGAAGTATTGCAGACATGAGACCATGATCTCATTCCTTTTCATCTTCTGAAACTAGTGAGCTTCTTTTCTTTAGCCTTTGGCTCTGAACTATGAGTGTTGGTCAAGCTAATGTCACACAGTAATCACTCTGGAGGGAAATTTCTAAATCAGTCCTTTTTTTTCAGTCCAGCTAGGGAATGGATGACTCCATCCATGTTATAACAGTAGCAAAACATTCTGCCCTCCTGTTCTCCTAATGGTATACCTAGTGGCATCTTCTCTATTTTAAGGTGATAGCTCTTGCCATCTACAGAGATTAAGCTAAATACAGCAGATAAAGGTGCAAATTTTCTGTAATTTCCTTGGAATAGCTGCCACTGAACCTGAATTTTCATTCTAAAGATTATGAATACCAGTAACATCTACCATCATGAATACCCCCTGGTCATTAATAAAGTATTATTAACAATATTTATTCTGAATCCATGCTGCCAGAAAGTCCGGAGAGCCACATTATTATACAGCACCCTTTTCTGTTTGAAAGACTTAGGTCTGGATGGGAATACATCCCTGGGAGTGTCAGCTGGACATACATGAAGGAGAGCAATGGAGAAGGTCAGGCAATCGCAGGGGCTGATGATCCAGCATTTCCAACAGATCTTCCGAAAAGCCTTAAAAGCCTCTACTTATTGGTTAAACTCTTAAATGCTTACTGTCTCCAGGGAGCACCATCAACAGATGCTAATTACAACTCTTCGGTTGCTGTTACTTAATCTAGCCTATCAAATGCACCGCTTCACAGCAATAGAAAAAGATTTTCCACTGAAACTGAGAAAGTATTCCCAGTCCATTTGTAACATTTTTAGATGTAGTGTGGTTTACTTCACAGTCTTGAGGCATCTTGTTCTGGTCACTAGCTGTGTTCAGATCCTCAAAGTCAGTTCCTAACTTTCCTTCATTTTTAAGTTTATTGGTATTCTGCCAAAATTTAATCAGTTCTTTTATCCCCCTCTTCACTGGTCAGTGCCTACGCATGTGGAGCTCTTTTTGTATCTCCAATTTAGAAAACATTAAAAATTAGCAATATCACCCCTTCTATTCTCAGGCTGATACATTACTCCTTGACCCTTGGGTATTTTCTTAGTGTCTCAACTCTGCATCTGAACTCTGCATGAAGAAGGGCCATGCACAATGAGAAAGGCAAGTAAAGGTAAAATTAATGCCATTTCACATTCATCTAATATCATACTGACAGTAATTGACCCATGTCCTTGTGGATGCTGCACTTAGCATCTGCAACTGGATTGTTACCTTCTAAAGATGACTTCTGTTTTATTATTCCTTAACTATATATAGTTGTAAAATAAATTGTCTAAGAATATATATATGTGACAAATAGACTGCTGAAATGATGTAAAAGCTTTAGAGATGTCTTTGCAGTCTGTGTTAATGGACAGGGTTTCAGTAGAATTTTATTTGTGGCTTCAAATTTCACAGCATTTTAAAACAGATTAACAATGTTAGAAATATGGGTGAAATATACTTAAGGAAGCTATTCTGTGTCAAAACTAAATCTCTGCACTAAATTCAGTGGCTGTAACTTCTGCATCTTTCCCATATTTTAGGCAGGAGGGATGAGAACCAGTGCCATGACTTGGCCAGTGGCGTTTATTGACTTTTCTGCTACTGTGAAGCCATGTGCTAGTGTCTGAGGTCTGAACACACTCTCTGATCCCTGTGTTGAGAAAGTCCAGTTATCTATAGTACTCTGCCTTTCACACATAGTGGAGATACAGCTCACAGGACCATGGCATCAGTACCTCCTTGAATATTGTGGAGGGCTTTCAGCAAAACCAGGACATGTTACCAGAAGCCTGAGATATGGTAGACAGCAATATGAGTTAGACTTAAATAGCTGAGATACTTATGAAAATGATAAACATAACTACATAACTTGCTTGGTCCTTCCACATAACATTTCTGAATTCACTAAACTATACTCATTGGGTGCCTTTTAATAGGCAACATATTTCTGTTCATAAGCACTTAGTTCTAATATGAAATACAGAAAACTTTTTGGAGATAGAAACAGTGACAGTATATCTGAATGAGTGCTAGATGAATCGCTCCTCTACCATAATATTGACAGTAGTTTGTTGACGTGTTTCTACATCTTGCAACAGGCTCTTTATGACAGGCTTTCCCTGTTCCATTTATAAATCATCACACAGAAACCTATCTCAAATGTCTATCGTCCCAGCACCTAGCAATGCATTTGGGCAATCCTGGTCTGTCAGATCTTGCTTGGATCTGCTGTTGCAGCATACAGCTTAGCATGAGAACCTCCTCCCCACCATCCTCGGACAGGCTGTCCTCTTGCTGCTCCAAGGCCATTAATGCAGGGAAAGGGCAGCGAGCAGGATACTGAGAGTTACTGAGAGGGGCTTTCTTGCTGTTTCATTTTTTCCTTCCCAATACATTTCTATTCTCTGACCAGTATATGATCGTTTACATTTATTCCTGAAGTGGTTTTGGGAAATCCTGGGTCGAACTCACTCCTGTATGCATTGACACGTGGGAATAGCTCTTGGTGTGCCCTGACACCATCCCTGGTCCAGCTCTGCTCCTCACAGATGGTCAAGACTTCCAGAGAAGGCCCCCAGCTGCCACCCTTGCAGCCATGCACCCTGACAGGAGACAGGAGGCTCGAATCCAGAATGGACACTGGCAGCTCTGTGCTGCTCATGGACCATGAAGCTCTGTTCACAGTGGATCAGAATACCCTGTGGGACAGTCATATAGATTTGCATTGTCTTAGCCTTCCTGTCAGAATTACTTGTAATAGCGACAGGATGATCTAAGAAGGCTAGTGATCATAAACGTCACACAGAAACAAGAGAAAAGCATCGAGGGCATACATGCTGGTAGGTATTTATAGCAAAGGAATGGCATTTTAGAGTGGGTTTTGCTGCTTAGTTCATCCCGCTCATAATCTTCTTTCCCTGCTTGAGTATCTTTCCCAAGAGCTCCTCAAAAACTATCTGCAGGCTTGACAAACTGCTCTGCTGGCAGTGAGGTCTCATTCTCTGTCTTTAGTTTTTCCTGAGGGCCTTGTGACCGCTCTTGATTGTATGACATGCCCAGACAGGTAGTCATAAAGAAGAAAGGAATAAAGGGCTTTTAGAATGATAAAATCTAGGAAGGACCTGCCTATGCCATTGCCAAAGCAATCATTCTGGATCTTCCCTGCATTGTGTCTCTGAGTAGTTCCCAGGACAGGGCAGGGCTTGCTGCAGATCACATGGATTGCTCTGCTGGCTGCAGCTGATTTTTGGTTGCTCTCTGCTCTAGTACACCTCAGAAGAAGGCAGGGTTGAATACCAAGATGAGTGGATGTTGCATGGAAGCTCTGGAAATGTTATGGGGTCCCTGTGTACAGGGTTTTCCATAGAAAATGGTTTGTGGCTCTTTCAGATGAAAATTAAGTACCACTTACTTCTAGCAGCCCCTAAGAGCTATCTCCTGTTTAGATCCATGCAGTGCCAGGTCCCAAAGACACAGCCAAGTTCAGCATTTCCTCAATTTGTGAGGGGTCTGCTAAATTCTTCATGTTGAATTCCTTAGCTGAAAAGAAACTGCATTTTAAATGCTTAACTATTTCCCAAACACTGAAAATAACTATTAGGTTCCCATGAATTTGGGGCATTTCACTTTCTTTGTGTGGTAATGGTTACTTGGGTTTCATAGATTGGTTAAGTGTTGATCCTTACTTGTTAATACAGGTGTTTAGCATACATAAAGTTAAATTCAATGTAACTACAGTAAAAGCTGTATCCTGCCGAGGGGGTTGTGTGTGTCTGTGTATTATGTATGCATCTTGTTATCTTACAGCAGGTTGTATAGTTTAATATGCAGACACTTATAGAGATCTCATATTCATGGTTTTCTTTTTAAAGAGAAATTAATGAGCTAAATAATAATCATTCTAAATACACATAACAACACAACTCAACAAAAGAGATTTTCATAACTAGAGCTGATGAAGATGCAGGACTGTGTCGCTTTGGGAAAAAGAAAAAAAAAAAAACAAACAGGAAGACTTGGAGTGAAAAATATTCCTAGACCAGAAAAAAGGCACAAGGAAACATACTGATTAAAGAATGAAGTGTGCTCACCTTTTGATTACTCCAAATCCTTTATGAGCCAAAAAAAAAAAAAAAATTACATGCCTAAAAATTCTAAATAATCAGCATTAGATAATATTATCTTCTGCAGTACATAACTACTGTTTCCATCTGGTTCATACCAGGACTTCCTAAATATTCAGCTCGCCACATCGTTTCCTCCGTAGCTAAACTTGATGAAGTATAGTGAATAAATAGAGTTAATATTTTGAATATTTTAAGCTAAGGAGACTACTTTCCTTTGCTTAGTTAGAGTCGACATATCTATACATAAAGCTCTTGGAAACAATATGAGTAGTGGTGCCAGGTGATATATCTTCGAAAGCACTTTGCTTAAATATTGTAGGTAACTAATGAGTTGCTTACTGAATGTTACAATTACCTAAGTATTCTGCAGCTGTAGAACTAAGAGTCTGATCCTTCTCAGTTCTCATGTTCCTTTGAACAGCGTATCTCTTCTTAAAATCTTCTAAGATTTTGAAAAAGCGGAATGAAATATTCAGTAGAATAAAATCTTGAAAAATATTGGTTTATGATAACAGTATTAATAATTCCAATACTAAAACAGATCTTTTCATCTCTTCATAAAGAATTTATAGGTGAAAGCAACCTTTTTGATTATGCAGTAGTTTTTAGTCCCGAATGAAAATTCAGTTTGTGCTTTCATGTTTTTACAAGGTACATGCTGTGTATGCAAATATTTGAATACATCTCTTCATCTTTTATCCTCATCGATAGTATCTTTGTATTTATTTTTCAAACTTCACCAGGCACTCCTGTTTTATTTTAACCGTTGGGGAACTAATAGAAAAAGGTTAGGTCCTTCTATATACTTAAGGACATTATTGTTAGCTTTGTTAATGCAGTTCATAAAATCTTTAGCTCTTTGACAAGAAGTGAACTTTTAAATTAATTCAGAAGTATTCATGGAAGAGGAATTGCTTTCATTTGAATGTTGTTGCAGAAATTCAAGCTTCGTTTGCAAAAAGTTGATCATTGCTGTCTGAATTTTTTCATTATCCCTACTTTTAAATCTTGTAATTAGAAAAATCAAACCCTCCTTCCACTTCACAAGCCAAAATATTTTTATCATCTATTTTTGTGTTTATTGTGAAAAGCATCTTCACTCCACTTCAAAAAGGTAAAGTACAGCTACAGCAGGATTGTTGAACAACTCAAAAATCTTGGACATCTATCCCATGAGGGGGAAAAAAAGTAATTTAACTCAACAAGTTCATTGACTCTTAGTTGCAGACATAACCATATCTTTTGATATCTTTATAGCCACAGGGGGAGCTGGTTTATAGTGGTTAATGGAGCTGTGGGGTTTGGGGGAGGAGTACCTATTGCCACATTTCCTTTCAGGTGATGGGAGAGACTCAGAAGACTGACTCAAACCTGGCCCAGCTATGTGTACCGCTGAGATGCAGTTGGCAACCTCCCAGCAATGGCTTCAGCAGTGCAGCTTAGAAACCCAGCCCGCAACAGACGTGTTTGCATTGAAGGTTTGACACAACAAAAGGATGGGCTTGGTGAGGTTATATCCTACCAGACCACAACTTTTAGACAGTGGCTCTCAGTGTGTGTCACAACAGCTGAAAGACATCCCAGCACTGGCTGAAGATGGAAACTGGTATTCTATCCTGGGTTACAGACTTAATAGACTATTATAATTTCTGCAGATGCTTCCATCTGGGGATGGGGACTGTGCCCCATTAGCCCATAATGTTGTTTGAAATGGCTTATTGCACGTGAAGTTTTGTCAGCAGTCAAGACGCCGGCTGCTGAGGCGGGAGTGGAGCAGCATAACTCTCTGAGTAGGTATAGCAGGAAGAAGCATCAGGCAGTCTTGACAAATACATCTAGGAATATCAAGTCTTTGTCTCCTTTGGAAGTGTTGGTCTCCTGAGGTAGGACTGTCTTTAGGAAAACGATTTTAAGCAGGTTTATGCGGTCCACAGTGGGCTTTTCTAGCATAGGCAATTTCATTTAGCAGTGGAAGTTCCAGATGATGGTGGATATTTTTGTCTAAGAATTCCAGATGCAAAAAGATGTCGATGGACAGAAGAATGCCTTGTGTGGATCTTACGATGTCCTAAACATGTAAATGCAGCCAGGACTCTTTGTTATGAAATGAACAACTGTGCTGCACACTGCAGGACCTCCAGGCCAAGGAAACTGTGGAATACTGGCAGAAAAAAAAAAAAACAATGAAGGCCTGTTATCACCCTTATTTCAATTTGTTTGTAAATGTGGGAAATAATGAAATAGAGCTGAAGCACTGGGCTCAACAGAAATTTTTCTGGTTCATATCGAACAGCCTTACAGGCTCTTTCTGCTCAGGAAAACTAGTTACAGGTGCATAAGAGGGACTATTCATAAAACAGAACAAACCAGTTTTGATACCAGTGGCAACAATCACACAAGTTTTCTGATCTTGTAGGCAACATTTCTTTGACTCAGTGTCAAACTGAAATTACGTAAACTCACCTGTGATGTCCCTCAGAAGGTGAGTGGGCTCTCAGAAGTATTTTTGAAAGAGAAATCAGAACAGTGCTGGACACGGTGGTGACTGAAGAGTCAGCTAGTGAATGGCAGGCGACTGATGCCAGTACAGTGTGGTATAGCTCAGTTCCAGCTGAATGCCAATGACATCAGTCCATGCCTCACAAAATCACAGAATCACAGAGTGCACTCATCTTGGAAGAGAACTCAGCGGGTCATCTAATCCAAACATGCTGCTCAAAACACGCCTCAAGATAGTCCTTATACAGACATATGACTACAGTGAAAATAAGCTTGTGTGCAAGATTCTTAAGGAATACCTCCTGCTGTATTTTGTTATAGTCTATGAGTTTCAAAATAGTATTTACCCTACCTATGGGTGTCTTGGAGGTGGTAACTGATGTGGCATGATGCCAGGGAGTGGACTGAGAAATAGTTCCATGTTATAATTAAGTCAGAATCTATTTCTCTTTGACAGCAAAACTAGTTATATGATCTCCCAAGTAATACATCCATGCTGATCATGGATTTTGCATGACGTTGGTGGCTGAATTGCACAAAGTATGTAAATGACAGAGTTATGAACCGGCATGTTCATTTATGGTCTAACAGTAGGCAGGGCAGGTGAACCAGCACACCCATTATAGTAATATTTCCTTAGAAGAGTTAACTTTACAAGCACCTCTGAGCTGGGACTCTCAGTCTGTGAGACAAGCCACATAACTCCATGCTTCTTGTTCACATGTTGCTAGATGCATAGCAAGTCAGGATGCAGGTTGCTGGCTGGGGATGTGGCAGATGACCCTGACTGTAGCATCCCCCAGCCAGGGGGGAACACCTTCTACTTGCAATGTACTGGCCAAGTCCAGGGCAGGGAGAGGGCTATTGGACTGAAAGGAGAAGTTATCCTAGTTCTCCTGGAGTTCTGATAAAATGATCCATACCAGGATACTAATTTTCAAGTTTGTGTTTAGTTTTGACAGTATGCCTATTGTGTTATTTCTTCCTGACCTGTGGAAAACTGGGTTGAGATTGTCATTTTAGAAGGCAGCAATAAAATCTGTCAAATGTCTTTCTTTCCAAATTTCTGTAGCATATCTTCTGCATTCTCATAGTTTAAATCTGAAAAGTAAAAAACCCCAAACATACTTCTCTCCCAGGAGTATAGTATCTGGGTAGATAAGCTGATGTAAAAATATCTAAATATGAGTTGAAGGAACATCTAGTAGTGGAGTGTATTTCATAATCCAAATAATCCCAATCTTCTTGCATAGCATACAGAATTAGTATGCTTATGTCTACACTTTCAGTTTTAGACTGAGGTCATCCTTCTGATACAGACAAAATCTTTTCTTTATTGTGTGTTAGGACCTAAAGTACTGGAGAGTTTTGAGGTGAGTCCATGCAGGTCTTTCCTATACAGAGACCATTTTATGTTCTAGTAAAATATGGTGTTTTCCTTTATGCTTAAACTAAAACAATTAGTTTTCTGAACAGAGAAAACTAAAACTAACTGGTAAGAAAAAGCAATTAGTAATGTCTTAAACACGACTCTACCTCTATCCTTTGTGTCCTTCCTTCCAGTCTTATTTTCAGCTCGTTGTCTTGCCAAGTTTCAAGAGGTTCTGCATACACAAGCCTCCTCTTGTGCCTAGAGAAATTTGACCTTGAGACCTGTTTTTTTTGCTTCTTACTGAGAATTTTATTCTCCTGCCACACTCTGCAGCATCTAGAACCGTTTCTCTCCCAAGCAAGTTCATCTACCCTCCAGGGTATACAAGCTGTTGATTTTTTTTTCTTTAAGGAAACCAAGAGCAAACAATTCAGATTCTGTTCATCCCAGTCACATTTTTTTCATTTCTTGAAATCAAATTATGTGGTCACTGCTGAGTTTATGTGTGTTGCATTATATCCAAGTAACTTCTTTGTCAAAACCAAAAATATCCCTATTTCATTTAAGTCTAAAACTATCAAAACAAAAGTTCAGCAATTAAGATTTCAGTAAATTATCACTTTAAGGTTTATCTGTGTTGTACTGAAAAAGTGATAATAAACTGACAAACATACAACCAGGGGTCCAAGGAAGACCTACTCCCTCAAAACCACTTACAAAGAGCTGCAGAAGAAAAAAACAAAAGAAACAAAGCAAAACCTTCATTACAACACTCCCAGTCTGAATACAAGCATAAAACCCAATCATCCTGCTTTTTAAATCTGTAGATTTTGGTGTCATGCCAAGATAATCAAGATAATTGCCAGCTCATTTTTTCTAACATTAAAATAAAATCGTTCAGCAAGCTTCTTCATGGTAATCAGGAGCACCTCACATCTGCATTATGAAACGGACAATTTAAAATATTTAGCTTAAAGCCGCAAGACAAATGGCATCCTGTATTTCACTCATCAAAACAACAGGACACCTGACTGAGAAAAATAAGAGATCATCACATCAAACAGGACAGCTGGCATCTTACTCTAACATTTGAGTTGTAGATATGCTTCTCAGCTTCGGTATTATCAGTCAAAGGCCAGGAATGCCTTCTCTTCCTTACTTAACTTTTGGAAATTAAAAGGCTTTATCCAAATATCTGAGGAGAAGTATTTTTTGATATCCCCTTATGAACTGCTTCAGGACATCGTGTGCTTGTGGCTGTGTGGAGGTAGAGGGTGCCTGATTCTACAGAAATACTAACATCAGCTCTCAAAATGAGGTCACTTCCTCCCACTTGGAAGCCACCATCCCAAGTTGAGATGAAATCTCTAACATTCTCCTAGACAGAGGGGCATTCCTTGGTACTATCAAACAAACACTGTTAGCTCTTGCTGAGACATTGCCCCAGTCCTGTTTCTGGGGTTGGAAAAGGATGTCTGGGATTTTGTGCTCATCCAAGTCCCTGTCACTAAAAGGCAGATGAAAAGTCCACTTGCACAGGAAGATTGTAGAGTCCCTTTGGCACTTTTCCATTCTGCCTAAATACTTAATTATATCTTGGATTTGGGAGGAGGTGTTACGTATTCACTCCATATCCTGATATGCAAAATAATCCTTGGATGTGGATGATCTTGGTTCAAATCGGTGTTCCAGACCAGAAAGAGGGGCTCAGCCCCAGCCCGAGTTGTTCACATAAATGAGTGAAAACCAGTCGGCAACCATGCTGGAGCTGTCTGAAAGCACACTTGTAACTGTCTTACGGAAACTTTCGACTGTTAAAAATTTCCATGTCTAAGGGACCATCATGGTGCAGTATGGCTGGAGCAAGCAGTGGTGGGGTAGTGAAGCAGGGACCTCCTGCAGTGGCCCCATCCCACCAGAGGTGGAGAGCAGAGTTGGGCTGGGGATGGTGACCAGAGCAGGTAAGGCAGGGGCAGGCAAGGGACTGGGCTGTCAGTGACAGCTCAGGCAGGGACCAGGGAAAGGGCTGAGTTTAGAGGCAGCTCCTGGGCAAACAGGACATGAGCGCATGAAAGAAGGCCACTGGTGAGGCTGGTCAGGGTCACCAAGACCAATTAGTGCACTCAGGGCCCTGAAAGTAAACGTGGTTCAGAAATACTTGCTGAAGTCAGCACCAGTCAAACATCCTTTTGTCTCCCACCGAAAGGTGATGGTGGTAAGCAAAGCAAGAGTGCAGAGAAAAGACTGAAACCTCTTGCCACACATGAAGTTAAAATACGTTCAAAGTTAAACATGCACATTAATAAAACATATCCTACAGAGATAATTCAGCGTATTATCTGTGCAAGAATGAAACTAGCAAACTGTCTTCATTTTCATGTAAAATGAAATAAACTAAAGTCTTTTCAGATCAGTATGTAAATCAAAACCTAAATAAAATCATGTAATTGTTGACCATCTGCTTGCAGAGAAGGTTTTTGACTGTGATAAGCTATTTAATGATGTTGCCCACACTAGCAATGCCTATGAATTAGACAAGTCATGTGCCTTGCAACAGTTTGATCTTATATGTTTTTTCCTAAATATGTTTATTGTTGTTGTTAGACTCTGACACTGGAATTTATCCAAAGCAATGGGTGTAATTAAAGCTGGCTGAGAGCTCAGTTCTCAGAGCAGAATGTCGAGCTTGGTCAGATGAATGCTGTTTCAAGCTCTGCCAATGACAACTGAATGATATTTCAGCAAAAGGCATCATTTAAAGTAATATAAAGTACCTGGTCATGTTTTGCAGTACTGTCCACAGTTTATAAATTCTTACTTGAACTGAATGTGATTTACTTTATCCACTGTCATGTAAGGTTTGATTATCCAGCTTATCATGCATAAGTGCAAACGTTGCTTATAATATTATCTACTTCTTTTTAAACTCAGCTGTAGTACATGGAGGCTTGAGCAACTCTAGCAGTGGATTGTGGAAAGCTTATCTAAAAATCATAAGTTATATTAACTTTAAATACACACACTTGTTATTAAATGTATAGCATGGCCCACATGACTGCAAGAGAAACTGAATAAGAGATTTCAAGTTTTCATTCCAGGACATAACATGAAAGAAAGTGACACTACTGCCAACACATGGCAGCAGCTGAAGCAAAACCTGGGCTCAGGGACCTAACTCCCTGAGAAAAAGAGGTATATCGACTCTGTGTAGGAGGATTTCTGAACTTGTGGATAGTATATAGGATGAAATTCTCCAGACATAACTCAAATCTTCCCAGGATACTTGGGTTTGTACATGTAGCACTCAGATTAGTGGGTTTTATGAAAGGGCTGGTTCACTCACCACATTACTAACAAAGGGGAAATAAAACAAAAATGAAGGATCCAGCAAACTTAATCTCCTAAGGGGTTCTGGGGCTGACACCACCTCATGCACACTGCAGTTAAGTCCTGTTGTTGGTTGCTTGCTTGGCTTGCACAAAATGTTCCCAGTAACAGTCCAAATGATGTGAAATATGCTTGTTTCTCAGGTTTCATTGCAAATGAAATCATTACAGTGGTTTTGTTGAGATTCACTAAAACCTTTTAAGTATAAATAGGTCTTTGTTTAGAAGAGAGGAATTCATATTTGTAGCAAAAGTATTGAAAAAATGCTAGTCCTTGCTATTCTGATGTGAAAGACAGTAAAACTTACCTGAGCTTTATTTTGTATTCTGTGATCCTTAAGATGAAGCTCAGGAGTTATAAACATAGGTGGAAAAATGAAACATGAGGCTCTAAATGATAACTTATCACATTTCACCTTGTTTTATTCCTACTACTTATAGCTAAATTAGTAAGAGAAGAGAATTAACTCATTAAAGGGGTAGAGATGATGCCTTACAGAACTTGAAAAGTCTCATTACTTGCATGCAAGATAGAGTGGGCCTAATTTGCATTTATGTAAATCCACTGGAAGAAATGCAATTATGGTAGCATAACTTAATGTGAAGATGAACCAGACTTGATGTCTTTCTTTATAGCTATGGGGAAAAAAGCTGGGTTTCACAAAGACCCTTTAAGGTGAAACAGGGTTTCTAGCTGATGGGTTATTTCAACGTTTCTGCCTCAGGAAAACAATTAAAAAATCCTCTTTATTTATTTATTTTTTTTTAAAGATAAACTGGGGGATTTACTGGAAGTTACTTTTAGGTTATGTGTGTATTGGTCGTGTGTACTTTGTAACTGATCTAGTGGTCAGCAAAGCTCAGGTTTGGTAGGGCTACCCTGTAAATTCTGCCCTTTGCAGGCAGTGACATCAGGCTTTTTTAGCAGGCACTCAGAGATACCTGGCCTGCCTGATAATCACCACATGGTTTCACCTTAAAGTCCTGATTAGAGACTGCAGCATGCTGGGACTCATCCCCACAAATGAGTAAGCCATACACATAAAGCAGGGATCACAACCACCGTTCCCCTCACATACGACCTATGGCTTAACTGGACCAAATGTCACCTCTGAAGGGAAATAACCAGAGTCCTGAGTCCACCCTTGGGCTACTGGAAACCAGCAGTAGAACTCAAGGCTTCTTCAGGGACAATACTGCCCGGAAGACAGGGCAGTACCATGCCAGCACAGAGACCCTGAGCCAAGGCTCTTGGCTGCAGGCTGTGTACCGCAGAGTCTTTCCCTGTGCTGCCTTAGTTCCCACAGCAGATCACAAAAACACAGCAGTCAAGTTTTTGGGAGACTAGGGGAGGGAGAAAGAAGGACTAGCTAGTATGCAATTGTGCTTATCATCTGATAATAGAGTCCCTGTTTGAAAAACTCACTCACTAGGAGTAGGCAAAGATGGACAGATGCTGTGTGCTACCCTGGATGCCCTTGGTCCCTCACCCAGCACTCCCTCCCTTCTTACAGTCCTATTTGTGCCCCTGCTCAGAGGACCTTCCCTGTTGGGCTCTCTGAGCATCCTCCCTGAAGCCCTTTGCATCCAGACCCCACATAACTATTAATTTCTGTCATTTTGTTTATCTGGTCGCTGTTTTTCCTGTCCCTCTCAGCTCACACAGTTTTCCAATGGTGTCCTGGCCCAATTCAGTGGCTCACCCACATTACATGTCAACTCACAAGATAAGCCTTTCTACCCTGGAAGACATTTTAAAAGACTGAACACAGGTGCTTATGCAAACTGTTAACAAATAAGGCAAGAAAAAAAGAGAAATCCCCCTCACCATCATCAGTGATTTTATCAATACATGGATGAACAAACATCGATGCAATTTTTTCGCACAAGTAAGAACCCATGTTTTACATGCTTAAAATAAATTTTTTTTTGAGAACAGGTGTTAGAAAACAGTAATACAGGGAGACGTCTCTCTCTTCCTTAAATTGTCATTGCCAGGGAACAAATCCCTGGGAACCTTGGTCCATGTTTACTGGTCCGAATCTCGTAGAGGACTAGCTTTTTGAAAGAGGAGCTCTTCTGGACATTCCTCCATATTTTTTGCTTGCTGGAGTTATTACGTGATGTTCCTAGTTACAACCAGTTCTCCGGTGAATTTTTGAGATGGGGCAGAATCAAAAAAAGCTGTCACTCATTGAAGTGACTCCTTAGAGTCATCAAGGAAGTAGTTTCTGAAGCTATATTATTTTCTGCACTTCAGACCAGACTTCTAAACCATCATTCTGCAGAACAACTATGTTATTGTTCTATGTCAGAAGCAAACATTTCAGTAAGTAAATTTGGCATACTGTATTCTAGAAACAAGGGTCAGGAAAATTGTGTCCAAAATATCTAACCTGAATGACACTGATGTGTATCTGGCTGCCTCTTTTATATATATACTATGTACTTATCTATATTTATGTAAAAGTTACACATTTATATATAAAATATATATGAACATAGATATATCAACTTATCAACAATCAAATAGATCAGCACTTATATATATGTGCCTATATCAGTATATCAACAGAGATACAATAGTATAAGTAAGAACAGATGCAGCTTCTTGGAGTTGGTTATTTTACCCAAACAGTTTTCTAATGTTTTCATGGATTTTAAGACCAGAAAGAAAGGCCATTAAGTAATCTTCAGCATAACACAAGAACATTTGGAAGCCACCTGTGAAAGTCAGAAAGCACGATTACAACAACAAGCACTAAGAGGCTATGTCTATGTTTCACCGTAGTCAGCTCTATCTTAGTTTAGCTCAGATACCAGAAAAAATCTCTCTATAATATACTGAGCATACTTTGGGGTTTCCTCGACATGTGTGTTGCTGAAGACACACTATTTTTATGACTCATACTGGTCTGTTTACAACTAGCTCAGCTGTCCCTAAGTGTGGGTGAGGCATAGATAGGGTCTATCCTTTGATATGCTTGGTTTAATATATTAACCCAAGGAAAAGAAAATCTAATGGGCACCCTGTCCCAATTACCGAAACACTGCCTCAGCATCCTTGAAGGTGCTGCAGAATCCAATTGGAGGTTTCTTGTCTATGTTACCAATTCAGCCCATTGTTTTTTTGGCAGGAAAATTTTAACAGGTCAGTAATCCTGTACATGATTTGTACATAATGTCAGAGACATAATAATGTGACAAATGCAACTAGGAGTAATGTAGTTTATTGCAGTCTGAGAACTAAATGGGGATCAAATTAAGTAACAGCACAAAAATCAACAATAGGAATGTACAAGTCACCTGATCATAAGTTGGTTTTCTGATTACATTACCTTGCAGCATAATCTCATACACAAAATGCCAGACTTAATCAAGTTACACTAGTTTAAAACTTCTATCAATTTCATGTGTCCTCTTCAGCTCAATTATATCAAACTCAAACATAGCAAATACAATTATGAAATTTTCATAGAGACTTTTATGTACTGCCTTGTACAAGTAAACCCTCTGTCTCATTGTTTTGACTTGTGAAATAAGAAAATGCAATGTGGAAATCATGGTTGGAGAATAAATGTAGTATCCTGCAACGCTATTTTTACTGCCACTTTTCTATTACTGAGATTTAAAGATCCCCTGGTTTTGATCTGTGACAGAAGAACTGTTTTAAAAACAAAATTTATTTCCCCAATGAAATTATTTGGTTTAGGCAATTGTCCTCTGGCTACCATGCTGGCTGTCCATATGTAATAACATGCGATTAAGGTAACCTGGGAAACCAGTATTAGCACATGTAAAGGTCTACTGTTTTTCATCTTTTCCCATTTCTTGTCTTGTCTCATCTCAGAAATGTTGATATAGCACGTAATACAATTCTTGCTATTGAACCAACAAATATAAAGATGTTGTAATAGGCTATTGGGACAAAAAGATTCCTTCTCCAGGTGTGTAGAGAAGATATGAAATGTGCTGGGGATTCAGAACACACATCTATACAGCTGTCTCAGGAATGAATAGGGAAGATGTTTTTAGGATAGCTGCAAACAATGACAGTTCCAGCTATGACTAAAATTCTGAAAGCAGGGAGCAGAAAGTTGTTTTATACAGCTATGCTACAAGAGACTGAGTATAGGCTGATTAGTTGGATTATCACACACTAAACTTGTGAGCGGGTGAATATAATTTCCTGTTGAAACAAAAACAAAACTCTGTGGTGCTCAAATGAAGAGCCAACTAGAACATTGGTTCAACCACAACTGCTCTTTTCTACATAGCTCTAAATAAGTTGCTGTTGTCAAAGAAACTTGGAAGTTTGATTGGGGAACCTCTTGCTTTCAAGGGGAGGTGGAGGGAAGGGAAGCTGAGAGATCTACTGATCCCCCCCTCCTCTCAGAATGAGTTGTTCAAGAGGGGCATAGCTAGCTACCAATTTCCTGACTTGTCCTGTCTTAGTGAGAGTGTGTGTGCAGAAAGAAAGCTGCATGTCCCACCATGAAACTTCTCTGGAAGCCACTGCCTCTCCATAGCTATGTGCTGACCAGTATCTCTGTACTTCTACTTACCATAACAATTATTGTACAACCAGGCATTGACAACTTACAGCTCGATCTCAAGAGCACACTGACCAATTGCCTTTGGAAACAGATATTTTTAGTGAAATTACTGTTTGAAACGGCCTGTTCCGTCTTCAGTGTGAACCAATGGTAAGTATGGGATGTTTGCTGGCACATTAGTAAACAGTTGACCAATATTGGCTCCAAAACTTAACACAGAATTAAGTTAAATATAATAAAGAAGGAAAGAAAATTAAATTTTCTCAAGTAAATACAATTTTCTATGTGTATCTGATATCTGTGGCACTGTGTTACGTTTTTTCCTTGTATAGTTTGTTGCAAGTGTGAGTCTTCTTGGGTGGGTGTGCAAGAATTATATAGAATTTCATTGAACTATCCAGGCTTACTGAAGTAACTTATGTAATTTCCTAGTGACAAAGAATATGTACTACTTCTCAAGGCAATAGGAAAAGATTCATATTCCCTATCTATGGCCATGATTCCTGTGTGGATTTGATCTCTCAAGAATCCCTACAACCCTGTCAATATCTTAGAGTCAAGCACCACTGAGACTTGCATTTATAATTAAGATCTGAGATCTATCATACCAAATACTATACAAACACAATTTGAAATAATTCATGAAAGAGGCAAAATGAACATATAACGATGGGGTGTGAACTGCATGGCAACATGGTGGGTTTGAGGGTTTCTCTTTCTGTGTAGTCTGTCTTTCAGGTATATGCTTCTTCCACTAGCAGGGATTCCCAGGGCTCTGCCACCAGCCCCAGTATTAGCCTTTCCTAAATTCAATATCAGTTATGGATGTTTATTGCACTTTATATGCCTTCTTCCCTCACCTACCAATTGTCTGGATGATTTAAAGAAGTAGCTCTCCCTTGCTAGCTTTTCCATTTTTCCTACTGCCATCTAATCTTCACAGCTCATCCTCCCTCCTACAACTTTAGCCTTCTTAGAAGTATGAAGCACGTATAGCTGATGAAAGGGAAAATGAAGATGGAAAACACTAATATAGCATCATCTTTTGTCAACTTCACCCTTTTAGAAACTCATCAGGGGAAATCATATTGCTTAGGCAGAGTTTAACATAATTTTCAACCTATCCTAGCACAACTGAGTTGCATGATCTATTCTAATATATCCAGAGCCAGAAAGAAACATTAAAGGCCCAGATGGAGATCATGGTTTGGTCTCATGCAGAATGTGGATTGAAATGTAGAACTTTACAAATTTTGGATCATTTCTTCAGCCTGAAACTTGAGAAGAAGGACACCCACCAACATACTGTTCGTATCCCAGAAAAGATCTGAACTTTCCTTGCATCCCACTAGGAAGCTGTTCTGCTCCAAAAAACCTGGATTCCCAAGGTTTTCAGTTCACCTTAGGAGAATATGGTTGTCAAATACAGGGGAAAAACTGGGTTCATGTAACAGTACAACACAAACCTCTGGTCCCTTCAAGTTAAGAATCCACCACAAACATCTGCCACTCTGTACCTACGGAGCTGACCAAGGAGATTTGTTAGATGAGCAAGAGATAGCACAGGCAGAAAGCCACGGCACTCATGGTATTCCTTTGCAGGAAGAACAAATGATCAGTACTGGGGCTTGTTCCTGAAAAGGAAGCTGAAATCCCATTTCTGCTCCTCCAGAAGTCCAACACAGCAGACTCACGGTCAGCAGAGCAAGAGGGTTTCTCTTTTTTGGTAAGCAAGGCAGCTGAACAAAGCAATGAAGTGCTTTTGGTGTACTTTATTTGACAAGGAAAAAAACCCCTAGGGAACTTGGGGAACCTTGTAGTACAGTGCCAGAAGACAAGCAGGAACTAGCTTCAGAACAACTTTCTCTGCCCCTCATCTCAAAAAACCCCACCCTGCAACCCAGTAAGAGGAGACTGTGGGAGGAAAGAAAGGTCTGACTCACAGAAGAAACAAAAAAGTAATGCAAAAAGAACAGCCTCCATATGCCATAATAAAGAGACCCCATATGTCTTTAATTAGCTCATTATAGAAGGATGTAAAGCAGATAAAGGAACCCAGTATGGAATTATTGAATCAAATGGTGTTAGAAAGAAAGCAAGGAGGAAAGAAGTTGCTCATGATACAAGTTGTGCTGTTAGCGTGTCATTCTAAGCAGAAGGGAAAAAGAAGGGAATCTGTAAAGGGCAAGGAAGAAGAAGGATGAAATGGAATAAAAAATTTTGGACATAATCTGCTGTACTAGAACTGTCCATAGGAAGTAAACGAGGAGATTATATTACTGCCACCAGCATTTTGCTTACGTGTCTGTATTCCTGAGGAGGACTCCTCTTATCTTTCCATATCCATATTCACTTTCAATTCTCCAAACACCATAACACCCCAGGTTAAAGAAATGTTAAAAAATGATGTAGTGTAGCACAATGTGTCAAAATGTAGACATCAAGTGTAACATTATCCTGACATTTAAAGATAAATGACACTAATTTCATTCTGTATCTACCTAGGCTCTTCTGTTATATGATCTGCAATTCTGTACCAAACGAAAAGAGATGAGCACTTTAGGTACTGTAAGTGCTCTGGCTGCAGCACACCATCAGCATTATGTTATACTTTTCAACTCTATGGTCACAGAAATGACCTGCTAGATATTTTGCTTCGTGCTTCTTTATACTCCTTTGAGTTGTCAAAACAAAGCAAAAAGGCAAATAGGCTTTAGAGACCATAGCATAATGCATTTTAAAAAGTTCAGCAGCTTTTGGAAAAACAAGAAATCATAGAGTAGTTAAGAAACACAAAGCAATGGAGTGGGAGGGTGTTACACTAACCTCCACTGTGTCTCTGGATATGAGCTATGCTAGATAGTAGTTGGCATGACCTGCATCCTAGGTGACAAGTATTTACTGCTTTGATCCTTTTACAGCTACACAAGGGATTGCATGTGTTGTACTCTTTTACCACTTTGGCCTGCTGAGCTCTTGCACAGGGGAGAAATGCAGGATTTCCTTCCAAGCAGGAAATGTCCTACTCGTGAGTAGATATAGGACTTCCAATACACCTACAATACAGTAATCTCTGCTGTCTTCATTATCAACCAGAGTAACTGAAATCATGAATAATACCCAAAAAAAAAAAGATCTGAAAAGGGGAAGACATAAACTCTCAGTCTAAGGTCAGAGAGAGCAGGGGGAAAATTAAAGGTCTCTGCTGGCAACATAGTTCTTGGTGCACCAGATCAAGATGGATAATACAATGCTAATCTATCCCTCTTGTACTTTTTACTAGCTAAATTACAAAGCTAACATCTTCCTGGAAGGAAACATAGGGCTTTCCACTCCTTTTGGGTGTGCACTTTAAAATAAATAAATGTTGAGTATATTAATACCTCAGAGACTGATTTGTGAGGGCCTTCTCCTACCTTTCAGCATCTTTGAGCCTGTCCCTGTGATGTATCCCGTCCTGCAGAGGGGCGATTTCTGGTTAGTTATTGAAAGAGTAAGCTACATGTGAGCCAGGTGGTTTCTTATGAACATATGGTATCCATATCTGTAGTGCAGGCACTTGGTATACAGTTTATGCTAAGCCACCTAGATCTGCAAGTACGTGACAGCCTAACACTTCATATAGATCTCCAAGTACCCTACAGGCTAACACTTCACATTTGCTCTGCACTGACTGGTAGGAGCTGGATACCAAATAGGCAGTTACTGAGAAATAGTGAACTTGATATTACCCATACATAAATAAATGAAAAGATGCAATGCAGATGAGAACAGGATCTCATAGCTCACAGTCAGGACTTGTGAGTCCTTTACAATTCTCTACACAATGCATATCTGAAGAAGTAAGATAGCCAAAGCACCACTTACCTCTTAGCATTAGTTCTATTTTGATGTTTCTCTTTCCACAATCCCTAGTCTCATGAGACAATTTACCCAACTGTAAGAAAGCCCAAAAGAGGCAAATTCACTCTAACATAAAAAACCATAAAAATTTCACACAGTACTTAATGTTGTTATTTAAATTGTATGTGCAGCAAAATAATTTAAAATCAACTCCAGTTATGACTTCAAAGTGTTGCAGTTAAAAATAGCGTGGGTATTATATTTCAGAATTAAAATATCATCAATTTGATTTACACTAATTTACTAAAATTTTAGATCACTGTGTTCTGAATACTGAATTTGGAAGTTGTAATATCTTAAAAATCCTATCTTTGTTTGTTTGGATAAATTTTTCTGATACTTCCTGGATAAGTCTGGAATTTTTATTCATTCCTTGCATAAAGAATTTAATTTAGCTTTTAACTAAACTGGTTACACATACTTCATGACTCTCAAGAGAGAAGAAACTCTTCAAACAGGAAAACAGAATCTGTGGAGCTGCCTATGAATTCCACTTTTTGCTCCATTCCTTTTCTCCACTCTTGTATCTGTCAGAAAATGGAGGCAAATAGGACTCTTCTAGTTTGTTCTGTCACTGGAAACGAGTGTCTAATAGGTGTCCAGCCACGGCTGAGAAGTGCTGGTGGTTTTACATCTAATTACTAGATTGGCCTATTACCTCTCAATTTCCCCCATTCATCTTAGTGCAGCCAAAACCACCAACCCTTCTTATATAGAACATGATAAATCTGCCCCCAATTCCTGCAGCTGTAGGACTTGGTAAACATGAATGTATTTATTTATACAGTTCAGTGCCCACAGTGCCACCTTTGCCGCAGCCCAAAGCATGGGCAGTGAGTCAGCCTCATTTCCAGATCCCCTTGAACGAGTGGGGGTGTAGCCCCATACCTACAGGTCTGAATGGTACTAACTTGCATCCTTATGGTTTGGAGCCTGATTAGAGCTAGCTTGAAACTGCCTATGCATGCCTTTTGGGGAGAAACTTGCTAGCTTCAGTGGCTCTTACCGTTATTCATGGCTTATTCTTCCTCCTGTCAAAACAACACCACAGACCTCAAGGTCAGAGAAGCCTGTAGGAGGGTAACTTGTTCACTTCTCACCTGTCCCAGGCTCTTAAGGCAGTATCTCATTTACCACAAAAAAAAAAAAAAAAAAAAGGAAAGAGAGAAAGAAGCGTAACTGCTAGTCTAGACAAAGGAAAAAGCCCAGATGCATTTAGACTTTCAGAAAAACAAGAAAAAAACATGCTTTGGTATGTCAGCTTCTAAAAGAGCTCTTCTTTAAAATGTGCATTTCCTGGGGAAATGCTAGGAATTTGTAGTGTTTTGGAAACCATGGCACATGGTCACCCTGTTTAACTACCTGTGACATTCAGAAAGCAACATGGAAAATGTGATATAAATATCAAGGGCTTGATCCTGCCCTTTGCTACAGCAGTTAAGCTTCATTTCCAGTTGTTTAAAATCAGCTTCTGACTGCATATGCCCTTGACATGCGGAGGCGAAACAGGAAAAACTCCTTTGGCTGTGCATATCTCAGCACAAAAGGTGATGGCATTTTATTCAGCAACTGCTGCAAGTGATTTTACCTTATTTTGTTATGTGATGTTCAGTTTTAATTTACACTGACAACACAGAACAATAATGCCACCACAGCAAAAATGTAAGAGCAGGCTTTGTAAAGAAAACAAATCCAACCAGCCAAATTAACAGTGCCAACACAACACAGTATCATTCAAAGCCACTAGCATTGTACTTATTTTCTCACCATCATTTTTCAGATGTTGGTTAGGATTTTTTTTTCACATGGTGCTCATTCCTGACATCATTGAGTTTCAGAGAGGTCTGTATTTTCAGAAAAATAGTTTTAAAATTACTCATAAGCGTATTTTGGAGGCAAACCAGCTTTATTCACCTGCCTGAAGACTCCTTCTGTGTCTGACTCTATTCAGCCCCTAAAAAATCCAGAAAAATAGGCTTTTCCTACATGTGGCCAAGAATCCATAATATCTGCTGTAATGGAAGAAATGCAGAAGGAGGGAAGAAAAAGGAGTGAGTAAAAGGAGGTATGAGACAGGACAGATCCAAACAAGTAACATTAATAAAATGCTTAAAGAGAATTAAGGGAAACAGGATGAACAGAGTAGAGTAGAACAAACGATGCACTGAAACAAACTAAGCAAGGAGTTAAAAATCTAATAAGGGCACAGAGATGACAGAAACAGGAAAGAAAAAGGAAAGAATTAAGTGAAAAAAAAAAAAAAATCCCAGAGGAGAGGCAGAAATCCAAGTGCCTGTTCCTTCATTTGTGACACAAGCACTATTTTTCCATTTACTTTGATGGGAATGAGATAAGACCCTTAATAAAAAGAAGAGAAATAGAAAGTTTTCTTGAAGATGAAGGAAAGGCAAGAAGAAAATGCTCCTAGAGAAAAACAATAAGCATTAATTCAACATTTTGAAGATGAAAAGTACTCTAAACCTGATATATATTATTATTGGGAATTGTAAAACTCACAGAAATTGGGAAACAGAATTTTTCACTCTATTTTAACAACTTACAGTGGATTCTCTTTCTGTCATAGAAAAAGGTCTCTGAGGAAGTGCTGAAGTCAAAGAATTGGAGCTTATATTTCTGCCTCTTGTAAAGTTTTTGCCTTTTGTCTCTTCTTTCCTTCCCCTCTCCCTGATAAGTTCAACTGAAAATGGGTATCACTCTATGGAATTCACCTGGTACGTTGATCAACAGGGTATGTGGCATCTTTATGCTCTTAAAATATGCTCAGAGGGCACAGGAGAAATACTTGCCAGTTAAAGCTTCTTCTCTGTAGCAAATCTGGAAAAAAGATCAGTCCCTGACATGTCTTTGGAGCTGAAAATATTATTTTTATGATTACCCTCCTATACAACAGTGCAGCATGTAAACCTGATGAGGGAAAGGTGTTTTGTTACTGTCATTGTATGGGTGCTCTAGGTCTTGTCAGTCCAATCAGAAGGGAGAGTGTAAGGATAGGAGAGGGAAGAAGTAAAGAGATATATCCAGTTCACTGGTGGAGTTAAAAATGCATCGCAGCACAACATTTCCACTGACTCATGGATGTATTTGTGTATGTATATTTATTTATATTTTTATATTTTATATATTTATATGTGCATGTCCTCCCATTCCCATTGACTTTGCCTCTCCATAATAGGAGTTCTTTTTTTTTTTTTTTTTTTTTTTCCTCTGTTGTAACTGCTTTATTTCCTTCATAAAGGGTGATAGACCCCCAAAAGTAATGGGGGATATAGCTAACTGACCACCCTGGGGAAAACATAATAATATGAGAAGCCCTGTAGATTTGCCTCAGGACAGGAGGAAAGCAATGGACATCACCTGAAAAGGCAGGGGGATGGAAGGCAGCAGGGTCTGAGTTGCAGAAGGAGGCAGAGAAGACAAAGAGGGGTTCGAATCAAAACCCTTTGCTGAGAGGAGTAAGTATGAGCTGGATTTAATGACAACACTATTAAGTGAAGTGTTTCTGCTGCAGCAAAGAAGCAAAATGTTGTGGGAACACATGTTTTGCTCATAGGGACAGAGAGGAATGACTGAATTTCTCAGATATATAAGAAATACCAGCAGGATTTAATGGCAATACTGAGGGGAAAAGAAATTAAGAGAGAAGTTAAACAAAAAAAGCACCAACTTTGTGACACTGGTGACTACAGGAGATGAGAGAGTTGCCAGTGGTGACAAAGCAGAGGATTTATGTGAAAAATGTGTAAGTTAACCTCCAGCAAAATGTGAAGTATCAGCAAAATCTGGGAAAGGAGGTCTCTATTGAATGATTTATCTTGCTGAGGATCATCTAGATGTTGTGATAATTAACTTCTGAAATCCTCAGCTTCAAAATATTTTAGACACTTACGTTCCTGGGTTTTGCATTATTCCTCGATTAACCAAGAAATCTGTACTTTGACTAATTTTGGTTTTATCTCTGTGACATATATGAAATATATGAGATATGAAAGTAGTTTAAAATATAATCCTTCCTGGGAGTGATAGTGCTAGTTTAGAAAGTGTGGAAATAGTCAACAGCTCTGTCGAATTAGAAGTTCTAATGACTCCTTCTGCCTCAGTTTGCCATTTGAAAAAAAAGAATGTTAATTTACCTGCACTTTAGAGATACTGTGGGAGGTGACCTACTTAAAACTTGCAAACCATTTTCCTTTATAACTTTTAAACGGTATTATTTAGCTAGATTGAGAGCACTTGTGAACCGTTGTAAACACGGGCTTGAGTTCATAATTGTAAGGCATCATTTGTTTAATAAATTCATACTGAGAATATTTCTATTACCTTCACTGGTTTTGAGTACCTTAGTGAAGGCTCCAAACCAAATATATACCCCCATCTTAGTGAAAGACCCTTCTTCTCTCCTCATTAGCCTAAGATCTACACAATAGTAGTAGTAATAAATAGTAATAGTAATAGTAATAAATAGTATATAGCAATAGCAATAGGAATAGTAATTAATAGTAGTAATAACAATAATAGTGGCAATAATCATCATCATCACGATGATGAAGCACTCTGGTTTTGGTAACTAACAATATGCCCATTGACTTCAAGATCAAGCCATCTAAACTTAACCTCCTTGACTGGATCTTTGTATAAATCTTTGTGTGGAACTGTTGATGTCACTGTTGTAGCAGGAATTCACAAAATATAGCTTTGAAAGTCTAATGACCTCCAAAGGTACTAAAAGCCATAGAGACAATTGAGATATTGGTTTTGTGGCACACTGCAGTTTTCCCCAAGCTGTTTCCCAATAACTCAGTGTTCCATAGGTGATAATTACTAATTTCTCTTTTCGTCCCACAGGAGCTGATGACCTTATCATCTCTTCCTGTTCTACTATCCCCTTTTTCCTGACTGATGCCATCCACATTTTCTCTCAGATTCTCTAATTGACTAGCATAATTAAATTAAACTCAGAGCAGTTATTTCCAATCTAGAACTGCTTTGAAATTACTACTTCTATTTCAGACCAAAAAAAGTCTATTCTTTTCCTCTGTTTTTTTTTCTACAAATTTATCCATGTTATCACCTTTCTTAAAAATCTTAACTCGTTGAGGTCATTATCACCGTAACTGTATAAAAGAAAAAAAAAAAAAAAAAGACATATATATCCATGTTTTAGACTGTATTCTGAGATTTTTTTAAAATGTTTTCTGTAGTCCCAGTTGTGGTCTGAGCAGTGTTATTACAGAGAAAAATAGTCACACATTATATAAATCTGACAAAAAAAGAAGAAAATGGAAATGCCTGGAGATGGTCAATCAAGGCATCAATTTTCTGCTGAAACCTTTAAAACCCTGTATCTGAATGGAGTTTTTTTTCTCCCTATAGACTAATATAGTTGTGGAGAGAAAGAAAAATCAGAACATATATCTAACCCAAAAAAGTAATCACAGCCAATTTAAATCCAGTGAGCACTTCTGGCGTAATTATATGCATATAGGTAGGTATCATCTGACTATGCCATATTACATTTCTCGTTGTGACCTGAAATAAATATTTGTGAAACTGTCTACTCTGGCTAAAGAACAGACCAAACATGAGAAAGTAGGGAAATGTAAGTGTCATAGAGGAAAAACATGGTTTGGAGTAGCAACTGTTTGCTTGTTTGGTTGTTTTTTTTTTGTTTCCTGTAAATGACACAGCTTTTTTTTTCTTTCTTTTTTTCTTTTTTTTTTTTTTTTTGTATTACTACCATATATCAAATTCTGAGTTAGTAAGTGATCTGGTTTCCAACCTATGACATTTACATTATTAGTCGTCTTGGTTTCCAGGAAATATTCTTTCTCTACTGTTCCTTAGGGAAGTTAAAGAGCAGCAAAGACAGAAGCCACAGTTAGACTTTTTTACACCAGAGCTCGCCCTGCAGCTGATGGAAAGAGCCTGGCTTGAAGGATACCTCTGGGAGCAGCACTGGGCCCCAGGGGAGGAATTGCTCAGACGCTGTCTATGCCTTGGGCTTGGTGGTGGTTCACAGCAGCTCAGCGGTACTGCCATCCTGGCAGTTTCTGCTGTCAGCAGATCCCTCCAGACTGAAATACAGGCCTGTGATTACTCTCGTTACATCTATTATCCCAGATCCAACCAGCTCAACACAGGAACACAAAAAAAGTGTAAGTACTCCCTAGTTATGAGTGTTGTGGGGTAACAAATTCTTCCATATTAGAAGCCATATCAGGAAAGCTGGTGAAGCTTCAGAGAATATAAATAAAGTGCTGACTTCCTTGGCAAAAAAAAATCATGTCTCATTCAGCTTTTAAAAGAACAAAATTAGCAAGAGCAGAGAATCTCTCCTGTCTGTCTGCATGCCAGCTCCACTTGTTTACTTTTCTGGTGCTTCTGAAAGATATTTTATTTTGGGATCAGACTCCAGATCACAGACCTCATACTTTTTTTCAGTGTACCATGAATGATGATTATGGGCTTGATATGCTAACAAGTAATTCAGAGACTGGTAAGCCCACCTGTATCAGCTAGGTAATGATTCCTGTCTCCTTTTTAGTTTTATTACATTAACATAAGAAAGAAACTGTAATGCAGAGGCAAGGGGATGTGCAAAACTTGCTACAGTGTATGAATTTACAGACAAGCAATTAATCTATAGTAACTGCCCTGGGCAGACTTCTCTCCCACAATATATTTTGTGGTGGCAAACGCTGTTTTCACTCAAAGGCAAGCAACTTAACGTGAATTTGCATTTACCAAAGAATAATTGTGCAAATGATCTGACTTTGCAAATTCACTCTCTAGCTTACTTTGTGGTCAGTTGTTCGTAATTTCATATACAAATGAACCTCCACATCATCATCTTCCTTGGCAGTGTAAGAAGTTGTTTATAGTGGGAAAGTTTGTATGAGAAAGTGAGCAAATTGTCTCAGTAGGAAGCACTGGTACACCAGTATAACTGCATTTAAGCTGGGGTTGTAGCACTATACTGCTAGCTCCTTTGCTTTTGTTGCAATCAATGCAGGCTAATGCAAAACTTGTGCATAGATTGGATCTAATATATATGCTAATGTACAATAGAAAACTGCCCCACCTCTTCTTAAAAGGGTGGAATAATACGCACACAGATCACCTCTCTAAGCAAAAACCTCAGCATTTGGCTTTTGAGTGGCCTCATGATTACCAGAACAAAGATGGATTAAAGTTAATTTGCACCTTGTTACCTTCATAGAATTGACTGCTTGCATTTTGCATGCGCCAAATTTTTTGTAGATTGAAATACAGACTAATTTCCTGAAAATTGATCCACATTATATGACAGTAAATGAACAAACAACTAATAAGCAGGTCATTATTTCCTCACTGAAAAGCAAACAAACAGAAAACAAATTATTTTCTTCATTATTTGAAGGGTGACTAACGAACCAGCTCCTTTCAGTTTATTTGGAATGCAAACAAATAGTTTTACTTTACATGCTCCAAGTACCAGCAATTTAATGGTAGACATGGTCCTAATTTCAGCTCTGGTGTTTTGTCAGTCTAGCACAATGTTCTCAAATGGAGGATTATAACCTTTGTGGGCATCACAAAAAAACGCAGAGAGCTGCAAAATGTTAGAAAAAGCAGTGCTTTTCTATTTCTTTTCTATTTGCCTAACGCCTGCCTATACCAAGAAGAGGAGATGCTGCTGTCATTACTAGTTATAAATATTTATATAAAGATATGTCAAGGGTAAAGCAAAGTGCCTTGGAGTGTTGCCCCCAGTATAGTTCCCACAGGGCAAAGGAATTAGCATTTGCGCGCACACTGAGTAACTGTATAGAGCTCTCACTTTCCTGTCCTGGGGAAGCTGATTTCCAATTGTCCCAGAGATTAGCTGGGAAGGGACTGCTTTTCTGAGAAGTCTGAGATGCTCTAGTACATCCAGTGTAGCCTGATACTTAAAAAAGCCAAGTGCACAGAGGAGCAAAAAGTCAATGGCAGTGACAGGTACTTAGCACCTTGGGCAACCAGGCCAGAAGGTGTTCAGCTTCTCTTAATCTTCCCACAGGTGGATCAAGTGGAACAGAGGCCATGAATAGTTCAAAGCTGTTTGAGAAACAGGTGTACTTTGTCATTTTTTCAGTTCTGCGCTCTCTCTCACCTTGCATTTCTGACATCTTTTCTAACTAGAACAGCAAGAGAAACAGCCTGCCCTGTAGCTGGTCTCTCTAGTTTAATCAAAAGCTTTATTTCAGCTATGTACAGACTGTGTGTGCTTACTGGCAGCAGTGTCAGCAAAGAAGAATACTGTCTTTGGTCCCACCAGTCATCTCCAGGTCAACAGCAGAGGTACGATCCAGTGGAGGAACAAGGACAATCGAGATTACTTTCCAGCTCCAGCCACTTGCACACTTGTTTCATCTTCAGTTCTCTTCTTCCTTCTCCCTCTCTGTAGAGGGCAAAGTCTTTTGCTCTGCCCTTTTTTCAACACGTGAAAGTGCTTTCTATATTAATAAACACTCATTTCCCTTGTCACTGCCCAAACCCAGGCAGCACAAAACCAATGCAGTGGTTAAGAATTACTTCTTGAAATTCTCCCAAATGGCTTTAAGTGGCTACAGTCTTTGATGACTCTTTACAGCTGTTTAATACCCACCATAACTCTCTCATACAAAGGTGTCTATTGCTCTTCTGCATCTCTGAAGGTTCAAAAGTAAATTTACAGGAGCAAATATATACAATATATATAAAGGTCAATTGTCTT
Source organism: Leptosomus discolor (assembly GCF_034619465.1). Taxonomy (NCBI): domain Eukaryota; kingdom Metazoa; phylum Chordata; class Aves; order Leptosomiformes; family Leptosomidae; genus Leptosomus; species Leptosomus discolor. Next base: position 91,313,633 of record NC_141391.1, on the reverse strand, counting down.
AGCAGCTTAAATTCCATTCAGTCCTAATGGAATCTAACTGGCATGAGCCAATACCAGACATGGACTGCAAGTGTCAAGAATATCTGAAACATTTGCAAGAATAACATCACAAATGCCAATGGCATTTCCACATTTCAGTCCCTCACCTTCAATCCATTGTTCCACTGCAGCTCCACTTTTTTTCTGGGCCATGCTGAAGAGCTCATTTTGCCATTGCTAAAGCAGGATGCCAAGTATCATTGACTAGCTTTCTGCACGGATTTGATGTTTTCTCTCTCTCTCATATGCACTCAATGTTCACTGCTAGCTTTGAATGGTAAGCTCAGTATAAAACGACATTTTTTTTGTCCCAAATCTGTTTACTTTCTTAGCTTTAAGTATGTAAATTTGGCCTCAATCCCACACATCATTTTGAATAGCATTTATCTTCAGTTTGAGCTTCCAGTATGCAAAAAACTTGCTTTTTGCAATACATAATAGATTTTATAACTGGTTCAAGTAGACTAAAAATAAATCATTTTGCTGGACTAAAAATGAAAGCAATAATATGTTAGTTATTTTAATCTTTCTGCTTTGTAATCCATTCAAAAGCCATCTAGACATGGTTGTGGGCAACCAGCTCTAGGTGGCCCTCCTTGAGCAGGGGGGCTGGACCAGATAACCCCCAGAGGTCACTTCCAGCCTCAACTCTTTTATGATTCTCTGATTCTTAAGGGCTAAAAGGAAGCACAAGAAATGAAAGGAACATCTCAGCATTCTGAAGATTTTTTAAAAGAAATTGTCAAGACCACAAAGATATTTGGTCATTATAACATAATGATGCTTTTTGTTAGTGGGACCCAAATATTGATGGGTTTTGGGAAGCAGAATGATGTTAAAAACAGGAGGATCAGGGTGCGCTTTTTTTGTATTCAATGAGCATTTTTAACGTTAAGACTGTTCCTGTTCTTATCTCAAAAAAAAAAATCTTTTAAAGATTTTCACCCAGACAACCAGAAAGAGAGAGACAAAGTAAAGATCTTATTGCTTAGGATTTCCAGCTGACATACAAGGATGTGCAAGTTCTATGCCATATCAGGACTTCCCACCTTTCTTATAAATTGGTATACTCAGGGATTCTTTTGGGTTAGCTGTTTCTTTCACAGAAGGCTACAGAGTACACTTAAGTGGGGGCTTTTTTGTCATGCAATGTTAACTGCAGGTGATGGTTCATCCTGTTCTGTCTCCACACATCCTTTCCTCCTGGTGAAGGCATATGGCTGATGTACAAAGAGTTCCAGCCAAGAAAGTCTTTGATTTTTGTCTCCTGAAAAAGTGAATAGTATTTCTCACTAGCTAAGTTGTGTCTTGCCCCTAAAGGTGTTGGGGACATGAGGCACTTTGTCATATAAACTCAAATACTAAAGGCTGCTCCTGGATTTAGCTGGGTTAAACAGGCACAGATGGAAGACACTGAGGCTCAAGACCCTGGTCTGAATGACAGAATTAATTTGGAATGTCAAACTGCGGGTTTTCTCTCTTACCACTAGGCTACTGTCTACTATGGAGGTGTCTACCAGTGGGTGGTTGGGCGGAGGGGAACTCCAGGAGCTCAAACATCAAGTTGGGAATATTTTCCAAGCACTCTGAAAACAGCTAGGTTGTTTTTGGCACAATAACTTTTTCAGCTTAAAGATTTATTCATTATTTTCTAATTGATTCTAAAGGTGAACAGTTGGGACTTACAGGATAATCATATTAGGAGATTTTTACAATGATCATCAATGTTAATTACTATTCTAAAAATTAATTGTATGCAAATACAGTTCAAAACTTAGACAAACAGCATTCCCTACCAGCACATAATATTTATTTAAGACACCAAACAGTTTAATTTTGGAAGATATTTTAAAGGATGTTCTTTCTAATGATAAATAGTAAAAGGATCCTCTGACAAAAAACGGATTTTAGGGCAGCTGCAAAATCATTAAGGACAGTGATAGACATGTGTTACAGTTTGGTATAATTTTGGAGTATCCTTTTCTGATTCTGACTTCACTAGTGATTTTGCCTGGGGAAAAAAAAGCAAATGAGGACTGAAGAATCTCAACCTTTTGCTGTCAAAATGAGAGAGACACAAAGGTGTCATAATAAGTTGCATCTTATCAGCATGTTCCTTGATGCAACTGCTATGGCTGAAAGCCCTAAGTGCAGCAGAACAACAGTCCTATCCATTTAGCTCTACTGGCAATAGCTGAAGAAAATCCATAGTGAATACCTCAAACAAGGACATCTCTTGTGCATTTGATGAGCTGGTTTATCCAAGTCTTACCTACACTGAATAACAATTTATGTTAACTGTGTAGGACAAATTGGGATAACCACCCTAAAAGTACAAGTAGAATATGGCTGTGTCCGTATGTGCAGCACCTTGCAGAGCACAGGGACCAAAATGACAGACTCTGGCTTAACTAAAAAAATTTAAAAAGTAATGACTACAACTGAATATGAAAAGCAGACCTGTTTCTTAGGTAACAGAATGAAGAACAAAGCGATATCAAAAGATATTTGTGACTGAAATGATTGTGCTTAACCTCAACAAATTGTGTCACAGATATATACGTGTGTTTCAGAGAAGTCAGGAAACCCTAAGCTGACATTACAGCTCGTTTTGTCTCCCAGTCACCGGTCTGTCCTCAGCCCTTTTTTCTGCTGAAGCCTCGTTGTCAGGCCCCATTTTGCCACTTAAGCTATGATAATCTGTTTCTGCATCCAAGACAGTGTTTCAATATCTCCAGGTGAGCAAATCCCTATTTCTTTTCCTATTTATTTTTCGTCCATCTATAACACTAACTGGAAGCTACCTTGATAGCAGTTTTCACCCAGGGCTTGGAAAGTAATTCTCTCAGCATACAGGCTTCTTCAGAGGCATGAGAAGTGTACCTGTGAGACCATTTCACCTCCTGTTGGCTTTTTCTCCCTAATGAAGTCCTGATAATATTTATATGTTGTCCCAGAATGATGTACATATTTCATGAGATGGATGGGGGTGAGGAAACTGTTGGAAGTCCTCTCTCAGCAGTCCCTGTTCTGCATTGCTGGCATAATCAGCCAGTGTGGAGATGGCCCTCAGCCGAACCTATGTAAGCCAGATGGGGAACAGGGAAGGAGGGTGGCAAGACCGACGACTTCGATGCGTCGTTCCCAAGGAAGTCCCTGTGTGGACACTCTGATTCTGTGAAGACACAGACACTGATGTAATCGGTGGCAAATGAAGGCTGGCAATAACAGTTATAATTGCATTCGGTGCTGTTTTGCTCAGGTGCAGTAGCTTTTAACTTCCCAAAACAATTGCAAATGACTCTGATTAAGTGATTCAAAAAGCCCCAAAAAGACCTTCGCATAATATGAAACTGTGTGCGGCATGTGCTGTGTTTGAAGCGCTGCCTGCAATCACAGACAGGTTCAGCCCAAGACAAATCATACTGAAAAATCATACTGACGGTATGTGATAGTTCTCACAATGTCTGGGGAGAGACAGAAATTACTTTGGACATTGAAATAAACATATTTTCTCCCTTTACAATATAATTTATTTTTCTCAGCATGTAACCAATCTGAAGGCTTGTTTGAATACAGGGAGACATGCCATTACTCTGCATTAGGAAAGATTTCTTACTCCAAAATATTCCCCCTTGCTATTCCCCTGACTAAAGGAAAAAAGTGGATAGAGCAGCCTTCCCACTGCTTTCTTTATCTCTCTCCAGCCAATTATTTCATATAAACCTTCAGACAAATGTTCTGTCTATTTTGTCTCCTCTCTTTTGCTTCGTTTATTTTCACTCTGGAGTGTGTTTGGTACCCGAATTACACGAAGAGCCCTATGATGGGGAGCTGCCTCAGTCAAAGTTCAGATTTTACAGTCATCATGGGTGCAGAGTTTGCACATCATGTGTGCTCCAAAAGGAAATTAGCTTCGGGACTGGAAATGTAGCAGTTTTATCAAAAAGTACTGCACTGGAGCTAGTGACCCCGAATCACTGGGGCAGGGCTTTTTATCTCATGGTTACGCTGATACCAACTAATAACTCTGCTTGAGTACCAACAAGGCTGCCCTTACAGGGAATTTCCAATGTACTCTGTATTGGTATGCAAATGTCCCTAGAGATCATAATTGTGATTACTGAAAAAATATATATATAGTGTATGTATAAATTCACACACATCTATATGTACACTTATATGTACATATATATGTATATACCCACACATTTGTACACACATGCGTACTCACATCTTCCCTATCAGTTGCGGTGACACAAGTAAACCAACTTTATTATCAGTGAGACAGATATATAACATGAACAGAGGCATTTGTGTGATCAAGTGGAACAAGGAACAAAGGTAAATTAGCCAATTCAAGGACAGCATCTTACTGCACTTAGTATGTTAGATAGGCATTTTGTTCCACCATCTCTTCTGTAATACAGCTAAGTCTCTCGTCGATTTGTACTTGCAAGTGTCAGAGTTCATTTAAATAATAGTGTAGAAGGGGAAAAACTTTTCGGAGATGGAGCTTAAAAGCATCTACAGGATTGAATCAAGGAAGTGTTGTTAGTGAACAGGATCTTCTACAAGGAACAGTAATTTCAGTTCAAATAACATCTCTCATAACTGTGAAAAGAGAACACTTTACAGAGGGAAAGCTCTTATACGATCCACAAAACCAGTTTTTAAAATTGAATCTAAGAAGTTTAGTGTTTTGGTATGGGAAACTTACTTGGTAATGTTTGAGGTTTCCCTGACCTTTACTTGCCTAAGGGAAACTTTAACTGGAATAAGCACCAACTGTGCATGTGTGTATCATCATATATTATGAAATAAAGGCTTCCTTTCATGCCTTTATTTGTGTTTGTGAATTAAACATTTATGAAAAAATATACTCCTTGATCTGAGGTGTGATTTGTGTTTTGTTTCATGAAAGAGACTGAGGCTCAATTCATCCTCCATAAAGTGCCAGATTTGTTAATAGAATCAGCAAATATAAGACCCTGGTACCTGCCAGCAGATATTTTTTACAGTGACACAGGAATTTTAATGATAAATTTAAAAGAAATCCTCCTGTCCTGCAGATTAAATAGATATTACAAACAAGCTCCTTAAATGTGAAGACCTATTTCTCCCAGGAGAACTGGTAAAATCCCCAGTGCTTGACCCATGCCAGATGTGGTTAGCAAAACGCTGGAAAAGGTTGTAGGATAGGGAATAAGTCTGCGTAGGCCAGAGAATAGATTGGTGGACTGAATAACCTTTGGCAGCCCTTCTTTGATGAGTTAACATCAAAAATCTACTGGAGAAATCATGATGGGATTAGCACCAAAATATAGTTTTAAAGAAGTTTTAGGGAAGGAAAATGTAACAATAGAGTCCTTAAATACTCTTTATCTTCTTGGCCTATGGATGAAAATTCAATGTAACAAATGAAAGTCTTCCATTAGACAAGAAGTTTTTCTGAGAAGCATGTTTTGGGAAAAAGAAAAAAGAATTTCAAATTCTATCTTTGATTTGACTATGTACCTTGGATTGCATCTAATGACTATTGAAGTTTAAAAGAACAGTTTTATTCAATAATGTTTAGTCATTCCAAAAGCTGTATGTTAAAGTTTCAGTATTTTATACTTGAGGTTGCATATCGTATCACTTAATTTCTACAAAGATGAGGTGTTTTTTTTCTGCTTTGCTCACTGCTTAGTGAAGGAATGAGAGGGGTGAAGTTTACACACAAGCGCTTGACAAAATAAAGATTATACACATGAAAAATAATTACTTAGATGCAGAAACATCACAGTGACTAATCGTTACTATAATTTTATGAAGGTGTGACTGATGTAACAGGCACCCAACCTGACAGGCAGAATCACAGCTGGAGGAACTATGTTTCCAAGAGGAAGGAAAAAAGGTCTCAGGAATAGGGTAGGGAATAGGAGTGTAAACCTGTAGTGGAGGCAAGGGGTAGAGTGTCCTGCTGTGTTTCTGCCATGAAAATAACCTCCCGGTTAACCTGCTCAGGTGGGAGCAGTAATGCTTCTTTTGCCTTAGACCAACCTGTGTTCCTACATCCAACTTGCCTCCTGCTATCACCTTGAAAGCCCATAATCCTTTCCAAAATGCCCTAGACTGGTGCCCCTTCCACTCCAGAGGCTGCCTGCATGACCTGCATTTGGTCATACCCTCACAGTAACAGATTGCCCCCCACACACCACCCTGCCCTCTTCCCCAAATCCCTCATCGTTTCTGTGACAGTGTCACCATCTGGGAAGACCCCCTCCGTACCTATTGGCCTGTGTCGGACCTCAGTGCAACACCCATAATGTCATGGGTAGGTGGTCTTGCTTATTCTATAACAACACACACACACACACATACAGATAGAAAAGGAAGCAGTCCAGGTAGTATAGTACATATGCTAGCTCTGCTCTCACTGATGCTACAAGGCTGCAGATTGGACTCTGTTTTAGTATGCTCAGTGTCATGGCTTTTAATATTCTGTTATGGTTTTGAAAACTTTCAGTCATGAAGAGTATTAAGCTGCATTTTCAGACTTTAGTCCAAGAGTCCAATGCAGTTAGAGGAGGGAGAGGAGTGGAACTGTGAAGCATCAGATACAGTCAATCATTGTATAACGTGTGGCACAGGCCACTGGAGAGGGAAAGGTAAGTTACAGCTCTGTGAGCACCTCCACATCTCACAGTAAGTTTGTGCCTGCTGATGTACTGGTGCAACTACTTTGTACCAGGCTTGCAAAACCCATGCAACTTAGTCACGGGAATTTTTTCTTCATAATCCAAAAGAATTATCATATAAATTCTAATTTAAGGATGGGGCTTATAATCTCTCATAATGCGATCCTTTTCCTTTGGGATTACCCTGGATCACTGTAAGTATGTTAAAAATTTTTGAGGGATAGTTTTTAAAATAAAAATAAAATTTTATTAAAAGAAGTTTGCTTTTCTAAAAAGCATGGTGGAACATTTTGGATCAAAACACTTATCCAAAGAAAGGGCTACTTTTTAATCTGTCTTAAATCTTTGTACTCCAATTCTTTCAAGTTTTCACTTTTTGAAATGAAAGAAAAAAGGACTAAGATAAACTTGTGGGGAAATAAAGAAAGAAAATAAAAATCATGAAATAAAAAATCAGAAAAGTTTGAGTTAAACAGTCTTGATGTATTATTTTTCATTTGTTTCATTTCTTTTAGGAAACTGACATAAAATCATTCTGTTTTAAAGGGAAAATCACTACAAATAGCAAAATTTTCAGCATGTTTTAAAAGTTATTTTCCAGCAAAGAAATAATTGATGGAAAAAATATAAGCAATTCTTACTCCACTGAAGTCTATACCACTTAGCTCGAGTCACACGAATTCTACAGATTAGATGTAAATTGTCTAAAATAAACATTTTCATTCTTCAGTTTAGAATCTGACACTTTGTAGATGTAAATTGAAATAAAGAAGAATTCTAAAATTATTGATTTACTGTCTTGGTTTGAAAAGACAGGTGTCTGTGGAGGAAGGCAGGAGCCTCCCTTGAAATGGAGAGTGCAACTCCCTTCCCTCCAAACTATTATAATTTTGAAATTAACGGGCCTTCAGGCAAAGATATGGGGAATAGGAATAACAGTTCTTTACTAATATATATATATAACACAAGGCAGGGAAAAACAAACAACCCACTGGTTTACACTGACAGAGTCAGGAATACAACCTGACACCCTGTTAGGGTGGCAGTAGCAGTCCGATAAGATGCTGGCTGCAGTCCTCCTGAAGTGATGGATGTAGTTCAGTGGAAGCAGCAATCAGGTAAAAGAGTCTGGTCTTCCTCCGAAGGTCCAGTGGTAGGTAGGTAGCTCTTGTCCTCTGGAACTCCAGTGGGGGGAAAAGCTCCTCTGGGAATCCAGTGGAAGAAAGGCTGCTAGGGTGTTTGAGATCTCAGTTTTTATTTAGCATGGACTGCTTGGCTCCTTCCCCCCCTCCCCGGGCGGAGCATCTCACAATGGGATGGGGAATCGTGAGGCAGTTCCTTGATGGGCCATTAACAGGAGATAGCCCAGGAGCGAGTTATCGCTGGGTCAGGCGATAAGGCATTGTTGTGCCCAGTAACAGGAGATAGTCCAGAGCGGGGAGGCAGGGAGCACCGCCCCACCTGGTCTCAACAGCTCCTGAAGATGGTAATAGAATATTTTTTTTTCCTTTTGGCACATTTTACACTGTAACCCAGGACATTTACCAACTACATACAGTTTTATCTTGTTCAGTTCGTTTCCACAGTAAACAGTCCTCATCTTCTTAATTAATCTCTTTGTGACTTTTTTATGCTTATAATAATTATTATTTCTTGTCACTGAACAGTCTCAATTTCTATAACGTTATATTTAGTTCGGATAACCAGAGCCAAATACAATATTCAATGTGTGGTTGCACAGTTTTATCTGGAGACTTTATAGTTTCAGGATTATTTCTATGCCACTATTTATGCTTGCAGATTCCCATGTGCATGCATGTGCTTTTACTGCCTCAGCCACAACTAGACTGAGGTTTATTTTGAAAGTGAAACGGTCCTTTACATTCAGCTAAGAGGTTAGTTAACTTAGATCCCACCAAATGTACTGGGCTATGTCCAATTGTTGTCTTACATTTATGAATATTGAACTACAGCTGCCTTCATGCTCGGTACAAGAACTAGCCAAGCAGCTTAGGAGTGTCCCTAGCCTTGAGGGGGTCCTTCACCTGGGTCTGGTGCTGCCTTGCTCTCTGGTCTCTTCTCTAACTCACGAGCATTGCTACATGTGTGTCTGTGAGCAATCTCCACCATTATCCTTTCGCCCTGCTGAAAATTTACCATTTTTTTCTATTTTTTTTTCTGTCTTTAGCTTTTCCTGATCCTTGACAGTACTTTATCTTTCATATCATGACAACTTACGTTCCTTAACAACTTCTTGTAACGTACTTTTTCAGAAGCTTATGAATAATATCAGATCAGTCACAGATTCAAACTGCTCTCTGAATGTGCAGGGGCTAGGAAACAAAAGGGAATCAGTAGATGAAAGTAATTTTTAATTATGTTAGTAAATCCAAAACCGACTAGGCCTCTTACTTAAAGGAATACTCTACCTGCTGTAGAAAAGACATAGGTTCTGAAACATGAAATGGAGTCTGAAGATTTTATTTTGACACAGGCACTAATGCACCAAATTGTTCATCCCTTTAAAAGCCAATTGAAAAATATCCCACCTAAACTTCTGTGCTGGGTCTCTGTTTTTAAGGTTACAGACCTAGGTCTATGTGTCTGATGGGTGGTGCTGGGAAGGGCATGAAAACAACATGGGAAACTGAAGTAGGGAGATTAAGCACAGTCCTCATACTGTCTAATGCTTAGCTCCACATATATTAGTGACTGAAAGCCTTTGACAGAAGATTTGTAGAAACACAATGGGAAATATGACTACTGCTAAGGGCAGGCTGCATCTGACCACCATATGATGAACTGTTAATATGGTAGTGCTTGGGGGGTCCAGTTAGAAGCTAAGTTTTATTTCATCGTGTGCCTGCACATAGAAAACAGGTGTCTTCAGGAATGTTTCAGACACCTGAGATTTAGAGACAAAGCCATCATTTCCTTCTCCCTCAGCACAGAAATGGGAGCTATGTACACTGCTGCATTCAGCGGGAAGCTGAGGTTCACCAGAAATCAGAGTGATAAACTGGGCTGATTAGGAAATGGTTCTCTCCTTCCTTCATGCTTTTCTCTCACATATCAAGAAACTGTGGCACTTTGCTAAAAAACCAAACACTTAACAAATCCATGAGAAGCAAAGTGTATTTTGCCATGAGATGATATCACCATGTCATCTGAAAGTTGTAGATCACGGACTTGAAAGCCCAGGTGTCCCTCGAATAAGCAGTCAAATATTAAGCTATCTTTTCCCAAATTCACTGTAGTTTCCTTACCGTGATGGCCTCTGAGACATTGTCAGCCCTGTATTCCTACATCTAGCATGTGTGAAAAAGAGGGAGATCCAGCCCTGAACCATTTGTTCTGGGAATACACTTATCTTTCTTCTATTTATCCTTCAGGGCAATTTAAAATTTCTTTTAAGCCTTGAAAACGGTACTCATCTCCCTTCCACTGTTCCTTTTCTTTTAAATGTTAATTCTGTAATGAGATCGTTCAGTGCTCCAGCTTTCCTCCTAGATTTTTTCCCCTGGTTTCCCTAGTATTTATCAATGCAAACTACTAAATGAGAAAAATACAGAAATGGCTGCCAAAATAATGTCTGCAGTGGAGAACCTGCAGTAGCTACAGATTACATAGGCATACCCAAAGTAGCTCTAAAATCTGCAAGTTTGGGTGGTAATAACAGCTGCTTCAGTTGCTAAGACTTATTGAGCAGCTTTTATAACACCTGCAGAGTCCTTTGCTGCTGCTGCAGAATCATCCTTGTCCAGTGCTAAAACTGTAATGAGTATTCAATTGGCCACTGTGACTGCACTTCTAGGAGGTGCAATGGTACCTTTGGCTAAAGTGCAGACATGACCAACAGAGATGATAAATCACCACAAGTAGTAAAATTGTCCATAACTTAAGGATACAGAATGAAGCTGTTCTCACCTGCAAATTTCCATTACAAGGATGAGAGCTTTTCTAAAACATAATTTCCTTGAAGGATAAAAAGACAGTGGTTCCCATGGAGATGAGAAAAAGGATATTGGAATGAAAATGTGGAGGTCTCTTGAAATAACTAGCAAACAAATGATCAGTAGTGTTGATGAAATGGTGAGTGAACACAGAACTATGGAAATGAGTAGCTGAATCAAAAGAAAGGTGCAAGATATGGGCTGCTGTAAGGATCAGGAAACACTTTGTTTTGCGTTGGTTAGAGATGTATGAATTTTGCGTGTAGAAAGTTATATTAATTTTAAAATATAAAGCATAAACCTCATTTTCATTGCTAGATATGGATGTATATTTTTTCCCTCCAAGCATATTTATCCTGAGTTGTTTCGGTTGTAAAGAAAAAAAAATCTTAATTTTACATGAAAGTGGTCTATATTACGTTATTAAAGTCCTATTTTAACAACCCTTCAGAAATTGCTAGAATTATATTGATTTTTTGAGGGTTGTCAAATATATTGAGTCTGAATTTATACATCCAGGGTTTCTAGAGATCATAGTAGTGGTATGAAGTTTAAGCTCAATCTTGAATTCTTGAATGTACCAAAATTTTAAATACAGCACATCCAGACTAAATGTCTGTAAGCAGATATATTGTTAACAGAATATTTCTGTAACATTTCTTCCCGCTGCTCCTCCCAAGGAGTTAGTACATGTTAGAGAGTGTATGTATTTTGACTTTTAAAACGGCTGGAGCATGGTAAATCACCAGCTAATTTTCAACTTTTTAGACATGTGCAATCACCAAATTTGAAGCATAATGAAGGAATGAAAAATCATTCTGTGATTTTGCCAAAGAAATCAAGCAAATCAAATGTAGATGTAAAATTATTTAGTAGAAGAAAAAAAGATATTTTAAAGGAAATGTAAAATCCCTTCCAGCGTAGGTGAGAATGAGACTGAGAAAAAAGCCCAGGGAGCTAGAAAAGAGCAACCCGAGATCACATATCCACATCCTTAACTGGTCAAAAACTTCATGGTTTATTCTGGTTTTCGACAACTTGAAAGAGAGTTGTTGAAGGTGCACATCCCTTCTTTGAGTCTCCCACAACCTGGATTGAGCACTGCAGGGAATTGGCTTAGCATGGGCGCTGTATTGTGCCTTTTAACTGAAGCGGTATCAAACTGCAGCCTTTTAAAAATATTAGCAGATTCCTTGCTTGCCTTATTGTTCCTCTCCTAGGAAAAATCCACCTGACTTTGTCTTGGACTCTGCTGCTGATGATTTTAACCAGCCAGCCTTATTCGCATCTTCCTCCTTGTCTGTTCTCCAGCTTTTAGGATCTCATGCAGTTCCTGAGAGAGAGTATTTAGAACTAAATCTATCAAATGACCTCACACAGGAAATAATCCATTTTATTCAATTTCCTTTGCCATGGATTTAGCTTGCAGGCTTGATGTACAGAATCCTCATTTTGGTGTACTAAACAAGATCAAAGGTGACTCTGACTATTCCAAATTCCTTTGAAAAGCTAATCTGAATCATTATGCTTTAGACATCTCTCCTAGGAGGCTTTTCTTTAATGAACCATTATTCTACATAGCACAGAATCTGCTCAACTAAAATAAACCCAGGCGTCTTAGGATTTTACAGCTGCTGCAATTAAAGAGACACTGTCAGGACAAACTTTTCTGGAACCATGGAGCAGAATTTTTTTTTGTTAGAAGTTTATATATAAATATATATATGTATTAAATTTAGTGGATCAGTCAAGAATGTTTTCAGAAATATTTTAAATCCAGATATAATGGTCTGTTGCCAGTATGTAAAAATGGAATAGGGAGCCTAATTCAGTGTTCATTATGACAAACCACTTTTGAGTTCATTGCTTTGTTCAAGCAGAAGGCAAGAAACAATCTTATGAAATGGTAGGGCCTGATACAGTGGAGCTGAATCAAATAGAATTGAAACCTTTAAGCTCTTTGTTTTTCAGCAGGTGATGCTGCAGTTAGTGGTAGCATTAAGAGCAAGTGATTTCTTCTGAAAATATCTCTGGACAAGAATATCTCTTCAGTACTCCAAACATGGTAGCTGTAGGTACTAAAACATTCAAAGTATTGTCATGAAAATATTCATAACACTCATGCTTGAAAAGACGAGAATCCATTTTCCATAAGAGAGGCTGATTCCATCATCTGATTTCCTTTCAGAAAATATGTGGTTAAGTTTTCATGTTTATTTATAGCTTCTGCTTTCATTATATCTTGCTTTCTTATGTGCCATTTCATGCATTATGCAGGACCAAAAATGAAACAAGACCCAGTGGAAATCTGGCTACAGAACAGCCCTTTTTTTCACCAACTTAAATCTCCTGAAGTCTTTGGAAAAGGATATACTTTCTGCTGCTGGTGAGAGAGGCATGGGCCGAGCCAGGGTGGTACCCAGGAGCAGGCTGGGTTCCCCATTGACCAAGGAGGAGGAGGACATCAATGCCCATCCTCTGGGGAGTTCACTGAAGAGGCACCACCCAGAGGTTTCACACACAGCAAACCCGTGTCTCTGTGGCAATAAATGGAGAGCCATGTCTGAAATATGGCCATTTTTAAGTACATAGGGGAGGAAAGCACAGTGGCTTTCACTCTCATTATCCAGAAAACCTTCAAATATTACTGCATCTAATCTGATGTACAGAATTTCCAGCTGCAGGTAGTTAAAGCCTCCTTGGGCATGCCGTTTATATGGTATCATTGATAGCATGTCTCCACAGATTAACAGCACTGGATATGATTGACCAACTCTTAACATCCCCTTTAAAAGTCTAGGGACACCTTTTGTTTTTAACATCTCCTAAAATGAACATTTTCTCTCTGTCTTCTCTTTGCTGGACTTCTAGTAATTAAACAAAAATATCCACTCTAATTCACATGACGGTTTCTAGTCATTTTTACTCCAGCCAGACTTCAACCACCAGAAAGATAATTTTATTCTTTTAACATTTGGTTTCACCAGTCCTCTGTAACTTTTCTGTTAGCTGAGAAAGCTCCATAAGGCATTTTATTACAGGTATTAATATGACATCTCATTAATACAGCCACCACTATAATTACAAAATCCTTGTTCCAAGAAGATAATTACATTTCATTTTCTTTTGATTCAATTATATTAGTATATTACACTTGCATTTTAATTTTCCATTTTTAAAGTGTTACATTATGATGGGAAAGTTTGCTTTCTTTGCAATTTTGAATGATTTTAAATATTATATTTGGCCTCAACAATTAGATAATCAACAGAAAATTTATAGCTGTATATAGAAGAATCTGCTGTTACCCATACTACTGTATTTTTTTCTGTAACTTGTTACTTCCAGACTTTGGCCAAAATCCACTAGAGTAAATGAAGTGCCCAATCAAATGTTAAAAATGAATCACTTTCTGCTGCGTGGCAACTGATAGTGAGCTGGCCAAGAGAGACTGCCTGAGGATATAGCAACCTTCAGTGTAGATTCTGTGAACAGAGTGGGCCTAAGTAATTATTTGGGTCACTATTTTTTAGATAAAAGAACATTATAATTAACATTTTAACCTAAGCAAAATGATAAAGTTACCAAGAATGATGTCTTCTCTTCAGTTGATGTCTTCATGCCATAACTACCTGTCTCAGGCACAATCATAGAAACACAGAATACCAGGTTGGAAGGGACCTCGAGCACCGTCTGGTCCAACGTTCCTTGGGAAAAGTACGGTCTAGATAAGAAGAATGATGTGAGTCTTCAAAAGGCATATGCACGCACAAGAAATCTGGGAAGAATCCTTAACATAAATAGCCTCCCATGAAAAATGTCATACATGCAACCAGCTCTTAAATCTCTTAAGGCACTTCTGACTGTGGCAAAGTTTTAAAAGCCAGAGACCCTGTGAGAATTTCTCTGGGCAGAATTGTCAAGAAATGTCAAGTAACTTGAAGTAACACAATAGTTAGACGACTGATGAAATCAAGGTTGAAAGCATCAAATGCAAGTTAGATTTTTTTTTTTTTTTAATCGCTTGATGGCTTTTCTTCTTCCTTCCTGCCCACACAATCATGTTTGTTAAAACCCTTCCATAGGGTTTCTGGAAACCTGTTTCTGGAAAAATACCAGACTGACATTTTGGAGACATTACGGTCTCTGGATGTGCACAGAACAAGGAATAGCACAGGAAGAAAAGTACAAATATCAGTGTACTGCCCCAGAAATGAAGTGTCAGTCTGACTCCGAACTTTTATAAATCAAAGTGTGAGATTGCTATCCACTTGGAGTTTTCCTCTCCAGGGTACCCAAAAGCATGCCAATTAGTGCCAGTTGTGCTGACAGCTATTCATTAAGTCTATCAGGAAACTGATCTGAGATTTAGGGGTTTCATTAATTCCTCTAAAAACATCAGAGCTGGTGCTTTATCCTTAGTAGGAAATCCAAATGCTTCCTTTTAAGATAGCTCATGTATGCTTCAGTGTGGTCAATAATAGTTTGGTGAAGGTCATAAATGGCAGAATACACTGTTTGCTTTGCTCTTGCCTGCTGAAGTAAAGTACTGGCGCTTACCAGCTGTTCTGGCCCTGGTGTTGTCTACACATCATAGCAGAATCTCACCATGCACATGTTGTGCCCAAGCATGTTATACAGTCTGTAGTTTTCAAGGACAAGTTCAGATCATACAGGGAAGCAAGAAGAATGACAGAAAGAACATTTCTGCTCTCAAGGATTTTCCTGTACTTCAGGGAAGAGGACTTGGGATTTTCCTCCCTCCCTGCTCCCCAGATGAGTGCCCATAGCACCAGGTGGCTCACCCTACAGAACCTCTTCTCTTGTGAGGCAGCGTTTATAAGCACAGACCTCGACTATTCTGTGTTCTGGGATTCAGTTGGCTAAATTCTCCCTAGCAACAGAAATGACTATGGATGATTTTCCTCTTCAGCTTATGACATGAAGGATGAAAATTTAATGCCTGATACTTTTTCCTGGCTGACACAGTATGGATGCTATTATTACCCATATAAATCTCAGTTTCTTGTATGTCAAATATTTGAGCTTTGAGTCCCAATGATTGCACTGCACCTTAACAAAGGGGTTTTGGTTTTGGTTTTGGTTTTCTCCCTGAAAGCATTAAATGTAAATATCTACCTTGACGTCATTGTTTCAAAAGTCATTGTGTAACTCTTCAGGATACACTGTGAAATCCCCATTGATGTTAATGGGAGCAGAACTAGTTTCGTTAACCAAACACTTCTTTGTGAAGACTCTACATGTACAAATGTTTGCAGGAACTCTAGAAGGGATCCAGGGCTTTTATTTTCTCCTTCTACAATTTGTTAATGCATTAAGCTGTACTAATTTAGATTTTTTTTTTCTCCTTCTTGATGTTTATGACAGATTTTTCTGTAACTTTTCCTCACATCTGGAAAAATAAATGACTTGAGAAAACATTTTACCATTCAAGTGAGTGTAATTAATATCATATCTCTTTTTGTCTAGTATTTAATAAAGCTTTGAGTTCAGCTGCTTAGCTCCTATCTTTTCTTTTTATTTTTTAGTTGTTTATGCCCTTATTTCTTTTAAATCATTCAGAAGGTGACCTTGAAAATTATGAGAATAAGGATTTTGAAAGAAATAAAAGCACTGTATAAACTCTAAAGCCTTGTATTACTATTATTAAGCTGTGCAACTACCTTGTTGTCATAGGTCTAGACCAGCCCCAGGGGGACTGGATGTCAGGAGGGCTCAGCTGCCTCTGGGTGCATTCTTCCTCCAGGGACCACTGCTTTAAGTCTTTATTACCTCTAAATTAGAATGTCCACACAGGCTGCAAACAACCTTATTTATTGCATAGCCCCGTGGGTGTGTCTTTGGTTTTGTCTATGTCTAAGTCCAATTAGGGTCTGTTACTGGTCTCCCTCCCGAGGAACATTACAAAGGTGTGAAGTTAGGGACAGTTACTTGCAAAATTCATCCATTGTTTCTTTGTTTTTCAATTGGATTCATCTGGCCAGTAAGACCTAAGCAGATCTAGTCCAGGGCCCACTTTCCTGGGCAGTACTTTTGAGTGGGCTTTTTCACATGGCAAATGCCTATACAGTTTCAGAATGGGAATGTGGCCATTTTTTATCCAACCAGTGGTAACAGGTCCATTACTTGATGGAGTACACACTTTCATATGTGTACTCAGGTCACATCACATATCCACAAAAGAATTTTTAATTCTTAGAGGAAAACTGCATTCCTGCTGAGAAATGTAAAAGCAAGAACTAGCCCCGAGACTGGAAATATCTTGTTATAACCCTGATCTTTTCCACTGTAGAATAGTGAATTTTAGCTGATCAATTTATCTGGGAAATGCTTCCTTATACCATAAAGTACTACAGGGCAGGATGGACCCTCTTCAAAAAACACATGGGTACTGCTGACAAAATGTCTTTTACTTGAATAGAATTAGAGTCCACATCTAATGATGAAAGTGCTTATGTGTGATGAAAGGGCTTCTGTAGTTATGCTGCCTTTCTGATTAACACTTCCCAGCTACAAACCAGACTAACCAAAAGTAATGAATTTTATTTAACTGTTCCAAAATCATGACAGAAAATAAGATTTACAGTGATGTGAATCATTCTTCTTCTCCTAAAATAATGAAACACTTTGTTTGTAATACTAAAAGCAGTAATTTCTTAAGTTCAGTTGGTAATGGGCACTTGAACAAAACAAAGCAGGGGAAAAAAAAAAAAAAAAGGAAAAGAAGAAATTTTCCAGGAGATATGTAAGTTTCCATTATTTTAGGAACCACAGCCCTGGATCAGGTGTCTGTATCCTGACACCCGCTTGTCACAAATGGCAAAGGAAGGCACAGAGCTGTCCAAGGCAGCTAATAAGAGATTTTGAAAACCAGGAACTGTGGTTCTTCTTCTTGAATCTGGTTTGAAGTTATGAGCTTATGTTGGCTCTGTCTTATAATATATGGAGAGGTGCCTATCTCTTGAGGTAGAGAGAGAGCAGAAGTGGAGGTGGGCAGAAGAATGAAGAGTTTAAGAACCCACACCACCGTGGTGCTGTTTGCTCAAGCAGGGACCCTCTGCCTGCCTACCTTCATGCATATGCCTGATTTAGTCATAGAAGAGTAGCTGAAGTCTTGGCCCCTTCATAGCCTGCAGGAGCTTATGCACCAACTTTAATGGAAATGGGTTTTCAGTCAAAACCAGGAAACTTTTTTCACAAGTACGTTTATTAGATTGATATACAGTTTCCCATAGGAAGCGTCAAAGGCAATAATACAAATTCACTTCAAAAGCTTTTTTCCATTCAGCTTCTGTGATCCTATGAATATTTTGTTTTCCATTTCACTTACATTAATATATTTTTAACTCCAGCTTTAAGACTAAGAAATTACATGTGTTATACGCCCTATTGGAGAGACTCTTCCTTACTAAGCATCACATTTTC
Organism: Leptosomus discolor; assembly: GCF_034619465.1. Taxonomy (NCBI): domain Eukaryota; kingdom Metazoa; phylum Chordata; class Aves; order Leptosomiformes; family Leptosomidae; genus Leptosomus; species Leptosomus discolor. Next base: position 91,295,512 of record NC_141391.1, on the reverse strand, counting down.
ACCAGATCAAATGAAGCAACATTTTGTTTAATAAACATGAGAATAATGAAAAAATCAGTAGTGGATATGCTTAAATATATAGCCAGAGCACTAGACACAGCTGACATGAGAATGTAATAAAATGGCATTTAAATTCTCAGTCTTACAGGGAATCACGGTGACATTTAGAAATAGATGTTACTAAATGAAGGATTTCAATTTACACTAAAAAAAAAAAATCAAAATTTTCTGTAGAGGAAGTAATAGGTCCAATTTTCCAACTAACACTACTTCAGAAAACTTCAATTATGAAGACCATTAGTCTGACCTCATTTAGCACCGCAGAATTCACTTAAAACTGATTATAGTAGCAACTTATCTGTCATGCTCTTTTTAAATACGAAGAACAAGAAAAATCAAATCAATGTAGTAATTATACTAAAATATCTCAATTTTTCATAATTGTTTCTATATGTTAGCAAGAAAGAACAATGTAACCAATGAAGTAATTACTTGTTTCTATCTGATCCCCATTTTTGTGTAAGAAAAAAAAAATTAAAGCCAGGAATTAATTATTTTAAATCTCTTCTTTTACCCTGTCTTACTCTCTATATCCTCGAGAACAAAAATTGATGTGTTCAGTGAAATAATTAACCTACATGCTCCTCTTTTCAGCATATATTCATGTAATGTGTGTTGAAGAGAGGAAACAACAAACAGTGCAATGAATGGACTACTGTAGAAATTGAAATCTTTCTATTCTTTTCCACTTAGATGACTTACCTTAGGCTGAAAGGAAATACAATTTGATGCCTTTTCTAACATGGTTTTAGATAGAATTGCAGCTGGGCCTCACCAGCAAGCCACTTAGAGGCATTTGTATTCTGCTCCCTTCCTTCCTCCTATGCTGCCTGAGTAGAGCAATACACTGCAGACAGTGCTCAAACGCTGATGGGATGTGCACAAATACTGCTCAAGTCCCCCTCTGAGCTGTAGTGGCTACAATTTTATAGGATGTCACTGGTTTAAGCTGAGGTTAAAGTCAGGATTTGCATTAGATGTAGGCTAAGGGAAGAAACCTGTTTCAGGAGGATACAATGTGTAGGTTAAGATCAACATTGGTGCTTGCATTCACTGGTTTGTTAAACTGTGTAGTTCTCTTCTGCGGTGAACAGAAGTCTCTAGCTATGGCTAAAGGCGGTGCTGAATTTTACTGCGTCTACAGCTGCGTATAGCAACCTGGTCTAGCTAAAAATGTCCCTGCTCACGGCAGGGGAGGTTGGACTATATGACCTTTAAAGGTCCCTTCCAACCCAAACTATTCTATGGTTCTATGATTCTATGACATGCACATTTATAACTGGATGCTGTATATGTTAATGTCAGAGCCAGGTGACCACTCTCTGGCTTCTGAAGTGTATATAATCTGTTAGTGTCTCAGAGACATGATAGGACTTTCAGAATTCGGCAACAAGTCCATGAAGGCTGCCAGTCTGTGAAGGCTGCCAACTTGAGTTCTGCTGCCACACTTACTAACACAGACTGCATCAAACCCACTTCTTTCTTCAAGAATTTAAGGAATTGCAGATATAATATGCACTTATTCACCTCCTTCAGTTTGAAATGTCCCTGAAAGCTAACTTAGATTCAGTCCTAAGTCAAGATTTGACTATGCAAATACATACATATGTGTGTATATATACATATATTCTACATACATATGTATCTTTACATATACACACACATGGAAACACCCCCATTCATGCAGCACGGTGACCACTATTACTTTGGAACAACAACAAAGTATTCAACTTACTGACAGTTGCCCTGACCCAGTCAGGACTGGCAATGAACCTAAATCATCAGTCCCTGCTCCTCTGGAATGAATCCCTAGTGCTGAATTTACTGCCACAGCCTTGCAACCCCATTTCGTTTGTCACTAATCCTCATTCCACTATTAGAATTTAGAGTATTGTCCATGTAGGCACTTCTGGCTCCAAGCCTGGCTACAATCCACACTAAAGCCAAATTATCCTTGTAGCAGAGAACCTCACTATCCTCTTAGTTAATGGTAATATGTTTTTACAAACTCTGATACTTGTCCTGTGGTGCATGGGCAAGAAACCTAGCATTTCAGATTCTGCTGAGTCCTAACTCCAAATCTAACACCAACAACATCAACGTGAAACTCAATTGCTTCCAGAGGTGCAGTAAATCCTACCTGCTCTCAGAATTGTGCCACAACTTTTTGCACTTTCCAACAACAGGTGTCACGTGAGCCCTCAAGTCCTTGCGCTTCCCAACAGAATATTGAGGTCTCTTACCTTTAACCTGAACCTCACTCATAATGCAACTTTAAAGATAATTAGTCTACAACTTTCCATGGTTTACTACAATAACCCTAAAAAACAGAACTGATTTTCAGTTATTTGCTTCTGCTGATGACCGTGGTCCTAGTATTAGCAGCTTGAGAGGATCTAGAAATTAATGTACCTCAACTGCTTCTTTCAGCCTGAGACCTGATCCATGTTACTCCAATATCATAGCCTAGCTGCACCAACACAAGCTAGAACCGTAAATCTTAATCTCAGCCCCTGCTGACACCCAAACTCTTAGCTCTACGAATTTAGAAGAACAGAGATACAAACCTAACTGCTGAATCGTAATCTACCTCTGAATGCCATATACCATCCTTTAGTTATTTGTACTCCAGCAACATTTTCTTGTTCAGGACTACCCTTCAAATTGCAACTACACCAGTGCAGCTCAGCCTAACCCTGCAAGCCTTGTACATTCCTTCTATCATGAAGCAAAAACTTTTTCCTCTGCCCTTAGACCAGAGATTTTCATATTCCTTGTTACTAAATGTAAGCTTTCATTTGACCATAGCAATAATCCTAGCTATTCAGTCTTTTGTGTCCTGAACCCTAAACTGAAGCTGAGTCATATTGTCCTCATCCAGAAATTATTAGAGATGCATTAAGATATTCTGTAAGTTTTCATCATCTTAGCCATGAGGATATAAGATGATTTAAACAGTAAAACTATTTCTTTAGATATTACTGCCTCTAACTCTAATAAGCTTTGCTGACAAGTGGACCCTTCCTGGTCCAGACAACAATATGATATTTATTCCTCTCAGCCAGAGCCTTCTCACCAGCCTTGCATGACCCACTTTATTCATTATTCTTCTCTCATCTGGATTATATTCAAGACACAAACCTAACTGCAATTTTAACATAGCCCAGTGATCTAAAACCTCCTAAAATACAAACCTAACCTAACCCTTACCCAGAAACAATCGCACATCTTAAACCAGTAATTTCCACATCCATGAACACTTTTCCTTCCTCCTTTGGCAAGCAGATGAGCGTGTGGTGAGATCAGACAAGGTCTTATTGTTGAGACCAGCAAGATTTGGGTTAGAACTAGATTTTTTTTTCCCATTTATGACAGCAGGGGTTGGGAGGGAATGAGGTTTAATATACGAAGGCCCTAACCTTCAAGGTAACCAGCATCAGAGGCTATCTTAGCCAGTGTCAGCTCAGCAGATGAACAGGTATAAACATGTAATCATGTGTAAATTGGAAAGTTGTGTAGACATCTGCTTTATGTGGCAAATAGAAAAATTGTAAGTTTTCTTTCTTTTTTGGGAGGGATTATGGTTATATTGCTGTTTTTATAGTTATTTTTATAAATGGTCAGACAAAGTGATATAAGTGGAAAACTAACAGGGAAATGTTTGAAAAGCTCATCTAAATAGCAGTGCCCGTGGCTTACTAAGGAGTAAGAATTATACTTTTATATATAAAACATCAATGGAGTCCAACATTTGTTTAACTTGTACAGGAACCAAAGAGGAGCTAGCTGTTTGACTGGGGGAATGGTTCATTGAGCTCTGGGATTATTTGGGAGGCTGAGATTTAACAATCCAGACACTACTGTTTATTAAATAAACTTGACTACTACCTCTATCGAATATGCTTGCCTCCTGCCTTTATGAATTTTACCTGTGTTTCTTCTGAAACTGAAAAATTGAAAGCACAAGTTTCTGATTCTGGTAACCTGTTTAAATCCATAATGACAGTACAACTGTCTCTGGGCTAGCTGAGGGCTGTGGCCAACATGACATCTGAGGACTGGCAGAGAACTGGAGACATGAACAATAGTTTTAGGATTTCATCAGGCAGAATTTGTGTTAGAATTCATGATTAGCCTGGTGCTCATGATTGCTGCCCCTCATTGGGGCAGACGTTGGTTTTCCCCCTGGAGTCTGTAAGAGCTAGGGGAAGGGAATGGTGCAATCAGCATATAAAAACTACATCCTGACTCTGTGGGTCTGGCATGATATAGAAACATTTGGTTCTTTAAATCCTGCTACTTCTAGTCTTAACCCTAATGAAATTACAGTGTCACCACCCATCAATTCCTAACAGTGTCTTAAAACATTCATTTTTGAAAACCTCCTACCCCAGCCTCACAGGAGCGAGCAATAAATCTTGTGGTGCCTTCTTGCTCTCCTGTCCCCTAACTCTAGTCTTAATCTATCTGTGATAATATACAGCAGAATCTGTCGCTCGCTCCAGAATTAACATTAAGCCACCCTTGCTAGTACTGTGACTGACTTCTCTGAAAACACCTGAGTACTTTTTGTCAGGCCAGGAGCTGGCAGGAGGTTCCTGCTACCACTGTTAGAGCTGCAGTAAGATTCAGAACAGTGAAGCCAGCTGTATATTTTGGTCCTGCTAAAATCAATAAAGGTTATTGCTGACATGGGCAAATACCTTATGCAGAATACAGAAGGAGGATGGTTTTCATTATGGCTGGGGACAATCCTGTGCTTCTGCCTGCAAATGCTGCTTGTCTAACTATGATGAGCAATGCTAGAGCAGCGAAGGTCCATCCTGGGGTGTTTGAGGACTACCAGATCATCCTGGGAAGGGGAAGGAAGGCTGACCAGGACCCTGCAGGATATAGGGAGGGATTTTGTTAACCCAGGGTTAGAACTAAGGATAGGAGAGGCTGAAGAACTAGATTAGCTCCTAGATTATTACTACCAGGTTCGGTTTATAATTGATTCTGAGACTGTGAAGGGTGAGTGCTTTACTGTGTCAAGGCTATGTTTAGGCTTGTAGTCAGGGTTTGGGGCAGCTGAGTTAGGAGAATTAATGTTAAGTATGAATTCTGCATGACACAGAGTCGGTCCTTCCAGAAATATTTTGTGATAAGGTCAGGGTTAGATGGAGCTAATAAACTACTGTATTAAATGTAGGTTTGGCATTAGGCTTTAGGACTAGAGGGAACAAAAAATGTTGTATTGTATTGGGCTAGGTAGGAATGAATGCCTATAGAGGTAAATGCATTGAGATTTCTGCCAAAAGGAGGGTTGCTGGTCGACTTTTTTGAAGGCAGGTTTACATTGAGTCAGATTTAATGTCAGTCTTCAGGAAACGGGCTGGATTTAACTAGGGATCAGCTTAATTGCTTGACTGTATGAGAATAAGCTAGCATCAGGTAAAAGCCACAGTATGGTTTTAAGATCCAGATAACTGCCACTGGAAGAATAGTATGTCTGGAAAGCACTGAATAAAGGTGAGCTGTATGTTTGCGATTACTGCTTGGGCTAATCAAGGTCATTATAGTATCACGTTCTTATATTAATGTCAAAATTTGGTTTAGGATCAGCTTCAAGTCTGACCATTGTGGTTCACTGACAGATACTACAAAGCCCGCGGAACTAAGATGAAGGTCAGTGCCAGCAGTGGCATTTGGATTTTGATTGATATTGGGACTCAGGAAGGTCGCTGCACTTGAGTGTTAATGGTTATGTTAGGGCAGGCATTTGAAACAGCAGAGCTAGGTTTATTGATTGAATTCACAAGATTACTAGGGCTAGGATGATATCGTAGATAGGTCATACTTACTGCAGGGACTAACAAGAACTGCTGCTCTACTGTGTTAAGTTTGTAATTAGAATTTGCTGTGTCAAGGACTAAAGAGCTGAGGCCAGCAGGTTGGAGAGGAACCAAGCTGAGAAGATAGGCTTGTTGTTTGTTCTGGACATAATTATCCCTGGGCTGTGGGATACCTGATAGGATAACTATGTAGATGAGTCTTCATTTAAAAAAAAAAAACAAAACCAAACAAGAGTAGTCGGGTAGTTCAGGTGACAGAAAAATTCTGATCATATCCGTGCCCTGAAACCGATTGCATAAACTTACTTCTAGTCTATTACAATTTATGAAACTCAGACTACCCTGAATGCCCTTCACTTCAGAGCTGGATATGTTGCCTAGCTCAAGTGTAATGTAGCAAACAGAGTTAATCTGCTCAGGTACAGCACTGAATTCTAACTAATAAGCCTTCTGAAATTCAAAGCAGTGGGCAGCTCTGGCCAGGCACAGACTTGTTCTGCACCTGAGACACATCAGTATTTATTATTTCAGATGTAGCTGAGATTTCCCCAAAATATTTTTTTGTTGTAAAGCCTGAACTTCTGGTGAGTTCTGGAGCAGATTTTGGGATAAAAACAAAACACAAACCACCCAACCCCCCACCAAATTAAAAACAAAGCATCCAAACCACAAAAATCCCCATGATAGAAAAGTTCAGGACACATTTGTGAGTAACTTAAGAACAGGTTACTTTACAACCATAGTGTAACTATTCTAACTAAAATACTACACATGTGTAGTACTCAGAGATGCCTTCTACATATACAGATATGGAAGAGGACTTCTTTCCTAATGTTTTTTGTAAAAGCAAAATAAACAACAAGAAGAAAATTTATATTCATAATTCCATTACTGGAAATATTAATAACATACTACTCTGTCTTTGTTTCAAAAGGAACTTTCACTTTCAAGAAATGAAACAAGCATTGCTAAAATCCTAGAAATTTTTAGTTTTGCTTTGGCATATGTATTCAATATATTGCCATAGAGTGGTTGAAAGGATCCGAATTAATCTGTGAAATCATATAAAAGGAAAAATAAGTGGTAACAAAAAACTTTGTAAAATGGTTTTCAACACTTGTTTTAAAGAGAGGTAAACTGAATTATAATGAACCACTTTCTCTCCAACAAATTAAAAGAACTCTCTATGTATTCAGAAATAATGTGATGTAATTTTGGGAAGGATGTACTGTCTTGTACATATACAGAATAGCGGAATCCCCACTTCAAAACTAGAAAAATTCAACTGGGTAACCATTAGGGATTCTTTGCCTTTGATTCTGTGATGAGTGAGAAAGTACATTTGCACTGAAGCAGCGCAGAAGACCTTCATTCCTATCCATGGCGAAATGATAAATGCACCAGGTAATCTGATGTTTAACATTTCATGTGGGGCAATGAGATTTAGTAAGGTGCTGAAGGCAGCAGTGGTTATACTGTTTTTACCTTTTCACTTTGTCACTAGTACCTACAGTGTTGTAAGGAAATTAGTAGAGCAATGAAGGTCATGCAATGCTCTGAGGATTATAAAACCGTAAAAGACACTGCTCTCTGATGACTCACTAGTGACCCAGAAGACCGTGGTTCCTTGCTGACTGTGGTCTCATCCGAGCATCAGAGAGCAGCTGATGTGAGTGTTTCCAAGCAGCTCAGTCAGACTATGAAACAACATTGACAATGGTGTTTACTTAATGAGGTTTGGGATTGTTCTAGCTGTAAATGACAGGGATGAGGCTGGGAAGCAAGAAAAGCTGATGGCTAATGGTGAACAGCATTGACCTGAGCATAAAAATCTGATCAAATGCCCATTCAAGTCAATGGAGTGATATATGTGCATCCTTAATAAGTGAAAAAGAAAGGAAAGGGTTAGGATTTGAAAACAGAAATTAGCACTGATGAGAAAGATTTTTAAGCGAATTTTCTCCTTTGCCACAAAAATTTTAAGTAGGCACTGAGAATGGTTCTTACCGAACTGTGATTATCTAACTATTCAGCATACATAACAAGTTATGCTCGCTTTTCAACTGGGAGAGAGAGATAGGCATCCCCAGAATGGAATGAATTCCTCCTGGTTTAGCTATTGCATCGTGTTTGGATGGATTACTCTCTGGAGAGACCTTAGCCTCCCAAGTTTGTTTAAAGTAATAAGCAAACAGGGAAGACAGTGTGTATGTTTTTACCTGAAATTACCTATTTGGTTATTAGAATTGAAACACAATGTTTCAGTTGCAAGCAAGCCAATATTATCATGGTAACAAGTTCAAAGAGGTCACAATCCTGTCTGAGACATTTGGATAGATTCCAAATTAAAAAATAAGTAAATAAATCTCAGCAACAGAATATATTGTTTTGATCTTTAATGTAGAGAGCCAGCTAGATCTTCTGCAGCGTGCTTTATTCCTCTCTCGCATTATTAGTGCATTCATCATCTTACAACTGCATGCAAGTACTTTTGAAAATAACATATGAGGGTTGATGGGGTCTGCTTTCTCTATAAAAGCATTTTGTCTGACATTTTTACAAAACCTGCATCAAAAGTATTCCCATGAGGCTGTACCCATTTAGGTGAGGCCAGTATGTTCCTGTTGCTGTGTGGGAAACCTACTCTTCTTTCCATATATGAAATTATTTTCTGAAAAAAGTCAATCGTAAAACAGTCTTAACTGGGGTAGTGCAGCCTGTGGTAGTGATGACTGGTCTCCAAACAATTTTGTGTAATCTTACTCACTTAAGTGAAAAGTAACACATGCGTGTATTGGCTATAATCCTGATCTTTCAAAAACACCAGTCCAACAGATATTAAGCAATGCCTAGTCACACTAATTGTATGAACAGACATTTGCATTTCATTACATGTGTATTAGTGTAAAATGATTGACACTGATGTTTTTCAGAGTTCATGCTTGCGGGCAATTTCATTTCCATTTCATAACAATTTTGTTTTGTAAGCACAAAGAAGGAAAAGGAACAGTTACGTCTCTGTTTTCCATTCAGGTGTAGCAATGTGAGCAGACCTGGAGAGCATACCAGACGGTGCTGAGAAACCCATGCCCATGGTACGCACATTTCAAGCAGGGAGAGGAGGAGGTTTCAGTTCAAGTTTTGTCTGGTTCCACGGACTAATGTCCCACTTGCATGTGGGGCACTTTAAGTGAATTCCTGGAGAGTTCATTGAAGTTCACTTATATCCAAAGGGTATTCAAATCAAGTTCTCTGAGCCACCTCTGTGATGTGCACCAAAGCATAATAAACAGGGAGCATTGGAGGAACACTTTGAAGGAGTACTCCTGATCCAAGTAAAACAATAATGCAGATGCTCAATGAGAATAGGCCTCAGGAAAGTGCTGATGAAAATAAAATAAACATTGTTTTCACCCACTTTCAATGTTGGAAACATGAGTCAATTTACCTCTCACCATCACCAGCTGGCAAGTGAGATGAAGCAAACAGATTCCTTTCCTGTTTGTCTATAAACATCGAATTATCTTAATCTTCTTCTTAAATTCTGCTTGCTGGGATTATCACGGGAGCTTTTAAGACTTAGACTAACACTTCCAGTTGCAGGCATAATACCAAAAGATATCCAGATGTGGAAATACAGCCCTTATTAGGTAAACAGCTGCAGAAATAGCCCGTTTCTCATTGAACAAATTGCAGATGAAGACATTCAAGTTATTCTCCTCGTTCTTTATCAGCAGGAGAAGTGCTATGGGTAGCAAGACACTCTGGGACAAAACTGTTGGGCATACAAGAAAAGGATGCTCCTTTGTCAACTATTGAAAAAGCTAATGCTACCTATTCTATCTGTTCTCACAAATCTTTGGTGAAATCATCGAACTGGCAGCAACTAAAGAAATGTGTGATATAAGAAGCAGAATGTCATTTGAGCTGGATATATAACATCTGGCCTGAGTAAAAAATAGAATATGAGAAAATTAATTAAAAATAAGTTAAGCAGAATAAATACAGACCATGGAAGATATCAATGTGAAAAGGCCTTTTTCAGATTAAAAATGTAATTAAATTTCCAAATGCTCTTCTCCAGCCAAATGCTGAGGAAGCTCTGTTGTGTATTCACAATTTCCTGGATGTCCTAGAACTGATTGATGACAACCATGTTATCATTTTGTCACAAGAGACAATTATATATGAAAAGAAAAAGGAAGTATTTTCTCAACATGAAAACATCAGGTGCATTTAGCAAGAAACTTGTTTTTAATATAGTGCCATTGTATTTTCTTAAGAGGTCAGACATCTGTGATCAATCAGTTAGGCCTGAACACTCAAATAGATTTTGAAATGCTACCATTCAGCAGACTAGACCGTAATTATACAGGGGATATGAGTTTAAATGCTCTCATTTAATTAATAGTAACATATTATGATGTAATCATACACAGAAGCAATTGATTACTGTTTGGGATAGCTAACGTTTAATTTTGAAAACTAATGGCTTGGATAAAATTAAGAGTAAAAGCAGAAATGTAGTTTGTGAGTAAAAGTGTAAGTTTCAATTACATAAAGATGCAAATTGTTCAGAGAGTGAAAGACAAGAAAATACCACTTCAATCACTACAAAGATATAATCTCAAATTATAGGGTGCTTTTTAAGTACTGCAATAAGCAACAAAGAATGATAAAAAGAAAATTTGTGTTAGCCAAAGCAGAAACCAGTTTTTTTACCAAAGTGTAACAAAGTCTCAAAGAAGACACTGTTTTGGTTGATGAAATCTACAGGTCTCAATGACATTTATTTTAAAGGATTTCATGTGATTTATAAGTCATGTAGCCATAGTCCATCATGAAATTTGAAGTATTAGCAACTTTATCAATTAATATTGGAGACAGAATCACAGGGTTTATCATCAAACCCCTGGGGTTTTGTGTTTGGGGTTCTTTTTTTCTCTTCTGCTTTGCGAAGACGTCCTGAACAGACCATCACCTGAAATGAAGAAGCAAATAATATTATTGTTTTTATGGCTACTAAATCATACTTGCTACTCCTCCCATGTCAACTTCCATTTTATCTTCCACAACCTACTGCATTCACTTGTGATTTGCTATGAGCTTGGCTAGCTATCAAAATAAATCAAATGTGATAACTTATTCACACTAGATTGTCATTGTAAATATCAGTTAAAAGAGCGATATTTTAATTTTAAAAGGATAAGTCAATACAAGCCAACTTCATATGCTACAGAGTGTCCAGAAAAATAGTCAAAACAACAAATTTTTACCTTTAATGCAGAAGAAAAATGTAAGATGGCATTGTGATTAGTGATCTTCTGATACACACTATGCCTGTGCTTTTCAGGAACTAATAGATCTGAACTTTTTTGCTATTTTATATTTAAACATTAGAAGAGTAAAATCTGGGGGAACATAATCAAAAAGTGACATTAACAAGATTCTGATTTACTTTCTCCTTATTAAAGGCATTAACATCTCTTTACAACAAGCACACTGTTGGAACTTGTCAAGTCAGCTTCCTGTTAGGTAAAAAAAAGACCAGTGACATAGCACTGGGATATGTTCTTAGTATCACTTGTTTCATCTAGATGCTGTGCATGTCCTTTGTAATGTGGATGGTCATAAATGTCAAATTCCATTGGAAGTCACATCCCAGGTGGAGCAGGGTGCAGAGGAGGCTGGATGGCTGCAGGCAGCCCTGACCATGACTGTCAACCTTGCTGAGATGCACGCAGTGTTTTCTTCAGAGTCCTCAGCTTTGACACAACACCCAAGGGCTGGAAATAAGTACCTCTGAAATTCAATGTGTTCTAGGAAATTAAGGCAGGTAGCTTTCTGTCTTCCCATATCCACCCTAAAGAACTAGCTATACAAAATCTAGTAATAAGAACTTTTTTTTTCCCAAAGCCTTGCATGTAAATTCTACGTGCTTACATGCAAAAGCTATATAACTATATCCATCACAGTTTTGTCTTCATGAGAAGAATGAAGTTGTAAGAATGAGCAAGAAATTGCATAACTGCACAATTGCTTTCCTGAAATTACTCATGTTTTTGGAGACTAGTTGTACCTACAATGAATGCAAATCTAAGTTGAAGAGGACTGTGGAAAAGAGGAGATGAGGGGAGAGTGTCACTGTCTCCACTGCTTTTCCCAGTAGCTGCCCACATCAGGGAGTGGCAGGAATAGGTCTTGTGCCTCTCTAATACCCTTAGGCAAATATGCAGTGTTTTGGTACATAGGGAGAGCATCCAGACTGCAAGACCTTCTTCAGGGGCCACAAGGCAATCTATGCAGGCTTCTGTGCCTTCATATTTGGATGTTTCTGCTCTAATTCATAGGGATTAAGGTAGCGCGTCAAACATATCCTTCCTGTAACTGCTCTGAAGCGAAAGCAAATCCTTAGTCACGATTTGAAATTATAAAGGTTTATCCTTTATTGATACTCTAAGTTCCTCCAAAAATTTTGAAAAGTATTCTTTACCAAAGGTTAAAGGAGAAGCTAGTCCCGGAGACAAAAATCCACGGGAGACAGACTGAAACAGGAAAAAAAAAAGAGTAACGTGGAGCTGGGGCTTCAATCCTCTGCAACATGTATTTGTGCCTCAGCTTATTTTCAATTGCTTCTTCCATTACTATTGTAGATGTCCCTGTTATTCCTGGCAAAACCAGAAATATTGCCTTTGTCTCACCTTCATCCTTATCATTAGGAGTTCTTGAGGGATAATCCTCTCTTTGATCCTTTCTATAGCATATAAATGGAAGGCCACTGAAGCTGAATTATCTTGTATTAAAAAAATCACTTATATTTAATCCAATTATATCCATGATATACTAGGTTACATATGTATAGGCTGGTTTACAAAGAGATTAAAAATACTGTTGTACACCCACTGTTGTTGGGAATGTTCCCAAAAAGTCTTGTCATGTTAGATCACTTGTTCATGGCAAGCGGCCTGAGTTCAGCTGAGTTCCAGCTGCTGACAGGCCCAACGTTGCTGCAGCCAATATCAGGGAGTTTCTAGGAAAGGCTATGACAGTCTTCTGTATCAGATGCCATGGCTGCAAGGGCATTTGGAGGTTTCACAGAGCACCAAGAAAATCCATTTGATAAGCATGTGCTGGAAAACATCCCAAGGGACACAATACACTGGAGGTTTTCCTAAGGACCTACTAGTACGGGTTACTCCAGAATATGGCCCAAAAGCATTCTCGAAGTTATGTAGAAATACAGAAAACCAGTTAGCTAGCATGCCTGCAAGGCAATTCACAGCTTTTCTGATGTATGAGCATGAAAATAATAATAACAATCAACCCCCTCAACACACTAGAGAGTGCTCTATTTTAGAGCCCATGTTATTCCATTTCACATAACACACTAGTAATGACGTGTGGAAACCATAGGCAAGACATAATAGAAAATGTAGTCCATGGAATCATGTAGGTATTTCACCTGAACCATACTCCCTGTTAATTCACCTGGGCATTAGTTTGGACCCTGAATGGCTGCCTAAGCAGTAAGACAGTTAAGAATAAGACTCACTGAGTTTTATACTTAATATAATTTTTGTTATTGTTATATATAACACAACAGGTGCATCTGATGATTGACAAGCAGGAAGAGCTACTCGGTTAAAACTGTCAGCAATTTCCATACAGCTCTTCTAAAAATTGTATGGAATTAAGCCAGTAGAAAGCAGAAGTTTCAGAAACTTGGCGGTGGGTACAGCCTCATACTGAAGATGACTTTCCATTCCAGATTCTTTGAGTACTTCTGGCACGGCCCATAACAAGGCCTCTCGCAGCCCTCCCTCTATTTCTCCCAAACTAAGACCATACTGTTTTAATCTAGATGGTGACATGGTTTAAGGTAATAGTCTATCATGATGTTCATTGCTTTTCTGAATTTTGACTCTCATCAAAGTTGTGCCATTAGGTTCTAGTGAGTGCATATGACCTTTCCTAGCAAGGATCATGTGTAGAGTGTTATAGTGACTAAAAGTGATGGGAAAGCCTATTCTGTTACCTTTCTCTAGATGCGAACCAAATGACAATCGCAAAGTGTAGTTTACTTTGTTGCTGTTTTTAAAGGAATATGTGCATATAAATAGATAACATCTAATACTCCTGGCCACTTAAGTTAATAATATTTATAGATAAACTATATTAATAATATTTCAATTCAGTTCCATTTTCTGCACTGCTCAACTGAAGTTCAGATTCTTTATCATTATTGAAAGCAGATATAAACTCTGATAAAAAGTGATTAAGATATTTATCTAGCATTTTGGAATTTTAGAATGTTCAGCCTTTAAATAGCTGTAACAAATTCAATTCTTCTTAAAGTTATATACTTTTACATTTAAACTTCTAGTAATGTTTAAGTTTCAAATTATAAAAACAATTAATTTTTATTAATTTAATAAAAGTGTTTAAAATATCATATTTTAAAAGATAATCATCAAATAAATTCTAAACCCGTGAAGTTTGCTGTTCAGTTAAGAGGGACTAGTGACTGCTTAGGTCACATATGTGTTGTAATTTGATAATTGCTGCAAAATTAGCTTAAGACATTGTGTTAAAGATGCTCCAGAAACACAACGTACTGCTTATTTGTGTGAGTACAGGAATGAACACAGAAAGAACTTATAACTGCTTGTACCGCTTATGAGGGTGCTGAGTTAGGTTCTGCTGTATGGTAGCCTGAGAATCACTCCTTCTGTCACCAAAATGGATTTCTTCTTACTAGCAAGCAGATGACATTGGCAAATACAAATAGGGAGGGGGGAACAAGGGACAGACCAGTGCTATATAAAAAAATCATCCATCTGAAAAAGGAATGAACAAAATTCTCAACAATAATCTCTTCTGAATTACCTTCAAAGTACACAGTCTCTTGTGAAATTTCACTCTGACCATCCTAATTGGCAGACTCCAATGCCAAGCATGCTCCTGGGAGGTATCTTCATATTCATTACAGCTGGAGTAAGAACAATCAGACAGAAGAGGGAATATGGATGCTGAGGCTGAGTATGCACCATGAAGACTAGGGGAAAAAAAATCATTTAAATATATGTATGCATATATTTTAGATTTAATTTTGCAGCTGACTTAATCTAACAAGAAATTGTATGCCCATACATCACATTACTTAGAGATGCTTTAGAGTTCCTTTTAGTATTCAGTCACTTACCAAATGATTGTTTCATGCTTACAATGCTTTAGCTTGATGCTACATTTGCTCAAATCAGGATCTGTTCTTTTATTCCTGTGGATTCTGCCTTTCCTTTTGTGAACCTTTCATATTAGTGCTATAATAAGCCACTTCTTTGCAAGGTATGTCATGTGTTCTTCACCCAATAGATGCCAGAGATGCTATACTTGGTTGAAACATTGCTGAAATCATTGTGCCTTATTCATGCTAGATGGCTGTGAGATCTGAGCTTGCTTGGTAGCACAGAGCTTGGGCAGAGTGCGTTAACAAGGCTATATACAAAAGCTATACAAAATCTAACACGAGAAACTTAAGTCTGAATGCAGACTTTACTTGATTTTCTGTTCTCCATTTGTGGGAGTAGTACAGTGGTGACCATTAGTGTCAGTACAGTACCACCCAAGAAAACAAGAAGCTAAAGATAGTAAAAATAAAGGTTTTTCTGAAGAAAGCTGGAAGCAATTTTTGTCCTATTTTACAGTCCATACCACTTTCTTCTATAATGCTTCTGCCATCTACGTCATGGTGAGTTTTAATAAGTTATGATTGCTGTGTTTGTTTTCTTAATGTATCTGAACTTAATGACAATGAAAAGCCCATTAAGATATGTATCTGACTCACAGTAAATTACAAATTATTATGTAGTCATCTTCACCCACTTGAATATATCAGTTCTTGTATTTGTTTGCATTATTATTCCTGTTATATAGTTATAAAAATCTTTGTTCCTGTTGGGCCTAATCTTTGCCCTTTAATCTTTCAGGAAATTTGGGAAGGGAAAAAAAAAGCCATTAAAAGCAATCAGCTTACTTCTATTCAAAGAAAAAACTAGCAAGACATTCTGAGGCATTAAAGGCAAAAGGCAGGTATGTCATGCAAGGAGCGAACAAGAAAATGATTTTAATTAATGGATGTGAAACATTCTTGAAGGTAGTTAGTCTCAACATAGTTTTCCTTTTAATGCCTGAAGAACTACAGAATTTTTCTCAGCTGTAAGGCCAGTAAATTAGTGAATAAGTACATTTGATAGGTTTTTATGAAAACCATTTACTTTTTCATAACAACAAATAAGTTAAACAGAGGAAAGCACTGTAAAGGAGTATGACCAAAAGAGAAGGACTCCAGGGAGATTCTGACCTTTAATCAAAGCTGTAAGAAATCTCTCCTGTTTGAGACAGATTCCTAGACATGCTTCTCAAGAGGCAAAAAATCCCACCTATGGGATTTTCTGGATCCTCAACTTCCACTGAAATCTTTGCATGTTTAAGTATATCTTCTCAGGTATTAATCTCATACTTTGTCCCATTCAAACATATGTTGCATGGATTTACAATGAAGTCATGAGGGACTTCTGGAAACTCAGCAATAATCTGGTGTCAAATCATTAAAGAAATTGTGTCTAAGTTTCTTGATCTCCAAATAGAAACAAATTGGGAAAAAATAATCAGCAGTATTTATTATCTCGTCTTACAAAGCTAAAATTTACTGTTACTAATTTCCTTAATTGTTTTGGGAAGGTGTGTGTTTTCCTGTGAAACAGTAAGTGACCAAAACAAAGAACAGTGCAAAAAAATCCATCTACAACCAAAAGGAAGGTTAAATTCACTGAAAAAAACAATATATTCTGGGATCCGATGCCTTTGGCTGTCCCATGCTACCATTTAACATGGCTGCCCACATTAAAATAATATTTTGCTAGAAAGGCTGAACTTACAAAATTTAAGCAAAGTGGGATGGAAGGAAGGGAGAAGGTATATGAATTTAGACATCTTCTTCATAAACAAGGTCCTTACCCATAGGCTACGAAGTCATTTTTCCTGTGCTTTCTTTGGAATACTGAATATTTAATTACTGTATGTGAAGTGGAACAGCTTCAATAGAATGAATTTATCCTGCCTGAAAAATCCTTACCTGATAATGCTTAAATCAGTCCCATCACCCTGGGCAGGAACAGAAGAGGAAGAGAGCAAAGCCTTCGCCACCCTTGCACCAGTCTGAGTTTGAGAAGGAGTTTTCATAGATGCTCAGCTCAGGGGCTGAATTTCTGTTGAGGACAGACAAATTGTACTGGCCTGAAGGGATGTGTCTACCTCTGAGAGAAAGGTACACTTTATTATATGTGTTTGTTCTCATCATTTTGTATCCACTGGCATAGATGTTCATTACTCCATGTGCTATTTCCTGTGATTCACCTTCTTAAACAAGAGGGTTTCTTCCTGCGCAGTGCAAAGAACACAAACCCTTAGGAAGGGCTGTGACTATTGCTAGGGAACTGTATACCTTAAAGATGGGCAGTGCATTGTCAGTGCGCATGCTGAGACTAACTTCTCTTGAGCAGTCTCAAATTCCTCCATAAGGACACGACATACACTTGTGTTTTGACAAGTGGCAGTGACTCTGGCACTGAAAGATCCAGTGATGGGCAAAGCATGCTAACAAAGTTATACTTTTGTTTTGCCTTCTCCATCCAACTTGAGGTATCAAAATCTATCTTTTCCGACCTCCTTCTTTATTCTTTGTAGTAGATGTACTCCAGGTCAAATCATACCCCTGTATATATTTTTGCAACCTCACTGATTTCCCCATTCCCTTGGTGACAGCTGTGTAGTCACATTACCTTCATTTTATGTCAGCTGTGGCAACTTGAGGACATCAGTAAATTGGATCTTTGCCTCAGATTGCTTTATACTGCAGTCTGTGTTACTTTGGTTATTTCTATGGAGAAGCCTTCCACTTGTACCCAGCTGTAGCTACCTCTGCAGGACTGATAACAGCAGAAGCAATAAAATCTTACATTTGTTACCACATTTAACAGGTATTACACTGAATAAGCATCAGAAATACTCCTGCTTCATAGGAAAAAAAAAAAAAAGAACATTTTAATTTAGGCACTTTGCAGAGCCACCTCCCTGTTCTCCGCCCCAGTGCATTTCAGGAGTTTAATTTAAGTTGACAGAAGATAAGAAGATTTGAAATAATGCCTGACACTTCATCCATAATTCTCACTGTGGTGCCACCTCCTTGTCCTCTTTTAATTTAGTTTAATAAAGTGGCAGGTGGCAAGGACATGTTAGGTGCCTTCACTTTGGATTTCGTGATTCTGTTAGACCACTGCAGTCATTTACATGTCATTGGTACATTTCATAACAAGCAACATAGTTCCTCCCGTGTGGAAAGACAGTAAACATAGCCACAAAGAACAAACAAATGATTTCTAAATTGTGCGTACGGGGTTAAGCTAACTAGGAAATTCCATAATTGAAAGGTGCTTCACCAAGGTGAAGAAACCAAGAAAAAAGTTGAATGACTTGTGCACAGATTTTGCAAAGGAAGTATTGAAGAGTTAAAATTCAATTAAAAGTACCTTAATTGGTATTTCTTTGGCTTAGATAACCAGAGTAGGCACATTTTGTGCTTTCTAGAGAATGCAATCACTTTTCAACATATTGCGTACTATTTAACCACTGAACCTCTGTAAATTGTCACTACTTTCCTTGATAAATACACAGAATGACAACTTAGAAAAGAAACAGGAAAGTTTCCAAACAAATCATCAGATGGTCTCATTGCAGATTGCACTAGTGGAATGTATTGGATGCACCCAGCAAAGTTTTTTGGAGCATGGGTCTGCAGGAGTGGTTTCTGCTAGAAGATGCAGAAGCTGCCCCCATGTTGGACAGAGCGAGTTCCAGCAGGCTCTAAACAGACCTGCTGCTGGCCAAAGCTGAGCCCATCAGTGGTGATGGTAGTGCCTCTATGATAACACATTTAAGAAGGGTCAAAACTGCTGTGCAACAGCAGCTGGGAAAAATGAGTGAGAATACATGAAAGAAACAACTCTACAGACACCAAGGTCAGTGAAGAAGGAGGGGAGGAGGTGTTCCAGGCGCTGGAGTAGAGATTTGCCTGCAGCCAATGGTGAAGACCAAGGTGAAGCAGATTATCCCTCTGCAGCCCATGAAGGTCCATGGTGGAGCAGATAACCACTCTGCAGCCCATGGCAGACCCCACAAGAAAGCAAGTGGATGTGCCCTGAAGGAAGCTGTGACCCCATGGGAAGCCCCCACTAGAGAAGGGTCTCATCAGGGATGAAGGATCCATGCTGGAGCAGTCTGTTCCTGAATGAGTGCACCCCATGGCAAGGATCCATGCTGGAGCAGTTTGTGAAGAAATACAACCCATGGGAAGGACCCACAATGGGGAAGTTTGTGGAGGACTGCACCCCATGGGAGGGACCCCACATTGGAGGAGGGAAAGAGTATGAGGAGTCCACCCCCTGAGAAGGAAGAAGTAGCAGAGACAATGTGTGATGAACTGACCCCCACCCCCATTCCTCGTCCACCTGCGCTACTCACAGAGAGGAAATAGAGAAGTTGGGAATAAAGTTGAGCCTGGGAAGAAGGGAGAGGTAGTGGCAAGGTAGCTTTAGATTAGTTCTTATTTCTCGTGATCCTACTCTGATTTTGATTGGTAATAAACTCCATTAACTTCTCCAAGATGAGTCTGTTTTGCCCGTGACAGTGACTGCTGTGTGATCTCCCTGTCCCTATGTCGACCCTCAAGCCTTTCACCGTATTTTCTCCTCTTGTCCTATTGAGGATAGGGCGTGAAAGATGGGTTTGGTGGGCACCTGATGGTCAGCCAGGTCAACTCATTACATGAAAATATAGAGAAAAATCAAGATTCTACAGGCATAGCTCCTCAATAAATAAATAAATACATAAACACAAACAATCTCCATAGCAGCATGGATAGATATATGTTAATTAACAATCTGGCAAATTCAGTTAAAATTGGAAGAAAATATCTTTGGTGGTCTGTCCTCCAAACTTGTAAGAAACAGTTTGATTTTTCAGAAATTCTTTGTGTGTTAATCCAGTTTAGGAATTTTCTTAAGATACTCAAAATTCTTTTCAACAGAATCAAATAATGTGACCGGAATAACATGGTATTTTTGTGCAATGGGAAGCAGGGAGGCCTAAATCATATCTTGGAAAAGCTTGTTGGGTAGAATAACAAAAAAAAAACCCCAAACCAAAACACCCCACTGACTGTTGTTTCAAACAAAGTGCAAGATTTACTATCATATACCAGGTTTTTCTCTCTTTTTCTCATATTACACTACTAATAATGGGTCTTTGTTTCAGTTTCTGAATTAGCTGAGTCTCGTTTTTAGATGGCACACAATAAATCTCATGCTTTGCTTTCTACTTTTTTTGCTTGCAGTTGGCTGTTCGTTCAAACCCATGAAAAGCACATTTCCAAATATTACTTGTGTTGTTGTTTTGTGCTTTCAGTTAATCCATAACCTGTCATGGTCTGATATTTCACATCAGAAGATGCTGCAGACTTTGAAAAGCATATGTGCTGACTCATGTCCCAGTTCAGTTTTCTCTGGAAAAAGCTGAAGATTATAGTTAAATTAGGTCAGTACGTTTGACTGAAAATACAGAAGAAACTACTGAAAACAGCTTTCTTATTTCTTCGGTCTTGGTTAAGTCTACTGGTATAGAAATGAGGAGAAAAAACAATCAGAGTTCAGAATATAATTTATGGAAAGATTTGTGTGTAGTGATATTTTTTCTTTCTCTATCAACGAAGGCAGCTACTTTCTATATACTTTCGAATATAAGATTAATTCTTTCCATTAAATCAAAATATGTTGAAATTATATTACGGTACAATTTCAGCTCCTACGGACAAGGAGAGTGTCAAGTGTGCTCTAGGCTGTTCCAGATTCCTTGCTACCTCTTCGGGGTCAGAAGATCCTATGGCCTTCATACTTGACCCCACAAACACAAGTAAGTTGACTATAAGAACTCATCTGAAATCTGCTTGGTAGCAAGCCAGATGATGCTTAGTAATGTTGAAGTTGTGTGAAGTCTGTGGTCTCAAGTGATCTGCAGTCTCAGGTATTCAAAGCTGTAAATTAGACCCCTCTCATCAAATTCACAAGACATTTACTATTAAATGGGGAAACATTTCAGGTCTCAACTTTTATTATGTTGCCACTTAGTATTTTCCAGATGTTTTTTGAAATCTTGAGTATTGGGCAATTTTTCTCTGAAAAGGATTGTAAAATTATCCCAAAATACTTCCTTCTGAGTGTTTAAGCTTTAAGATAAACTCTGAAATGTGTGAAACTCACTATAAGATTGTGAGAATTAAACTTTCTGCCCTCCTTTGCAGTGAATGCGAAGGAAGAACTGGGGAGCACAGTGACTCATCTACACAGTTAATTAAACATTGCCTGTGGTGCTCTACTATCTCACTCTCACATTGTTAAAAGGGTGTCTGGCATGATTTTGCTCTGGGCCACCAAGGGCTCTCCTAGTCAGTGCCTGAGCAAGTCTGCGTGACCGTTCCTAATAGACAATTTGGATAAGGCACCTCTTTTGAATGCCAAAAGATTTTAATAGTATGGACGCACCAGTTGGCCCCAGGGCCAAAGAATGGGCCTAGTCACTGTTTAATTTGCTAGTTTCAAGGTGACAAAAATGACGAAGACTTGCGAAAACATATGTGGAAAAAGTATAAGGAAGAGTGGCAAAAGAATAAGAAAGAGCAGAAGACTCATTGGGAAAATCCCTTCCTCAAAAAGAATTAACAAAAACCTCACTAAAGAATGGAAAAAAAAAATAAAATATATAAAGTGAATTTAGAGGTCTCTATGGTCACATAAAATCAACAGTGATGAAATTCAAAGCTGAATTAGAACTTGCAAATGAACTTATACCATAAAAACAGTCATATAAATAAAAAGAACAAGGAAAAGACATCCCACTTCCACTCCCACCCCTGCTACACAATGAGGATGAAGCAAAGACTAAAGGCATCCTCAGCATGAATCCAAATAAATAAAAGCTTTGTCTTTTTTTCTGGTATGATTAATGAAGGTGACTAGCCAACTATACAAAAAGAAAGTGGAAAAACAGTAGGCAAATGAAATTACAAAATCCAAGACTGAAGTAAAACTCAATTTGGAAATATCCATCCCAGAGGTCTAAAACACCTGCACAGTAAATCTAAGTCAAACAGTAAGAATTGTTAATACATTTATGAAGTTGATAACTGTACCTCTTGGCTAAAGAATTGGAATTGTAGTACCTACCTTTAAGGAATGGAGAAAAAACTACAGCTGACTCCAGACTCCATTGTCTGACTTCAGCAGTAGGCAGCATTTTGAAATATTTTAGAAGAGACTACCGAAAGTTATGGAAACAAATGAAAAGGAAGTCATCTATGCATTGTGCAACACCATGAATGTGTAAGGCCTCTGCTTTTCTAGAAAATGGAAATAAAATAGATCTAACCAATCCAGGTTGTAGTAAAACATTTAATATGATGCTACATGGAAAATTATTAGTCAATAAAGATAAATTCATGAAAGAATAAATAAAGGCAATTATGTTGGATTATGATGAAAAATAAATCTTTTGGTCAGGAGAAGCTGGTAATAGTGGTCTTCTTAGATCAGTCTTGTGGACAATCTTAACAACGGTGCCTTTGCTCTTAGCTGGGCTGAGGAAAAGTTCTGATTCACAACTTTGGGATGCACTGTCAGAAAATAAGTCTAAGAATAACATGTAAAAACAACAGACTTAACCAGACTTAACCAAAGACTGGAAATTGATGAGGGATTGTAACAACCATGTCCAAAAAAACAGCAACCAAAAATAACCCCTAACCCCAAACCCTTACATGTAGAGTCCGTAGTTCATCATGAGGCAATTGTGGGTTATTGTTCTAGACATCTTTGAAAAAAAAGATTATTGTAGTCGGGATAAATATGTCGAAAACAGCGAGAGTTGTATCAGTGACATTTTACAAAACCTTGGTGGAAGATTTATTACAGATCATTAACAAGATACTGCAGGTTCAACCATATTCAGGAAAGATATTTTCAAACCAGAACCATCATAGAGAAACCTTAATTATGTTGAGTGGGAAGAGTATTACAGGAAGACTAGACTAACTTGTATTGTTTATCTTGAGAACAAAAAAGGCCGAGGAGAACATGAATGATACTTAATACCCCATTATTTTGTGTGTAAACACAGAGAATGAGATAATTATTTGAGCATAGAAACATGGGCACAGAAACAATATATTTAAGATAAATATTTAATGACTTCTGAACAGTAGAAAGTGATGGTCTGGAACAATATATCTAAGAGAGAAATAAGAACAAAAATTAGTTGGATTTAAACTTAAGAAAAGTACCACATTGGGTACTGATAGTGAGGACCGGATTTGACAGCCAGTAGTGTTTGTCCTAGTGCAATATTTATAGGACTGTCCTTTATTCCTACTCAGTGGCATCATCTAAGAGCTATCTGAAGCATATATCAAGCCTTTTTTTTTGGACTTGTCTGGGCTTCTTTCATGGTGTGTCTTTTTCATGACTGATAGAGGACACACTTCTACTCCACAGCTTCACAACTTATTTTCTACAGTGGCCACATCCTATGAAGTATTTTAAGACATCAAGGATCTCAAGAGAGAAAAAAATTTCCTCAAGAATAATTTCCCAATTGAAGGAAGGATGGGAAAATTACTTCACACCCACTGCAAATTCATTCATTGTTCTGGGAAGAGGGTGAAGGTCTCTCCCTCCTGTGGTTCACCTACAGGCCGGTGTCAGGAGGAAAACCAAAGTCTTTTCTGCTGTTTCTAAGTGAATATTTTTTTAATCAAAACTGATATAAGGATGAATAGTTGCGTAAATTCCTGATCTGTGAGCATAATCTCTCCAGGAACAGACCTCCCCCTTTCCATGTTGAAATAAAAGTCCATAACACTGTCATTTGTGCTTCAGATTCTGCTGATGTATAAAGCATATTAGATGGAAAATATTTTAAAGTATTTACTTAAAGTTAATTCAGCTTCAGATAAAAATAGTTTTGTAAAGTGGTCCATGTAAGTTCGAAGGCCAGACCTCATTTCTCAGTCTCACAGGACAAGCTCTGAAGGGAACCTCCAGCAACTGACATTTTATTTTAGCAAGAAAACAGAAATCAAGAATGGAACATCCTTCTGGTTTTTTAAGTCTGATGGCTTTTGTCACTTTTGAATCAAATCCTTGATGGTATTTAAGCATTTGTTTAAAAGAATTTCCAATTCTTCCATTTTTAATTAAAAGCTATAAAATGCATTATGTACCCAGGAGATTAGATCAGAGCCATTCCATCCTATTTACAACAAAGAGAGCCAGTAATAAGTCCTTGAAACCCCTTCTAATCTATTATATAAATATTTATTTAATCAGTTTAAAAATGCTAATTATTTACCAGAGAGACTGAGGAAACTTCTACAAAGTTACTATGGATGAAAACAAAGTTTTTGAGGGTTTTTTGAAAGTATCGTGTACATAATAACTTGAAACAGTTTCTTTACAAGATGCTTGAATCTTTTTGGCAAATGCATATTCAGCTTGCTATGTTTTTACTGTATTTCATCTGTCTATAATCTGACGAAATATTTTTCCAGGCATCTATTGATTACATTAATTGCTAATTAACTATTTACTTAGAAGTGTATATATTGTGATTTCAACCATTAGAAGACATGCTGCTTTTCACTGTAGGAGTAAGAATGTGTGAGAGTAATAGCTCTGCAGCCACCAAGGTCAGTGAAGAAGGAGGGGAGGAGGTACTCCAAACACCAGAGCAGCGATTCCCCTGAAGCCCATGGTGAAGACTGTGGTGAGGTGGGTTGTCTCCCTGCAGCTCATGGAGGATCACGGTGGAGCAGATATCCACCTGCAGCCCATAGAGGACCGCCCACTGGAGCAGGTGGATGTGCCCAAAGGAGGCTGTGACCCTGTGGGAAGCCCACACTGGAGCAGGCTCCTGACAGGACTTGTGACCCTCATGGAGGACCCATGCTGGAGGAGGTTTTCTGGCAGGACTTGTGACCTCATGGGGGACCCACACTGGAGCAATCTGTTCCTGAAGGACTGCAGCCCATGGAAGGGACCCACGCTGGAGCAGTTTGTGAAGAACAGCAGGCTGTGGGAAGTACTCACATTGGAGAATTTCATGGAGGACTGTCTCTCATGGGGCGGACCCCACACTGGAGCAGGGGAAGAGTATGAAGAGTCCTCCCTCTATGGAGGAAGGAGCAGCAGAAACAACATGTGATGAACTGACCGCAACCCCCAGTCCCTGTCCCCCTGTGCTGCTGGGGGGAAGGAGGGAGAGAAATTGGGAGTAAAGTTAAGCCTGGGAAGAAAGGGAAGGTGGGGGAAAGATGTTTTAAGGTTTATTTTTTATTTCTCATTATTCTACTCTGATTTGATTGGTAATAAATTAAACTAATTTCCCTAAGTCAAGTCTGTTTTGCCTGTCATGGTAATTGGTGAGTGATCTTTCCCTGTCCTTATCTCCACCCATGAGACTTTCATTACATTTTCTCTTCCCTGTCCAGCTGAGGAGGGGGAGTGATAGAGTGGCTTTAGTAGGCACCTGGCATTTAGCCAGTGTCAACTCACCACACCACCACATCCTCGCTTCTGTATACTCAAACAAATATACACTCCTTAACTTTACAACCAATATTTTCCATAATGAGAATGTCCTCTTAGATGTATTAAAACAAGTAGGATATCAAAAGCAAACACTATCATCCCAGAAGAGAGCAAAATAATGTAATGTATTAATGGTACATAAAATGCTATGGCCAAGTAGAGCATATAGTTAATAGCTACATCCAGATGAGTTTTGGAAGTTAACTTGAAGGAAGTCACCTTGCAGTAGGGAGGGTAGAGGTGGCTGAGCTAGCACTGCATGGAGGAGTTCGAATGTTATGGCTTAGCATTGTCTGTCATCTCATCTGTCTGGGGCCAGAAACTGGGACCAAGCAAGGCCTGGTGGAGGCAATGAGTAATTTATCATGTGGGATGAGATGTCAATCAGCATAGGAGGAATAGCTCTTTCTCTTGCATCCTCTTTCATGGTATATTCCTACTTTAGTGCTTTTATACGCTTTCTATTCTCTCCAGTGCATGTGGTGCTATTATGGGGTGCAGGTTGGTGCTCACTGGAGAGCAAACAGCTCGTGGTTGTTGTTGGCAGCATATCCAGTGCTGCTAACAGCGAAGCTGCAGCATATTCCCACATCAAATATTTGGGCCGTGTTGCTTCTGACAGCTGTCTCCACCATAGCCAATATTAAATCTGATGATAATCAACACCTAATTTCTCAAGACAGAAATGAGTGCACCAAATAAAGTAACCATAAAGCACATAGGCTTTGTCCTAGCTTCACCTTGCTCAGCGCATATTCCTTGACAATATAAGTATGGAGAACATACTAAATTGGTTAATGTTCATCAGCGTTCATAGCCTAGAAGAATACTTATTTGATTCTGTGTTATGCATATAATATAAATGAATAAACCTTGAATATAACTGGAAAGTAACGCACTTTAAAGATCTCTGACTATTTTCTGGAGCCTATTTTTCAGTCTCTAGGCAATGCATTTAGACATCAGGTCTATGTTAGTTTTATCTCCTCTGATAGCATTATTCTCAGTACTGTAGTTCCTGTTTTGCTGAAAAATATGCTTACTGTTCATTTTACTTTTGACATTTGCTTTCACTGATATTTGAAACTAACCTGTGTGTAATCCATGAGTCTATTTCAGGTGAGGATCTGTTTCCCAGACCTTTTGGAGAGATTTTGAAATCTTAAACTGCAGTTATAGATCTACCTTGCATTGTAATGTCTCTTTTTCTTATTGTCAGCACCACCTTTGGTAGTATATCACTATCAGGGTGTCTTTTATGATTCTTAGTAGCTTATTTAACAGATGACTTTGTATATAGTCTTCCAGTTGAAATAAACCATCTCCTTTTATTTGCACTTCAGTGGATACCATAAATAACTGAGCATTTATTTTTCAGTTATGTATGTGTTACTTCAAATGACATTCTGATCCCCCTGATGTGGTAGTTAACATGTAGGCTCACAAACATGTGAATAGTTGCATTTCACAGCTCTGTTCAAGAACATGTTTCAATTACAGATACCACACTGAATTCCTAAGAAGGCAAACTTAGTACTTATTTTTTCATTAATTACCAAATATCTATGCAAAATAAATATGAAAAAAAAGAGCAAAGGGGAAAAACACAAAGGGGAAATAAGTACTCATAAAAGGAGAGTTAAAATCTATAAACTAATCAATGTATGAAATTGATCATAGTAATTTCGTGATCCAAAAGACCCTTGAAAGCAGAGATAGCTTCCTACGCTCAGGAACTTGGTTTCCAGTATTTGAGTTACAGCATACTGAAGGGGAGAGCCGTGTGAGTACAAGTGCTCATAGGAGAAGAAAAGAAAACAAGAATGATTCAATGATTTTTTCAGGAAACAGCCATCATGAAATGTAGAGTTCCAGATAGTCACTCTAAATTGCGCAGGTCAAGAGTCTCTGAGAAAGCTTTCCAGAGGTACTCTAAGTATTTCAATGAACACTGGAGCTTATTGGTGCTTTTGCTCTGTCTTTCTGTTTGTTTGTCTCTTTCTTTCTTTCCATTTATTTATTTATTGGAACCAGGACTCCAGTGCTCTTCCAAGCAATCTTCTTGTTTACTTACTTTTTCCTGTCATTGTCTCTCTTAAAGCATGTAGCCCTAAATAGCTTCCTAGTCTGTTTACATATGCATGATTTTGGGAAGGAATACTAGCAATTAATAACATTTCTGCCTTTGTACTTGTTTCAGTCATGAGTCTAAGAATTGCAAGGAATGCAGAGTAATGCAGTAAAGAATAGAGCATTGTGTTCTTGATTTTTTTTTATTAATTTCTGTTTAATAGCAACCTTTTTAAAAATATGACTAAATATACAGAAATATTTTTTGAATTTGCAGTGGATGCCATATTTCTGTGCACTTGACATTCTGGTAATTGAGTAATCATAACTGTTATGACATCTAACAGAATGCTAAATGCTTTTCCTGTCACCATACCAGGCCAATGAATCATGTTGATATTGGTGAAACCATGATCATTTAACCAGATGATCTTACTGATACTTCGTATAGAAAAGAAAAAAATCTTGTGATAAACAGGTGTATCAGACATCTTCAAAGTTCAAAAAGGTGACTGTAGAAACAATATTTTGTAATATAGGCCACCTTGACTCGAGGCTCCAGGCACTTTGCTGCAGGTACAAAACAGAGTGGTTATGTTAATAATGCATTTAAACATGAGTTGCTGCAGGTAAACTCAGAGTTGTCATGTCTTAAAAGTCTTGTGATATTCATAAGCTACAAAGACACAGGTGGTCTATGTCCTGGGCCTACGGAGCAAGAAGGTCACTAGCTCTTTTGCCAACTTAATCTCCAGCTATGGCATATGATCAACATTTGTAAGAGCTGCTGCGCCCTGGTGCTTGTCTCTGATTGCAAAGCTCCAAATTCTTGTGTCACAGGTTCAAATTTGGAGCAATTCCCCTGGAATATGACAGGATACACAAATAATGAGAGAGTGAAGCAAGTCAAGCATTTCTTGCACCTTTCAAAAACTTGAGGAGGGGAGGGTCTTGATAAGAAAGCCAAAAGGAAGGTGATTGCAGTTCATGTGACTGGTATAACATATGTGTAAACCCATTGCCTTGGATAATGACACCCCTGATTTATGCCACTGCAGTCGAGAAGAGAACCACAGAACTTAGTCCATTCAGAAAACCAAGGACAGAATTTGTCTCGACCCAGGCATGATGTCATATTCAACAAACTTAAGAAAGTAAAGCATTCATTCATGTTTTCATTAATGACTTTTTGGATGTTTTCATGTTAGCTTTCATTCGTACAATGACAACATTGCTGTAACTTGAGCTGCTTCTGTTCCACTACAGTTTATGTATCAGTTAGGGTCTTGCACTCTGCTCACACACACCAAACACACACACACACTGCTAAAAAAAATTAGTCACTGCCCTGTGACTCTATTCCCCTGTCATTCTGTGGTTCCAGTGGAGCTAAACAGTCACAAAACTTGAGCAATGCAGTACCAAATCAAACATATATGCGTGCACACACACACACACACACACTCTTTCCCTCAGAGAGTTATGAGACTGCATTACTTGCTTTACTAAAGTAAATCCATAACCCTTCATGTTTTGAAGAAAATAGAATATATACGTATATCTGAAAGAAATATCTTAAGAAATAAAGCAGCAGAACAAGAGGAAATAACAAGAAAGAAAATATTAATGGAGGGATATTCACTAATAAAATTATTCTTAAGCATCAGGTTGTCAGCTGGTGTAAGCTGGAGCAGCTCCATTGCCTTCAGTGGAGCTGTGCCAGTTTATGCAATGCGTATGCTCTGGCCCAGTATGTCCTGCAAGTCAAATCACCAAACTGTAATCTTCAAAGCCTTCCCTACCATGCTGTTAAATTTGTATTGCTATTAGCAACAATTTCTTTTAAAAAAAGTTTGCATACGCAAATTATTCACATTGCTTTATTTTTTCTTTGTCAGTTCACAAAAAAAAAGTATTTCAAGTTGTCATAACCTTGCATTTAGCCAGTGAAAGGGTAATCTTGAAAGGAGAACATTTTTTTACAAACTGGACGCATACCCTGTTTATTTTTCTCTAAAATTTGCACACCATAAAGCAAGTAGGGTTTTTTGTTTTGTTTTAAAACCTTCTTCAGATATTATTATACAAAAATATTCTTATGCAAGTAATAAAGATTCTTTTTAACATCCAACCTTTTTAAACCTAGAGCAAAGTCACACCAAAAGGCTTTTTTTGTTTGTTTTTGTGTTTTTTTTTTTAATCTAGACAAAGTACATCTTGTGCTTTAACAAACCTACGGCATCATGTGCTCTTTACAAGGATTTTAGTGAATATGCTCATGTGTCATTATTCATTAAATAATGCAAAACTTGCCTACTTTTGTGGATTTTTTCCCCTTAATCCTCTTTTTTTTTTCCCTTTGTATGATATTTGTGTTTGTATATATGTATGGAAAAGTTAAGGCAAGTGCAATCAAAGTTACAAAAATCAATATTTCTATTGCTAACATGTGCAGCATTCATATTTAGTAAGTGATGTCTTTTCTCCTGTAAGAATAAAAATTGATGAAAATACAAAAATGTTTAATAAGTTATAGTTGTTACAATAAGCTGTTCAGTTTTATATACCAGACTTGGTGAATTTTCCAAAAGTTAGGGTAACATAAACCATGTTCTTTTTAAAGTAACATACACTGAAACTAGGTAACATTTTGATCACAACTCTCTTGCTTCTCAGCAATCTGTATAGTATTACTACAAAAATGCAATTGCTTTTAGCTATGACCCACCTAATTTTTTAAAAAATAAATATAAGTTAATCTCTTTAGGTAAAATATTTAATATACAATAGACATAAATATATGTTGATGTATCTCTACTTAACTTTAGTGCTTCTATTTTAACTTCAGTGATTTTGAACAAAGTGTATAAAGGAAGAGGCATATTTTCCAGTTTTTAGTCATATCTGTATGTAGGCCTTCCTTAAAGAAAGCCTTGATAAGAATACATATGTTAATCTATGGTTTGTATGGCAATAGTAATGAACATTTGGAAAAGGCAATGATGCTGAAACTTCAATTAAATTGTAGAATAAACAGAAATCCACTTTCACAAATTCTGGGCCTGATTCTGCTCTTTCTTGCACCAGTTATACACAATGTTAATTCTGCTGACTCGAGTAGAATTATTTTTGACTTTTACCAACCATTAAGCTAACTAAGAAGTAGCCTACCACGGCACTTGCTTGTTTCATTCCATCAATGCAAAATATTTTAAAGTTGGTAAGTACACATTTATGTCTTCAATGTATGTGCACGTATTCAATAGGAGCTACAGAGCACCTCAGCTATGGTTGTTCTCAGGATTACAGAAGGCAAGCTGAGAGCCTTATTAACAAAGTGCTTTATCGAAATGCTTGTCCGGCTATTAACCTCGAATAATGTGCTCCCAAGAAGGGACTGTTTGTTACGGCTTGAGTTGTGTTGTGCACTCTACTTATGGACAGCTAGCTCCTCCTGAGCTAAATAAAGTAATGGAATAAAAGTAAAGAAACTAAATCCCCTAGAAAAATTGTGGCTGGTAAAAAGATACTGCAGTTGACTTTAGAATGAAACAATTATGTACAGACTTTTGTTTCTTTATATGTATTACATTTGCAGCTTTTTTGTAAAAGTGAACATGGTGAAATTTTTCTTCACTATTGCAACTAGGCACATGTTCTTTCTTATAAAAGTCTTTTTGGTAATTTTTTTTCCTTGTCTTCTGAAGAAAATGCAGTTATGTACAATATGCTAATAAAAATATTTACGTGGGAAATGGTGCGCATGCTTTATTTTATATATTATGAATAGTCACATGACACTGGTAACTGCACAGACTTAACGGTGTGCTTTTGTTGCAAAACTCATATGTGACTCAAAATTGGTGTGACAGCAGTGGATATTTAGATGTAATGTTGGGAAGATAATTTAATCCCATTTTACTGTAAGAGCTAAGATGAATAATTTGTCTTTTAGCATCCTCAATTCACTAACTGTGTTGGCTGCTCCACCACTGCCCAGCACTGGGCAGCTGCTTATTTTAACTTCATTAACTGATGAACAGGTATAAAGTAAAAACAATCAACAAATTTAAAAACTTTTATGATGAAGCCAAGATGTTATATTAAACTATTTCTGAGTCTATTGACTAATACAATAATAGAAAAACCTAGATCATATTTTTACAGGACATGTAAAATAAGATATAGACAATGACTATCTAGGGCAGGACAGGAAGAGCTACAGGAAGAAGGGCAGATATCTGCATTCTAGTCAGCTATTTAAAACAATCGATGATATTATACATTCCCATTGGTTCATCTTGACTTTGAAATATCTGATTTTCTTCTGGTTTTTGAGTCTTAGGAAAAACTTAGCAAGCCAACAGATGGCAATCAGAAGGCCAAAATGAGAAGGAAACCTCAAATTTCTCACAGAAACCTCATATCACAGTGAGCATGTGATATCAGACTCACCGTGTCTGAGACTCCATGTATTATAGCACCTGAAAGCACCATTTTCCCTTTCAAAACGTCTTTGTTGGAGTGCCTGTGAAGTGGAGAACTGACTGAAGTGGGAGCTAAGGAAATCCAGCAGCTCTTTGAACAGTTACAATGTGCGCAGGTAGGAGGCTTTCAGCCTAAAACATTTTCTACTTCTAACAAGGCAAAGGATGTCTGTAATCTCCTGTGGCAGCAGGACTAGATAGTGCTAGTCATGTACCACCTACCTGTTTGCGACATGACCAGGAAACTTCACTATACTTCTCCCACTCTATATCACACCTAGCTACATATCTGTGTCACAGTGTCACCTAGCAATGACCTGGTTACATGTTTGTCATCTTCTTGCAGCACATGGAAAATGTTGTCCTGAGAACAAACCCAGGTTTTTGGGACTTCCTTGAATTTTTATGTGAGTGCTAGTCATTTTATTTGGTTTTACTGTTCTATGAGTAAATGATTACAAGCTAAAATACTCATGTATAGAAGTAAAGAAGTATAAAGTGCTTTTTTGTGATATAACTAAGATTTGAGAGTGCTTATTGCAACCATTTTTCCGCAGATATCCGCACATTTTGCAGATTCATGTGTTTTTCTGAGGTAGGCATAGGTTAGTGATCTCAAAGAAGGAGCCTGCTGTCACTGAACTATTTTGCTAAGATAGATGGAGAGACAATTATGCCGCTGTTTTCCTCTCTGCTTTATATTTATATAATTGTTCCATTTGAAGTTGCCTGGGTTTTAAGAAGACGAATGCACAACATTCTAATGTGGTGTTCAAGGTACACATATAAAACTAATTATTTAAATTTTCTACTGAAATGTCCCTAAGAACTTAATTAGGGCTGCAGGGAGGTGTTCACCAGAAACTATTAAGCCTGGCAAACAATTTATTCCAAAAAAAAAAAAAAAATCTCCCTGTGATTTACCTGTCATGCAAAGAATGAAGAGGAAATTTAAAATAGTCTCTCACATAACTTCCTACAAAACAGCTGGAGAAAATAATCTTCCCCGGAAAAAAAGAATCTCTTCAAAAGAGTTTAAATAGAGTTTAGTAATTGCATTGCTATTTTGCTTTGCTTTGTTTATTTTTGGTTTTTGAGGGTGTGTGCAAACCCTGTGGCTTAATGGCAGATGCAGATGGTGAAAATATTTTGAACCCATGACCAACCTTTTCTTTTTACTTCGCAAAAGGTTCAGGACAGTACCAGATGTTGCTTTACATGAGTGCTCTACAGGGATGTGAAAAAAGGTGTGCAAACTGAGAAAAAAACCCCAACATATTGCAAATCAAAGCTTTGCTCCTGGCAATCACTTCTCAGGAGAGAAGACATTTACTCACCTTAAACACCTCTGCAAAGAGCTTTCACATGCACCCTAACCTGAGGGCTCACAACAAGCTTTGTGTGTTTGTACTTTTAATACACCCTGCAAAGTAAATGGAGAGGAGAGGACAGGACTTGACTGAATGGGACGGAATGGGATGGGATGGGGTGGGATGGAAGTTGCTGCAAGTGAGCTAAGGCGTGGTGCCAGTCAATTGAGATGGCAATTGCCCGTAATTGTCATTTAATGGATTGCACACTAATCCAGTAAGTTAACTTCTTTCCATGCTCAGTGCTGCCTTTTACTTTCCACACTGAACAAATAGGAAACACTGTCAGCTATTTCTACTCTTCTGGCTGCTTTGCAATAGGGTACCTGTGCTTAGCCAGCTGACAGCACTCCTGTTTACTGTCACTAACATCAAGGCTTCCTGCCCACCTTCTCTGTGTGTTGCCTGTAGCAGGTAGAAGAGTGGTGATGTACTGAGCCTGTAGTTCCTTCTGCACCCACCTGACATAAGAGTAACTAAACACAATAGCCAAAGGGCCCTGTGCTCTCACTCTCTGTGCACAGGTGCATATGGTCTCCCCACTGTAGAGCTTCTCAGTCGCAACCGTGTGGTGCAGCCACTCACTCTGGCTTGTACTTCTTTATCCTCCACCAAATGTGTTTGAGAGTATGGGGTTGGTAGGTATTCTTTCTTCTTGGATGATTTTGTATTTTTGAGGGGGGCAGAGAGAGAGCTAATATTTGAAAAACAGAGAACAAGAAGGTTAAAAAGCACATCCATTTTATTTTTGGAGTAATTTTGTGCTCCTTCTGTCATGCCTTGATGGTTAAGAGAGATGTCTTTATAAAAAATAACAATAATATCTCCATCAAATTCTCAGCTCTCAAATTCTGCTTCAAATTTTTTTCTTAACACTAGTGACCCAGCAATCAGATGTTTGTTCTTTCTGTAAGCTCAGTATTCAATAAAGATTATCTATTTTATTTAACATTTAGATCCTAGAGAATCATGTTACCAAAATAAAATATTTTAGTTGACTATTGAATGTTTCTGAAATTATGTTACCTAGGATATTGGCTATTTAATGTAAGATTGCTGATAAGCCTTTAGCATGAGGCTGGTTGTAATAACAAACAGAATACTTTCCTTCAACGACCCTCAAACTCAATGTACTCAATTTTTAGCAATCTGAACAGCTTCAGAATTTATACATTTTCCAAATAAGGTATTCTGCTCTGACTACTTCATGACTCTGTGGACTCTCGACCTCCCACCTGCAGAGCTTATTAGTCCAGAGCAAAGATTAAACTTTGTCTTAAACAGAATTTAGACAAACAAAAAGCATAGGAAAACTCTTAAAAGCTGAAACAACTCTAATAATTTCACTCCCCAGGGCAACAACTCTGAGTTCCGGAACACCAACACAAGGCCAGCTGGAGAAGATCGATGCTGCCAACACGTCATCTTGGAGGATATAGCCGGTGTCAATGGGAAATAGCCCAGCAAAATTACATCACAAATGACAGCTCAGTATCCATATTAAATTCAGTGAATCTCAAAGGAAAGACACAATCATGTCCTCCAACCTCCACTCAGTGGGCTATTTAGGAGGTGAAGAGTTGTGAAGGGAACTTGCAACATTCGTTATACAAGGAGACTGATTGCTATGAAATTGCTTACGTTCTTTCTGATGCCAGTCACATTAATCTCTTGCTTAGATGAGAAATGGGTTAAAAAATGTGTTTTAATAACAGCAAATCAGATAAAGTGTGGGTGTGAAGGAAGATAGTTACTCTGGATAATAAACTAAGCCTGTTATGGAGATTTTTTTAGCACTAACAGATTTTTGCCATCCTCTGAATCACAACAATAGAAGACACACCAAAAAATCTTTGTGCTAGACTATCAACAAGCACAAAATCTTTCTGAAGTCTATTAGACATACAGGGAAATATTTGTGTTGCTGATCTGTCTGGATAAGTCCCAAAAAAGCCAGTTGCTTGATGTAGGTCAGCCAGAGTACAGAGCTTTGCATGGCAAAAAAGTCACAATACAGTCAAAAAACATGTGGGTATTTCGACCTTTCTTCTCCATTGACCTTTATCCTATTTTTGAGCTTACTTTACTGCTGTGATTTTTTTTGCTTCTTTGGATTTTAATTAAACTCTCCTTAGGCTTGCTAGCTTGACATTTTCTTCTTGGTTTTGTTTGGGTTTGGTTTTGGTTTTTTTTTTTAATTTTTAAATTTTTTTTCCAATTTAAGAATGAAGGAAGCCTGTTTACCAGGCCAGTTTTCCCAAAATCTCACTGCTTTTTCTATAATTTAAATGTATCATTAATGCACAATATCCAAGTAAAACTTTGTGAATTTTAATCAGGTGGGTATAACAAGCTTTCTAATTATTTTGAAGCTGATTATCACCCGTTATGTAACATACACATGGTTTTCACAGCTGTGCAGTAATAGAAAAATCTTAGTTAGCATCTAAGCCTAACAGTATTTAGCTCTGAACCAGATCATATTGAGAGTGTTTGATGTTGACTGCCAGGTGAGAATTGGGTCCCTACTAAAATGCAGAAGACATTTTGTTGCTGCTTTCCTTGCGGCCAAGATTTCATCTTGCACGGACTGCAAATATGAATTCCTTTTCTCTTTGCTTTTCCAATTTTCTTCTCCCACACAAATCAATCTTACACTTATTCAACTTTATTAGATTTACTCTCAAATCATATTGCTGCAACTGAGAACAGAATCAGACCCAGCAATGCACTTTGCCTTCAAAATAATTAGCTGCATACTGTACAGTCCCCCGTTTCTGTCCAGCTATATGTGCTGTCTGGAGAACCCATACACTGGATTTCCACAGGTTGTGCAACAGAGTCCTTTAGTTTTATATCAAAGACTACCCTGATTAGAGAAAGCCTTATAAAGACAAAGCACCACATTCAGATAATTCATGTGCATAGAATCCACATACAGACCCGAAGTTATTGACCAGGCAGAGTAAGTATTTCTGATCATGACACTGTGCAGTTTTTAAAATAAAGTGCTATTTGCTAATGGCTAAACCTTACACGTGGCTATTGCATGAACACTTCAGGCTGCATTGTCTGGAACACCTTCACCAAAAAAGGATGGAGTCTAAGCACTAGGGCAATGACAGGTTAGGTTGTTGGGTTTTGGTTTTTTTCCATTTTATTTTGTGTTCCAACAGAACTTTTGTCAAACATAGAGCACGTGAACACACAAGTTTCCTTCATTGTTCCCCACACAGAGTTGTTCATAGAGGAGGAATACTAAGGAGGAATGTTTCTAAAGCCATAAACAGCTTCTCCATTTATTTTAGCTTTCATTTTGTGGTTTGTTTCATTTGTTTGTTTGTTTGTTTTTCTTGTATTTAATATTATGACAAAACATTATAAGAACATCTTTTTTTTAGTGGTGTGAATATCAAATAGTATCCATCAATCCCTGAATCATGCTGTTCAAAGTGCTTAAATCTACACTAAAAGTAGAACAATGGAAAAGTACTCCCCATGTGGCTAAGAAAACACCTACTGATCGTCTAAATGTGACTGCAGTCGGGTAGTTATGTCCTACATTTATTCACATCCCAGTCTTTACCCCAGGGCATGTAAAAGGGAGGGAAAGGGGAGAAGATTATGCATTACTTTCAGAAGTTACTGGGGTATTTGGCATCCAGATGAACAAAGGCAAATGCCATCATGCCTAACAGGTGTCTGTAAGAGCAAATAAATAATAACTTTCTTAGACTACGAAAATGATCAAATGTGCAAAGTTCTCTTAAAATTTTATCTGGCCTGGCAGCTTCATTTCCATTTTGTGAATGTCTGGCATATGTCCAGAGGGAGACACCATAATAAAGAACAGACTGTAGAAAAGGATTTGAGCAAATTGTCAGAGAAATAAACATTTTAAGCAAATAAAAATCAGTGCACATCCCAAAGCTCTATTAGCTTGTTATGCGGATACTGAGATTTCTTGACTTTCACAACAGGAGCATAGTCATTTCCTCCCACAATGTCAGTTCTGGATTACTCCCACAAACATCCCCCAAACTGCAGTTTACTCACTCTCTACCCATCACTTCTCATTAAGAAGACCGAAATATTATAAGCTTTACTTTTCTCATTGTGACAATCAGAATGAACAAATCCCACGCATACCTTATATATTAGCCAATATCATTCAGCTACCATAAAAATACCTAAAGCTAGTTAATTACATAAGTGGACTATAAGGTCTGTTTGCCAGGATACCAGTTACTTTTCTGCCAGGATGAATCAAACCAATGACTATAAGACAGTAAGCTGCAACCAGTAACTCTACCCGAACTCCTCTGCTTCCACTAGCAGAGAGTAGCAGAGAGCTTGGCCTGAGTATGTTGTAGGGCTACAATGCCATTCCTCCTCTTTCTAAAATAGAAAGGGCTTTTCTGT
The DNA here is from genome assembly GCF_034619465.1 of Leptosomus discolor. Taxonomy (NCBI): domain Eukaryota; kingdom Metazoa; phylum Chordata; class Aves; order Leptosomiformes; family Leptosomidae; genus Leptosomus; species Leptosomus discolor. The sequence goes on along the minus strand of NC_141391.1, from coordinate 91,257,518 downwards.
TATTTAAAACATAGGTATGCTTATTTCATTTGTCTTAAAAGTGTCCAGACGTAAACATAGTGGGGTTTTTTTCTTCCCTGACAGCCATGGTACACGCATTGTTTGCAACTCCTCAAAGGTAGAATCATCCATAAAAAATAAAACTAATTTATTTATTCATTAAAGTGAATAAATTGTTTTTAATACTTCCAGGTCTGATTTAAATATTAATTTTGTATAAATAAAGTTTATTCTGAAAACAATGATATTTGTTGGTACTCATGTCATTTTTTCTGCCTGAGTTCTTACTGAAATCATGTTGAAATTAATAAAGTTTTACTTATTGTTACAAGCTAAAAACAAATGAAAGATTATTTCTTAACCCTGAATATATCATTTTAAAGCAAATACAGTTCTTGGAACATTAAAATACAAGGGGACTCTGTAATCCACAGCAAAATAATGTTTTGCTCTTACTTTTTAGAAAATAATACTTTCTATAATACAAAGTGACAAACCATCTACAATACTGTCTTTTTATTCCCCTTTGGTTTGGAAGTCATCACTGTAAATAGCAGGACTCTCTGCACTTCAGTGCCTATTGCCTCACTTGTTTTACTTGCCTGACAATTGCAAATGATCTTATTTGCAGGATTTTGAAAGAGGGAAAAGAAAAAGTTAAATGCTTAAAAATAAAATCCACAACCACATTAATAATTTTCCAGGAAGTGTTAAAAATAGGGTTTGCTTTTATATTTATAAAAGGGATACAATCAATTCATTCTTAAAATAATAATTAAAAAAAAAAAAAACAACAAACCCAAGAAAGCAAAAACCAAACCATCTCTAGTTTCTACACACTCTGTAGTGACTACTGTGAAGCAACCGATACAGACTGGGTATATTCTGTTGTTTGACAGGTATCTACCAAGTTACAGGTTAGATGATCAGACTGTAGTGTTACCCCAAATGGGGGTCACTGTAAGGGCAGGGAAGCAGCAGTGCACATTATGGGAGTAGAAATGAAACTGGAGCTCTCAGTGAGGGATGGGGTCCTTCTAAGAACAGATATTCTCCGAAAGAGGTGAACTGCAGCAAGCATGGCCTTCAGGAATCAGGCTAGGCAGGCCAACAAAATGGATGGTGCTTCTGATATCAACATAGCTTTGTCCAAGCATTCCCAAGAGAGGTTAAAAACAAACAAACAAAAGTCTAAAACTATACTAATGAAGCAAAAAAGTTTCCTATCTATACAGCAGTCTCTTCATTTAAAAAAATGTAAATATACAAATCCCAATGACATATAAAACAAAGTCAAAAATGTGAATGGGAAGAGACATGGGTAAAACAGGAAGACTGATGCTACAAAGAAATTGCAAAAAACATATGTACAAGACCCTGTTTTTCCTCGTATGTTATCGATTGTAATGCATGTTTAACAGCAGCAGTCGAGGATGTAGTTCCAGGCACCGGACTGCAGACTCAGCTCCTACTTAAGGGGTTTGACAGCCCCTTGCATTTCGGTCACCAAATGACACTTGATATACTGGTCTCCCGTGGCAAGAGCGGCAGTATCGCACTGTTTGTGTGGGCCTCTTCCGGATTTTGCTCCCTGTTACTTTTTGTCTGTGGCCGCTGCCCATTTATAAGTGTCATAGGGATGTTGCAGTAGGTATGCTGGTTACCTATTGAGGTAAGTGGCAGGGTGCCGGTAGGAGGTACATCGTATTCATAGCTTCGATAATAGTGTTTCTGGCGCATCTGCGAATGATATGTATTATGAAAGGTGGAGCGCAGGTCTGGATGGGCAGTGGCAAGAGCAGTGGAGGTGGCAGCAGCCATGGAAATTGCGGAGACTGTCTGCAGTTCCCCAAAGGGCCCCTGCTCACTGACGTCTAAAACCTGCTCATGTGTGATGGGTTCAATCCTCTTAAAAGGCATTTCATACTGTAAACGTTTCCAGAACTTGGAATTCAACTTGTTGCATTTTGGTCCGTGCCACTTAATGACAGTGAGGAGCTTGATGGTATGTTTCAGGGCCTCGACCTCCTGGTAGTTCATAACTCCTCGTAGTTCACTGCATTCAATCAGTATCACTTTAATTTCACCTGTGACTAACATGTTTCGAAGCCTCGTTTCCAGCTCGAAGATGCTCCAGCCTCTTCTTACCACATAATTTGGAGTCATGACGATGATCAGTCGCTTGCTTTGGTCTACACATCTTGCCACGTCTTCAATGTAGGCTACAAAATAAGAGAATTGCTCAAAAATCAGTCTAAGAAAACACTCTGCTCCCACAAATAGGGAGAAACAACAGAGGCAAATCACTGCTCCCAGAAGGGCTCACTGAAATATGCAAAAACATCACCTGCAAACATGTCAGGTTTGCTTGTCAGGACATGGTCCTGGGCAACCTGCTCTAGGTGATCTTGCTTGAGCGGGAGGGTTAGACAAGACGACTTCAAGAGGTCGCTTCCAACCTCAACTGTTCTGTGACTCTGCAAAGCTTCTATTCCCCCATGTGCTATGGATTGCGAGTGTTTGTTTATGAGTTGTGGTTTTGTGTCAATACCTGTATCTTTATTGGAGCAAGTGTATCCATCACTATTTTTTCCTTTAGAAAGGCAAAGTCACCCAGGTAGGCAATAGGGCAGCAACTATGTGCTTCAGGGGCTCAGTCTCAAACCCAAATGATACTCTAAGGTGTACTGCAGGGTTAGATTCTTCTTTTCCTTTCATGGCCCCAACATAAAACCGCAAAAACAGTGTTATCTCCTGCAAAGTAATGATCTTGCTGTAGACTTAAAAAATATCCATGTGATTGTTTGATATTGTGCTTTGCCCATACCAAGCATCCTTTCTTAACTTTAGTAATAATTACTGAACTTAGTAGCTGTCTATATGGTTACACTGAAGTTATGAAGAATACTGCGGCAACTTACAAAAAATTACTGGGCATAGGTTGGAATATGTGAAAGAAACATGAAAAAGACCTACTTGTACCAGCTGGAATCAATTCTAATTTTCAGTCTCTGAGAATGATCCAGAACCTCCACTACACATTTATCTGCAGTGGACAGCAAGAGAATTCGCTGCTTTGCTCTGCTGTACTACTCAACCCCTGCCTTGGTCCAAACACAGCTTTTTCTTTCCTGTCTGAATTTCTGTAACAAATACTTAGAATCATGGATATCTTGCCAGGCAAACTTAAGAAACAGAAGACAAACCCCTCTGTATACATTCCTAGATATGTTAGCTCTCAAAAAATCTGTGAAAAAATGTTGGTCTCATTCGTTTCCTTTACTTATGCGTGCCCTTTCTGCACTGTCTCACCTTGAATCAATATACTACAATTACTAAAAAATAATCCTCTTATCTGGGAAATACACATTAAGTAGTCTGGTGGCTTATCTTCACCATTCTCTAAGACAAGGGAGGAAAGATGGCAATTCTGAAGGAGTAGGTATAGAAATGATACCAAAACAATCACTGCAATCACTGCATTTGCTGTTTAGGAAACATCCAAGCATAAGGGCATGACTTACTTCCTGTGGGAATCAAATCTCTGTCTGGTATGAACAATTTGTATCCATAATGCTTTTCAAGCATATCTGGTAGGATCTCAAGAGCAAATCTTTCTTCTTCTCCAGTTTCTTGATTCCACTGGTCAGGATCCACTTTGGTATAAGATAGATATGCATCATAGTCTTTGTTGTCTAAGGAAAGAGAGGAAGAAAATAAATTAGTATATTCATTATTCTTTCAGATTTCCTAGATAATTCCCCAGGAATTCTTTCTGGGAGAATTTCCCAGGAAAAGGAAGTTGTTTAGATAAAATGGCAAGCTTTCACCCAATCTCTGGATATGAATCCATTCACCTTCCCTGTTTCACCTGGTAGAGGTAATCGTTATTTACACAGATGCAAAGGAGAAGGGATCCATGTACATGGATTGAAGTCAGTTTGTTCATAACATTTCTGTATGGCTCTGTATGAAGGAAATCCAGTCAACTGTGTGGTGCCAGCTTGTGAGCACAGGAGAAAAAAGTCACTGAAAAGAATTTGAATTCTTCTCTAGCTTTAAAAGGTAAAAGAAAAGCACGGAAATACCCAAGCTAATGTGTAATTGTCTCTGTTGCATAGTAAAAACATTTCAGTCTTGCCAGATTTTTACAATAAATTTAGAGCCAGGGGCTGAAATATTCAAAGCATATGTGTAGCTTACTTGTAAAACTCATCAGCTTTCCAGGTCTGAAATTATTGCCAAGCTAAAATCTTTGCAGCATCAGCTCCTGATAATGCAGTTTAAATCTCCTGAATTATGTGTGCTTAAATTTGCAAATTTAATGTTGCATTAATGTACATTTCGTTACTTAACAGTGTGCTATTTCATTTCAATATGAGAAATAAATGTGCCTATTTCTTAAATGCGCTTGGTGTGTTTGCTTGAAAGACTGAATCAAAAGAGCCATCATTAATTTTCATTAGGAGGTCAATAATGCCAAGTGCTCTGGAACTAATTCAGTGGAATAAGAGGCCATGTTTTGACTTTTGTTGTGAAAAAAGAAAAAAAAATCAATGGCAAGAGTAGTGAAATGTTAACATCCTTCTAATTCCCTCGACAACACTGTGCACAGGCTATCGAGAATATCAATTGCTTGCAAAAGAGACCTGATTGAATACTCAACTGTGTGTCACAAGTAAAGTTATATTCAGTCAGTGCTGACTTCAGTTATTTACTGAGCCATTCCTTTCCTCATTTTATACCTTTTTGTACTCTGGTAGCATTATTTGGAAAAGCCTGACAAATACAGGATTGGTGAAAAGAGTAGAAATGAAATTAATGAAACAGTGCTGATCTTGAACAGTCCACTCTTCCTTCTGAGGAACCATACATGCTCACTAACATTTGCAGGTGACAAAATTAAAATGATAAAACTGTAACTACTTTAAATTTTTCCAAACCCATGAAATGAGCTCGCGCTCATTCTCTCCCCTGCACACTTTTTGTTTGATATTATATATGGTATTGTTATATCCACAGAAAACAAAACAAAAAACCAAAAACAACAGAAAAAAAAAGAAAAATAAGAAAAAATAAGTAGCACTGCCTTCTATGGTTCACTCTTTCCATTGTTTTTCTTTGGAGTACTTGTGAAACCATGATCTTTAACAACAGACAAGCACCTAATGCCTTTGACAATGCCTTGAAATAACAATGAATGGACCAAGTAGGAGGTAAAGGGAGATTACATACCAGGTTTTTGCTTCTACAGTAGGACAGTGCTAACCCAGCAACCGAGTTAACACACAGAAAGGTCAAGAGATATATGGGAAATTATGACAACTGACAAAATGATGATGCAGTAATGTCATTTTCTGTTATCACCTTAGTAGTGATCATAGCCATAGTACGTGCTCAAGAGCAGTGTTGCTCTGTTGAAAGTCTTTGAATAAAGAATGTATCATTTCTCAAAGGCATAAATAATAAGAAATAATGCAGTGTTCAAACTGTTTTAAAGGCTCAGGGGATTGTCTGTTAAGATGGTTTGCACATTCTTACTTAGGGGAAAAATTATTCATGCTATGCCACTGTTTTCTTGCATATGTAAATATCACGCTAATGCATTTATTTGAAATATACATTTTTTATATCATGGAGGCTCCAGCGTTTCCACTGACTACAACTTCATTATCCTGCATTGCAGGAAACATTTCTTTCCACCCTAGTTCCCTAGTTTCAACAGCATTTGAAGGGCAAAGAATGGCCAGGATCTAGGGTATGTCTACACAGATGGGTTCAGGCAATCATGAATTTATTCAAATTACAGTCCAGGAAGATGTGTACTCTGGTTTGGGAAACTGTTAGATGCATTAGCAGAGTGGTTTCCCTGAGCTATTATACTCCCCATCTGTCAGGGGTTTTTAACTTTGTTTGATGAATAGTAAAAAGTTCAGTTTACAGCAAAATTAACTTATGTGGTAATTTTGTTATCTGATGGGCTGACATACTGGCATGAGCAGGCAATTTGCAAAATGTGAAATGTCTGAGATACACAAGGGATGATCACATATGCCTTTGTTTTACTTCTATGATATTTATGTATTAGCCTGCTTTTAGTTAACTAAAATTATTTGGCTTACATTGCCAACTCTGTGAAACATTTTAAGAACTACAGCAGGCAGATAGCTATGCAGCCATCAAAAGTTATCTATTCTGTGATGTAATCAAAAAGCAATGGCATTATTTATTGTTTTCCTTAATTGTTATGGATAGCCAAAAAAAAAAGTGGAATATCAATTGTAATGAAAAATGGGAGAACTCGTAAAATTGTTAAAAACTCCCATCTCCAGGAAAGTATTTAAAGACACAGTAGACAAACTCTCTGCTTGTAATTCTTCTCAGTTAAATGGTCCCACCTACTCCTGCTTGTAATGGGTGGCACTGATGCCCACATTTGAAAGACCATTTCTGATCTTAATTCGTGTTTTCTAATGTGCTGTCCCAATGGACTGAGAGGGAGGGATGGGAGCCTGCAGACATCCAGATCTTATGTCTGAGTCAAACTGCAGGAGCTCAGGCTTGTATCTTGCCAGTTTCTTGGCCATATCACATGGAAGCAGGAGGCTTTCAGCATTTTTCTCAAGCCCATTACTCTCAGGCTGTTTTCTGTGTAAGCCTTCCTTCGAGCAACACATCCAGGAGTCCCCAGACTCCTGGTAAGCATGAAGGAAGTCCATCACAGCTTTTTGTTTTCTTGACCATTCACCGGAACAGGTATTTTACCATGAAAATATTTGGTGTCAGCACATCTGCCTTTTCCAGCCAAAAATACCTCACCAGAATATTCCTGATCTGCTCCAAGTCACAAATTAAGTCATAAAGGACTTGATATTACTACTTATATTATTACGTAGTACGATAATTACAGATTTGGCTACACAATAATTTCAGATACTGGCTGGATCTAATATTCAGTGTCAATATCAAAAAAGGCAAAAATCCAAAGTCAAAACAAACAAAGCTGATGGCAAGCTAAGCTTTTCTTTAAAAAGAGAATTTCCTCATTTTCCTTTCATCAGCTAACAATTAAGACTTCTATCCAAGCATCCTCAGAATGAAAATGTGATTGATTGTTGCATGCACTTTGGTTTTAGATACAGATTATGCTATTTCAAAGATCTGGTTTTGTCAGGCTCCTGTGCATTAGCAATAAACTGGAATATAGTTACTCATTACCTGTTTCCTCCTACACTTAGAAAGAAAAATACCTGCTGATAACCAAAGGCAGGGATGTTGATCATTTCATCTGAAACTTTTTTTCTTTCCCATGGAGACTGAAAGCAATTACCTAGATATACTTTTGTACCTGAAAGCACTCTTACTCCCTTAACCATTTAATGATTCTTTTTTTTTTAGAAACATAACAGAATAAGTTGATCTTGCATTGTCTCCAGCTATGTTGCAGAGCTGTGTTATGTAATGGCTGTCCATTCATGTAGTGAACGCAGCTGAGAGTGACGTACACAATCATGCAACAGCAATACTTTGAAGCATTTTGGTGTAATAGGTTTTCTCTTCCATTCTTTTTGAATGGACAAGTAATCCTTTTCAGCTACGTGGTTCATAGTTGCTTTCTGCTGCCTGCAGGTAATATACATGTTGGAGCTCTTCAACTCAACAGCCTCCATTTCTGTGAAGTTTTGTTGTATCCATTAACCGAAAATATTGAAACAAAACCTAAAGCAGACCTTGCATGACCAAATTCAACCAGACTTGATGCAAAAAATTCTTTGTTATTGTACTGTAGATAATCATAAGAGCATGTGGAAACTCTGGATCAGTTCATCATGAGGGGGTGAAATACAGCCCATGCTCAATGTATGATGCATTCAGTCCACAAATGTTTCAGTCAGCTCAAAACCAGCACTTCAAGACTCTGGTCAAAATAGACTGAGGTACAAACCTTGCCATATCTTTTCAACTGTTCTATGGAGTTGAAAGTGAGGACACTGAATAACGGTCATGGAGCTCAGCTCAGCCACGGGTCTGACAAAATTGTTCGGATCGACCTTACGGGTAAACATTGAGGGTGAAATCCCAGCTTCATTATAGAATCATAGGATCATTTCGGTTGGCAAAGACCCTTAAGGTCATCAAGTCCAACCATTAATGTAGCACCACCGAGTGCACCCTGAACTATGTCCGGAAGCACCACATCTACAGTCTTTTACATACCTCCAGGGATGGTGACTCAACCATTTCCCTGGGCAGCCTCTTTCAATGTTTGACAACCGTTTTGTTAAAGAAATTCATCCTCATAGCCAATCTAAACCTCCCCTGGTGCAACTTGAGGCCATTTACTCTTGTCCTATCACTTGTTACTTAGGAAAAGAGACCGACACCCACCTCGTTACAACCTCCATTCGAATAGTTGTACAGACAGATAAAGGCTCCCCTCAGCATCCTTTTCTCCAGGCTAAACAACCCCAGTTCCCTCAGCTGCTCCTCATAAGACATGTGCTCTAGACCCTTCACCAGCTTCGCTGCCCTTCTCTGGACACAGTCCAGCACCTCAATGCCCTTCTTGTAGTGAGAGGCCCAAAACTGCACACAGTATTCGAGGTGCGGCCTCACCAGTGCTGAGTACAGGGGGACAATCACTTCCCTACTGAAAGCTGGCCACACTATGATATACGTAATACAATAACACACAGAAACATTACTTCATTTAGTGGCTTAGGATTTGAGCCAAAACACCTGTTGCATTATTGCAACATGTATTCTTTAATGCTGTCCATTCCTTTCATTACTCATCCAAACATAGAATATGTTATCATATTCCTTTAACTTTCTACAGTGTTAACCCAGCAGAAGTGATATAAACTTCTAGGGGATGAAGTTGCAAATGCTGCTTGCTATTCCAAGGATGTGTTTAGCAGCAACCACTCAATGTAAGTATAAAATGAAATCCATACGCTATAACCATCTACTCTGCCACATGCAAATGGGATCTCTGGGTAAGTAAATTGCTATCAGACATCCAAGAACTCATCTGTATGCATGCTCTTTTAACAGCTACACATGAAGAAATGGTAAGCTGGTGCCTACAGAAAGGTAGATAAATCTTCCTCTTCTACAGAGCCCAGCAAACATTCAACTTTGAATGTGTGTTATAGATGTACAAGTTTCCTAATGATTTCCATGTTGCACTCTAAGAAGCCAGTACTTTGGGCCTTCAAGGGTTTATTAAACCTTGAATGTTGCAGATACATCTGCTAATAGGGGACAGAAGAAGTATGTATATGGATGAAAAATTAAAAATTAAAAAAACCCTTCATAGAGTCAGGGTTTTTTTATCAGTTATGTTCATGCAGATGACAAACTCTGATTTCAGCTGGCATGATATGTTTTAGTACAAGACAGATTAACAGATCAAAATAAAGAGAAATCCCAAAATGTCAGGTTTCATAGTGAAACTTATTCTAACGAAGCTGTAATACCTAGACACCAGGGTCAACCTGTACCTCTGTGCATCCTGAAATCCTTCTGAGTAATTAGCAGTGCATTCAGAAACATCCAGTGCACTGAAGGCAGCTGACCACGCTCAGGCTGCTCTGGACATAAGTGTAGCCAGCAACAACAATGGTTTCGTCAGATCTTTTGTATCAATAGAAAACTGGACAGCTGATTCCCCTCCTTCGCCAGAGCACATGCCAGCCTCGCAAAGACTCAGATACTCATTACTGGAGCCTATGAGCAATGAGCTGATTTAACTCAGAGTTTCAGGATTTCAAGTAGGGTTCTTAGAAATGACAGGCTCTCCAGTGCTGCAGGGAGTTGGAGCCAAGCAGATGGAGGAGGCTTTCCTCTTTAAAAAACGTGCTGTGTTCAGAAAAGTTTGCAAAGTACTGCATTTTCAAAATTTCCCAGAGACTGTAGTTGCTCCAAAACTATAATGACTATGGCATTTCATAACCTGTATTTGTTTCATTATTTGTGGGGCCACACTTAATGTACATATTGCAATAGTGTTCATCTCCCTTAACACAATAAAAAATGTAATTTAAATACTTAGTTAAGTAAAATGCCCAAATCCTAACTCTTTCAAAATGCTATACTTTTCTTCACACTATTTACTGTTGTTTATGAAGCTCACCTTAACATTTTCTATTTCTAAAAGTCAAGACCTTTTCACATCAATAAAAATTAAAGACTAGAAACACTACCTTTTTCCGTTGCAAAGTATTTAACTGTATCATTCCTAATGATAGTTCATACCCTTGCGCACAGTGGGTAATGGTGAATTGGAGGGAGATTTTGTAAATGTAATACTGGGAAAGAGGTTAAAGAAATATAATCAATTCTAAATAGGTTCTGGAGTATTCTCAGCACTCCATAGACTAGAAAAAAAAAATTCTTTGTCGCTAGGAGGCACATTTATAAAAGTATAAAAGTATTAAAGCAGTGGACATGCACTTCTTTTTCCCTTCTTTTCCTTTTTTTTATCTTCCTCCCCCCCCCCCCCCCCCCCCCCCGGCCCCCCCCCATTAAGCCATATTGAATTTAGGAAGTCTAAAGAACATGAAAAAATAAAAGAAATACCAAGTTTAAAGTTGATTTTATAGGAACATTTATGAACATCCCAAGATATTAATGCTGTATTTGACATTTCTAGAAAATTAGGAGTGATTCCCAGCAGATAAAAATTCAGCCAAAAAATAATACAATGATATGATTTCAAGTGCTAAATAAATTCTCTCTGTAAACTATATTTTCCCTAGTTTTCTATAGATACAGCTCAAATTTGTCATTGATAGATACATGAGATAGAATATTACTTATTTAAAGTGAATAACCTATTATTAATTTTTTTCTCTTATATTTAGTCTGATTTTCTATTCCTAGCTAAATGAAGAGTGCATCTCAAATGCTTCTCAGTCATTCTCATTAACATGGAAGTTTAAATTTGTTACTACTACTGAAGGCATTCTACTTTCAATATAAAAAAATTATGAAGCATTAGTCTTAGAAGTTGCTCCTGACAGATATGAAAACTCAGAAGTCCTTATGAGAGTTTCAGAACATTAAAAAATTATGAAAGTTAAAAGATGGTGATAGAAATTATTCTCTTGGTTGCTATGAATTATTTGCAGGTCAAACACCAAATCAAGAAAAAATGTATTATTAGTAGATATTGAAAGACTGAAGGGTAACTACCTAGCTGAAACGTAGCATAATAGTTATCTGTGAAAGACAGGAAGAAACTAGCTACTATTTAAAAAAAGAAGAAAATAGGAAGAGGCACTGATAGAGAGTGTAATGCAAAGTCTGAAAATGGAAGAATACAATTTTTTTCTATACTAAAGAAATCTCTTAAAAAACAAGTGTCAAGAAGTGATGCTTTTATTATGGTCCTAATTCAACAAAGTATCTAGTTACCTGTACAAAATACATGCTTAATTTTGTGTATATTTCTTAGTTCTGTTGATCTCAGTGACAGTACTTGTATCTCATCATTGGGTTAAGTCTTTTGAAAACTAGAGCTAAGACAGCCTTGATCTAGGCAAAAGCAGTGAAAAGTTAAGTAAATAATTATAAAGAAAACTCAAGGGAGAAATGGCTTGAAAACAGACTTTCAATCTAAGATATTTGAAATCAGATGTCAATATTCTGTGTTCATCTCACCTGTAATGTGCTTTGGCCTTTGATAAAAAGCCTGCAAAGCTTAGAACCATTTGACAGAGCTGCTGGCTGAGGAACAGGAGATATCTCAGTCTTCATTGATTTATATATGGTAGGCTTTTTTTTTTTTTTTTTCTACTTTACATCTGGAGTTTCTAACCTATAACTATCTTTTAGTTTGGAATTGAAAGGGGTTCTTGATGAGATTGTTATTTTATTTTGTTATATATATATATTAGACATGTACTTGAGATTCTGTAAAGCACAAAGACAGAAAAAAGCAGGAATTTTTCTTTGAGTTAGTAAGTTTCAAGGACAGAATCTAGAAAATCCCATATTCAGTGAAGACATAAATTGAGATTTTATTGTTTGAATTGCGTTTCAGATGTAAATAAGTAGCATAAGCATGAAGAGTTAAGAGAGGCAGTTCTCCAACAATAAAATTGTAATTAAATAAGAGGAAAATCCCTTTTTGTAACCATTAATATTTAGAAAGATGAAAGCTGCATTTTTCTAAATGTGATTTTAATAGAATTTGAAATTGATACTCATAGAGCAGGATTTCTTATTGCCACAATTTGCCAATAGCCAATAAGAATACATATGCAGTGGAAAGGCTGCTGTTGCAAACTTATTCTATGGGTCCTCAGGGAAGATTCTGTAATTGCAAAGTCACTAACTTCAGCAGTAATTTCAGTCTAGCTATGCCTGCATAGCATAATCATTAACACAAGTGCTTTGGCGGTGCCTAAACCATTGGTAAAATTTATATTTGAAAGTTATCAACTAAGTCATACTGAAACATTAAGAATCTCCAAGTGTTGCCTTTCCTTGCTGTGTAAGAGGTTTACTGGGATGAAACCGAGGAAAGAGTGTATTTTACCTGTTCTTGTCTTATACTGTTAATAAAATATTATCTGGGCAATCCCATAGGTCTGTCCACGAACCCTGCTAGACTTTTGCAGCTGAATAATAGTAAGGACAAAAATCATGAGTACCTAAGGTCTCTCAAGTGCAACAGAGACTTCAAGGCAGAAAATGTTTCATCAATCTCCTAATTTTAGCATTGATTTGCTTCCACTCAGCAAGCAGCAGAAACTCATCTCTTAAGAAAGTGTAACCAGCACAGCCAAGAAACAGACACTATAGGTGTCATGTACCAAATCCAAACAAGATTTCCTGAATTTAGAGAGCTCAGCAGTGACACATTTTAATCACATTAGGAGCACTTTTTTTAAATTATTATTATTATTTCAGCAATGTAGGGGGGAAAAAAACCAAAAAACCAAGCAACCTCCAGAACTGAAAGCGAAACCTGGAGAAACTCCCCAGCCCTGGCTCTCAGGCGCCTTCCCTGCCTGCACCCCAGCTGCACAGAGGCTGTTTCTTCCCTCAATTCACCAAGTTTTCCTAGGCTGTGAAAGCTGAGAATAAGATCAAGGACACCATGGAGAGCTCCTGTCCAACATTGTAGAAACAGCTGATGGGACCTAAAGAACCAAGGGTCATTGTGAGGGTCATCATATCAGGTTCTAAGCAAAGCTCTCACTTTCTAGTTATCAGCTGCTTACAGGGTTTTTTGTTCTTAAGGCTGAAACTTGACTTTTCATCAGCCTAGCTGCAAGAAAAGGTATTTATGTAAATTTCATTACAAAACTATTTACAACACATTTGTTCAGACTTTCTCTTTAATTGCTACTTTTTTATTCTTACCAATTTTAATGCCAGCCTCTTAATGTAAATTTTCTTCTTTTTTACGATACTGTTCACCTGTTGCTTATTAATTCCTTCATACAAAAACTTCCACCAATTTAAACGTTTACTAAGGAACAAAGGTTGGTCTCAATGATCTTGAAGGTCTCTTCCAACCAAAAATGTTCTATGACTCTAATGTACCTAGGTAACCGTAGGAGCTTGTGCATGTAGACTGCTTCTACTGCTAACTGTACCATACGCTTTTTTCTTTGAAACTGGAATCTGGAATGTAAACACACATTTAAGTTCTTTATTTTGAGTAATTTTGCCTATCTGACCATGTCCAATGGTTTTCAGCCTGTCATCCATAGACTTCCGGATTTATCCTTAGTATACCTTAATGCCGGCATACAGACATCTCCACATCCATTGGGATCTCTCAGGTCTTGAAATGTCAAGAAAAAGATGAAAACAGATGATTTGGTCACTTTGAGCCTCCTGTCCACTTTAAGGCAGAATCGTAAATGGTGCTGCTTAGAGAAGTGGAAGTGGTCTGACTCCCCTCTCCACCCTCATTGTCTGCTGTGGCTGTCATGCCTGGGGACTGATCTTTTTGCACAATTTGATGAGAAGGAGCAGTCTCACAAAGGAGAAAGTTGTCCCAGGTAAAATCCTGGGAAAATTTCCATAGATTTTAGGGGGCCTGGAAGTCAGCTCACATGTAGGCAAAAAACAGATTTCTATACAGTGATAATATAGCTTCTGATACAAATAGCCTTTTAAATTCACAGAGTGCAAGGTAGAAAGAAGATAGGGCATGTATTGATTGCAGATGCTTCTAAATGTTTACATTCATTTTTACTCTTTGTTCATCAAGTCATTTAAAAACTGAAAAAGTCAGCAAGAGAAGATCCTTGGAAAATGAAAATACATAAAGAGTAACTGCTGAAACACTGAATGTGGTAAAAAATCTCTTGTGTTGGAGCTCAACGTATGGCAAAATAGAAGAAATCATCACTTCTAAAAGTGGTTTTCTCTAATAATGTGTTAGTCCTTAAAGTGCACTTCATGGACAAAGCTTTTTAAAATAAGCTTTTAAGTTTAAAAGGGCAAACCTAAAAAGATTGCCTGACATTTAACAATGATCAGCCCTCAGAAGTTCCCAGAATTTTCTTCTTTCCAGAATAATATTGGACATCTCTTTGTTTGCATACCACTTCAAGGTATCATGTTCATCATGTATGGGGAGAGATCTTGAGCTGAAATTCTCCACTTAAAGAGATTTAGGAGTTTCTGACCACCAGACTGGTAGGGGTGAGCTTTATCTCTGAGATGCAAGGTCACAACAAACACCTGCAGGTGAGAAAGTTACTGCTTTGCCAAGTGTCAGAGTATTTTTCTTGCCCCTGTGTTCCAGCTCCCAGGGGGATCTATCAGACGTTCACAGTGAGGTCCCCTGACTAAATGCTGGCATGTCACGTTGCTCAACACTGGAGGATACAATATGCTGTTCGTCATGCAGTCCCCTGGTGTGTAGTCAGCTCCCAGGCAGCTGGAAAGCACGGGGACAGAGTGGGAGGAAAAGCAGTAAAATGTGAGCTGGATTTGATTATATTCCAGTTTAGAAGGAAAAGCAGGGAATTAACCATGAAAACAAAAAAGGGGGCTTTGATGCCCGTTCCCAGATGACAATAAAGGCGAGACCGAGCTAAAGTATTTGCAGGAGACAGAAAAAAATGGAAGGAGAGTCTAGTCTCCAGGATGAGAGAGAAGATGCGAAAGTGAAAGGTGCAAGTTAAAGAAATGAGGAATCAGCAGCTGTGATCACTTGCTTAATCTGCAGTACACTTACGGAAAGTAATAAATTAAGTTGCATTAGCTGTAAGGGTTAAATACTTTGTTGTCAAATATTTCTCACAATTTACCCCTGCCTCCCACAGAAATGCATATGTTATTCTGAGAAAAACTGATGTGTCTAAGGCTTGGAAAGGAAAGAGGAATTGTGATGAGATCTGACATCCTGAAGGGCTTGTTCTCTGATCAGGGTAGAAATGAAGCAGTGCATTTTAAAAGAGATTTTCAACTGAAAATTGTAATTGGACCTCATTTGAAGTGTTTCAAATCCTCTCTGGGTACAATATAGTGCACACAAAAAAAGCTTGTGATATTTTGATGTTTGCTTATCTACATGCTGTCCTGAAGTATGACAGAACATGGTGTAAATTATGAATAGCACGTGGGCGCTCTGCTGTTGCACTGCAGGAGATGTAGTTAGGAGAAGATTTTAGAGTTCAGCATTTTGTGTCTGTCGCTAACAAACTAAGCCAAGGGAAAGTATCGAATGTATGTCTGCAATTTATTTCTTCACAAGCTGTGGCTTGGTTTTCTGTGGGGCATTTTCTCTCTGTCTTCTTGTTTTTCAAGAGTGTAAGTGAAAGACATAGAGTAAAAAGTCCAGCTGCAGTATCTTCATCGGCACAATGGGTTTTATCAATGTTGCTAGCATATTGAATGCAGTAGAAGTTACAAGCTTCCATTAGGCTCCTGCAAGTAGTATTTTTCTTCTTATATTACTGTGGTTAAGCACCCAAGCTATCAGTGTTTACACTGGTTGTCTAAGAAGAATCCATACTTTATCTTCTTTAATAATGATCTGTCAGAAGGATAAACTGAATGGATATTGGTTTTCCTCCTTTTGAATCCCAGAGCAGTGTTCTTTAGAGGTCACTTTTTTGTTATTTAAAATGTGTGATGAAAGTATTGTTGTTCCCAGGTCAACAAAGTTTGGAATGGGAGGAGAGTGAGGCAAGCATGTAATACCTGGTAGAGTAAGTTCGCGAATGAATTAGAATGATTTGAGATAACAATAAATGGCACTGTAAAACTAAGAATTGCTGATACTGATAGAGAAAACATTAAATTGCATCTATTTAACCAATAATTATTAATTAAAATGCCTATTTCTGCATAATATAATGTGACTATTATTAAAGACACAAAATTCATGCAAGTAAGCATGTCCATTTAAATTGGGGGATGCTTTGTGGAGAAAAGAGGATCTAGCCTCTGAAAAAGAATGTGTCTGCCAAAATCCTCCATGAGTCACAGTCCCTCCGGGCCTCAGTTTCTTCCTCTGTAAGATAAGTAAAATAACCTGAGTTTTCTTCCCTCACTAAGCTGCTATATTAATGCATCCTTTCTGTAAATCCAGTAGAAGGATACAAAATGTTCTAATGTTCTTGGGCTTGTTGTTCTGAGCATTTTCTATTTTGAATCCTTGTGCATTTTTAGATGGGAGGCAGAAGTGGGTCATTCCCTAGTGATCTTATTATGGGAGTCTTTCCCTTATATAAGGATCTCTAACTCTGCTGCTGCTCTTCTTACTTGTTGATGACAGATTTGGCCAGCACTTGTTCATCAGTATGTATTTATTTTAATATGTTACAGTGGCTTCTGTCCACAGGCTATTACCTTGAACTTTTATTAGTATTTCAGTAAAAAAGAAGATCCTGTCACCAAAGACGTAGTAGTAGCACAAAACATCAGGAACTCTGACCCAAGAAACCAAACCTAATTATCCAGAGCCTGCAGCTCAATCCAGTTTGCTGTTCAACAGCAGTTTTGATTAGTAGGTGTAGAGGCAAAGATGACCTTTTTTCTTCAATGCTTAGAAAGAGAAGAAAAGAAAAGGCATGTATACATTTGACACAAGCCGGTGCATACATTGCAGATTACTTTTGTTTAGGCTGGATGTCCTTGCATCACAGAACAACTTTAATGATCATTAGCCACTCTCTCAGTGATTAAGTAAATGAACTCAAGAAAATGAATTGCTGGGTACATTCCCAAACACTTGGTACAGTTTATTGAAACTGATCAGATTAAACAAGGAGTAAATTGAGATTCACTTCAACCTCTACCTATTTGGAGAATACAATTAGGGAAGACACTCCTTAGCTTATGGAGAAGTGAAGCTGACACTCAGTATTGACAGAAAGTGAAAATCTTTAATGCATCTATGTTGGTAATTTATATGCAGTGTCGGGAATAAAATCTAAAAGACATAGGTGTCTTCTGGAGCTCCAGAGAGCAGCACGCACATCAGCTCAGCAATCACTGCAGCTAGTGTGCTGTATGAGGAATGCATATTCAAGTAAGTGTCTAATGCAGTGAGAAATAAAAATTACAGCTGTTAACGCATCTTGAACTGAAATTAAATTTGGGCCTTGGCAGAAATAAATAAAAGACAGGCGTACTTAGAAAGTAAGAAACACACTAAGAAGCTGCCTTACCTCCATCTAGTTCTTCAGCTCCAAAATGATTCCTGTAGAAGAGCATAATCTCTATCTTGTAACACTTGTAGATAGTCACTAAACAAACAAGCAGCAGCAGAATAGCACCAAGCCCACCAGCAAGCTCAACTGTGTACATCAGCTCTGCAAAGAATTACAAAACACAGTAACAACCACATTCCAAACCAGAGAAAGATTAGTAGCAGACCTTGCACTTATGTTAAACTTTAAAATAAAATGAAGAATGATGGGTTATTTATTTATTTATTTTGTTATAAGGCCCTTGAAGAAATACCTAATTAATAGAATTTCTTTTTCCTTTAACAAACTAGTTTTTCCTCTAGTACACCATCTGAATTTCTCATTTAAAAAATAACAATTGCTGTCGATGTGTGTATGTGTGTATGTGTATGAGTATGTGCATATATATAAGAGATATTTGATAACTCTCTTCCTTCTCTCTGTAGATGGATCACAGTTTGGTTTACACAGATAAATGTTGATGTTCTACTCACAATGAAAACAGCTGGAATGTTTCTTTTTTGGGGACTATAGTGCAAACAGCTCCTCCCTTATTCCACACACAAATAACATGAGTTTCAGTCTACTGGATAAGATTACACTAAGATGTTTTTTTTTTTTTTTTAAATAAAAATGAAAGTTGTTACACAATCAAAAAACTTGAGAAATATAAAGACAAATTGCCCGAGGAACCTTGCAGCCTCACATCCCCATTATATGTTAATATCTTTGACACAGTTTCCCAATGGTCTATAGTTTATCTTTATTCTCCCCCTTCCCTCAGTGGAGTTGTCTTGTGTGTAACCCAATTTGTCCATTCTGACATTCTCATTCAGACTGTGACCCCATGGTATCTTTACCACACTCTAACCACTGGAGACTCACATGATGGATTGAGATCTTTGCCATGTAGCTCGGTTCCTGAGGATGGGGACTCTGGTCAAATGTAGCCACAACTGTCTACCACCAGACAGTGAGGCCACTTATCAGTGTAGAAGTAATATGCCATCGTGGACTTTCACCCTCAGTCTTAGCTGTTGCACGTTCAAGGAAGCTCAGATACCTATGTGGCATCCATTTTGTTGTTACTTTTCATGTGCTTGTTGACCAAAAACTAGCAACGTTAAAAAAGGAGGGTGGGAGGAGGAAGAGCATTACTAACAACTTTGTAATTTGAAATGAGTAATAGATGGCAAATCTTAAGACCCATACTTTTCCAATACCTTTCAGTTTTGAGGAATGCCAAGAAATCAAATCTTGGAAATCTAAGATATACAGTTTGCTTCATAAAAATATGTACTGGAGAAATCTCAGTTCCGTTGTTATTTTCACAGTATCTTCTTCCAGTGAACAGCTTCTGTCTAAGTGAAGCAGGGTAGTCCTAAAGTAACCTCTTCTTTCTGTGTGTGTGGTTATGCAGATATGATACTCCAGCACAATACAATTCAATTAAAGAAATAGAAGGTTAGAGGAAAAAGTGACAATTCCATTTATTTTGGCTGCGTCTACTGAGAATCACACACTTTTTTATTATTTTGAGGCCACTGTAAGAAGATTTCATTGCTCTCTAGAAGACACTAAAAGTGTAATAAAAAAAAAAAAATAAAAAGGCATTTATATTCCATGTCATTCTCTCCAAAACTGTGCTAGAAACTCCTTTGTGTTAGATATTTTTAAGACTGATATGGTTATTTCAGACTTTCAATACTTTTCTGGTCGAGAGAGGGGAATGTTTTTTAAAACATCCAACAAAAAAATTGTTTGCATAGATGAGTAATACAGTATTTTAGAATATAAATGGAAAAGGAAATTACTCTGCACTGGCTTACTATACCCTGTTTATCATTTTGTATTACAGGTGATGCAGCTGTTCAATGGTAACTAGAAGAAAGGCTTTAATATTTCGGGTTGTTAGGCACAAAATACTCTATTTATGTGCCTGCTGTTATGACTCATTAAAGGCAAGGAAAAACTTTACAGGTGGAAAACAAAAGTTTTTCCTACATTAATGATTTTGAGATTAAATGGAAAAAATAACTGCAGGTAGTCATCTGTTCTTTGTCACTGTGTATGAAATCAGAATAATGCACTGCATCACTCTTGCCATCAAAGAGTCCCTCTTAGTTATCTTTTTCCCCCAAAATAATTCAAGATTATGCCTATATTTCTACCTCAGTAAAGTCTATCTGCACACACATGAAACTTCTAAATTAGACAACCAAAGCAAACAACATTCTCTAAGTCACGCTGAACCCTGCTAGAAATTACCTTGTCATGTGCTGCTGCTGAGCCCATCATGATCAATTATGAGCACAAAGACAAGGCAGTTCTTTCTTAAACAGATTTGTCTGCAAAGTTTCATGCTCTATCCATCTAGGATATGAAGCTTGTATTTTCCTTAGTGCTGGACAACATCTATCAGCGCATGTTTGCTCTCTGTCTTGGATGCTGTTTGTCAGGGTTCAGAGGCAGAGAGGAGCAGTGATTAGCCCAGCAGAGTGCTGCATCCTTACACCCATCCCTGCAAGTGCCTGAGCTAACCCCCAAAGTGCTGGAAGTGGGACAGTCACATCTGTGCAGCGCCATGGAAGGCAGGACGGATTGGCCTGGGCACAGTGTCACACCAAGCTGATTGCTTTCAGGACCCTGAGTTAGTGTTTCTGCAGGATGCTAAACCGTGCCCTACAGGGACACTGTCTGGCTTTGAGCTGCTGCAGGGATTTTGTGAACAGCATTACCCTGTGTTGCTCTGAACTGAAGGTTGAGAGGTGAGGAGCAGAAGGCTCAGTCCTGCCTCTGCTGTTGGCCCCTTGGGTGACGGAAGCCACTTCACATTTCTGTGCCTTGGTTTTCCCAATAAGAACATGGGAGGGTGCTTCTGACTCCTTTGTAGGAGAGGATACTCCTGAAAGGTGCTCTACAAATGCCAGGGGTGTTGGTGATGTGTATACCAACAACGTCAACAATGATGTAGTGACTGTTAAAGCTAAGTTAAAGTGTAACAGCAAGGTTAGAGCGTCAGGTTACCTTCACAACAACAATTTTTTCTGCCTCTTTATTCTGCCTTTTGCATTGCGATTTGAGCACAGTTGCTGCAGCAGGCATTACACTCCCTTTGAAGTGTGATCTGTTTTTCCTGCTGAAATTCAAGTTTCTTGTAGTGGCTACGTGCTAAAAAGATTCAATTTCAGCACAATTCCGCATCAGAGGGGAGAGACGAAAAGTGCAAACCTTTTAAAATCTATTTAGCCTCTGTGTTATGTTGCTCAAATTACAGACCTGGCCCTCCTTAAGGAGGTGAGACTAAATGTAGAAAATAGTAGAGGAAAATTACTTGGCTAACCCTTAGGGGGACAGGCATTCTGTTAAACACAACAAATGAGCGAGTGCCAGGGAGTTACATCCAGAAGCACAGCAATCATTTAGTTACAGGCAATTAGCAATAGTCCTCAAGTAGCACAGGAACATTTCTACTCCAAGGGAAAACACATTGATTACTGCAGCAATAGTAGATTGGTTTCTGAATAAATAGCTTCAATTTAAAACAAGATTTGTTACAAGCATTTTGACCAATGGCTACAATTTTTTTTCCTTATCAGGAGGCCAAGCAACCCAATGAAAGAGACAGCTAATTAAAACAAAGTACGCGTCCTCTCCAAACATCCGGCATGATACAGCCGGTAATAAATGCACTCATTTTATACTGATTCTATCCTAATAATTAGGCATATTTGTAGGATATATCTTTGATCTTCACCTGGCTTTAATATTTGATAAACTTCCTTTCACTGTGTCATACAGGTGATTCACTTACCATGGCTGGAGTTGTAACAAGAAAGTAAATAAAAGGGTGCCTTCAAAGATTAGTATCTTTTGGCTTATACAACATGCTTCAGGGACTTTACATTTAATGATCTGTAATAATTTAAAATTAATCTTATTCTATTCATTACTCCACATGCAACTGAGCTACTAAGAAAAATAATTATATTTCAAACATTCCTTTTTTGTGATTTATAACTATTTGAGGACATGTGATTTATAGCTGTGTATTCAATTTCTGAGACTTTTTCAAAATCCAATTACAGTCTATCTAAGGTTTCAACTTTGCAATCACTTACGCAGATTGCTTAACTTCATGGACTGTAAGTAATCCCTCTGAGGTCAACAGGACTATTCGCAGAGCTTCAGGTTAGTGCATATATAAATCTTTGCAACTCTGTGGCCTAAACACTGCTTGTCCTAGATGATTTAACTCACAAAGCTACAAGGTTTGGTTAAAGACAGTTCTCAGTTTCTCTAGGTATACTTTCATAGACTTCAATTATTAAATTAAAGGTAATGTATATAATTTGGAAGGGAGACGTTGAATATGGTACTAAAGCTCTCGTGATGACACCTGAGAGAAGCTAAAGAAGGCAGATACTGACAACTAGCACGAGACTGATGTGTCATAACATGGAACTTTGGTTATAAATGTGTGTGTTTCTTCTAAAGGAAGAAGGAGGCTGGCTAACACAGAAGTGTTCATCTGAGTCTCATTTCAGACATCAGCAGTAAGAAGCACGCAGAGTTTAGGTTAGGAAGAAAGAAAACCATACTCACAGTTTAAAAATGGAGAAGTATGTGCTTCTTTTCTATTTTTTTTCCCCACTCAATACAATATTTATTATGACATGGCTGTAAAACAATTTATCTTTCTAAAGTATAGCATATGAAACCATAGCTTTATACAGCATATACAAATCCAATATGCACATATATGTATAAAACCTATTCTCTACTTTTTTAGGATTTTTTGTTTGTTTTGTTTCAACATGCCAAACAAAATCTGTTTGTATTTAAGGTATGTAGATGGCTTTATGGACACTGCTGTGAATAACTACTGATGGATATTGTAGGACAGTAATATTTTTAATACCAGTAGAAACAGATTTGAGATGTTCATTAGCTTGATTATGAAATCATTTCCTAGCACAAAGTATATGCTTTCTGCCAGCATAGGCCATGCATTCCTGTAGATGTCTGCAGAGTTGACTTCAGGTGGCTAAATTTAGTTACAGCTTTTAATACGGCTTTCAATGCAGTAGTTTCATTTTATTTATTACAACTAAGACCTACTTATCTCACTTTATTTTTTTAGATCAATATATAATATATATTTCCAACTCATCTATGAAAAAGAACTAGTCAAGTTTGGAATGAGATAGATAGATAGATAGATACGTATACATGTGTGCAAATTAAAGACAGGGATCTTGTTAACCTATTCATTAGTATGGCAGGCAGCATATCTGAGCCTTGATGCTGTTGAATTTCCAGTGTTATTAGAATAGAGATAGTAAATTATTATAATAGAAGTATATTCTTATTGATGGAATTTTTATTTCTTCTGAGAAATGTGGGATACCTGTTCCCAGCAGGAGAATAATTACACTGTCTATCTCCAACAGTATGTTAGCTCAAAAGAGGATAAGGTTGAAAAAAACCACAGATGCTGCAATGTTACTGAAGTTTATTGCATTTAAATACAGAACTTTTAAAGGTAGTTAATACTTTACGTTGAATGAAAAAAGTGTCATGGTATGGAATTGCATTTATCTCTAGTTAGCTTCCCCAAGTAAATGAATTGTGTATGACTTAAAACCTTACTGATTAGGAGAGCTTCTATTTGCTTATTGCACTACAGAAATCAGACAGCCCACACAATTACTTCTTTTAGATCTTCTGAAAGAAATGAATGTAAGAGGCACTGAGAGGTGCTAAAATGTGGGGAAAAACGGAGTACCAAGTTCTAAGGATGTAAGATCATAAAACATACTGTTTACATTTTTTCTGAGGATAGCATTAATGAATAATTTAGCTCTGCATGGATTATGGGAACAATTTGTGACATTTTATTTTAAAATACTTTCATCCTTGCCAATCAAGGTTAAAATTGCACTTAGACATTTTATAAAGAGAAGAGCTTTGATAAAAGTGGTATAAAAGCTGTTTTTAAAAGGAATCTTAAAATCTTAAAATTTTAAAAGGGAATCTTAAACAAACCAACTTGATTGACACTTTGTCAGAGGAAAGTTAGATTTAGGCATATGCTAAGTAATCTGACTAACCTTTTTACTCGAGATGTCTTAGTCCAATTTTCTAAAGGATGAGAAAAATCTTACTGATTAAGAAAATGAAGAGTTTCTGTCAGGCCATGGTTAGAATTCTACAAATTTACTGATTTTAGATGAGAATGAGTGTAAAAAAACCAGTCACTTTCATCTAGGTTTGGGACAGGAAGGGAGGCAATATTCAACTTTCGGCTCTGTGTAATGAACCTCTTGGGCAACTGAACCTTTGCCCTGTCCAACAGTGACAACCTGAAGGCTTCTTCAATGGCCATAGGGGGATAAAAAATCAATTCCCATCAAATCAAATATAATTTCAACTTCAATTCTAAAACCTGGTGATGAACTTGGAAAAGCTTTTCCTGCAGTCAGAATAAAACCCCAATGCTTTATACACTGGAAGTTATACATGTATAAGGTCTTAACTAACTAAATTCGTCAGTTTTACAACAGTTTTGCTTCCACCAAGACTCAGAGATTTGCTGGAATATTCAGGTAACTAGAACCAATTAACAGAAAGTGGAATATAAAACTCACTGCTCTTGTATCTCACATGATGAGCTCCCATTCAGAAATTTCAGAACCATCGTGGAGATTTATGGCAAAGGGAGCTATAACACCTGCGACTTCTTTGCAGAAGTTAGAAAAGAAGTAGTTACTTTTCTCTTTTAAGTCTCAATTGTCACTCATCACTAGCACTGTGTGAAATCGTGTCCTAGTGACTGAAAATGCTCACAAGATAAAAAACTTAACACATTCAAGTCATTAAGTAATAAAACAGATATACACTATAATGTGAATGACACTTTAATTTAAGGTGCTCATCAACAATTCCGTTATTGTTAATAACTGTATGAAGAAAATTCAGAATTATTTGTTATTGAGAATTTGCTATTAAATTGTACAGGAAATATTAATATGATGTTTATATATTAATAAATTATGAGTTTAAAGTATGCCTACCTATTTGTAGGTTTCCTCAAGATGCATTTCCTATAGGAAATATGAACCTGTTTCTTTTTCAAACATATTCCTGTGGGCAATTTCAAACAGAATATATCTCTTCTTCTAAACAATATATTTTAGTGCAAGTCCTATTTTGTCCCAATAGAAAAAAAAGTTTTAATCATCTCTTATTAGCTTATAGTCAACAAGACCCATATATGCCCACTGAGAACACCTGTGACAGAGGAAAACAAACCCGAAACATAAAAAAGACCTGGGACAGGAAATTAGATAGCACTGAGAAAATGTGAAGAAAGGGGAGGAGATACTTTGAAAAAAATGCATGAAGTATGTTACCTGCTCTTAGTTCTGGTGTCTGTCACATGAAAAATACAGGTGTATTATTTAGCTTTTAAAATAATATCAATAACATTTAAAAAATAATGCCAAGACAGAATTTGAGAGTATTTTTGCTTTAGAGTTTTAGTTGCAGATTTGCAGAAAAGGAATTCCACAAAAATAATCACATAATTAGATAATAATCTGTATTTTCAGCATAGTCTATGAGTAAATGACTCTGCAAAGGCTTTGATCCAGTATGAAAGTCGTCCTTTTCAATACATAACATTGTAGAAGAGCATTCTTTCTTCTTATGCACTACATTTTTATCTACTACATTGATAGACTATGGGCTTGTCTTCTTGAATTAAAAAGCTTGTGGAAAAAATAGAATTACAGTGTGTGATCTGCTCCTTATAACTTCTGCAATATGTCGTCTGTCGTTAATAAATTTGTGCTTAGCTGCTGTCAGTACTACTCACAAAATCACTTTCTAGAAGATTCTTCTACCTGGCTGAAGATTAACCTGCAACTGCTACAGATGATAGATGACAGGTATCACTAATAAGTAACAAAATCACCCTTCAATTATCACAAACAGATTTTTTTTCTTCTCACACAAAAGAGAAAATAACTTGATTATTGTAAAGGTGAAAGGGTTTTGGTGAACAGTTGGAGGAAGGGAATGAAAGTTAAATCTCCTAGGTTCTGATCCCTCTCTTTTTCTCATTATTTTTGGACAAATTTTGTAGGAATGGGCCAGAAAAGGAAACAGTATTGGCATTGTCATGCATAAAATCCTCTACTGCCTTTAGCTCCGAGTTAAATGCTCCCTACACACAGCGTTTGAGGAAAGTTAGGAGTCTAAAAATGGCTAGCTGGCTGCACAAAAACATAGACCATACATTTTCTTCACTGGCAGTCAGAAAGTAAAAGAAGCTCAGAAGAAAATTGGGGCTCACCTCCCCAAGATGCAGAGCACTGGCATCTTTGCTAGAGGAAGGTGACAGGGGCCCCAGCTTTCTCCAGGTGCTGGATGCCCAAACTGGGTATGCTTTTCCTGCACAAATGGTGCTGGAGCCCAGGGAAGCTGTGTTCTGCTCTCCTCCTGAAATTTCTCTTGAGAAAGGGGAGGCTACGGTTTTCAATTCCAGTGCCACATCAGGGAAAGAGCAGAAGAACCCTCTCCCTGGCTGAACATACCAGGTGCTGGTCTGTGCTGGGGACCACCATCAGATGGACCCTGCTTGTGTTTCCTGTGAGGTGAGCGTGTGTTCCTGCTGGGCTGCCCAGTGGGAAGAGTGAAGAAGATGCATCCAGGTTTTTGCTGATGATTTAGACTCTGAACTTCTTGCCCTTTCAGGGCCTGTGTAATAGCAGTCGTATCCAAAAGCTCCTCCTGGAACTTTAAGTTTACAGACAATATATTGATCACGGTGAAGCGGCAGCTGCAAGGGTGTTTGAAAGGCTTAAATTTTGCGCTTGAATCCCCACTGCAGCGTTTAGCCCTAAATACCTCTTTTCCCAAGAACGCTCTTTGTTCAGTAGCAGAGCTTTCTGCTTTCCTGTACCTGCTGATTCTGCTGATAATTTACCACATATGAAGTTTAAGAAGGATTATAATTTCTTTTTAAGGTATCTAGTGAACATTCCAGATCCAGCATTTTTGTGGAAAGACAGATCACTAACTAGAAAACCAACCAAAACTAATTCCTCTGCAAATGCGTTGGCGTTCAGGAAGCAAATTTACCTAATTGTTAAGTCCCACTTGTTCTAAGTAAGCCAATAATCAGAAATTAATAAACAGCTAACTCATTCTTAGCAGAAAACTAAACGTGGATCTAAACAAGCAAACCTAGAACGAGAACGAAATGTTGTCATGGTGATATACAAGAGACTAAGGAAGCAGTGCAAAGCTCCTTTTCCTAGGAGACCTGAGAGACTAGCTCAGATTTTATCTGTCATGGTTAATTTATCATTTCACTGAAACAGTTGTCAACATGGAAAGTACGTAGAAGGCTTGTATCAGGTACATTTTGGTTTTTGAGGGCACAACAGATTTTGTTTCCAAACCACAATTTCAGATTCATCTGTACCTAAAGAAGGAAAAAAAATATGTAGGGAAGTTTTTCCTGTTTTTAGCTTTTTACTATTTATAAGGGCAACAAAATATTGAGATTACTTCCTCTTAAGCATGTCATCATGAGGCCACATACTGTGGTGCGTTTGACACACTCATTTCTCTAAGAAAGGAAGCAAGGGAAGTAGACCCTTGCAAAATTTATGCATGCACACTGTTAGATTAAAAAGATGATGGTCACAGAAAAGACTTATATGTTGTCAGTCTTGGAGCTACTGCTTGTATGGAAAGGAAAATAAGGACTCACCATCAGCATGTGACTTAATGCATGTCAGTTAATTAAGTATTGGTTCTAAAGTAATTTAAGCCTTAAAATTTCTTTATTTTCAGTGTACCATGCACTAATTTCATTATTAAAAGCAAGCCATTGGATTCCAGTGTTTGTTGGGTTAAGCTATCGCTCTGGGTTCAAACATCTCTGAATTAGGAGTATATGACTACCAGCTGGTAAATTGTTGAGGTTCAATTAAATTCCCATATCAGTAAATTCAAGAAAATACGGCAAATGCCAGGCTAAGAAGAACATCTAGTTATTTACATCTACATATCTTAAGAAGCAATGACATGAGTTCAGAAAAATGGCTACAACTTGTTTCTCTTCAATTATTTGGAGGTACAAAAATACTTTTGTATAAATAAGTCACACTATCTTGATTTATGGTTTCCTTTTAAACTTAGAAAGACTTTGCATACTACAAGACTAATACTAGGGAAGACATCACTGCTTTGATACAAATTGAGATGCCACAAGTAGTTCAACACCACAGTAAGAAGCTGGTTTGCTCACCTTTACAAACAGTTTTAAAAAAAGCACAGTAATGACAGTGAAGTACAGACACTGCTCCTGATTATTCTTTGATCTCTTAAACCAGCGGGATGCTGCATGAGGATGGGGAGCGTCAAGCCCAGGCATGTGGAGCACCCTCTGGGAGGTAAAACGAACAAAGTGGATCTGGATACCTCACTTTGCAAGAAAGTGTCCACCTCTCTGTAATTATCTCCATGGGAGATGGCTGTGGCCTTTAGGAAGGCTGGAATCACAGGATGTGAGTGGTGACTAGAAACAGGAAGGTCCTTAGAACTTTCTCTCATGATACTTCACTACAGAAATGTTGGTGTTAAATAAATGTGTTAGAAGGAAAATGTCCACAGTCAGGCTATGCAGGAACTCCCCTGGCATGGGGTTTAGGTGGCATTTCTGATAGAAGTGGAATGTATTTTGTTGGCTTTTGTATTATTTGATTTTATTTCTTACAGAAAATTGTTACAGTTGAATTGCCTGTGGCTTCCTATTTTTTTCTCTGTTGAGCCTTTATTAGTTTTAAAGTTCATTTATTATTAAATGCATCTTTTATATAATTGAAAAGGTGTTACTGTTTTTTTCCTAGTGACAGCCATAGCTAACAAACAACTTTGTTTTATTTTGAAAGTTGTACAAATGCCTGGGGAAAAAAAAATCATTGCCTATTAATATCTCAGGAAGCAAAAATTCATGCTTGCATCAGAAGACAGCTCTACAAACCACCCGCCCCTATAATGTATCATCTCATGGAGCAAAGCTGCATATTTACCTCTTTTATGTAGAAGAATACTGGCATGTCGGCGTCCATTTCCATTCTCAACATAGCACGAGTAATTCCCCAGGTCTGCCTCTTCCACAGAATCAAGAATCAATGAGATGGAAACCTCCTGTTCACCGAGATGTTCCTTGAGAACCCTAAGAAAAAAGCAACCATCGCTGCTATTCTGTTTGTATCATAGCAGAGCATTAGATAATCATGACATAATAATGCCACTCACAATCCACAATTCTGTGGCTTCAAATTTGGCTATGGTTTGATGAAATCTTAATTAGATTATAACATGCCCTTTTCTTCCTCGCTTCTAATGAGGAGGCTTGGCTTTGTAAATGTTAATGAGAGCTTCAGTTAATTGTCTTCTTTAAGCAGGATGATGCACACACTGATAACATATTGTTGCACACTCTCATCGAGACCCTGATCAGTAGTATGTGAAGTCTTGAAATGTTAGAAGAAGGAAAAGTTAAAACAGCTATTTTGGGGTTTAGGGTCACACTAGGATTCTGGGCCAAACACTATTTGTGCACTTTCTGAGGCTCTTCAACATGTCATTCAAAACAGTTCATGCCTGGGTCTGAAAAATTATTTATAGAATGTATGATAAAATTTGACTGTGCATTATAAATCAGTAGAAAGAACTGGCATACCAGATGCCACTTGTTCATATAGACAATACATAAAAGACTTGCCGCATAAGACTACCTGTCTTCACATTGCGGTCTTCACCTCTTAGCATGCCCATCAGTGGTTTTAGAAACCTGGCAAGGCAAATGACACACTGCCCTATGCTGCTCCCTCAGTCACACCTGACAAAAGAAATGGAAACCAGCCTTCCTACTCCTTCCTCCACAAACCAAGAAAGTTGTAACAAGGTTTTTGTCACCTTTTTATCAGCCTTCAGAATGCCAGGTCTCTGGCTGAAGGGCTTGGGAAAAGCTTTAGATGCGAAATACAGCTGATCTGGTTGTCATGTGCCATTTAGTGTATTGGTCTTGAGCTTTACAGAATAAACTTGAAGTAGACTGGGGCGAAATATGCTTCCATTTTGCCTATATGTGGGGACACGGAAATGACCTTGAATGTCTATGTGGGCTTCTTATTTTGGTAAAGGAATTGCCTCTATTACTTTGGTTACACTGAAGAAATCCAAGGTTAAGCTGAAAATGAGCGTGACTTCGTATCTTTTGAAGAGATAGTAAACTCCTGTCTAAGAGGTGAAGTGTAAATAAGTTCATTTTGTTCTGTTACAGACAATCACTATAGATAACACATCTGTCATTATTTAGCTTCCTTTGTAACACACATTTAGATTTGCCTTCGTTTCTAGGTTTATCCTTGACATATATGCACAGTGATATACACACATATAGAATTATAAATGAAAAGACAGTATCTTCAGATCCAAGTAGATACTCCGTATTGGATAGGAGTTGGTACACTATGTGAAGCCTGTAATTCCCAATATAAAATTACTTTTTTCTTAATTTCCAAATGAGGCAGCACTTTAGGAGCAGTAAAAGTAGATTAAGCGAATTGCCAGATCCTCTCTAAAACAAGTATTTCAGCAGATATAAGCAGCCCACATAACAAGATGCTTGGCTCTCACAGGCCAGATAACATCCCAGGAAACTCAGTTTTTTCCTTAAAGAAAAAAAATCAAAACATTCCAAAAGAGAAGCCAACTTCAGCATGCATTTAAGGCTCCATGTTTTACAACACTTTTTTTGAGCTGGTGGTTTTTTTGGATGTATTTATTTTTCTTTATTTCATCTTAGTAACTGTCTTAATGCTTGTTATTGTACATTGCCACAATTTGAAAAAGTCACTATGCAAATTCCAGTTGGTTAACACTACCGTACTTGTCGGGCAGCTATTGAGCTTTTGCAGCTTTCTAACATCAGATCTGTCTGAGGCGTGCATTTTTCTGCTTTCTACTGATGTAGATGAAAAGGTAAAGAATGGATGTTGTGAAAACAGGAATCAGTGTTCCCGAGTTAGTCTGTGATAACAAGTATTACATTAACTATCAAAAAAAGATATTGACTGAAAAAACAAAATGTTTTTTCTTTTACCTGATGTCACTTTCCCAGACTCGACTATCATCCAAATCTTCAATAAATTTCTCCCCTTTCATCCAGTAGATTAAAGGACTGACATCTCCACTATATCCAAAGAAAGCTCGGCAGGTCAGATTAGCAGAACTGCCTGTTACAAAAGAATGTAAGAAAACATGTTAATTCTAAATTTGTAAAAAAAAAGTTTCATTTTTTAATCACTTGTGGTTTTTTCTATTTGAAAATAGTTATATCTGTAGACACACTCAGTTTCCGGCTGCTGTTGAAAATGTCCAAAAGTATCTACTCATCTTGTCATTAGCGTTCAATAAATTTTCTGAAAATAAATACAATAAAAATGAGATTCAATGTTACATAGGAACAGGATTTAATTTTGTATTCTTTCTGTGTTTGGTAAGGAAACGGAAGACTATGTGTTTTCCAAAAGAGCTAACTTAACCAAAGATTTCCATGTTTTCTCTGAAAACAGATAAAGGTTAGGTAAAATAGATGTGCAATTACATCTGTGTTCGTTCAGCTTTGAAATGGTTGCTGCAAAGAGGCCAGTAGATTCCTGTAGGTTATAATTTCCAAGGGACAGTCAGTAGATGACAGAAGTGTGCTCATTGCTAAATTATCTTAGCAGGAAAATATTAAACACTGAAACTTGAGAAAAGAACACATGTGAACTCACTCTGTACATTGTGGGACACGTCTCACTGTATGAATGGGAATAGCCATTAGGTATGTGCAGCAGGGAGCAGAAATTCTATATATGTGCAGCATTACTTATTTAATGATTATAGTGAAAATTAAAATTGTGATATGCTTTCACTTTATTTTATTTTCATCGTGTGGTCTTACATTGTGTTGGTACCCCTTGGCTTTGGGGTTTCAGCTAGAGCACATATAGGGAGCAAAACAGTGCTTTGCATTCACTGCTGTAAAGATGTTTGTCTCAACATGCACCAACTCTACTAAACTGCTATATGCATTTCTTTAGTGGATAATTACACAGTGATTCAAGGAAATGTTGTGAGTTAAGGAGTGCTTTTTTCCTCCCATTTTCATGAAGTTTATATTACATAACTTCTGAGGCCAAACTCATACTTTATTTACACTTTTGATTTTTGATCTTAAGATTTTAAAGCTGACTGACCACAGCACCTGGGGAAAAAAAAAAGATGTATTGTTAACACTTCATTCTGTACCAAGATGACATGAGAAGTCCATCTGGGTTCAACTAATTTCCTTAAAAATACACTGCTTTCAGTCAGGACCTGGACCTTCTCAAACATACGACATTAATATTTGAACACCTTATTTACTTTTTAGTATGGAAACAAATGCAGGATGTTGATTACAAGATTAGTAATTATTAAATAAATGTCTTATTTGTCTGAAATGATTTAGTTTTTCTGTGAAAGCACACGACAACTCTGTCAGACTTGAACTCTCACCTCCATGCTATAAATGGTGCAGAATTAAAAGTCTGTAATCAAAATGTGCAACATTGAGGCAAGTACCATCTATGTTGCTTTCACAAACTGTTTAAGAATTGAGTCCTTTTAGTCATTCCATAAACTTTTGGTTGGTGCCACACCCATTGCCAGCAATGCCTGCTAAGAAGACAGGAATATCCCAGTACTTGAAATTCAGATGGAGAGGAAAGGCTCATTCATAGTCAAAAAGTATGAAAATGAATCTCTAGCTAACGAGACATTTTGATAATCTCATCTCATTTAGAGCAAAGTTACCAAATGTAAGCTGAAAATCTTCAGTGAGAGGGCAAAAAATCTAAAGACAGCCACAGCTCCTGTTTCCACACCCCAGGGAGCAATGATGAGGGCACTTCCCTGGAAACCCACCTCCTCAATCTCTACTCAGCTTAAGAAGTGCCATTTGGAAGCACTGGAGAGATTTATTTTTGCAATCTTGAAGCCATTTCCAGGCAATGAGATGAGCATTGGGACACCCCTTTATGTGGGTCAAGTGCATGAGAACCTGTAGTGAAACATGATAAACTTCCTAGTTGCACCCAAGACATTATAAAAAGATGCAAACCCAGTTTCTTACAGCAGTCGCATAGCAGGTATGAACTAGCTGGTTTTGTTTTGTTTTTTTTTTTACTTTGGTTTTGCATCATAATTAAGACACACAAACATGGGAAAATGAAAATACAAAACCTTAAAGAATTATGTATATCTTGGCCACAGTCATCCAGTCTAGCACGCGTTCAGGGCTGTGAAATGTCTAGCAACCACGGCATTGGTGGATTCTGAATCACTCTCAAAACAGGAGAAGGTACCTGCACATCTAAAGCAAAAGGAGGCTCCTGTGATAATTGGATAACCCCTATGACATTATCTACCATTCTTAGAGGGAAGAGTGCTACCTAATGCATCACTGCCACTTCTTGAGCTTTTTCTGGAGCTTTCCCACGAAGTCAAGGCCTGGTTGAAATTTTTTAGCTTTTAAGAGCTGGCAAGAGCACAGCTGGAGGGACTGTAGCTTCTGGACAACTCATCCATGATTCATAGAGATTAGGCACCACAGGTGCTGTACCATCAAAGGTCTCCAGGCTCCTGCAGCTTAACAGGCACCCACTGAGAGTTGATTTTTGCACCGTGAAGGCCTCTGAGCCTTTTACATGTGGATATTAACATGCATAGGTTTGTTTTTTAAAAATAAACATCTTTTGTTAAGAGCAAAATATGTCAGAAAGAGGAGTTTGTAAGATTAAGGTTTTTTTCCTCATTAAATTCTTAAAGAAATTTCCCCCCTAAATAAAATACATAAAGATATTTTTAAACACAGAATCCAAAGTTTCCATTCAACATGAAATATTTACACCTGAGAAATAAATTAGGAAGGATGTAATGCTTCTCAGTAGTACTGTGCCGATCACAGTCGCTGAGCAAAGGCCATTAGCATGCTGGGTGTTCAGCTATAAATTACCTGTACTGTCTACCTTGGCCAATGTTCACAATAAGCCAGTGGGAAGTTCATTACCAGGTCATCAAGAAAGATTCAGTGACCAGCTAATGACCAACTGTGACCATTAATGAGGAGGTCTGTTACTCCAGCACTCACAGCTCTTTGCAGTGGAGCTCACTTGGTGGAGCAGAGACACTCACAGCTGCAGGCTCAGGTAAGTAATGGGCAATGGCTGACTGAAGGGCAATATTACGAGTGGACAGAGTATTTTGGGAGCACATCTTGACCTCCACTCCCGAGCTATGCTCATGTGACTGAGTGTATGCTGTAGGATCGGCTGCATTTTCCCTAGAAGTGCACCTTCGAAGTGAGCAGTCAGAGGATGCGGCGCTTGGCACGCAGAGCGGCTGCTCTGCATGGACAGTCTGTTTTTAAGGAGTCTGCAGATTTTTAGAAAGCATGCAAAATTTAAGTAAATAAATATAACAGCTGCTTTGCCTCATGTTTAAGCTAAAGTATAAACAACCTGTCAGCCAAATAGTAGAAAACATTCACAGTTAACCCTACAGAACTATTCTCTCCATGTGTTTTCTGTGCTGAGAAAAACTGTAGAAGTGATTTGAAAACTATAAAGTTTGATGAATGGATATGTAATGCTTTCTGTGCCATTAATTTAAATTTTCCTGTAAATGCTGCATTATTACAGTTTCATAGTCTACCTTTGAAGGAATTTAAATACACATTTTAAATTAACTACTAGGGAAATCCATCTCTCGCTCTCTGTCCCCTTTGCTGTGAGATATTGTAAATCTTGAGAATGTTCTGTCTCAAGTTGCATCCTGGGTAAACCGCTTTTTTTATGGACACTGGAAAAGTCTAAAGGCATGAGATTAGAATTATTAAGTGAAACTGATAGTGTTGGGGTTCTTATTCCCCCCCCCCAAAAAAAAAAAACAAAACCAAACAACCCAACCCACAAAAAAACCAACCTCAAGAAAGGAAAAAGAGAAAAATGACACTTTCAGCTTCTCAGTATAATTATAATTTTTTTATTGTGAAATAATGCAATAAAGACATGTAAGAGAAAACCTAAAAGTAAGATTCAACTGCATATTTCTCCATCGTCCTCATTTCTGAAGATGAATATACTTTTGTTCTATTGAGCTGCTTTTTGTAAAAACGGGAATATATATCACTACAAGGTTCTGCTCCTCACTGTGATGAAAGTTGCACTGTCAACTCTAGACAACTAGGTTGAAGTTAAATTAATCAAAAGCTCTTTGCCATCTAAACTGAGAACAATTTTTGTTAGACAATATGCTTTCAAGTAGAGTAGAATGCAAAGAGGGACCACAACAAAGTGTACTTCCTTGAAACCAGCAAACCACTTCAGCAAAGCAACGCACTATTTTTGTGTACATTTTCTCTAATTGGCAACATTTGGGGCACTTTACAAACTACTGGAATGAGCCTATGTCCAGGAGGGGGCACTGTCTAACTTCGAAACATTTTTTAAAAATAAAAGTCAAAATATACGCTCTAATTAAAAACATCAGCCTGATAAGAATCTGCTAGTTGTAATTAGCAAATAGTGAATGTTTTGTGGTTAGTGAAATGTCATCTTGTATGGGCAGTCTAAATTACACTCACACCATTAGCTACGTAAGTTAGCATACACTGTTGGCACCTCTTCTAGCCTTTGATTTGACAGATTCTTCAGCGTAGGACAATTATTTTTGTTGGAAGCAATGACAATTATCAGACATCTCCTGCAACCTCTTTTTAGAAGAATCCTCAAAGACGTATTATGGAAGTGAAGGGCTTGAGAGCCATACTCAGCATCTAGTAGTATTGATGGCAAAAGAGTGGAAATGTTAAGAGTAGTGAAATATGGGACTTTCTTTTACTGCAGAATGTAAACCGATTATAAAACTTACACACAGGCAATACCTACATACTTATAAGTATGCCATTTATTTGTAATGCTAACACTTCAAAATGAAATTATAAAAGGCCAAGGCAGACACAATCAAAATCTCTCACACACGAATTAAATACCATCCTTTCCATTCGCGTTAGAGAAAAAGTACTGACAAAATATCAGTCTTCCAAGTGGAGGTATGTAAAATCTGTTAACTTCCTAGGTGTGACAGATAGGTGGCAATTCCTCACAAAGTCAATAACCCGCTTGTTTTGCCAATGTCACCTGCCAAGTCCAGCAGGCAGTTAGGTAGAAGCTGCTCATGTTTTCAGAGAAGCCTCACATCCTAAAGCAGTTCAACAGTTCTGGAAAGCCTTCTTGTAAACATGATTAAGGAAAACAAACCACAAATGAAAATAAGGTACCATATAGTTCTGAGTCATGAGCCTTGACCGTATGATCATATACTCGGGATCTGTAAGTCTTCCCTCTGAGCAGGATTAAGTGCAGAGATTGCTCTTGATTCCTCCCTTGCCTACACAAAGCATCACCTACTGCTATGTTGCCCTCCAGTTTACATACGTATTTTCACATCCTGATATCTTGTACTCTCCTACGAGATCGTAACTGTCTTGCTGCATGTTACATATAGCATGTTAGGACAAATTAAAAAAAAAAAAATAAAGAAAAAAGCTGTTTTCTGAAATATAACTGCAATCTGGGAACTGATAAATTCTAGTCTCATTATCGAGTGGTGAAGTCTTTGGCAAGCCATCAGGTCTTGCATCCATACAGATTTGAAGATACAATGTGCAAATTCCCTCTACTTTGAATTCAGCGGATGTAGGTTTGAAAGGTCTGGGTATTATCATTCCACTAAATATTATCATGCGAGCATCATCCAAAGTGGCTGAAAGTGATTACAGCTATATCTGTTCATTAATAGACCTGTCCATATTTTGCTATGCTGCAGAGCAGAATGTTGGTTGCATGGGACTCTGAATTACATATTGAATAAGTTCTTCAGCCCATAAATGTGTAAATTTAGAGTACACACAACCATCCCTCCACAAAAAAAAAAAAAAAAAAAAAAAAAAAAAAAAAAAAAAAAAAAATCAGCTAAGGTTTGCAACAAGATCAGAGTGAAATTGTAGCTTTTGAACCTTCATTGAACTGGTAGATATCGATATTTATTGGACAGGTTACAAAATTACTTCCTTCAATTTCTGATTTTTGTTATTATTTGTAAAAATGCCTAATTCTCGTTCATTACAGTTTTCTTTCTTTATTTTTTTCTAAGAAACTAGCCCTTATTCACCATAGGGCTAGCCTCATTTCCCACTCATAGTCCACTGCCATATGAAAAGCCCTTTACCCTGCCAGGCTTCCAGCTGCTGAATTACAGTTAAACAGCAGGACACGTAATGGAGGTGTCTGTATGTTGCTGCTTATATGTTCCCTGACATCAGCCCTGAGATACTTGGGTCTGCAACACTTAATAGGGTTCTATGCTGAAACATACATGGTAAGAACTGAGATTAATCTAAGAATATTAAAAATTTTTGCTGGACTGCTTCACAGTTTGTGAAGGAAAAGAAACTCAAATCCTTTCTGCTTTGCGTGGACTCTTTAGCAGCAGGACTGTCAGAGAGAGAGTCAATGAAGACAGCAATCACCACAGCATACTACAGAAAAAGAAGTGATGTATGGGACTTGGGCTCAAAATGCCCAGAACATCTCTCAGGTATGTATATTGTTAAACTAACCTTCATTTCATAAGAGGTAACAAAATCCCTGAACCAATAATCTTGATTTTCCTAGCAGCAGGCCTCTCCTGATAGATGGTAATGTCAGGCTGATAAATTAGTTGTCCAGCAAGTATTTTTCATTCCTTCCTCTTCAGAAGTAGAGACTGGAGTGGAAGACAGCGACTATCACAAGCATAAAGCAAGAGTTGCTAAAGAAAAGTCACTGCAATTGTTTTACAAGCTTGACTTAACTTTTACTCTAAAAGCTTATATTTTCTCATGGGGTTTTTTAGACAAATGCATTTCTCAAACACTTTTTTCTTGTGCCCTCTTTGTCAGACCAAAAAGTAACTTCTGTTTTAAAAGCTTAGCTGTTTTTAGATACGTCACAAGAAAATATCCTAGGTAACAAAATATCTCCAATGGAAAAAAAACCAAAACCAACCCAAAACCAAAAAAACCCCGGTTACTCTAAATGTCAAACTTTACATGGTTTTTAGCTCTTACTGACTTACAATTTGGGAGCTTTAAACCATGCATAACTTAATATTGTTCAGTGTTTTGTTTCTGGATTCTTTTTTCAACTGTACTACCTCTGAGGCCTTGAGCAACTTAGTGTAGTTCAGAGGTGCCCCTGCCCATGGCAGGGAGGTTGGATTAGAAGATCTCTAGGGTCCCTTCCAAGCT
Source organism: Leptosomus discolor (assembly GCF_034619465.1). Lineage (NCBI taxonomy): Eukaryota > Metazoa > Chordata > Aves > Leptosomiformes > Leptosomidae > Leptosomus > Leptosomus discolor. Next base: position 91,219,382 of record NC_141391.1, on the reverse strand, counting down.
AAGCCATTGTATGATTCTATGATTCTATGAATATGTTGCTGTGGGTTTTGCATTTTAATGATGCTACATGGTAAGAAAACAAGCTTAGCTAGCAGCCTGAAGTTCTCTTTGCATAAAGGATTCCCATAAAGGGGACCATACTCCTTATGGTCTCTCTCTGTGATGCAAAAGCGAGGCAGGTAGGTCACGCACCCAGGGATGCCACTGCCCCTCAGCAGATACTGACACCCAGAACACCCTCTTGTGACTTTAGCCTTGTGAAGTCCTGCTCTGGGTCAAGTTTTGGGAAACTCCTAGAAAAGCAGGAGAGAAATAGCTGATGTTTGCTGTTTAATTAAGTATCACATGGACTAATATCTGTTTATATAATTTAAAAGTTCTAATACATCAAGTATTTCTATTGCATAAAAATGTGAATGCATGTTGTTTCCAACAGCACTAAGTTTTCCATTTTTACACTGCAGTCATTACACCATGTAGTCTTTCTGTTTCTCTTGCATGTGTGAATTAATGCCCTGTTTTCCAAAGAAGCTCATGAAACAAAATCCATGAAAACAAAACCCTCTCATTCACAAAGATGCAAACGGAGAAATTCAATTTCTTGTCCATGACAAATATGTTATACTCTTGGATCATACACGTGATGGAATCTACTACTATTGATCAGCTTCCTTTCCACATGAAAGGCAGACAGGCTTTTTCAGTATATACTGCTATGTAACTGCATATTGATAAACAACACCTAGTGAGGGCAGCTGCCCAACTGTCACCAATGGAATAAAAAGAATCCAACTAGCACTGTATTTGTGTTACCTGTCTTTAAAGGAAAAAAAGTACAGAAATGCGGGCAAGCTTGAATTCTCAATGCTGTACTCTGCTTTCCAATCTGCGAGTGTACAAGTGGAGTGGAGGACCTGTGTTATAAGCAGAATTCCCACAGGAAAAAAATGGGTTGGCCAAAGGCAGGATTCCTACTGCACACTCCTGGGCCACACAGCACCTTCTCCCTCCAGGTCCTCGCTCTACATGAGAGCTTCTGCTCAACGGCAGGGCCTGCCCACTGCTCCCAGCCCCAGAAACTTTCTCATTCTAATTTTGGGATAGGTGAAGACCTGTAACCTCCATCCTACTCCACAGATAGCAGCTGTTCTTGCACCACACAGGCAAGTGGGAGACAGTTGTTGGCATACTCCTAAACAACACCTGCTCAAGGGCTGGCTTTACATTGGCTATCACTCTTTGACAGGAAAATGGGCTGGCCAGGCTGGAGGTACAACAGGAAGAAGCAGAGCCTGATGTTCCCATCTGTGTTTGAAGCAGGTGCAGTCCTGAGCATCATAAAATGTGACTCTTCCAAAACAACTTCCTTCTCAAGAACATTTAATCATCAAATCATTTTGGTTTCTTGCACACTTTTGTCAAGAGGAGTTATTCTTGAGTACTGGAAAGTCTGGACAACCGCAAGGCTTAAATGATTTATCTCCTCACAGCATCCACACGGGTTTAATTTCTCTAGTCCATCTTCATCCTGCTTTAGTTGTAATTTCCATAGATGCAGTGTACAGGGTCTTGCCAGCAAAACTTCTGAGATTTAGAGCTCCTGTATCTGAAGTCAAATACCTGAGGTCAGCAAGCAGGGTATCAATCCTCATTACTAGCATATTTGTGAATTTCCTGATCAATTTACACAACCTACCCTCCTCCTCCTGCATGCCCACCAACACTGTTATTTTTGTTTTAATTTTCTAAGTGCTGTGAGAGGCATGGGAGTTGTGAAATTTCTTAAAAGTAGAAGAAAGTGAAGGAAAATTTCACTTTGCTCCATTCAAGCCTCAGGAATGCAGAACGTTGTCTACAATGTTGTTTGTGTTTTTTAACAGTTTTTGCAGGTCTCAAAGCAAAGACTAAAAGCAGAGTTTGAGTGACGCTAGAAATATAAGGTACAACAGCTGCTGGTTACAGGAACAGAGACAAATATTCATTATGCAATATTTATGATACAAACTGTGCAAGGAGGAAGGTGGCAGGCTGGTGTCTCTGACAGTGCAGCTCTCCACAGAGGTGCAGGGTGCCACCCTGAGCAGCCGCCCCACTGGTCACCCAGTCCTCTACCCCTCCAGGGTTGACGCTGCCAGTCATCCCAAGCTGCATGATGGCTTTTTAATGTGGACATCTGTCCACGAGGGATCAGGGTAAGTTTGCAAAACACCTTTTCATTTGTCGCTTGGAGTTAGAATTTTCATCCAGGTCCGGATAAGAAGAAGAGGGTGTGTTAACCCTTGCACTATGTAGCTCATCTTCAGGTCTAAAGAATACCATTGCAGCTTATAGGCTTTGATTCTTATTGATGCAATAATCTGTAAGTACTGTTACAAACTACTTGTTAACAAAGCAATGATGGATTTCTAGAAAGTGCTTAGTACAGTGTTTACTTGCAGTCCTTTGATATCTAAATATATCCCTATAAAAATGTGTTAGAATTGCAGTCATATGAAAATGAGTATTATTTATAAAACAGCCCAAATTGAATGGCCTTAGGCATGTATTGAATGATTACATCTCATTTCCTAAATGTATAGTGTACACTCTCAATGGAGTTTAAATCCATACTTATCTTAAATGACTTCATATGGTTTATCTGAAGTGTGAACAGTTGGGGAGGGGGGGAACCCTTTAAAATTCTCCTTCTTTCACAAAAAAAAAATTAAAACATTAGTGTTATTTTGGGATTATTAATCTTCAAACACAAAAACAAGGAAAGAGTAAAACAGCTACCCATACTGAATCAGAGCAAAGATCCACTATCCCTGCATCCTGTACCTGACAGTATTCAATAGTAGGAGGGCAAATGTCTAGATACGAGTGTCATAGTCCCTGAAAACAGTTTTAATTTATGATGAAAACGTTGACAGACTTTAAACTACAACAATGCCAATAATAAAAAGCAAGATCATGCAGCTGTCCTCTGTAGGCAATTAATCTGTCTGTTCCAACAGGATGCACATATAAAACAGGACTAGTAACCAGTTTCATTAGTGCTAGGAGATAAGAAAAAATAGCCTTCTGATAGAAGTTCAGCAATGTGCTTTTTAACAAAAGCATGTGCATTTATCTGAGAAGTCAAAAGATGAAAATTTATTGGTATGATAAAAAGCATCTAAGTGAGCTTATCCAGTTGAATGCTTTGCCCCCAAATTGCTATCTTTTCTTTTCTCCAGGTTCCAGGATAATCAGGGAGAGTTATGACTAAAGTTTGGCAGAGTTGTTTGGTATTTTTTTAATGCATTGGATAACAAGTATATTAAACTTTACTTTATATAAACCATTCTCCTAAAACACTTTGTAGTGCAAGATGATAAAGTTCATGTGTTACATAATAAGAGAATTTGAGAGGCATGATAAAACAGGGAGAAATAATAAAACGCAGAAGGAAAAAGGCAAAGTGTTTCTACTCTAGGTGGTCATTTGAAGATGAAGCAAGGATTTTTTTCAAGACTGTGATGGCAGGAAGTGTTTCACTGGTGTCCAAGGCAGGTAATAAGATGACATGTGATGGCTGATTCTGTAACATTTCTATTTCCTCTGAGTCAGTCTCTAAAACTAATATCTGTCCTGATGAATGTGAAAGAAAAGCTAACTCAATGGGAACAACAGTAACTTCTAAATGTCCTGCTGAGTTGTATACCCTTACACTGCAATAAGGGATTCTTGTAAAAGCTATTTCAATTTTTAATATTTAGGTCAGTATGGTGTGGAAGGAGTAGCTCTGAAGCAGAAAAAGATTGTTGCTGTTGAGATTAGGACCTGACTTCTTCAAGGGTGTGTATATGGGAAGGTGGACAATGGTAATGAGAAGACATCTTCTTAGGGCTGCTGGTACCTACCAGGTGATACTGCAGTACCTGAAAAGCAGGTTCCAGTAAAAGGCTGAGCTGAAAGAGGAAGATATTGCTTTTTCTCCTCAAAACAAGAGCCCACAACACTCCTGTTGCCCCATATTTCCACAGTCACCCTTTCTCATCCCACCCTCTCCTCCCCATCCTGAAAGACCTCTTGCAATTGCCAGCACCTCCCATGGAGATAGATCTCACACCTCTGTCTTTGCACATAAAGTTACGAATGCTGGAGCCTGCCAGGCCCCTAACATATGAGATCATCAAAACTATGAAATTAGTTTTTCTGAGGAGTGATCAGGAAGAAAGAAAGACCCAACAAAATAAAGAAAACACTGCAAAAGAGATGTGGGAGAACTTACTGACAGCAGCTACTTTCCTTCATCCATGAGAAAGATACTTCGGCTGTAGGTTTAAGAGTGGTGTTAGAAATAAGTACTAGCTAGGAGAAGCAGTTTGCCAACCTGAATAAAATGAATCATTCCTAATATGATTAGCACGTTACATACTAGAATGAATCTGAAATGTAAGTTTGAAAAGAGCATTTGTTGAAAAGGCAAAAGAAAAGGTTGACATGACATTTTCTGCATAAATGAAGACTTTGAAGAAAAAAAAAAATCTGCTTTTTAAGTTAATTTAGAGATATTTCTATTAAAAAGCTATTAGTTACTCAAATATCACTTTTATGAATAAAAACTTGTCTTGGTGACATGGGAGACATTGCAAATAAGCTGTTGTTTGTGTAAAGAGCTACAAACCCCCAGATTTTCATTAAGAAAGACAAAAAATGCAGAGCTACTAGCTCACAATTTTACTAAGTGGGAGCATGAAAAGCTCAATAGATTATTTAAAATTACCAAGGCAAATTGTTAGATTGGTTACACAAGAACAAAACCATATCTTCCATAGAATTTTTACAGGTTTTTTTATGAATTGACCATAAATGAATGATTCATAGATTGGGCACACTGTGTTCAATAGAATTAAGTTTCTGTAGTTTAGACAGTGGGATGGAAAAGCAGAGGTTTTCAGGAGAAAGGATTTATGATAAAAAGGACTTGCCATTCTGTTTTCTTGGATTTTTTTCCTGTCTGTTAGTTTATTTAATTTGAATAGAATAGAACCTCAGAGCTGTTAGCCCAGGGTAGTCCCAAGAGCAAGGCTGGCCTGTTAAGCCAAGATGATGGGATCTCTCCCAAGACTTGCAGGCTCTGAATTCAAGTGCTGCAGAAGGAGACTTGGAAATCCTGTTGGACTTAGGCTCACCTATGTTCTGAGAGTTTTAAAACTCTCTGTTAAGGAAAGTAATTTAGTTGGGGCTGGGGATCCCAAGGCTTTACTGCTAGCAAGCTTCACATCAATGATCTTGGAAACTCTTCCATGTCCTTCTGCCTGGAAAGGTGGACTTTGGAATTTCAGCTTGAGCTTCTTGAAGCTGTAGCTTCTAGCTTGCCTCCTTGTTGACCATCTCAAGACCAGGGATGCAGAAAGATCACTGTCATACCAGTCATGTTGCACAGAAAGGCTGCTTCTGAGATGACAATTGTAGCCCACAGGAAATTCAGACTTCCAGCTTCACTGGTCAGATGTGAAATACCCTACATGACTGTCAATATTCAAGACCAGGGCATTTTAAGTTTGCAGATCTCCACTGAATCGCTATAAATCTAAGATGTTTGATATGCCAAAATGCTGTGAAGGCCATTTGTTCTGGGTGAGACTATCTTTTACAAAACAATTCTGACCTTGACATTTAGGTGCAGTTCCAGCTCTGCTACATGTGTTCTGAATGACTTTGGGATTCTTACTGACACTTTCTGTTCTAATTTACCTGCCATGAGGGCTCAGATAAATTCATTCTCCCATTCTCTGTTTTGTTTAATTAAACTGCAAGGGCGGCAAATCAATGAGATTCCCCAATTGAGACTCCCTAGCATCAGCTTCATGAATGTGTAGGCCTGGGTACATTCCATAGTAAAACAACATGCAGATATAATAGCTAAACTCCTGAAAGAAATATAGCGGTAAAATGCTGTATTAGATTGTCTGTACTGCTTCTGTACCAGAGCTTACTCATTCTGAACCACATCAGTGATATAACTGTAGGGCGTGTTGCATACTGTAGGTCTGTCCTTCTGTATAAACCAGATTAAAATTGCAATGGATCCTCCTGCTGGTGGAGGCCATTAAATGTCGCTGTGATAACAAGTATTGCTAGCTATATTTGTGATTGTTCATTTCTTCATTCACTGTTTCTTCATCTGTTCCTCAAAGAGGTTACTTGTTTTGGCAGGCTATGTAAAAGTGTGAAGAAAGGAGAAGATTTATTAATGCATTTATATAAAGGATGTCAAGTTTAATTCAGTATAATCTGTAGGGCAATACTACTTTTGAATTATTAGGAAAAAGAATAAAGCTTGAATGGCTAGATACTGGAGAGGGCTCTAAACAAATTTCCAGTGAAACCTTAGAAAAAAGCACCCTTGTTATCACTCCAGTCTAGGCTACACTTCTGCAATGAGGAAAGTGCTTAACGCTCTGTAAGCCACAAGATGACTCATATGCTTCAAATTAAGCATTTACATAACTGTTTATAGGCTGGGGGCGTTGGATCATAATCTTCACGGGGGAAGAGAATAATTTCTCTCATGCTCATCACACAACTAAAACTTCATTCCTGTTCCAGAAATCTTCCTGCTTCTAGTAGGAATATCTTTTCAACATCAGTTATAACATCCCAGATATCCTTTTACTTCCTTTCATTTTCACTATTGACTTGCAGCAAATATAGTGCTTTCTGGATGCTTTTGTTCTAAAAAGAAAGGCATAGGTAAAATGAAAAAAGGCAAAGTAGTAGAGATAAAAATCAGGAAAACTTTTGGTAATTTAATTCATTGTATTAGAGAAGGAATTACAAGTGGAAGAAAAATGTGCACTGCTAACTACTTTGTTAAGCTTATATAGATAGTTCATGTCATTAACCTACAATCAGGATGAAATTTACCTGCACGTGATCTAGAATTGGATGTACATTCTTGCATGGGTGTCCATGTGCTATTTAATAGTCCAGGTACTATTAATTCAACAGTTCCCATGTTTCTTCAGTCAGTATGTGTGGAAGTCTTTAAAAATATATCCTAAGGGCATAATCACTGTTGTAGTACTGCTGGTATTATAATAGGGATGAATTTGGACCCTAACAATATAGTCTGATGAGTTTTTATTGGTTAGAGATTATATTTGCTAGAAGATGCAGATGTGAAGAAATTGACATATTCATCACATAGTTAGAACAAACACTTGTCCTGTCCACCCCTAATTAAAAGAATTCTTACTTCCATGTTATATAGCCTGTGTACCCCATATATTTGTTCACCTTTTTCCTATTTCTGCAGTCCAGTGGGAAAACTTGGGACTCCAAGTTACATAAACTTTGACCTCTTTCCTTTCCCAAAATTATTCATTTCACCTCTGCTTTTATGCATAGCATTTTGGATTTCTATTCTGCCTTCATATTGACCATCTAAGGTATTCTACAGTGCTGCTAAATAGCACAAAAAATTTTCCAATACAAATGGCTAGTTTTATGATTTCTGCCCAGTGGAACATAATTAATACACTTTTATGATTGCTAGCACGATGAGAAACGAATTGCTGAAGTACTGCCCAGACTGACAGCAAAACTCCCATCCTAGCCTGGGATTTCACCCACTGTCTTCACAGCACCACAGCATTTTGCACAGTAATGTGCCATCTGTTGATGACTGGCAAAATAACCCTCATCATTACCACTGCCCAGCTCAACAGCTGTAGTAGTGTAATGAAATATAAAAACATTTAAGGCTCCTATTGCTGTGAGATAAATGCATGAAGACAGTCCATATTACTCCTTCCATGCAAAAGTATATCATCTTGGAGTCTTTAATATGGATGAACAGTAGGCAAATGGAATTTGTGTGTTTATGTGGACTAAAAAGAAGGGGTTTAGTCAATCTTTCATGCATGGGTCACTAAACAATTTTCACTACTTACAATTACTGATGTGCTGCTTGTATTTCTGGCTCACGTTATCAAGGTAAGCTCTGTTGAACGCTGCCTGTCTTCCACCCCCAAACGCATTTGTGATGACCACACAAAAAAAAGAGTGTGGTCAACTGGGGAAAGGATTATCAGAGTAGCTCCTTTGAGAGCCAAGATGAAAAGTTAAATCTTAGTGAGCTGGAGAAAGCAACTAATTGTAAGGAAAGAAAAACCAAAGCAACCCATACCATGCAAGAAAGGATTTTATTTCTGGTGATAGGGGATGAACACTTACTGTTAATGCAAAAGGTAGTCATGGAAACACAGTAGCTGCAGCAGAGACCTTTCAGACCACTGAGTCTGAATCCTTAGCGCAGGATATAGACTTCTATCCTACTTAGTAGATATTAAACTGATGTTTTGCTGGAGCTAGTGAAAAGACCAGCAAGAAAGTTGCATAACTATGAGAGAGATTTGGACAGAAGCCAAGACAAATGTTTTTGGATTAAATACTATATAATTAGTTTTTATTCACTATAATGCTTTAAAATTCCCTAGAATTAATCCCCTTTATTGGTAGATTGAAATATATTCCCTTAGAGAGAATTTTGGAGAGAATATTTGCCCTCATGAAGTAAATACTTATTCTCATTCTCTTCTCAGCTGCCTGTTAAAACAATTATGGTAATGGTTCCTTTTCCAGCTTTGCCAGTAATGTCTGTGGTTTGCTTGGATTCAAACTATATCTTCTTGGGGGTGTATGGGTAATAATTCAGTTTAAATATTAATTCTTTCTTCCTCTTCTTCCAAATTCACAGAGAACAGAAGGTTCCTACACGTTAAAGATGTGATAAGAAAACCCTCTGGGTTTTTATGCATAAAAAGGAGGACTATCCAGAGATTATAACATCATGGGAATTGACCTATTTAGTAATGCTTCCTAACTAATTCTTGTCCTCCTAAGAAAGGCATCTTAAGTGAATTAAAAGGTTCATGTATATAAATTGCCTGGAACTATTCTAGGGTGATGATAATAAAAATAAGATGAAATCTGTTGGTAGAGAGGGGAACTTCTTCACAGATGGGAGAGAGTGGAGTTGGTAAAAGGAAGTATTAGTCATGTAAGGCAGGAATACAGGCCCATTCGCAGAGACAGGCAAGATCTGTCCAGATGCTAAGCAGGGTGCATTAACTCTCATTCAGAATTGTGACAGTTCCACTTACTGAGGAGACAGCAAAGAACAAAATTCCCAGTAAAAGACCATATAGAACATGACTATGCCTCCTTCATCAGATGTACACAAAGCTTTTATACAATTCACTTTGCCTTGACCAAGGCAATGTTTTTTCAGTCAATATCTAATTTTAGAAAACTAAGAAGAAAGATGAAAAATTATTTGTGAATTCAGATGCGTTTTGGTTGACAGACTACAGAAAGGTAGAAAATATCAATAGAGTTCTTTTGACATTTTCAAATAAACTTTGTCAATATTTCCCATCCTAATTTTTTTTTTTTTTTTTTTTTTTAGAAATGACCTACCCTGACAAAGGAAAGATTTTTCAAAGGGGATTAAAAAACTGTAAAGGAAATACAGCTTATTGTTTTGTGCTGAATGAAAGTGTCGGCTACTCCAAAAAAACATTACAACATCATTGTTGCACCAAACATTCCTGAAAAGATCATTTAATTTCAAACCTAAAAATTGCACTAATTTCTTATCCAAGTGTTGACCGTCATCAGATTCAAATCATGAGGGTTGAACTGTGCTCATTAATGTGAGAACAGACTTCTTTAAGATATTGAGTTCTTGTATCTAAATTATCCTTTCACCATATCCTAGCCTTTCAGGCAAATGGTATTTGGTAGAGCAAGAGGGGAGGGAGAGGTATTGCATCTCTAGATATTTGAGTTCTGTCAAGGGATGAGATATGTAAACACAACCAAACACTCTACATGCCTTCGGGTGCCTTAGACTTGTGCAGAAACATGCAGAACTTCACTGAAAACACTATGTAGGATTTTTTTTGTGCCAGCCTTTATACCTCTAGAAGTGACAGAATGGAAGTGGTATATAACAACCCTGCTTAGAATACACTTACTGGAAAGACCCCAATCTGAAAGTCGTTGAGGAACCTGCAGAGTAAGGATTGTCTTGGCTAAACTATCTTTCCTTTAAAATATGCCATGTGAGTGATTTGTAACAGATTACTTGTTTTTATGGCCACTATCATCCTGCCGGGATGAAAAGCAGAATGTGGACACTAAATTACACAGAGTCTAAGAAATCATGGAGGAGCCTGCACAGATTTTAATTGACTGCTCAGTATCCTAAAAACAACAGACCAAACCAAAGGACTTGGAGAATCAATATGGAAAGATTTTCTGTAGGTCCTGATTTTGTCTGGGCAACATATCTCCAGAAAAACAAATTCTACAGTTTTTTAGCCAAGAGAAGTTTATCTGTTGTGATCTATAACACAAAAAAAAAAAAACATGAGAAAAAAGCTTTTTGGTAGTCTATCAAAATTGAAATAGACTACGAATCCTTAGCCTTGGAACAAAGTGTGCCATCACAGAAAATTTTCTATACAAGTTACAGTGCTTTCAACATCTCAAGTTGAGGTCATTCTGCCTTTGTTTTAGCACTTCTATTCTAATATAAAGCCAGGAAAATTACTTGTGAATGTCATAAGAACAGACAAAAGGTGTTAAAATTTCCTGAACCGTTGAGACAATGGTTTGTATTTGGAGTTTGCCTTGCATTTCAAATAAAAAATTATTTTCTGCCCTGTTTCATGCATCTCTGTAAGTCAGATTTAACCAACTCAAACAGCGTATTAACTGGCATGAATGACTAGTACTCGCCGTGTGGATCATTCTCTCCATTTATGCCATATGTACCCCCGTTGTATGAGCTAGGTAGAATTATATTTTTAATAAAGGTTTGCTTAGAGAATTTTGGTTTTTAATGCTCAGACTGCTTTGGATTCATATCACAGAAGCTGGGTTGAAGAATTGCCCCAGGCATTTGGAGAGCAATGCTGGGATTTCTGCCCTATAATTCATCAGAAAATTCTTCACCACAGAATAAGGTTACAAAGAACTTATCAGTGTAACTAGTAGAACTAACAGTAGAACTAACAACGACTATCAAAACTCTCACATAATGACATAAACAAAGAGGTAATTTACTAACCAAATGTGCAGCTGATTTTTCCTGATTCTGAGGTGCTATGAGGAATCTGGTGAAAATGTCAAACAGCCATAATTAACCACAGATGTAGGACACAACCTTTAACACTGATTAAGCCTAAATACTCTGGAGACATACTCTTGTTTTATAGCTGATGAAGGTTTTGATTCAGTAGCATGGTAAAGAACATCTCTGTACTGTCTCTGCTGTACTCACACAAATGAAAACAATTAGGCAAAACTCACAGTTTATAAGGGAAAGGACATCATTAAGAGCTAAATTGAAGTGGTATCAAACTATCTTTATCTAAGGGGAAAAGATCATTTCCATCCATGTGTCTCAGTACCCAAGTAATAAACATTGTAACAACACTATAGAATTATTAAAAATACATTTCACATTTTTTATCCTTGCTTGTAACAATCCTTATTACAGATGTTAAATTGATTCATCAAAAGGTTAGAGGTAAATTATAGAAATAGATTACAGATGTATACAGATGTATGTGTTTGCTTAAACTTAAGTACCTAACTAAAACTTAAGTACCTGACTACCTCTACTGAATTATTCAGATTCTTTACGTTGAACATTTTATTTTGCTGGACAAGTATCTCACAGGACTGAATTTTCTCAGTAGAGATTCTGTGTAATTAAAACTACATCAGGTTTTAAATTTCAACTGTTCTTAACTTCTGGAAAAATCCTTTCATCCATTTCTAAAACCTTCCAAGAGTGATCTCAGTCTCACGCATGACCATTACCATTGCCTAATTAAGAATAAATTATCTTTATACATTAACACAAGAAAAGTTAATCCAATAGAAAATTACACTTGGCAAAAATAATTATATAGGCTATTTCCAGCACTGTGAGAAGAAAATACTATTTCTAAATCATACCGAAAATTTTTATTCATGAGCATTTCAAAATTTTTCATTGTAGTTTCAATTCATATAGAGAGAATACAGCCATGGAAAACAAATTTTAAGCATAATCAACCATGTTAGAGATACCATATATCTGAGTATAACAAAGTAGCACAATCTTTCAAAAAAGGGTGAATGGTAAATATTTGGTAAAAGTTACGTTTTTAATGATGTTCAGATTAATTAAAAATGTTTCAGATAATCAAAATATATAGGATTAAGTATGTAATTTAGGGAAGATTACACTATTGTTTCATAAAAGATATTTATGTAGCACATGTCAAGAGGATACAGAGAAATACAGAGTTTTATATTCTAAGCATTGGCTTGTTTAATACAGATTTTCATAATAGCAGGAGACTGTCCTTGCTAATCAAGAAGTCCCTCCAAAACTATAGTCTAATAAAGTTCTTTTTTCCTGAATGGAGAATAATTATGAACAAAACCGTACATCATGTAACACAGGAAGATTTGTATTTTAAAGATCTAAAACACAGGAACTTAAAAATATTTGGCTCAGCTCTGCCCACATGCTACCCCTTGGTTTCAAATGGAAGTTGTAGATGAAAAGAAAAAGACACAGTCTGCTCACATGCAAGTTACTCTGAAATTTTTAATTTGTACAGTTCTGGCTTTCAGTGACTGAAGGCTAAATATTTGAATTATTAGTATGTCCGTATTCAATGTGTCTTTTATTGAAGTGTGAATCATTTCAAACGACTGACAAAATGTTATAAAAAGCCATTTAATCCTCCTCTATCTTTCCATTGCTTCCTGAAATGTGTGAGTCTATTCAAATATTATTCACATATGACACCACTTCCTGAAAACAGACATTAGGCTTGAGGGCTACTGTCATTAATAAAATTCAGAGCAGAAGGTTATATGTATCCTATAAAAATGGGATTTCAGGTTAATAGATCTGAAAATTTTCCATTGCTTTTTGCAATTACCTTTGTTGTTGCTCTGTTAAAAAAAAAAATAGTTGACTTCTTCATGGCCACAATCTGGGTATGACATTTGTTTTGTATTGTTATAACAGGAAGCTGGAAATAGATTGACATGCTATGGCAGATACTACCACAAGCTTCCTGGGACCAAACACTTGCAGAAATGGTTCTGTTGCTAATGCAAACCATAATTTCACCTGAATGCTAGGTGCAGTTTAAGCAGGCACACACTCACTAGTCCTTGCTAAGTGGGCACTGCAGCTTTTGTCTCCTTGCCTGTTGTTTCTGAACAACTTCATAAAAGAGTTTCCCAGGGACGAAAGACTGCAGGCAGCAGCACAGAGAAAAAGACAAGAAAAATACGACTGCACGTCTTTCAGCAGGCTCTAGAGTATGAAAAGATACTAACTAAATACTGTGGTCAGATATTGTGTAGATCATGGAAAGAAATAAAAAAGAAATCTAGTAGTATGGAAAGAAATTGTATTCAATATAAATTCTGCATGGTCACAGCTTCAAAAGTCTTCATCAAAACCCATGCTAATTAAAAAAAAAAAACCACATGGACTTACAGCACAGTAACTCCTTTCCATAGATGTCTGTGCAATCATGGTCAACTAAAGAGAGACTCCATAATAATTTGAAATCGATTTACATTTGTCCCTAAACGCAGAGATCTAATATTCTGCCTTAGCAGGTGCTCTGCTCCAATTATTGGAAATAAATTGCAAATTCTTTGCTAGTCCTAGACTTCCTTTGATGCATGATTTAGGAAGAACAGTGATCTCCAGTACCCTGGGATCTGACATCTTTGAATTAAAATGCTGTAAACACATTGGTCATAAAAATGAAAAAAGAAGACTCTGAAGAGAGCAGATGATGGGGAGAGTAAAAAGGGAAATTACATTAAAGAAGTCAAAAGGAAATAGCTGAACAACTTCAAACATTTGGACGTTTGGATGTTTAGGTGTTTCTAAAAATGGGTAAGTCAGAAGTGGAAGTACCACTTGCTTTCTGCACCCACCCAAGGGAAAAGAAAGCATAATACGTCCTTTGATCGTAATTGCTTCTGTGTGACAGAAGGAAAGCAACTGTGAACAGATCCAGCTCTTGCTCTTTCTCATGTCATGAACATAGAATGCGTCTAAGTCTTCTTATTTTCTTCCACGGCATTTGTGATATCTGCCCTTTCCTAACATCCCTAACCTCCAAGATCCACGACATCTCATCTAATTTCTGCAACAGCCTTCTCTCTAGCAGTGCTGTAAAATGTTCTTACCCGTTGCCATAAAATCCTGGCTACTAAGGTCAACTTCTTTGAAAGCAGCCTTGACTATCAAAATCCTTCATGACCTCACCTGCAAGGCCATTCAAAAATACTTTTATTCTCTCCTTATTCAATCTTCTTATTCTTCTCTGTTATCTAAACAGTTTGCCACTCCCAAATCAGCCCAAATAATGAAGTCCAGCACAATCTTTTAATAAGGTAGGCGTTTTGCTAGAAAAAAAAGACATGGGTGTTTTGTTTAAAAATGGAAACAAAATTTTAAAAGGATCAAATAAAAAAACTATCTTGAAAAGTTTTGACTGATCTGATTTATCTTGAGGTTTTAGTTCTTAAAAGCTTTTATAATTTTGGGAAAAAAAATCATTATAGGACATGAAAACTGCCACTTAGCCAGTTGTACAGATACTCGATTTTAAGTGGATATGTACACTGCCACTCGACAGAAAGTGCTTTTACTACTTCCTTTTCATCTTATTCCTTTTTATTAACCAAGTTAGGAGGGGTTACACTGTCAAAACAGAAATGATTGATGTATTACCATGGTTTCAATAGATTCAGGATAAAGGCATCAATATCTAGTTCATAGCTTTAACTCCCTCCCTCCCGCCTCAAGTTGCTGGTCTAACAATTTGTAATACCAGGTAACTTGTATTTCTGGTTAGAAACTTTCTCAGACAGAGTTTAGCTGTGATAAATAAAGTTTAAAAACATTCAAGTTTTCAGTAAGGGAAAAACTCCACTAGAGACTTAAAATAAAAAATTAGAAGCATATTTCTTGATTGCCTACTACTGGGCTTTAATCTTTATTATCAAATGGATGAATGGACACAATTTTCATTATTCATTTATCTATCCAGAAGAACTATTTCAGGACATTTTTATTACCTTTGGAATTTGAGATGTTTACAATAGCTATTTTATAACTAAACCCATCCTTTCTGCAAAGAAGTACACAAGGAGGTGTACAGTGGGTAGAGTTGGCTCTGTGGAGGCATGGGAGCAGAGGGAAGAGTAACGTATTGCACAGAGCAGAGACATGAAAGAGATATTTAGGGCAGTGCACAGAAAGTCGACCAAAACAAACTGTTCAGCTCCATCTCAGGTTATCAGTAACCTGTTGCTCAGCTACTGATACCACAGGAGAAACCACATACCTGATCTTTGCTAGCTATGGTTTGCAGTCTTTAGTTCACCACCTGGCTGCTTGTAGAATTCATGTACTACTAAGTGTTTTATTCTGAGAGGAGCTGGTAACTCAGCAGTTAAGCTAACATGACCGTCTTGAATATAACACATTGAAAACTGGCAACACCTGATAGCTTTGTTGAGTGGAAATGCCATTTTTTCCAGCCTGTTGTATTGCAAAGTTGCAGGTTTGTTGTACCTTTTATTCTCTAGGTCATGCAGGGCACTTCGAAAATAAAAAGATGGTTTTTACCTAAATTCCCAATCCTCCAAACTCACAGTGGCGTCCACTACACCATTTTCACATGCTTGCTGTTCAAACAAGAACAATGTTTTAAAGGTTCTCTCGTGACATATCAGGAAAAATTCAGCATAAGCGCCCAGCTGGACAGTGTTTAGCTCTGTCACACCAAGGATTTGATGTTTCAGTATTCAGCTTCATGCTACTATCCCTTCAAACACTGTGGCCCCCTTAAATTAAAATTCACATTTGAACTACTTATTGGTATTGGTACTTGGGTAGAAGTAGATGGCATTTTCATTTTTTCCTTCAGAAGGTAGCTGTGTTGGCTCACTGTAGAGTTAATCTTACACAAGTTTATCATACGCAAGATAACATTTGAATCACTTAGACCAGTAGTTTTAAAACTGTACTGTTTTAGTTATCCTGAAATAACTTATTTTTTTCCTTCATAACAAAACTCACTCAAGGGATATTAATATTACCAATTTTTTGAACATCCACTTGCAGTTTGAATAAGATGCAAATAGCTACACCCTGAGAAATGAAGAAAACTAGGCTGCCTTTATATTTTACAGCACAAGGTTGAAATTTAAGGTGCCATTTTCCACCAAAATATTGTTTCCCATTACTGAAGAGAAGTGATGGGCCTGAGGGCCTCATGCATTACAAATCTCATGTGCTTTAAATTGCTAGTAAATCACTTGCGGTTTTGCCTTTAGTAGTTTCTGCCGAGCTCAGCATTTATTGCTTACAGCTGAATACAGCCACCTAAATCATCCATCACATTTTTATAACCTACTGTAGCTTTCCATTTCATACACCAAGGAATTGGCGTATCTTCCGAATGGGAATGGGTGAACACACTCTATAGACACTGAATAGTACTGTATGTGCAGTTCAACATGGTGTTTTTAATAGCATGGGGAAAAATACCCTTAAGTTTCAGCCATCAGCACCCATGGGCATTTACACTCACTCATGGGGACAGGGATTCAGTGCCTGACTCTCCAGCACAGACCCTTCCCCACAGGTTGAAGTTCATACTTCTAGTGCTTGCTGGCAAGGAAAATATCTGTTGTTAGCTTTTAAATCCCCAAGGAGGTAATATCCTTGTGAGAAGTGACTGAATATAGAAAGAAAATTCAGTTCTGCGCAAGAGACTGGCACCTCTTTGTTCACCCATGAGTACTACTCAAATCATGATTTATATGGGAAATGAGAAGTTCTGGGTTTCTGGAGCCTGATAGAGTGGTAAGTAGCAAAAATTCAAGTCTCAGTGGAAGCAGTTTTTTACCAAATCCAAATTTGATGCCACTATGTAGCGCTCGTAGATCTGATTTAATGTCATCACTTGCTGTTGAAGGCTCTCTGCCATAGACATATTTTCTTGGACTCCAGACATACTAACTCAACCACATCGAGATTATGGGCTTACTTCAAAAGGGTCTGATCCAAATTCCTAAAATGTTTTTTTTTTTCTCCTCAAATTGCTCATTATCCTTGCATAACAGCAGCTGAGTCCAAAACTCTGAGGTTACACCTTATTACTCCAACTCTGAATTTTCCAATGAACAAATCAGGCTGTAGAATTTTTCAGAAATTTTTTTTCTACAAACTTCATTTTAAAGACTCATCTATCACACTCTTTAAGAGTCATCTTTCCATACTGTGTCAAACTGCCTTTTTTTCCTTGAATGGGAATCTAAATGCATAACGTAATGGACCTTTCCACACATCTATTTTAAAGTAGTATTTTAGATTATTACAAGCACATTGCCTGAACAGCAGAATCATGTCCTGTCTGCTTAGATTCGGTAAAAAATTCCAGCAGGAATTATAGAGACTTTTTATCCAAATGGATATTACAATCAAACCAAAGGCTCCATCCATTTACTCAATTCTAAAGTCACTTAGACACATTCTTAAAGAGAACAAAGGGCTTATTTCCCTGTAATTTGACTGATTTGTCCTTTAGACACTGCGGGGATAGATACTTACTGGAGAGGGATAAATATTTTTAATGCAGATACACTACAAGTGGAATTTGTAATTATCATCAATAATAATTAATAATTGCTATTAATCATTAGCCAGTTACTAATCAGTATCAACTAATCATTATTTAGCTATTAATCACACTCACCTAAGTATTAATTTTTCATTAATTGATGAGTATTAACCATCTAAGAGTTATAATAAATTATTATTAACTACCCAAAAGCAATAAACTTTTCCTTCACAAAGGGACACTTTGCACATTTTTCAAAACTTCTTTCATATTTATTTTCTTCCTCATACTTTTAAGCAGGGAAACCTTGCTCCCAGGGATATGTTCTCTGATTATTTGGTTGCACAGTCTGTATTTGTGTCAGTACCAGCCTGACACAAAAAATCCTATATCCTTGATTTGTCCTGGTGAATTAACACACTTCAATAGACAGTGATGCTCCAAAAAAAATAAATAAATTAAAAAAAAAAGCCAGTCACTGAGTTTGTGCTTCAGTATTTCAATATAGCTTTTGTCATACTCCAAATAACTGAATGTCACTTCAGGAAATTCCAAGACATCTTCAATCAAAGCACTTCAGAATTCTTTCCTTTTTGATGTTCTGACATACACCTTTAGCTTTCTTAATCCTGAGTATCAAAGAAGTATCTACAGTGGTGCTAACAGGATATGCCACCCAGGAATTAGAAAGCCCTTTCAATGTCCTGAGTGCTATCCAGACAGAGGCAATCTGATGCCTAATAGACCTTGCAGATTAGTTTGTGGAGAAGTGAAGATTAGAGTATCTGTTTCTTCTAAGTATATCTATAGCTTTGCATATCCTAGAGTGTGGAGAGTCTGTCAGGAATACTATTTCATTTTCTTTGGGCATGATAGAAAAATATTAAATTTGAGGGAGTTGTGCCAAGCATTCAGGCTGTACAACGGCTATGGAAATCCAGGAGTCTTCATCAAGAAGACTTTACTAAGGAAAAACAACATTAAGGTTTTTTTAAGGAAAAATGGTATTGACATTCATTTTCATTTTTTAGCTCAAGTTGCTTCTACTCACTAAATTCACGTAAAACAGGATACGAAAAGAAGGAAAATGAAGGTAATAAAACTGAAAACTCTGTGATTTCAGAAGCCATCATGTATTACCCAAGGTTAGACTGTGTTCATAAATGCATACAATTCACAATTTAATACGACTAATACAATTTATTGCTGCTGAAAAACTTTAAGTTTCAAAAAAAACCAACACAGAAATGCAGACTGGTATATGATGACCCATTGCTTTAGGCAAAAAAGTACAAAACCAAACACACGGGAACTAAATTTGTTTATTTTTAAGGTATTCTACAAATAAAATGAAGGTTTAAATGATCCTGAGCTGAACGTACCTGCTTATATGGTAGGCGGTCAATGACACATAATGTGAGGGAGATCATTGAATCTCCAATTAACTGACTTCCAGTTGTAATTTGGGTCTTATCCTTTTCTTCAAGTAATGGAAATACTGTAGCCATGCTGGATCTGTTTCAATCTATATTTATTCATTTGCTTTTTAGAGCATAGTAGCTTTTCTGGCTATACCTTCATTCAAATATTGGAAAAAAAACATAGGAGGAATAAACATGCCTGGTCCACAGCTGGTATAAATCAGTGCAGCTCCTCTGTCTTCAGTGGAATGACACCAATTTATAGCAGCTGAGGATTTGGCTCTTGGAGCCAAATGATGAGCCAGATGAGCACAATGGGATGTGAAAAGAAGGCATAATGTGGCCATAAATTTGCTCAAAAGCTCTTCACATTTCAATGATAGTCTCTTTGTAGAATTCAATTAGCATCGCTATTCCTACTCATAAATAATATGCCCTTCCTGAATAATTTTTTCTTGTTCTTTTACACTATCCAGAGGCCAAATCTTACAGCTGCTACCGAGACTAAATTCTATCGATTTCACAAGATGCCTTCAGTATGTAGGCTGGACTCTTTGAATATCTAAGTTAAACAATATGAACTTGGGAAGCTGTCTTTGGAGTGCAGAATCTAACATTTGTCAGATGTCTCAGCCCCTCGCAAGTTCAACCCACAGTGCTGCCTTATTGCAGTAATTTTATTTTTGCAATTTATCACTTACATTTCATGTTGTGTTAGATTTCATGTGCTGTTTTCCTGATGTTGTGCTAAAAAAAGTGCATTTTTGTTTGTTAATAGTATGCTATAAATCAATAGATAACACAAAAAAGAGTCAGAACCAAGGATCTTATTTACTGTTTGGTAATATCATGAAAAATTGTCAGAAAATTACAGGAATGGGGATTTTTTAATCTTGTTTGTTGTACAGCAAATGAGAAAGTCATTAAAAACAAACAGTTTCTGTTAGTGTGTCACTTGCAAACACTGCTGCCTTTAAATGTTTATTAGAATTTTCAGTATATGTGGTGTTCAAAACTAAGAAAAACAGATCCAAAGCCCAGCAATACATCATTACTGGTTTTATGTAACTTCCTGCCTATTTAATCTTAATAGCTGGTTTGAGTATTTTGACCGAGTCAACAGCCTAGGAGGAGCAGTAACTGTGATCAAATTATAGTCCCTTCCCTGTCCTTCCTGGGCTGAAAAGTCATGGCAACTGCAAAGATCAGATTGTTATCCACCTTCTATGCTGCCATTGCTTGCATTATTTAGGTACTAAATCAAGACTCCTTTTCCTGCCTAGCAGAGAGTGATACCTGCATCTCAAAAGTGGCTGACTTTCTTGAGCCTCTTCTATGTACCATGCAGAAAGTTTTGCAAAATTATACTGTTTGTTGTGCCACCCTAATATTCCACTTAGGGCACATTGCATGTTTGGCCTTTTCCCAATTACCTCTCAAATTTCATCTTTTCACTTTGCTTATCCTACTTTCTCTTTCAGTCCACTTTTTTTTCCCCACACAGTTAGTAATGCAACATGTGCCTGGTCTCTCCTCTCTCCTTTCAAATTCCTCCTCAACAACCCTTCTTAGAGATCATCCACAAATTCTAGCCAGATGTTTTAATGGTATTACTAAGGAAACAACATGAATGATAAAAATAAAAGACTAACATCATCCTCTGGATATGAACCTTTCTAAGAGCATTACAAAAGATTTATCAGCATTTTTGTGTCTAACATATATGTCCAGTCATTGACCATCTACTTAGTCTGTAAATTCGCAGGGCAAGAGCTATGTCTTTTGCATTCTATAGAATATGGAGCTGGTTGCAAGTGCTTCCCAAAGACACATAATCACAATAAATGACAAACAGTGCTCAGACTCCTAAGCAGTCCTTGGGCTAGGAACACGTAAAACTTAAGAACATTCAAAAAAGAAACTACAAGAGCTGGAGGATATAACTACAAAACCACAACATAGCACATTGAACTGTTGAAGAGAAAATAGATCACAGGGTGTAATATTTAAGGAAAAGATATCCTTCAAAATAAAAATTTACAGTGTATTGGAAAACTCTTGCCCAATATAGAAAGTATATTAAACCATGATAGAATTAAAAATGTTCTAACAGTAAAATTAATGACAAAATTAATAGTGCCAGAATTTATCAAAGTCATAGTGAGTTTTAAGATGAACTCTACAAGATTTTCTGTTGATTTTATTTCAGCAAGAAAATCTTCTCAGGAACATTTTAATCAATGAATATAAATATCCGTTAAAAAAAAGACCCTCTGATTTGAAGGACTAAAGCTGCTATTTGCTTCTGTGGTTTGTGATTTTTCATTATGTCTGATTTTTGTTTTTTACACCCAGTCTTATAATTCTGCAAACACAGAAAAAACTTGCAAATTTTGCATGTCAGTTTATCCTAAACCAGTATTCAAAGTGAACCACTGTTTTTGTTTGGTGCTATTGACTTTGACAACTCAAAATGAATTGCAGCAAGTTTTGGATGGTCTTATCTGGTCAGATACACGTCAATCTGCTTCTTTAGCCATATATCAGAAATGGTGTTTTTGTTCTTTCCTCTGACAACAGCTGTTACATACATGAGCAAAGAGCTACTTTAGTAAACAAAATTGGTTATGTATTTATCATCTTACTCTGGCCTTCATTCTTTACTGCCTGTGGCCGTTTAAGTCTGAACAAAATGGGCATAATGAAACTGTTTCATTTTGGCAGTATTTTATTCTCATACCACTCGGTAAGCAATCTTTAAGCAACAGAGATTTGAGCACATTCTTTCCTCTTACCCTCATTTTCCAGCTAGGGTGCTAGTCCAGGATTTTCCCTCTTCAACAAACACAGGGCAATCTATTTTAAAAAAACTGTGAGAATAGAGGGTAAATTTTTGTTTCAATTTCTTTTTATTTTCAGTGATACCAGTTAGACTTAAAAAATCCAAACAAAAAGTTTTTACTTCAGTTTCCCATACTTAAAGCTTTAATCCTGTGCCAGATTCTAAGTGAATTTATTCTACTGGCACTGCCTAGATGCCTGAAAAGAAATCACAGGAGAACCAAAGTATTTTTTTCTTCATCAGGCAGAAAAAGAAAAATTATCCCTTTTCCTCTCAACTTAACTTGAACTCCCTAAACTGCAATGTTTGCCAAAAGAATGTCCTCCAATCCTATTTGATTTTTTAATCTATTACTAATTAACTAAATTAACTAAATAATGTAAAGATACTGAAAGTGGAAAATAAATTATTCCAAAATTTATTGCCAAAACCATCAAAATCTGGTGAAGATCTGTCTTTTATATTTCACTGGAGGCTAACAAAGGCTGTAAATAACATACGGTTAAAAAAAGAGTCAAATGAGCACAGTAAATAATTGGGATTCACCAATAAAATGTGACAATTTTCTATGGGTCTGGATGATCATATGGCAAATTTAAAATGGGAATTTCTCTTACTTCACCAATTTGCTTCCCATTACAATGTCACAAATGGGATGAAATCCAGATTGTGAGTGAAGCTGTGAATTTTCATGTCCAAATTATTCAAATTCTTAATGTTTGATTAAGAGGAAATATCAATATAGAGCTGTGGTAATCTTTTACTAGGCTGATGATGGCTATATGCTGAGGTCCCACAACTGACTGTAAAGATGAAAATTATTATATCTGAAGGAATCTCTCACAGAAATGTCGAAATAAAAACCTCCTTTTCTTTTCTTAGAAAAGCCATTACAGATTTGTCTTTTCTAATGAATCAGATTATGAAGATTTTTAAAAATTCTTTGTAACTTAAAACTATATATAACAAAAGCATTAACAAACACAGAAACCAACATTGTTACATGAGACTTTTGTAAAGAATTCTGCTATAAGGTTACCACCATATCCCAGACCTTAGAAAGGAATAAAGGAAAAGCAAAAACTGAAAGCTTTTGAGAAACAATTGCCCCTTAATCATTTTTGTCTGCTCATTATCATCTCAGTATCTCAACCTCTGACCTGAAGGTAATGCTTTATATTCTTTCTTCAGGTTTTCCCAAGAGATCAGCATTTGGAATAGAATACAGATTCTGAAACCACCTTCTGAAGCTCACCCCAGTGCTTTGATTCCTCTGCAAGGCTCAGAAACAGGAGGAAATAACCCCCTGGATGTCAGAGTCAATTCCTAACACCACTGAAATCGGGGCGCCATGATGAACCCCCAGGTCTAGAAAAGTCATCCTGTGAAATTTGCAGAGAATCTGTGTCCCGCTTCCCTGGCTCTAACAAGATTTGGACCTGTGTGTCTGCAGAACAGTTTATGCATTCAAAATTGCTTGTTTCTAAGTTGTTTTACTAAGTCAAGAATGACCTTAATAATATCAGTCTTGGTTAATTTTCTGTTGTTTGAGTGATACTATTCCATAATGTTTCAAAATAATTATATGCCTAATGTAACTATTTCTTCACACAGAAACCTTTTTTGTCAAGGGAAGTTTCTTTGAGCAAGAGGACCCTTGTTCCCAAGCCATACACCATTTTGTATTGTGTGAGATGTGAAAGGAGAACACTGTAGGTCATGTGCATTCTTAAACACAGGCTATTAAACACATATTGAGGCACAGAAACATATATAGATGGCATTCACAATTCCTGCTTAGTAATATGGTATTAACATATATAAAGGGATAACTAAAGGATATTGGCAAATATTGTGCCTTTTAAACAGTCTCGAACTTTCAAATATGAAGGAGGCATGAAACACTCAATTCGCACTGTGACATTTGAGATCCTTACAAGAACATCTTAAGTAATAATTTCATCTAAATATAGATATTAATTAGGCAATAGTTGGCTAAACTACAAGTTCGATGAGTTTACTAGATTAATAACTGTTCTAGGGGATTTTACTAATTTTTTATTTTACATTCTGATACTCCTGCAGTGTTTTTATCCGGTTCCACAACACAACGTTAATGTCAAAGCCAGTGAAAATTGCTCATGTGTTTAAGGCTAGGTATATGCTTAAGTGTTTTGCTTCATCAAAACACTTTGCATATTGCTGCAGTCAAACATCCCTGTACTTTCTGTGCTTCTTTTGTGCCTTTTTTTTCTGTTTTTTACTCATCGATCTGTGATGTATTCTGAGATAGGCAGTTTGAAAGAGACATCTCAGTGACCAAGCTCCGTGTATCTGCTTGTTGTCTTATTTTATACTCTAAGCCTTCCTGGGGAATGGTAATATCTTTGTAATGTACTTGCCTATTGTCCAGTACAATTGCCCCAGGGCACTAACACAATACAAAGAAATACAAAGTTACATAAACAACAAATACAATATTGCAAGACTCTTCAGACATTTTTTTGATATGCCTGATTTTTTGAAATTTTGTAGACATGGGATTAATAATCTGTTGCTAAAGTTTTGCTTTAGAAATTCAGGGAAATATTCTTGTGCATTGAATTATTTATATATATCATTTGTTATTATTGATTTTGGCTCTTGTTGCTTATGTCATGCTGTCTTTATTTTTCAGACAGCTCATCAGGATGAGAACACTTCTTCTTTAACTCCATGCGTCACTATGATTATTTTCAGTCGCTGAGTGCCACATGAACTGTGTCATCTTGGTGCATTGGACTCACCAAATCTTTAGGACCCCTGTGTTGAAAATCTGTCTCAGAACAGCTGGATTCTATTCACAGCCCACTGATTTCAAACAGGTTTCAGATAAAATCTATACGTTTTCATCTTTATCACTATATTAGCAAGTTTGCTGAGGACATCAAGCTGTGTGATGTGGTAGACACGCTGGAGGGAAAGGAGGCCATCCAGGGGGACCTTGAGAGGTGGGCCCGTGCAAACCTCATAAAGTTCAATAAGGCCAAGTGCAAGGTCCTGCACTTGGGTCAGGGCAATCGCAAGCACAGGTAAAGGCTGGGTGATGAGTAGATAGAGAACAGCCCTGCAGAGAAGGACTCGAGGGTTCTGGTAGATAAAAAACTGAGTATAACCCAGCAGTGTGTGCTCGCAGCTCAGAAAGCCGATCGCATCCTGGGCTGTATCAAGCGAAGTGTGGCCAGCAGGTAGAGGGAGGTGATTCTCCCCCTCTACTCTCCTCTCACCTCACCTGGAGTGCTGTGCTCAGATCTGGGGCCCCCAGAATAAGGATGACATGGACCTGCTCAAGTGGGTCCAGAGGAGGGCCATGAAGATGACCAGGGGGCTGGAGCACCTCCCCTGTGAGGACAGGCTGAGAGAGTTGGTGTTGTTCAGCCTGGAGAAGAGAAGGCTCCGGGGAGACATTCTAGTGGCCTTCCAGTGCTTAAAGGGGGCTTGCAGGAGAGATGGTGAAGGACTCTTTATCAGAGAGTGTAGTGATAAGATGAGGGGTAATGGTTTCGAACTGAAAGAGGGGAGATTTAGATTAGATATTTAGAAGAAATTCTTCACTGTGAGGGTGGTGAGACTCTGGAACAGACTGCCCAGAGAAGCTGTGGCTGCCCCCTCCCTGGCAGTGTTCAAGGCCAGGCTGGACGGGGCTTTGAGCAACCTGGTCTAGTGGAAGATGTCTCTGACCATGGCAGGGGGGTTGTAACTAGATGATCTTTAAAGGTCCCTTCCAACCCAATACATTCTATGATACTACATGCACACACTCACGGTTCCTCCAGTAGTGAAAATGTTCCCTTGAACAATCTTTAAGGTCTTTTCCAGCTCAAACCATTCTATGATTCTGTGATTCCATGATTCTGTAATACTTTTCTGCATGAAAAACTAGAACTAGAGACTCTTCTTTACAAGCTACCTCATAACTACTTCGGCTACTTTAAGTATGAATGATGTTCTAGCACTATTTTTTTAACTATAAAATGACCTAATTAAAAGACATACAAAACTTTTTTTTTTCTGATTGATCGAACTTCTAGGTGGTAAGTTAATGCAAAAAATATACCTCAGGTGTTTAGGAAGCGCCTTAAAATCACCTTGGTTTCATTTATTATGCTCTTAAAATTTTTAATTTCAGGGATCAGAACATTTGAAACCATGTTATTCTTGATGGGAGAGTGCTGGATAAACTTTTGTCTGTAATAAGGTAATGTGTTTTTAGGGAGGTATAGACTTGTAATTCAGATTTTTCTTTGAGAAATATTTATTAGTCTCCTACATAAAGCTATTGAGGGATCTTCAAGTTATGCAAGCTGTTTGATCTTTACAGGGGAGATTATATCGTGAATATACAACAAAATTGAGCAACTGGAAATATGTCCTCTTGACACTTTCTCATTTATAATACATCCAATGGCAAGAGGAGAAAAAATTACATTAATAAGGTAAAATGTGCTGATGTTCAGTGAATAATTCCTAAGAGTCTCCAATTTTTATCATATTTTTTTGTGTTGTTGCTACTTCAGATAATCTAATAAGAGACATTGCTTCTTACCTCCAACCTCGTCTAGTGCTTGATCAAGGTACTGTGAACACTTGTCACATGGGGACCTGTATTCTGAAGGATTCTGCATGCTGGCAATGCTTGACTGAAAATAGCAAAAATGCTACTTTGGGGCTGGAGCAGTGGGCTTGTGAAGAAGGACGATACTGTACTCCTCTTGCCTAAGCAGCAAACTTCTGCCTGGCTTTTCCTGGACAGCTGGGGAGCTGTGGTACCCCACTTGCTGTGGGTAGGTAGAGCTACACACTGCCTCAAGTAAGAAAAAACATCCATGCCCCAGAACAAATTCATCCAAATTATAGTGGAGCTTTTTCATTCTCAGCTTGGTTACTTCTGCTGCCTGTCCTGGGAGGTGCTGTGGAAGCATGTCTGTTTATCTTTCATATTGGCTGTGAAACACCTCTCTGCTTTTCAGCTATCATCTTACGGAAAGCTTCATCTTGAGTTCATCTTTTAAGGCCGTTATAATAACAAGTGAAGAATCTGAGATAGTCATTAAAGATACAGTTTTACACCCTTTCTGCAGGGGAAAGGAAAAAACAGATTGGTGCTTTACCTGAACAATTTTGGAACTGCCAGTTCTCTTTTGGAAGATGCCCTTACCTTTCTGCGTAAAATCTCTGGTTTTGGTAATAAAGGTTTTAAATTCAGCTCTCACTGTGAACGATTGATAACTAGAATGAGTACGCAGAACAGAAGGATTATGGAGAAAAATACTGAAACTTGTAAGAGGTCTGAAGGGATTGACATACAAGAATAGATTAAAATTTTAATATGTGTAGAGTAGCTAAACAAAAACTAAGAAGGGATTGATAGTCATGCAGGGAGTAAACATAATAACTTGAGGCAACTGAAGGAAATTAATCAGAAGAAAAATTAGTCAGAGCAAAAATAGGAAAAGTAGAATTGATTAATTTCCCAGAACAAAAGGGGAATTCCCAACACTTCAAGTCTTAAATCCAATATAGAGGAAAAACATAATAAGATGTTCTCTTGGGAGAATTCCTGCATTGCAAAGAGATACTACTTTCTGACCTACTAGGTCCTTTTTATCACTAATTTGTCTGTATATGTAATTAACTTTTGGAAGAATGCCAGAGAAAACACTGCATCAAATCCTATAGAATACTGTCCCCTTATTTTCATATGGGCAAATGTGATAGATATTAACCACGACATACAATGGGAAACACGTACCGATTCTGTGATTTTTAAGAAAATGGTGGCAGACTGTAAGACAGGCTGGAAACTTAATGAATATTCAAGTTAAATTATCTTTTTTTCTTATCCTCCCTGCTTTGCCACCTGTACATTGTAATGTCTGTTGCTCAAGAGATTACCCAGAAACAAGCTTTGGGAATATATTGTCCCTTGAGAAATGTAATTAATTACTATTGTTTCCCCCAAAGGATTTCACTTTCAGATCATTTATTTTCTAGAGTCACTGATGAGCTGACTGGGAAAATGAAACACTTGAGTTTAATTACCAGTTAAAATTACAGCTTTCTAAGCAGGTACTTCATCTCATACCCTTTTTATAATTGTCTCTTCTTATGATATAATATGCAGTTATATCTGCTGCCTTTCACACTGTTACAATGTCTTACTACTGCTTTCAAGACAAAATGAATATAAGATGATTGCAAGATGGCTTAAGTGTGGCTTTAGAGTGCACTAGGCATAGTACAGTTTAATCTCTCACAGATGCTTACAATTTTCCCAAGACTGGCGCAGAAATGAAGAAAGGAAATGACCAAATAAATCATCTGAAATGACATATTGACTTTAAAACTTTAAGATCTTTTCAAATTTTAGTTTATAAAATCTAATGCAAATGAGACAACGGATATAAACTGCATTATTAGTTTCAGTGATGCACTTCAGTGACCACTGAATGTAGCACTTGAAACCAGATTCCCTTTGGTGAGACCAAACCCCCAAGACCTGAGCTTTGCTCTGCAGCGTGAGCATCTTCAAGGTAGGGTCATTTAAAACAAAACACGTCAACACTGTTAGCCACTAAAAGACTAAAAATGTCAAGAAGTTATATTTTATTTACCACTGATTTAGTAAGATCTTATTTTCTTCCTAAAAAAGAATAGTTTTCTTCTTCCTTGCTAACTTGCTCAGGTATTTACAGACATGTTACTCTTTATGTTGCTTATGCTGAATAATTAAGTGGAGTTGCAGCTGATTAATTAGCTGAACTAATAGTTCTGCAGTCTTCTGACCTCCATCTTCTTATGTTGCCACTCCTGTATTCTCTGGTACAGTCTTTACAGCACTATTCTTTCTCCTAGGAGATGGGAGGGTGGAATTAAGTGTAGATGAAACTGTGAAAATCAAATTTAGGAATGGGCCACACCAGCAGCCCAGCTGAAAATGCAACATTTGGTCTACTCCAAGTAGGAAAATGCTTATTGCTGTGACCTATACCTTACAAAGCATCATTAATTCTGGTATGTATCTAACCTTGCTTCAGGAATGTATCTAATCATAACCAGGAATTTTCTGTTATTTTACAGTTGTAGTGATGTTAGAATTACTGGAACTAAGCGAGCTGCTAATGGGAATGAGTTATGATAAAGTAAATAACTGCATATCTTTAAAGTACACACATAACTTAAAACTGAAGATTGCCAATACCATTACTCTTCATCTAACTGGCTTCCAATTTCAAATTATTCTAATCCTTCCACAAATAAGAAAAATTTATGATGCTCAGTTGTTGGCTTATGTATCACAGACTACATATCACTTTACTTCTGTGTCCAACAAGAAAATTATACATGCCTTGATTCCTCCAGAATTCTCCATCTCCTCCATTAAGAAAAACCCAACCCAAATCCACTGAAGACACAAATGTCTCTCCAACGTACTGTCTATAGATTGCTGCATATTTCTTACAATTCACTTCTTCTAGCTAATACACATGGTCATAGGCCTGTCTCAGTTACCTCTCAACTTTTACCATTGTTGGTTTGGGGCTAATAGGAAAAAACCCCAAAGAAACAACCCCCCAAAAAGGACAAAAAAGTGCTGAAATCAGCTGTAGAGACCACCCAGAGGAAAAAAGTAACACACACATCCCCTAGCCCTCTCTCCTTCGTTCTAGGATGTTTATCCCTTTTATTTTGATGGTATAAAGTTACTAGGGTTTTCTCCATTGGGCTTTTTTTTTGTTTGTTTCGTTTTGGTTTGCGGCATTTTCTTGTGTCTCATATGCAAGATATTTCTTAAAGTTTTTCACAGATAAACTTTTTTTTCCTTATAGTTGTTTATTTGATTTGCTAGATTTGGGAAAGGCTACAGGTGTTTCAAGTGAGCAAATGCTCAGAATAGAGAACTTCTCATAATGAGTAAGGGATGCTCTTGGTAGTTTTGTTTGTCATCCCTCCCTGTCTCCCCAGACTCCTCCTTGGTACTTAATATATTATGCTTTAAAATTTCTGAAGTTTTTATATGATTTTATATTTTATACTAATATTTTTGAAGGAAAAATTAACTTTTTCATTAGCATTTATATTGTTTTACTTTCAGAAGACAGAGGAGATAACATTATCCTACCTATCAGGAAGGATAATAAAATCTTAAAAATACAAGGATCCAAAGAAGCAGCACATAACATGTAAATGTATTAAATTAAATAGAATCCTTTGAAACATAAGGTCACAGCATATGATGTATCTTATAGAATATTTTGCACAAAGAATGGTTTACGTGTGTAGTATTCAAGTTCTTTATAGATGTCAGCTAGACAGTGAGTACTTTAGGAGTGAAAGCACTTCAAGAGAAAACTCCGCTTAAGATTTTGATCAGGAGTAATTTGCGAACAGAACAGAAGAAAATATTAGGTCACCAAATTAAATTCTCTCATCTTGTTGGCAAATAAAGCCAATAGCCAAAATGCATCACTGTTTCCTTAGAATGTGCAGCATCTATACCTTCAGGTTTAGATTAAAACCTTCGCTAAACAACAGAGACTCAAGAATTCACAGTAACTTTTAACTAAGAGAGAAATGAAAGAACAGGAAATGTGCTTGCTGTCTGTTTCCAGTTATAATAAAAAAATGGGTTTATCCCATAGATCATTATTGACCCTTGCAAAATGGAATATCCCTCCTTCAGAAAGCAAGATTTCTGTAAGACTTTTGGAAAGCCTGATTTCTAAAACAGCTTCCCCCCTTTTCCCACTTTCATTACACCTGCAGTGGGTATGTACTAATCTTAAGAATAGTTTAAAGAAAAATAAAAAACCACTTCCAGTCATTGCAGACACAGTAACTTGGGAAACCTTGTCATACATTTTTATAAGAAGATGCAACAATGTCACTTGTTAGGCCGAGCTAGAATGGGATAGTTCATATTAACGAAATAAGGAATACCTAACTGTGAGGATTTTGATCTGCCTCAGGCATTTTCCAGTGTTTGCTCAAAACCCTGAATCTGGGTGTTTTTTTTCTTAGTCATGAAATGTACCAGACAGAAATGCAGCTGGTTTTATATTAAAAAAAAAAGTATTAAGTTTTTTCTTGTTTTCCCACCATAACAATGAAAACATCAATTTATCATTACTGGTTTTACTGCAGTAGCTAAGAAGGAAGACTGCCACATTTCAGCTGGCACTGCATAAGCACAGGTATAGACATATTCCCTACCCTACAACGTCTAAAGTCACAAGCCATTAAGTGGCAATCACATCCAGCACCTTCCCATTTTGAAATCATGGGAATTTCAAAGCTTAGGTAAGGAATTCTTTGGCAAAGCTTAGACCTAACAAAGCTTTCCTTTACCTCCTGTTTTCAGGAGGGCAAATTCTCATCAGCTGTAATGTATTTCTGGCCTAACCCGTTCCTTTCATGGCTCACAGAGGGCTGCATTTTCCTTATCCCAACCTACCTCATTTGAATGTGCTGTTGGCATGATAATATACCATCATCATTAATTATTAATTCAGGTGGAGTGAGTCAATGACTTGTCTGTATTATTTTTTCAGCTCAGATCTTGCCCTGCAGAGGCACCTAGTGAACCATCAAAGGCAGCAAGATGTTATGACATCTGTAATGCCGCACAACTTTGATATGCAGCACTCCCCGACACCTCATTCAGGTGATAAATACATTAGAAAGGAAGCAGACAAGTAAGTGAATAAGTGAATTACTACATAGATTCTTATTTATGAAAGGCTTGCTCCCAGATTCTGTTAAAAATTCACTTATTAGAGAAATGGAAATTTACTTTCCTGAAATGACCATCAGCCTCTCCCCACTACAGAACCGGTGTTGTGAATGGCACAAAGGCTAGGGCAAAATCTCTTTTTGAAGGGAAAATGCTTGCCCTGCATCAGAGATCAAAAGCCCTGACAAAATTGTTCCGGTCTCATGACACCATTTGTGTGAGCAGATATGCCTATCATTTAAGAATTAAAAAAAGTAATTTATTATATTTATGGCTCATTCTCCTTTGACTTTAATTAACTTATAGAGGGGTGGAAATCCCATTTATGCTTCAAACAAAGCTGTTTTACCCCTGTGAGACAGTTAGTCTCAGTCAACTTGTTCCCTGATAACCATATGGTTGTGTTGAGGCCACCCTTATATGAAATACTATTTCTTTCTCTATCTGACACTTCCGTCACTTAGGAGATTTTTTTTTTTTTTTTCAAAATATTTATCTATGACTTCATTACTGATTTTGATCTGTCATGGAAACTGCATATATTCCTATTTCTCAAAATACTTACCAGGGAGAACTAATAAAATATCCTTATTAGAGGCCAAGGTTAATGCATTTTAGACTGTCCTGCTACATGAACTGAGTAGAACAGACTATCTGAGAGAAGTTTTCCCCTGCTCCTAAAGCAACAGGTATGTCTGCACCATGAAATGCAGGAATATATCATTACTTCCAAAAAAAGAGGATTTATCTGTACAACACAGCTGTGCAGGGATGGCAGCTCTTGTCCAAAATATGTTACAGGCATGCTAGCAGTTTGTATATGCAGTCTTCTACTCTGAATGCAGTTGCTAATGCTACCGCCAGTTCTTGCGCTATTCCAGGTCTGTATATGCAAGTGTTGTACCACATGGTGCAGATTTGCTCAGAGAAATGCATTTCGTTCCAGCCAAGGATATTTGCCTGAGCGATATGTGGTAGTAGCACAAGCGAGATGTCTGAACATTTTGACTTATTTTTTTCCCCCTATTTTTCTTGTCCTCCTTTGACTTTGGATGTTTTTAAGTTCTTTCTAATGGATATTTCCCACTACTGCTTCCCATTTCCGAACTATGACTTACTGAGTCAGCTTTAGTCTGTGCCCTGTAACATCCTTCTGTTATTAGCTGTCCCATGGTCCCTCTGTTCCACTGACATTTTTTCTAACCTTCTGTTGTCCCTGGGAATCTCCTCTGCTTCTCACCTTCCCACAACTTGCAATAAATGGACAATACATGAAAAATGTTCTGTAGTCTTAGGAGCCACAGCTACTAATCAGGATTTCTCCCCCTGTGGTTGGTGCCCTCATCACAGGCCAGAGAATCATGCTCTTTCATTGCCGTCTTTCTGGCCCAACAAATGTTGCATTATTTCTTGAAAGCGACACATACTTCCTAGGAGCTTGCAGCTAACATTCAGCAATCTTTTGGAGACAAAGGCAAATTTGTGTCCTCCCAGTCTAAGGATACCTAGAGTCCAGTCCTTCTCCTTCCAGCATGCAACAGCAGAGGTAACAGCAGAAATGGTGTCACCAGCATGTTTCAAAAGAAAGAACTGATCCTCCACTCCATTTCTTTTAAAAGAACAGCTTCAGTTTCAAAATCTGTGACAGAGTTTAGATGCAGGAATCCAAATCTGACAGGAATGCTTCTCTGCAGACCTGAGTTAAGTACCAAAGCCTCTGAGAAGAGTGACATTTAAGTTAAATCTTGCTCTTCAGTATTCAGAAGAGGTACTTGAGGTGTCTCTCTGCTGCTATGAAGCTTACTGCAAGCGTCTCATTTTCCTCAGATAGGCAGTTTATGGGACTATGTTTTCCATTTTGGATTCCAGCAACTAAAAAATAAGACACGGTAACATTTATCTCTGCAGTGCCTAAGACAGTTTTTTGGATTGTTTTGAATATTCTTTACACTCCTTAATCTTCATATTACAATCTTAATGTTTTCACTGATTGGTGCCACAGTGGACTGAAAAATCTCTTCATTCAGTCAAGTTGCATCTTATTTTTCAAATCAAAATATATACCACTGTAATCAGATTGATTAATACAAATAATTAACCAAAAGAAATGGCCGTAGAGCTCTCATTGACTTAGTAATTAGGACCATATACTCTAATCAGAAGAATGAAAGATGGAAGGCTAGCAGGCAGATAATAAATTTTTAGCTGAATTACAGGTCATTTATGTTTTTCTCTGTACAAAGCTGAAGACAATAGATCAATTTTCTATTGACTTTTAACACTCCGGAGCAGAATGATGTTGAAGTAGATACGCACGCATTATTTCTGTGAGCATAAGTCTCTAATTAAAGGTTTGCATTATTTTAGTTGTGATCACAGACACTGTGAATAACTCCACAGGACATCTGGCCCTACAATGTACAGTATGCATAATATTTCCCTATGAGCAAATGTCCCATGCCAAATCATCTGTCTCTACAGTTCCATGATATATCTTTCGTGCCAAAGCTTCAGAATAGAAACAACTATGAACAGAGATCCTGGAGCTGAAAAAGTCTAAATTCTGAGACAATTAGGATTTGGAGTTGGGCCTTTGGAAAGCATGACTCACATTCTCCAAGTGTGGGTATTTCAACTGTCCTTTGCTTTTGGTGAAGGAATTGAAGAACTTCCTGACAGTCGCTCTTACTTTTCAGTCTTTATTATTTCCTTTTTAGTAAGCCAGTAACACTGAGAGATGCTGGTTCATTGTAGCCATCACTCCTTGATCAGTCAAAAACTTGTCATACTTTGTACTTTTTTCTTTTTTGTTTCTTCAGTTTGCAGCATGGGATATAAACACACATCTCTTTGTGTGAATCCTTTAGTTGAGACTTTCTTGTTCTGAACTCATCTATGTATCCAGGAACTGTTAGAATGATACAGTGAAAGTTTCTGATATTTTCTTCATCATGTTCAAGGTCTTTCTTTGATATCCCATGGGGTATAAGCTGACATTATAATTTAAAAGGAAAATAGCATCTGGAATTAAAAGTTAGCAAAGGGAAGAAGTAGAAAGCGTTGCATGTTTGTAAACTTTAGGTGGGACAGGGTTCTTTGTTTCTGTGATATGAAAAGCCCTCAGCTGGACTCATATTTTAAGAGAATTAATGACGGAAACCTTAGCCATCTGAAATGATTTGATTTCATTTCAAAAGCAGGACCATAGGCTCATAGCTACTATGACCAAAAGAGAAGAACTCTCATTCCTTTTAGCAATATATTGTAATTTCAGTGCATGTCAGTCAAATTGGGTAGGCATTACTCTGAGCTGACTGAATCTGGGGAGAAAGACTGTTCTGATATGTCAAGAGCAGAGCTATAGCCCATTTACCTCTCCTTTTCCTCTATCTGTATAAATCTTTGCTTGAAACAGTAATGATATTATCACACATTTTGCATAAAATTAAAAAAAAATTCTGCAGATTCTAAATGTATAATGCATAGGTACGCCAAAAATCCTGCATGTCAGCTCAATTTTTAGTGCAAACTCCAAATACTTTTAAAATAAATCTTTGGGAAAAGCTCTGCTTCATTTTTCCTTTGATACGACAAAGCCAATTAAGCAAGACACAGTACAATGCCAAAAAGGAAAATGCCACCTAAAAGCATATTAATGGCAACAAATACTTTGTTGTGAATTCACAGCAATATTTCCTTTCAAACAATCTCCCATTCCTGAGTGCTAGAAATGACCCACTCTTGAAAAGCTGTGTGATTTGTGACAGTGGTTGTGTGAGAGTTCAATGTAGGAATACGTAAACAGACTTCAATTCTGTTTCAGTAATTGCCGAAATGAGCATAAAAGATCATTTTTAAACGTTTTAGGTGTTTGTATTTTTCCTTCCGTTTCTTAAATCCATACTTAAGAAGGCCACAAAACTTCCTGCTTTTCATCCTTATATGGCACTCCTCACAAAAGACACCACTCTTCCGGAGAGCATTAAATTGACAAGTTGCAACTAAATATACTCAAAAAGAAACACATTGCAATTTATTCAGGGATACAAGCATGTCTCACCTTGTCAGCTTTCAGACTGTTGAGCTGAGAAAAATAGGTGCAACTTTCCATTAAAGGTCTACTTTAAGCCTGGTAGTTAAGAGCATAAAAATGGTACCTTAAAGATGGTTCCTAAATCCTAACTATAAAATGCTTAGAGTATTGATTTTCCTAAAGTGCTGAGCACTCTATGGTTCCTTTTAAACTCATAGTTTGGTCAGGGCAAGATAAATGCCTAGCGATTTCTGTGTGTCCAGCTTTATGTGCCCATACGTATGGGTGCTTTTGGTATTTAGGCTACATGTATAGGCTTAAATAAAGACATTTCTCCCTTTTCAGTGAAGTTGTTCTACAGGGAGTTGTAGGCTACAGACTGGTTTCCCTGCTTTTCAAGGTGTCAGATTTTGTGGTCAGCTAAAAAGCCCTGTGAACAATTTTCAGATGTAAATTCTGTGAGTGTAATCAAAATGGAAACATGTAATAGAAGCATAATGGAGAATGACTGCAGTTTGTTTCCCGTGTTTACCTGATGAACCTTGAGTCTGCTGATATTCACAGCAGACCTAGCTTTACATGAACTTTCTCTGAGTAAGCTGTAATAGCTATGTAGTGTGCTTACTGTTTACACAATATTTTACAAATATATTGCAAGGCATTTTCTTAAAGAGCTAGCAGTGGAGTCAGCTCAATACACTAAGCAATATTGGATGGGGTGATTATTCATGATAACAAGAAATGGCTGAAGGAAGATTGCAAGTGATCTCTGAATGCTAGGAAAGAATGCTGGTGGATGAGAGGATAGGAAGTTAAGTCAAGAGAAGGAGAAGAAGAAAGCAAGGAAGGAGTAGGGAATGTGCATTTGAAAAGAAACTAGAAATAGAGACATCAGTGAGATTATAAAGGGTTTTGTCATGAAGAATTAATAGCTTTACCATGATACAAAGAAGAAAACCAGTCAATAAAGGGATCCAGAAAGGAGAGGAACATGATCAGAGCAAGAGCTAGGAAGGGAAGATTCCTTTCGCAATGTCATTTAAAATGCATTAAAATGGGAGAAAGTGGTGGGCAATTTGGGTGGATAAATTCAGGGAATTAAATGCAGCCATGCTCAACTCATAAACTTAACAGACCAGCGATGCAGTATTGTGGAAACAGTGGCTGACAGAAATGTAAGAGGGGAAGAAATCACATATTCTAAGTGTCCGAGTATGTTTGTGTTTCAAAAACACATTAAAAACATACTGTCAGTGGGTCTGTACTTCACTGAAGGACACATTTATACTGCAATATTAAATTTATTCCAAGAATCCTGAATCAAGGAGATATTGCAGTCCATCGTCTTAAACTCATTACCTTAATGGGTTTAACTTACACCTTTAATTGCATTTAATACTGTCCATATATAATATACTAATATTCCTCAGTCATAGAAGGAAGATGCATGTTGGCAGGCTAACAGTACTGTTGGCTGTAGCAGGCTGTTTTGGCCTGAGTTCCTTTGCCTTGGCATCAGGGGTACACAGCCACCCCCCTCACAAGTCCTGCTGTTCAGCAAAAATATTAAGAAGGAGGCTACACTCTGTTTGGTGGCCTGGTACCTCATTTTTTCTATTTGCCGATTCTGTAAGGCTGGATTAGTGAAACTCTGGGAGCACGTTCCTGTTTTCCAAGTGAGTGAGTCCCAGGTAACTGTCATCAGTCTTTACACCCCAGATGCCTGCAGTCTTGCTTTGCTAATATGGTGGGATTTTCTACAAAGGGAAAAAGCATCAGGGGAAAGAGGTTAATCAGGCAGAGGAGACTTCTATCCCTAAAAGTGAAGCAAGCACCATAATGAAAATCAATTTTATGAGTCAAATAGGATGAACTTTGACACAGTGATCATGTCAGGTGGGTAAAATTACCCTGCTTTCCTTGATAAATAGAATACAATTTTAGCTAACAGAATTCTTAGCTCAATGTAAATATTCACAAATACAGGAAAAAAAAGTTGTTCCTTTAACTTGTTATTAATTTTTAAAACGTTCTCTCCTGTTCTCTGAGGATATGGTCCACAGGTGAAAGGAAGATCGCCATTTATTCACGTGACCAGGTAAAAGACTTGGCTGTACAGCCCTTCCTGTTGGAGGTGTGAGTAGTCATATTCCAGACAACAGTTTATGTTTGGGAAACCTCAGTTAATTGAAACTATTTTGCTCAGGTGAGTTGGCTTTTTCAGCTCTGCTGATGTCTATAGAAGACTTCTTTGCGTTAACTTAGCAATATAGCTTAAATTCAGAGAATCTTTTCCCCCTCAGAAATATCTCAGTTACCCCCAGAGTGAATATTACTGATTATTCCAGTACTTTAAAAAAGTCAGTGAACTATGTATGTTGTTATTTATTTTGTTAAAACAGACTCTAATTTTTCAGAGTAAAATCAGCAAAGCACCACAGCAAAGTAATAAGCAACTAATTTCCATCCACTTCTAAAAATAAATGCAAAGAGTAATTTTAGTGTGAAAGTAAATAGGGGGGAAAAATGTATCTGAAACCTCTGAGGTAACTGGCAGTAAAATCAGGTACAACAAAAGCATAAAACCAAAGTTTCAGAAGAATCTGGCCTTCATCTCAGTCAATTTAAGAAATCATAGAACTTGCCATGATAAAGCATTTGTACGACATGATATCTGAACCACAGTCAGGTTTCAAGGTTAAAGCCATATTTTTGTTTTCAGAGTTTTTCTTAATAATTTGTTAGGTTATATCTATGAATATTATAATATCTAATCTGAAAATTTCTAAAAGGTTAAAAGGTAATCTATCATCATCTTTTAAATGTGATGTTAACAGCTTTACAGTTAAATAAGACCATGAAAAATGGCTAAAGGTTGTCTACAAAAAAGCTCTTTTTTATTACAAAGATAATTGAACCCATAGAGAGGAAAGTATAAGCTGAAAATGATTTAGAAAATTTATCATGAAAGTGTGTCATTATATTAATTTAGAGAGAAAATAACTCTTTTTATTTACCTGTCTCTAATGGATTCATCTTTCTCCATGCAGACAGGCTAAGAGAATGTCAAAATGTTAATGATGAACATGTCAAAAGTTAGACTTTAACCTTGTCCCATTCTGCATAAGGCTAAGCAGTTAAAACCAGTATTTGACATGCTTGTAAAGCAACATGAGATGAATCTTTGTGAGCCTTTTATTTTAAGGATAAGAGAATCAATCAATTTGTAAGCTTTTTTTCTCTCATAGTGATGTTTTGTGCAATGAAAGAATGTTTTAAGAGCACTGAAAATTTCACTTCATCTTGCATATAAAATGACTTCAATTATTCACAAAACGTGGTTCTTTATCACCACAAGATAATGAAGATGACAGAACAGAATATGAAGAAGGGCATTTCAAGTTCTGTTACTGTTTTTTAGCTTTGAATATTAGTTGCAGTGCACACTGACTGAAATTTTT
Organism: Leptosomus discolor; assembly: GCF_034619465.1. NCBI lineage: Eukaryota > Metazoa > Chordata > Aves > Leptosomiformes > Leptosomidae > Leptosomus > Leptosomus discolor. The sequence continues at coordinate 91,180,145 of NC_141391.1, read as the reverse complement.
CCCATTTTATTAGTGTTTGTCAAGTAATTTATAGTCAATGCTATTAATTGCCCTGGTAATGAAACCAATAAGTGTACTTCTAGAGCGAGCAATAATTAGGCAGAGCATCCAAAGTACTAGATGATAACTAAGATGTGTCAGACCCTGGAACACATAACTTTATTTTAAAAGGAGTATTCAAATATTTAACTGTTCCCTTAGACATTTTTCATCATAAACCTTCTTCATCATAAACCTTCATTTCAGTTCTTCATTTTTTTAGTCTTCAAAGATAAAAAAACATTTTGAGCATCTTTGTCTAGTGTTAAGACTCCACAGAATTTTGTATATTCTTGCAAGAAACAGGCATTTTCTTTTCATGACAAATGATGGATTTTAAAAAATGAGTATGGGCAATATCTCTTTTAAAAAGAAAAAGAAAGAAAGAAAAGAAACTAAAAATTTAATTGAACTTACTGGATATTTTAGTGGTGTTCACCACTCATTAAATAAAAATTTTGCTATTATTTCTATTTTACTGAAGTACTGATTCAGCCAGGAAAGAAATTCTCATCCTGAAAATGTAGTTGAAAGATATTCTCTTTGGACAGATTTTGTAAAAGAAAGGCATGTATCTGGGGATATTTAAATTTGAACTTGTATATCTCAAAAAATCCATAAGCATTGCAATGGATTAAGGTGAACTGCTGACAGTTAACAGTAGAAAATTGAGGCTGTTTCTGTTCTCATTTACATTGGCTTCCTATGGTATACACTGTTTACATCTGTGAAATCCATTTTCATTTAAATAAGTGTATGTAAATGTAAAAATGGGTCCATTTGGATTATTTCTTTCCCCATTATGTGCATATTTCTATACATTTCATTATAACCAAATCACAGCTAAGGAGCTGTTATAATTCACTTGGTCAAAGTTCATGGCTGTTATGTCTCTGCTTTGTTCTCCTCCAGTCTGCTAAACTGAACAGATCAAAAAATATCTGTTCAGAAAAGGACAGGAAAATAAAATATGTTGTTCTGCCTATGCTTCTGTGGCAGTAGCTGAATGCAGTGTAAACTAATAACTGTGATGATCCTGCAACATCTTAGTGTTCCTTCACAGTAAGAAAATCAATAGTTTGATCAAACCAGCTATTAGGACAAGAAGTTCCCAAAATATATGAGAGAAATGTTTTACAATGAGAGTGGTGAAACACTGGAGCAGGCTGCCCAGAGAGGTGGTAGATGCCTCATTGCTACAAACATTCAAGGTCAGGATGGACAGGGCTCTGAGCAACCTGATCAAGTTGAAGATGTCCCTGCTCACTGCAGGGGGGGCTTAAAGGTCCCTTCCAACCCAAACTAGTCTACGATTCTGTGAAAACAAATTGGTCTGCAAAAATGGCTACACATGCATTGCATCATTTTTTGGTGTGGATGGAGTTGTGTATACAGGGACACAAAATCAAAGTATATGTCTTCCATGCACAGTGGATTTAAATCTAATGTTTGTCATGGGGATACTTAATTAAAAAAAATATTTTTAACCAAGTTAAAATTCATACAGAAGAAAGCATATAGAACAGCACACAAAAATTTGTAATTTATTTTTTTGCATGAGAATATAAAAAGTATGAACTTGCTTCAAAGAAAAAAACAGTTGAATAAAAGAGTTTAATTCATTACCATTTTTCATAGGTGATAAAATCTTGCCACAAATGGAAGGTCAGATAAGCAAAAGATATTATCCCGAGTATAATTTGCAAATGCTTTTGATTTATTTCCATAACAAAGAACTACATATTAAAGATAGGAGAGATGTTGCACTTTTAGATGACACTGTCTGTAAAGGAGAGCTAGCTGCAGATACTGAATCAATGTCCCACTGCTTTATGAAGCTGAATTGTGAGTTAAAACACGCATTTGGACATAAATTTTGAGATCTCTATGTAAACACAAGAAAACACAAACCACAGTAATAACTAAGGTGATTACCATTATCAGAGAGAAAAGAAAATTACCACTGTTGAAAACAAAATACATGTGAAGTACTACTGACAAAAAAGGGGCCCACACCCCTAAATCTAAATCCATAAAGGATGATACGATGCCAGAGAAAGGAGAATCTACTAGTTTACAGCAATTCTCTTGAATATGTTTTTTCCAGAGACATTGATTGTTAAACCTGGTTTAAATTATTTTTCTTTATAATTATGAACTAAATAATGTTATTAGAACAACGCTCTTCAACAATTCAAAGTAGTTTTCTCCAAAAACATAATTACTGAATTCTCTGCATGAGTTGCAGAGAAAATTCAACCAATCAAGAAGCAAAGGAAAGTTTATCTTTTACATTTCACACTAGGCATATTTTGTCAGGGCTGTTAAATTTTGTTAAAAACTTTGCTGTGGATTAAATTCCTGTTAACTGGTTGATTTTTGCATTTCATTAACTGAGATCATTATTAATGTCATGATAAGCACTAACGAAATACAGCTTCTTTCACTAATAGACTGTCATAATGATGCTCAGATAGATCTTTTTCTTGGTAATCTTTCTCTCAAGTAAACCTGAGATGAGGAATTGCCAAATAAAGACATGAGCATCCTAAAATCATTGGAATGTGTATCTTACATCTATGCCTTCTTTCATAGAGGTCAATGCATAGAAGAGCAGGAAAGCTGTGAATTCATCTGTCCTCAGGAAAGAGGAGACAGTACACAACCTCTCCTCCTTGGCTACAATTTTGCTGCTAACAGAGAATGGCTTGATGTACTTCAATATTTAAGTTTCTATGTTTTTTTCCAAAGATGCTTTTAGGTGGATAAACTGCATGTTTTGGAGTGTAAAGAAACCATAAAGACAGAGTGGTCATCATCCCTCAGATAGTCAGTGTGGTAAGCATATATGTGTATTTTGGGTGTCATGGGTCTCTCGGAAAGACGACATTGAATATATGTACATATACAACCTTATATGAATTTTAGACTTATTAGCATATCTACTAGGAATGACCCCATATCTAAATAAATATTTAGGGTTTTCTCAAACATGTCAATCATGAAACACGATTCTTCTTTACATCTGGGCATAAGTACAAAAGGTGTCACTAGACGACCCAGCACATCGTATTGAAAGAAAAACGGCTACAAATGCTTAGCTTGAAATGTGTCAGCGTGGGTAAGCTTGTATTAAGCCCCCAAAATGGCAGTGCAGAGTAAGTATCCTCTCATGGCACATTTACATTTCATAGACAAAAGAACTATCACCTAAAACTGTTTTTCTGAGTCAAGAAAAAAGCAATGGATATAACTAGTTATAGTGTCTAATTCACAATGCGATGAATAACTTTCTGGAGTCCACTGTGTTAGCTACACCTGTATTGACTACAACAGGAATGTAGGAGCCTGGCTCACATCTAGACATGCACAGGTAGGTATCTTAATCTGTAAGTTCAATATCAATAATGAAATTGCAATATCTGAAGAATTACGATGAGGGATTTTACAATTTATGAGGAGATGCTGACCAAAAATTAAATTATCAAGCTGTGTAAACATTCATAAACTGAGATAGTGGGCATAGCACCATAACTTGAGCAGAGTATTTGTTTCTGAACCTGTTCTATCTTGGGTATTTTGTCACAAAACCCAGGGAAATACGATACACATGCGTCCTTCTGGCTTTTAACTAAGCAAACTGAATGTGGAATAAATTGTTCAATTTTCCCTGGAAGACAAACCAAGTTCATGCCCAGGATAGTCCCAAGAAATTTATGGAAGAAATCACAATCTGTAGCATTTCAAACAATTTATTTAGAAGCACTGCATGTTTATCACAACTTAATTAGAGATAGAAAAAAATAACAGTAATAGCTAATTCATGATCAATCTATTAAATGCACATATCCTGTGCCCTTATAAAACTAACCCCAAACCTCCTTTTCAGAGGACGCATTTGGACATTTTCCTTATGAAGGTACATAGCAACTCAGAGATTCTTAAAAGAGGTGGTTTCAAGATACATTTTCAAAAGCAAGATAGCATCAAAAAAAGCAAGGTGTTTCTTTTTTTGCTTTCTTTCTTTCCTTTTGTTTTTCCTTCATTCCTCATTACTTGGACAAAATGCAGGAAAGTTGAATATTATGTTAACTGAAATTACCAGTTTTTCTCAAAGCACTTGTTATTTGAACTCTTTCAATTACACGTGAAATCATTGTAATCACTGCTCACCCGAGTGCCTTGCTTTTTTTATCTTCTGTTACTCACTTCTCATTGTGACAGTCTAGATAGAGGAAGCATTTTGTAGGATTTATTCGAGCTTTTTCTTCTGCTCTTATCTCCTATTGCTCCAAAGGCAGTTTTACTAGAGTTGCCCAGCAACACAAGCGAGAAAGTTTCTTCTGGATTTAGTTCAGTCCTTCTATTTGCTTCAGATTCCTCTTCCCCAATCTCACTAAGTCTTCAGATGATCTACGGTATTGTCTGCATTTCACATTTCAGACCCTTGAGTCTGTTGTTCCAACCCAACAAAGTCACAAAGGTTTCTATGCAAACAAATACTAAAACGCAAATCCTGTTTCTAGTTGCGATAAATTGAGAAGAATTAGAGTGAAGTACTATGTATCTAGGCCAAAATAGCTTTTATTTTCCACTCGAGATTTTAAGAACCCAGTTCTACATATCAGTTGTCTATGCCTATATCAGCGAAGACCAGGATGATGTTGCCCTGAGATAAAAATCTGTTCTGCAGAAAGAAGAGCAACTGACATCATCTATCTGCACTTGTGCAAAGCATTCGACACTGTCTCGCATGACATCCTTGTCTCTAAATTGAAAAGACATGGAATTGATGGATGGATCACTCAGTGGATAAGGAATTGGCTGGATGTTTATATTCAAAGAGTTGCAGTTATTGGCTCGATGTCTGAGTGGCGTTGGTATTGGCACCGGTGCAGTTTAACATCTGTCAGTAATACGGACAGTGGGATTGAGTGTACCCTCAGCAAGTTTGATGAGGACACCAAGCTGTGTGGTGCAGTCAACACACTGGAAGGAAGGGAGGCCATACAGAAGGACGTTGAGAAGTGGGCCCATGCAAACTTCATGAAGTTTAGTAAGGCCAAGTGCAAGGTCCTGCACCTGGGTTGGGGCAATCCCAAACAAAAATACAGGCTGGTGGATGAGTGGACTGAGAGCAGCCCTGCAGAGAAGGACTTGGCGGTGCTGATGGATGAAAAACTGAATATAACCCAGCAATGTGTGCTCGCAGCTCAGAAAACAAATCACATCCTGGGCTGTATCAAGAGAAATGTAGCCAGCAGGTCGAGGGAGGTGATCCTCCCCCTCTACTCTCCTCTCACAAGACCCCACCTGGAGTGCTTCATTCAGCTCTGGGTCCCCCAGCAAAAGAAGGACATGGAGCTGCTTGAGTGGGTCCAGAGGAGGACCACGAAGATGACCAGGGGGCTGGAGCACCTCTCCTATGAGGACAGAGAGTTGGTGTTGTTCAGCCTGGAGAAGAGAAGGCTCTGGGGAGATCTTATAGTGGCCTTCCAGTACCTAAAGGGGGCTTACAGGAAAGGTGAGGAGGGATTATTGATCAGGGAGTGTGGTGATAGGACGAGGGGTAATGGCTTCAGACTGAAAGAGGGTAGATTTAGATCAGATATTCAGAAGAAATTCTTTACTGTGAGGATGGTGAGACACCAGAACAGGTTGCCCAGAGAAGCTGTGGCTGCCCCCTCCCTGGCAGTGTTCAAGGCCAGGTTGGATGGGGCTTGGAGCAACCTGGTCTAGAGGAAGGTGTCCCTGCCTATGGTAGGGGGGTTGGAACTTAAGGTCCCTTCCAACCCAAACCATTTTATGATTTTGTAAACGGGGATACAGCACAGAATGTCCTGTAAATAATATATTTCCTACACCCTGTTTACAGCCTTGTGGACACTGGAGTGGTTTAATTCTTTCTGCAGGTGATTATGTTTAACCATGCATGACACAAGAGTCATATTCTCATTCTGCCTCCCCCCTTTTTTTTGCACACAGATCATCCCAATCCTTATGAAGCTTGTCTGACAAAAGAAGGCACTTTTTTGATACAGTTGTACACTCCAATTAAAAGAATTTAAGCAGGATATGCTTCACATGGTTCAGGCTTAGAAAGAACTGAGACCCCTAAGCATAACTTTGTGCATGCTTAAATGAAATTGTCTTTCCCGAATCACTAGCTAAACCACTTTCATAACTTAAACGACAGTTTGCTCTTTTTCACATTCATGGTTTACTCATATATCTACTCCATGATCAGCACTTGACCTTAGTACATTTGCATTTGCTGTCTGACTGCAGAGCAATGTTAAACTGAATAAGGAAGGATTCAGGTATCACATGTTGATGAAAAGTATCTGCACACAACAGCTAGTACTTTGCTCTTTTCAGCATTCGACCGTTCCATCATGGCATGAGACAGTGCATACAGCTCAGTTCAGACAGTAATGCATATGCATCGAGTGCCATTTCAGTTGCACTTATACAAGACACTGCGGAATGGGTTTGGGAGACCCGTGTCCTTGCAGTTGCAGAATGGATGGGATACCCTAGGCTGTCTCAAATTACATAAAGGTGATTGAATCCTTCTCTATCTGTCTTACAGGTCAGTTCATCATCCACAATTTCCCCTTAGTCAAGAGTCAGAATTTTAACGTGGTTCTTCTGTTTATATTGCAGTAATACTCTGCTAGTTTTAAAAATATGACTGTTGTTTAAGTCTTCTTTTAGTGGAGACTTTAAAACTCGCTACCACCTTCTTCTTCAAGTAAAAGGGTCTGGATGATAAACTAGAGCAGTAGTTTTGGTGGGTTTTTTTTTTGTTTATTTTGTTTCAGAGACATATGAACTAGAATACGCTGGGAAAGATGTCAGTCATTTCTGGAACCTTAGTCACAACATAAGCACTATGAAAACAGTACCACTGTCTTCACTGTAAAGGACTAGTCAGTACAGAGCTCAGGACACAAATCATACAGAGCCCATACTCTGGCAAACTTTGGCACTTCTGATGAAGTGCCAGGTTTACAACAATGCAATACTAGTGAGTCTGTCAGTGGTAACTGGCACTCCCCACAAACAATCATTTTAAAACATGTTTTAAAGGTTACTATGATTGACTAGGGCTGAGACTGTTCGTACTAGGTCAGGTCAAAGTTCCCTCTGTCTCAGTATCCAGGTTCCACTGGGGGTAAATAGCAGGTACAGAGGTCAAAACTGAAGCAGAAACGATCTTTGTTTTGAGATTAAGGAGATATCACACTGCATGTCAGGGCACGTAAGTGCTTGCTTGACCTTGCTTTCTATTGAAGCTTGTGAAAGTTTCCTCTTCCCTTAGCATTTAAATCTGAGATATTCTGGTTTAGCTATTCCTCCACTATTTTCTGTAGGGTGAATTAATACAAGGAGGAACGTATTAATAAACCATGAATCCACAGTCCATTAAAAAAAATTATTCTTACAGATTTCATCAAGATGTTCAGAACTGCAGTGCAATTCTGCAGGTAGTCCTCTGCTCTCCTACATTTACCATGCATAGCCAAAGTTTTCAGAGGAGTCTTTGTGTGAACTAAACTCTTTTCAAAGAGAACCCCATGTGTGCACCAAATTTGCTCCCTTTGGGCAGCTTTGAGCCACATACATAGACGGGGTATGCAGTCCCAGGGACCGATCTTAAATCCATTCTGAAGTAAAACTCCAAAACGTAAACATTGTCAAAATGCAGGCCTCAACACAAACCATCTCAGTCTATTGGACTGCTGACATTGCACCAAATTGTCAAGGTAGAGATACTCACTGCCTCCAAGCTTCTGATTTCAGTTTATAAGCTCCAGTATGAAAGTGATTTTCAGCTTCTTAAATCTCAGAATTCCCCACACTGGAAGGAAAACATTAGGATTGCGTATGTTGTATCTATCTTTCAGCTGTCAGTATTATTAAACTGTTCAGGGGCATAAATATAACTTCATATTTGAGATTAAAAAAACAAATAGGACACTTAATGGCAAGTTGTATGCTAATAAGAAACCAAAAGATGATTTATGAGTTGAAGTCCTTCCCAATCACCTTTCAGATTACTGAATTCACTCTCCATTTTTCAGTTTCGATTTGAACACAAAACGCAGTGTAATTGTATGGAGGTTTGCAAAGTTGTAGTGGAACAGAACATTAGCTATAGATATAATATCTCTTGTGGAAACTGAATAAGGTAAAATTGATACATAGGAGACACAAGGGCACTTGAGAAAAGCAAGAAAGCCAGCAGTTTAAAAGACTACTGTGAGCTGATCTATGAAGTTTTGAAAGAAAAAATAAATTGATATTTCTTCTGGAATGTCTAACAGTCTTCAATGGGGAAAGGATGGAAAATGTAATCATTTAAATGTATACCACGTCAGACCTTTGGAGAAGATGATTTTCCTCTGTAGAAAAAAAGCATTGGCAATAATGGTGTATTACAGGAGTTAATTATTCTTTTTTAATTCTTTAAGTCCTGTAATTATATTAGCACTAGGAGGTTATGGAAACATCAGTTAGCAGCTTCCTGAGTGGCATGGTGTATTCTAGTATTAGCTATAGTGCATTCTCCTTTATAAAATTACTTAAGCTTTCTTAAACATAAAGTTATTTATTTCAGGAAAAAGCATATGGTATCTTGTGAAATGAATCCATATAGATGCTGGAGGGACTGCAATTGTGAACAATTATATCCAGTTTAAAATAGAATATCAATATCCTGTGGACACTCTCTGATAGCATGAAGAGGCTTGCATTCCCATCATTTTGACTGGTGCTACTTCACAGGGTAATAGAGCAAGAGACATTGCAAGAGAATCTTCACATGCCAGGAGGAAAAAAAATCAATATAAAAGTGACAGAGCAAAAGGTCACCAAGTAGTGGCAGTTATACAATGGCTTTTGAATGTTAACTAGCAGCATGAAGGAGAAAAAAACCCAGGCTATTGTGGTCCTCAGTCTCAGATTCCATCAGTAATGGAGAAACAGGGAAGGTTAGTAAAACTGAAAAAATGAACAGCAGTTTTCTTGGCACCATTCAAGCTGATTTAAAAGGTATCAATGCAAAGCTGCTTGTTTTGTTTGAGCTTTGGAGAAAATGTTCAGAAGCAATTCATCCTCATGCTAAGAATTTGCAATTTAAGATTTACCGTGTAAAGCAGCCAGTGACAAATTGGTTTACCTATAACCTGAACATGTTAAAGCTTGGAAACATTTTTCAAACTCATTTTTCTCAGAAGAATTCTTATTTATTTCTCTCCCATTCCTTTTACTTTCTGTTTTAGACCAGTTCTTATTCCATACTTGGAAAAAAGAGAGTGTTACAAGGTCCTTTAAAGACAAAAACTGGAGTCGTAACAAATGTGGCCATCACTACAGGGACAGTAATCTACAGTCACATCTGGTCTTAGTTATGAGCCCATAATGAAATGAAGTATTAACCTCCTTTATTTGTATAAATTAAGTTTGCACAAATCATAGCTATTCTTTTATATCTTCATGTAAAATATAAAGTTTGAAAAACTGAAATAATTTCCAATTGAAATACCTGTAATGTTGTACTAGGTGAGAAAGAACATTTTACTCATAGGGTTAATGACTTGTTAATTGTTTAAAGAAGAGAGAAAAGATGTCTGCACCAATCCTGTCTAAAGGACTTCAGCATTTAAAGAGAAATAAGAGCAACTGGCAGTCCAGGGAGGAAACTTCTTCTGGGTAAATTGTCTGTCAATATTTTCAAGGACAAGAAGAGATTTTGAAGCAATGGCATAAGTGTGCAAGTCAGCATTCTCTTCTGTCCAAAAGATCTTTCTCATGAATTTAGGCTGAAGATGTAAGGCTGGCAGGAGGAACAAGTTCCTGACAATGCAAAGTAAGTATGTGCCTACAATTTGGTACTAGTCCTAGGGAGAACTCCATCTAACTTTACAGAGGTCTGATTCTGATATAATCCAAATACTTTCTTTTCTGACACTTCTATCTTTATAACCTTTGCTGCTCAACTTTTTGGTTTTGTAAATTAACTTGTTTTCCTAATGGCATGGCTTTAATTTAGAATGATTTCAAGATAGGTGGGTAACATAAACCTGTGGGATATTGTATATTTCCAAGACATTCCTTTGGCACACCAAATTGCTGTAGAGAATCCACAGCATACTTCACCACAGATGGATTTGAGGGTCAGTAGCGCAATGTCTAAATGGATCAAACACAAACTGACAATGATTCTCAGGTAAGAAAATTCTCTGTTCTGAAGGAAGTTACACTTAGGAGTACATTTAATTCTTAATAGGCCTATTGGCATTTATAATACAGGTATGCAAAATGGAAACTAAGATGGAGGAATCTCATAAAGATTAGATGTTTCAAATGTATTGGATATTCTCCAGCTAAGCCAGAGGACAAAGATATCATTTTATACTTCTGAAATTGCATATTGCTAGGGAGGAATAACAACTACTTTTCAGCTACATAAAATAACGAATCTGCAATACTAATACTAATGTTTTCTTCTGCAAAGTTTTTGTGATTTTTTTTTTTTTTTGGACTGCAGTGTTGTTAAAGATGATGTGTTAAAACCTATAGTCCTTGGAGGGAAAAAAAATTAGAGATAAAAGTTATATTTCTACCAAGACATGCCAGGTACATGAGTGCAAGATATTTCAGAAAGAATTAATAATGTAGAGGAAATGCTGGGGGTTTAAATTATTTTTTTTTAATAGGAACAAAATAATTATAAACACTTTGGGAGGGGAATGTCTGTAACTAAAATTAGATGTATCAAAGTTAAGCATGCATAGATAAATGAATTATTTATTGCTATATCTTTTATTATTATTATTTTTCATTTCATATGGAAATAAAGCAGTGCAATAGTGCAAGTAAGCAAATATTTATATTAGGTTATTAAAAGGTAGAATAAGTGTACTAGAGAAAGGAAAAGAAAGAGCAGCGATATTACTGTCTGTACTGACTGCAAATTTATGGAAGGTTGTATGACACTGACTGCTTTTGAGATACAGTGAGATTGTCTCCACAGAGGAACTGGTCAAGGTGAAGCGAGCTGGGCTGCCTTGTACATGCAACGCAGCTAAACTGCAATGCAGATCATCCTCCCACAGATAACTGAGAGTTAACTGCTTTGTGCATCCTTATTATCACTACAGTTATCTCACTTACTTTTATAATAAGTATGAGCTAAATATGGGTAAAGAACAGTTCGGCATTCTGAAGATTTAAATTAAGCTGTATTGCTGATTTGTCTATGACTGTGTAATGCATGGGATGGGAGTGGGTTTATAACAATTGTTTTCAGAAAATGACTAAGGATTAAGTCACTTTTAGTTAGGAAACCCTGCGCATTGTCTCTCTAGATATTTTTAGGCTTCTGCTGTCTGATACAAAGGGAAGTACTGAACATATATGGGATAAGGCAGACCTATTATCGTAAAAATTGATGTTTAAAAGCACTAGATAGTTTGAGTGCCTACACATTTGCATATCTAACTTGCTAACAGTTTTTCTAAAGGGCACCTTGTCAAGACCTTCTGGAAGCAGCCCTACCTTTCCCTTAAGTTACCTTATCAGCACCTCAGTGTAGACAAAGAGCACAAAAGTAGTTGCTTTTGAACATCCAGGCCATATCTATATGAACTCCAAAGCATGTAAGTCAGCAGGGACGGTGGCTCTAAACTCACTGAAATAATTCTATGAAAACAAATGTCCTTTTCTTTCTTTTTATTTTTCCCTGAGAACTCCCACTCTCCTAAGGGGGAAGAAAATGAAAAAAAATAGGTCACTTTTTATCCCAGTAAGCAGGAGAAAACATTTTCAAAATGTTAGGTCCTAAAAAAATTTTTAAAATTTTAAAAAAATTAAAAAATATTAAATTAACAATGGCATCTCATTGCTTCAGATTGATTTCAGACTCATTAAAACTACCACTGGGAAAAGAACAAGAAAATTCAAGGACAGGAAGAAACACTGGTACAGATCCTAGAGCAAAAAACACTGTATGTAAGAATCAACGGCTCAGACAACAGAAATAATCATTATTATTAGCAGCAGGTTTCCCAGCAGTGTCAGGCTCTAAAGCAGATGAATTTGGAAAAGTGACAGTAGTAAATGGCCTGCAAAAATGCTAGTGACAGGAGGTCTTCCAGGCTGGTGTCCAAATGTCGGATGATGCCACATCAAAATAAACTTTATCTATCAATAGTTCTATTTCAGAGATCTCCAACTTTTAAATTACAACATAAAGCTTCTGCATATACATAAATCTTACCTAATCTCATGTACCAGTCCTGAGCTCACAATTTCTTGAACCTCTATCATTTCCTGCCCTTTTGTAGCTCTGTGCAATAGAGATGTGGGCAAATCTCCCCTTCACACGCCCAGAGCTGAGATTTGAGCCAAGCCCTGCAGTCGAACCCAGTCACCATCACTTCTTGATCCAAGAGACTCAAAGGATCTTTAAAAAACAGCCTAAGCCATGCTGATATGAGAACTACTGCTCTGGATCAGACCCAGCCTTGAGTAAGAATACGTAATGTGTACAGCATTACTCCCCACCTATAATTCCAGTTTCTAAGTCTCACCAGCTTATAAACTTCCTGAAATAGCTCTTGCATCTGTTGAGGAGCTCTTCCATGAATTTGCTTCTCCTTCCTTGAAACCATTTGTATTTTTGCTTTTAGACACATCCCAACACACTAATCTTACAGCTGTTGAGTGCTGGTCGCTAGGAAATACTATGGACAGAAGTACATTCTAGTATCCAGCAGCATTCAGATATTAACTATGAGCTGCGATTTGTTCCCTCCCAGTACCCAAAAATCAGTTATGTCTGTGTTGTTTTTTTTTAAAAAAAGAAACTTAAAACTAAACACAACACACCCCTGATTTCTATTGTCTCTAAAAATAAGGACATTGTAAAATATTTAGAAGTTAATTGAGACCATGGATCCATCCACTCACTTCCAAATCACTTCTTTTGTCTCTCTTTTTGTCTCCTTGATATGTAGGCTAAATCATTGCAGGTTTGCTGTCTTGAAAAAACTCCAGGTACAGGAAAAAATTAGAATTCCTCAGATGTTTACTTGAAAATTTTGCTTGTGGGGGAGAGGACAGAGGGACTCCTGAGTTTATTATGCTTGTGACCCCTTAATGAAAAACACTGTCAAGAGTCAGTGAATTTCAACTCCTTTTATAGCAAAGGAGTAATTAAGACAGGATCTTACTTTTTTTAACATTTGTAAAGTCTACATTTACATGGTCTACCTTGAAGCTAGCTGACCCTTGGTCAATGAAATTAAATAAGCACTTGTAAGATGCAATTCATCTGACCTATTTTGGACGCCGCTTGGGTTTACTCCAAAGGACATCCAGATCAATAGATCAGAAGAAAATATCTACATTGCAGATTCCTCCATTTGTTCAGATGATTTTAACCCCTTCTTTGGATAATAAAGGACTTCACTGTACAGCAGAGACAGTTCTGGGCACGTGTGGAGTCACAGATGTGGCTGGTAACTAAAACAAATAACTGTTCCCAAATGAAGCTGAGGCATTCCTGCTTGAAGTAGCAATGAATTGTCATTTCAAAGGTTACAATTTTCTATATAGAAGGCCTGAAGATCCCCTACACCTTTCAGTGCCTAAATTCTTGTACCTAATTCTTTGTAGGAGGCAGAACTCGCTTTTAGGATGCCCTTTTGTTTATTATATCTTGTTTTCAGTCTTGATGTCAGAAATAGCTGTTATTGGAGAGAGTCGCGTCTGGCATTGTGTCAATACATTGCAGATGAAATACTCAGAGGTTAATGGTTTGACCCTTTCTCCATTGCAAATTATCTTCTGAGACTGTTTTACAAGCATGTTTTTTGTTACTTCACCTACTTCTAAAAACTATATTGCTTAGCTTTAAAAGCCAAGCTAAAGAACTATAAAAATCCTTCAGCAACTTGTGTATTTCCTGCTATTGGGCAAAATTCATTTTTTTTATTATTTTAATTTTAATATGTAATAAAGATTAGAAAGCCATATTCCCACAGAGAAGAGCAAACTCTAAAATTGGCACAGCTAGGGTTTGCTGTAGATTCTAAAGAAGACAGAGCTGCCTCATTTGGTTTTAAAATGGATACATTGAATATAGCACATGTAGGGAAGAATTAACTAACTGTAGCAAAATGTTTTTCTCAACTGCTTCTCTCTGCTGGAAATCCCACCATCATACTTAGAATCTAAGATAATGAGAAAGCCTCTAAGCTGAAAAAGTACTACCTCTAATCATTTCAATCCCAGTTTAATATACAATTTTATACAACAGAACAGCCTTCCTTATCCCCAAATCAGATTGAAATATTTTCTTTTTAAATATTAAAACATTATTTTGTTGCAGTTTCTTACAATGCACTGCTACCCACACTTGGACCCAAGTAAAAGCAAACAGACTTTTGCTACACTTGGCAGACAAAAGTGGACATGAATGTACAGCAGCCGAGTGAAAAAAGCTGGAGGTAAGATGTGGGGTACATGCTGAGGTGTGACAACAAGCAACACATTGTGCCAGCAACAGACAATGAAAAGATCACATGGATATATACATATTAGCAGAACCTAATCTGAAATAGCTGAGGTACGTGAGAAATACTGCCAACTCCACTAAGAGTTCTACTTATTTGAGAGGAATTCCATTCAGCCGCAGGCAAGCAATACTCCAGTATCGCAGAGGTGGTGACCTTCCCCTTCTGCTTACGGCACCATGGGATACTTAGGACAAATACAGAGAGTATAGGAGTATATGATTTTCCGTGTGCTATTTATAGTGCCTAACATTAGCCATTTAAAGATTGGGTGTCCAGTTAAAAAAAATCTAGGTTCCTTCTGTTACCGTAAGTAAACATCTGCATCTTGGGGAGAAATTAGCTTTTTCAGGTTTATGTCTAAGGTGGGGTAATGCTCCTTTGGGAGATGTCCCTCTCTTGCCCTTAAATATATTGCAATTCAGATATATTTCATATAATCAATAATAATATTTCAGATAATCAAACTAGGAAACTGAGTCCTGTCATGCAGAGAAGCAGGAGAAGGCATGGAAGAGAGAACAAGGTTTCTCATTAATTTTTATGTTCTTTTTCTCTAGTATCTAATACTCAACAGGTAAAGATTAATATTCATTCCTGCTACCAGCACATACTGTACATGAAATAAATAGTATCTTATTTACAAAAACCCCTCCAAACTCATTGAGAGGCATTAATATTCCAAAATGATGAAGAAATGAAGTTCTGCATGCCTGAAAAACCTGGAAGACACTTCACTTGTAAGTCTATTGGATGAAAGTAAAAATAACTTTCAAAATCTGTTTCTGTTCCACACGCTTTGTCCTATGAAGTAGCAAAATGGAAAAGGGAGTGTATTTCAATACGCAGATTTCCAAAGAAATCCAAGGTTTTCTGCACACTGTGCCTTCCTGATGCGCCCTCCCACTGAGATAGCATGCCAGGAATTTTGTTGCCATGCTGGGATATTGACTGGAAATTTATTTATACACAAAGTAGATCAACCTGACTTTCTGACAGAAATTACATCTAAACTGCATGCAAAATAGGTGAAAAGGGTACTGAATGCCAGGTGTGGTGGCCTTCATTGATGAGCTTGAAGGATAGAGCTTTCATTGCTTGATAGCATAAGAACTTTTTATTTGTTGTACTTTTTTTTTGTCACCAAAGGGCCAGTGTTTATAAAAGTTTGATTTCACACCATATTTACAGAAGCTGCATTATGGAGCTGAATTATTTCATTAGTGCATAGTTAGGCAAAATTATGTTTTCTCATTTTTTTGGTTGGGATAGAGTTAATTTTTTTCTTATCAGCCCATAAGTTGCTGTGTTTAGGATTTGTGACCAAAACAGTGTTGCTAACACAGGGATGTTTTAGCTATTGCTGAGTCAAGGCCTTCACTGTTTCTCAGATTGCTCCAAGAATGAGTCAGCTGAGGGTGCCCCAAGAATGAGTCAGCTGAGGGTGCACAAGAAGTTGGGAGGGGGCACTGCTAGGACAGCTGACCCCAACGGACTAAAGGGATATCCCACACCATGTGACGTCATGCTTAGCATATAAAGCTGGGGGAAGAAGGAGGAAGGGGGGACGCTCAGAGTGATGGTGTTTGCCTTCCCAAGTTGCCATTATGCGTGATGGAGCTCTGCTTTCCTGGGGATGGCTGAACACCTGCCTGCCCATGGGGAGCGGTGAATGAATTCCTTGTTTTGCTCTGCTTGTGTGCCCGGCTTTTGCTTTACCTATCGAACTGTCTATCTCAACCCAGGAGTTTTCTCACTTTTATCCTCCTGTCCCACTGCAGGGGGAGTGAGGGAGCAGCTGTGTGGTGCTTATCTGCCTACTGGGGTTTAACCATAACGCTATATGCTGTCTTATTACCAGCTTTACAGAGGCAGAATTTTTACATCCAAACACACTTTATGAAGTGCAATTTCTAGTGCGGATGTAGCGAAGCTTTTGATGGATAGATTATTGTAGTCACTTGTTCGCAGAACATTCAAACACAGGTTAACATAATTTTATATAATTATGTAATAATATCCATATCTGGGAGTATTATTATTGAATTGCACCACAAATGTTTGATAGGATCAGATCGTTATGGAATAATTTGACTCTTCACATTTAGAAAATAAAAAGGAAACATTAAGTAAATATAAAAAATTAAAATAATGATTTAAATTAAGAATAAAAGAGATATCATCTGCACATATGAATATATTGTATACATATGACTTGGGTTATGTGCTGG
The DNA here is from genome assembly GCF_034619465.1 of Leptosomus discolor. Lineage (NCBI taxonomy): Eukaryota > Metazoa > Chordata > Aves > Leptosomiformes > Leptosomidae > Leptosomus > Leptosomus discolor. The sequence continues at coordinate 91,163,290 of NC_141391.1, read as the reverse complement.
TTATAACATTACATGCTTTAGATAGAGCAGCACTATAATGCAAGCATAAAACAGAGAGGCAAGTTAATAACATTTGTGCAGTATATTCTTTTAGAAAAAACTATATGAGCTATTTCAAAAGCATGTTCGCAGTTTGCTTGTTACTGCTTCTGGAGATAGTCCCATAAAGTGAGTGCAAGCTGCTCTCTAAATTATAGTATAATTTTCTTACTTTAGCGGAAGGTAAGCATTTAGAATACCATCTTGTTTATTGCAAACAGGGAGCTCAACGGAAAATTTTAATCAGTTAAGTTAAGTTTGTGGATTCAATTTAACCTTTGTTAGGAGTCTGTTTTAAATATTATACTAGAGAATATGCTTCTGTTCAATTGATGAAAGTGACCCGTCTGTAGAATTATTGTTATTGCACATGTGAATATATGCCCTGCATGAGAACTTTTGTATGCTGTGGCATCAACCATGCCTACCCGACTTATTTCAATGAGTTACAAAGAGAACATTCCAGAGTATAACAAAATAGGTTCCCATAAAGGATAAATAGTATCCTCAGACCCAACACATAGTCTTATCTTTCATCTAGTTTCCCTTGTTTTTTCTGGGAGGGAGAAGCAGGGATCTGGCCATTTCTCCAGCTGCTGCACATTTGGGTATTTACTCGTCTACGATCTGTCCAAGATATGTTGGACATGCGGTACTTGTATGACACTGATTAATTATTATGTCTAATTGTTCATATGCGTTTAATCCAATGTATTAGCCCAGGCAAACTTAATGAGACTGCTAAGATCACTTTCTTTGTGCACAAGCAACAGTTACAATAGGCCCCAGATATGTCAGTCCTCTGCCCTATGGAGCTCTCTTTATTTTATGCATGTTTTGCACATAAGAACTTTTATGTCCCAGCATAACATGGTCTTTCTATTCATGTATATGTACTCAAGGCAGAAATATGGCAACCCTGTCTGGAGAAGGTGAATCATTACTCTGGGCAGTCATGTTTGGGTCCACTGAAAGCGGACCACAAACAGTGACGCTATCCAGCTGTTGTGGTACTAAAACCCAAAGTAAAGGGAAGGTTTCCCTGTAAAAGGGACGTTTCAGTGGCTTCATTGAGTGGTTCTCAGGATGATTCAGTGGCTACAGTAACCCTGGGTAATCAGGGTTAAAAAACCCCAAAGGGCTTTCTTCTCAGTGAGCAGTGGTCAAACATTACCCTGCACAAAGGCGTGCCAGAGTGTAATGTATAGGGAAAAATAATGAATTAAAGTTAAGGACAGTACATCAATTTCAGTCACAATTATAATACATGTGAGGACTATATGTCTTACAAATTTTAATGTTATTTTGCTTGCTAGAGCTAAAACAGAATGAGGTTGCAAAGCAGTATTCCTGAGAGCCAGAATCTGTAACGCGTATTGGACATGAGGTGTCAATGGCTTCAAAAGAGATTAATTACAAAGGAAGATAATGTTCAGTACGAGAAAAGACAACAGAACATAAATCTCAGGAGTTTCACAGATTTTTATCCAGAGGGAACCATTATGATCATCCAAATCTGATTTCCAGCAAACAGCCCCAAAAGCTTCAACCACAAATTCCTTCACGGAGCTCACAATTCTGGTGGAGTTTGAGCACATCTTTTAGGAAGATAGCTAATCTTAATTTAAACACTTTAAATGATGGGAAGTGCATCACAACCCTCAGCATATTGTTACACAGTTTAATTACAACTTACTGCTGAAGAAGTCTACCTCATTTTGACTCTGAATTTATTCGCTTGTAATTCCAGCCACTGGGTCTCATTCTCCCTTCATCTATAAGATTAAAGAGCCTTCTACTACCAGAAAACTTTCCTCATGTGGGCAGCTGGAGACTACAAATAATTCACCTCTTAACCTTCTTTTTGTTTAGTTAAATAGATTAACATTTTTTAGACTTTTAGAGTTGAGACAGGTTTTTTTAACCTTACATTATTCTTTGACTTCTTTTCTAAATCATTTCCAAACTGCTGACATCCCTTCTACACTCTAAAATTAAAAGAATTTCAATAAGTTCTCATTAATATTGTGGATAGCACTAACCACTTTACACCTACTTATTACTCTCACCTTTATAATAACAAAGTCTGTGTTTGGCTTCAAAGCCACAAAATCACTTTGTGACCTCAGGTTCAGATGTTTGTTCCCTGTGGCTTCCAACTAGTCTCCTGGAATGGGTAAAGGTCCTTTTGAAATTCTTTCATTTTAGATAGAGATCTTATTAAGCTCTACTTCTAATAACTTTCAGACAGAACCATATTAAGAAATGCTTATGTATATATAAAACTGTCACACGTGGAAAAAGCCATCTGCTCTCATGCTCATATTATTCCAGGAATTAAACCATTCATTATCTGAATGGGCAATAATATAGTGCTAGATATAATTAATATTTTTATTAATTATAAAAATTGGCTTAATTAATGAAAAATATCAAGTGGCTATAAATCTTTTCTTCCTAGAAACAGTTTCCACTTGGGTAATGTTAAAGCTAAAATCAGGGGGTTTAACTGAAGCTGTTATATATTCAATGCATAAAACAAACTATGCTTACTAATATAGACATTGAAGTATATCCTGAACAGTTCTGATGAAGAGACGTTTTAAACTACAAACTCCAGTCCAAGAAATCAGCTTATGATTTTAAATATCTTCTCTCTATCTAGAAACTTTCTACTTACTTTCAAACTGAAAGGAAAACATTACTCCTCCTGCAAGTAAGTAAGCCAAAAGGAACACGGATATTTTCATACTTTCTCTTATAACATTTTTATCACCCATACTTTGGTCCCCAAGCAGCAAAGAGATACTAGTTACAGTGGTTACTCATAGCAGGGTTGTTTAGAGCAGAGTTTGTCTTCACAAAATTTTGATGTTTTAGGCTACAAGACAACTGTTTAAATAGGAATTAAATTTTTAATCAGTGGCTGAATTGGTTTTGATCCAAACAATTTTGAATATGATTTTACAGTTCTTAGTTCTAGGGTGAAGAAACCTTGTTCTTGGCTTCTACTGCAATGATTGCTCATTTTCCTGAGAGCTAGACTGATCCTCTCCTCAGCATCATTTTTGGGCTTCCTTCTTCTGAATGAGAATCTAGGGAAAATTCCTCTGTATACTTCTCCCTAATTCCTTCTCACTGTGTCTTTGAGGAATGGACAAAGGGCAGTCGTTAGCTCCTGATTTGAAGCATACAGAATCTCCCTCTGTGGGACTTTAATTAAGTTTGTCAAGAACTTGGAAAGACAGTCATCTCCCTTCTCTTTCTTCAGATTCTTTATGGACACACACCCACACAAACTTCGATACAATGCCACCGGGAATGAACATTATTACTTTCCTATTCCTACTTCCCCACTTATTGTAGACATCCAGGGAGAACCTACAGGTTGGGAAAGCCTTGTGCTTGGCTTGTGCTGCTCCATCTTCCACATGTCCAGACTGGTCCTCAGAAAGCAATACTATGGTTGTTCAGCAGCTCATATTTCTTCAATATAATTGCTGACATTTAGACATTCTGAGATAACCTATTATTTCCACACAGGTGAGAGAAACTGCTGCACATCTAGGGACATTTGGTAGATGCGCTGTGGTTTCTAAAGAAATTACTAGTAATTGCTTCAATACCACAAAATCGGGGAATTTTCCTTTCCTTCCTCATGACTTTTGGCAAATATTTAGAAAAATTATTAGCTGCTTTCTCAACAGTTTGTACAGCTGTGTGAAACTGAATTCCTCACTTGCTGGAAGCAGTGTATTCAGGTTTAGTTTGATTTTTTCATTGGTGTTCTGCTTGCACATGTTGAGATCTCCTGTGAAAGGCAGATGATAACAGATCCTAAACCTCAAACAGGATTGACAAATTTCATTTGCTTTTGTATATAAAACTATGTAAAGCCCTGAACTCCTCACAGAATTCCAAACAGCATCTTACTACATGGCTCACAGGCTTTGCAGAGCAGAGCCAAATCTGGATGAATTCCCAGGATCTGCACAGCCCTGCAGCTCCCCTGTAACTTTGTGAAATTACACTTGTCAGCTTAAAGTTCTGCATGGTGCTAACAGGTAACCGTTTTCATAGACAAACATGAGATTTGCAAGCCTATAGAGTTTTAAGGTACTCTCTGTGGGGCCTATTTTCAAATATCAATTGCAGTCAATTAAATAAATTGTAATTATAAGCAATGCTGTAGTTAGAAAGATATCTCAAACTTGGGTCCTATTTTTAAGAGAAAACAAAGCATTTATCTTAGAAACATTCAAAACCACGCAATGAATTCCAAGTACAAATATTTGCTGCTATTTCTGAGGATTACTTATCAAAACATCACAGGATGCTCAACTCTTTTGTTGTCCCAGAGCAGTATCCTAGACTGAATGCAAGTTCTGCACTGCTCCACGCTGAGATACATATAACGCCTGTCAGGCTCAGAATCGAGTTTTGTTAGCCTTCTGAGCACCTGTATTACATAGTAGATTGACTTCACCCACTGTCCATCATTAAGGTCTCTGGAATAAATTCTAGAATGTTGCTAGACTTCATGTCTTTAACTGATAATGCATTATTTTGCTGGAAGTGTATTTGTTCACATTTTTTTTGAGTTGATATTTTTAGGCTAAATTTCTGATCTCCATATAAATGCTAAATCTCAATATAAATTTTATTACTTCTTTGTAGCAATGTTACCACTGATATTTATTCTCTCTCCTGTTTTATATGTGTTATCAGTAAAGACCATTCATGTGAGATTCAGTCCATCTTCCACAGCAAAAATTAAGATACTAATCAAGATGGATAATAAAATCTATTCCTGTGGAAAGCCACTAGACACTTCCAGTCAACAAAATACTATTTATCCTAATGATCAGCTTAGCTGTCTTCTGAACTACGTAAAGCAATTTGCTGACATTTCCTGCACAGAATCTTGCCCTCCATAAAATGACCAGAATCTGTTGTCAGGAAAGAAAAAGGAAAAAATATTTGTGAGAGTACCACAATTAGCTATATATCGTTACTATGGAAACAAAGCAGAATCAAATAAGCACCAGAGCTTGTGTGATTAGGCTTTTGTTCACTTGACAGTGTATTGAACCATAGGCCTGCTTTTCATAGCATTTTCTTTCAAATATTAATACAATTTTGTGCCATGGATTTCACATCCAGGAGTATCCTGTTTGATGATAATAAGTGGAGAGATAGGAAGGCTTAAATGCTGCTAACCTATAAACACAAACAATGTGCAATGTAGAAAGTTTTACATGTCTGAAAGATCAAATCCAAAAGTAGGTTACAGAACAGAAAATGTTGCTGCTCTTTGCCAGATGTTCTTTGCTATAAAAAAAAAAAATATTATTGCTTTTTCAATTCATGAAGATGATCTCACAATCATGAAAAAAAAAGTATTTCTGTAGACCTTCTTGGGCTCTATGGAGTAGCTATGTCACAGATAAGAAGTTGGAAGCTTTTCAAGCTATGCTCAACCTCATGGATATTTTTATGAATGGAAGAACTTAATCAAAATGCTTTACCAGTTTTAACTTATTTTTGCTAATAATACAAACATCATAAAGACAATGATACATGGGGGAAAGATTCCAGACAACACTTTTGTTCCAGAATACATTTTTGCTTGATAATGAATACTAATCTGATCATTGCCAAGTCTTACTGCAGATGCTCATGAAATTAACTCTTCAGCTGTGTAACAAATCAACTGAGAAAATTAACTCCTTAAGACTGTAAGAAATTTATAACAACACCAACATAAAAAATTGCTTTCTTCTTTGTACCTACCTATCCACCGACTTTTAAGCTAAAGAAAATTTGGTTTTAGCTTTTTACATGGTTTTCAGACAAAAGACAACATACAATATATATGTGTACATACAAATAAAAATTGCATATATACTATAAAATTTGCTTTGTAGTTCAGTTTTCAAATAATTTCTGCTTCCTCAGTTTATACTTCACTTGTACTGTATTTTTATATTATATTAATATATTATATTTTGCACACATATAACTTGTGTATAGTAATAATTTGCGTGGAGGTAACTGACGAAAAGCTTATCCAGCAGCTCTATCATTCTCACTAACACCACTATTTATCTCTGCTCCCTGAGGCCTATGTTGATTATTGGACAGGAAGAGTTATCTAATGATAATAATCACTCCTAAAACTGTGAAGGATACTAGTGAGATTTATACACAAGAGTCTTCCCTGCAAACTGCAGAAAAAGTTACCTAGCGATGAAATTAAGGTTTATTGGTTTTGATTTTTTGCATGCAGTAAGTTCACTGTCAGAATTTTAGGACTATCATTGCACATCATTCAGAATCTTTATTCATGAAGAAGTTAGATGGCATCATTTCTGGTTTGATTCTTGAAAGATTTCAAACACTACTGCAATAAACCCATAAACAATACCTGAATTTTTATGTTGAATGGAAATATTTTGTGATATAAAGTTTTCACCAATTCTTTAAGAAGGAATTTTGCCATCTAATAACTTCACAAACATTTTTTTAATATTCTGATAACAACTATGATCTTAATTTCATCCAACTATGTAACATGTAGTCATGAATACGATAATAGCTTCATTTTTGGTTTAACTTTTTGCCCAACTGAACATTGTCTGAACAATGCACGGATATTTTATTTAAATATAGCAAAAGATTGCGGATTCATTTCCACCATAATCAAACTCCTCATATAGCTCTTGGAAAAGGTAACCCCACAAATAACCAGGAAGACTGGAACTACTCCAAAAAAGTAATATCAATCATAAGCAGCTGCTACCTATTTTAAATGTTAGCTCAAGCCCTGGAATATGGCATTAACTTGAAAGGGAACTTAAAGTTATGTATAAAAAGAACTCTTAATATCAGTGTATAAAAGGTTTTCTTAGATGTGGGAGGAGGGCTCAAAATATACTTTCTGACACCTCAGATACACATGGTTTTTTGCACTCAACAATTTAAGTAAAAAAAAAATAATTTATAGTTTAGATTATGCACCTAAAAAATTTCTAAAATTTTACATTGTGCCTTTGTTCATATTTTTCTGAGCTCAAGATAGCTAAAGGATGTAGCTTGGATTTTTATTTGGGAGGGGAGCAGGTGTGTCCAAATATGAAACTTGGAGAGATACTGATGTGTAAGGTAACCTAGAACATGTAGTGCTCATGTTATACAAATGAGTCACCAATTGTTGAGGAATCCAGTGTTTCTCACACAGTTATTCCCTGTCACCGATATGGTCCACGCAATTAGTGTCTCTCCTCCTTAAGCCTGAACAAGAGTATCCAGTTCATGGAAATAGAGGAGAATGCCATTCTGTTTCTTTGTGTTTCAGGATATTTACATTCTGTCCACTGTGTACTACCCTTTTGCAAAACACAAACCCCAGGATTAATGCTTAGGGAAAAAGAAAGGACATGCTTTAACTTTTGACTTTAACTACATGCTTTTAATTTAATTTTTTGTGTTATCTTAGAGGTGAAAATATGGGTTTACTTATAGGACTGATGCACCCAGTCATATGAAATCACTAAAGATGAACCAGGAGGTAGATTAAAAGGAAGAGGTACTTAGTGATGTCTATGAAATATTAAAAAAATGTGGAGAGCACAATTTAAATGTATGAAAACAATTGCGGTATTTTACAGATGCAACTCATTTTAAATATATTAATTATTTTTGAAATTATCTAAATTTAAGGGTATTCAACTATTAAAAACATTACTATCAACTTACTGTAATTCACGTGTTCAGGCAGGTAGAGGAATGTCCCTGACATTCAGCAGAGATTCAGATGTAGTACATGTATTTACCACTCATGGGCATTACCATGGCAGTAACCCCTCAGGATCTGTATCATGAAGGACAGTCAGCAACAGTTTGCTGTCTCACACATACGCTCTCCATCAGTCTGCTTTCCTGGGACTCATTCTAGCATCTTAAGTAGCTTCTGATTTTTCTCAGTTTTGTCTTTACTCCCTTTCTTGGAGGAGGAGGGAGTTTGTCTCCCCACCACAGACAGAGAAGCACCAGGCTGCTGCTGCCGCGCTGCTTCGTTCCTCCTTCCACAAAAGATCACAGTAATAAAATACGTTAAAGGAAAGACCAAGCTATGGATGAAACCTGGTGCGCACACACACAGAGGCCATAAGTTGTAATTGTAACTGTAGCTTTATGGCAAGAAGAAACAGAAGCTCTTGGTTACTACACTTCAAATTGCTCTCTCACCCAGAAAGATTCTGACTACACCCTATTCTGTATTTCAACTAATCGCCAGTTCAAAGATCCATCTCAGTCATGTAGAGAGAATTATAGTGATGGCAGTATCTAACTTTTTTAATCACAAAGGACTTGTAGGTTCTAAGACTGTAATCAAAGTTTGTAAAAATATTTTGACAGCATATGCAGTGCACATTAGTGTGGTGCGATATAATGCTTTTATTGTTACAAGTTTGGAAAGTGTTCTATCTCCCTTCCCTTCCTTCATGGTGATAAAAACATCATAACTTAGATTTTTTTTTCTTTACCATGGTTCTTGATTCTAGTTCCTCAGCTGGGCTTGTGATAAGTTCTGTATTTAAATCAGCTTTTCACTTAAGAAGGAAATTACTTTATGGATGACATCCTGGTTCAATTTATGTCAATAGCAATATTCCTCTCCCTTCATTGGAGCCAGAATTTCGTAATACAAGCTCAAATTAATTTAAAAATTATTACTGTAAGAAAGGCAGCTTCCAGAGGCAGAATTTGTCTTGTTTCCAAATGCTTTTAATAACATAATAATGCACAGTATTTCACACTTTCCTATAAGTAAAGTGTATCCTTATCCAGAAAAAAAATATTTCTTATGGTGATACAAAAGAAAGGTGAAACCAAATAATTTAAAGAATAAATTTAGTATAATTTTGTACCACAAATGCTAAAACATACTAATCAATCTGGTGGTTTTTTATAATGCTCTTTCAGAAGAATGCTATGTTTTTATCTATGACATACTTCTATATGTCCTGCTTTTCCATAGTTTAATACATGGGCTTCATTTTCAGTATGATTAGAACTCCTGAATTTTCTCACTTTAGAAGTATCATAAAATCCTTGTAGTGTACTTAGAAAAGTTTCCAAAGAACAACAGTGACTTGAATCTCTACTTAAATTCTTTTTTGGACTGAAAACATACTTATATGTGTTACTATGCTACTAATCGTTAACATCACTCAAATCCATGCTTGAAAAATAATTCCAACATTTTGGTGATGAACCTGCTTCAGAAGTCTTGCTAATACCTTAATAAATAAATCTCTTACTATCAGATTCAATTTTTTTTTTTTTTTTTTTTTTTTTCAAACTGGAACCGACATACACACAAAGGTCTTTGAAGGGCTGAAATTTAGTAAAAATAACTGCATTTCTTAGCCTCTCTTTCAGGTCTTTTTCACATTTGCTTCTCATTTTTCTGCCAGCTTTCTCCTCTAATTTCTGACAACATCATGTTTGATGAAATTGAGTGAGTCAGTAAGAAAGAATGTGTTGCAGACTTCTGTTTATAACCCAACATCTGACGATTTACAATATTAGAACATCTTGTCAGCTATGCAAGGAAGTAAAATGTGTTTGTAAGCTGGATTCTTCATTTAGAATGTTTCTGGTTTTGTTGATAAAAAATATTATTTTTCCAAATCCTGTATCATCAGGGAAAGGAAAAAGAAATGTTTCCTCATCCTATAACAATTAAAGAAGGCCTTCTGCTACCAACAAATGTACATGTGTTTGCTTCTAAAGACATAGTCCTTAAGAAAGAATTACAATAAATACATTTTGGTTGGTTTAAACAACAGATGGCTGACATCTTTTACACTTTCATTTTTCCAGTGGTATTTTACCACCATCTGAAAAGCTTGAATTGTAACACTATTTGTGTTTTTGTTGATTTTGTGATAGAAACCAATCTGGGAAGGAGTAATGACATCTCAGTGAAGGGTAAACGTTTTGCTGCAGTAAAGTCTGAGACAGTGAAAAAGAATAGGTAATCTGAAGGGTTTAACTTTAGTTATGAAGCTCAGCTGGAGAGAAATTGGAGCAAAGAAAAACTATGCTGGCACGAAATTTCTAGAAATGGCAGTGTGCCTCCTTTCTACTTATTGAAAAATGTAAGAAATTGTTGTAAACGTCCAGTTCTTACTGCTACAGCAAGACCTTTGACTTTGGAAATAATTGACATTTTAAAAGCTCATTTTTTTCTCTCTAAGCAATTTAGAAAATGGAAGACAGAGTGGAAAGTGCAACAGGGATGGAAAAACTGAAAGTTTTCTAGATGAAACAGAAACGTTCAGTCTGAACTCAGAAACTCCTTAGGCATGGATTCCCCAGTGAAAGCATTCAGATCAATTAGTAGAAGTAAAAATCTAAAACTTTTTCTTTGTAAACAAATGTTAGTATGACCGACCTTCCTGTGAAAGGAAGAAAGTCATGCTACACAGCTTTCATCTCATGTTTCAAGTCAGGCAATGGTGTTCTCAGCTGTAGCTCCTCAGTAAGCAGAGCTCACTTGTCACTGCAAAACACGGGTAGCAGAGATGCACTGGGCCATGCTGCCAGTGCAGGCAGGAGCAGGGACCCCACTGTCTCTGCGCCCTTGCACCACTTACCTTCTCCTTCCTTTCCACCACCCTCAAAACACCTTTCACACTTCCATAGGCTTTAATCTGTCACAGATGATTCAAATGGATCCTGGGGAAGCTTACACAGAGCAGATTATTGGCAAAAGGAGAATAAGTTGCTTTAAAGCAGAGTTAGTCAAATATTTTTGACAAGTGAAAATTCATCAAAAAGTTGTTTTTTACAAAACTGAAAAGCTGCCCAGATATGTGTCAGTTTAGACAAACATGAACTTTTTTAATAAGAAGTGTGTGAAGAGAGAGAGAGAATTCAAGGTACAGGAATAAATATACCCACATTCTTACCCAAAATGCTCAGCCAGCATAATTCTGTTATTTTAAAATGTTCAGGGGCTTTGTTTACCTTCCAACAAGCAATTTCAAAAGAAAGAAAAAACTAAAACCAAAAAAACCCCAGCACCTTAGAATCTGACACAACTCTAGCTTAAGGTGAGACAATTCAAAAGAAAAAAAGATTTTTGGGGGCAGCTTTCAAAAAAACCCTGTAGTAGTTTACCTGTAGCAGTACTAAAATAGAACTTTTTAAGCTCAATTATTGCAGCCTTTAAAACTGCAGGAATCTTACAATAAGAAACGCAGGGAAACACATGCAAGTATTACCTCCTTGTAAGTGAAAATTAATTGAAGATCGTGCTAATTTGAAAAATCATGTAAAGGGGCAGGATGAAATATTATTACATTTGAACACAGTGACATGTAGCTGCTTTCTTGCTTTCTTCCCCCCCCCCCCCCCCCCCCATTTCTTGAACAGTGTTCCTTATCAAAAGTATATCATGTTATCATCTGATCTAAAGAACAAGCTGGAAAAGAGCTACATATAGATCATACTCTGTATAAGCTGTCATCTTTGGGGGGAGGAAAACAAGATTGAAGCATTCCAAAGTGCTTCAATATCCAAAAATCCATATTGATTCAATGTAAAGATGCACTAGGAACTATGGTAAGTGATACGAATTTACAACTCAGTCAGCAAAGGAAGAAATATCTTGGAGATGAACATTTCCACTGCTCATTTTTCCACTGCTCTGCTTGTTTAGAGACATTTTTAATGAAAACCAATTGGCTTTAAGGACATTGGATAAAGTAGAGTAATATAGTGCACTCATCTCTGAGATCTACAAAATTATGCAGATGCTTTTGGGAAAAGCAGTCAGCCATATTGACCTGGAAGGAAAGGAAGGAACTTCCCAATAGAAGAAAAGGATATAGAACTTGTACATGGCTCTTAGAGATGAGGGTAGAATTTGGGCTGCCCTACACATAAGCATGGTCATGCATATATACTGTTTTTCCAGTGAGAATTCAAGGTAGCTCCTAATGTTTAGTTAAAGTAGAGATAAATACTCTTTCAGCATTCGGTTTGGATTTGTGTTATTTTGTGTAAAGCTGGCTTGCCTTCCTTCTTGACAGAAATTAAGAGAATGAAATAGCAATGTTTGTAGAAGCCTTCTAGAGGTACATCCTGAGTGAGACTTGGCGGAGTGGGAAGGTGGAGTGAGAACTGACAGCTACAAGGAGATCACAAGAAAAGTCTGTCTTGCTACCAGAAGAATTGTACCAATTCAAATTGGTCATCACAGCGATGGAGAGATGAAATAGAGTGGGACACAGCCTTTCTCTTTCCATGGTATACAAAACATCCGCCACTTTGGGAGGTCCTACCTGGAACCTCAGAGCACTCCCCTTCTCTCTTTTTTCTTTAGCAGATGGATACTACTCCAGATGCAGACTCACAGATGCCCAATGGAGAGGAAGGCTCACTTCCACGGACATGCTGGCTCCACCACTGCCAATATAGCCTGGAGTGCTGAGGCTGCGTTTGCCACAGGGCTCACTGCTGGCTCCCCGGACGTTTCCTGCAGAGTGGTTTCTGAGCAGTCAGCCCCTCCCTTGCGCTGCTCCATGCCATTATTCCATTCCGGATGCAAGGTTTTGGATTTTGTTTTGTTGAACTTCCTAATGTTTTCTCCCACTCATTTCCCCAGCCTGTCAAGTGCCACCTCCCAGCCCTACATTCCAGTAAATCAACTGCTCCCCAAAAGAGAGATGGAGATAACAAGTCTTCAAGCCCGATAGGGATTTGTTTTCCAGACGAGGGCCTGAGTTTGACGGCTATGCGCTTGTGCTATGGCAACAACTGCAGATAAAAGTTGTCTCATTATTAGCTGTTAAACTTAAAACTAATTCTGCTTTTCCAAAGCAGGCCATAAAAGGATTCTCCCTTTGGCAACACAGAACATCTTTCAGTGCAATACCTTCAGCTTTTCCTTCTCACCTTGAGAAGGGTCTATAGGTCACGTGAAAGGAGGATATGAAAAAAAAAGCAGGAGGCAACATTATGCCAGCCCCATTTTGAAGATAGCATTAACTTTACATTTTACAAACTGCTAAAATAAAGGTATCCGTATGTTACATGAACAGTCTCATTAATACACAGAGCACAGAGTGGATTCTGCAAACAGTTAGATTAAAGGCCAGCTGCTGGTACCTCTCACCTGATATCTTTCTACACGACTCCATGAAAATGCATTTTGTCCTGCAAAATGTAGCCTTACAGGTACAACACTGGGGTGTACTTGCCTCCATAGCCACAGACCCAAACTTTTATCACTGGGCTCAGTGAGCAGTGAACAATGGTTCGAATTCATTGCACTGCTACCTATGCATGAAACTGTGAGTATGTGATAGAGCATTTTCATTTCTTCTTCTTTAAGCTCAGAACTGTCTCTGTTTCTGTCTCTCATAAACAGACACTGGATAGAAATTCATAATGCAAATAATCTCCACAGCCAGAATAAATTAATCATCAAGATATACCTGTTCTTTAGCCACTTCATCATACTAAGGTAGTATTCATACAAAAGTTTATTTTAAAGTGTGGGGAATATTGGAGAACTTTTTAATTGAGTGGGTGGAGTTATTCAACAAAAATATACAAATCTAAAAGAAAAAACAAGAAACAATGCAAAGTCTTGATGAATATAATGCAAAGGAATATTTTGATTTAGGACTTTAAATATGAACTACATTTAGTACACAGAACTTGTTAAAAATTATAATAATGACATGCAAGTACTATTGTAATTGCTTTACTAATCATAAGGGCATTATGCAAAGTTCTTTAACACGAACAACATCATTTGCATGCATGCTATTGCTAATTAGTTTGATGCTTTGTGTTAGCAGAATGATCACACACTAGGAGCATACATTTAGAGTATTTGTAACAAGGAATTTGTTAAAGTATAGTCTTCTATGTTTGGTTATGATGTAAGACTTCGTAACTTTGTTGAACACCGAAGGCTGTCATTGCCCTTTCCTGACTACAATAAAGGAGGGCAATGCATACTCCACAGAGAATAATGCAAAGTGGTGACAAGAGCCATTTATGTAGTTAGGAGAAAATAACCCATAGCACTTTGTGAAAATGACATTAAGCAAACAAATATTAAAAACGACAGCTACAGGCTATTGAAATTCATATCAATAATATTCTTGTTTTCCCCTAGCAACTAAGAAGAAAAAGAAACACAGTAAGTTGGATTACACAAAAGATCCTTTCAGAAGTTTGATTCTAGGGAAGGACACCATCACCAGGAGGGTGAAGTTGGGTTGGTATATTCAAGACACTCCTCCAGATGTAGGCTATATCCAGAGAACTATTTGAAAATGTTAAGAAGATATACAAAAACATCATGCTGCCACTAAAGAATTTTCATCTACTTTCAGTTTGACAGAAACCAGGTTAAAAATAAATATACATGCTTACTATTACTTTGAATCAGGAATTTACTGTTGTTGCATTGAATATTTTAATAACTTTCATGCAGTAAACGCTGCAAGAACATTACAGCATACTCATTCATTTTAATTAGTCATGTTATAAATTATGTGACTGACACTGCTTAGCTGCCTAGCAGTAAGTAAAATGCTGTTTCTGTATTCACATGTAAATAACTGCGGGTGGCGATTAAGAAAATCTTGATAAAGGAGTATATAATTACTGCTATTAATATTACACCTTAAAAACAATTAAGGACTGAGTTATAGCTGTTAAATTATAAGTTCCTTTGAAAACAAAACCCAAAAGATTATTTTCATATGCTTGTTTAAATCTAGTTGATTATTATATGTTTAATGAAGTCACAATACAAACTAGTATGGAATACAAAACAATAAGGAACAATGAAAAATATTTTCATTTTTCTGATGATTGCATGGAGTGAAGTCTAACTTACTGTAATACAGATTTAATTAGTCTGTGTTTGATACAAAATAAGGATGAGAGGCAACTGCCTTTTATTTAAATTTTGCTTTTCTGTTGACATATTTGATTCAATAATCACACAAGCCTGTGAACAGATATGGACAAAACTCCTGTAACTATGAAATATTTTGTTACTTCATTTTGCAGTGAAAGACTGCTTAGATTAAAAAACGTATTTATTAATCAGGTCAAGATATTGCAACTTACTTTAAGAGATAGTTTAATTTTTGGTTTTTTGCAGTTTCTTCAGATCTTAAGAAATGTAAACAGGATTTAATAAAGTAGACTAATTTTCATGCAATTATCTTGTTTTATGCTTCAGTTCATCCAAAAATAGTAGGTTTTAATCGTCAGCAAATTGAAGCATTTTATTCATCCCTATTTATATAATAACAACCCCAAGCTTTTGCTGATGCTTTGGCAAAGACATGAGATTACCTGCATCAGTGTCACATCAGTGAGATTTATTAAAAAGAGTCATTGTATGGGATGGCAATATATTGACAAATGTTATGAAATGTTAAATAATGATTTTCCTTGTGTATTGGCTGGGAAAAAAAACCCATTGATAAAGTCAACCAGTTTTGGGGTTTTTTGAGTTGTTATGTAAGTTGTTTAATTTCTATTGACCACATAATTCACATGGTAATTAATTCCACATCATGGAACGAATTAACCCTATGTGCTCAGAAGAGTAAAAACAAATATACATGGTATCAACTCCTATCTACAGTGACCTTTTGTGATTCTTTCTGTAGTGTGTCCATACGAGGGACAAATATTATCTACTAATTTTCCCCTCCCTCCCTCAAAAAATCAAAATAGGATGAAGTCACAGTTCTTTCCAAAGCACATTAAGCCCATCTGCATTTGGGAGGTCCTAATTGCTTTTCACCATACCAACAAGGCCATCCTGACTCACATGTTATTTATAGACCAACAATTCTGCCCCTAACTTCTGCTAAATTTTTCTCTATCAGTCACATCAAGTCACAAAAATACACTGAGATATTTCTCTTGATGTGTAGCAAGGACAGAATCAGCTGTGTTGTACATGGAGCACTGTGTACCACTAATGCATTTTACTCATCTCTTAGCATATAGAATGCTGAACTAGTCTTGTATGGGTCTCCTCTCAGTTACGGGTCATAAAGCTATGCCCAGTCATATTAAACCTGACCTGTAAGTATTCCTGAATATTTAAGGTGTTCTGTCTGAAATATTTTTAGAAATATGGTATTTCAGTCATTTTCGAATTGCCCTATGTTTATTCAGTTGTCCTTAAAATCTGACATCAAATTGCCATTATCAATAGACGTGTAGAGAAAGAAAATCTGTGCATAGCAGTTCCAAATGGAAACACTTCAACCATAAAGATATGAGAGCTGCTGGGAGTACTTGCAGCAGTTACTGATTTGGTTATAGATTGATCTCCTTTGTGCAAGCCAAGCCTACTGTCAACAATAACTTGTCTCTTTTTTGGCTGCTTTCAAAAGCATCACGCACATCTAAATCCCACGCTACACCACCTATGATACAGTACTTTGCACCGTCTGGCAAATGAATGCCAAGCAATGAACTTGCAGGTGAAATTCAAGAGTGCACAATGACTTCTAGCTGGGGAGAGATGTTAGAATTTACGACAGAGACAAACCATGGTTGCCTATGGCCCCTGGAAGTTGGGGAGGAAGTAGTTCAGGTAGGGCTACAGTAGTCCCTGGAGAAGTGAATGATGACCAAGTAAAAAAGAAATGCAGGAAAAATGGTCTAATATTTGCTTTTGAGGACAGAGTGGCAATGACAATGTCCTGGTGGATCATTAAGCTCCCAATCCAAATATCAATGGCAGTGGCAGAAGACTCTTATTAACCTCATATTAGCCTTATCTTATGTTTTGACATATAAAACCCAAGTTTGTTGGAAGACTTTGTCCGAAAATAATTTATTTTAGACATTCCTTCAGATTCCTTTCGGTAGAATTCAAAAGCTTTGAGAGTGGGCATGAATTACAAAGTATATAAGTAATTTAGTGTGTAATGCTTATTTGCAGTCTTCTCTTTTTGCTAACAAATGGCACAAACAGTAACACCAAGACATGTATTGCAGCAGTATACTATCAAACTTCATTGTGGATTCAAATGAAATGGAAAAGAAAATCAGAATAAATTCTACTTGTAAATTTTCTGTAAAAAACAGATGAGACGTCATCCTGAAAAGTATTATTTCTGTGTTCTTTCTTTTCTACAGAGATGGAAAGGGATCATTAGGAATATATATAACCCAGCAAGCAAGGGACTGTTAGACACCTCTGCAAATAGCGCATAATAAATCAGAGAACAAAATCCATGAAGACTGTTCAAAATATTTTTTTTTAAATCCCTGTTCCTGCTATGACAGATGTAACTGGGTGGTCTAGCTTAAAAAAATATCCTAAACAAATGAAAAAGGTTCTTCCCAGCAGCAGAGTCCTCTCATTATTTCAGAATTCAGGTTTGAGGCTTGAAGGAGAAGCAGTAGGGTTATTATCCTCTGTAAGATTCAGTCTCCTGTGACAATTTTTTGACAAACTCTAACAGGATAACAAGGTATGCAGGGCTGACACAGGAGGATGATAATGCACTTGAGATTGCCTTTTGAGTAATTATGTGATCCCAATTAAATTATTCCAGTATAGAATGTCTTAAAAGGCAGGTCAAAATTTGGTATTCATTGTCCATCTTACTCTAGAAGTTGAAGTCCTGCTTAATACAGTGCATAATTGCCATGAAAGTAATGATTAGAGCCTCATTGTCAGGCTTCATTACTGAGCTTCCTTTGCAGCACTCACAGCTTAGGTTGCTCCCCAGTTTTTCTTGCATTAGAATGCATGAGGTTCTGGTAATAAATGTCATTTAGGATATATATAAGGTTACTGTCACCCCAGAGGTAACTTCAATCCTAATTAAGCATTTGCAGCATTTATAGAAAAAAAAAGGTTACTATTTATGCTTGTTCTTTTAAAAACTTACGAGCCTGGTCTCTATATAGTCAAATACATCTTCTGATCATAACCAGAATGTGGATGCACTTTGGGAAAAGATATCCTTTGGTTAAAAATGAATTGCTTTGCCAATTTTGTCTCAGAGTTTTTGCACTAGTATTCCAGAAGTAATCTTTCAAAGAAGCACATTTCATCACGCAGGCATTTTTGATTACTTTTCTGCACAAAGTACATAGATTATTTGTCCTAAAGGACTGCAACTGACAGTAAAGAGACTGTTTCATTTACTTTAAAGAAAAGGATTAGCATTCAAAGTATCATGGGATATTGGATGCTCTCTCTTTTTAGTGAGACACCAAATGACTTGCATTTGAATATAGGCATAACTGCTATGTAATTATTTTGATCAGTGAAAAATAACTAATTCAGGTCTACAAGAAATGTGGGCCAGAAGTGGTCAGTTAATTTGTTTTTGTAATTAACTGTACCCTCCTATGGTTCTCTCTTCTTGCTTCTACAGCTCAAAAATATCCTTGTATTTAGCATCAGTTATATAGTTCATCATTCACGTGGAAGAAATTGGTCTGTCTAACAGCAGCGCATTTTCAGCTCAAATGTCAGAGAATGAGATGGCACCCAGCTATTCAATAGCAGATTGGATGCAAATCCCACTAGGCCTGCAGTGTCAAATTGGTCAAGGCCTACAATTACTACTTCACTTAAATGATGTCTTTCTATAATTTGAATCCAAAATATCAAAAGCTCCATCAGCCTGCCTGCATGATGGTGAACAATGTTTACATCTTAGAAAACCCTCAAACCATAACCAAGCAAAAAGGCCACTGTCAAAAAAATTAAGAGGGGCAACCAAAAAGCATTTATTAATATTTGCATTAAGTAACAACCTCATGAGCTTTGATATTGATTCTTTCTCAAACACAAATTGTTGCAAAATTATTTGTTCACTGTAGTGAATAATACTGGGAAACAATACCTGACTTGTTGGCTTGGAAGGCTAATGCCTTCTTCTGGAAGGAAGGGGTGCTGATCAATTTTGTGAATAACATAGTAAAATTGACTAAAAATATTAGTTTCTCATAATACAGATTTCAGCAATTTCTTTTGTGTATATAATCTTACATTACAAACAAGATTTGGCGATTTGCTATACAGTTTAAGCAATAATCATCTACAACAGTTCAAACTTCGTAAAAAGCTTTCATAATCCCAAGTATCCCGTTAGATCAAAACCATAATCACAACAGTGTTTAACCAAAAGCTTTTCTGAGTATACATATTTGGATTGCACAACTGGAAGCTTTAGTCAACCACAGTGACAGCAAGGGGAAAGGCTCCAGGGGCTTGACATATGGCTTGCTACAACCCTTGATAATGAATTGCTACCATTAATTTTATAACTCACTTGTGAGTTGAAATCCAGAGGTGAAGCCAAGGGCATCTTCTAACTTCAAAGATGTTGACAGTTGGAAAGCCAAGTTTGGTAAGCTATTGTTGTTTCCTTAAGTAAATTTTCAATTCTATTAAAAATAAATAAAAGCCATCTTTTTAGGACCACGTCTAGTGTGTGCAGCTGGAATTTTGTGATGGAAAGAGTATGGTGTAACATTTGAGTGGATACGAGACTGGCCTTTCCCCAAGAGAAAATTATAGATTTTTCTACCAATCACAATGTAACACACAGTTTGCCAGGCTTTAAGTGCTTAGCAATATTCTTGGCAAAGGCAGATATGTAATCATCTGTCAGTTACACTACTGCTGTGTGCAGGAAAAAGAATTCATTTTGATACATTAAAATCAGAGCTCCTTAATCCAGGCCTTCATATCTTTGTTCTAGAGGAATACGTTTTTCTAAGCAACATAAGATAGAGATTTCAAGCTTTTCAGATTATTCCCACCGTGCATTACCTGGAGTAAAAATGAAAAGGGAGGGAACCACTTTGCCATTCAAGTTACAATAAAGCAAACTACTAGAAGCATAATTTGAATTTTCTTTCAACAGAAAAATGCATCAGTTTTAGTCCTAGCCTGGCTCAAAGAAGGAAATCCAAGATTATCCAAAGCTTTAGGGAAAAAAAGCTGTTGTTCACCGTATCACTTCACAGGCAACAGAAAGTTCTCTATTGCAACAAGAAAGCACGTTTGTGCCAGAAACAGAGCTTTGGTCCTCTTAGATTTAAATAATGTTTCCTTAACATAATTTATGTCCCTTGGTAGCTATGGAAAGCTTTGTGTTTTTCTGATTTTGTGCCTACATATGTGAGCATCCCTCTGTACTCAACTATAATAAACTAAAGTTGTTTCTACTTTATGCTTGAGCTTCATGCAGTTGAAGAGTTTGTGATTCAGCCATGGTGGCTGCTTATTAAATTTCTGATCCAACTTTCTGCATTGAAATATATCAATGTGTGCTCAATATAATGTCATTAAGGAATTCTGAACATTCCCAAGTCTCCCTTTTTTCAAGAATTAGATTTGCCTCTTATAATCTAACACGCCAATCCCTGGATTTTCAAAATTGCTTTCTTTAAGCTTGTTTCTTCTGTTGTGATGTCCTTTCTTCTTTTTTCCTCAAGAACCATGAGGCCTCACGAGTCCATGGTCAGAGTCAATTCATTTCAGTGATCAAAGTCAAACTGGAAAGGTCTTCCTGTCTCTCCCTTCTGCAATAAAAAGCCAACAACTTCAAGCATTCTCAGGCACTTTGTGCTTTGCTGCACTCTTCATCTGGTAACTGCCTGAATATGGCAAGTCCTCTCTTACTAACAGATCGTATATCTCTTTAATTGCTGGGTAATATCATCATCTGTAACATTCCTCCTTCCACATGATTCTCCATTTTAGCATAAACAGACATTTTTCTTCTGTTGAACTAATAAAATGAGAATTCAGTGTTACTTCTGGGGGTTTTTTTTGCATACACAAAAAAATAAATCGATAGGTAATTAGGATATCAAAAGATTTTAAGTAAACTTTAAATGGAACCTCAAATCTTTGTCTTAGAGCTGGAAAGAAAAAAGCATAAGTTGAGCAGAAAATTTCTTGCTCACTCAGCACACAGAAATAGTATGTTTAATAGACTATTTGATTTTAATCTTGAAGCATATTAACAGTCTTTGCATAAATACTACTCTAAATCCTAGAATTTTATTTGCTTGAACACTATTCCATACAGTGATGAGTTCCACAGACTATTTACATGTCGTATAAAGTAGAACCTCTCATTTTAAACATGTTGAGTTTTAATTTTGAATGGCCTCTTCTCCTTCTGGTACTGAAAACGGTTAATAGAATTTAGTCTATATCATTCGTGACAGGTAATAGGTCGAGGGAGGGGATTCTCCCCCTCTACTCTGCTCTCACCCCACCTGGAGTGCTGTGTTCAGCTCTGGGGCCCGCAGCATAAGAAAGACATGGACCTGCTCATTAGTGTTCAAGAGGAGGGCCACAGAGATGATCAGGGGCCTGGAGCACCTCCCCTATGAAGACAGGCTGAGAGAGTTGGGGTTGTTCAGCCTGGAGAAGAGAAGGCTCCGGGGAGACCTTACAGTGGCCTTCCAGTGCTTAAAGGGGGCCTGCAGGGAAGGTGGGGAGGGACTCTTGATCAGGGAGTGTGGTGATAGGGGGAGGGGTAGCAATTACAAACAGAAAGAAGGGAGATTTAGATTAGATATTATTAGGAAGAAATTCTTTACTGTGACAGTGGTGAGACACCGGAAGAGGTTGCCCAGAGAAGCTGTGGCTGCCCCCTCCCTGGCAGTGTTCAAGGCCAGGCTGGATGGGGCTTTGAGCAATCTAGTCTAGCGGAAGATGTCCCTGCCCTTGGCAGGGGTCTCTTCCAACCCAAACCATTCCACGATTCTATTATTTTATATATTACATCATGTAAAGTGTTGCTTTTCTTCCCGCAATAAATAGGATCAGTCTATATACTCATAAAATAAAAGCTTCTGATGCTCCTGTCTCCAGATATATTTTTGCAGTACTTCCCCGAACTTTTTAATTCTATATATTTGTGAGATTAATTAAAACCAAACATGTTCTGTAATCAAGACGTTGTATTTTAGAAGAGGCCACCCTACTAGTTGCTGACTAGTAAGTTAACTTTTGTAATCAACTAGTAAGTTTAACTTTGCTAACTGAGTGTTGTTAGTTCAAGGTGGATTATTTTGGAAAATTGTGCTAGTAATTTTAAACTACAACTTCATAACAAAAAGTCTTTTTTGTGATGGTTATTTAACAGACTGACTTGTAAGTCTGAATCCCATTGCAAATCACTGACACTAGGCATTATTGAAACTGCTGCCTTAAATATTCCTCTCCTTACAAGGTGAACAAAATCTAGCATATTTTGTCATGGGCTAATGAATTTAATTTCACAACTAGCCTGTTAATTTCAACAGCCTTCTTATTATTAGCCCATCTCTTTTGACAGGAAAGAAAACTTAGTATTTTTAGAAAAACAAGAGAGGTTACTGGACTTCAGATCAGAAGACTGAGTTCCAATGTGAATTGAAGAAGGAAAAGATGTTTAAAACTCCATTTCTTTTATTTGCCTCTTTCTCTAAACAGCTTAAAAGGTCCCTGCTTGCCCTTTGGATCTCTTCTTTCCAATATGGCGCATGGTTGGTCCCTTCACCTGAATCTTTCTCCCTCTTTAACTGTGAAGAAGAATCTGCCCCTTCCTTTTCCATAAGCTTTCTTTTTTATCCTTCTTGAAGACAGGGCCTCTTTTAACTCTCACCTTCCTGCTCAGGTCTCTCCATGCCATGCCATACAGGACTCTTTACCACTGAGGACCTGCAGGAGAGCCATGAGTATCCAAACAGTTACACATACATGCTGTTTCCAGATTCCATGGTGTTTCATGGTGTTTACAGTTGGACTTGATGATCTCAAGGGTCTTCTCCAACCTAAATGATTCTATGATTCTATCTCTGCACAAAGGATGCACCAGTGAGGCTGGCACTAGCTTAAGGATCATTGCATCTTATTCTACTTTTATGTGGGCCAGCTTTGGTAGACATTGCATAACTCCAGGAAATTGTCTGATTCTCACTCTTCATAACTTTTATTTTTGATATTTAGTTTATTTATATTATTTTTTGTGTAGCTGCATATTAACATATTAAGCAATCCCTCCCTTCACACACATAAGCACAAACACACAGAATCTGCACCGAAAATCTTGGTTTCCCCTTACAAGTAAACCTTCCATGAACTCTCCAGGATAATTTCCTGGCTGAGTGTCTGTATATATTTTCCCTAGGCACTTTGTTAAAATATATTAAAAAAATCATTATTTAGACTTAAGTCACTCACAAAAGCTGCTTATTGTTTAATATTCTGTCATCACTAATTCTATACTTCAATTAATTTTCTGCCTTATTTATAAATAAGGTTATACGAGAAAAATATTTGTATGAAGAAGTCATCTTTTTAAAATTCATTTCATTTTCCTAGCTGAAATAGACCATCTGCATGAACATGCTGAGTAAATGAAAGGAAAACGTCACATATTTATTTTTATGAATCAGAATTATTCATATGATTAAGTTTTGTTGAGTTCAAATAACAAGCTGATTTGACATGCCCCTAATCAATTGGCGTAACTGTTATCTTAGGAAAGTAACAGATACAGACTGCCTGACTGTACACTGAATTAAGCACAGGAAGCCTTGCTGGAGGGGTGGAGGGAGGGAGAAGGCCCTCCACTCTTTCTTATTGCACAGGATTTTATTTTGCGAAGGTGGGTGGTTGCCAGGAAACAGTAAATACAATTGAAGAAATGGATTCATTTGACATGAATCCCATGAGCCAGGCGAGGGAGCAGAACACCATACAATGACTAAGCTGAGAATCAGTTCAAGAAATCCACATTTGTTCAGGTGATTACTGAGCAAGCTACACACAATAATTTATTTTCGCATCCTTTCCTACACTGTGTTTGTCCTCTGCAAAAAAGGAAGATGAGTGTAGCACTGGCAGCCCCATAGTCTTTGAGGGCAGCTTTGCTGGGGTGACGCCTGGCACACAAGAAGTACCCCTACTGCTCTCACATGCCACTGGGGACCCTGTGGCAGAGGAGCTGCCTGGCAGTGCCAGCTGAGCACCAGGGTGCTCCCCACAGCCCCGGCTCCATTCCCACCTCACTGAATCATCTCCTTCCTACCCTGCTCTTACCTCCTCCCTCATCTCTTCTTCCTTCACTCCCGCTTAAAACCATGGAATTAACATTACATTTGCTCCCAGCTCTGCTTACACAACATTAATTTCCCATGCATGTATTTCATCCAGACTGAAATCTGCTGGATTCAAAGACCATATCCCTCTTGGGTTGTTGGGGTTTTTTTTCGGTCTGGTAAAATCAGGCACTATTCTTTCTTGTTTCCATGTATCATCACTGCAATAAACGTAAATAACAACAGTACACACAAATTATCCATGATTGTTTTGGAGGTGAGATTATCAGTTCTGTGGGATACACTCCTCCCATAAGAAGGCTGTAATCTTGCAGTAATATTAAATCATTGAAATGATTCAGAAACATTAAAGCAGGAAGACTTCAGCAAAGGAAGCTGAAATCTGCAACTCCCTAATAACTGCTCTGACATTTTAATGTAAAGATATTTTTCAAAATACATTTTAATTGAAAAATTTTGTTACAAAACTTGCAGATATCCTACCCTAGTAATTATATGTACAATTAATTTGGAAGTGTGCTGGAGAACAGAATTAATGCAATTAATTTCACTGTAAAAACAGGTATCTGTGGAAAGACATATAATTTAACACCACATTCAAAAATACCACATTTTCTTTATCTATTCATTTTTGACACGATATCTGGTGAGAAATTTTTGTATCATATTTGCGATTTGTCTTTGTGGTAATGTTGTAGACACATAGTATTCTAGGAAAGATGTTTTGAATTGAGTAAAAGGATATGCCTATCTAAGCAACTAAAGTTACAACTACTGTTGCTCCCAGACTTACCATATTTTATTCAAAGACTCTCAAAAGTTTAATTACTAACTTCGATCTCAGTAGGGGTAATAGCTTTATCTATTCAACATATACCTGTAATTTATACAGATTTGAGGACAGTAGGATCTTGACCTTCAGTTACTTACTCCCAGAAATATCAGGTTTCAGGACTAGTAAAAGGGAAGATTTTTCTCCAGTTAAAAAGAAAATCTATATTACACCTATAAGAAACTAAGCTTTTTAAGAAACTGGAAATTCAGATCTGTAAATATATTTTGCACTGTGTAAAAGCATCTACATCAGTTTTAACATTAATGCATGCCCTCTTACTGCACACATTTTGCAGAGTTTAAGACTTTGGAAAGAAAGATCAAAGTATAAAATCTAGTCAGTGCTTATACAGCCCAGGCCTATGAGAAAATGGGGAAAAAGCATAACTTCTCATCAAGTCTGGAAAAGAACTGGTTGGATGTCTTTGATGGCTTATGGAGCTGAAAAAGACAACATTTCCTGGCAGTGGTACCTGCCTTGCTCCCATGGAAGCATGTGCTATGGAAATCAAGCACATGTTTACCCTGAGTAATGTGGATGTCCACCAAAATAAAAGAGATGTCATAGATATACAACTTACCCCAAGTGACTTTCCTCATGTCAGCACATATACTGTCAGGAGCACAACGACCAGAAATCAAAATTTCCTGAATTGCAACCCTATATCACTTCTCTCAAATCCCATTGCCATAAGTGTTCACAATCTTTACAGTAAGATTTGCCATAGGGAACTACTATGAAGGTAGGTCACACTTCAAGCATAACAATTTTGACAGTACCCTTTCAGTACATTTCTTTCTTTCAAAAGATCAGTGTGAGTGACTGCCACTTCTTATCATGTACAAACACTTGCTGATCTTACTACAATCAACTTCTTCATTGCATTGCTTACTGAAGCTGTGGTGACAAGGTAGAGCTGTCAGGAAACCATGTCCTCTACAAATATCTGACTTTAGCAAAGTACTAATTCATACTATATCCATTTTATATTTGTATTATATAAACATATGTGTTCCAATGCGTACTTGATAAACAAAAATATTATTTATACAATACAAACAACCATGGAAAATTTGTTAAAGTTTCATGATGTATATACCTAGTTGCACAAAATAAATCTTTATTGCGTTTTTTTACTGTTATTTTTGTTGTTGTTTTTGCTGCTTTTGTTGTTCTTCTTGTTACAAAATATTACTTTAATATTAAGTTAAATTTAATTTAATTTAATTTAATAAAACCACCCACTAAATTGCCTCTTAAGTATATGCACATGTGTGCATATACACAAATCCCTGAGATGATGATGACAACCTTAAAATAGTGCTTGCACTGCTTTGGTACCTTTGATGCTCTCACATGTTTATCATTGTCCTCATCATGCTATTCAGAATACCACCCACATTTTATTTAATTTTTTATTTAATTTTTATATCTTAAAACATGAAAGTACTTTTAAAAAGAGGTCAATGTTATTACTTCCATTTGTCGATAGGAAAAATGAGGCAAAAAAGATGTACTGATCTATTAATGGTCAAGCTTGTATTTGTCGTGCCAGAAGTTCACCTCTCAGTCTTCTACACATAGCAAGGTGTTGCCCTCCTCTCTAGCTTTGTCCTCAAGGAGCTTAACATCTTTTCTGGACTGTCCAGTAGAGTAATTTCTTAAAAAATATTTAGGACAAGAATTGTGCAGAAAATCCTGATCTAAGAAAATTCCACGGAAAGTTTTTTGGGTTTGTTTTTTTTTTTTTTTAACCTGTTTATAATGTTCAGATGCCTTCTAAAACCAATATTCCCCAGCTATTTAGAATGGGGAAGGTGTTTCCTTCCAGGGAAGGTATTTCATTCACATTTGTATATGTTTCCTTGTTTAGTCGGGAGGCTCTGTGATGGCTGTATAGTTAGGCATTAGGCAGTTAGAATTACATTAATTCTCTGCTTCCAGATATTGCTCTTTTCCTAGCATATGTCACGAGAACAAGGCTGTGCATTCTTTCATTCGTTTTGTTGTCCCTGCAATATAGGAAATGCAGTGTCATAGCTGTGCAAAATAATTTCGTCTGCCTGCTGTGGAAAAGCCTGGATAGATTTGACTTCAACAATCTGGAGTTGTGGTTGTGCTGAAGTGAAGCAGATATGGGATGGTAGAAATGCATTGGAGGGAATGTGAAGGGAGTGAAGCAGAGGGAACAGGGCCCCCCATTCACTCTGCTACTTTCTTCTAGCTGCTAATCCCATGGATACAGATGTCAATAGCATTCTTAGTCTGTTCAAGCTAGAAATCTATTACCTGCTGCCCTGCCAGATCCACTTAGTTCCAAAACAATCTGTTCCTATAGTTATTCCTATTTGTAATTAAAATCAGAGCTATATCTATATAAGTAGCCAAATACCACAGAATATTTGATGGTGGTAGTTTCACTTACTAGTGGTATAACCTACAGCTTATTTTGTAACTTAAAAATAAAAATTTTAGTATTTGCAATTGTGTTACTAAAAAATATGCATTATTTCAAAACACACTATCTGAAAAAGATACTTCTTGAGAAGAAATTAAACTGCATGCTAACTTAATAAAGAAATAAGGGTTTTTTCCAGATCTCCTTTACAAATTTCTGAATTTCTTCATATTTTGGAAAAAGAATGTCAAATCAGGAATGTCTATAGGTCAGGACTGATTGACAAGCTTGTTGCAGATCAGTGTGCTAATTATCTAATGAAAAGAAGAAGAGGAAGTTCAGTCTACATACATTTCATGTACCTTTTCACAGAATCATAGAATCACACAGAATGTTAGGGGTTGGAATGGACCTTGAAAGATCATCTAGTCCAACCCCCCTGCCAGAGCAGGACCACCCAGAGTGGGTCACACAGGAACGCGTCCAGGCGGGTTTTGAATGTCTCGAGAGAAGGAGACTCCACAACCTCTCTGGGCAGCCTGTTCCAGTGCTCTGTCACCTTCACAGTGAAAAACTGTTTCCTTATGTTAATGTGGAACCTCCTGTGCTCCCACTTGCACCTGTTGCCCCTTGTCCTGTCATTGGCCATCACCGAGAAGAGCCCGGCTCCATCCTCCTGACACTCATCCTTTATGTATTTATAAATATTAATGAGGTCACCCCTCAGTCTCCTCCAAGCTAAAGAGATCCAGCTCCCTCAGCCTTTCATCAGAAGGGAGATGTTCCACCCCCTCAGTCATCTCTGTGGCTCTGCGCTGGACTGCAAGCCGTTCCCAATCCTTCTTGAACTGAGGGGCCCAGAGCTAGACACAATATTCCAGATGGGGTCTCACTAGGGCAGAGTAGAGGGGGAGGAGAACCTCTCTCCACCTACTGACCACACCCCTTCTAACACACCCCAGGATGCCATTGGCCTTCTTGGCCATGAGGGCGCATTGCTGGCTCATGGTCATCCTGCTGTCCACCAGGACCCCTAGGTCCCTTTCCCCTACGCTAGTCTCTAACAGCTCAGTCCCCAACCTAGACTGGTACATGAGCTTGCTCTTTCCCAGATGCAAGACTCGACACTTGCCCTTGTTGTATTTCATTAAATTTCTACAGTTAAATTATGCAACTTGCTCTTACTTCAAAGATTTTTGTAGAAAAGCCAGATAATGTCATCCTCTGCTGAAATTTGGCACAAGCATCAAATGTTTCTGACAGCACATGCTGACCTTGCATGTTACTTTTACTTTTTGTTATATAGTATATAATCAATGGCTGTAGTATTGTTCCAAAGCAATTAAAACTACAGCCTGATTTTAATTAACCAGGGGAAAAAACCCAGCAAAACTTTCTTAACAATTTTTTGGCTGAAATGATCAATTTCTGTCTCAGTAATAAGGGATGGGAACTTAAAATAATTAAATTATTTTAAATATTTACAGAAATTCAAGAAGTAAAATTTGCTTCCTTTGAATGAAAACTTGACACAAAATTAGAGAAGAAAATAACAGCTCTCTGGACCAAATATAAATACACAGATAAATATCTTTGCATATATTTCAAAACATCCTTAAAAGCAGCAGTTAGCTTTTCAGAAACATATGTAGTAAGGAAACTGGGGTCCATTTATGAGCAACTTCACTCTGTATTATGGGCTTAAACTGTTTATGATACTGTAGTGCAGTGTGCAGTGAAAGCAAAGAACGAATAAACCAGCAAGACCACAAGAAAAAACACCTTTTTCTTCTGAACTCTGCCGAGAGTTTATTCCAGAAAGGAGATTGCAGGCTGCCCTTTTACATTGCCATACTACCAGCTTGACGTGATGCAAGTCCAGTCCATGGTCTCACTGGCGTAAGATGTTCGTGTCACACCCATTGAAACTGGTATTGGAAAAACTCAAATAAAATGCACCCTGATATAAATCTGGGAAGTGACATTGGTATCATTGTTATTGACTGTGAAATAAGGAATACAATGACAATTTATTTATTTTTTTTTAATCAGTTGAGTTTAAAGGATTGGCCTGTGTGGTGGCTTGATCCTGGCCAGTAGCTAATCACTCACACAACTGCTCATTCACTCTTCCCCTATGACACCATGGGGATGGGGGAGAGAATAGGAAGACAAAAGAGAGAAAAGTTGTGAGGGAAGGATGGTTTAACGAGTCAAGGAAAGAGAAAAACCCATAAGCAACACAAACTGCAAAAGCTGAAAGCAGTCACTTACAAACCCTGGAATTGAATGTACAGTAAGAAAGGGAGTGAACAATGGATCAGGTGAAGGAGCAAATAAGTCAACATCGGGACCAGCATCAGAAAGTAACAGCCTGCCAAGTCACAACTAAACAGATGTAACAGCTATAAATTCAGTCTAGCACACTTTGATCATGTCTGTCATTATCTTGAACACCTTGAGCCCCACTTAGGGCACCAAAAAGAACTGCGGTGGGTTGACCCTAACCAGCGGCCAAGCACTCACACAACTTCTTGCTCACTCCCTCTCTCCAGGGGAGAGAACAGGAAGAAAACACACTAAGAAAACCTGTGGGTCAAGACAAGGAAGTTTAACAAGTGAAGGAAGGAGAAAAAAACATAAACAATGCAAAGGAAATCACTCATCACCTCCCATAAGCAGACTGATGCCCAACCAGTTCTGAGTAAAGGCCACCTTGGACGCTAAAATGTAAGTCCCTTCCCTTTCATCTACCTCAATTTTTGTTGCTGAGCATGATGTTATGTGGCGTTGAATATCCTCTTGACCAGTCTGGATCAGCTGTTCAGATTGTGTCCCTTCCCAGCTTCTTAACCACCCCTAGCCTGCCTACTCACCTGGGGGGAAGGGGACAGAGTGGGAAAAAGATAAATTCTTGAGGCTGTGCAAGCACAGTTCAGTGAGAGCCAAAACTTTTGTTACCAGCACTGGTTTAGTCATAAAGCCAAAACAGAGCACCATACAGGCTGCTATGAAGAGAGTTAACTCCATCCCAGCCAGTGCAAGTATAACTTGCTACAGATGATACTTAATCACTTATATTGCAAAATTAACAAAAATTATTAGCAATTAACAAAACAGGACTGCTACAGATGTCCATCAATGCAACAGGGTTTGTAAGCAAAGAGGGCCAAACCAAGACAGTTTTAGTCCCTGGACAAAGGCCCAGGAGGTTCTTGGACAAGCTCTGAAGGCCCCATGACCTGCAAAGGAGGAGGCTGTTTGAAGGAAGTACTTCCCCACATGGCAGGTGCTTGGATGACTACAGCATTGGTTAACCAGATCTGACTCACATCCTGCTATATAAATATCTGACTTGATACAAAGACTGGATTCAGGGCCTTCTTGAATTTGAGAATATTACATGCTTATACAGGAAATGCAGTGCTAAAGTCGCCTGACTTGAAATCCCAACTTAATGCTAGCTTATCAAAGACCCATCTGTAGTCACTGAAGGGTATAATGCATTCCCTTAGGGAATTCAGCCAGCTACTTTACAGAGGTGTCTTAGGATGGAATGAATCATCCACTTTAGGTACTTATTTCTCTCCAGGTATTTGGCACAATAAGTGCCAAAATGAAGTACCAGAGAGAGAAACTCTGAATATCACTAATTGAAGAACTATCTTAAAACAAGGGTACAGCTCCAAAATATAACCTGTAGCAAATCTGCCTAATGTAGTCACAGTTCATCACTGATTACTGTTTATTTGCTGTTACTGACTTTAATGCTTGTTCTCCAAAGGGGAAATAAAACCCAAACAACAAAAAAAAACAAAACCAAAATCATCATCAAGAAAGATATATAAATGTAAAACAAGAAGACAGTTGGACTTTTCCAATTGTAAAGTAAATTCTGGCAACCATTTTCTGTCTTTTGAAAGGGGTTTGCCACACTAGCAAAATGAAGACCAGTCCTTTGTCTAAAGTGAGTTTACTTCAAACAAGCTGAAATGAGAAATTGTACAAAATGAACTTTTATCAAAACCAGGTGAAAAAGAATTCTTTTAGGCTTATTACCCAAGACAGAACATTTCTAAATATTGAGTTAACATTTCTAAAAATGAGTTCACTTATTTTTCTTAGGTTTCATAAAGAAATAGAAAACAAAAAAGTATTTTGATGGTTTTTATCAGATTCCTTTACTCCAAAATCTCCAGTGCATTTAATGCTACTAGTTAGCATGTTGCAATACTGTCAGAATAGCAAATAAATGACACAAAATACAAGCAAGCCTGGTAAATAAAATCACTGGCTAGGACGATCATATATACTATGATCATTAAAGGTGAGCTGGCAAACAAAATTATGAAAGTTTCATCCACTTAAGTAACTCATACTCACATGAACCTGGTGAAGAGACCCATTCAAGCACATAACAGAGACAGACTGTTCTTTCCTCAGGCTCAGAAGATTTTTTGTTTTCATTATGTTAAACCCTTGTTCTGTTTGGAAATGTATTAAAGATCATAGCAATATCACACGGTTATAAAATTATTTGAATTATTCTAAAGGAACAAACATATGGCTGGGATTGCAAGAGGATGGGGAACAACTATTAAAAAAGTTTATGAATATTACCTTAGTGACCACTCCTTAAAACCATGGGCAACTTTAACCTGGGTCCAATCTCCCTTCTTAATTCAAGATAATATGGAAATGCCCACCAGAATATACACTGAGAGGATTCTGGCCCTTGTTCCAAGGCTAAATGGCAGCATAAACTTTTGCAGTCAGTCTTTACAACAGGGGAGAGCACCTATCTGTAAGCTGTGAGGCAGGAATCATGCAGGCTTCACTTCTAACCCGACCTGCTCTTCCTTTTACTCTATATCTTGCTAACCTGAACTGGGGGTGCCAATAGAAACGACAGGTATGGACAAGGTTTCATCTACCATTTTTGGGTTTTTTATCAAGAACATTCAAATACTTCTTGATATAATACTTGGATTGTTTTTCTGGTAATTTCTTGGGTTTTTAAGAAAATGAGTAATTCATATCCACAATTACAGCTAGTAAAATAGCATTAAAGAGAGGATAACAACATTTTTACAAATTAGAGCTGAAAATTTTTCAGATGATAGTGACAACACAGAGATGTTTTACTGCTTGTAAAACATACAAATAAATCACAGCGTAGAACTAACAGATTCTTTCCTTAAGTGAGAGAGTGTTCATAGTATATTTTCAATTATAACCTCATCAGTTTTATATTTATT
Source organism: Leptosomus discolor (assembly GCF_034619465.1). Lineage (NCBI taxonomy): Eukaryota > Metazoa > Chordata > Aves > Leptosomiformes > Leptosomidae > Leptosomus > Leptosomus discolor. The sequence goes on along the minus strand of NC_141391.1, from coordinate 91,130,595 downwards.
TTCATTTTTGGCATTATTTTTTAGGGAAAAATATTCAGTAAAAGGTACAATGACGAAATGAACAAGTTATGGTTTCATCAGTATGTCCTGCTGTAAATACCCAACTCTGGAAAAATAGTCTCTAGTCACTAAAGTAACAGACAATGAGGAAAATAGACAAAATGTAATCTATACTGTTTCTGCAATATTTTCCACAGTTGTTTCAGAAGCGTTACATGGTCTGTGAGAACCTGAAAAAGTTGGAGACAAAGTGTAAATGGTCTAGTAAATCCCAAACCTTTCATTTCACAGATTATCAATTGTCAAATATGTGGGCTGAAATATAAGCTTTACAAGCCAATAATTCCATTGCAGGGTTTTTTTTTGAATGTGGTATTATCACCTGTCTCCTTTTTTTCCTTTAGGTAAAAAAAAAAACAAAACAAAACTCAAAGCCTTTTCCATGATGCAGCCTTTCTGAAAACAATTTTCCATAAAGCGGTTAGTATTATATCTAAAATTATATGCAAATACACAAATGATGTTTTCATAATGAACGTAGAAAATAATAAAACACTTAAAAATGATGTGACTGAGAAACTACACAAAGCTCATCATATTCCCATAGAAGATATTCAGCAACTACGAATATGAAAATCAGTCCTCTCCATCTTGAAATTTATGGCCCACTGCCTCTGCTGTCTTCAGTGATACCATTCTCAAGGGTCAACATATTTCCATTCAGTGTCAGCACTCGTCTGAGAATAGGCTATACTCCTCCTCCTCCTCCCCCTAAAACAGGCATGTGAGCTCCAATCTTTCCTATATTCAGTTTTCACTACCTGGAAAACCTGAACAGATTTAGAATTTTATCGGCTGTTTGACAATTATATGTGACAAAACAGTTAAGATTTGCCAATTACCTTATTTTCCAGAGCAAATTTCTGAAAGATGTTGCGGATATTCTTCCTTTTCATCAAATTCGTAGATTAAAAAAAAGTCTTTTGCTAAACTAAGATAATCTTTAAATTGCTCCACTCTCTCCTCAACTCTTGAGATTTAATGGACAAGATCAGATTTACACATCTAAAAAGAACAGCAACTACTATTTCCATGACTGTTCATTTTTATCTAATTAAAGATACAGCTCAACCACATTCAGTCTAGTCAAAAGATGAAGTGGGTGGCACCTGAACAAGCAAATGTATTCCCAGTAAATCAGAATGAAACCAATAAGATTCTATGGGAAATTAACAAACCACTACCTGTTCACCCAGGAGTGGTATCCTCTGCATAGAATTTCTGAATCATCCTATAGGGAGCATACATATCTATAAAAGGGATGTAATTTTTAAATGAATGCTACAGGATCATCAAAAATTTTTCAATTACTTATGAAAACCTCTTGGATGTCTTGTTGAGATGCTATATGGAATAACACCGCTCTTTCCTGGATATAAAATGAATTTGGATCAAATTGTTCCAGTATAATTCACGACCTTGACCTTGTTTTACACCCTGTTAGTATATAGGATATCAGAATATATCTGGTACTGCTCAGCAAACAAGACACATGCAGGACATTCTGGTGGGTCCAGAGCCCTACCCTATGTTGTCTTCATCTCTCTCATTAAAGCAAAACAAGACAAAGGGAACTAATTGATGCAGGCATCATGAGATCACTGCACTGGTTTTATAAATTTCCTAGGTATTAAGAGAGAAAACTAGCAGATCATTAAGACACTGCTTTTGATAAGAGTAAAGAGTTTGATAAACTATTTTTTTATCTAGAAAAGCTTTTTTATTTTAGTAAAATCATTAATATCCTCCAAATTGAAATAGTTATTCTCATCCTTAAACTCAAAAAAATGCACAAAACTGCCACAACAAATTTATCAAGATTTGTCTTAAATTTATATATAATATAAACACCACAGGCACAGCAGTTTTCCAAAAGTCAAAATTTCATTTAGTATCTCATATCCTCTTCTGAGCTTATTCTTCTAGACTCTCACAGCTTTTGCAGTTCCTGTCATGCCAGATTCTCCAGACTGAGGAGCTGAAGGGTTTCTGGGAATGTGATTCTAAATGTTCATCCCTTACAAACAGGATTTCCAAATGTCAACACATTCCTGAATGTATCAAAACATTGAGAACTTCATAAAGGAAAGGGAATCAGAGCTGTAACCAGGCAATATTGGCGTCATTCTGGTTGACAGGATAGCGAAGAACTTAGCTAAGAAAAGTAAAATTGGAAATTTTGAATCTAAATTCAGGATTCCATAGCAGGAAATGAGTGGTGGAGTCCCACATCTGCAAAATGTCAGTTGCGTGGGCCCCTGGAACGGCTCTAGGTAAGCTCTGCAGCCCTGAAACATGGAGAAAGAGGTTTTCTTTCTCAAGGAGAAAGACATAGTTCTACATGTCAGGGAGATCCAGATAGTCACCAGTCTTAACTATTATCCATTTACCAAGCTAGAACAAAACATTGGTTCAAAAAAACAACTGAGGATTTCTGTTCAGGAAACAAAGGCTGTGGTAAAGGTTACCTGACATCAGCTGGTTAGAATGCAGACATTTACACCTGAGCTAATAATCCTATTTCCTCTCTACAGCGAACTGAAATGATCAGTTACCTGACTTCTATCAGTCATTGATATTAGGAGGAAACATGTAGTCTTTCTGTTGACCATACAGAGTTCACACAAATCAAAACTCTGCTTTGCAGCAGTCCGTATTTGGCCAAATGGATGATATCCACTATTTCTAAGGTCACTTTCTATTCAGTGAAGTTACATGAACTAGATGGATGCAAAGTTCAGAATCTGCCATAAGCAAAGTGATTTCCTTATAGAAGTCAAATCAAGGAAGAACATTTGTAGAGATACTCTGGAATGTCTCAAACTCAACAGAAATGTAGAGAGTTAGGGAATACAGTAATTTCTCATATTTTGACTTTAAAACAACATATTAAACATGTTGAAATACTTGTTCAGATTCAAGCTATTATTTTACAAATTTTGTACTTCCTAGAGTTATTTTGCAAACTTCAGAATTTGTCACTAATATTCATATGCTTTTATATGTTTAATTTTCTTTACACTTTTAATTATATATTTATTTTAATATGTATTTATAAAAGTAGGTTTTATCACATGATTTTCTGTGTTTCACATATGTCTCAGTAGTATTTCCTCCTTTGTCAAATACACTGATTGACACAAAATCTCAGCATTAATCAACAATTAAGGATGTTCACATAGTTTGTGATAAAGCAATATTATATATCTCAGATACCTGAAACTGAAGTCATAGATTGGGATACAAAAATGTGTTAAGAAGATAACTTAGATAAATAAATCATAGAATCATAGAATCATAAAATCATTAGGTTGGAGTAGACCTTTGAGATCATCAAGTACAACCTTTGATATGGAATGTTTTGAGTAGTTGAGGGTTTTCTGTGAAAGGTCACTTGAGCTGTTAAAAATGAGACAAGACCTCACTTTGAAAGTAGATCAGAAGGTTGTTAATGTCTTTATGTAATGTCTACAAACTACCTACCTGCAGAATATGTGTATTAACCTTTCTTCACTTCATTTGAGTCCTAGAATCTTCAGTGCTTAGAGAATGTTAAGATTCTTGGGTAAGCAGTAAGACAGCAGTGTAAAGCATTTTTCCGAACCAGAATAATGTGACAAATGAGCTACTCTATAAAGAGTATTTTAACAGTTGCAACAGGAGGCAAAGAGACACCCCATTGTCCAACCTGTATATCTCAGGGATAGACATCAGCATGATTTATTACAAGAGCTTGAACTGAGCCTGCAGCAAAGGAGTAGCAGTTTCTGATCACTAGGGAGGGCTGTGCTGGGATGACTAACAATTTAGCTAAAGTCGATCACTCTTACACAAAGCATCTGTCAGGACTCTGCTACAAGACATTCGTAAATTGCGGCTCATGACAAGTACATAACGTTCTGTGCTCCTACGTCTGTTTTTTGCCTGGTTGAAGTTAGCAGTAAGATGATTCGTATTCAGTACTCTTGTTTTTCACCATGTTACACACTATTTAGTTTTAAGTGCAGTTCAAAACTTCTCACCACAGCTAGCCAAATTAACTCAAGTTCTTCCCTGATTTTCCTTACGTAAAGGTACTATGGGAGGGACCACTGGGAACAGACACTCTGCACTTGTTTAATGGTACACGTAAAAGTTTATTCCTCTGCCATCTCTGCCTTGTAAACTGATACAGTATATCTCCTGAAGCCAAACTCTGACATGGAGCTGACTTCATAGATCATGGTTAGGGGAAAAACATATTATATGGTTATCAGTTGCTTAGCTTCTCACTTAAAAGTATTGCCATTTTGACCTCCACATTTGCCAAATTCTCTGTGTTCCTCCATGCTTTTGTCTAGTCTTCTTTTTCTTTTAGCATCTTCTGATTGTGATAAAATATAATGATACATAATGAGATAGATAGCACCATCACTTTAAGATGACTGGCAACATTGCATTTAGAAAACTATATTGGCTGCCTGTATGATTGCACTTCCACTGCTGCCCCAGTGAAGTTGGCACTAAGGTTTGCTAGTGATGCTTTAATGGAAAATCAGGAGATCAGGTACCAAAATACAAGAACTTGTACAACCCCCAAGTGTTTTTAAATGAAAGATGGGAACAGGCCAGAGACTTTCATGCCTAAATTTTAAAAAACTATATATAGTAATTAATCCATTTAAACTGTGCTATACTTCTAGTATACTAGATACCCATAGGGTTTTTTTAGTTTGTTTATTTTAATGAAAAACCCTAGGAGGAGAATTGGTAGGGCACTTCCATTATCATTCAAAATGTGGTACATATTTTGTAAGGCAATGTACCATATATTTGGTATGCTAAGTGAGATATAAATGCCTGTAATAATGTAGACTGTGCCTATATTAATGTAGGCCAAATCAGGCTGGATATCATATTCTTGATGCAAGAAATTAGCATGTTTCAACAATTATTAAAGCAACAAAACCAGACTGCATTTTCTAAAAGCATGTCTTTACCCAGAATGAGTATGAAAAGCACACTTAATTTCTACTATTCTTATACCGAGAGGTAAAAAAGACCCAGAAAACTAGGTACAAAAGAGTTTTATATTATTGATGGACTCATAAATAGGTGTAAACAAGGCTGAACCTGGCTGGATTACAGAGTATAGTCCAGAGTTCCTTCAGTGTGGATGATAGCACCTTTACTCATTCTGACTTTGTAAAGGACGGGAAAAGCGACAATTGTCAGTACTTATGCAACACTTTGCCATACATGAAATGTGCCCCCTGCCAGGAAGTGTCTTTTCAGTTTAACCTCAACATGTCAAAATCGCTCTGTTTCCCAAGTTTTCTGACCAGCCCTTTTCCCATGAAGTCTGTTCATAGCAGAAGAAAGGAAGGAAGTTTTAGTCTGCAGCAGAATGTGTCTAAGGATAAATGTTCTGACATTGATTTCAAAAGCTTAGTTACCGGCTTCCTTACACTGATTTTATAGTCTCATGTTATGTCCAGCAGAGATCTTTGGGCCATTAAGCATAAAGAACACTGAAACTTAATATATATATAGTTGCCAAAAAGTAAGCTTATGGATGGAATACAGTATATTTCTGCCCGAGAGCTGACAAAGAAGAGCTGAAGGTTTTGGTGGTTTTGTGCTCCAACTGGCAAAAGCACAAAGCCTCCACTCCAATTTCAAGATCTGCTTCCTGATTTCAGCTAAGACATCACATTGCTTCGAGACAATCACCTAATTATCCATCTTCCAATGTAGCCAACAGATGAAGCATTCATCCTATACTTAGACAGAGTGAAAAACAAGGCTGACAGCCTACAGTGCTGTTTAAGGGTTTCTTTTGTATTCTGTCCCTAGTAATGCAACTAGCTTTCCTTCTGTTCAGTCTTTCAGTCTTTAGTACACAGGTTGCATTGCAGTTAATCTGCACCGACAGATTGAAAGAGGAAGAACTGCAAGAACTATGTTCTGAGGGGTGATTCTAGAAGTCATTCTGCATAAGAACTTAATTAGAAATAAATAAAAATGATGGACATTTCAACAGTTGAAACAGATTTTCTAAGTAATTTGGTTTTACCTGCATTAATCAAAGACACGATATATTATTCCTCGTGAAAAAGGAACACGAAAGAATCTGCCTGTGTTCATCTCTCCCGTACAAGCTTTGGAATGAACATAGAAGAAAAAGACTAAGGAGGTTTGTGGTTTTCTACTGCAAACCTAATGCCAGTAGGGACACAGAAAAATCTAACCAGGATATCAATAATCAGTTTTGTACAATGGAGCCAAACTTTTTTGCTCTACATTAGAAAACAGGCTGCGGCTGAAAAACACTGAAGTCACTGCAGTTGCACTGATTTACACTGCTGGGAATATCTACCAGCTTTTATTAGGCTGGCAATATTAGAGCTTTCAGTATGTTGCTTTTAGGCCTTAATATGGGTCTTCTTACAAAGAAAAATCTTCCCTAAATCTGCTCCTATTGATCTTTTTCGTTACGATTTTTTAAAAACTTTTGAATGGGAGAAACATCATGTATTTTTTTCCTGATGGGATGTTTGTAGAATGAACTATATTGACTGATACACCATATAGCATTATTATTATTATTAATGTATTATTAATAGCTGTACCACCACTGAAGCATATTTGTAAATATTTGTATTTATTTACATACACAAAACCACATATGTCAATATACATATATATACACACATATATTTATGTATGCCTGTATGTGTGTATATATATGCATTTATATTTATTTCTCTAGAAAAGCAACTACATGTATAACCATATATACACAGACAGACCCCAGGAGCCTCAAAGTCCTTAATCTGAGAAAGTGTGTAAAAGCAGACACATAATTCCTGTGGCAGCCTAAATTATACACTATGCATGATAAGAGAATCAGTATTACATGCATTTGTGACATGACAGGTCACAGCTTCCTGGGACTGAAACAAAACTCCAAGCCTTTCTTATTTTGTGTGTTCACTGTATTTTAAGTGTAAGAGTATAGTATTTCTGAAAAATGTGTCAAAATTAGAAACTAATAGAACCCACTGACTTTTATGGAAGAAAGCTATTTCTAATGATAAAATATAACATTTTCTTCATTTTCATTTCTAAATGAATAATAACATAAAATAGTAGTAAATTTCAACATAACTATAACAGTGAGATGCAATGTAAACCCTGATGGAAAAATATATATTATACATAAAATTTCCTATGACAGAGAGACTTTAAATCTTACATAAATGAGGAATTCTACATTTTGTCTTTTAATGTGATTTATGACAATCATTTTTCTCATAGACGTAAAAAAATATTAACTGAAAATGAATTTATGTTATTAAACACTAGCTTGAGTAAATGCTCTGCCTCATTTTTACGTATGTGTTTATCTAAGAATTTAATGTAAAAAATACTTTCCTCACTATTAATTAAAATATTATACAAACATGATAAAAAGTCATAATAAAAAACTGATTGAAATATTATATAATTCTTCATTTAAAATGCTACTTGAAGAATAAGAGTATATTAGGTAACTCATGCTGTTTCCTTATAAATTGGCTTTTATGTCCAAGAACATGGCAAGTATATCACACTGAAAAAAAAAAAAAAAAGAAAAAAGGACACATCTTCAAACATAATTTCCTTAAATTTAATTCCGTAAGGTACCCCTTTTTCAACAATTTCATGAACTCTAGTAAGCTCATAAACTGTCATTTAATACCAATACTGAACAGGTTAATTAGTCTCATGAATTTTTCATGTTATGTCAGAACTTCTGTGGCTCAAACCAGACCATCAATGGCACTAGCTCTTTTTCCACAGATGACAAAAAGACAGGAGTAAATTCTTAACATCTAAACTTTACAGAATAAGGATAGCTCTGTGATCATCAAGGAGTACAAAGAAAGCTTGTTGCTGGGCTAGTTATTCCACTTTTTGTTCTGCATAAAGCATTCTTCAGTTTTCCTTGGAGATCAGAGGGACCCCTTATTTGCTCAGGCAATGCACCCATGAGTGTTGAGGAAGCTTGCGGATGTTATTGCTAAGACGGTCTCCATCATCTTTGAAAGGTCGTGGAGGACAGGAGAGGTGCCCAAGGAGTGGAGGACAGCCAGTGTAACTCCAATCTTCAAGAAGAGCAAGAGGGAGGACCCAGGAAACTACCAGCCAGTCAGCCTCACCTCCATTCCTGGGAAGGTGATGAAACAGCTCATTCTGGCTGTTATCTCCAGGCATATGGAGGAAAAGTAGATTATCATGAGTAGTCAGCGTGGATTCACTAAGGGGAAATCATCCTGGACCAATCTGATAGCCTTCTATGATAAAATGACTGGCTGGTGGATGAGGGGAGGGCAGTGGATGTGATCTACCTTGACCTTAGTAATGCTCCCGTCGCATCCTCACAGGGAAGCTTAGGAAGTGTGGGTTAGATGAGTAGACAGTCAGGTGGGTTGAGAACTGGCTGAAGGACAGAGCTCAGAGGGTTATGATCACAGGTGCCGAGTCCAGCTGGAGGCCTCTGACTAGCGGTGTTCGCCAGGGGTCAGTCTTATTCCATATATACATCAACGACCTAGATGAAGGGACAGAGTGTATCTTCAGCAAATTCACTGATGATACGAAGCTGGGAGGAGTGGCAGATACAGCAGAAGGCTGTGCTGCCATTCAGCAAGATCTGAACAGGCTGGACAGCTGGGTGGAGAGGAACTAGATGAGGTTTAACAGGGAGAAGTCTAGGGTCCTGCACCTGGGGAGGAATAACCCCATACACCAGTACAGGTTGGGGGTCGACCTGCTTGAGAGTAGCTCTGCAGAGAGGGACCTGGGAGTTTTGGTGGATAACGGGATGACCATGAGCCAGCATTGTACCCTTGTGGCCAAGAAGGTCAAGGGTATCCTGAGTTGCATTAAGAAGAGTGTGGCCAGCAGGTAGGGGGAGGCCCTGGTAAGGCCACACCTGGAATACTGTGTCCAGTTCTGGGCTCCCCAGTTCAAGAAGGACAAGGAGCTACTGCTGAGAGTCCAACGGTGGGCTACGAAGATGATTAGGGGGCTGGAGCATCACTCCTACAAGGAGAGGATGAGAGACTTGGGGCTCTAGGCTGGAGGAGAGAAGACTGAGAGGAGATCTTAACACTTATAAATATCTAAAGGGCAGGTGTCAAGAAGATGGGGCCAGGCGCTTCTCAGTGGTGCCCAGTGACAGCACAGGGGCAACAGCCACAAATTGGACCACAGAAAGTTCTGCTTGAACATGAGGAGGAACTTCTTCACTCTGAGAGTGGCAAAAAACTGGAAAAGGCTTCCTAGGAAGGTTGTAGAGTCTCCTTCTCTGGAGATATTCAAAACCTGTCTGGGCGCGTTCCTGTGTGACCTGCTCTAGGATAACCTGCTTTGCAGGGGAGCTGGACCAGATGATCCCCAGAAGTCCCCTCCAACTCCTATCATTCTGTGATTCTGTGATTCTGTAATTCCCAAAGTGCTTCCCACTGAAAGTGTCCATAGCCAAGAAGCTCTCTAATTGTAGCACACACAAAGGAACATATATTTTTGCTAGCAGCCTGCTCGATGGCCTGAAAGATGGTAGAACATCTCCTGGAAGAACATAGCAAAACTGTAGGATCACTAATGCAGGCCAGCCCATGCTCCATGCGTGGCTTTTCTGTGATCATGCCACGTGAGCTATTTCTCCCAGCCCCTACCCTATTACATGTGGTTACACAGCACGTAGGTTGTGTCACAACTGCTACAGATATAGTTTCTGTGACAAGCAGAGCTGATCAGCTCTAAGGGCTACATGGTTTCATTTATCATCTCTCCCCGCAGCTGTTTGCTCCTAAACCGCTTGGATGTCAGTCCCTAGTTGTAGTTTCTTCCCCACCATCTATAGATGTCCACAGGACTTCACTTTGCTTAGTCACCACACCACACAATAACAGCAAGCGCTCAAGGATTTACTTGCTGATTTACTGCATCCACCAGTCTGTCACACTGGCTTTGCTCTGCACAGACTTTGTAGGTGTGATTTATCTCCATGAGATCATTCTCCAAAGTTCTTAATCTGCCATTGACACCAGGAAAGACTCTTCACTGTATTGGGAAGTCCTCCTGGCCATTCCTCCTATTAAAAATAACATTACTGTTAAAAATAGCTCTCTTCCACGTCCTATAGGGCTTCAACTTTCATCATCTAATGCAATCAATTTTCTTTTCTTTGTTCTTTGACCTCTTGGTGGAACAGGGGATTGCTCAGAATGCTTAGCTGGGCCTGAAAGTCATCTACGTAAGCACTTCATGAGACAGTGCCACCTCAAAGCAATTAAATATGCCTCAATTTAAAACTAATAAAAATCATCCTGACTGGTGTATCTACAGGCTACTGCAATAGTCAAGGCAAGTATAGACAAGGTCTAGGCAAACATATGTAAACTCAAAATATTCAATTCCATTTAGCTTAAAGACACAAAAAGTACGATTAAGCCTTAGACACCCAGACCATGGAACTTCCTCTGCCTCTGCCTGCAGGCTAGATTTGTTTTTTACCCTCCATCAGAAACAGAGACTTTGCAGCAAGAAAAAATATCTGTCCCAAGGCTGCATTAATTTTCCAGTGGTTTCTCTTCCTCCTAACAAATTGAACCTCCTTTGTGGACAACTGCTGCTAAAGGAGTTCCACTTGCTGTCTTGAAAACCAGGACAGCTGAGTAAAAAGCTAAACCTGGCTTCCACCTTGTCTCTGGGGGAACCAAGAACCAGCCTTGTCAGAAGTGAGCAAGATGGAAAAGATGGCAGATAACACTCATATGCTGAACAGACAATCCTCAACATCTCTATCAAAACATTATGTTACACTATATAGGGCTACAATCTGTAATATCACATCAGGGATCACATATTGAGGGGGAAGTGGAAGGAGGTTGTTGGTCACTGCAAAGAAAGTTACCTCAGGAGTGCTTTTGGCTGTGGCAAATGTCTCAGTCTTACATTATTGATAAGCTATTTTTATCCATTCTGACAAACTTTAAGTAATGGCTATTAGTTTTAAAGGAACAATTTTGTTCTCTGCAGAAGCACAGAGTTCATAAATTCAGGGGGAAAGTGTTGTAACAAGTAATTCTCTACTTCTGCTCAGAGTTGCGTACTTTCGTTTGACAATAGTACTAACAGAAACAAATAAATAAAATTTTCCTTCACATGTGATAACAATTATTTCTGGAGACATTAAGCTCCTGAGGTTAAAACTGTATACAAATATATCTTCCTGTACCCTAGGAAGCATGTTAAATCCACATTATAGAGCTGAGCACCTGGCCTGGGCATGCTGAGGTGGAGGTTTTAATAGGTTTCAGACAGCTTCCTTAAAGTTATGATTTTGGCTTTGGGAACCATCATGAAGACTAAGAAGTCCTTCCTGAATCCTGGAGAATCAGGAGTATCTCAGAGGATGCTCCATGACAAAGGTGAAAAGAAACTTTCTCATTCCTCTGGAAGGCAAGAGTGGGGAAATTAGAGGAATTTATGACTCAGAGGAGGTACAACTTGTGTTCTTGCCTAATCCTGAGACTAAATCATTTTTTTTGGAGCGTGTTATATTGTTGTGAAGTACCCCTAATATTTTTTTTTTTTTATGCAGTAGCAATGCAAGGAAGCCTTTTGTTCTGGATGATGGTTGTAACAGGAATGCAAACATAGACACTACAGTTACTATGAGACTAACCTATCTTTCAAAAAGAAAAAAAGGTTGGAGGTGGTTTGTTTGAAACAAAAATATAGAACTTTCCTTACTGACTGCTCAACACTAATCTGCTCCAAATATTTCAGGGAAAGAATCTCAAATATGTTAGACATGTGAGAGATCAACTGTTATATAATAAATCTATTTCATACCTTTTTTTAAATGAATGGTTTGATACCTGAAGCATAAGATTAACATCTTCTTTTCTAAAACTCAACTTCTCTAAAATTCAAATTATTGTTTAACTACAGAAACTCTGTTTATTTTATTTCATAAACATTTCCCATTGCTTTCCAGTTACACAGCATTAATTTTTACAGATATGTCCATTATTCTAACCCACACATTTTGATTAAACTCGATTTGAGCTTGAGAGTTGTCTCAAATGTTTGACTCTCCTCTTACTCCTTATTTCACTGGCTTTGGGTCTTGCTAATTACCTGAATCAATATGTTTATATTTCTCTTCCTGATCAGAGCTGCTAACTGATACACCGTTTCAACTACTAGTGCCACAAAAGACAAGTGTTTAAGCAATAAATAAAACTGGTCATTACATTGACCTGACAGTGGAGGCTTCTTCACTGTGTGAAATGTGGCAAGCACCCTGCATGGAGAATGAATGTGAATGTAAGAGGTATCCTGAGGTTTGAGACAACACATTCCCTGGTGCCATTCAAAACACTTGTCAGCCTTTGCTACTTGGAAGGGCAAGCAACTCCCAAGTACAGGGAAAGCAGTGATCAACATTGTTAGGACTTACTTTCTAAACTATAATTTTACTTGTAGATATTATCTTTTAGGAGCTTCTTATATCTAGCTGGTTAACAATTTATAGTTAAAAGTCAAAATTTCTGATTTTATTGCAGACCTTTTATAAACATGAGCTGCTATTAAAAACAGAAAATTAAACAGATTTTACAAACATTTTAACCTGAACATTCACATTAGTTATCTGTGTATAAACATTAGGGTATCTATTCTGCAATAATTATTTGAAAGAAAAACAACAAATTGTACAACAGAAAGAAAGAAACAAATGTAAGTTTTTAACTGAACATGTATTCATGACTTTCATGACTTTTTTTTTTTTCCTGATAGTCATTGAACTCTGCTGGCGAGCTTTCGAAAACCTTGCAGAAAGATAAACAGAAACAAAACCAATTCTTCTGTGAAATTCACTCCTCCCAAGATTTTGTACATCACTTATATTTCTGTACACTGTGTAGAAGCATGTTGCTGGAGGGTTTTCTGTAGCTCTTCTTAAATTGAGAACCTTTCAAAACACACTGAAATATTTCCTGACTGCTAGGTTGCAAAACTTGTTGATATTGGAATATATTCTATATGCCTATACTCAATATATATAGCCATGAAAACCATAATAAAATAATAAAGAAAATTATTATTGTGCAGTTATTAAAACAATTTCATATTAAGTATATATACTTTAATAAGGTTGAGTGTGTGTGATTTTGGTATACTCTGCCTGAGACTCTTTAAGTGCTTTTTGGACATTAATGCTTTCTCACAACAAATCCCTGCAACAGGAATAGTAAATTATTTTCCTCATTTTGTCACAAAGCAATCACATTAAAAAACCCAGACACCTCCTATTAGATGACAGAACCATTGTATAACTTCGTGGTGAAAGACTTCTTCATCAGAACAGAAGCTTTTAATTTAATTTTTTAAAAATATTTATTCTTTTTATCTTCTTTATTATTTTTTTTCCTTCACCTGGAAGGGTGGAATCCTGGCCAAATAAACTTCTGGTACTCTCTAGGTCTGCATGTAGAAGTAGCATAGATAGAGCTTCATGCTTCTGTTCGATTCAGTCTCTCCTCACGTCTCTTTTAAAGGTATTTTACTGTGCACGAATAAAAATACGTTGTTTTTTTTTTTTTTTTTTTAAAAGCAGAAACAGGAACTTGTCCCCTATATCATACAAAGCTTTTCAGAATGAGGCAACTGTGGCGAGGTATGATCTTTACTCATTGCTGTCTTTTCCACAATGTTATAAACAGTTTTCATCCTGTTGATGAAATCTTAAAACATTTTATGAAACAGAATTCTCATGTTAAACTTTCCAGCTTTTAGCTCTAAGTGCAGGGGAAAAAAGTCCTTATTTCTGAGCTCTGACAGATGATGATAATTGACATTACCATAATGTCTAAGAATTCCAGCCATGTAGCAGAACATTATCATGGCAGACACTCTACAACATGCATAGATGGTCTTAAGCTTGATGATCTTAAATCTATAATCTACATTTAAGACGAGAGGCAACAGATTGATATAGGCAGATGGAAGAATGCAAGAGAAAATGAGGCAATGGCATTAAAAACAGCCGTTTTTGCACACAAGTAACCTATGTTCCCAATTTCATCACAGCATCATAGTAAAGGAGAGTTTTAAGGAGGAATTTGATCAAGAATGATAACATAGGTCTGTGGGAACTCTTCTTAGTAGCAGGGACATCACAAAAGAAAGCAGAAAATACTTTCTTGGTAATTTGCACCAGGTAGGTGAAGCATTCAGCTGAAGGAAGAAATGGTCTGAAGTCAGGGCAAATGTGTACTAGCTTACAAGTCTAGATGGGGCTAACTAGCCATATATGAGAAAGGAGAATGAGACTTTCAAAAGAAATCAAAAGGAAAGAAGTAATAATGAGGATTTAATGTGTGACACAAGAGGATAAGTTTGCAACTGAGGACATAAAAGATCTTGTGCCCATCAGATCCCATCCTAATCCAGAGTGTAAAATGACAGCTCCATCTCATATCAGTCTCACCATTTCCCATACTTGTTTTACAGTATTTCCAGGCAGACGAAGACTTGCTTTGCCCATGGTCTTCACAAGCCAGATGAAAACCCACTCTGAGTTGAAACGCAAGATATATTGGCTTACTCACTCACTGTGCCAAGTGAAGCTGCATTTCTACCTAAGCTGACATTCAAGCAGGTAATACTGGCACCCAATTAGAGGGTGGAGGAGGTAGCATTGTTCTTCTTGTGAAAATACCTTGTAGATATGTCATAAAAGTCCTAACTATCTAATGTTCAGACTATATTGTTTGTGTTTGGTATGTAATTTGCCTTACAGGATAGTTGAACATTACCTAACACCAGCACCCAAACAAAAGTGTGTACATACATATACATATATGTTGTTCCCCCCCCCTCCCCCTTGCCACGGCATGCAATAACAACATAACTGTCACCACTTGGCAGAAAGGCACAGGGTTTGATTCGACCTAGAAGTAGGAGAGTGGATCACTGCAGGTGAATCATTACTATTTCTCCTTAGTAGGTGGCAAGGTGTTTCGGTGTTTCCTGGACTCCCTATGGGCTTACCAGTTTGATGTGAACATAGGAGAGGAGCCATCTGCCAAAAAGTAACTAGAGATTTCCATAGAAAATATTGTATACCCTACTTGATAGCTGAAAAAGCAGGTACACTTTGTACCTGTTTCTCTCTTTCACACTTTTTCACTTATTTCATCAAGCTACTTAGAGTGGCATTCTGGAAAATATTATTTTGAGTTCTCAAAGGTCACTGTGAGGAATGGAAGAACATTTGGGGAACCTAAGAGCACTCTCCAGCGAGAGAACGACTGTATATTGGAAGCAGAGCAGAAGAAGCTTTGACTTCTAAACACTGTACTATAACAGCAGGTGTTGCCAAGAAGCCACTAACAACTAAAGACCAGGTTAGGTGAAGCTATAGAGGCTTATGGAGGGAGAGGGAGACGAATATGTGCAGAGTTTTAAAGGAAGCAATCACCTTAACCCATAAAGATAACCCACGAGTAATTTGCCTGCTTAGAATATTTAATCAGTTCTATTATTTTAAAATAACTGTACAGAGCAACACAACTTTCAGATTTAAACATGTATAGGCACACAGAAATGCACAACCGAAGACGGCATATGAGGGTGTATTTGTCTGCAGACTATTTGGTTTACCAGTATATGTGTGAATAAAGATGCCCTGATAGCAGCACAAAGTTTACGTATATATTTTTTCAAATACTGTGTATATAATTTAAATGTAATTACAAAGTATGCATTTGGTATAAATATTGATAGAATTGACATACAGCAGACAGCGTGAGCCAAAATTAAAAAAAATATATAATTTGTGACTATCACTGCCCCCGAGATGCTTATTTACATTGGTATGTACCACTTGACTTAAATGAATTCTAATATAAAGCAAAAAAAGGATATATATGGTTAATAATAACCATTCATGATACTGCTAATATTTAAAAGGCCGCACTCACTCAAATGTTTGACTAACTTCCAGTTTTGCTTGCTTTTCCTGGATGTTAGATGTTAGAGAAAACAGAAGCATAATTCATTAACTCACACTATGGTACTCTGACTAATTCAGAGAACATAAAAAAATGTCTGTGTTTTTTTGCATCTAGTTCCACTTGTACCTTAAAAATATGGGATTATTATTATACACCAGAGGGCCACAGATGTTAAGGAATGCTTACTTGTTCTTTCTTTATTGAAAACTTTAGTCAGAAAACTTTTACAGAATTGAAGATTTTACAATTTTGTAATGAAATTTTAGGTTCTGAAAGAAAAAAGAAGTGCCTTGTTACTGTGTTTATTTCTTTGAATAATAAACCTGGAATCCCTGAATTTTTCTTTTAAATGGCAAATTTGATTATTTAGAGCCCGAAGGAGTCTATTAATGCCCTGCTGTGCAAGTGAAGGTCCTGTAAACATGAATTTATGTTGTGCGTGTATCAAGGTGAGAACAAATTCTTCTTACATTTGGAGTGGTTAAGCAAATTCATCCACCATCATGCAACAATACTAATAGGAGAAATGTATGAAATGTATAAAACCAAGCTTGCAGGTGAAGCTGCAGAAAATGTATGTTCAAAGATGCAATTTTTGTGAACAGCTGTTTCTTGATATTAAAGCGAGAGTTTGTCATCCACTCCCACGGACTCCTACTAAGAAAGGTTGCTCGATTTAAGTTTATCTCCTATCAGCATTATTCTGTATTCCTACACACTGGACTTCATCCATTTCCTTTTCTAGCATTTCAAAGTTGACATCAACTCTTCCTGATAAAAGATACTCTACTGGTACATGTGTCTCATTTTCCACACTTTTCCACCTTGTACTCCCCATCTTCCTTTCACAGTATAAGACTGTTGTGAGCTCTTAGAAGAGACATGAATTTTACCTTGAGTTGGTCCCTTCTAGTACAGACAGATGTTAACCTTGCTTTAAGGCTTATCTATGGGCAGGTACACTCCACCGTGAGAATGTGCTAAGCTTTTTACACTGACTGCAACATTGCTTTGTTCATAAGCATACTTCCAGGCTCTGACATCCAAGACCAAATTTCAGTCCACGGTTTCCTAGGAATAGCTTCACTTTTCTATTGGCACCTTGCTTAATCTTTACTTCACAAGGACAGTTGAAGAAGGAAGCATGGTGTCAGCACAGCCTTTCTCATTAATCTAGCCCCTGTCTGTGAGCCCCACGCAGAGAGTGATAAAATCCCTCCAACGAGTCACTATGTCATTTGTACAAGGTGGACAGGTAATGGACAGGTAACAGAAGAAGTAGGTCTTCAGATTATTAACATGAGGTAGATAAATAGCTGTGAAATTTGTGTGCTTAATCTCCCAGGTCGCCTACATAACCAGTGAAGAGAAACAGGTATTTCCAGAGAGTGACGGGGAGTAAGAGCCTAATCAAAATGCTCTGTGCTGCCTTTTGAAAGTTTTTGGCTCTCAAGGGAGATGAGACACCTAAAGAGCTGCACAGAGAAGGGAAGAACAGATATCCCAAATCCTTCTGAACTTTGAAGAAACAGACCACAGCATATCCTTGGCTGAGAGGGATGGGCAAAAAGGTCATATACAAAGTACTGGGTAAAAGAGCTTTGGGCTTTCCTTATAAAAATGGAGTTCACTACTGACCAAGAGTAAATCGTACTCTGGTATCATCCCTAAGGACCAGACAGCAATGTGTGACATGAATCTGTACATTACAAAAAGAAGGTAAATAGGCAGACAGGGCTTGGGGCTGTTTCAATTGCTGTGCTGATGTTTCTGGCTTTTTTTTCTTCTGAAAGAGATAATCCCCCTTGCAGTGTCAGCATGTCCCATAAAACTCATTATAGAAAGCTTATGTTCTTGAACATGAAGCATGAAAAATCATTTAAATGCTAAACAACAACAGAGTTTGACCTCAAAGCTAAAAAATCACTTTAAATTACACTGTTTATCAGATGTCAAAATACTGCATGTTCTCATGTAAAATTATGTTATTCTCTAATCAATGGAAGCTAAAAATAAATATTTTTATTGATGACTGAAATTCATAAAGCAAAATCCCATGAAAGCACATTTCAGCTCTAATTAACAGATGAAATCTGAAACCTATTTGGTTATGTTATCACAGTAACAAGCAGGGATTTTTCTTCTGTCATTCTCTATTGTGTTGCAGGGCAATGCATCATCTATCCTAGAGCTGAGGAGAGAACAACAGCAAAGCAAGAAACTCTGTTTTGTTGTAAACTCTAGCTATCTGTATGTCTCTTCTAGTTTCATTGTTGGTTTCCAGAGTACAAGGCATTCTTATTCTTCCTCCCTGAGAGGTAACAATGTCATTTCTTGATAGTATATCAAATATGTTCCCATAAAATCTATTTTAGTTTTGCTAGCCTTCTTGCCAGACTTGAAGGCTGCAGGTTTGTCAACTGTTTCCAATCCCCCTGCAGGAAACAGAGAAAGGGTGATCGAAACATTTCTACTGCCCTTTTTGTTCTGTGAAGGGGAAAAAAATCTTTAGCATTCCCAAATGTTCAGCTAGACCTATTCACTCATCTCATGTTCTCTGAAATGCAGTGGCAGCACAGTACAAAGATTCAAGCAGACATCGATCTTATTTCATTACTATCCAGCTCTGATAACTCTGGGTCAAAATGAATTCCAGAGTGATTAGAACATACGCTTTTATTTATACCTTCCAGCTCCATAACTTCTGCAATAGGGGACTCATGTAAGTTCAGATTCAACAGCATTGTGTGAAGAACAGTGGAACTGGCCTGTAAGTCATCCTCATTTAAGCTTTGCTAGCTAAGGAGATTGTCATCCACTGAGTGACTCCTTTGGCCTACAGTGCTAAAACTGAGGTGGAATACATAAAGGTCTTGCAACAGTTCTTCGTGTACGTGCTGAAAGGTTTGCTTTTATCAGTGGAGGTACAGTCAATAACACTATGGAGACTACAGCTACAATGTGAACAGGTATACAAAATACTTGCGTGATTCAAAGAATACTCTGTCTCTTACCAATTGCACTGAATGACTTTAATGCAATTAATAGATCACATAATCTGCTCAGGTTTTTGCATTTCTGTCTACACTAGAACAACTCATTGTTTACAAGATTCATATATAAAAGTATTATATTAACACTGGAATAACTGTGTAACAGTTTGCCCAACAAGGACACGTCTGAACTTTGACAATTCCATTTCTATTCATCAATAAATAGTAATTCAGTCTCAAGAACAAGGCAAAAAAGATGTTTATGAAGGCAATTGGCTGCAAGAAGTGGTTACACAAAAGTGGCTACATATTTTGCCTATGTCTAAACCTAGGACAACTGAAACTTTTCCTTAATCTATTTATGCGAGTCAGAAAATATAACTGTGCCTATCTCATGGTTGCATGTCTAAGTAAATACAATAAATCAAGGAAATACGGTCTTTCAAATAATGCAAAGAAATCACTTTCAGTTACTCTGCAAAAAGAGTTGGGTATTAGTGACTTAGTTTTCTAATCTACTGTCTTAAGCAGGGAAAGATTCACTAATATTGTATTCTAACTTCATAGATTTAAAATTATTTTTTCAATTATCTTCATACATTAAGAGCTTGAAAAGACCTTACAAAAAAAGAAGACCCTTCAGGAAAATAAACCTTAAATACTTAGAGACTTTATCTGAGAGCTACATTTAATTTTTTTCAATTCATGCTTGCGTTATGTGTTATTACATCTGCTTAGGCAGCAATTAAAGTCTAATTAATCTGTCATTGCAATTCAAGAAATTAGAAAGTTTAACTTGTTTAGCCAATGGTGGCTGTCTGTCAAGGTATGAGTACATTTTTAATGGCTTTGTTGTTTCTTTAATCTGTTCTATTGTTTCCCTTGAAAAAACGATCTCACCAACCTGTGAATAACTCTCACGTATTCTTCTTTTCTTCTCTCTGACTTTTATTTACATTGGTGTTGCTAGTAGATACATATGGACTGTATGCACGTAGGAGACTTCTCTGCTATTGTAAAAGACTCCAGCACACAGAACAAGGAAACAAGCAGATATCCAGAAGAATCCGCATTTTCTTGTTGTCCACTGAGAAAATGTGTTTAATTTCTATGACATGGAGGCCTGTATCTAGTGGAGTCCCCCAGGGGTCGGTACTGGGACCAGTATTATTACATCAGTGACCTGGACGAGGGTACAGAGTGCACTGTCAGCAAGTTTGAGCTGTTAGAGAGTAGCGAGGGGGAATGGGACCTCAGGGTCCTGGTGGACAGCAGGATGACCATGAGCCAGCAAGGTGCCCTCGTGGCCAAGAAGGCCAATGGCATCCTGGGGTGGATTAGAAGGGCTGTGGTCAGTAGGTGGAGAGAGGTTCTCCTCCCCCTCTACTATGCCCTGGTGAGACTCCATCTGGAATATTGTGTCCAGTTCTGGGCCCCTCAGTTCAAGAAGGACAGGGAACTGCTTGAAAGAGTCCAGCACAGAGCCACACAGATGATTAAGGGGGTGGAACATCTCCCTTCTGATGAAAGGCTGAGGGAGCTGGGTCTCTTTAGCTTAGAGAAGAGGAGACTGAGGGGTGACCTCATTAATGTTTATAAATACATAAAGGATAAGTTTCAGGAGGATGGAGCCAGCTTCTTCTCGGTGATGGCCAATGACAGGACAAGGGGCAACGGGTGCAAGCGGGAGCACAGGAGGTTCCACATTAACATAAGGAAAAACTTTTTCACTCTGAGGTTGACAAAGCACTGGAACAGGCTGCCCAGAGAGGTTGTGGAGTCTCCTTCTCTGGAGACATTCAAAATCCACCTGGACATGTTCCTGTGTGATCTACTCTAGGTGATCCTGCTTTGGCTTTCAAGGTCCCTTCCAACCCCTAATATGCTGTGATTTTATGATTCTGTGACATCTCTGATTTGAAGTAAAACCTGTTGTTATGTCCTCATCCGTTTTTTTTTCAACATCAAAATGATTTTGGAAAGGGCACAGTACTTGATATTGGTTAACTTTTTGTTGTTGTTGTTATTTAAAGAAAAAAAAAAACTTCATTTTTTATAGAATGTAATGAAATGTGGAATAACCCTTATAGCAAATGATGATACATAGCTACAATGTATTGGATAACTATTTCATCAATCTTCAAACCTTGATCTGGTGCTACAGTGAAATTCCAAAAATGTAAATACAATGGAAGAAAGTGGAGCATAGTTGTTGGTAATTGAAAGTCGATATTTCAATAGCTCTTTTAAAAGTTCTATGGGATTTTCTTCTAGCCACCACTTTGTTTCTTACTTATAAATGCAATAATCTTATCTCTATGAATGCTCCCAATAACAACTTGCTAGCACCCGTGGCAACATCAGCCAGTACTGCAACTGTGAGTCCAGTGAACTGTAAGATAACACATATGCACAAGAGCCATGCTAGTCCTGCTGCTCAAAGACAAGCTATTATAGCATAAGCAAGAGATACACAAAAATTTTTGCAAGTAAACCCAAGTTTCTTTATCTTGTTTAATGGTATTTTGCCTCATTGTAACAGAATGCATAGGAAAAAGAGACCAAATGTTTAATAGCCCAGTGAGAAACCTGACTGTCCCCTTACAGGAACAAACTTTCAAGTGTGTACTTATATTTTTTAAATTCATGCATTATTCTGTACAAAAATACACAATTCTCTGTTTTGTCAACTTGCTAATAGTTTTGATTTAGTTTTTGGTTTTCTTTAAGTTATCCAGAACAGGGACCTCATCACAGCCACTGCTGGCAGATAGATGATGTTCCTACCTGTGCTTGGTGCTGACCCTCAGTCCATTTGGCCTTTCACAGCGTCACAGTGGTAGCACCTGGTATTTTCTATTCCCTGTTCACCACATGATGGCATAGGTCAGTAAGCACAGTGTCTTTGCAGTGATCAGACTATGGGTTAGTGAAGATCCAGTCCTCAGAAACACCTTTGTTTATCTCACACCACAAGATAAGGCTGAGCACGCCTCTCCATTGGGCTAGCTGAGGAGACTTGGTTTTGCCTTCTGGCCCTGAAAAATGCATGGGTTTTAGGCAGATTTCCCAAGTGGGACACCTCAAAAGCAGCTTTTCCTGAGCTGAAAATCAGGACTCTGAAGAAAAAATAAAAAAGCCAATGTAAACACTAGAAACGTGAGATCTGATTTTTGGGATTTCAGTAAGTTGGTTGTAAATCACAAAGCTCCAGCTTCCTGCCAGGGCTGTTCAGTGCCTCGTGCAAGAGCCTCCAAACCTGGGCCTTAGTACAGGCTGGACAGTGCAGGGTGGAGCCTGATGTGTGAAATGACCACAAAAGCCTCAGCAGGAACACAGTCATTTTAAAGTCCTTTTTCGCTTGTTTATGGGCAGTCTGAGGGTACACACACGGTCACTAGTGTATAAGCCCATGACCATAGTTTAGGTGTGCTCATGGTTGTGACAGGATGTTACCACTGAGATGTTTCATGACTTTCATATCCTTCCAAACACCCACTACCACCACCACTGATGCTATCCACGATATTTTTTATTTCTTATTGAACTTCTTGCACAAAGGACTAAAGTAGGTTAGGGAATTAAGGTGTACTGTGATGTCTGTCTCATCCCTAATGCCCTTAAGAGCAGAAGATGCCCCAGGGGTAAATTTCTCCCATAGCCTATGATGGTGCTAGTGGTCCCTCCTTCCCTGTCCATTGTTCAAGTTATTGCACTCTACTCAAATCATTCTCAGGACCCAAATCTCCCCCTTTGTGTAGCAGCTCCAGGATTTTGCTGAGGAGCACCATTATTGCAGCAAAGGGGAAACAGTAGATCTAGCTTCTGCCTCCCCAGAAGGTGGGGTGTGAGTGAGAGTGTTATTGCTCTAGATCTAGGGAAAGAGAAGAGGCACAGAACAAGGCGAGCCTGTGCAGTAGAGCATGGGACACAAGGTGAGTGGGACTCAAACCCTCTTTAGCAATGAGCAAATCTGGTGTCGTTCAACTAATGCAAATTTAAAATCACCATACTACCACTTTGTCGATAGATTGCTTGTCATAAGTTTAACAGCTTTTTGAGACAAACCATAAAGCAAATAATAAAAGAACAGCATCAGAAGCATCCATAAAGCCAAAGAAAGTAATAGGAGAGGAAATAATAGGAAAAGAAATGAAATCTCTCCAGGATGGTGAAAAAACACAGTATGAATATGGTGGAATCATCCATCCCCTCAGTGTAACTGAGCAGCTTGTATAAATAGAGCATGTGGCTACAGCAATTTATTGAAGGAAGTCAGAAACTATTCAACTGACACAAACACTCAGAGACGCAAACGGGGTCAGTTTGAAATATTAAATACTTTTGAAGAAAAAATGGACTACGTTTCAATTGTTGATTCTATTAATTTACAATATTAAATTCTTGAATACTTTGAATGCATATCTCCTCTATGAAAATAGAAAGACATTATCATAGTGTTAACTACTGAATTACGATTTGTTGACCTTTTAGAGTGACAGACAGTTCCTATAGCTGTTATTCATGAATGGCCACGTTGGACTTCTCTTCCCCCAGGCCACTCTGACAGATGACAGTGCAGACAGATCCACTGGTCCTTTACAGAGCAGGTGGATGTGATGGAACAGATAGAAGGTATTTGCTAGTATAAAAGGAAACATTGACATCAGGTTCAATGAGAGTATCAGCAGGTAGGCTTGCATGTATAGAGCTGGAGTGGTTTAACAAAATACCTCCATTACTCCAACATGCACAAATGTAGGCATTAGCATGTTGCATGTGGTGACTGAAACTAAGGAGTCATTACCCTAGAGAGGGTTAGCTATATTTACCCATGCGGATCGCAACCTGAGCTAAGCAACAGAAACAACCAGTTAAGGTAGATCTACAAGGAGTTTTTCTCCATGTTTTCCAGTTAGTTTCATTCACTCCATCTGGAATTAGGGATAGATCTCAACAAAATATTTCCATTACAGTCTAAAAATATCTATGGGGTTAGAGAAAATCTTTGTACACACAACACATGCAAGTGATCCTTCAAATCAAACCGCTTTATTTAGGTTCAACATTTGCTAAATGTTGGATGACTTTAAGGTTTTATTTATCTTTAAAAACTAGAACTTAATATAAAAGAATTATCTTTGCTACACTAGTAGGTGCAAAAAGTAATTTATATCCCCATAACTCAGGACATCAGAATCAGAAAATCCCTAAACTTTTCTGCTGTAAGGGAAGGAATTTTATCAATGCATCTGGGGAAGCATTGTTTCAAAAGTTGAGGACAAAAGTGAATAGTGATTTATTTTTCCATGGGGAGGCAGCATGCCCACAGCTTCTCTAATGTCTTTCCACGCTGTGTGCACAATAGAGCTTCATGTCCAAAGTTTTCCCAGCACCAGCACAACAGAGCTTTATATCTCCATTTTTACTCTGTCTAAAGAATAACACAACATTTTTCACAAACTGTGAATCAGTAGAGAATGCGTTGCCCCTCTTTTTTTTTTGTCCTTAGATCATGTTTTAAGAATTCATTACTCATCCTCTGAAAATCATGAAAGATCACAGGAAATATAGCATATGGACAAACTATCTGATAGTTATTCTACTTACAGACGTAAGAACAAGAACCCATAAAAGCCATGTGTTAAAAATGAAAATGATTTATAAATATTTAATTAAAGCTTACTTTTTAATTGCATTTTTGAAAAGACTTTTTTTTACTGTCTGAGGACATTCTACAAGGAGTAGTCACACTGAAATAATCGAGGCTTCCTATTGCATTTCCGCACTGTACTTCTCTGATGTTAGCCCCTTACCCTTTTAAAGGTGTTTTCCTGGCAACATGGTGATTAAGAGAAAAAGGGGTGAGTTGTTAAATATTTAGCTTTCATTTCTTGCATTCTCTTGACAGAGATCTGTAAGAGCGACACAGACTACAAAACCCTTTGAAATGTTGCATTTATAAATAATTTTCTAAACATTTTAACAATTAAAAATGGAAAAAAACCCCAAACCAGTAGTTATATACTGTGAAAATGCCAGTAAAGTCTGGGAATTTATTACTATTTATTAACCTATGTTTAAATCAGACAGAGTGCTACCAGTAAATATGCCCAGCACTATCTCCTATAGCTTTTAATGGACAAACATTTCCCAGCTATCAAGCCCTGCAGGCATAAGAGGAAATGACTACTTAACCATGATTTTCTAGTATTTTCTTATTCCTTTATTTTTAAAAAATGTATTTTCATTTTAAAAGTACGATTTGACAGTGCTCATCCATTAACACCCTATTTTGTTTAACCACTTAGACACAAGCGGCATCAGTGTTTCTTTTTCTTACAAGTCTCTGCCATTGTGTCTCACAGGTGCATGGCCACAATCGAAACTACCACTACAGGGCATTTTTCATCAGTATTTTTCAAAGTAGGTTATTACAGGGAGACTGAAGAAACTCCTACCAACTAATGAAACCACTAACCCTAAAGAGACAGCTCTATGTAGGGAATTGATTAGTCACTAGCAGCTCTGCAATGTCTCCTTCTGCTCTGTCCTCTTTGCCAACATGGGGATAGCCCTGAATGTGTACAATGAAAGTGGAAGTGTGGCAGGGAAGAGAAAGTAATTTGCCTGTGGTCGGCCACCAGGCTCGCTGTGGAAGTGTCCACAGCTCCTAGCCCTTGCCCATCTTGGTAGATGACAGTAATTAATTTTCTCTAAGTAACCTAAGCCTTTGCCTTTCTGTGAGGACTGCAAAACAAATGCTGATGGCTTACGGTTAGACCCCACGTAAAAGCCTTCCATTACAGCCTTTTGAGTTATCGAGTTGCATTCATACAAGTGACTCCCAGGAAAAAAAAACAAACACATTATATGTTTCTCAGCTGTTCCTGTGAGCTGAACCAAATCTTTAATGAAGAATTAGCTCCTGGAAATTCCAGGACTTAGGTTATCAAAGCTTTGCTTAAGTGAGGATCAGCATGACAAATTCCCTGACAAAATTCCTTTTTATTTAAGAACCGTTTGTGTGCCATCAGTGGGTGAATACATATATATGTAAAGGGGCAGGGGTGGACACCAAGATGTCAGGAACAGACTCTCTACCTGATGATAATTTCAAAATTACTTCTGTCCTCTGATAGTATTCCTGGCCTGCATGGATTTGATGACTGCACAGATTTTGATAGCAAACATAGAAGAAAGTGTAAGTAACATAGATAATCCAGCACAGGCTATCAAGATCAATACAATACCAAATGCCATTTCCCATGGTCAATGTAGTCCAGAGAAGTACGCAGTCACTAAAAGGCAAGCGTACCCTTGTTAAAGCTAGCACAGAGTTCTCCTGAACAGGATCTACATCATTCTCCACTGCTGATTTTAGTCATGACCAGTCATTCTCACAAATCTTATGTGACAGTAATAAGCTTAAAACTGAAAATGGATAGTTAAGATAAAAGGATAAGGAAATACTAGAGCTTCAAAGGCCAGACGAAGAGTGCCCTATCAATCATTCTCAAAAGATAGAGCACTTGCTGACCATCTTTCCCATCTTTTTTCCTCTTTTCCTTCTCTCCCCCCCCCCCCGCCCCCCCCCCCCCCCCCGCCCTCCCCACCAGGAAATAGAAGAATCATGTGTTCTGATATATTCATCATATTTTCTGATACTTACACTTACTGAAATCTGCTTTTACGTATAAGTATGCAACAGAAACACAACTGAATAATTAAAACCCAGCATGGTCTAATATAATTAGAAAATTAATATATTGCCTGCAACAGTATTTATTTACATTTCTGTCCATTTTCATTTAATAAGCAGAAAGAATCAGTATTAGCCTTGCAGGCTGACATTAACCCAATTAGAAGATTATTAAGAAATCTCTCACTTGATATCTATTGTAATCCTGGCAGCATGAAAAAGACAGATTCTTTCTGCTATGCCCTTCTGCCCTTCCATTACAGTCATAACAGTCATCCAATACACATCCTCCTTTCTGCATTTAGTTGCTTCTTGTAGCACACCATGCTGCACCAACAGAGGGAGTCTGTGGGTTTCCCTTTCCTCTGTCACACAATGGGGACCGTGTGTTGTCCTAATGATACTCTCCATAATGGGCTGTGGCTATGTTGTACCCCACGATTCCCTCCTTTTGTTCTGCTGTTTCTCAGTCTTTGCTTGTTTTTCCACAAACCCTGAGAGGACCTTTTTGCTTGTTAGCAGAGTGTTTGTGTGCTTCCTGCATTCTCACTGTCCGACGCCTGAACTTCTGGTTTTGAATAGTCTTGATTTTTCATTCTGGTGGAGGCTCTCTGTTTATGTCCAGTTTCCCAATCTACTTCTTATTTCTTACACTAATTACCATATACATCTTTTCTGCTTTCTCAGAGCCAGCTGTTTGGGTAGAGATCTTTGAAGGACACCTCAAATACCTTTGAATTTATTTCCAAAGTTTAGGCTGTTATTGAAATTTGAACAGAACACCAGGCGTGACATATTGGAAGATTTCCATTCTAAATATCACACCTATCATTAAAAATCAAGGTCTGATAAAGAGACAAGGAATACAAGAAGCACGCAGGGAAAAAATCTGCCATGAATATGGAACACAGCAAAAGATGCTGGGAGCATGTAAAAAGCTCTTTCATGTTTCATTAAGCATTTCTACACAATGGTTCTTTCCAAAACTATGTAAACTGCTAATGAGGAAGTTTGTGTGTGATGTCTCACAAGCTCATGCATGCATAGCTCATTAAGTCACAGAAACTATATTGCTGATACAAAGTGGTCTAACAAAAGGCAAGCAGGTGCACTGAATTCAGCAGTATGCATTTTAGCATTTCTCATCAGAAATGCTAAACCATTAGCTGGTTCCAGAAGTAAGGTAGTGTCAGAGACGGGAACATGTTCTCTGTATTGCTGAAACATCAATAGGCTTCTGCCTGCAAATAATGATCATTTGGGATCAGTGAGGAGAAAAGTACTAATAAATACTGCCTTGAAATCTGTAATCACTACACACAGTTTTTACTGCACATCTGCATGCAAAAGATTTCCTCTACATTATTTCCTATTAAAAATGGCAGTGTGGCTAGATGGTGGATGCACCCAAACACATGGTCTGATTCCTTGTAGAGCTGCTGAAACAGCAAATTAAAGCTATGCTAAGCAACATGGTTTTGGATCTTAGTGCAAGAACTCCTTCTGAGATTACACTGTGACCTGACAGAGTTTTCAGTAGCCAGAAATGTCAAATGAATACTACAAAGGATCACTAGTGGCTTCCATCTTCATAGAGTACTGCGGGGTGCCTGGCAGTTGCAAAATGTCTTCTGATAAGAAGGATATTGCATAGATTGTGTAGAATTTTTTATTTATCCAGTTTAATTTTTAGAGATATATGTACTGTATGGAATAAGTTTTGCTCTTCTTCTCTTCTTTGCCTTTCTTTCTGTTCTTGGCTGGGAAGATGAGGCCAAGGAAAAAGGAAGAAGACAGTGTCCTTTACAGGCTTGAGACATTTATAGGGTTCATAGAGAGGTCAGCACACTGGAGAATGAGGGACAGAGGAGCAATAATTGTAATCTAAATCTTTTTTCTAAGGAAAGAGCAAAACTATTATTGCTGTTGTGGAAGCAGCTACCATGACTAGGTATCACTACTTGGGCATGGCTCTAGACAGTCCATGCATAGCAGAAGCCTTTCCTCCAGAAGTCTGCAGGTTTTGTGACAAAAAAAAAAAAAATATGGAAAAACATGTGGAGACTGAACCAAGCAAGTTTTAATAAATTCAGTCACAGTTTGCTCTGCCTGGTAATGTCCTGGTTTGAGCTAAAACAGAACTAATTCAGTTAAGTCTTTTCTAAGTAACTCTTTCTGAAGTTAACAGCATTTTTTTTTTTCCCAGAAAGTGTCTGCTTCTCATAGTGGTAGAGTTTGATGTTTGCAGTTATACCAAGGAACAGAAACAATCTTGCTTATACTTGCTCTTGTTAAATCCAGTACTCCGTGTTGGAGTGCCGTAAGTGAAAAGGGTTGCATGAAAAAGGTCGCACCTGGAGGGAGGAGTGAACTGGACAGGTGAACCAAACCTGACCAACAGAGTATTCCATCCCATATACGTCATATTCAGCATAAAGCTGAGAGATCACAAGGGTTAAGCTCTCTTATCCAATGGCCAGCATCTGAGGAGGAGTCTGTTCTTCTGTCTTTAATCTCGATCTGTGTGTTCTTGAATCTAGTGCCTGAATCCAGCTCCTGTATGCAGTTTGTGTCTGCTGCCGAGTCCAGCTTGGGACTTCTCCAGTGCCAGCCCTACAACATCAGTGGTGACATATCATCAGGGGGCTTGGGTTCAGTATTGGTTTTGTATATATTTGCATATATTTGTATATATTTCCTTATTTCCTTATTTCCTTATTTTTTACTATTAACTTTTACTGTTATTATTTCATTAAAGCTGTGTTAGTCTTATTTTCCATCTGTAGGTCTCTCTCCCTTATTCTCTATCCCTTCCTCTTCTTGGAGGGGAGAGGGGTTAATAGGGAGCACCTGTCATTCGTTAGTGGCCAGCCCAGCCTCAACCCCTGACACTGGCCATCACTGGTAAATGTACTACAGCAACAAGTTGTCTGAAAGAGGATGATAACTGCCTTAGATATTTCTGCCATGTATGAAATGTACGAAAGTTATCTGAGTGAGTGTCAGAGGAATTTTGATGCTCCTCTGGTGAGTTCAGGTAAGGATGTGGGAAGATGAAGAGGTTTCCGAGATAATGACTTCCTCTTGTTCAGTGACTTAACTGTCAGTTTTATGGAGTACCCTGGGGAAGGAGAAAGTCTCTTCTACTCTCAGAGTATTTGGGTGAAACTTCAGCAGGAGAGGGAGCCCCTTTTATTACAGGAACTACCAATTGTAAAGCTTTTGCTGTTCCAAAAAACGCTCTTTCATGCAAATCTTTCTTGCTTAACTGCTAAAGTGTCTGTCGCACCTCTGCTAGTAGTATAGCCAAAGACTAATTGGAAACTGAATACTTGTCTTTTAAATGTCTCTCAGATAGACAAGTGGAAATCAGTCCATCAATGGCAGGTATTCTAGCTCTGCAAAAGGCACAATGTTTGAATCCCAGATAATTCTTTGCAGTTACACTAGAATAACTCTCAGGAAATAATAACAGTAAAAGAAGGCAGAGCCCAGATTAGAAAAATCATCATCACAACACGAAAATATTTATGATTAAGGGTAGGTAGGCACTGTCTAAATAGGTAAAGACAACTATTTTCAAAGAGAAATGTAAGAAACAGAACTAGAACTGATGGCTTTGGACTGTATGCGATGGATATATATGGCAACAGTATCGCATGTAAAAGTCTCTATCATCTACAGCAGTCAGGGAAAATTACTAAAGAGAAAAGTGTGCAACCCTCTAGAGAGTGGAAGCTGGCAAGTAGAGAAGGCAAATTTTACATTTAGATAGAATAAAATGTTGAGAGTGCTTTTTAATCTTTTTAAAGCAACAATTATATTGTTTTTCCAATACAGAATTGATTCAATTGTCCTCAGGCTTCTGAATCATTTACATCCACAGAGAGATGCAAAATCTTGAATTTCTATATATCTTATGTAACTGGAAGGGCTTTAAATTGCAAAGGCATCTGAAGATGATTGGCTAAACAGAGTCAGAAAAAGTTTCGAACTGGAGAAACTCCTAGAATTCCTTCCAGTGCCATACTTCTGAAATCAGTTTTATCATTACTTACATATGCCAGACTTCTACCTCACTATTTTTTTACCTTGCTACTTCAAGCAGTGTTTTTAGAAAGTGAAGTTTTAAGAGAAACATATCTAATTTAAACATACTTAATAATATCACCTACTGTAATCAGAATTAATGTAAAGATTCTGCCACAGACACTTTTCCCAGCATTAATCATTATTAGAAAAAAACCCTTAAGACTAATGCAACATAAATTATTTCCTTTAGCTACATGTTACAAATTCTCCCTCAAGCCATCTACTTTCAGTTTATTTCTGTTACCCACTTACGCTTTTAAAGAGGCAGCACAGATATTTACAAGTCTTGACCTTTACTAATAAGTAACTGATTCTTTTTCTTTCTTTTTTTTTCCTTCTCCAATCTTTTCTTAGGGCAAAATAAGTATTCTTCTGGTTGGTGTTTTAAGTAGGCAGAACAGAGTAGCACAAGTATATAAAGAAGAAAGAAACCTATAGAAAAAAATTTCCTTTTATTGTCTTTCCCCAGTTTAAGTTCCAATATTAAACTCCAACTTTAATAATAATTTATTTATATTTTTTTCTTATTTATTAGAAAACAGTCAACAGATAAAACTCAACTTCTCCTTGTCTCTTAAAACACTTTTATGGCTTACTACCACAGGGACAATGACGCCGGTGTGATTTTTCATCTGTGTGTAAGATAACTTGTTTTTTATGGATTTATTTTTATTCCACACAGCCTGTAAAATCTCAAATTACTGTAATCTGGTCCTACGTGAGTAATCTACACAGGCAACACGTGGATGCCATAGCCCAACATTTTCTCTTTAAAGAGCTACATTTAAAGGTAGACTGTTGGCTTAAACCAATATATCCTTCATAAAAAGAACAAACATTATTCTTTTAATGTTAGAATTTACTAGTGAATAAAACTGATGATACCTACATATCTTGTCGGCTTTTCATTATTTAGACTGTATAGTTTTACATTTCCTCTAGTTTGAACTGTAAAATTATAACCAAAAAATCAGTTTTACTTTTGTTCTGATTTTGTTACTTTTGTCTTCTGACCTAGCTGAGTATATTTCAGTGCTGCAAAACATGAGCTGCAAAAGCAGCTGGTAATAATTTTTAGATCATTTTATTTGATTGGTAGTTTTTCTAGTTAATTTGAAATTAAACTTAAAAGTTTAGTTCAAATACAACAAACAAAGTAAATTTATGTACACATATTTACCCGTATGGTGTATAATGCATTTGGGGGTAGGTAGATAACAAAATTTTAATGTATGGAAATATATCCTTCAAATCTGACATATACGTTATCATTCTGTAGGCAAAGGTCATAAAAAATACACATAAACAGCATCTTTTATTGACTGTGTGTATAAGATAGAAAGACTTAATGGTATGTCACTGCTTTAAGAAGAACTAAGGAAAATAATGGGACTCCTTAG
The DNA here is from genome assembly GCF_034619465.1 of Leptosomus discolor. Classification (NCBI taxonomy): domain Eukaryota; kingdom Metazoa; phylum Chordata; class Aves; order Leptosomiformes; family Leptosomidae; genus Leptosomus; species Leptosomus discolor. The sequence continues at coordinate 91,098,290 of NC_141391.1, read as the reverse complement.
AAATGGCATTCGTGTATGATAAATTGCAGTACTGCTAGCAAATAACAGAAGCGAATAGAAAAAAGATTCTGAGGTTGGAAGTAGAATATAACTTTTGATGTACTTTTGATGTACACAGCAGCGTGTGTGCACTTAAAATTCAGTGCTTTCCAACAGAAGTTAAAATGGTCCAGACAGTCATTTCAACTAATCTATCATTACTAATTGTGAAGGAGCTGCTACATTCAGCAATATTTTACCTTGAATTTACAATGCATTGAATACATATTTCAGGAAAAGCTGCTAGGGGTCAATTACTGAGGCTCAGTCACACTTGAGACCCCAATTAAATGACTTGGAAATAACCAGCAATTATACATGCACCACAGTTTCCATCTTCAGTCATCACTAACTACTGAAGTCCCCCTTTTCATCTGTGGATTGCTTGTAAACTGCTACTGGCAGTCCAACACTTTTCTGTGTGTGTGTAGGTTGAGGAGATTTAGAAGTCGCCCCTAACATACCAGGCACTTGTACTGAAGTGGAATCAGCTCCACTCCTCTTTGGCATATCCCTTACCTACAGCTACCTGAGATCAAGATTATTGAGGAATCTTACACTCAGTAACAACCACTGTCAGCAGTCTGGTAGTTAAGGCTTCTCCTATAGCGCATTAGATTGGTCCACAGTCTCTCTCAGCTTTGTCTTTCTATGCTTTCCTCCATCTGCCTGAAACCTCTACTTTCCTGAGGATTTAGACAGCTCCTTGAAAAGCTCAAACATGCTGAATACAAACCTAGAAATAGGCTGCTTTAAATTCTCTTCTTTCCAGGAAGAGTTAGAGTTACTTCAACCCTAAAGCATGGGCTGCCATCTGGAGGGTAATCCAGCCCCCAGATTAATATGACCTTTATATAAGCCATGCTTAGATCCAGTGGCGCCTCCTCCCCTGTGGGGGTTCAAAGCTGCCTCCAGGCGCAGCCCTGGCAGTGACATATCCACCCAGCGGGACGACTGCCAAACACCCGCGTGGGTCCCCTCATTTGGCTAATTCTGAACGAAGCATACTGAATTTAGGACACAGAAACTCATGAATTACACTTCATGTCTTGGGATATTATGACAGCTCAGCAGAGTTGGTCCACACCCACACTTGTTAACAGATTGCCACAAAACAAAACAGGAGATGGGGCAGGGATACTGCAGAGTAGTGGGTGATAGATCAATCAGTGACACCATCTTGCCATAATAAGGATAACACTTCTAAATGACAAGCAGAGTTCAAAGGAGGAGATACTCAAGCTCTGAGAGATACTGACTTCTCTTGGTACAGTCTTCTCTTTTGGTCTACTTCAGGCTGGAACTTTACTTCTAATTACATAAAAGGCTTAAGCAAAATGGAGTTGAGACATTTGCTGAATGAAGTAAGGGTGGGGGTTTAGCAGTCTGGCATATATGATGCGGACCACAGCAGCTCACTATTCTTACAGAAAACTCTGGTTTCCACTGTGAAGAAAAAAGGGAAGAATTTGAAAACCAAAGTGATATGCTTTTAAAATTATTAATTTGTAACCATTTTCACCGATGATTGCCTATAACATAAAATCAGACTAAAGTAAAAATAAGATATCCCATAATCCTAAGATTAGTTACGCGATACCTTTTCAGTGTATTGTACAGATAAAGTAGAGTCAATAACCTTACTTGTGTAGGCTGTATTGAGGTCAGCATATTTTTTCCATAACAAAGAAATATTTCAAAGGCTGGAACAGACTTGAGATTATTTTTTTCATGCCACTAAGAGAAGCAACTAAAAAACATATGAAAAATAAATCTTCTGACATGACAATATTAAAAGACTGAAAGTTTACCAATGAAAATATCATCCGCTAAAATTAAAATTGTCTTTGACGTTTGATGAACTGTATACGTATGACTAAAAAAAAAAATTAAAAAATATTTTTTATGTTGTTCTTAGTATCACTAATTTACCATATATACTTCAGCTGAAAAACCAGAACCATCAACCAGTATGCTTTTTACTCATATAAATGAGCACAAAGGAGATGAAGCAAGAACAACAGATAAACAAAATTAACTGAATGTCTAATTAAAGAGTTGATATGACTAATATACTTCTTCCTTTTATCACAGTAAAACGTATTCCTTGCTCTCAAGTTTCCGTAGCTGGGTAACAGATAGTCAATTAAGTAACAGTGTGATTCATGTATAGCTTTAAATAACATCAAAATAATGATGTAGTTATCTCTTGTGTTTGGTCATGGTAAATCATTAACACATCTCAGTTTATGGAGCTACATTTCAATGAATTTAACAGTCAAAAAATACAAACACATCAGAAGACCTGGGCTATAAATTTCTGTGATATACCTATGACATTTCCTTTTATAAAATTAATGGTGCTAAACAGTTCAGTGTAAAAATGTTTCTGAAAGCTCTATTTTAAATATTCTTGAAAGCCTGGCATTCACCTGCTATGTATGGATATCATGAAGGAAGATATTCAGACACTCTAACTTCAGGTTTGTCATCACAGATGTTTAAACAAAGAGTCTAAAATCCTACACAGTGAATGGAGCCATTTGTCATTGTGCCAAAGTCCAGACCAAAGCTACCTTGACGGGAAGATAGCAGTTCCACTCTGATGTGATATGATTTATGCCACACAGGTGCTTCTTGATCTACATCAACCCTATAAGGAACCTACTGTGACCAAGTATTAACTGAGAGTGATGTTTCATAATCAGCTTGAGCCAAAACACCTTTATGCGTTTTTCTCCTCACTTTTCTCCCTGGCTATGCACTCCCACTCTCACCATGTCTTGGCACTGGGGTTTGTTGCACTCATGTCACTATCAGCATAGCGAGCCATCTGGCTTAAATTGGTTTTCTTTCCTTTTAGATCACTTTCAGCCATGTCATGAACTCTGTGAGCATGAGTGCTGAAGCTGGCTGAAAGAAGAGAAGAGTGACAGGAGGCAGGTGTCAGAGCAGGACAGATTTACACCACACTAAAGCAATCATGAAACATCACATTATTAATGGCTAACCTAGTGGTCAGGTGAAATTATGGGCCCTCGAAAGGCTCCACTGACTAATTCAAGAACCTATTTGAGCCAGAGGTCTCAAGCTGGACAAGGTGAATATTCTTCATAATATATAAATAGTAGGAACACAAAGGCATTGACAGCAGCAGAAGTTAGGCATCTAAATGGTTTTCGTCATCTGACCCTAAATGGATTTTTATGTTCTTGATAACTTCCTCTTTCAGGGTGACTATGCGAGAAGTATTCTAAACAACAAATAATAAAACCAAGGGGTTTTCATGTCCAGAGATTGCAGGAAACAGTTGGTAAAAAAATTTGCTTCCTCCACAGATTTGTCCGTCCTGTAAAAGTAGGAGCTTGGGCCGTCCCTCCTCTCCTGAACTGTTGGTGTGCTGCTCAGACCACCCTGGAAACCAAACTCCATGTTCTACCTACCCTGTTCTTACCTCAAGGAGAAACTGAACTCCCAAAATTAATCAACTCTGAAAAAAGGGTGCAAGTATTCATAGAACTAAAACACAAGGCAGGGAATTGTAACAGGTACCAATGCTCTTAGAAAACTCTTTCAAATACACTGAGTTTTTCTTTGTATGTGTCCTTCCAGTAAATACTACAATACCATTTTAGTCCTCATTTTATTTTTTATCTTAAACTAGGTTGAACTGTTATTGCTGGTAACACATTAGCATATACGTCTACTATAGGAAGTAAATTATTCTGAACAACACTCTGGACAAACTAAAGATCATTCATTCCCTAATACTAATTCCAAATAGTTTACATTTTGGACTTTGCCCTTGTAAATGTAACTTTTGTTTGTTTGTTTATTTCTACAAAGAAGAATAATCTCACCAATTTGAGTACTCACATGACAGGAGGTATTCGCATTTATAAGCTTTTTAAGATGCCTGATATTTCTTAAGCACTGGGAAAATAAAAATGGCACCTTGGATGCTGTATCTATGACAAAATATCTGTTTTGACATTGACTACCACTTGACAAAGGAAAAAAAAAGTTTAAAAAAGAAAGATTGTACAATATTGGGTGCTTTATTTGTAAGTCATCTTTCTTCATATGGGAACTGAATCTCTATATTAAAAGTTGAAAATGTCTTCCAAAGAGAAATCCTCTAATTTTGACTCAAGTGGGAAGAATACTCTGCTTAAAAGAAACTAGTGAGAGATTAAAAACACACACAAAACCCTCACAAAACTCTCTACTAATGTTTAAACTATATCAAAACTGGAGGTATCTTTAGTACCGACCTCTAAAAGTATAAAATCAGCACCAGGAAGCTAGTCCTCTCATGACTTTTAACGAGCAGAAATGTACCATACATGCTTTTAGAAATCCCATGAAAAACCTGATTATGAATGAACTATTAAAAATACAAGCATTTATTATTTCAGATGAATTGCCTAGAAAGCTGTGGAAGAAACAAAACACATGACCCTACAGCCTCGTATCTCCAATCTATCCATTACATTAGTGTAGAGAGACCTAATTTTGTAATGCTTGTTATAATTTTTTAATAACCCTAATGGGGGTTAATTGAGGTAAGCACTTCATTTGTTTCTATAGTGAATATGAATAGTCACTTGATACGTTTTATTTTACGGTAAGTATGACTTTTTTCTAATATTTCCTTTCATGCAAATATTTTCAGTTATTATAACCGAATATATTCAGTTATTACAAACTAGTTATTGGCATGAAACCAGTATATTTCTAATACAGCACAAATCTACTTAAAAGATACTTTAAGCAGCTGAAATGACTGATGCACTAGAAATGTGCAGAGTTCAAGGCAGATACCCAAGACAGGTCTCACAAATAACTAGATCCTGAGGTGTAAATTTAAATTCTGGTTTTACTGAACTGGATGCCTTCTCTGTCTTTATCTCTCTAGCTCCATGGCTCTCAAGAGTTAGCTCTGAGTTCAGTGATAAAAGCGTTTAACACCAGTTTCTTTGTATTTGGACTTTTTTTGTATATACTTGCAGAATGGCATGAAAACTAAGCACTGAATCAATGTCTTGTTTCAGGTAATAATTCACTTCCTTGTCTAGAAACAAGAAAAAGTAACTAAGTAGTCCATTGTCAGAATTTTACCTCAGGCAAAAGGGTAAGAAATTAAAAGAGGAAAGATTGTGGAAAATACTGCTGTGTTATTTTTGCTTATAGCTGTCTAGAGCATTCTGAGAGGGATACAGGGCACAAATTATGATTGGCATGTGAATATTGAACACATTGCTGGTAGTTTATTGTCAAATATGAAAATTGGTCTAGTTACCATCTATATCCTATTATCCTCAAGGTTAACCCAAAGCAAAGGAGATCACTGACCTATCGTTCTTGATCATGCATTCATCACTACAAAGGTTGTATATGAGGGTTTACAATACATGCCATAAATAAACTATTGTTGGAATTCTCTTGTTTTTAATCAATTATTCTATGTACCATCAAATTGAATTTCCATGAGTTGTTTTTTTTATTTGCAAGTTCCCTGGATATTAAATGTAATATAAAATTAAATAGCTAGTGAATTGGACATTTATAACAAATGTGTATTGATTGTATCTAGGGACATTATATGCTGTGTATTCATCCATAATATGCTATGTAAACAGAAAACAATAGCACCTCAACATGCACAGTCTTTCAGTGTTCCACACCTGTAAAATTAAAAAAAAAAAGAACCTCTTCAACTGATTTTTTCAAAATATTCAAACTACTATGATGTTCTAAACTGTGAGTTTATCACAAGCATTTAAGACCTTCAGCCTCTTGGTATTCCTCCAATTAACCTTCTGTTTTCTATTGACATGACAAACTCTCAAATCCCCAATAATTATTGCTATTAAGAATGCATGCAGATTTAGATGGATTTTTCAGAATGAAACCTGTGTACACTAAATCTTAATACAATCTACAAATCCACAACATATCTAAGACAAAACCGAAATTAAATACAGCTTTTTGTAAAACCACTCCTCGTTTGGAATGCATGAACATATGCTGACTTCACCAACAATGCTGGAAAGCATTTATTCTAGAACTGGAAAGCAGACTAATTCCTGGGAGAAAACTGTACTAGCGGTTGTTGTTCCACTGACAGCCCAAAGACAGCCTTATTGAGATCAGCTTTACATGTGAAGACCATTGCTGCTCACAAGAGATCTGTATCTCTTGAGCAGAATATCCTGGAGGAGTTCATTAACTCAAAATAGTCATCAATGATAAGTACTTAGGACACAGTATTAAATTTTGGTGTTGACATTTACTACTTAACATTTTAATGCTTTTGCATAGTACCATTAAGTGATGTTCTATTTTTTTATATGCAAGTAAACACTTGTGTGTCTTTCAACATTAGATATGATGAAGTGCCTACATATAATTCACAAACACAAAGTATAGCTTGAAGCCAAAAATCCAGCAAAAATTATCACAGACCAATGTGATTCCTGATACTTCAAATTTACACAATTACAGTCTGTTTAGGACTATAATTTCACAGGGTGGAAATCATCTACAGTATGTGCCTACTTCTAAATGGCATTTCTTGGTATAAGGTATTCTGTATTTATTATGATCTTGGTGACAATAATTTATATCCTGCTGCCTCCCACAGAGAATTATTTTGTTTTGCTGTATCTGATTTTATTCTGCTAGTAAGAGACATGATTTTGATCATTTAAGGAACTTTTGGATAATTGTCCAACTGATATGGAAAACCTTTTGAGGTTCCACAGTCTTATATTATAAAAATAAACTGGATGTTTACCTTCTTAACAGGAAATGTGAAAAATTGTACAAACAATCTGAAATAGAAAATTCTCATATATCTAATCCTTACATAAAGAATGAATTGTTTATAGTTGCTGAGAGGCTGAACAGACACTTTTTATTACATTAAAACCTATTTAGATGCTTAACACATAAAGTAGCTGAGATAAGTATGGTGTGTATCTATCTATCTGCCTATCTATCTATCTATCCTCTAGACACATTTCTCAATGGATTAGAAACTAACATGAATACAGAAGTTTTATTATTTCACCATTAAATCAGACAGATGTTTCCCAGACAAAGCATTAATCAAGTGAGATATAATTTGAACAAATGCATTGTCAATTTTTGTCAATATGTATATATATATGTATGTTATATATAGGGAAGGATTAAGTATACATGTATATATATTTATTCTCAGATGCACACAAGTTGGAGAAAGAGAGAAAAGTAAACATTTAAAATATATAGATACGCTATTTCTAATATTTTTACTACGATCTTTTAGGGTTTGATTAAATCAGGAAAAAGAGTGGAAGGAAAATCAGTTGACATGTTGTCACTGAGTTGTAACTGCAAACTTTTCCTTAGTGCAGCTGAATGTTTCTGACTCACTTATTGTCTCTTTTTAGTAAACTATGTTTGGCTCTTCATGGACAGCCTCAGCTAAATAGTTGGATTAATGCAATCTGAAGCTTGAAAATCTAGAGAAGAGACTGTAGGGAACCTAGAAAACTTTTTTTAAAAAAAATAAATAATCAGATCTTAGTGATTAAAATCTCCCTTATTACCACGTGTTTTTTTTCTTCACTAGGGTTTTGTGGGATTTTTTTGTCTTGAGTCAAGACCTTTGGAAGTCCTCAGTCCAGTACTCTGGGATCACACTTCTATGCTATACTTCTCCATTTGGAATTGGAAAGCTGAGCTGAAAATGTCAAGAAAAAAAGTTGAAAATTATTTTCTCTCTTTCCAATAGAACGTGTAGAACAGCATGTATGAGATTTTGATCAGCTTGTGTCTGGTTAGATTAAAAAACTACATGTACGGTAAAGTAGATGTTCTGATATTCTGAGTTTCCTCATAGTGCTGCTTTGGAGACAGAAATAAACCAGCTTTTTTCTGCCTTCCAACTCTGCCTCACTGAATAAAACTGCTGGAACACATTTATAAAAAATAGAAGATAATACTTATATTTACTAAATTGACTTAAATTGATCAAAAACCCCCACTGCTGTTATTGCTGCTGCTTCTGACACTTCGTGGGCCCTCCAGTTTCCCATGTGTCCACAACAACAGGGCTTGAAATGGTTGAGGTATCCAGCTATTATCATTGACAAAAAGACATAAAAAATAATACAAATAGACAAACTTTTGCCAGGGTCAGAGTTAGGTAAATATTGTCCTGTACATGATTTTCCTGAATGGTTGGTTTAGATTTTGGTGTCTATCTTTTAGGGAAAAATGATGAAAGACACTTGGGGTTTTCCCCGGATGTTGAGAACACACATATTCTTCATCCATTTACAGAGTATTTCAAACATTTGAGTTTTCATGAAGCAGCTTGCAGTTAAATCATCAGCTGGGCAAGTGAGTGTTTAAGCAAATCTTTTCCCATTGAAAGTCCTACTATTTGACTAGGTGAGTATACAAAACTGAACTTTAGCCCACAAATTACGATATAACATTAAACCAAAACATTTTAGAACAGTGAGGCTAGGAATTTTTCAATGAAAACTTTCTTTTAAAATATTAATTTTTTGCAAACTAACTTTTTACAATAGTGCAAACAGAAAAAAAAAAAAGACTGGTTTTAATTTCTTTAATTGTTTGTTTGTTTGTTTTACCTTTTCAAAACACCCCTAGTTGTTTTCTGAAAGGAAACCCCCAGCTTTCAGGTAAATGAAAAAATAGATTATATGTGTGAAGTGAATTTTGAATTTACAGTTTTGATTATTCTCACGTGAAACTGTTGCCCATATTATGTTAATCTGATCATAGAATATATGAAAGAATCAGTGTGCAGTTGAATCATATGATTCAAAAAAAGAACAGTTTGATTTAAAGAATGTTGGTGTAATCAAACAGATAAACTTAAAAATTTCTGTATCATAATAAAAAAAATCTGTTCCTGTTAGAGTGAATACAGCATTTAGATCAAACATGTAGAGACAGAAATTTATAATTTTAGATATTCCTTCATTTTAATTTTCATCCTGAAAGAAGGCACAGATTGACAGTTATTTCATAACACTTTATTTAATTTATTTATACAGCTACTGATTAAGCTAGTTAAGGAGGGCTTTTATCATTAAGAAGGCAAATTTGTATGGAAGATTTTTCCGACAACACAGTGCCATAAATGAAGTAGCATTCTCCTCTCCCTGATGATTTACCTCTGGAACTTATTTGTATTCTTACTTTAGAAATTATACATTAAAAGCAGTTTTAGTGACATTTTTTTCTTGAATATGTGTGGAGGAGGGGGAGAAAGAGGGAAGCCCCAATTCACGAGGTAATAGTAAATTTAGTTTTATTGAAATAATGCCCTAAAAACAAATAGTAAAAACCATTCCCTGCATATTTGATCACAAGGGTAATATTTTGATGTTGGATGAAATTCAGAAAAATTCATTTCATTCAGATGACAGAGAAAGTGTTTAGGTGCCTGGCCAAACTTCTTTTTTACATCAATTCATATAGTGCTGGAAATCCTTTATTGTTTTTATTTTCTTTTCTCTAACATCAAGCCTAGTCAAAACCAACTCTGTAATTGCTTTATTTTTCTAGGGGAATTTTGGCATTTCAAATTACAGCCTTGTGCAGAAACAGAAAATATATTGCAAAATGGGGAGATCACAGGCTAACTAACCTGTGAGGTGTTTAAAATAATTATCACGCATTTTGTTGGTTTTTTTTTAAGTTCAGATCCATTACTGCCTGTTGTGGAGACACACCTGTCTTCTTTAGTAACAAGTAGAGTGACCAACTGGATACCAAAATCAGGTTTTTCTTGAGTCAGACTAAAAGCATTCTTCCTGTTTCCTTGAGGAGGACAGATATTTGATAGTGCTGGTGAGAAAAACAATGTTACCTGAAAGACAGGTGAAACTGAAAAGACTCAGAATTTACCAATATAGAAAAACATATAAATATTCATATGATGACCATATAACATCTGCACGAACCTAGAATTAAAACTACAGATATCTGAAGTTCTACGATTTTTCATATGTAGGAAACAGTGTTAATTAATTCCTTTCTGAACATGTCTGAACAGAAAGCTTTGCATTTTTAATATTATTTCAAGGGTTTTTTTTAATGTTAGCAGGGATACGTTCACTGGATTTTGTTAGCATGTTGAAGGTAAGAGGAAGAATATTGTAGGATGCAGTTCCTTGGGCTGTTATGTTGTTCTTCATTAACTGTACCTTGCCTCCCCCTGCCTCCCATTCATTGCCTGCTTTTCTCCCCTCCCTGGCATATGCTGCTGCCAGCCCACAGAGTGGCTCAGAGATGAGTGGGAAACACTCCTTGTCTCCTTATAACTCCAAGCTTCTTGCAGGCTGAATACTTTTGAAGACTGGACTTGACATAATATTTTATATGGAGTCGTTGTTTCCAAAGAAGCACTTTATATTGAGGTCAACACAGCTACCTAGGAACCCTTTTAACAGGAGAAAAGCTTAAAAAGAAAAGAGTATTTTTACCTTGCAACAGGATTAAGTTATTGATAACAAAATTGGAAGGGAAGTTACATACAAAAAGCATTAAATGCAGAACAGGATAAGTTGAGAACAAATGTCTTTCCTTGTCTAGGATTCCTCTGCTTCATGCTTTGGCTGTCTCATGCTGTCTTTTAAGAACTGCCTTTGAGAAATGAATTTCTCCTTCAATTTCTATCCTGTGCTTCTATCTTGTGTTTTTCTGGTTACTATTCAGTGTAATAAAAAGATATTTCAGATGAGGTCTCAAGATTCCTGTGGCTCATTGCAGTGCAGCCATGCTTAACACTCTCCCAAACATGAGGTGAATACCAGGACACCTTTCCCACAATCAACTACAGGTAGCTTAAGCATGATGGGAGCCTGTAAGTTCATAAGATTGAGATGTGCAGATTCTCCATCTCCAGTTTCTTTCATTTTGTCTTAGCAAGTCAAACCGCAGTTGTCAGCTTATGCCATGACACGTTACCCGTCACCCCTTACAGAAACTCCTTCCTTAACATGCAATCAGCTTTTGGTCTGATGCTGTTTTACAGAATCCATGCAACCAGTCTGTGGACCCATGGCATTAATTTTAAATGCTGGTGTATAGAACAGACCAATATATCTCAGCAATAAATGTCAGATATCTCTGCCACTCAGCAGTGCTGGAGTCAAATGAGTAAGATACACCTGGAGTCCTCCCACCTTGTTTTACACCACACCGCATGGAGATGCCCTCTTTAAGAAGTGAACACCAGTAGCTCCTTCAGCAGCAAACACACTGGGGTTACTGAGGCCTTCCTCAAACATGTGCCCAGAACCACTCCCCAGAGGCCTGCCAGCAGGGGGTGATTTTGAGGTGAACCACCACTATTGACGTTTCAGCACACTATGTGCACCTGCCAAAGCACACACATCCCTGTAAACTATGCACTCGCCAGGGCATGCCCTGACACTTGCAACCCACTTAATTTCCAACTCAAGGTGTGTGGAAAGAGAGCAGGGATTGTACCAGCTCCCCACTACACCAACTCGTGACCTGCTAATGAAATCCTGGACTATCTCAAGCTCCTAGTTCCTTGCTCTGCCTTTTCTGTGCCACCCATTCCACTTCTGCCCCTTCCACGAACACATTTATTTTTATTAAATAAGGCACATACACGCCATCTCAAACACATTCTGGAGGACTAATGTGTTTTCTAGCAGTGCCTAGACCAGTCTAAAATGTGTGGTCGCCCCAAGCTCCAAGGGTGGGTAGGAGGCTGCTGGCTTGGGTAACCATCTAAGGTTTGACGAAGTGAATGTCAGTGTTATTCCAATATTAAAATATTTTGCTTTTTTTGCAGGTTATGAACTGGCCCCCTGAAAGGAATTCTAGCTTTCCTCAGTGAAAGTGAAACAAAGACCTTTCAAACTTTATCCAGCAGGTTCAAGACATTAAATCTAAGAGTGGAACAACGTAATTTTCGTGTACTTTTTTGTACTTGCTCTAGTTCTCACAGGCTTTTTCACAGGCTTTTAAACATCAAATTAATATATTCTTATAGCTTCTTGTTATAAGGCAAAGTATTGTAGCTTCACATTCACTTCTGGTCAGACTTTCCCATCTGTGTCTGAAAGCCACATTTTCAAATTAACTCTTTCATATTCATCAATATCTATTTATTTTTTAAGAAAAGTGGCTTTTTCAAACTAGCGCTTCTAAAATTATTTAATCTGTTTCTTAGAACTGTGGGAAATCAAAGATATAATTAATTCTAAAAATCATAGATAAAAAGCCTCTAGCCAGCCATTAATTATTACACTCTTATTGAAATAGTGTCACCTCTACAGTATATTCAGTAAGACAACGCCAAAGCCCAAAAATGTTCTGCCTTTTGTTTTTTTCATCAAAAATATCTCAGTAAGCAACATTAGTATGGAAAAGAAGGAGTAGAGTCACTTTGCTTTCTGTTCCCTAGGCTTGTGTTCAAATGAAAAATTAAAACCAGCTAGGATTGTCATACAAGAAAAGTTTTCTGAGTTGGTATACCAGAAACAATACCTTCAGAACAAGAGAAAGTATATCTAGAAGGAAAAATGTTACATGTCCCTTTTTCTATATAATTGTTTCTGAAAACTTGTATATCAGAATGTCAGAATATTACCTGAATATCATGAATCATTATAAGTAATATTTTATGAGTATCAAAATAAAAATTAATTATTCTCTGGCCATTATTAGCCATAAGCTGGCAAGCGCCATAAAATGTTCTGCCAATGACTGTCAGAATTAATTTGCAAGCCTTCTGCTTCTTCTGGTGTTGTGCTGCAGAATGTACTGAGATTTGCTTGCTTTACTTTTTTTTTTTTTTTTCTATGAGATGTAGACAACCACCAGATTTGTTTCCATTTGTTTCCGTGGCTGACACACTAGAAGATCTATGAATAGGTTTCTGTTCTGACACTAAAGCACAATTCTAGTGTAACCTACTGAAGACTGTTTGTTTCTTACAAGTTGCCCTTTGTGTCAATTCACAAAGGAGATTTATTGTTATAACCTGCAAACTGTAATAACTCATGCACTTAGCTTCGGAGCCTTAATTACCTCTATTGCAGTCGGAGACCAAAGTGACAAAACTTATCCACCATGTATGAAAATGTGAAACAAAATGGTTTCTGCATGCATCAGTTTCTCTCCATTGATCTTTACATATATATTCGTACATCCCAAACAAACAGATGCTATCATGTTAACTTCTTACTGTTTGCAGGATGGTTTTAGACTAGTACAACATTCATAATTACAGAACATCTTTGCAACTTTGTAAGTAATCGCCAAAGCAGTCTTGCAAGCAGAATTTAAACCACAAAATCCCACAGTAAATATATATATATATATAAATATACAGAAAAGAGGAAGTTTAGAAAGAAAAGCTCAGGTACACTTATAACTACAGACTTTCAGCAAAGGTAAAAACCAGTATCAGTAATACTCAAGAGCTTAGTATTCACTATTAACTACCACCAACTTTTTTGTGAATAATCTTCTAGATGGTATATGATACACCTTGGCATGGAAACAAAGTGCGCTTAATGCCTTTTCAATGAAATTATTAAAGCCAATTTACCATCACATTGCCATCATACATTAACATATAAAACACTTTCATACAATTTGAATAGAAATTATATGTTTGCTACTTACCTAACTGGGTCTCCTGAATCGTTAACTTACTCTCCAAGGGGTGTAAAAGCTTTGGTGGTTTATCTGTTAGTGGTGCTAGAAAAGAAAAAAATTCACATATATAGTTTTCTGATTATCATTGTGTAGAATATGACTTGATTTTTATACCTATTGTTTCAGCAATGTTTCAGTTTTTCTTTTGTTTAAATAATGTTCATGCCTTCAGTAGCTGTAAATGTTAATGCCTAGAAAGTAAATATAACACCAAAATTTAGAATCTTTCACATGCTAAGGTATTGAAGGCACTTGTGTTAAAAAAAGTCATCTTTTTAAACCCTTACAAAAACCATGCACTGACACGCTACAATTTTTTATTTCCATAAATATTATTCAGCATTTCATAGTTTGCTATAATATTTAATTACCTTTCAATCAAATATAGTCATTAATAGATAAATAATATACACTAAGTTACTGTAAAACAGTTTGAAATATTTGATGGAATTTTTATTTTAAAAGATATTACCATCACTAAAACTTTTGAAAGTGGAGTACGAGAAAAAGACTCATTTTCAAAATCCGTGGGATGGATACCATGAAATAATGTTAAGATTCCTAATAAGATGCCTCACCTCCTCCCTTTTGATCTACCCTGAAATAATATTAGTAGACTTATGGAAACTGTGGAATAGGAAGAGATTTGTAGTGGTCAAAAACCTTCTGAAGGTTGTTAAAGCATTTTCAAACCATGCAGCTAAACAGTGCAGCTATTCTACTAGATTCATCATCCTTATACTTAATTCATAGAAGTGACATTGATTATTATTACTTTTGTTGTTGTTATCAAGTGTACCCTTTACTGATCTCTGACAGATGAGTGCATGCTATATGAAAAAAAGGACATTCATTTATTTTTTTCTTTAAAATTGATAGTAAATGTTCATGGGAAAGCTTCAACTTTTGTAGTCACCTGGAACATTTGATATTTTGCTTTTCAACATTAATTCAGTCTTTAACACAGATTATGGGCTGTCAGAGATTTAAAGTACATTTGACATTTTGATATAACTCTATAATATTTGTTCCCTCCAACTTGTCAAAATTGCTATTCCCTTTCTTACTGACACGCACACATCCACATGTGTATGGGTTTAATCTACTAAACACATTCATCTCCTGTCAGCTGAAATGCAGGAGACGTTTAGCTGCATTCTCTTTACTATGTTTCCTCTGCTCATTGATTAAATTATCAATGCCCTTTAAAATCTACAGTATTAATTTCAACTTTGCAGCAATTACAGAATGGATCCATTATCAACTCATAAGTTTCTGCTTTACAGAGGTTTTCCTTTATCTGACCAGAGCACAAACCCACCCAATTGGTGTCTGGGAAGCCGACCCATCAGATCTTGGACTGAATCAAAATATCTCTTCAAGGATGAGAAAAGAACTGGATTTGGTTCGCAGACCCTCTTTCAGGTCATTCTTCCAAGAATAGCTTCTACTCTTCTACAGGAAATCATTCTGCAGTATAGGCTCTGGGGAGAGCCACAGCTGTGAAAGACTTTTCAGCAACATCTCTGTGTTGTTACTTTTCTTTACATTGATTTGAATGCCTTTTTAGCTCTCTTTGGGCTTTTTTTGTTTTTTTTTTTTGGTTTGGTTTTTTTTCCCCTTTGGGGTTAAAGTAGGTGGAAGGGAAAAGGATTCAAAATATATTTTTTCTTAAACTGCAAAGTTAGTCATTCCCATTTCTTAGCTTCTCTGTAAAGGTTCATAATTTATCAGCACATTACCATTTTTTAAACAGCATCCACTATGAATTTAAATTTACTTTTGCAGTTCTGTCATTCTCAACTCAATTACCATTCATCAGATAATGTCTTCTGAGTCACTGTTGTTCTAAATCTGTTTTGAAACTCTTCAAGCAAACAAAGTTCTCTCATTGTAAGTAAAGATACAGTAAATGGTAGAGTTAATCTAAATGCAACAAATAAGTAGATTAGAAGACACTATTTTTCTCAGATTAAGCAAAGATAGACATTACTTTTGTGGTCCTGTACCTCAGGTCTCTAAGAGACTTCCTACTTTTAAATGAATAGGAAGAGGACGTTAATACATGCAGATAAATCATCCTTCAACAACAGGATGAAGTTATGATAAAATTTGTGCCCAATTTAATTTTCTCATAACTTGTGAGATTCAATAGATAATTTAACAGAGAAAGCATTACTGACAGTAAATGACACATAACTGATGTATCAGAATCACAGGAGCATTTAAGCTGGAAAGACCCTCTGGATGCCAAGCAGTCCAACCTCCTGTTTAAAGCAGGTCCAATATCAGGTTGTCAGGACCTCATCCAGCAATGTTTTGAACATCTCTGTGGATGGAGATTTCACCACTTCAGGTGTTCCAACCCATAACCACCTTCACTGGTGTCAATCCAGTATGTCCATGTGTTTTTGTGCATCATGGAGCCCAAAATTTGACACAGCATTCCAGGTGTGCCCTCACAGATGCTAAATAGATGTGAAGGATCACCCTCCTGGACCTGCTAGCTAAATTCTTGTGCAGTTGGCCTTTGCCAACTCATGCAGAACTTATTGTCCCCCTGGGCTTCCAGGACCTGTCCTGCAAATCTTTTTCCTACTCAATCTGTCCCTGGTTCTGCACTGCTGCACAGGCTTATTTCACTCCTAGAACAAGATGTTGCATTTGCCTTTGTTGGACTCCATGACTTTCTCCATCTTGCCAAGTTCTCCCTAAACAGCAGCCCTACCTTCCAGTTTGTCACCCATTCTGCTGAGAGTGCATTCTGTCCCATCATCCAGGAGTACAGAGAAACTCTAATGAACATTAAAACAAAGATACACCAGAGATTAACTGTGTTGTATACTTATTTTAAAGTGAGTTACCAGTATTTGTGGCCAGGAATAATTAACACTTAATAAGACAGTGCAACTCTTAAGTTCTCTAAACTGGGGCAAATATTAGTATCTCAATGTTGCATTTCATATTGTTGCCTACCAACCTAACACTGCTGTGGGTATTTCTATACTACCAGCGACCACATCTCCCAGGGCCAACTCCTTCACCCGTCTGGAAAAGTGAAAACATCCCTGGGTATTTTGCATTATAGAGTTTTAAACTGCAGGGAAATACTGTGAATGGGAGTAATATAGGAAAGCAAAATAAGTTTAATAACTTGGTATACTTAAAATATCAGGTTTTCAGAAGTGTTTTGTAATGCACCCTCAGTCAATCAACACCTGTAGTGTCTGTTATTTTATCTGTTTTATCTTTTATCTAAGTCTGCAAAGGTACGTGCGTTTTCCTGGCAATTAATCCATGTTGACTGAGGCAGATGTGGGAATTTCTCCAGCTGCCTCTGTCCCTTTCAAGTTTACACTCTGCACAGATAGTGAGACAAATGGACAGCACAGAGTTTCTGCAATCCTCATTTAGTTTAGAAACTCTGAATCAGACCTATGGATCTCCTATAAGCTGTTTCACATCCTTCAGACTACGGGGTGTGGCTTCTTAACTGGGTCAACCCACCACGCAACAGGCTATTCAAAATCAATACAATTTTCTGATTGATATATTGAGGCACAGTTATCAACTAAACTGAACAGCAAAACCAGAATTTAATATTTTTTCCTAAGCTTTTACTAACTAGCAAGAATCAAACAAAAATTATGAAACTTACAACTACAGCTGGTCTCTAAAACAAGTTGAATACCTTTTTTTTTCTTTTTTATGAATAGATGTAGAAAGGCAATAATTTTCACATCCTATAAAAATACCCATGATTTCAAAGCTCTTCCTGTTCTGTACTGTATGCAAAAAGCCAGAATTCTTTTGAATGTGTTTAAAAAATAGAGGGTCCTCTTCCCACCCAGTAGTAGTTATCAACATGGTTGTCATACAGGAGGAACAGAGTGTTCAGATTCCTATTCTTGCATGAGGGAATTCTCAAGTCTCTTGGCAAGATTCTCAGTTCCTGGATATTATTATCTACCGATGCATGGGTGCACTTCTCCCTCCCTCTCTCCCCTCTCATTTCCCTTTTTCTTTCTCTTTCTGTCTTTCCCTATTGCTGTCTTTTTTTTTTTCCTTGTCTTTTTTTTTGCTTTTTCTTTCCCACCTAAAGAGTCAAGAACCTTATCCGAAACAAAGCTAATCAAAACTGGTATATTCCTCTCCAAAAAATGCGGAGTTGACAGGTCAGATTCTTTCAAAGAAAAGCTTTGGATCATGAATCAAGTATACAGCCCATCTTATTTTTGATTTATGAACCATCACTGATGAATGGTTTGAAAACAAGTATGTGTCAAACTTAGTTTTCATTAGAACAAAAGTGAAGTTAAAAAAAACCCATGAGTGAAATAACCGATTCTGATGCTGTATTAAAAATTAATATTTAACTTCAGAGATACCATTCAGCTGCAGACATATTGATCCTGCTCAAAGAAAAAGTGCCTAAATTCACATTCCATGTCTGTCAGATCGGATGTACATTTAAAACATATTGAACAATTTGTCTTGTGGTAAAGAAACTGAAAGCCACCACAATCAGTCATCCAACTGGAAACTAGCCAGAAGATAATATTTTTACATCAGCCACCTACTTCCATACTCCTCTTTCTAAGCTGCCGCTTTAGGTTTAGATGTTTATGGTTACATGATACATACAATTGCTCTATGCAAAATTCTGTTATTCGAAGAGACAACCCACCTGTTAGAATTTCACACAGCTAATGAAGAAAAGCTTAATAAAAACTGTACATCAAAATATCACTAATCTGGACATCAAAAAATGGAACTGCCTAAAACCCCACAAGCTTTACAATAGAAAAATACTAATTCCAAAGATCTATGTTTATATCTGTTTTACAAAGTGCTCTCAGATTTGTCCTTGGAAATTGTAATGATTACAAGTAGTTTTAGGTTTTTTAGAGGCAGACAGGGCTCTGTGGAGTTGTCTGCAACTCAGAAAGCCAGTTTATTGGCTGGACATTTCCTGCAAGGACAAAAATTCACAGGAATGGCTGCCTTACCTGGCCAGTCTGAGTTATCTATATTTTAGAACGTTTCTTGTTCAATGTTTTTTTACTGAAGTAAAATTTAACATTTGAGGATGAAAACCCTTCTAAACTTTCTGAGATTTGAGATAATATAGTGAGATTAAACCTCTTATGTTTATGAACTTACAATATTTTTAGAAAAAATGACTGAAATGTCCCTGGAAGATATTGCAACTATAGCACAGCATTAAATAGGGGAAAGAATTCATTACTATGCTATGGCAAAACATTCCTACAGTTTGAAATCAAAGGAAAACAGAGAGGTGGAGTTCTTTTCTTGAAGCCCATACCGTTTCTTCGAATTCAACTCACAGTTCAGAAAGTTCCCCCATGTCTTAGCTTCCCTCTAGAAAAAGAGAATTCCTTATCAGAATTTCCTTTCCTGCTGATTTTCTGAGCCTGGTTTTCTTTTTGTCCTCTCATCATTCTGCCATTTTCGGCACAGACAAATGACATCAGGGACAAGGCACCTCTGTCAGAGGAGGGTTATTATGTCTGATTGACTATAAACTTGAACCTCCAGGCACTTCTGAGCATAGTGCCTGGCACTGATGCCTACTCCTCATGCCTTAGGAGATGGCTAGTGCTTGGTTATGAAGTGTGTCTGGTGTGCTTACCCCTCTAACTAGTACATCTCAATATTTAGCCAAGCATTGTCAAGCATGCTAATCTTATACCAACAGCAGTGGAGGAGATTTGAAGGGAGATTAAAACAATAGATTTGGGTTTTAGATAGCTACGTTAAAGTGTCCGCTTCATGAGAGGGCTCTTGAAATAAAGCACTGTCACTGGAAAGCCATCATTTATGAAAACCTGCCATAGATGGCAATATTTTGCAAGTGCAGGAATGATAAGGAGGAAAAACTATAGCATTTCAGTTGATATCTGCAGTACCTTGGAAAACACTGTATACTTTTGGGTTTGGTTTCTTTTTTTTTTCAATAGTGATGCCTGTAAAATAAATAATGCAGTAGCAGTAGTCTACAGTAGTTTGCAATAAACTGAATTATGTGCAGCCTGAATCTGTAGTCTTGAAAAATTAATAAACACAGTCACTGTCCAGATGAATATTAATATTGAGAACTCTGAGGTTCCTCAGAACAATTGTGAGCAGAGCAAAACTTATGTAATGAAAGGATGTTGGGTTTTTTCTTTATTTCTCCTAACATAGGTATAGCTTTATGTTTTCAGATATATCACTGGAGAAATCATTGCCTTTTAAAAAATAAATATATGGCAAGGTCTTTCATAAAAAGGGAATTCTTTGTACCTGTTAGAGACTTCTAACAATCTTAAATCTTATTTCTCAGTTATAATCAGATTAGTTTTCATTCACAAGGGCGTCATTTAAAATCACCTATGCCATGAATTGCACAGCAACCCTGTAAGAATATCCTGCCTCACTGTGTGAACAAGCCTGGTTATACCCTGAATCAAGCAGTTCAAACTGAGAGCAGACGCACATAAGGATACTAAGGATACGTGCGTGAAGCATAGGCATAGCACTGTAAATGAGCTGCCTAACGTGACTTAGTTATGACTATGACTGATCTTCTGAAATGTTCCCATAAATCTTGGATTGAGAGAAAAAAAGTCCGCCTCTTCTTTCAGTTTATGTCTTTCTCATTGTCTTCTCCTTAACACAAATTAAAAAACCCTGAACCCTATTGCTTTGGGCATACAAATGAAAATGGTTTTTATTTCATATAACTAATCCTTTCTTCTGATGTTCTTCCCAAAGTGAAGCTACAAGCCTCAATTTTTTTACAAAAGAAAATTTTCCCAAAAGAACTATATAAGACATTAAATACAATATTAGCACTTCCTGTGAGAAAGTGCAGAAGCAGATAAAATGGTAAGTAACAAAGACGTCATTATTATGCAAAAGTTTCTTGATGCATATTGAGAAAATAAGAGGCATTGCTAAAATGAAATCTTAGAAGATGGGAAGAATATTTCCAAGAAGACTTTTAAAATGTTTTAAGCTTGTGAGTCCCCTGTGATTAACGACAGGTTGAATACTGGAGGAGAAAAGCAAATGCAGCCAGATGTTGGGGTTTTCATTATCTGCTCATCTCAAATTGAATCTGATGTGACACTTGTGC
This sequence comes from Leptosomus discolor, assembly GCF_034619465.1. NCBI lineage: Eukaryota > Metazoa > Chordata > Aves > Leptosomiformes > Leptosomidae > Leptosomus > Leptosomus discolor. Next base: position 91,077,379 of record NC_141391.1, on the reverse strand, counting down.
TACCCTTATGACTTCAGAGAAGATGTATATATCACTTTTTTTCTCTCCTGTTAGTTTTCTTGAACACACAGTGACATTTCCCAGTGGTCTCCAAGGAAAAAGTATAAATAATCAAAATGCTGTCATCACAGATGCTAATGCAGTTTTGAAATACAAAAGAACCAAAGAGTATATGTAGTTAAAACTACTGAGTAAAATATCAACCTAATATCTTGACAGTATTGGTCTCTTTGTGTGACAGAGTTAGAATTTATATTTTGATCTTACAAAGAGGAAAGAATAAAGCAATGCTTTGATCCTAAAAGATTTTTTATTATAGAGACAGGATTCCGCCCCCCCCCCTCAACAAAAGAAGAGAATCAAAATACAAAAAGACAAATAAAAATATTAAAGGATTTAAAATATCCAATTTTTTTTTTTTTTTTATCTCTTGCATAAAGTTCCTCTGCATTACACCATTGTTTCTGTACAAAACTGATCTCTAAAGCAAGATAATGGAAATGAGATTTTCTGTGTAGGTCTACAAAAAGGGTGCCATGCTAAAGCCTGGTCTGTCTGCATGGTCTGTTAAATTTGTCCCTCTACTTCCACCTAAGAGACATTAGATCATCTGAAAAAAAACCCTGAAATATGATGAGTAAGATGATGGCTGCTGCTGTTGCTATAAACAAGTATGTGATATATTAGCTGTGCATTTAACTAGAAGAAAAGCTCTTGTTAGCAAAAGAATGAAACCGTGCATGTAGGAGCACTTCCAGCAGATTTTGTGATGTTTCAGCTCAACGGTGAAGCTCACCAGCATTTCATTCAGCAGACAGTTGTCTGTTTTGCCACATTTATATTAATCGCTCATATGAGTCCTCTAGGCCAAAATAACCATCTCTCTTCCTGCCAGAGTGCCATAAGTGGATGCTTCACGTAGCCGTGTTTATACTTCTGCAGGAGAGTGCCCACACTTGTTGCTGACGTGTAGCAGGCCACTCTTCTAAAACATGTCGATGGAAACTGGCATCCTTCTGCTTTTATAGTGACAACAACCAGCAGACAAAATAAACCGAGGACAGAGAAGACCACTACAATTGGCATGTTCTAGTATTGATGCACTATGCTCCTGGTTTGAATTCAGCTTATTCTCCAATTTTATCTACACGGATCTTTCCCTAAAACATCCTTGCCTTTACCACTGTGTGATAACAGGATTAAGCAAATCCAGTTCACCTCAGTTAAACTGTATATGCTGCAGTTTCTGCTATTGTTTCTATTCCAAAACAAATGAAAAGTTTTGAGAAGTTGTTTCCCAGCACTTTTTAATTCTGAAAGCCCATACTAATGATTTTTGGAGGGATTTATATGGATCATGACCCTTACTGTAGCTACTTGCAGATGTATTTATTTGCAGTTAGAACCCATAAGAGAAATTTTTTGCTCCCATGTCTATGTGTTAGGTTATGTCTTCGTTTAGAAGAGTCTTCAGTGAAGCGGTGTGTTGTATAAATCTTGTATAAGGCTTGTGAAACAAATAGAAACATATGCAGTATTCTTAACAACTGGGCTACCTGAATAGATTACATATTCATGAAGGAAAACAGAGTTATATAAATCATGAGGTTTAGGCAAACAAGTAAGAAAAGCCAGACACACATTTCACATCAAGCAAGCATGTATGATCACAGATTCCATTCTCATGTTGTTCCCTTGATCTATTCTCTTTCCTTTTTTCTCCAGGTTAAAATATAGAAAAAATGTCGGGGTGGAGGGAGAAGTATCATAAGGTTATGTTCTCTGTGACTAGACCAAACACACGTTTTCTTAAAAATTAGTCTATTATTCTTATCGGATGAGCCCCAGAAAATCTCATTCATATTGTCTGATTAATTAGGGATACGTACATTTTCTTGTTCAGCCTCACTTTCAAAATTGCCAACTGAATTTTAATATTCACTATAATTTCTTTTCCTCAGTCTTTTCACAGTCATTAAAATTTCCCCCTGAAACTTATCATTAGTTTCTATTTTTGACCTATTATTTTGTATACCCTGTCTCAGATTTAGATTTCAAAACCAAGTAACTGGAGAATCTTTTCCCTCATTTAAAGTCATTTATTGTAGGACACTGATTTTAGGAACTGAATAGTAATATGTGTGAATCTGTTCCTGCCTTGCTTTTATTATTTCCTCCTTTTTTGAGAGATAGGGCAGATAGTTCTTGGAAATACTGTAGCTCATGACCTTTGAACAGAAATTCTAGATACTCTATGCTTTTTTTTTAAATAATTAAATCTTTCTGCTGATAATGCTGACATTTCAGAATAAGATTTCTCAGCCTCTGAGGAGGTCTTGTAAAGGGAATAGGACCCTATGCACCCTGACCACTTCAATTCTTCCAAAGAGCTGACATTTAAAGGCCTTGCAATTAAAGTTTTTTACATATTGCATAGACTTTCCTCTTTCAGAATTCGTAGTCGACCTTTTAATTCTGTTGCTTTGTTTTAAAGTAAGCTGATTTTAAAGGTGACCTGCTCTCATTCTCTCTGTTCTGGTTCTGTTGTAGACCTGTACACCTCTTTTATTTGTTCTCCGAGTCATTTCAGTGATTAAGTCTTCTGAATCTGTCTTTGCTCTGCCAGAAATACGGACATACTATCATTTCTTGTGGCCCAAAAATTAAGTGAGAAAAATCCATAATTTCTACTTTGAGTGCACATTAACTTCTCTGTCCTCTCAGGCAGGTATTTTTGAACTACTCAATTCAAGTGGGATTTTTCCTTTTAAGTTGAGAGATTTTGGACTGTGAGAAAGCAAATGTTATTCCCATTTCAAGAAAGGCAAGAAGGAGTATCTTGGAAACATAGGCTGGCTGGCCTCACCTTGACCCCTAGGAAGGCTGATGGAGCAAACAGCCTTGGAAACCGTTTCCACACACAGGAAGGTCAAGAGGATGATTTGGAGTAGTCAGTATGGATTTACAAAGGGGAGATTGTGCTTAACAACTTGATATCCTGCAGCGATGTGATAAACTGATGAAGTATGCACGAAGTACATGCACAGCGAGAAGATGAAAACTAGGTGAACTGCTGGACTTAGAGGGTTGCAACCAGCAGCACAAGACTTGTGCCCCAAGGCTCAGTGCTGAGGCCAACACTGTTTAACTTCTCCAGTGACCTGGATGACAGAACACAAAACTGGGAAGAGTGGTTGATGAATCAGACATGTGTGCCACCTTGACAGGCTGAAGAAATGGTCTGACAGGACCCTCATGAAGTTCAATAAGGGGAAATGCCCAGTCCTGTCCCTGGGGAGGAATAACCCCAGGCTCCAGTACAGGCTGGGAGCTGAGCAGCTGAAAATAAGATTGGCAGAGAAAGACCATGGAATCGTAGACATGAGCCAGCAATGTGCTCTTCCAGCCAGGAAGACCAACAGCACCCTGGGCTGCATTAGGCAAAGCATGGCCAGCAGGTTGAAGGAGGTGATCCTTCCGCTTCGCTCAGCTGTGATGCAACACATTTGGCATGGTGGGTCCAGTGCTGGGCTCCCCGGTATAAGAGAAACGTAGATATACTGGGACAAGGACAGTGAAGGGCCACAATGATGATTAAGGGATTGGGGCATTTCATACAAGGAGAGGCTGAGAGAGCTGTGACTGCTGAGCCTGGAGAAGAGAAGGCCCAGGGGCATCTTGTCCATGTGTAAAATACTTGATGGGGGAAATAAAAACAACAGAGACAGATTTCTCTGTGGTGCTAAGGGACAGGACAAGAGGCAATGGCACAAACTGAAACACAGGAAATATCATTTAAAGATAAGAAAAACATTCTTCACTATGAGGGTGGTCACACACAGGAACAGGTTATCCAGAGATGTTGTAGAGTCTCTATCCTCGGAAATTTTCGAAACCTCATTGGACATGACCAGGCAACCTGCCCTTGCTGACACTGCTCTGAGCAGGAGATTGGACCAAGAAATCTCCAGCAGGTCTCCATCCGCTTTTTCATTTCTAAAAAAATATTTTGCACAATCAAGTCTAGAAAGTCTGGAGAATTCCCAGGGTGCCCTGAGTAGTTAGTGTTGATGTGGCAGATGGGACGGGGGACATGCCATGCAAATTGCACAGCACCACTCTACAATTTATCATACAGATGTGCTGTCTGGTTCTATACTGTGTGTACAAACCCTCCCATTATAATAGCAGACATCCTGGCACAGGAGACTTCAGGTTTGCATTATCTCTATACAAATCTTCTCTGAAGTCTAAGCCTTGAAGTTTTAGTTTCTATAGCTTTTCTTTTTTGTAACATGGTAGGGAATCAAAGTCTACCATAGGATATTAAAACCAAAAAACTTACACAGTCCATGTAAGGGGAGGGAGGGGAACATGCCTGACAAGAATTATATCTGACACTTGTTGTCCATTTGATGTACCAAGCTTTAAATAAAGCTCGTTATACAAACCCAGTATGGCAGATGTTACATTAGCACATATCATACGGTTACTTGGCAACAAACAGAGATTAGACATCATAAACATTTGGTCTGCAGAAATGTCACCAGAGCTGGTGGTTACACAATCATAATTTAATGCTTGGTGCATAAAAAAACCCTGTAGTTGTAAAAAATGTGTATATACTTATATACTAAAATGTCTGTAAAGCAAGCTCCAAAAAGAGAAAATCTTCTTGAAAATAATACTTCGATTACATAAATTTAAAAAAAAAACAACAACAAACAACCCACAACTCCCCCTCTTTTAATTACAAACAAATTGATAAAAAGCACCATTGCTGGCAAACAGTGTAGATCATGTTGGACGGTTTCTTTTTCAGATACAGTGATTGGGAAATGATGACAGACTTCTACCTACATTTTTAAAAGAAGTTTTCTCTTACTTTCCTTTGGAAACAGAAAACAGTGACAGAGTTCATTTTACAAATTAAGGAAATTAACGCCTATCAAGCATTTGCACATCAGTTTTCTTTGGCTAGAAATCTATGACACCCTGTTTCTTTGCAGAATCTCTACTATCATAAATTCACATTAAGTCTCTTGATTGCTATTACTCAGTTCCCTTCATGATGAAACATCTTAAGCCAGAGGAAGTGAAATTGGAAGGCTTTCCCTTAGTTCCCCAAATTTGTTATTTCTTCTGAATGTAAGGAGGAATTCGTAATGGAATGTATACATTGTTTACATAGAAAAGTACAGGTTATTCAGGAATTTTCTAATTCTAAATTTTCCAGTAGAAATGTCTAATTTTATTCACAGGCATGTCTATAAAAAAATTACAACACATTGTTTTGTGATTTCTGGGGTTAAAATAGAAGTGTTAATTTTGGATATAACATTTAGAGTAAGGAAATACTACAAACTCAAATTTCAACTGAGGGACTAGCTATCTAGGTTAGAATTTCCTAATCTATCTCGGAGTTTGTCTACAAGGCACTATGCAGTATCATACAGAGCTGTGTGAGCCCCATTAGAAAGAACATATTAGGACACCATTGTGTCCGGGCTAAAGTACTCTATTTAAGAAGTTCAATAATTTGTGCTGGTGAGAGAGGGAAGAGCAACCTGGTAACAAATCTGTACGGCTTTCAGCATCTGAGCTAACTAAGTACCACTGAACAATACTTCATTGTAACATATCATTGGTGACTTAGGAGCCTTAATCCAGTTTTCAAAAATGGTATAGGTACTTAGGAGCCTAGGTGTCATGCCAGTTCTCAAAAACTCATGACTTGGTATGGATCCCATTCATTTAATTCCTATGCTTTTGTAAATCCCACTTGGTACCATAAACCTTGTGTAAATCTAGGAGCAGGAATCTAAATCCCTGGAAAGCAAGTGACGTGCCTGAAAAGCTTTCTTTGGCTGAAAACTCAATTTTACAGCAAATTAGATGCTTTCCCAATGGATAAATCTGTAATGTCGAGTTTGCGTAGAAAGTATCAGCATAACTCATTTTGCATACAAATACTCTTTGCTTCTGGTTTATATGTCTGACTTTCTTCGCAGCATAAACTGCCATGCTGGAGAAATGAGAAAAACAGTTCTCACTTCAGCCACAAGTTAATAAAAACAAACCTATTTAGAAGCTAAGAATGCAGAGCTGTAGCAACCTCATAACAATCAAAGTTGTTTTTACTGGGAAATAAAGAATGAATCAGAAATATCGCAGCTTTTACAGATGCCAAATAAAATTATAGAAAGAACAGGAAAAGTTTGTTATAATGAGAAAATCCTCATTCTTATATTGACTAGAAAATTGTTCATTGGAAATAGTTCATCCTCGTGGCTTCTGTGTTCAGTTTTGATAGAAAGGACTAAATTTTCATCCCACAAACAGCTGTGGGAAGTAGCTATTACGGTACATGGCTCCAGCTCCTTTAAGCAGAGAAAGAAGGCAAATGAAAGTTACCATCCCGCAGTAGTAGCCGTATCACTGTGATGTAGGTGCACTGGCTAGGAGCGGTCTGCCCAAAAGACTGGCATCTCTGTTTAACATCCCTAAATTCTCAGTAATCAAACAAGTTTGCTGGTAAACATTAGGACACAACAACCCCCCAGACAGGACAGCAGGCTACTATATCAGGGGAAAAGAAGAGGATCTTCTGAGTCAAATGAAGAACAGATGACACCTTCTGCTCCTACATTACATTTTACAAAGTAAAATACACTCAGAAAGAAGCAATGCAGTCAACAAAAGCAAAAAGACTAATCTCTCCACTTTTTCTTATATTTTAAATAAAAGCAGGTATATGCTAATTTAAGCATGATTTTACAGATGTTTCATATTCATAGTAATTATATTACTAACTTCCACATATTAATAAGGGTGAGGGTTGAGAAATAAGCATTTTAAAGGTGTATATTTTAATTACTAAAATATGCTGACAGACACCTAGACGGATTTTCAAAGTCTCTGGGTATCACATTTCCACTGTACCCCACAGGTACTGAGTATTTAGGAAAACTGAGCACTCTGTATCATGTACAAAGGGTCAGAATACGTGTCAAAAGTATAAAGACTGTTCTAATATTTTCTGTCTGACTCTGTTATATCTCTCTTATGCATAGTCACAATATTTGTTGTTTTCTCCCATGTAGCTTCTCCACAGAGGATCCAGAAATTATTGCCTCCCTCAGAAGTTTAATTTACCTGCAACACTTGCTGGCGGCACATATAGAAGTTCTCTCTTGTATTGTGTCATACTGCCATCCAGCTAAGATGGCATAGTTTTTGCTATCACAAGTGGGTTTCACTTGGACTTCAAAAGCTATCACATGCCCTTCTCACAACTGATTCATAATATATATGCCTGGGAAGAAACACTGAAAGTATCAGACCAGTGCCAAAAGAAAATAATGACATTATTTTTCAAATCAACTAAAAAAAGGAAAAGGTAATTACTTTTTTTTAGCAGTTTGAGAAACGCCATGCTTATGGTGTCACTCTCTGCTTCCTTCCCCTCTGTTCATCTTCCCTATTTGCCTAATATAAACCAAATTAAAGTCTCATTATAGTTGTTTAAAGCTGATCACTGGGGAATATACAATAAAAGTCAATGTAACAAGGAATGGTACCTCAGCTAGGGTGGTGGCAAGCTTAATAGGCTGTAGTGCACTAACTCAAATTAGTCATCCAGGGAACAGAGACCAACACAATGGAGGCCCAAAAGAAAGTAAAAAAGGACTCCAGAAAAAGGAAACTTGAAGGTACTTTCTGTGTTAGGAATATGTATAATTTTCAAGCATACTCAGTGATAGAGAGGAGTAGAATGAGAAAGGAAAGCAAATCACTCCCAAATTCACTTTGCATAAGGAAGAGTGGAGGAAAGCATAACAACATCACACATTTCTCCTGAAATTAGCTGCTTCATGTATAAATGCAGAGTTTCAAATTCTTGCAGCACTTGAAGCTTTCTTCCCTATCAGTATTTTGCTACTTATTTTGATAGAACTGAATTCATCAAGTGTTTGTGGGGTCCCAAACCAATACTATATGTATATATCTATCTCTCATGTGTATTTCAAAAATATTCATCAATATGCTACAAGTCAAGCATTGTTCAGTCAGACTCTCTTCTGATACATTTGAAATGAATATATTTCATTTATGACAACAGAAAAACAAGTAAAGAAGAAGATAATAAAAATGGTATGAAGCCAGACATATTATTCTGTGTTTCCATTCTGGTGGTACAACTAGTTTTAAAGTATAAGGTGGATTCAAGCTATCAGAAATCAATAAGCAGGAAAATGGAAAAATTTCTGGTGTGAAAGAATGCTGGAGCCATGCCGTAGTCATTTTCCTGGGGAAAACCTCATGCTAGAAAGCAACGTGGAAGGCAAAAGAAGTCACAATGAATATGTGTACCTTGATGCATGCACATCTTTTCTGCTCCTCCCTCTTTTTTTAAAGCTAAAAAAGGAGAAAGGAGGAGATTTAGCTTTAATACATACTTCAAACCAAACCATATATGCCAGAGAACAAAAAGTGCAGTGCAAGAAAAAGAAAAAAAGAAAATTGTAAATATATAGCAAATCATGCTAGAAAATTATCATGTGTGATGTTGGACAAGTTTCAAAACAACATATTTCACAAAAAAAAAAAGTAAATCTATCAAAAGCAGGCTGCAATAAATCTTTTTGAATAGAAAGTGTCACTGAAAGACTTGTAAATTTTGCAAGTATTTGGTGCCTTATTCATACATCAATCAGAACGCCTCATCAATATGTGGATATTTCAAAGACAGTTTCTAAGAGTGTACTCATTGTGCAAAATATCAGAATCACAGAATGGCTGAGGTTGGAAAGGACCTCTGGAGGTCATCTAGTCCAAAATCCCTGCTCAAAGCAGACTAAAATAACCAACTCATGTTCAAGGCACCTTAAAGTAAAAATCTTTGTTGTATTAATAAATTTTTATCTTCCTAATCATCTTGCTGTACTTTCTACAATAAAGATGTTTTGGATGAGGCCATTTCCTTCCTGTCCACCTCCCCTTTGCCCGTGACAGAACACCCTTGCACTGGAGTTCAGACACAAGAACCCACACGAGAAAGAAACTCTTTTCAGACTTTTCTAAAACGGGTTTTTGACTGTTAAACTTTTTACAAAGAAAATAAGGGCTAATTTCTCTGCCAAGCTTTGTCATTTTTTGAAAAAACAGACTTACTAAAAGCTGCTTGTAAGTAATAGCCAAGTTATTAATAGCTTAGCATTGGCAGCAGATTTAGGAACACCTAAAATATGTTTTTAATCTCAAGAATTACTTCATACAATAGACTTTCTTAATTTTATAATCAAGATCAGAAAAAGGTACTTTGAAGTTAAGAACAATCAGATATTCTGAGATCATTTGCATGCATGTTAGCATTTCTATTATTGTAAACGCACCTTAAGATGCATTTACTAAAATGGATTTACCTCATTAATAGGCATTTCCACTTTTGTAGTCTTCTGTAAAGACACAGTCTGCAGATATGTTTTCGCTTCTCCATTCCCCATCCTCCCCAGATATTTAAGTAGCTATAAAGTGCATTTTTCTGGTGTTTCAGAAATACACAAACAGAAAAAGACAGGAGTTCAACACTGAAAAGACAGACAGATGTGCTAACTGCAAAATAAATAATAAACTGTTAAAATAAATAAAAGATGTTCAGATAGGGTTAACAATTACAACGATGCATTTCTGTAATCCTGGGATGGCTAAAAGTTGGAAAAATTAGTAGATAAATCCTGCTGACCTCTAATGAAAGCAGGAGATTCAAAGAAATAAAATAGACCATCTAATAGCTTCTGTCTATTTGCAGAAGGAACATTTGTTTTCAAGAAAATTAAAATGTGCAAAATCCCCATCGTCCTTCTATCTGCTGAGAATTATTCGCTTATAGAAGTATTAAATTACTCTGTCATAAGGTAACTGCTAAATATATTCATTTTCCTTAAAGATTTTCCTGCTACTCAGCACCTTTGTCTGTATTTTATATTCAACCTTATAAATACTCATATTAGTCCACACCGACCTCCTCGGCAGAAACCATTTTGACAGATTTTTAAAGTGGATCTGTATGCAGGACCCACAGCCCCACCTGTGGCTCTTTAGACAGACCTAGAGGACTTTGTACTAAAACCATGATCAGTGCTTACAACTTCCCTACTGATTTACAGAGAGCAAGCACTGCCCCTGGGCCTGTTGGTCCAGTCTGAGATCATTCTCACAATGTGTCAGCTAGTGCAAACCCAGTGGTCTGGTCTTCTGTATTATCTTTAGGTAACAGGTCCACTGAGCAATCTAACTCCTCAGCATGGAGCTCCTCTTAACTGAGTTGGTTGTTTCAGCACAAATGGAAACCGAGGTCCCAGAACAAAACAAAAAAGGGAAATGAATATTAAGAGATATAGACACACACTCAAAACGTATTTTCCTACCTATACTGCAGAGGTGACAGTGGAGGGGATGGATGGAAGAGGAGGAAAGTGTTAAAACCACCTCAGTGACACCAGGAGTGATTGCCTAAAGTTAGCCTCATTATTCTTTTTCTCCTATGCATCATTCGTTTGGGCATTCTGAAAAACACTTTACATAATAAATGAAAATCAAATGCTTAATTGAGACTCGGAGTGAAGAATAATCATCAAGAGTTCCACATTTCCAAAAACTGCAAACAATACTGGGTGCAAAACTTAAAAAAAGATGAAAAAGTTCCCAGTTTGGACTCACGGTGAGAATATGGGAAATAATGTATAAGTTTTATCTACAAATTTCTGGATCTTTTTATTCAAGCAATTAACATGATTAAGTACAGTTTTCCCATCTGATTTAATTAGCAGTAATCATACTGAACTATTGTAAGTTGGGCATCAAAGACGTATGACACATCTTTTCAAATACGTGTACAATTATTGTGAAAATGAGTGTAATAGTAGCATTCACTAGCCCAAGGCAATTACAATTATGAGAAGTAATTGTTTGGTAAAAGGTCACAATCTGATGTCTTGTATTTGCCTGAAATAGTCTTGTCACTGCACAAGCTAAAACAATGAAAGCATATTTTTAACAACCATGATTTAGTAATTCAACTTTAGAACTAATTCCTTGTGCTTATGAATATTTTAACAGTGCAAATTTAAAATATATTATCTTGACAGAAATGATGGATTAAACTTTTAAACTGTTTTTTATTTTTGTACTCAAGCAGTTTATACCTTTACCTATTAGGCATATTGCTGAATAAAGTATGCCAGTTTTATGAAACAGCAGTGCTATGACCGTGATAATTCCTTGATGCTACGTGAATGGCAAAGAACTTTTTTAATGATGCTTTCAAAATTACATTGATCTTCAAGTTTCTTCCCACTGTGTCCTGATTAATTCCCTTGCATTTTGCTGGAGGCTACTTGCATAGAGCCTTTGCTTTCTGCTGAAAGGCTGGGGAGGCTGCTTTAGGTACAGTTCACATCACATCAATCAAGCATTCTTCCTCCACCCAGGTATTAGTGACCTGGTTCCTGAAGCCAGGATTCTTTGCCAGAAACCAGTTTTCTAGCCTGCATTGTAACACACTAAAGCCGCAGAGTATATGCCACATAATTAGTCACTTAAACATTTGCTGCCAGCAAGTTGTCAAACAGCATTTGGGGAGAGAGGAAGGGGAATAGTACGGAAATTGAGAGAAATCTTAAAGTAGATTATTATGAAAACAGTTATTTTTTAAGCATCATACGTCTCAAGAAGGAAATGGAATGAAAACGGAAACTAAGCTGGCTCCTGTTTGAAAAACATGCAGAAAATTACAATGAATACAGTTCCTGGTTCACATCATGAATTAACCACAACAAACCTACCAAACTCATTCAATATGCAAAATCTGTTGGGGTGTGGGGGAGAAGAAGATATAGTGACAAAATTATATCAAATCAATGAAGCATCTCTACTAGAGTAAATAATGGTTATTTGTAATGGGTTTTGCCAACTCTGTAGTAAACTACATACTTCTTAGGAGATTGTTTCACTGCTTGGGCTTTTTTCCTTTTGATTTATGAATAAAAAGTCAAATATGCATAACTTAAAGATGTCATTACACATTGCTACCAAAAAGTGCTGCAATATAGGTGCATACTGAAAAAGTATGGTTTCTGTCTTACTGACTATACATACACATGAAATATAACGTAAGAGTGCTGTGTTTAAACATGGCATAGCATATCAATGCACAGTATGAATATTTGGATTGACAAAGTACTTTAACTGTACAAATAAGAAGTAGAAAAGAAAGAGAACACAATTAGAGAATTTACAAATTAAATAAAAGAATCTACATCTTACTGAATTAAAAATCTATTACCTTGAATAACCTGTCACACATGGTGTCCTGTGTCATTATTTTAACGATATTATTTCATCTTTTTCACCTCCTTCTTCATCTTTCTTCCCAGACATTTAACAAGTATAGTGAACATCACCTGCCTTCCTATGAAATCCTATATCCTTTCAAACTTCTGTTTTTCCTTTGGAAAAACAATTCATCACCATCTGAAACACCTCTGTAATTTTAAAACCTAAATATAGCCAACATTTAATCTACAAAATGCTTTATCTTCTGCACTAGAACACACAGCAAAATATATTGAAATCCCATATCTTAAAAGTTTCCCAGCTATTGCCCACATATGTCCCCTGGGAATTTTCACACAAAGGAAGAGGCGTTTTAGCAAGAAAACCAAACCGCGGATTTTGTTTCATCTATGTTTTCTGAAATAGAACCAAACTGCAGACTATTTGCCAGTAAACTAATACAAGTGTCTAGCTAATTTTCTCTACGATTGAACTATTTATTGATTCACAGACAGACACACTGTAACTAATAATAGCTTTCTACTTCCCTCTGTACTTTCCTGTAAGTAAAAATAAAATCAGGCAAAGTATTCAATCTTCTTATAAAAGTAATTGGCAATGACATCTGAATGCTTTATTACCTCCAAAAAAATTTGTCTTTTTTTCACGGAATATATTCTTCTGCATAAGAATCTACAATCTCTCTTTCCTCTAAAAAATAGAATCAGTTCATCCATGACTTATAAAACTGTCTTTGTATTTTGAAATTATTTATCTTGCTTGGACGCCCAGGACAAACAATGATTAGTGTTAATGCACTTCTTATTCACAAATATGTATGGAAGTGTTATAGGGTTATATAAGTGAGAGCAAGTTTGTGAGCAATACAGGAACATCAGAACAAAGCTACATCAAATAAGTTATTTATTCAGCTTCTTTATGTAATATCCAAACACCTGGTCTCATTTGGAAATGCTGGAAGTGAAGCTGTTCAAAACTTTATTTATTTGAATTAAAAGCAGTTGCAGTTTGTCTATATTTGCAACATTTCCTTAGTCATATTTACTTTACTGAGCTAAATATTCACAAGAATACATCTTAAACCATGCTTGTTTACTAATTCCAGTTAAGCAATAGTTAAAGATGTGATTTTCCCATCTTCATCAGATGATTAATCATAGCATAAATGAAGCCTTTCCAAAGTTTAGATACAACAAATATTATCAGATGGGACTCTCTTTCTAAGTAGTCAGGTTACGATCTTGGACGTGAGCTTGCCTTTCTTCTGTTGCTCAGAGAAGAAAGACAAAACTGCCACTCAAGTATTTTGTCTTTTCTTCTTGGGAAAAAACAAAAACAAACCCCAAAACCCCACCAGAAACCCAACAACAACAAAAACACAACAAAAAAATCCATCCTGACTAATAATGTTGGTTTTAACACTGAAACGTCAAAGCTTATCAGTGATCCTTATCAGTATCAAAACTTTGAACTTATTTTCATAAGTGTAACAGATAGAAAGGTCAAATGTAAATATAAAAGTAAGTCAAAGCAAGTAAGCAACAGAACAGCAAAGGAGGACAAAATCCTCATACACTTCCTGTTCCACACAATATCCAAGTTCCATATTAGTGCTGAAATTTATAGCAATCACAATGCTGAAAATATCATCAGCACATGCACAAACATGGGATCCTGGGGCACTTGACTGTGGTGGGTTTGTGTCTGGCAGGATTTTGCTAGTGGGGAGAGGGCTACAGAGGTGGCTCGGGTAGGAGGCTTCGAGAAGCTTCCCCGGCTCCAATTTGAACGCACCTCTGACCAAGGTCAGGCCAATCTGCACATAACCCTATGTAAGAGTATAAAAACTTGTTGGGCAGATTCTTTATTTGTGGGTCTTTGTAGGTGAGCAAAGGAGAGGAGGGGGATGGGAGAGAGACAGCCCTGCGGACACCCGGGTCAGTGAGGCAGGAGAGGGGGAGCTGTGCCGGCGCAGGGGTTCCCCTGCGGCCCGCGGTGGGGGGGCGGCTGAGCCCCCGCAGCCCCTGGAGCCCCGCGGCGGCCCAGAGGTCGCCCTGCAGCCCGCGGAGGGCCCCGGGCCGGAGGGGCAGGGACCGGGCCCGGAGCAGCCGCGACTGCGGCCGCGCTGGAGCCGCCCGTGGGTGGGAGGGCGGCAGCCCCGGGAGGGACCCGCGCTGGGGGGTTCTGGGGAGCTGCGGCCCCGCGGGAAGGGCTCGCGTTGGGGCAGCGGGAGGAGGAACGTCTGCCGTGAGAGGGACCCCGCGGCGGGGCAGGGGAGGGCTGCGAGGGCCTCTGTCCCTGAGGGGGAAGGAGCAGCGGAGACACCTTGTGCCGGCCGGACTGTGACCCCCATTCCCTGCCCCTGCGCTGCTGGGGGGGGAGAGGGAGCAGAGCTGAGCCCGGGGAGACCAGAGGGGTGTGGGGGGGAAGGTGTTAAGACCTGGCTGTATTTCTCATTATCCTCGTTGGTGGTGGTTGTTTGTATTAAATTGATGTTGTTTTCCCCAAATTGAGTCTGTCTGTTGCCCATGACCATAGCGGGTGAGTGAGCCCTGGCTGTCCTTTGTCTTGACCCTCGGGCCTTTTGGTTGCATTTTCTCCTCCCCACCTCTCAGGGGATGGGGTAGGGGTGAACGAGCGCCTGCGTGGGGCTTTGTTGCCGGCTGGATACGCTCAGACCACGGCAGTGACAAACGCGGTACAAAAGCTGTAGACTCTTTCATCTGCTTAGTAATAACCATGTGATTATATAATGGAGAGGACTCATGAATCCTTCACATAACCTTACCTGCTATGCAGCCAGCATTTTGGAGAGTTGTATTTTTTTAGTACTTCATTTATTTTACTGCTACATAATTAAAAAACAGACAAGCATGCATTTCAAAATCAAAATATACTATCTAGCTTTCAGGTGCTCTGTTGCCTTAATGTAAGGCCTGTTTTTCTTTAAAGAATCACTAACTGAGAGGAGAGCATGAAGAAGACTTTAGGAAAAAAAAAAACAACAACAAAAAAACCCAACAAAACGAAACCAATATTTTTAGTACCAGTGCTGGGAGCACACTTTCCCTGGAGTGGTGGGGAAGCAAAGACCAGAAATCATAATAAGGAGTTACATAGGCGCACACACACCAGCTACCAAATCAGACATTTTAAGGGAGGATGTCACAAACAGGTCACTGTCAGGTTCTGAAAGATGGTTAAATAGGAGTTCTAAAACTAACACGACGTTCTATCATCGACCACAGATTTTGAAATGCAGTCACTACAGACATTTATAGGAACTGTCTTGTCACAAGGGTGAGCAGGAATCTATGAAGATTTGTTCCACTGCAAAATACATGTAAACATGCATATATGTGTATGCATATATGTTCAAAATCACATTTGCAAAGGAACTTCACTGCAACTCAACCCATTTTCTGAACAACCAAGGATCAGAGAGATTTCTGAGCACTGGAACTGCTCTGGAGTAAGTCTCAAACAAGGGATACTACAAACTTCTAACCTTGTGAAAGACATAAACCTCGTTTTTAAAATATGATTTTTCTTTGCAAAGAAGATTATAGAATTAAGGTTGAGATACCTGGCACAAGGCTTCTTCAACACATATCTCTCTACAAATTTTATTCCGTGTGTCCCATTCCCTTGAAATAAACATGCTCCTAAAGTGTAAGGTCTCTTTTAGAAGAAGAAAAAGAACATTCTTTCTCTTACAATTTTGAAATAAGATATGATATGAATCAGAAATAAACAGAGCAACAAAACTAGTCACGCCTCTAACAGCCTGAAATCATAAATGCTGAAAGTATTATGTGCTCTGATTCATCACAATGAATTTCACCAGGAATCTCAAAAAGGTCATTCAAATATTAAACATGCTACTATTTAACTGAAGACAGCCTCAACTAAAAGCATACTGTACCTCTGTTCTATAATCCTGAAATGGCATCTCAGCTGCCAAACGTCCCTGATGTCCCTAGTTGCAGCTTAAATAATGCTAAGCCGATGAAACTTAGTTTACTTCTTTACTGCCTAAACTACAGCCAGATGTTGAAACAGAATCACAGAATAGTTTGGGTTGGAAGGGACCTTTAAAGGTAAGTGAGCAGGGACATCTTTAGGTAATTCAGGTTGCTCAGAGCCCCATCCAACCTGACCTTGAATGTTTCCAGGGATGGGGCTTCTACCACCTCTCTGGGCGGCCTGTGCCAGTGTTTCACCACCCTTATTGTAAAAAATTTCTCACATCTAGTCTACATCTATCCTCTTTTAGTTTAAAACCATTACTCCTTGTCCTATAGCAACAGGCCTTTGTCCTATCACAACAGTTTGTTCCTATCTTTCTTATAGGCTCCCTTTAAGCACTGAAATGTTGCAATAAGGTCTCCAGGTTATGAGAACATCAGTGGTTAATAAACGTAACAGGAATAATTTAGGCATTTAAATCTGGGGAGTTATTTGTAACTGAGAACTAGAAACTCATAGACTGAGGTGACTTTGCTCCCCACCAGGGCCAGGAGGGTAAGCCTCTAGAGCAGCAATCTCTTAGATAGTTCACTCCCCACAAACTGACCACCAGTCGCTCTGTATAAACAGGAATTAAATATGCTCTGGACTAAGGAAGCTTGTTCCAAGTTTTATAGGTTTACAATATGCAAGATTGTACACGGTGCAGTAGATGTCTAGTGGCAGGAGCTGTACCTATGGCATCTGGCCTGAGTCCCACAGTCCTCTCTGCCCAGGGACTGCAAGCTGTACACGTGCATGTGAAAAGGTCATCCGACTTTCCAGCTTTGAGCAGGTCTGCCTGACGACGCTGCCACACAGACCTGAAACGTCCTGTTGACCAGGTTGAATTGTCAGTTCCTGTCTTAGCCAGAAGACTGACTTCTAATCACAGTCACCCTGTATTAAAATTTTAAAAGGTTAAACAGATGAGCTTGAGTAGTTTTAACTTGATGACACATCCTTCAGATCATTATGCCCTCATCAAAAACCCAGAAAGTCTCATATTGTCATTCATTTATCAACAGATTGGGGGATGGAGACAATAGCAAATGTCTTGAATACAGTTTCCTTGATTGTTTGCAAATTTGCTGCCATATACTACCCATATATCACATTCATTTAATTGGCTAATTAGATGTCAGCGACCTTTGATCTTTGCTACAGATTATAAATTATTAAAAATATATTTGTTAGTGAAATCTGTCTTCACTACAGCTCTTTGGAATGATTCAGAATATCTAAACGAAGAACATAATGTTTTTATCAAGTTTACTGTGGAGACTGCATTTCTACAGTTGTAACACTACTATGTCCTATATTAAAGCCTGACTGATAACCATTGCCATGGTAACCAAAAAGCTTCAGAAAGCTTATAAGAATTCTCATACGAGAATTTCATAATAACAACTTCATACTTTCCTTTTTTTCCAAAAAGTCAATCAGCTCTAAGCATTTGTTTTGTATATGTATATGTATTTACAAATATATTAAAATATGAAAGTGTCTTGCAAAATTAATTACATCCATGTATTTATTGCTAAAGTAGGTAGTTAGATAAATTCTTCTTTGCAACAAATACAGATTTTGCAGTAAAATTAGAAAATTGATCCTTTCATTTAGTCCAATAGGAAGGTACTCATAATTAGCTCAAAGCTATCTTCTATCATTGGTCACAGGCAGCTATTAATAGATACATTATACAATGATATTTGACTTAAATTGTTGTACTGTTTGTCAGCAATTATATCAGCAGACAGGGTTTTTTTAGGTTATCAAAAATTATTGAGGAATGCAGTATCAAACCAAATGGGATGAAGATGTATGTCTTTGCTGCTAACAGATTTGTGTCACTTTGCTGCTTAATGTGACTCCGATTGGGGAGAAGAAAATTTCAATAATTTGATGTAAAGCTGGCTATAAATCATGAACTTCATTATTTAACATTTCCTATTGGAGCAATTTCATACTCTCAGCTATGACAAATAAGGGAATAGACTGATTCCAGCCCCTATTTTACTTCAGAAAATGGTAAGCCATAGATATATTTTCAAAAATTCTTTTCTCCTCCATGAGTTGTTCTAACGTATATTCTAGACTTCAAAAGGCTAATCTTTTTAAAAAATCAGCAAAATAACATGTATATATTAGATATAAAAGTGAGTATTTTAGCTAACACCAACCTTGCATGTATTATCTATCATGCTTACAACTGCAATAATACACCTCCAGTAAAGCATGTGGAATACGTTGTATGCTTTATATCCCGTACAACACTATCTATACTTACAACTATACATTCCTAAATGTGTTATATTCAGTTTCAAAATCATAAGCATCAAAGCATTTATATTAAAGCTCAAATGAATACAATAAAAATTTCAGTGCCATACAATGGGTATAGATTATCTTATCAAACACTCATAACATGCATTGCTATTACGCACAGGCAAACAACCTGAATCGAACAAAATATGGGATTCCCCTTGAATGACCAGCGAATGTTCAAAATGCTTGATTAGCATTAAAAAACCCCAATTCCTTTCATATTTTCAGTTCTTCCTTTTTCCACTTGTCCTTGTTCCAGTCCAATGAGAAGTGAAGGGAAAATTGTTCTTCAAGGGTTTCAACAGCCATGATGCAAAAGTGGTGGTTTAGAAGAACATCCAATAAACATTCAGTATTTTAGATGTGTATCGAATCAGAAAGATATCTGAACTCTGTGAAAAGCACCCTAGCGATAATTTCTAGATATGTGATAACTTATAGCATGCAGATGAATACAGACACTTTAACATTCTTTTTTTCAAAAGTCAACACTGTCAGTCTACAGTGTTAAAAAGAGTTGATACAGGGAAAATAAATGTAGCTGCTGTTCCTGTACTTCAAGTTCTTCATATAGGTTAAAAATAAGAGCTATTTCAATGACGTGGTTTTGATGACTTTTTAGATAAACAGTTGAACATTAATGGTCTAAAATTATATGGTAAAAAGCATAATGAAATGCTGAAGTATTACAAAATTATGACTCATTTAAAGAGTAATAAGCTGAAATCACACCATCATGCATGGCAATCATATCTAGAGATTTCCCGTATATTACTTATAAAAGACTATTGCTGTGTAACATCAGAAGTCTAACATAAATGGGCTCCTTGCATATTCATTAACTATCATATATGCAAGTGGAAATGAGAAGCATTTAAAAATATGACCACCTATAATTTTCCGTTAGAAACCCACATAGATTTCCCTCCAAAGCAGAGATAAAAGATTAACTTATTCTTGGCTTTATGGCCCCCAGTAAAAATCTTCCAGCTACAAAATCATGATTGCTAGTGAAACCTTGGTCCACCTCAAAATACAGTTTTCCAGGGGCTGCCTTCACAACGGACAAGACAATACAGAATGATTTTTTTTCTAAACTTGCCCCCTCTATGCATCTTGTGTTCATCTAGATGTGCAAGAAGGCTCAGTGATTAATATGGACACTCAATCATGACGTCAGTGCTCAGGGCCTATTGTTAGGTAGGAACACCTGAATTAGCTGCTCAAATCAGCTATAGTCTGACAGAACTGTCAGTGCAAAGCCCAAAGTCGGTAAGGCACCTTCTTCTTAACTGCTCTGCTGAACAGAAATGAAACATAGCCCTTAAGATTCATTCCTTCTCAGGTGATTCAAATGATAGGTCCACAAACAGGCTAACTCAAAAGGGCAGACAAATGAAAGATAAGAGGTAACAAAAGCAAATAGAAACCCAGCTCTCTTTAATTTGGGACAATCAATCAAACAAACAAACATGCAAAAGATAACTTTTTTTTTCAGAAATGGCTGGACCCCAATAGGGTATTAAAAGCTGTATCTTAAAAACAATGGGATTTACCAGAGTGTATGTTCTTAAGTCCATATATGTTTATCTTGTGCTGAAACTCAAAATGTCCCTGAGTGGCTCAACACTCTCACTACGTTTGTGTAGTGCTGCTCTTTGTAAATACTTTGCTAATTAGCTAATGATTCTGAAGTATTTTTAAGTGTTATGAAAGAGCCAATTACGAGTATAGTTATATTATTATCTATGGATCACTTAATAGACACATGTATACATGTTTTCCTTTCTTCAATTATCTAATGGTTTAATTTTCAGGTTCTGACTTGCAATAGGAGAATGACAGAAAGTTGAATCATAGAATCATAGAATCCCAGGTTGGAAGGGACCTAAAGTCCCTCTGAAAACAAGTGAACCCAATTCTGCCAACAAACCTAATGATGATTTTCACAGTGCATTTGTTTAACCAGTTTGTTGTAATAGACATATTTGAAGGGGAATGATATCCTTCTCTACCATGTCCTGTACAAGGCTGAAATCACTACTATATTTTAAATTTTATATGATAATAATGCCTATCAAAGATACATAGTTAGACCTATTTGAAGAATAATATATTTAATAACTAATATCATGTCTAACGAGGCTTTATAGACAACAGTTAAAACAAGGGCATTCTAGTTCTACACGCTGTCCTGCTAGAAGCAGGTTTCTCACTTGTACCTCCAGTCATCATGGAAACACGTTATTAGTTACTTTCCACAACAATTCCCAAAATAGTCAACTTCTACACACTGGTATCTTTGCTCTTAGCAAAATATCACTCTTGGATTAAACTCTTGAAAGCATGAAACCATCTTTGACCACATGAATTAATGTACCTGAAATAAGTTACTTGAACTGAAGTATTTGAAAAATCAGATGTTTACACTTATTGGGATGCTACTGTCATAGTTACTGAACCCGGATCAGGGTACAGGACTGTATGTGGCTAGACACAACGTCCAAAGATGTATCAGTATGCAAGCTGGCGTCCAACCCAAAGAGGAACTTTTGTGACTGCCACCACTTATACCAAATAGTTTTAGTCAATAAAGTCCTCGCCACCATGGGACTAACTCTCTGTGTAGTGACCAGGATACATAAATCCCCCAAATTCCCCCCAAAGCAAGTTGCATCAAAAGTTATTATCTGTATGAAATCAGATAGCATATTATTTTAATTTTTTATTTATTCCAATTCTAGTTCTAGACAGAGTAAAAGACAAAACTCATTTTTGCTCTGTGGCTTTTGAATTTTTAGCCTTTTTTCAAGTTAGTTCTGCTCCTGAGCATTTCTCGTTAGAGTTCAAATGAACGTCATTAATAGCGGAAACATCAGTCCTGGATTTAGATTTTCATAGACGTTATCAATCCATATTTTCTGGTGCTCGGAAGAAGCACCCTGCTTTTGAAAAGCATAAAAATTTGAAAACATGGTGATAGTCATAATCACGGCAATATGTACTTTTTTATTTTACAACTCATTATTTAAGGAACTCTTCTAGTATGGTCACAGTAACTGGTGATCACACAGTGTTGTTAGCATGTCATCCACCTTACTCTGAATACCCTGCAGCAGATCTTCTGTGAGGGTGATTAAGCTGGGATTTTTCCTTCTTTCTACTAGACATTCCAGCATATGTGTAAAATGAAACTGGCTCAAACAGCAGGAAAAGCACAGGATTTTCCTACTGTTTGAGCCAGCTTGATCTTAATCCCTTAAATTGTTCACCAAATCTACAGAGAAAAAAATTACAAAGCTAGATTTTCGTGCTGAAGGACCACCAGTACATTAAGCAGCCATCGATCTTTAAGGATGAGCATTTGCAGCAATGTTGCTTCCACTTCCTTCCTGGTTCTTTCATAATTTCTGGTCTTCCTGTCCTGATGCCTAGGAAAGGCTCCTTTCCCAGTGTTGAAGAATTTACTCTAAAAGACTCAATATGTACTTCAAAACACAGCTAACTGCTCAGCAATCCTCACTGAGTTTGGAAAGCTAGATATAAAATTTCCTTAAAGGGGGTCACTCACTATATGAACAGTTCATTATTCTCCTCCCACCACACCAACAGCTTCTTTACGTTTTTTTACAGTTTGATGACATATTTAAGCTCCATCCAGAAGCAAGAAACATGGACAGTTACAAAAACTAGGAAAACAAATATTCAAATGTTGGCTTTCAACATCTAAATGAAATATGTATTATATTTAAATAAAGCTCTAATGCAGGATTGCAATTTGTATTGGAGAAGGACATCTAACAACAATCCCTGCTCAGACAAATGTTATAGGTGAAGATGTTTTATTAGAGAATATGTATGCCATTTCCTGTTTCCTACTCACATGGCCAAGTCACTCCCACCTAATGAAAGTCTTTTCTGAAAGCTTGAGAGAATGGCTAAAATTATATTTTTTGCTATGCAGTTTCTCCTTAATTAAGTAAAGTGATAATCTGTAGAACAGCTGTTTTAAAGCATTGTATGTGCTTCAATGAAATGAATCAAATAACCCACTTCTGTGGGTTTTTTTAAGTTGGTAGTGGCCAGTAAAAATTTTATAATATAACTGGAATCATTGTACAGCTGTGGTTTTGTAATGGGTCTGCCTGAGATGCAGCCCTCACCGTGCTGTGCAGTGGTAGCTAGATAACACACCAGTGTTTCGACTCCTGCTGAGCAGGGCTCACACAGCACCAAGGCTGCTTCCCCAACATTTCCCCAGTAGGCTGGGGGTGGGTAAAAACTTGGGAGGGGCTATAGCCAGGACAGCTGACCCAGACTGACCAAAGGGATAGTCCATCCCACACGACGTCTGCTCAGCAGTATAAACTGGGGAAAAGAGGAAGAAGGGGGGGGGGCATTCGTTTCGTGTTTGTCGTCTGGAGCAACCGCTACGCATACCGGAGCCCTACTTCCCAGGAAGTGGCTGGACATCGCCTGCTGATGGGAAGTAGAGAATTAGATCTTCTGTTTTGCTTTTGCTTTTGCACGTGGCTTTTGCTTCATTAAACTGTCTTTATCCGACCCACGTGCCTGTTATATTTTCTCTCCCCTGTCCAGCTGAGGGAGTTAGAGTGATAGACTGGCTTTGGTGGGTACTTGGCATCTGGCCAGGGCCAAACTGCCACAGTCTTGCATTGAAGAAAAGTGCATTAGAAATATATCTAATTAAATACTTTTGCTTATTAAATTTTTTTTTGCACTAACAGATTTGCATTTGCTTAGTTGCTCAAAAATTAGTTGACATTTTATTTAGATATCATGGTGAATCATTTGGCACAATGAGATATGAGCTGAAACTAATAAATATACAGAAAATAGGATATATAGCTAGGATATATCTCAAACCTCCTATAATAAATTCACATTTTCTTTCTTACAGCTTACAGTGACAGGAGCTTCTGTCATGAACCACGGTATTCCATTTGCTGAAAGCCTATATACCTTGTCAGATGATGTCTCCTACATGAAACTGTCTCCCATGCCAAATACTTAATAAATCAGATGAAGTAATTTCAGAGTGCAATATTCATCCTGTGGAAGTTTTGTAGAAAAGAAACGGTAATTTCTGAATTGTATTTCTATCTCTCTGATGCAAAGGAGCTCTAAATAGATTTCGTACAGCTTTTCCTATTTACTTGGATTTGAGCTATTGATACCAGCTGTGAATTAATAGAACCAGGAGGCACAGGATAGCTACTTGTAAAGTTCATCACAAGGCAGGTATTTCAACTGTACCAGTGTCCCGTTGGTTGTTAATCAACGGCAGCTATTCCTAAGTAAACGTAACTCTGCAAGACCAGTAGACAAGTAGCAGAAGAAATTCTACACAGCAGTTTTACCGATAAAAGGAATAATGTCTGCCTGTGTGATAGATATAATGGAAATATTACTTTTATCTGCGATTTGTGTCTGAATTAGTGACTTTTTTATTCAGGAACTTGCTGAACACTGCTTTTTGTTTTGATTTCATGCCTTACGGAAATATAGTGAATTCCAGCCTTTAAGTAGTTGAAGACAAATATTAAAAAAACCATTGAATTTACAGTGGACAAATTTATGAATAAAAGTCTCACCAATACTGTACTGGACAAAATTATTTTGGCAATCTTACGTTTTTTACTCACTGTGAACCAGTGAAAAGAAGGGAAACAATAAATCAGAAATATAAAAGACTGACCCCATCAGCAGAAATCCTAATGCTGCATAAGATGCACCACTCTAAAATGAGTGGTGGAAAGATCAAAGATGAACAATAAACAAACAGTCAAACACAGCGAGATGGCAGAAAAAAGTATACAGCAGAAAATTGCTTAAAAAGGCCAGCTGGAAACAGAAGAACAAAATCTGAGGATTGCCTATGGTTTCTACTTACATTGCTAGCTTAGCTTCTAAACAAGCTTAGACTTTTCTTTCTGACCCATGCATTTCACTGAGCAGTATGTAACATGAGTAAACCAGGTCTGAGAGCTCACTCTTTTGTGGAACAGTAAAAAACATTATGACATTTTCAAAGAATGAATGATCATTGTAAAAATAAGTATCTGACATTCCAGATCGGGAATGTTTCTGTGCTTTTCTCAGCTTTCTTCAAGGAGGTCGATTTTCACAAGGTGATCAGCACAGCAGACACATTCTAAAAACTTTCTGAGAGCTAAATCCCACCTTTTTGCCTGCATTGACTTTCAAGTATATTTGCCATACAGAAAATGCAAATTAAAGTAGCATGCAGAATTTTTTTGATAAAGGTAATATAAACCCACAAACATAAATGAACACGTTTGCTTGAGACCCCTCCTTCAAGAATATATTTAGGATTCTTTTATTTTGAAAGACTCCTACAATTGAATGCTCTGCGACTCATGTAAAGAACGCTCATTGCCATAACTTTAAAGATTCAAATACACCTTACAAATGTGGTCTGAGTTTATGCATCCAATTTGAATTTATTTGTGACCCTATCATACTTGGACTTTGTTACAATCTGTAGTCAGACGTACAGCATATCTGATGTACAGGAGATGAATCAGGTAAGGTGTCAAGTTGCAATTTCATTCGGTTAATGTGTCACATTTATCAGAAGTTTGTCCATGATGATCCCATGGATTTTATTTTTTTTCCTCTTCTCCATGCAAATAACAAAAAAAAAATGAGCCTGCCTAGAACAATTGTTATAAAAGCAACAGAAAAATCTCTCCAGTATTACGGAAAGTAATCGGTCTGTGTGCATGTCTGTATACATTTATGCATATGTTACTTTGGCCTATGGACTTAACACTTACTTTGCTTCTTAGAAAAAAAAAAACAAAACATAATTCAACTTTAATTTTCATTTGTGAATTCACTGCAGAGTAACAAGTTATTACAGAAACTATCTAATAGAATTTTATAAATGCCGTCAGTTCTCTCTAGACTCTTTTCCATCTGTAGCCTGCTCTTATAATCCTCTTCAGATGAAGTCTTGCTAGGGAACTGAGGGAACAGAGTGACTAATTTCAAAAGTGTGATAAACGAACGACATCACACTCACAGCTCTCTGCTCCTGTTACTGCTAAACAATAAAATTTTATGCTAGCAATTGATGGTTCTAGTACGGTAAAAGTTTACCAGATAATAAGCTTAGTTTTGATAGTAAATTTTTTTTAATTGTAGTTTGTCTAGGTAAAACTAAGCTGTAAGGCTCCCCAGCTCCTGTACCTTAAAACAACCCTTCAACAAGTTTTGCAGGACAGAATCTTTGGGTAATCTGTTCTGAAGTATGCATACAACATACATCCTTTTCAAGTTGTATTACCACGTCATTAATAAATTCCCACAGCCATGCTGCACTGTAATCAACTTTGCTATGATGTGCTGCTATTAAACAAAGTTATTATGCCTGTTTTCTTTGTTTCACCCCTGAAGTCAATTACACCATCAGGATACTTAAGTGCAGCTCACAGTTCATCACAGCTTTCCATTCAGATTAAAGTAGTTGCAAGGCCTGAATGTGACCAGAATGGAAATCCGCGGAAAAAAAATATGTAACTTAATAGGGTTTCTCTGTTATGGCTAACAAAGTTGTTATCAAGAAGTGTCATATTACACACACACACCAGGTATGTTTTTGGTTATCAGCTTCTGGGGTGTTTCCAAACCATTTTACCCAGAATTTAAAGGGCCTACTACAGTACAGAGAGGAGCAGGGAAGGCTGAAAAGAACTGAGAGAGGAAATCAAAGACTGAGAGGTTTCCTTCTGAGTCTGTAGAACCTGCTAAGCCCTATTAAAGTACAGCTGGGGACATAAAAGGAAAATTGTCAGGTGGGAAGAGGCAGAGAAGCTGGCCTACACGGTAAAGAGGATGTACTTCATTTCTAACCAGTATAATATTTATTTAGCCAGTATTAACATCTATAGAGGAATAATGTGTGTCACGGGGACACAGGGAGAATATGAAAATGTAAAAAAAAAAAGATTTCTTTTCAAACAAAATTATTTTACAAGGTAAAATCTACCTGCCGCTGCCAGATTATGGCATTCATTTTGTGCATCTACACTTCACCACAGTTTGTTAAACTCTGGAGAAAGAAAACACTGTGGAAACTTTATGTTGTAATGGGCTGACTGAAATCAGAACAACTGATGTTCTCTGTTTTCACAGATGCTGGAAGTTGAAGAAAATCCCCATCTGTACATTTCCAAAAGAATCAAGCTTAAATTACATATATTTTCAGAATCTTAGCATACTATGCTATCATACTATCACACTATGAGATTGTCAGCACCAGATAGGTGGTTCTGTACCATGTATTATCTCCTAAAAGTAGGCAAATAGAAAGTGAGTTATCCAACAGCATGCATTGACACCTAGGGCCAAAGCGGCACTTTGATTACACTGTATTGCAGTTTGAAACCAGAAAAATCAGAAAGTGTATGCCAAAACCCGCAGTCTGGTGTATCCAGTAAGGGTGCTTCATTAAGGTATTGAGGGAAACATAATGAGACAATGAGTATGCAACCTCCACAGCAGGATCGATGACTGTCCACATGCTAGCTTGTGTGCTAATCATCAAAGATGAGTCCAGATACAGTGTACTGTAGCTTCTCTTTGTAATGACAATAAGCTATTAATTCAGTTTTGGATGAGAAATAAATTATACTGGTGCAAGCTAGCTGAGAAAATTAAAATAACCAAGCATAGAATCAAGATTTATATAACCTTCAGTGAAATGAAAAGGCAAACAAAATACTATGACTTTTTTTTTTTTTTTTCTAACAGAGGAATAAGAGAACAGAAAATATGGCTTTATAGGATTTTTTTTAATTTTTTTTTTTTTTTAAAGAACCTGAGATTCTCTTAATTCTGCATTTTGCAAGTACTTTAATAAAATAAATTCTCTCCTCAGTAAAATTACTCAAGTACATTTGGATAACATATGAACCTATGGAAAAAAGTAGCGACTCTTTGTTTCCGCTTACACAACTCACACTATGCATATTTGAAAGTATCTGATGACATAAATAAGCATATATCTTATGCAAGCACACAGTGTATCAGAAGATACAGCATATGAGGTTGACAGCTGCATTACTTTCCTCTTTGTAATGGCAACATGAAATAAACACACAATTATGATTAGTGCATAAAGAAATGCCCCAGATTCATTAAATTGATTTTTAATGGCAAATTTCTTCATTTTCCTCTCTGATGGTATCACTGCAGGGCAGAATTTAAATATATCTCCATTCCTTCACATACTTTAAATTATTTTTCACTTAATCTAAGCAATGGATTGTCTAAATTTACAAGTAAACTCCTACTAATAACTGCTTTATGGATTTCCCTTTTAATTCATGAGCAGTTCCGTCCATAAAACAAAGATGATGGAGATGCTGTACAGCCCAATATTCATAGGTCATAAAGAAAGTGGGAGGATGAGAAGGATTCCAGGCAAGATGACTGGAACATCTGGCATGGACTGGAGCCTATCAGGATCCCAAACCCTGTTGTGTTAATAACTATGTATTAGCTGTAACAGTAACTCTGCATCTGAGAGACACTGAGACTAATTTTAGTTTAAATTGAAGGAAGTTTTGCCCCTCGACACTGGGGAAATTGCTATTGACAGCTACTTTAACGCATATTGTAGATCTAGGTTGATAAAACTAGGAAATATTTTTAGCATTTTAGAAATGACTGAATGACATTTAATAGCTTAAAAACAATTGGGAGGAGTGCAGTCATTGTTATTATAGTGAACAATACAATTTTTTTTTCTCAGTAACCAGTATTTATACATGAATAAGTAATTAAACAAAGATTCTACTAGACAGTAATTTTGAGGAATTGTTTGTTCACACACATATTGCTTTTATATGCTTGATTTAAGTAGAATTGAAAATTCTGATACATGATTTTAAATCAAACTCTGTCTTAGTAGCATTTTTTTCTTCAAATATAATGTAAAACTATTGAATATATTTGCAATCCTCATAAAGAGGAAACAAATGCTAAACCTTCCCTCAGAAGACATTATGCACTGAAGTAAATACACAGCTTTTTATGATCTGTTTGGACATTAGTCAATTATTTTAAAATCACTTAAATGTATGTTCACAATTTCCTAATCACTTTATTTTAAAGACCTGTTTCTAGCTCTCAGAACTGATGAATTTGTATCTTCTGTCTAAACATAGAGCTACACTTTGTTATTCAATAACGTAATTAATTTCCTGCTGAATAGGAAGTAAACTGCCATATACAAGAAAAATGTACTAATGCAATATGAAAGTGATGAGAAACATCAGTTGTTTTACTCTGTTTATAATCAGCTTCAAGGCTTCAGATTTTCCACACTAGTACCTCACCATTCTCACCTGTTTTCTACTTAAAATATTCATTGAAACAGACACATTGGGATATGCACCTTAGGATGAACAAAAGTGTGAAAATTGAAATAAAACCTTTATGTTAGTGTTTTAAAAAACAGCAAATCCTTTCAGGCAACTTAATCAATATTAAGAACGATATGGAAATCATAATACCTTGACTGAGAGTAATGGATTGGTGGCTACAGTAGGATAAAAAGGAAACTTCTCTTTCAGTTAGAGCTGCATGTATGGAATACACCCAGGTGCAGCAAGTAAGAACATTGATTTTCATTTGCTTGGATGAACTAATGGAAGTTCTGATCAAGGCACTGGTATTGCCATCTTCTATTTGACAATACAACTTCACATGTTCCGAGAAGGCCTGGAGAAAGGCAAATATAAATGACTGCATGTTCAGAGCCAAACTGTAAAGTCTTTGTAGCTATGTAATTAAATTAGAAAGTTCCCTTTTGTTAGACTAACTGCTTAAAAACTCCACTGGTTTTTACCATCTTCCAAAGGCTGAGATTACCATGTGCTTTATAGTCTCTAGAGGACAGATGTCCAATTTTTACAAGAAACTGACTAACTCCTTTGTTCCCGTAGTATTCATACCAAATCAATCCCTATAGCAATTGGGAAGAACACCTGTCACTCAGTTTCTCTGAGGCAAGGAAATAAGATATCAAGTAAAGGCTTAAGGAACAAAAAATAAAATAAAATAAAATAAAAACCAGAAGCTTTTGAAGATGATTATGGCTAAAAGACTTAAGCAAGTCTTTTAATAATAATTCATACTTCAGTACATTTAGTTTATATTGTATCATCTCCATTTCACCAAATGGCTGCAGTTCATTTAACAGGACTTAGAAAAGTTGAATGTGAAGACTGGCAAGCCAATGTAACAAGAAAGCTGACGAAGGAAGCTAGCATATTACATGTCTTCAGTTATTAGGTCCTTTCAACTTTTTAATCTGTGTGTGAACAAATGTCTTGATGGAGACTAGAAAGAAATAAATCAGAAAGAACAGAAAACACTTAATTCTTTAGGAAAATTCTGTCCCAATCAATTAAACCAAATCAAGATTGTCTGCTTTAATCACGGACACATCTTTTTGGACATGATCAAAATAAAGTTAGTAGAACAGATAAAAAGTAAAAGCTACATAAAATCAAGCTAAAAGGAATAAATAAAGTAGATATACAAGATAATTGATTTTTCATGTAACAAAATAAGATTTTAATCCCAATACAGGTTTTACTGCCAAAAACTTGACTGACTCATTGCACATTCACGCTGCAAGTGTTTCTTTGTTTCGTTTCTAGTCATGATGGATGTGCTTGGAAGCATCTTCACACAACAGTTTTCTTAAATGAAAAGCCACAATCTGATAGGATAGATTGCACTGCACCTCTAAGTAAAGATTATACTATTACACACGTACACACATACTCACTGCACATACTACACTGTTGCAATGCTACAATAAGAGGAGACAGAACTCATTTGCATATATTTCAGATTTGTTCAGTACAAATATTCCTCTGTTGTATTGTCCTACACTGCAACATATCAAATTAGCATGAAAATAACTAGCAAGAAGAAAGCATCACCACTTGAATGTTTTCCAACCTATGGTTTTCAGCATGTTTCACTCAGTGTTTACCAGACATGAGTATTCACCAGACAGCACTATTCTTTATCCTGCCTTGTGTACAATACGTGGATTTTCTATCACAATTTCATAACCTAAAAAACCATATTTTGCACCAAACCCAGCATTTAGGCTGAAACACGGTAGCCTTCTTTCAGCCTAGACTCATTACTACCAGAACTCATTATTACTAAACATTCCTGTATTTTAATGGCACACTTTATAAGATGTCCAGCATGAAAAATCTAAGATCTACCAGAAAAGATGGAGACTGCATTTACACATTGATACCATGCCAGCCTGCAAGAAAATGAAAAACGGGTGGCAATACACATTCCTGCATGAAAAAGACATTAAGCCAACCTAAAGAGGTAGCGAATAATTGAGACACCCAGTCATGTGAAACTATAATGAAATTAAAACCCTGAAAACAATCCTTCTTCTACCCTCTCAAGTTGAAAGATAATTGCAAGAACAATAGCTAGTATCAAACAAAATTATTTTGTCTAGAGCTCAAATTCTGTAAGAAAGTTCCCTAAAAAATAACAGGAAAATCAAGACTAAGGACAAGATCAAGAATATTTATATTTTCTTCACACTTGGAGCCAGATTTAAGAAGGCAGTAGTTTCGTAGCATCAAATACCATTTATACGCAATTTGACACCAAATACTTTCTGCTGATTTATGTAGAGAAAGAAATTTTGCATTCATTTAGAACATGTAATTTTTTTTTTTCCTTTGCAGCTGTGCAGTTTGGGAAGTTGTATTACAAAAGAAATCTGGCAACAAAATACAAAATAAAAATATAAATTAAAAGCAAAGAACAAACAATACATTTGTAGTGGAATAACCAGAGCACTCATAAATTCAGATTGTCTAAATAACTGTCCTTTAAGAAAGGTTTTAGTTGCTTGTTGGTTAGTTTGGACTTTTTCCCTCCTTTAATTTGATAAGTATCGATAACCAGTCTCACACCTTATTTATAATTCGATTGTATTCTCCAGTTCAATAGCTGGATTTTAGACTCATCTCTTGGACTTTACTTTATATATTTATACTTTTGACATCTATTTCACTTTTTGCAGCTGGAGCAATGCAGTCCAAATAAGATATGGCCTGGATATGAGACTTAAGAGAATTCTCTCAGCCCAGTTTCTCATGGGCAAAACCCTGTCACTACATGTAAGCATGTTTCAGCACTATATGTTTTGGAGTATATTGTCTCAGGAGAGACAAGTCTAAAGTGGCATGAAAATAGGATTGTTGCTCAATAATATCCAGAACATGTCTGCTTCTCTTCCTCAGGACTGTAATCCCAGGACACAAAATTTAAAGGTGCTCACCCCTAACAAACTAGAACAAAATAAATAGCAACAGAATATTTTTGCAAATTTTGTGCTTCAGTCTTTGAAAAGAGAATTGTTTGTACATGATATGAAAGTAATGGGAAACCAAACTGAAGTATTTGTCTGCTCAGAATTGTAAAGGAAAGGCATAAATAAAAGACAGGACTTAATACAGGAAGAACAGCATATAGTTACTTACATGGATTTAACTTTTCCACTTCAAGTTTTATACTTACTGAATATCTGCTGTCCACAAATACTAAAATGAATCTTTTTCAATGTACCTGCAGGATGACTCTCTCTTAAATAATGATTTGTTTGGAAACATATGAAAGGGAAGTAAGATTTAAGGGAGTATACACAAAATGTTCCAAACCAAGATTTCTGGATAATTAAAGAGAATAGAAATGTTGCTGAAGGATTTTTGCACTATGAATAAGTGGAATTTTTACAAGACAGAAATCTCACAGTTTTTTGACATGAACTGTAATTTTTCAAGTTCTAGTATAATTTGTCTTGTGATAATTACACATTGCTCTGGTAAATAACAACCACTGAATTCTCCTACAAGATAGTGACATTGCTATGTTTTCAGTGGAAGCTCACAATGCCTTCAAACACTTGGATTTGATGGATCTTGCTGAAAATTTAGTTACATGCCCATATATAACCATGGTAACAATGAACATGTTTATCTAGCTAACAGGTTCAAAATTAGAAAACTGTCTTTAGGAGAGAAAATTTTACCCTTAACTCACTAGCTTGACATTTTATAGGAATGAGCTAATTACAAAAATGTTAATATTTAAATTATAACAGCATTTGCATATGCATTGCATACATTAAAATATCAAAAATGTAATTGTATAAGGTGTTAAAAGACAATTGCAAACTATCTGATGTTCTTGTAGAAAGTAAAGATGAAACACAAAGCAGAAGAATATGTAAAATGTTATGTTTACAGTTAGGAGCTTTCAGAATTTAACTGTAAACGATTGTCAGTGTTTCTTCCCCACAGTCCCCCAGTTTCTTTCTTGTAAAACTTAGTGGAATGAATGGCTTATCTATCCTTCACATTTCTTATTGATTCATTAGCATTAAACATGGATGGTTGTGACACAGTAGAAATTAAAGACTATTTTACAAGAACACTGTTCAAACAGAATAGATGCTGGTTTGATCAAGTCATTTCACTATTACTGTATTTACAGTAAAAGATGAAAATAATTGCTACGATGGGTTTATTAGTTCAGCAAGTACTTTGCCAGGTCTGTGCAATGTGATTTCAAAATAGTTTTTTGGCTTGCTTTAAGGAAATTTGCTTTCTTAAAAAAAAAAAATAAAAACAAAAGAAAAAAACCCCAAACAAATCTCAGACTATGCAAGATGAACAAAATGTAAAAAAATAATTTCCACACTGTAAACTTAACCATACGAGTATTTAAAGATAGTCACACTTACAGGCATAATCTCAGCTACATAAATGTCACTGAAATTAATTTTAAAATAGCAGTATCTTAATTAGATTTATGCAAGCATCAAAGTATTTTTATATGGAGCAAATCACAGCTCTGAGTTTAATGATTGTACCTGGACAAAAAATGAAAAATATTTGAAATCCAAAATCTTTTGTTTTCTTAGGAAAACATAGTTCATCTGTGCCCTAATAAGTGACATTTTATGGCCAGAGTAACCATAAATTCAAGCAAATTCAAAATAATACATATTCAGGTATACAAATCAGTACAATTAAAAAAAAAAAAAATGAACACAACAATAAAAAACCACAAAACCACACATTTAGGTATTTTAAAAGATTTTTCATTAAAATATGTTACAGTATAGAAGTATTTACAGTATGATAGTACTTTATGGTGTAAAAATACTTTTAAAAAGTGTTTTCATTTAATAAATAGAATAGTAGCCATAAAATGAATTCTAAAGTATTGAAAAAGCACTATTCAAGGTTACAAGATCTTACCCTTATATTATTAAGCTTAAGAAGGCAGTTCAGTGCTTTGAACTTACAACTTCCTTTTGCTATTGAGGTATGTGGTGGAGAGTTGTGGTGAAATAACTGGGGTGTTACATTTAGTCCTTAGATTTTCCTCAGTCTTTTTCAATGGAAATTATGGAAGTGAAACTGGTCTCATTAGTTTATAACCCTTCCGTGATGTTAGGCAACTGTGATGATTTCACATATGTCGGAGACTTCCATAAATTTTTGATGAAGTAGCATCAGTATGATGGGTCTTCCATAGTTACATGGTATTTCTCTATTCTTTTCTCCAGTAAGACCTTGGAGGATATCTCCCCAAGTTTGGGAGCTGTAGAAATTGTATCACCTTCCTGTTTATTTCCTGTACGAGGCTGTTATTTTTCTAATGCCCCTGTGTGTCAGATAAATTTGGGCTTTCTTAAGTGTTGAACTGGGATGGAATCTGTAAATTATGATGAACATATGTAGGAAGGTTGTTTTGGCCATTTTGTTCAAAAGGACTATCCTCCTTTTGAACACATGTCAAAGGTAGTGTTAGACTTTGGGGATGCATGTTTTGGTGTCTGTGGACATCAAACTCCTTTGTCAGTTTTGCACGATAAAATTGCTTGAAAACTTTGCTCATGTTGAAGGCTTTCTACCAAATCCTACTAATACAACATGACAAAGCAGACATGATAATACAACTCAGTTTCATGTCTGTGTCTACCAATAACCAGGGAACCACTGCGAGCAGGGCTGCTCCAATACAGATTTCAAATATAAGTAATAAACTTCAAATCTGAGAGAAGTTATTGAAGCAGTTTGCCTGGCTGTAATCCTTGAGCTCAATGTGCAAAACACATAATGGAGAAATTAGATCAAGCAAATCTCACAAAAGAACATTATTCTTATGGTACAGCAGAGAAACTCCCTTTGGTTATAGGGCTTCACTTCAGACCTTCAGGGTTCTCGATGGGCAATGCACTCTTCCACTTATTCCCTGATCTCAAATACATTGATCACTTCTAATTACTAATTTTCTAATACCAAAACTCCTGTCAGATCCTTCCAAAATTTGCTTTGATCAGTGTTGCGTTCTGCATCCTAACATACAAGAGATACTGACAAAGAAGGAAAGGATTACCTCTTTTTACATACTACTACACAACACTGCTGATCTTCAGCATCTGAAACACTGACCAGCTAGGTTATCATGATTTCTCACTGATGTAGACAAAAGTAGTCAATGGAACATATTCCAATCCCTGTACATATTTGAAGGAACGGGGAAAGGAATGAGAAAAAGATAGCAATTTCATACAGATATGCTGCAGGACGTTGAAAGAGGGAAGGACAGTGGAAGCAAAGCTGTGGTAGTGCTGGCTCATTATTTCCTTCCTGAAGTGTCCCTCTGTCACACATTATCAATTTAAAAGAAAGGAGAGGTTATCAAAGACTTATTAAGGATAAACAACAATTACTGTTTTCACAAAAGACAAATACCTCTGATAATTGTGAAAATTACTCACTGCTCTTTCATTTCTTAAAAAAAATTCTTTTTCTGTTGAGAATATTTCCATTTTGAGTAGGTTCATACACAAGAGAATTATTCTACTTAAAAGGCTATACTGAGTTCTGTTCACCTTTTTTCCTAGTAAAAAAAATCCCAACCAAACAACACAGAAGTATCCCATGAAAAGAAGCATCTACAGGGGCACCAGTCCTCTCCTAAGTATAAAAAATCTACAGCCCTGATTCAAAAAAACCACAGTAAATCTCAAAATTATACGTACATTTACACATTTACAGCAGACTGAAAGAATTTTGAATTTGTCCAGGCATTCAAAGAACAGTGATGTTTCCCTTTGTTTAGCAGAGATTTGTCTACTTAGGTTGAACGTAGTGGAATGATCTTTCCTAGATTAACTGACAACATCAGAAAAATGACAGGTGAATAGAAAAGAAAACAAAATTTCCTATCAGTCCCAAGTCATAGAAAGCATAAGTAGCTCTTTTACAGTGCTGCATGCAGACAGGAGAGGCTCCCATGGTCCGCAGAGCAGGGAGAAGGCTACATTTGTTCATGTTCCCTGACGTTAAAGAGGATCAAAAGAAGGGCCTGAGGCATCTGTGAAAGCATAAGGAGTTGCCAGGAGGGCAGCAGCAAATCACCACGTATGTCTGCAAGGCTGAAGGGCAGGAAATATGTCACCGTTTGTGGGGCAGCACATACAGCACCGACAGCTGGGGACAGGTGGGGCTGGGAAGGCAGTGGCAGAGGGTGGGATACCCTCAGGTGGTCAAAACCACGCTGAGATGCTGCAAAAGATAAGTTCAGAGGGGACGTAGGGATGAAGGGGAGAGAACGGGTGACCTAAGAAATGGAAAAGAAGGAGGTAGAGATGACAGTTCTGGTACTTAAACAGCTTAAGCACTGTCTGTACAGTTTGTACAACCCCCAGATACAGATGATTAAAAAGTGTGGCAGCACCAGGTAGCCACCAGTATTTTCTCCTTATTGGATTACAGTGCAGAGCTATCAGTACAGTGCTTTTAGCCCACCAGACTCAGAAAATGGATGAATAGTTCATATTTGAAACCAAATCAAATACTAATGTTACTTTAAGACCAGGGGACTTCACAACACAATATTCCCTTATCTCATGCATGAGGTACGAAGTTCTTATTTTGTAGGTTCAGAGACTTTAATTCATGTACCCAAGATGCTACAGGAAGTCTTTGGTAATATGGGAAAGCGAGATATGTCACATGCCTAGGCTGGTATGCTAACTACTAACCAAGCATTCAGAACAAACATGGTGCGCTCACTAATCTACTTCTGGTTTTTTCCTCCATACTGTGGAGATGTATACTCTACTTTCTTCATTTAGGTCATAATGCAATGTAAAGCATGTGTAAACACAAATCTTAAATGGAAAATTGTCAAGTAAATTTTAAGAGAAGAAGATGAAAAAAAAAAAGAAGAAAAAAAAAGATGTACTCTCCTGCAATCAGCTTGCACTTAAGCTGACATTGTTCATATATCAGAAAAAAATCTGTGACTAGGAATTTTCTGAAAACACATTTTATAATGAAGCCCTTGTTGGAAAACACTTTTCCTATCAAATGCCTGGTAATTAGTTCTGCGGCCAGAAACAAGCACAAATTTGGCACTAATCAAAGACATCAGAGATGCTGTTTGAACTGCCAGTAGATTTTATCAGAAGAGGAATATTTAAAAAACCCTCACAACATTACAAAACTAATTGTGAAATTCAGTGAGGTTGGTCTCCAGAATTCATTCTCATATTCTCCTGTCACAGGCATGGGCAGAAAAGAGCTGTATCAAAGGTTACACACTGTCCTCCAGCTGCAAGGTCAAATGCATACAGTGCTATGTACCTCGGCAGCTCGTGGAACTGCTGCAAAGGAAAGGTGGGCTGGGGATACAAAGTGACATCAGCAGGCAGAATAAAATAACAGAAGGAAAAAGATCTTACTGTCACACTGAATCAGAATTAAACTGTGGCATATGGCAACTGCACATGAGATGTTATACCCTCTTGGCATGGGCCCTGGTTACAGAAGTGGAAAGGGAGAGTCTGTGTCTAGTTATTGGGCCCTGCTCTGTTTCAGGGAAAGAGAACTGGGCTGGAAAATAATAACTAGCATAAGTAGTAGTATTGAAATATACTTTTTAAATCACTTGTCAGAAAAACCTGAAGAACTTTTTTAAAAAAATTCCTCCCTATTTCCTTTTTATTTCAACTGAGGAAAATTGTACTCTTGGATTCTCCCAGCCATCCCACCTCATTAGATCTTGAAAAGGGTAAGGAAAAAAAAAAAAAAGAAAAAGAAAAAAAAAAAGTTGTCTTTTGCTCTGCTTTCCCCAGGGGAGTGTCTATCCCAACATAGCTTTTGCAGGCAGAGTATCACTGCACCTGAGACTCCTGAAATTAGGCACAGCTGGGTGACTGAAGCTGGCTTTCAAGAAGTAGTTGGCAGAGTGGGTCTCTTTAGGCTAAGGAGGGAAGGACCAAGTGAGATGAGAAGTGAACTAAGCCAAGGTTTCACTAGAAAGCCTGGCTTCTCCATCTGTCTTTTGCTTAGCTACCGTTATGCTTTCATGTGCACTTCAATAATTATGGACACAAATATACATTCCTGTAAGAAATAACTCCAGTCTCTTTAGTGGTACTAAGTTTCTAGCAAGCTTATCTTATTTCCAGTGGCCTGTGTGTTACTCTGTTTTGGCATGTGTTTAATATAGGATATTCAAGATTTGCATTAACAAAAAGTAATTTATTATAAAAAAATTCAAAAATAAAAAAAATGGAAAATGAGCAAAAACATCTTAGTAATGTAAAATGTCTAAGGATAAAAGAAATTTAAAAATTTACACATTAAGAATAGAGTTAGTACTATGCGACATGTGGTGAGATTTCTGGTTTTGATCATTAGTATTCCTACAGCTTTGTCAGCTCAGGAATAATGAGGATAATGGGGTGCTTTTCTCTAGCTGCAGTCACAAGGTATAGAAATTAAAGAAATATCTACAGAGTCTGAAATCTGAAACTGTAAATAATCATGAAAGTCCTTCTGGACCCTGGAACTAGCTAATGACACATGCACCTTTTCTGAGAGGAAAAAAACCAGTGCCCAGCACCACGCCAAATGTCTTGCTACTGGTGCGTATCACACTTTCCAGCTCCCAGTCTCATTCTGACTACGGAATGAGCAAAATCTCTTCGATGCACAAGGATCTAAGGTTTTACATGGCAAGGCTATCTAGTCACATTTTCTGCCCCTCAATACTTTTTTCCATGTAGATTTTCTTTTATAGGTCATTTGAACTAAGTGTCCCAGCTTTACAGGAAGTCAGACACAAAA
Source organism: Leptosomus discolor (assembly GCF_034619465.1). Lineage (NCBI taxonomy): Eukaryota > Metazoa > Chordata > Aves > Leptosomiformes > Leptosomidae > Leptosomus > Leptosomus discolor. The sequence goes on along the minus strand of NC_141391.1, from coordinate 91,038,422 downwards.
GCATGGACCCAAGGGTAATACTGAACATGCTGCAAATGTGAGAAAAGGGTGCTACTGAACCCTCTCCTTAAATCTCTGAGGTAAGATACCTCATTAAGGAATCATTTCAAGATCAGGTTGAGAGCAAGGAAGATGCACCTGTGGATCAGTGGCAGGAAGAACAAAGAAATTCTAATACGACCTTGGGTTGGAGACCTTGAAAAGAATAATCTTTCTGATGTACAGTGTAATTTTTCTATTCCTTTTCTAGGGTTTCCAACAGCTGTCTTTCCAGAACTGTTATATACCATTTGTTTTAAAACGCATTTTCATTTCTGAAGTGAATTATTTGCTATAAAAGAGTTTGTAATGACATTTTTTGATCCCTCTGTAAGAAATAAGGAAATATATTATTGCATTCATGACATATAAAATGTAATTCTCACTGGACTTCCAGAGTGACTTCATCTGTGTATTAACAATCTTTTCCTATGAACAACAGCAGAAAACATTTTCACACCAAGATTCTTATGCAAGCCATTTTTAAATACACTATCTTAGCAAATGAACTGTAGATTAACAGTGCAGTTTGGAAAAAAAAAAAAAAAAAAAAGGAAAAAAACTTAAAAGCACACCTAGGTGAAAACAATGATGAATTCCTCTTTTCAGACAAAAAAGTAAAAGAAAATAGGAGGACTTAAAACAATGACACAAACAGCTTTCCTTTTCTGTTTTTTTTCCTTAACAAAGAAGTAGAATTAAAAAGTTCCCTGCAGTCACCTCTAAGATTCTGAATGTGTTTTTTATGGAGACGTTTTTGGGAAAATCCCTAGTTGCAGAGATGGAGAAAGTATAAGATGGAAAATAGGCACCTCACTGAACGCACTTTTTACTCTTTTACTTTCTAATGTCTAGAAAATGCTTATGAATTCAAATGAACATAATACTGGTCATCTAACATTATTTCTTATTACGTGAATTTTGAATATTGCCTCAATTCACACATATTTCACAAGACCCAGCTCACCTTTACCAGGCAGTCATCTGAAAACCTTATAAACAGTAATTGGATGTAATTTTTTTAAGAGTAAACTTAGCTTAAATAAACAACTCCCAAAGAGTATTTGAGAAAATAACCCATTGTGCTCATAACTTTTGCACAGCTTTGAGTTCAGACAGCAGCAGAAGGGATTCCCACATTACCCTCAGGAGTCTCGGACTTTTTGTTGAAGTACCATCTTTAAGTATAAGAATATATATGTGCTCAGACAAAAACCTAGTGCAACAGGACAGCATATGAGCTAAAAACTGTATGTTGGAGTAGTATCTCATGTAGGGGCTTGCCCAGTGGGAACTCTGGGGAAACCATGCACCTCATTCCATGTGTGGCTAATGCACCTCTGCAAAGGCTGCTCAAACTAATTGCCGTGTGGGCATTTTGATTGCAAATATAGCTGTCAGCAAACCTGCATTTTTACAGAGTTCCTGTTTAAATAGCTCTCAAAATAGGGCATCTCATTTGTCCATTTTTGTAATCTTGGTTAAAAAAGATTATATCAGCAGTGAAGGGAGTGCAAAGAGCCAGTGAAATAATGAGACAATCCAGAAAAACCTTGTAAGGATTACAAGACAGGAAAACCTCGGAAATACCTCTAATGAATGACTCTGCTTCTAAAGGACAAGTTATCTTTTAGAGCAATGCATGATTTCAAATGACAGCTGCAAAATGAAAATTAAAGTAAGAGTAAATATTTACATGTATACTTATGTGTAACTGATACATAAGCGATAGATTACTATATGTATACATAAGTACATAGATACATAACTATGAGCTCAAGTCTGACATTCAGAGTCATCTTGATCTTTTTTTTTCTGACTTTACTCTCATCCTAAATCAACTTACATTAGTAAAATCTGACGTTATACTTATATCTCAAATTAATTACATTGAATACATTTCATTTTAGGTGTACATTTCTTTAGTTTATGTTTGTATGCTTACATCCTTAAATGACTTAAGCATGTCTCAGTATTAAGATTTTTGAAAAATACTGAAAATAATGGAATTTAGGTTAAAAAAAAAAAAGAGAATGACAGAGTTGATTTAACTGGATGTCTTTTATGTGGAAATTGTACAAGGTGTCGATGAAATGGAACAGTTGGGTGGTTTTTTTTTGGTTTGGTTTTTTGTTTTTGTTTTTGTTTTTTAATTAGCACTTTAATTATTTATTCCTTCCCCTATCTTCCCTATTCAAATTGTGGAGTGTTTGGATACTAATAATTTATTTCAGAAGTCTGGACGGTGTGGTGACATTTAGGTTGCATCTTCTAACTTTATTGACTAAAAATATCAGGATATTCTGAAAATACATCATCTAAACATATTTTTATATAGCTGTTGAAAAGTCATAAAATAGTATACATTATTAGAAAGTATTGTTTGATACTGAAGAACAGAGAATGAAAAGCAGGGTTGGCTAAGCATTTATAACAGAGCTAATGGAAGGAAGGTTTTCCACTTAATTTCTGCTTCGACAAGGAATGGAAATAAAGATGGTGGCTTCAAATACACTATAGATGAAACAAATTTAACAGATACTGAAAGAATTTGAAGTTTTATCTTAGTTTGACCTTTTTCTTGTCTGTCTTCATGGTATTATCTTTGTGAATAAAATAATTCACAGAAGTTAAGGAAGAAGATTACTTTTGTCCAACAAGGATTTATTCATGTAATTTCACTGAATTGGAAGTAAGTTGGTTAAAAAAGATACACAGTATAGAGAAATGGAAGGCAGAATGAAAGACAAAAATTAATCTTCTCTGTGGAGGCCATGTACAACATTATAATAAATACATAAAGTAATGTTTTGCTACAATAATAATTTCTATTACTGGCCTCATAAGCATTTAGAAAGATCAGAACATTTCTATATATACCATCCAAGTTATCCTCTGCTTATACAAAACAAGAAAATATTATTTGACATGTCATTTTCTCAAAAATTAAAATTTACAACCATTCTGAACCATTTAGAATAACATATCTTGTCTGAGGCACCCCAAGATACCTTCACTGAGCCTAGTACTTTCAAAGTTGAGTGTAACAGCAGCCAAAAAAAGGACACTGCACAATAGATATTAATTATTATTAATATTTTAATATCAAGAATAAAGACATAGTATGTAGACAATGTAATGACACTCAGTGGATTGAGTTAGAGGAAAAACCTTGTGATCCAAAGGAGCTACCTAATATAGTATAATTTAAAGTAGTCCCATGACTTTATTATGTAGATACAGCATCTGGAAAGCAAGCTGATAAGGTTGTTATATGTACCATAGCAATTTAAACCTGAAATCCATAACAAAGTTCTTGGACTCATTCTGGAGATAGTTTGGATTAAATGGACAAACCCTATAACTACAAAGCAATTAACAACTGCTCAACAGACAGGACAAAAATCTTTTGTCAGGAGAGCTGGGTGGATCTGCCATAGGTTCTTTGCTACATGTCCTGAAAAGTACAATGGCGTCATTTAAACTTTAAAAAGAAGTTTAAAAATTATGTAAAATATCATCATCAGTAATTCAGTTCAACTGTTCACCTCATGTGTGGGTTGTTGGGGTTTTTTAATATCTTTCAGTCAGTTGATTTTGTTATATTTATGGGTTTGGTTTGGTTTTATTTCTTATTTTGTTGACCGTTTTTAGCATGACAAAGCATGCCAAAGCATGCCAAAGCATGCCCCTGCTGTGTGTGGGTTCTCCTACAGTGCAGAAGGGATTGAAGTGTCTTTCAGAAAGTGGTGGAACTAGCGTGAGGTAGATGTCTTCAGCACTAGAGCAGTCTAAAATGGCTGTGCGGAACTCACTGTGGGCAGCAAAATTTGCCTTCTGAAGTTAGTGCAGAGATATAAGGAGGTTTAATTGAGCTAGGAACAATTTGCCTTTGCTTGAACATACAAAGAGAAATTCCTGAAGGTACATGGCTTGTCTTTAGGTGGCAAAATGTGTTAACAAGTCAATTTTAGCAGACTATTCCAGGACATCTGAGAGAAAGCTTGTGGTAGACCATGGTATTGTGCCCAGACCCCTCACACAACTTTGTCTTGTCTGTCCAGTAGACTGAAATTCTTCTTGAAGTTATGGGGTTTGTACATTTTATCAATATTATTGCATAAGGTAACACTTATTGATCTAGACATGTCTTCACGGCCATGTAAATATAGTTGTCTATGAGCAAATATATCTTATTCTTCATATTCAGACTCATGATTGACTACATGAATCAGCGCTAAAAATACAGTTAATCACTTTCTACTCTTCTGCAACTGACAGACCAAATGTGACAAAGATTAGCCATCATAATGTGTTAAATATGCTCTAAAGTTCCTACTGAAATGTATGATTCAGCTGCTTTGATATGCACATTTTGCTGAAACAGCACAATTAGTTATCTTCAGAAATGTGTACAATTGAAAGAGCAAAGTCTGCTTTTGATCACTGCTTTGAAAGCTTCATTAGCACAATTTTATTCAGAGCTGCAGCTGCTTCTCTTTGGTGGTGGAAACTAATCAATCAAACTGCAAACTTATACTTCTGAAAGAGTACAAAGCAGCATCCAAGTATCAGTATATTTTTGGTGTGGCTTTAAAGCACACTAATAAGGAACAGAATATGTAATTCTCTTTATACTAAATATACTATTCACAGCAACGACAGTTAATTAGCAAGTAAAACACAAAAGTAAATATTTGGCAAGATTACAACTTTGAGAAAAGGAGTATAAATGAACTCCTTGGGCAAGTAACAGATGTTTCCCTATTGTGTACCTGACAGAAGGGCTTTTTAAATGAGGTCAGTGACAAATTCTTTGATTTATGTTTTTTGTTTTCATTCAGGTCAGAAAGGATTACTAACTTGTCCCCTGTGATAGTCTGTAATTTATTAACTGGAAGTTTCTTTATAGTTGTTCGTTTTTATCTCTTGACTGCCTCAGGCTACAGGCGTAATTGAGACTGCAAAAAACCAAAATTAACTGGAGAAAAGTTGGGAAGAAATTTACTTGGTTTTCCATCAGCAAATGTCTATGTACTAGCATGACCAAAATTCTAGTGTGATCTTTGGCTGGACAAAGTTGCCTTCCAACACTTATGAGGAAGATGATAACCTTTTATACAACTTTGATGAGGATCTATGAATACCTAGCAAGCAGCAAATTCTATTTTGGATACTCCTTTCCATGAAAATGTTATATAATCTTAATAAGTTCAATGGAACAGAGCAGATGTCAACTCTAGCTATATTAATTGGTTATAATATAGACATGGGACAGATACAAGTGTCTTTATATGGCCATGGGGTGCACAGTGGAAACACACTCCTTATGAAACAGAATAGGGCTGGAACTAGAGACATGTTTTGCAGAACACAGCACTTTCAGAAAAGGGAATTACAAATTATTCAGGGAGGAGGTCAGATCAACTTCAGGTCAAGGGCACCCATCAGGAAGTCTGCACAGGTCAAGGGCACTCGTCCTACCTGACCCTCAAGGCAGAATGGTGGGCACTCATCTGAGAGCAAAGGCTGCAGCTCCCGCTGGAGAGTCTGCACCATCTACCCCAGAGGTGTCTGATGCCTCTACCCAGATGGTGCAGCTGAAGGGAGAGGCAGCGGTGCGGACCTCAGACTGCAGGAATTGCTTAGACCTTTCTCCTGGGGCAGGAAAAAGCAGCATATCTGCCCGCAAAAGGTGTGCCCAGGTAGAAGACCTCCTGCAGCAGGTGGCTGAGCTGCATGAGGCAGGGAGAAGGCAGTGTAAGATCAAGGAGGCTGAGAAGGAGTTAGATAGCTGGTTCCAAGTGCAGTCTACAGTGGACCCACAGCCCATGGTCAAACAGCCAAAAACTCCTCCACCAGCACACACAGAAGGGAGCGGGGGCAATAGTGCAGAAGAATGGCAGCTTGCAATGACAAGGACCTGCAGGAGTAAGAGACTTCTCCAAAGCCTGAGCTGCCCTTGCAGAACCACTTCATCGATATGCAAACTGAAGAGGAAAGACCTGTCACGTCATCGGAGATGCTGGAGCTGAGCAAGCCAGCCCTAGCTGCTCCCCATGTAACAATCAGTGCAACTAAGAAAAGGCAACTGGTGGTAGTAGTAGGCGACTCTCTTCTGAGAGGGACGGAGGCACCCATCTGCCCACCTGATGCACTCTCTAGAGGGGTGTGCTGCTTACCAAGGGCTCATATCAGGGATGTCACTGAGAGACTACCAAGCCTTGTGCAGCCCACTGACTATTATCCACTGCTGTTATTTCACGTGGGCAGCAGCGATACAGCCAGCAGCAGTCTGAGGAGTATCAAGAAGGACTACAGAGTCCTGGGAGTGGTGGTAAGGGACTCTGAAGTGCAGGTAGTTTTTTCATCAATCCTCCCAGACAAGGGGAAGGGGTCCGAAAGGGCTAGCTGAGTCTGCTGAATCTGCCCAATAAACAGTTGGTTACATGACTGGTGCCACAGCTGAGGGTTCGGCTTCTTAGACCATAGGACTTGCTTTGAGAAACCCAGTCTACAGGGGTCCATTTGTCAGAGAAGGGGAAGAACATCTTCGGTCATAGGCTTGCCAAGCAGGTGAAGAGGGCTGCAAACTAAAGTTGCCTGTGGAGGGAAACCTTCATCCGTCCCACTCCTAGCAGTCTGATGCCAGTGCCAGCAATTCATACCCAGAGCCTAGAGGTGGATCACAGGTCAACAGGAGAGCACTGAAAAGCAGTGCAAAGGAATTCCAGCCAGTACGACAGCTTCATCAGAGGCCCAACTTAAATGCCTCTATGCAAATACACATAGCATGGGGAATAAGCAAAAGGAGTTAGAGAAGTGCACATGCCTGCAGGGCTATGATCATATTGACATCACGGAGACATGGTGGGATGTCTCCTATGACTGGAATGTTGGAATGGAAGGATACAGGCTCTTCAGGAAGAACCAGCAGGGGAGATGAGGAGGAGGTGTTACACTCTGTCAGTGACTAGCTGGAGTGCATGGAGCTCTGCATGGGACAGATGAGGAGCCGCCCAAGAATGTATAGGTCAGGATTAAAGGTAGGGTAGGGACAGGAGACATTATAGTGGGGGTCTGGCATAGGCCACCCAACCAGGGAGACCTAGCAGATGAGGCCCTCTATAGACAGATAGAACAGCCTCAAATTCACAAGCCCTGGTCTTCATGGGGGACTTCAAACACCCCAATATCTGTCGGAGGGACAACACAGAATGGCATAAGCAATCCAGGAGGTTTCTGGAATTCATTGATGATAACTTCCTTCTGCAAGTGAAAGAGCAGCCAATGAGGAGAAGAGCTATATTGGACCTTATTCTCACCAGCAAGGAGAGTCTGGTGGGGATTGTGAAGCTCAAGGGCAGCCTTGGCTGCAGTGACCATGAAATGGCGGAGTTCAAGATCCTTAGGGCAGCAAGGAGGGCGCATAGCAAGCTCAATACCCTGGACTTCAGGAGAGCAGACTTTGGCCTCTTCAGGGAACTGCTTGGCAGAGTACCATGGGATACAGCCCTAGAGAGAAGAATGGCCCAAGAAAGCTGGTTAATATTGAAGGATCACCTCCTCCAAGCTCAGGAGAGATGTATCCCAACAAAGAGGAAGTCAGGCAAAAATGCCAGGAGGCCTGCATGAATGAACAAGGAGATCTTAGAGAAACTCAAACACAAAAAGGAGGCCTACAGAGCACGGAAACAAGGACAGGTATCTGGGAGGAATATAGAGAAATTGTCTGATCAGCCAGGGATCAGGTTAGGAAAACCAAAGCCCTGAGAGAACTAAATCTGACCAAGGATGTCAAGGGCAACAAAAAAAGCTTCTATAGGTACGTCTGTGATACAAGGAAGACTAGAGATAATGTAGGCCCTCTCTGGAAGGAAATGTGAGACCTGGTTACCCAGGATATGGAGAAGACTGAAGTATTCAATGATATTTTTGCCTCAGTCTTCACTGGCAAATGCTCCAGCCACACTGCCCAAGTTGCAGTAGGCAAAGGCAGGGACTGGAAGAATGAAGAACTACCCACTGTAGCAGAAGATCAGGTCCAAGATCATGTAAGGAACCTAAAGGGGCATGAGCCAATGGGACCTGATGAGATGCATCCACAGGTCCTGAGGAGACCAGCGGATGAAGTTGCTAAGCCACTCTCCATCATATTTGAGAAGGCATGGCAATCCAGTGAAGGTGAAACATCACCCCCATTTTTAAAAAGGGGAAAAAAGGAAGACCCGGGGAACTACAGGCCTGTCAGTCTCACCTCTGTGCCTGGAAAGACCATGGAACAGATCCTCCTGGAAACTATGCCAAGGCACATGGAAAATAAGGAGGTGCTTGGTGACAGCCAACATGGCTTCACTAAGGACAAATTGTGCCTGACAATCTTGATGGCCTTCTATGACGGGGTTACAGCATTCGAGGATAAGGGAAGAGCAACTGACATCATCTACCTGGAATTGTGAAAGCTTTTGACACTGTGCCACATGACATCCTTGCCTCTAAACTGGTGAGACATGGATTTGATGGATGGACCATGCAGGGGATAAGGAATTTACTGGACAGTTGCACAGAAAGAGTTGCAGTCAACAGCTTGATGTCCGAGTGGAGAACAGTGATGAGTGGCATTCTTCAGGGGCCGGTACTGGGACTGGTGCTCTTTAACATCTTTGTTGGGGACATGGACAGTGGGGCTGAGTGCAGTCTCAACAAGTTTGCCAATGGCACTAAGTTGTGTGGTGTGGTTGATACGCTGGACGGAAGGGATGCCATCCAGAGGGACCTTGACAGGCTGGAGAGGTGGGCCTGTGTAGACCTCATGAAGTTCAACAAGGCCAAGTGCATGGTCCTGCATCTGGGTCAGGGCAATTCCAAGCACAAATACAGGCTGGGCAACGTGTGGACTGAGAGTTGCCCTGTGGAGAAGGACTCAAGGGTGCTGGTGGATGAAAAATTCTATATGAGCCAGCAGTGTGCACTCACAGCCCAGAAAGCCAATCGCATCCTGGGCTGCATCAAAAGAAATGTGGCCAGCAGGTCGAGGGAGGTCACTTTCCCCCTCTACTCTGCTCTCGTGAGACCCCACCTGGAATGCTTCATCCAGCTCTGGGGCTCCCAGCACAAGAAGGACATGGAGCTGCTTGAGTGGGTCCAGAGGAGGCCCACGAAGATGATCAGGGGGCTGCAGCACCTCCCCTATGAGTACAGGCTTAGAGAGTTGGGATTGTTCAGTCTGGAGAAGACTCCGAGGAGACCTTATAGCGGCCTTCCAGCACTTAAAGGAAGGTGGGGAGGGACTCTTGATGAGGGAGTGTAGTGATAGGACAAGGGGTAACGGTTTCAAACTGAAAGAGGGGAGATTTAGATTAGATATAAGGAAGAAGTTCTTCACTGTGAGGGTGGTAAGACACTGAAACAGGTTGCCCAGAGAAGCTGTGGCTGCCCCCTCCCTGGCAGTGTTCAAGGCCAGGCTGGATGGGGCTTTGAGCAACCTGGTCTGGTGGGAGGTGTCCCTGCCCATGGCAGGGGGTTGGAACTAGATGATATTTAAGGTCCCTTCTAGCCCAAACCATTCCATAATTCTATGATTCTATGAAGGTATTGTAATTTTGGAATAATTAAGAGGGGAAGAATTAGCTTGATCAAGCAGGGTTCAGCTCACTCTTCTGCAGCACTCAATAAACACTATAATTATCAGTAGAAAGGCAAACATGACCACAAAAGGAATTCTGTTTAATACAGATCCCAAGCTGTACCTGGCTGTGCATAGCACAAGTTTTGGAAGTCCTGCTGGGTGTCCCACAATGCAGGGTGTACCATCAGCCAGGGCCCTGCAGCGAAAAAGGGCCATGTGGTCTAGGCTGATTTCATGATGACTTGCTTGGGATGCCACTGCATTACGCCTACCCATTTCATCTGGGTATCTCAGCCCTTCTGACTTTACACAGACAGATTTGAAGCAATGAAAAACAGCAATAGCAAGGGAATTTTGCAATGCTAACGAAGTATCAAACACTGTAGATAATCAGTGCAAAACCATTGTTGCATGGAAACTTAAGATAACGTAGATGTCTCCTTGTTTTCACTACATGCATTCAAAATAGGTACAGTAAAACTGAAGACAGCTGAGACTGCAGACATGTCATATTCCTTTTTCTAAAGCATCTTTAAAGATGTGAAAGAAGCAAGTATATGAATTCATCATTTTTAGGATGGTGACTGAGAAGTTTCAGTGATTTTAGCAAATTTGCTAACATTCTACAGCCATTGAGGTAGTTGATAGTGTCAATGCACTCTGAAATATTGTAACATGACAATAAATTGTTTTGTAGATCTGCAGGTCAAAATTATTGCATATGCTTGCCTCTATTCTCTGAAAACAAACTATCCACTGATGAGATTTCCTTTATGACAATCTGTTTTACGGTACCAAACCCACAAACTGGTAGTGATTTTCCCAACTTCAGCAAAGAAGCTGTAATAAATCACCTCAACCTAAAAACTGTGGACTGCACATATTAGAAAGCTACAAGCCACTGAAAAAAAAGCCTTTCAAAATGGAACAGGCAACATGAAATCCAATAATACTTTCTTGGAAGAACTGATGCAAGTGAATAATCCTCGTTCGGACATGTAGTTCAGCTAGCCCCTGGGATAAGTAAATGCTGTGTCAATGAAGAAAAATTCTTAGCTTCTCAAATAGTGATCTTTATTAATACAACGGCTACATGAATAATGAGGTAAAGTCCTCCCTTCTATTTCCCTCTCCAAGACTCTTTTCAAACAGATATTGGGTTCTGTCATAGACAATCTAATAAAAGAAAATATATTTTTCTTCAGATACTATTAAAGTAGCCTGCATAATTTTTTAAAAGCAATTTGCAACAGACATTTTATTGTTCCAGAATTTTCATAGATGCCAGCTACTATAAAATAATGGGCATGTTACTCACAAACACAGGCTGCAGACAAAGAGTTTTCCCAGAAATCCTGATCTCATTCTGTCATTCAGAAAGATTTCTCATTTTTCTAATATGTAGAAATCTTCACAGTTAGCACAACATGTACACCTATGATCAGAAGATGTGTTAATTTAAATGAACAGCAAGAGGTCCAGCAGACTTTGACCCTTTTCACTGATATTCCTTTGAGGATAACATAAGTAATGAACGGGGGGCAATTTAATTAAAAAAATGAACTCTTCCCAGTTATGCATGATTAAGTTCACAGACCAATAAAGATTAACACTTAACATTTGCTTGTTTCAACAATGCTCCATGGGCCTGTAGAACTGCGTGAGGACAGCATTTTCTCCTGTAAGAGCTAAGTGTATTACAGTGGTGGATCCAGGCTGACTCTGAAAATGGTTGGTATGTAAAGATTTTTAGGTGAAAAGTTATCATGGGCACTAAAAAGCATTCTAAGACTTAAGAAAATTTCTTTTTAGATTTCAAATGAGAAAACCAAACCCAAACCAGTCAGGCTTTTGATGTCATCCTTCCCATAACACATTTCACCACCAAAGTTACAGCATATGTAACTGTGTCAACAAGGTAGGGTTTCTTAATCTTTACTTATGTGCAATTTCATATGTATGCTAGCAAGTCTGGAGTAACAAATGAAAACCTCATTTTTTTTTCATGCATCTTCAGTGTATACATGATCCAGATAGAGAAAAATTACATTCCCTTATTGCTGGAAATTAGTTTGACTGTTAATAGCTAACAGAAAGTAAATATTGTTCTGTTTTAGTTTTTTTAAACATATATAAGACTAGATAAAGCTGTCCTCAACACATGCAAATAAGAAACCAAGACATTCTGCCAATGAGAAATTAAACAGCACTTATAACCTCATGAAATACCACATTGACACAGAATTCTAAAGCTGTAGCAAAACCCCCTAAAGTTAATGCAGCATTTGTGCTCTTCAGCTTCAGGAATACAAAAGGTAAGCAACCAAATTAATGTAATCAGCTGGTTTTCTTCTGGAGTTCCTAGCATCTTATCCTAACATCCTGATACAGGTGTAACAGTCAGATGTGATGAAGCCCTTGTACAGATGCCTATCTATCTCTTGTGGATATTGCAGGACTTATATACCAGATTTTCTGTGTTCAACTCCCATCACAAAAACATAGTCCTTAAGATTCCTCAAACATATTAGACTACTAGACTCTCAAACAGAAAAAAAAAATATTAAAGCTTCTAAATCATGCTCTCTAAACAGACTCAGAGAGTTTGTCATATTGTAAGTAAATCTGAATAGATTAGCAAGCAACTGGAAAAGTCACAGTTATGACTCAGCAGCTTCCACAAGAAATTTCAAAGTTTATGTACAGCCATAATTCAGGAGCACACTGCAATATTTGACCATCTGAAAGTCTCTGCTGCCTCAGGTGATGGAGGAGCACAGGGAGGAAATTTTCATGTAGCCCGTATAACTCCAGACCAACTAGATCTTTCATAGTAAATACGCCTTTTTGTGAGTTTGTAGGTGCAGTGCATTCATCTTCAGAAAGTATTTTGCTTTCCAGTGAACTGAAGCTGGACTTACAGATAGCTTACAGACAAATTATATGCTTACAGAAGGATTTTCCATACTGGACTTTAAAATCTTACCATCCATTTCACACACTTCAAATGAAGAACAAAATGTACCCTATTTGGGAGGAGTTCAGTTCTAGGTGAATGCTTATCAGGATCACAAAGCTCATTACTGGCATGCTTATAGTGTTGAAAGACTCTTCCCATGCAGCACCAATTACATAAATATTTGTGTAGGAAGGGGCTTCTCCCCCGTAATCTACTCTGAGGATTCATTTCCATTGTATTCAGCTAGTGATAATTTTACCAATGCAATCTCCCTGGGCGACATGATTTTTTGCCAAAGTATTCTCATTGCAGCTCAACCATATTCAACGTATTCAGTGGAAAATTAGAATGACTGATCCCTCTCCCATATTTTAAGACTCTCTTAGGCATACCGCCCCTGAAGTCAACCATCCCCAATAGGTTTTTTTCTTTTAATCAGATGTTCAACCATTTTGCTGCTCAACTCCCTTTTTTCTACATACCTAAAATGTGACAATCAGAATTGGATATAGTGATACAGTGGATGTTTGACATAAAAAATAAGGGATATATACATAATATAAAGCTGTTTTGATGCTGAGTTTTAGAATTAAACCAGGTTTATTCAGTATGTTCTGGAGAAAAAAAAAACACAAACAAACCAACAAAAAACTAATGAATCTAAAATTTGGTGCAACTTACTGAAAAACTGTGTGAAAATGATACTAAAATTAGACTAAAATGTAGAATTTTTCAAAAGCTCTCATGTAACTTGTTTTTAAACCTGAGAAAATGAGCCAATACAGCAAGAAAAGACCTTTAAGATCATCAAGTCCAAATGCAAACCTAACACTGCCAAGTCCACCACTAAACTACGTCCCTAAGCACTACATCTACACCTCTTTTAAATACTTCCAGGGATGGTGACTCCACCACTTCCCTGGGCAGCCTGTTCCAGTGCTTGACAACCCTTGCATTACTTTAAATAAGTGTCTACTGACTGAGAAAAAAAAATTAGCTAGCTAAAGCCAATATTCATAAAGGTGATTAGACAAACAAGATAACATGTTAGAGTACACAGATCCCATAGAGTTGTATCTATTTAGTATCTCATCCAAATTATACCTTTATCTTCCTCTCAGCTTCTAAGGTGACTCTAGGAAATTAACAACCAGAAGAACACTTGTTAAAACTTAAGCAAGCTGTGGTTGCATTGATATTTGTGGAAAGATTAGGAAATACCTTCTAAGCCTATGCTGATGGCCTAACTTTCAAAGATGGTTATGCCTACACCTGCCCTGTGACATCTTCAGGATAAATTGAGGGGTTTGCTTCTTGATTCTGCTGGTAAAGGCTACTCAGATATCAAAGAGAGCAAAGCAACAGCACAGGCCTGGCCAAGACTTCACACCCTCTTTTATCAAAGTCCTGAGTAGGCCACGTATTTTTGTGTCATGAAGCTTGATTACTCCAGCTCAGCACACTCAGGTACAAAAGCACCCATCTAGAAGAAAAGCAATAATTAGCACAAAATGCAAAAGGCCATCTGCTTAGCAAACCAACCATAAGAACACATTATCCCTCCTTCTGTACACTTTCTCCCAGATGAATTGAGAGATCAGCTCAATCTATCTGTTCTGATATCTAAAGCCATCTGTAGTAGTTGCCTTCCCATGGTAGTTATCACCTCTCCCCTTGTAACCTTCTGCTGCATTCTCCCATAATAATCATACTGTTGACCCACGTGAAGCCCCATGAGTACAGAGGGCAATCTTTGTATTTCAGATGGAGCATAGCATGACCTTTCTGTTGCTAAAATGCAAGGAGGACACCAAATAGCATAACTTTTAGAACGAAAAATTCAGTATTTCCTAAATGCAACTGTCCTTTCAAAATCTTTCAATAGATAAAGCCCAGCCTCATCCTCCACAACATAAAAGATCAAAAAATGATCTAATAAAGCTAATTTTAGCCTCTAGAGATATTTCTATTATAAATCCAGGCACCAGAACTTTGTATAATATCATCTAACCTCTTGCCCAATACAGGCCAGGAGACTTCATTGTTTTCTTTCCACTTGAAATAAAAATTATCTTCTGCACATATTAAAAAAACAAATCCCCATTTAAATGGGATTAAAACAAAAAAGGCAAATAAAAAGAAAAAAAAAAAAGCTCTAATTGCTATTCTTCCCAGTCAAAAATTCATACATAATACAGGAATACAATGTTTTGATAGCGCTTAGATTCACTGTATTCTCCATGCCACTGCTTTTACGGAAAATATTCTCTGCCAATTAAGAGAAGTATTAAAAAATGATTGCTTGGTAAAATCAATTTTGTATACTCTAGACTTCTAATCTACATCCCTTCTGAACTGGAGGTTCAGAAAGCATGTAGAAACAATACTAAGCTAGTTGCAAAATAAGTTTACTTATTTACCAGATAGAGAACATAATTTTTAACTACATATGCCAGCACACCCCCAGACACCAAATCTCTCCTCCAACACCCATTTTAGACTCAAAAGTGATTTGCTTTATTAGATTAAAATGAGAAGTTTTAGCTTTTTACAAATAAAAACTTAAAGTCATTAGAGAAGACACAGCTGCAACAAATTATTTTCATCCTCCTGTGCCTTTCTGCAAGGCAGAAAGCCCTGTATTTTGCCATCTTGGACTCACCTGGGCGGTGGAGTAGTTACTCACCTGGGCGGTGGAGTAATTACCGGTTGTAACTACTACATCCTGCTCCCCATGTCCCCAGGCTGTGATGGTAGCTGCCCTGGCTGCAGCTTAGCTGCCTCCTCTGCCCAGTCTGGAGCAGGGACCACAGCAAAGCCACCAGTATCTCCCCAGACTTTTTATACAGAAGTGAAAATGAGCACTGTCTTCTACCATGATCTTTTAGCCTGCCTTTTCTTTAAACACTATGCTACTGAGAATTAATCTTTCATCTATGGAATTTTTTTCAGAATACAAGTATAGTATATGGTGTAGCTCAATCTAAGTATATTAAAGTAAATATATAAATAGAGGACAAAGTAAAACTTTCTAGATCTTCACTGTGAGGACTTAAAACTATGGAAACATTTATTCAAGAAAAGAACTCTTATAACCTTAGTAACTTTATTTATATTGATACTGTTTTCTTCTCCTACAAAGATATTAACCATAAACACAAACGGGCCATGATTTACTGAAGTTGTTTTTTATTATATTATCATTGTTTTCATTTTGAGGAGTTTCACGAGTCATTAAATTAGTCAACAGTGCGCACACAACAAAACATCAAGTAAGAGGAGATAATTTAAAAGAGATACAGGTTTGTTAGTAACAGCAACAACAACAGAAAACTCACTATAAATGTTAATTTCTCATTAAAAATTGATTTTATCCCTATGCTGACTATTACATCTTCTTCTATGCATTGCATGTCAACACAGGATGCTGTACTTCTGACTGTTGGCCCATTTACAATCCATGCCATACTAAAATGTACTCACTTTTTAACTAATGAGGATACAATTTTAACACAAATACAGAAATATTGTGCAAACCTGAGAACATTTTTATTTAATTCTTTAGACAGTTAATCTGAACAATATGATTCAACTTAAGCATTAGTAATTTGATGTAATGAAGATTATAAACACATTCTGATTAGCTTAATGTAAAGCCTGGATGTTGGCAGTGCAATTATCTTTTGCAATTAATTATCATTCTTGTTTCATTTGAGATAAGTAGTAAAACATCTAATAATTTTAATTTCCATACAGAATTTTGGAAGAAAAAAGGCAAGTGCAAAGATACATCATAAAATACACAAATAAAACTCTTTCATATTAATAGTAGTGATTCTTTTCTCTCAAATTTTAGCAATATTTGGAATTGCAAATATTTATATCAGTGTATGAATACTGGAACTCAGTATACAAGTTTTCTTACTTGTATACACATTTCAAATATAAATGGGGAAAAAAAAAAAAGCTACTAGGTATTCAGAGGGATACATTCCTAAAAGACTGTTAGTGCTATATATCCAACTCTCCAACTATTTGAGGGTCCTTTCAACATTTCCTGAAGGATACATTAAAAACTCCTTGTGATTTTATAATTAATTCTTCATATAAGTCATTCTTTTCTATAGAAACAAGAATTTGGCAAGCGTACCATGACATAGAAATATAAGACAGATCAGTCCTAGTAGGAATTTATGCAGAGGTGTAAGTGTAATATGGGCTTGGGAAGAACTTTGCAGTGTAATAGACAAGACCACAGAAATATTCAGCAAAGACTAAAACTATTGTTATACCCAAGGATGTGTTTATTGTCATTAATGAAGCCTTGAAGAACTGGGTGTTAAATAGAAGCATGCTTGTGTAGATTAGCTTAGGAAACACATTCTGTATGCAGGGGATGCCTTGGAGGAAAGGGTTTGATATTTCCAGACTGATGTTGTGCCTGGAATTTAGAAAGGGGGATAAATGATACTGAGAGATGGAAACTAAGTGTTTCCAATGAAAATATATAAACAAAAAGAGATAAAACGAAGTGTTGGATATAACTATTACATGTGGCTGACAATTGGCGTTAAGAGTGGATTCGTTTATAATAGATCAATTTTTGTTTAAATCATAAATGGAGGGATTTGTGTAAATCAGGGCCTTGTTTAAACACTTTTCATTTTTCTTTTTTTTTTTTTTTTTTTTGTAGAAAAATCTGGTTTTATCTGGATGTGAATTCTCAGTTTGCTGGTATAAGATATGAGATATAACCAAACACTCCATAATCACTTTCAGTCAGTATTGTTTGGTCTGATTTTTGGCAGATTAATCACATCAATCAAAATCTTAGAGACTGTAGATATTTTCCCCAATGTATTTACATTATCATGAAAATATCAATGTTTAGTTTGTATATGTATGCAATTGGATAAAAATAACAGGAGCAGTTATTACATCTGTACTATGTCAAGTAATACAGACATATAGGAGAAAAGCTGTCAAATAAAACAGCTGGTGCTGAAGACCTGACATCCACACATCCACACACATTTCATGGTTTTGTTTTGTGTGCATGGATGAGTGCCCTTTTTAAAACACAAACTAAACCCTTCAGATTAGCCCTATTCCAATCCGATAGACTGAATGACTACAGCGTTTACAGCTGCAGGGCATTAATATGTGCAACGTAATGTGAGAATTGATGTTTATTGGTTGAAACACTACTTAAACTCAAAGCTCCTCCGGTATTTTTTTTAATCCTTTTCTCATCAGTGTATAGCATTTAAACTAGGTAGATGACATCAGAATTCCTCTTTGGCTTGCCTGGAGTAAGTTTTTTTCGACATTTTTGTCATAATTCTGTATGATGACCCAGACTTCAAGGTTACTGCTGATCAGTCACTGTTTAACAACCCTAGCGTAAAAACAGTAATGGGAATAGATATTGTGAAATGGGGCTGATCACCATGTCTCTGCTTCTTCAGACTTACACAGACCATAAAGAGTTATGAAAACTTTTAGGGTACTGTAGTCTAAATACGGAAATCCATTATGGCATTTATATTGTATTGCATATGACACTTTTAGTTCAGTGCATAGTTAGTGAATTATCAATGTGTGAATTTCTATTTTCTATATGAAAAACAAGCAAACAACTTTACTATGATATACTTTTGGCTAGCTCTACATTTCAACAGAATAAAATAAATAATTTTAATTTACTATGTTTATCATGCAATAATACTGCAGTGACATAGGTTTGTTTCCAAACACATTACCAAACTTAAGAGTCAATTTTAAAAAGAAGTGGAGAATAATATAAGCAAATTGTTACAGAATAAAAGAACAGAATAAACAGAGACAGAACCAGTTGTTTATAAATAATTAACAGCTATTTAAATGTATTTAACAACAGCTAAAAAATATGTAACAAATAGCACTCTGTAACACATGAAACATAGTTATGGAGAAAATTACCTCTAAACTCACACTTTTAATTGCAATATATTTGAACCATAGTGCATATTAATTAGATTCCACATTAGTACATTGTAAAACTAACATTTTTTTAAAATAAAAAATAGATGGAAACAGTTTAAATATTATTTTGAAAATTTTGCACTATATCTATATTCATTATACCTTTTTTGTGCATCCTGGATAATATAGGCATACAGCAAAATACTAAGCATACTAAGCCAGCACATAATACTTTAAACCACTTTCCCTCTCTTCTTTCCAAAGAGACTATTTTAATGCAGCATTTAAATCTTCCCCCCATCTCGTCTAAAACCCTTAGGTTAATCCAGCAGACAGTTATTTTGAAGCTGATAGTACATTCTACTTTGGGTTTACAGGTCTGTAATAGACTATTTGTTGACAAGGAAGAAAAAGAGAGATTTATCAAATGTGGTATTTTGAAATGGCACTGATAGCCCAGTGAACACTGCACTAAAAGCACAACTGTTATACATATCAGCTCCCCAAAACCAAATAGTTTTCTGAATATATAAATAAAAGTACTGGACTGGTGCAAACAAATTTAAGACAAACCACATACAAGAAAATAGGGCAAAAACTCTGACTCATAAGAGAAAACACTTGAAATGATCCCAGTATACAATACTCTGATGACAAACAGAATTTCCCCCTTCCCTCCAACCCACTTCTCCAGCAGGCCCATTTTTGGCTTTCATCATGTTTCTGCTCAGAGTGGCAGTGACTGTCCACAGCTTCTGTGAGACCTGTATCACACCATCAGAAGAAATGACTGCACAATGATTTTAGCACTTCAACAATTTTGCTTTAGATTTTGGGGCAGGGTCCATGCACTCTAGCATTTGATTCAAAATGAACACATTAAACAGGAAAAATATATTTGATAGCACTATTTCAAAACAGTGAAACTCCTCCAAAAAGTACTGAAAGAAGATATTTAAGACAAAATTTCCTCTTATGATGTATTTTTAAACTTCAAGTTAAAAAAATTAATTATTTGCTTTGGTTTAATACCCCTCAATATCCCTGTTGTCACTAGCTGTGATGATTATTAGCATGAAATATCACTAAAATATCTTTATATCAGATAGCTTATTTAAAACAAATTAAATCATATTAGTTTGTCATTTGGAGAATAGTGTGGACTGGATTTTATTTTTTAATCTTGACTGCATATAATAAATAATTTATGCCAAAATGCAAATGTGGCTTGATCTTATTACAAGCTGTATTGTCACAGAAGTGACTGCTCATAACTTGTTCCAAATTGGATCTATTCAGCAAGTGATCAATTCTGACATCTCAAGAATCACAATATGTTAGCAGCACACTCCAAAATTATTCTTGCTGTAATTTCTAAAGGTTATTGCAGCCAGCTACAACTTTTCATCTAAACTGCTTGACAAGCACTGTGCATCAGTACTCAGGGAAATCACAAAAGCAATGATAATTGTATTTTACAAACCAAAAAATATATTTTGAAAATGATTAAATGTTTATACTTAATTGTATCTTCAACTATTTCACTATAAAGGTGCTCCTCATAAGTTATGAAAAACTATATATTAGTTTTGCAAAAACAGAATGAAAATTCAAGTGTACAATTTAAGACTTCAAGTATAGTAGAAACTAACATTCAAACTTTATGAACTTGGATGAGCTTTTTTGCAGTTTCCTGACTGAATTAAATAAAGCACTCAGCCAAGAGCAGATGTGTAATGCTGCAATGGCAGTGGGGGCAGGGTTGCTGAAAAGTCAACATTATTTAGTGGGTTTTCTCGTTCGTAGTCTAAAGAATAAAGTCTTTCATTGACTGCAGTACTCATGACTCCTTCAGAATTTTCAAGGCTAATTATTTAACAAATGATTTAATAAGTTATTCAGACATTAAGCTGTGCAATACATTCAAAAGTCAAGAATGGAAGAAACTAAGCATTGTATAAGATAGAAAAATTTCTAAGTAACAACATCACAGCTTCAATGTGATTTCATGAAAATGCGTTTTTATGTGTACATTTAGGAATCCGTATCCAGAGAAATATGTTAGTCCTCATTAAAAAAACAGAAAAAATCTGTACCTATTGCAAATTTCATTCTTGAGACAGCAGCTTGCTAAAGCTTTGTACACAAATTGTCCTAGAAAAAAAAATAAGCATCTTTGCCTTAAATATGAACATTTGAAAATCTAACTTTAAAGGTAACAGAGCTTCCATTCAGGCTTACAATAGTTCATCCACCAGCAGGTGTTATCTGTTTGACAGGATGCTTATATTCCAAATAGGACTGCTAGAGAGGGTGAGAGAATACTCAGTGCTTTAGTGCATCTGAAGACTGGAAACCAAATGAAATTCATATGGGTTCATGCTCTATTTAGGAGACATAGTTTTAAAAGTGACTTGTAAATAACTAATAGGACCTTGAAAGCCAACAAATATCTTCTGTATGCCACCACTGAATAATGAACTATTCAATAACATGATACTCAGAAAGACTGCGGGTTATGTAGCCTAGATGAAGATTGAGCTGGCAGGGCATTTTGATGCTGCCCTGTGTGGGTACGGGTGTGTGAGTGAAGTGGGGAGATCCCAGCAAATGCTCACACAGAAACCCTGTGCCACAGCGTGCCAAACTCTAGTAGGCTTTCCAGGCAGAACTTGTCTTCCCATTTTGTTTTTTTCTGGTGAAAGCCAGAAAGAGAGAGAATTACAAATAATCTTGTAAAACAAAAGGGGTGGGGTTGGTTTCGGTTTTCTTGTGGAAAAAAAAACATGACAGATAAAACATTGGAGACGTCTGGCACACCTTACAAGACTCAACGTGGGTCTGCCACAGCACAAGTTCATGGTGTTCCCCACACAGTTCATTGCTGTTTTTTTTTTTTTTTTTTTTTTTTTTTAGTTTTATGAGGAGTTTTGGGAGGGTTTGGTCAAAACGTTTAAGAATTGTTTGTATTAGTAAGTTTACTGTGCAAGAAAAAGAGATACCTATAATTTCCTCCTGACATACCTGGCTAAAGAAGATACAATCTCAAGCAATTACTCTATTTTTATATCTATATCTATCTATCTCTCTATATACATATATTTTACTATTTAAGAAGGAACCAGACAAACCCATTCCAGAACAGCAAATTGCTCGTGTTTACTATAGGAAGCTTAAGTTCAAGTCCCTGATTTGAATTGCTAACATGCCTTTTAGTCAAACAGGCTTTTTTCAGGAAATATTGGCCTACCCCTGGGCTCTTCTAGCACAGTTACTTTCCAGGGAGTACCAAACAGAGATTAAACATTTTCAGCCTGCCCAGGTTTAATTTTGTAATAATTTCCTGATGTGTTTCTAAGTTTCCAATATGTTTTGAGGTGTAGGCCAGCTCCTGGAATTTGTCCATTCTTTTTTCTTCCCTGTCTGCTTTTAAAAGAACCCAGATGCAGCAGACAGTAATGCTTTCATTACCTGTCCATATTATTGTGCTCCTGAGAAAGATTTTTCTGGCTCCCATTAACCTTTCCTCTCCCAGTGTAGGGATTAAGCACTCAATCCCTTTCGCTCTAAAACATACTGCTTCTGCTCTGACAAAGGAAAATGATGCAACCTTATTATTATTTTTTTTAACATTTGCTAACAGCAAAATCAATAAAAAATGGCCATGGAAAATCTTCTAAAATAGCTGGGTTTAAACAAATTTGTACATACCATCTTGATCTTTTGGAGGCATAAATTCTATAATAAAACATAACTGCAGGGTTGGTAAAACGTGGAGATTACAAACTGTTTATGATAATTTGTTATACAAAATGAATTTTGCCATCACTCCTTGTAAACAGCTACCATGCTGATTCATTTGTCTTTTTGTCTAACTTTCATATCAGGAAAAAAAAACATTTTGGTAATCATATGTTCTCTGAGGTGCTTTCCAGAATAAATGTACTCTGTTGAATTAAGGATCGGCTAGAAGATCAGTGGACTACAGTGGAGGAACAGGAAATAAAGCAAGCTTGACTAAATGTGTTTGGTTAGTCAGAATCTCATGACTTTTCTAGAAAGCTGACTGGAAAATAAGGTAAGTGCACACTGTAGTCTCAACATATCTGTGATGGGAAGATAGTTACATATTTTGTACACTTAAATGTTCCTCCTATAGGTTATTCAAATATGTTCTTTCCACTTGAACTTTTCAAAAATACGTCTATGTAGGAACTTTGTGTTGTAGACTAGATTGCAATACAGTCAAACCAAGTCAGCCAGAATTTCTGGGCCCATCAACTGTATCAAATTGTGTTTCAGAAAGATGATGGTCACTAGTAAGCTACTAATGCTCATCCTTCCAATTTTGATAATACATTAGATAAAGATATTTCTTAGGCAAATTATTGTGGGGTTTTTTTTGGTTTTTTTTTTTTAAATGAAGAGTGAAGGCAGTTGAGACAAGCTAATAGGTTGGTGCTTATCATGTTCCTCACAGAACCATGAGACCGAGGAACTGTACTCAGTTCAAGGAGAAATTAAACTATTACAATACAACTGTGCATACTGTTACATACTGCATATATGTTTACATCAACTGTCATTATCATTGCCAGTCATGTCAATCAGAATCTTTCCTTTCCTATCTTTCTACTAGTTACTATCCACCAAACTTTTTCCTTTGTTTCCCACCTTTCATTATAACCTCTGATTCATGTTTACTTCATGTGTCTCTGTCTTCAAAATGTGTTTCAGTTATCCTACCTGCCACAAGAACCTTATCACGGTAAGTATTAACAACACAGTGTTGTGGTTACTGCAAGGACTCCCAGATCCCTTAGGATGGGTACTCCCGGTTTTCTGAGTTTGCCCCAACCTGCAAAGGTCTGCAAGACCTCTTGGTCAGCCCTGCAAGCCCACGCATAGGCACAGGGCATCAGGGCGTATCACTAGTGTGCAAAGGCTGCCAGGAGAAGGTGTTCACCTACCCCTGTATCAGTTGATACTCAGGCCCTGGGGATGCAAGGCTCTTTCTCCCCTGCTCTTCCCCACTGTACTGCAGCCTTTGCGCTGCCTTTCTAGCTCCTCCCCCTTCTGGGACCTGTAGCTTTGTGTCCTTCCCCAGTTTCTCCCGACAGATGGTTCACTGTCCCCACTAAGCTAGCTCTGAATCCGATTGATCCAAAGCAAATTGATTACTTGGCTCTTGGTTGCAGTTCTCCATCCTGGTGTTGCAGCTCTAAGAGTGACCCATAGATAATCAGTTCTGCAGCTCTGTCAGCCGTGATGATGTCATGTTATTCACTTGTGGCACAATAAACTGGTAGCTATGTTCATGCAGTAATTCAGCAAGCAATAGTTAGCTTTTGTCTTGCCATAAGCAACTCTAAGTTTGCCATGGGTTGACAATTTGTTTGCAGACCTGTCTCACCTCAGCAGCTGCCATTCCTCCTAACTATGGATCAGAGGCCTTTCCTGTCATCAAAATAGATTTAAATTTCCTATTGCAGCTTATCATGCCAAATCTAAATTCCTCCCCACATTTCTCCTTTAATTTTCACTGTCCTCAACTGCATCTTACTCTAACAGCATAAGCAATGTTCAGCTGTGTCAGAACAACGTTGCACCTAGCTCAGCAGCGGCAACAGGAGATGTTATGCAGAGCCTTGCCACTTTCTGCAAACATTTCTCCTGCAGTTTATCACCCTTTGTCTCCTTTCACATCATGGTACAAACATGCTCAAGTCCCCTCCATTTTCTAAAGAAAAAGGTCTTCAAATTTCCTCTCCAGCAACTCTTTTTTATTGTGCTTTCTCTTCAATTTCTACGAACACAGAATATTGCAATGTCTACCCCTAACTTGGTTTCCATATGTTTTCCAGAAACTATTAAAGTCCTTAGTATCTTCTGTATATTCTAATATTAATGTAAGTGGCCAATTCTCCTTCTTTCATTTACTAACTTCCTTAAGCCACATTTCTTCCTTTCTTTTCTTTCTTTGTTTTTCTTCTGCTATTCCGTCCTTTTTTTTTAACTTTATTTTTACCTCACCTGAATCACTATTTCAGTCTATCCTAAAGGTAAAAATATGATCTCAAATCCTGTCTCCATGGTTAACAGAGTCCTCTTGGCTTTGTATATTTTCTGTTTAAATTATTTCTTTCATGAAACCTCTCCACAGAAAACAAATTTAAATTCTATTGTTACATGGCAACACATCCCAGCACTGTATTCTTGCTGAAAATTTACCACATTTATCTTCAGGCATCTGCAGTTTACATATCTTATACTTCTGCTCGTAAACCACATCTCTCCTTAGAGTCATTTCAGGAAAAAAATCTCCAATAAACCCAACATTTTTAGGCACTGATCTGTTTCAGATGACTATTTTAGAAAGAATGGTTTCCTAGTTGTGTCTTATTTCTCTCAGCTATAAAAGAGTTTGGATGGTTAGCTCAGACGCTCGTGTCAGATAATCCCACTCACACTGTCAAAGCTCCATTTGAGTTTCTGATCCACGTTTTACTGGATGCCCAGCTATACCTTAAGTTCAGTGGCCTAAACCAAACTTTTTACCACTGTGCCTCCTTGCTACCTTGTTCTTATTGCCAGAAGTTTCTATCCTTCTCCACTGATCCAGGCTTTTGGCTTGGATATCATCTTCAAATTACATTTCTTATTTGAGTCATCACATCTAGGCTATCTATATCTTGACAACTTTTATTTTTACAACTAAGACAATTTTGAATTTTTATAATTTTAATCTTTCTTAGCATGAACCCATTTTTTTCCATCTCGAAGGAAAAGATATTCAAGACGCTTGTGCCAAATTCATAATTCACTCTTACAACTCTGATGATATGAATTCCCTCTTTTTATTTCTCTGTTGAATTCCTCTCTCTATCTTGTCATAAATGAAAGTGGTAACAAAAGGCTTCACAGTGTATCAACAGTCTTATCATTTCTCCTTCGGTATCAAGGATTCACACTGCACTTTCCACTTACTCACAAAGTACTTCCTTCTCCATGCCCTCAAGGGCAGTTAACTATTTATAGTTAACGATAACTTATTGTATCATTCTGATCTATTATCATAATGCTATTATGGATTCTTTTTCACCCTTACATGAAAAGCTATTTACAGAAAGAAGAGGTTTTCTTCATTATCAAACACCTGTTAATGACGTCTGGACAAGACACCTTCTATTGTGAAAGTAGATATATAAAATTCTATAGTTAAAATATATTTAGTTTTGCTGCATTATTTTTGGGTGCATACTTTGTATAACAGGAAAGATCCGCATCAAAAAGTCATTCTAAGACAAGGGGAGCCATTAGCTCTCTTCCTCAATGGGTGTTGTGTGGCCCATGGTTAAGTGTTTAAAACTATTGCACTGGGAGATTATCTGACGCATTTGTACAGGGAATAACTCTACCATGGTATGATGCAATACATGAGATTTTCATGAAACACCACAGAAAGGGGAAGTTACTGTACGCTTCTTACCAAATTCACCCTTTTGGGGATTGACATGGAAAAAGCTGTCATACACAGGTCAGTTACTGATGTTCTGAGAGGAACTTTATTTCTGGTAACTAGCTTTAAATTCCCAACTGGACTTAGTGGCAAGGTGCTTACACAGCCTATGAGACACCTACAAGATTGCCAGCCTGGCCATCAGTGTGAAGGAGGAACCTTTCAGATTTGGCTGGTGTCATATAGTTGCACAAGGCACATGAAGCACATGAAGCACATGTACATGAGGCACAGCCATGTTTCACGGCATCAGAGCAGGAAACAAAATTTTAACTAAGAGCTTAGGTACCATTCGTGAAGGGCATCTTGATGGATGTTTTTATTTGCTGAATCCTGGTTAAAAAAAAAAATACCTTCTAAGAGCTGCAAATTATCTGCAAATCAGATCAATCTCTATACCTACGTTCTGTGGATATCATTAATGAGTAAATTGATATTTTCCCCATACAATTTCCTGAGTATTTTGTATAATGTACAAAAGTTGCCTCTGGGGATAGAGGGTGGAGACAGGAGGTATACCAAATTAAACATATGACTCTCTGAGTTTATAGAAAAAAAAAGGAAAAATAAAACTGATGATTGATTACAGAAGTTTCCTTGCAACTTCCACTTTGAAATATCTTAATATATCAAAACTACCAGGACATTCCTTAAAACTTTTGGCTGTTATCAACCTAAGGTTGAAATCAAGAACATTATTACTTGTTTTTCACTATGCATATAAATTAACTTTTATCCCCATCACAATTTGTTTTCACAGCTGGTCTTTTGACTTCTAATCCTCAATTTGGCTCTTGAACAGAATATACACTTCAGGTTTTTTATTCCATACTCAATTCCCTTCCCTAACCCTGATAGAAACCAACTTTTCAAAACTAGTATTAGAAAGTATATAAAAGAGTATTTTAATTGTTCATTAAAAGCCTTCTGTGCAATATTTTAATTACTAGGATACCAGAAAGAAAAACCAGGACAGTCACATCCCCTTCCATAAGTTTGTGGATTCTCACAAAAAAGTAATTTTGCAGTCTTTTCTACTTCAGTTTTCAGAAACATCTGCTAACTGCAATCATCTATACTTCAGTCAACATGTAAATGAAAAGGTTTTCTTCTTAAGTACTTCATTTATATTAACTGTGTCTTTCTTTCTCAAGATGGATTAATGTGCGTAGACTAAGGAGAGATGATAAAATACTCTCAACAGTATCTATACATGAAGTTCATAAAACAAAGACATTCTTTTTATCAGAGCTCAGTTATCAATATTTATAAACAATTAAACTCTAACCATAGCCATTCTGTAAAAGCCTGTTGTGGTATTACAAGGAAAAGGACTTTAAAATTTCAGATTTCAAAATAAAAAGTAGACTTAATTGTAGATATTCTTTGTCAGTGGCAAATAGAGACTCATGAGAAATAGAATAAGAACCATGTACGTGAGCTGATTGGATTCTCAGACTTATAAAATCTCATTTTTACTTATATAAAATATACCAGTACATACACACATAAAAGACACTGCATTATTACATTAATGAGTTGTTATAATCACTTTCGGTAAGACAAATGAAGTTCAGTTCTGTTCTTTGTTTCAATTTATTAGTTCTTCCTTTCCATCAGCAATTACCAAACTAGAGCAATAATGCAACTTCACCATGTTACTTTATCCTATGTGAAATATATTATGTATGTAACTTGTCAGCTTCTTTCAGGTGATAATGACAGATCCAGAAGAACTGCATATTTTCCTCCATTATTATTTGTTTTGGCCTTTTTTTTTTAGCAGCTCAAAAAAGATGCTTTAATTTTCATGATGCAGTTCTTAATGTGCCTTTTGTTTGAACCACAAATCGGGAATTCAAGAAAAAAATACCCATTCTTTCAGCATCTGATCAACGTCAAAAATGATACATAGAGAAAAAAATATTTGGATCTTAAGTATATATTCTTTTGTCATTATTCTCATTGTTTTGTTTAGTTGGTGAGTTTTGTTTTGTTTGGGGTTTTTTTGAAGTGTAGCTATTGAATAAGCATAATGCTTACCGCATTTCTGCTTTGCTCCTCCAAAATAAGCATGGGAGATGAAACTCATTAATCACGAAAGGGCTGTGCTTTACATTGTGACATTGGACATGAGAGCTCCTAATTGACCAAAAGCACTGTAGGGACATTTAACTCAGTTTGAGGTCTAGAAAGGAAAACTATACATTATTCAGAGATGTCTGGAACTCAAGGGTCAGGAAGACAGATTGCACGAAGGAAGTGCAAAAATTAAGAGAGTCTTAGGTTCTGACATGGATGCAATAACTTCAGAGAAGATGAAGAGTGCAGAATAACAGTAATGAAAACTATTTATTGACAAAAACTCTGTAATACAAGTTTCCTGTCTTAGCGAGGGTGCTGGTTTTGGCTGGGTGCCCTGTTTTGGCTAGGATAGAATCATAGGCCAGCCATGCTAGGCAGGCTCAAGCCAGCCAGGGCAGCTGACCTAAGTTAGCTACATGTGTAGCCAATACCATAACGTCATGCTTATTATAAAGGGAGGAGGTTTACCAAGGAGAAGGAGCTACTGTGAGGTTGTTCTTGCTGTGGTTCTGCTTCTGCTGAGGACTACTCTGATGACAGCATATTCATTTGCTTAAGTATTTTCTCTTTGTACTGGTGGTGGTTTCATTAAATCTGTTGTACTTCCACCTATGGATCCTCTCTCCTCTTTTCCGGATTCCCTTCCCTAATGAGGGTTTATCAGGTGATAGAGTGACTGTTACATTTAGACCTGTGTACAGGCTAAATTTAGACACTGGGGTAGAGTTAATTTTCTTCACAGTAGCTATTATGGGTTATGTTTTGGATGTGTGCTGGGAACATTGTTGATAATTCAGGGATGCTCTCATTATTGCTGTAGTGCTTACTCTGCAGTCAAGGCCTTCTCTGCTCCTCACACCACCCCACCAGTGAGTTGGCTGGGGGGGCACAAGAAGTTGAGATGGGACACAGCTGGGACAGCTGACCCAAACTGACTAAAGGGATCTTACATACCATATGATGTCATGCCCAGCATATAAGGCTGGGGGAAGGAGGAAGGGGGAGACATTCAGAGTGATGGCAATTGTCTTCCTAAGTCACCATTGGTGTGATGGAGCCCTGCTTTCCTGGTGATGGCTGAACGCCTGCCTGTGGAGAGTGGTAAATTAGTTCCTTGTTTTGCTCTGCTTGTGTGCCCAAATTTTGCTTTACCTATTGAACTGTCTTTATCTCAACCCATGAGTTTTCTCACTCTTTCAATTCTCTACCTCATCCCACTAGGGGGATTAGCAATTGGCTGCATGATGCTTAGTTTCTGGCTGGGGTTAATCCTCCACAGATAATAATCTTCAGATGCCATTTACCTGGGTGAACTTAAACTCATGACCTGAAGGTGACAGACCATATATCCCACTATGTGTTCTCAAAGACAAATATTTGGCTTTGGTAACTACTTTTTTGGAATAGATAAAAGCACAATAATCTTTGCATGGCATAAACAGGGATCACACAATAAATACTAAAAGCTTTGTAAAAACATGTTGGTTTTCAGCAACATTTTTGATAGAGAAAAGTAACAAATTGATAAATGGCCATCATCTAACAGAACTATTAGATATATATCATGTAAGTTATGGGGAGGACACAAGTTGAGAAGCATTCATAAAGTTGCCAGCTAAAATTTCAATTATTTGTTATACAGCTCCTCAGAAATACTTTGAAAATTCAAAGCAAATTTTAGAAGTAATACAATGCAAAAAGTCTGAATGAGACATTTTGATAAACCATCATTTCAGACTGCCTATATTACATACTTCTGTAAGTCCTAAAACAGAATCATGGAAGAGGGTTAGCTTCCCTTTTTTTTGAACAACAATGAAAACGTAAAATGAGAGGTTATCTTCTGGATTTCACTGGCTACAAGTCTGTGCAGGCCCCTGCTTCACCCAGTTTACAGTTACAGTATTCTAGTACTAGTTCTAGTCAAAATAATTGTGCAGATAGTAAGTAAATAAGCAAATGGGGATTTCAGTTCAAACTGAATTATAGGAGAGGCATTTGTTACCTTATTGGACAAATAAAGATGTTTCTCCCAAGTGTTTTTAACATGATGTAGAAAAAGTGGCAAATGCAAAAAAAAACCCAAACAAAACAATCCCAAAAAACCCCCAAAACAAAACACCCAACATACCAACTTCCACTACCATCTGTTCACTTCTATCTACTTCTATAAATATCTACATATAAATAATTGTTATATATCTGTTTTAAAAAGTAAAAGTAATTATATTAATACAGTCATTGCAGAAAAAGCTCCAGACTTAAGGACTTCTTGAGGAGAAAGCTTTTTCGGCTGTGCTGTTCTTTTAACATAATGGCACTTCCAGGACTTTAAAGAGGGTAATGAATCATTTTTGGAGGTGGCCAGGTATCAGGGTTCATAATGATGTTCTCAAACTCATAGGTTAACTCTGTATTTTGATCTAGCAATATTCAGTCTTCTACTAGGAAAGGCTAGACAGTGTCTCACAAAGGGAGTCATGGTCTTCAGGTCATGGCTCCTTCCTTGCAAGGTATGGTAGTATCTCAACCAGTGTTGCCAAAATCACAGAATGGTTTGGGTTGGAAGGGACCTTAAAGACCATCTATTTCCAACCCTCCTGCCATGGGCAGGGACACCTTCCCCTAGACCAGGTTGCTCAAAGCCCCATCCAGCCTGGCCTTGAACACTGCCAGGGAGGGGGCAGCCACAGCTTCTCTGGGCAACCTCTTCCAGTGTCTCACCACCCTCACAGTGAAGAACTATCACTACACTCCCTGACAGAGTCCCTCCTCACCTTTCCTGCAGGCCCCCTTTAAGCACTAGAAGGCTGCTATAAGGTCTCCCTGGACCCTTCTCTTCTCCAGGCTGAACAATCCCAACTCATTCAGCCTGTCTGCATGGGGGAGGTGCTCCAGCCCCTGATCATCTTAATTACAAATCCTCTGGTTACATGTAGTTATGAGGATGCTTTTTGTGGGGCTGACTTGTGCTTGTTGCCTGTCACATCACAAACAGGAGATCCTGCGAAAACAAATCAAAGAGAGGGTGGTTGCTTGCCATGATTTACATCCAAGGGGCCTTTGGGAAGGCAAGTGCCCAGATGAGCACTGCCGATGTGATAAAACACTCTAATGGGCCTTTCAGGGGCAAGGCATTGCCATGGTGATCAGCAGAGAGTTGACGCAGGTCATGCCAGTGTATTATTCCTCTTACAAGGCAGGCTTCAAAACTAAGGTTTGTTTAATGTATAGCTCCATAATGGTATGTTCAACTGGAAAGCACAAACAAGACTGATGCATTACAAAATGATTTTGGGTTCTCTACAGTTTTAGTGAGTAAAGAAAAATGAAGTAACCCATTTCATCCAATTTTGCGTAATGAATGTTCTCTAGATGTGTGTGGAAAAAAACAAAACTAAAATATAACCAGTAAGTTTGTATACATAAACAAAATTCTAGGTCTTTACTCATTTTTCTCATCACTTATTTTCATTTACCAGGCCTCCTCTTATAACTATACTTCCAATACCTCACTATGGTACTCATCCAAATGAGCTTTACAGGATCAGTTTTACAAAAGTACCTCTATATTCCAGACTCCTTGTCTATTGTACAGTATAGAAATTTCTACTAGTGCAAACAAGTATTTCAGTATGATACCTTCCTTCTAAGATTAAAGCTGATAACTTTCTCTTCTTGTGGAATCCTCTTTGTCTAGCAAATTTCAGTGCTTGACCTCTCATGCCATGGCTGACAAGCTTGCCAAATTTTTTTCAATGTTTTATTTAAGGGTTACCTGAGGTTATCATTATCTTGGTCTGTTTATATTGAATTAATCTACTTCAGCATGAACAACCATTCTGCAATGCCAGTTATTATATTCATATATCCAATTTCTTTAACTGGCTAAAATGGACAGAAATTGACCTTTTGAGCCTCCAGAGAACATTCAGCACTCCCAATGACTTGGTCTGCTTTCTTAGTGAAAAATTGATGATATCAGCAATCTCTAATCAGGTACCTCATATTTAAATAAACAAACAAGCTCTGTTCAGGAAGATTTATATGTAAAACAAATAAGAATACCAGATAAATCTGAAATGAAAACATACACATAGCAAACATTTAAGACATAAGAAGTTATATCTACCAATTTGTCTTTAGAAAAATTTGACTAATTCCTTCAGGTATGTTGGAAAATAACCGTTTAGCCACTCCAGACTTTCTCAGCTGGTCTGCTTGTTCTTATTTATTTATTCGTGTCTATATCACTCTTGTTCATTGATAAGCAAGTAAAACTTCCTTTTCTACACATTTCAAGGGCACAAGCATCACTTTAAAAGCATGGATACCAAATAGTGTTCTGTCCTTCAAATATGCAGGTTGTCCTACTATTAATTTTAATAGAAACTTCAGCTGAAAAACCTCAGGTCTTTATTTTCATCTCATTTAATTTCTGATTGCTTGGTTTCTTGTTTCAGTTAATCTGACAGACTGCCTGTTAAAAACCCTGATCAAACCTTATGCAAGATGGCTGGACCCCTGTCTCTTCCCGTGATGCAGACTTATGCATAATAAGATGAAACTTGATGCCTTCCAGCATTTTCCTATAATCCACTCTTTTAATTAGCTCTAATAAACTGTCTTAGTAATGAATTATTACTCTTTAAATTTACAAAACAATAAAATAGCAAGTGTTTTTTTTATTGGTGACTATGGGTGAAATGCCACCCTAGGATGATCCAAAGGTTTCATCGGTAGTTTCTGATAGAACTTCAGTAAGAAATAAATACTTGGGTAGGCCTTTGCTTTCAGCAAGAATTTCATTTGACAAACCAGTGAACTCTCTCCCAAGAAATCATCATTCCCTATAAACTCCTCAAAAACCAGTGGGATTTTTCAGTCAGCTTTCAATGCACATTATCACTCAATATGTGTTGTGACTTTTTCAAAGCTCTGAAAGTCACCCAAGGTACTTCTAGGTATCCTCTGCTCTGCCTGTACTTTACAAGCACCAAGCACTCACTTTGTGCACAGCAAACAACCATGAAAGAAAAATGTTATAAACTTGCCACATGGTTGGCACTTCTTTTTCTAGTCTGTGTTTCATCACTTCCTCCAGTATTAGCAAAGTTTCACAAAAGTTTAATAATCCCTCCATCAAAACTAGCCCTCTATAGTAGCACAATATTTGTCTTCCAGAATTTCTTACAGCTTGGAAGGTGTCTCCAATACTCTTCTAATTGAATTTCCATTTAAATTGATGTTATTTACATCATCAGGATATAGAGATGCAAATAAAATCTTTCTCAAAATATCTTTACATGATATATTGATGCACATTTACAGAGTTCATCCAAAGCTCAACAATATTAAGATTCATTTACTAAGCTGTGCTAAAAATCAGTAACCGCTTCACCTTCCCAAATCTTGGGAGACTTTTAATGAAGCAAAGTGTCAAATATATAGATAGATAGATATACACACATGGGATATATCCATGCATATATCCCCCACATACAGAATATATCCCTGAATTATTTACAAAGTGAAAATCTCTCTGCAATTGCTCACATAAAGATTTACTTAATTATTACTGTCACATTAATGCATTATACAAACCACTAACACTGGCATACAGAGGGAGAAAACATGCCCCTTTAGTCACTACTAATGAAAGGTCAGATGAAGTGCATGTCCAAGTTCTTGTTTTTGTGGGACTGAAGAACATGGGATGTGTTTCCCCATTTATTACAGTGGGTGCCCTGTAATGCAATTGTTTAAAAGATTTATTCCTTCTTTGTTTAAAAAACAAGTGTTTCTTGAAAAAGACATTATATGATGTTTTACTGTTTAAAGAGTTCTAGTTCAGAGAACGTGAATGGTACTAAATTCATCAGTGCCACCCTATCATCTTTAGGCAGAAGGATTATAGTAAAGAAATTATTTTTTTCTGTGCCTTATCTGCAGTCTCACAGGGAGAGGACTATGGCAAACCTAATTATATTCACAATGAACTCAGAGCAAAGTGGTTCAGAGGTGAAATTTTCATTAAAACAATTACTCTTATCTCCATATGCTAATTCATATACAAATGCTGAAGTGTAGAATGAAGAGTTTCTAAAATATATATCAACTGTATATGAGTGTTAATGAGGTTTCTGAGTACTTGTCATGAGAAGTCATGTACGCAGAAATTTGATAAATCCCAGTGACAGAGAGAAATAGACCCATTCAGACAGTAAACCTTCAAATTACATTCAAAGCATGGCATTTTCCTCCATGATGTATCCGAATTACCCATTAACCAAGGTAAGTGGAAACAGTCTGACACCAAATGTCATCAGCAACATACATAAAGGTCATTAGCTTGTTAATGTTATACTTAGCACTTGTGCAACACAGGATGGTATTACTTGCATTACGTGCCACAATAAGGGGTTTTTTTTATAAAAAATATTTTGTATTAAATGATACAGAGCAATAAAACATCATTTGAGGAAAGTTGCAAGTAAGTGTTTAATAGTAGAAAAGAGAATGATGATAATTGTGCTTCATGTGCAGAAGTTAAAATTTAAGACAGAATTTTTGACATTAACTCCCCCCTAAAATTTCTTAACCATTTTCTTCGTGGTTATCTTGAACAGTATTTAGTGATATCTAATATTGCATGGCAACATATATATATATATATATATATATATATATATAAGTTCAGGTCTAATAGCTATTTCTCAGTGACATGACTAGGACATTACAAACTTTATCATCTCTCTTCATATCAAGTAATCCCTTCAGCCTGATTGATACTGCAAAATCTGCTCCAGGCATCTTCTTTTTAGCACCATAAACGAGTTAGTGTTCAGCTCTCTCACATACTTATGCTGCATATGAAAGTGAGGAACATTTATAACTATTGCTGACATAAAGTGATGCTAAGAAGTTTAAATTTAACCCTAAGAAAAGTGAAAAGCTATGCATCTATTTCTATATTTTCACTCAAATTAAAGATGCTTACAAAATACAGAGGATCTACAAATGTCTGGGTGAGTTCAAAGAAGCATTAGAGAGTCCTGATGTCCTTAGCTGTACGTCTGTGACCAAAATCATAAATGAGATTAGGGTACCAAAAGACAGTGAAATAAGTGATTCCTGCATGTTTAAAGTTTTTAGTTATTGTCAAATGCATTATTAAAAATAGGGAAAGTTAGGCATCTCAAGATCTTTGGGGATCTGATTCATGGTAAACAATAACAAAGCAAACTAAATGAGGTTCAGAATGTCAATCAGGGACAGCTATTTCAGAGGAATTAAAAAAAAAAAAAAAAAGAAAATCACTGTGGATTGTGATCAATACTGTTACTTTTTCCAACAAAATCAGTATTCTTACTTTAGCGACTCTATTGTGAGCACTTACGCACAAGCTCAAGTCAAAACATGTGGTTTCCATGAATGATTTATATCTTTGGGAGGAAACACTCAGGCAATTTTCAGAACAGACCTGCAGGCTCAAGCTATGTAGTAAATTTTCTCTATACTCATCTGTGTTGGAAGTATATAGCTTCAGTCTCATTTAAAAAGACAAATTACTTGTCCCCAACAACCTCCCCTACGTTTACCTCTGAAAATCAGTGGCTGATAGGTATGTCCTCTCTGCTATTTTGTTTTAATTTTATCTTGGTCTAATGTGTCTGTCTGAGATGCAGCTTTCGTAGTGGTAGCTAGATAACACACCAGTGTTTTGACTCCTGCTGAGCAGGGCTCACACAGCATCAAAGCTGCCTCTCCAACATTTCCCCAGTAGGCTGGGGGTGGGTAAAAACTTGGGAGGGGCTATAGCCAGGACAGCTGACCCAGACTGACCAAAGGGATAGTCCATCCCACATGACGTCTGCTCAGCAGTATAAACTGGGGAAAAGAGGAAGAAGGGGGGGACATTCATTTTACGTTTGTCGTCTGGAGCAACCGCTACGCATACTGGAGCCCTACTTCCCAGGAAGTGGCTGGACATCGCCTGCTGATGGGAAGTAGAGAATTAGATCTTCTGTTTTGCTTTTGCTTCCACGCACGGCCTTTGCTTTTGCTTTATTAAACTGTCTTTATCTAACCCATGTGCCTGTTGTTATATTGTCTCTCTCCTGTCCAGCTGAGGGGGTTAGAGTGATAGAGCGGCTTTGGTGGGCACCTGGCATCTGGCCAGGGTCAAACCACCACAGTCGTTTTGTTGCCCAATGTACGGGCTACCATTAGATGCCTTGATGCTGTGTGAGCCCTGCTCAGCAGTAGTCAAAACACTGGTGTGTTATCTACCTACCACTACACAGCACGGTGAGGGCTGCATCTCAGACAGACCCGTTACATTTGTATTAAAAATATACTTTGTCTGAAAGTGTTTCTATAGAGGTACACGGGTATTCCAGATTTCCGCAGTATTGCTAGCGTTGTGCCCTTTAAGTATCAGTTTCATCACCACAGACTTAAAGACTTTGAAGTGGCCAGTGAGACACACAGATGATGCAACACATTATTTGCATTTTTCAACAAAGCTACTGTAACTGACATAGCTAAGGTATACCTCTCCTATCACTCAATGTAGCTGAAACATGTCACGCTTTCCACTACCGGAGAGCTAAGATATTAGCTATTCTACTTGCCGCTCCCTAATTCTCTTTGAAATACTTGGGAAAGCAGTGCATCTGAAAATGATTAAACTATATAGCATAAATAACTGACAAGCTTTATTACAGTCGTTATTTAGCAATATCTTGTAGTAAAAGTAGCCAATTGTGTTAATAAATATGCACACATGTACATCCAGAGAGAGAGGAGAGAGGAAAGTGAGGAAGGGATGGAAGAATCATTTCACTTTCTAAGAAAATACAGTGTTCTCTGGAATAAAATGAAGCAATTAACAACAGTTCACAGAACTGCACAAGACCAGAAGTGAATACCACAGCAAATTAAAAATGCAGGAGATAATTACATTCAGCAGACTGTAAATACCCCTACTGGAATCTGTCCAGAACACAGGGTCCAACCCAGCAGCTCAGTCAGTCTCAAAGCTGGCTCCAAAGAGTAAGTGCCCAGGGTGACTGTGCTGAACACTGGCTTTCACGCAGGCAGCTACTTACTCATGAGCTCAGAGATAGTCCCATAAAAGCCTGGCCAATGAGGCCTGTCACAAGAATGGTGCAGCAAATAGAGACTGCTAGCTTCTATCAGGCAACAATAAAACCTCGACTCTTTATTTTTTCAGGCATGTACTTCCTTTCTGTGCATCAGCTGACTAAATAACTGCCACAATTAAAAGTGCTTCAGTTAACAGACATTCCATCTGATGGATAATTTCAATGAACTTACACAAAGCTACCACTGACATAACTTTCTCTTTTTCTGACTGGTGTACCAAAACTCAGGAAGCTATTACATTGACAAACAAGTTTAACCTGATATTTTTTGAACGCAACTGTCAGACATTTATTTTTTGTTATGACATTTACATCTTATTTGTCCTGTGTATGGATACCTAATGACCATGAAGAACTCACAAAGTAAAAAAAAAAAGGAACATAAAAAGTTCTGACATAACCTAGAGTCAGGAGTTTTGTGCTTTTCTGCCTCCTTTTGTATTTGCTTGCACCTGACCTCAGCAGCACCTATATAAATAAATGAAAAGGATGAGACAAGAAGCATGGCACAGTTCAACACTCAACAAAGGCAGGATTCTTGGACTGACACTTCTTATCCACATCTATTAATTTTGACATTTTTTGTTCATTAATGTATTTTCAAAGATTTGTAGACCAGCTGAGGCTGGGAGGCACCTCTGGAGATTGACTGGGCCAAGCCTCTCCTCAGAGCAGGGTCCATGACAGCAGGTTGCTCAAGGCCATGTCCAGTTGAGGTTTGAATATCTCCAAGGATGGAGACTCCACAACATCTCTGGGCAACCTATTCCCATGTGTGATGACCTGTGTAGTGAAGAACTTTTTTCTTATGCTTAAGTGGAATTTCCTGTGTTTCAGTTTGTGCCCATTAACTCTTTTCCTGTCACTGAGCATCACTGAGAAGAGTCTGGTTCTGTTCTCTTTACTCCTTAATCAGGTATTTATGCACATGGATAAATACCCCTGAGCCTTCTTTTCTCCAGGCTGACTGCGCCCAGCTCTCTCAGCCTCTCCATGTATGTCAGATGCTTCAAGTGCTTAATCTTTGTGGCCCTTCACTGCTCTTGCTCCAGCAAGTCGACATCTCCCTTGTACTGGCAAGCCCAGCACTGGCTTTATTTTCTAAGAAAAGAAGTATGGCTGCTCTGTCGCAGCCACCTGAGAAGTAGCTACAACTTAATGTTATGGTGTGAAAACAGCAACAACACACCTAAAATACTGGTGCTGAAATTCCTTCTCACTCTCAGTAAAACACTATAACATTTTACTAAAGGTGTTTTCTAAATAACTGTATGAATATATTTTGTACTGAACTAAGTTCTTTAACTAAATTTCTGTTCTTGTTATCCACAATTATTCATTTTACTGTGAATCTCCCTTAATTTTGTAACTTTGTTTTTGTTTGCTCCTTAATGGAAAAGGGACTTTTGGTACAGCTGATTCTGTATACGCCACTACATATGTAATAAGCTATTCAAACTTCTCTGATTCATTTTTTTTCATGTAAAAAAAATCTTTATAAAAGAAAAGGCTTAAATGGTGTTCAGTCTCAAGGTATATTAAACTGTGACAGTTTTATGAGTTTTCCTCCAATTTGTTGCTGAGGTTAAAGAATATTTGTAATGAACAATGAATGATTTTGTCACTGTAATATTGATTATATGATACCTGAGGGTTTATTAATGTGTGTAGAGCTTGCATTTACTAGATAATACATAAAATCATAAAAGTACCCACATCATTTTCTCATCTCAGAAGTTTCAATGTTTCCAGTATAATAAATGGATTTGAGGAGGAATGAGAAATGTAAACGGATAGAAACACTTGTTATAAAGTAACAATACTGATGTATTCTAAAATATGTAAGAACAATATAATTATAGTCACATCTCTTTTTCACCATGTTTATTCAAAAAATGTTGGCAGAACTAAGTACCATAAGACCTATAAATGCCTATAAGAATTACCATAACTGCCTATAAGAAATTAGGTGGTTAATTGAATCAACTATGTGAAGCTTTTCTTTCCATTCCAGGATGGATCTAGCAGAGAGTATTTTGGAAAACACAGTAGGTATAAGGGTATATGCTGCCCTACGTGAACCCATTTGACCTACATATGGGAATGTATTTATGAGAAGATGTGGTGCTGCAGAACTGGAGCAACCATGTCCATTTCATGCCCTTCTGAATGTCAGCATTGGTATGTCAAAGCATAAGGAAAGACAGTTCCACTGCATGCCCTTTGTGAAAGCAGGAACAAAGATATGTATTGTACCTTGAACAGAATAGAAGTATCTCTCATATCCCATTCTCTTGTCTTTCATACTGGAGAATGCCTTTCAATTCCAAACTACTTTTGCACTTCTGTAAAGTTATCTGAGGAAGAGGACCATCTTGGCAGCATTCAAACCCTTCATAGGCTCTTACATTCTGTAACTCATTCTGTACTCTCTGCTCAGTACTTTGCAGTTCAGTCAGAAGATGCTCCTCCTTCCCACTTAAATAGTAAAAAGCACTGGGAAGATATAGAATATATTTTCTATTTCCTTTCAGATGGAGCTAGATCCTTAAGAAATCTTACAAATCTTACATCAGGAACTATACATGCAGAGATGACAGTTTGGAAATCCGGACTACATATGTTGGATTGCAAGCACCTGTAGGCTTCTGCATGTTAATGGGCCCAGTGAATTTAAAAAGATGCTGCATAGAAACATACCAGGGATCTTGTGTGGGAAGTCAACAAAGAGTTATGTGGAATTCTGCCATTGATGTGTTATTGTATTACAAGTTAGGAGCATCTAGCTG
This sequence comes from Leptosomus discolor, assembly GCF_034619465.1. NCBI lineage: Eukaryota > Metazoa > Chordata > Aves > Leptosomiformes > Leptosomidae > Leptosomus > Leptosomus discolor. The sequence continues at coordinate 90,998,269 of NC_141391.1, read as the reverse complement.
ATTATTTTTTCTCAGGGAGAGCAGCTAATAATACCCACTTTGTTTTCAAATAGTATTAAAAGAAGAAACCAAATAAGAGACCTCAAAACCTTTTTTCCTGACAATATTTTGTACTTTATTGGGAAAAAGGAATATGTGTATACTGCTTAACTGATTTCAACACCTAAGTGTTCAAAAAAATTCAAGAAATGACTGACATTTGCCAAAAACCTGTAAGACAGTCTTTTTCTTATAAGCATGACACTCTGAAAAATTCATGCCAGTACTTGAACTCAGTTTTTGCAATTTGATTGATACCACCAAGAGATACACACTGTTTAGTCTTCCAGGAGGTAGATAAACAGGAGGCAGGAGTTGAAAATATGAAATAGGGATTCAGCAGTTAACCACAGAAACTAATGTTAACTACATAAAAGTAAATTTTTTGTGCTCATATGATTGTCATCAGAGGAGTATCAAAGAGTAATGAATAAAATTCACCTTGTTTGTCATCTATGTCTATTCTACTGAATTCTATTATTTTATTCTACTGGAAAAAAAAAATCTATTTTTTTATATAACATCCAGTTATAGTAAAAGAGGATAAATTACATTTGAATAAAAAGTAGCACATAGCGGTAAACTCTATCCAAACACCTTTAAGAGGTAAAGGGCAGGGTTCACAACAAAGATACTTTGAAATCTTCCTAGATGCTTGATTTTGTGCTCCTAGCAAATCTTCAAAGCCACTTCTCCATCACCTTCTTTATGGATGAAAAATTCCATCCCAGGCAACTATCCACAGCAAAGGAAAATGGTGAACAGAGAGACGAATTTGAGTACTGTTCTTAACACCAGCTTTGATGTTTGAAAGCTACTGAACTTCCAGCAGGTCTGCATGTTTCAGTACAGATTACAGCTTTGTCAGTGGAAAACACTGAGAGATATAGTGTTATAGTCTGAAAGGATGATGACTGAAAGCTGGGAAGAAAATATTCATTCTCTGGTCCTAACTGCAATTTTTATTCTTCATGCCATATGAATTAATCAGCAAAACTAATATGATAAATTTATTAGAGTGTCAAGAATTCAAATATGTCACAGTTTTAATCTTTGAAATTCTTATTATTGTCTCTACTTTTATTTGGAACACATTTAAGTTTTCCATTACAGAAATTCTTCAGTATTAGTTGCACCAAGTAGAATATTTTGTAGGCTTCAGAGTTCAATTTTCAGACATAAGCCTAATCTCCATTCATTGAGTGTTTAATGAGGCTAAGATATGTATTACTACCAGATGGGAGTATTTCTTACTAGCATTCTCCTTACAATAACTGTGTTGTACAACAGCAACACTGTAAATTGTTGATCAGTTTCAAATCCTGGGCTGAAATATTCTTTTTGAGTAGTCATCTTATATGACAAGATCTTGATAAAGCTTTAATTCCTATATGCCATGGCATCATTCCATGCGATGTGCATGGTCTACATCTCTCCAGGGTGCTACTATAATTACTTCATGCTGGTATACATATATGAATGAGAGTAAGGGTAGAGTGGAAAAATGAGGAAATTGATAAAATAGAAAACCTTGTTCCAGTTTACCAAGTGCTGGAACTCTTTTGTCTTGCTTAATGACAATTATACATTGGTCACTTTTACTGTCTTGCGCAGTGACAGCTATGAATTGGTCATTTTTACTGAATAAAAAAAAAGGGTATTTCATTTTCCTTCATTTGATGCTGACTACTGTGAAATCCTTTCATGAGAGCAGCATTGAAAACTTAGATTATTTAGTGGATTCGGATATTCAGATATGTGAATAATTTGCTGTGAGCCACTTGGTATTTAGCTTTCTATCCTGTCCATTTCTGGGTTGAGAGTGACAGGGAAGGTGGGTTAGAGTAAATACTGATGATTTCTGAGAAAGCTGATATATCTTAAATCCAGCGTATCTGTTAGGGAACACTGTCATTTAGTATTTATGTTGCAGAACTTGCAAGAGGCCTCAACAGACAGTAAAAAAGTAAAGGACAATCTAAAGAGATACACTGACTGACAAGCAGGAGAAGGAAAGTACAATTATGTCCTTTTTTCAAAGGGAAACCGAGGTACAAGGAAGGTAAATGTCAGAATGAAAAACAGTAGTAGAAACATGGCAGCACCTGAGTCCTTCAGCCATGAGTCTGCTCTTGATCTTATAAACAGGAATTGAGTTGCTATAAGTTCTAAATGACTGATGTTTTTTGCTTACCCTGAATAGATATAATTTCACTAACCACAGCCGTGTAAAGTGTATACAGTCCCTCCTAACCAAGGTAAGAGAAAAATGAACACCTGTGAGTGTGAATCAGTCAATCACAAGATGTCCTCCATGATCCGCTGCTGCTCTCCAATGCTTATGGCAAAAGCCTAGATGACTGAGACTAAATACCTAGCATTTTTCTAGAAAAAGATGAGACAAAACTACACACTGACAACTACCATACACATTATGTGTGTTTGTCTGTACTTTTGTGGAGTTTATTTCTCCTGAAAGTCTTCAAGATAACTTCAGTCTTTGGGAGCATATCTAGGTGACTTCCTTGTACTACTGATGTTTTAAATTGATTACTATTTTATCCGTATGCTTAAACTTCTGTAGCTCTAAAAATAACAACAAATTTAAGTAAAGCCAGGCATAAATGCTGACTGATTGAAGAAATCCAAACTAGCCAAACAAATATTGCCTTGATCTCCTTCTTGAGCACATTTAAAAACCCAGGGTGTAGACTTCTTGAGAGCTAGTTTATAACCCAGAGAATTATAAAGTATTTTCATTGATTTCAGCATGCTTTGCAGTAACATTTAGTCGAAGACATTTGAAATCACATGCTTTCAGATTTTCAAACCAGAATATTCTACAGCATGGCAAAAGCATCTCTTTGAAGCCTCTGTGTTACAACTGTAAAATCTACTTTGTCCTTGATTTTCAGCAATGTAAAATAGAATAGAATCAGTCACTGTCAATAACTATTGACAAATATTACATTTCCTCTGAACGGCTTGTACTGATCATAAATACCAGTTTTCTCACTAGCATACCTTCAACAAGTGTCTTAACCTTTGAACAGTAAAACTGACCTGTTATTCACATTCAGCTCTCTAGCTGAATTCAAGATACCCACCTAGAGAGAACAGACACTTATGACCATATGTATATGTTATATTTTTATCTTATCCTGTCCTAAAGATGATACTGGAATCTCTTATGATAAGAAAAAAGTTTTAGATTTTTCCAGATGAATCATTTTCAACATCAAAAAATCCTAAAAAACACAAGAGATGTGAAGAAATAAATTAAGAAACAGATCAGAAGTAACTTAAAGTATTTATTTGGTCATTAAAAGATTTAGGTGATATAGAAAACTAAAAAGAAAGAGAAGGCACAGGTAATGGAAGAAATGACAAATCTCAAGTAACATATTTGATCTTAAATAACATCTTCAAATATTTGTTTTCAATTGTTATACCTGAATATTCTTTTACAAACGTACATTTTTATCATTCTCTTCAACATAAGAAGCAATGTTCATATGATGAGTAAGTAGATAATCTGAGACTTTTCACCCAGAAAAGAGGTGGCTGAAGGCAGATATTAGAGAGGGCTATAATAAAATCATGAGTGGCCAGAAAAGAGAAGAAAGACCATTCACTAGCTTTTCTTATACAAAAACTAAAGAGCATCAGACAGAACTAACAGAACAAAGTTTCAAAAAAAACCCACCATTTTTCACACAATGCTTAGTTAAATTAGTGGAATTCCTTCCTGCAAGATATTGTGGAGGCTTAAAGGCTACATAGGGGTGGACAAAAAAGTGAAATAGAGATTGGGAAAAGACTATTAGGTACAGACAGCAGTGGAAGAATTCCCTGAACTTCAAGTAAGAGAAAATGGGAAGATATTCTCAGGACATATCTTGGTCATGCTTACCATGTTCTTTCATTTCTCCTTATGTAACTACTATAGTCCACACATGGAGATATAGGCAGAGTAGAATTAGTATTTTTAAAAGGAGCTTCTAAAAAGTTCTGTAATTAAATTCTAGAATCTACTAAGTGAAAAACCATTTCCCAAGGCTAAAAATGAGAAGAAAGCTTACTTCCATGAGCTCCAGTACATGATAAAAGGAGTTTTAAATATTAAATGATATATGCAACCAGTATAAACACATTCTGTATGAATGTGTGTCCTATTTAAATTTCTCAGCCTTCAATGCAGAATTCAGTAGCTACTTCTTTTGTCTAAGAGAAAACTTAAACACACACTGTAACTGCTTTCTTATTACTTCAATGAAAAATTCATGTCTTAGACTACAAATCTATGTTTTGTTCACTGACTTTGCTATCTATTGGGATCTTAGTGTTGCAACTCTGCATTTTGAAATTATTTGGGTATTCAGGGACAAGGTTAAGAGAGAACATGAAGGAAACCTGATTAGTCAACTTGTTTTACACACATTTAATCCAATACCACTCATATATACTACTTATTTATAGCTCTATAGGCAATATAGCTATTGGCAGCAGAGTTTCGATAACAGGGACTTTTACTCAACTGGATTACAGACTTATTTCCCCAGAGAGGATCAAGCTATGCTGAAAGTAACTGATAGATGCAAATACTAGTCAGTTCCAGTGCCAGCTAACAAATACAACAGCCTCACATCAATACAAACCTTTAAAGATTCTTTTGCACTAATATAATTTTTTTCTAATGGAAGTTTAACAAAGTACAGGGTTCCTGATGGACATAAATGCCTCATGAAGGAAGCTGGTAATTGTAGCATGGATATCAGTATAACCAGGCAATTTATGAGATTATTTTTTCCCCCCTTCTTATAGCTAAACCTTATCTAAAATCATAATTAGGGCCTGGCTAGAGATCTTACTCTTTGAAACATAATTCCGATACATACAAGGTAGTAATTTCAGAGTTTATAAGGAGGCAGCCACCAATCAGTCACAAATTGAGGTCTGGCTTGCCAAACCATGGACACACTATCTAAAATTGACATTTCTTCCATAAAATATGCTACTAATACTAACATATACTCATCTGAGAGGCAGTACCTTTCAATTCTTTTCACACAGGAAATGCCCTACTGACTTCCATCTCTCACCACGAGGAAAGAACCACCATTTCTCAGATACTGTGAAATAGTACTAGGGAGGAAGCTGCTGTCACAGGGACCTTTAATATCATTCTACTTTTGTCAGCACAAATTTCTCTTCTTTGAGAATATAGGTAAGATTATACACAGATACATGCTCCTTTTTTCCCCCCTCTATCATTACTACTTTAACATCTCTGCCTCATAAAAAGCAATCAGAAAAGAGGCTGTTTGGAAAGCTTACTGTATAGTGTTCTAATAAAAATTTTAGTCCAAATTCAAAATTATTTACTAAAAAAACCTAAAAAAAGCCTCGAACAAAAAACCCAACAAACTTTCTTGGAATTTCATTGGTAGTGATTACTATTAGAAATAACAATTTCAGCAGTAGTTTAATATCTCTTATTACCTTCAGCCTTCATATTAGAAAAGCCTTTTGCCAATCTAAGATCTTTTTTAAACACAAAATACAGAGGAAATAGCCCTTCTACCTTCAAGCAGTCGCTTCTGCTTCATATTTTCACAGATAATTACGTTTCATTACAATTTTTGTATAGGAACCAGAAATAAAAGTATTTTCCTTTTAAGGAACAGAAGAAAATGGTGAAGAAAATACATTTAGCCTAACATCACACCCTTTTTTTCCTCTGTCACTGTATTTCTTCTATTTCTTCCTATTTTTTTTTTTTTTTCAAGGAACTGGAAACCATTGCAGACAGATAAAAATGCACTGTTTTGAGAGAATAGGACTGTCATTCTAAGGCTATTCTGCTGCACAGCCTCTTTCCAAATGGATTATTTTTTAATCACTTCCTTATGAGTTTATAAAGCTTATTTATTTACTTACTAATTGCAAAGCAAAATTTAAAAGATCACTCTCTTTTTCAACGCAGTGGATTGTGCTACTCCACTTTCATTATGTTCTGCTCTTTCAGATGAACACTGTTCTAAACTGATTCCACAAAAATTTAGTGAATTCATAAGAGAATACAGTGTTGTAGTAAAGGGAATTACTAGAACCAACTGGGTATTTGGAGTTAATATGTTAAACATGAGAATCTTTGACAATTAAAAATAGTTGCTAAGAGCCCAAAGTACCATGACGAGCACCAGAGATGACCAGGAAATATCTAGTCTTTTCAGTTTGGGTCAAAATTAGGATAAATATTGGGTTCATAGGAAGTATGCTACAAACAACCGTATTTATTCTTGCTCCCTTGTATCCGTGTGTGTATCCTGTATGCATACATGGATCTATGAATCTTGTGCCAATTTTTCACTTCATAAGGTATCTAGTTCCCTGATTAGCAAGAGCCAGAGAGGAAAGGATTACCTGAAGAAAAGTCAAAGTTTATAGGCAGCTCGGTCCTGATCCAAGGGTCATCTTTTGCTTGCCCCAAAGCTGCACTAATGGCAGAGAGAGGTTGTGTTTTTTTATACTAAGCCTTGACCTCCTGGGGAAGCAAAGTGTCATTTGACCAACCCTTTTGCTGCCATGTGAGGGAAAGGGAATGTTGTTCTAGAAATGGTCTGAGGGTCAGCAAGGGGCTAATAAAAGTTTTCCATGAAGGAACGATCCAGGAAGGAACTGCAGCCTGCACTAGTATGCAGGCAATACCTACTGAGTATATGTAGTTGTAACTAACTATCCTGTAGCTCTTCATATTTCATTACTTTCTCTTTCTGTGCCTGCAATTTGTAACTAAAAGCAGTATTGAAAATGTTTTATTTTTTGAACTAGTTTGTTTAATTTTTTTTTTTTTTGAAAAAAAGTTCTTTCTATAAATCATTCAGCGTGAATGCTACATTAATTTGAAGTTCACATGCTGTTTGGAACATTATAAAGTTATGAACCTAGCTGGACATACAGAATCTGAAGTCAATATCTGGAGATTATTCTTTCCCTCAGAATGTGCTCAGAAGAATTTGTGACTGGAAAGACAAGCACACAAAAAATGTTGCATATCTCTACTTGTAATAAAGCAACCGAAAGATGCTTTTAGAGAAAATTTTCTGCATTTTACTGAGTACAAAGCTAACGGTTGGTCCTAGCACTGCCACATCCAACCTGACTTCATAAAAGCCTGCAGTTGATGAGAAAAATCTAGATTAGATAGAAATGAGTGGCTATTCCCTGCCAACACCACTCCTTGAGGTTTACTTCAAGTTTTGACAGACATAGGCAATTGTGTATTGTGTAGTTTTTCACTGTCAGTTTGACATGTTGCCTAGTTTAGGTTTAGAAGCACAGGCATCTTTAGGAGAAACAATTACCAAGTGTGGGTGCTGCTGGAAAGCTTTTTGCACAGCTTGCCTCTGAGGAGCAGGGCTGTGGGCAAGATCCAGCAGGGAGAGATACTGGGAGCAGCACAGGAACATTTCAGCTGACCTTTCTGGAAAATTTTGATATCTGTCTCAGCTCTCACAGCAAAGTTCAGTGTTTCATTTTGCAGTGACGTTGATGAGATAGGCGCAGTAGAAGTGCAAAGCAGCTGGGAACTTAAAGGCAACGTCTTTAAATTTGGGCAGAGCACTGACAGCAGAGCACAAATGTTCTGCCTTTTCACATTTTGGGATAGGCAGGACAGGCTATCACTAACAGTTATCCTGTTTTGCTTGTTTGTTTTGAAGTAATACTGCCTTTCTTAATGCTAATACTGATTTTCACCCTATAAATTTCTATTTGAAAACAATTGTCTAAAAACTGAGTAAAAGGATGAACAGTTTAACCAGTTTAATATCATTAAATATATAAATATACCCACACTGGTGTCATAATTGTCCCCAACTTCATTTTAAACCTGCAAAATTATTTTGTGAGTTTTATGAGGCTTGCAGAGCCTCCAGAGTACCAAGTGAACTCTAGGATCCTGATTACAGCAATGATGAGTTTCAAATTTAAATGGCAAAGACTGATCATCTCTTCAGGACATTATTGAGAGTTAGTGCACAAACTAATTCCTACTGTTAGTTTCTTAACTATGTGGCTGCAAAATACAGCTGGGCTGAAGGGATCTTGTAGTGACATAAGAGAATACCACAACTATCTTCTCCCTTTCTGTGTGAAAAAATGAATCTGAACCAAGGCAACACTTTAATAAACACCTTGATTTGACATTCAAGAGTTATTTTTCCATTTCTGAAACAGCTGCAGGCAAACTATTGAAAAAAGTTTAGAAACAGGACATAGCCCATTTAATTTTAAATTAATTTGTTTGTGCTGAGTAGAAAATGATCACAATGTCATGAATGAAATTATTTTATTTATCTACAAACCTGAGCAGAAGAGAAGGTTTCTCCACCCTTCCTTGGCTAATGTAATTTTGTGACTTTTCCTAATAGTGAGGCTGGTAGTGCAGCCTCCAAAACTATTCAAGACTCATCTCTGCTGAGATTACCAATGAGGGTGCCAATTATTGCTGACTGTAATGGTATTTTCTGTGATGTAGACATTTGTCAGACAGGAATCACAATGAGACAAGCCTGTTCATATATAAACAGAGATTCAGTGTCTTTTTCTGTCTTATGAATCTGCTACAGATGGTATTAAGAGAGATTTTTAGTTTTGAGTCTTTGAATTAATCAGCAATGAAACTAAAGAAAAATTTTTAAAAGATCTCTGAACCTGGAACTGTCTAGATACATCCAGAAAGCTCTTTCCTGTTACCGCTCTTGTAATGCAGTATTACAGCAGCTGCTTAGAACCTGTCATTTACTTGTTGGTAACAAAACCCTGTTTTGCCAGAATGACTGCCAGACAGGGGTGACCCTTCACCAACTCTAGCAGTGTCACAAAAGTCATCATTTGATGGAACCACTGTTCAAGTAACAGAATTATGTCACTCAGAAAAAAGACTTTGTGAACAGTGTGATCTTTCAAGCAGCACATCCTAATAATTAATCACCAGCAGGATTACTAAGATTTTTTGAGCCTCATTTGCTGCAGTATCTCCCTTATTTAACATATGACTTCCTCTCAAATTTCCTCACTTCCACACAGTTTAAGTTTTCAATTATATTATTTCATTTACTTCTGCATTTGTCTTTCACTGACCATTAAGACTTGACTTATGATTCTGAAGAAAAAAAAAAATCTAAATAATTTTAGCTAATTTTTCCTGCTGTGTTAGGCAGAAATAAATCTCCTAGAAAGAAAACAAGGCATTAGCAAGCTATGTTTAAAAGCCTGATTTATACTTGAAGCATTCACCTTCTTACAGATGACATATGAAAAAAAGATTAGAATTCTAAGTGCTTGTCTAGTTGTTGAACTTCTTCAGGCTCACATTTACAATTTTTGCAGCTTGTGATCTAACCCCTATAACAATGCCTGAGTGGAGTACCAGACATGCGGAATCAAGTTCCAAAGGCCAGTCAAGATTATTTTAAAACAATGTCATATGTGGATGCAAAAATCCCATCTTACTTTTACCAGGCAAAATAAACATATTTCTGGTTTTGCCTAGCTAAAGTGTTGGGCTTCTTTTTCAGTGCAGTAGGGGGAGGATGGAGGAGGGCTTACAGGCTATGACAGGTTATTTGGATAATAAAGTCACATTAGACATTAATTTAATATCTTAAAAAAACTATTCTGATATTCTCCAATTCTTCATGCATTTCTTTTCAATATTAGTTAACATTTGTGCATAAGATGCACAGGTATTTCTGAAATGTCTGTATAGGTAGCCAACATAACCTTAGGGAGGGAGAAAAATAGGTTCATATTTTTGAGTGTTGTTTGTTTTGCTATAATGCCATTTCTAGATTAAAAGCAACTAAGCAAATAAACCAAAATCATGCAGCACACTACACAGTAATAGTTTTAGAGGCACTCTGAAGCCTCTCACTTGTTATGTTACTTAGAATGAGGACAACGATTATAAAGCTTTTTAAACAGCAAAAGGCTGCATAATGCAGTTGAAATATTTCATGATGACAGGTAAAGGCAAAGCTGACAGGTAAAGGCAAAACTCTTCAATGGATTTCATATAAATTCTAAAATGATTGTGAAAACTACCCTTTAGGGGAAAAAATCATTATTTATTAAATAAGTAAATGATTTCTTGCTCTGCTTTTAGCTGATGATTTCATTGGATCAATCTATGCAAACCTTGGGCAGTCAACTTACATGAAAGCATCATTTCAGTGAGATTCAGGTAGAGTACATTCTCCACCAGCTGAATGCAGAAATACATACTATAAAAAAAATAAACTAAATAGCCATCTTCTTTTAACTTATCCCAGAATCTAACTACTCATAATTTCAATCAAGCAAATCCTGTAAAATACTTGTTATAGAGCCTCTTGGTACATAAACAATAAATTAAAAGCCTTACATAACCCTTTTTTTAAACAGAAATTAGAATCAAAATTCAGTGTGATACGTCTGATAATCATAACAATATCTCAATATACAACATTAAAAACCAAAATCCATTTAATAGTTTAAAGAGTGCCAAATACTCTTCACTGTAGCTGTAGCAGTATTTTACCCTTCCCAAGTATTCATATCTTTAATTACTTTTCACAGCAGTTTGCCTTCTTGTTTTCTTCTCTCTCTCTGCCATTTCTTTTATAAATCAGTTGTAAAGAGTAAAAAGAAATCTAAGCATATTCATTTCACTTATATTGTTTTCTTTAATGGAATGTCGACAACTATTGTACTTCTGAAGAGCTCCATTGTACTGTGGACTGTTAAAATCTACAATGGGTTTTAGAAGTGTGATTATAGCAGCCATTCACGATGGCAGACACAACTGTATTCACTTAAATATATTCCCACCTTCTGACTATCTCACCACGGTCTTCAGTGTCAATACTATCTTGTGAACAATGGTAAAGATTCCAATGGTACAGTAGAGAGAATCATAAACACATTTACAGTAGGCCTTATTTAGAAAAAAATCACTGTCTTCTCTATGTGTGTTTTTCTCATTTCTACTACTGGAAGCTTCTTACTCCTTCCATCTCACATATTCATTTTCTGCCATGCCCACTAAGTCTTTCAGGGTGTATTGTTAAAGTCTTCCTAAGCTCCCATTCCACAGGAGAAGGAATATGTTTGTTTCAAACAAATACTCTGTTTATCTACTTATGCTTGTGCTACTGTCTTGGTTTGAATTCACAGCAACCCTTTCCCCTGCCCCCAGCAAAACTGTCATCTTATTTAGGAAAAAGAGTTGGTGCATCACTATAGGTATGAAAATCTGTCCCTTATCTCTCAGAAGGGCTTTCTAATAACATGTTCTAAGCAAGATTTTTAAATTATCTTTCTCCTGTTAAAACTGTCTTTTCCTTCCAGGGCAGAGTCCCATGTATTTCTTCAAAGTTGTGTTACTCAAAATTTGATAAAGGTTAAATACAGCTAAATACTGTTAAAAATATGGGGGTTTTTCTCCCCACAAAACCAACAAAACACACACACTCCTCTCCTCTCCTCTCCTCTCCTCTCCTCTCCTCTCCTCTCCTCTCCTCTCCTCTCCTCTCCTCTCCTCTCCTCTCCTCTCCTCTCCTCTCCTCTCCTCTCCTCTCCTCTCCTCTCCTCTCCTCTCCTCTCCTCTCCTCTCCTCTCCTCTCCTCTCCTCTCCTCTCCTCTCCTCTCCTCTCCTCTCCTCTCCTCTCCTCTCCTCTCCTCTCCTCTCCTCTCCTCTCCTCCATAAAAAAGTTGGCAAAGATTTTGGAGAAGGAAAAGAGAATTTGTTTGAACTGGTTCTGTTGACTGGTAATCAGTGAGCTCCATTCAGATTTAGTGAATGACTGTGCACACGTGTTTAATTATAAACAGTTGAATGTTTTTAATGAAAAATACAACAGGAAAAAAAAAAATTAAGTCATGTGACTATGCTTTATATTTTAATAAGTAAAAAAGCATCAAATGTCTCTTAGTTGTAGATGAATGCACTTTTCAGCGTCTTTCAAAGCTTTTAACATAACAGCCCACCACTGCAGTGTGAATTATTTCAGGGTGGGTTTTTTTTTCAAAATCCTGTACAGACTACAATAAATCAGGAGAATGCAAAAAGTGCCAGTGCAAACGCACTTCAGTATTTTGATTCCATGACAGACCTATTCCAGCGCTGGCCTAGCTTCTAATAGCTGAAATTGAAGAAAACAACTTTTTTTCCTATCCTAACATGCCACTGATGCTGAAAGGCCTCTAACAAAACAAATATCCTTTTGCTATGCATGGTGAAGAAACAATCCATACCCTGAAAATTTAACAGTAGTTCAGTTAATTTAACTAGATGTTATAAACTGCCATAAATAAATAAGAATTAAGGCCTCCTCCAATTCAGTTCTTGAATCAGAATTGCATTTTGTACTCTACTCAATTCATTTACTGTTCCATAATGTACATGAGTAGGAACTGTAAGAACCTTTTACACATGTAGCTATTCATTCTGTAACAATTTACTTATTAAAAAAGTCTCTGTTCTGCTCACAAAATCCTTTTAAAATCCCAACAGTAGATTCATCATTTTTTTATTTACTCAGTATAGTATTTTTAATCAAGTTAATGCAAGTTTTCTGTCCTTTGATACTATAAGGCACTTAGTTTAATAAGGAAACTAGGTCAGCTGGCATGTTTTTTTTTTTTTCCAAGAGTTACGTTACCATACATTCAAAAATGGAAAGAAAATTTTCATTAAAGTCTTTTAGTTTGGCCTGTGAGGCCTAAAAGCATCATTTATATTGTTTGGGTGTTTTATCTTTGCTGGGCTAAATAACATTTTTCAGAATTGCTGTTTTAAAAAGACAGGTCAGGGAAAAAAAAATAACAATGCCAACTAAAAGAAATTATCACGTTTCTTACAGAACTATTAAGTAATAACATAACCTGAATGTATGTAAAGATAATATTTTCTATCAATTTACATAAAGTACAGCATAAAGTCAGACATTTTTAGAGCTTTATGCTTTTTGTCCACCCCATAGCAGGCATGTATATCTGTACATCTTTTTGAGCAGAGTTTATAAATCATTGTTCCTGCAGCTTTATGTGCGTATTAAATCTACTATGGCTGATCACAAGAGTGTTCATGAACCGCATAAACAAGAAGACACATAGAGCAGAAGAGTACAGAATTAATTTTTGAAAATATGAGATGTAATCTGCCAACTAGTATTTATAATACATTAGAATAAGACATTACAGAGGACACGCAAAAGTATTTTGAAATGTCCTTGACTTTTCAGAAGCCAGAATAGCTCTTTCAAATATTTTTCTTCTTCAATCTTTTGGTCCTGTCTTTGTCAGAACAGTAGCTGCGTAGGACTATTTCCTATTAAGTGTACACTTTTTTATTTGTGCATAAAAGTAGGGAAAAATAAATGCTTTTCCTGTTATGATCACATCATTTCCAGTAAATGTCACATTATCCACAATTTGCAAGTGCCTTTTCTTCCTTAATCTTTGTTCCTGCCCTCCCATGCATCTTAAGAAACTGACATTCTTCAAATGTGACCAAAAAGTCTAGACATTGGTAGCTGTACAGAAATGAGAGTTTACCTTGCGAGATTCTTCTTTTTTACTGAAGGTGTCGGAGTAGCTCCTCAGAAAACTGAATTTGCTCATAAAAATCTATAATTTTTTTTTTTTAAAAGTATATGCAACCCACACAAAGGAACAAGCCTATTTCTATTTAAATTAGCTTATCACAATGCATTTTTTGCCCTTTACCAAGTTATTCATGAGTGACTTTTTGAATTCTGAATGCTAGCTCAAAAATTCTGAAAAACTAATGGAATTGTTTTGAAGGAACAAAACACCTCAAAAATCAAAACAGGATTTCAGCAACGCTCTCCCACTGCATGGAGCGATGACTGCTCAGCCAGAGGCTGTGGCTCCTCTCTTTCTCTGGTGGGGATGTGTAGGTGCTCCCTTCAGCCCCACAGAAGCTGTGGTGCCTGCGGCCTCCATCTGCATTGGGTTATTTTGGCACTGCCTTCCTACCAAGCTTTGGCTTGTCCACTTCTGCTGTCTGAGTTTTGCACAGGGGAAGATGCGCAGATGGATGGTTTGCAGGAGGGCAGGAACAACCACAGCAGTGTTTGTGGGGAGGCAGGGTGGCCTCTTTGGATGTCCCCGCCGCTGCTGCTGCCGAAGCACAGCTCGGATGTGACACCAAGACCCAAAGTGCATTGCCAGTCTGTGCTTTCAAAGGGCAGGCTTGGCAAAGCAAAAGAGGCCTGTTTTGGTCATTGAAATCACAAACTGTCAGATTCAGGGAGGGGTGGTATGTTAGGACAGGTCCAGCATGGGATGCTATAAGGCAGGTGGTGCTTGGGCTCTAGAGCCAGGCACAAAGCTGTAGAAGAAGCAGGAGGTGCTCATGCTGAGTAACATTTGCCTCCTGTGCTGTGCATGGAAGAGACAAGATTTCCTGCAAGAGCTGTGTGACAACAAAATAAAAATCACATCTCTTTTAGGTTCTTTATGCACCTGGGCATTAATGCCAGTTGATAGCGACATTAAAAATGCCCTGTTAGAAGACACATGTAAGTAGTGAACAGGAGTAGTAGTTTAAAATAAATTTACTAACCATAACCCACCTACTTACTAATACAATATTTATTCTGTTTACTGCAGCTCTTAAATCAAAACCTTCGTTTTTAGAGAGGACTCAATTTTATGTTTAGTTTGAGTTGTATTCAGAAGAGTGAAATAAAAGCTTTCAGTTGTCTCGTAACCACAATCATCACTTTCAAAGAAAGCACAAGATGGGAAAGGGTACACTCTGTGTTACATGTGAAACACAGTTCATTCTAGCTGTCAAAATGAATCAAACCAGTAATATTTTAATAAAAACCCCTATACTTAGTTTGCACAATGCAGCTAGCTTAAAGAAATGCATGCTGTGTATCCTAAGAAAACTTAAATACCATGAAAAATAATAATATTAGTGTTGTTGAAGACATGATGGCTTAGACAAAACAAGGTAGAAGCAATACATTTTATTAGAGCAGCTGGTATATTAAGCCCCTGAGATCTGAAGACAGCCTTGTACACCCAAAAGCTTGTTTATATTTTTCAGCTGTACATCTCAGTCTAAACCACAAATAACATTTATACTACAGATTTGTTCCTGTCTGCTTCAAAAAGCTGTCATTAATTTTTGGACTTGTTTTATAACAACAAACTATTATGTAGAGCCAGCTTACCATTTCCAAAGATTATAAACATAAGAACTATGAATCCTTAAAGTAGGATTCATATAATTTAGATGTCTATATTATAAATCTACATTTTCATTTGTCACCTAAAGCTCCTTTGATAGTCAAGAGATGGAAGTGAGACTTTGTATAACACAACTCATCTGATGTTTCACACATTGGCATTGGAAGGAGACAAGTCATGCCATGGAATTGCTATGAAGAGCAACTAGCTCATAGGCAGATGGGTGTAAATATTAAAGTTAGTGAGAGGAATCTTACCTCTAGAGAAAAAACACACAACAGATCATATACTCACCATAAATAAACCTCCCATAACTTGAATAGAATTATACTGTGGTACTGTTGACTCTATAAAGGGCTTATTAAGACTGAGAATGTTTCTTGTTATATCCTGTGTCTGCAGTAATATCATCATCTTGTTTAACATAGGAAGGATGCAATGAGGACACAATGATTTAGAAAGGGAAAAAACTCACAGGCATCTTTCTATCCTATTTCCTCTCTCTCCGCTTTTTTAAAAATGTGGAGGAAATCCACTGATTTATATCGCTCCTCAATCTTGTATCTATGAAGTTATATCTCATATTTTTTAAATTAATGCAGTTCTGGATTTGCATATAAAACTCCAAAGTGAAAGGAAAAACTGTATTAAAGAAATGAAAAAATTCATTCCTACTTCCAATTTCTTTCTCATATTCAAACAATTACTGTATGTTATCAACTTCCCACAGAAGAAAGTAAGTTGGTAAAATTATTTTCCTATATTAAGCTCTCACACAGATAAGTAAAACATCAGAAGTTATGATATAATTTTGATTTATTAATTCCTATTCCTTTTCACATATCTTTAATTTTTAAACTTTTCAGATAAAGTACTCTACAATAGAAAATTTTTTCTCTTGACTCTTTATTTTAGCCCAGTACTTTTTCCAGTAAGCCAGCAGGTGTTCTATCCATACTGATTCCAGTGAGAACAGTATCAATCTATTCACCAAGTGAGTAAATTAGGAGGAACTGTAGTTTCAGCCAGGCCCAAAATTAAAACCTGTATTTTAGATTCATGTAGAAATAGATGGACCAGTTTTACCCTTTTATTATGGTAAAAAAAGGTTTCATCTACCGTTCATTCTGTTTTGGATAGTCACTATGTAGCTATAATGCCTTTTTTCCTCTTAATAAAACATGATGAAGATATTTTTAAATCTCTTTTAAAAAAGTAATTGAATAATAGATTGAAAGAAATTGCTTGAGAGAAAAACCAATAAAACATCAAGGTGATTTGAAGAGTTGGCTTTCTTAAAAATCTCATTTCATTTTTTAAAATGAACCTGAGTTCTGTTCTTTCTTAACAAAAAAGTCAAAAGATGAAATATTGGCTCTAAGTCAATGAGCAAACCGCCACTGATCTCAAAGAAACCAAGATTTCACCCTTGATTCATACTTGTAAAAGAATTCTAAGTAAAACTTGGTTTTTAAATTTGATATGCACTGTTTTACTATTGTTTATATACTATGTTAATAAACACTGTGAGGCAACAACATGAAAAAAAGCCTGATCACTTATTTTTTTGGGGGTGGTGAAGGGGACAGGACAATATTTCTGAGGTCATCTCAAATCATGAATACTCTTTAAGCAGACTTTTGATATAGTGGAAACACCTCAGATACCTTCTACGTGATTTTGAGGCTACAATTCTCTCAATGCTCTACCCAAACAGGTAATGCTGCAGGAAGAATGAGATGTCTTTCTTCTTCTTTAAACAAAGTTTTTTCTGTCTGTAATATCAATTGCAATGATTTCAGATACATGTATTATTTGGAGTATCTTGCTGAACATATGTACTACCAATATCATTTCACTTAGTAGCTCTGAGTTAAGAATTTGACTAAGCCAACTGAAAGATGTTGAAAACAACGGAAAATTGCCCTCCATTTTAAAACTAAATATCCATTTATTGTGATTGTGTACAGACTGTTTTTAAGGACATATACAGATTGGTTTTAAGGACAGAGGCAGCACAAGGTCCATATGTTATCATGCTTGTATATTTTATAGTCTAGTTTACTAAAATACCATCCTGGAAGACTCCACTGTACACATAAATTATCTAAAGCTTTCATAGAAAAGCTGGGGAAATGATAAATGCTCGGTTAGGACAATATTGTTGGATTTAACATGCTCTAGGGGAACATAAAAGTAAAATGAAGTGTTCTGATTTCATAGCAATAACACAAAACATTAACATTAAATGTCATTTAACTACATTTTAAAAGGTTGCTTAACAAGCATCTTGAGTGCCTTAAGAACAGATGTATTTAATTTTTGTAACATCTTATGGAACTAAGGGTTTGTAAGTCCTTTATGTTTTTAGTAGTCACTAACACTTACAGTTTTGTGATAAACATTTTTGTCTACAGTTTCTCTCTGTAGAATGGAGCTTATCTTAACAACTACACCCCACTAAACTGAAACAATGCGAAGCAGCACCATGGTAACCACGTCCACTCAAAATGTTTATATTTCAATATTCTGATATGACTCATGAGGAAAGGGAAATTGACTTACACAAATAAACTCTTATCACACCAGGAAATGGCATTTCCCTAAACTTTTCATAATTTTAACAACAGTATACACAGCAACACACTGCACTTGTTAGATAATATCTCATTTAAGTGGAATTCTTCATTTTTGTCAGGGAATAAGATTTATTCTACTGATTACCTCATGTTAAAAGATTCCTTTGACTTTTACCGACACCTTGTTGTCAACAGGGAGTACGGGACGCTAAGAGAAGTCATGACTGCACCATCAATTATGTTGTTTTGTAGAATCTGCCCAACTATCACAAGTCACACATTTCTTTTCCATTCATTAACACTCAGATAAGCAGAGGCATCAATAGGCATGACAGACAGTGAAAAAGGATGATTAAAATAAGCTTGTAAATACTGAAATTCACTTTAATGTATTAAAACCAAAACTTTCTAATATTTCTTAGTGTTTTATAGCTAATGTTCTATTTTTATTATTATCCACACAAAAATCCTGAAGACACTGATCACTTCTTCTCTTCTGAAGATACAGTATCAGGTAGAGAGGCTATAGCAACAGAAGTACAAAATAATGTGTACTTGTATAAAAAGTATTAGTAAAATAAGAAAAGTCATCAATAGTACAATGTCCTTGAGGATTTTTTGATAAATAACAGAAAAAGACAGCAAATAAGAAGGATAGAATGTTATAGAAGGTATATTATGCATGAACTAGGACTTCAACCAGAATGACAAGCAGGTAAATGTATCACCCAAAAGGAATAAGTTATTAATCAGATCTAATTTTAGGTGGAGGAAACTCTACTCCTTCTAAATACCAAAGAGACTGTATTATAAAATAAGTTCTGACCAGCCGACTCTTTCTACTTCTCTGAGTTACTGTCTAGAGGATCTTCTCTCCCTCCAGTGTCCACAGATGGCAATAATCTCCAATTATAAAGCTGGCCTTTGTGAGCACCCCAATTCAGCATATCGCAAAGATTAGAAATGTCAGAGGGTCACCAGCAACAAGGTTCAAAATAGAGCTGGGAGTCAGTCTTTCTTTAACTTTTGCATCCGTTCTTTCACTATGTTGCTGAAGTTGGTTTTCTAATTCATAATTTCAACCTATGACATACAGTACATGACATCATTTGCACTTTGAAGTAAAATACATTAAGCTTTGCTCATTTCTGTCTTCATATAAGGCTAGTCTTGAATAACCCACTAAACCCATTTACAATGAATATCTTAAATGAACATTTATAGAGAACGTTTTAATCAAAGCTGTACATAACGTTCTGATTATTTTTACTCAAATGCACACAGGAGATTAATTTAGACCCCTGTTTTCAGCCATACAAAAATGATTGCAGTATAAAAGAAGATCACTTATTTCTAATTTAAAAAAAAAATCCAACCCACTCTTCAGCCATGAATTTGTTAAACCTACAGGTTTATATGTATTATAAAAATGTTAGGTTGGTATTTCGAACATGCTGCTTTCATAATTAGTCTATTGTTTGCTTTATATTTTATTAGTCTTTGCACAGAATAATGGTAAATAGAATTTCTATCTGAATATGTTCTGGAGCTGAATTAAATTCATGATGAACAAAAGGAATGAGCATCAGCTCTGATAATTATTAGGATCAGCTGAAGCAAGGAGGGGCTGGGTGCCTTCAAAATGGTTCATCCCTGTCATTAACTGCAGAAACCAACCAGAGCCTGTTCTCAAGCTCTAAATGCTTGGAAAACAACCCTCTTTGTTCTTTAACACTTTTCTCACTTAGCACCTGCTAAAAATAAAGAGGTACATGCTTCTTGCAGCACCTTTCTGCATTCCGATGTCTTAGTGAGAAAGAGCAGTAGAACTGGAAAAAAATTAAAGCAAATATTCTGGGGAAAAAAGTGTGCTCATTTTGCCTTACACAGAATATAGACCACTTAAAGCAGGCTAAAAGTGTATCTTCAAAGTCTACCTCCCCTTTTTTTTTCCTTCAAAAAATATGGTGACTAGCCATGTATATAAGATCCAAATGTAGTGAGCTATGAGGCTAGATATATAATTTAATTATAATTATTTCTTCATACTATTTATTTCCACAGACTTTTCAGCAGTAAAAAATATGTGTGTACATATAGTAATTTAAGATTATAAGCTATGCTAATGAAGACTAATTCTGTCAGGAAGCAAAAGACACAAAAATGATTCAACAAATCCCAACCTTTAAGCAACACTAACAGTCAACTACTGTACAACTGTGAAACAGATAAATTATATACCTTTTTTTTTGCCATAAAAATCTAAAGATGAAAGAATCATGGGTAGCAGAAGGAAAAAAGTAAACTGGAACTTTCAAGATTATTGCAGAAATATTTTAAACAAGCAGGCTAAATTTAAATAATAAGAAGACTTGTATCAATTTACATTAAATTTAGTATTGCTATAGCTTGATTGTGAACATGCTTAAATCTCTAAATCTAAGATTCTGCTTATTCCGGCAGGAGATGTTTTCAAGGGGACTTTAAGGGGACTAATCAATGAATAAAGACAGTAAAGGGCATGTCAGAGGAAGGGCTTCAGGATTAAAAACCCACTGATTAGCTCTGATTCCGTTTGTGAGGTATAAAGGCTTTTTACTTTTGACAGAATGAAAAAATATTTTAATATTTAAAACTAAAAAGTGTCATGGAGGAATTGAATAGGTAACACTCCAGCTGCAAGGCTGATGGAGTCTGTTTGCTTTATGATGTTCATCACGGACAACTATTTGATGTTGCAGTGCGGACACACACTCTTTCTTAGAGCCAAACCAGACTTTGTTTGACCTGAATGAAATTCTGCAAAAGCAGAAAGAACTTGTGCTTACAAATATCTTGGTACTATAAGTAACAAAAAGAACATCATTAAACCTAACGCTTAATTAAAAGAAATCACTGTTGGAAAATATTTTTGACCCATGTTGTCCACTCTGACTGAATTAATACTATGCTGTTAAAATATGATTATTTCCCAAGTCTGAACATACACTTAATTAAGTATGCCGCAGACAGCAGGTATGCCTTAATTAAAATTGCACATATAAAGGAAAAAACTGCTACTCTGACCAATCTGAAGGTATAAATGTCTACAAACGTCTTTGTACATTGCAGGACTTTTTAGAATGTGTAATTACATAACCACAAAACAAGAACTACCAATTATGGTGTTTATGTAAATATTTTCATTAGTTACAAGCTAGGATAACCAGTGTATAGTTTGTATTTTGCAAAGCAAATAATTTCTAAGTCAGATCTCAGAAAAATGAGGAAATTGATTCAAAACACTTAGATGGTAATACATTGTCAGTGTGAGATATGGATCTTCTAAACAACATTAAAATCAAAGCAAAAAGAATTACCCTAATAAAAACCCTGGAAGATACACTCATATTATAAGAAATTATAGTCTGGAAAAGTAGAGTATATACTTATGTTTGGTAAGGAATAGGTACCTAACATTTTAAGATTTTGTATATTATTTACATTTTTTACTATTTATTATAGTTTATTACTAATGCAATGCTGTCACCATTAACAAGACATTTTTCATAAAACAAAAAATGTAAGCACTAACAAATATACTATGTTTGTTACTTTAAAGGTGTATGTAAGGTGGTGCTTGCAATTTAAGCTAAGAAAGGGCAATTTGTTTTCTTATTCTTCAAAAGGAAGAAAATAATCTTTTTCTATGGCTAAGGGATTTTCAACAGCTATACTTAGATGAGATGAACATCGCCTATAAAGTGAGTCTGGCCTTTTTCAAAATGCATTAATTTCCTTCTTGTTTTTCTTTTTTTCAACTTTAATTCTAAATCACAACATGAGCCATTCCATATTTCACTATGAGGTGCATAGGTAGGTAGGGTGTAAAGGGCTGAGGTTATTATAACAAGCATACACAACATCAATATTGAAAATAATGTTATAATTCCAGCCATAGTTTAAAAGTCTATAATAGCAACAATGGCTTTGCTAGAGGAGACAGCAAGGCTGCCAAAGTGCGTTGTGTGGAAATATAAAGGGGATCCTGAAGTTAGCGACCTTTCACAGTTGCCCGGAGAGAAGCAGAGGTGAAGAAGGCAGGCTGTTGCCTCGTCCCACCAATGTCATTGCCGGCTCACCCTGTCTGCCTTATGTAATCCAGGAGCTGCTACTTGATTTACAGTATTGCAGTTGCTTTTACATATGGCCCTGTTCTTCCAACAAACTCTTGTGAAGATGTTCTGACTTCTACTCTAATTCCTATGAGCAATACTAGAAAGAGCCTTTTACGACTGTTTATAAGGCCAAGAAAACTGTTTCTATCCTTTCTCATATTGCCTGAAGACAACCTATTTTTTCTTGTCCAGTAAGTTATATGTTATTCCTTTTTTATTAAGAGAGCAACCCACTCCTCTCTTAAAAATCATCAGATTACTCTGAATGTCAGTGTACTTTCAACATACTTACAGGATATATTTCTCATATGTAGATACGTGTGTATGTCACCTCAATATTAGGTCTGCCATTCTAATTTGGGTAGATCTATACTGCTCATGACTTGAGAATTGGAGATTCAAACTGGTATGTATTTGAAACAAAGAACAGATATATTATTTGCATAAAGTAGAAGAAGAAGTCTGCGAGAGAAATATTTAGAACCTCTCCTACTCCACAATTTTGGTAACGGATCATTCTTAGGAGGTCTTAATAGTTTTTGTTGTCTTTTTTTTTTTTTTTTTTTAAATTTCATTTACACCAAAATTATCATTTGCAAAAAAGACTGTATACAACAAATACCTTTGAGACATTTGTTCAAATGACTGCCTAGAACCAAACTTAGTTTCCAATCTGAAGGAACGTTTTTAGTAAAAACTGTTCAGAGATAGGCTACCCACTGAAATAATTCTACTTTCCATTTTTATCTTGTTTATTCCAATCCAAGTTTTGGAGACCCAAAGGAAGAAGAAAATTGTAGGTAACTGGAGAGCATCCCTATGACTGTGTAACTCTGTTCTCTGGGTATTCTGCTTGTTTCTACCTGCCTCTGTTAGGTAGAAGGAATGACAAGAATGCTGCTTTAATCCAGTTCTGCTCTCTGCTTAACACACGTATGATTTCTTAGCAAAATAATTACCCATTTGATTTCTTACTAGGCAATGGTAATAATGCACAAAGGCTGATCTTCAGCTTCTGTAGAATACTACAAATGTATACATACATAACATTTGGCTCATGGATTTCTTGTGGCAGAAGTGGATTTTTTTCTATTTCTAGAGGAAAGGTAATATATTCCAGGAAAAAAATGTAAAAAGTCCAAATTCCAATCTTACCTAAACGCATACATGGAAACATAGCACACAGAAAATGGAAAAAAAATAAGTGACTGTATTCTAATGATGTGTGCACGATGGTGCACACCCACCATTACCACGTAAGGTAATGCTAGTAAAAAGAGAGTTATTTTTCATAAATCCCATTTTGATAAACACATTACAACTTCCCAAATGTTCTGAAAAGTCTGAGGCAAATTGATAATTCTTACTCATATTTTTTAATTTCTTTTATTCTAAAAAGTATATTTGGCAGAGAAATTTCAGATGTCTTCGAAATGATTTTTTCACTCTTTGTGGAGCTGGGATTTATTGATGGAATTTGTTCTTAGCAACGGTTTATACAAACTTCATCATTCATTGATACTGCCTGGAGACATGTTGGAGACTGTATGTCAGAAAGATACATCACTCCTTTGTTTCAATTAATTATGTTTTCATTAACTAAGCAATCAACTATCAATTTAATTTTCTACTTTTAATTTGATATTTGCAACATTTATTTCTCTCTTCCTGAATTAAAGTTTAATTCTTTTTTCAAAACAAACAAACAGTCCATTCCATCTCACATTTATTCTATATATTCCTCAATGTATGTCCAGGGCAACTCAAACCGTTTTTCAGTTCACAAAGAAAGCGTAAGACAGGCACCTAAAGCATGAATGTCTTCCTATAAAGCATTGATTAAAAGTCTTATCAAGATATCAGAACAGATATAGTATAAAATTAGTAGTACTATGAATAAATCCATTTGTTCTGTTTTGTTACATAATATTATAAAGATGATACGGAGACCGACAGTACTACCCAAGCAGTTTACTAATTTGGAGGTTGTCCTTACATCTGCTGGGATTTGCAGAGGTGGAAACCGAATAATTCCATCCATATGCATTCATTCATTTTTAGCACATCAAAATCAGCCAAGTCTGTTTCTGTCTCTGTCTAGTTGAACATGAAATACTGAACTCCTACCTACACCACAAGTGATGAATTGCATTTTTTAAACTATTACTACAAATAGTAACATGCATCTGGTTCCACTGCTTTTTTTCTTTCTCCTTTCTGTCAGTCTGAGTCTGCTTGAAATATGGTGCGCAGTGGAGCACCAACCATAGGGACAGAAGGGATCACCTCAGGACTGAAGGAATACGTGCTTTTCAAATCCATACATCATATATTGCAAAAGTTAATTGACAACTCCTTCTGGTATAAATCAAACTCTTGAAAACTCTGTTTGCTTTCTTCATACGAGAGTTAATCAAAGAGAGTATATGGATGTTTACTGTAAGGTTAATCACTAGACAGTAACTGCCTGTCTGTACTGACCAAATAAATCAATTCCATGCAAAATAAAAATTATTGAGACATCCTGGATATTGAACTTAAATAAACATGATTGATTACTTGAATTCTCTCAAAACAACATAAACAACATGATTTCCAGACTAATCTACTGGAAAAAAAATTACAAACCATAATTCACTATAATATCTGATAATGTGGAGGGCAAATGTGATACATCAAAACAGAAAGCAAACTTTTCACCATAAAAGGAAATTGTTGTAATTCAGCCTAATGCACAACATAAGTGCTGTTACTAGTTGTTGGTGTGCAATATATTTATATATTAGATATTAAAAAGGAACAAGAAAAGCCCATAAAATTCCTTCGCTAAGATTTGTTTCTTGGTTCATTAGCTATTTTGAAGGGGCAAGAACTTCTATACGCAAGCATCTTTGTTAAGCATATGGATCTAGTTCACCTCTAGTTTGCCAGTAAATTCCTGTTTCTGCTTCTTTTAGGGAATATGCTGTGGAACTGCACTGCATTACATCGATCATGACGTACTCCCATCTTCCAATGTCATCCTCTAGAGGCTAACTTTCTACCTCAGGTGTATGTTCAGCTATATGCTTTACATGTTCATAAAACAGAGGTTAGAGGTTTGGTGAGGACTTGAAAATTTAATGGACCATTCTTCATACTGTTCTGCTGCTGTAGACATTGCTATTAGAGTATGTATTTTGTTTTCATCTATATGGATTTTCCATATTGATATGGCAGTTTTAAATTCAGATTATATTAAATGCATCCCCTTCAGTTGCTGTTTGCTAAATTACAGAGTTTATTTATGTTATATAATTACTCTGCGGAACTTGATACTTCAAAATGTTTTTGAAGCCAAGAATGAATGGATTAAAAAAATAATCAGACTAATGGAAAACAGGTTAATTGGTAAACACGACACATGACAGTTGAGATCAGGAAGTTCTTGTACTATAAAATACAGAAAGCTGGAAGAGAATACCAGAGGAAGAATGCTACCATCCTTCAGTCATGCGCTGCTCAAACACTACCACTTACATACCTGTCACCCAGTTGCAATGGTCTCACTGGGCTAGAGCTACTGCTATTGAGTTGCAGCTACAGCCATTCTCATCTCCAAAAGCAATTAGAGCTACTGCTATTAAGTTATAGCTACAGCTGTTCATACGTCCCAAAGCAATTAGCCACATGAAGAAGTATAACAGACTTAATGATCTTATTTTCTGTTAGAGGTAGTGCTTGCCGAAGTTACCTGTTCGTTGCCCACATTTTCCGTTCAAGAACAAGACCTACCCACAGGCTTTTGCAACAGACCAACACTCAGACCTGTTCAAAGTGTTACACATACTACTGTGAAGTATTCAAGACAGCTGTAATGTGTTAACCATTCATACCTAGACACACAGCAGTTTTGTGCAAAATTGGTTTATGCAGGTATAATGACTCCAATATACACAACTCAAATCACAATATTCAATGTTTTTTTCTAAATATAAGAGGTAGCAAGAGCCTGTAATTACCTGTTACTGTTAATTCCGTAGTTCTTCTGACCACAAAGAATCCATATTTTAATTCACAAGTGTAATTTCCAATGTCATCCTCTCTAACTTCCCGAATGACAAGAGTGTCCTTTTTAAACACAATACTTGATCTCCATGTCTTTGACTTGCATTCCTGTTTAAAGATAATATAATACTTCAGTGACTGTGTTCTCACACTTAAGTTGGACCACTGTTGACAATGTTGCTCAAGAGCCCAGGCTAGTTGTGAACTTTGCATACACTAAATATCTAAAAATCCAGTTCAGTTACATGTCGATTATAAAGAAAACAGACTGTAGAATTTTATTGGCCCACTTAATATTTGCCCTCTGACAAGAAAAAAAAAAGAGGAGTTGATTCCTTTGGTGGTTTTCTTTTGACATTAGTTTGATGATGGACTCTTATTTCATTTACTTATTTGCCATTACACTTATGTCTATGATACATTACTGTTATATTACCAGTAGCTACAGGTTGCAGGGAAGAATTTATTTTTCTTTTAAATCTATTTTTAAAAAAACATATAATTAAAAGATGTAGGGAAATGGAACAAAATGAGAATGAGGAGAAATTAGGATAAGTTATATATCTCTTTCTAAAAACATCTAGAATCAAAGCTCTCTGAACTCTTAGTAAAGTTTTGTATCTATGAAAAAAAGAGTTAACATTTCAATTATTACTTCTAAAACATTATTTTTTATGCTATAAGAGATAATATACACTTTTGCATGCATGTTTCTTAGGTGCCTAAAATGATTAACTTATTTTCACCTAATTAATCTAGGTACTATTTGAAATAGCTTTGACTTTTTTTAGTGTTTCTAGGTTTTTCTAATAATTTTTCGTGTTGCAAACCAATATATTTATGAATTATTAGAAAAAAGGATTGGTGCTTTTCATAACAAAAATGTCTTTTGATTGACTGTCACAAATATTGTGCTTGATTATCTTAGCATAATCATTGTTTATACAGTAAAGGCATTTTTAAAACATTAAAGTATAAGAGGTTGGTTGAGTTCATTCATACAAAGACTGTCAACGACACTTTAAAAATGCCAATCTTTTAAGCTCTTGTTTAAAAAGTTTTAAATTTGATAAAACTTCAGGTATATATTATATTATAAACACAAAATCCAAGATAAGCATAAGCAAATAATTGGTTATACACCTCCTATCTTAGACATGCTGTCAGTTAATTCAGCCAGAATCCTTCTGGGCCACTAGTTTTTACTTGTTAGATAGAAGTCTTATGTACTGTACTTAAAAGCATTTCTGTTATCAGGTGAATTATCAGACTTTTGAAAAATAATTAGAATGCATACCAGCGCATAATTAATCTAGGACTGCTTATATACACAGACATCTGTAGATGTCTACGTAGACAAAATATACAGAATCTAAATTTCAGATTTACTGAACTATTTGGGGACTGTAATTGTGCGCATTACAGCTCTGAAGTACTGAGTATTTCCTGCAGATGGTAAGAAACCCAGAACTCAAGGTGCTGTTCATAGAAGTTCTAGTGCACTGCCCACAGGCAACACTTTTTGCAAGAACTTGGCCTTTAAGTAATGATCTAGAAATCAGTACACAATATTGAAATAAAATCATTAGTAACAACAATGAAATGATATTTCCAAGTAAAAGCTAATATGTAAAGATCAAAGTTTTGGAAGCCTTTGCTTAATTTTATGCTGCAAAATTAAGCCATTCATTCAGATAACAACATGCATAGCCATCCTATTTATATTTTCACAAATAGATTCTATGTCTGAGTTTCTAGAAACACACTCTTTAGCCCGATATAGAACAAGCAGTTGCTGTATAAGCAGCTCATATGTCTTTACCTTAGCATATTAAACCAGTCCCGCTTGGTAACACTTTTAGCCATCTTGTTAACAGAAAGCTGCCAATTCTTTGTGACATCCATAAAAGGATATTAAGAAAACACCAACTCTAAAGTGTACCAAAGGAAGCATTTGAATTTTCTCTCACTTAGTTCATTCTTTTCTATCCTTGATTCTGTTGTTTGTTCTTAACAAATTTTAAAATAATGCAAGCTTCATATCATATTTAGATCATAAAAATCATAAGAACATTGCATAATACCTTGCTGAAGGAGAAAATCCTTTGCATTCCTTACCTTATACCACAGAATTTCAGGCTCCCTAAATGGAAATAAAAAATCTTCAATTTCAGGGCATGAGATTTCCTTGCTTTTGCTAAGTTCGGCTTTTTCAAAATATTTCATCTTTGAGTTGTAGCAGAGTCCAGTGTCATTTTCACCCACCGTCAGCGAAATGGACACTTTCATACAGTAAGTTGAGTTCCTGTAATGTAATAAAAATAGAAATAAAAGTATAATATGAAAAAAATAACAAATCCCAATGTAATTGACATAGTTTTTATGTCATTATTTTCATCTCAAGCAAAAGATAGAAAATCAGACATTGTATTTTGTATGTATTATGTAGCTGTTCATAATTGTGCTTCTTTCTCAACTACTAACTACGATACTTGGGAGGTGTTGGTTGGCTTTACTCTATAAGTAAAGGTTTATCTCTTCCTTTCGTCAAACTCCGTCTAACATTACTGTTTTTACTGTGTTTTTGAGAACAATTTCCCCAAAAGTGAATACGTAATAAAAGCTCCATGTATTTACAGTGACGCTCAACAACCAGCTTGCTGACAGACACCATTACGACAGCTTTCAGGGGTGAAGAGATCATGTTGTAGTACCACAGGCAAACAGCAAATTGGAACTCAAGCACCACACCAAGAAACACCTATTCATCAGATCTGAGCATGCTTTAAAGTGGAAGTGGCAACCTTTTTGCAGCCTTTAATTAAAAATAGTCCTGTGACCTTTCCAATTATTGAATAAAGGATATTTTAACCTAACAGGCTTCTAACTTGTTTACTTTCGCCTTCAATACCCATACTCCCAGGCCAAAATGTTGCTTCTGCATTATCTAGTGCCTTCATTAGCTTGGGCTCTCTCCTCAAACTTGTTACTTCCTCTGCAGCTAGATGTTGATAAGCCAGGCAGCCAGAGACTAGGGAACATCATCTTCCTTCCCACATTTCACTATGCACTTTAATTAGGCTCAAAGACAAAATTACTTGAATTTTCTTTTTTTTTTTTTTTTCATTTGAGCTTCCAGGTGGGCAGCAAATGAGTGTTTAAAGTTGAGTACTCCTCAGGAACACACTGTGACAATGCAAGATTTCTCTCCTACTGTTTTGCAAATGCATTTGACCCCTGGCCTCCTGAAAGAGGATCCTGCAGAGAGCACTGAGGAAACATTAATTTCCCTATCTCCATTCTCAGACTCTATGAGCTGATTGCTGATTTACAACGATGTCATGTGTATTGGACATGGCACAGTCTCAAAGATGGCTACATTTTCTTGTTCTCTTTAGATTTCGTAATAGCTGTTTACTTCCTCTGTTCAAGAAGAGGGGACAGAAATGCTTAAGGACAAATAGTATGAGGAACTTCATCCAAAGAACTCTATAGTCCAATTTTCTAGAGAAAATGTAAACCTGAAAAGGAAGATATATGTGACTATCAAATTAGAGCATATTCTTAGAAATGTAAATTCTGCAATGGAATGACCCTTAGCTATCCAGCTAATTCATGGACTTGTAAGGAAAAAAATCCCACAAATTTACTCCCTTATAATGAAGCTGTAATTATAATTTATTACACCATTCAAGAATCTGGCTATATAAAGCAAGCAAAGTTGTTTAAACTTTATGCAAAGCAAATAATGCATCCACTGAATATGGATCACTCTTGCTGCTTTTAAGCTGTTTAAGAGCTGATCGCCATTTTTAAAGAACACATTTTCATTACTGTTGTTCCTCCATTAAGGTGGTACTTGGAACATTTATTTATTGTGTGGCTTGAAAACACCATAAAAAGTCACCTAAGACAGTTTTTCCAAATTGCTAAAATTCTCTTTCTCTGCTCTTGAAAGGCCTATCCCTTGGAAACAGGAAGAAGGTCTAAACAATCCATCAAGTTCTGAGGGTCAAGAGTACACTAACTAGATAAGAGGATTCTGTTATTGGATGACAAGGAGCAATACATAAGGAGGAAATGACTATTTAATTTGCACATCTAAATATTCTCTTTTATTCCTTCCCATGTGTTTGAGCATTATGTTGTGTTCATGTTTCTAAATCTCATGATTCAAAAATTTCTAGAAGGAGCTGGGGGGGGGGGGACACGACCACAAAAGCCACTTAACTGTCATCCCATTCTCTGAAGAAGAAAGTTAAGTAAAATTGTCATACATGGGGTTTTTTTTTCTTCCTTCAGTATTCAGAGTGAATTGGCCAAAAATTCTGATTTATGTTTTGGTCTACTAAGAGCTCTGTTCTGCAACAGTGGCAATGTAAATTGACAGAGCTAGAACTCCTTCTGAGGCACATCCAAGTTTCCATCGCAACAGCATATCCTTTACCAGCAGCAGCTTAGGCTTCCTGCTCCCTAAGAGAGGTGTTTGGGAAATATCTCAGAATGTTTAAATCCATTGTTTGAAGAGGATGTCAGTATTTAATGACTCAAAGGTGTGTGCGCCTGTGATTTGAGTCATATGGATATAAGCCTCCTGCAGACAGAAGCACAAGTTGACTGGGCTTTAAGGTAATTATGTTCTAAACTGTTGGATATAAGGAACTGAAATATTTTGGGTGGATACTTTGTCAACTGAGTTCCCTAACAGAATTTTCTCTCAGAAGCTCAAAGTATCATCAAAATAACCTAAACCTCCAGATGCCCCCTGGTGACACAGACTTTCCTATTGTGACTCTAAATCCTAACTGCACTGTCAGTCTGACTCATCTTGTACTCTATGTCAGAAACCACCACTCAAAAGTACAATATAAAAGGCAGAGCAACACAAGCAGTATGAGCAAAGGAAACCAAGGTAATGGGGTCACAGAACAGAAAACGAGAAAGAAAATTAAACAGTCCCCAGGTGAGAACAAAGAAGAAAGAGGAGGTGAGTTTGCTGATTACAGCTGGAGCATGATGGATACAGTAGATGTGGAGACCCTCAGGCAGCAGAAAAAGTGGCAGGCAGCAGAGCCCTTCAGCAAGCATGCATATACTACAGAGGATAAAAAATGTTCATGTGTTAGAACTAAGAAAATTTTCCATATGTCTCTTACTGGAGGCACCAGATCAAACAAACAAAACCTATGTTGTGAATTTAAGGAAACATTCATTATTAAGAGCAAATGCTACATCCAGTTTTTATCCTTTTGTTCTCCAGTGTGGTCCAAAATGGGGACCTTTATCATTGAGCAGCTACTCTTCAAAGCATTACCAGTCTAAAAACTCAAATCTGTAACAGCTACATAAGTGAAAGTCAGGCAATGAAGAGCACATTGGTTATGAATACATTGTAAAGGGCTTACTAGAACTCTATGTATTTCTTCTTTCTTGTCCACAAGACTAAGTTGCTTATTAGGACTGGGAAATGCTCATCTACCTGCTACCACTGATGAAAAAAGAATTAGTTCATATGGTATGACAGAGGCTGCCCCAGTGTTTGACATGGACCCACGTGGTCTTCTTCACCCTAACATGCCATTTATACACCTCTGGTCTATAAGCATTAAAGTAAAAACAATATAGCAATTATATCTACTAAATATATTGATTCCACTAAAGGTCTTTTACTTTTGTAGCCACTTAGTATCCCTAATATTTCAGCATCCAGTAGCAACGGATGCATGATTGAATCCTGTGATAATGATAGGACAGAAAAGTTTATAAATAGATAATTCCTCAATGACTCCTATATCCCAGGAGCAATTGTGCTAATGATCAGCTTCCCACAGTTCCCTTGAATCAATGGTTCACCTTTTCTTATCTGATATTATTTAATCACTTGGTTGTACAGCAGCCATGTGAAAGCATATAGAGCACTGACTAACAAGATTCTGTTTAAATAAGAAGACTTCTGCTTTTTACTCTTTCCTCTGCTTGAAATAGCATCCACCTCACCAGTTCATCAGTATCTATTTCACCTTAATGTTAGTTGATCTGCAACTGTCATAGATGTACATTCATATAGGATAGCTGTCATATGAGATACCTCGATATTCAGACCCTGTGACAGAGAAGTGTGACAGTGTGAAGAGTGGAAAAGCTCTACATAGAGAACTAAAAGAACATGATTAAGTTTGTGGAAGAGTATGAAGTATGGAAAAGGCTTGTAAAGGAAACAAAAATACAGTTGAGTAAAGAGGATGATAAAAAAATCTTGATGAAAAGCAGGAAAATGTAGGTTAAACAACCACAAATACAGCCACATTAGAAAATCTCTTTCTTCTCGAGACAGTGACCCAGAAGTCACAGCCACAGCCTGAAGACTGCTTAATTCATGAACCAAGTTAGTAGTTTCTAAAATAAGATCAATTTTTATTTACTGTCTTCTGAGATTCTCAATTACTATATACAGCTATATCTTCCTTGAATTAAATGGAATTATAGCAATTTGTAATAGACGGGCCTCTGCAACAGCTTCCTCTTACAATAAAATGCGTTAGCTATACTGCTTTTCAAAAACCTTAGGATTCCAATTAACTATTTCTACAAAACAAACGTAAAACTTGAAATAATTATTAGCAACTGAAAATGTTTTATGGCTATCATGCATTCATCAGCTTAAGGAATTGCAGTACTTGTTGCTGTTTAAAAACTTCATTCTTCGTATTATGCATTTAGAAATTAAAGTGAGCGAGTGGAGTAAAGCTTGTCATCTACTTATGTAAGCCATGCTTTAACATCAGTATATTTACCAACAATGGCATTATTAAATGGTTTTCTTCAACTGGGCTTTTGCGCTGAAGAACCTCCCGACATTTTGAAGAAAAATATTTGTTTTCCTTTCTCTGTTCTTTTCTTTGGTTGGGAAGAATCCACTTCAGGATGTCTCTTTAAGGTGTAGGCTGGGAAATACACATATGTATTTCATGGGTTTTTTAACTGAAGAGAAGATGATCAAAGTAGGAAAATACAAAGGAATGCATCTTGTGTTCTAGGTATCTAGTCTAGAAGCATGGCCCACCTTATTCACATGGATCCCTGTACAAAGGAAAAAAGACAACTAAGAAACAGCCAAAGGAAAGGCTGTGTGGGACAGCCTTGGTAAAGTATCTGTCTCCATTGTTGTTCATGCCTAGCAAAACAAAGACTCTTGTGAATTTTATCACAAAATACCTATGAAATCAACAGTGCCCAAACATCTGCAGACTACCAGGATGAACAGGTAAAATTCTCTAAATATTTTCCATGTCTCAGCTTTTGAGTATTTTACATATCTGGAAGGGCAAAGATGTACATATTTCACCTCTAGGTATTTTTCTTTTGATCAAGCATTGTGATTACAAGAATACCTTGTATATCTTGTATAAGAGGATACTCTTTTGATCACTGTCAGTCAAACAAGTAGCAGAGAAGAAAATATGAGCTGTTGACAAGAATGATGAACGGTGAATGGACCTTCAAATACAGGACTTCCACTAATTAATGTAAGGCTGAGATCTTGTCTATTTGAATACTTGTGAAATGGTTCCTTATTGAGTACAAAT
This sequence comes from Leptosomus discolor, assembly GCF_034619465.1. NCBI lineage: Eukaryota > Metazoa > Chordata > Aves > Leptosomiformes > Leptosomidae > Leptosomus > Leptosomus discolor. Next base: position 90,964,591 of record NC_141391.1, on the reverse strand, counting down.
TATAAAAGCATGCATCTGAAAATCTTATTTCCAATAGATTTTCTTATTTTATTTTTTTTAAAAGAAAAAAGGCAGAAGTCTGTACTGTAATCCAAAATATCCATGAATGGCCATAGATCAACTTGTAAAACTTCAGAAAAAAGTCTATACAAAGAATAGCTTTGAGAGGCTTAAAGAAGGTAGAACTTTAGGAGCAGAAAGTTTGAGAATGAGTTTGCTTTAGAAAGATTAGATTATCTTTGTTGATTGTTCTTATTTCTTTGGGGTTTTCCAAAAGCTTTGCATTTACAAAGACAGAACAAAACCATCTTTCTCCTTCATAAAATCAGGTTCTTAATCTTCTCCTCTAATACTAAACAGCACATAACATTAATTCACTCTTAGAATCAAGAATTGAAAAATAATTTGATGAATAAATATGACAGGACTTTTGAAAACTGTTCACAGCAGCCTGTGAAGACAAATTTCACACACAGCTGAAAATTAACTTTGCCTCTTTCTGCCCCATGTGAAAGAATACAAGGAATATAGATTAACCATATTTTTCTAGAAAAACGGGAAGCTTGTCTTCATGTTTACAGCATTAATATATCTCACTCCCCTTTTTAAAGGCAAGTATATAAAAGTCTCTTGTAGCTGATTTATACTCTCTTTCCTTTTTGTGGTTCTGAGGACGTTTCATGGGGGTTTTCCCTCACATTTTTCATTCTAGCCTGTATTTCACCTGTAAACAAGAATTGATTGCATGGAAATCATCTCCTTTAAACTTGGTGAAACACCAAGCAGAAGAGAGAAGAAAAAGGGATGGATTTATCAGTTTTCAGAGAAAAAAATATATCTCTCTGGAAAATGTCATTTGACCAAGCAAGTTGTCATTTAAAGTAGTAAGGAGGAAAAAAGATGGACACAAAACTCTAAAAAGTAACTAAACTCTAAAAAAACTCTAAAACACAAAACTCTAAAAAAACATTATAAATTATTTAAAAAAAAAGCCAGACAGATAACCAACAAAATAGTAGAAATAAATCTCTTACAGATTACATATTGAGTCACTGCATTAAATTCTTTGTCAAGCAGACAATAGATAATAGTAAATATTGTACTTCCAAGTTAAAAAAAAACAACAAAACAAACAAAAGTGGTATATAAAAGACATGTATGTTTTCTTCATTTGGCGTTGCCTTGCATTTTTGTATTGTGTGTGAGCCCACTGAACATATATGATCGGGAACATTCTGCATATCACCTTCATACTTCAACTTTTGCCAGGCTACTGAGTTTTCCTTTCCACTGGAAGATATAGAATCCCACAACAGCGGATGTGGGATGTATGTATGTACATTTTGCCCTCTTATGGAAACTGTCTGGGGGCAGCAACTTAAGCATCATCACAAGAAAAATCAAGGAAGGAAATTATTCCAGTTTTTCTAAATTCTACCATGTCAAATACCTCCAAGACCTTTTTGACCATTATATAAGACACTGCAATTACATTTTCATACACTTACATATTCTTAAGTAAGGTCTAAAATAACTCTTGAAAATAAACACTGATCAGCACTGATGGTTACAGTAATGCCAACACTATTTCGAAATTAATATCTTTATAGGCCTGTCATTGTGCAAGAAACTTGTTTCTACTTTCCCTATCAATATAGTAAGCAAAGTATTAAAAACAAATAAAAACCACACACAGGCACAGAGAAAATCATAGGCAGTAACATCAAAAAAGCTTGGTGGTTTTGATATAATGTTACTCCAGACTTTTTTTTCTAATACTATTGTACATTGTCCAACGTGGTATCAGTTAATCAAATACTAAAGGGTCAATACATCTGCACAACATGAAAATACAATGAAGGATTACATTAGGAAAGAAAAAAAGACACGCATTTTAATCCCTACTGTTATATTAAATTTTGTATATAAGTGTTATAATATGTAGCACATAAAAAATTAAAAGCCATTGAAAATTCTACATTAAAAAAACCTAAGGAACAGAGGGAGGTGACAAAATTACTAGAAGTGTCACAGTCAGCATAATGTTCAATATTTAGTAGTTGTTAACACACTAGAGACTCAACCATGTTGCTAAATTCTGTGTCTAGGAACAGAAGAAAGAACAATCAATCTGAATGACATTCATTTAATTTTTGATACAGATATATAATGAAGACAATCATCACAGAATGTCCATTAATTTTTTCCATTAATTATCATTGACTAATGATACCTGTACCATGTCACCAAATGTAATTATATTTAAAGCAGTAACAGATCTGTTCCATCTGAATTCGGTTACATTCAAATGCTACCATATTTCCTGCATGTAAGTGAAGCTTCTAATTTATTATTTTATTCAACAAATTTTAAGCACTAAAAAAATGAGATCTAAACCACACAAAATACAAAAACAGGAAGCAAGAAGCTGTTTGGGGCCTTTATTTAAAAAAAAAAAAAAGTGTTTAAATCAAATTTATCTCAAAAAGAAATTAAATTAGCAGGTAAATTGTCAGAGAGAAAAGAACAGGAGGAGGAAGAAGAGGAGACACAAGGTGCAAAACAGACAAGATAACGCACACAGAGCAAGAATAGTTTCTCTAAACTTCAGCACTTAGAATGTTGAACTCTGCATTTAAAGGAATTTCTTAAAGAATTAGACATTTAAAACATAATTTCTTCATAAAATAGATCTCTAAAATAGGCCAGATGTGTTACTCTTACGAAACTCCACTTTTTTCCTGCATTGAATAAACCCCGGTAATCGTCAATCTCTCCTTCAGCCTCACCAGAAAGAACTTCGTGGTGGATTTATACAGCTCAGTGATCCCCAGGCAGTGTCCCTCAACATCTCTATTCATGACAGAAGAAGGGAAGCTGGGCCCCTATCTCTTACTTGTCCACTCTTGTGCTTTGCCATGCCTACCCTTCACCAGTAGGACAATTCAGGGGAGTATAGCGTATGGCATATACACACTGTCTTTGGGACTAGAAAGAAGTGCCATTTGGAAAGTCCTCACCACTCCCCTGAAGAAGCAATTTTAATCCAGCTCCTGTTTTGTTTCATTGTAGAGTGCAGCCAACTTGCAGCCAAGGTGTTCAGGATAAGACTATCTTCATCCAGTACACAAAGGCAGCACTCAAAAGAGCGTTGAACAGGGCAAATAGACCTCTGTTGATCCTGGCATTGATCATCAGACACAACAACATCTTTCTGCAGTTCTAAATAAGGTGTAAAAGAAAAGCAGCACAATAACGGTACTCATGAATGCAGCCAGACCCTCTAACAATGTTTTTCATTTAAGACAGCAGTCTTAAGTCTGTTCATTCCTCTGCATACCCTTTATTTCTCTTTCTTTTTCAAGGGACATAATACTTGTAGTACATGGCCTGTCATGACAACGGATTTTTGCAGGGTATATTAAACACGAGGACTAATCAGGAAGTTAACTGGCAGAAGAGCAGACATGTTCTTTCACTGTACATCATGACAGCGAATTCAGTGTTTTACCCTTTCAGTAGCATTACTAGAAAAATTGCAAGCTTTGCATTAACAGAGATCAGTTGTTTGTACTAATTTATGTTATAATATTATACTATTTATGAAGGTAAACAAACCAGAGAGCAAACAGGAAGCAAAAAAATCTCTTTTATGCTTCCCCTCATCATACAAGCTGAGTTGGGAAAGGAACTTATTTCCAACTCCTCCTAAACTGGACATTGAAAAAGAAAGCTTGAGAAATGTCTTTTCTTCACAGTATTTTAAATTTTAATAAGTAAACTTGGCCACTGATGTCAATGTCCACTTTCTATAAATGGTCCATCCCATTTCAGGGGAAAACTTTTGTTGACTTCATTAATTAGTTTTTTCATGTTTTTGTAGACACAACTCCGTCCTTTTTTAGTCCAAGTAACTTCTGTGAGAGTTACTCGGATGCCTGAAAGCTGGAGAGAAAAGCATTCATTCAACAGAAAAACAAAACCATGTTATTGATAAGCTACTTGCACTCTTGGCCAGTGTCTCCAAAGGCTCTTTGTGAGCTCTAAAACTTTCACAGAAAAAAATTTAAAGCCTTTGGATAGCAGTGGGGTTGTTTGAGGACACGCCTGAGGTCTTGGGCTGCATGGCAAGGGAGGAAGGCCAGCGTACCCTACTGCAGCCAGAATTGCTGTCGCCTAGTGAGGGCCCCTCGGTGGTGGGATCTGAGGCCCTAAGCTGTCAGTGGATTCTGGACCATTTGTTCAGGATAGCAGTTTTCAAACCTTTTATGCAAGGTTCCCTTTTGTTGTTGTTTCCCCCCACCCCCCCACCCCCAGACTCTGGGATGACTGGCTCCCACACTCCCTGGCTCTGATAGCTGAAATCACAGATTGCCTTTTCCACAAAGCTTTCAGAGCCAACAGAACTGCAAGTGCTGGGGCAGTGCTGCAGGAGCGGGGGAAGAGAGAGGAAAAGTGGCCAGCTGGAATTTTCCTCTGTGCCTTAGAAACTATCTTCTGCTTCCACACCCTGGGGGGGCAACCCAGTTTGAAAACTGCTTTTGACCTCAATTGAATTACATAAGCACTGATTTCTTCCCTCAAGGGTCACCTAATTAAGTGCCTGATACTATGAAATAACCCACTGCACACAAGCCTCCAGGACTATTTGAGTATCAGTGCTCTGCAAGATACTTGTTTTAATATGTTTGAATTAGTCACACCAGAAAATATTGTTCAGTTTGAGTGCCCGCTTCCATCCTTGGAAGCCAAAACTTCCACATTTTATCTTCTTTTGACACAAGTGGTACATGCTGCCATCCCAAGATTCCCCTTCTCCTATTCAACACTGCCAAAAGAAAATGTCAAAGTACTAAGTCTAACTATGTTAGAATAACTCTTTCCTTGTGCTAGAGAGAGCTACTGACAGACGTGAAAGGTCTTTTATTGGTGTTCTGGACAATAAAAATGAAATACAAATTAGCCTTTGGAAAGGGGATTGAATCTTCTCATCCTTATAACACCTTAAAGGTTCTTTTATGAGTAAGATAGAAAAAAAAATGTGTACACTTTTATATTATTGACTTTTCAGTATGATCTCTGTCTTTTGTAAAGTCTAAGTGAAACTTATCCGTTTGCGAGAGCTGGAATCAATCTGACATTGATTTCCACATTTTAATAAAACCTCACTTTCTCAGTACAAAATACTTGAACAAAATTGTGACAATAATCTTAATTAAGACTTGTACTGGCAATTACATGAAAGGCAAAATTGCATAAAATTAACTAATTTCCTCATAAAACATGTTCTTTAACATTAAAGTTTCCTTTCAGATAAATTAAAACAACAACAAAAAAAAAATCCATACTCTTACAGTACAGGAATATCTAAATATTCCTGTAGTATAACTCTGTACTACAGTATAGGAAGACATATCTAAATACTTTTCATTTGAAGTTAAAGCTTTCTTTCAGATAAGTTTAAAATAAAGTTCCCATATGCTTACAACATATATTCCTATACTCCATGCGTCTACACACATATATATACACGTATAAATCAGTCATGGGTATATTAGGGATTCCAAAAACTGTAAAACTAATCAGAGTATGCAATTTAAGAAAGTTATCATATAAAGGTTTTTAAACCATATTAATACTGTACCTATATGTTATTTGCTGTGAGTAAAGAACAATTTTAAAAACAAGTTTCTATTAAAATATTTGGTATGCAAACTCCTTCAGAGAATAGCATTTACATATGAATTGCAGGTAAAAACATTAGAGGTGGTTAAAAAGGATGGGAATCAATCAAAAAAATATTGTACTGTACAGATTATATAGGGTGAGTATGATATGGATTACCACTAGTCTGAATGTAATAGTACCTTTAATATTTTAGTGCTACTTACAAATTTAGTGCTAAATTAGCTGCTCATTTCAGTGAGACTTCCCAGGATTGTTAGTGAAGAAATTTTGGGCCAGTGAGTTATAAAATGCTAAAATGGAGACATGTCAGAATGATACTAAATGTTTTCCCTGCAGCAGATCAATGTATATTCCCAAAGGAGACATGTATGAAGAGCTGTGTGAGTATACCCTTATAGATGAAAATCCCTTTAGCTTTCTATAGCCTGAAGCAGGGAGATAATACCTTAGCATGAAACACCTCTAGGTAGGTTATCTCCTCATAATTCAGGAGACGACGGCACTTGCTTTCTCTTGGGAATCAATGATCATGAAAAAGAGTAAATTTTATGCCTTACTTAGCACCATATGCCAGAATAGCAGAAATGCAGTACTATGGCTTCTTTGGAAAATTACAAGTTAGCAGTTTTATTATTCCTCCCATTTCTGTCATTTCTAGAATCACAAAACGGTTGAGGTTGGAAAGGACCTCTGGAGGTCATCTGGTCCAAACTCCCTGCTCAGGCAGGGCCACCTTGCTCAGGAACATGTCCAGGCAGCTTTTGAATATTGCCAAGTGGGCAGACTCCACGATGTCCCTGAGCAACCTGTGCCAGGGCTTGGTCACCCTCACAGTGAAAAGTGTTTCCCAATGTTCAGATGGAACCTCCTGTGTTTCAGTTTGGGGTCACTGCCTCTGGGCCTGTCACCACTCAACACTGAAAAGAGCCTGGCTCTGTCCTACTTGCACCCTCCCTTCGTATATATATGTGGACGAGAACCCCCAGCGCCTTCTCTTCTCTAGGCTAAACAGTCCCAGCTTCCTCAACCTGTGCTCACAGAAGAGATGCTCCAGTTCCTTAATCATGTTTGTGCATCTTCATAGGACTTAGTCTCTAAGTCTATCCATGTCTCTCTTGTACCAGGGAGCCTGCAACTGAACACTGTACTACAGGTGCGACCTCACCAACACTGAGGAGAGGGGAAAGGTCACCCCCCTCAGTCTGCCAGCAACACTTTGTTTAATGCAGCCCAGGTTGTCATTAGCCTTCTTTGCTGCAGGGGCACGTCGCTGGCTTGTGTTCAACTTGGTTTCCCTCAGGACCCCCAGGTCTTCTTCTGCAAAGCTGCATAGATTGTTATTGATGGAACATCTGTTTTCTAGGGATTTTTTTACTGGGAGGAGGTGGAGGGGAATCATTAAAGGAAAATACTTTTTCCAAGGATTTATATAACAGGGAGAGGGAAAAAATAACAGTTGGTATGACAATGAATGGGGAAAAATGTTCATTTATTGAAACCAGAGGCCCTTAAAATGGTGTCTAACATTTGGTGCAACAGTGTGTGCCCAAGCAGCTGTGCCTACGCAGAGTTCTGCATTCAGGAACAATTGAGTGTTAACTATATCCTGATGACTCAGAAGGTCATCAAATATTGGAACATCTTTATGACCAAATCATCCTTTTTGCAAATGCAATCTGCCTTCTTTTATAATACTAAACCTGAAATTATTTGAAACAAAAGAAGATGCCGAATGGCGTCTCCCTTGTTCCCTCTCTTTGCTTGATGAATTAGCACAAGTGCAACCTACAGTTCGCAACTAGAGCTATAGCAGGACAGATCCTCCCATTCAGTCTCAATGCTAAGTTAGATTTTTCTTTTGCTGTTAAGCAGACGCATAAAGAATATCCCTCGAAGTTTTCTGTCTTGTTTCTGAATGATTAGTCATTTATCTTTTGTTAACTCTGCATGAGTGTGTTCTATTCTGAATAGAGATTTCTCATGTTCATTATTAGAGATACTCATTAAAGGTAGATATGGACAGAGATATCCAACAATAATAATATTTATTATAGACATTAGAAGAAAGACCTTTTCATATGAATAAGATTCCTTTGAAATTCTCTCCATAACTCTTTCCCATATCTACTCAGTAAAAATGGGAATAAGTATGACACTCTTTGACAGCAGACACTAAACAAGAAAATTCATCACATTTATTAGGTTACTGCTTCAAGGCTGTTTCTTAGCATACTGATGCCACTTCTCCACACTGCTGGAAATTCTCAAATGAAATTGCATTGCAACTCTCAATTTAAAAAGTAAATAATTCCAGTACTTATGACTGCTACATTTCTTAAGAAACAGTTTTAGTTATTGTTTTACACTTACTTTCCTATGAAGAAACAATTCAGCAGTCTTCTCTACTAGAAGCAGAATTAGAGAGAAAGTCTCTCAAGTAGTATGACATCCCGCAGATGAATATAAGAACGTTGCTGTGTGCAGATTGAACTAGAACTCAAAAGAAAGTATCAAGTTTCTGCAGAAAAGTCAGTCTTTGGCAATGTATAATCTGCTACCAAAGTAGAACTTTAGAAAGGTGCAAGAATTTGATGAAATTTATATAACCAAATACCTCAGAGCAAGTCCTGAATTCCCAAATAAAAAATGTAAATGCTGAAAAGAAAGCAGGATTCAAAGAAACAGATCGATAAATAAAGACATGTAATATAATATGGCTGTGTCTTTCATCCAAAGACCATAAAGTACATGGGAAATTTATCTATTAACTATTTTTGGCTGTGTTCATATGAACAGCCGTACCACAAAATAGTTTCCAGAATTGCCTCAGTGTGATCTGTATTGACACAATAAATATTTTTAGTTCACTCTAATTTGGAGCTCCAGAATGTTACCCTGCTTCAGGCTCTTGCTGAAGACCAGAGTCATGGAAGCTCAGGAAACAGAAACCAGAACTCAAATTATATTCATATTATGTTTGTATCAACAGCATCCCTGAAGCCAGATATAGGCCAGCAAGAACTTCCACCCACCCTAGTTACCTACTCTGTCCAATGTTGAAGTTAGTTCTCAGTCCAGCCTCCAAAGCTTCTTTCCAGTCTGCCTGTCTGCCCTTAAATGTACTAAAAGCCATCTTTATGTCCATACATTCAAAGCAAAGCGTAGAACTGTAAGCTTTATCCAGCATCAAAGCACTCTCAATAGTTAAAGCCATGAAATCTCTTTTGGTAAAGAGACAGTGTGTCACTATTTCTTCTCACACCAACACAGAGAGGAACTGTTGTCCTGTGGAGAGCCTCCTGAAAGTGAGATACATTTATCTGCATGTTGCCCATAGTCTCCAAGACTGTAAGCATAAAAATAATCAACTCCACAGAGAAGAAAACAGAGTTCATTAAGCCATTTTAGGTAAACATTATTCAAGGATCCCTTGGAACTAATTTATTGAATCGGCTAGGACAGCCAGAGTGGCACACTTTTTGTTGCAAGGGTCTCAAAGTACAAGTGAGTTGAGACTCTGTGTTAAAGAATGAGTAATTCCATTCTTCTGCAGCATCCTCAAATAAATTCATTTTTGTTTTCCTGATCTTCTTCACATATTGTAAAAAACCCAACAGCTGTACACCTTCACTCAGTGCCAGGTTTCCATCTCCAGTGCCAGCCCCAAGCAGCACATGATGCATTTGAGAATTCTGCAGAGCCTCACGTTTCAAATATATGAATCCATACTATTCTTTGTCTCATATTATTATCAGCCACTAAAGTAAATAACTCTGAGGTGAAAAATGAAAGTTACAGAGGCTTCAGCTACCCCAACGGACAAGGAGGTATGAAGATAAGGCACAAGCAGGTGACAGACACCTATAACTATATATAACACTTTTCTTGCTTTAGTTTTCAAGCTTGATGCAACCTCTCATCCTCAGAAGCGTGAATCATCCAGAATATCCAGACATAAAAATCCAAAGTCATGTGACCAGTGACAATATGAATGTATGAAAGCATTTCTGCACAGGCAGCTTTGAATAATTTTACCTAATTCAAGTGTGCCTGTGTAAGCTATTTTAGTTTGACAGAAAAGAGTTTTGCTTTACACATTTTAATTCACATCTCAAACATGAAAGGTAAACTGAACAAGTCTAAATGAATTTCAGATAAGGGAAAGTCACAGGCTCTTCTTTTTCACTTGAACCCTGGCCCAACCTTTATGCGTCAGTGTCGTTGTACCATGCTTTTCAGCACAGATACGTGAGGGACAGTAGCAGAGACCTCTCATATATTGTTTCCTGGTGGTGGTCTCACAGAAAAGTCCACTTCATTTGTCAGATATGCAAAATCTCTACTTTGGCTTGTCTGGAGGCTTACTCCTGCAGCAGGACACAGCTTCCAGCTGTTCTGGTGCTGCAGGCTTAATCATCTGCTGTTCCTTGTGACCTAGCTTCATCCCCAAATTCCCTGTTATCTAAATATAGGAACAGCTGTATAACACAATTTAGTTCAGTTTATAAATACACTATGGCTCAAAACCTTGCCATGAGTTTGTACAATTGGTATACAATTGCATGAATACGTAAACTCTTCTGAATAGAATATTTAACCTATATTGTAATTTATGTACCACATTTTCTGTTTTATATTTTTATTTTTGCAATCTATTTCAGTCACAACTTTTTTCTTCAGATTAGGAAGGAACAAATAGAACTTGTAAATTCCTGTATCATTTAAACATTTTGTCACATTTTTCATGGATGAATTCATATCTATTTGCAAGTATTTTAATATTCAGAACAAATTGTGTTCAATAGCTATTCTCTTGCCATTTGTTCAGAAACATTACTTCTGCTTGCACTCTTGATGTATTTGTCAGAGGCAGCTGAATCCAGTAACCATACAGGTGAGAAGATGCTGCAGCTCTGTGCACCAGGTTTAGCCAGCAGTCAGAATAAGCACACGTACCCAACAGGTCAGCATGAACACACACACGCACGCACACACATGCACACACGGCTGCCCACACAGACAGACACCTACACAGGCGCACAGTGCTCACAGAAACATGAACTGCAGAGCTGGCCCAACCCAGTTCCTCCCCTCCAGCTGATTAAGCTGAAGTCAGCTAGTAGACTGTATACGTACATGTGCACACAACACGGGTGCCTCCAGCAGCTGTCCTTAGACATTCAGCCCAGGAGCTGGCCCCAGGTCCACCACTCTCCTTAGCTGCTGGCACTGGCACATAAGGTCTGCAGCCCTCACCAGCTGCTAGAGCTCAGACATCTTATCCTATTCACCTGCCAGGCCAGCTTGAAGCTCTCTAGCATGCATCAACACCTGCTCAGTGTAGACAACATAGTCACATGGAAAATAGAAATGCCCTTTAATGAAAGGATGGGACAGACTACAGGGCTCAGACAAGAGTACTCATCACCAGCCTATTTACACTGGACAGCCTTTCATCTCCTTTTCCTCCTGTCCCTTTGCCTTTTATCCTCTACTCCATCTATTTCCTACACTTATTCTTGATATACCTTAGTCTTTTTCCTACCTATGGTCCTTCCACTAAAAATCCCCAAATAAGTTCCGTCTATCCTCAGAATCCCCTTAAAACATAGTTCAGCAATATTTCTTACAGGAAAAAAAAAAAAAAAAAAAGTGTTTCCTCCCTACATCCCAAAGTATGTCACATACACTCTTCATGCTGAAGGCCTTACCAGGAGGGATCCTCTCCGAGTGATTTCTCTGGGTGGTTTTCCACTCACAGGTCATGGGGCTTTCTTACCCATCACTGCTCCTCTGACCCTCATTGAGCCTTTGTGTTTTCCATGATCATCTTTAGGCTCCAAACAGTCTGACTAACTTGATACTACACATAAGATAACAGACAAGGTAACAGTAGATCTATATTAATACTGAAGACAATCAACCAGCTCTCAGAGATGACATTCTTGACAGACCACAGGTACCTTCTGGGTCCTCTTTGTTTTCCCAGCTAGGTCTTTCTCTGCTTCTCTTTCTAACTGGTCTGTTCTTGCTTGGTCACTCTCCTGGACAAATCTCCCATCAGGTTTGTCTCTAAGACTGGTTTTCTATAAAGTGTTCACTGTCCCTTCTGTGCTGTTTAATCTATAGACTTTCAAATCATGGTATCTTGTGGTAAAAGTAGTCAGTTTGTGAGTGTGATCAAAACTACTTTTGAATGCATCATATTCTGGTAATTCCATTGTTTAATGATTTTCTGAAACTCTGAAACCCAAAGTAAATGCACGAAAAATGTCTAATCAGTTTCTGTATCCTCCCAGAAAACTTGAAATACTTCTGTTTTCTTAATGTTCAGTTGCATAGTAGTATTTCCTCTACTGATTTTTCTCTGAAAGTTATGATTTCCTTTTTACTTACCAGTTTTATACCCACTCCAATCTATTTCAAAAATTTATTTGTTTACACTATGAATCTCATTATAAATCTATAGATAACGTAACAATATAACTTCCTTAAATCCTAAATATTCTCAAAACATTTCTTTTTTAGTGGCCAAGAAAATAACAGAAATATTTATCTTCTAAACTAACCAGTTTTGGAGCTGCTACAACTAAACAACTATAAAATAGTAGCAAAAATGCCAGATAACATTTCAGGATAGCATAATTATAAATGTCACGAAAAAAAAATGGTACTGTAAGGAGAGAAAGAGAACATATTACAAAACCCAGAAAAATCTGTTTCTTTCTGAGCAACTTGGGGGTTGTTTGTTTTTTTAACAGGGCTTGTTATGGGAAATCTTCCATTGTAATTATGGATCCGCAACTGCTACTCCATATTACTGAAGCTTTCTGTATAATTTATCTCTTTTTCCTCTTTTTTTTTTTTTGAGCAGAAAAATAACTCATAAATATTTCAATTTCCAATTACTGAAGATGAAAAGCAACACTGAAATGCTGGGATCTTGAATAAGAGTGCAAATCGTAGTACACTAAAGGAAATATGCAAAGAAAGGGCTTTGTTGGACTGTGCAAAGCACTGACGCAACACAAATGTTTTGAACACGATTTCTATGCCCTCACATTATATTCTGCTTCCTTCTTCTGCCAGCTGAAATTTATGGGAGGCTCTTCCTACTATTGAGATCAATAGCAGGAGTCCTAGTCTTCAAACTAGAGAGGCAGATTCTTCCCTTTTATGTGTATGCACTGGTGTTAACGACAAGAATATGTAAAATGTGTTGAAGCAAAGTATTTGGCCCTTAAGAATTTATTTGCACCTCTTTAAGGATCCACATAAAATAACAGACTTTTTCTGTTGTTATATTAAATAATTTTCAAAATAGTTAATTTTTGAATCTCAGTCATTAGAAAATACCAATAGGTGTAGTGCAGCTATTAATCAAATGCATAAATATATGTATATTGAAACGTAAATTGGCTCAAGAATGTAGAATATGTTATCAAAAGTGGAACAATAAATGAAAGTTTTCCTCATTTTATGTATGTTTGAACCAAGGAATGAATAAGCTCATTCCTTATAACACAGTCAAAACATCTGAAAGATGACAGCTTTATGTAAGAAGGCCAGAACTCAAAATTATGTTCAAATACATTGCAGCATAAAAGGAAGCATCAATTCTAACATATGATAGCTCTGACAAACATCAGTATTATTCCAAGAGCCTTTTAGCATGACAGCAACCCAACCTATTATTATGAAAAGAGAGTAATTACAAAACCAAAGTTTTTTTCACCTGGTAAAAACCACTGATAGGAAAACAGTATGAGAACAGGTTTCCTGGTTTCATATGTGTTTTTTGTTTTTTACAGCTATTTTGCAATGAGTGTTAATGATACTACTCTTTCACAGTAAACATGGGAAACTGCAAAACCCATAAAAAACCAAACCCAAACTGCATGTATAAGAACTAGCAGCACATGGTCATTATTTATTACAGCAAGATGGAGGTTCAGTAGAAATAGAATATTTGATTATTCCTTATCCCTGCAGCTTCTCATTGCAGACTACCCAGCACGCAACTACTAGGATGACTTAATTCCACAAATTGTGATTTCCGGAAGGTGTTCCTTCAGAGCATCATCACACATAATTATTCAAACAAGATGTATGTTTCAAGAAAAAGCCATATCCCGTGGTTATACTTTGGTTGGAAATAGTCAAGACTATCTCAGGTGTCAGTATTCATAGCCCAGGCCCATGAAGCTCTTGAATTTCAGGGGACTGTCCCTCCTTTTTAAATTAATTGTAAGGTATCAGTTCTAGAGAAGCAAGACTGAACACAAAAAAGTAAGTCTTGTTTGGATAGATTTTACTTATTTGAGCAGATTTTCTCAATTTTGGTGCAAGCTAATACAGCTTCTATCAGCAGTTATGAATCTCCCTGCAGAGAACAGAATTAAAATTTTTCTTGTGGAAAAAGCTGTGTAACGGAGTTCTCTTTCCCATATCAGTTCAGTGACAGCTCATCATTTCTTTGTGACTGAAGGCTGTGCTGAACACTTGGCAAAACTGGGCGTATTCTGTTAACAAAGCAGAATTTCTCTGCAATCTCCTGAAATGCCTAACCAGAGGAAGGATAGGCTGCCTCTTCCAGCACACAGGTTTCTCCAAGACAGCCTTGTGCTGTAGTTTGCCTGCACAGCTAGCAGCTAGACTTCTAGCTTAAATAGAAATATCATCTGTGATGGTTTCAGACAGCAAGATGGTATGTGAAATTCAGAATTATAGAGAAGTACGGTGGCATGCAGCATATGCACATTTATATACATAGATATTTAATGTTTTAAAACTAAGAGAAATTTTATGAAATTATTTATAAAATCATTGTCTTGATAATGATGTCATTAATACAAAAAATAGCAACGCTCTAACTTAAATAATGCTCATATTCCTTTAGTTCTACTTTTCTGTGTATTTACAGTTTGAATCAGTTATTAGTTATACATTATTTTTCACTGCGAACTTATCTCATTTGCATGCCCCGTATAGACTAGTGTTTCCTAACTGTCTAATGCTTAACATTTCAAACTATGAAACATTCCTTTCAACAGTTTCTCTAAAAACACCATTCTCAACTACTAAATCTCATTGGACATCTTGGAATTCAGAGATGTGTCTATGAGGCATGCCATGGTGAGGCTGAGGAGCCCTAAATGTAGATTTGTTTATTTGGATGGGGGAAAGAAAAAAGAAGAGGAAGAAGGAAAAAGGAAAAAGGAAGCTATTTCAGAGCAGAGGAAAAGCCACATTATTCTCCAGAAGGTCCCCTTGGCTAGAGTCCCTCAAGCTAAAATACAGGCATGGAGAGACCCTGTATATCAAGTGCAGCTCAAAAGAAAACAAAGTGATTATATAAACCCTACATCCTCTCTCCCCACCAAAAAATCCAAGAATAAGATTGTTTTTGTAGGGAGAGTGACAGATCTGACTGCAGCACCACTAAAATATCATTCTTTATCACTTGCCCTCATTTCAGTTTTAATAAGCTCTCTTGGCTCGCTTATCTTTTTATGTTCACTCCACAGCAATTAAACAGAAATGCAAATGTCATACCCATTTTTATAACGGCGCCTCTTATAAAACTGCAATAAAGTCAGCAAATGATATATTTGTTAAATGATCTATCATGTTTTTGTCAACAAAATCTAGCTAATATGAGGATAAAGCCTGTATATGTACCATATGTGTGTTTGCATGTTGTATAAACACGGGGAGATTATTAGTTACAATTCTAGCACAACTTCCGAGGAAGCATTTGAAAGACTTTGAAAGCTCAAATCAGTTAAATAAGGCAGGAAAAGAGTTTATGAATATTCAGTCTGGATTTCAAAACAGCTGTTCTATTTGATCATAAAAAATTACCACTTTTTTATTCACTATATGCAAACATCCTGTAAAGTGAGATTGCGTTCACACAAATATCTGGTAACTACTTTAATTCAGATGTGTTTTCACACAACCCTCTTCCCCCTTTAAAGGGAAGCCTCATCATAGAACAAATGAGAGAATTCAGATTTATTTTTCTCTATATTTCCCTGTTTTTCTCTGAAACCAATCTAGCATTACAATCAAGAAACAAAGAGTATAGCACACAAAATAATTCAATAATCAGCCGTCTTGAATAATGAACAACATGCTGTCACAGTGATGGCAGCTGATCACTACAACCAGTGGAAAAGACCTCACCCGAAGTATGAGTGCGCTCTGCCATGAGACATATTCTGACAAAAGAACCATCCATCTCCAGCTCAGGTAGTTGCCTGTGACCTCAACCAAAGGCAGTCAAGTGTTTCACACTCTATAATACATTTGTCTCATCATCTGTGAAGTGTAAATGTGTTGTTTTGCAGAGGAGGAACTGACATGGAAAGACTACGTCCCCATTCCTCCCAAATAATAGTATGACTAAATACCACAAAAATAATTTAAATCCAATTCTGAACACTTACCTTCCATCATCAACTCAATTTCTGAATTAACATGTTACAGAATGAAGGAGAGGAGCCAGAAAGAACATATGAAAGAAAAATCTACATTCACGTTTTATTTTTAGCATATAAATATAACCCTTCCTTGTGACTCTAGCATTTTTTTCTCCATTCGTTCAGCCTATACACAAACTACTCACAGCCATGTGTAAAAGCTGGGTGGTAACATCAGGAAAATGGCAGGAGTGAAATCACGACACAGGTAGCTAAATAGCAGTGACTGACCCTGTGTCAAACTGCAACACATCAGGGTAGATTAGAAGAATCAGGCAAAATAAAGGGGTGTATTGGTTTTACACGGCAAGGTGTTGGTAGCAGAGGGCTGCAGAGGTGGCCTGCGTGAGAAGAGGCCAGGGGCTGCCCCATGCCAGACAGACCCTGTTCGAGTCAGCTCCAATAACCTACCTCAGGACAAAGCTGAGCCCAGCAGCCAAGCTGGCCATGCCCCTGGGAAAGCATATTTAAGAACGCGTTTAAGATAAAACACTGTGCAGCAGCTGTAAGAGAGAGGACTGAGAAAAAACTGCGTGAAACAGCCAGGCAGACACTAAGCTTGGTGAAGGAGGGGAGGAGGTGCTCCAAGTGCTGGAGCAGAGATTCCCTGCAGCCTATGAAGAACACCATGGTGATGCAGTTTGCTGCCCTGTAGCCCATGGAAGATCATGGTGGAGCAGATATCCACACTGCAGCCTGTGGAGGACCCCATGCTGCAGCAGGTGGACATGCCATGAAGGAAGCTGCAGCCTGTGGAGATCCCACGCAGGAGCAGGTTTTCTGGCAGGAGCTGCATCCCATGGGGGACCCATGCTAGAGCAGTCTGCTTGTGAAGGACTGTACCCTGTGGAAAGGATCCATGCTGGAGCAGATGTTGAAGAACTGCAGCCCATGGGAAGGCCCTAAATTGGAGCAGCTTGTGAAGGATTGTATCCCGTGGGAGGGACCCCACATTGGAGCCAGGTAAAAGAATGAGGAGGAAGGATTAGCAGAGATGAACTGTTATAACTGACTGCAACCCTCATTCCCTGTCCCCCTCTGCTGCGCTGGGTTGGTGGGGAGGAGGTAGAGCTGTTATTCAAGGAATGAATTTGAGCCTGGGGAGAAGGAGGAGACTGGGGGAAGCCATTCTCAGTTTTCTATTTGTTTCTTACAATCCTACTCTATTTTTTAAAAAATTGACAATAAATTAAATTCTTTTTCACAAATTTAAGTCTGTTTTGCCCATGAAGGTAACTGGGAAGTGATCTCCCTGTCTTTATCTTGACTCACGGGGTTTTTCATCTTATCTTTGCCCCTTATCCTGTTGAGAAGGTGGAGTGAAAGAGCAGCTGGGTGGGCATCTGGGAGCCAACCAAGGTTAATGCACCACAAAAGCAAATCATTAAGTTCCTACTGGCACTGAAAGTAATTTTGAATCTCCAAGGTATGAGAAAAAATTTGGTTTTAATTTTTCCTGATGCTTATTCTCTAAGATATTTTATTAGTCCTGCTATCCTCCTCAGTGATATACTCATACATTAAAAAATGACTTTGTTTTAGATAGGTTATTATATATTGTAATCTTCAAAAAGTGTATCCATTAGACATGAGTTGCATGATTTTCTGCAGTTACAGAAAAAGGAGACAGAATCAACACAAAGAGGACATGGTAGGCAGGAGCACCACTTGTTTAAGCATCACTTTTGAAGACTAGACAAGAACATTACTTTGATGTATCATACCAAGTATTCTATTATAATTTTGAATACTAAAAGGCAGAAAAAGACCATAAAACGCAGCCTGACTGAAAAGCTGTCTTTAAAAAGACCAGAATAACATTACATTGCAAAAGAAAGTTTGAATCAAATATGATCAAAATCAGTATGCACTGAGAAAGGACTGTAAAATACATTACATACAGCTGGCCCAAGTCAGAGTTCAAGTTTTCTAAATCTGAAGTAATTTATTTTGTCTATTAAGTTTTCTTAAAGATGTGTTTGCTACTTTCTCTTCATTTTGATTATGACTTGACATTTTAACTTTGTCTTCCTAAAAAGTTATAGTCTTCTCTGCTTTGCTCTCACTTTTTTCTTTTTTTTTAAATCTACACTGCATCAATAGCAAAGACATCTTGAAAGTAATCCTAATCTGCCACATAATGTGATGAACAGAACAAATGGTTACTGCTTTAGGTCCCAAGAGGTAGCGGTGTTACGCTGCACTCAAATAACCTGGCCCACTCCCTAAAAAAGAAGACTGAATGGAACGTATCATTCAGTATTTCTAAACGGTTGAACCAAGGGTTTGGATACTTTCACTGTCTAGCCAATTGACGCCAATTGCCTAGCTCCTATTTACTAAGCAGGCTGGCCTTTATGATTTGTTTAATAGGTCACAGTTAGATACTCAACAGTAGAGGCATATAAATGTTTACAACAAAACACAGATTTTACAAATTCATATCTCTCTCTACACACCAATTTTAACCCTGCTCGTACAAATGTCTTTACACTGAAAATAAACTGAAATCCCACATTTTTCCTGCAGTTGAAGTCTTAGAATTGTAACATATTATTTGTATTCTAGTAGTGTCAAAATGCTCCAGTCAAAATGAATGCCTCCCTGTTTTAGGTGTTGTGTAGAAACACTCAAGAAGAAAGAGCATGACTGAAAATCTTATGTTAGAAAAGAACTGACCTTTCAAAAAGAGAAGGAAGAGCTACATGGTTTTTGTTTCTGAAATTTTACTTAATTTTTTTCTAAAACTGCAAAATAAGTAAGGACAAGTGTGATTAGACTACATCTGGCAACAGGTAGATCACTGAGGAAAAAACCTTGAAGTTTTAAAGAAGTGTCTGAAACTGTTTGTATCTTGTGGAGAAGACGAACGTAAGCAAGGCAGGCAGAAAGGCTGGCATGAAGGGAGGCCTGGAGGAAGCCCGGCACTAAGATGAGTGATCTCTTAGCATCACAGAAAAGGATTAAGGTCCTTTGTTCCTGATATAAAGTTGGTTGCAGTGAACAGGAACTTTTCCACTTAGTTTAATGGACTTGGAGCAGGGCTGGGTTTTGGTAATTTTCTTTCCTGCCTGAGGAGGAAGAAAAGGTGAAACAAATTTTTTAAGAAGTCAGTCAGCTCACAACCATGTGCCTTCACAAGAGCTTAATTAGACTTCAGGTGTCCTCATCTCATCCTGCAAGAGGCAATATCGGAAACAGGAGAATAAAGTCTCCCGAGTCATCTCTCTGCAGCTCGCCCTGCAGATGCCGTAAGGTAGGTGCACTGGTGCTGCTCTGAGACCAGGCTCCTACCGGCATGCCCCACAGAGGAGCCAGCACTGCCTCATGTAAACAAGACTTAAGGCTGCTCTTCATGGCTTGGGTTGCCTTTCTGAGGACTTCAATATCCCAATATCTTGTTACAATTGGTCCAGTGGTAGGGAATTGGACTCTTAAGGAAACTATTTCTCTAACCTAAGTAGCCAGGAGACGCTGGTGCATGATATCCTCATTTCAACCAGCATTTTTGTCTGAAAAGCTGAGGACAGAAAAATCAAAGCCCTTAAAATAATATTAAATTGGTTTATAAAATAAATCCATGAAAAGTTGCTGCAGAGTGTAAAGACGCATACAATACTTACATATTTTGTGTAGACAGGAACATGATTGGTTGCAACATGAAGCACATGTGTTCCAGAAACAAGGATGAAAATACGTGTTTGTCTGTGTGTTTAACTTATAATTAAGTCAGCATCTCACGATACACAGGTTACAGAGAGACTTACACTTCCAAATAGCATATTTATAAAACATGAAAGATAACACAGAGAAGATATGGCAAAGACATCCTAAGATATTTTTTTATTTTTAAATACCTTTCTGTACCACGTTAGTAAAAATGCTGTGACTATAGAATTTCTTGTTTTCAGATAAATGAAACAAAACAGCTTTGAAAGCAGAGAGAAAAAACTCACTTTGAGAATTATTGCCTGTGTCAGCAGCTGTTACTCAAACTTCTTACATATGGTGCCAAGAAAAAATATGCTTCTTCAGACATATTATAGTACATTGCATCATTATGTAATTTTGACAGACTGAGAGATATTTATTTCTTGAATTCGGTTTAGAACATATACAAAAGCTGAGCAGAATTTAAAGTTATTTAAAAAACTCAAAGCTAAAACAATAAAGACCCAAATGTCAATATACAACCTCACCTCAAAAAATAGCATTTGTGTACACAGACACAAAATCATACTATAAAAACCAAGTCTTGAATGACTGCAGGCAGATGCTCTTTCAAGGAAAATCAAAGAGTAAAAAGAAAAATTTTTTCATGAGGAAAAAAAAAAATCCACAATGACTCTGCGGAAAACTAAATATTTCCAATAATTAAAAAAGAACCAGTAGTTCACTCAAGTATGTTTTCAAGTCACCTGTGTGAAGACCATTCCCATGATTTGCAGCAGAAGGTACCCTCTGGAAAGGTGGATAATTTCAGTAACCTGGGATTAGAGCATTAACCAGGATGATGAAGCTCAACTATGGAACTACTCAGAAACCAATATAGATTATAGAACAAAAATTCGAAGTACATCCAAGCAGCCAAATGGTGCAGGAAGCACTATAGTTTTAGGTGGTAAAGTACACACTCACAAGATCTGGGTTTGTTTTTTTTTTTTTCCTCCACTGCTTTTACTGGTCTGTCCCCTGTTGAACTGTTTTTCAGTTTTCCCATGAATAGATGGGTTATATTAACACATATTTAAGATAACAATAGACCTATACAACAGTTGTGTCAATTAGGTCTCAACCTTCCAAGGACATTACAGGATGTTTATACTGAAAAAAAAATTTACAAACTTGCAAAATGCAGAAGGTAAAAGAAACTTTTTAGCTTTAGCAATTACTTGATCAGCTAAGAACATAATGCTAATTTTAAAAAAATTCAGTAAAGCTTTTTCTTTGCTGACAAAATTTGTTTCACAACACTTGGATATTACTATTTTTAAAATTAAATAGGATTCTTAGGCTTTGCTGAGTCTTGAAATGTAGTCAGAAATGATGAAAACAATCACTAGTTATGAAAATTCTATTTTTCTTTGACAGACCTATGGTGTTAAAAATCTACAGTATTTGGAACACAATATTAATTATCAGGTACAAATGCTTTACTAGTATTCAAATGTATACAACCCAAATGCTTCGTGAATCTCTGTGCCTAATGTTTCTTAGAGCCCGTTATTAGGTGGTTCTCAAAGATACCAAGTTATAGGAAATATCGCCTCATAGACCTCTTTGGGAATTCTAGCAATTAAATATAGTTCTAGACTACGTTAGAGTCAGAAATGTAAAACATTTCAGTAGATGAAATTGCAATATACATCTTCAGTTTATTGAAAAAATTAATTTAAGATTTTAACTATCTATCTTCTACATTTTTCAGGCTGTAAATGCAGGATATTGCTGTTATACCTTACTGATAAGAAATACCAATTGTACATAACAATTTATTTGCCTTTTGCTAAAAAGGAAGTTGTTAGATTTTTTTTTTGGCTGTAATATATGAAACAGAGTAATTACTACTGGTGTGCCAATGCATCTTATTCCTTTCATAACCACACCTCATAAGGTCCAAAATGTTCCATGGAGAAGCAGTGTGGATGTCTTTAAAATACATTTCCACAAGTAGAAATACTGAAAAACACACTCCATCACAATGATATGAGCATGGTCACTGCTGTTAAGCCATAGCTGGGGGAAGACACCTCATTTGCCAGTATACGTTTCCTTGGTATGTACTGTTATGTTTTCTCATGGCCTCAACTGCCCTTCATGTCAAAGTCAAAACAACTAATTACAATTATTGCAACTAATCTGAGAGTACTAGGACTCTTGCACCATCATTTATTAGTAATGTTTCTTGGACTTCATGCAGTTTAATAATAATAAATGTGAATAATGCCTTCCAGTATTGAAGGTATATACATTCATTGTAGTAGCAACTTTGCTTATGCTTCTCCGTCAGCTGTTCCTTTCAGGCAGGTGGCCCCGTAAAGCAAACCCACAAAGGCCTATGGAGGCCATTGGGTTCCTCTGTTTCTGACCACCAGATCTTCACCGGCAGCTGCAGGATCCTCCACCTCTGGATGCAGTTTGATGGCTGCCGGGAGGTGGTTCACGTGCGCATACCTACTGCTTTCTCCCCCCACGGCTCCTCCAAACTACGATCATTGCCAGCGTCTCTCAGGCAGCTGAGAAGGTCACTCTTGGTACGGGTAAACTTGTGCATTTGGTGTCCATGTCTCGGCAGCGGTGGAGCTGCGGGGGTGGCCTGTGTGAGAAGAGGCAAAATGCTGCACGGCAGCGTGAGGAGTGAGGAAAGAAGTGCGAGGAACGGCCCTGCAACCGCCAAGGGGGGAAAAAGGAGGAGGAGGTGAGGAGGTGCTCCAGGCAGCAGAGGAGAGACTGCCCTGCTGCCCTTGGAGAGGACCACGCCAGAGCAGGTACCCACACCGCAGGCCACAGAGGAGCCTGCGCTGGAGCACGTGGGCACTTCCCGAAGAAACCGTGCTCTGGGCAGAGCCTGTGCGGCAGCAGGTTTCTCCTCAAGGACTGTGGCCCTTGGGAGGGACTCCACGCTGCAGCAAGGGAAAAGTGTGAGGGCGATGGAGTAGCAGAGAGAGGAGCTGGTATGGATTGAGAAGAGTCCCCATTCACCATCATCCTGTGCCCCTTGGGGGAGTGGGGAGAGGAAGCAGGAACTTTTGGTGGAGTCAAGTTGAGCCTGGGAAAAAAGGGTGGGTGTGGGAGCGGTGTTTTGCCTTTGTTCCTCGCTTCCCTAAGTTTTTAATAGGCAGCAAATTAAACCAATTCTCCCCAAGCCAATTCTGTTCCAGTAATTGTAAATCATCTATCGAACAGAACAGAACAGACCAGACCAGACCAGCTGGAAGGGACCGACAAGGATCATCTAGTCTAACTGTCGACCTCCGCAAAGCCTTCGACATCGTTTCCCATGGAAGTCTAGTGAAGAAACTGGCTGTTTGTGGCTTGGGTGAGCATACGCTCTGCTGGGTCCAACACTGCCTGGATGGCCGGGCCCAGAGAGTGGTGACCAACGGAGTTAAATCCAGCCGGCAGCCAGACACAAGTGCTGTTCCGCAGGGGTCACTACTAGGGCCACGTTTTTACCAATGATCTCGACGAAGAGAAAGAGCGCACCCTTTGTAAGTCTGCAGACGACGCCAAGTTAGGTGGGAGTGTTGATCTGCTTGAGGGTAGGGAGGCTCTGCAGTGGGACTTGGGCAGGCCAGATCAACGGGCCGAGGCCCGCCCTTGGGCCAACACAGCCCCATGCAATGCTCCAGGCTTGGGGAAGAGTGGCTGGAAAGCTGCCCGGCAGTAAAGGCCCTGGGGGTGCTGATTGATGAGCGGCTGAACATGAGTCAGCAGTGTGCCCAGGTGGCCAAAAAAGCCAATGGCCTCCTGGCTTGTAGCAGGAATAGTGTGGCCAGCAGGAGCAGGGAGGCGATCGTCCCCCTCTACTCGGTACTGCTGAGGCCACACCTCGAGCACTGTGTTCAGTTTTGGGCACCTCAATACAAGACAGACATTGCGGTCCTGGAGAGGGCATGGAGAAGGGCAAGAGAGCTGGTGAAAGGCCTAGAGAATGAGCCCGATGAAGAGCGGCTGAGGGAACGGGGGCTATTTAGCCTCAAGAAAAGGCGGCTGAGGGGAGACCTTATTGCCCCCTACAACTACCCGAGAGGACATTGTAGAGAGGCAGGTGCTGGTCTCTTCTCACGGGTAATTAATGATCGAACGAGAGGGAACGGAGTCCAGCTGCACCAGGGTAGGTTTAGGCTAGGCATTAGGGAAAACTTTTTCACTGAAAGGGTTGTCAGGCATTGGAATAGGCTGCCCAGCGAGGTGGTGGAGTCACCATCCCTTAATGTGTTTAAAGGTTGTTTAGACGTGGTGCTTGGAGATACGGTTTAGGGGTGTACTTGGCAGAGGATGGTTGAGGGTTGGACTTGATGATCTCAAAGGTCTTTTCCAACCTGAATGATTCTATGATTCTGTGATTCCATAACAGATGAGACTGTACAACATAGACTTTAAGAAGGGGTATGGGCATATAATTTACATCATGCATAGTATTATTGTAGTTTATATGCTTTTCTCTAAAAAATTAATAATTGTTCTGAGGAATAACACTAGCCTTTCTAAGCCATAGCCATGCACCTCAGATTGGTGAGACTTTGAATGAATGGAAAGTTTCCATTTGTATAAGCATCTGCCTGAACAATAAAGGAGATGAAATTATCTTGTTTGTTATTAAATGATACCCAGAGGTATGGCTAAGGAAGTGTACTTCTGGAATTCTTTTAAAAGCTACCTAAGACAAATGTATTAACATCTAAATATCTACCATCCTTCCACCCTGCCCCAATACTAGAAATAAATATGTTTTAATGACATTTTGAATCTTGAACAACATTTCAGAATTTCTTAAATTGCAGCTGGTAAGTGTATTTCCAGAGTATTTCAATACCTAAGCACCACCGTGCCCTTTGGGATGTAGCACTTGAAGATTATTTCACTTATTCTGAAATCATGCTTCCTTCAAGTCAGGTTAAGCTAAAACCAAGTAATATTTCTTTTCAGCATATAACATAGAAATATATCCACAAAATATTACTAATAGAGAGATTTACAGGACTGAAAAGACAATTAGACACAGGTCTAACTTGTACTTATGTCAGTTCCAAACAGTCCTTTCACTTCTTACCTGTTCAACTGTACCTGTTCACAGTACCTTGGCTGAGGAGACTTGTTCTGCAGTCCACTATCTTCATGTTACTCTCATTAATAATATCTATTTTGCAGATAAATAGAGCTTTCCAAATCCTAGATTAATCTTTAAGATTGTTCAGATGCTAGATGTGTACATTTCTGTATCAAATTTCCTGCTCTTTATAAACAGAAATTCCTACCTGTAGATAGAACATTATCTGCTCATTCCAGCTTTAGAAGTCAGCAAGCTTTTATATCACAATATGCAATAATTAACTGGTCAGAGAATGGTAATGATAAATGCCACATCTTGGAGACTATTAAAAATCATAAAAGAGGTAAGACTCACATTCTCATCAAGCCAGTATCAAAAACTCACTCTGACACCTTCCAAAATCTAATTTGATACTTTTCATAAAGAAGGAAACAGACATTTTATAAGCATAAAAATGAAATTAATGGACACAGTTAATTTATATAAAATACGTTAAATTCAGTAAAATGATGAGTCAGCATTTGTGAAGTGATAGATCTGGATACGTTGACCCAAGATGAGTTAACAATAAGGCTTGTTTGCCCTTTCCTGAACATTCCTGTGTACGTGCATTTTTCAATGTTAAAACTACAACAGCTGAACTATGAAATCCTTATTCCCCTCCCAAAAAGAAAGCAAAGCACAAGAGTGCCTATAAAGCAAAATGTTTAGTGTTTTAAAGTCTGTATCAGGGAACTGAAACTCCCTTTATCAGAGTTTTGAGTGTTATTATTAGATGGAGAAATTTCAGACATGGCTTCTTATTAAAACCCTTTTTTTTTTCCATTTCAGAGTAAATTTCTGAAAAATGTTCTTCCATTTTCCACCAGAACAAAAATTTCAAAATATTAAGTTTGTTTGAAACAGAAATGACAGGTTTGGAATTTGTCAGGTTTGGATTTTAGTATCGTTTAATTCAAATTACTTAGTCTTACGGTTGAAGAGTTTAAGAAAAGCTATCTGAATAAAGTAACTCAGTTTTTCAGAAGGAATGGTGTACTAGGAATCCTCAAAGGCAGTTCAAACACATTATTTCCCTACCTATGAATATTCCTCATTGGTATCTGAATCCCTTCCAGGAGAAATTAAGTATAAGGATAAAGTTACACAATACTTCACTAGCACAGTGTGTATTTTATGGTTTGTTTGGAGCTCCCTGCCATCCTCAGACCAGGGACTTACCTGTCTTATCTGTAGCCAAATGTGTGCAGTGCAGCTTTGCATCTTTGGCTTAGTTCTGCTGAGAGAATTGTTTTAAGATGTGAGAGTATATGTCATCTAAAGACATACAAAATTGGAAAAATAACTGCATTTGTTGAGAAAATAATAGCTAAAGATTTCCAGAGGAAACGCACCACCATGAAAGCTGCGATATCTTGCAAAAAAATCGACAGAAACCAGAAACCCCAGGAACATAGCAACTCAGCATGCCTGAGGATCAGCCCACCTTAAAGAGCAACAGAGGCCAACTTTTCTCTAGCCGATGGCTGACTCACCCTCAGCATCTCACACGTATCTGGGGTCTCATTCGCGGTGCGGATATATTAAAGCTTAGCACATTACTGTCAGTCATCCGCCGTATGAATTGGTCAATAAGTAACTGCTGAACTTCTCTGTACCCTTAGCTTGTGCATATACCATATGCAGTCTACACACAGCATAAGAAGCCTTACCAAATGTGACCCACTGACAAATTTCTCTCTCCTCAGTGAAAGCTTCTCTGGAAAACTGAGTGCTATTTTTGCAAAATATAATTAACCAGATTATTAGATATGTAAAGGTCTTTTGAAGATCTGGACTTCAGTCTGAAAAATTATACCTGTGTATGTTTTATAGTCTTAAAAGTTAAGCTCTTCAGTAAATGTTGTTTGAGAAGGAGGAAAACCAAAGAGTTAATCAAGGTACTGGTCTAGGGATTCAACAGAGGCAGTTTCAACCTCCTCTGCCATCATACATATTCTATATGGTTTTGAGCTAGTTCAGTTAGATACTTTTAAATGTTTAAGCACTTGAGGTTCATACAAAGCAATGGGATTTAGGTTCCTAAGTAGCTAAATGCAACCTCCCTTCTCTGCGTGTCGGGTCCCTATTCACTCCCCTTGCCTCAAAGGAACGTTGCAAACATGAAAGATAAAAAGCTATTCAGACAATGTGCAATACTATATACTACATTAAAAGTAATTAAAATCAACAAACTTGTGTCAGCATCTATTTTGAATGGGGGGAAAAATATAAATATCTAAATACTGTGCTGTAGAAAAAGGAACTCTGTCTCCAATATTTACAAGCATAATGAATACGGTCAGTCAAAATACAGTTAAGTGATTGAGGAAAGTCACTTTCCATGTGAATTTTAGACTTGCTAATTCATCTTTTCATTCTGGCCACTTCCGAATTTTGTTCATGAAAGTTTATCGTTTCCTATTTTGCCACCTGTGGAGTAAGTACTTTTGTTCTACTTCCAACAAGTATCTGGTCTTTATTGAAAGTAATGATCCACATATGCAATCACATTCACCAACTCCATACAGCCATTAAAAATTATTCTGGTGTTTAACTTGACCACAGCAAACATAGAATCATAGATTCGTAAAATCATTTATATTGAAAAAGACCCTTAAGATCATCAAGTCCAACAGTTACCCCAGCACTGCCAAGTCCACCACTAAGCCATGTCCCTAAGCGTCACATCTACACCTCTTTTAAATATCTCCAGGGACAGTGACTCAACCACTTCCCTGGGGAGCCTGTTCAAGTGCTTGACAAGCCTTCCCGTGAAGAAGCTTTTCCTAATATCCAACCTAAACCTCTCCTGGCACAACTTGGGGCCGTTTCCTCTTGTCCTGTTGCTTGTTACTTGGGAGAAGAGACCGACCCCCACCTCACTACAAGCTCCTCTCAGGTAGCTGTAGAGAGCAATAAGGTCTCCCCTCAGCCTCCTCTTCTCCAGGCTAAACAGCCCCAGTTCCCTCAGCTGCTTCTCATAAGACCTGTGCTTCAGACCCTTCAGCAGCTTCATTGCCCTTCTCTGAACACACTCCAGCACCTCAGGGTCCTTCTTGTAGTGAGGGGCTCAAAACTGCACACAGTATTTGAGGTGCGGCCTCACCAGCGCCAAGCACAAGGGGACGATCACATACATTGAAAGAAACACTTTAAATGTTACAGATAAAAACTGTAAATGGATATCATGGTTTGAGCCTACCCTTCTGGCTCCAAAAGCCCCATGCAGCTGCTAGTTCACCCCTACCCCATCCCCTGAGAGGTGGGGAGGAGAAAATGCAACCAAAAGGCCCGAGGGTCGAGACAAAGGACAGCCAGGGCTCACTCACCAACTATAGTCACAGGCAACAGACAGACTCAATTTGCAGAAAATAACATCAATTTAGTACAAACAACCACCACCACTGAGGATCATGAGAAATATAGCCAGGTCTTAACACCTTCCCCCCCACACCCCTCCGGTCTCCCCGGGCTCAGCTCTGCTCCCTCTTCCCCCCCAGCAGCGCAGGGGCAGGGAATGGGGGTCACAGTCCGGCCGGCACAAGGTGTTTCCGCTGCTCCTTCCCCCTCAGGGACAGGGGCCCTCGCAGCCCTCCCCTGCCCCACCGCGGGGTCCCTCTCACGGCAGACGTTCCTCCTCCCGCTGCCCCAACGCGAGCCCTTCCCGCGGGGCCGCAGCTCCCCAGAACCCCCCAGCGCGGGTCCCTCCCGGGGCTGCCGCCCTCCCACCCACGGGCGGCTCCAGCGCGGCCGCAGTCGCGGCTGCTCCGGGCCCGGTCCCTGCCCCTCCGGCCCGGGGCCCTCCGCGGGCTGCAGGGCGACCTCTGGGCCGCCGCGGGGCTCCAGGGGCTGCGGGGGCTCAGCCGCCACCCCACCGCGGGCCGCAGGGGAACCTCTGCGCCGGCACAGCTCCCCCTCTCCTGCCTCTTCGCTGACCTGGGTGTCCCCAGGGCTGTCTCTCTCCCATCCCTCTTTGCTCACCAACACACAGACAGCAAAGAAACCCCAATCAACCACTTCCTTCACTCATAAATATATATTCGTAGATTGGCCATTGGCCTGGCCTTGCCCAGGCCCGAAATTGGAGCTGGGGGAGAAGCCACCTCCGTAGCCCCCTCCCCCAGTACCAAAACCCCGCCAGACACCAAACCACCACAATGGACAAAAAAAAAAAAAAAAAAAAAAAGTTTTTTTTTAAAAAAAGACCTTATCAGTGAGAAGCCACACAGGCTGGACATCAGAATCATTGCATTTTCATGAAGTGAAACTTATTCACAAAATGTAGACCTCAAATGAAAATACAGGGAACGAGAATACTGTTTCTTTTCAGTTTAAAGGAGACAAGAATGCTGCAGTCATCAGAGAATTTGAATATTTTATAAAGGGGAATCATACATCTGACTATTTTTTTTTAAAAAATATTATGACTTGCAATTTCCACCTTTTGCAAACATAAATACTTAAAGATTATTGGAGAATACAATTCTAATAAACTTTATTAATGAAAATGTGTAAATTTACAGGAAAAATGTCAATGTTTGTTCGTCTTGTTTTTAAACTATCATGAAGACTCATAAAAAGCTCAGCAAAAGACTTAAATGTTAACAAATTTCTGCTACTTCTCCAGCTCAAATCACATCAGGCCCCTTTGTACATTGTATTTGCAAGTTTCATGATATTTAAAAATGGAGACTTGGCATCTAGTCTTGTTTTCAGTATATTTTCTCTAGGAAAACAAGGAGACATTATCACATGCCTCTACTTAACCCAGCTTAACTTCATGCGCAAGTGAAGTTTGTCTGTGAAAGACTTGGAGATCCTCATCTGGTGCTGAATGAGAAAGTTTTGCTATAGTGTTTAAACCATTACAATTTAGGATTTTTCAACAGCTAAATACAAAATGTGGGCAGTTCTGCGTACTCTTTTCACACTGATTTTTTGAATAAAATCCTTTAAAGATGACTTAAACTGAGAGAAGGTGTTCCTTACTATTAATAATTTTTAAAAAATAAAACTTTGGTAATATATTGTATCAGACTGCCTAGAAAACTAAGAAACAAAATCACTAGCGTCTGAATAATTTTTGTCCATGACACTCTTTGTCTGTCTTTGTTTCTTTTTCTTAAATATTAATAATTACAAAATCTTGAGAACTATATGCTTGTCCTTTCCATTAGGACAGGGGAAAGTAACAGCCAGAATCAACTAAAACTCTGAAAGATATTCTGCAAAGCAACAGAATGTCATCAGCACCAGAAAAACCTTTGTTGACTGGAGTGCTGTCTACCTTTGCAAAAGTCTATGCTCATTGTATACATGTGTGCTTGTGTATTATGCTACATGAAAACAACTTCTGTCATTATTCTTCCCTGAGCATACACCTGTGACTGCAGCCCCTGTTGATTTTCCCAGTTAGGGACAGGAATCAGGCTGTGCACAGAACTACTGTATTATGTCCCCTCGTTCCTCAAACAGGGAAAGGAAAAGCAGCTTGGGGAAATAAAATCATTGTGGGAGGTAAAATGTGAAAAAAGAAAGAGGGGTAAGGGTGAAAAATTAAATATTAGGGATGCCTAAGGATGTGACATAAGAAGAGAACAGAAGTTCTCAGGGGTCTGCCCCACCCCTGCCCCAAGCTTTTTCCCTTTTGACCTATTGTAGGCCCGATTTTAAGGCAAGGAGATGCAAGAGATGATGGGCTTTCAAAGGGAAAGGAAAAGTAAAAAAAAAAAAAAAGAAGGGAACACAAAGCAGGGTACTCAATACATATGTGCACCAGGGTTTTGTCTTCTTCCTGCAGGACAGGCATGAGTCAGGACATCCGTGAGCGATGCCATGAGTTTATACCTGCTGCTTCAAAAGGTTTTCCTATTTTATACTCCTCAGCTAATGTCCTGGGTTACAGTGTAAAAAGTGCCAAAAGGAAAAAAAAATATTCTATTACCATCTTCAGGAGCTGTTGAGACCAGGTGGGGCGGTGCTCCCTGCTTCCCCCCCCTCTGGACTATCTCCTGTTACTGGGCACAACAATGCCTTATCGCCTGACCCAGCGATAACTCGCTCCTGGGCTATCTCCTGTTAATGGCCCATCAAGGAACTGCCTCACGACTCCCCATCCCATTGTGAGATGCTCCGCCCGGGGAGGGGGGGGAAGGAGCCAAGCAGTCCATGCCAAATAAAAACGGAGATTTTGAACACCCTAGCAGC
The DNA here is from genome assembly GCF_034619465.1 of Leptosomus discolor. NCBI lineage: Eukaryota > Metazoa > Chordata > Aves > Leptosomiformes > Leptosomidae > Leptosomus > Leptosomus discolor. The sequence continues at coordinate 90,933,394 of NC_141391.1, read as the reverse complement.
CTTCTTCCACTGGATTCCCGGAGGAGCTTTACCCCCAATGGAGTTCCAGAGGACAAGAGCTACCTACCTACCACTGGACCTTCGGAGGAAGACCAGACTCTTTTACCTGATCGCTGCTTCCACAGAACTACATCCATCACTTCAGGAGGACTGCAGCCAGCATCTTATCGGACTGCTACTGCCACCCTAACAGGGTGTCAGGTTGTATTTCTGACTCTGTCAGTGTAAACCAGTGGGTTGTTTGTTTTTCCCTGCCTTGTGTTATATATATATATATATTAGTAAAGAACTGTTATTCCTATTCCCCATATCTTTGCCTGAAGGCCCGTTAATTTCAAAATTATAATAATTTGGAGGGAAGGGGGTTGCACTTTCCATTTCAAGGGAGGCTCCTGCCTTCCTCCACAGACACCTGTCTTTTCAAACCAAGACAGCTAATTAGGCCATTACCTGAGCCCTGGTATTCACAGGCAGCAGAAGCTTGCCGATCAAAGTGCCCTTCTTTGATGAGGTGGGGAGGACCCAGGATTGAGAAAACAGAACCTATCACACAAGCCATGCAGAAGGGTTTTCAAAGGGCCGTTTGGGTCTGACCAAGTGGGTGTCACACCACTAGCTAAGGTAGTTTGTGGGCTTTGAGGGCCCCAAACAGATGCCCCACGGGTGTGGGTGCGTGCTGCTGTCGCCCAGAAAACCCCAGACACAGGGGAGGACTGCAAATTCAAGAAGGTCCCCACATCTCAGAATAACAGGTAGGGAACTTGTCAGGGTTTTCAGTGCCCACAGCCTTCATCTGTGGTGGGAAAATCTAGGAAAAATATGCTCTGTGGCTGTTCCTGGCCAGGTTTGTTTGCAATAAGAGAAAGAGAAACACAGTATGAAACTCATATGGAAAATTAAGCAACTCTTTACGTTTCTCATTCATTCTTGGTTGTCTGACCCCATTTATGGATAGGGAGGAAGAGAAAGGATAGATAGATAGATACATACATACATATATACACACATAGATCATTACCTACTAAGTCTTTTTAAGGCACCATCATCTGAACTGCAAGTCATCAAGTCAGTCTTTCAACTAGTGGGGAATGAACTAAGTTTCTATTGCATCTTTGACATAACCATCCACTGAAACATTCATCTTCACGCACCCTTGCACATACTTAGTGCAGGAGAGGCAGATTCTGGCTAATTCTGTAGCTCCTTATAATAATTTTCATCAGACAGGAAGGAAAAATAAACAAAAGCTATCTTAGTGATTAGTAAATACAGTGGAACAGAATATAGCATTGAATAATTGAACTTGTACGCAGACAGGTAGATGTACACTCTACCTTTGATTTTCATAATTAGAAATTTCATTTAACCTTTAGAACATAAAAAGGTATTTGATCTCTCTGCTGCTATATAGGTAAGCAGATCATTGATAGTAAATAAAGATAGAATTGTTTTTCACACCTAGGCAGTTCCACGCTATAAAGCTGGTTCCATGCTGAAATAAACATGAGATTTCCCTCATGTGATTCCTTTTATGAGATATATTGAGTGACAATAATTGACTGATGACCTCAGAAGCTCTGTGCACTATGGTGAAAAGACAAGCTATATATTTTTGATTGTATGACATAAAATTTTCTGTAGGTTATCACTGACTCAAAATCATTCCTCTCACAAGGTCATAATTCAAAGACAATATGTAGAGTGGGAAATAGCCAAGTATGGTATTAAATGTAAATTGCTAATACAGCTGCTACTGTACTGATTGGCACTTGATGGTGTGCTTTGCATATGGACAAAAAATAATTAGTATATTCATTATGAGTGACTCACAATAAAAGATAATTAGGAAGTAAAAAATCATGATGCAATGCCTAAGGAAGAGTATACAGATAATAGAAAAAAGGAGGATTCCAGGCTTGAATCCAGGCTGTTGGATAGTTTGACTTCAATGAGCACTACTAATTTCATCATATGAAAAAAACATAGTATATATGTTTGCTATTATCTATTGTGTCTGAATAAGTTGCCCTGTGTGACAGGTCAAGATTTAAACCCGCCTTTAAGGTTTACCAAGTAAGCTAAGGATCTTTTTTTAGCGGAGCCAAATACAGGAGTGATCAGTATCAATCGTAATTGTTTTCCAAGTGGCTGATCCTGAAAGATCCCGGATTAGCACAGGATCTTCAATATGCCGAGGAAAGTAGCAGCCAAAATCCTAAATTAAAATCCTATAAAAGGATTGCATGAGAAAGATAAGCCTGAATACAACATCATCATCATCATCATCATCATCAAAAGATAAATATTTCAGAATTTAAAATTCCTCATGATGAAAAAGATTTTAATAAGTTAACTCAGGTCCTATCAAAACATTATTACGGCTGTGCCAGGAGAGACAACACCCAGGCCATCCGTGACTTCAGAAGTGTGGTCTCCACCATCACTGGAAAAAAGGTACACTCATACTCCTGCTACAGCCTTTTCTCATAGGTTTTGTGGCACAGCTCAAGTGAAGAACATCTCACCTTGCCTAAAAATATACTTGAAGGAACAGATATTGCAAAGTGGAAAAGAAGCATGTTCGAATCATGGGAAAAAGCAATAACGGCCATGGAATATTTCCCAAGATTGAGCCATTTATTTTTCAAAAACTCATAAAACTTCTTTTAATCTTCGTGTCTTCTAGGTTGCCCTCAAGGTCAATCAATTTCTTAAGGTTGTACGATGAATTAAAGATGAAATTGCTGCCATATGATCCAAAATTATAAAAACACATGCCTCTTGCAAGTAAATATACATGTAAATGGTTATGACAAAATTTGAAAAATGTAAGAAGAATTTATCATAGTCACTTTATAGATTTGCTTTAAATGCCTCCATTGACTATACACATAATGTCATTGCAAAACTATGGAGACATCATTATTTGCATGCTTTTTAGAGCCATTTTCATGTAGCATTATGACTGAAAAACAATTAAAATTCAGGTCTTCAGAGACCCAATGGCAATGCTGTCACAATGCAATTTTAGACAATTCAATTTAGATGCAGCAGCTGCTTTTCAATGAGATTTTGATGTTTACCCAATTTTGCTGCTGGGTTAATTGAGTCATATTGAGGTCAAGTGGCTCGTCTGCAATCACCCAGATGTAGGCTCAGTAAGAATTACAGCTCAGGACTATCACAGCTATAAACCTCTCTTTCCTCAAACAGGGCAAAAATACAAACAGAAATAAAACAATCAATGAAACACTGTCAGTAGAAAACTATGTCAGCTGCCACAGCAGAAGATTACTTGGGTTACTTGTATTACTAAAGAATAACCATTAAGTAAAATAGAAGAAAATGCATTAACATGAAAATGAAAATAAAAGAGCTAAATACTTTAGAATTTATCTCATCTTAACAAACTGACTTATTTTAAACATGCCAACAAGTTAAACTTGAGTAATAACCAAAGCAGTAGAGCTTAAATAAAATCTCTTCCTTTTGCCACAGGACAAAACAATTTCTTGCTGAACTTATTACATAAACTGACTGCTCCTTTGTCTGAAAGTAATACCCAACATTGTAGGCAATGTGAAAAAAACACACGCTCGAAGAGTAACTTGAGCTTCTCAAACCCATTGCTGAATCCATTTCAGCTGAAACTGTGCTGGGGAAAGGTGTCACGGAAAATGGATCAATGTGCAGCTGCAATCTCAGCTGCAGCAATAAATAATTAAAAATTGTAAGCTTTACAGTGGCACACATTAATAATTAAAATTAGCATATATTCACTCTGAATATCATATTCCTCTCACAAAACCATACTTTAAACTGTTAAGTAATCCTAGTTTGGAACTTAGCTATCCATGATTAAGCTGCAAGTAACAGTATGCATTGCAATAGACATGAGTTTTGATAGAGTTTTGGAGTGAGAGGGGAGATTTTGAGTGAATGTGTTCCCATGCACAAGTACAGCTAAACAGGTACTCCAGGACAGAACTGATGGCTCAATTAATAGCAAATGTGATGGATAGAACATGGCTAAAAAGTGCAAGGTCAGAGAAGTAAGAGTGGTATATTAGTTAGAGGAAGAAAATAGAAGTACATGGTGGTGTCATCGAGGAAACAAGCTAGCAGCAGTAGTCTTTCAAAAGGCCTTAAGACAGGTGACACCGTTAACATCAAAATGAGGAAAAGGGAGATGAGAGCAGGAAGAGAGCAGCACACCTCCATTAGCATTTTAATTCGGATCAAGAGTGCACTTTCAAAGGTAACTTCTTGATAACTTCTTGATCGTGCCTATTGCAGTCTCAGAGTGTACAAACCAGGCCCTTTCAGAGAAAACGAAACTGAAAGATTGCTCCAAGATCACACTTAATGTGTTCCAACCACCACCAACAGAAGTTCAATCCAAGGAGCTAGACTGCATCTAGGCTAAAATAAAACACCAGAAATACATGTAATGTAAATGTCAGATCCACAGCACCAGTTGCTTTGCTCTATATCAAACCCCACAGCCCTGCATTAGTTGCAGTCAGGCACAATCCTTTAAGAGCATTTAGGAGTAGGTAGAACCTGAAATAGTTTCATTTTGGGGAAACTAGAGAAAAGCAAGGCAAAATTCTTTGCAACTCGGGGTTAGCATCACCTTTTTAAAAATTAGAAAAGGAGAGAGATTCACTATAACTGTCAATGGATTAATGTAATCATAATTTATGTTGACCTTCACAAGTCATCAAATCCAAAGCCCTACTCAAAGTGAAATTTAATACCGAGCAAATTTGCCAGTTTTTTGACCATCTCATTTATTTCTGAGTACAATAGAAGCCTATTAGCCCATCATGGCCTACTCTGACAGTCTCTTTTTTCATGACTAATGTTCATGCACATGTGCTATGTATGAATGCTCAGTCTATCATACACCTATATGTACATTCCTCAATACTTACTGAGACCTGTGGGATTTATTTCTTTTTTAAGAAAAAGAAAAATCTAACTTTGTTCGAACAATTATCCAATCACCGCAAAGACACTTCAACCTGCATACTTCTGTAAATAATGACTAAAAATTATAAGAAAAATTTCTTCCAGAAATTCATTAATAGCCTTCCATAATAAAGCGACTACATATCAATATTCTTTTGGAATTTTCTACCTTTGTTGCAATAGTTCTTGGAACCAGTGCTGAATCATTAACCAATGCTATTCCTCAGAGACCTAGTTGTAACACTGAAACATTAAGAAGTTATAATAGCAATTACATTTTGACATAATAACACCTACTTTTCACTGGTTGCAAATCAATAGTTATTACACTGATGAATATAAAGCTGTGCTTAAGAGGCAAGGAACAAACTAATAAAGAAGCAGAAATCAGTCTGCCACTATTTAGTTTATGTATATACATATTAGCATACATATATGAAAACATGTACACATATATACATGCATATACATGAAAGATGTTGTCGGTATTTCATTTCAATAAAACATTGTGGAATGTTTTATTGAATGTGGAAAACATATTTCTTAAACATAAAATGTAAAAATATAGAATATGCCAATATGTTTCCTTTTGGGCAAAGAAAGTGAAAGAAGTATGGATATCAGGTGAAGCATTATGCATATACACTCATCTTGAATCTCATCACTTGAAACTTGTATCTGTGGCAGAATCCTTTAGTTTGAACTCATACTTTCATGAAAAATCGTAACAAACCAGTATTAAATTTCCCTCTGTTTTTAATTATCAGTTGTTGACAACTACTGAAAGTTGCCCCACTCAAAAAATATTTTTACAATATAGAGCATAGCTCTGCTTTTGTAATCCTTTGACAACACCAACTCAAAGGTGATGTATGGAAATAAAACTTAACACCGTACAGAACCAGGTAAGGACCAAAACAGTTCTTGTCTGTGACTAAAAAATCCCATCTTTTTTTTACACTGGCACAGGAACTTTGCAGACTTAAATGCACAAACATTTTTTCTTTTATTTCAAGACTAGTTTTAAAGATATTAGAAACATTAGATTTTGCTCATATCGTCATCTACAGTATTTCAGCTGGTTCACCAACTTGTTTCCATGGAATTATTTTGAACCAGAGACATCATGGAAAAAACTAAACATTCTCTGATTTTCAAATAAAGTTTTAAAAGTGATATTTTATGTTTAATTTAATGATTATGTGGAAATTTGATAAATACCACCTTGCAGTTCTGGTGGTGATCTCTGTTTAAAACAACCCACTGTTTGCCATTTAGGTATTTGGCAAGAAAAAAGGATAGGAAGATGACAGAGAGATGACAGGTAAAAAAGTTATTTATTCTGGTCACATTAAAGTCAAAGAGGGAATAAAAGGCTTAAAATTCATTAATCAGACAAAAAAAGTTATTAATAAAATAAATGTGTTTTCTGTTTAATTTCCTGGCTTATAATGTTTCATCAGTTGAAACATTCTTAATCACAGTTTTTAACATTTACTTGTAAGCATAAATACTAAAGACAGAAATAAGAAATCATATTATCCTGCCTTTTCTACTTTATTTTAGAAGATAATTTGAGAGTTATTATAATGATTTTTGGGGGTGAAAGTCGTGCATATGAGAACTGGCAACGGACAGCCAAGTTCAACTATTTCCAAATTGTAAAAATCCCCATGTTTGTAAAGAATCATTAACAACTTGTTATTGAAATATGCTTTTAACTAATTTACACAATTAAGCACTTTCAGAATTTTAGAAATTTTAACCTTCTGAACTATTAAAACTCTAAACTGCTTCTATCACAGAAATAGATGCTGTAATATCATACACGATCAATTAGAAAATTTCACTTAGACTGATAGAATCATAGAATCATTAGGTTGGAAGAGACCTCTAAGATCATGAAGTCCAACCATCAACCTAATACCACCATGCCCACTAAACCACGTGTAGAAGCACTACATCTACACATTTTTTAAACACCTCCAGGGACAGTGACTCAACCACTTCTTTGAGCAGCCTGTTCCAGTGTTTGACTACTCTTTCAGTATAGAAATTTTTCCTAATGCCCAATCTGAACCTCCCCTGGTGCAACTTGAGGCCATTTCCTCTTGTCCTGTTGCTTGTTACTTGGGAGAAGAGACCAACCCCGACCTCACTACAACCTCCTTTCAGGTAGTTGTAGAGAGCAATAAGGTCTCCCCTCAGCCTCCTCCAGGCTAAACAACCCCAGTTCCATCAGCTGCTTCTCATAAGACCTGTGCTCCAGGCCCTTCACTGGCTTTGTTGCCCTTCTCTGGACACACTCCAGCACCTCAGTGTCTGTCTTGTAGTGAGGGGCTCAAAACCACACACAGTATTCGAGGTGCGGCCTCACCAGTGCCGAGTACAGGGGGCAGATCACTTCCCTAGCCCTGCTGGCCACACTATTTCTGATACAGGCCAGGATGCTCTTGGCCTTCTTGGCCACCTGGGCACACTGCTGGCTCATGGTCAGCCGGCTGTCAACCAGCACCCCCAGGTCTTTTTCTGCCAGGCAGCTTTCCAGCCATTCAGTCTCAAGCCTGTAGCGTTGCATGGGTCTATTGTAACTCGAGGACAGGACCCAGCACTTGGCCTTGTTAAACCTCATAGCATTGGCCTCAGCCCATCGATCCAGCCTGTCCAGATCCCTCTGCAGAGCCTTCCCACCCTTGAGCAGATCAGCACTCCCATTCAATTTAGTCTCATCTGCAAACTTACTGAGGGAACACTCAATCCCCTCATCCAGATCATCAATAAAGATGTTACACAGCACCAGTCCCAACACTGAGCCCTGGGTGACACTGCTTGTGAGGGGCCACCAGCTGGATTTAACTCCAGTCGCCACCACCGCTCTCTGTGCTCAGCCATCCGGCCAGTTTTTAGCCCAGCTTAGTGTACATCTGTCTAGGCCGTGAGCCGCCAGCTTTCCTGGAAGAATGCTGTGGGAGACAGTACCAAAGGCTTTACTAAAGTCCAGGTAGATGACATCCACAGCCTTCCCCTCATTGACTAGGCAAGTCACCTGGTCCTAGAAGGATATCAGGGTGGTTAAACAGGACCTGCCTGTCATGAACCCATGCCGGCTGGGCCTGAGTATCATGGCTGTATATATTGTGGAGAAAATTTTAAAAAACTCTTTCTCCTTCGCACTTAGGTTAGTGTTAGTTTTAGTAGTTTAGGGATTAGTTTTCTTGAATCACCCAAGTATTGTCTAAACTAGTCCTGAAATTTCTTGGTGTTCCTCTGAACACAGATTTTCTCTTTTTCATGTTTTCTACTTTTGAAACGCCTTCCAAAACCCTATATGGTAAGGTAAAGTCCTTATTGGGAAACATGGACCAAAGACTAGAGAGGCAAGAAGATCAGAAAAGATGTTACAGACTTGAGATCAGAGAATGCTGATGCAAAAGCAGAATTCTTAGTGCATGATCATTATTTCACCAGAACTTTATGACTGCAAAATAGATAATCAAGCTTTTAAAAGTGATATGGCACTGTTTCATTTTTCAAAAATCCTATGTTTCTTTAGTGACTTTAGTTACTGATGAGAAGAGTTTGAAACTTTGTTGTTAAAGAAACATAGGAAAAAAATAAATATACTTGCACAGGAAGGCCTTGTTGATTGATAGGGTGCTGTTTACTTCATTCTTTGGCACAGAGTTAAGTTTCTGTGACAGAGGAAAAGAAGAGGAATAGAAAGAATGGACACCTTTTGTTTAAAAACTGAGTGAAGCAGAGTCCCTTAAGAAAATATTGTGAAACTGCAGACTAAAATAACAGACAGGTGTTAGAAGAACGATAAGCTTTTAGTTATTTTATTTAACAAATGCAGAAACTGCAGGAATACCTTAATTCAATTGAAACCTACTAAGACAAACTAAGATCCTTTTATTCTACACAAAACTTGTGCTGCTTTGAGTGGAGATTCCAGCAAACTATTCCCATCCACTTAACTCTGTACCACCTCTTCCCTTTCTTTTAAGGTGGGAACCCTGTCCTTAACTATGGTATTGCTCTAGAATGTGACAGGAAAATGCCTAATTTTCTCTTTAAAACTGTAGTTTCCATTTTAATCTTCATTTGGTAGAAGAGGAAAGAGAGGTAAAAACGAATTTGTTTTATCTAGAGAACACCTAGCCACAGTAATGTAACAACATTTTCTTTAAAAAAAAAAACAAACCAAAAACCACAACCAAAAAAAAAAAACCCCGAATAAAAAAAATCCACAACAAACCAAACTACTCATACTCCCATAATAATCTTATTTATATCAGGTTTATATTCTGTAGTTCAACAAGGAGAAGTGCAAAGTCCTGCACCTGGGAAGGAACAACCCCAGTCACCAAAATGTGCTGGGGGACACCCAGCTGGAAAGCAGCTTGGCAGAAATGGACCTGAGGGTCCTGGGAAACACCAAGTTGAACATGAACCAGCAACATACCCTTGCAGCGAAAAAGGCCAATGGTATCGTCAATTGCATTAGACAAACCATTGCCAGCAGATTGAGGAGGTGATGCTTCCCCTCAGCTAAGCACTTGTGAGGCCACACCAGAAGTACTGTGTCCAGTTCTGGGCTCCCCTGTACAAGACAGTCATGAACACACCAGAGATCTCGAGTCCAACGAAGGTCCACTAAGATGATTAAGAGACTGGAGCACCTCACATGTAAGGACGGGCTGAGAGAACTGGGACTGTTCAGCCTGGAGAAGAGAAGGCTCAGGGGGATCTTGCTGATGTATATAAATACCTGAAGGGAGGGTGCAAAGAGGATGGAGCCAGGCTCTTTTCAGTGGTGACCAGTTACATGAAATGAGACAATGGACACAAGCTGAAACACAGGAGGTTCTGTCTGAACATTAGGAATCACCTTTCGACTGTGAGGGTGACTGATTCCTGACACAGGTTGTCCGGGAGGTTGTGGAGTCTCCATCCTTGGTGATATTCATAAGCCATCTGGACATGGTGCTGGGCAACCAGCTCTAGGTGGCCCTGCTTGAGCAGGGGGTTTGGACCAGATGACCTCCAGAGGTTTCTACAACCTCAGCTATTCTGTGATTCTGTAATTCTGTTAGTCTGTGATCTACTCTAAACTGATGTCTAATCAGATGTAGGGAAAATTCACTCACATTGAGGTCTGCTTTGCTAGACATGCTCTTAGGAGTCTCCAGAACATCTATAGAACAAGAACTTCATTCTCTGTTTTCTTTTCTGGTGCAATTGCAGCATTATATGTAGGATATCAAGCTGTATCAGGATTCAGGAAACATGGCTTCCATTAACCCTCCTCCACCTGCTCTCTGATCATGCTGAACTCAGTGTACTTTTGCTCTTAATGTGAACTTTTATCTATCTAATTTTTTATGTCCTATGCTCTTGAGATTAAGGCCGCCATTATGAGTCAGGTCCCTATTTGCTATGACATGTCAGTTGCAACAGGGCTTAGTTATAGTCAATTAGGATCTTTTGCTTGCAAACATCTCCATGTCAGCAGTTTATAAGTGTAACTGCAAGAGAATTAATGCCTAACTTTAAATGCTTGTTCTTAGCACACTACATACACTAATTTCCATGACACATGCTTTATATCTTTTTTTGGGATAGTTTGGTACAGTTGAAGAAGTTTAGTTATTCTGGATAAGAGAGGATAAGCTGCTATTTAATTTTTGCCCTTCTAACTCATATTGCTGATGCCTCAAGACTTGGATGGGTGCCCCTTCTTTTGTCATCAAAATTAATTAATTAATTCCTGTGTCAGAAGAACTACTTTCAACCAGAAGATGAAATTGATCACAGTATTTAAAAATGTAATAAGAAATGGGGTGGAAAGCTTATCATTCTGACCTTGTAAGTGACTCATGAAAATAGTGTTCAAAGGGATCTTCAAGTCATTACACAATGTGTACTGTGATTTTTTTAAAGTTGTATTAATAATATTTGAATTTAACTTTTCGACTACAAACTTTGAGCTTTGCTAATGAGAAGTACGATAACAGTAGTAGAGAACTTCTCCTAAGGAGAGTAGTTTTCTTTATTAATGCATCATGGTAGCACAATCTGATCTTGACTTTTATGTACACAGAGAAAAGTATGTATACACGGAGAACAAATTAATATACTAAAATACTGGAGTTTTCTAGCTTGCTGACTCCAGAAACTTTAGCATTTGTTTTGTCTGTAGGAGCAAGATGAAAGGATAATATTCATGTTGCTTGGGTATGCTAGGCCATAAATTGTTCTTGCAGTTGATTAAATACTAGACCAAAGCCAAGACATTTAATCAATGCATAAAGCCCTCTGTTGCCTGCACATTCCATCGTCATGAATTTTACTGCTACTCTGACAAAAATAAAATACTTACGGACAACATGATTTTATAAGCTTACTCTTTTTATAAGCTCTCCTTCTTATTTTCAAAGCTTTAAATGTGATGTGATAGTGACACAATTCATAATCTGCAATGTTATCCACAATCCAATCTCAAAAGATGACTCTATCTGCATACATAAGATTTATTCATTGATTTCACATTATTTTTGTCCCTTGCACATACTATCACATGTGGATGAAAAAAAGAACATACATTTTCAGATAAAATCACAATGAATCAACCTCATTCTTTCCATCCACATTATTTGTTTCATTTCAAAAATCCATAGGCTACCTTGGCTGCCTGTCCATTAATTTCAGTGAAGCATCTTGTTAAAATCACCTATGCAGTTTGATCTTTTTATGTGTAATATGAATTATGTACAGACCACAAACAACACACGAGACAACTGCATATAAATTCATGTCCTGGGTTACAGTGTAAAATGTGCCAAAAGGAAAAAAAAATATTCTATTACCATCTTCAGGAGCTGTTGAGACCAGGTGGGGCGGTGCTCCCTGCCTCCCCCCTCTGGACTATCTCCTGTCAATGGGCACAACAATGCCTTATCGCCTGACCCATCGGTAACTCCCTCCTGGGCTATCTCCTGTTAATGGCCCATCAAGGAACTGCCTCACGACTCCCCATCCCATTGTGAGATGCTCCGCCAGGGGAGGGGGGGGAAGGAGCCAAGCAGTCCATGCTAAATAAAAACTGAGATCTCGAACACCCTAGCAGCCTTCTTCCACTGGATTCCCAGAGGAGCTTTTCCCCCCACTGGAGTTCCAGAGGACAAGAGCTACCTACCTACCACTGGACCTTCGGAGGAAGACCAGACTCTTTTACCTGATCGCTGCTTCCACAGAACTACACCCATCGCTTCAGGAGGACTGCAGCCACCATCTTATCGGACTGCTACTGCCACCCTAACAGGGTGTCAGGTTGTATTCCTGACTCTGTCAGTGTAAACCAGGGGGTTGTTTGTTTTTCCCTGCCTTGTGTTTTATATATATATATATATTAGTAAAGAACTGTTATTCCTATTCCCCATATCTTTGCCTGAATGCCCGTTAATTTCAAAATTATAATAATTTGGAGGGAAGGGGGTTGCACTTTCCATTTCAAGGGAGGCTCCTGCCTTCCTCCACAGACACCTGTCTTTCAAACCAAGACAATTCAGGATCTGGTAAATATTTGCAAGAATCTGAGTTAGAACTCCCTGAGTTGTTCAAGTGATGTATGGAAATATATTCTATGTCCTGTAATTCTTTGGAACATTTTCTTTTTGTTTATAGTTTATTTTTCTTTTTTCATCTTGTATGACTGGACATTTACATGTTATCATATACACATCATGTCCTCCTTCATTACACTATTAAAAAAAAGGATTGAATGAAAGAGCATTGAAGAATGAATGAGAAAGAATGAATAATAAGGCTACTGCTCAGACATGAACACTCATTTAGCACAAGAATACAAACCAACAACTATTTCACAGCATTATGCTTGCCACTTTCTTCAGACCTATCAAAGCTCCTTGTTAAGTTTCCCAGATACAACTATTTCAGGCTCCTTCTCAGGGAAGGATCTGTTTCCTAATAAGGTGCATTTTGAGGAATAAAAGCTGTTGTTCCATTGTCAAAGATTTTAATATTTTTAGTGTCAAAAGGGGTCCTACTATAACCCTGTAAACTAACCACCTGGATGATGTACACTATAAAATGCACAATTCAGTACTGGAATGTAACTTCTGTTTGAGGTGTAGCATGTATTTTACAAAGATAATTTTACTCAATTTAAGTGTTCCATCAAATGAATAAGTCACCAAAATACTAAGTAAACAACTCTAAATATAATAGTCATGAATCATTGTTCCTAGCCTGAGTGCACGTTGCTCAAATTTCCTACCACAGAACTTTGTCCTGCCTTTTGCTGATCTATCCTTCTTGATGTTCCCATCCTCTGTCACATATTTAGGATAACATATGCAGAAACAAAACAGGAGCTCATGTCTGAGCTCTATTTACAATGGCTTCATAGACCTTTTCAGTCACTGCACTCCTAGGCAGTTTCTTATCCTGTACAAGTGATGCATGCTCTCTTCTAGAAGTTTTAATGCATATATGATAGGATTAAATATTCACATTTTGGAAGAGACTCCACATTATGAGGGTTAAAATAAGTGTTTACACCTATCAAATTTATCATCTGCCAAATGTATCACTTGCATAAATGTGCCAGGAATAATTACATATTTTCTCTGGGAAACATAAATCTGTAATGGCTGGAGAAGGGATTGAAATGTTTAAACAACCTGTTACAAATACACAGTGCTAACACAACAGGGTTATCTCTGACTGCTGTCTCTCTATCAAGGTTCTCAACTTTATCTCCATACTTTCCTGGAGGTAATTTAGTTTATTAATTACCTCTGCTGGACATCACATAACTGGTGCACTTCAATACATATTTTATGTCAACTGATTTCCTAATATTTTCTCATTAAAAAAAAATAATGACCAAGTAACTACATGTTAATAGACTTGACTACACACTTAAACTTTTTGGAAAGCAAAATTTTCAAATTTATTGCAGGATCCTTTTCTTCTAGTTTTTCAAGTTTGTAGTAGTGGTAGCTATAGTAGTGTTTGCACAATAAAGGAAACCAGAAAAACATGGATCATGATACAGTTTTGTAAAATAGCTGTTTTCATATTACACTGAACATACGTATTCTAGAGAGAATTCTAAACATGTATATCGTTCTCTCCCTCCTTCCCTATGCATAACCCAGAGAACTGAAAACATTTTATGTTATTGTTTTGAAGAGGTCGGTCAGTTCTCCAGCTGAAGCCATTTATTATTAGCAAGAATCTGACCTGTCACATTTACACAAGATTATCATGCCTGTGCATACTGCCCCTTCTCTGAGTCATAAACGATTAAAAGCGGGGTGGGCATGATTTTCATTGCCTCTGAGGAAAAAATATGAGCTATAAGAAAAAAATCCCGCAGAGATCATAGAATCATAGAATATCTCAAGCTGGAAGGGACCAACAAGGATTGAGTCCTACTCCCTGCTCCTCACAGGGCTACCTAAATCTAAATCATATAGAGATACAGTGATAAACATCGGAATTCTCTGTAAATATAAATAACATGAATCATGATATCCTTACTTTTTGTGATCTTTGGAGTTTTGGCTCATTTTGAACAAGATGTAATTATTTTTTGCATACTTTCCACTTCCATCACATCTAAATGCATTAATTCATATAAAGTTCATCACCTAGCCAGGATCACAAATACTGTAAATAGGGAAAGACCTTTTTGACATACTTTGCATGCCAAACCTCTTAAATTTGTTTTAACCTATGTGGTAATTTGCTAATTAATGAAGCCGAAATGACTGAAAAAAATAGACCCTTCAAGGAGTTAAAATGAGAATAGAAAAATAAACTGCAAAAATTCTGAGTGTAGTACAGGATGAATAAACCATCCACATTTGATTGTGATTGCTAACTACATTGCGACATCAAAATTACTCTAAACACATGAAAATTACTTCCTTACCAATTTCTATCAATTGCTCCATAACAGTTATTCAGTAGCAGATGATGGTCCCCTTACACTAAATATCTTCTCCTTTTTTTGGTGACAGAAAATCAAAACCATCATCCTACTCACAGTGATTACTTATACTTTTAAAAGAAACAGCATCCACAATGCCATTCAGATTTACACGAATATAAAGATATATCGTTTCTGTATTGTAACTTGCAAAATTTGAGAATTTGATATACAGTGCTTCAACAAACATAAATTTGTCTCTCACATCTCTTCTGGATAGATCTATTGAAGAATCAGAAGGAGTTAGATGTCAGTGCATATAAAATACTCAAAACTTTATTAATCATGTAGCTGTTCACTCAAAAGCATTAGCCCTCCTTTAGCAGACTTTACACTGCTAAAACAAGAGAGTCTGTAATAGTTATTCTGTCACTCAGATTTCTTTGAGATGAGACTTTGAGAAGACAACCTGACAGTAGGATTTGCTAGTTTCCCAAAGTTAATGTTTTCGTGCAATATTTGCTGTTACGTTTCATGCAAGAATGTTACGCTATAGTCTGCTATAGAGCCTCATCCTCATTTTTACTTCCCTCTCCCATCACTTTAGAGGGAAGACTTACATGCTTTGACACCCCCCATATCCCACATAGGACAACACCTGCTATCCTGTGTAAATCACTTTATGTCAAGTCTTATGTGTGAGACACAGCAGGGACTCACTGTCCAGCACACTTTAACTCATCCAGCAAACAGCCGTGTCTGCTCTGCCCTGGTGGGACTGAAGGACTGATTTTCAGTGCTTGAAGAATGTCTCAGAAAAATCTGGATCAGAACATATTTTTCTTGTATTATTTTGTCCATGCAGTTGCATCTTACTTTTTTTTTCACTGACAGAATGTAAGCGTCATGAAAGCTGGTGCAAGTCACATTTTCAGAACATATCAAGTCCACAGAAATGCCATTTACTGATTAATCTCATTGGTTTTACTATTTTGAATATAAGCACATGTTAGAAAAAGGAAGAAAAAAAATCATCCAAACTATTCTATTTTAGCCGATTTCATTTCATTTGACCTTTGCCAATTTTCCTCATGCACTGAACACCCACAAGATTTGAAGATGTGTGGGAGTATTTTTCTCATAAAGAATAGGAAAGTACAGCTTAAAAGTATCACTCTAAACAACTTGTACATTATTACATACACTGCTCGTTTATTGCTCTAATTAACAACAAGGTATTTTCTCTCTGGTGAACAATATGAGAGGTTAACAGAGCCCCTGTTTTCATTTATTCCTCGTTGGAGAGTCCCTGTGACCAAAAGGTCTAATGATGGGACCTGTACTGTGTTAGAATGATTCCCTAAATAAATACACTTTCTCATCAAAAATAAATAGATAAAAATCTGCTCTGATAAGGAAAGCTACTCACAGTGGAAAAAATGTCGTTTTTCAAAAGCAAGGGGCAATATTTCAGGCCAGACAACTGTTCTAATATAACACCCCTTGAATAATGAACAGAGTTGAGCCTGAGAGGGTGTTGCGGGGGCCCATAAAGGAGTGTGCACGCTGTTTTGGCTTCAGCGCTTGAGAGTTAAATGGAAAAAATAGCAATTTCAATGAGCACGAATGGAATATTTACTGTCAGTGTAGCATAACAGTCCAGCAGATCTCACATTTATCTGAGGGCATTCTGCTCCTCATCTCAAGTGACAAATGGATCAATGCAACATTGCTGTCAGCAGGAAAAGGCACTGTCATTTTCCAAACCTAAAAGCAATTCTACTGTAAAGGAAATCTTTTGGGGACAGGGTATTTTGGCATATAGCAGCCAGTGCTCTGCAGTGGGGAGATCAGTCGCACCCCTAGTGTCACTGCTGGCATCAACTGTGCCTGCCTGGGGACACCTGCCCAGCTCATTCCTATGTAGGCGCCTAAGGGAATGATACAACCTAGAAACAGGAAAGCTCTGTGTGTCACTATTAAAACTCATCACCATCTCAGAGAAGTTTTTCAGAAGGAAAAGGACTCAATATAATTTTGTATAATCTGTTAATTTATACTGTTAAATTATATATAAATTTTATACAATCTGTTAATAGCCTTTCTACCTATAGTGCTAGAGCGCCTGGGGTAAAATTCATAGAAGAGTTGGAGATGACATATTAATTTTAACAAGGTATATGCACCCCATTAAAATTAAACCCATAAAATTCTACTGCCATGGAATCTGTAAATTTAAAATACATGAACAAAAAATGTGAAGTAAAAAAATTAAATGTAAAGGAATGCAGTAATTAAAGTTTCCTTAATCCTGCCACCCTCTGTGTCTATATTAAAATGTTATCTTTAAATAGAATAAGCATATTTCTTTTTCCCCAGTCTTTCCTCCACTCAGACACTTCCTCTTCTTATTCGGTACCCTGGACGTACAATGGATGTCCAGTAAATGTGCTCTGATCTCATCTTTCTTTCTATCTTACCACTCAGTATGCAGGTCCTGGCTTTACTTACTGCATACCCTGAACTGAATACAAAGGGTTTCATTTCCTTGTAAGCTCATATATAGTTTTATCACTGTACTACCCAAGTTCTTCATTAACCTTTCACCTTTCAAACTAGAGTATTTGACGGCAGTCTCCCAGGAAAATTATTTTTCCTTTTTATGCCCCAACCTGAAAATTTGAGCCAAACAATTCATAAAGAGCTAGTTGTTTTCACTGGAGACTTAACTGAAATTTTCTAATCTTAGATTAACTCTGCTCAAATAAACCTTGACTGACTGAAAGTGACCACTAAATGACATGTACCTGGGAATGACTGCATGAGCAGCTGAAAAATCTTAGCTTACTCCATCTGTAACGTATGTAGGCTCTATTCCTGAGTTCCAGCTGCTGAGTACCCCTACATTCAAGTTAAGACTCTGTGGTTAACAAAGACATTACCAGCAACACTTGAATTAGACTTCAAATGAAAACACATTAATGGTGATAGAAGAAAAGAATGGTTTCATATTTTTTAACAGCATTGCAGCTTTTAATACGAGCTGATAACTGCAAATCCAGTTCCCACTGGAGTCATCATCCAATTTCCAGTGACTAAGAAGTCAGAATCTCAGTCAAAACTCAGGCACTTCGGGAGGGAACAGTTTTCTATTGAAAAGTACTCATGTTTTCTTCACTTTGGTAATAGCATAACCTCTTGCTTACTGGCAAAAGAATTGTTCCTAAAATAAGTGAGATTTAGGTGCCTTGAAGCCAGTGGCTACAGTTAAAGCCTTTTATTGCTGCATTAGCTTCAGTGTACATTCTCAAGGTATTCTTTTCCAGCTCAGCTGGGAGTAGTGGCAAAAACTAATGCCTGTCAGTCCTGGAATATTGCATATCCAGTGCTCCTGTAGAGAACTGAATGAAGATGTTTGTTTAGAAGCCTCATCTTTTGATTTTTACAATTTATAACTAGTGTCATGCAGCAACATACTGCAGGACACTGCATCCCACATGTACCTTGTCTGCATTCTGGTAGAAAGACCTTGAGTTTGCTGAGACTGACAATCTGGTCTGTTCAGGTGCTGAACAGACACAAAGCCAGGAGTTCTAGGCACCTTAGCCTTCTTTCCCCCAGCACTGAGTGAAAAAGAGATCTGAAAGCACATTTCCATTAAAAGGCAAGGTTTTCGGTTTTATTTTTGATTTGCATTAATCGTAAATATTATGCTGAAATAAATTCAATTTTTATGAGACCTTGTCTTTTGACAAGAATCCACAAAGAGAAAAATAATAGAAGAAAACCGTATCCAAAAGCAAAGATGTTACTAGCATAGCTACTTTTAGTATGTAATATTAATAATGAACTCATCTTTGAATTAATTCGATTTAACCTTTGGCAGTAAAGTGTCATATTGAAAGTCCTACTTTAAACAATACTGAAGATACAATGAACCACAGTTATTTCAGCAAATATAATGTCACACATACAGAAACTGCCTATGACTGTCATTTACATATTATCTGTAATAACACACCGTGACAGTGTATTTGACTATGTGCTCTTCATTTAATAACATACCACAGATGGGGGTTACTGACTGCTACTTGTAACACGGAAGAATAGTGGCATCTAGGTTGAGAGTAGCTGTGAACCTGGGCCTCAGTCATTAATGTTATTATTACCTGCATATACATATGCATGCGTGTATATTTTATATCTATGTATTTATCTTCAAATAATATACATATATGCATATCCAAATCTATGCATGAAGGAGAAGAGTTCCAGTTATTAAGGCAGAAATAATGCGGAAGAACCTTTCCTAGAAATTATGGGGGAGAGAAATAGTTTTTGCTGGACCAAGAAAAGCAACAGTAACTGAAGCCCACTTTTGAATGAGAGCGCACCACATTAATGCAGAATAACAGATGAAGCAGGAAGAACTGGAAATGGCTTCAATGGCAGCTCCTAGGAACAGGTGAAAACATGTAGTTTCTTAAATTTTGCCCTTAAGCACAGAAAAGATTTCTCTTGAGGTGCCAAAGACATTTTCACAGTCCTTTCCATTTGTTGATACCTATGGCACACTTTCCCTTCCTGGATCATCCCTCTATCTTCTCCTCCAGGTCCTGGCTGAGGCTGACCTGCCTACAAAAGAAAAATCACTCTAATCTTTCCTAATATCTTATGACATGCAACCCTTCTTCCTGCAGTTCTCCCAAAGCCTTTATTGAAATATTGTCCCATCAGTTATTCAGGACACTACAACACACAGTGAGACCAAGAGATACAGTGCTGATGTCTTGTATATTGGACTTTTTTTTTTCCTCTTAGGCATGCCCTTTAGGCATCTTACTTGGGCATTGATTGTGTAATCCAGAGCCTGACTTATACCATACAAAAATCCCTAACTTGCCTGGCATTGGCCTGAGGCTGGGTGCCACACACTGGAAAGAAGAATTTCCTTCAGTTGTCATATTGTCATAAAACTTCACAAAAATGCAGTAGAGTTCGAATTAATAATGAGGCAGAACTACCGAGCTGTTTATATTGAATGGGGTTAACTGTAATGTCCAGAAAATGTAGACAGACATTTCAGGAGAAAAAAAAAAACAAACAAAAAACCCACAACAAAAACATGTCATGAAAATGTCACTGAAAAGGCATTAGTACTTGTGCTCGTTTGAGCAATCTCTCTGTCACTTTAATAAACCATGGTTGAAGGTGATGAACTTTAATCTGTACTCTCTGCCCTTAGAAGCCAGCCAACTTGATCTTAAAAACTCAAGAACATCAGAGAAATGAAGTTGATTGTGTAGTTGATTATTCCTGGCTGCTAAATCTATCCAGTTTGCTTGTGCTTGAAAGTGAAAAAAAAAATCATAACTGTCCATTATTTGTTCTTTTCACTACCTATTGTAAATAACTGAAAAGAAAGTATATAAAAAGCATTTTCTGTTGTTCAAGGCTATCATAAATCAACTTAACATATCAGGCAAAACACAGTAATTTTAAATTTCCTTTTTAGAGTACTTTTAAAAAATTTATTTTTAAATACAACCCTCTAATTAAATTTCATTACATAACTGCATTAAATACAAAACTTTGGAATCTTTTCCACTCTCAGGCAACAGGTATATGTATGAAAATCAATCCAGATAAAACAGCTAAACCATAAAAGCCACCTTATGTCCTTATATGTTGCCATATATTTTAAATAGTTTATGTCAAGTATAACATGAAAGGCTGAAAAAATAAATGCCAAAACTATTGAAAGGTCATATTATCAAGATTTCCTGCTGACTGACAAATTTAATCTGCATAGTTGTTA
Source organism: Leptosomus discolor (assembly GCF_034619465.1). Classification (NCBI taxonomy): domain Eukaryota; kingdom Metazoa; phylum Chordata; class Aves; order Leptosomiformes; family Leptosomidae; genus Leptosomus; species Leptosomus discolor. Next base: position 90,912,641 of record NC_141391.1, on the reverse strand, counting down.
TTATTATCATTATATCAAAGAAAACTTGAAATAATGCCTTACAGGAGTTTTTTTAGTGCAGCCTGAAAAAAAGTGGCCAGAATCCACAGTGTAACCCCAAAAATAGAAAGGCAAAACTCGTTCCAATGACTTGGTCATATTCACATAAGAATTCTGTGACAGACAAAAATTAAATCCAATTTTCAAGCATGTCCTAATCAACTGTATTCAGACCATCCCTTTTTGCCTTTAATTCTCTTTCTTGGATCACTGTGCACATATATAGATATATATGTACGTATATGTTGCTGTACAGATGTATAGATGTGTGCGTATGTGTGTGTATATTACTGTGTGTATTTACATTCACACACTAACTCCTGCAATAAGTGAAAACAGGAGCCCTTCTCACTGTCCAATCTTGATTCATTTTCTAGATGAAGTCCAAATTTAGCACTCAAAGGCTGTATCTTAATGCTTCTTGCATTAAAAGGCTGAATTAAGATTATAGAGACAATCTTGACCTTTGACCATCTTCTCAGCCTGTGCAATTAAATACCTCAAGATCTGTTGAGTCAGTCTTGTCACCTTTGAAATTAGCAGCACCACGCTATGTCACTTTGACAGATGGTAGCACTAAGCAAGCACCAATTACACAGATGTCATTAGTCGCCCCCTATAGTGGGAATATCTGCACAATATCATTTTCAGTGTTCCAAATAATTTTTACTTCCTAAATCTGCTTGTAAACTTTATGTCTGGAAGACATTAAAACAATAATGTTGTAAATTCACCGATTTCAGACTACCATCAGTTCTGGATATATTTACAAAAGTTATACTTTAGTCACTACAGTCACCACTGGAACTGATGAAATAAGTAATTATGAAATATGGTCATTGCAAACATGGATCTTTACTTATCTTACGCTTACATGTGCACTCTGACTTTATCAAAACAGAATAAGAGAAATATTATTTGAATCCAAACAATTTAGGTGTTACCAGATCTAATTTTATTACCTCTAGCACATCAAACCTAAAGTCACTTTGAGGTTTCGCATGACTTCTCCAAGTACTCTACCCTTTTCACACTAGACTAGTGATTCATGTGCATCAGCACTTCTATGGAAAAGCTGCTATTTGACATTGCCAGACTCAGTAAGTAACTTGCTTCTTTTCATGCCCTACGTTTCCAAGGCAATATTTCATTAACATACAGGCTGTGTAACGAATATCTGTTGCTTTTTTTCTCCAGTTCCCTCCATGGCCACCAGCTATCAGCTATCTCATAATGAGATCATGAATTATTTGGGTCAAATATCTTATCTGTACATACTTCAATGGACATGAACATTTGAGAATGGATGCTACTAAAACAAATTATTATTGACCAAAATGTTTTTAAAAAGTATTTAATCCAAATTCCCCACTTTCTCTGTCCCAGGAAATATACAAATGTAATAACACCCATTAACTGTTTTTCCAAGTTATTTACTAACTTGAGGGTCTGGATCTTAATTATTAACACTTGCTGAATGAAAATGATCTATAACTATCTATAATCTCAGTGAGAGGGGGAGACTGTAATTTACATTTTGAACAAGAAACAAAAAACCCCCACATAAATGGTCAATGTACTTCCTAGCAGAACAATGATGCATAGTCTTTCCAGTAGAAGTAGTTTATATATATTACAATAATGTATTATATATATTTATATAGGATACTGTTAATTAAAAATTCTGTATATAACAGAGGCTTGCCTTAGCATCTATTCTCAAATTTCTGGTTTTGTTAGTAGACTTTCAGATCAGCAAATTTTGATGAACCCATCTTTGACTATTGGAAGATATTCTTAATCACAGGGATAATGCATCTTAATAGCCATCACTGTTTAAAACAATTCTATGTAAGAAACCCTTGCCACAGTGAAAATAGGTAAAATTCACAGTGTTCATGAATATAATCCAGTCAAAAATTGTTTAGAGACAAGATTAGAGAAACAGAGGGATTTCTTTTTTCTTTAAGACTTTAGAGACTAAAAAAGCAGGCAGAACAAAATTCAGTCAGAATAAGGCTTTCCAACAAGAGAATATGGACAGCTTGCCTTCAAGATTCTATAAGTAATACATTTATTCTTTAATTTCTTCTTCACTTGTTTATCCCCTTCCCTGCAAGTCATGCTGTTCTGTCTTTCTGATGAGAGATATTATTTCTCTTTCAAAAGGATGGTCACAAAATTTTTGATGTTCAAAACCAGTGAGATAAGTCCTCATAATAATCAAGACAGTTTTTAAATCTGACAATTATTCCCTTTATTATTATTTATTTATTTTGTTGGTCTTCTTACATTTAAAACTATGTATTGCCGTCACGGTAATGTACCATGCTAATGGTACTTTACCCCTCCAAAAACCCAAAATCAAAACCACACAAAGAAATCTGGAGGCATGTGTATGAGCTGAGAGATATCTTATATCCAGAATCTTATGATTAACTGCTTTCAAGATTTTCTCTGGAACAATACTATTACCATTAAAAGTTCTTAAGAAAAAAAAAAAAACACAAACAAATAAACAAAAAACCCCAAAACACACCACACCTGAAATTCTCTTACTACTACTTTTGTCTAGGAGCCAGAATTTCAGTAAAATTATCTTCTGGACTGTCAAAAAAAAAGAGAATCTGTTACATATACTGGAAAACTTAAATGAAAAGATAAATTTTATTTCACTACAGTCTACTTATTTTTCATTGATACTTTTAGTACTGTTTTCCCCCCTCAATGATTTCGAGTACAACAAGTTTCCAAATGTCCATTTGATTTGCAAGTAGATCTTTTGGAAATATTTCTCCTCATAGGTAAGGAAAAAAAAAAAAAAAAACAAAACCCAAACATTTTTCTCTTTTTTTAAAGTTTCTATCACCATGCCATGCTCTTGTATCTACTGAATTTTCCAATAACACACATGAACACTTCCTTTACAAATAACAAAGCCCCAGCCTGAAGACTTGCTACAAAGATGTTTCTCCTTTCTTCTTATATCTGATACAAAGGGAGTCACAGGAGTTTTTGTGATTTGATCATAATAGAGGAGAAGCTTGAAGAGGGGTAGAGGCCTCCACCTTTCCAATCTTCTGTACGCTGGGGACCACACAACTTCTTCTTAATTTTTAGTAATATTGGGTGCCTTTCTCTGATATACGAAGGGAAAGGAGAGAGAAGCAAGGATCGGAATAAGGACTGTAAAAGAACTTCTGAACACTGCTAGGACTTCTTTAGATCAGTCTTGGTTTGGGGGAAACAGTCTAATTGCTGTGGGAAGCAAGGGTTGATTGAATTGTTCCAAAGATATCCTGAAAACATACCGTCTTCTTCCCATATTTACTTATTCCTAACATAGTGGAACAAGAAAGTAGTTAGGAGGCAGGCTGTCTTCAGTCTCTGTTTGTAACCTTTCTGGGTTACGGCACACATACACACACCCTTTTCAGATTCAACCTTTCTGAAAGACTCATGCAAGACTTCACCACAGATCATCAAATATTTGATGCTTCTTAGAGTTTGACTAAAGAATGTCAGCTGCTGCTTTTCTTTCCCTTTTATAAAGGACCATTTGTGATATTTATTTGTTCAGAAACCTTGGAAATGTTAATCTAATTACTGAGAGTCTTGTTTGCTGAACTGATGGCTTTTAAGTCAGTCTGATGAATTTTGGGAGCCTCAACCACTATTTTAGGTTTGCATTTCAGAAGAACTTAGATTATAAATTAATTTAATCACATTACATTCTTACCTCATAGACTACTGAAGTAAGTTCAATATTTTAAAATGTCAGTCTCATGACATAGCACTGAGCACAGATACATCCCTTAACTTTCTACATCAGCCAATGCATTTCAGTGTATATGATTTGAATACACAAATGAAGCTAATTTAGTTTGGGATTCAGTTTAAGACATTCCAGTTCTGTGATCCACTTACATTCATATACCTGTGTGCTATGTCTAAACTCTTACTGCAGCTATCAGTCTGGCTGATCGGGCCTAGCAAATTATTTAGCTGAAAAGCCACAAAAAGCTCATTTTATTTACCTAAGAACGGGTGCATAATGGCCTGTGGCTGGCCCAAATGTATCCCACATTCAGCCTTCTCCGGATCCAGTACCATATATGTCATTCCCTTCCAAATGTCTTGGAAATGATCCTAGTGCCTCCAAAGTAGTATTAGACACCTATCCCTGTGTAACTGAATCAAGTCTTAGCTATGTTTTAACATTAGCTAAATTACTTTCTGGCCTGAGACCAATAGGAATTAAAGAAGGAAAAAATTCACATGCAGCTATTTAGTATCTAGATGCTTAAACTGATTTTGATGCGCGCAGGGTGTTTGTATACACAGAGGTAAGCATTTGCAGGACAGAGATTCAAAATACAATTTGAAATAAAATATTAAGAGCAAACGTAAATGACCATATAAAAGGTAGGAGACCCATATTATTACAAGCTATACAACTTGGTAGTTTTGAATTATGTTAGAGGAAACAATAAAAAAAAATCTAAACAAACTTTGGAGGCAAAGAAAAAATTGAAACCATTCTTTTGAAAATATGTGCAAGTCATTTTAGTTCTTTGCCTTTGTCTTCCATTTTCTCTAGCACCTGGAAGAAAATTATCTACCCGTGGCTTAAGTATCTATTATATGGAGTTAACTCTATCTGTATTTACTCCTTCTCCAACATTTGCTAAAAGGGCAGCTGATAGGCCACTTATTCCATACTGTTACATGGGACATTTAGGTTCAGGAGAGGGTGCAGAGGCAGGCTACCAAGCTAGTAAAGGATTTGGAGCATGTCTCGTATGAGGAATGGATAAGGGATCTGGGGCTGCTCAGCCTGGTGAAGAGAAGGCTGAGGGGAGACATTATTGCTCTCTACAACTACCTGAAAGGAGGTTGTAGTGAGGTGGGGGTTGGTCTGTGCTCCCTAGTAACAAGTGATAGAACAAGGGGAAATGGCCTTAAGCTGCACCAGGGGAGGTTCAGGCTGGATATGAGGCAGAATTTCTTTACTGAAAGGGTTGTCAAGCATTGGAACAGCCTGCCCAGGGAGGTGATGGAGTCACCATCCCTGGAGGTGTTTAAGAGACGGGTAGATTTTGTACTTAGGGACATGGTTTAGTGGTGTTTGACAGAGCTAGGACAAAGGTTGGACTCGATGATCTTGAAGGTCTCTTCCAACTGAAACTGTTCTATGATTCTATGATTCTATGGCTTTTGGTCCTTTTCTAAGACAGATGAAGTTAGCAGTAGAGTGTAAAATGGACAAAATGCTGCCTGCTGTTTAAAAGAAGAGAAACCGTGTTTCTTACTACAAACAATGCATATTAATGCAACCTGATTACATGTTAGTACTTTTCCCTCTAAAATTACAGCTGCATAAACAAATATCACAGTCACATTTTACTATTATATTGAAATGAGATCTGAAGTGTTACTTTTTAGGTCAGAAATATTAATTTAGCTGTGACAAGAAGAACCTTGACAATCAAAGGCCAAGTGAAACTGGTTTGTTAAAAGTACTCTTAGGGAAAAACAAACAAACAAACCTCTAATAAAATAATGGAAGCAATAGTCAGACTAAGTTACTTGTTACATTGCTGTATTTCAGAAAATATCTCAACAACAAAAGAATGAGTAGTAAAATAAACTTGACATCACATAGAAGGCTTTTCTTCAAATAATTCTCTCCTCAAGCATTGTCTATGCTATTCCTGTAAGTTCAGAGCTGTTAAAATAGGATGTTAACAATGCGTTCTGCTCAGTTAAATACACAAATTTCTTCTTCTTTTCCAATATCAACAGCCTTCCTTATTTTCCCCTCAGTATAAATTAATACATCCTTTAATGAAGTCTTACCTAAAACAATTCTCTGGACTAAATCTTTTAGTTCTCAGACTTGCTTACAACTATTGCACCAAGACTCTTCACTTAAAATCATAACTCTACCTCCTGTAAAGATTATATTGTTCCTTTATCTACTTACCACCTTGTCAGCTTGTTTGTTTTTCAGTGTCAAGTTCTCACTGGGACAAGCAAATAGCAAGCACTCTCTGGAATTTAGCATTGTGCATAGCTTTTATCAACCTAACAGTGAGAAGATGTACCCTGTGCCCACCTGTTTATCTCTTCACTATTAGGCATTTGTTTTGTCCTAATGCACATGTATCATGTACATTTATCACAAACAATAAAGATACTAATGTCAGACAGTTGACCTCCTGCAGTGTCAGAAATACAGGGGCAATGGAGAATGAGTAGATTTCAAATATCTGACTTCCAACAAGCATCAATTTTAGAAGATCCCAGATCTCATTGATTTCTACGAACTAGCAACTGCTTTTTCCATCTGTACAGGACACTTAATGTAAGCTGCAGCAACCCAATCTGTATAAATTCCTAATGTTAGCCTGAAGGCTTTTTCTACTCACTAAGGCATCCCTAAGTCACAATGAAAAAAATTCACAGATGTCTGGCTAGTCTACCAAGCTCACATTTGAAAAGGAGATCGATCAAAACTTGATCGCCATAACAGACAGATTCCTTGTCATGGCTAACTCCTTCATGGAAGAAAAAGACCTTGGAAAAAGCTCACACAAGCTTACAAATGCTGTATAGGAACAATGAAGGCACAGCCAATTGCCTCCCCTACTCTCTACAAACAAAATCGACATGAAGGAGGACACCAAGGAAAGTCCATCTCCTGTGTGCAATAAAAGTTCTCCTGAACTTCCACACCATTCAAGAGGATGTCAGAGTTGTTGACTTCTGTAGTTGTTGACCTATAATGGTGGTTCAAACATTTAAAAAACAAATGGTGCAGACAACTAAATCCTTATTTTCTTCTGTTTTCTTTTCCCATCCCCTCAGTTTTCTTGGCATATACCTACGAATGCCTATTTGCTAAAAGATTACAAAACTACTTTGTTTGTGTGGGCCAATGCTCTAATCCAGGACTTCTCTGCTTTACTCAAAAGCATCTCCACTCATGAGTGCTGAGACCAGGACAGGCAAACTGAGCATGGCGCATCAGCCAGGGCGTTGCATGGCAGTTGGCATGGCACTTTGAGCTGGAGGACGTGCAGGAAGGGCACCTCTTTGAAGGACGGACATTCCACTGGCCAAGTGGAGAAGCTTGAAGTACACATAACCCAGTAACTGGGCACCGTTCTGTGACCATCTGCACAGGTCAAGGGCACTCGTCCTACCTGACCCTCAAGGCAGAATGGTGGGCACTTATCTGAGAGCAAAGGCTGCAGCTCCAGCTGGAGAGTCTGCACCATCTACCCCAGAGGTGGCTGATGCCTCCACCCAGACAGAGCTGCTGAAAGGAGAGGCAGCGGAGCAGACCTCAGACTGCAGAAATTACTTAGACCTTCCTCCTGGGGCAGGGACAGGCACCAGATCTGCCTGCAAAGATATGCCCAGGTGGAGGACCTCCTGCAGCAGGTGGCTGAGCTGCACGAGGCAGGGAGAAGGCAATATAAGATCAGGGAGGCTGAGAAGGAGTTAGATAGCTGGTTCCAAGTGCAGTCTACAGTGGGCCCACAGCTCATGGCCAAACAGCCAAAAACTCCCCCACTGGCACACACAGAACGGAGGGGGGGCCAATAGTGCAGAAGAATGGCAGCTTGCAATGACAAGGACCTGCAGGAGTAAGAAACTTCTCCAAAGCCTGAGCTGCTCTTGCAGAACCTCTTGACCAATCTGCAAACTGAAGAGGAAAGACCTGTCACATCATCGGAGATGCTGGAGCTGAGGTGTCCTGCTTACCAAGGGCTTGTATCAGGGATGTCACCAAGAGACTACCAAGCCTTGTGCAGCCCACTGACTACTGTCCACTGCTGTTATTTCACGTGGGCAGCAGTGATACAGCCAGCAGCAGTCTGAGGTGTATCAAGAAGGACTGCAGAGCCCTGGGAGTGGTGGTAAGGGACTCTGAAGTGCAGGTAGTTTTTTCATCAACCCTCCCAGATAAAGGGAAGGGGTCTAAAAGGGCTAGCCGAGTCTGCTGAATCTGCTGAATCAACAAATGGTTACATGACTGGTGCCACAGCCGGGGGTTCAGCTACTTAGACCATGGGACTCGCTTTGAGAAACATGGTCTACTGGGGGCTGATGGGGTCCATTTGTCAGAGAAGGGGAAGAGCATCTTTGGCCATAGGCTTGCCAAGCAGGTGAAGAGGGCTGCAAACTAAAGTTGCCTGTGGAGGGGAACCTCCATCCATCCCATTCCTAGCAGTCTGATGCCAGTGCCAGCAATTCATACCCAGAGCCTGGAGGTGGATCACAGGTCAACAGGAGAGCACTGAAAAGCAGTGCAAAGGAATTCCAGCCAGTACGGCTTTGTCAGGGACCCAACTTAAATGCCTCTATCCAAATACACATAGCATTGGGAATAAGCAAAAGGAGTTAAGAGACGTGCGCATGCCTGCAGGGCTATGATCATATTGACATCACGGAGACATGGTGGGATGTCTTGGCTCTTCAGGAAGAACCAGCAGGGCAGATGAGGAGGCGGTGTCGCCCTTTATGTCAGTGACTAGCTGGAGTGCATGGAGCTCTGCATCGGGATGGATGCGGAGCTGACTAAGAGCTTATGGGTCAGAATTAAAGGGAGGGCAGGGAGAGGACCCATTATAGTGCGAATCTGCTACAGGCCACCCAACCAGGAAGACTGAGCGGATGAGGCCTTCTATAGACAGACAGGAGCAGCCCCATTTTCACAAGCCCTGGTCCTCATGGGGGACTTCAACCACCCAGATACCTGTTGGAGGGACAACACAGGAGGGCATAAGCTATCCAGGAGGTTTCTGGAATTCATTGATGATAACTTCCTTCTCCAAGTGATAGAGGAGCCAATGAGGAGAGGTGCTATGCTGGACCTTGTTCTCAGCAAAAAGGAGGTGCCAGTGGGGAATGTCAAGCTCACAGAATCATAGAATCATTTGAGTTGGAAGGCAACTTTAAAGGCCATCTAGTCTAAACCCCCTGCAGAGAGCAGGGACCTCTTTAGCTAGATCAAGTTGCTCAGAGCCCTGTCCAACCTAATCTTGAATGTTTCCAGGGAGGGGGCATTCACAACTTCTCTGAGCAACTTGTTCCAATGTTTCACTACCCCCAATGCAAAAATTTTCTTCCTTGTATCTAGTGTAAATCTGCCCTCTTTCAGTTTGAAACCATTACTCCTTGTCCTACCGCAACAGGCCCTGCTAAAAAGACTGCCCCCATCTTTCTTATAGGCCACCTTTAAACACTGGAAGGCTGCTATAAGGTCTCCCCAGAGCCTTCTCTTCTCCAGGCCGAACAATCCCAACTCTCTCAGCTTTTCCTCATAGGAGAGGTGTTCCAGTCATATGATCATTTCTGTGGCCCTCCTCTGGACTCAGTCCAACGGGTCCATATCTTTCTTGTGCTGAGGATCCAGATCTGGACAAAGTACTCCAGGTGGAGTCTAAAGGGCAGCCTTGGCTGCAGTGACCATGAAATGGTGGACTTCAGGATCCTTAGGTCAGCGAGGCGGAGGTGCAGCATGCTCAATACCCTGCACTTCAGGAGTGCAGACTTTGGCCTCTTCAGGGAATTGCTTGGCAGAGTACTGTGGGATAGAGCCCTGGAGGGAAGAGGGGCCCAAGAAAGCTGGTTAATATTGAAGGATCACCTCCTTCAAGCTCAGGAGAGATGTATCCCAACAAAGAGGAAGTCAGGCAAAAATGCCAGGAGGCCTGCATGGATGAACAAGGATCTCCTGGACAAACACAAAAAGGGAGACTACAGAGGGTGGAAGCAAGGACAGGTAGCCTGGGAGGAATACAGAGAAATTGTCTGATCAGTGATCAGGTTAGGAAAGCGAAAGTCCTGAGAGAATTAAATCTGACTAGACACATCAAGGGCAACAAGAAAAGCTTCTATAGGTACATCGGAGATAAAAGGAAGACTAGGGATAATGTGGGCCCTCTCCGGAAGGAAATGAGAGACCGGGTTACCCGGGATATGGAGAAGACTAAGTACCCAACAACTTTTTTGCCTCAGTCTTCCCTGGCAAGTGCTCCAGCCACACCACCCAAGTCACAGAAGGCAAAGGCAGGGACTGGCAGAATGAAGAACTGCCCACTGTAGGAGAAGATCAGGCTCAAGACCATCTAAGGTACCTGAAAGTGCACAAGTCCATGGGACCTGGTGAGGTGCATCCACAGGCCCTGAGGAAACTGGCTAAGCCACTATCCATCATATCTGAGAAGTTGTGGCAGTCTGGAGAAGTTCCCACTGACTGGAAAAGGGGAAACATCACCCCCATTTTTAAAAAGAGAAAAAAGGAAGACCCGGGGAACTACAGGCCTGTCAGTCTCACCTCTGTGCCTGGCAAAATCATTGAGCGGATCCTCCTGGAAAATATTCTAGGGCACATGGAACATAAGGAGGTCACTGGTGACAGCCAACATGGCTTAGCTAAGGGCAAATTGTGCCTGAAAAATTCGGTGGCCTTTTATGACAGGGTTATAGTGTTGGTGGATAAGGGAAGAGCAACTGATGTCATCTACCTGGACTTGTGCAAAGCATTTGACACTGTCCCGCATGACATCTTTGCCTCTAAACTAGAGAGACATGGATTTGATGGATGGATCACTATGTGGATAAGGAATTGGCTGGATGGTTGCACTCAAAGAGTTGGAGTCAACAGCTCAATGTCCGAGTGGAGAACACTAATGAGAGGCTTTTCTCAAGGGCTGGTACTGGGACTGGTGCTCTTTAACATCTTTGTTGGTGACATGGACAGTGGGACTGAGTGCACCCTCAGCAAGTTTGCTGACGACACCAAGCTGTGTGGTGTGGCTGACATGCTGGAGGGAAGGGAGGCCATCCAGAGGGACCTTGGCAGGCTGGAGAGTTGGGCCCAGGTCAACCTCATGAAGTTCAACAAGGCCAAATGCAAGGTCCAATGGTTTGGGTTTCAATCCACTATTCCATGATTCTATTATTCTGTGACATACTAATGCAAAACTCTGCCTGAATGTATCATAAAAACCTATTTCATCTTTTGCAATACAACACATTTTAGGACTTGAGCATAAATCCCAGCTCAGTCTTCCTCTCAGGCCCCACTGACCTGAGCTGATGTTAGGTTGAGCCATTATTGGAGATACTGTAATAGAAGTTTCCAGGCAGGGAAGGAAGAGATGTAAACATGAAGGAAATGACAGTTTTATGGGAACAATATTTCAGCTTGTTTGCAATATTAAAAAGGGCAGAAAGTTTGACAGAAACTATTTAGTACTTACTGTTGTATTAGGTACATATATATATACACATAATTTCTGTGAGCTTGATTTGAATATACACATTAACTCTTTGTGCCGCTTATCTAGTTATATTTACTGCCCATATATCATAAACCAACAAACAACCGTGTGATGAGACATCCACTGAAAGACTTAATATTATATGTCTTCTGTTTCCTTAAAATTGCAGCACAGAAGTTGCAGCAGAATAGTACAGTGCTATACCTGAAACAAAGTACAGTATTCCTTGAAAGCAGGGTATCAGCCCGTACATTTTCTACCAATCAGCTCATAGTCCTTGTATTAACCATAGTAAGCTGAAAGCTATTTCTATCTGTCTGTCTCCTGCAGCTATGGGTGTGCAGGAGTGCCTTGATAATAAGGTTCAGTCTTGATTTTCTCAATTCCTTTACGGCAGCCAGCTCCCCATAGGAAGAAAAACAGGGATAAGAAATTACAGGTGACAGTATTGTGAACTGTAATGAATAAGGTTGAAGGTGATTTCTTTGCTTCTGAAGGACAAAGAGAGCCAGCCTTCACTATTATCCCTAGGTTAATTTCACTGAACATGTGAACGTATCTGCTCCATAAAACTTCATGTTTCTACTGTAATGTAGTCACTGTAGAAATTAGTTTAGTCCACTAGCTACCCTTTTAATATTGTTTGTTTAGTGCAACACAATCTGTTCCAGCATGTTGTTCTCTACACATGCCATGCAATAGACATATTCCCATTCCTTACTGTTGGCACAGGTAGCAAAGGCACAGAACTGTCAAGAAAGGAGCTTCTGAGCAAAGAAAATAGTAAGTACTGGACTGTTCCACTCCTTCAACTAAGTTTGAAATAAAAACTAGGAAGAGATATTTATTCAAAGCACAGTTCTGCTTTTGCCCATTTACCCTTTACTGCCTGCTCTCTTTACCTCACAGGTACCTCTCTTCACCTTGGTCTCCTCAAGTTATTGCAAGCATCACACTGAACATAAGTTTGCTATTAGGTAATTTTAAGCCTAGCAGTAGACAGCTATTTGATGTGAGAGGTTTTTCTAGATATTTCCGTAGCAATAACTGTGGAAGTGCAGATAGAGTATGCAATTTTGCCAGATGGTGTCAGTTCAGTCACTTAAATTTTTTGTCAGATAATCAATCATTTTATGGGGTAAGAATCTGAAGGAATTATGGAAAAAAAGGTAATCACTATAGTGCTGAGTAATTAATTTTATTTCAGACTAAAATATCACATACATATTTATCTCAGGCATGTAAAGTATCAAGTTTTAAACTTGATTCTAAATGGACAAAACTATTTGAGAGTATCATTTGATTGTATGCACCAAACCATGCATAAAAGAATATATTCCTCTGGTACTGAAATGAGGATTGTGTCTTCTACCAACAACTGTCTTGAGCATACATTTGAAAGGTTGCATCCAACAAATCTAAAACTGAAACACTGATATAACCTCAAGGTGAAAGGCTTTGTAACTATTCATAAGAGTATTCAGGATCACAAAGTAATTAGTACTGTATTTCTTTAAATCTATCATCAGTCTGATAATGTATGAGCACTGAAAACTAGAAATTCAACAGGTGCTAAAAAAGCAGTATGTAGCTTAAAGATTAGAACACGTCCTTACCTACCTCCAGATTAAAAAAGAAACCCATTCAGAAAAAGAATGAATATAGCTTGACATGATAAACGGGTTTTAATGTATGTTTGATTATCTAAATTCAGCATTTATCTATAGTTGCTGTAAAGTGCAGTATCAGATATTTAAGGTTTTCGTTATCTAAAGAGAGGGGATTAATTATGGTATGTTAAATAGGACTATGGAATAATTGACAAAGTTGTTGATATTTTCATGGCTACTGTTACTTATCTGAAAAAATATTAATCTAAATGTTCCTCTTAAGTAGCTTAACAAGTAGCTTTTTGTGGTGTTCTGTTGAAGAAAACCATCATCACCAGAAGTACCACGTTGAGAATGCTATTGAACAAATGATGTGATACAAAATGTCTCACAGATTAAGTAAAGGGCTTACAGAACAACTGTTTCATCATCTGGTAAAAATCACCACACACAACCCAGGCAGTATTCCCTGCCCTGCCCAGCCACCTCCCCACCACCCCCAATTAAAAAAAAAAAAAAAAACATAATAAAAAAATGAAAGTGCCAGACAGTAAACATCTCCAGGTGCTGGTAAAACAATTTCCTTATTTTCCTTGCAACATTGGAATAGCTTCATCGTGCATTCCTTTTCTAGCCACTCAGTTGCCTCACTATTTTTGACTTTCTATTGTTTATGAGTAGCAAGACCATTTTTATAGATATACAGAGAGGAACACTGCTTCATCTGTTCAACTAACTGCAAAACCCAACTGTTTCAAAACTTTGAACAATTAGTAGCTACTCTTCTCTATACATTCTATGTATACATTCTAATTCACATAATTTCACACCTAGTGGAAATCTAGTAGAAGGCTGTGAGACAATATGAAAGTGCCTAGATGATCTTTTTGATTGCAAAGGGATAACAATATCTCAGTGCAAACCATTTTAAAGATGCAGAAAGGAGCTGAACACCTGTTTTGGAAAGCAAGAAGTGGAATCTGGTCCAATTTATGGTGATAAAGTTTGATACATCAGAAGGTTAAATACCTTTGGAAGATATCTGGCACCCAGCCTCTATTATCAGGTGAAGCCAGATGTGATTCTAGAGAATGTATGTCTGTTAAAATGCTGAAATTTCACCTTCCATTTTCCTTGATGCAACTACTTTACATCAAATAACTTTTTTTTTTTTTAACAGAAAAAAAGTGAATAAATTTAAACCATTTAATAAAATATATATAAATTTAAATCTGAATGTGAAAAAGAAACTTTTTACTCTAGGATAGTGACTGTTAAGAGTTAACCCAGAATCAGAAGCAGCAACACATCACATGCATCCAGTCCCACCCACCTTATAAATTTTAGATTTTGCTATAAATGACCTAAATTTATATGAAACACAATTATAAATGTTAAAGACTTTCAGTAGTAATTTATACTTGAGCATGAAACACTTCAGGGAAGGGAATACCAGGAAAAGAAGAAAAAGGAACACGCTCAGAAAACATTTTTCTTTGGCACAAAAGTCTCACTATTAAGAGCCTTGTTTCGTATCCGGTTAATTAAAACGCAGTATATTAAAATATAGTACCTTATAACACATGCATAGAGCCCGCTGTCTTGTACCACTGTTGGTCGGAACCAAATGGAGTCTTCTTCTTTGCTCATTCTAGTTCCATCAAAAGCTATAGGTTCCTCAAAATCTCCGGGTCCAGAGCTTTTGTACCACATCAGACTAAGTCCAGCACTTTGGGCTAGGGAGTAATTAGCTCTAATATATCCATAAAAGAGTGCACATTTTATACGAACAGGTTCTCCCACTAGAACTTGATATTTCTTGTAATCCACAGACCAGTCAGTGCATCCATCAGCTAAAAGAGAAGAGAAAATGAAACGAGATTATCAAAGGCTTCACAGAACACTATTCACACAGCAGCCTTTATTGTGGGAAACCATCGCATTTGAGAAAAGGTCTATTGAGTGACTTAGCAGCACTCTTTTGATCCCCTAAAAATTAACTGCATTTTTGCACTGTTAATGTCACGTACTTGTCTGTGCAGAACAGTTATTACAAGATTTTGTGTTAAATGTTGATAATTTCTTCTATAACTGAGCAATTGCTTTTTTTTTTTTTTTCTTTTGTGCTACTCCTGTATGATCAGTTATAAAATCCTGGAGTGAAATTAATGCAACACAGAGGCCATGTGGTGTACGGGGTGTCATAATCTGTGAATTGCATCAATCAAATACCTTCAGGGTAACCATGTACATAAAGAAGGTATTATTAAGTCTCAGAAGACATGGGGACAAGGACCTGTGGCCTGAATCAAAAAGCGTGAAAGTTTGGGGTAGATTTGAAGGAGAAGAAACTGTCTTAGCAATAAGAACAATAAGATCAAATGTGCAAAAATATACTGCCAGGAAGATTACTGTCAGTATTTTTAACGGATTATTCAAGAACAAGTTAAGTAGATCTTACTTGGAATTCATGACTTTCTAGAAGTACATCCAAATTAATTTAAAATATTAATGTTATTTTTCCTGTCCTGATTAGCCATAATTCTGCAATAACTTTCATATTCTTCACCTGCTGAATAGTGTCAGCCACTACCAATACTGTTCATCAGAAAGCAATACTAGGTTTGTCTGACTTTCTGAACCCCAGCAACACAACCAAACCCCCAAAACCAAATTACCAAACCCAAAACCCGCCATAAACCCCTCCCTCTTCCCCATTATTTTTAGCTAAGAATACCAAAACAACAAAAGAAGAACAGATACTTTCTACAATGGCTTCCTTAACTAAAGCTTATTGGTTTTTTCCTAAGTAATTTCAACCATGGAAATTCACCATCAGGTTCATTCACTTAAAACCTCGGTGCCCAGCCTCAGCTATTTAATCAGGCCTCTCATCCAGTCAGTAGAAAGTAATCAGTACATCCAAAGGACAATTTATTTAATCTTAAAATGAATATCTATGACTCATACAAATATTTGGTCTTTGAATTTCCCTCTTCTTTTTATTAAGTTCTGAAGAGTTTGGACAGCTAGCTAGCTTAGAAAATCAACTTTGACAAAGCTAACTCTCCTTAGAGTTGGTTAAATACTGACTGTAATGGAGAATTCAAGCTACTGTGCAAGATAAAACACAATTCGCACTTTAAATGTAGACAATGTTTTCATCTCTTATTTTGGAGAATAGCATGCCAGTTATTTTTGAGATTTACATTTGGATAATACCACAGTACTTATTATACATAGCAAAATAAGAAGGACACAAACATCTCCACACACCACTGTGTAAGTAATAACCTAAGTTGCTACAACATTGAAAGACAGAGGAAAAAAAGACTAAAAACTTTAGAATCAATGTGCATTGTGAACAGAATTCAAACAGAGAAATATTTCATATATATTTGGATAGTCTCCTCCTATGTTTACTTTTAAGACCAGGAAGGGACAATAGTATGTCCCTGTTCCAACTTTCCTACCCAACTGTCCTTAAAAATTAGTAGCCTTTACAAGGCCCTAATAAGACATAGATGTACTCTTGCAGAAATTGAAGTGAACTAAGACATGGCTAAGCTATTAGCTCCCCATAGGACCTAAGAAACTAGCTTCCATATATTTCAGAATTCATTTACACCTTTGATTATTTAATTTTTTACCTTTCTGAAAGAGCATTCTCTCTCTGATCTGATTCTATTTCTCTCTGCTTCTAAATCCCCATGTCAAAAATGAATTAACAGGCACCTCTAAGCAGTGTTAATTCCATTATATAAGTTACCAAGTAATAGCTTCTTCATCATACTATATTATCAAATTGTAATCTTGCCTTTCGTTGCCTAATTAAGTTAGTACACTTTGGTTTATAATATTAGTCTGCTTGTCATATTCTCTCTCTCAGGATATTCAGTTCTAATGGTTCCCAGTTCCTGGAGCTTGATGAATCCATAAGAACATACCGCAGAATAACACCAACTCTGTTGAGAATTGTATGAAGTTTCACACTGAGACTCCATATCACAAAGTACAACCAACTTTACATTTTAAGGTAACTACCTAACGAACTATTTGGTCATTTGTTGGCGCTAACCACATCAATATGTTCCTCCAGATAGCTTAAGAGAATTTCAACTTAAGCAAATATGAATACTGCCATGCTTATAATATTATTGATTTGTATTTTATCTAGTGGTGTACCCCAGGAGTCAATACTGGGTCCAGTCCTGTTTAACATCCTCAGTAATGAATCTGGATGATGAGGCAGATTGTACCTTCAGCAAGTTTGTTGACGACACAAAACTGAAAGGAGTGGCTAATACATCTGAAGGTCATGCTGCCTTCCAGAGGGTCATCAATAGGCTAGAGAAATAGGCTGACAGGAATCTCATGAAGTTCAACAAGAAGTGTGAAGTCCTGCATCTGGGGAGGAACAACAAAATGTGCTGGGAGACATCCAGCTGGAAAGCAGCTTGGCAGAAAGGGACCTGTGGTCCTCACGGACACCAAGTTGAACATGAACCAGCAATGTGCTCTTGCAGTGAAAAAGGTATGAAGAGCTATGTTGGTCAAAGTATTGCCAGCAGGTCAAGGGAGGTGATCCCTCCCCTCTAACTTAGCATTTGTGAGGCCATACCTGGAGCTCTGTTTCCAGTTCTGGGCTCCTCAATACAGGAGAGACATGGACAGACTGGAGAGAGTCCAACAATGGGCTACAAAGATGAGTAAGGGACTAGAGCATCTCTCCTTTGAGCAGAGGCTGAGGGCTGAGACTGTTTAGCCTAGAGAAGAGAAGGCTGAGGGGGGATCTTATGCAAAGAGGATGGAGCCAGGCTTTTTCCACTGGTGCCCAGTGACAGGGCAAGAGGCAATGAGCACAAACTGAAACACAGGAGGCTCTTTCTGAACATTGGGAAACACTTTTTTACTGTAAGGGTGACTGAGCATTGGCACAGGTTTCCTAGGGAGGTTGTGGAGTCTCCATCCTTGGACATATTCAAAAGCCAGCTAGATATTGTGCTGGACAACCATTTCTATGTGGCCCTGCTTGAGCAGCAGTCTGGACTGGATGTCCTCCAGAGGGCCCTTCCAACCTCAACCATTCTGTAATTCCATGACTTTATTAAGATCAGTGAAAATCTTAAGAGAACATGTGTTCTCTTCTCAATGCAGTCTTTCAATAAAGTGAACATGACAGTGTTTCTCTTCCTGCTTTCAGAAACATTATATCACTTAAACTCTGCCAACACTGACATTTAAGTCACTTAGAACTGTATTAACCTTATTACAGCTGGAAGCTTTAACACCTTAAAAATTTTCCAGGAAATACCTCACACTACTTTTCAGCCAATGTGCCTTCATCTATGAGAAGGTCCTAATGCAATTTTGACACATATAATGGAAGTTCATCATTCTCAGCATAAGACACAGACACCCTTCTGTGATATTTTGTGATAACAGCAATATTTCAGCAGATATCTATCTGTGTTTAAAATGCTACTATTACACTATAACTGAGGAGTATAAACATGTGCATTTTTCAGTCGAGGAAAACTTGGATGTACCAGAAACCTAATTAAAATCCTGATTTCCAAACTCCTTGAAGCATGTAAAGATACATTTTTAAAGACTCAGAAACTAATTATATCCATGATGCCTTTTACATTCATAGAAGTCTTCAGATTTTTCTATTGACATTGGCACCTTAAAAATGTTACATATCTGCATGGTAAACGCTTGTGTTACTGCCTTCATAAATAGGGACAGAGAAAAGTAAAGGCTTAACGTGCATTCAGACTTGTTAATATTGAATAGATTGAGGGATTTCTATTCAGTTTTGTATTCTAACTGTGGTCTATTTCTATTTTGACTGGATTTTCTTTCTTTCTTTTGTGTATAAGTAGAGCATTGACCAAAGAAAATATATAGTATTTCCCTTCTTATGGCTGCTACCAACATACAATCAACATCTACATTTTGAACACAGTTTGAAACAACTGTGGGAAAGACAAATACACTCAAGAGTTTTCAATGTTTTTATTTATATCATCACATTATCAAGCAGTCAATCATCTTTTATTTTATCTTATAAATTGGAAAAATCTTGAATAATTCAACAGCTTTGAAATTTCAGAACTACCTTCAAATGAATGGTTGTAGTCCCTGATCTCTATTTTAATATGCTGCCAGTTATTGCTACACATAACAGCACAACTCAGCGTCCAGGATGAATATCATTCACTCAGTTATTTCCTTGAGTGATTTCAGGGTATGAAATAAACCACACTACATCACTGTCCTAATAATGAGATCGTTATGATGGATAAACAAGCTTCTTGAAGGCTGGACCTGCTGATAGGACCCAGCGCACAGAATATTTAACATTACTGAGAAGGTCTTACCCTTCATTTTTCAAAATCATATGTATCATTTTCAAGGCAAAATTCAGTGGTGAAAAGGAGAAAAAAAATAAAGCTAATAACTCCTCGGTCCACTGCTACAGCCTGCCTTCATTCAAAAGCTTCAATTCAATTTATAAGTTTCTGAGTTAGTAGAGGTCTTCAAGTTTCCAGTACATTGGTGGAAATCTGAATTCCGGACATCTAAACAATTTAGGTCTGACAGTTTGAAACAGTCCTCTTAAAACATTTATAACAGTAACAGTAAATTTTCCTAAATAAAATAAAAAATAAGATTTATCTTTTCCTGCTTATCTGTGTTTGCAGTTCTGTTCTTCATGTAATTTCCTACAGAGAGGTTTATGCAATGTCACTGTGCCTTCTATTTATTTGTCAGCCACTTCAGGGGTTTTGAACACATTAGGTATTTGCAACTAAATCTGACAAAGTGATCTAATAAATTATGAAAAATAGTTACATAAAGGAGGAAGCATCAGGTCTTGTTCCTAAAGCTGAGAACTTGTCAAGGGGGCAGTAGCAGATGCAGAAATAAGACGGTAGTATGTAGGGAGAGTAAATATGACGAGTAGAGAAAGTGAACGAAGGACATTGTAGCAGTGCGGCTTTGGGTAGGGTGGAAAAGCATGGGGCATAATCTGTGAAGAAAACAGGCTTCCCTTAAGTAGCTGTTCATAGAACAACTTTTCAAAAGTTTATGAATTGATGCATAAGATTCAAGATTACTTTCTTTAAAACAGTTTTCACAATATTTTACCATCAAAATCACAGTCTGTTCTGGATGATCTTTTATCCTGGTTGTTTCTTTTTGCTTTTTGCTTAGACTAGCTAGCATTAAAAAAAGAAAAAAAAAATAAAAATTTATATTTTATAGCACACCCATTACAGCACCTGGGCCAATTAGCTCTGTGCAACACAACACATGGTATTCGAGTGTGTGTTCTCATTAGGAAGAAATGTGAAGATTGTCTATTTTTGGTTTGTGTATCCTTTTATGTGCTATAAAAATGAACTCCGACAGGAATGAAGAAGCAGAGCTTAGAAGTGCAACACACTACGGAGGTGAGAAAGAGAACGAACATGGCTAGTTCTATTCTTAGACCACTGCAATTTTGTACTTTCTAAAAAGTACCAGTATAAAATGGAAATACGGAAAAAATATGGATTTATGATTAGTACTAATGTTTTCAAATGACCACGCCAAGTATATTTTATACATGATTAAATTTCCCTTTGCACTAAGACTGCTATTACAGCTTTGCACATTACTATGCTGCACTTCTGTTTGAGATAGTATTTTCATTTTGAAATGACATTTTTCATTCTCTTCAAAACTCTTGCCAAAATTATGTTGTAGGCTGAAAACTTACATATTTCATCCTTAGTCTAGAAGTGTGTAGTGGCTGCTATAAGGGGGGTGCCAGTAAGGGAAAAAGATGTTGAAGGACATTTGAGGGGGACAGAAAATTTGTTTTGGATCCCATCATCTACTAAAGAAATTAGCTTCTAAGAATTGCAATTGTCCCAGACCCACCTGAGAGAAGTTTTAACAGTGGCGGATTTGGTAGTTGAGGAACCTCGGCAAATGCAATAGCCGACAGGAAGAGGAGCAATGGAAAAAGAAAGCTATGGATTGCCATAAATTAATTAAAAATGCTATATTTCTTGGCTTCAGAATACTGTACTAACACGAAACAGAGTATATATGCCTAGGCATTGGACTACTTAGAGGCAGAATAAGCATGAAAATACCTTTATGCCTATCTGGTGGGAAGTTTTTATGTCATTCTCTTTTATTACCTAAAATAAGCCAAATGAAATAGTATTTTTGTCTGAATTAATACTAGTCCTTTAATTACCACTATTACATTGTGGAAGTTTAATCATGAATTATTTTTAAGGAAAAAAAAATAGACTAAATACACTATGCAAGACAGAGCAACCAAAGGAAGAACAAATGCATACTGAACTTCCTAACTTCCTATTCTAACCCAAGAACTCTTCCCTGATGTTCATTCAATCCCTCTCACTTCTTTCAAACCCTTCTTTTCTGGTTCAACACGTCATATAAAATACCCATACAGCTTCTCAATCACTAAGCCCACATGCAACAGCACAGGAGATAGAATAGGAAGAGCAAAACTGAGAAAATACATTGGTCAAGATAATAAGTTTAACAAGCGAAGGAAAGAGAAACAAACCAACCAAACAAACAAAAAACCAAGTGATGCAAAGGCACTCACTTACCACCTCCCACAAGCAGCTCAATGCCCAGCTAGTCTCTGAGCAATGGCTACCCTGAAAGCCAAAACATCCCCATTTTTTTTATTTCTGAGCACAATGTTATTTGGTGTGGAATATCCCTTTGGCCAACTCAGGTCAGCTGGCCCAGCTGTGCCCCCTCCCAATCTCTTGCCCCCCACCCCCAAGCCTACTTGCCTTTGGGAGCAGAATGGGAAAAAGAGAAGCCTTGATGTGGTGCAAGCGCTGATCAGCAATAGTCAAAACTCTGGTGTGTTTTGAACACTGTTCTAGCCAAAGATCCAAAACACGGCACCATGCAGGCTGCTATGAATAGATATATACCTCCAGCCAGCCAGAACCAGTACACAGGTCCCTAATCTTTTGTGTGCTTCTGTCTTCTACCTTCTTTCCATTATCCATTTGGAACTCAGAGACAATCTGTACATTTACAGTTACAGCACAGAGATGGCAGCGTAATGTAATCAACAGCCACAAAACACAAGAGTTTGTTTACTAGATTAATTTCCAAAGCCTGATATTAAACTGCATTAATGAGCAGTGCCCATCTGATATGAATTGTTTCTTGTTCGTTGTATTTACTACACATCTTTATTTGAGGACAGTTTTACATCCTCTGTATCTTACGTGGCTAAACTAGAGTATCTGCAGTGCTTTTGGGATTTTAAGAATACAAGTCTTTTTACTCCCTACTCCCCAAAAATACTATGATTTATTTTGAAAGATAAGGTCTACTCAGTGCCACTGTCATACAATTTCTATGATTTAGATATGGAATCTCAACAGTACTATGTGAGGAAATGAAGCCTGGTAAGTATTTGGCCTAGATTTCCCTCTGGATTTGCAAATGACTGAAACAAAATAGTAACCCAATCTGAAGAGAAACTACCATCCAAAGTGGTTACACTAATTTGTAAAAATTGAAAAAGCACATGTAAGGATGTGTTTTAGAAAGAAGATTTCCAAGAAAAGAGAATCTCTGGGTCATACTGGTGTATCAAGTTGTATAGCAGATGGCAAATTATTTAATCTCTTCCATAATCTCTTATTATTGAAACTGATTGTGAAAATACATTCTGTTCTCCAATAGCTTAATTTTGGAGATTATGAGGAAGATCAAGGATTTCTTCATGTTGGAATTTCAATAGCACTTGAGTAGCAGCTGCACTTTATACCTTTAAACTTTTTTCCTACAAAGAACACAACTGCTGAATATGACAAATAAATTGCTGAATATCAACTGAACTGTGATAACTAAATATGTGAAGACTCTCCACTGAGTGAATAGGAGAAAATTCAGCAGATTAGTCCACAATACAAAAGGATTAAAATTAATCGAATTATGATATGCATAGGAAAGTGCAAACACCTTGTTGCTGTGACTCAGCTGGTGGAAATTTCTTAAGATGCATTATCATGACTACGTGCCTAGGACTGTGCAGAAATGAAAAGGATTGAAGTGAGTGCTTCAGAAGAGCTGAGACCCAAAAAAACCCACTATTTATTTCAAATAGACTTTGAATCAAAGGATCATTTTTTACTTTAAAGTTTCAAAGATTAAAAGTTCTAACCATATAATTATTAAGAATACGTAGGCCATCAGGTTGCCAGCAATAGTACATATTAAAAAAAATAATTACACATTTTTGTTTATTAATCTGTTCTACATTATTTTCACTCTTAAAATACTGGGAGACAGTTAATATATTGAAACTGTAATCTTGGATTGACAATATCAATATTCTCTGTCAAAATACATGTTAGCTGCACACAACTCCTAGTGATTTTGATGACTATTTATTGCCTACAGGTTGTCCTACTAGACTCAAACTGTAGACACAGATTTATTTAAAGCCATATATGTCAGATAGACATTTGTATCTATACCTGCAATTAAATAGAAAATAAAATACCGTGCAACATTTGACAGCATAGAGCAGTTCTATGAAGGTTTTTCTTTTCCTTTACTCAATATGACAAATTTCTTTATTTCTCCCAAAGCTGACAAGAATTTCTAAATAATCTTCAGTGCACATCACTGCTTCAATTAGATTAACTGTGTGCATTTGCATGCAGAAGAATGGACCTAGTACATTACAGTGTTCTTGGACAGGGATATGATGTCAATATTTACAGCAATAAATTAATACAAATGTATTATGCCATCAGGAATCCATTAATGAAGGCTTTGGTAATCATCAGTGGTTTTGAGACATTCCAGAAACATTTTAAATGCTTGAGAGAGAATAATGCCTTCCCATAGACATTCTTGGGCAGGTAAGTGAAGCAGAAGTGTACCCAAGAGCAGAGCCTGGGAGGAGGGAGGGAGGCGCAGGGGCAGAGATCTGGAAGGGCAGCTGCTTTACGTCCTGGTTACAGCTGTTACAGCACCAACGTGTGGCCTGGAAATGAGCACCGTTGCACTGGGAGACAAGAGGGATTTTCCACAGGATAGAGCAGACCAGGATCTGCATTGCCCCACCATCAGACAAGGGTAATTAACAAATAAAGATGGGAAAAAACCCACAAACCTCACTCTCCATGTAGCTGTCTTCATCAGGTGACACATTTACTTTAAAAAATAGTTGTTCTTTTCAACAGAGATAAGTCTATTCTATGTTGTGTGATTACATATCTTAACAAATGGCAAAAATTATACACTGCTAAGAGATATTGCTCAATTTTTGGCGTACTACTTTGTGTACATGTATACAAGCATCCAAGGTTCAGAAAGGGACACACTTTCCTTCTCTTTTGCATTTCTTTTTAATACCAAGAGCCCTTTAAAATTTTCTGTGTGGATGGCTCAATGGAAAAACAAATTCTTGACATTACTCAGAAGATGATGACCAGCACACAATACAGCACCCAGTACCATAATAATTAGAAAATACATATTAGCCGAAATAAGAAAATGAGTCATGGTCAGTTTTGGAATTCGTTAACTAAAAGTAGATTCCCTTTTATATAAAAAATACTGTTATTTAATGACTACTAAAAGTGCAATATAACAAACTAGGAGGGGGGGGAGGGGGGGAGTAGTATGTTTCCACAAAACTCTAAGAAAAGCTTCCATATATGTGCAACACTACGATAAATTATCATCAAACTGCTAAAGAAAGAACACATTTGCTTATGAAATAGAAATTAATTTTTAATTGAAGAAGTTTTAATGATATATGCTCTTTTCCTGCAGATGTTACCAAGTACAAAACACAGTAGTTTAAAGCCAATAGGAACTTCATGAAAGACTTAGCAAGGAACAACAATATTAACTGAACTTTAAAGAGAAAATATTAACTACAGTAAATCTGCACTCTATGGATTACAAAAAGTCATTATAAATCTGTTTGTATACTTTTTTCTGATGTAGAAGAACCCATATTATTATAGCATCTGGCATTTTCCTCCTTTTTTTTTGTCCATATTAAGTCTAGAAGCTAAAGCTTATGAAAGATATTAAATTTTGTAAATCTTTGTTCCCCAGTTTGACATTTCCTCTGTTCCCATATGCCACATGCTTGCCACACTTGAGACAGCTTACCAAAGAGAAAGAGGTCACCAGAGTAATACAGTAGTTCAGTACTTTAATCTCATTAGGCAAAGCAAACGAAAATCATTACTATTTGAGTTTGAGAAGAAAACTTTACTCCTTTCACCAAAGCTTTAGAGCTTAGCATGAATGTTTTGGCTGAAGCAAATCTAAAGAAAAAGGATGGATTTAATTGAGTTAGGAATCCAAATCCCACAAGACTCAGATAAAAAGCTTCCTCAGTTACCTTTGTGGATCAGGTAAGCACGCTGATGTGCCTAGCTGCATTGAATTTGAAAGGTGAAATCAAAACATCAGAGCATTTCCCTTTCCCTCCTTATGCTATATCCTAGAATGCATCCAAAACAAAACTAAGACTTGTTGGATAAAGCAAGCAACATACATTCTTACATTCAAATACATTTTTGCATCCTGACTCAATGACTACCATAGAAATATTTTTGGAATGAAATACTGAGAATATTTTGAATCAGAAAAATTTGTCATCTTCAATTGAAAGACAAATTTTTGATATATGAACAGACACAGAATATTTGTTTGACTGTGCAATTGCTTTTTCCTACAGTGCGTCTGGGACTCATGATCAGGTCAGATGGCTCAGATTTGCCCTAGCAGCACACTTCTTAGTGGTCATCTCATACAAAATCCTTGCAGCCATAAGACTTCCTGATGAATGATGAAAACCAAGTTACACCACTAGACACAGAGTTCAGCATGAAAGTTGCACAGGGGAAAGGATTTCAACTTCCGACATCCAAATCACAACTTCCAAGGTAAAAAAAAAAAAAAAAAAAGCAATTTTATGCTGATTTACTTCAAGAATTGTTTCAATAGCCCCGTACTAGCTACTATGAAGAAAATTAACTCTATCCCAGCCCAAACCAGCACAACATCAAAATTAAATTCCACAGATCGGGTCAAATAAACTTCAAAAGACATGTTTCAATGTTATTTTCTTCACTCTAAAGCTATGTAAAGTAGCAGACACTCATTGAAAAATTCCAAAGATCAGAAACGGAATCTCTATATATATAAAAATAAAAAAAGAATCTTACTGTCTCTATAGTTATAAGTTTGCACGCTAGACAGGCAAAGTGCATACTGAATGCTTATTGACATTTCTCAAGGCAGGAAGAATTCAGCCCAGTGGCGTTCTTCAACTTCATACATTTTCCTGGGTGTTGAAGTTATGCAATAAAAATGGTTACGATAGTTTTGTGGTACTCATTACCTTCCTATGCTTGTTGCTAATCAACAAGACACCAAAGTGAAGGTTCTTCTTTCTTGGTGTAACAATATGGCTGGGAAAAGGGACAGCATTTGCTAGGAAAGCAGTGGTAACTAACTGAAGACAGAAAGAGCACAGGGAAAGAAGCACAGATATCTCTAGAGAGTAAAGTTCCACATGTGCCAAAATTGAGATTAAATTAATAGATAAAGTTGGCATCAATGGCATACATTTCAGATTAAGGCTAGGGGGGGATCTTTTTGTTATTGCTGTCATCTTTGTTTATGCTATATAGCATAGTTAACTTTTTCAATAAGCAGAAACAACAAAATACCTGTGTTTTAATTGTTTTCTTCTGTCCTAAATATTAAATTTTCCTTAAAAATGCTTTCCAAAGCAAAAATTACAACTCCGATTTTCAGAGTGCTACCCCTTTGCTTCAAATAAATTGAATCTTATGGTTCTTTCTCTTCCATGGACTAGAGAGTTTCCTTAACTATTTTTGTGAGACATTAGTATGCCCTTTCTCAGTCATTAGATGGATCCTTATAGGATATATCATCCAAAGAAGCCTGGCACACAAGACCAACAGGACTACAATTATTGCATCATATAGGATGGCAGCAATATTCTGTGCTCCCCACCATCCGCCTTTTTTTTCTTTAAAGGAAGAATTATTTTTCCTGTGAAATGCAGACATTCTAAAATAAAAAAGAACTAAGTATAAAAAACCATGTTTCCAGTTAAGCCTAGTACTCACATGCCTGTCTAAAGATGATGTTTCTTTAATCCAGAGTGGGCACTAGCCGTGACTGTACTGGAAAAATATCTTAAGAAATTTCATACTCTCTATGCTTTTAGTTAATTGTGTAGCATATGGTCATATTTGAGTTACATGAAAAATCAAGCTACTTTTAATAAGTGAACAATTTTTCTGAATATGTTCAAAAAACCACTAGTATAAAAAAATTAAATAGAAATGTCTATGTTTTAAATTAAAGAAACTGGCCTACAAACTCATGCTACGCCTTTCCAGTCACTGAAGGAATGAACATTTTTGTAAAGGAATTCAGTGAAATTAGAAATGGTGGTAAGAACACCTTATAACCCAAATATTCCACTGAGAGCAACTTTTATTGAGTGATGCTTCACTCTGTTTGATCTCTGTGCAGTCTTTTTGGTACCTCAAATGCACCAAGGTAAAGAAAACACTAGTATATTTTTCAAGATAAGGTCACAGAGCTGAAATAGATTTTGATCTGTGATTATTTAAAATTTCTTCAGGGATTGTTCAATTTAGTAACCAATTCACCTTCTATCTATCCTCACTGTCCTCCTCTGCACATATATGCACACTTAAATACACAGTTTAATTATTTAATTTTGCTGCACAGTGTAAGGAATACCAATGAGACTGAAACCTGAGTGCAAACTGGAGCTGTGCAATTTGAGGGTCACTGGTGTCATAGCCTGCTGCTAATACTGTAGGACGACAACATGTGGAGTGTACAAACATAGACTCAGATTTATGCCAGAAAAGAGATGTGACTGAAATAGACAAATAGACATAGATCCCATCATCCGTACAGCCAAAGAAGAACTTGTGTTTATATGTCCAGACTGAGAGGAAAGAAGGACTAGGGACTTTTTCTGTCAGACAAAGGAAACAACTTCCCTCTTTTTCTCTCCCAAAGTAAAAGGCAAAAAAAGAGGGAAATTAAGAACAAAAAAGAGTATATTAAAAGTATCAGAGACAACCAAGACTGGATAATCCTGGAAGACAGCGAAGAAAACGTGAAAAAATAACATAGTTAACAAAGTTGCGTATGTTTGTTTATGAACACCAGTGCTTACACTTCTCCCTGTTGTTTGTTTTGTTTTGTATCTCCTCAGCATCTGTGTCTTTTTCATATAAATTCAACAACAAACAAATGAAGTTCCTGGAAGAGTTCATATTATCTCCCCAGTTTTCCTTTTCTGGGATAAATAATTTATATCAATTTAGAAAATGTTCCACCACTAAGTTTATGCACGAACATGTTTGACTGCTTTATGATGTTTTAAGATCTCTCTCATTTTCTTTCTGGAGAGGACTGCAATTTCTGGCAGAAATCTATAAGAAGATATAGAAGAGCCTAAAATTGCAACATTCTGAATTCCTAACAATTCAAATATGGGGAGGAAATTTCACCTGAACACAAGACCCTTTTTGATAATCATATATATTCATACATATTCATATTGCTTGGACTTTCTGCAGTTTCTGTGCCTTTGGATGAAAATACTTGGGACATTCTAGTTGTTTCAATGGGTGTTTAGACACCAAGTTAACTGCCTGAAATGGGGACACAGCAGGAGAGTGATAGTCTACCAGGACTCTCTAAGGAGCCAGGAAAAAAAACCACCCCAACATATGTAAATATACACTTATACATATTTTCTTCCCCACCCCCCCACCCCCGCCTTGTATAAATAGTCACACCTATTCTGAGTGGAAAGAAACAGCTCACACAGATTTACAAGGCAAGGTGAGGTTGGCTCACTTAAGCCTGGCCTTAGTTGCCTAGACATGAAACAGCCTAATATTAGCACAGTAGAGTGCGCAAGCTGTTAAGTTTTGTACTTCAGGTTGGGAGCAACTCTGTGCTAATGAGACTGCACAGCTTCCAGTCTGGAGAGCTGCAAACCTCACAACTGTCAGCGCAGGCATCTCCAAGTAATGCATAATTTCTACTTTCCTTTCGAATATCAGCTCAGTCTCTGAAAGCAGTCAGAGAAGCTCTCAGAGCTTTTCAGCCCCTCATTCATTTTTTCACATATCACCCCCAGGGTTTTTTGACTAGTGCCATTCATTGTTCCATTTTATACTAATAAATTAGTGCCGCTCCAGTAGCTCAGGATAGCTGTTCACATGGTATTTTTCGGCACATTAGCCAAACAGTAGGAGAAGTCAAATGTGTCTCCCATTTGACACTTGAGTCTCATTTTACACTTGGGTTTGTAAACAGACCAAGAAATAATATATATCAAGCTTCTCATCATTACAGTCTTCTAAATATCAAGGGAAACTTCTCTTTGAGAGCTGAGCAATGGCTTTGTACAATGCTGTGTTGCAGTCTGCAACTAAACTTAGATCTTAAAGGGTCATCAGCAGTTCAATTACCACCTTTCTCTAAGGCTTCATCTTTAATGGTAATAACCAAACCTGAGGAAAAGGTTTAATTTTGTTTGTGGCTTAACTACAGCAAATGAAGTCTTCCACCAGCATGAATAAAAAGATTATAGCTTTAGAGAAAATACCTGATTAACATGAATGATCCTGATGTAGAAGATTTTGATATGAATCTCTTTTAAGGCCAACATTTTTGTAAAGGATTATTTTTATTTAGAAAAATTCATATTGTGATACCCAGAGCTACAACAGCAAGACAGAATAAAGAAAATCTAAGATAAGACTATATGCCTCCTGAAATGGCAATTGCAAATCAGTTCTTTATTGTGTCACTAATCAAAAAGAGTAGGCAAGGAAATAAAGCTAAAACTAAAACACATTCCCTGTGTAGTATGTGTGAAATTTGATGGGATTAAACCTCGCTGTATGGCATAGGGTGTATTATTTCACCCATGTATTAGAGCAATTAAATGGGATGAGGCACATAATATTAATCCCAAGATTCTCACAGCCTTCATCCTCAGGAGTCTTGTTTTCTGTTTCCTCAGATGTGATTTTGTAAATCGTGACAGAAGAAAGAAGGAAAGGCTATTTTTAATTGTAGGAATGGAATGATCAAAATTAGTATATTAATTATATTTCTATTAATTAATAATGACTGCTAAGTATTATATTAATAATTAATTTTGAACACATTACATTATTATATATGAACTGTAGATGATATAACTTTTTTATTATTTTATTAGTCACTCCATAGTTAAAGCCACATTGAGATTTGCACTGAAAGTGGGATTAAAATTCTTCCATTTCACGCTTCATTGATTGAATCTCTTTTCCAAAGTTAACACAATAACTTCAGAGCAGACCAAACTTTTTTTTTTTTTTCTGGAAAATACTATCTCTCAGAGACAAAAAATATAATACTAAATGATCCCTTCTGGATTTCTCTTTCACCTCCTAGATGCCTGCAATTTTTCTTCTCAAAGTCACAATAGTAACACAGTTCCAACTTAAATTATATAGGCATGTATATAGATATATTTTAGACATCATATTTTGATGTACATTTTATTCTATGTATGCATTATAACCCTCCCATAATAGTGGAATTAGAAACCTAATAGCTTCTTTTGTCTTTTCTACTATTCAGCATCCCACCCTAAGTCTATGACTAGCTTGTATCTTCAGCTTTTGGGAGAAGAGGTAACCGCAGAAGCTTTGGCAGAATTATCTGTCCAATTCACTGAAATCAGGGTGCCTGCAAAATTGGGTCAATGTTAATAAAAAATGGTTTTGAAAGTTAGAAAAGAAAACAAGAGGACAATATTAAATATTAATCTCAAAA
The DNA here is from genome assembly GCF_034619465.1 of Leptosomus discolor. Classification (NCBI taxonomy): domain Eukaryota; kingdom Metazoa; phylum Chordata; class Aves; order Leptosomiformes; family Leptosomidae; genus Leptosomus; species Leptosomus discolor. The sequence continues at coordinate 90,881,728 of NC_141391.1, read as the reverse complement.
ATATTTTCACTTCTCCTTTTGAAATCATTATTGTTTGTATTGATAATACTGTACAACAACATAGAATTTAATAAATAAAACATTTACTAGACTTGAAATTTTTCTCTTTTGTTTGTGACAAAATCATCAAACATTGTTATTCATACAACAAATGCAGATTTTAAAATGAACCCTCCTTCACAAAATTGTATTATCAGCCTCTGGACTTGCCATAATCCAGTAAAAATTCCTGCTTTGCTTTCATTGGAAAGCTCCTCCTCTATAAAGAAGTTCCCTGACTCACAGTCAGGAGTTACTTGACTACCTGCAAAGAGCCTGCACAAGAAACCAGCTGACCTCTGAAGAAAGGTTTTACCTTCCCTCCCAGCACACTGCTTTTGACAGGACTGTCCTGTCCGACTGGAATGTGAATACATCCTGAAGATGTATTGTGGAAAGCATGTTTAAAAGACCCATTTCAATATCTGGTCCCATGAAGGCATTCAAACATGTGGAATTATTAATTCCTCTGTGAACAAGGCCCTCAGGAAAAGGTGACTACATAATGTAATTGTAAAAGAATTAACCACTGCAGATAAAAGACATCGAAATTGAAGTGTCAAATGCTAGAATTAAAAAAGTTATAGTAAACATATGGTAATGAAAAATCATTCAAAAATAAATAAGAAATTCAGGATTTCATAAATTCATAGTTTGATCTTTTTCTTGAGTTGCCAACAGCTGCTTAGCTTTTAATTTAATCTGCATATAAATGAATTTTTCTATCTTTTATTAGACAGTTCTTGACATCTTAAGATCTGTTTCACTAAAATGAAAATGTAGAGGTACTGAACGTTAATGAAAATAATGAAAATTTCACATGAAAATATGCAAAATCTATTTGAATACTAAATAAAATTAAGTATACACAAATGAAAATTAAATCCATCGAGTTGTATTATTTGTTAATAAAACTACTCCTAGATGCTATTATAAAGTAGGCCTACCAGGTATAGACTTTGAAAGAAGAAAAAAATGCTCACTTTTTGTCTTCCTTAATGACATAACCCACTGTTCTTAATGGCAGGACTGGGCCAGGTCTTCTGGGTCAATAGTTCTAGCTGTCTATCAGCTCAATCAATGGGGGAAATAGAGATCCTTACATCAGTTCTTATCTCAAGACAACTTAAATACTTTTTTTCCGAATCTCCTGCTAGAAAGTGATTCATAATCTCCTTTCTCTAGTGTTTAGAAACTATCTTGTAATTCATAGCCCAAATTTAATTTATACCTTACATTCACCTGTGGTCAGTTTATATTTGCACTCCTTTGTGCAAGTGTACCTCATTTAGTTTTGCTTATTTATGACTAGCAATTTGGAAAAGCCCTACAACCACCTAATGGTCATCTCTTATGCATCTCTTATGTTAACAAAATAATGTTTTATCTTTTGAAGATACATTAAAAGTCTTGGAAAAACTGTACTTTAAAGACAAAATTACAAAACAGCAGCACTGAAAATAATTGCTTCAGCTACTGATGCTACAAGTTGGCCTCTATCAGATGGGTTCTAGCTTTGTCAGAAGAAAACCACAATCTTACTAATTTTAATAAGTCCTTAAAGAAGTCTTTATCAATCCTCAATACGGTCACATCAGACTATATCCAGTTATTTCCTTTAAGGGTTTCTCCAGTTTGATGAAAACAATTCAAGTTTATACTACAGTCTGTACAGTCGATAGAAAAATGTTATTACGTCTCCTCTGCTTAATTTTTCCCTTGTGTTCCTAACTAAACAGATTCACAACTATAGATTCATAACTGAAAACTTGATATGTTGCCTGGCTGAATTTGAGATCACTCCAAGGGAACAATTACATATAATTTTCATTCTCTGTTTGGTCATTATGATATATTATTGACATTTTAGACCTATTGCAAAAGTACACACACAGAAGCAGTGGATCCAAATACAGCAATTTGAAAGGCTGGAGAGATGCACTTGTAAAAGAGAGAAAACAATGTCATAAGCACTCTATTTCCTTTATTTTACCACGAGATGATTCTTAAGAGTGATCCAATTCATATATTGTAAAACATTAGGGAAACTAACACTTTGGGGACTACTCAGACTGACTACTTCAGGTATCTAATTTCGGTGCCTAACAGAAACTTGGTTTCCTGTCTACTCAATAGAGAAAGATCTGTGAGGGGGAACCTGAATGTGAAAATTAACCACTTAAAATTAGGTGGTGACTAAATTGCCTGTATATTCAGATGGAGATCTGAAGCATTAAATCCTGGGAGAAGAGATTTCACCTTAGGGTGACAGTAGCAGCACCTGCCCCTGCTGTCCTGTGCACCTCTGCTGCACGGACAGATCATCTGCCTGCCTAGAGGCTAACGAACAAAGACAAGTTACAGCACAACAGATGAATAAAAACCAAGCTCGTTGCCCATTTATCCAGTGATACTAAATTATGAACTGTGATGGGTCCTGCAACAAGGGTAGGAAAACACAAAGGAAGGTTGTGCTGCATAGCCACAGACAATAACCACTACAATTTCTAAGACAGAAGGTCAATACTTATTTAGCAAAGCACATACCCATGTTTGCAAATGAACTTTTCCTTTTTGCTAAAAGGACAGAGTAATCCCCTTTCCCAGAGAAACATAATCGTATCTCAGCTTTTTAGTTTTGTAGTCCTTAAATACTTCCCCACAAGTTACTTCCTCATCTCTTTTCCCACACCCTGCCAAGAGGAGCATTGGAGGAGCAAGGGACAAAACCAAGGTGGCATTGCTTCTGAGAACCACTGGTTAAGCATGTTTGCTCTCCTTTCAGTAAAACACGAAATTACTCCTCTCCATGAGTACCAGTCTCCAAAAATCGGCTCTCGGCAGCTGTCAAGCAGGAGCCAAGCTAGCTAGCCTGTGTGAAGAAATCAGGCAACTGAGAGGGGCCGAAGTCAACCCTCAGTGCTCCACTGATACTCTGCTCAAAAACACTTCAACATCCACACAAAAATACAACACAGTAGATCGGTTTCACCCAGTGAGAAACAAATTAACATCTGTCTAGAAAATGATGTTCTGTTGTACACTTTGTCCTTCTCTGCAACTCCTCCTCCAGTTGTCATTCAATTTTAATTCCTCCTCAATTCTGTTTTTCTGAACAGTAAACAGCTCAGGGATTGCAACTCTGAACTGCATGTTTTCTAGCTAGTGAAAAATGTATGTGTTCTAGTAGATGTTCTTGCCAAGACAAGCACAATGTAAAAACATAGTGATTTTCATTATTTAGCCTGCTTTGTCAGATACGGGATTTTCAGAGTCTCTAAATTCAGTAATAATATTATCTGCTATAAGAGATTAGGTAAGCAAGTGCTAATTAAACTGCTGGACAACAGCCAAGCTATCACAGCTAAACAGGAGTTGCCTGAACAGATGCTTCTCCAAGGCAAGAGATGTTATTTTAAATACCTGTCTGGTTTTTCAGTTCACCAAACCTTTCAGAGCATATAGTCTGAGGCTTGCAAAGATAATGAATTTTTTTTTTTCTTTTGGTTTTGGAAACAATTAGTGAAAGAGTTGAACTTAAAAAAATACAAATACAAACCAACACTCTCAATGGCATAAAAACTGCAACACAACAAACGTGATTTCTATAAATTCTGTAAGTTTCTGCAAGAGAGTCCCAATACCTTGACTCTTTCAGCTGCAGGAAAAGTTTATCTTTCACCCACCCATAGATCAATGTAATATAGTTAGTTAGAGACTCAGAATGTCACTTACTAATTCCAGTACCCAATAACAATAACAACTATAACAACAACAACAATAATAGTAGTAGTAGTAGTAGTAGTAGCAGCAGCAGCAGCAGCAGCAGCAGTAGTAATAGTAATATAATAAATTAGAAGACAAACCACAGGATGGTGAAAGCAAAAAAAATCATACTTTCACAGACATACAAGCTACCTCACTGTATCTCACTAACCATTTTACAAGAGTCATTAGCTCTCATGAATTTAGAATCTAAAGATATCTGTGAATACAGTCTTACAGGCAGTTTCCTGTTACCTATTGTGACAATTAGAAATGGGATTTCAGGACTATGATCATTTGACGTCTTTTAAAAGTCTTTACAATTTTCAACAGGATCTTCACTTTGATAGCTAGATCAGTTCAGCCTTTTTTACATGCTTTTTATAAATGTGATGCAGTGCTTGTACTGATGAAAAGGAGTACTTCTAATGCATAATACTCTTTCTCAAAGGGTAAAGCTGATACATACATTTTCAAAGACAAAGATATTATTTTACCATTCCATCAATCTCATCTGCACCCAAAGTATAAAATAGTAATTAATGAAAAATGAATGGGAGATATTAATTAGGTGGGTTTGAATACCTGCTCCAAATCTGCATATCCAGATAAATCAAAAAGTTGTCAAACCAAAGTGTAAAATACCCAGCACAATAACCAAAGTTGTTCTGACATGTGCAGCCTGGCTATTTCCTAAACTACTGAAACAATTGCAAAAAATGAAAGCAACTTGAAACCAGGCCAGAAATGAACAGAGAGGGTAAAAAAAGTGTGTCAAAGTGGACATTTCCCAGTGTTCTAAGTAGCAACCATCAGTTGCGAAGTACAAGGTTGGCAAAAAAAAAATCTCAGAACTTTTATACTAACCAACAGTACTTTAAAGTGACTACTTTTATTCTGTATTGGCAATGCAAAGTTTTATTCTTTTATATATATATATATATATATATATATATACTGTACCTAGTATTTTTCTTTTTTTATACTTGGAAAGGAGGACATAGGATAATTTAAAAATTAAGTTTCTGATACTACTGTTTTCTTAACATTTACCTATGCTTTTTGACCTTCTTTGAAATAACTTAAGAAGAGCAGAGTAAGAACTAGCACATGGATTTTGGTTCCTTGATATCTTAAAGTATATCTGTGACAACTTTAAGTTTTTAGGAAATAAGTATTTTGATGATCTTAATTTTGATATTATTTTGATTATATATTTTGAATATAAATCAAATTTATGACATTCCCAGCTACTAGGAATTCATGATGCAACAAGTCCTTTATAAATGAATTTAAAAGGAAAAATAAGATGATTCATGGAGTCATTAGCATTCACAGTCTACAAAAGGAATAAGGTATTCTTACATTGCTGGATAGCAATTCCTCCTCTCCATTCATTGCAGAATAAAACTTCTTAAGGTAACATAAGATGTAATCTTGGTTTTCAGACAAAAAAAGCTTTAAAAGGAAATATTTTTCATAAAACAAACCCCCTCAAGTTAACAGTGTAGCTGTGCAGCTCAGTAAATCACAAAATCACAGATGAACTAAGGCACCCAAACCCCTGCAGGAGCTCTTTTCAGAGCAGGGTCAGTGAAAGCAGGTTGCTGAGTCGTGTGCAGTTGAGTTTTGAATACCTCCAAGGATGTAGACTCCACAACTCTGAAGAGCAACCTCATCCAGTGTGTCACCACCCTCATGGTTAAAGGCAGTTTTTCTTATGTTGAAGTGGAATTTCCTGTGTTTCAGTTTGTGCCCATCGATCCTCACTGTGCACCACTGAGACTGCCTATTTATACACATGGACAAGATTCCCATGAGCCTTTTCCTCTCCAGGCTGAGTAGTTCCTGCTCTCTCAGCCTCTTCTCATACGATAGATGCTCCAGTCCCCAAATGATCTTCATGGCCCTTCACTGGATTCACTCCAGTATGTCGATGTCTCTCTTGTACTGGAGAGCCCAGCACTGGACCCAGCACTTCAGTTCTATCTCACTAAGAGCGATCACTGACTTCAACTTACTGGCAACACTCTGGCTTACACAATCCAGGACACGGCGTTCTTTGCTGCAAGGTCACACTGCTATCTCATGTCCAACCTGCTGTCCACCAAGAGTCCACAGTCCCTCTCTGCAGAGATGCTTTCCAGGTTGGCCCTGGCCTGTGCCAGCAGCTGGGGTTATCTCTCCCCAGGGGAACGATTTGGTATTTCCTTTTGTTGAACTGCACAAGGCTTCTCTTGACTCATTTCTCCAGCATTTTGAGGTTCCTCTGCATAGTAGTACAACCAGCTAGTGGTAACAGCTACTCACCACAATTTTGTGTCTTCTGCAAATTCACCAAGGCTGCACTCTGAGCCATCATCTAGGTCACTAATGTAGACATTGAGCAGTATTGGCCCCAGTGTTGACCCCTGGAGCTCATCACTAGTGTCTGGCCTTCAACTGGACTTCACACTGTCAATCACAACCTTTGAATGCAGTAGTTTAGCCAATTTTCAATTCACCACACTTATATAGTTCTTGTTTGGTCAGCTTGTCTATAAGGATGTTATGGGAGTGTTGAAAGCCTTACTGAAGGCACGGTAAATAACACCCACTGCTCTCCCTTTCATCTACCAAGCCAGTCATCTCACCAAAGACTAGCAGTTTGGTAGAAGGTTATGAGGCTGGTAAATAGCACAGTATTGCCATTGTTAGTAAAAGGTCACAAGCTTTCTGCTAGTTCTGCAAGGTCACAGGGCTTCCCAGACTTGTTTGGGCCTCTCATGGCCTTCCTGGAGCTTTGTTTCATCTGTTTAGCAGTAACAGCAGTTTTGAAAGAATGAGGTGGCTATTGTCTAATTTATTTTACCTTTGTTTAATGCCATGTAATTATATGAAGTACTATGAAGCATAATTTTTATATATATCAACAAAAAGACATGGTCAATGAGGTGGTCTCATTCAATGCTGCAGCAAACGGGGTTCCCGGCATCACAAGGCATGTAAGATTGCTGTCTACTACTTCTATTCTTTATACAATAAATCAGTCAACAAGTTTGACTGTTGGTGACTTTCCTACTGTGATCCCAAAAGAATTGACATCTCCTCACTACCAAACAATGACTAAACAAAATGCCTTTACCTCTCCACTCGCAGTGAAGTCAATGGCCTCATGACTCAGAATAGCAGTGGAAGGATGAGCATAAAAGCAGGGACAGGCATGGATGTAAGAACATATGTGTACAGCAATTTTAACTAGAGTTTCAATTCTGTTATATTTTTTTTTTCTGTACTAGTATTATTATTTTTTTTCCCCTCTGCTTTTCCTGTAACAATCAGATATGGACTAAAAATAATTCCTTGATTTTCAGATTTTAACTGTTCTTGGCTTTGCTCTTGGCTTACATATCGTAAGTAGTCCCCTTTTTGCCCATAACAAGACTGAGTGCAACATATCACTGGAGAAGGTAGAAAGATTTTTAGAGTAAAACCAGCTGGTTTTAAAACTAAAAATCAGTTAAAGCATGAACGATGGACTGTGGAAATCACTTTGGCATACGTATGTCTTCAAAACAGAAACAATTAGGTTATCTGTGAGATACTGATGCTCTTTTGTCTTAAGTCACTGCACCATCATTAGTTTATAAGTTGCTATCAAAGGTGTCAGTGGGAATGAACAAAATCTGTATGTGCATTGATGTTTACTCCTTCACACAGCAGAAATTGCCAAATCCATACATATTTTAGTTTTGGTATAAAACCAATTCTTCCTGTTGATCACCTTCAGGCATCCAGTCCAGTGACAATGAATTACAGTGTGAACCAAGAAACAAAAGTTTGTAACACACACATGTGCCTTTACAAAAGAACATTGCTCCAATGTATGGTAATAGTGCAATAGTAATTTAAAATATTAATAATTAAAAAATAATAATTGCAATGTATTAAATGTATGGCATATGAAGTATCACAAAGGAGTGGTAATCCCAAAACATGCTTTCTCTCCTTTGACACAGAGGCTGAACTTCACAGATATGTTATACTAGGGCCATGTCCTGGGTTTGGCTAGGATAGAGTTAATTTACACAAGAAGCTGGGAGGGGGCAAGACAGGACAACTGGCCAAATCTAGCCAAGGGGATATTCGATACCATATGATGTCATGCCTAGTGTACAAATTGGGGGAGTTGGCCAAGGGGAGGAGGGATCGCAGCTCGGGAATGGGCTGACTGTCAGGTTCACAGTGGTGAGCAATTGCATTGTACATCACTCGCTTTATACATACAAACCCAAAAATTAACAACGCTTGTAAACAAACTTTTATCTGTATTCAGTTTCCCTTTTACACAGGAATGATTAGCTCAATTTTCATAATTTCAGATGACAAGCTGTCAAAACCATGCTTTTCCCTCTCCTGATTTATCTTGAAAAGGCACTACTGCTCTTCTATTAGATTATTCAAAATCACTAACCAGAGTATTTAATGTGCTCTTTAAAAAAAAAAAAAAGAAAAAAAAAGAAAAAGTGCAATACTGCAAGACAAAGCTGTGTATGATGTATATCAGTTTACACAAAAGTGCCATTTTTCTTCTCCCAGCCATCAGATCAAGTACTGCACATATACGTCAGGACTCTCAGAGGGTGGTAAGAAAGTATCTACAGACAACAGGTGAATTAATGTTAAAAACCCTAAGTATTGATTTATAAATCCAGTAAAAAAAATTGGTGAAACATCTATTTCTTGAAATAATTCTGATCTTGCTTCTTTCCCACATGTCTTAAAAAGACGATTTAGATATTAGATCATAGAATAATAGAATTATAGAATGGTTTGGGCTAGAAGGGACCTTGAAGATCACCTAGTTACAACCCCCCTGCCATGGGCAGGGACATCTTCCACCAGACCAGGTTGCTCCAAGCCCCATCCAGCCTGGCCTTGAACACTGCCAGGGAGGGGGCAGCCACAGCTTCTCTGGGCAGCCTGTGCCAGTGTCTCACCCCCCTCACAGCGAAGAACTTCTTCTGAATATCTCATCTAAATCTCTCCTCTTTCAGTTTGAAACCATTACCCCTCGCCCTGTCACTACCCTCCCTGATCAAGAGTCCCTCCCCCCTTTCCTGCAGGCCCCCTTTAAGCACTGGAAGGCCGCTATAAGGTCTCCCCGGAGCCTTCTCTTCTCCAGGCGGAACAACCCCAACTCTCTCAGCCTGTCCTCACAGGGGAGGTGCTCCAGCCCCTGATCATCTTTGTGGCCCTCCTCTGGACCCACTTGAGCAGCTCCATGTCTTACACTGGGGTCCCACAGCTGGACGCAGGACTCCAGGTGGGGTCTCACCAGAGCAGAGTGGAGGGGGAGGATCACCTCCCTCGACAAGGCACTGTGCAATGGCGATATTCACGTAGGGAAAAAAAAAGTCTACTCCCACTTCAACTGTACTATGCTGGTAGTCAGAGTTCAGGATGCATACAAAATACTTGATTTTAATTTCTATTTTCCTGTTCAAATTTACAGTTCACTAGAAAGTGTATTTCTCTTTACTGACTTCTGTTCTTAGTTAAATACATTTTTCTTAATGTTTGTAGTCTGGCTTTCCCACTTTAAGGGTTTGTTAAGGTCCCTCCTGGTGGGATCTGAACCTGGCAAGGAACAGAGGGAAGAGATGGACGCACAGTTTTCAGTGACTGTCACTTTGTGCTAACTGCCGTACTCTTGGCAGGTCTTCTCTAGATATTAAAACTTTGATCCTGAAATACTTACACAACGGCTTCTGTTAAAGAATTTGAATGGCTAAAGTTAATAAGACCTCCCACATGCTGAGGGTTACTCAGATGTCAAACGAGCGCAAAACTGAGACCCAAGAGACTCTCCTCAACTTCTTTTCTTTTCCTGCTTTTCCACCCTCCCTTCTACCATTTCAAGCAGGCAAGAAGGTGCAAAGCAGATTTGATGTGGTAAAGCACATGAACACAGTGAGCATAATTGTGAATGGTATCTACGCTCTAAATGTGATGGGCAGAAGGCGATCTTCTTCTATTGTATCTTTGGCTTACCGAAACCCACACCGTAATTCGGTATGCCTTCCCATACATCAGTGAGGAGTCCCATTTTCTTAAGCTTTTGCTGGAACAGGCACAAATGAGTCAGCATCATGCAGCATAGAGACTCTCAAAAATCTTTCAATGCCTTAGACATCAGTAATTATTTAGTCAGGAAGCATACAGAGGAATTAATCCCTACCTGAGAACCATTTGTTGTTGCGGCAGTAAAACCCCTTATATCAGCATGAGTTGTCCATACTTCAGTAATAGAGCTCTTTTTTTCTCTCTAAGCTTCATGTAATTACATATTCAGAAAAAATCAGTGTAGCAGACTTCAGATTTACCTATCATATATGTTACAGACCTCATTAGGGAAAAAAAGAACTTGTGTGAAAAAAATAGTTAATCTTAAAGTTTCAAACACATTAAATTTGCAGGTGGATGTTAGAATTTTGTATCATTTTTATCTGGCATGTGTATTCATTGTGTCTATGTAAGTTTAAATGTCAGTGTGAGTATATGTGTGACAGTTTAAAGAGTGTTAAGGATGCTTCTAATCTAGTAACAATGAACATTAAAGCCAGTAGAATTTTTCTATTTTCTGCTATTTCCTTCCTGATTTCAAAGAAGGTCTTCTCTCTCTGTTGTTTAAAAAGGAACAAGGAAAATTCTTCTCCGAAAAACAAACAAACAAACAAACACATAAACAGAAAAACCAATCACCAGTTCTGAGACTCAGAAATTAAAAAGCTCTCTAAGACCACAAAATGAAAAATACCTACTCATATATAAGCTTTTCCTTTCTTGGTGCTCTTATACACTTGTACATTGGGTTTATGACTTTATGATTATGCAAGTACATACACAACACTTAACTATATCCTCGCCTTTCTTCCTCCTATTATATTTAAACTGTGCCTCATTTTGTACTATTTTTTTTTAAACACAGTCACAAAAAAGCCACAGGATTCTCATAAAGTCTAACTAAACACAGTCAAAAAGAAAGGAAAAAAAAGCTCATTGAGGTTGAAATGATTACTTCATCCAACTTGTCCAGCAGCTTTTGTCAGATATATTATGGAGGTATCAGTAGCAACACCAAAGTTAATGCTGTATTGAGATGCACACTTAAAGAAGGATTAAAATTCTCCTATTTCATCCTTCGGTGATTAAAATTAGACTCCAAATGATGTAGCAACTCTTCAAAAGATAAGTAAGTACCAGGCAATTTACAGATGAACATTTGAAAATAACTCCCTATTAAACATTTTCCCCAAGAGCCTCAATGCGCTGGCATCACCTTAATATCACAAATATAATTATTTTTTACAAATATACCTTAGTCTTACAAGCTTTCAAATTGAAAATGCTTTTTAGGTAAGCGTTTAAACATTGTTATTGATCTTACTTCTCTTCTTTCTTGTAAAAGTCAAACAAGACCATGTGCTGAATCTTCTACCTGCACCTAAGCCATGTAAATACCTCCCTGCTTTATTTGTACTAGTGCCTGGTCACCACCATAGCTCTGGCTATATTTTTACTATAGTCTTGCTCCACATTAGAAATTCACGTCAGCACTGAGAAGTCCTTAGATGCTCCCAAAACTTTTTTTACTGGAAAACTTTTTACTGTTTCAAAGCAGTGGTATCTTTTGTATTGTGTTCAAGTAAGGAAGCAAGGAATACTGGATAAAACCAAAGTTTTTACACTGACAAAACTCAAATGAATTAGAGGCCTTAAATAGAGCATTGTGAAAAACTGAAGTAAATCCACTGTGTTGATAAAATAACTGCAAATAACACAAGGTATTTTAAAAAAGCTTTTTATGTCCTATAGCAGAAGGTCTTTTTCCTACAGAAATACCTCATAGTTTTATGAAATTATTGTGAAGCTCATTTTAATGTGATTACAGTTTCCATCCACGGATACCAACATAATTGAAATGACACGTGTGCTATTGAATTTGTACTGTCCTTTTTGTTGAAGGCCCATGGTGTTCGCCAAAATGATTAAAAATTAATACCAAAATAACATATTCCTGCAAAATTTATAGGATCTTACCTAGTAGAGTTACCAGTGGCTCCTTGAACATAAATCCTAAGTGCAGTTATGCTGTGCAAACTGTCGTTTTAACCTCCTTAGTTTTTTTAACTACTCACCATGCCTATATTATTTGTTGAAACCCCAACAAGTTTCTCTCTGGGTGGTGTGCAATATCACATAATAAAGTCCTCATACTAGCATCTTAATGTTTAAAAGATGGATTGTTAGCATAGAGTGCAATAAATGTTTTCCAGTATACAATGTCTTGTATGCAAACATTAAAGCCAACAAAAAACCTCTGACTTTTATATTGTTATTTTGTCATAAAATAAATTTTATTCCATTTAGACACTCTTACAGTGCTAAGTGTCAGTGTGAAAACTACCAGCAGAATGCACGAAAGCCCAGCGTAAATATCTGTGAGACCACAGTATGCAGCACTTTAAAGAGAAAGACGATGGTGTGTACTCAGTGGTTGGAAAGAACCATTGCAGGTTGTGAATCTTAGGTGCTCTATAAGAACTCAAATTACTTCACGGTTAATGTTTGACTTCAGTCTAAGGCAAATCCATCAACAAGACTGCAAAACTAACTGGTAAGCACCTGACTGTTGTCAGCTCCATCTTTGTTTTACATGAAAAGTCACAGAATAAGCTTTGGACTTCTCACAGTGATCTCACACATGGCTTCCCCTAGACAATTGGTTCTGGTTCAAGACCTTCTGAGGGAAAATTACATAAGTTCAAAGACATTTAATTTTATTCACTTTATTTAATTTATAATTTGTTTGTGACCTGTAGAGGTACTGGAATCATCTCTTTCTCTGAGATAAAGTTCTCTGAGTATAAATTAGTTGGAAATCCTACCATGCCATTCTTTCCAAGGGGTTTTAAATTTTGCACCCTGCTCTAGGTCTGCTTAAGCTTTGCATTATCCCAAAGCAGCTACAAAGTCTACTTTTAAGGAACCTGACATCAAGGCAAATAAGGATGTACTTGAGGACTTGACCAGTACCTCAAAGGACCCTGAAGTGTATTTCCTGTAGCTATTCCCCAACAGTGATGCCAAATAGTTTGCTGATGAGTCTTTTGTGAAACGTTCCAGTATCTCAGTCTGCCTCCCAACCTATTTAAATGCCACTGATTTCGAGTATAGCAAAAAAGCTCCAGTCTAAAATAATAACATGAATTGGCCTTGTACGATTACTGAAGTACTTAGCCATCACAAAAAAAGTTTTTTGGTTTATTTTGCTGCACTCAGGCACTCATGCTGCCAAAAAACAAATGGCTCTGCTGGAAATCATATAATGTTCCATAGAGATGGCAAGCTTTTTTTATTTTATTATACAGAAGCAATTGTAGAGGCTGCTCTCCTTTCCAAAAATAGATATCTGCAAAACAAATTAATTTTACATTTGCATTTTATAGCCTCTCTACTGAAGTATTTTCAAAATACGTGAGTTCAAGAAAAGTAACACATTATTAGTCTCTTTTTCAAAATGACCAAACATGCAATATATATTATCTAAAAGCCTCTGCTTTATTTCATAGCATAAGTTTCTTCTTTGAAATGTTTTACATGAAATACATGACAGAATTGTCAGCTTATTTTGAGGTTTATGATATAAACAAGGTCACTGTACAACTCAGAGAATAAAAACTTGTTTTCTGATGAGGAAAAAAATTGAGTCAGTGCTACCCTATAAAGTTAATTGGACCGCTGGGAAAAGATATTTCAGGTAAGTAGATACAGTAGATATTTCTTTGCCACCATGTATAGATATTTTTTTTCTAAATCCATCAGTTTGGTTGCATTTTCTCTGAGAGTAACTTGAATTATGCATAAAGCTTCTCTCTAACCTATTTTATACTAATATCTCTCTAACCTATTTTATACTAATATCAATGCAAATCTTCAGCAAGATGCACTTGCTGGGAAATGCAGTTCACTGCAAAAAGCTAAGCTTACAAGGGGTTGTGAAGGCCTGTTTCTTGTTTTCTGGACCTGTTCTCAGCACTGATCACTTGAATCTTTGTTTTCATTATGCTGGACTGGATAACTGCTACAGCATGCTGACATGAAGTAATTTGCCCTTATTCTAAGCAGAAGCACAGAGGTTACAACCAGATCAGTTGAGCCAAGTGATTGCTCCTCATTTATTACTTTCCATAGTAGTAATAGTAACGATCCACCTTAAGCAGAACTATTGATTATTTGTCACAACTTTTGGTAAAGTTGAAAACAGAGGAAGAATTAACTCAAGCTAACAAGATAGGTGACCGAACCCTTACCGGGTATGATTTATCCAAGGAGGACTCTTTTGACTAGGATTAAAACTTACAATAATGACATCACCAGATGAGACTGATGTTTCTTGTGACACACATTTAAAATAAAAAACGTTAGCTTAGGCTGGAGGCACACAGCCAAGTTCATAGTTCCTTTAGCTCTACCTCTTGATCTAATATTAGCCTTAGCTAACTTGCTAAACTTGTCAGCCTCCAGATGTAAATAACTTCCTGAAGAATGAAGAGAAACACAAGCTTCATGTTCTCAGCAGAGTAAAGCAGAAGATGGTAGTAAGGACAAGACACAAGAACAGGTTTTTTTCCAAAGCACTGACATAGATCTTAGAGCTTTCACCAAAAATGCACCTTTGAGCAGGGTTAAAAAATATTTATACTATCCTTTAAGAAAATATGCAACAATCTATACAAACACAAGTACATGTTACATATGCAACATTTTCGGTGCTAATTCTTTCAATCAGATTTTTCAATTATAATATTATGAGGTACAATCTGGAATAAAAAGAATGACTGTAATAGTGAATAGTAAGTTGCATTTGAAAGTACTTCCAGCTGGCAATGCTTTGCCTTAAGTGACTCCTGGAAAACGCAATGCAAATTAAAGGCCAGATTGTGTAACAGAATTTGATAATAGTTCATTGATACTTTTTTAATAAAAATAGTCCTGTCCATGAAAGCTCATATGTAAATATCTATTTTTAGGCAAATGTAATCATGCATCTTCACAGCCACAAAATTAAAGAGGAAAACAAAACACTGAAATAACGGATAGAGATTTAATTTACATTTCCTTTTCTACACACGTACGGGAAAAACACAAATAATTTTATGCAGAATAGTCCTTTTTATATGTGTACATATAAGAACAGTCTCTTAACATCCTTCCAGTTGCTCTTCCCCTCTTCACTCAAATGACACCTTTCAATGTTAAGACTGAAATATCAGGCAGTGAAGGCCTAGCTGTATTGCTAGAATTGTCATACAAGAAGCCCACAGATGGGCTGAAAAACATTTTCTGGATAAATGATATTTATCGGACACGGAACTGCTTGAAAGAGTCCAGCGCAGAGCCACAAAGATGATTAAGGGGGTGGAACATTTCCCTTATGAGGATAGGCTGAGGGAGCTGGGTGTCTTTAGCTTGGAGAAGAGGAGACTGAGGGGTGACATCATTAATGTTTATAAATACGTAAAGGACAAGTATCAGGAGGATGGAGCCGGGCTCTTCTCGGTGATGGCCAATGACAGGACAAGGGGCAACGGGTGCAAGCTGGAGCACAGGAGGTTCCACATTAACATAAGGAAAAACTTTTTCACTCTGAGGGTAACAGAGCCCTGGAACAGGCTGCCCAGAGAGGTTGTGGAGTCTCCTTCTCTGGAGACATTCAAAATCTGCCTGGACGTGTTCCTGTGAGACCTACTCTAGGTGATCCTGCTCTGGCATCTTGGACTAGATGATCTTTCAAGGTCCCTTCTAACCCATAACATTCTGTGATTTTGTGATTATAATCGTTAATATAGCTTTCCTTCCCCCAATTATTTTAACAATAGCAAGCTCTCTCCATCTGTTAGAAAGCATCCTATTACCAAACTCTTTTGCTTTTTCTTTTCCAAATGTTGATTTTTTTCCCCCCACCAGTTCACATTATTGTGAGATCTAGGACAGGCATCACTCAGTCCTGAGCCTGAAAAAAAACGAGAGGATCTCTTAATCCTGCTGTGTTAGAAAAGGTTTCTTTATACCACAGGAATGGAGTACCTGACAGCTTTATAATAGGATTCACTACAGGAGGTAAACACAAAGCAGAGATGTTACTTCATGCTAGGTACACTAGTTTGCTGATTTCGATTAAATGATATTACTGACACACAAAGAAACTCAAAGGTGAAAAAAATCCCTTCAAGACTATTAAAGAATATATTTGTAGAATTAATTATCTGATTACTAAAGCTACATTCACATAAGGAAAATTCAGCATTAGTCCCTTGCTGTGAGGCAATATAATATTAAATCACAGAACAACAGGCACCTCAAGGCTGGGGCAGAGAGAAAATTTTTCACATGTTTGATGGCAAGTCAAATGAATAGCAAAGGTACCTTCAGTCTTTTTACCTTCAGAAGGATGTCACTGATAGCATTCTGTAGAGTCCGACTACTACGAGCTTACAATGCAACCTTCAGAAAATTCTGCCCTTCATTGGTTCTTCATATTGAAAATCCTTCTGTCGTAGCTTTGTTTCATTTTGTTCCATCTGATTTGCAAGGTATTTAGAGCTGGGACAATGTGTATATGAGTATGTGTACAGTGCTGACAACTTCCAGATTCTGAGCTGTACCAGACACTATAGTAATACCATGATTATGACTTATTATACTTTTTTCATCAACAAACAGTGTTACAAAATGACTTAAAGTTCTCATTGCTTTTGATACCCTATTTTTTTTATTATGACAAATATGGGAAAAAACTTGTAACATGGTAACAGCCTCTTGAGACTTAAAAAAAGTACTAAAACTCCAAAAGTCAAAATGAAATGCTGTTTTATGATAAGAACACAAGCAGGCAATTATGAGGAATCGAGCATTCCTTTTAAATCCCCCTCTGTCAAACCTGAGATATTTTAATTATTATTACTTAGGGTATACAGATGAGAAATATTACTCCAATAAGGATGGAATGCCTACAAAATGGTATTTCTGCGAAAAGAAATCCCAGCTAAAAAGAATGGTACTGAAAGAAACACTGTGTAACATGAATTATTTTTAAAATAAATTTTATTGTCTTGTTCCTTAATTTCCAGTAATGTACAAAATCAGTCTATGGGCTTCAGCACTCAACAGGGTTGATAAACTTGACCTAGAACTGGTTTACAACTGAAAAATAATGTTGGATAAAAGCCTTCTTCTTGCTCTCTTCTTTCCCACAGAGATGATCTATTTCTGCAAGTCAAGCTGTACATAATCTGTGCTGTCAGAAAATGCACTCACACACTCACGCTGTGCCACATAACTAAACAAGAGAAGTTATAATAACGATAATGCAAGACACACCCACTCACTAATATTTCAGCTTCTCCCCTGATTTGCCTTAAAGGAAGTGGAAAATCCGTATCAGTTATTAGCTCTTACTGTGATCATTTGACATAAGACGCTTACTCAGGTTCAACAATATCTTACTTTATGAGCAGATATTATTGTTATATATCCCTTATCAAGAACATCAGTGTTGTAAAAATTTCTGCTTTTTTTTTCTAGAGTTGTGAAGTCTGCAAACCTTGTTAACATACATGAATATTAATTTACCTTCACTGTAATCTGTCATAACAGCTACACAGTTGTTAAACAACTTTTTCTTGGCTCTCCTCCTATCCTTTTTTTTTTTTATTAACATGCTGCGCTCTTATTTTGGACTTTCAACCCTGTGGCCATGACCATCTCTTTGTGTCTGTGTTCATGCCACAGCTACCTGTAATTGTCGATGTACTAATGCAATATAAATATCAAAGTGTAACAGTAATGTTTAAACACCTCAGTATCTTTGTCTCCCAATTTTGATCCTATTTGTCTATCCACATTCAGTAAATGTGGTTTATATAGTATTTAGATTATGAGCTTTACCACCAGCAGTTGTTTACAAGTATAATCAAAAGCAATGATAAAACAATCATAACTTAGCAACAGCAACCTTCTAGGAAAGTAAACTTAATTTCCTGAAAAAAGTGAATCTTCCCTCCTCCCCCCAGTATTTCTTCAAACCTCTATTGGCTTCAAGATAACATCAAAAAAGCTACTAAATCCTTCTTTTGTAGTTTGAAAGAGACATTGACTTGAACTGAAATTTGACTAGATATTTTCAGAAAGGTTTGGAGGTGTCTCATCATTGCACTTGTAACTGTGTTGCTGATGCAAATCTGAGTACACAAATCTAATTTGAAAGGCAAAGCATTTTTCTGCCCAAAGTTAATTTTATCAGCACAAAAATTAAGTTCAAAAAGAAACTGCCTTCCCTCATCTCAGACTGCCAGAAAGCACAATGTTTACAGTGCATTCTCCACTTCAGCTGACTACAGAGCCTTCCATTACAAATCCCGTATTTTTACCAGAATGCTAACCCTGCAAACCGTAAAATCACATAGCTCAGTAAATATCTGTACAGTGATGTACTACAACTCCCCAGATTCCTGATTCCTCTTGTTACCCAAGGCTAAGAGGTAATGTTACAATAAATTTTCTATGTAACTTCTAAGAGGCCCACTGGATTCAATGATCATCTTTCTTTTTACGTAAGAATAACAGGCACTGGGGAAAAAAACTGGCAGGTTTAGTATTCTAAGATGTAGCCTAATTAGAACTTGTTACATACTTGTAAAGGATCCTTCCCAAATAAACAAACTTGTTGGGTTTATTCATTTAATGTATTTTGCTTTCTTTTCCTGATCATTTGTACTTTCTTAGCTAGTTTACTTCGCAATTTATCTACTGCATTTATTTTTACCTGTATACAATTCCTCCCTTCCCTAGCCTTCTTTCACAAGGCAACAATTTTCTAATACAACGTACTATACTACAACTTATGTCAGCATTCTGGGTATGACTTTCAAAATTAACACCCAGGAGAAAAAGAGGTTGGTAATGCAAAACATACATTTGCAGTAAGAGATATGCACATACAGGAATACCTATATAGTGTACTCTACTCAAAGCCTGTCTATCATTTCATCAAAATTCTATAAAAAATTCAGAGACAAAAATCTCTCCTGTCATCCTCTTACGTAAATCTTCATCTCCTGCTAATCTGTTTAAAGTTACCAAAATTTTGCACACAGGCTAAATCTGAATACTTGAATTTTCCACACTATATCCACAAACTAAACAACTGACCAATCTTTTAAAATCAACAGGAGTAAATTAAATTTTTAGTGATAAAAACAATAATGTGAATCATAAAATACATGTCTGGAAATTATCCAGATTAACCTGCATAAGAGGTTACCTTTTAACAGTAGTGTAAGTGTGCTATAGGGAAGGAAAAAAACCCACATTTATATTCCTTGTATAAAGTTCTCGTGCGCACACTTTAGAAAAAAAAGTCCTAGCCTGCAAATGGAAGGACAACTTGTTATCTTCAAAAACAAATTATCTCATACATAGCTCTAAACACCTGATAACTAGCTGTTGAGACATCAGTTGTAGCAACCAAGAGGTTTCTTTATTGTAAATAGTAGAAGTTTGAGTATTATGTTCCATAAAGAAAGATTAGGACAATGAAATGCTCTTTCCAGAAAACTGAGAAAACACCTACTGCAGATTTAGGGGGCTCATTTTTTCCTTTTCCTGGGAGGAGAAAAAACCAAAGGTCTGGGAAATGATGTGCCATTCTACATGCACACAGGTATCCAATTGGATGCTCATAAAAGAACTGTTAAAGAACAACTTTCCTATGCAGCTAAATAAAAGAGCATAAACAGGCTTTCACGATGAATCACAGCCATCTGTGCAGGCCAACATATATAGAATTAAAATATGGTTCTGGAACTATTATAATATCCCAACTTCAATCTATGGAAAAAAAGGAAGTGACCTACTTCAGTCTCTCCCTAGGTGGATTAGACAGTCTTTTCCTTGAAAAAATGGAAAAAAATAAATACATTAAAATTACTATTAAACAAATGTTTTTCTGATTTTTAAGGTCATGTACAAAAGAGTATAACTGTCCCCCTCCACCCAAATAGGCATGGATTCCTGCAATTCTGACTGAGTCTTTTTGATATACTTGCAGAAAACCATCCAGCCTGCATGTTGCGCTATAACCTTAACCCAAGATTGCTTTGGCGAGAGGAAAGCACTAAGGCATTGAAGAAAATATTTTTATATTTGTATTTTTACTTACACTTACATTTAATTTTATTTAACCAGGTCAAGAAGTGAAAATTAGCTTTCATTCATTTTCTTCAGCTATGTCAGGCTAAAACAGAATTACATTCTTTCCCATTCGAGAAAAAACTCACAGACTTTTTTTTTTAAAGCAAAATGCTGAAGTCCCAGTGGATTGTGTGACTGCTATGAGAAGCTACCTAAGGAGGGTAAGCAGATCAGAAATTTGGCAACTCAGAAATGAACTATAATTTCTTAAATTCAGGCACCTGTTCATAGCTCAAGCTTACTAGCACTAGTTTGGGGGCCAACTTTCCTTTATTTCTAATCAAGCTTTTCTATTTCAACCTCTTCAGTGCTCAGAAGTCTCCACATGATGGCACCATAAATATCTGAAACTGCTTTTCTTGACTGAAATAAGGGGGAAAGCCTGGTGCCAGCGCATCGAAGTGTTGAGAACCATTGTTACACCATAGCTGTGCTCCACAACATTATACACAGCTGCTGGTTAGTCCCTAATATTCTTAAACACTTTTGAATGTTTCTCATTAGTCAAGAAGCAGAGTACAGTCTTGTTCATCCTTTTTTGTTCTTTGACTAAAACATATGACAAGCAAAAATTTTTCCTCTTCAAAGACAAATTATCTAACTTCAGTAGTTAATCTGGAGAACTTTTTTTCAATAACTCCGATTAGCCACAAGATTTTTTATAAAGTAAACCAGGTGGGAATAGCTTACAGGTAAAGTCATTATTTGGATTATGCAAGAGTAGTTTTATGTTTTTTAAGATAGAGAAGTTGCTAAAAAATTTAATTCTGTCCAAACCACTGAAGAAAAAGTAAGCTGACAAATAGCTTTTTAACTGTTTCAAGCAGTAAGAAAGAACTGGTTACACTTCCATCTAACAATTAGGAAAACTTGGTATTTTTTGTTTGTTTGTTTGTTGTGTTGCTTATGATGATAGCAAATTTTGCCTTACCTAAACGATATTTAGAAGTTCCATGAGTCATACCTTAACTGAATATTTTTTTTTTTCTTGCAAAGTTTGAGAATTTCAGTTTATGAAAAATTAGAGACAAGATTTTCAAAATAAAGCATGGGAGTTTCATGTATTTACAGCAAGTTCCAGAAGACTTCAGAGAACTTTCATCAAAATGATTTAAGAGCGTAACTTTCACTGAAGTTACTCAGTCATTTTCACTTCCTTCATTCTCCCAAATATGGCCTATGCTTGTCCTAGAGAAGCAGAAGGTGATTAAGTAAAACAATTTTTAAGATAGTACCAGAAAAATGTCATCAATAGCGTAAAGAATTTATATTATGCTACTGTAACAATGGCTGGCCTCATCAGAAATATTAAGCGTGCAATTTACTTTAATGAAATTAGAAAGTGATTTGAAAGAAATTCAACAGTCTGTTTTAACCCAATGACAGAGCATTGGATCTTCTGATGTCCTGCCATCTTAGGATCCAGAATGAACATTTGGTCTACTACTTTCCTTCCATCTTCTTTTTTTTTTAGCATCAATAGATCTTTCAAGAAGGAAGTGACTCATGAAGAAGCCAAATAAAATGTTGACCATGCAGTCCCTCAAGCTTACCCACTTGTGTGCTCTCCAAAATCAAATTACTCTGCCTCCCTCTACCAAGGTTCAGAGCATGACTCTCCTACTGACATTTAAATCTCATATCTCTTCACCCTACTTTTTTGCTGAATTATATAGGTACTGTAGGAGCACCTCACAGAACAAAGTACATTATAGTGTTTATCATCACTGAGGACTATGTCAACACTAAGAGAAGGGTTCTGTGTATACCTAGTTTGTTTCTGAAAACTAACCTACAGCTGCTTCCATCAAAGGAGCAGAGCCATTGGATAATGTTCACATCGTGATACATAGCATCGTTTTTCCTCTCATTTATGACGTAACTCAGGGCCTTTTAGCACAGCCTACAAACACGATCCACTAGAATTTCCACCCTGAACATATTTATACAGATGTGTAATAGCCACAACTAAACTGAGATCTGACATTTACAGTTTCTTAAAACTGCAAGGAGCTCCCTGTTCCTAACCATAACAAGAACTAGCTCGGTCTCTTTGCTAACAAGCTGTACATCTTCTCGTACTGAGAGCCATGTGTGAAAGCAGAAAAGACTTTCATACTATTCGAAGAAGTTATTCAATTGTTTTAATTGTCTCTAGTGTGTGTGCAGGGCAGTAAGTAATTTGTTTAAATGCCTGCAATGATTTGGAATATAAAAGAAAAGCCAAAATCGAAATAGAATATTTGTTAACTTGTTGAATATATTTACATTAACATCGATTTGAAGCCATGTAAAGTGTAGTTCTCTAACTCAATATACAAGAAATTATCACAATATATCAGTACAGAAAGCATAGTGACAAAAAGTTAATGTCAGTAAAATCCAGTACAGCTTATTATAAAATCACAGGCAATTTGGAACATGAGTTTAAAATAGACTCTTTCAAATACAGTTGCTCTTGAGTGACTTATTTTATTTTTGCTAATGGAACAAGGTTAAAATGACATGATGATAAGGAGTCTCAACTTTTTAATTATGTATCTCATCTCATTTTAAGCCTCCATTCTAGTATAATTTCTCTTCACTGACATATAGGCTCTGACTAGGCTGATGAAAGCAGACTCCATCTGCTGGTACTCATCAGCTGCACATTCACTGCCTGTGCCCAGGCATGGGAAGGCTGATGCTACAGGGATTAGAGACTGTGGCTCAGTTCTGGAAATACAGCCTTGCTCCAGTCATGCCAGGTCTCCTCTAGGGACATCATGGTCCTCCTCCTCCTCCTCACTGGACCTCAAACAAGTAACTTAATGTACTCCCTTAGGTAGAAACCTCACACAGTCCTGCTTGCTAGAGGTTATATGCGACATCACCAGCCATTAAAAATAGAAAGGGTTAAAGCAGCACCACTTTTATGTAAAATTAAAGCATTTAATCATTCTGTATAGTGCCAGGACAACCCTGACTCTGTACTTAAGTAAATTAGCATATTTCCTAACCATTTTTATTAAAGAAATATTTTTGAATTTTTAAGATTTATGCAATGACTTGTTCATTCATTATTAATTCTCACTGAAATACGTCTCTTGACAAGTGGCAAAAAGTATATTTAAGTTGAAAAAAAGGTTAATTCACACACATTTCTGTCCTTCCCCTCAAGGAGCTGAAGGAGGGAGGGAGAATAAGGGTGTCTTTACATTCCACATTTTCCCTCTCACACTTTGAGTCCCTTAGTCCCCCCGCAGTGACAAAAATTCATCCTTAGGGAAGCTCCTAAGTGTGGGAATGTAGAAATTCTGGTAAGAGGTAGAAGGAATCAAGTGCTGTACTTTGCGGAGGCTGGGGTTACCCAAGGGTAGTTAATTCTAACACAGGACATGAAACAGCTCTGAGCAGCCGAGTGAAGGCACATGGAAATCCTTGGCTTCCCTCACGTCAGGCCCTCCAGGGACTGTGCTGATTTTTGACAGGCTGCACCATGAAGCACCTTGCCAAGTCAGTCTGTCAAAATGTCTGCTAGGATGCTGTTCTAACTTACATAAATGGGAAAAATCCATAACTAGAAATAGCAAAAATGACTGCCATCATCCCACCCAAGACAACTGTGAGCCTTCAATATGCTATTAATATATTAGCTCTTAGAATATATGTTCCAATAGCGTACTCCTTGAAGTAATATCTGCTGACTCACGTTCTCAGTCCTCTATTGCAAATGCATTCAGCATGGCTTCTCTAGAAATCAGTTAACATCTGAGAAAGTCAGAGGAGCTAAAAACAACGATACTTTCATGACTGGAAGCCCTATCACCTTTCTTTACAACATGATGAAATTAATCAGTTATTAGTGCTTGTCAAAGGATGGTTCCACTTCCCTTTCATCTGCTCCACAGAAAATGTTTTGCTTTCTGTGAATAGAGGGAGAAGCAGAAACATTGGGAATGTGATGCTATTGCTATGGCTCGTGGGAGTTGCAGTTCAGAAAACAGCCACACAGCTGTGAACAGTTGTTTCCCAGATGGACAAACATATCTTGATTTACAATGACTTATGTGAGATAGACTGGATTCCGATCCTAGAATAAAACTGAAATAGGTGTGTATGATAACATAAAGAACAGCATAAACACATACTTCATATTTGCGTACTTATATATAAACATTGTTTCCCCAATCAGCAAAATTTGCATTTGATTTTGTAAAACTCTGAGGAACTCCATTTATTCCTTCTTCAATCAATATATTTACAGCTTTTAAGAAAAGCTATTATATTTTAAAAGTTTTCTCCTATGAAACAGTAATCTTAATCTTGACAGGGAAAGGGACACCCCTAACAATAGCAGTAATAGCAGTTCCACGGATGTCAACAGTCACTTTTCATTATTAATTGGATATATAATTTCAGTTATTTAAATTCAGATGTTCTTGACCTCGTTTCCTTTTATTTTTAACCTAAATAACTTAAATTTCTAGGAAAAGGCTGAAATGTTTCTGTAGAGACTGACGACATTGAGCATATGATGATATGAACATGCATACATGTACTTATATGTTACCACCCTGCCTGAATACAGAAAGCTGAATCAAATGAGGACAGTAAGGGACAGGCAAAGCAATGTCAAAGATGACATTCAGCACATTGTTTCATGACGGACATGAAATAAATAAACCTCAGCCTGACACCTGCTCAGGTGGTAAATTTTACTCAAACGGAAGGAAACACTGCAACTATAAAGATGTTAGTCTGGAAAGCAATGGAAGAAAAGAGAGGTGCACCAGGGCTGAGTTACAAACAGACCATTGCACAACAAAGTCAATCTATCTAAGGAAGAGATGAGGTTAACTGGGCTAAAAGGAACTGACAAAAGCAGGCAAGGAAGGATCTCATTTTAGGTAAGACTTGTAAGTATTTTGTGCTTTCTGGTTTTAATCTCTTTGTTCCATAGGATATATAACTTTGGATGAATGAATAAATCATATTTTGTGTGGGAAAATCTTGTGGTTGGTTGGTTGTTGAAAAACTATTTCATCACACATTTATTTTTTGAAGGCTCATGGGCCAAAACTGATTTGGCCTCAGGCTAACGGGTTTTAAAACCAGAAAGACTTCAGCCTAATGATGCATTTAAAAGCAGCTAGGTGGTATGGCTTCCACTCAGAATGAGGACCAGAAAACAAGATTTGTCATCAGAAGGTGCACTCAAGAGTAATTAAAACGAACTTGAAGCATAGCCTTCTCTGGTACTATAACATCTGTTTTGTATTACCATGTATTTGGAGTAACAGTTGGTCTTTGCTCTTTATGGCTTTCATAATGAAATGAACCTTAAGAACTAATTCCTAAACATTGCTGGTTTGGATTCCTAAGCATGCTCCATTATAAGCATTCTCATGTTCAGAAAGGATTACTATTTTCTTATTATGGATAAAATATAAATATGGAGGATATTACCATTTTTTTGCCAAGAAATAATGTTTTAAAAGAGACTCATGCATAATTTGTACTGCATGCTACAGCTGCAACTCTAAAGCAGCGAAAACCACTTAAATCTTAACCCTCCTGTCTTTTGCTAACATAAGGTGGCAATAAGCTGTCATTTAATCACATGAGTTAGTGGGGTATATTTCAGTAAAGCTAAATATTATGAAATAATGCTAGTTCTCAGATGGGTCTAAACTGGTATACATTCATAAGCCAGTTCTAAGCAGCATTTGATTTGCATCTTTTGTCTAATTTGAAAATGATCAATGGGTTTTGTTAACATTGAAAAGCTACTGAATGGATGGTTCTTTGTAGAAAGCTGTATGTTTTCAGAATATGCTGAGCATCCATCCATATAACTTAAATGCAAATGTTTCACAAGACATTTTTGAAAACTAATGAAATGCAAAGGCAATCTCTCAAAATACAAAGGATAGTATGATACTTCTGCTTAAAGAGTCACAGTTCAGATTCCGAAACACAAAATGTTTAAAAAAGAGAAAGGCAGGAAAAGGAAAATGAAGTCATCATGTTAAACTGATTTAGTTAGAACTTTATTTTATATTCATTGAACTTCACAGCAAACTCCCACTGGCATCAATTTTACTGGATTAGATATTAAGTGACACCTCTACACTCTGCAGACTGCCAAAGCCAGTCTGCTTTCCTACACCGCTTTTAATATTTATTTCATTATTTCTGACTACTTCTTATTGATATTCCTTAACCACCAATAATAGTGCCCTAATTTTTAAATTGCTGAGGTCACAGGGGCTTAGTTTTAAATAGAATTACTCTGCATCAGCTACCAGTGCATCTGTTCCTCTTTTTCTGTTACATTCAGTACACCTAGCACATGTTATCATCACACATTTTAAGGAGCTTTAGACAAATATTTACTTCTCGCATTTCTTTGATTTTTTAATTTAGATTTAAAAGCTGTGTTTGGACATAATTTCACAATGATAAATTGAACTAAAGCTTTCTTGGTTTTGCTTTTCTTCCTCTGAAATGAAGAATTATATCCAGAGTGGAAAAGACTGTTCCCTGCACAGACTGCATTCGTGAGAGTCGCTATAGTCTCAAAAACTGAAAAAGACAAAATAAGCTACTTAAGAAAATTAGTTTCACTGGAGTGTCTTAAATTCAAATTTGCTGATATATTTTGATAAAGTAAATATCCTCATTAGTAATTTAAAAAAGAAAAACAACAAAAAGATTTGATAATACATGTTATACATCATGCAACTCAGCTGCAATTCAGAGAGCTTTCAACTTAGCTTTTGTTATTGTGTCCATTCATCCATAGGAGAAGATCAGGTTCAAGACCATCTAAGGAACCTGAAGAGGGACAAGTCCACAGGACCTGATGAGATGCATCCATGGGTCCTCAGGGAACTGACAGATGAAGTGGCTAAGCCACTATCCATCATATTTGAAAAGTCGGGGCAGAGTGGTGAAGTTCCCACTGGCAGGAAAAGGAAACATAATTTCCATTTTTAAAAAGGGAAAATAGGCGAGTCTCACCTCTGTGTCCAGTAAGATCATAGAACGGATTGCCCTGGAAACTACGCCAATGCACATGGAAAATAAGGCGGTGATTGGTGACAGCCAACATGGCTTCACTAAGGGCAAATTGTGCCTGACAAACCTGGTGGCCTTCTATGACAGGGTTACAGTGTTGGTGGATAAGGGAAGAGCAACTGATGTCAGCTTAGGGGAGACCTTATTACCACGTACCAGTACATAAAGTGTGTCTAGCAAGAAGATGGAGACTCCCTTTTTAGAAGGAGTCATATGGAAAACACAAGGGGTAATGGGTACAAGTTACTCCTGAGGAGATTCCAATTCAACTCTAGAAAAATTTTTTTCACAATGAGGACAATTAGACATTGGAATAATCTCCCAGGGGAAGTGGTGGATTCCCCTATATTGGACAGTTTTAAGACTCAGCTTGACAGTGTGCTCGGCCATACAATTTAAACTATATTTTTATATTGAAAGGTTGGACTAGATGATCCTTGAGGTCTATTCCAACCTAGTATTCTATGACTCTATGATTATGATTCTATGATCTACCTGGACTTGTGCAAAGCATTTCACATTGTTCCGCACGACATCCTTGCCTCTAAATTGTAGAGACGTGGATTTGATGGATGGACTGTTCAGCAGATAAGGAACTGTCCAGATGGTCACACTTACAGAGTTACAGTCAAAGCCTCGATGTCCGAGTGGAGACCAGTGACGAGTGGTATTCCTCAAGGGTCGGTATTGGGACAGGCGCTGTTCAACATCTTTGCCACTGACATGGACAGTGGGATTGAGTGCACCTTCAGCAAGTTTGTCGATGTCACCAAGCTATGTGGTGCAGTCAACATGCTGGAGGGAAGGGAGGCCATCCAGAGGGACCTTGACAGGCTGGAGAGGTGGGCCCATTCAAACATCATGAGGTTCAACAAGGTCAAGTGTAAGGACCTGTATCTCAGTTTGGACAATTCCAAGCACAAATACAGGCTGGGAGGTAAGTGGATCGAGAGTCACCCTGAGGACAAGGACTTGGGGGTGTTGGTGGATGAAAACAATAGGAGCCAGCAACGTGCACTCACAGCCCAGAAAACCAATCACATCCTGGGCTGCATCAAGAGAAGCGTGGCCAGCAGGTCGAGGGAGGTCACTCTCCCCCTCTAGTCTCCTCTCATGAGACCCCACCTGGAGTATTGCGTCTAGATTTGGGGCCCCCAGCACAAGAAAGACATGAACCTGCTCGAGCAGGTCCAGAGGAGGGCCATGCAGATGACCAGGGGGCTGGAGCACCTCCCTTCTGAGGACAGGCTGAGAGTGTTAGGGTTGCTCAGCCTGGAGAAGAGAAGGCCTGGGGAGACCTTAAAGAGACCTTTCAATACTTAAAGGGGGCCTACAGGAAAGGTGGAGAGGGACTCTTGATCAGGGAGGGTAGTGAAAGGATGAGAGGTAACGATTTCAAACTAAAAGAGGGTAGATTTAGATTAGGCATTAGGAAGATATTGTGAGGCACTCGAAGAGGTTGCCCAGAGAAGCTGTGGCTGCCCCCTCCCTGGCAGTGTTCAAGGCCAGGCTGGATGGGGCTTTGAGCAACTTGTTGTAGTGGAAGGTGTCCCTGCCCATGGCAGGGAAGTTGGAACTAGATGATCTTTAAGGTTCCTTCCAACCCAAACCATTCTATAATTCTAAGATTCTATGATCCTCTTTTCTTCTACTCCCTCAGAAACACACTACATGTGTCCAACAGAAAAAGAGAACACAAAAAGATCTAAGTTATATCTGAAACCAGTCTAGAAATTATTCCAGAATCTCACCTGGACCTAGATACTGTCACCTTTTTAGGCAGATAAAACTGGCTAAACATCTAATTTCATCTGTTTTCTAAGGGAATGCATATGAATGCTCTTTCAGAAGAGCATACTGTTTTTATTAATAAACACATGGCCTTAGGTAAGTGGTCTAGTTCTTCTTTGAGTTACACTTAATATGTTGGATAACTTTTAAATAAGATGACTATGTTTTCTGGATATTGTCTATATGCTATAGTACATGGATACCTATCTAATCTAGTTAGGAAACAGCTGTATTTAATTTGAAAGAAGAAGCAGTCTGAAGAGACAATGATTGGCAAGCACATGAAATGAGAAAAATGTTGTAAAGTGTTTTAGATAATTTATCATCCTTATCTAAGTTTTTTAGTCAATAAAAGATCTGTGCAAGTAAGGAAAACATCAGTTACTCCTTATGAAGTGCACTGATGTGAAAAGCTAAGAAAACAATCATTAAGCACCTACATTTCATCTTTCTGTGAAAACAGAAAGAAAACATAAAAGCTAATATATATGCATGCACAAACACACATGAACTAGACTACAGAAAGCATACAAAATTTCTTCAGTGAAGCCGGGTAGTATTAAGATCTGATTATAAATCACAAACACAAAGGCTCCATATACATAATTACTTACTGCTACTACAGTACCTTCTTTGGAAATTCAACACCCAACAACCGCTATTGAATTAGGCTTGTTAAAACTAGGCATCTAATAGATGTAGAAAGTAGATTGTGGAAAATACTATGGTAATTATTTTGTTAAATAAACCCATTAACTCACATCACTCTAACTAGTATCGAACTCCCAAACTGAAGATATCACGAAGTATTCCAGTGATCTCTCAGCATTTCACTTAGTAAGTGAGCTATGATTTCCTACAATGATGATGGTCATAAAAATTGAAAATTCTTAAAAGTCTTGCAAGTCAAGCCTCCTTGCATGGTTAAATCTCAAAATACTTTTTATTCATTTTCATTGTCATACTTAGCAGTAAATACTCTAATATAAAATGCCTCCTTTGCCCACAATGCGTTCACCAGCTCACAAAGTGTTTTTATGACAAAATAACAAACCAAATTCTTTCTGCTTTCAAATAATCAGCGTTTCAAAATATTGTCTGAATAGGACATCCACAGTACAAGGAAATCAAAATCCTAACCTTTTGTGAAGAAATTTAAAAAATAGCTCTTCAAGAGCTAGAAAGTTTGCAGCATGATCTATTTGCACATGCATGCTTCAGTTAATTGCCAAATAGATTGCTTTAAGTTCTGCGAGGTGTTTTTTTTGCTTTTTTTTTCTAACACGTTCCACAGAAATCTCCTTACTGAGGAGATTGCAAGTGAGCAGACATATAGAGTCATGAGTAAATACACTGTATTTTAGAAACGGAAATTTATGTATCAAAGTCAGGGAAAGATGTCTGAATGTGTGCTGTAACATCAGAGATCTGCAGACAAGTTTTGTGATGGAGGTCAAAGGGTTGGTATGTGGCTTTTACGGGAATTTTTAAAATAAGCAAGAAATATGAATAGCAACCTTCTGCTGATGTAGACAGCCGGAAATTATCTAATGGAGTTGCATGTGATTCTTTGTTCTAACTCAGCAGAAAAAAAATCTTCTGAAATCAGGATACACATCACAAATATTCAGTTTCCTCAGCAAGGAGAGGCACCCCTTTCTTGTCTCTATCTCACCTTCTCTGTTCTGCTGAATTCTGTGGATGGGTTTTAAAATGAGAAACTTCTCTCATGCATGTAAGAAGCAACACTAATAACACCCACTGTAATGCAGCAACAGTTTATAGGTTCTGTCCCACACTTGATTAGAGCTCCCTTGCCTCTCAGAAGTGCTCAGCATGCATCCGCCTCTTATACATGCTCAGTTAACTACAAGTCCAGAGCCATTGCCAGTACAATTCTTCAAAGATGTCAAGAAAATATGTTCTTGCCTTATTTAAAGGACTGGCAGAAATTCCACTAATTTTGCTTGAAACAGGATTTCACCCAAAATGTGGCAGTTAGCAGGTTAAAGAGCAATGGTTTAAGTTTCATTGACCTCATTCTGTGTTAGTAACATGCTAGTCCAAAACAGTTACATGAGCTGAAGTTAAATCCTTTTACTTTCTGATACCAAAACACAGTTATTAGCACAATGTCCTTTGAAGTCTCAACCTGTCTTCTACAGGTCTGAGATCACACTTGTTTGAAAAGTAAGAGAGGAAAGAAATCAAACAAGCATACTAAAATTACTGTGCCACAGTATTTTATTCACCACAGTTATCTTTATACCCAAACACCCTGTAATGCTCGTGTTGAAAAATGGAAAGAACTTTGCAATTAATTTCTCTGAAGAATCGAGTTTCCAACTTGACATTATCATTCAGGATTCCCTGGGTAATTAGTGACAGCATAAGAGCTCTTAGAATGAACTAATTTTAATTACATTTTCATCTTTTCTTGTGGGAAAAGATATTACTGTGTCTTATTGTGTCAGGAATGGTCATAGTGGTGGTGTTCAGCATTGAAAGAAAAGCATTTCTTAAAATTCAAAAGGAAAAACATGATTGATCAATCACCAAGTTTGAAGCAAACAGGCACTGTCCCCATGACAATGAGAAAAACAGGTTAGGAAAGATTTAAAAATGTCTTTTATGAAAGAAGAATTTTTGATTGCTGTTTTGACTCCACAGTTCTCACCATAGCCTTTTTTAAATTCCTAAAATTTCAGCTTTTTATTAGAAAAAGCACAAGGATTTGACTTTTAAATCAGTGGATTTTTTTTCTAATCCAAATTTGATTTAATTTCCAGAAAAGGGAGAATACTCATGTTACGTTTTTTAAAGTTACAATTATTTTGATCTTGTTTTGAACATAGAACAAAATGGCACATGTCTCTAGTTTTAAAAAAGATTTTGAAACACTTCCATAAAGCAAAATGACCCATCTCCAAACCCTGTTGTTACATGAAAATGAACAAAAATGAAAGTGACAGTAAAGATCTTCCTGCTTTAATTGTTTTGCTTAAAGGTACAAGGCAAGGAAGAAAATTTATTACACAGTACAAGTGCATATGAATAGCTTCTCAGGTTGCTGTACATATAAAAGTTCTATTCAGGATAACTCTGGAAAGGAAATCAAGAAGGAATGCACAAAACCAGTGATATCCAGACGGATATTCAATATATCTGTTTCTAACTTGTATTTTAAACTGTAGGATAAATGAGCAACTTAGGCAACATTACAAAAATGATGGACAAAGACAGGTAAACTCTTAAATGTGGTTGATGCATGTGCTATAATGCATGATGATAGATAGGATTTTCCCTTACAGTACAGAATAACTGAATTCAGTGTAGTGGTAGCTACTATTTCGAGAAAAGCACAAACACTGCTTTTCAAAAAAAACCAGATCATTATTTCTGAGGAGATGAAAAATAGCTTATCAACATTTTAAGTCAAAAACCATTATGGATCCAAAAATCACCACAGGAAAACATAGCAATAGCATTGCTGCACCAAAAACTTTACGTTGAATAGTTTTATGTTTAAGACCTTGCAGAAGATTGCTATTTAAAAAGTTCTTGCTATATTTTACTAAACACCAGAACCAATTTTCTTCTGCATTATCAGTTGAATTTCCTTCTACATTTTCTCCAGGATGAATGTAGATTGATCACATGCTCCAAACCAAACTCCAAGGAAGTAACAGTGGAGATAAACCCTCATATTAAAGGAAGTCAGTTTCATTTTCCTTAAATTGTAACAAAGTGAGAAAAGAAATCCTGAAAAGAATTTCTTGAAGAACAGTTTTATAAATAGCAGTGAAACTTCTTAACAGGCAGAAATGAAGTTTCTCAGTAAAAGAAGCCACCTCACTGAACACATTTTTTGTTAGCAGTTTTCTTCAGGTTTTACTGGAGAAATGTGTTTAAAATCTAAATATAACGACATATTATTTTCATACCAAAAAAACCCCACAAAACAGATATTTAACAACCTCTTCCTAAGGTAAGTAGCCCAAAGAACTTGGCAAGCGCTACAGACGAGCAGCACAATGGAGCTGGCCAGCTTTGGGTCAGCCAATTGGAGATACAGCCCTTCAGGGAGCTGCTGCTCAACAGCCCTGGTGCCTGAGTCTCTCTGAAGCTCGGTGAGACTGCACCTGTGTCTGCCTGGGGACCCTTTGCCTCCACCATGCAGGGAATGGAGAGAGGCAAGCTGTTCGCTTCCTGGGCAGGACTCAATATTTCTTGCATAAATGTGTCGTGGGGAGGTGTTTGGCTTGGGGTGAGTGTTTTCCCGAAAGCAAGTTGACGAGGCTGGAATCAGACTTCCGTAAAAATATCTTTTAATGAAAATTGGTAATTAAAATAGTTTAGTATTAGGAATGTAACATATCCCTAAAAGTAATATTACAAGTATCATTAAAAAGGAATGTCTAACTATCTAAAAGAGATAGGTTAGCTATATTTGCAAGGTTGCAAATGAAAATATTATCAAAATGTTGTATTATTCTCATACGGAAGAAAAAAATTATATGAAGTTTTAGAACAAAAATGGAATAAAGTCATTAAATTGCCTATGTTATATTCTTCCCCTTCCTGCATTAGATCTTGCTTCTTGTAATACTCTAGCTAACGCTCCAAGATGCAGACTGCTATGCAATTACAAAGTGTCAGCTGGCAGTTATCTGAACGAAGCAGATAATCCTGGTTCACTTCTATTACAGTCTAAAATCTATTTTTTCTTTTTCTTTTCTCAATCAGATGCTCTGTGTCATCTAAAGAAAACAATTTGATGACATAGGAATGAAAATCACTATGAAACATAAGGCCTGGCAAATGATACAGACAAGTTCCTCATTTCTGAATATTTTAGAACAGCAATTTTTATCCAAGCAATGTCTTTCATGATTTCCATGACTTTTCATATTTCTTACTTCTCCTCTTTCCCCTTAAAACAGAAACTACTCAAAAAAAAAACCCCAACCAACCAAAAAAAACCCAAACCCAGAACCAAAAGTGTATTTTTGTAAGAAGAGTTGGTGTTTATTGCCAGTTGTACATTCTGCTTAATAATACAGGGTGCATGTGGCAAGTTAGTTTCATGAGGCCACCCTTGCATAGGCCAAATACAGATAAGAGAACTCCCACTATTAATCATCCTCTGAAATGCCGCCTTTGTAACCCAAATATCAACTATTTAGACATTGACCAAATCAGTGTATTTTATGAGAGATACCTGAAGCAAAAGCTTGCAGGGGTTCATGAAATCAGTCACTTATGAACTCCTAATGTTAGGACAGACACATTGTAGTCTGCTGCTACTGAATAGGTTGAAGGTGCTGATTAAAATTTTAATTCTATTGAAGTCACAGTAGGATTTCCGATATTAAATATCCAGTACCTTAAAAATTCTACTTTCATCTGCTGTCTTTGAAATGGAAAATAATCTTGAGACCTGCACACACCTCATCACTAAAGATGTTAGAATAGTTCTGGTGTTGCAAGACCAGCGTATCCCTACGCAACAGAAGAGAAGCACATTCTGTTTCTTCTCTAAAGTTATTTTAGCATATGACTTCTTATTACAAGGAGACAAGTTTCCTCTGTTAACGTATATGATTTTTATGAAGCACTTCCCTAGAAAACTGAAGGATATTTTACACAGCAAGTGACATAGTAGTGCAAGTACACTGCAAATCACAGCTTAGTAGCATATAGTGTCAGTCATGAGATTTTAAAAAAAAAAAAATCATGCCGTTTAAAAAATTTCGGGCCTAACACAACTATCTATAAACTCTCCGGAAGTAACTGAGATGATATAACACCCAGCTGGAAAAGCACTCAATCTTGACTTTAAATTTCCCAACAATAAAGGAAAATAAAATTTTGGAAATCACTCTAATCTGAAAAGTAGATGCTCTTAATTGACTTTAACCCCTTTATAAAGTGTCTCTAAAATGTATGATATTGAAAACTATCAGGTAAGGAAGCAACCAGAAATAGCAATTTGGAGTTCATCACAGAGTAATCTGCCACACTTCTTAGGGTGAGTTTTCAGGCAAATTGGGGAGCCTGGTAGGTTTGTACGTACAGAAATCAGTGCAGCCATGGTATCATTTACTTTTATGTAAGCTAATACATATGTGATTGGTCTAAGAACCACACATTAAGTATGTATAAATTTTTAAAACTAAAGAAAAAGCTTGTCATAGTGCATTCAATACCACTGAAACCGGGATTTAGTAATGTGTGTCCAATACAAAGAGAATTATGGAAATAATAAATCAACTAGGTTTCTTAAATGTTTAAGAGACAGGTATGATACAGAGGATTTGCTTACTTAATTCAAGACTATTTAAGGGAATGTACTGCCATCAAGCCTTCCACAATAGAGAAAACAGATTTCTTCTTTCTAAATGCACAGGTACAGGCTGGGGGTCGACCTGCTGGACACCAGCACTGCGGAGAAGGACCTGGGAGTTGTGCTGGACAGAAAGTTAACCATGAGCCAGCCATGTGCCCTTGTGCCAAGAAGGCCAATGGTATTCTGGGGTGCATTAAGAAGAGTGTGGCCAGCAGGTCGAGCGAGGTTATCCTTCCCTTCTACTCTGCCCTGGTGAGGCCACATCTGGAGTGCTGTGTCCAGTTGTGGGCCCTCCAGTTCAAGAGGGACAGGGAACTACTGGAGAGAGTCCAGCGGAGGGCTACAAAGATGATGGGGGGACTGGAGCATCTGTCTTATAAGGAGAGATGGAAAGACTGAGTGACCTGGGGGTTTGTAGCCTGGAGAAGAGAAAACTGAGAGGGGATCTTATCAATGCTTATAAATATCTAAAGTGGGTGTCAAGAGGATGGGGCCAGGCTCTTTTCAGGCAACAGGCACAAACTGGAGCACAGGAAGTTCTGCCTCAACATGAGGAAAAGCCTGTTTACATTGAGAGTGACAGAGCACTGGAACAGGCTGCCCAGAGAGGCTGTGGAGTCTCCTTCTCCAGAGATATTCAAAACCCGCCTGGACGCATTCCTAGGTGATGTGCTCTAGGTGGTCCTGCTGTGGCAAGGGAGTTGGACTAGATGATCTCCAGAGGTCCCTTCCAAACCCTAACATCCTGTGATTCTGTGATTGCCCTGCCCAACCACATAATGAAGGAAATGTTAAGGCCTAGGAGTATAAATTTAATGTTACGTTCTAAATGCTTTTCATTTACTTTCTGCCACTTTCAAATGAGACGACATTTATCTAGAGCACAGATAAAAATGTAAGTTGAACAGAATGTGTTTCAGAAATAAACCTGAAGTTTTGTGGGGGATAATACAATAAAAAGTATGTCTGAAGCAGAATAAGCCAAAATATTTTATGTGGTTGATCAAGAGGAAAACACATAAGAAGTTTTCAAATGGTAACATCACCCAATTTTTAGAGCACACTTATAACCTTTGTTGCATTTACATTGTGTTTCATGTCTGAAAACCCTTGTTTCGAGCTATCTGTGCGACAGTTGTGATTTTTATTGATAAATATGTCTGATGAAAGAAAACATGAAGATTCAGTAGAAACCTTTTTTTCAGAGAGAGGAATTATATAAATTCTTCAAGTTTGATTTTAATTTCAGTATGTTTACCATATGATTCTTCTCAGAACAGTGTTCCAAAACTTTTAACACTTAGAAAATTTATCAATTCTAACACATTTATGATTAATTTATAGCCACTTGATCCTGTACCAGCATTGCCTTTTTAAATTATGTCCTTCTTCCTTGGTGTTTATCTTTTGGACAGCAAATCATATAAAGATTTAACCTTTAAGAAGGCTAACAACTTGACTATTTCTTCTCATACAAAGAGCTGTGATCAGTCCTCTTAACCTATTCAGCTTAAGCTACAATTTTTGATTCTGAAATCCTGTAATTGTACATAATATTCCAGATAAAACCTTGCTAAATGTAAATTTATTTTATCTAGACTTCCACAGTACCCCTCTTTCTAACATGGTAAAACATAGCAACATCTACACTAGAGAAGAGATTCATGCAGCCTAACTTATAAACTTCACAATTTAGTATCTTATCTTCAAAGAAAAGCCCAAAGAAATATAAAAGTGAAGGGTAAGGAAATGCAGGTTTCTCAGTGGATGGCATCTTCCCTGAACATGCAAAATAGTGTCTTGTAATTTTGTTTTCATCTTAACTCAGAAGCTGTGGGATATGCAACGAAAATAAATAATTCCTTTTTGTTTTGAGCTGTCAAAAAAGTATTTGGCTGCAATTTAAAATCTTAACATAATGTATTCCATGTTATAATTACACATAATTCATGTTCAAAACCAGCACTCAGTTTCTTGACACTTACAAACTGGAGTTTTCAAGTTTTTGTATCACAAGATTATGAAATTAAGAGATCTAACCTAGTACGACAGATTAGGAACTCCCCTCCAGACATTAAAAATAGATCTAATAATGTTTGGTTACTCACTTAGTAGGTAGTTACAATATTAAGATATGCAGGAGACTTTTCTAAATTAACAAATTATTTTATTTTGAAACAAAGCACATTTTCATAGACCACAGCAGAACACACAATACAAATTAAATAATCTATTAGTAATATTTAACATCATGCACACTAATGAAAGAAGTATAGAAAGTTTTGAATTCCTTTGTATTTCTTTAACATTATTATGATTAAAACCAGATCTCTTTCCAAATGGATACGTAAGGGTTATAATGTGTTTCTACTAACTCAGCCTTTTTTATCTTGATTTTAAAAAGCATAAACTTACCAGGAAGGACTAGAGAAAGTGAGAGAAAATACTTTTCTTTTTTTTTAATGTAGCAAGTTATATATATATACAATGTATATTGCATGGGGATATCAATGCCAAAATTGTCATACTAAAATTCAAAACTGAGAGTTACAAAACTGTTTCAATTTTCCATCCACTTAAAATTATGTAAAAGAAATAACCAGATACACATTATTGACCAATGTTCTATATTATATTTCCAGATCTCAACTTGGGCATACTCATGGTATAAATCAAACACTCTCTTCTCACTCCCCTATACTTTTCTTTCCCAGTCATAATGATACTATGAGAATTATTTCCTAGAGAAAAAAATTTTTATGGCTACTTTTACAAGGCCCAAATACCTCTGTATGATGAAAAAAACCCAAATGAAAACAAAACCAGTATTACTTTTTCATGTATTTCTACAAACAAAATTTTGTAAGTGATTTCTCTTTTTTATTATGGTACAAGAACAATAAATTAAAGAAGCACAGCTTCTGAAACACATACTTTCATTAAGTGAAGTAGAATCAGTATGACTCCATTAAATTTACAAATCAGTAAGCATATAATTGTGATACTGAACTTGTAGAAAAATGTTTCCATTACCTCTGAGTGAGAGAAATTTAACTAAGCTTTTCAAAGAAATGCAATAATTTGTTACAGAATTGTGGTAAGCTTAACCAAAGCTTTGGTTAATCTATTCTTTAGTTTAATCATATTGTAATGCAGTACAGTGCAAATGACTGAATAAGATCAGAACAAAACATAAATGTGTCCAAACACGTTTTGGTTTTGTTTGGGTTTGTTTGGGAGTTATAAAGCACCAGAGACATTTATTTTTTGTTTTGTGACAAGGTATGCTAAAGAAGATAATCTGAAAGCTAAGGAATGGAAAAAGGGGAGATGAAAAAAAAAAAAAAAGTAAAAACAAATGGGGTAAAAAAAATTGCAAAACTTTTTTATTTTCAAAGCAGCAGAAAATTATTTATGATTGAATAAAAATAATTTTTAAATTCTAACACAAATTACTGAAACAATTCAAGGTGTATATAATCTTTAAGCATAAACTTGATTTAAAAATTTAAAATTTTTAATGTTCTAATAAAAATAGTTATCTCATTAAATATATACTTTTATTAATGTATCAGATGGTAATAAAATTAAGCCTCACCTCATTAAAACTTTATAATCTTAGGAGACTTTTTTAATTTTTTATTTTATAAACATCTGGTAGCTGGCACCAATTTCCTACTATGTCACAGATAGTCTTCCAGAGTAAGAGGCCTTGAAACAAGACAGCAACTAAATTCATAAAGACTCTAGAACAGAACAGAAATTATATTCTCAGTATTATCCATAAGCCTTTATTCAGAAACATGTTCCTAAAGCCAGCTCCAGAAGAAGGTAGACAAAATGCTTCAAAAATCTGAATTTATCATCCATCATGCACAATTTTTATTATGTTATATTCAAAAGCCTTTTGGACTCCTTTCAAAGTTATTAGGTTATATTTGTCCTGTCACAGCTCTCTCATTAATGTAATACAGATACTTTCTCCAATATATCATTCACCAAATATTGGAACAAGATGACCAAGAAATCTATAGAATCACTAACACTTTACTTAATTTGTTACACATGTTTACTTAATGAGTCTTGTTAAAGCTGGGGCTTCTTTGAGTAACTCTTGACATACTATCTCAAAACCCTAGTTAAAAGCTATGCCTTTCTGACAGTTCTGAAAAAACTGTGAACAAATTTCTGATGTAAAGGAGTAGTCAGTCACTTCCACCATCCCTGCAAGGTTACTTATTCCAAAATACTACATTATTATTAAAACCAAAAATGATTAAAAAAATGTCACAAATGTTTATTTTGCATCAGAAGCTTGACCAGGCTAGCATGTTCCTTACATTTATTACTTAACAGATCTCTGCTTTTTAGGATTTCTGATTTCTAGGGTCAGGCTTTTTAAAACATTTAAGAAAGCATTTTACTTTCCTTAACAATAGCCATGACATGTTGTGCATATGTATAGCTTTCCCTTTTCATGTGCAAATAAGTGTTTTATAATCATATTTTAAGAGAAAAATTAAAAAATATTTCAATCATAAAGAAGAAATACAAAACCCCAGGTACTCAGCCTGTGTCAGAATAATAGACACTGTGAATCCAACTATTTTTGTTGATAATTCCTAGCATAAAACTAGTTGTTTACAATTCTGCCTTCTAAATGCCTCCCATAGAACACAGATTGATCTGTGGACAGCTGAGGTTTGTGATAAATATCTAATGAAAATAAATACACCAGGATAAGTCATGCTGAGAGGCCATTGTATTTATTTCAGCTTCTGTCAAGATCTGAAACCCATATGTGGACACAGTTCATACATTTTATGCCACAAAAGTGTTATAATAGCTTAAATTGTTATTTGCAATTGATTAAAAAATATCTTGGCAAAGTTATAAGCAACCCATTCCAAAAAAAGTTTAGCTATGTTTATACGCCATAAGCCATCATCATGCATCATCTTTGTAGTCCTCCAGAGAGCTTAATTTTTTTTTTAATTGTGTAACAACACAACAACAGTAAACATCTTTCTGAGGTGTTGTACGTGAAAAGAAACTGAAGTTTCTATTTTGAATGGGCTGATTTACGATCAACATAAGAAACTAACATATTAGTATTTATTATCCAAATGACAAGTCACTAAACTGAACAATTAATAAATTATCCTCCCTCAGTTGTAACAAAAGACATTTATTACTGAAATTTAAAACCTTAGTGTGCTTTTTTTTGTGCTGGGTTTCGGAATTTTTTTTCTTACTATTTCTTAATTAGAGCTTTATCAAACAGAACACTCCTCAACTGTAGAAAGAAAGGACTATCTCTGCCTTGTACCACAGGACACTTTAATGGTGCTATGCACTCTGGACCTTTATTAACAAGGCTACACAAACACAAATGGTCGGCATAAACAAATATTTGAAACTTTGTTTTGTACCTGTGCTTTTGAAAAATAAAGGTCTACCTTGGCAGAAGGCTTGTGAAGCTCCATATGACCCACAGTTTCACCTGTTTTCATAATCTTAATAATTTCAGATACTGAAAGAATATAAAATAGTTTTTTAAGCAAGTGTCAGACAAACCTTATAGACTATAACTTCATAAATCTAAAGCGAGACAAGAAACATTTCTTTAATTTGATAGCTAGCTTTGAAATACAAAATTATGAATCCTGTTTTAGTGAGAATCAGTTTCTTCAGGATAACCATGAACAGGACATATCTAAATAAGCTATAAAGTGACCAACATCATTATTATATATCATTTAAAAAATAGGTGTAGCTAGCAGGTGTAGCTCCTGTTGATTTCAGTTAAAAGATGTGAAAGATTCTCTTTATACACTCTTAGGAAAAAAACTGTCCTATATCACTTCAGCTGTCTGTGAGAAAATCAGTATCTTCTTAACTCTAGCCTGGTACACAAACCCCAAGATCAACTCTTCTCTCAAAGATTATTCAATTTTATCCTTCTAAAAGCATTAAAAGTACAACTTCATCATAACACAGTTCTCTTCAGAACCAGTAAAAGAATATACAATGAAATGAAATATTTACTCGTACATGCAAGAGAAAGCCTACTGGTATTTTTGACAAGAAAGTGTCATTGGGAAGTGAGCCAAACAGGAACAGGAGCCTCTTACTCTACATATTCACATGCATGTGATTACTGCACAGGTATGCTTGTCAAAAAAAAAGATTTTGCAGTTTGAATTTTGATTCTGGCTGTTCAGAATCTTTCTGACAGATTCCATTACCATTGCCCAGGGTCGAGGCCATGCCACTATTTCTTTTTTTCCCCTTGCTGTTATTATCAAAATTAATTAGATTAAAACCAGATGGTGGTATTCCTGGCATCTCCACTTTCAACTGCCCAACAGGACTGACCCACAAAGAGTAAAAGTAAGAGATTAAGATGGTCATGGCAAATTTCTGTAGACGCAGAGACTAGATTAACTTTCTTACATGATAAAGGTGGTACATTTATTTTTATAATGAACATAATAATGTGTATGCTTGTTCATTTACTTTTATTTCAATTCATTGATATGGTTAAAAAATGGCTTGATGATGCACAGAAATTACACTTCTTAACTATCCTTCTATTGACCTACTACATTCTCACTGGGTGAGATTCATCCCACTCATTAACTGGAACACGTTAAGTATGACTTACCCTACAATTTAGCTACTCAGAACAGTTGGGCTGTGAAAAGCAGATCCATAAATAATAAAGCAGAGATGTACAAGGCTATACATTCATTATAAAGTAATAACCCAGCAAGTGTAAAAAACCAGTTCATATTGAAGTGATTTCAGTGGAAATTTCCTAATTGATTTCAATTTGGAGTAGGTTTTAAAACAAGGTATTTAAGGATTGGTCATGCTTTCAGTTTGGGGATATCAACAATATAGGAAATATTCAATTTTATTTTAAATTGTGCAACCATTTCTATCGAAAATTGGCAGCTGCCAGCATTCCAGAAAATGAGACTGCTAATTTACATGCCAAAATAGGAGCATTTAGCTGCTGAGAGACTTGATAAATCTATCTTTAAATGACTAAATCAAGTACATATTTATAATTGTGTAAAATTATATTATTTTTCCCAGCATGTAACTAAGAATGAGAAGTTTTTCTGCATAGAAACAGATCCACTGGATTTAGCCTGATCCCTTGCTTAATCTTATACTGCTCAAAATGTTCTAATTACAAGATACAAAGTTACCCAGATAATTTTTTATCTATCAAAATAGAAAAAGAACACTTTGCTATAACAATCAAGGATACTATTTAATGAGGCAAGATATAATTTAGAGTTTAGACTTAAGGAACAGTGCTAATAATATTAGTTTACTGTCCTTAATAATACCTAACATTAATAACCAAGAATATATCAAAAGACATTAGAAGGCATTTGCCAAACACATTACGTAAAATTTATCTGGAGGTTTCAAAGCTAAGATTTCATTAGTTAGCAAATAAAAAAAAAAGGCACTTCAGTTACTTTGGAAATATAAACAGTGTCAGAAAACATGTAACATACTGGATTAGAGTCCCTAAGCTTAAAACAATTTTTTTCTTATTTCTTCTTCTAGTGACTACAGTCTGAAGAATAAACTGAAGTTAACAGGATAAACATACAAACCCCAATTCAATTTTCATGCATGTAATTTTGTATCAAGTTACAGTGGCAATCATCAATGTTAAAATTCTAATGAAATTAAGTTCATTTTTATAAATTAAGTATATTTATGTTGTCAAACAGCAATACCCAAATATTTCATATCTTAAAGCTGGAGGTAAGAGTATTCTGCTAGATTTCTCTAGTCATACTTTTCAGCATCTTTTTTAAGTGCTAGATGTTATAGGAACCTTTAGATAAACTTTTCAACTAGTTGATACTGAATGATTGTCATTTGCAGTTGAGTTAGAATACTATTATTACTGTTACTGTTACTGTTACTGTTACTATTACTATTACTATTATTATGTTCCTGGTTTACCTGTAGTCCTTGAAAGCTACTCGCACCTACAATGTAAGTTACACCAAATTCCTTTCATCTCAGATCATTCTATATCTATAAGAATGGAATTAATATCAAATACGAAATGGTGGGCTTATGGTAAAGCCAACGTTGCTGTAGAGTTATTTCAAAGAAGTCACAGATAATAGCTTTACAGTCATTTTCCCTGAAAACTAGTTTTTCTTGCCAAGCTTGACTACAGCAATCATTTCCATAAGTGTCAGACAACACAGGTGGTGTAGTAGGGTGGCTTGATATAAATAAGCCACCTTGCCTTTCTGCATCGAATTTGTTGAGTTTCCAGAATTTCAGTTCCTTTGTGAGAGCTATAAATAAATGGTCTCTGGTGATCCTACGATTTTACTTGTTTGCATAACTAAAGGTGCAGTTAAGTTTGACAGTCATGACTGGGAGCTGGTCAATTGATATCCTTTCTTGTAATAACTATTCCCATAGAGAACAAAACGTGCATTTGTTCCCTCCCTCTCCTTCCAAATAGGTCTCTCATTGGTCCATTAATTTTACTCAGGATTGTAAGGTCACAACTCATATTGTACGACACAGAACCAGCAGTTCATAATTCCACTATCAAACACATAACACCTTCAATATATATAGTACAAGCACACATTCAAGAAGAAATACACGACTTACTACAGAAAAGAATGCAAGAGAATGCAAGGGGAATGCTGTG
Organism: Leptosomus discolor; assembly: GCF_034619465.1. Lineage (NCBI taxonomy): Eukaryota > Metazoa > Chordata > Aves > Leptosomiformes > Leptosomidae > Leptosomus > Leptosomus discolor. The sequence continues at coordinate 90,837,713 of NC_141391.1, read as the reverse complement.
TTTGTATACACACACATTTCACTCTCCTACTGATGATTTATGGAGCCTTTCTTCTTCAAGCCTGATGGCGTTAACCAGCTTGATAATAATCTGTTGAGCATCTAGGTTAAGACAAGCCTTTAAAAGAAATGTATAGATAGTAGTGAACTTGCCTCTGTTTTGAGTATTTTGGTGAATTTATGTAAATGGTTTCAGCAAGACGAGTACAGCAAGATTTCATTCAATTAATAACTTTAGACTGATGAAGGTTTACTTTTCATAAGTCCTTCAGAATTCATACTAGATATTTGGATTTCACTGTATTGTCAGCTCTTTGCATTGCAGCAAATATAATGGCAACTGCTAAAGTCAGTGCATGACATGAGACAATTGTTTTCAGTTGTTTCAAGGACAGCTGAAAACTGGCTATTGCTACTGAGGGTAGAATTTCAGTATGGCATTTTTTAATGTGTTTAAACTTGAGCTCATTACAATGTTTCTCAGGAAAATTAATTTTATTTATACACAATTTCAGACAAATTTTAAAATTTGTTTTGGCATATTTTCTCTGCAACTTAATAGTGAATATTTTTACAGGTTCTATGTCTTCTTTTGTCTTGGGAATACTCGTCCTACTTCTAACAAACTCTATTCCTGTTTTTCCTTCTCTTTTCACTATGTATAGTAGCTTTGTAGGATTCTATATGTTCTGATTAGATGTTATTTGTGGTGCCAAGCTTTTGCTTAAAAGACCTTTCTCTTTTCAGTCTCCATAACCCTAGAAAACCACTGAAAGGCATCTTATAAATACAGTCTTGAGTATTTCTCATCTTACATAACCAGTCTCCAGTTATCTAGGAGAGTCTCTATTTCTTGTCCTTACCACATTTCCTGCATTTTATGCCTTCCAAGTTTTTCTTAAACCAACATTCCAAAAGACACAACCTTCAATTTGACAGCCTATGAAAACCTCTCAAATTTCTAATTTCTCAGAGAACTCAATGTTCTCTTAGTTAAGTTGACCTAATTATGACAAAAAATAAAGAGAAAATACTTTGCTTTTTGAAGTGTCTTTAAGGCACTTTAGCACTGAGCTGGTATTTAACTAAGGCATTACTGGTGAATTCAGGTATTTAAGCCCTGTTCTAACAGTTCCACATGTTTTAGAAGCTTAACACCTAGGCACAAGCCAGTTAATTCTCATGGAATTAATCCTTTTATGAAAGCCCTTTAGCTAACATTGTTTCAGTTTAAGGCTTTAAGGAATCCGTTTTGATTTAAATTAAATGAGGTTTTGAATATTTAATGTAGTTTATCTGTTATTTTTCAGCTTTTGGGAATTCCAAACTTGAGTCTCTTTTAATAAGACTTACTGTAAATTGCAGAAAAAACCTCAATATATAGTTCAAGCAATTTATACCTCAAGTTTTATCAATGTTAAACAAAAGAAAAACAATTTTGCCGTGCCTTCCCCCACGATTAACCCGATCTTCGCCCACAAATGCAAAGCCTGTTGACATCAGACAATGCCCTCTACACCTGAGTAAACCACAGAAATACCTTTCAGGAGCACCGCACAGGAACAATCTGCAAATATAGAACCTTGTTAACAATGCTAACAAGGAATTTGATGATTCATGAGTTAAAATTCTTCTTATCGTGCCTGAGCTAAGCTAGATCTATAGAGTTGATTAAATGACAACTAATAGTAAAATTTTATTTCTTTCTCAAAGAAATTAGACGTGATAGATAATATACAAGGAGCAGATCTGATACTGTTTATGTAGGACTTTCTTAATTAGGTCCCGGACTGCACATCAGCTTAATTTAACTTGGTGAAACTCAATTAAGCTGTTTTAACTCAGCCAAACCCTTGAACCAGTTGAAGTCCTTAAAATGGTGTGCAATTTGCTTTAAAAGTTTAATGAGTTGTAAGGTAGTGATTCAACTCCTAAAATGTGTCTATTGACATTTGGCATTTTTCTTTTAAATAGGTCTTACAAATATAGAATCATCATTTATCTACTCATTTAACTGACTAAGCTAGTTTTACTTTTTTTCCTGTTCATTTCTGATGGCCCTGAATAGCTGATCTGCTGATGGGAAAGCCAGCTGGAACCTCTTATGTTTTATGAATGGAAAGGCAAAATTCTGACCTCAGTTTAAACTGTGCAGGATCACCAATACCAACAGGAAAAGTGGGAATATGATTTTAAGACAAGTGTTCTGCAGTTGAAACAGCATAGACAATTTGGCTTGGTTATCTATTTCTGTCACAACATTTCATAGTTTTCCATGCAAACGGAGCAATCCCACAATTTATTTTGAATTATGCCCCTCAAAAGAACCCAAACGCAGAAGAAAAGTGAAGCTCTTGGAGGAGAACACAGACTAGCTTGAACAAAAAACAGTTGTCTGCATCTATAGGTAGTCATTAAACATGATACCAGCAGTTTTATGTTTCTACAATGATTTTACAACGTGCATTGCAAAACAAATCAGAACACAGCAAGATTTTTTCTTGGTTTCTCTGCAGGGAACACAGTTTAAAAACTTCATAATATCAAGTGCAAATTCAAACAGTTTTGAGCTGAAAGTCAATGACAGGCAGCAAATATGCAATCCCAAAAACGCCAAATTAGGAAACACTTTCAGATGAGAGTCACTTGTGAGCAGGAAATGCTGTCTTAGTAGCTAAAAAAAATACAGCTTGTATTCAACATCACTAGCTTCTTCTGAGGACCTAATAACAGTTGGGACCACAGGACTGAAAGATACAATTCAAACCACCCATGCATAAAAAACTTGAAAACAATTTCTTTAGTCTTCATATTTTCCCCTTGAAAACTCAGAGTTTTCCAATTTATTTTTTTCTTTCTAATTTTTTCACTTATAAACCTCAGATGTACCTTGTATATTGCTCACATGTCATTACCTGGAGAAGCTATGAAGATTATGCTTATTAAAGTATAATTTGTGCTGTCTTTCTCTCTCCTCCTCTCCTGCTCTCTTCTTAGCCTACTGAGAACCTTCCACCCAACTATGGAAAGAGAGAACTGGGGAGCTAAGTGCAGAGATGCACACCATTCTTCTAGTCCCATTCAGAAATTTCAGTGAAAGCCACAGCTTGCATCAACTTCGTTTGTAGCTGAAAAAATACAGCAAAGTCTCGAACAATTTTGTTTCACTGAAACCGGAGCACTGAGGAGGACCAGTCGCGTCTACAGCCTGTCACATTTGTCAGTCTCATGAAGAGCCATAAGGCCTTCCTACAACCATCACACCGAGAAGAGCTCTGTAGGAAATACTAAAAAGATTTCTTAACCACTCATTGTCACACTTTAGGCAATGGCTAGAAGGCTTTACAAATTTTCTGAGCTGAGGCTAAGAAAAATCAGACATGGGCTGAGGGTTCACAGTATTAACCAGTAAAGCATCAGCATGTTTTAAAAAAAGACTTACAGAGGTAAGGGGTTTAAGTCACAGGATTTAGACAAGTTCTTGAGCTTTAAATAAATTTTTCATGTAATTTTGAGCTAGAACATGACATTGAGTGTACCCAACGTCTTACAAAACTCAACCACCTACAGCAAATTCCAAATTTATAAGATTTCCCCAATTGTGAACACATTCTTACTGAATATGCTGAATACCATGTTCTCTGAGGGAACTTAACAATTTTAAAGAAATATTTTTTGCAGAAGCAGAAATAGAAAGAAGACCAAAAATTGCATTAGAAGAGTCCAATAAAAATAAATCTGGTTTATTATTTGGATAATTCCTTTATTTTGTGGGATGATCATGGCAGAGAAGAAAATATCCTAAGGACTTTGCTAACATCTAGAATGCTTCTTCAGTTTACTTTAGCAATTAACAGTCCTGTTGACAAATCCCTAATAAGCAAAAAAGCCCATGTCTTATTAACCCAGTAAGAAGTTTCAGCCAGAGATATAATTTTATCATATGAAAATTGTGTTCCTTGAAAAATAAGACTGAGGAAAGTTAATTATGCTATTTGTAAAGTCTACAAAGAAATGAGTGGCACTCAGGAATTGTATAGACTTGTGACTATTACACAGCATTTTAACTACCAACCTTACACGATAAAAGTGTCAAACAAGATGTTCATGATTCACACATTTGCACTAATTATTTAACCTGTGTTAGTAAACCTAAAAAGTAAAATGACTATCCCACTGAGGAGACCTACAGTCTCACTAACTGTTAGCTCTTCACTCTCTTATTATGGCATGCTTCCTCTCCAGAGCTTTTTTTTTTTTTTTTTAATAACTCAGAGAAATAATGCTCCAATAAAGGGTCGTGTTTTCAAGTCTTATCCCATACTCTGTGATGGTTAAAACATCTTCAGGGAGATTAAATGAGATTTATGAGCCCTTTTTACCAATGAGAACCAAGACACAATATAGCCTTCACTGTAACTGCCATGAGGGTGAAGTAATTGAGATTTTTGAGGTATTTGGATCCTTTGACAACAGAAGCTCTACAAACTCACAGTTAAATTGCTGCAGTAGTTAGCTTTCTACCTCTGCCAGTGGATGCTATCTTCTCTGATCACACAGTTCCTCATGACATTTTAGAGAGGAAAACAATCAGGTTAATTAAATTCATCTTGTCATATTTCTTTTTTTTTGTTTTGTTTTGGTTTTTTTGAGTTTCTAGTGTCCAGGCTTGTCTGAACAATTCTGAAAGCCTCTGCTTATTATGTAGTATAAATTTCCACTTAGCTTCCATTCAAAATCCTTAGGATCACATGATGTGACTTGATAAAAAAGTGTTTCATATCTTTTATATTCCACTATCTTTCTTTTATAACCTAGATACTTTTTCAGTTACTGTGTTCTAGCAATAACTGTTACAGTGCTGTGCATAAGCAACTTCTTAAAGTGACAAAGAAAACCTACAACGAGAAAAATTGGTTTTACGTGTCTGAAATGGAAATACTTACAAAGATAGGTATAGCACATGGTATTTCATTTTTTTCCTTGAGCTTGGGAACAGGAAGAGCTCCTGTGAGACAAAAATGAAATTTTCCCTCCAGACCGTGCCCAGTACAAATTTTCCGTTACTTTTTCCCCAAGTGCCTTTTCGTATAGGCATGCCTTTTTTCATTGCTGGAAACCTTGAATAGCTTTCCCCCTCCCACCTTTGGTGAGTTTTATCAAACATTGTGTATATGTCCAATTGTTCAAATGTCTCAGAAACATGTTGACAGAATTTTCTGGTCTGTCTTTCAGGTCATATAAGCAAGTATTGGAAAAAAAAAAAGCATCCTGGCATACTAAAAGGAATGTGAGATGCTTCCTGTAAATGTAATTAAGATCTTAATTCTGAACATTTTTTTTTTTTTCATGGAGATTTGCATTCCCTTTCCAAATAATCACTCATACTTAAGAGGAACAGAGGTAACATGGATGATATTTTAGGCGAGACTAACAAAACAAAAAATAGCAGAGATAGTAAAAAAAATTAAGTGCAATAAAAGAATGTAAAAGCTGGAGATAGTTTGGGGACCACCACCAGGAAGCTGGTGAAGGAGGCGGGAACCACAGCCACCATCCACCTCTTGGTGCTCCAGCCCACCACCTGCTCCAGTGGAAACTGAAAAGGTTTCTTTTCCCTCCAGCCACTTTGCCTGTTAGTAAGATCCCACCAGATCCCAGTCAGTACAGAGCATCCTCTTACTGTTTATTACTCACATTCACCTACCTGAGATTCTGCTGGAGCACACTGGCATAAGTCTCTAGAAAGCATGTCCATTTTCTGGTTGATAAGGTCTGTGTATGTGCATTTCTTTTGCCCCACCATATTCGAAGGCAGCCATTATAACCAACATGCACTATATTCTCGTGGATTCCCAAACCACCACAAACACCAGAGATAAACTTGGCTTTTTAAAATACAGAACAATCCTGTATAGTGTGTTATTTCTGGTCTGAGAAATCACTGGATACTGCAGTAAAAAAATATAGCAATATTATTTTCTTCAAGTTGCATTTCAAAAATCCTACATACTGAATGAATTAACCCTTAATTGTGTTCTTCATTCCTCCTCTGTTTATGTGGCTATGAGGCATAACAAAAAAATGGGAAATCTAACAATACTGGCCTACTAAAGATAATGTAATTTTATAATCTAAGTCAGGTAAAGAAAAGTTCTGAAATTGGAGATTAAAACTAAATGGTATAAAGGAGAATTTGAAAAGAGCATCTATAGTTTTGTACTTTTTTTTATTCTGTGGACAAAGTAGTTACTAAATCACAAAATCACAGATTGGTAGGAGTTGGAAGGGACCTCTGGAGATCACCTAGTCCAACTCCCCTGCCAAAGCAGGTTCACCTAGAGCAGGTCACACAGGAATGCGTCCAGATGGGTTTTGAATATCTCCAGAAAAGAGACTCCACAACCTCCCTGGGCAGCCTGTTCCAGTGCTCTGCCACCCTCAGAGTGAAGAAGTTCCTCCTCATGTTCAAGCAGAACATCCTGTGGTCCAGCTTGTGCCCATTGCCCCTTGTCCTGTCACAGGGCAACACTGAAAAGAGCCTGGCCCCATCCTCTTGACACCCACCCTTTAGATATTTATAAGCATTGATACGGTCCCCTCTCAGTCTTCTCTTCTCCAGGCTAAAGAGCCCCAGGTCTCTCATCCTTTATTCAATGAGAGATGCTCCAGCCCCCTCATCATCTTAGTAGCCCTCTGCTGGACTCTCTTCAGTAGTTCCCTGTCTCTCTTGAATTGGGGAGCCCAGAACTGGACACAGTACTCCAGGTGTGGCCTCACCAGGGCAGAGTAGAGGGAGAGAATAACCTCGCTCGACCTGCTGGCCGCACTCTTCTTAATGCACCCTAGGATGCCATTGGCCTTATTGGCCACAAGGGTACAATGCTGGCTCATGGTTATCCCGTTATCCACCAAAACTCCCAGGTCCTTCTCTGCAGAGCTACTCACAAGCAGGTCAACCCCCAACCTGTACCGGTGTATGAGGTTATTCCTCCCCAGGTGCAGGACCCCACACTTGCCTCTGTTAAACTTCATCTAGTTCCTCTCCACCCAGCTCTCCAGCCTGTCCAGATCTCGCTGAATGGCAGCACAGCCTTCCGCTGTATCTGCCACTCCTCCCAGCTCCATATCATCAGCAAATTTGCTGAGGATACACTCTGTCCCTTCATCTAGGTCGTTGATGAATACATTGAATAAGACAGGCCCTAGTACTGACCTCTGGGGAGCACTGTTATTTGCAGACCTTCAGCTGGACTCAGCATCCCTGATTTCAACCCTCTGAGCTCTGTCTGGTCAAAAGCCTTACTAAGGTTAAGGTCAACCACATCCACTGCCCTCCCCTCATCCACCCAGCCAATAATTTTATCATAGAAGGCTATCAGATTGGTCAAGCATGGTTTCCCCTCAGTGAATCCACGCTGACTACTCCTGATAATCTTCTTTTCCTCCATATGCCTGGAGATAACAGCCAGAATGAGCTGTTCCATCACCTTCCCAGGAATGGAGGTGAGGCTGACTGGATGGTAGTTTCCTGGGTCCTCCCTCTTGCCCTTCTTGAAGACTGGAGTGACATTGGCTTTCCTCCATTCCTCAGGCACCTCTCCTGTCCTCCATGACCTGTCAAAGATGATGGAAAGTGGCTTTGCAATAGCGTCTGCCAGCTCCCTCAACACTCATGGGTGTGTCCCATCAAGGCTCATGGATTTGTGGGTGTCTAGTTTACCTAAAAGATCCCTAACCCAATCCTCGTCCACCAAGGAGTAGTCTTCCTTTCTCCTGACTTCTTCCCCTACTGCCAGGGTCAGGGATTCCTGAGGGCCAGCTTTAGTAGTAAAGACTGAGGCAAAGAAGGCATTCAACAACTCCGCCTTTTCCATATCCTCTGTCAGCAGGGTACCCGCCTCATTCAGAAATGGGCCCACAGTTTCCCTGGTCTTTCTTTTACTACCAATTATTTGAAAAAGCCCTTCTTGTTGTTTTTGACATCCTTATGCAGTCAATATCTGCAGTTAAGCTGGTTTCAAATATTTTTCACCTAGTTCAGACCTGAGCTTTAAGCTATATTTACTCTGACCAAATTCCAAAGCAACATGGTCTTCCTCTGCATACAAAAGACGTGCAACCCCCCCCCCCCCCTCAGGTTACGTATTACTTGATACAATGATATTTTCTATTTCCAGGTTAACAATGACTTCAGAAAATCAGCTGATAAAGAAACATCCAAGTTTTTTTTTTTTTTTTTCCAGTCCACTAAATCACCTTATGATTTTATGGGTAATAAATAATAACTTTTATTTTAGACACACTGTCAGGAAGATCTATATTTGTAAAGTCATATTTATATATACATTCATTGAATAGTAAATTCTAAAATTATGGTACATGCTGCCCATAATTTAATGAGATGACCTTGTGTTTATGCTCTCTGAAGGGACAAAAGGAAGAAGCTTGCATTTTAAGCCAGGAAACATATGATCACCATTTTATAAACCATGGTTCCAATACAGTTCCCACTTAACTCATTGTAAAAGTTCTTCACGCTTTGAGAAGAACATGATTTTCTGTGCACGTATCACTTCCTCACACTTTATTTGTGGATTGTACGGTCTGGAAGAGCAAAGAGAATTCGTTCTATGTTCTCCCTGCACTAGCAGGAAAGATCACTTTTGCTTTTGTCCTTTTATAGGGACATCACGATACCTGTTTTGGAGAGTTTTCACCAGCAACCAAAAATTTTTTTCACTGTTGCAGACAGGACAAGTAAGCAGTTTAAGCTCTTTTCAGTGCCACTACAGGCATCCTTGATCTCATATTCTTCCTCCAGAAAGCTCCAACCAGCTCATATTTTTCTGGTACCACCTTGGTTACAACTTATAAACACAAAACAAACCTAAATGCTTAAGGGAATTGTTTATTTATTTAAGGTTTCTATTTGTCTTTGGCATGGGTAGCGCACATATTCAATTCAACCACAGTAATCTGCATTCAATGTGGTTAAACAAACAAATCCATTTCTGTCTTGATAAGAAGATCAAATACTTTCATTGGGTTATGTGATAAAATGAAGGAAGACAGAGGCACATGGGCAAGGGGGGGATCCTGCTCTGGCCTCTACTGATGATGTCACAGGAGATGACCAACCCCATGGCTGGAGTTGACACCCATGACTGTCAGCTCCTGTCTCTCTACTCTGGACAAATAAAAATGTGAGGATACACTGCAACTTGAGGAAAGGAGAATACTTGGTCTCCTTCCCTTCATCAGACTGTCCAGTATCTCCAAGTCTCCAAAGTTCTTATTAGACCAAATCGGACAGGTACAGGAATCTTTTCCTCTTCTGGGCAGCTCTCTCGTTTGTTATTAGTAACTGTACAAACTTATTTTCCCCATTAACCCCCCCAAACGGCTTTCACATGCTGATTAGATCTTTTCCAGCATTTATTCTTCCCTTCATTGTGGGAAGAACAATGAGATATGGGATATTTGTAATGGGATAACCTGACAATGGAACATCTAAATATTCATAAATGATAAGCAGAACTTGAGTCTGACAAAAATGTAAGTGCCTGCATAGGCAACACAAAGAGTTTAAAAGTGAAGCTGTTTTTACTGTGAATTCATTGAAAAGGGCAAAGGAGATAATAAAACCAGCTGAATATTGAGTACATTTTAGACTTTTCCTATTATTAAAATAATTACGCACAATATAATGGCAGCACTCAAATCACAAATGCCTTTTAAATAAAATCGCGTACTACCACAGTAATTTAATGCAGACAGTTGTTTTACATATCTCTTGAGATCTCTATTGTTTTAACTGTGTTTGTCTTGAGCAGATACTGTGAACTGCCTGCTTTGAACTTCTGTTTTACAGTATGTCATGCTACAACAAGGCTACTCTAGTAATCTTTTTTTACTTTAAAAACAGGGTCTTCAGACTGTAAGATCAATAAAATTCCACATCTTTACAAAAAATTTTTTAAAAAATCTTTCTTCGAGTATTTTTGCAGACCTTTCCATACATGTAAGTACTTGATGTTCACAAAAGTAACCACTTGATGTTCATCTAGTAACCACAAAGCAAGGGATACTGGTTTTATTTACTTAGCTTAAGAAGGACCTGCTTAATGGAAGCCAAGAAGAAATTCAGACTGCTGTAAAGAGAAAAAACATAGGAGAGCACTGAGCAGACAATGTGTGGGTTTTTTGTTTTATCACACCAGAGCCAATTCTCAGTGTGAAGCCTACAACAGCAATGGTTGTTGAACAACTGCCTAGATGTAGTGATTCAGACCAAGTTAACTCCAGGAAAACAGAAGCAATGACTTGTCTGCCACAAAAGTTTATATCATCTAAATTATTTTGTTTAAATCTAGAAATAAAACATATAGCAGTAGGAACAATCACAAAGTTTTACCAGTTCTAGGAGACACAACTTCCAATGCATCTCACTGAAGTCACTCTTATAGAGAAGAGTTTTTTACCTTTTCCCCCATAAAATACTATATACTTTAATTTCTAGCATTATTGTCCAGCGATACTTACTCAGAAATGCTCAAGTGGATGTGCATTTTTAGCAAGGGCATGTCATTCTCTACAGCATCTTTGCAAGAAAGATACATAGTAAGTGTGTGTGTATATTACGGAGTGCCCTTAACATGGTCTCACTTCTGGACCACCACTACTTCTGGTCACCTTCAAGATCTAACATAGATTGGAAGGTCCCACCAGACCCTTTCTAACAGATGACTGAGCACAGCTATGGCAGAGGAAGACAGTGAATTCCAGTCATTCTTCAGTTGGCTTCCACCTTGCAGACAGATGAGTAGAGGGAGCAATTTTCGAGAGATGACTTAAAACTTCTGTTGCTACTCATAACCTTCTTTATTTGTACACTAACTCCTTCTCTGTGAGGGAACAGAATTCTCTGTCTCTGCCATTGTTAGCATAGGTCCCTAATCTACAGAGATACTGTCAAGGGTCGAGGTCTTTAACATAGTCAAAATCCATGCCAATACACTGTGGGATTAAAAAGAAGTCGAATTTGTAAGCGGACAGGTACTGCAGATAGCATGTGTGTGAATTGTAACAGAGAATGATTTAGAAGTTTTGTTCTGCTTTAAAGTACAGATAGGTTTTACTGTTGTCCCAGATGACCTGTTAGAATTTCCTATGTGCATTTTTTATATACAAAAAGAAAATTATTGTATGGTAAATTCCTAAAAACCAGTGTACAAATTGAGTTTTATGGATGCAACATTAGTTCTCGCAAATATCTGTGATGTTTATTTGCAACTGTTGCTTGTTAACATGATATACATATTTAGTGACCTGATTTATATGCATCGATAGCCATCCTGAAATGACCTGATTATAAATCTGGAGGGCAGCTATGAAGTTTGTTTTCCCAAAATATAGATCAGTTTTTCTCTCTGCAATCTTTTCAACTTTTTGACAGCAAATAATGCTGAAACATGTAGTGCTTTTGTTCTCTACCAGATGTATTATTCTATCTCTTTGCAAAGTACTTTCACTTAGACTTTGTTTAAATCAGAAAAAAAATTATTCTGTCCTATCAGAGTTCAAAACATTCTTCCCTTTCAGTGAAACTTTGCAAAAAAAAAAAAAAAAAAAAAAAAAAAAAGCGCACCTGCATTATCATCATGCAGTTTTCTTACTTTGTCTCTATTTTGGAGATACTTGGAAGCATTTTGTTATTAACATGTATCTATGCAGTCATTACACTTGTAAACAATAATTTCCCAATCATATCTCTATATATGTGTTTGCATGGAAATGGAGAAATAATGATTAAAGAAAATTGACATATTAAGATGGAGAAATAGTATTCTAGGAGCAAAAGTCCATGTCTTCTACCATGCCAGCCTTGTTATACATCTACACTGCAGCTGGATTGTAAAAGGTGTATGGTCACACAGTTGACAAATTAGACCTGTCATAGCTACAAAGAGAGGAAAATGCAGGGGATTTTACTACACAAGAAAACAGCCTATTTTCTTCTTTGAACTGAATTTACATAGAAACCTAGTGTGTGGTTTAAAACAAACATATGTAAATAGAGCACTTTACAGAAAACAGGCCTCAGACAGAAACCCTTAACAACAATAGCCTACTGAAAGGAAAACTGAATCCACCTGAGTACAGAAAGCCTACTATCACTCTCTCATTCTTTTCCTCCTGGTCCAGTGAAGCAGAATACCTCACTGCCTGCGCAGTCTTTCTGTTCTAGTCTAGGAAAAACATACACTACCTGACAGAGCACCAGATTCCCTGGTGTCAACCTTCAATTTAATTATACAGACAGAAAGGATTCTGAAAAGACTGATGTGTCAGTAGCTATCAAGATCATTAAATCCAATCCCTATAAAAAAAAAAAACGTTGAGTCATTTTCAAGAGGCTGAAATGGAATGGCTCCTGGCCTTCATCAAACTCATTTTGAATCAGCGCCCAGTCTAACTCTGCTTATTGCATACAGAATCTGCTTTTATAAAAATCCGAGCTGCAGAAAAGTGTTTGGGCCCCATGCGAAGAAAAGGCTCCGGGGCTGCAGCCTGCACGCTGACAAGTTATTCTCCAGGTTTGCTCTATTTGCATCCCACGCTTAGATGAGCTCATTTGGTAGTAGAGCTCCCAGGTGTACATTACTTTGATTTCTGGACCCTGTGACTAACCCACATGCATCTTCTAAAGTCTGATTCCATTTCCTGACTTTAACATTTGCAGAACTAATGCAAATTCATTATTGATTAAGTTAAGGTCATGAAAAAGTTTTAAGTCCTGATTCTACTTTCATTTTGGTGTTCCTCCAGCGTATGGTCATTAAGACTATTGGAGTCACTCCTGATTTATGCACATACAAGAAGATTTCTGACACTATGTGAAGAGCAGATGTAAGCATTGGCCAAAAAAAAAATCTTTGTGCACAAAATTTAATTGAAGGCATCAAAGAACCTATTGGCATTTAACCATAGATTCAATTATATGCATCCACAAGCCCAAGAAGATATAGGTTTTTATTTAAGTGAAAAACTGAGTATCTCATAGTATTGCAGAATTCAGTAGACCATGTCTTTATTTCAAGTTTTAAAATATTTTTGCTATACACAGCAATAGAGAAAGACAGTATAAGGAAGAGCAGGCATATTTTGTGAAATCTGCAAAAGAAGAGAAGGCACTAATAATCAGTTAAATTTTAAAGTTCACATTTTCTTACAGGTTTTTATACTGTTTTGCTGAAGTTTCCTTTCACAAATTTTTAAAGAAATTGACCCTGAATATATTTGAACGCATGGCTTCCTGTTACAATTATCTTAACCAGGATTTCACAGTTCTCAGCTTGAGACCTATAGACTTAAATGAAGTATGTGCCTAATTTGAATCAAAATCTCTCCAGAATGCATGTAGAAGATTCAGCGAGCTGAGTCAGTATAATCTAAGCAGTATGCACACATATTATTTGAGGACATAAATGGTCTGCTTGCTTCAGCCCTCTCCTCTAACCCATGAGGACAACAGAAGAAGGAAAGCACATGATCAGATCATGTCCTCTTTCACCTTCTCTCATGAAATACCTACAAACTAAAATGGAGATTAGATAGCCTATATGGTATCCTTATACTCAGTATGGGAAACCGAGATCATTATTCTAATGGAACAAGACAACTTCTTTGAACATTAATCTACTCATAAAAATAATTTAAAGAATTATAATTACAAGGGGAAAAAAAGTTTAGTGAATGCAACTTGCCTCTAGTATTTTTGTAACGTGTTTATGTTCACAACCTTTGATCTATGTATCCTTGCAATGAAAGCACAAGATGATCTTCCTATTTTATGAATCTCTAAGAAAAATAGAGATCACATCTGAGCTACAGAATTTGGGAGTTTTCAGCCACATTATCTTTTCATATCAGAGCAAGCCCATGTGTGCACAAGTTACTCTGCATCTCAGCTGAACCATGGTTTCTATGGAAAGAAAGTACAAGTCTGTGCCTTGGATAGATTATCTCAGAGGGTATAAGCAGATACATCGAAAGATACCAAATAGCATAACCTAAGTGTATGGAAGTACTGGAAAAGTAAGTTGGTCATGTGTAAACAAAGGTCAAAGGACATTCTTTGATATGGATGAAGAGCAACTTGAAGCAAGTGGAATTTCTCCAGAATTAAAAATGTGTCACAGCAGAGGTGGACTTTCTTTGTTCTCTGTCGTGAGTTACCAAAATAAAAACTGGAAATATAGCTTTCATTTTAAATGCAGCCAGTTGAGATTACAAAGTGTGCCAATCATTTTCCCCCTATAGAGCAGTATCACACATTAATGGAAATTAGGTCAAGAAAAAACTTCGCATATCTGGCCAATTCTCATATATTACAGGACATGACATTTCAAAGATGTATATATCTCTTAAACTTAATAACTAGTAGTCAGTTTTCTCGAGTAGGTAAATACAGAGGAAGTCTGGATGAAGGAAGACTGCCCCTTGGTTGAGGAGGATTGGGTTAGGGATCTCTTATCTGGACTGGACACACAAAAATCCATGGGCCCTGAAGGGATGCACCCGCGAGTGCTGAGGGAGCTGGCAGATGTTATTGCTAAGACGCTCTCCATCATCTTTGACAGGTCATAGAGTACAGGAGAGGTGCCTGAGGAATGGAGGAAAGCCAATGTCACTCCAGTCTTCAAAAAGGGCAAGAGGGAGGACCCAGGAAACTACCATCCAGTCAGCCTCACCTCCATTCCTGGAAAGGTGATGGAACAGCTCATTCTGGCTGTTATCTCTAAAGAGGTGGAGTAAAAAAGGATTATCAGGAGTAGTCAGCATGGATTCACCAAGGGGAAATCATGCCTGACTAATCAGATAGCCTTCTATGATGGCATGACTGGCTGGGTGGACAAGGGGAGGGCAGTGGATGTTGTCTGCCTCGACTTTAGCAAAGCTTTTGACACTGTCTCGTACTACATCCTTACAGGGAAGCTTAGGAAGTGTGGGATAGATGAGTGGACAGTGAGGTGCGTTGAGAACTGGCTGAAGGACAGAGCTCAGAGAGTTGTGATCAGTGGTGCTGAGTCTAGTTGGAGGGCTGTCACTAGTGGTGTTCCACAGGGGTCAGTACTGGGTCTGGTCCTATGCAACATATTCATCAACGACCCGGATGAAGGGACAGAGTGTACCCTCAGCAAGTTTGCTGATGATACTAAACTGAGAGGAGTGGCTGGCACACCAGAAGGCTGTGCTGCCATCCAGCAAGCCCTGGACAGGGCAGAGAGGAACCTAATGAGGTTCAATAAGGGCAAGTAGGGTCCTGCAATTGGGGAGGAATAACTCCATGCACCAGTACAGGCTGGCGGCTGACCTGCTGGTGAGCAGTGCTGTGGAGAAGGACCTGGGAGTCCTGGTGGACAGCAATGTGTCCTTGTTCTGATAGAACCTTTAAATAACAAGACATCAAAAACAGATGACATAAATATTGCCCAGTAAAATTGTTTCTATCAGCCATATCTCCAGTGATCCCATACTGCAACCTATGACTATAGTGTTCTCCTTCCCCTCTTCTCTGCCCTGGTAAGGCCACATCTGGAGTGCTGTGTCGAGATGTGGGCCCGCCAGTTCAACACGGACAGGGAACTACTGGGAAGAGTCCAGCAGAGGGCTATGAAGATGATGAGGGGGCTGGAGCATCTCTCATTGAAGAAAGAATGAGAGACCCGGGGCTCTTTAGCCTGGAGAAGAGAAGACTGAGAGGGGACCGTATCAATGCTTATAAATATCTAAAGGGTGGGTGTCAAGAGGATGGGGCCAGGCTCTTTTCAGTGTTGCCCCGTGACAGGACAAGGGTCAACGGGCACAAACTGGAGCACAGAAGTTCCACCTCAACATGAGGAAAAACTACATTAAGTGTGACAGAGAACTGGAACAGGCTGCCCAGGGAGGCTGTGGAGTCTCCTCCCCTGGAGATATTCAAAACCTGCCTGGATGCAGTCCTCCCATGTAACCTGCTGTAGGTGAACCTGCTTTAGCAGGGGCGTTGGACTAGATGGTCTCCAGAGGTCCCTTCCAATCCCTAACATTCTGTGACTCTGTGATTCTTTCTTCCTTATACTTCTTCTATATTACTTTTCTCCATAAAAGAATATTTATACAATGAAATAAAGTTACTACTTCATTTTTTTTTTCTAAAAAAAAGAAAAAGCTGAATAGACGGTGCCCTTTCTCAACGGCATTTTCACTAGGTTTGTTGACCACTTATGTGGATTTGTTTATCCTCTAGACTTCTAAATCCTTCAAGCAACCTGGTGGTCATAAATGCAGAAATACTGGCCACACTTGTGGTCGGCAGAGAGAACAGAGTGTGGACTGGAAAGTTTTCTTTTGGTTCAAAGTTTATTTTCAGTCTGAGGTTGAAAATGTTATTTTCAAACTTCATTCACCAATATATTTAAATATGTTACTTACTATTGTTGTTTGTTATATTCTTCCAGGATGCAAACTAGTATACTGCAAAAGCATATAATGTCAGGGTTGTATAATATGACATAATATAACAATCAAAATAATATTAAAAAAAAAAAAAGTAACTTCCAGGTGGTACAATTCTCCCTATATTTTCCACTTCAAATTATCTGTAAGTAAATATTATGTCACTTTTATCTTTTAATAAAATAAAAGTGTGCTGAGGGACTAGGAAGTGAAATAGTTTTCAACAGTCAAGAAAATAATCCAGGTTAACACAGGTATGTTGACGACATCTGTTCTCCTAATTAGTATATTTAGTGATCCTTCTGCTTCACTGTGGAAGGTGTCAAGATGTCAGAACAATTTCACACCCAGTTCCAGTACCTAAACACCTGGCATTTCATGTCTATTACTCCACTCTTCCATGAACTGCCTCCAGATGCTTCTCGGTCTTCACCTCTCCTCATGAGAAGCTGTGACCAATGAGCCCTCTTTGTATTTCCTAACAGACTGGTGGAAATAAAGGGCATAAACTTGAACTCACTATGGAAAGGAAGATCTTAATATGCAGAATTTGCATTCTACTGTGTGCCTATCTGCCTGCCATCCCAGGTTTTCTCAATGATGAAAAATATTATGCCCTCACCAATCCATGTTAAAAGCAGAATCAAATGCACTATAAACATGATAGGAGGCATTCGTGTATGCTTATTGACTTCAAATCAGGCATCGCCAAACACATCAGTGAAGCAAAAAAGGATTAAATGCAGGGGATAAATTTCCAACTATGTTGTAGGAGAAATGCTGATCTAGATATTAATGTCACTTGTCAAACTGCTGACTAATGAGAAATTTTCCACCTATAGAGTTCTTATACAGCACTGTTACTCCCACGCAGTAAACACGTGTTACATGTGGCTTTAAAAAAAGATCTATGAGTAATGGACCACTGTTTCAATAAGAAGAAAAATTCCCTATCCGTCAGATTTTCATCTTTTTTTTCATTCTCTCTTATTAGTTAACTATGCTGTACATTATAAACCCAACAAACTGGAAATTATTAAAAGAAAAAAATGCAAACAACTTTGTTGTTGCATGAATTAATTTTGTTATATCCAGGCTATTGTAAAATTAACAGATACAGTACATTTTCTGATATGGCCTCTTTTAATGGCCTCTTGAGAGGCCTACTCTCATCTAGTTTTCAAGAATTGCTGACTTGCTTTACTGTCACTACTGCAAAATAAAGGTTCACTTCCTGCTTTACTTTCTTTAAAATTATGTTTTGAGTCTAGTGAATTTGTGTTTCATTACATTGGAATCTTAGAATAAAAGTTTCAAGAAATCGTCTTTCCTTAATGTCCAAAAGATCTATGGGAAAATGAAGAAACTGGGAAGTTTCTAAAAATAAAAGGCAAAAGAGAGACCATTTCCATAGTTTTAAGAGTTGGAGAAGGATTCTGTAATAAAGAGGAAGCAAACAGAGCAATCTCTTGAAAAACCTTATTATAAACAGCTATGGTTTCTCCCTCTGACCAAGGGAAGAACTTGTGATACTAATTTTGTAATCTATGTGTTAGTGTTGCAATTTATAAAAAAAAAATATTCTAAATTAACCTAATGAACACTACAGACCTAGTCTTCATTCCGTATTATGTTCTCTTTCTTCGTATTCAAATAATTTTATCTAGTACCACATGTTGATTAAAGACCTTTGGGCAATCTCGGGCAACTTGACTAGAATATTACAGCTTCCTAGGTAGAATATAACATGTAAATGACTTTTTCTTTTTATCCACTAAAATTTTCAGTTTAAGTATAGATCTATTTGAACTCCCACATACCTCCCTTTACCAAACATGGATAAGACAAAATATGTCTGGTTTTGTCTTTTATGTTTCAGGCAAAGTATCTACTTCTTCCTTGAGGTTTGTTTTGGGATTTTTTTTTTTTTTTGGAGGGAGTGGGGTCACAGATGGGAGAACAACAGGCTGAGGAAATTTTTATTTTAGCTATCCTTTTCTTGTGATGGATTGGAACAAGAAAGCGCAAGTAGCAGCAGCACTGTTTCATTTCTTTTCTCCTGGACAATATACATAATTTTCTGTTATCTGTGGCTATAGCAAAGATCATTTTTGTACTACCCATTTGATAAATGTACCAAACAAAAATGAAAGGTACTTATCAACTATATTGAGATAAACTAGTTTGCACTGATCCCCCACAGAAATAAATAAGTAGATAAGAGAGATTTTAAAAAAAAAGGTGTGTGTGGGGGGAGAAAACTATTTAGGCTGTATCATTATAACTGTGAAAACAGTACATCCGCAGTTTATCACCTGCAAATGACATTTCCAATTTGGAGATTGCCATGTTATTTTAAAATGTACTAACTTTTTGCTTGTGTTTCATATGAGCTACTTAGCTGCTGCAGTGAACTTACATAACATTGCTGTTTGATGAACAGAAAAGAACTTATGCTCAAAAAATTCTCAAAAATCAGCTTGTTAAACAAATATGATTCAACTACACTATCACTAGCTAAATGTAGTGTATTAAAAAGAAACTATCCTGGAAGAATCTTCTTTTTAATATATTTTGGCAGTATTGCACATTCCCAGCTGAAGTTCTCAACTGAACTGTATTACAGATAAATGGAGGTTTTAACCAAGTCATGCAGTAAGTGTTTAATTTTTCTGTTTTCCAATAAATTAATTTCTTGCTCTATTAATTTTTGCTCTTTTTTAATAAATAAAACCAATTTTTTAGACTAATTTTAATCTTTTCTTGGAGCCTTTAATACATATAACATTAATATCATCTTACTTTCAGATAAAATTCAAGGGAGGAGGATAAACATTTTTTTAAATGAATACCCTAGTTTCCTAATGACAGATGACTTTATATACCATGAAATTATCAAAAATTGCTAAATTATTTTAAAAGTCTATTAAAATAATATTTAGCAATCACTGTTAAATTACCATTATTACTCTATTTCATAACAAAAGGTATTATAATTGGTAAATTATTAAAAAATTAATAAAGCAGGGACATCCATCATGATCTGAAGTTCATAACGCATGCAGGTAACACTATGCGTGCTTCCCCCAACCTCATAAAATAAAAATACATTAGAGAAGTAAGTTCTTCTAAAATTTTTAAAATATAAGTTCCCCCTTTGTTGTAGTACAAATATTCCAGTATCCCAAGGACTAATTTTATTGTTTAATAGATAACTTTATTGCAGCATGCTTCCAAAACAAGAGTTTTCAGGTGATTTAGTCAGCCATTCAAGTTTCTTGCAAGATCTGATATATTTTACACAGATGGCAAATTACTCTGTGCTTCTGATTATGACAAATTTGTGAATCTAACAAAATAATTTTCTCCCTACAAACTGTCTGCTTGCAACAAAAACACTCCTTTGAATAACCTCAGTGAATGAGGAATGATCTTTTTCTTCTACAGCATGAACAGAATATCTGTATTAACAGGAAGCTCTTTCATGACTTATTGACTATGTTCTTTTGATCCACCCCCTCCAAGAAGCTGAGGGGGGTAGGTCATGAACTTCTTTGTGCTGCCGGAACATTCTATGTATGTTATAAAACTATCTTCAGCAATACTTTTTTCTATTACTAGTCTTTTATCTAATTTTCTCAGTAAGTTTTGGTGAAGATACTTGGTTTAATCTGTTCCTCCACAAAGCCTATCTCAGAGCTGAAGGAAGGAAAAACTTATATTATTCTGAGAAACATGTAGTTCTGGATTTTTTGGCTCACATTCTGTTTTCGTCTTGCTGTGTTTCTTTTCATCAAAGCTTTTCATTCCTTTTGTTTCTCTGTAGGGGGCTTTTTTTTACCATCTTCCCTTAAAAGTTCTTTATCAGATAGAAGGGGTCAAATTTCAACGACAAATGGACCAACACACAACTCTAATTTGAGACCAGAGCTTTGCTGACCCTCATTACTTTTTCAGACATAAATGCTTTGCTTTCCTTCACTTTTTCATTCTCCTCTATCTGCCCCTTAATGTCAAAAGGAGGATG
The DNA here is from genome assembly GCF_034619465.1 of Leptosomus discolor. NCBI lineage: Eukaryota > Metazoa > Chordata > Aves > Leptosomiformes > Leptosomidae > Leptosomus > Leptosomus discolor. Next base: position 90,817,184 of record NC_141391.1, on the reverse strand, counting down.
TTCTCTTATCTCTCCCATTAATCATCCCTTATACTCAGCTAGAAGCCTTATCCACAGCAATCTTTCTGTAGCATGCTATAAGCTCAGTTCACCTCACCATAGAAGAAGACATGGAGTCTTTGACACTGTGATCTACAGGCATAGTCTAGGTGCACTCTTTTGCTCTTTCAGTGTTATTTTTTGATGTGGAATCTTCATTATACAGTGTCTTGTCAACCTGCATTACCTAAGCGTGACAAAATTGAAGAATATCAGCCTCGAGTATGATAGACAGGAAAAGCTTTCATACTATTGTGCGGTGACACTGACTGATAAAACTGCTATAATGAAAATTATCAATCTTTCCTTAAATTAATTTCAAGAAAAATCTTATTGCATCTTTAAGTGCTCTTTTTTTTTTCCCTCTTACAGACAGGTAAACAAGATGTAATAAGAATGTTATTATATATCACATACACAACTGCTTATGTACATTTATGTATATAAATATACATATGTATGTACGCAAGTGAATGTACATTTATGTATATAAGTAGATATATACTATAGGTGTACACTTGTATTTATGAATATATAACTTTCTATAAATGTCACCTACCAAATTTCTAATACTGAAAACAGCTTTATATACTTAAAATGTTTTTTTATCTTATGTGGGAGGAAATCTTACACAATCTTTGTCCACGAAAATGTCATAACTAATATGTCTGAGATAAAATCTGGTTTGGATTGCCAAACGAACATAAACATTCTTAATGCGTACCAACAGAAGAAAAATGTGACTAATCTATGAAACTTGGAGACATAATCTTACCAAAGGATAAAATTCATGGTCTTAATACCAGTTATTACACTAAAGAAAATATTGCGTATTTAACATGTTAATTAGAATTTCTTTACCAATTTACTTTGTTCATATTGCAGGAGAACACTACTGAGTTGGTTAATTAGTGTGAATGTTTGCAACAACACAAGCATTAATGCCCCTGAGTGGCACAGAATACCCATTGGAAAGCTACATTACAGTGTTTATTACTTTACAGTGCTTCACAGTTACTTTTATTAGACTTAAAAAGAAGAACACCATTTTCAAAGAATGTTAAAAATACACAATTTTCAAAATAATTATATGTTCACAATTATGTGCACAGAAAGATGTGCGAGGGGACTTATGATCAGCAATAATGAGAATTTTCCCTGGCATATGTTTAGTAACTGTTGAAAAGACTAATCTGCAAAGACATAGGATATATCTAAAGTAATAATTAGTATTTAAATAAAATAAATTCTTTAATAGTCCTATCTAATATTTCAATGTTAAGAAATAGTATAACGAACACACAGAGAAATTGTGTATGATTTTTAACATGGCTGTTGCTCCAATGTGCTTTTTACTCTTGGCACAGTTGAGCCATAGACCATGGTCTATGAAATGCAAACCTCAAAAAAATCCTGTCGGACAGTGTCTTCTGAGAAGGGTCTGAGCTCTGGAAGGGGGCTCTGCTATAAATCAGTGATGTTTACTGTCTTAGTGAATGAAGGTAACCTACACCATGCATGTAAAGATCCAAGCTAGCTCTGTGTGAGCTAATGCTGAAAGCTGGAAATCAGATGCAGATGCCTTCAGCTAGCTCTCCTTGAACTGCTCCAAACCTGGAAGCAAGCCAGGTGTGTCCACACAGTACTGAACAGAACCCCCCAAAACTAGCCTGCTTCCAGACACGTACTGCCATCTCTATAGGATGCTGTGCTGGGTGGATTTACCAGCTCAGATTGCTCCTAGCTAAAGATCATCAGCTATTTAAATAAATCCTTGCATATGCACTGGAGAAAAGCAGCAATGCTTACCCAGTCCGTTAATTAGGAAAAAAAAAAAAAAGAAAAAAAGAAAAAAGAAAAGGCAGAAAAAAGTGCACAAGTTATGAGTCATTTAAAGATACAAGTCATAATCTTTCTGAAAATACTAGTCCAAAACTGACCTAAAAATCTTTTACTCTCAGGCCCTGATGCATCAAACCAATATGACTAGTAGCCCATAATGAAAACAAACATACAACCACAACAACAAAAAAACCCACCTCATGATATTCTGTATTGGCAAAGGGAGGGAAGGGAAAGGGCTGAAACTCACACCAATATTATGACTGTTGATTTCTGAAATATATCACATCAGAGCAGCCAGACAACTATATTTATCCCTTTGAAAGAAGAAAAGACATAGTGCATAACAAAAAATTCTGACTCATTATAGACCTATCAAAATGTCATTAAGAACTGTAATATAAATAAAAAATATGGCCCACAAGTGTTGCAGAAGAACTCCTTGTGGACCATATTAAATGTAAAAATAATGCTAAACAGTGATAGAATCTGAAAATCCAGTTTCCCACCAAGGACATAGCAAAAGAAATATATACTGCCTAAACTCCATAACTCATGATTCAAAGCATTTCTGAAGTCCTTGTGTTTTCCCAAACTAGCTGAAGTGTTGTCAGTTCCTAAAATATATTTCAGAATTAGGCATCATTTTGGAAATATGCAGTCATTTCAAAACATAGTGACCTATGGCATATTGAATCATGAACATTATGACCTTTGGTCTATTAAATAATACATCTTTTGTGTAATGCTTTTGGACACTGTCTCCAAAAACTATGTATACAAGGGCATAAGTTTAAGACTAGAAAACAGAGAGGCTTTCAAAATACAAGCTTTTATTATGGAATCTATCAAATAATTAAGAAAAGGAGGGGGAGAAATGTCATGTAACAGAAAAACTGCTCAAGATTTTATTGCCTGTAATATAGACATATTCTAATATATTGTAACCTGTTTACCAAATTGAAGAATACAGAAATGAATGCAATGCATTCATACTGAGAATAAGAAATGACAGGACTATAGGATACAGGCTTCACTTTCGAACTACTGCAACGTGTGTCTGAACTACAGAAACCAAGTTCAAGAGTCTTTAGTTTCAGTAGGTCAGACAAAACTTTCTGTCCAATTAATATTTTGACAAAGCATCTTTTCTCTGAACAACGCTAACTGACAATAAAGTCCTGTATAATATTAGCAGCTTGAATTTAAGTCTTGGATTACTTCAAAGTTTCCAGTCTTTCTCAAATGTTATGCACATTATTCAGTTGACATGAATGGACCAAGTAACATGGTCTAGCTGGAAGCAGATGTCCTCAGCAATGTTTGTTTTTTTTTTTTTTTTTCTGTTGGTTTGGTCAGCTTTAAGTCTGACCAACAGGGCCATTCCCAAATGCCATTTTCTCCAGAAAATGGTCCAGATTCTGACAGAACCTTTAAATAACAAGTCATCAAAAACAGATGACTTAAATATTGCCCAGTAAAATTGTTTCTATCAGCCATATCTCCAGTGATCCCATATTGCAACCTATGACTATCGTGGCTTGCACACAGCCACGCTCACAGTGACTGCTGCTCTGAGAAATCCTCTTGAAAAAAGTTCTCACACAATTACTCTCAGTTTGGCCCCAGGCTTTATCCATTTTAGTTTCCTTAGTGTCTCACGTGAAGTTGTTCCCTGGGAAAATCAATATGCACCCCAAAGACAGGACATAATAGGATCAAGGAATTTTGCCTTCTTTACTTGAAAAAAATATTGTATACAATATTTTCTCTATATAGCTGTGCAAATGGAATCACAATCTGGTCTAACACTTACAGAGGAGTCATAAAAAACTGAGTAGAAAAACATTTTTCTGCACTGGTTTTTCCAGCATTAAACTGATCTTGTTCCTTTAAAGAGGTCAATGTAAAGTGTTTATGTTACTGCATCTTAATACTTTCCATGCGCTTCTGTTAATAGCAATGAAAGAAGTAACAAAGTGTGAATTGAGTTACAGACATCAGTAAGACGTCATTTCAGTATCAGAATTTTTTTAAGAAGAGAGTTGCATTTCCCAAGAAACAGAGGCAGGAGAAAAATTCAATAAAGTTAGGCTTAATACATGAGTCATCTAAGCAAATTAACTATTTCTCCTGTATATAAAACATTACTCACTTAAAGCCATAAATATATCATTAAAAATATAAGTCTACTAATAGAAATGCAAACACATACTTAAAGTTTTCTCAGATAGCTCCAACACCTTACCTTAAACATTTCAGCAAGCCACTTCAGTAATTTCTGAAGTCTGTTTTGTGTAAGTATTATAATTACTGTATGGAAATCTATTCAGGGTATTACACAGCCAGTAGCTAATCACTAATGTGTACAAGTCTACTCATTTGGAAGAAACCAAAAAAACCCCAGAAAGTACCTGTGCTTCAGTAAGAAACTGTAATTCTGTAGCAATAAAAGTAAGCTTGTATTACATTAACCGAGTTGTGAAACCACAAAAAGGATATAGATAACTCAAGCCTTTCATGTGAAGGGGCCATGCGATGACACAGAATCAGGGTCTCTCTGTCAGCGCTGGGTTTTCAAAACTAAATTCCCCCGGGATAGTATACCATGCAGTCACAGGGCATGACAGCTCTCTAGGCAAAGAGAACCAAACTCAGATTATGAGAGGTAACACAGGAGAAAGGGGCGTGGCATTGGCTATAGAGACAATTTCTTTGTCCCAAAGTCTCCATGCTGATCCCTGTTTCCAAGCAGAGAATAGGGAGGGTGGAGAAGGAAAGTCAGTGTCTCGCTCCACTGTCCTTCCTAGCAGAGGTGCCAGACATGCTGGCAGGGCACACTGCATCACACTAAAAGACAAATTATGCCCCTTATGTACCCTGAGCAGCTCAGAGAGATGTTCTGTGCTTCCAAAAGCAGTAACTCCCAGTGCCTCCACAAGATAGAGATCTGCATCACCCCGGCTTGATCCACCCCCAACCAGTCTGGCACCTCAACAACTAATGGACTTCCAGAATGTGTCATAAGCACTTTATTTCAGTGAAAGTAATAGGTTTATCTAATTCATCAAGCAAAAATTAGCTGAAAAATTCCCACGGAAGAGGGTTTCAGTCCAAAAGGCACTACTACCCCATGCTCTCTGTGAGTCAATCCACATGAGGGAAAGGATGTCTGAGTCTTGTTAAAGAAACATTATTTGATGAACCTGTGACTGGGACTTTGGCTTTTAGCACATGTAAAAGTAAGCACAGTATGCTCTGCTTTATGCACATGGAAAACTTCCCTAGTAAACACTGCACAAACTAGATATGGTTATGAAGCCCAAGCACCTCCTTTCAGTGCCTACTGCTTTTGAATGACTCTCCTTGTTGATCAAGTTTTAAACAAGAAGTCTTTCAATAAACTGCTATTAAAGTTAATGTGGGTATAGAAAGGGTGAGTATATTTAGAATACAAAAGGGGAAAGCAAGAAACCATAAGACATATTTCTACCTTGTGATTTAAGCAAACGACAAACTGCTGATGAGGGGAATAAACAGACCACACTGTAGGATGCAGCACATTTATATAGTCTTGATGCGTAAGGGCACTTACACAGAAAGATTTTTATGCTGGGAAAGAGCCAAAATCGTGTGCATTGAGTGCTGCTTATGTGCAACATAAAAGCTTGAATAGAGGGAACTGTATGGAGTGCTGAAGGAAGCTGCACCTTTTTTGAAAAAGTATTTAGTACCTCAAAATTATTAAGTAATGCAGGACACCCTGATGCATAGAATGCTCACAGAAGAAAAACCAAAGGAGATGTTTTTAAGCACTTTTTAAGCACTTGACACCCTACATACTTCAGAAGTAACAGATCATTGTCCTAAGTGTCGTAAGTGTCAAGAGTCCCGTTCTGCACTGGAGTGCCCTCAGAAAAGGGCAAGGAAAGTCATCTCCACCGGAACTGTCAAAGTATGCAGGGATGGATCATGTTCAAGGCTCTGAGGATGAGAATGCACATCCATGATTGCACATGATTTCAAAGTTAGGAACAGAAAAATTTTTTTTAATAACCTGGTAGGCATCTATTCAACCTTTGAATGGCTAAATATATTCTGTATCTGTTCCACCCTACCAGACAAACAAACAAAACCAGATAACTTTTCTGTATTTCTTTGCTAGCTACAAAATTCCTCTAAGATCATGGAAACCTTTATACACCCAGCACAGAGGATGGGCCTTCTGGGCTTTGCCAGCTGTCTACAAAGCCTTCTTCAAAAAGGCTTCCTACAAAGGATTAAGAGACTCAAACAATCTGAAAACAAGATACTTTTATTCTTTGAGTTGTAGGATCAATCATTCACTGTTGCATATTGTGCCCCTGTATATTCTTTCCCTTTTCCATCATTTTTATTTACTACATAAGCTTCTTTTCTTTGTCTTCTGCCTTCGTCTTATTTCATAGGATTGAATGGCTGAAAAGGATCTAAACAGGTCACCTAGTCCATAGTGATGGGTCAGTGTCAACTAACCAACCCCTCTGGGTCACTTTTTCTCCCTTTACTTCCTTTTCCTGAAAACTGTATCTTCCTTCTCCAGATCAAGTGGGTAATTTTACAGCTCTCCAAAACACAGTAAAGTTTTCAACCATTTGTCTGCATATTAAGAAAAAACATAAAAACCTTAGGTTATCAAAAATTCAGCATCCAAAGGCATACATGGCTTGTACTTTATTGAACTGAACAAACCAAAAAACCTTCTGAAATAGGTATCAATGTACTTAATGTATTTGGCACACATTCTTCCTGTAGCAAAGAAACATTCATTAATAAGTGCATCTTTGTGTTTTCTAAGCAAATATCCTACAGGCATTGCATAAAAAAGATTCTGAATGTGCTGTGTTGCCCCAGTATCTTCAAGCAGTAGAACAACAAATGATTTATGGACTGAGAGAGACTGAAGAACTTCCACAGAAAACAGAGAAGAATAAACAATGGCAGAAAAGGTTGACAATGATCTATCAGTCAAGGCATTTTTTTTCTCAGTAGACAAGGTACAACCATTTTTCTTGTAAATAGGAATTTCATCATATCTTTGGTCAAACTGGTGATATCACCCTAGCCTTGATAAAAAGTCTATAACATGACTGAAGAGTAAGTATCAGACACTAAATTAAATCCCCTTTGTGGGTGCACTAGAAGGCAATGAAATATCATCAGAGCAGTACTTCACAGTTTCCTTTCCTATTTCTTGTTATCTGAAACAGAGTAATTTAGCTTTGTTTTTTCAAAAAAAAAAATTCTAACTTTCTAATATCTGGAAGTTTCCAACAACTAAAAATCAGAACACAATAAAGTGGTATTCCTCAGGGGTCAGTACTGCGACTGGTGTTGTAAAACATCTTTGTTAGTGATGGGACTGAGTGCACATTCAGCAAGTTTGCCGACGACACCAAGCTGTGTGATGTGGTCGACACACGGTGGAGGGAAGGGAGGCCATCCAGAGGGACCTTGACAGGCTGGAAAGGTGGGCTCAGGCCAACCTCATGAAGTTCAACAAGGCCAAGTGCAAGGTCCTGCACCTGGGTTGGGGCAATCCCAAGCACAGATACAGGCTGGGACAAGAGTGGATTGAGAGCAGCCCTGGGGAGAAGGACTCGGGGCTGCTGATGGATGAAAAACTGAGTATGAGCCAGCAATGTGCGCTCGCAGACCAGAAAGCAAATCCTGGGCTGCATCAAGAGAAGTGTGGCCAGCAGGTCAAGGGAGGTGATTCTGCCCCTCTGGTCCACTCTGGTGAGACCTCACCTGGAGTGCTGTGTCTAACTCCAGGATCCCACCATAAGAAAGACATGGAACTATTGGAGTGGGCCCAGAGCAAAGCTACAAAGATGATCAGGGGCTGGAGCACCTCCCCTGTGAGGACAGGCTGAGAGAGTTGGGGGTGTTCAGCCTGGAGAAGAGAAGGCTCCGGGGAGACCTTATAGCGGCGTTCCAGTGCCTAAAGGGGGCCTGCAGGAAAGGTGGGGAGGGACTCTTGATCATGGGGGGTAGTGATAGGACGAGGGGTGATGCTTTCAAACTGAAAGAGGGGAGATTTACATTAGATATTCAGAAGTAGTTCTTCACTGTGAGGGTGGTGAGGCACTGGAAGAGGTTGCCCAGAGAAGCTGTGGCTGCCCCCTCCCTGGCAGTGTTCAAGGCCAGGCTGGATGGGGCTTTGAGCAACCCGGTCTAGTGGAAGGTGTCCCTGCCCTTGGCAGGGGGAGGTGTAACAAGATGATCTTTAAAGTCCCTTCCACCCCAAACCATTCTGTGATTCTGTGAGACATTGTTCTATATTTTGTACAAGCTTCATTTTTCATTGTCCTGTATTTCGCACAAGTTTCAACTTTGTATAAGTTTATACAAGTACAGGAAAGTTCTAAAAACTTAGTTTTCTTTTCTGAAAAAAATACCAACATGAACTCACTTCCACATACTTAAAAGCTTGATGTATGTGTAAGCATTATGCTGGATTAAGGCTGTGATTAATTAAAACTTCCGGTTTTGCTAATCATCTCAAAATTTCATATTCTTCAAAATCCCTCAAACTTTAACATTAATATTGGAAAGATAAGCTGAAGTGACTTTTGTTTATTTCCTAATCAGCCAGAATGAGGGCCTGTCATCAGCAGTTTTCAGGCAGAGAAAACGGATGAAATGGGGAGAGTTTGGAGCAATATCAGAAAAATAAGAGGGACAGATTTTTTTTAGACATACCCATAGAGATGATATAATCGAAAGATACAAAGAGGCAGGTAAAACGGGATGTTTCTGGGTTTTAAGGTTCTTGGAGCAATGCCTTACTCTTCAGTCATATAAGCAGCAACAACTAACACCCCTAATCTGTCTCTGTGCCAGCAGTCGTCAACCTTAGCCTAAATGGTCAGGTGGCCAAGAACAGACAAGTACTCCTTGGAACAGAAGAAATAATATCTCCAGAAATTGCATCCATTTGCCATATAAAATAGTTGTGATAGCAAGGCAAAGTTCCTTATGTGTTTTTCGCTTCACATGTATGCCAGCTTAGATATATAACTGTGTATTAAAATGCCACCATGCATTTTGATAGATCAATAATTATTATAATTTTGGAAAATTATATTTCTTTTCAAAAGCGAGAAAAATGTAAAAGTTACATAAAACCTCAAATCCAGTTTTCATTGGATTTAATGAAAGTTTCCAGTTATTCAAAGTGAACACATAATTAAAAGGTATTAATTTGGTTTTGCGTTGAAACTATTTATACAAAGCAAAAATCGGGTGCACTTTGCAGCTAACATACAAAATGAATGACAGAAGGTTCAGTGATAATTACCATAATCACATTAGGGCTAACAGGCTAAAATTGACTGTTTCCCAACCTAATAAGGTAGTTGTAAGTTCAAAGTAGGTCCAGAGAAAAATATTTTTCATAAACTTGTATGTTTTAGTTTTGATTAGTTCAGTGAGTAAAGAACAAAACTTTCTATTTTTGGTGTACAGAAAATGACAACAGAGAATGCACCGGCACTGAAGGAAAAATGGCCCATTCGATTTCTGATGCATTCTTTATTTCCCGAGTCTAAACATAACTGTATTTTAGGTGTCAAGTAAAATTATGTTAGACAAGTTTTCCTTGTCCTTGTTTGTTCACATCACAAAATTGGCATGTTTTTCTAGTTCAGCTGGAAAGAAATAAGCAACTTGAACTAAGGGTCTCAGGTTCGAAATGATGACAGGAAAAGAAGGAGAAGTCTCAGCAGTATTTTTCTGCACTACACTTAACTATAAGTACCTTGCAAATGTGTCTACTTTAGGGACAAAGGGCTAGTTCAGAGTGGCCAATAACTACATCCTGAATCCTTGCATGAGAGACCTAAATGCTTTACTTTGACCCCATATGGTAAAAAAGCATAGCACAGAAAAGTCAGGATCTTCCCCCCACTGATCATACAGATACACAGTAGAAAGCACAAAATGCTTGACAGTGGCTCAATACAACATATTGTTTCTCATACCTCCTCCAAGTAGGCAGCTTGGCAGAACTCTGACATGTAAGTTTTGAAATGTTTCTTACAGAGAAGTGAAACTTTAATAAACTCTAAACTAACAATCTCTGAGTAATCAATCTTTTTCTTTTCTTTTCCTTTTTTATTTTCTTCCTAACAAATTTATTTTCATTCAAGTTTTAGAACAGCCTAAAATAAATTTATTTTGAGTTTCCAGGGCTTGTTACCCCTTTGAAAGCATCCAAACAGCAGCAATTTAGCATCATTCTCCTGACACATATTTCCAATATGAGGGATGAATGGAGGATATATCTAGAGTTATCTAGATATATCTGGAGCTGTCTAGATATATGTAGATATAAATCCAGGAGAGGTGGGAGAGTAGAAACCTAGGAGGACAAAGTGGCATAAATTTCTACTTCCCATCTCTCTCAAAGGACCTTCCTGTCTCTTTTCTCTCTGGAAACACATATGTAATGATACTGAGACAAGTTATCTCAAAAGGACAGATCCTACGTATATGTCTTTAAGAGAAAGTATCTCTGATTACACTGCCTTCAGTAGGAAACCTCAGACTGACACACACCAACCTAAAGTGATATATATAACTCAGAAGACTACTGCATTCACAGTTTTTAGTACCTCCTTTAAAGCATGAGTGAAATCTTTACTTTTGTAAAGTTTAGTGAACCTCATTCACTAGCGACCTGGCTTTCCAGCCCCTAAGTCAGAATGCTACTGCATGTGTTTAAAAGATATTATTTTACTATCCTGATGATAAACACTGTCATCTGCTCCTGCCCTGCAACCAATATTGGGTAATATTGGAAAACAAGTTTTGATGTAAAACATTTTCCCTGACCTGTGAGGGAAACACAGAGTTATTAATCATAAATATGCTTTCTGACGAAGCAATATCTTCGCTTGACCAGCGCCTTTTTTTTGTCATTGCTGAAGATTGACTTGGATTCTTACCACTATCTGTAAAGGATATTGAAGAATCTTTCAGTAATGAACATGATTCATTTATAGACAATGTTAGTTCACAGTCACATTAAGTCAAAAGAGAACGTTTTATTACCCTTACATTAGTAGGGTGATTGATTTTTTCAATATAGTCCTGAAAATCATTAAGTATTCTCAGACACAATATTGATGTCTCCTTTATGAGTTTGAATTTGTTGTGTAGAAATACCATTCCTTAACATTTTCAATGGAAAATTCATAGAATATCAAGACCAATTGTTATATCTTATCTCAGTAAACATCCCATCGCTGATCCAGTCACTTCAGAGGAAAGTTCGGTGTATTAGACAATCATAGAGCAGCTGTGAGGAAAGTTTCCTCTTAAATCTGCAAAACCAGAGAAAGTCTGACATGCCTTACAGATTGTTTTACACATTTCTACATCAATAGTATAAGCTTTAACACCAAATAGTTTTGCATTCTGTATCAATGATTAATCCTTTTTACAAATGCCTGATAAGACACAGTGGCCATGAATTGCACATTTTGTGGTAAAAATGCTTTAATTTTTTTTTTTTAAATTTCAATTACTATTTTTTCTGTTATTATTATGGGAAAAAACTCTTTACCTTTCCATCTACCTTTCTTCTTCCTAATGTAAACCAGTATTTTTTCAGTCTTTATTTAATGTCTTCCTTTATTTCTAGTAATTTTATACTCACTTCTCTATTTCTTCTATAACTTCTAAAGTGAAAGATCTAATAGCTACAAAATATTTGAAGTGTGGACTATGTGGGCTACTGATTTATTGTTTATTCCCCCACCAAGGATTGTTCTGTCTGTCACTCAGGTAATGTATCTTGTGGATGACTGTAACATTAATTAAATTTCTGTCAGCCTCATGAAGGTTCTTTTCCTAGCATCTAGTCAAACAGGCTCTAGATGACGGGGAGAATTTTCTGTGTTTGATTCACAGATTCTTCATGTTCCAAAATTACTATTTAACCTGGAAGAGAAACTTTTGAAGTATCTGTTTATTAAGAGGAAACTGAAATGATATTACAGGAAGGAATGAGTAGATTTACTGAAACACAATATCTGAAAGACACCATAGGGATTTGGGGCTACATAGAGGTTGATGTTGGTGATACTGAGATAAGTGGTGGAGATAGAAATGGTTTAACTGAAAGGTTTGAAATATATTTTTCAGTTTGTTGCTGTTTTTTAAAACTTGAAAACATAAATAATCATGCTTAAATTCTAACCAAAAAAAAAAAAGTGTAAATTCTTTGTTCCTATTCACTTTTCATCTGGCAAGAGTGAATCTTTTTATTCGGCATTGCCAGTGATTTCATAACGCAGAGTCCTTATACCTGAGTATCTGTGCATTAGGGATATGTTACAAAGGGCGTGGTTATAACTGTGACTTGGAAAAGACCTGAGGAGTAGGTATCAAGGAAACTGCTGTTCCAAGAGCTGTTCTGAGACATGCTGCCCCTCTTAGGTGAGTTTGTGGGTCATGATTCTTCCATTTTGCCCAGCTTTAAATTATGATGTGCAAATTTGGATTCAGCTGTTTGAAGCAGCTGTAAGGTGGGTTAAAGCCAAACATACCCTGTGTATATACCCTAGAGGAGATCTCTGAGGACACAGGCCAAGTTGCAGTCTAGCTCTTTGAATGCACCAGAAATTAGTGAATGAAAGCAGAAGGGAAAATTTTGGTTATAATTCTTTCAATCAGCCTCTTTCAATGGCTTACTGCACAGGCTTTTGCACATATCTCAACTTTCTCTAATTATTTTCCCTATCTGTAAAATAGTGATAGCAGCAGATGTACCACAGGCTGAATACAAATCAAATTCTTCTGAAGAACTTTTGAGATTCTGAGGTAGAAGGCATCTTGTAAGTCTGAAACATTATTATAATTACAGCATAATTATACCTAGTAATATTATCTTTTTGTCACTGTGAAATTACCTTATTACAGCAGAATTTTCTTAATTGCCATATTCCACCCTGGTGAAATCAGGAATGTGCCATTTGACCAATTGCCCTAATTATTTGAGATGCTGAGGAATATGTAACACTGGAACATTTTTTTAACTACTATAAAAATAGGCTTAGGTGATGGAACAGACATCTTTCTCTATGTATGTGCCTGGTAACAAACAAATCGCACCAAAAAATTAAGTCAGAAAGAGTAATGCATTTTAAAAACCTGAAATGAAGTATGTTTTATTCAATAATCTTCTCAACAGAGTAGGGAGAAGCTGAACCAAAATAAAAGGCCAACAAAGTAGGATATCTATGACTGTGTAGAAAGCAGTTCCTGTTAACTTCAATGAATTAACTTTTGCACTAGATGAAGTGTTCTGCCATTTAATCAGATCAGCTATCACCTTCATCCACTGCTTTTAGTTAAAATACTCAATGCACTGTTAATTCATTTTGCCTCTCCACTTTTACCTATTTCTTCAGACTGGACTAGGAGCTTTCTCATTTAGGTGTCTTTAAAACATTGGCAGTTACAAAACCCTGGTATATTATGCATAAGAAGTGGCAATACAAATAAAAGCCACACCAGAGTACCTTAATCTCTTCAAAATAGTTCTCTTTATTAGAGTATTGCATCAGCTGAATTATTTTATACCAAAGGACTGATATATTAATCTAAATGGAAGTAATATAATTTCATTTTATTATTAACTTTCTTCTAATATACTGGTAGCATTCCACATGCCTCTCTCCCTCTCTCCTTCTTCTCCTTCTTCCCTCTCTCTCTTCCCCTTCCTCCCTCCGCTTTCCCTCCCTCTCTCTCACCTCCCTGCATGGCTTCTTTAGGAATTCTGAGAGTACAGAAAGACAACGGATACGAAAAGAAGAATGAGCACCTCAGAAACTCATTCTGATGAGACTTTGAAGTGAGCGCCATGTAGACTAAGTCTAAAACCTCAGAGTCATAGTCTTGTTATGAAGAAGAAAAAAAGTATTGGGTTTTGTACAGTCTTACAGACAAAGACACAAAGACACAAAGCATCCCAAAGCACTCATCAAAGCAGGGTATTAGCTACTGCACTGCCTGTGATGGGTAAGCAAACAGAGAAGCAGTTTTCCTTCATACAAATGGGGACTTTAAAGTATCTTTCTAAAAATACTAATGCTAGATAATGCACAGGGACCTTCCTTGGGCTTCCCTCCCCCCGCTTGAAACTAAATAGTTAATTATTATTATTCTGGAGAGTCATTTTGAAGCAAGGAAATGCATTCTTACGTTGTACCCTAAATTACACAATTTCCTAAATTCTACTCGGCATGAGCTGACCCCTCCATAGCAAGTGAGATGACTGCCCCTCTAATATGCAGACAGCAGGAAAATACAGAAGTGAAGGCCTGGAACATGATTTCTATAAATAATTCAAAAGGAGTAATTAATTTAAAATTAAATTTCACTAAGAATAGATAAACACTTGTGTTCATGAAAAAAAAACAAACAGTTAAAACCCACTAAGTCTCACACCAGTTACAGACAGTTTCACAAATGCCTTCCCATCCTGTTTTCCATGTGAGAGTACGACTATCAAAGAAAGCAGACAAAGTTCCCTCTAGGAATGAGGCTTCATATCTTTGCTCAGTGATGGGGCTTTCCACTATAGGATATGTTGTTATTTTCTGTTTCTCCTTTAGGATACATACTGCACTCTCAGTTACAAATTTGCATAATATGTTATGGTACCTGTTCTCACAGACTAAAGACAATACCACCCTGAAAACTATTAAAAAAATCCAGTTACAATCACATATGTCCACAAGCTCCACAATCTAAATCTTTAAACTCACAGCTTAAAGGTCTCTGACCAGAGCCCTGAGGTCAGCATACCATGCAATAAAAGATTCAAGGGTCACATTGCCCCTGTGGCAGCTTCCCAAGCCAACAGCTTCCTGAAAGAGGAGATCCTTTCTCCAGACAGTGTGATTTTTGCTGCATTACAGGAAGTTCAGATTGGACATTGGGAAAAGGTTCTTCACTGAGAAGGTTGTCAGCCATTAGAACTGGCTCCCCACAGAAGCGGTCAAGACATCAAGCCTGTCAGAGTTCAAGGAGCACCTGGACGATGCTTTTAGTCATATGGTATAGTTTTAGGTAGTCCTGCGAGGAGCAGGGAGTTGGACTTGATGATCCTTATCGGTCCCTTCCAACTTGATATATACTATGATTCTATAAAATCCTGTGATTTCAGGCACAACTCAGGGGAGACAGGGCATCCCTTTCCCTGGCTTTAAAAATACATTACTTCGAAGCCTGTAGATATATAATGATCTGTTTATGTGTTGGCAGTTTGACTGAGAACAAGAATGTGTAATGTCTGCAAAGAAAACTTTCAGTTTGCTTCTATCAGTTTTTTGCTGTTGCTTACCAAGCACAAAATGCATGCAAGCCCAATACCAACATATCTCTGGCAATTTAAGAATGGGGAACATGGAATTTCATGCTAGTTACTTAGAAGAAAGACAAAACTTTCCTGATGTATATAGAAAATATATAATTATTTCTTCAATCTGAAAATAGGACATGAAAATGAAGAAGCTAGGCAAGTTTACAAAAACCACCTATTGCTTGTTAACAAACCCAAGAACAACAGCCCCTGGAGCTATGTTACAAGCCACTCATACATTATGTAGCAGAAGTCCTCTTTTTTCCTTTCTTTCTCTTTTTTTTCATTCTTTTTCTTCTCGTAAATCTGAATTTTAGCTCAATTATTCTCTGTTTGCCTAAAGTATTTATCAAGGATTAAGGATATCTTCCAAAAAGCTGCATAAAATAATTGGTTTTGATTAGGAGGTATCTGTTGAATTGGCGTGTTATATTTCTTCCATTCTAAACATTAGCTAAAACATGCAACTAGTTGGTTAATTCTAATCTACTGTTTCATATAGTTAATGAATTATTCATAGACTCTTGCAGCTGCTGAAGTACTGCAAAAGTTTAAATTTAGCACTGGTGGTAGATGCGGCAACTCAGCAATTATTATTTTTTGGAATATAGCTTTTAATTTAAATTCATATGTGATTGATGTGATATGACATGCTGAGAGTACAACAAATAGTTTAATCAACAAATGGTCCTTATGAATAATGTTGATGGTAGAAGTTCTATTCAATTTCATGTCACCTTCCTCATCCTAAAAACAAATTTCAGTTCTTGTTCAGCTCTTGACATTCAACGTATTGTTTTCTTGCATTACAAAACATCTTAAAACACTGAGGGAGGATGGACAGAAATGCAAATACGAAATAGGTCGTGATAATATTTAGTGTTTTCCATGAGTTCCATTTCCGTTTCTACTTATTTATCTTCACCGGCTTGGACTTGGTCCAACATTTTCTACCAATTACAGTAAGGTTTTAGATCAGACTCTATGATCTATCTATATATAAAAATAAGGAAAAGAGTTGCCCTAACTGGCATGACTATTTTTGTTTATCAGAAGAGGTTCTAATGATGATTAATAAAGTTCCTTAACTCATAAAGGTCAAAATATCATCAAGAGGCAGAGAACTTATTTTCATGACACTGGAGAGGGGTTTGCTATCAAGATATTATGGCAGCAAGAACCAAATTCTTAATAAGCTAGGTACTTCCATGGAAACAGAGAAGTGGCAAACATCTTTCAAGCTAAATTGTATAAACTCTTGTTTTGTAAAAGCTAAAACTCAAGTACCTATTCCTTTGAAAAGCAGTGCAGAAAATAAAGGTAGGATTATGCTTCTTAGGTTGTCACAAAATGGTTATGGTCTAGGAAAGGTAGAAATCCATGCATGATCTTCGCATATGCAGGTCAAGGGAGATGCAAAATGTTACCTCCAGCATAAATGTTATGCTGTCATTTATAACTCAATAAATAACTGGCAAACCTCAAAAAGACGACTCTAAAAATGAAGTTGAATACAGATCTCAGAAAAAAAATTCACAGGAAGTGATTGACAAGCATTATTATTATTATGCTTTTGCTCACTGCTACTGTGTAAAGACACTGGGTAAAAGATACAGTAGGCTTACTTTGCCTTTGGATGTCGCCCTGAAGATGTGCCCCCTCCTTCTGAAACCCCTTCCCTGACGTGGGAAGGGAGCTTCCCACAAGCTTGCATCTGCACCCCCTTTCAACCACTGCTGCTGGTAGGAGCTTGCAATCCTCCTTGCTGCAGGTGCTGGAGGAACTTCCAGCATCTTTATTTTTCATGATCCTACTCTTACCCCCTTCCCATTATAGCACTAAAGCATCTGACTGGCATCTTTCTCCAAGAATGGGAACTAGGGTCCAAATATGTGCTTGGTATGCTGCTTTATGTTGCAGGTAAGAGTCCTATGAAGAGCCATCCTTTAATGTTTTCAGTATGACTGGAGTGTAACCATGTCATCTCTCCGAGTTATGACAGATATGAAGAACTAATTGGATTTAAAGACATTATTGTGAAGATAAATTCATTGGTGAGGGTAGATAAAGGCTGACAGTCTCAGGTATTCCTTCTCTCAGCAAAAGGCTAGATAAATGTTTTTAACTACTCATCTCGTTGTTTTGTGCCATCTGTAAAATTTAACAGTTCTAGGAAGATTCTGCTTAAATCAGAAAAATGAATCCTGTTTCCTACATTGACTGGGAAAAAAAATCCCATGATCTTCCAAACACCTAAATTTTAACAATATATAACCTCATCTTTCACAAGACTGCCTTGTTTTTCTTGATACAGTTGATCAAGATATTTTCCCAACTGAATATTAAACTGTTTTATTAGTATTCAATCTTAAAAAATAAATAAAAATAGAGAATCTAAGATAACGAGGAGTCAGTTTCTTGACTAATTCTGCTCCTCTGTAAGCACCTAGATGAATAAGCCTATTTAAAGAAGGACTTATTTTTCTTCAGTAACAGTGCCGCTGGAGATTTTAGTTTTACCTAGAGATAGGTAAAAAATGAGTATTCCAAGCAGTTGCAGATGCTAAATATTTTTTGAAAAACTGAATCTTAGCCTGTCCAGAACAAGGTAATCAGGGGTAAGATTGATCTTGAGATCTTAATAGACACTGCCAAGTATCATTATTTTATATCAAGACACAAAAAAAAATAAAGGCAGGCATTGAACTCTACATTTGTCTACCATTTTCTTTTTGGGAGCAGGCATTTAGAGCATGGATGTTCTAGAAAATGGTACCTATTCAAGACATTGAAAAATGCAATGCCATAATTTGCTAATTAGACTGACTTGTTAAGAATTCTCACTTAAATAGGCTGAAGAATTGTTCTACATGGGGAGTCTCTCTGAGACACAGAGACTCCTCAAGTGCGTGAGAAGATGGCATGATCTAAACTTCAATGTCGGGGCTCCATTCTCTGCAGAAGAAACTTAACAGTGTACTTATGCTCAAAACCTTTCTATTAGCAAAAGGATAAAAAACCACCAACACACCTTTTATGCAATTTCAAGAATTTATTGGTTGTGTAATTGAAATTACACAAAGAAAATATAAAAGAAAAAAGCAAGCTGGGGAGGTGGGGGGAAGAAAGAACACTATTTGAGGAGGAAAATCTCAATAATAATAAAGTTGTAAATGTTATAAATGCAGAAATCTCTTAGTTTGCACCCCTTTCTGTGGGGTTATACTCACCATTTCACTGTTACTATAGGTCCTACAGTCTGCAGCATCAGTCTGGGAGTGGCAGACTGTACGATATCAGCAGCACCCCCCATGTCTTTCCCTGAGGAGTGTCATGTTGATATTGATAGCTTCTTGCTCCTTATTTCAGGGTCAATTGTATATGCTTCTAACACAGTTTTTTGCACCTTATTTATTTTTTTGGTTTTGGGTTGTGTTTTTTCTCTTGTTTTGTTTTGTTTCTGTTTGGTTTGGTTTGGTTTGGTTTTGGTTTTGTCTGGAAGGCCTCTACTATATCTGAATTTAGTACATGTCAAACACCTTTCATATCTTGTATGCTTGTTCTTTGTTCTCCTTGTTACTTCTGAAAGCCGGTTTTACCCAGCTCTGAAGGCTGCATTTCTTTATCAATATGTAATTGACCACTGATGAGTTGTTTATAGCCCTGGGACTTTTCGTATCACTGTGTGCCACCTCTTTTATCATCCCATCCCTGTATTCTCTCTACACTGCATGCTGCTTGTCCACTTTTAAGGGCTCTGCTTCACTCCCATTCTTTTATTCCATTACATTACATCATGGTAGGGTCATAAATAGTTCATTCTACACAGAATAATTACTTAGTTGTACTATCTATATAAAAATTATGGTTATACTACACAGTTACACAAAGCTCAGCAAAAGTAAAACAAATTAGGAAACAGGCATGTGGTCATTAGAATATTGCTTTTACAGCTAAACAATGTGAAGCATAGCTCTGAGCAGGCCAAGGGAAGTCCTGACAAAGGTTGAAAAGTCCTGAGGCTTTGCAGAGCTACTATGCAACCTGAAATTTGTTATTAACAAGGTCAATACTGTATTTATTGGGTTATAGGGCTTCATATTTGGATTGTCTCATATACATTCAGAATAGCAAGACTTGCCTAGAACATATGACTGATTTTTGCAGATTAATATAAATCTGTATTAATTGACTTGGCAATGCAATGGAATAATACACAACAAATAATTACTGAAGGTTTACAATTTATGATATGCTACTGAAGAAAGAAAGATAACTGAATGGCTCATCTACAGTATAAACCGAATAATCATAACTGGATATTTTTGCAGCTGAAAATTACTTTGATTAGAGGCCAAGCTTTGCCCTTAGTTACATATGCACAGCTGCCTACTGATGCCGATTGTAGTTATGGGGGTGTGTATCTGAGGGAAAGATCTCTTTCTGAATAGGGTTGGAAATTGTATTATTATTTGCTTTCAGGAAATAACAGCATTCTGGAACCTCAGATATTTCATATGTAACAAAAGAAATCGCTTGGTAGGGCTAAAAATTAATTGGAACAGATTCTATCACCTTTGTGCAATACTCCCTATCTACCTGTCTGATAAATGATCTTTCTGATTCTTTCTGATGTAGAATTACATCCTGTATAAGAAGTACTCAACATGAACAACAGAAAGAAATGAAAAATCTTAGTAGCTATAAATGTTTCGCAAAGTTTAAGAAGTATTATTATACAGAAAAAGCAGAATACTTTAAAAGAACTCATCTCTTAAACTCTTTTTATAAATTGTGTAAATGCAGACTCAATCATTTTAGATTCAGGTAGAGCTCCCATTTATTTAAAGCATTCCAAATTTGAAACAAAACCTCTTTGCAACTCGCTCTACAGAAAATTACCAGTACATATCTGAGGTGTATATTGACAAACTGGGCATTAGAAACTGAGATGACTGAAAAGACAATAGCACAAATAACCCAAAAGAACATACAATTAAAAACACATGGTCTTATTCTCACTTGCATTTGCAGGATATAAATAATATATCAAAATACTCGGTTCTATACAAACATTATTTTTTTTTTCTGTGTAAAAGTAAACAAGCAGCTACGGGAAGTACACCGAATTCACATTACCGTACTTTCAAGTCATATTTGGTTGTTAAAAAACAAACTACAAATTTAACACTCCTCCTATTGAACATATGTTGACATATACAGGAAACAAGTACTAACATTTCTCCTCTCCTGTGAAGTTTTCTACTAGGTACTAAGAAGAGAGAATGACAATTTCTCTAACTTTCTTTTAAGATCTGCTGTGTTTCTTGTTAATGTTTGCCAAAAGTCTGAACTTTTCAAATTTCACCTGGGAAGTTCATCCACTCATGCAATTTGATAAAAACCAGCCCCATTTTAACGTGCAGCTTATATCTCTATTTTCTCAAACTCAACTTACAATGTCAGCAAAATAAGAATGCCTATTCACAGTGCCTTGTAATAAAAGCAGTTTAATGCAAACAAATCAAACCCTTATTTTTCTTCACATATAGACAAGATCTTAAACTTCATGGATCTCCACCAAAATCATTTCACTCCAAGCATTTTGAAAAACACAGTCACTATCTTGCTGACTATACCATCTTCATGCAAAACAATCATTTATTTCAGTTACTGAGTGGGAAGTTGCTCACAGCTGTACTTGATAATTCAAAGGTTCTCAGATATAATTTGTGCTTTGTTACCTTTCTAAAATATACCTACTCTTCTTTTACTTGTACTTTTGCAGTGGAAGTGTGGGCCCCTGAATTTTCTGGAAGTATTTCTATACAGTCGAGAGGGTAAATGTGGAGAGGCAGAGAATAAGGTTCAGGTTTGCACAGTTGCACATATTCTCCTTATGCTTCTCATATGTACACTGTAATAAATACATGTGTGTAATAATTTGCTGTACTCATAGTAAAAAAATAGAGATGTATTTTTAGTTTGTTTTTAGGCTGGTCATGAGAATGAGAAAGACCTTCCTGTATTCTCAGCACGGACACCTGTAGCATTGTCATATGAAAAGGGGCAGGCTGCTGCCCTCTCCCTTCAGTTTCCTAGGGCTATGACTGAAGTGAGCGTAGAACAGTTTTCTGGTCTTTGCCTGGCTCTTTGCTGCAATTCCAAGTTATTTTTACCTCCTGTCTTTATGCATGGGAATTTATTTTAATAGTAGCGTAAAACTGGTAGAGATGAAGCAGCACTTCGGTGCTGATACCAGTGAAGGCAGAAGGAGCAGTAAGACATCGATAGTGGCTGTGAGCTGTTGCAACAGCTCAGTTGTTTGCGGAGCTAAGGTCTTAGTCAGCAATATGCCTTGGTTGACATGAAATCTGATGGAAATAATAAAAACTTGTCAAGCTGACTGACACAGCTCATTCCAGAGCTCTGGCTTTTATGTCCCATTGAGCCTCCAGTATTTAAGGTGCTGGGACTTGAGCGTCATGGGCGTGCAGTCACTCATGTTAGCACTCACCTTTGTCTGCATTCTTAGCTGTTGAATTTATTAACAAAGGGAAGGAGATGTGACTTTAGGTCTAATGCCTCATTTTTCCGTATTTACAGTGAAAATCTGATGTTTGATCTTCAGCATCTGGCTGACCATGGAGGAGCAATAGGCTTGGTGTGCACATCAGCATTAGATATGCAGACAGGGATCCAGAGTGACAACTACCTAAAAAACCCAAGAGTGTTTGAAGGTGTGTCACTGTGAAAGGGGGGGGGGGGGGGGGAGCTAAGAATTACACGTAAAACCAGTTTGCCACTTTATTATGGAAATATCGTTTCTATGGTAATACCTCGCTGAATCGATGCACAGCACTAGACTTCAGAGACAGTGCATAGACAAGGACAGAGCAGTTCATTATATACCCAGCAATGGTTTGTTTTATCTCTGTTTCCTCTCTGCTTTCAGACATGCTTCCACACAGGCACAACCTAAATATTTTGCAACCTCTTAAGTGACAACCCCAAAAATAAAAATTCATATTTTATCGAGTCGCTCAGCTGAAGTTTGTATCAGCCAAAGATGGTATGGTCTTTCAAGGCACTACATCCATAAAGTAACAGAGTCTATATTTGGGTATTTTGTTGTTAGAGTTCTACTTTCTGTTTTAGCCACCTAGATTTAAATATGGTATATCGTATTTTGGAGAAGAAAAAGAAGAAAAGGAAAAAGTAAAAAGTTAATCTGTGGCCAGCCATACCCAGCTACCAGGAGGGAAAAAAAAGCAGACATTAGGCACTTGCTAACTTTCTAGCTTAGCTGCTAGCACCAGTGTATTAAAGCATGCGAATGTGTACGCAAACTCACAATTTGGGAATTACACAGCTCTCTACTGGCATGTCACTTTGCAAAGAATTAATTTGTTCTGGGCTTTACTATGTTGTGCCAAAAAAAAAGTGTATTGCTCCTCCATAGTCTGCTTCATCAGGCTGCTGGGAATGTTTGCTAAAATATGTAAAGGACTTTAAAGATATATAATGACATAAAAACTTATTATTTTAACTGAACACGGAAATGGAATTTTGAAAAACAGAAGGGAAGTTTACCACCCGGAACAAAGTTAGTGCTTCTGAAGTTTTCCCTAATATTAATTTGTCCCCTTACTCTGCTGTAGATAGCTAAGAAATAGAAAAAACCAAAGCTCTCTACTCTAGGTTTCTTGTTGTTTTGGTTTGGTTTCATTTGGGTTTTTAGCCAGCCATACCTTCCTGTAGCTTTTTAAGCAAATATTTTCAAAGCCAAATTGCGGTCCTTTATCTACCTCTGATACTTTGAGGAATTGACCTTGATAAATTCACAATGGAATAAAATTAGATGTTTTAAAGTAAGCTATTATTACTGTTATCTCAGAGACACACACAAAGATTCCCATATGCATTTCTAAGAAAATCTAAAGAGCAAAAATTAATACATTCTATTCTCTTGTTTAGAAAACTGAACAGAGATATCAAGTTGAGTGTCCTGTGGCATGATATTGTGGCAGATATTACCTATTTCTCTGATCCTGAGAGGATAAGACTGCCCAAAAAAGCAAAAACAGACATGAGAAAATGTTCATAGGAGCTGACTACAGGTTTTTTTGCACCCTATTAAGAGTTAAGGATGCAAACAGAACATTTTTTAGGAAAACTTATGCTCTGAGGACAGTTGATATAATTCTGTTAAACAGTAGAGGATAATCAGGCTAACATCCCACTCGGTAGTAAGCCACTTAGAGATGTCAACAAATATATTTATCTTGTTAGGGAAATTGCCTTGAACAAATGTGATCCTGAGATACAGAGAACAATCTCTCCGGACTAAGCTGCTTTTAGAGATCGAGGAGTCATCTACACACCAGCACATCGAAGTGAAGAGTGAGTAAAGACATACTGGGCAGGTTTGAGTATTTAGTGGCATAGCTTTAAAAGACAGACACCGAAGGACAAAGACAAACAACAGCTACTGGTTCTGGAGATGGATACTGGAATGCTCTAAGCAGGAGAAACAGAAATACATTGTGCCATTCTGTCTGTGCATTTGAGTTGGGGGAAAAAACCTGCACATCCAGGAGGAGTTCCTGCTTCTGGAGAAGCAACATTAAAATACCTACAGTTCAGCACAGCTCAAATCAGCCAATGACTGGTAACAGTAAACACAATTGGCAAAGCATTTTGAGAGTGTTTACCTGAGGATATCTAATATAAGTAATAAATAAATTAGGGTAGCTTCTAAAATATATATATTGTCCAGATGGAATAAAACAAGACTATACCTATGTTAAATGTTGGAAAACAGTGACAAAGCAAAAGTAGTAGAAAGGGACAGGGAGAAAGAGAAAGAGGGGTAAAAAAGAGCACGATTATAGGTTTGCTTTAGTAACAGCCTGAATTTTATCTCCCTTCATCCTCTGTGTTCAGTCTGTATGTTTTTGCAACAGCCAGATGATAAACCGCATTTTGTTTTGTTCTTTTCTAGTAGTCTGGCCTATTTAGTAGCCACAGTAAGAAAACAGAAGTCCTCCAGAGAATGACAGGAGCCACTGAAATGATTCTATTGGGAACTTACAGAATTACCAAAAAAACAATAAATCTAAAAATAAGACCAACCATCATAATTTTATTGAGATAATTCAGAATAAAATATTTCAGCCAATCTGCTGGAATATATTTACAGGTTTTATTATGCTAGAGTCTAGAATGTCAAGATTTTCAGGGTTTCTTAAACAATTAGTAAAAAAAGAAAAGTATTTTGTAAAATTCTGCAAATCAAATTAAGACCTCTGGAAATTTTTTTAAAGGTTATTTTATTATTTTATTATATTTATTTTATTATTTTTTATTTTAGTTTATTTTTATTAAAAGAAAAATCAGTTCTAAATGCAATGCTTTATAGTCTTTCCATAATTCAGGCTTCCCAGACAAACCAAACATTGGCAGTTGCTATTGAAAGCAGTCATTATCTTATTCCAAACTTTAACAGGTAGCTTACCATTCCTAGTCCAAGAAAATTAAAAAAATATTATTTCTATTGGATAATAATAGAATTAATAGAATAATAATAAAACCTCTCTAGGTAGCTTACAAAAGTTCTTTACAGCTTTATACTCTTTGAGTAAACTAAAATAAAATTTGAGATGAGATAAGTAGAATTTATTTTCAAGGTACAAAATGAAAGCTAAGTGTTCAATGTTTATTATGCTTTTGCTTTCTTTAACCTCACTAGGCAAATCCCATATGATCCTTTTGTACACAGAAAAGGGTATATGTGTCTCTATCCTTTGTTGGTTTGTATCAATAGGCAGATGAGCATGTACTATTTCTGTATATATAAAGATAGTATGGATCAATCTCAGTCAAAATGCAAGACTTCAAAAAATGGCACTGAAAAATTAAGTGTGTGTGGAGTGTGTAAATGCTGGGGTTTTTTACTGTCCTTAAAAGTATCTCTTAGAAAACAAACAAACAAACAAAAATCTAAAAAGGGCTAAATACAAAGTTCTGTTCCATATACAAAAAGCCAGAAAGGTATGGCAATGGGGAAATATTTAGCCAAAAAAGAAGGTTCTTGCTTTGATAAGTACCCAAGAAAAAACAGAAACAATGTTTCAGAATCAATGTATTATATGGGTTGAAAAAAAGTAAAGCTTTCTTTGCAAAGGTTTGTACATAAAAAATTATGAATATGCAATTCTGCAAATTTTTGTAAATTTCACATATTTCAAGGCTGACACAATTCCTTTGACATAGTGAAGAATGAGCATCAGACAACTACACTGAATTACTTCATTTTTAAAGATCCTAGCCAGCTAATCGTTTCAATGATGCCAATATTAATACACAGTCAGGCTGACTTTCTCCCTTGGAAAGAATAGACCAAGTGCTAAGATGTATCTAAATCACCTTAACAATGCATAAACCTAATCCAGGTCTTCCCAGCATTTAGCCACAATGGTCTCGGAGGACCTACAGCGAAAAAAAAGCTTATCAATGTTTAACAGACCTCAGTACAATGTTGAATATAGGATTAGAGACAAACAGGAACACACATCACAAGATCCTGAGGGTTTCTGGCCACCAGCCGTTAAATTTGTCTGTAATTGGTGCATATGAACAAAACAGATACATAAAACATGTTTATCCTCCTCCTTATTTTTCCTTCTCTCTTTAACCAAAAAGAAAATTTTATCTACAAATTCTTTCATTCTTCACTCATTTTTCACACATTTCAGCAATATGGGTGTCAGGCAAGAGTGGACAAAAGCAGAACAGCTGATCACTTCTTGCTTTAGGAAAAAAATCGTAGCTATAAGAGTTGTCACTGTTCAGGCTTGACTTCAAAGTAGCATTTATTAAAGGTTCTCTTTAACAGAGTTATTTTCATTATAGCTGTAAAGCACAATGCAAAAGATTATGCCTTTGACAGCTAAGGATATGCTTTTGAAAGTTACAGGACTCCTGAAAACACTAATAAAGCTGAATGAAGCTATTTGCTCAGAGATGTAAAAAAAAGGTTGCAAAGTAGTTTTCGGTTTATTTGCAGCACTTTCTAAATGCTCTATGCTATTTTGTCCTGCCCCTAACTGTGCCAAAACTAGGTTTTACTTTTGCATTTGAAATTGAAATACACAATTATGTCTTTCTTTCATTAAATATAGCCAGTTTGTGTAGATTTTTCTAAATGCAGATATATGTGCTTGGTATTTCACACTCACAAAAGGATATACTCCCAAAGTAGAAGGAGTTAAAGAAGTAAAAAGGTTGAAAACTGAGTAGAATTATTTCAAATTAAATGATATCTGGAGGGTAATATGATAATAAAATAAATTTCTGAACACATGAGAGGGCAGTGAAGTTCCAGGAAATTTGCTTAATTCTACTAATATACATATTTTTTCTCTTTAGGCTTTATACACTTTCCACTTTTGGCAGAAGGAAAAAGTGCTGCCGTTGCTGCAAAAAGCATTTCTACAGAATTTCAAACTTGACCCTAAGGATGGAACACTATAGATCACATGAATTAATCATCCTAACTTTTTAGGCTAGTTTTGAAAACTTCATTGGCCTGTGACATTCGCGTATAATTAGTTGAATCTCCAAGCTTCGGATCAATACTCTGAATTGCCATGCCTTTGAGATTTGTTAAATCATTGTCTTAAAACGCCATATATACTCTGAAGTTCTTGGTGAATAATTTATTCAAAGCAACTTCAGCAAGTCACTGTATAGTAAGTCTTACTGATCTTGACAGCATTGCATGAGACATATCATGACCTGACTGAATTGTTCTAAAAGACTTCTGAGAAGCATGAAGGTTTCTTCTTGCCACTCTTCTTCCCTGCTTGAGAGAGACGATGCTTGCCATGATCTGTGTTAGCTTCAATTTTTGATGGAAAACTTTTCACATATTCAATTTTGCATATTTTAAAATAGAAATTATGAGTTAAAGGTAAAGGTAAACGTTTATTCTATTAATGCAATTAAATATCTTAGAAAGAAGAAACTTAGGAAGCACATCATCTTATCCTTTTATCTCTCTGAAGTTATTGTGAAGGATTACAATTATCAAACTGAAAACCTATTTAGAATAAAGAAATCACAAAATGAAGAGTACAAATTTTGTTCAACATCCCCCTTTTTCAATCTTTTCCTGAGTGATTTCATTGCACTGGTTGCCTGTTTAAAAAACCAGAATTGTCGGATATAATTTAATTTTAATTTCAGAAGTCTCTCAAAAGGGTTTCTATTTACTTTAGTTAGGCTTAGGAAGACTGGGTATTTTTGGTTATGATGTTTTGTTGCAGACCAGAAGAAAAAGCAACACTATTCTCCCTTGACAAATTGAGAAGAATTTTCCAAAGTAGCGTAACCTCTTACAGGTTTTGCATTTTCTGAAGTCTGTATGTTCAACATTAAACACTTTAATCATTCTACTAACCTCAGTCTTAAAAGTCTAAATTCCAGCTAGAGGATGGCAGCCAAATACTAAAAGCCTATTTCTAATGGGAGGTAGTCTAATAAATCACTTCTTATATGCTATTGAAAATATTGCCCTCATGAACAGGTTTAAGAGGAATTTTCTCCTATGGACGAATTACGCAAAATTTCCACTACAACGTTTTCTCTTGCTTCAAAAGAATAATCTCTGACTTCTGTTCCAGTTTTTCACTCAAGTCTTATTTTCCTTATACCTCCTTAGAAATGAAGGTATTACAGATTATTTTGATACACAGAATAATTTCTGTGAGAAGATCAACTGGATGTCAGAAGATCATCTGGTACAACCTTCCCTCAAGGCAGAGCTAATTTCAAGGTAGAACAGGTTGCTTTCAACTTGTCCAGTTGAGACTTAAGTGTCCAAGAATGGAGATTTCACAAGCTTTCTGAGACAACGGAGGAACAATTGAAAATGTTACTACGTTAGTAATGCCCTACATTAGTCAAATAGTCCTCTTCTGCCATGACTAGTGCAAGTGCTTTGGCTTCATCAGTGCTTAGATGATAGTTTGAACCAAGACAATGATCACTAAACTTTCAAAGATTTCAAATTATGGGTTTTGTTCCAAGAACTGTACTTAAACTCTTCTTCATATTCCTCAGTCCCTCAAGCCTATTCCTGCCTTTCCGTTCCAGAGTCTTCTCATTGAAACAACGGTATCAGCTTTATACATAAAAGAAGCTCATGCCCTGCCTTTTCTGAAGCCCAGATTTATGGGTGCTTGTCTTAATGTACACTGCAGGCAAGTATAAGGAGAATTTAGTCTATAAAAGCTTTAACATATATGGGCATCTAGTTCCCTTACACCCTGAATATATGTTCTGGTTTATTACTAACCATATTCTTATAAATTTAGTATTCGCATAAGCAATGTCATATGCTCTTATTTGTCCTGAAAAGGGCCCATACTGATATAAGCTATATATTTTCAGGAAGAAAATTATCAAGTTGAACTTCTGCTATTTTTTAGAGAAATGTATTTTCTTCCTTCCACCTATAATGCAAATACAATGTTGATGGCACTACTATATATGGATCAGATATGGTAAAAGACTATGGCTTTTTTGTATTTTCTGAAATGGTTTATGGACGGCTTTACTAAGAATGACTGCTGTCCTCAGGAGGTGTATTTTCTAAAAAATATAAAAATTGACATTTTAATTTCAACTTTTGTTTCTATGTCACTTTACATAGTACTAGTTATAAAACTATTTAATGCAAGATGAAAATTGCTAGTCCCACAGACATGTAAAGC
The DNA here is from genome assembly GCF_034619465.1 of Leptosomus discolor. Taxonomy (NCBI): domain Eukaryota; kingdom Metazoa; phylum Chordata; class Aves; order Leptosomiformes; family Leptosomidae; genus Leptosomus; species Leptosomus discolor. Next base: position 90,788,111 of record NC_141391.1, on the reverse strand, counting down.
ATCAGGTCTGGTAAAAATCTGCAACTTTCTTCCAAATTCATTTATTGTTCATGAAATGCGCTGGATTGATAGAACTTTGTGTCTGATGTGTGGCTAGCTAGGCTAGGAGAAAGATGGCTTGCGACATTTCCTTCTGGCAGGGAGTGGGAAGGAGAGAGGGTTAGAGAAAAGGAAGAGTAAAGAACAGGAAGCAAAACCTTCCATTTAAACTAAAAGACCAGATTGACACAAAAATATATAGGTGCAAATAGCCAGGAAGACCGGAGCGTGATTTTGGACTAGTCTTCTAATAGGGTAGGTAGACGAGAAAACTAAGGCGGACCTTTATCGATTGCTAAAGATGTGATATCCCAGAATTCAAAAGAATTGGACTCAATTACCCTGAATGTTCTCTTGTCCTGAAGAAGCAAGATTATCAGAGTGTCTCTTCTTTTATATTTCAATAGAAAACGAAATGTTGATTGTCTATATGCTGATTTAAGTATGCTTGCAGATCTATAGTTGCCAAATGTATGCGAAGCATTACAGTGGCAATTTGCTAATAAGATTTCCTTCCTTAAGCAATTCGATCCTGCCTGGCTAAGTCATAAATAGAGTAAACCAGCAATACGTTATGTACTTGGATAATACATGGAGATGAAACAACAGTTTCTGCTAAAAAAAGGCTCATGTGGGCATCGCAAGGAGCAGGGCTTACTTGAAGCTTGCTACTAAAACCTTTTCTGATGCTGTATTAGCAGTATTTACATATATATATAACACTTCATTTGATTTCTGTCATCTCTCTCCTCATTATTACCTTATTGTCTAGCACACTGTCATCTTTGACAGATAAAAGATTCTTTGCTAATGTTTGATTTCCAAGTGCACAATACAAACAAGAGTAGGGAAAGTCATTCGAGGAGATAGCAGCTGAAGTTTAGTCTAGTACAAGAGCTCTAGCAAGTAGCATCAAGAAGTTTCACTACTGAATCATCATTGAACTTCTGCCTCTGGGTATGTGTATTTGCTTCCTACATGACAGCATAGCTGATGATAAAATAAGAAAGAGGATTGTGAGAAAAAGTGTCTTAGTGCAAAGAAGCCTCACAAATATATAATCACCCAACACAACAATAGAGGAAAGGTCAAATTATCTCACTGCACTTGGAAGGATACTGGAGAAGAGTACTAATGCACATTTATAAATGGTGGAAAAAAACAGCTGATCCAATAAATGCTAAATGCTCCCTCCTCTTGGTTCCTCAGGGAACCCATCACTTCATCAGAACACCTACAGCACTTTGCAGAACTAAGCAAAGTAAATACAAAATCCTTCTGAACTAAAAATAGAGTGATCACTGAGCTCTAAAGACTAACATAACCTACAGTAACGCACCTCTTTTATCATTTGACAACAATGTGCCTTTTAGATGAACATCTAGTGAAAAATCAACTGTTGCATGCTGCTGATTTAGAGGGGATGAAGGTCAAATCGTTGAGGAAGAAAAGAAGAAACAAAATCCTAAAATCAATCAGTGCATTCCAAAACCAGGGAAAGAAAAAGTAATCCTATATACAATCAACAGTGAACAGAATTAATTGATTTTACTTGTCATAATGATGCCAATAATTATTGTTTTATAAGAGCTCAACATTTTTTTTCTATTTTTTTCTTTAACAAAAAAGAAACTGTAAGAATCTGAGCTTCTATTTTCAAAGCTAAATTTCTAAATTTCATAGGTTTGGGAAAAAGTTTGAAATACAGAAAACATGACTCCTAGAAGCTCTAAACCAAACCTAACACAAAGAGCATGAACAATGTTATTTACAGGTTTTGTAGTTTAAGATCAACACCATGATAATTACTATAAAAATTGTGATTTTTGGACAGTATTTTTCTTATCAATGGAGAAGAAGAGCTTTCTCAAAAATGGCAGAAATGGTAAAGACAACTCAAAAACTTCATGGAAGGATGTAGATCTGACAATCAAGACGGCAGACAGATTTTTTTTAATATAACAGTCTGAAAATAATTTTTTTTCATAAGCAACGTCACACAGATCTTCCCTCAGGAAAGCATACTGGTGCCAACACTGTTCAGCATTATCATTAATGATCCAGATGATGGGACAGAGCACACCCTCAGTGAGTTTACAGATGATACAAAATGGAAGAGTGGCTGAGGCACCAGATTGGTGTGCTACTAGCCAGGAGAACCCCAACAGGCTGGAGAAATGGACCAAGAGTTTCACGAAGATCAACAAAGGTAAACTCCAAGTCCTGACCATGGGGAGGAATAACCCCAGGTCCCACTATATGCCCCAACTGGAAAGCAGTTTGACAGGAAAGGCCCTGGGTGTCCTGGTGGACAGCAAGTTGGACATGAGCCAGCAGTGTGTCCTTGTGGCAAAGAAGGCTAATGTTATCCTAGGCTGCATTAGGCAAGCAGGTCAAGGGAGGTGATCCTTACTCTCTACTTAGTACTAGCAAGATGCATCTGGAATGCTGGTCCACTGCTGGGCTCCCCAGTACAAGGGAGACATGAACATAGTGGAGTGAGTTCAGTGAAGGTGTTCAGGGACTGGAGCATCTGACATTCAGACGCTGAGCGAGCTGGGACTGCTCAGTCTAGAGAAGACAGGCTCAGAGTGATCATAAATACTTGATGGGGGGAGCAAAGAGCATAGAGCCAGACTCTTCTCAGTAATGCCCAGGGACAGGACATGAGGCAATGGCCACAAACTGAAACACAGGAAAATCCACTTAAAACGTAAGAAAATAACTTCTTCACTATGAGGGTGGTCACACACAAGGAACAGGTTGCCCAGAGAAGCTGTGGAGTCTCCAACCTTGGAGATACTCAAAAGCCAGCTAGACATGGCCCTGACTAACTGGCTTTCGCTGACCCTGTTCTGAGCAGCTGCTTGGACCAGATGTTCTCCAGAAGTGTCTTCCAGCCTCAACCAGTCTGCAAGTCTGTAGTTCTGAACAAGTTATACAACTCAAATTTCTTTTCCAGTGGACTAATTGTATCTCTAGATTGCAATCTCTTCTTCCGTGCTTCCCTCTCATTAAACTTGTCAGTATGACAGATGTTTTTATATCACTGATAACAAATTTCTGCCTACCTAACGCACACAGTACTGCATAAGCCCAGGTAACCAATTCCGGTAAACAGTAGCAGCTTCATAATCACTACACTCTTCTTGCTTTCCATCACAAAAGTGAATTCTGACTATTTATTATCTAGAGAGACATGAAATTAATCTTTTCAACCCACTTTTCTTTATGCCCTGTGTTTCAATATTTTTATGCTATACCCACACTGGCCACTGGCAATGTATATGCATATAGTAGAGGGAATGCTCTGGTAGGCACAAATAGTTTCTAATAGATCCACAGCTACAGAGAAGACACATATATAAATATGAAAATATATATTTGTAAAATACATCAAAGTTGTGGCAAATCACTCTATGATTCTATGAAACTCCTGAAAGTGAAACTGGGAATTTGAACGCTGCAGCAGGTGGAAGAGTTGAAAGAGATTTTTCATGAAACATCATATTATGTTGGGTTTTTTTTAATCTAAATACAGTATGATTAAGAAGCAATTTATTTAAGATGATGTTGTTTTGTGTCCATCTGACATACCAGCAGCCCAGACGTCAGTCTTGAGAGCAGGGCTGTTATTCCCAGAGTAAGAGAACTGAGCTTGATCTGACTAGAGGCTTCTTGCTGGCCTCGACACGGGTAACATAGGTTGCTCACATGGACATGGTCCAAGTCTCAGAACAATGTGAACTATCTTATGCATGCACCTGTTAAAATAAAATCAGCTCGTCCAATATTTGGAAACAACTGTTGCAAGTGAACAATAAGGTTTGGATGTCTGTCTTCTGCAACAAGTTCTAAAAATTGAGAAAGGAAAAAGACAACCTAGCCACTGTGTATGAGGCAAACATAGAGACAAATTGTGAGAAATCCAGGTTAGTCAGGACATGATGATTCCAACTAGTATGAAGCTGTTCATAAGTTTACCTGATTGAAGAACTGTTCACAGCTTGTCAGAACTTCAGAGCTCTGTAACAGAATTGAAATGAATATGTAGCAGCTTTCATTACACAGAAGCAAAAAATAATTGACATCGACCACCTGCTGAGAGAACATCAGCACTAATGTAATGAACTTTAATTGGCAGAAGACAAAAAATGCTTTGTCACAGTGATGAACAGATACTGCTATACACTTGACTTCCGAAAGCGTCACAAAGTGCTGGAGTCCTTGAAAGGAGCACAGAAAGAAAATCATGCTCCATGATAGTTTTACAGAGCTAGCCATCCTGGCAGCTAGGGCCTATGCGCCTCCTTATATGCCTAAATATGCTATTATGAATATCCATAAATGCATATTCTAAATATGTTATGCATATACACGTATATAAGTGAATATATCAATGTTTGAAAATTTGGCATGCCCTCGTAAAGGAAGGAAGAATCGGGAGGAACAGTGAATTCTGTATAGCTCTCCAGAAGCACCACGCAAATGCAAAACTAATAAATCTACAAATCAGTCTGTGGAAGATACTGAGAGAAATTACTCCAGAGCATAAAACGTCACTAAACTGTTTAAAAGTCAGTCATCCCTTAAACCAATGGCAGTTAGAAGAGAGAAAGTATTTCAATATTTGTCTACAGGCTGAAATCTTTAGAACTGCAGATGATGCTGATAAATAAATCTATGTCACAGGAGCACTGCCTTTAAACCAAACGAGAATTTGACCCGCTAATGCTGAAAACGTCTCACGAGGAATGACTCTGGAGAATTATACTTGTTAAAAAGTCAGAGATTTTGGGAAACAATGAATAACAGTCTGTCTCCTTAATAGTCTATTGTTATGAAAAAGCACCCCTGCAGTTCTGTCTGTGGGCTCTAATGCAAAAGCTGCTAAAAGCCACGAGCATTCTGGTAAGCACTTCTAAAAAAGATCAGGACTGAAGCAGCATGAAAAAAAAATTCTTTTTATTTTCTTATATACCAGTGGTTTTTCCTTCATCTGACATATTTCTTACTCAAGCTGTGCTGCTTACTCTGCTCTACGCACTGAAGAACATCAAGCAGAGACCCCTTTTTTACAGAAATTTCATACAGACATGTTCTGTCCTTGCACACATGCAGGTGAGAGCAGTATTTGGATGCATTTGTTCACTGACAAGGGAACTTATACAATATTTGGCATTCTGTCCACGCTATGTTGGTTAACATAACTTTGAGTCAGTCTTTGATATTTAGGCTACCTTTTGGTGTGAAATTGTGAACATTTATCCGAGTTGTATATGCTTGTTTTCTCTGTGCTCTATATAGAAGAACTACGTCCAGTGATTTGTGTCTTTGATGGAATCACAAGAAACTTTGAAAACTAGAGAACCGAGATAAGGCTACTGGAAGTATGTGATGCAACAATGCACTCTTAAAATAATACTTAACATAGTGTGTAATCAAAACAAAGACAGTCACCCCTGAGTGTATGGAGTTTTCTAACAGAAAAAAAATCACAGTTAGAATTACATGAGCAGTAATATTGTAAGTGACACCATACAGATGATCAAGAAAGACGTATCTTTTTTATGGGAGACTAGTATCATGCTTCACAAGGATATGTAACTCTGTATGGCAATGACATCTAGAAATGGCATTTGTTCAAATTCCCACATTAGACACTACTTAAGATAATTTGCAGAATTAAAAATCTGTGATGTGGCAAATTGATTAATTAATGCAAAATTGGACTGCTCTACCCTGCCCTAAACTCTCTTCTGAGCTATTTTCAACTTTCATTATTATAAAGACACCAAATTTAATTAACTGCAGATTAATCTACAAGAATTATGAAGATACTTTGCAGAGCTCTGGAACAACATGTTTTGAAATACATATATATGAGACTATAAACAGCTGAATAGTTGAATGCAATAGGAAAAGAAAAAAAAAAAACAGTCTTGTTCAGGTACACATTACCTGAATTTTCCAATTCAGGTTTGGAAATTATGTAAGTATTATACATTTATTTCTAGAGTAAGAGAAACCGAGCTGATAGACTTAATCCATTTAATAAAAATAATAATATATACTCATTAAAAACAGAACCTTCAGTGTCTCATGTTGTTTTGAATGTAGACTTGCTGCCATTTAAAGCTGGGACTGTATCTTGCACGATACTCCCTCCTATTCATTGGTCTCATCGGAAATTTTGAAGTAATGGTACCCATGTCAATCCCCTTTTCCTCCACAAAATTTGCTGTATGCCTGTTTGAAGCGTTGTCACACTGTGTAGAAAAAACCTTCATATTAAAAAGGTTGAGGTCCTGTAATTCACATCCATTCCATGGAAAACAGTAAATTGTTTCCTCATGGCTTAATTTCCAAACTAGAATCTTTTTGGAAAATGTGTGCTAGCCAATCCACAAGTCATTCTGTACTAAGACAAAATTTAAAGGATTTGCTGAATGAATATCTTGATATATGGCTTATAGACAGACTAAATGACCTAATGATCTTTTCTGTACATAACTCTGTAAGACTATGAAAACCATAAAACATTTTAAAAAGTCAGCAGAGGACTCAAGATTGCTTCAAACACTTTGAATCCAATTCATAGTATAGCCCCAAATACATGCAAGCTATCAATACATATTTGACTTTTCTGGTGAATCAATGTGTGTCTTCTGAAGCAGTTTAAATCAAGGACAGCCGAGGATTTTGACTGAGAAAACTATGCTGGATCAGGATGATCACTGGTCTCAGATCTTTAATCAGACAATCACTAGTGTGATTAGTGGCTTTAGTGTATCTATCACACCACCTCTGTGAGTTAGAAAGATATCATTGTCCCCATTTTTAGTTGTCAAGCAGGTGCTAAATGATTTACTGAACACAGAAAACAGATTTACTCAAAATGGAGCAGGAAACTGAACCATCCCAATTTTTATTTGTTTGTTGAAAATATTTTGTAGACAAAGAACAATTATTTTCTTTGGTTATTAGAATGGCACTTTTAAATTAAAGAAACAGTGACAGTGATCTGCATTTCTTGTCTGCAGTTGACTTCTCCATTCCACAGAGACAAGGAAAATATAACAAAAATTGTAAAGCTTTTTCTTATAACGAAGTTGTTTGAAAATATAAGAAACAATAACACTGACTGCCAGCAAAAAGACGTCTTAATGATACTTGCAAAGCTTGTATCAAGGGTATGAAACCCAGTATTATATATTTATGGATTTCATACCAGTATATATATTTATATCAGTATAAGGTATAAAATGACTTACAAGTACAGTCAATTGGCTTTTTGATATGTATTACTATATGTTTTCACCTAGAATTACGTACTATAGACAGGAAATACTGTACAAACACTGGATCATCTGCTATTTTATAGGAACTGCTATGCTGGAGCAGACCTGTGATTAGTTCAGCACTCTGTCTTTAACACTGGCCACGGCCACATACATCAGGGGAAGATGCAATGTACACATGGAGGAAAATGATGGAGTAATCTGCCTCCTTAAAACATATCTTTGTGCTTCTGTCAGTTAAAGATTACCTCGTGCCCTGAAGAGTGATAGTAATGACTTGAACGATGAAAGATTGAAGCTTCTTGTTTCAAGCTGTAAAGTGTGACAAATATAAAAAGAACTACACTCTCCAAATGGGTTGTTGCAAATATGCCTGCTACAATACACTCTGAAACATATTATCTTCAACAGTACCAAAGAGAAAATACTAGACTAGATGGACTACTAGTCTGGTCTTGTCTGCTTTCTATTTCCATTAAAATATGGACAATCACTTACTATCCTTCAGTTATTTTACTATACAATTTTATACTTATAAGGGAAGCCAACAGTGGTGAGGATTAGTATTTTATAGGGTACTGGTGGATGAGAAGCTGGACATGAGCCACCAGTGTGCAATTGTAGCCCAGAAGGCCAATCACATCCTGATCTGCATCAAAAGAAGCGTGGAAAAAGTTCTCTAATATGAAGGTGGTGGATCACTGGAACAGGTCGCCCAGAGAGGTAATGGAAGCCCTTTTCCTGGACACATTCAAGGTCAGGCTTGATGGGGCTCTGAGCAACCTGACCTAGTTAGAGATGTCCCTGCTTATCGTAGGGGGACTGGACTAGACGGCCTTTGGGGGTCCCTTCCAACCCAAGACATTCTATGATTCTATCATCTGTGATTTTGTAGATCATTATCTTCTAGGAACTGGGGTAAGATATGCCATGTCGCTTTACTGACCATGTTGAAAATCTGCCAATGGCAGAGTTAAAACACTGAATGCTTTGTTTATTTTTATATTTAAATTCTGAAGCACATATTCAAACAAATGAACAAGACATTTTTAATAAATGAGTAGTCAGAATGTTGAAAAAATTGTCAAAAGGTGCAGAAGAGTAATGTGATAGTACCTGATAGAACAAAAGATAAACCAAAACTGAAAATAATAAAATTACGCACACTGGAGAAAACAATCCTGATTTTTTTCATGCAAACACTGCAGAGGAGTTGCTACTGGCAGCTAGAAACTACCAGTTATTAACCTTTCTACTTAGAAAAAGATCTTGCAATTATAATGAAGAGTCCTATGAAAATATAAGCTAAAGGGTAAAGAGTGAAAAAAATGAGTAAGTGAAAAATAAAACAAAAGTGTTTAAGAACGATAAAGAAAGGAAGAGAGAATAACATAGTTCTGGTCCTCATATCCCCAAAGAGATAATAATACTTGAAAAGAAGGGCAGCAAGGATTCTCAAAGGTATACAAACACTTCTGTATGAGATCTGACCTTTAAACCTCACGTAAGTAACAGAAGCCTGTAAAATCACAGATACCAAGAAGGTGGTGAATAAGGAATGAGTGTTTACTGTTTGTCATAAAACAAAAATGGAATTAAAGGACTGAAATCATCAGACTGGAAGTTCAAAACAGGAGAGATGCTACCACTTTGCTCATAGTTGAACTCTGTGCATGCAGGTAAAATGATTGCCTCAGTTTGCATACACTCAAAACATTTCTCCTAACTCATGGCCCCTTGCATCTTCCCTGTCTGCCACAGACTGGTGTCAAAATTCAAGTACTGAACTAGATGTAATTTTTTTCCTGACCTGATATGGCTAATCTCACACAATATTATCAGTTTAAGGTAATTACAATGGCTTTTCCCCATATCTGTTTCCAGGATTGCTTTGTGTATCTTGTCCTCTACTAAGGAATCATCCTTGCTTTATTTCCTTCTTATTTTCTTAAGCTACTGCATTTAATTCAATCTTTAGGGCTGTCTCATATTCAAATGTTACTATATATTTACTAATATATAAATTTTATACATATATATGGATACATATATATCACATATATGTATACAATACATATACACACAGTGTATATACATGATACAACTTTATACAAATGTAATTATTCTTTGTAATTTTCTGCTTGGTTCAAGGGACACTTTCCTATCATTAGGAACTACTAGGTAGTTTAACGATAACAGGTGGCAAGGTTATAGAATTCTGCTCTAAACTTTAATGAGGAATTCATATCCTTGATGAATCAACTACTGAAATTCCAAATGTCAGGAAAATAACCAAGAAAAACAAAATCTTCAGTCAGAAGGTGGTTTTGGATTCAGCTGCAAAACTTGACACTGATTTAAAGCTAAGCATTTTCCTTTCTGGCAAAACATATCTGCTCCAAAATAAAAACCATGAATGACAAGGAGATACTTGCAGCTTCTGTAAGAGAATGTGTCCTAAATTCTGATAAGACATGCAACAGAGCTGATTTATGACTTTCCCATTTTATGATATAGTCATGTCTATGATTGATACTCTAGGCCAATATTTTCAAAGACACACATGCATTTTTCTGACACAAATTTTTTTTTTTTAATATAATCTACAGGTAGAATGAAAAGAAATATACTTATTCCATTGACTTTAGACTTCAAACCAAACCAAAAATTTTTCTGTGAACCTTCTCCTTTCAGGTAGAACTTCCCAGCTTTGTCTATAGTTCTCTTGGAATAAATTTTTAATTAGAAATAACATACAGCTTTAATCAGGTAATACAAATATCTCATTTTTCTTGTTGTTTCTCTGGTTTGTGTTTTAAAATTAATATGGTACTTATAAAACTTGCCTGATGCATTTCTCTGGAGATTGTGTTTGAAGATACAACCTCAATTTGCTCTTTATCCTATTCGTGGTAATCAAGACATACCATTCCTTACTGTTTTAACAATTTGAAGAAGCAGCAATACAAACTTACTTAAAAAGCGATCAATGCAATCTTTTTGTTATAGTCAGTGAAATTATGATCCTTAGAGAACCTTATGTTTTCTGAAAGTCTTCTCTATTCAAATGTTTATTATACATATACAGGGTAATACTGCTTGTTTCATTTACACAAATACACAAATATATGTGACTTAGCCAATGTTAGGTGACATGATACCTCGTAATCTGAATTCATTTAAAGTTTTACAGAAACAAACCGCTTGGCGTTCTCAAGAAGATATCATTCTCAAATATACTAAAGTACAAGCTAGATTAGGTGAGCAAAATGCATATACATTCATAAGTGACAAGCTATACATAAAAGAACACTTTCAGTTGAGACCTTAAATATGACCCAAACACAAATTTGGAAACTATGATGACCAAATTTAATAAAAAAGTAAGACTATTACTTGAATTCCATTTTATTCAAACTGAAATGTAGCAAGTGCTGAGTCACATAAGTGTTTTTTTCAGAATTTATAGTTTAAACTTAAACCTAGATCTTCTACACAGAACAAGGTAAAATTTCAGTCCAATAATGCAATAATGGAAGAAGTTTATTATATGCTTAGGCACTTAGCCTGAGCACAGCTCCATCCTACCACCCTTATCAGAATACTGGGAACTTCCTACAGTAGGAACAAAACCAGCCAGCTGATAAAAAGCTGGCCAAGCCAGGCTTATACTCCAGTGGCAGAATTCCTCCCTGGTTCTCCCCTTTCCATCTCTTCCACTTACATCCTCAGAGCAGACCAACTAATTCCAATAAATAAAAAGCCTTTTAGCAATTCCTGCACTTCTTTCAGCAGTGCTGCGCTGCCCGGCCCAGAAGCTGACAGATGGCACACACGCTCCCTCCCAGTGGCCACACAGGCCCCAGCCCAGCCCTGGCTGGCCGCTCTTCGGCCTCTGGTCACCGCTACCCATGCGTGGGTGAGCGCACCCAAAAGAAGGGCTCCTGTGACAGTTCCCACACATTCTGCTTGCCACTCATTCCATTGTTTTTTGCCTTTGAATGTACCACTTCCTTGCAACTGCTCAACTGTTTTTCAGTGGCACAGCAGAAATGTTTGTTGTTTGGTTTTTTTTCTAATCTTAAGGAAAAACGAAGCATAAAATTGGATACGATTATAAAAAGTAACTTCCCCTGTTCTTATTAAGAACATGCAAGAACATATGAAGAGTCTACAGCAGGAGTGGTTTTCCTGGTAGATATATACATGAAGCACTGCCCAAAATAAACAAACAAAACCACAAAACCAAGGAAAAAAAGACCCCAGAACCCTCCTAAAAAAGTTTATTTTCTAAAGTGTTTATAGTTGTGGAATGGCTTCTATGTTTCTGTTTTGTTTTGAACATAAATTTAAGAAGTCCATCTGTCTTGTTACCTGGATGGTGTCTTCCTAGTTTTGATTCAGCTAAATATAATTTTCCAAGGAAATTCGTATTGCACCTTATCCTCAATACGGATTGACTAATGTTCTTTCCTCAACCCTGACAACCCAACGCGAAACCTAAGTGCCTGTTGCAGGAGAAATGACCACTGTTCAGTTGCCAGGTGCCTTGTAGCTTTCCAATTCTCTTTACCAGCTCCAACTTAGCACTGAGCTGCGCTCAAGCTGCACATCACAAATGGGTCTGTGAAAACTTCTTTCAAATCCATCAAGGTCTTTTTCCTGGAGAAATATCAATCATAGCTTGGTGGACATTTTCTCACAAAGGCCATCCTAGAGTAGATGTTATGGTCAGCCACCTTGGCTTTTGTGTTAGTTTACGCTGGCTGGGTGAAAGTGCTTAAAGCAGCATAGTAGAGCAATGAGACATAGCCAATGCATGTTTTCCATCTCTATTTTTAAATTGTTGTTTATTGTTTTGCCTATTCAGTGGGTTTACATATCAATGTAACATAGAAGAAAAGGTAAGTGTGTCAGTGGTGGTCAGTTTGATAGTGCCAAAACTTAGCTTCCCTAACAGAACTTTGCAACTTTTTCTCCAGTTGAAAGCCCTACTTTCCACTTAGAGGTAAATAGATTATATTTGATGTTGTTAATAAAGCAGTTGTTTGACTCTGAAGTAACTTCTGCTGACATAATTTTAAATACCATGGCATTGCTGTCTTGCAAGGTAACCCACCCCCTCAAAAAACCCTGAAAATACACTAACATAGTGAATGACTAAGTTAAAAAAAATCACATATAGAATTCCAATCTAATGGATTTATTGATGCTAAAGTGAGAAGGTAAAGGTCAAAGAAATTGTAATCCTTTCCTCTTCTGAATGCAGTATATACATTTTATATTAACTGCTATATTCGCTACCTCTCATGATTTACCATCTAATAAATGTCACCATATAAGAAATTTTACCTTACATTTAGCTTTAATCATTTTGAACTTCTGCTGGGCAGTTGAGGACATCAGCATTCCCAGCACAAAACAAGCTTTCACTCTAGAAGCCTTAGTCAATACAAAATCAGCTGCCATGATGGCTGTTGACTATTGCTTGGAAGACTGAATTTTTTGTTCAATCACTTGCATGGCACTGGGGTAGAGTGGCAAAAGATTTTACAATTGCAAGTCCTATTTCTAGTACACACACAAAACCAAAATCATCACAAAGCTAACAGCAGGAGAAAAGCTGCTATTAAGCAGAGAAATGTACTGATAAAATATGAATTTGAAGGTTAGGTTTGAACCTTCTCAGTTCTGTCAGTGCAGCAGTTTCAAGCACAAGGATTTTTGATATTTAATACTTGTAAGTATCTGCTGCTAAGTGTCTAATAAAAGTCACTGATTAGCATGTCATGAAGGACAAGATTACACACCATTTCTTTCATTCCTCACTTCCAGAGTAATTTCAGCATTTAGATTGCAATTTTCCTTTCTAAAGTTCAACCTATGGCTCAGAATGAGAGCCGTGGTGAATGCATTTGTATCTACTCTCTATTTGAAAGTAATTGGTAGCCTGCCATGTTGTAATTCAGCATTTTAAACCTCAATAGGCACTAAACTATTTTTTTATTGTTGTTATTATTATTATTAGTGGTAACTGAAGGAATATGTGCAGAAAGGTCTGTAGCTTGGCAATAACAAGGAAGAAACTGCAGGTGATGGCATATTTTTGAAAGAGCTGGGAAGCTTTCTTATTCGAAAATACAACAAATATGAGATAATCACTTAACTATGCACTTAAGGTAAATGACTTCAGGGAAAGAAGTATGAGCAACTCACATCAAAGATTTATAATCCTTATTTTCATAATTCATTCTGCAAGTTTTTCCATTTGAAACAAATACACTCAAAGAGCAGGACAGGATTTCCACATTGGAAAGTATCCACTATTCTTTGCATTCTGGTCTGTGAGGTACTGCTTACTTTAAAAACCCACCTTCAACAAACAGAAATGCACACAGAAAATCCACAAACTTCTATTTCCTCATGGCAGCTATGCCCACTCCAAAAAAAATAACTCTGTCAGCCTGCTGGGAATGGGCATTGCTGCTGGTGGGGTACAGGAGACACAATGGGCTCTGCTCTCATCTCCAGTAACACAATAGATAATACATATAAGAGTGACAGTTAACTCCAAGCTAATGATAATCAGATGATAACTAAATATAAAAGTGGGTTACCTGACCTTCTGGTAGCATTTACAGGATTTTGAATAATGTTATTAAAAAGGTCCTGTGGAAGCAGAAGCATGTTCTAGGCTGCTAACTGCCTGGTTTATTATAAGAAAGGATGCATTATTTCTATATATCAGTAAGTCATTAGAATTATTCCCAAAATAATGGAGCCATATCTGAAAACACCTTTCTTCCAATACTCACGTTTCTGTCTTATCTGAGATAGGTAAGCGTTCCCACACCTACTTATGTTGGTTAATTTCAACTATATTAAAGCAAACACAAGTAGTCCAACCGTTAAGGGAGGGATAGGTGGAAATTCTAATGATGATAAAATATATTAACATTTATTTATTGATGTTAATATAGGAAATATCTCTAGTAACTTAGAAATACTGTAGCACGAAAAGCTATCATTCCTGGAGATACCAACTTTTTTCAGCATCTAATATTTTAAAGGACATATCACTAGACCACAGAGTATTTCAGAGTTACATATTAAAAAAATCTGTAATTCTTTCTTGGGTTTAAAGACTTTATTTTGGAGAATGCTATTTCTTTTGATTAACAAGTGCTTCACCCTGCTCCAGTGACTTGTGATAGTCAAGCAGTTATAGATAAATTTGATAGACTTAAGGGTCATGATATTTTGATGTAAAATAGTCAGGCATTTTTTTTCCCCAAAATTTACTATTGTAAAAGAATGTGGGTTTTTTTTTTTCTGTTCAGTTTTCCTGTCTGCCTTTTTGCTAGAAAGTCTTTGTATAACCCGAAAGTTGAAAAAGACTTTTTTACTTCATTAGCTCTTCATATTTTTATCACTTTAGCAAAGACAGGAAATGAATTGACCTCAGACTATCCTAAGCCTTCTTTGCAGCACTCTTGAGCTACATATTGCTGTTTCACTTAGTACCTGGTTCAGATATGTTCAGGACTGTATTCAGTATACCAAACAAAAGAAAAACAGAGGCTATGTTTAGAAGAAAGTATCTCATTTTCTAACATTAACCTGGGGAGGTGGGGGTGGGTTAAGTCCATGCACAAATAGACCACAATAGAAACTCTGCCTCAGTACCAAAGCATATACATTTAATTTGCAGAAAAAAAGCACAACAGCTAGAAATACACCAAAACCTCTAAGTGGCATAGTCAGTCTGCAATGATGCTGGAGATGTCAGCTGAATTCTGCACAACACACATACCAAATAAAATATCCATCACGAGCACCCACTCACCCACTAAACAGTACCCATTTTGCACGAGAGTTTTCAGGGATGAGGACGGTACCAGGAGTTTCTTCGTCCCTCAGCTTCACTGCTTACTGCCAATATGGTTACACTATGGAGGCAAAACCGCCTCCTGGGGGACTTCAACCTCCAGCTAGGGCCACACTCCAAGGAAGCTTTCTTGATTTTCAGATTTTGGACTAACTACACAAGAGTAATTTCCTTCTTTGTACAGGGTTCTCCTTAGGACTCCCTGACTCCAAAGACACAGCATCTCAGCCTGACACAATCCTCTAATTGTAATACTGTGTATACAACAGTCCTATTTGTACTTAATAGTTCTGGCATTGTTTAGTATCATATTGACCTAAAAATGCATTATATTTTACCTCAGAATCCCATCTTTAAATGTTTTACACCAATAACCCAGCATAACTTGTTGTCTTCGGATCAATACACTGCCAAAGAGTTAAAAAAAAATAATTTTTGGAACGGGCATTGCTATTACATTTCTATTGACATGAGAGCTAAGCAGTTTTAGAGGTGGAGGAGGAGGAGAAAGAATAAAGACTGACCAGTAAAATAAAACAAAAAATAGTTGCTTCTTTCATCTGCCATCTTAGCTACCTTTCAACACTTATTTACATACTCTTTCCCTCTCTCCTTGTATTGTCTGTGCTCCTTCAATTGACCGCTTCCTGATTTTTGTATCCCTTCCTCATTTTCTGTCCCTTGTACATGTCTCTTTATCTTCTTTTTCCATGTGTCTTCTTCCTTGGTTTGCAGTTAACCTTAAAGCCTTCTTTAAGACCAGCTCCGTCCTGCATGTCAGCTCCCCTGTCATTGCTGAATTATCAGGCAACAGAGATGGAAGAAGCAACAAATGCCACCCAGTCTAGCATTGGCAAGGATGGGTGAGACATTTTTGCTTGATTTATTTGATAATACACTGAAACACTTTCAAACAACCAGAAAGACACAAAGAAACAATATTGCTTAATCACAGAGAAATATTAAGTTAATATTAAGCAAAATTAAGTTAATATGTAGTAAAATAATTTTATTGTTTGTTCAGCTCTAAATATGATTTCAACCTGATGGTGCTCTTTTCAACTTAATGTCACCCCACATGCTCCAGGCCTACTGGTTTATTTATGTTCGGTGTTTCGAAATCCGACTATCATTATTATTTAAAGGTTAAATTTGTGTTTGCTGTTTATCTTCTTACAGTTTAAGGTGACTCAAAAATATTACTCTGAATTATTTATTGCCTTTTTTTCTTGTATTATTACATACAGAAAGCATTAGTTTGTTCTAAAAATGTGAGTGGTGAAACCTTTGCCCTTACTTTTTGGCTTCAGATTACAAGCCCCACACAAAAATGCTCATCTCCCTCCTAACATGAGCTATTCACCATTCCACTCTGTGCCATCAAGTGTTAAATTGGTTTTTACAACCTAGTCTGCGCTAGTGCGTGAAGAACAGTTAACTGGTTGAGAAAATAATGTTATTGCTGTTTTGAATCAAATTATACTGTTAGTACAGGGGAGTCGAGTGTTTCCAGACCCATTCCCTGTAAAATATTTTCCATTTTCTTTTTGCTTTAGTATGATGATATGATTATTTAAGGCATGACTTTTCTGTGTTAGCCTTTTCATTAGATATGGGTTATAGAGATATGTATATAAACATATTTATATGTATAGATAAAAATTAACACCCCACAGCTTTTCTAAGAGTTTGAAAAAGCTGAGAATGTAATGGAATGTGTAGTCATGGCCCAATTTTACCATTCCCATGCTGAAGTCAGCACATAATAGCTCATACAGTGGAGAATGCTGAGATGCCGACTTGTCAAAGACTAAATCGGGGATTATCTTGGTGATGCTTCTGTTCCTTTGCGCAAGATTCTTTTGGTGCTCAGTCAAGTAGTTGTTCAGTTACATATTTCTATGTCTATCTGTCGGTCCCTTTTAGAACATAATGCACTATGGAGTTTTGTGAGATTTTGAGGATTTTGATTTTTGCATCTTTCCCTACATATTAGAGAAGTCATAATTATATCCTTACATAAGATATGAGGCTGGGCTTTTTTTTTTAATTATTATTTTAGTAACTGTCATAAATATTACAGAGTAAAATGTGAACTCATTATTCCTTTCTACTTTGCATGCCAGGAATTGCAATTCCTCAATGCTTAAGAACTCTACCACAGTTTCATCTACACTATACTTCACATCAACACATATTAACAGGATCAAGCTTAATAATATAGGTAGTGTCTCCTCTTCAGCATGGGAAGGAACAGATCTGCAAATGAAACTGCATTATTCTCCATTCACTCCACATCTGAGAAAGTCTCCTTCTGAACTCATGCCTTCACACAAGCCACACCTTCCTCTAATGTAACACCCTCTTATATTTCTTACATATGATTTATAGACTACTGTCCTTCTGCATGGTTTGTTTTTGCAGAGGAAAGAAAACCATTTCCTTCATAAAAGTACAATCCAACAACTTTCCTAAGTGAGATAGGATCAATGCTATTTTTCTTACTTAGGTACCTTATAGATTTTTCAAATGCATACACATCTAGTTAGCATTCCTCTATCAAAATTGTAATCATATGGGTTTCAGTACTTTTTTACTTGAACTATAACGGCCTTGCCAGTGAATCCTATGCTTTAGTAGACAAAACGTCATCCAACTACATTAGAGAATAAATCACACCAGCCTACCCTTCTGAAGAGTAGATGGAAAGTCAGTAGATTGAACAATACATTGATTAAAATGTCCTTCTGATGGAAAAGGTGCAATATAATATATCACAAAAACACACCAACTTTTTACATACCCTGATATCTCAGGGAAAGCTCAGTTTTTGCCACAGTTTTGTGTTGCTTTTTTTTTTTCTCAGGTAGTAGGTTTAAGAAAGTCCAGTGCTGAAAATGATCAATAGACTACATTCATTCCTGTTAACCCTCACGTCACTGTAATTCTAAGGTGGGAAAACATATGCACTGTACTTAAGGGACAATGCAGACAGTGAAAAAAACCAAAAAATCAAAATTAAAAAATCCTAATTCACGTTTTAAAAGCAACCAAGGAAATGCAGTTTTTGTTTGTTTTTTTTTTTTTCTTACATCATGCCTAAATGTGATAAACTGAAACAGGGAGGATTTCAACAGGTTTTAAGTGAAAAAATTTCCCTGTGAGGATAACAAAGCACTGCATCAGGTTGTCCAGAGAGGCTGTGGCTCATCCATCCTTGGAGGTTTCCAAGACCTGATACGACAAAGCCCTGAGTGACCTGGTCTGAATTCAGTATTATCATTGCTTTGAGCTCCTGGTTAAGCAAATGTTGGGCTAGAGACTTCTGCAGTCTCTTCTCTCTCGAGTGATCCTATGATTTGTCAGTGAACTAAGATGTTTCAGATCATTATTCATATCATTACACGTCAAGCAGTCAGTAGTTCAGCATGTCATCAGGGATGAGCTGCTGCAAGTCTGCATTGCAAGAAAGAAAACTTTTACCAATAACAACATTTTCACATTTCAGTCATTCTGCATTTGTAAATTCTTATTCTGTTTTCTTAGTGCTTTTATTCCAGCTCCCCCACCTCCATCAGTAAATTCAGTGTGATTTTAATGACATGTACTGTCTGGACCAGATGATTATTAGTCTATGTACACGTGACTTTCTAACTCATAAAACTGATATCCATGTTTTAAAGCTTTTTGAGAAAAAACCAACACTCCAAAATAAAAATAAAATAGAAATACATTAGGTACTTATCTAGTATGATGGTTTTTGTGATGGTTTAAAATACATTGGGAAGATTGCTGAGAGCTGAAGATCGTATTTTTACAAAAACTTAGATGACTACAACGCAGTTAGATACTGGGCTATTTTCCAAAATGCCTAATTACTAAGATTTAATGGGAATTATTTGCTTATCTCATTTCAGTT
The DNA here is from genome assembly GCF_034619465.1 of Leptosomus discolor. Taxonomy (NCBI): domain Eukaryota; kingdom Metazoa; phylum Chordata; class Aves; order Leptosomiformes; family Leptosomidae; genus Leptosomus; species Leptosomus discolor. Next base: position 90,768,964 of record NC_141391.1, on the reverse strand, counting down.
CTTCTGAAAAATACAGCTATCCACTTACCTTCATTTTAATGAATGTATATACATCTTGAATTAGCCTTAAAGTAACTAGTGTTTGATTTAAAGGCTTAAATTTTTCATTACTCAGTCTAAAATCCTTTTTAAAAGATCTATTTTTTTATCTTTAAGTCCACTGCTGTAAAATTTAGCCTTTCTTCTGTCTTGCGTTCGCTGTTTAACACGAGTGATTGAAACTACTACTTACTTTTGAAAAAAAATATAATCTTGGCCTTATAATTTTAGGTCTCCCTGAAACACTATTGTCCCAAGGCCATTATGTTGCCTGTCTTACACAAGGAAGCCCACAGATTTTTCTAAAGCAACAAAGTTTGTTAGACAATCACCACGTATATCATGTCATCACAAGGATGAATCTGAAGGGTGGGGTTCAGCTGCTTACACTCAGATTAGGCATGTCTGATGGTGCTTAGATTTGCTGAGGTATGTAGTAGACATGGACTGTAGTAGGAATACCTCAACTTCTGAGCAGGCAACTGGAGACCAGAAAGGTCACTATGGAGTGTCTAATATTATGCTAAGTGCTTACATTAAGGCAAATTAATTGCTCCCTAATAGCCCTTGTGCAAGATTACCTCATCAAATATAGTGGAAAATAGCAGAATGTTAGTTGACAGATTTTATCTGTGACTTCACAACGATTTTATTTTAATTGCAGAAAAAAAAGACCTGACCTTGTATATCATCTATGGTTGTTCACTACAAAACAAGTAATATACCTTAATAAAGTATTTCTCACCGGTTTATATAATCTCCTTGAAAAATTAACATATTACATAGAAAATAATGAGAATCTAGAAAGAAGTTATTTTGTGACCCTCCAATCAGTATTAGATATTCCACTTATTGGTCTCCCTTACAGGCATCTTTTGTAACTCCAGTGGGTTTGTAAGTGATTTAAGAGATGGTTTCTTAAAGACTACATTTATTTCAAACTTCCTGTAGTTACACAGAATTACATAACATTCCAGAATTGCTCCAGGGTACTATTATATTTAATTGTGTCAGTTTTACCACAGATTTTGTTCTTTTGTCAACATTTTGCCCACAAAAACTTACCCAGCAAATGCAACCACTGTGGATTCATCCAATGAATAACACATCAAGCTCCGTCTTCTCTGAGGTGGAAGATGCAGTAAAGTACTCTTTCATTAATTATTCCTTCCATGTTTTGTGGGCTTGTAGTGTATGAACAGCACCTTAGGAGCTGTTCTGTAGTAGCACTGTTAACACCACACATTTTTTCTATGTGTATTACCAAAGAACATAGTATTGTAACTAACTGGCATCTCTGTTATGAGTTTGATATGTCAAACAGGTAAAGGCAGGGGCTGGGAAAATGAAGAACCGCCCACTGTAGGAGAAGATCAGGTTCAAGACGATCTAAGGAACCTGAAGGTGCACACGTCCATTTGACCTGATGAGATGCATCTGTGGGTCCTGAGGGAACTGGCAGATGAAATTGCTAAGCCACTCTCCATCATATCTGAGAAGTCGTGGTAGTCCGAGAAGTTCCCATTGACTGGAAAAGGGGAAACATCACCCCCATTTTCAAAAAGGGAAAAAAGGAAGACCTGGGGAACGACAGGCCAGTCAGCCTCATCTCCGTGCCCGGCAAGATCATGGAGCAGATATTCCTGGAAACTCTGCTAAGGCACAGGGAAAATAAGGCGGTGATTGGTGAATGCCAACATGGCTTCATTAAGGGCAAATTGTGCCTGACAAATCTGGTGGCCTTCTACAACAGGGTTACAGCGTTGGTGGATAAGAGTAGCTGATGTCATCTACCTGGAATTGTGCAAAGCGTTTCATACTGTCCCACATGACATCCTTGCCTCTAAACTGGAGATACACGGACTTGATGGCTGGACCATTCAGCGGATAAGGAATTTGCTAGATGGTCACACTTCATTAAAGAGCTACAGTCAAAGGCTTGATGTCTGAGTGAAGACCAGTGACGAGTGGTGTTCCTCAAGGGTCGGTATTGGGACCGGTGCTGTTTAACATCTTTGTCAGGGACATGGACAGTGGGACTGAGTGCATCCTCAGCAATTTTGCCGACTACACCAAGCTGTGTGGTGCAGTCGACATGCTGGAGGGAAGGGAGGCCATCCAGAGGGACCTTGGCAGGCCGGAGAGGTCAGTCCATGAAAATCTCATGAAGTTGAACAAGGCCAAGTGCAAGGTCCTGCACCTGGGTCAGGGCGCTCCTAAGCACAGATACAGGCTGGGCAACGAGTGGATCGAGAGCAGCCCTGCAGAGGACTTGAGGGTGCTGGTGGATGAAAAGCTGAATAGGAGCCAGCAATGTGCGCTCGCAGTCCAGAAAGCAAATTGCATCCTGGGCTGCATCAAGAGAAGTGTGACCAGGCAGTCAAAGGAGGTGATTCTGCCCCTCTACTCTGCCCTGGTGAGACCCCACCTGGAGTGCTGTGTTCAGCTCTGAGGCCCTCTGCATAAGAAAGACATGGACCTGTGGAGTGGGTCCAGAGGAAGGTCATCACAAAGATGACCAGGGGGCTGGAGTACCTCCCCTGTGAGGACAGGCTGAGAGAGCTGGGGTTGTTCAGCCTGGAGAAGAGAAGGCTCCGGGAAGACCTTAGAAATGTTTTAATTACTCTTTAAAGAAATATAATTTATTTTAATTACATGATCTACCTGGTTTTGTTGCTGGTGGTGGTCCTAAGTGATGGTGATTATTTAGTAATATGCCTTTTCTTCTAAATGGTGATTTTCACATGAGATTCTGTAAATAGGAGGAATATTTATTTTTTTCAGTGATGCCCTTTTGTATCATGTTTTAGTTTATTTTGCTTTCGTTTTTAAATACATAAACTGCACTCATTTTAGGTTTAATCTGTATGCAAATCTATCTTATCATTTGCTTAGATGTCAGAAGCTTTATTTATGTTAACATTGAGGTCTGGCCTTTTGTTCTTTGTGCTGGAAAAGTTGCATTTCCTTGTAACTTTTTACAAGTTCCCAAGTACTCCTAACAAGAAACTGGCCTTGAAAAATATAAATATTAATGTTCACTGCTCAAAAGAATGAGGTGATCGGCTTATCTGAAAAAAGTACTAATCATTACTTGCTTAAATGTCAACTCGTGCCTTTGAATGTGAATATTCTATTTAAGCTTTAGAGAAAATCCTAAAATAAAATAGGAAAAATGTGTTAATAAACAATTTTAACCACAAAATAATTACATTATCATAAGGTGAAGTGAAATTTCTGTGTTTAATACAGAACTAATTTTTCATGACTCAACTTGCATAATACAATAGATATGATGTAACTATTGGATAAAGTTAGGTATGACACTGTACCTTTAAGTACACATGAAACACATTTAGGCACAAGTCTATGGTTTTAGAAAGGAACTGTAAGTGAATCTATAGCTTATTAAAATAAATAATTCATAAATTGACAACTTTCTCCAATTTTTGTCCTTTCTTTTTCATTGATTGGCTTGGTCTCATAAGTTACAGAAACATACCATATACTGTACCACATTTTCTGGGAAAACAAGGAAAATATGCCTTCAGAAATTAATTTTCTAGCTCGCCCTGGGCACAAACACTAACTATTCTACAGTAACCAAATACATTAGTGTGTAGATTTGGAGAAAAAACATCAAACTCAGGTGCTGCCTCTGGCAGATACTGGAAGAACTTTACAGAGGTATCAACAGGTATATCCTCCTAGCATATTCTGAATGACAACAAATTCTCCTTTCTACTGAAACTTCAATAACCAGAAAATATTTTGTGATTTTGGGTTTTTTTGTTTGGTTGGTTGGTTGGTTGGTTTTTTACTTGATTGCTCAAATATATCTTAAAAAAAGTAACAAGAAAATTATTTTTTGGTCCCAGGGGAAATATCTCCCTGGGACAGAAACAGGAACACCCTCCAGAAAAAAAAAAAAAAAAAAAATATCGAGGGGACCCTGTATCCTCCTCCTGCCAGGCTGAAGGCAGCGCCTTAAAGGGAAAGGGGGAATGGAGGCAAGTTTATGCTCAGGGTGGCAGGTGAACTCCCCTCTGTACAACAGGTATGAGGCTCTGGGTGTGGAAGGTCAGTCAATGGATGATATGGATGATAATCCCTCGACACCAAAGGTGTTGCCAAGGTGAGAAAGGCACACCCCTGTATCACAGCCACCTCCATGAGGAAGGCAAGATGGGTTATAATTGTAGGAGACTCCCTTCTGAGGGGAATAGAGGGTCGAATATTCTGGACAGACCCTCTTCTTACAGAAGTCTGCTGTCTCCCTGGGGCCTGGGTTAAGGACTTCACTAGGAAACTACCTAGTCTGGTACAGCCCTTGGACTATTACCCATTACTACTCCTCCACGTGGGTGGCTATGAAGCCGCAAAATATAGCCCAAGAGTGGGCCTTGGAACAGTTGGTGAGGGAATTTGGAGCACAGGTTACTTTTTTGTCTGTCCTTCCAGTTCTGGCCAGCAACATTAGAAGAAACAGCCAGACCCAGACAATTAATACATGGCACTGGGGCTGGTGCCACCACCATAATTTTGGTTTTTTCAATAATGGGATGACCTACACAGCACCAGGCTTGCCAGTGTTGGATGGGATTCACCTTTCTCAAAGGAGGGAAGAGGGTCTTTGCTCAGAAGCTTGCAGGGCTCATTGACAGAGATTTAAACTAAACTTGAAGGGGGACAGCAATTATATCAGGCCTGCCTGTGACAAGCTGTGGGATGACATACCATAGTTACACAGACAGGGTGCTAGCCAGGGCCCTCAGCCTGTCGCACTGAGGCATGCTGGGTACACTGCAGCATGCTTGAAGTCTTATGGAGGAGAACCAGGGGCTCCTTAGGTAGTAGGAGACAACAGGGAAACACTGGTGAAATCCCTCAAAGGACTTAAAGGATGCTCCTCTAAGAAGGTGACATGGCCAATAGCCCAGCTGAAGTGCCTCTACACCAATGCACACAGTATGGGCAACAAACAGGAGGAGTTGGAAGCCACCATGCTGCTAGAAACCTGCGACCTGGTTGCCATCACCGAAACTCGGTGGGACAAATCCCATGCTTGGAGTGTGGCTATCAAAGGCTACAGGCTGTTCAGAAGGGACAGGCAAGGAAGGAGGGGCAGAGGCACTGCCCTTTACATCAAGAAATGGATAGAGTGTGAAAAGCTGTCTCTGAAGAATAGCCACGAGCAGGTTGAAAGCTTATGGGTAAGAATTAGAGACTGAGGCAACAAAGGGAACCTTGTGGTTGGGGACTACTACAGGCTGCCCAAATAAAGGGGAGCCTATGGATGAAGTCTTCTTACTGCAACTACAGGAGGCTTTGTGCTTGCAGGCTCTTGTCCTGCTGAGGGACTTCAACCACCCCGACATCTGCTGGAAAAGTAGCACAGCAAGTTACAGGCAATCCAGGACAACTCCTGGAATGTATGGAGGACAATTGCTTAAGCCAGGCAATAGACAGCCCTACCAGAGGGGATGCCACACTGGACCTGATGATCACCAATGCCAGTGAGCTAATTGGTGGCATCAAGATTGGAGGCAGTCTGGGCTGAAGCAATCAGGCACTGGTGGAGTTCACAGTCCTGAGGGGTTATGGGTCAGGCAAAATGTAAAGTCAGGACCCAGGATTTTAGGAAAGCAAACTTCCAGCTCTTCAAGGAGCTAGTCAATAGGATCCCCTGGGAAACTGCCCTTAGGGACAAGGGAGCAGAACAGAGCTGGCAGAACTTTAAGGTAACTTTCCACAAAGCGCAAGAGCTCTCGATCCTCAGGTGTAAGAAACCAGGCAAGCAAGGGAAGAGGCTGGCATGGCTGCATAGAGACCTGTGGTCAAACTGAAGGGCAAGAAGGAAATGCAGAGGCAATGGAAGCAGGGACAGGTATCCTGGGAAGAGTACAGGGATGCTGCCCGGTTGTGTAGGGATGGGGTCAGGAAGGCCAAGGCACAGCTGAACTGGGCAAGGGATGAAAAGAATAATAAGAAGGGCTTCTACAGGTATGCCAACCAGAAAAGGAAGGTTGAAGAAAGTACCCGGTTCCTGTTGCCTCAGTAGGAATATGATAGCCAAAATGTTATTAAGGCATCTTTTTCTCCCCTCTAAATATGCAAAATTGCTTATGCACCAGCAAGTCTGCAAGGTGTGTTGGTGACAATGCCAAGTGCAGGAATACAGAGCAACCATTTTAACAGAAGTAGATGGATTCCTGAAGTTGTTTCAATGGAGCCAGAGCTACATCCGTACACCTAAGTTCAAATCAGTCTGCTGCAGAAAGCTGGGTAGAACCTGTGACTAGTTATGTTGTACTCTATCTTAAATGTTTCTTCTGGAAAATACACCTCGCTAAAGTTTATTTAAAAGGAGTTCTGGCCCTTTTACATAAGATAACAAATTAGACATGCTCTACACATATGATCGCTCTGCACATTGATACTTTTTCAGCTGGGTAGTTGCTATAGCGGAGTATCAATTAATCCATTTACTTTAATTAACTCAGAAAGAAAAGGAAAGACAACAGAATAATGAAAACACAATTCTTACAAAATCAAACAGAAGATGCAAAACCAGTGGTTAGCAGAGGATTTTTAGGTTCTTTGTGTGTGCCTGTTTAGAGTATATAAGGGGTCTGGAGAGTGAGGGGGGTTATGGACCCAAACCAGGCAGATCATGTCATGAAGCACACCAGCCTGGGAGTAATAAGACTTGCTGAGATACAGATGACAGTCGGAATGGAGGAATTCCTTACAGGGCATACTCTTTCTGCCACAGCGATGGAAAAGTTGGGAGAGGAGAGGGAGACAAATAAAAGAGAGACAGATCAAGTGATGCAGGCCAGCGGGACAGAGCTAATTACAGGGGAGGGAAATAAGAGAAGATGATAAAAACAGCATTTGTAAACTGCTATGACAGGAGCTGCTCCTACAGCTTCTTTCTGCTCCACCATCTGCTATGGCTCGTCCTTGTGAGAAGTGTCAATGTTTTCACGGGTTAAAACATGCAAAAACCATGCTCCTTCATTGGTGTGAATACAAAAAGCACCACAGAAGTCACTGGGAGTGAAACCTGTACACCTACAGAGAACCTATTGTTTCTTACTCATAGTTATTAAAAAAAAAAAAAAAAAAAAAAAAAAAGGAAAAACTGTGAGGTGTTGGGCCTTTCCCTGAGCTAGAAAAGAGAGGTCAACTCAACTACTTAAAAGATAGCTAAGAAAATAAATATAATTATCACGAAAAAGTTAAAACATAGGAGGGAAAATGACCACTGAACTACAATAGGGCAAAGAATAGCAATGTGATTCCTATACCTTCTAGAAGATGAAGGGATGAGCTAGCCCTCCACAGCACCCTTCAGTTCACATCATCATGCGTGTTCATAAGGCGCAGAGCTTACACATAAGCCAGAAGCTCTTGGAAAGGAAAGTAAGAATAAGCCTAACAAGTTCTCAATTTAAGGGTAATACATATCAGATGACGCAATATTTTATGAACTTTGTCAGGGATATGGTAGGAGTATCATTTTATAAAGGATAAAATAATTTTCATCAGTTTTGTCTTAATTTCAGCACCAACAAACAATCAGATAATTTGGTATTTAATAGAATGAAATGAAGCTTATCAGAATTAAATGTTCCTCTTTTAAACAAAAGCAAAGAAAGTTATTTCCGTTGGTTGAATTAATAGCAAAATATGAAATTAAAAATATATCTACTGCAGTGCATGTCTCCGCTTTTGCTTATGTCTCATTCTCTTCAGATGGTTGGTTTATCTTATACCAAATTTTGTCTAAGGCAATGTCTTCCGTTTTTTAAAAAAAGTCCCAGAAGGAGTGATATCAAATGAAAACAGTACTTTACTGCACTGAATGTCCTTTTCCCCACCAGCAAAAATGGTAAGAACTATTTGCACCACCATTTCAGCCCAGGTAAGGGCACCAACCACAAGGAGTGCAAAAGTGAGAACTTGTCATTCATTGAGGTAACTCAGATGCAACTTATGTATGCCTAATTTCAAACAAGATAAATGTCTATAGATAGAGGAAAAACATCAACTGCAGAAAGTTTTCAAGGGCTTTATTAAATGGACAAACACATTGAGCAATACAAGGAAAAAGATTTATTTTTTTTAAGAAAAAGTCTTTATTTTACTATGCATTGTTATATAGCATTATTATATCTGAAATTAGTTGCCATTACTTATACAAATTTTGTTACTATACCAAAACCAAGGGGTTTTATACTGTGCAAGCCTTTCTGTAAACCTTATGGGATAATGAATATCTAGGATTCTCTCTCTGATGTCAGAGTTTCTATGCATTTCTACTCCTAAACCTCGTATTTCCTACAAAGCAGGTGGAATGATAGTGTCGGAACTGTCATTAGCCTAGATATTTCCACTCTTAAAAAAAAATAAATAAAAAGCCCTGTTTGAGGAATTCCTTATCTGAGAGCAAACTCTTTCATTCTGTAAGGTTTGGATCAAACATCTAAGAAACATTATTTCTTGGTTTCATGTAAACCCATTGAAATTTGATGAAGTTATTTTTCACTTTCGTGAATTGGGAAAGTACATGATCATGTAATTAAAGATTACATTATAATGCAGTTATTAAAGAAATAAAGAATGCCAATAAATGCTTTACTTTTAAGGATTCTCTTTGTAACCATATTATCTTTTTTTTTTTTTTCACCCATGCTAAAACAACTTTCTATGCCTGTGCTATCTCTTTCTGACTGGATCTAGAGATGTTTTTGTGACAGAAAAATTGCTTGTAATTTCTTAGCTGGGATGAAAGACTGTTCCAGTGTACTGCTCAACAAAGTAAAACAGGAAAGAGAAAGGCTGCAAATGTATTACTAAAGAAATTCACAGTCTATTAGCACAGGAGCAAAGACTATGACCCTAGAAAGATGGAGAGCTGTTTGGCAAACAGTTCATTTGAAAAAGAGAATACAATACTAAGACTATATGTAGTAAGCTAAATTCTCTTCTTTAAAAGCACGGTATCTATGCTGCTTCCTTTCTTCTTGTCTCCAGATAACTTTGTGGAGAAATTTTTACACACACATACACACACATAAGGCCCTGTAAAAGTGATTATCACCAACTGGTAATTTTAATTTTAGATCCCTGAGATACAAGATCCTTGGTCTCTTCTTCCACCTTAGTTCACTTATGGTTGGAGTACTGCTGTTTTTTCTTGTATAAAATTATAGTGCTCTGTGTAACAGCTGGGAAATTTTTTCATATTTGCTAAAATAGTGCTGAAGAAGAGCAACTGTCCGTCATTTTAGTCACAAAGATGAGGGAGAATTTTGTAAACCGTGTTTATAAAAATCAGTATCATTCTAAAAGACCTCACTTCAATTTGTGTTGTGACAAGCAGAAAACTGTCTACACCAAAATAGTTTTTGTACATTACTCATAACAAAACAGAGAGAGAAAGTCCACAGAACTGTAGAGAAGATCTCAACTACAAGTTTACAGCTGCAAGTTGTCAGATAGCATAGAACTGAGAGAACAGGTATTTTGATAAATGAGAAATTTTCTACCTCAAAATGCTCTTGGATAAAGATGACTCTGCTGCCCTGTTGCCAAAACTGACAGATAAGCAACGAAGTTCTGTGGCAGCTCATATACGCTAATGACAAGCAAACATAATCTAATGCTGGAGAAATGTCAGTATCTATATTTGGCCTGCAGGCTTATTCCTGACTGTATTTGGCCTATATAACCTCCACATAAACCATTCACATTTAAATGTTAATACTCTTCCACTACTGTACTGGAAGTTGTTGTTGGGTTTTAGTCTTTTATTTTATAGATATATATATACACACATATATACACACACACATATATGTACAGTCTATTCAGTGCTCACTAAATCCTGGATAATGTCAGTCCTCATGGTAAGAACACTTATAGTAGCCAGCACCAAAATCAGCCATATATACTTCCTTAATATATGTTTGCACCAACTGCATCAAAAGCTCTTCTATTTTGTCTCTAGTGAGTCGATCATTCAGGATGGTTTCACCTCAGACTAACACATCTATAATGCATGTTACTATCAGTTGAAAGAAGACTGACTTTTCCCTGCATTTCCTTGTATATTCTTCACATTGCTTCCTAAGTTTTTCTAGCCAGAAAGCACAACTAGTTCATGCTATCCCTCAGCAGTGGTTGTTGAATTATTACTGTTTGTATGTGTTAAATTTAGCTCTTTCTGACAGCCAATCTTCTTGATATGAAGGCTGCAAGAGATGAAGAACCTGTCATCAAGTGGCAGCCTGTCAGCCTTTGAATCTCTTCTTGTTCCCAGTACCAGTTCCAGGGGACACAGGGGAAGGAGAAGTGTTTTCCCTAACTTTGTGTTCTCAGAGACCTACATTTGTGTTGCCTGAACTGAGGTACAAATAGTGCCCAGGGAAGAAGAGAATAGTGAGGCTATGTGGCCATGAAGATATTCCTACAGTGTGTACTGTAGAAAGAGCATAAATAATTGAGCAATACTAATGGTGGGGAAAGATGTCAGTCCAGATATAAAGTCTTACAGAATAAATCTGTACTTGCCTTAATATTTAATTTTCTGGTTTTTAGATATTTAAATTTGGTAACTTTTTGCCCTCCAAATGCGCAATTTTTGTTGTCAACAACATTTTAAAGTAATGATTAAAATGGCAGGCTTTTTTTAGGGTTTTAATCCACGGTGTGCTGTAGAAGTGATTAAAGATGAACATCATGAAGTTAGTATCACAATTTCTTCATTTGACAAGAAATAACAGTAGCTCAAAATACCCATCACCTAGGAAAAGGACAAACAAGGCTTCCAGTTCCTTGCTAACATGATGGTAGGAAGCAGGCATCGCTTTTGTCTTGGAGGTAAAAAGCCATCTTGTCATACATATGGGGATGGGTGTGGAGATGATTCCAGATACTAGAAAACACCTGTAGAGCCAGAAGAACAAGCCATCCTGCAGAATAGCAGCTAGAAGCGAACTAACAGGGAGCAGAGAAGGGAATTAATTTATCATGTATAGCAATTATGCACTTCTGTTTCTTGGAGATTCTTGAATACTAGTATTTTCCTTTTTTGCTATGATTTTGAATGGTTCAGCTCAAGTTTTCTAAAAGTGTGATTGCCCTTTTTAACTTGCCATCTTTTTGTAACCTCCTAACGGCTCAAATTTATAGAATGTCACTGTCAGATAATAAAGTGAGGCTTACTTTAGGGATTGATACATATGATAGATATAGATAATACAGATACATAGATAAAAGTTCCGTATTCTTATTCTTAAAGAACCCAATATTTTCCAAACACTTGCATGTACTTTTGAACCCTTTTATGACCTTATCAATGAAACACTGAAGTGAAGTCACCTCTCTGAGATCACCACTTTGCAGTCTAGCAAGAAGGTCAATAGGTATTTCAGACTTGGTAGGCAAAGCAGAAACAGAACATGCCAAAAGCAAATATACAGGGTAGGAAATGTATTTTACTCAAATATGAGTTGACTGTATGCGTCTTACAGTTTTTCCTCATCATTTTTTTTCCTGACAAATGTATTGTGAGCATTCAACGAGAGGTCAAAGGCTGCTTGATGAGGTAAAAGCTTGTATTTTTTTTGAGCTTGCCAAGGCACAGTGTACCAGGAACAACATTCTCAGAACACACAAACCCCACTTTAACATGATGCATTGTGACAAACTTGCTTAAACACAACATTTTTCTTACACTAACATCAGAAGAAATCATAATATACAGAGTTTAATCCAAAGTTTTCTGACAAATGTAATTTTTCAAATATTTGCTTGTAAACTCTAGGCAAGTTTCATAGACCTTTTACACAGAGAACAAATATTTCATTATGTTACTTATGTTATAATGTTCTGATCACAGAGATTTCTTGTCAAAAACTGACCTATTAAATAATCTTCTTAGGCTTTTCTTTTGTCTCTCAGACATTCATAATGCCCTAACAAAAAGGCTGGCAAAGGTGCTTATCCTAAAAGAGTTTGAGATCAGCTATCCCAAACTGTAACAAAAACCAAACAAACAAAATCAATGTGTTAATTCATAATTTTCTGCTACTAAAATTCAGGAATGTTTCACATGGATATTTATCCTTTTACTTCTTTTTTTTTTTTAAGCATGCAGTAATTATACTACCAAGTTAAAGTGATCGGGAATAAAATTAATCTTTAATTTTGAAAAAGAAAAGTTCTCATTTTCATGACTTTAAGACTTAAAAATGATGGTTTGAATTGCAAGTTAAATAAAAAAATGGCTTTTTGAATGAATGATACCTCTTTCCAATGAAAAATATACTCGAAAAAATCCTACCCATCCCTCTCACCCAATGTTCTCTTCTTTTCCTTGCCCTATTAATTTGTAACAATGTTTTCCTCACTAGAATGAAATTCTATCATATGGTAATGGATTTGAAACTAATGAGGAAGTCAAATGGAAGAATAGTCAGAATATTGGAAAAAGAACGCATGGTTCAAAGAAGAAACATGAACTTTTCACAGTGAATTCCTAGACTTCACTCCAGCTCTGACACCACAAAATGGTCTGCTTCCAGGCTCTCTATCTATATTCGACCTAAATATCACCTCTGAATTTTACATAAATGGAAGACAGAAATATAAAGTAATATAAAAGCAATATAAAGTTGCTAATTTCAACAGGAAATAAGAGAAGACTTAAGGCATGAAGATGAGAATAACTGTACAAAGGAAAGGTAGATGTTGCATCAGTTGTTTATATAAGCACAGCAAGGGGAAGGAAGAGCTTTTAGGAACAGGGTTTTCTGCTCCGCAATGTTAGGTTAGCAAATAGGTAGAAATAGCAAGATTAGTGGCAGGGTAACAGGGATAGTGCAACACTGGCATTGATACATACCACAGAAATAACAGAAATGTCTAAAATTACATTGATAAAAACAAAGAGGAAATTAAAAAAAATAATAATTAACAGTCATCTTTTTTAAAAAATGGATAACTAGCAAGAAGGAGAATTTCCCTAAATGAAGTTATCTCCTGAAGGGGTCCTAAAACCACTTTAGGAGAAAGCTGACACCACTAGATTTTCTTGGTTTGTTTTCTCTCTTCTCTCTTTTTTTTCTTTTTCCTTGCAGATGCATTTTACATATGGCATAAACAAGATCCGTCTCAGCAAGATGTACTTTCTGAGAGGTATTTCAAAATTACTACAGGTCTTAGGAAAGAAGAATGAATTTGCCATTGAAAATTCATTGGATTTTGTGTAAAAGGAGCAAAAGAAATTAGTGGTTTCTGCAGGAGAATTCTGCGCTAAACAGAGGTTTCTAGCTTATTTTTCAGCACATGAAATCACACTAATGCAAAAATTTTTTTACAGAGTCCATATTGAAAGCCTAATATTTCCACTGTTAGTCTTCCAAAATCTCCTTTGTGCAGCTGAGCTATTTTTCAAAATCCAACCAGAGCCCTAGAGACCATGTTTGAACTCCAAAACACCCAGCTTCTTCTCAGCTTTTTTCTTCTTGGTATAGGTTTGCACCAATTTTTAGTCTCAGCTTGTTCCTTAGACAACCTACTGTTTGAGAAGATTTTGGCATAAAATACATCTCAGAAGGAAATAATGTATAATAAAAATAGCAAGGATTTAGCAGACATGAAAGGCTCACACTCACTTGTGTTTATTTGTATTTCCTCTGAAGTCTTCATTCCAAGCTGTAGATGCTTTTATGAAACACAGAATAACAAAATCATGACATATAAACTTACCGACTGCCTTTAACTGCATGTTCCCCCACTATGTTTCACATAAAGCTATTTCTTACAGAGACTACCTGGATCTTTTCCTTTGTATTTTCCTTAATACTTCATTCCAGCCACCATGGAAAGAATGAACAATGTTACACTATTACCTCGAAGTCATCAGCTCTGATTCTGTCACGGCAGAATAGTGAATACCTAAATCTAGGGTATCTCACAGAAAAAAACAAGCCATCCTGAAAAGCAAATCAATATCATGTTGCTTGTATTTCATTTTTAATGCAGTATTGAAATAATGATGAATTTACGCAGTGAATAACACAGTTTGCATTGAAGGGAATTTCAATGTGTGAGAGTTTTAATATTGTAATTTATTTTCCATTTGACATTTTGTCTTTTTCCTCTGTGAGCCAAGCTTATCGAAAGGGTTTTTGCTTTGTCTTTGCTATAACGTATCTTTGGATGCATTATTTTTTTCTACCCTGATGGATCATAGTCATTAGCTTTGTGATTCTTAATAGTCATAAGACATGTGGGATGGTCATGAAGTAAGCCCAGGGTTATGTGTAGGCCTGGCCCTAATGCTGAGAGATAGAGCAGTTTTTAACTTTTTGTAATGAATGACTGTACAAATTTTTTTTCAAAACAATTTATAAGGAAAGACTACTGTAGACACCTAACCTTTTCAAAAATTATTGACAACTAAAAAGTTGTTTAAAATCTTATCAAGACATTTCCAAAACAGAAAAAAAAAAAAAAAAGGTTGATTTGTAAGATAATGAATAAAAGGAAAAAATAAAAAAACCTGCTAACAGAAAAATGCTGGGCTTAGTTTAAGGCTCAATCCAGATCCAGTGAAACATTTTGACTTGTCCAACATATTTTAAATTTGTTGTTTTATAATGCATACCGTTAAAACTGTTAATTTTTCATGTCTCTGATACACTTATAAACACTTAAAAAAAAAGGCTGAATTGTATGTGTTTTCATTGAGTTTTTTAATTGTAGCAATAGGTCCAAGCTTTTATAAACACATTTTTATTATAAAGACTTGTGGTCCTAGAGGTCACAGTACAGTGAAGTAGTCCTAGCATCCTCATTCTCTTTTCTTCCCAGTTGGGGAAAAATAGACAAAACTGTGTGGTTTAACATAATAGTTATAGAAATCTTGTAGTTAGACACTGCTGACAGTTGTTTCGGGAGTGTGGCACCGCCTAAAAGGCCCAGCTGACCTATCAGAGCACAGCTTTGGGCAATCGGTGCCCTCAGCAGACAGCGAGATGGAGTAAAGCCAATTCTCTAAGCTCAGATCTCACTCTTCTTTTATTTTTTAAGCACTTTGATCAAAATAAGCTCTTGATCATTCCTGTCCTTTGGCTAGCGGAGTGCACATCGTGCTGCAGCTCGTACAGTATGAGATAGCCACAGCGGTATAGGGAGCAGCAACATCTGAGAAACAAATCTGTCACCTGGTCACCTTCTGATTCTTCTTGAGCATTCCTCCCTTACTCAGTGCGCCAAGTCTGCCAGTGCCTTTCTATAATCAGCGACTGAATTATCCTAGTACCTACCCTAATGAGCAAAGATTGATCAGCATTTAAAATGTGGAAGTTACATTATCATTAATACAAATAATTTGGTTCCCTCGAATCTGATCAAATTAAATAGAGAACCAGATTCACCAGTAATTAAATTAGGCAAAAAGCAGAATGCACAGTAGAAATTCACACTTTATAATCAGTTCTTTACACTTAGTAAAAAAATATAATGTAATTGCACAGCTGCTTTGTTTTCAGAAATTCTTATTAGAACTGTAAAAGTATTATTAGATTTCAAGGGAGATGAAAAATTTTCACTGGTGATAAAATATATATATATATATATATATATATATATATATATATATATATATGTAAGTATGTATGTATGTACGTATTCATCTCAGTTCAACAAAGCCATAAGCCTGGACTTAAATTTCTCCCTGCTTGGTAAAGTAAATAAAAGTGCATTTAAGGCATGTAGAAGAGCTATTTCCTTTGTTGCTGGCTTATTTGCTGCTCACAGAAATAGGAATTAAATGACTGCTAGATCTCACAGTTCCCACTCATTTAGTACCAGTTAAAGTATTTCCAAGATGCACGAAATAGGAGTGATCAGTGGTGATTTACATGGGAGTGTGTGTGTCCTGGGAGAACCTTAAACTGTGCTGCACTTAAAAAAATTACACAAATCCCTGACAAGTAGCGAAGTGACACATCCTATTTGTATTTCAAGAACTTCCTACCATCAGGAAACTGAGGGCAGAGGGTGGGGGTGGTGTGGTTATCATCTTATCCTTTGCCAGGTGACCTCTACCACTGAAACAGAGGGATTATAAAGTTTTGATTCTGAAAAGAATTCTGTTGCTCTAATTTGGACAACAGACGTTATCCATCTTACACTGCCTGAGACCTGGAGTGCCCAAAATGTTTCTCAGAATGTTATGTTTATGCCTCTTTGCCCCATTTTAACCTGGGTCACACAGCCACGCTGACATACTGTTTCTGGTCGTGCATGCCACATTCCCTCTGAATACTTCCTTCACCCTTCCTTGCTCTGCAAGTTTGCCCAGCATCTTCGGAAATGTTCCACCTGACCTTTTCAAAAGGACAAGCCTATAGCTTTGTTATACCACAGATACCACAGACCACTGAATTCCTAGTCCATGCTTGTTTTAACCGTTCTTTAATTAGATAGCACACGGTACACAAACCCAGATTTTATATGAGATTACCTGATTCTGAAGTCTATTGCAGATATTTTGAAACTATTTATTTTTACTTAAAAGGAAGCATTTGTCAAAAAGTTCAAAAGATACTTAGCAAAAATGTACACATTTATCTTAAGCCCGGATTGTGTGTATTAAACCTGTTGGATAAAATTCATTTGTAGCCTCCAAAACTCAATTCTACTGTTATAACTCTAAAACTTGGCCTAGAATGTCACATGTTTCTCCATGTGCCTTCTCTTTGGCACATGATACTTTGCATTCTTGCCTTTACAAAAAAAAAAATCACCCATCATGGGTGAATGACCACTCCCACTTCAGAGCAGAAAGAAGGCAGATATAGGCTTCAGCCTTTTGTACTGCGGAGGGCAGAGCCCACGTCTCCCACAGGGCAGGTGAGTGTAATGCACCAGGAAGCTTTCAGATTATAGCAGAGGGACAGAGGATTAAAGAAAAACAGTACTAAATTCCCACTGTGGTTTAAAAGGGACATGTAATCTCTGTTCTA
Organism: Leptosomus discolor; assembly: GCF_034619465.1. Taxonomy (NCBI): domain Eukaryota; kingdom Metazoa; phylum Chordata; class Aves; order Leptosomiformes; family Leptosomidae; genus Leptosomus; species Leptosomus discolor. The sequence goes on along the minus strand of NC_141391.1, from coordinate 90,751,877 downwards.
TTTTGAAAAGAAGTAACTTAGGTCCCTAAACAGAGACAATTACCCAACAGCACAGGGTATTTCTGCACTCACAAGTTCTATACCAAAAACCCTCAAAGTCCAAAAAGCACCAAGACGTATGACCTGACATTTCTTATTGAATGAAAATTTAGCATACAAGCTGTTATGGCTTTCTCCCTGAAATAACACTCTCCAGACCTTGTACGAGAAAGAGCCTAATTAGCCGAACCCATTCATAGATGCGGACAACAGCCTCTGAGTGCTCTGGAAACAGTCAGACCAAACACTCCCAAAAGTCACCTTCTGAAGGCAGGAAGGGTTTATTGAATCCGTACAAGTAGTGCAGGTCTGTTGTCCTACAATTCTGAGCTCTCCCACAAGCTATTGACCACTTTTGGCCCACGCATCTCTGTGTCCTTTCCAGAGAAACCAGGGCAAAGAGAAAAGACTGCATGCCATCCAGCCTTGCCTGCATGGGGACAGGATGCAACTGAGACATTGTTTGGAGAGATAGAAACTGGAAACTGTTCCAGTATATCCAGTTGAAACATAATCTCAGAGAATTAGATCTTTAAATATAATTCTACAGCCAATGTAAGGCACAGACTAAAAGCTAGAAATTGATTTGTATGCTATCAGCTTCTGTTAAAAAGGAAAGCAGTAATAAATTTCTCACGTGTATCTAACTGACATTTTAGCCCTAAATTGTGAAATTACAGTTTTCTTAAGATATCTAAGTATGATCTAATTCCCAATAAGGATCTTAGCAATACAGAAAGAAAAACTGGGACCAGTCATAAAATCAATGTGAAAACAGACTTTACCAATACCGTTCCCACAAATCCTTCCAGGCAATGACAAGCTCAGTAATTAGATATCTGACCTTTCTTGTTCACACTACTGAGTGTTAAACTTCCCACATTATACATTACTGTTATTTTTAATGATTAGGTCATTCAGATGTATAGCATATTAACATTCTGCCCAGGAATTGAAATGTTTTTTCTTTCACCCACTCCATTTTCGGTAGTTTATCAATTTGCATATGACAATATTTGCTTTTTACATGAAATGTCCCCGATTTTTGGCTCAAATTTGCAATCATTCAGAATAAATTTTTTGTATGTATGATTTCAGTGCTGCAAGTTGTTGTGTTAGAGAGGAATAACAAATTTGAGACTAGTAGGAAATATAATAAAATAATAAATAATTCATTTCACTCTAAACTCCCCATGTTATGACTAGTTTAGCTCTGCAGCATATAAAGTTTGCTTCCTCAGATATTATTTTTACATGAAAAAATGTTCTGTACAAACACGTTATTATTAATATTATGAATAATAAACAATTTTATTGAGAAAGTAGAAATCGCAATTAGAAATTTTGTGTATGTCACCACGTAAGTATGATGGACCATTTAAAGCAAGAAAATAGAAGTGTAGTACACCTACTTCCAATTGGGCTGGAAACATGGCTTACAATTTGCACAATGAAGGAAAGTTTTCAGCTGTAGAAGTTGGAAAGGGAATATATATTGCAAATGAAACAGGAAATTAAAAATAAACAGGAGGCTATAAATACTCTTGCAAGCTATTTTATCCCTATACCTCAACCCCTTATCCCCTCTGATTTTCCCCAGCTCATTTGAAGATGTTGCTGCAGCACTGAGGACAGATTATGCCTTATGCAAGGAATAGTATGTGCACAACTTACTGTTCAAGTTTTTTGTTTTGTTTTGTTTTTTATTGTGTACAGTGCCACCTTGTTTAAGGTTTTCTGCATGGACAATTACTCATGTTGCCTCTGTAGACTAACATACCTATTAAAGGGAGCAGGAAGCTTAATGAGATTGATCCACACACAAAAGTGAATAATGTTTTCCTACATACAGTTTGACCTTAGAAGTTCATTATTTTTAGAGCCCTAGTATCTCTGGAAACACGGAACTCTTTTATCTTGACCACTTCTATGACTTTGAACTTTTAATCAATATATTCCTTGAAATGGAAAATGTAACTGAAAAAAGTTGTATTTTATTAATTTTATTATATTTCTTTGAGATACTCTATGAATTTACCCACACATACAGACATACACCTTTGCATGCCTCATTTTCATGGACAATCATCAAGATCAATCAGAAGTAACTTTTAAAATGTAGTAGTTAAACTATATTCAACTCCTGTCTGGACACTCTCATTCAGAATTAAAAAGGCTTGCATTTCGTTTAATTTAATTTATTCAGGATATGAATCCACTAATCTACTTTAATTATGGTGCTCTGAATTCACAACTTTAGTCAATTTGGGTTAACTTTCCTGATTGCCTTTATGTAGACAAATTCTAACGCAATTTCAAACTTAAAGCAGGATTACCTTATAACCAATTCTCACTGTACATCCAAAGACAAGATAAACTCCATTTGTTCCTGGATGGATTTCATGGGTTTGTGCAGCTAGAATGACCAAGATGCAATCTAAATTCACAGACGGCACAGCATTTCTCTTGAGTCCAACAAAAAACCTGTTCAAACTGCATCGAGATAAATGCTTCTAGCTGTAAGATAGGCGTGATGGACACTTTAACCATGGGGATCACTAAGTATCCCATAACACTTTTCAGAGCATTAAAAGTGTTATTCCTGAGATACCCTGAGTAACTACCTTCTGTCTTCCTAACTCCCCTTACAATCTCGACTGGATGCAGTTTCCTCTGCTTGGCAGCGTAAGAAAGGGAATGCTGCTACGCGCTCCTGAGCAGCTGCCACTTTGCATTTCAGTCTTGGATTGAGTGACCTGTATAACCAGCTGAAATATGGTTAGCAACCTCAGAATCCTCAGAAAGCAAAAATATATAATTCTTTATATGCCCTTTTTTTTTTCGTTTGCTGTAATCCCTGAACTGAAGAGCACTATATATTGGCATTTCGGTAACGGGGAGATTTGACAGGGATTCTGTGCTTTACTTACCTAGATATGAAAAGAAGCCTAAACAGGCATTAAGGAAATGTTTTGGCGCAACCCCCCCACCTCCAGGCTGCACTGCGATGTCAGCCCTAGCCAACATTGTCTCCTTGTTCTAATTACAAGTGCAGTGAGCTGGGACAACCTGGCACCTTCTGATCTTATGTACTGAATCAGTCAGTTGAGATAATCTGGTACCTTCTTGCCCTGGATACAAGCACAAGTGAGTTGGGATGATCAGGTACCGTGCCTGAAGCTCCCATTGCCTGGGAAACGTCCCAAAAACTCCTCCTGCCTGGGTCGTAGCCCACTCTGAAGGTTGCCAAGATTGCCTGACAGGAATAATGGCCACAATGGAAAAGTACCGACTGAAGTCAATCATCTTGTGACCCTATGGGTACTGATCCTAAGTGAGGCCCTTCAAGTCCTCTGGGATCACAGCAGGCTGTGAATTGGCATCTCCCCCTGACTTGGGATGCCTCTCAGGGCAGATTTTCATGACGTTCAACGCAGACTAAATGACATAACTAGGATCATCCACTGGTAAAAGCTGACGAAGGGAAAAGTGAGTTTTTCACAGTAATCAGATTTCATAAAATTTAAAAGACCATTGTGTACCAAATAGTTATTGTCATCTGCAGGAAAAGAAACATCTTAATCATAGGTTAACCTCTATATTGTCCATTCTGAATCTCATGACTCAGCAGGAATGTCTCCGTTGCCCTTCTCATCTGCAATCTCTCTACAAATCATCCTAACTTGAGTGTAATTCAATTCTCCTTTGTGTATTTCTTCCATTTAGTAAGTAATAGAGTGAAACTTGCCATCAAATTGAACCTTGATAAATTTGTTAAACTTTGTTAAATTCCATCAAATTCATTAAACTTTGTGAAATTATCATTCTACCTCAATAAAACATGTTGCTGCTTTCCTATTCCGAGTGAAGTGCGTTCCACCCATTCTGCAGCAAGCAGGATCCAAAATCAGGATTCTGCAACAAGTGATTTAAGTGATTTAAAACACTCACCTGTGGCAGGAAGTCACTATTAAAATTAGATTAATTAAACAGACATTTAATTAACTTTTTAATTAACATTTTAATTATAAAAGTATCAATGCTTAAATTTGTTAAATAACAACTTTAAGAAACTTCAAAAGTTTAAACAATATTTTTAAATTCCATCAGCCTAAAAATAACTGAGTTCTTCTCCAGCTACTGAAAATAAGCATATTTCTTTCACGCCTGCATTTTTCTTTATGTCTGTCACTATAACAACAGATTTTGATGTTTTCTTAGGCCAAAGCCTTAGCTAACACTATACCTGTTACAACTAAGCAGAAGATATAAATGTTTCAAAGTCAAAAGGTATTTTTGTTCTTGCATCTAATCACTTAAATAGATAAATGAAATATAATGTTATATAGATAAGCATAATGGCTAAATGACTGGACAAAAATACTAAAAAATAACTGTATTTAGATATAAAGTTATTTAAAAAGTGAATTACTGTTTATATCCTAAGAGCCCCAGGATGATACAGCCTCCCATACACACACAGAGGCTGGCACTGTTTTCTAAAAAACATTCAAAACAGTAGAATATCTGCTTTCTCCTTTTAAATAAAGTCTAACTATTGCAGTATACTGTACTATAGTGTGTTGTAAAACTTATAAATTCTGTAAGAGTCTCTAAGTAGATAGAAAACAATATACAACAAATTTCAGATATATTTCTCTTTTAATCAAGAAGCAAGAAAAATATCTTTTTTATAATTTTAAAAGAAAGGCATATTGGAGTTATAATTTCAAAATCTCTTGCATGTTAACTATAAATATAGGTTATTGTTTTCTTCACATGGAAACAGCTAAAAGCAGCAGGACACCGAAGGCAAAGTCCTGGAAAAAAAAGAATCACCTGTTTGGTGAATTTTATCTTTTCTTACATCCTAAGTATTTAACTTACTGCCACTAGAAGTGCTTTTCTGATTTTTCTCCAAGAAACAGTCAGGTATTTTTTGAATTGCAACTAACATTGTTAATAACGTATAGTATAGTTTGGTTTTGTTTTTTTTTTTAAAGGTATTATGTGATGGCTCGGACATCACAGCATGCTAACATTTAGAAAATTGGTTAGTCAGCAAATGGAAACCTTGATCTGAAAGCCTAATAAAGGCATTATCTACCTTTGAAATTGCTACTGTGAGTGTCTTCTCACTATATATGCAGTGATGGTGAATGCAGTGCTTCTACTTGTACAGAACATTTTAGTCCAGGGATCTGAATATACTATACAACAATAGGTAAGTAATCTTTTTAAATACAGAGTAACTGCTGCATGGAGAGATTAAATATTTCATCCACAGTCACACTAAATGGCTTATTCTCCATCACAGAATGGCTCAGTGGAGGTCGTTGAACAGGACACAGTATTTCGTACACCAAGGATGTTCATTTTCCTACCTAAGTTGTTATCATCTACCTGTCACATAGAGATGCTACTGGGAAAATAATTCCAGTTTAAAAAGTTTAGGATGCAAGCATGTGAGTTAAAAACTTGTTGTGTGGAAACTGCTCTATCAGCAAAAGCTCAGAAAGATTATTAACCGGAGCACTTGAGCAGGTCAGCTCTGCTAGGGACCTGACAAATCCTGCGCAGAACAACTAAATAGGTCCCTTATGAGAGATCAGGAGGAGGCCATGAACACAGTGCAGAGATTCTGGGAATTTGTAACTGGACCACTGTGAAGTATTATGAATTTACAAAAGTACTGCTTCATACCTAGGGTCTAAATGCAGGTCTCACCGAAGAAGCCAATGAGACATAACAATGTTTAAGAGTTGATATTTTGAGTCTAAATTCCCCAGATGGATGATGTGTCTTGCTTTTTTAAAAATAACAAGGGGACTTCTGCCTACTTTTGTCACTCTTAACATTTATTTACCATTTCCTGCAGCACTTGAAGGCTTTACAAGGAGGTTCTTTTAAACACTTTTTTTTTTTTTTTTTGGTCACCTGGTTAGTCATCTGATCCAAATGTTCAGAAGTCAAGCTACCATTAAATACAGCAGTAACTACTAGGCAGTTAACAGGACTTCTTAGGAGTAGTAGATGGGATTTTTCTAACATAAAACATAAGCAATAGCCCCATGAGGAGATATTTTATAGCTATTTTTGGATTTCTATGAAATGCCGCTTATTTTAATTGCAACTTCATAGGACCTTGGACATAACAAGTAGGGCTAACATGGCTTTTGAGCTGTAAGGCCCTAGGAACACAGACTATTTTTTCCTCCTGGTGTAATTAACAACAAGAATGAGGAATCAACACTTTTTAGAAACTTTGGAAGCTTCTGTATTAATTATCTACCTAAGCAGCCATAATTCCTGCAAGCAGTCAAAATAAAAGCTTAATAAATAAACATACTGGCATTGATTTTTTTTTACTTTTTTTTTAACTTCCACATTTTAATGGTATAAATCTGCTTTAGTAAACTACATATTTACATATTTCTTAAAAAGTATTGTATTTCTAGGATGTATGTGCATATGTGGGAGTCAAGGAGTTAACAGACCTGAAAAAAAGCTTTAACAAAAATGTCACTGTCACTATAATCTTTTTTCCTTCTATTATTTTAATTTTCATAAATAGAAATTAATCTTTCCTACTGAGCTATCAGTGATAAGATAACCAAACATATTTAAAACACACACACAAAGACAAGGAGAGAAAGAAGAAGAAGAGTTGTTTGATGTGATACCCTGATTTATGCTGTCAGGAAAGCTTATATGTGTCCTTTTGTTCACCTATTTTAGCATCTGTTACTCAGTGTAGAACAGATCTTCAAAACACTCATATACAAAATAATTTTAAAATAAGGAACAATGGGAAATTCTAAGTTCTGACTTCCAGGAAGTGAAAATAACTGGTTGCCCTCTGAAAATAATCTATATGCTTGTTTTTGATTGGCTTGGCCCTTTTTTGGAGAAGGTACATGAACAGCTGGAACTGTAAAAATCACGTCTTTGTAGTCCCTCTCTAGATAACACATTGAGATTGTATTGTAAACTATCATATATCTCTATATAATAAAGTCACTCAACCCATTTACACTCTCAAAACAGCATCGATCACTCTGATGATAAAACTTAAAGCTGCTCAAGATTATTTTTGCATTCATTAAAATTACCAAGGGGCAGGTGAAGTGAGCTTGTGGAACCATTGTTTGGGTTACCTCAACACTTTTGTTAAAGTGTTAATTCTAACACTGTGCCGTCAATTATTCTTAAAAAGGCTATGACTGAAGTCCCCTTAGATTGACCACAAGGACTTCTCAGGAGAAATACGATTTCATGCAGGTCTAATAAGTACACTTTTCATTAGAGCAGCAGGCAGGAGGAACTGGTTGCTTAGCAATAGGAACATGGAAGAAAAAGTGTCTAGTCCTTTAAATGTATATAGGGGTATGTGTGCATTTGTGTGGGTGCACCTTAAGATATATATACATCTGCCCTGTTGAAATGTGTATGGTATTCATAGTTATTTTTCAACAGATATGCTTAATGGGAAAAAAAAAAAAAAGAAAGAAAGAAAGAAAAAGAAAGAATCTTAGTTCAGACAGGATTTAAGTTAATTTTCCTAACTAAAGATTTATTATCTTCAATAATATAAAAAGGGACCTTTTCTTCCCCTTAAATGCTTATGTAATTTAATATTGTTGAAAGGTGGGGTTGGGCTTTTTTTCATTTTTAAGGTTTTTAACTATTTTGGTAATACAAACATGAGGGCATGGATTTTACTGAAACATATTTTCATTTTCCCAAAAATAGGAAGTTTTGTTACAGTGAGGTGCATTCACTTCAGTGCTCATAAGCTCAATAACAGGTACAAAGTCACACTATACCCAAACGATACTTACTGGTTTTGATATAGTTATATAGAAGATGTTAGGGATGTTTTTTATGTCATCATTGCTGCTGTGATGAAGATCCCTAAATCATCACTAACCAAATGAATTTAGGATGATCACCTACAGCAATGCTGCAGTCTATGACAGGAAGTACAGTAGCCTTAAGAAGCAAGAAAAGTAACAGTCAATGAGCCAAATTGAAACACTAGGAAAAAAAGGTTTTCTCATTTACAGCAACCTCAGGCAAGACGCTTCCTTGTCTGTCACAAAGAGTTTTATCAATAGCGAATGTAACAAAGTTATAGATAGCACGGATGGCTTTTCCGATCAGTGATTGTACAAATCAATGTTCATTAGTGATTGGCTGCAAAAACTAAGGCGGTTTATCTAATTTCCTTTGTCAGGCAGTTTATTGCTCTGTACTAGGAAAACTTTAAGATGAACTCTTCCTTAACATTTTGAGAGTGCAAAATATCATTCTTCACTAAATTTTAACATTTCAGAACAGAAATGATCTCAAAGGTTAGCAGCATCAGATTAAATTAATTTGATTATTGTTTTACAAAATGGCTTTGCATAGTCAGAGTCAATATTCAATTTTGTATTTGTTTATTTTTTTGTGGACAGTCACTTAGCAGCAGCCGACACAGAAGGCTAGACATAATGATGCTGCTTAATCTTACAGGTTTTATAGAAAATTCTTAAATCTAAAAAAAGCAGACTTTACAGCTTAATTACTGAAATCCAGAGCCAATTTTCACGCATAATTTTGAGATCAAGTCTGGAAAGGAGTTCCAAGTTCTTCCTCTTCACCTGCCCTGTAATGAATATTTTTTCTTCTAGAACCATGAGTAAATGACCCTAAAACAGCTACTGAAGAAGACCCTTTTAAAAAAATCAAAACCAAACAACAATCATCCATTGTAAAGCCACAGGACCCACTAATTAGGCTCAGAAATTTATTTGAGATTGAACTAGATAATCAGACCCATTCTTCCAGTTTGTCCAAACATAGGTGGGTGCCCAGTTCTTTAACCAAACGGGCTTTCATGTGATACAGGAAGCCAAAGATTCAGAGAATGATCTAGCAATTTCTCCTGTTATTTCCTATGGGTTTCATCTTGACATGGAAGTACATGATTTAAGAGAAGGCAATTAGCAACATTTGTGCAAAGCAGCGCATGGTATAATGGATATGCATATACAGTTCCCAGTATAAAATAGAATTTAAAACTGGCATGTAGACAGATTCCTCAAGTCATTATGCAAAATCAATATTATTCTTCTTTATATTAATTAACATAATCATACAGAAAATTTTGTTCTTTGTAAACAGTAAGAAAAATATTAATGAATATTTCCTGAGCCATAGAACTGCCCAGGTCAGAAAGGATGTTGAAAGATCACCTGGTCCAATCTTTTATGGGAAAACGAGTCCAGATGACATTATCTAGCACCCTGTCCAATCCTATCTTGAAACCTCCCGTGATGGGGGCTCTGCCAAGCCTCTAGGGAGGTTGTTCCAGTGAATGACTGTTCCTACTGCGGAAAGTTCTTTCTTATGTCAAGCTAAAACTTGTCATGATGCAACTTGTACTTGTACCCATTGCCCTTTATCTTGTCCATGTGGCTCCTTGTGAAGAGACAGTCTCCATCCCCTTTTTAGCCACTCTCTAAGTATTTTGCTTTGGCTCCTCAGTGCACTTATTTTCCAAGAATTTTGTACCAAATGCATCTACATGGAACAAGATAAGTGACATCAATATCCTTGAATATCTTAGTATTTTTTTTTTTTTTAAATTTTCATATCAGCTAGAATGATTTATTTTTTCAACCATATCTGCACTTTTGTCAGTTACAGTTCATCTCTTTTTTAGCTTCAGAGACCAGAATATACATAGGTCTATAAATGAGGCCTCATCAATGCCTAAAATCATGACAGACTTTTTGAGAGATATATTATATTTGCAGTTTGGCCATCCATAAGAGACTGATTCAACCAGACCTGTTTCATGAACTGCCACCTCTAATTGACGTGCTTTTGGTTTGTATTGTTTTCTCTGATGATTAGCTATGAACTGCCTCAGCTCTCTTCAATATTACCAAAGTCCCCACTGGCACATTTCTTGTTCTTTCTAATGTCATTAATCAACATACTAATAAGGATGAATTTGAAAAATTATCCTTGAGAAATTTCATTACTAATCCCTGTCCAGAGAACACTTTTATTTTTTTTTTTTAATAATATAAACCCTGTGCAGTCTCTTGCTTAGCCAGTTCTTTATCTCCTTTATAGCTCTTCTCTTTACTTCCATTAGCTACACCTTAAGTCACTCACTGTAGCAATTAAGTAAATTACCTATTTAAATCTAGGTAAATTAGAAACCCCACGTCATATTTGTCTCAGAGGTTATTTTTGTTACTATAAAAGCATATTTAAATAATTAGATGTTATTTAACTTTGATATAATCTTGCATATTTTATCACACTTCCAATTCCCTTCCCTGTGCTCCTTTGCCCTCATTTAGAATCTGTTAAAAGATGTTTAAAAACTGGGCACCTAAATCAATGTATTTTTTCAGATTCCTAATTAAATGACCAACATCTTCATATGACGGTCATCCACTTCAAATTAAATCAACAGTCTGTTTTGAATTTTCAAATTAAGATTGTGTGCTCAAATTTGAGTATCACAGTTATTTTGAATAATACAGCCTTATTCTTAAAAATATTTATAACCCATATTTATAATCTTATAAATGTTATAACCCATTGAATCAAATATATTTGCAAATATATTTGCATTTATCTACCATCTGACCTGTTTCTAATCACTGTTCCGTAGCAAAATGGCTGAGATAAACAGCAAACAATGTTGTTTTTTGCTATCTTTACTTCTCTAATATACTATCATATTTTCCAATAGTTCTTTGCAAGTCTTTTCTAAACAGTAGTCACCAGTGACTATAAAAAAAAAAGTTCATTCCCATGATATGTCAAATACTAATCCAAGTTAAAGAAGCAGCAGGAAAAGAACTAATAAGTTTCTAATGATATTATTCTTATTTTTAAAATCCTATTTGTATTAATTATTCTTTTTTTTCCTCATTTTTAAAAAAAAATGCAATATGAGGGGGGGAAATGAAAAATATATCCAATTAATATATTTCAGTTTTTAATAATTTTCCAAATTGATAACATTTTAAAAATAAACTTTTCGTTAAAAGTAGACTTGTTTCACTAACATCCATTGTGAAAAATGGCCAATTTGAGTCTTTATTTTCTTTTTTAAATTATATAAAATCGTATTAATAATTATAATTTTGAAAACAATTTCATTAATTTTTTTTGGGTGGAAGCACAAAATAGGATATATAGAAGCTCCACTTGAGGGTCTTTAATCAGCTCATAAATGACATGACAAATTGACCATGAAATGATATGACCAATTCAGATACAAACTGAAACGTATTTTCACGTTCTTCAGCTGACTGTAATTATTGCAGCAGTAATATGTCATTTGCAAGTTAAATTTTTCCATAGTTACAGAGGCTGATCTGAAGGCTTGCAGAAGCAGAAAAATATTTTCGTATATTGTTGCCTTTGTGTAAGACCTTATATTCAAATACTGATCAAAGTAAATTGAATGTTAAGTAATAAAGCATAATTACATATCCAGAGAGCTAATAATAAAGAGTAAAGTAAAACAAACTGTAATCTAATCACAAAGGCGAAGCATGCAAATGAAACAATCAGGTTAAAGATGCTGAATTGGCAGTGTTAACAAAGATTTATAGAGAAAGAACATCATTTAGAATAGCAGAAAAAAAAATCTATTAGCAAATATAATCTCCCTGATGCATTTCCTTTTTGGTGCATGCTAATTCTTCTATTAACAAATCTCTGATGATTTTGCATTGAATATTCAAGGGAACTGAATCAATATTAGGGAATCATATTATTCCCTGCCAGAAAAGAAAGAATTCATTACAGCTATTGAGAATTTATTTAAACATATGAAACAAAAAATTGCCAAGGCACTGTATCATGTGATAAGAGGATCCAAGTGCTCGAGACCTATGGAGGTCTCATGGTAGCCACCACCCCTGAATCTAGGATGTGTGATATATAGTCTGGAAGTAGTCTGCCTCGTTGTTCCTGTCTGTCTTAATTTAGATTTTTGTTTCATTCAAGTATTATGTTTCAAAGTACAATCAAGCTTCATATGTACAATAAATCAAAGAGATCAAGATATTGTATGTTAGAACCTAATGAAGAGTACCGTGCCCCATTTCTGGTTTGGAAAGCTTTAAAAGACCCTTAACTTCTATAAAATGACATCCCTACCTCTTAAATCGAGTATAACACAACGAGTCTTGGACAAGTTATGAGTGACTGATTGTCTTTGTGCACAGATAAGTTGAGCATAAGTTTACATTTAAATTAAGTTTACTTTTGTATATAAGAAAATACAAGAATTCAACACACATCCATAGACTATCCAGATTTCAGAAAATCTGGCAGAAAATCCTTTCTATTTTTGCGTGTATCTATGACTAGGTTTTGACGAACTGCAATTAAAGCATACCTAACTAACATTACCTAGAGTAGAATACAGCTAATATGATATTTAATTGGCAAAATTGACTGGACAAAATTTAGATTCTACAGTGATATCCTGGATTATTCATACACACTGCAAAATATTTCTCACTGTTGATGATTTCTAGCCAAAACAAGCATTAATTACACTCTGAGAATGTTTATCATACAGCTACTGGGATTCTCCACTAACAACAAGTGATATGCAGTGCCTGCCACTTCAAAAGTGCTCTTTGGCCTGAGTTAGGGAAGGGGTCTGCTCTGTAAGGTGTTAGCAGTTGAGGTCCAAGCTAATAACCACAACCAACTTACAAAATATGATTTCCTAATATAATTTATGTCACAGTTGCAGAGGGAATAGAATTTCAGCTAGAATTCAAATATCTTAATCTGGAACACAAAGTGGCTTAGAGTTGGCACAAATCTGTAAGCATTTAATCTTCCTGAGGGACCAGAAATTACGTTAGATTTTCACAGGGTATCCAACACTGCCAGACCGTAGTTACTGCTGAAAGAGTCAGCGCGAGACCTGAGCCCCTTGAAAACCAAGGGTGATACTAGGTATGAGTGCTTTGCCACTCCCCAGATGGGCTTTTGCCCACTCCTTGGGGCTTGCAACATGTTTTCACTCCTCCTGTTTCATATTCCACAACTAAACAATGAAAACCTACATGTTAGCACTTAACAACTAGGGAAAGGGGCAGGTGAAGAGCAGAGAGCACAACTGATAATTTTTATAGCTCTAATAAAGGTAAATATGTCCATCTGCTAATGTAGTTAAAAATCATTCCCTCTATAACCTTGTCCAGAAAAGCACTTAAACATTCAAGATGTCTCTGAAATCTGTGGTGTTATTCACACTTTAATGCTAAGTGCTGTGTTGGACAAGGGTCTTCATACAGCTAATAAATTTACTTTTCCTATTCCCATCCAGCAGCTCAGGAACTTTCCTTTCGGAATAACTAAGAAAATTTTTTTGGAAAGCCTTTGTACTACAACAACAAAATATTATTTTGACTTAGAAATAGGACAGAAAATTTCTGCCTTCAGTGAAAAGGCTAAGCATTTCATCAGAAAAATGAAAACCAAAACCCAAATACTGTTGTCTTCTGCTTTTAGGTGCCTGCTTTCTGTATATTGCAAAAGAAAAATGTTTTGGGATATTTATGTTTTTTATACTCAGCCAAAAACTACATTTCATGGGAGGGAGGGAATGACACTATCAAAGTCCTACTTCAATCAATTCGAAATTGTAGACAGTGGTTTTGTACTTCGATAAGGATTTTTCATTGAGCTAGTTTTACTATGGTAACAGTCTTAGATCCTGTAAAAGTATTGCTGTCATGGTGCATGTGTTTGAGAGTCTGCACGTGCTTTCTGCTTTTCTTTCTTGATAGGAAAGAGGAAGCTTCTGTGCTATGACAGCTCGACTACTTACAGTCATCCTGAAGTCAAACACAGAGAAACAGTGAACTTGGCAGAGTCAGGAACAACTTGTCCCTCCAGCAACTGGGTTGCTAAAACCAGAGTAGTAATGTAGAAACCACAGTAGTAATGTGGAATCACAGAGTTAGGGGATCAACGAACAATAAGATATTCTCATATTGAAGTAAATTTTCACACGTCTATTATAGTGAGTACATTACATTCATTCATCTATGTCAGACCTTAATTGTCAACCTGCATTTGCGGTTTCACAAGGCTTTTAAAAATACCTGTCACCTGAACATGTGCATTATTACAAGTTTCATTAAAAGCATATTTAAGACATGCCAAATTGGGTTCTTGGTCACCAAAACTTAATGGTCCATTGCATATTTATCTTGGCTGCCAGCTAATCAAATGAAATGAAAAGTGACACAGCAATGCCTAGTTGGTGAACAAAAGCATGCATTTTTAGGATTAATAAAGTTCTTATGATACTGACTACTGTCGGACTTAGCCAGTGATCAAAAACAAATAAAAAAAAAATCAGCTCTCCTTACTGGTATGGAGTTTTATTCGCATACATATATGTTTTAAAAACTTGAGTTCTCTGTATTTCTTAGGTGGAACAAAACTACAGTGAGTTGGTGATCTTCAAGGTGTCCTTCACAGAAATATTTAGTATTTCTGCAAATGGAGATGAATCTCCTAGCTGGTACATTCCTAGTACTGCATTCAGTGTACTGTACTAGTACTACTACTGTGCTGTATTACAGTGTACCGCAGCATGTAGTTCTTCTACACATTGCCTTAGTGCAAGATACAAAATATTAATCAGCAAATCAGAAATATTTTCCCAAGCCAGAAACCATAAAATCATAAATAAAACTCAGTATATTTCATGCCCATAGCTATTAAGAAACAAGTCTGCAACTCATAGCAGTCTTCTATCACAGGGTCCATGTTAAAAATCCCCCTGGAGTAACTTTTCCAGCAATAAAACTCCTTTGACCTGGTATTCAAACAGTGCTGTGGGGACAAACCTTGGTAGCATGCGCTTCCCAGAGTCATAGTTATGAAAACATAACACAGATGTAATTTCTTGTATGTTTTTGCAGGCAACTATAGTCTAATTGTAGGACAGATTCAAGCCACCTGATTTCAAGGCAAATCAAAGCAGAGAGGAGTAATTTCCTGCCTCTTTGACAGGGTCACAAACTCTGAACAGAGTACAGTCACATTCTGCCTGGAAACTGCAACAGCTGCAGCAAACATAAGGAGCTGCCACGGAAGAAAAGCTGTTTGGTTTGTGGAGTGAGACCCTAATCAAGGTGATTGATGCTGGATATGATGCAGAAATGCAGCAGACATTCCTTTTGAAGAAAGAATCTCAAGAGATAATAACAAAATGCTCTAATAAATGAGGCAGGCTGAAACACCTATAATACCTCTAGGACTGATGTTAAAATCACTTAGAGTTATATTAGCAATGAATCATTTTCCTTAATACAAAATACAGAAGAAATAAAGTAAAAACGAATCACTGGTTCAATACTAACCACAACACCTGTATTACAGCCATTCTATCTTCCTGCTGTGTATATCTGATTTTTTTACACTATTATTTCGTCCTTTTGCGGTAGTTGGAACTGTTATGCTACTTACATACCAGAAAAAGGTGTGATACAGTAATGTTTTGTTAATAGGATACAAAAGTAGGGTGTAGTCAGTGAATCTCGTGTTAAAGACCAGGTTCTGGTAAACTTGCTTGCACTGAATAATACCATCAAAGTGTAACTATATTAAAGCCATTGGACCTTTGCCATTCCTGTTGAGGGAACTGTACTTTTCTTTTTGAGTAATTAGAGCAGGATTCTGAAGAGAGAAGGTGAGGTTTCCTCCTAATGAATCAACTACACATAAGTATGATCACTCACGATACTTTCTGTCTTTGCTAAATAGTCAGTAGGATGAGTGACAGCAGTTGCAGTTTCAGAAGTTCATTAGAGACTAAGAGAAAAACTGAGAAAGGTATTACTGACATATTATTTTCATGAAGAGTTGGTAAAGTCAGGGTCCCTTTATTCCACCCATACATAAACTGAAAATATTATTTTTGTCTGAAAGTGGCATGTGCTTGTTTTCTAAAACAGTTCTGACTGCCTTTCATGTTGCTTTTTTTTTTTTTTCCCCCTGTACCTTTTATTTATTTTCATATGTAAGGAAAATGATGATTCGTTCATATCAGATGTTCATTTGACTGGATAGGATGCTATTTAAAACCAGTATTTGGGAAAGTCATACTGAGACACACTATTTTTTAGTTTCTAATATTATTTAACATACTTACAAACTGTGGACCTTAATCTAATTATAAAGAAAATTGTATTAGTTCATGTAAAAGTCCATTTGCTTGAGCAGGTCCAGAGGAGGGCCATGAAGATGACCAGGGGGCTGGAGCACCTCCCCTGTGAGGACAGGCTGAGAGAGCTGGGGTTGTTCCGCCTGGAGAAGAGAAGGCTCCGGGGAGACCTTATAGCGGCCTTCCAGTGCTTAAAGGGGGCCTGCAGGGAAGGTGGGGAGGGACTCTTATCAGTAAGTGCAGTGATGAGATGAGGGGTAATGGTTTTAAACTGAAAGAGGGGAGATTTAGATTACATATTCAGAAGTTCTTCACTGAGTGGGTGGTGAGACACTGTCACAGGCTGCCCAGAGAAGCTGTGGCTGCCCCCTCCCTGGCAGTGTTCAAGGCCAGGCTGGATGGGGCTTTGAGCAACTTTATGTCTGGTGGGAGGTGTCCCTGCCCATGGCGGGGGGGTTGGAATGAGATGATCTTTAAGGTCTATTCTAACCCAAACCATTCTGTGTTTCTATGTAAAAGATTAAATAAAATCTCAAGTGCAATTGAAGTATTCTACTGTGTCTTCAGCTCTGAGGCCAATGGGTGCGTCTGGATCCAAGCAGATAATGTGCTGTGCATCCTCAGAAAGTGCCACCTTGACTATATATACCTGTTGCTCTGCTAGCAATAGTAGGCTATAGGTGAAGAAAAGACATTTAGAAACTACTATGAAACTGGATAAGCACTGCAATGAATGTATCTGTATGAATGCTAGGATGCCAAAAAAAGCTGAAAACTAAAAGTATTGTGTTTAATTAGGGTGAAAACTATCTCTTATACTCCAGGTACAAAAAAAAAATAACATGGCTACCAGCAAAAGTTAATCAAGCGTTATTAAAATTTCATTACAAGACTCCCTACTGTGAAACACCAAAAACGTTTTGTTTCTCTGTTTCCTTTATCTAACTTCTGATACTTGCTTTCGAAATATTATATGGAAATGACCTTCTCAGAAAAAAAAATAATTTCCCCAAACTTTATTGATATGCATTAGAACATGCACATGCACTGACCCATAAAATACAATAAGTACATAACTACAAATACATAGCAGTAATTATGGAATTGACAAAGAATGTCTTCTTAATAAAAATTCAAAGTAATGGATCTTTCAGTGTAAATAATTAAAGAGAATTCGCAACAGTAAATATAATCTATAACAGACAGAAAAGCATGTATGCAGATTTCAGTAAACTTATAAGAAATCTCCCAGTCAAACGAGTCTCACCTCCTTTTAGATCATTCTAGTGTACCGTACATCGTTTTAAATTAAAACAGGTAATTACTTCAGCTACCATAGATAAGAATAGATTTATAGTAAAAAACACTTCCTTTAATGCTGCTATTGTTTTCAGTTTGATTAATTTTCTTGCATTACAGTTCCATTTGGATTACCAGTGAAGGGAAATACTCTTTTTATAAATCTGATGTTAGCCTGTATCGCTGCGGTAGGAGCTAACAAAAAAATAAGTCTACATGTGTAGTTTGGGAAGATACAGTTGGACAGACACATTCAGAATTAACTAATTTTGAGGCCGCTAACTTAGTTCAGTTCACGTCATCTAAGTTTAACTATTTTGTCAAGCACTTAGTCCAAACTGTTTGTCTAAGTATTCCAGCTGTTTAATGAGGACCAAAAGGGCAAGGAAAACAGAGCTGAGGTATTTAAAATGAGTGAAACAAATTTGCCTCTTGGAAGTTCCAGTTTCTCTCCTTGACTTTAAAAGATGTCTACACAGTTAACTTAGAATAGATAACTAACATCTAAATAGCTCCGTTCAGGGGAGATACTTCTCAGTCACTACATCAGAGTTTTCAGCCGTCTTCGAGGAGTTTCCTATATGGATGAACATATTTTCGGTTCAAATAGTCCAGCTGGTAAAGTGATTGGCAATAAAAACTAGTGCTTCCAGACACAGTAGAACTCTTTTATATATTTATGATATTTGGCAAATGTACTGCATATAAAATCCTGAGTGCATTTACCTCCCACTGAAGTAATTGAAAGCCAACAATTCTCAGGGTAAGTACAGTCAGGATCAGTAACTATAGGACTCCATAAAATTATTTCAGTTAAGTCTTTTCTTGTTTTATCAGGCTTTACCATATACAAAATGAATTTTATTTCATAAATAGTTTAATCACATAGCAATCTGACTAATATCAAGACGTCTTTGCAATCAAAAGCAGCAAAGCCTTTTGGACAACCAGCAAAGGCGTTAATTTTTCCTCGCAATACTTCTACTGTATGCTCCAAGCAATTATAAATAATTGAACACATATTACATTCTGAAAGGAAAGTCAATAGCTTTCCTGTCTTCTGAACCTTTAAAATCTGATGAAAAATATCCATGACAGTGTCAATAATCCTGTATTTGGCCAACCATATATCTAGGGATGAGATTACAAAAAGGTTTATATTATAATTTTCCTCCACTCCATTCCTCTATGGAATGATTTATTTAGTTAGGGATATGCAATTGCCAGTCGTGCCCTCACTGCACACACACTCATGCTTTATACTAACCTGAGCAGAAAGCAGAAAGAATAGCTTACACCGAACTTCTCCCTTCATATCCTAACAGAAAAGGGAGCCAAATTTCATAACTGCTGAAACTGTCTCATGATTGTGGGACCCATGTGCTGTCCTTTCACTAAAGGAATGTAAACGTCAACTAGTAAATTGTAACTAATTTTTGAAGCAATATTGAAAAACAAAAACAAAAACAAAAAGCCCCATTGCACTCAAGGGTAGTTGTCCAAAGATTTCTCCTCTCCCGTGCGTAGTTACTCACTTCAAAAACTGTGAAGAGAGTCTTACTGATGAATGCTGTGTTAAAATCTCATCTTCCATACACTTTTTCTAGATACGCTTCGAACTTCACATATACACAAGGCTATTGAAATATTGAAATTGCCCTCTACATCAAGAAATGGTTAAAGTGTGTCTAACTCTCAGATATCTAACTTTGTATTTAAAAGTCATTGCTTTCAAAGTAATACATCTGTAATAGGTTGTCATAGACAAATGAGTTTTTAGGGAGCTGAATCAAATTCATTGACAGGTAGAAATTACATTTGTGACCCTATCTAAAGCCTATTCCCTTCCTAAGACAGTTCCTTCTCTCCCTCCTCTTATCTTTCAACTTCTTATACAAGCTCCTATAGCTTGCATTGGATTGATTTCCTACGTCCAAGGTTTCCTAGTTTTGCAATACAGGGTTTTTTTTCCCCAAATCCCTGTAGGTTTGCCATCTTGACCTGTCCTCATTACCCTCTAAACATTATTCTTTAAGTTCCTTAGCAAGACTCATATCTTCAGTCACTTTCAGTTCCTACAGACTTTAACCATTTCTGTCTCTCAAATCCCATTTAGTCTCCCAAATCAATATAGTCAAAACATAAGATCTTATTAATTCTTCCTTTTCCCATCATGACTAGTTTTTGCATCATTCTCCTCCAAGGTTTTATGAAGCTTAAAGATAGACAAACTTGGACTTACAGAAATCTAGAATACTACTTTCAACTAAATACTATTCTTTTTAAGTACTGAGTGATATACATATATAAATACATACTGATAAATATCATTCTCAGATATGTATCAGTATCACAAAGCCTGAAAATATTTTGGTGCTAAAAATCCCAGTGGATATATTTAAAATGTGTTAGGATATTAACTGTTTGAAGGGCGGCTGAATATGACTGACATTTCTGAATCCTTGATTCTCATTTATTCAGCGCCTATGAGAGACGTAAATTCCCAGGAAAGTCCAAACTTGAGTTTGAGTCTCTTTTACTTCTCTACTTCTATTTCAACAGGTTTCTATTCAACTCCTTTCTCCTAAATCCTTCTATTTTCCTTTTAGGTAGAGTTTTCACTCGTGCATGGTTAAATGTCAGACATACGACTGCAGCTTCAAGTTAACATATGCTTGTCTCCCATGACTCAGTCAGGTTCCAGAAAGCTGATGAATTATACCAAGAACTGAACTGCATCATGTCTGTCTAAGGAAAGTATGTACTATTACCACACATAGTTTTATGCATATACTTTACATATGATTATTATGTGCAATTAAAAAGATGTATTAGTTCACTGTTTAAAAAAAAAAAAAGTAATTATGTCTTACACTCCTGCAGAAAACAAAAGTTACTGGTTAATTTTCAAGCAAGTTATCATTAACAGAAAAAAGGAATGTGAAACTCCTAACTAGCAAAACAAACAAGGAATTTGATACAGATTTCAGTAGGAGTAGAGCTGGACCTAAGTTTGATAAACTAGTAAATTCAAGATAAGATAGTATAGAAGGTTCTTAAAGAACATCGAAGTTGAATGTCCAACTGTTTCCACCTGTTTTATTCACTTGGCTTCATTAGTAATTCATCCTTTTCTGAACACAAAGCAAAATCAAAGTGTAAAATCTTCTAAACCTAGTCAAGAAACTCAACTGAAAAGTAACACATGAAAATAGCAACACTTCGATTTGGAACTAGGTTTCTGCACATGTAAGTGAGAGGATAATCACTTATTTGAGAATTACAGCTGTATTTATTTGTCCTTACGGATTTTGCACAAATGAGACTTCACATTTATAACAGTTTTTGACAATGTGCTATCTGTATTGTAACACTACACAGATCATTAGCATTCATTTTTAGCCACAAACACAAGTCATACCGCTGAATATATCAAAACCTGTAAAGCCTATTAATTAGTAACACTAGCAGTTGTGTGATATCTTATTGTCATTCATCAAACAGCTTTATTTTGGTTTAAAATGATATAACTAAAGGGCTTTCTTCCTCTGTCATTCTTCATTTACAATCTCATGCAGGTACAAGCCCACACAGACACAAACCCACACATAATATGGCCTTATTAACTGAAAGCAAATGCATCTGAAACAATCTCTGCTCATAAAAATAATATTTTAGCAATTTCTGACAACACAATGGACAAATTGCTAATCCAGCAATTCAAGATGATGCACATCCTAGAAACAAGTGACTTTAGCCGATAACATTGTAAATCCTAAATTTCTTTTGAAGTAACATTCTTATTATCTCTACATAAACTCCAATAATATAGCCTGACTGAATGCTGATTGTAATAAAATCAGACATTTCTTTCTGTATCCATTAGAAAAGTTTCTATCTGTTTTATTTACTTGGCTTCATTAATAAATCACTGTCTTTTACCTTTTGAAACAGAAAGCAAAATCAAAGTAGAAAATATTCTAAACCTAGTCAAGTAACTCAGTGGCTGTACTGAAAGAAAATCAAGATAGGTTTTAAAGCCAGTTCCTCAGTTTTAACATGAAGTCAGGATTATAAAACCATGTAAACGTAAGAAATCAACACGTGTTTCTCGTAAGAACTCACAACTCATTCTAAAGTCACAAACATCTTTCACTTGGAGAGGAATAATCTTAGTTAACTAGAATGACAGAAGCTTCTACCACAAAACAGTCATATACCTTTAAAGAGACATTATTAGGTAGCAATATTTTCCAGTGGATTAAGCATTGCACTGATAGTCGGGAAACCCTAAACGGTAATCTAACACAACTGCCTAAGCATATGCATCTATTGCCAGATGAGAGGTGATGAGAGGTATCCCTCCTTCACATCATCTGTTGCTCCCAGAGAGGTGCAATTCTCTGCAGACCAACTGTCACACATGCTGGCATCAGGATGTCTCAGATA
Source organism: Leptosomus discolor (assembly GCF_034619465.1). Classification (NCBI taxonomy): domain Eukaryota; kingdom Metazoa; phylum Chordata; class Aves; order Leptosomiformes; family Leptosomidae; genus Leptosomus; species Leptosomus discolor. The sequence continues at coordinate 90,729,868 of NC_141391.1, read as the reverse complement.
CCCCAGCACACCTCAAATGGCAATAGAAGGCTACAGGAAAATCCTACCCCTAGTCAATACAGGCAGTGGACCGAGGCAGAGATCCACTTTACTACCTAATGTGACCACTCCAGGAGAAGAATCCTTGATCCTTGAATAGACTGATTTTATTTAGCACGTCTCCGTTTACGATAATTAAATTCTGAACACACGGCGGATCTGTAGTTACTCATGTAGACACCTGAAGACAGGTATCTTATTCTTGAACGGTATCCCTGCTTCAGACATCCAGTGTCTCAGGATCCTGCCTAGAGTCCCCAAAATAAATACCAGTACCAGCCAATGAATCTTAAATGCATTAAAGATTAATGCGAAGTGTCAAAAAAAACCCTGAAATTATATAAATTGGAATCTTTATTACACTGAGGATGAGTATGAAAGCCTAACTAGAACTAACAGAAAATAAAAATCTCCAAGAATGAATGATTTCCAGACTATGGAATACAAATCTGCTGAAAATTATCAATGTAACAGATTAATTGTGAAGGAGCTGGGAAGCTCTTCTGAAAGGCAGAAAAAGAAGTGTTATTTTCTTCTATTTATCTTCAGAAGTCTTAGAAAATGCAAGCATTTAGAGATTGAAAGGTCAAAAGTAGATTCCCCAGTGCCTTTTCTTCCTCATGAAGGAGAAGCAGAAGTTGTATATACCATTTTAAGTCTAAAGAACAACTTAAATATTGAAATATCACATCAGAAGTTCATTAGAGAAGCTCTATTTCAGAAAGGTCTTCTTTTGCGATATATCACTAACATTTCTCAAAATAACTGTCTTCAAAAGAAGGAAAAATCCTTTCTTCTAATGAGTAGAAGCACATAAACTATGCATAAAGTTAATTTGATACAAATCCAAATGGTGGATTCCCAGCTACACTTCAGGTTTTTGACACAAAACTTAAGAAATTGTTTGGGAAGAACATATCAGCATCTAAAACAAGCATCTCCATATTGAGATAGAACTCACAAGAACTCTCCTTCTGTAGTGCTAAGAAAAAGAAAATGTTACAAAATCTTTTCTGCTAGAAATTAAATATTTGTGCTTAGCCAGTAGTTAAAATACCCAAGCAGAAAGAGCTTATTGTTCAAAACCATGTACTTAGAGCCAGATAAAAATCTCCTCTATGACTTGTATAATAGTTTTGTACCTACCAGACTAATATTTGAGGCTTCATCTCATAAAGCCTCTGTTTTCTCTCAGGTAGCTGTTGCATTTTATAGAATAAAAGAAATTAACTAAACAATGCCCCATGAATTTCTGTTTTATCATACTGTGTGTGATCTCTAACTTCCTTATGGCCTGCTCAGTGTCACTCTGCGTAAGAAGTGAAAACACACTTGTTATGACAAGTATTGCCTGTGGGCTGTGGAGTACCCTACTTTCTACATAACTTTTGTCACTGTGTATAATTTTTAATATTTGACTGGGAATTGTCACAGAAAAAACCTGAATGTGTGATCTTGCACAGTGAAATTATACTGGCTTATTTTCAAAGATGAATATCTTGAATTTTATTTAAAATGAGATGATGTTCAATGGCAATATATAACAGCCATTCTACTGGACAGATGGAGGAAAACAAAGGCATTCATCACAAAGAGATCTGCTTCCTTAAAGATAAAATGGAAAAGCAGCACTGATACATGGATTTCTGTCCACTGGTCCAGAAGCAGCAGCATTTTTGCTCAAGTCACAGACACTGAATTCGAGTTATCCCTAAAATGAAATGATAAAATGGAATCGCGATCCAGTGCTCTCTGAGTCTGAAGTACTTCACTGTCCCAAAATATCTGCATTTTCTTAGGAATTGCTCTAGTATATCTCTCTCTCTTAATTTTCAAGAGAGGAGAAGAGAGACAAGGAGACAGAGAAGATATTATTCTTTAAAATGTTAATCTTTGTCTTTCTACTTGAAACCACTTTAGTCCACTGAAATGAACATTAAAAAAGGGCAGACTGAGATTATATTCTGCTGCAACTCTACAGAGGAAAAACCTAGTGAAGTAGAGGCGCTGTCATGACACACCATAGCATGAATTCAGAATTGATTTTCTGTACTTGCTGGACAAAAGCACATTTTTATACAAAGCCCTGTTCATGTCCCATAGCTATTTAGGGTCTGTAGGAGGAAATGTTGACAGTCTCTTTCTTAAGCCTTCTTGTAGCTAATACTGCAGCCACTGCCAACTTGGCATTGCTAGGCTTCTATTGGACTCTGTGTAAGATTTGTAAAGCCCAACAAATCGAGAAAAATACTTGCCTCACAGCAAATACAGGATTTCTCTTACAAGATAAGTATTATGAAATGTTGCTTTAATGATTAAAATTTTCTAGCCACAAATCTATGGACTCACACTGATTAAAATCTATACTCTAAAATACATCTTTGTGTTGGAAAAATCAATTTTATATCTTTTAATGTCTCTGCAGTGAAAACACATGAAGATTTGCAATGACTCTCAAACAATGAAGAAGTAACAAGTACCATTTCAAGATGCTAAACTATTTATTGTTTTAATTAAATTTACAATTAACATTATAGTACACTTTATAGAGGTCTAACTTTTTCCTCTTTTCAGTGAAATGGGCCCTTGCAACAGAGAGCAGATAACTACAGATCATTTTAGATGTTTTAATCTATAGTAGAAATACAATTTACAAATATTGCCACTAAAGGCAGTGCGCTGCATGCATTGTTGAGCTCCGGAATGGTTAAGTAATTTGCATTTTGAATAGCATAAGGTTGCCAAAGAAGCAGAACGAAGGGAGAAATTACTGATATTTTTGCTGCAGAACTTTACTATGTATTTCTGGATTCTCTTTTGTCTCATGAAAGATCTGTTCACACTGTACTTAACACATTTTCTGAAGGTATAGAAGAACACAGAAATGCCTGTGCTGAGTCAGATCAAAAGCCCATCAAGCCCAGTTTCCTTCCCACAGTAGCCAACAGCAAATGCCTAAATCAGAAAAAAGGCACCATAGCACGGTATGTGCGAGCACTCTTCCAGCCTCCAGTTCTGTTATTCTGCAAGCATACCTTTGTTTCAGGTTTCATGAGAAAAGAAGAGATGTCTAGGCTAAGTATATGAAGCCACTTAAATATTCACTGTCACAAAGTAATCATTGGCCTCCTTTAGCTAACACCAAGCTGCAACTAAACACCAACAGGTGATAGGAACAACATTATTTATTGTAAAGGGGAAGGAAAACAGTCAGGATAAAAGCTGTTTCTTGACTTTGTACATTGGAACTGTGTTATGTCCACAGGTTTTAATTCACTTGTAAAAAGCCTGGGGAAGGAGCCGCAGCAACAAAGGGAGGAGAAAGCTGGTGTTGGTGAGAGTGCTAACTGTGAAGACCCTTGTGGCTTTCCAGGCACTGCGTGTTCATTCAGGTGAACTTTTAACGTAATGCAGTACTCCTGCTAATACAGTTTAGAACTGACTTAAATCAAACTACTGAAAACTGTGGCACATGGTTAGGCCATTGATCCCCCTCCTGGTATTCCAGTGAATACTGGGATGCAAATCTAATCCTATGCTGTATTTTCAGCTATGAAACTGTTATTTTAAAGTACTCTACTGCCATTCAGAGAGTAAAGACATTTTCTGAAATGCTTACCACTTCACAAAAATGTTTTCAGTTACACTATATTCAAAGCCTTGTCAGATCATAAGATCCAGTGCTACTTATTCTTTTCCTAGTCCTACTTTTTCTTCTCTTTTTTGTTAAAGTTGCTGCTGTTACGAAAATGAGATCAAGCCTTTAGGGATATTGGGACCTGTATTTTGCATAGAAAAATCAGCTGCTGCTTTTACATGCCCTTGTCTCCTTGTTCAGAGACAAAGAAAATCATTAGTGGCAAGAATTTATCGTGATATGCATCTCTATTTTCTCACCAACACAGTTAAAAATTTAGAATGGCAACGATTTGTGAACAGCAACAGTAAGTGTAATTGATAATGAAAGTCTCTTCTTAATTGGCTTTCTAACCACTCTTGTCTCTTTATATATCTTCTGTAAACTTTATACTCTCTTCTGTATGTTAGATGCATGTTTCACATTTGTAGCATTTGGGGGTGGGGGGGGGGTGGGGGGGTGGGGGGGGTGGATGGGAGGACAGCTTATCATCTCCCTAAACTAGGTGCCTGAACTCAGAAGCTAAACGGAATCATCCACTTCCATCACTTCCATCACAGAAGTGAATCTGTTTCTCCATCGTCCATAGAATGACTGAAGTGACATTAGACTCATTCTGCCATTACCAAGAGTTGGGCAGTGAATATGTAACACATTGAAACCTGCTTAAACAACCATGATGATGCCGAATAGCTCCTGTAAAGTTCCATGAATCGTACATCCCATTAATATTTCTGGGCACTCAATGATCTTGCTCAATTGTACATGGACATGTTTACAGAAGATGATAACGATAAAAAAAAAGGGAAGGAGAGATGTAGTGTCTACAGTATTCTAAAATGGAAGGTACAACTCTAAACTGTAAATTTACTTTTGTATACACAACATTTATATATACATATGAATACATAAAAGAAGTGACAAAAAAAATAGAATAATCTATGTGATACTTATGTGCGGGCATATCACAGAACGTTATCCAATGAAACAGTTGGTTTAGTGTTTCCAATCTAAGTTTTCACATGAAATTGGCTCTCCAAAGACCATACATATATTACGGACTCTTTGCTTCATCAGCTTGTCTAATAACTAAAATTAATTTAAGAATTTGTAAGTTCCAAAGACCTTGTAGACTGCCAGTAACACATCAGAGAGTTTCCTTAATAACAGCTACCTAATGCAATAATTGAATTTACTCCGTTACTGTTCGTGTGGACAGGAACAAATTTAATTGTAAAAGCAAAAATATACAGCTGTTAGCAAATTGCTAGTTTTATTCATTGAAGAAAAAATAAAATAAAATGCAGACTACACACTCTTGAAATCACAGAACCTTGGTTTCTTACTGCTACAACAAATGAACACAGTATTTAGGATACATCTGCACAGCCAATAGGAACTGATGCAGACAGTAAACCAGTTTGTGTGGCACACCTGACATCTATAATGTACACTTTTTTTATGGGTTTTAGTTTAGACTGGTTCTAGCCTAGCTCCACAGGCTGGCCACAGGATCGTGACTGGTTTAGTTACATGCAAAAAGAAGCGCAACTGCTCATTCCAAGGCTGTCCAAAGATTTGAATCAAAGTACAGTGAGTAGGGAAAATAAGGACATTCACTTTAAAAGATCTCTCCTAACTCGACTAAAACACTAAGGTAGGTGCAGACTAATTAACATAACAACTCCTATATTTATTGCTGCTTTAGTACTACTGTAAAATGAAATGTCCTCACTAAGTTATTTAATTTAGTTTTGGTATGCATTTAATGAAAGGGGAATTATTCTAACCAATTACAGTTTACAGCACTTAGTTAACCAACTCTTGGCTATTTATGCCTCTTTGAATGTGACACTTAAATTATCAGATCAAAGGCTCAAACCCACAATACCTAAGTAAATACCATCTACTTCAAGAATAAATAAGATCCATACTCTATAAATCTGGAGTGTCTGAAGACTTGTAAATTTGGACAGAAAAAATTGCAACCATTTTGAAAAGAATATGCTGAATTTTATTTGTAATTCAGAATTCTGCCTTTAAGCACCGATCAGCTAAACATGAGACTAAATGATGACAGTATATGAACAGACTGATTTTTCATTCACAGGTTAAGAAAAGGAAGTTTTAATTTTCTTAGAACAATTGCTGAAATCAATTATCTATTTTCAAATCCATGTATAAAAAATTAGAATGCTCATCTCCTCCTGAAAATATCACTAAATTTTCTGGAATAGTCTCTTCCAGTCAGGTATATGCCCCAAGGCCTAGAGCATATTCCCATGACGCGCCATCCTCCCCAAGGTGCATCCATGCTGTCAGTTAAGCCATGTGGGACTCTTAACAGTGCACATATGCCCTTATAATTGGAAAGAGTAATTTGATGTTCCTTTTTTTATTCCATTTCCAAAAAAGATCCAACTCCCAATACTACCGTGCAAAGCAAAAGGTCGTTAGGCTGAATAAAAAACATACAAATGTCCAGTTCAGTAGTACAGAAGCAAATTAATGTCCAAACATTTAGGGAAATGAGCCATCATTATCTGCATCCCAAGTCATCTAAAAGTCTGAAGAAAATGTTTACACTTTCACTTTGCTGACTATTTTCTACAGATATTAGGATGTGATAATTTAAGTAATTTTAGCCCAATCTGTTATAATCAAACGCGTGTGCTTGTTTGGGTAAGGGGAAAAAAATAGAACTTCTTTCCTACTTGAAATAGTCTGCTGAACAGAGAATACCTGTTGGTAGTACTGAGAGAGACAAGCCTTTTCATAGGTAGTAGTAGGGTCCTGATTCTTCTCCAAGTCCGGAAGCTTTGAATGGAATGTAATTAAATGCCAGTTGGAGGAATAGAGAACCGAGATCAGTTATTTTTATTTGACTGTAAAACATTTCAATTGCTTACAGGTCAGCATATCATTTGGGATAACTGATACAAAGAAAAAAAAAAGGTGACTGACTACAGTAATTTTCGTAATGCCTTGAAACTGTGCAATTCAGACTGATAGAAGACTTTCAAATGAAAACAGAGTTCATTAAACAAAGAGGCTGGGAGCTACAGAGCCCTCAATGAGTCAGGAGCCTTGATACAGGATTTTTAGGGTATCTGCAATGGAGCCATGTGCTCAGCCAAGCCTCTAGACTTTTAATCTATTATTTCGAACCACTCTGTAGTGCAGCCATAGCGGACTTCCAAACTCCTTGCTACGCGCTGGGAAAATATCCCCCCCCCAGCCTGAGGATCTACCATACTGAAGTCAAAATATTGAAAACCTTGAACACGTTCCTAGTGCCCCCAGATCTTGGGATGCCTTGCCATGCAATTTCTCTTGGCATTTTAGACTTACAGTACAGCTGATTCCTGGCTCTATCCTTTCTCTCTTCACTTTGGCTGTGGCAAAAAGTACAGTCAGATATTTTCATAGCCAATTTCCCCTTCCAGAGCTAGGATGCTCAGTCAGAATATTCAAGCAAAGTACAGAAGGTAGCATGAAACTACTTCTGCAGAATTAGCTGAAATATCCCATTTTTTTTTTCTTTCTTATAAAATACTATAGATTGTGCAAATTTGCTGTCTGCAACTTTGGAGTACAATATATTTAGACTGAGATTTGAAGCATCTGGTTTGTTGTTTTCTATTTTCCAAGTTGAAATACTAATAGTATTATTCAAGTCAAATGAAATGTAAGAAAAACACATAACCAGTACAAAGGCAGTTCACACAGTAAAACATCCATAAAGAACTAGTAGCTACATTTTCCTTGAAATTTACATGTAACAGTTCCTAGTAATATAAATCCACAACAATTTCTTTCAGAATATAAATATGCCATTCATACATACACATATATCTTTTTAGTAATATTAGTTTCTGTTTATTCAACCAATCTTCCTGGCAGAAGACTTATATGTATGACTCATTGTTAATGGGTAAAAAAGTACTAAATATAACTCTGTTTGGTAGTCAGATTATAACGAGGGGGAAATTACCATACATTAACTTCACAATAAAATATAAAAAATTACCAAACTGAAATTTTGTTCTCATACAGTATTGAATCACTATTTTTTCTGGCTAGTAACTATATTCTATACAAGATATCTTACCCCTATATTAGACTGTGATTTAAAGAGAGAGAGAAGATATATAAAATTTAACCATGAAAAGCCATGCATAGAGTTGAAAGATTTTATGACAATACTATTATCACAATCTTCTCTGATTTTCTGTTGAAAATTTCTATTTAAAATGTTAACAGACCATTCAGAAATTTTTTGAGAAATGAATAAATAAATACGTAGTGCTATCTCAAGTTTTGCTGTCCAAGTATTTAATAGTTATTACCCGAGAGGAAAAAAAAAAAAAGAAAAGTTTTTTATCTGGCCTGACAATGCCTTAATTTCAGTTCTGATAATTAGATATTCTTTTATCACTATTTGATATGTCATTACTTTCAGACACCCCTTTTTCATTTGAGTGCTTACCTCCCTCCTGCAAGCCAGCTATCTTGAGTATCTTTTGGATGCATTAAATAGACTCTTTAGTCTCCTGATGTTTCATTCTCTTCACTTTCGTCTAAGACCTATATAGACATGAAAGTGTTTTTTTTGGAATAGCCTGGCTTATTATATTTTCTTTTATGTTATTATATGATAACAGTAGCTTCTTTGAATTTGTATGATGTAACTTAAAAGCCCCAAACTCATAGCAAATAATATTTTTCACACAATGAATTCTGAAGAATTAAATCTACAGTAAGTATTAATGACCACACACTACAATTTGCATTACTCTGTTAAATTCCCCCCAAAAGCTAACTCATAAGCAGGAATCATGTGGGAGGAGGATTTGTTCTTTTTTTGTGAGACAGTACTTGTCTTTAAAGTACCTGCCTATGTTGGATAGTTCTGAAACAGGTAATTGCTAGAAAGTCTATTCTTGCCTTTAAACTCAGCTACCGTACAAGCTACCAGCAATTGATATGCAATCTAGTGATGCTGTTCCATTCCAGTCAGTAGAGTTATTACTAGTGTCTTGAACTGGAAATTGATTGAATCTCGAATAATATGCTGTACAAACAGATTTTACATGCACCATTGAAACTTATATCATATTCTATCCCCACAAAGTCATTAATACAGAAGTTTACAAAACATTACAATCCAGTGATTTGTGCCACAGTATTTAGGAAAATGTCATGGACAGTTAAAAAACCAAACAGTTATTTTTTACTGAAGGTGCGTAATACAAAAATCCTACATCTTCTACTCCTTTTTCACGCATTGTACTTTGTTCTAGTACATGATAAAAATAATATTGCTGTGAAGATGCTAAATGAAGACAATGAGTACTTCAGTTTTTATTTGTGTAGAAAAAATTAAGAGCTTGATTCTCTATTTCTTTCCATTTGCAGATGCATAAAGCAGTCACTTTAGAAAATAAACCCTGTTAAATTTATAGCCAGTGTGTTCTCATTTAGTCTAATCTCTGCTGGCTCAGCGTAACATGCTGCCTTTACAGAGTGCCTGCTAGAAAACACACCCTAACAAATTTTGTAACAGCTAAAGGAGAAAAGGAAAATCCTTCCTTTAAATGTTAGTATACTTTATACAAATAGAATGGTGAAATATTTGCATAATAAAAGTATCGTAAAAAAATAACATAAATAAATTTATAATGTGTCCTTCCATTTAGTAGCTGAGCACTTGGACACAGAATTGTTTATTTCATAGCAGATTGATGACAATGTTTAACTTTTTATATTAACAAGGACATAATTAATTTTCGCAAAATCATTAAAGAGCCAGATAGTATACTGTCAATTGTCTCTTGCTGTCAGATAAAGTACACTGCAAGCTAACATCAGCTATAATCCTTGGAAATTCCTTTCATAGTTCTACATTGCAACTCTGGAAAACCATCTTCATGAATTAAGTTATCTAGATGTTGGATGCCACTAGTTAATCTAAAAACCAAAATTTTTCTTCTAGCCTCAGAACACAAAGAATGTTTACAGTCTAAATGGTTTTAATCGGTAAGTACTGAACACCTCTGAAAAAGTTTTGTATTTTAGATCATTTTTGTATACTGGAATGTTAACTTTGCCAGAATGCATGTCTAAATAAGCTCATCAGGCAGCAATGACATTTCAAAGTAATGTCACTGGCTGGATCAAAAGCAGATATTAGTTCAAATATCCTCAGATCACTGTTGCATGGAGATAAAAAGCTCAGCAAACGTTAAGTACAGAATTGGCTTGAACTTCAAAGTTTTCTGACTCCTGCTTGTGTGTTTCAGACTGTACAATTAGGAACTCACACTCCTGCAAAATCCCCTTTCATATAATAAGTTGCTATGAGCTTCCTGGACTTATGCCCTAGCTAAAATTACGTTTCCTTCTTTATGCCCCAAGCACCCTAAACAGTCTTGGAATCTTCCTCCTTCATAAAAAAAAAAAACCTCTAAGATGTGATGGGGACAGCGGACCTGATAAGGTGCAGATCACTAATGTAAATGTAGATCAGAGGAAAATCTGGCCTTCAGTATGAGAACAGTCTCTGTTTATTCATTTGAACATTAATGATGTATTTACTGTTCCGCTCATTCGCTGCTGTGAATCAGAAAACACAGCTTCAATTCTTCATGTACTTCACAATAAAAATGTCCAGAGATTATATTCTAGATTCCACACATGTGGGCACAGGTAAAAGTTAAATCCCTTTATCTGAACAGACCATAGCTATAAAAACAATACTAAAAGAAAGAAGAAAAAAAAAAAAAAACTACTTCAGCTAGAACAGAAAATGCTCATTTTTTTTTCTTAGAGAACATAGACTGTGAAATACATCCTTTCATTTAGCCCTATATTATGTATGATTGTGGGTGTAGAAGGTAACCAGGGAGTTCTAGGTATACGAGCAAGTTAAGCAAGCCCTCTTCCTCATCAAGTGATTCACCTAAGGAGCATTTCTCTTTGTTTAAAAAAAGCTACAACAACAAAACCAAAATCCACTACAGAATTTCGACCTTATAAAATAACGTGTTCTCAGGCATGCTTTCCTGTTATTTTCCAAATTTCTGTACCTAAACTACATACTAAAAACATGATCAGTTTTTGTAAACCTATGGAACTGATGCTTGACTGTGAATGGAAATATTTGGTATCACTCTTCTATTCCTTTCAATAGAATTTGTTTCTGTAATAATAAAGTTGAATTATCATCCCTGTTAAATAAACATCAAAATAATTCTCTGATTTTGGAGGCTATCCACACTAACCAATCTATGAACACCGCAACCAATTATTTTTTTAATTATTATTTTATTCTAAGTAATGGAATAAAAACATCTAATTTGATTTTCAATGAAGTTTGTTAAGTTTAGAAAAAAACACAGTTGTAGCAAACGGAACTTGATGACTCCGTTGGAAGGGGGTTTCTATCTACTTCAGACTTTTTATCTCCATACATCTCTCCTTCACATAGTTAGTTAAAACTATTCTAACAAAAAAGCACTAGAGGTCTGGGGTGGCATCAAAAGACATATCAAGCATGTTGGAAAAGTAAATCCTTAAAATCTTACAATTCTCTACGCAGGACCTAATTAAATTTTCTTTCACATTGGGTTGTGTGTTTTTTCTACTCCGTACAACAGCCATGCAACTGTAGGGAAAGAACAGGCAGCACCTTAAGGCTAAAGGAGGAAAGAGCAACTCTACACATACATGCACACACCCCACCCCCAGCCCACAAACAAGCCGAATATGAATATAGATAAATGTTGAGTCACCTTTGTAATTTCTTAATTTGCTTCTCTATTCCATGGAGCATACTGTACACGTATCTATTAACTTATCTCTGATACAGCTTACCCATGCCTCCAGTACACAAAATCGGTATGTCTGAATTCTCTTTTACTTAATTTAAAATTAAGTATAGAGACTGAGTTTTAAATGGTCTCCCAACATATTTTTTTAAGGGAAGCACTATTGATGCAGGCTTTTAGGGTGAGGTTAAGTTCTTCTTCTTTTAAGCAGATAAAGTCTAAACATAAGTGATGTAGGAACACTATCTCTCCCTTCCCATAGTTAGGAAGGTTGAATTTTGGCAATGCTTTTGAATTATATAATGAATAACTTCTAGAATGAAAATGTCTCAAAGAACAAGTTCAGGAAATCATTTGACAAGAGTGGGGGGATACTATTGTGGGATTGTGCCAAGACAGAACTGAATAATATTACAAATTACTTTTAAAAACAAACAAAAAAAGTCCATGTATGGTGCTTTTACATTACATTCTAGGTCCTCAGACTTGACAATAAAGAAAAACTGAAGTAATAGTGATTGACAGTGATAGTGACAGTGATAGTGATAGTATAGGTATCTTATTTGGTTCTTCTTATGCTCCAAATAGGAATTAGGAAGTGGGAAGGGAAGAAGGAAAGACAAGAAGAACAGAAGAAACAAAGCTTAACGTTGGAAAACATGGAAAACATCTCCTTACTTCAGTAATGTCTCAAAAAACCTTGACCTCTATTCAATGTTTTTAATAGGATCTGCCTACCAATATATTATGTTTTTGTTTTTCTTTTGTCATGGATACTAACATAACCATCTGTGTTGTGCATTGGGGACTTTTTCCATGATGTATGTCCATTATTTCTTTTTAATATTAGATTATTTAAATAGCTGAAACAGAAAACTTAAAAAACACCAGATATATCTGTGATAGCAGACAAAGAACAAAAAGCTACTATTGTTATTCCAGAGAGACGTTACTCTTACCTTATTTACCTGAATTAGATTAAATAAGCCCTTTGAATCTGAAAAAATGAGTTAGAAATCTAAGTTCTCAAATTGATTATAATCTTAGCTCAAATAATGAGGCTGGTGACATTATAAAACAGTCTAACAGTAAAGAAAAGACAATCATGGTTTTGGTCAGTACACTTTGGAACGTAAGAAATTTAAGAATATTTATTCCAACATCAGCAGCCAATACATCATAGATCTATCAGATCTATCAGAGTTGCTCTGTGAAATAAAATTCTTGATTCATAAATCTGGAAGAAATACTGGAGCAACTATATTACATTTTACAAACAGATTACCCTTCTTCTTAATTATATTAAAACGTTAATGGTTTAGGGAGAAAGCTTTCTATTCCATAACAACCTGTCTCCCAGCTACCTGGGTACAGCTGACAATGACCAACAGTTTGTCTACAAACAATCAAATTAATGATCAATAGATGATAAGCAAGACTTTCTGTAATGTTGGTTTAGGTCATGCACAATTCATTCAGTCTCTCACAGTTCAATAATCACAAAGCTACTAGCGAAAGTATGTGTTTGAATTTTAATATATGAGTCACAGTCTGCTGATTTGTGCCTCAGTACTTTTGCAAAATTAGGCAGTAGTTTTGGTCCAGTTCAAAACAGGTAAGTATCCAAGCCATGATACTTGGATTGGCAAATACTGCAGCGACTGAAACAAAGTTTGCACTTGTACAAAAGAGAGCTCTGTTACTTCACTACTAATTAGCCTGCATTCATGCCTTACATATGGTAGTAAATACCTACGATCTTTTAGAAACAAGTGCTAGGGAAAAAATAGGGTAATAAAATGTTTATTATTGTTATGTCAGAGCTAATTAAAATTTCTCTTCTATGAAAGCCTATTTTTTCTAAAGCACATAGCAGTATATTTACCAAAAGACAATGTGTAGCTCTTTAAATATAGTGATCAAAGCCTCTTGTCTTTGAAGGCACAAATAATATGTATAGTCTTATGTAAAGCTTTATTCTTCTTTGTTTCTCTTGCAAAACAAACAGGTCTTCACCTCAAACAGTTGAAACACTGACATATGGAAATACCTATTTAGTATCACATCTGAATTTCTGCAAGTAATTTATTTAGATATTCAAGGATAAGTGCACCAGAGACGGTGTGGTGCTTGTAGCAGTGACACGGAAACTGTATTTGTGCAAGATTCTAAGGATCAAGACCACCAGTTTTTGTTGTTAGTTTTGACTTGCTAGTCTTGGGCAAGCAACTTCATAATTTTACGTCATGTTTACAATAAGTGAAATAATAAAAAACTTCTGAGTTGAGAGAACATAGGATTCTGAGCGAGCTTAATTGTTCAGGTTGTATTCCCAAACCATCACAGTGGGGACAGAAATCAACTGAATCCAGAAATCATGTTAGATTTAAAGTAAATTGTGAAAAAGGTATTTTGTTAACTAGCATCAGGTATGAATTCTGTGGAGAGTCTGTGGTATTGACGGATTCTGAGGCCTTTTACAGGATTAATTCAATAGAAGGTGGTTTAGTGTCCTAGGATTTGCAAGACATCTATGTGGGCAGATATGAACCTGTGAGAAACCTGCACTGCTCTGGAAAATAAATTGATCAGATATATGCCCTGATGGGATAACCTAGGGAATCTATGACACTAGACACTGTCTGAGGGCAGAGCTTATTATCTCCTTCTTTTACAGGAATATTCACTATACTACTTTTAAAAGTTTCACTTTACATTTCTCATGATCATTTGTTTTAGCAAACATGAAGGGTAAACTTGCCTAGAAAAAATTTATTTACTATAAATTTTCTGTCTTCTTCTTGGACAGTTTGCATGGCCCATGCTGTAGGGTTATGATAATGTTCAATGTACACCTGAGAGTGGAAATACAGCAAATAATATCACAGATCAAAACTCATTTCCTCAAGCCAAACTGACACAGCACCCCACCCCCCCCAAAAAAAAAAACCAACCCAAACCCAAACTGCAAAAAAAAAAAAAACCAAACAAAAACCTATTTGGCACATACAGCTCTAACCAGTAATAATCATTGGTATATTCCACTTAGGCACAGCAGCCAGAGGTTAGTGGATATGACTTCTGCAGAATGTGTTCACAAGTAAAAATAAAAAATGAACATGACTTGGGAATTTCAGGTTTCACTATTTATCCCATGTTTATGATATGAATTTCTTCCCACTGATAGCATTGAACTGAGAGAGATTTTGTAAAAAAGAAAAATTAAAATAAAATCTAAATACAATGAGGCCTTTAAAAGGGCAGCAAGACATGAAAACAAAAAGTTAGAAATGGACATATTAGAGACATATTAGATGCCTATTGTTAGACATTCTAAATGTTAAAAATAGACGTGTTGACGTAGCACTCATAGACACGGTTTAGTGGGCACAGTGCTATTAGGTCAACGGTTACACTTGATGATCTTAGAGGTCTATTCCAACCTAATCACAGAATCACAGAATGACAGAATGCTAGGAGTTGGAAGGGACCTCTGGAGATCATTCAGTGGTTCTGTGATTCTATGATGTATTTCTGCTCCCAAATTTCAATGCCACTGAAGTGTGAGGCAAAGATTGGAGCTGACTTTAATGACAGCATGATTCTTCTAATTTAATTGCAGAACTTATTCTTGGGATCCACATTTCTGAAGAGTCAGTTGTTCTGCGTTGCTAAAAGTAGTCTCATTATTAATATTTTGCCCCAGTTCTACCTGCTTATGATGGCTTTAGTTTGAAGGAAATTACGTAGCATCCAGAAATTAGTTATACTATCTAAATCTGTAGCTATTTAAATCCCGTTCTTTAATGTCTTTTAGAAGTCATTATTTAAACTGAAGCCTCTGAAGTCAATACAATACATACCATTACATTTTGAATTTTACTTCTAAAATTTTAGAAAAATCTGGACTTTTCATTATGCTGACAGTAAATAAATATACCTTTTCACTTATATCATCTTGTTTTCTAACCTGGAGGATTGCAGACAGCCTTTTAGGGTGGAGCAGACACAGGAACAGGGAGCAACCAGATGAATTTAGGGCGTTCACACCTAAACCTTGTACAGTTCTGCTTTGTGGCTGCTTCTTTCCTTAGGGGCTGGAGTAAAAGGAACAGCTAGAAACAGAACCAGATGATTTATGAATCCAGGATGTTATGGCTGTGAATGGCCTTAACAGGATTTTTTTGCAGTACTGGCATTGCTGCAGGGGTCACAAATGATTTACTTACATCATTACTCAACTTGGAAAGACATGCTCTGTTTGGCTGCATGAACTGGAGGAATGTGTAGACACTGAACTCTTTGGAATATGTTAGAAGAACACAGTTTCCACAAAAGGGTGTCTAAATGTTATATGTTTTGTGAATCCTGCCAACCGTTTGAGCTATATGGATATTAGACGTAGCAAAATTAGAGAGTATTTCAACAAACAGTGAGTGAATTTAGCAATAAAACGAGCAAATAACAAACATACAAAAAACACCCCACCCTCAACAGTTTCTAGGAAGTGACATTGTTCTCAAGCAAACATCATGCCAACATAATTCCTGAAAAAATGTAGGTAGAATATATGTTAGAATATGTGGAGGAAAAGGAAGTCTTTATGTCACCAGAAGCAACAAAGAGGCACAATTGTATTTTTAAATACTCAGTTTTCCTCTAGGTAATAGGAAAGGCCATTCTCTAGCTACCTCAAAATAAAAAATACCATGGGAAGAGCCACCTAGCCAAATGGACACTGGGAAATAAATGTATAGTGTAAGCTGCTGGAGCTGGATGGAAGAATGGTCTATGTATGGCACCTGGCTAAGTCATTACACCTACCTTGGGTTTTAATACCTGTCGTCATTTCTTATACGAAGGTAGCATTGTGAGAGCCATTTTTTATTGAACTGCTATTAAACTTCTTTTTTTTCTGAGAAATTTAAAAATTAAGCATGGATTGATTGATGGATGGGAATTTTATCGTCACTTCTTAAATATTTATTAAGTTAACCACTGTTTTCCACTTTCATAAAAGACATTAAATGATACTCAGTTCTAATACGAACAGGATGAATGCATATGAGTTCTGGAACATAAAAACTTCTGTTAAAATATTCCACAAATACTTCTTCATATGACATTTATATTTGTCTTCTGAGACAAAAAAAATTAGTAATACAGATATGATGAATTTTACTTCTCAGTTGAACTGCAGAACTTCAGCAGTAGGGCCTGTTGCAATAAGACAAGGGGTAATGGTTTCAAACAGAAGAGGGCAGATTCAATTAGATGTAAGGAAGAAATTTTTTTACAATAAGGGTGGTGAAACACTGGCACAGGCTGCCCAGAGAGGTGGTAGAAGCCCCATCGCTGGAAACATTCAAGGTCAGGTTGGATGGGGCTCTGAGCAACCTGATCCAGCTAAAGATGTCCCTGCTCACTGCAGGGGGTTGGATTAGATGGCCTCTAAAGGTCCGTTACAACCCAAACTATTCTATGGCTCTATGAACACCGTATTAATTGCATAGGACATAGTTAGAATGTTTTCAAAAAATTCTGGTCTGCAAAAGTGAGGTGAGACACAAGAAGTGTGACGTTTTCCTAAAATTGAAGAGCAGGTAAGTTAGGATCTCAGACTTGCATCTACAACCAAAGCTGTCAAGGGCTTCCCACATTGACCTCCTCCTTTTAGCACTACATATGAAAAAAAAAAAAAAAAGTTAATTAACAAATAAGTAAAATGGGTGGTTACTTGATCATAGAAGAAGATAACCTGTATTTAACAGGTTTTTGTTTAGCATATATGTATATTTATAGCAACATTAGCTATTATAGCTGTTTTTCAAAAAGATGTTTCATGTAAAATGGGAAGTATTACCAGAATGATCCACAAACATTTCTCTTTTTTTAGGGCTGTATTAAGTCTGATAGACCACAAAACATTGCAGATGGAACATTGTGAATGTACTTAACACTTTACTGTAAAGAAAAGAAGGATGTTCTCATCTGAAAAGTTTGCAATGTCTGTGAAGGTTATCTAAAATAACAATATGAGAAGGAAGAAAAACTGGCAACTAATTGTATTTTCTCTAAGGACTGAGTAAGCTTCATTACTAAGTAGAAAGTTATTCTCATCTTAATAATTTTGTGGAAAGTTAATTTTAATATATAGAAATAGAATATAATTTTCTCTGATGTAGTACTAAACAAATTAAAAAAAACCAACAAAATATCTACTAGATAAACACTTATTTCTGCCCTGGAACTATGCTCCATCACTAAAATACTCAATCTGACGTTCTAAAGCCATAACAACTGCTTCCATTTTTGAAAGTACAATATGTGAAAAGAATCTTGGTAACCTAACCAAAATGGGTTAGGTATTTCAGGCTTAAAAGAAAATAAAAAACTGGGATCTTTCAGAAAATAAAATTAATCATAATTGGAAGATTTAATCAAGAAATGCCTAGCTTTATACTCAAGTATTTTAGTGCAAATTACAGATGAATAAATAAAATTTAACAGATTAAATAATGTGAATCTATTGAGCATTATTCTCTCGGCTATGTAACAGAAAGTGACGGAGTTCAATGTACAAACTCTTATAAGTATCAATAGAAACCTAGTGGCATCATCACTTTCACTTCTCAGATCAATCTTATATTTTGAAATATGAAAATCTATCAAATTATTGAGACTCTATGATGGTTCCAACTCCCTCTTGTGCCTAGAACTGTACTGCTACCAGAGCTGAAAGTTCATGGGCAGATTCTCCTCTGCAGGTAACAAAGGTAGTCCAGTTTATGGCAGCCAATTATCTGGCAAAAAGAAAGCCATTCTCTGAAAACCGTATCATGAGAATAATCTCGGGTACCTTTTTTAAGACACATCTTAAAAGAAAAGGTATGATTCTGAGATATTTACCTTCTCTTCTGTCTAACCCTGAAATACCATACTTAATTATTAGTATCATTACTATTGTCTGAAAAGCTTCATAGGAGCTTCTCATTCTGATGTGCATTCTACATTTGAACTTGTTCAAAAATACCTTGGTCTTAGATCAGGAATAAAATGAAAACATGATCCAGGAACCTATATTTTTAAGCCTAAGGGAATGTGGTATGGTATGATGACCATTAGTAGTATCAGATGCAGTTGTGTTTTAATGCAAAGATGTAAGAAATGTTTATAACTAGCAATTAGGATTGTCCTATAGAGGAAATCTGTATCACTCCTCTGTCTGAAATTAAAGATGGGTCACCTTGCCGAAAGGAACACAAGTATCAGGGTTACAAATAGTCGAAAACCAGGAATTTGACTTTGTTGCTTAGTGGTAAACCTCTTTACTGAGGAGAAGGGAGAGATGAGATCTGATGACTAACCTCTTGGACTGGTTTCAAAATAAACCTCTTGGACTGGTTTCAAAATAAATTATTAACTTCATATAAATTTATCAATGTCGCTGGATGCAAGAAGTAAGACTGATAACTTTCTTAATCATCTGAATGATTCAACCATTATGCTACCGGGAAAATGACTGTCTTTCATATTCTCTTCCCAGCCTAATGAAACTCCCCTTCTTATTCAGCACAGGATTGCTGCACATGGTGAGAGTGCCCTTTTGCACAGGTGTGGGATGAAATCCCGCCCAAATGTTTCAGACATATAATCTGAGCGTCCTGGATGGAAGCTCAAGACATATAAAGGAGCTATCTAGACCTGTGGAAAAAAGGAATTACAGAAACACCTATTACATTTGTGTCTTACTGGGTAGTCTGAAATGAGACAGATACTCATTTCAGACAGTTATCAGTTAGCTTTGTGGTGTTTTATGATCCTACTATAACATGCTCAACCATTCCTGTGCAACATATGGCACATTTCTCTAAAACAGAGATCTGTCTCATCACTAGAATTTTGTTCTAGTGATGAGACTCTCTATGTACTATCACAAGCTTTCAGGAATACAGAATACAGACTCCTTAATGGATGTAATCCTAATTATTCCTCTACTGAATGGCATTGCACTCTGTCCTACCAGCGGTCCTACAGTGATCCAGTTAATAGCCATTGGGATACATTGGCCTAGTGGGATGGGACATCACCCATCCTATTACCTTTTGGTAAGATAAGGACAAAAAGGATGGGAAATCCAATAGCTGAATATCTCCCTTGTGCCTGATATTTATCATTGAATTCAGGTAGCCCTAAGCTGGGATCTGGACCTTCTTGCTGAACAGACTGTACTACCCAATAGTATGCTAAAGGATGATGATGTCCTTTCTGAAGGTAATGATTCTGTCTCAAAAAAATTAACATTATTTTTGTATGACTCTGTTCCTCACTCCCGCCACATTACAGACGGAAATACCACAAATACTGAAAACATCCAGGTTACTTGCGTTTTTTACTTGTTTAGGACACCCAGACAATTTATAAGGCCTTCCTATACACATAAGCTTAAAAGTATGAATTTGTGAGAAGAAATTATTTCCATTTTCAGTCTTCATGCTGTTTTAACATATTTAGGGGGTTTGAAGCTAATTCCCAAGTTTACAGTCTGCTGTTACGAGACTGCTTGGAATAGCATACGCTTTGTCTTCCACACTGTAAATCTTACCAGCGCAGAGCACTCCATGTTTCACACACAACGTAAAAGATACATCATAGCCATTAACCTTCCCCTTAGTTGCTGATAAAGTAAAATAGGCCCATTCTTTACCGTAACAGTAATGTATCTGTTCAGAAAAATATTCCTCTTGCTGCAATAAAGTGTAGTATTTTACAGCTGCATACCATCTTTGCAAACTATAAAGTGGCAATTAAAATTGAATATGAACAGAATACTAAGTGAAAATTTGAAGGCAAAAGGAGACGAAAGAGCTTTTCATAAAATTTTCCTCATCAAAAACTGAAGTTGAACATATAAATCAACTAATGTTTGCTCATGTGATTTTTTAATCCACAGCAAAGATATAATATTAAATGAATTCTTAGTAATCACTTTCTGAAGGCTGTTAATTTGATATAGTTAAGCATCCAACATTTATATGGCTGGTACTTTTTTTATTGCATGCGAGCCAGTTACATCAGAAGGCTGTAACTGAAGGACTGGTATAAAAATTTAAGAAGCTGTTTTGCAAATATATAAACAGGGTTATACTTAATATTAATAATTTAATAAAATGTATTATGATTTCACTATTGTTCATAATTTTAAGTCTAGCAAGAAACTGAGATTCAGGAGCTCTAGCTTTGTCTCATTTACGATGTAGCCTTGTGCAAATCACTAACAGTTTCTCTAGGTTTCCCACAGGAACAAGATGTAATTTAGCACCTCCCAACCAAGAAGCATATTTAGGATCAGATCAACACTGACTGTGAGGATCAGCTCATCACACTCATGCTCAACAGTTAGTTGGTGGCCAAAGACAGTGAGATCCAGAAAGGTATAGATCACCACTTCCTTCACATTTATGTGTACACGGCACATTCATACATGACTGATCCCAGATAAAGATTTGTGATGCTATAAAACCTGAGGAGATATCCAGGATTTGCACAGTACATTAATACTAATACTCCTGAAAAAAATTCGTTCATGGATCTCATCATACAATCTTATAGCCACATAAATTTTTTACTGGATGTGGCATGAAAACAGCCACATTACCTGCCTTCTTCTTGCACATTTTCTTAATTACTATAACACTGAAAGACTTTTTTGACTTACTTATTTTAAATAAAAGTTAAAAGAGATTATGGAAAAGAAAATAATAACTTCAGAAACAAAGTAGCAGAAGGAGACATGCCAGTTTATCAGTTTGTGAAACTACTGAGAAATAAATGCTCAAATACTGTTTTGAGATACTTTTCAATTCAGGTGTCACTGTCAGTGTAATTTTAATCGCACATATCAAAATCCACTTCAATCAGCCAGAAGATTTTTTCAAAACAATAATTTCTCACAAGATACGTGATGGACAAAATAAAAAGACAAATTCTTTTTTTAACGGCTTTCTAGCTGCTTATCATATAGGGCCACAGTCCTAATGCCACACAGAAACTCATAGCAACACACTTTACCTAAATACATGAACCAAGAGAAATTTATAGGATTAGAGCCTAACCATTAGTCCATTTTTCTTTAAGTGTACAAACATGAGATGCTAGCATTTAATAGAAGGCACAAGAACAAATGAATGAATATAGTCAGTTTGACATATTCCTGGTTTCAAGGGTAAAATAACAAGTTTCTACACATGCCCATGTGTTTCTGCAAAGTTGTGAAGTTTAAAGGCATACTGAACTAATTGTGAAACAATTCTTTTCTCTGTTGCTCTCTGAAAAATGTAATTCCCAAAATTAAAAAAACAATCAAACAAACAAAAAAGCATGAAGTGAAATGAGCTATACATAGGTCACTCCCAAATATATAAGGTTCAAAAGAAAAAGTTAAAAAAAATTATATTTTTGCCAGTCAAAACTATTCCAATCACAGTCCTATTACGCTTCTTGACATAGTACCAGATGAAAAATAAGCAAGCAATACAACAACTTTTCCCTGCCCAATCCCCTCAACCCTTAAATATTAAGATTATTTAAAGTGTAATGGAAATTATCGATATTAATTACAGCATTACAAGTGATCACAGCTATACGTATGGGGGTACAATAAGGTAACATGTTCCCTAAGATGACACACTGGTTTTAGGCTTACAGCTATTCAACACTTAAATATACACCAAAATATACTTTAGACAAATGCTACCTTGCAGCCGAATAAAATAACTAATTTAATAAGAAATTGTCATGCATCTGAAGGTAGATTAAAGCCCCACGTGCACAGTCAGAAAGACATGCAATATGATGCACATATATATTAAACATGCATGACACATGCACATGTATGATAGATATGCATATATATGGTACATATGCACATAGATGAGATACCTGCATCATACACGTATGATAAACATACATGCAGGTTTAGCTCCTCAGTACTGCTAAACTGATTCACAGATGTGAGTATGGCATAGCACTGGAGCTGTATGAAAATTAATACAGAGGGCTGCAGGGCTTTTTGTTTCACCTTGGGTTTTGTTGCAAATGTGGAGTGCTGCATATACAGTAGAATTTAAGGAGAGAATGTAGATTTTACTAAAGGCCATAAAAATACTCTCAAGCACTTGTGTGGGCATTATTAAACTGCAGATCTTGAAATACTCAAAATGCTTGAAGTACTTATTTACTGCTTCACCCATGATCTTTTCCTGACATTTTTTCCATTTCTTTGCTTCCAGCTGCCATGCATTTTCTTCTATTTTAACCATACCTAAATGCAGAATTTTTGCCTGAAAAAACTTCAGATCCCAAACCACCCACAACCAACCAACCACAGATTTTATTTGAAAAATACTATTATTAATAATTATTAATAATCATCATCATCATAACAACAACAATAATAACAATAATAATAGTACCCTTATAAACAATAGGCATCCGTGGCCCTGACTGACAGAGCTTTTCACCACACATCCCTCTTTCTGACTTTCCTGTATCATGTGTGAATGCTGTAGGAACACCTTCCACCTTTTTCGTCCAGTTCTGAGTTTAGTTCATTATTGTTCTATCGTAGTATTATTAACAGTTTTCTGTTAATCATCTCCTGTGACGGAGATTGGAAGGTTTAGCTATTAGCTGTTGTGAATTATACTGGAAATCAAAGGTGTCAAGGATTGTAACACCTGCCATTCAGAATCTCATGTTTTAGCTATCTTGTACTGCTGATTTATTAATTCAAGCTGTGAGTGATGATTTGCCTGCAGTCAGTCAGCTCTGAGAACTTACTGACAGCAGTTGCGCTATTGTTTTAAGGTGTTCTACACCTACAGCATTGACCAATACGTAAAATCTGACTTCTTTCCTTGTGCTGGCACAGGCACTTGCACACCAGCCCACTGAGTCAGATTAGAGACTTGACATGGTACCAAATAACCTTCATTTCTTTTCCATTTCTTCTTTAGTTTCCAATTTAGCTTTTCTAATAAGGTCTCTCTGGGCAAATTAAAGTTAAAATGATATCTAAGAATAAAACAAAACTCAGCATAAGGCCTATGCTGGTTTTCCTTCATAATTTTCAAGAAGTTATATGTGTTAATCCCAGACAAAATTGCACCACAAAGAGTTAGAGAGCATCACTAGTTATGAAATTTTTCTAATGATTTTATGAAAGCAGTAAAAGAGAATGAAAAAACTTCACAAACTGGTAAAACGCTTTGGGGTATATTGTTTTATGTAACTACTGTGGAAACCCTGGACATCTGATTGGTAAAAAACAACCTTTTAAAAGATGACAGCTGCTGCAATCAGAGCAGGAAAAAGAACAAAGCAATTGTGAGAACTGAAACAGAAAGCAAAATAGTTGTTTTAGTGGTTAGGACAGAATTTTTGATAAATGCTATCAGCACATCAAAGCCTTTTTTGTCTTTTTTTTTTTTTTTTTTTGAAGATATGAAATTTACCTAACATTCAAGAAAACAAAATGTATTTATGATAGTCATTTATTAGTTCTACTGTTAATTGATTTTACTTCCTAAGAATGTTTTATTCTTCCATACGTTCTGGCATAAGCAGGCCTAAGTTGCAACATATCCTTCAGATGCGAATTGTTAATCGCCGATTCAGTACCTAATGCATTGAAGTTATTCATAACATCAGATTAGAGTGTCAAGATGAAAGGCTAATTACAAAAGGGTGGCATCAGAACAACATAGTAGTGACACTCCACAGTATTCAGCCCCTTAGCAGAGGCACGACAAAACATCTTATGTTAGATTTTGCTCATTGTAGCATTTTGCACCTCTATCACTTCTTCACTTTTACACTTACATGTAACAATTCTACAAGACTATGTGGCTGTAAGTAAAGATCTAAATACTCGTCTCTGCTTGAAGCACAGTTACAACTTGACATCAGTATCTCACAAGTATGCACATCAGTCTGTAACAATGGCATCATCAAGGTGGTCGAAATACAAGACTCAAGAAAGACTGTAGGTCTTTAAAAAAAGAACTTTCGGCATATTGGTAAAAAGAAGTAGCAATCTTATTTTTTTCTTTTTTTTTTTTTTTTCAGTAGAGGTATGGAAAGAGCAGAGTTGGGAATGAAGAAGACGGAAAATAAAAGCAACAAATGAAAAATATGTTCTGGTTTCTGGTTTCTGTAGCTGGGATTTCCAAGAAGCATCCCACCCAGATGCCAGCAGATGAGGGACTGATGAAGTTCGAATACCAGATACATTTAGTTCGGTATGGCAAGGCACTCCTCTATGATTAAAATTAAACACAAATATACAGTAACTATGCTTAATTTAAGAAAAATTGTAGCTCAACTAGAAGAGAAAGGTTCAATATAGAAAGTTTTTCAAGAAACTCCATCAGTGGCATTGCTTTTTGTATGCTACTACATCCTCGTGTAAGGAAAGTCTGATCAAATGCAACTGTCTCTCAGTTTAAATGTTATATACACATCCATACCTGACTGCTTTACTACATCTGTATTAAAGGCTAGATCTAACTCCATTCCTCATTTCCACTAATGTCACCTTGTTGGCTTGTAAAAGGCAGGGTCCTGATGCTCTAATCACTTAAGAAAAATATTATTCCAAGATAGACTCAAGAATTTCATGCTTACAAAGACAGCCACTTGTATGAATGAGAAATCTTCAGCCTGGAATATTACATTCCATACTCCTGAGGCACGCTAAAGTCAACTCTCTAAGCTATTTGAACAATCTTTTTCAACTTCTTTGAATTGCATTATTCTAAAATTTTATCATAACGTATTTAATGTAAGTTTATAGAAAATGGTTTTGTTACTGAGCCAGCATAAAATTATTCCAATGCTCAGAGAAACAGATCTTGCAACAAAGCGATCCTTTACTGATAGTGATTAATTGTACATGCTATCAGAAGGCAATTGAGGAAGAATAGTTAGAAAGAATCTTCATTTATAAAGATTTACAAGACTTTGCATCCTTAGTCACGACCTGTGGGAAAAAATACTGAATGATAAAGAATAGCTTTTAATCTGAATTAAATGTTAAGTCACAATTTGTAGGCCGTACTCATAATCTTTTAGCAGCTTGGATGCTCAGTCATTTTTATCATTTAACAAGATCTTTTCCTACACTTCAAAACAAAGTAATTTAAAAAAAAAAACCAACACCAAGAAACCAAACATAATCTCTGCAATTCCCTTTTGTTTCT
Organism: Leptosomus discolor; assembly: GCF_034619465.1. NCBI lineage: Eukaryota > Metazoa > Chordata > Aves > Leptosomiformes > Leptosomidae > Leptosomus > Leptosomus discolor. Next base: position 90,704,102 of record NC_141391.1, on the reverse strand, counting down.
CTTATCGTTACCTGGAATTATCAAAAATGTCCATTGTAAGCTATTTTCGGAAGCATTACTAAGACCGTACAACAGTAAGGCCAAATGGAGGAGGGCGAAACGGGCGGTGACTGATAGTTGAACAGTTACCTAGTGAAAGATCTGTGCTCTGCAAATCTGTTTAAGAAAAGCAAAGGTTTTCATTTAACGAAGTCCAGATTAGATTTGCAGAAAATAGAAATGAAAAAAAAAGGCAGGTAGGTCATCTGCTCCCATGGAAATGCGAAGAAAGCTCATGCTTACTTGTTCTGCTGTGTCAAGGTTTATCAAGTTCACATACATAAGGACTCCACTTTATCCTCTGTTTATTTGTGAAAGTGGTACTATCAGGAGCACATTAAGTTATTTTACTGAACAACCTTTTTAATGTCATTCAGTCAAATAATTTAAATTTATAGGAGAATTTTTAATTTCCCCAGGAAAAAATATTTTTTCACTGTTCTTATTGTTAGGTATACCTTCTTACATATTTTCTATTTCTGTGGATTTTGATTTGTCTCGCAAAGCATTTGTGATTCTGATTGTACAAGCCACTATATAGATAAGACATATTAACAAATACTAAACATCAAAGCAAACAATATATCATAAACTAGGAACATGTCTTTCCCCTGTGTGATACCTCTATCACTCTTTATCTCTAAATCATCATTTTTCTTTCTAAATCATCCCAAGTTTTATTTCCTATGACAAAAAATTTGATTGTAGAAATACTGGTCAATAGTGATGGTTATTTATTTCAGTTTTTGCTGTTTTCTCCTCTTTTGCTTTCTCAAGTTTTTGAAAAATAGCTTTGTTTGCTGAAGTTTGCTCTCTCAGTGGTATTACAAAAATCTGTTACTATGGTTGTCAGTTTACTGCAGAAGATAAGGAATGGCATAACTATTCCAAGAGCTCCCTTTCTGAAGGAAAAAAAAATCTTTTGCCAAGAATGACTGTCAGTGTAGTGTTTGCTATGAAAGCGAACAAAATATTAAAATATCAGTAGACACACCATTTTACAAGGCTAATGGGACAAGGCTAATGGGACTATCATGAAATACAAATACAAGACATAGGGGTATGCTTAAATGATTTCTGATACAGAGCCCTGGCCATTCAAAGTGACCATAACAAATTATTCTTCAAAAAGAAATTCTAATTTTTAAGAAATAACATGATCTAAATTTTTCATTAGCAGTGATGAATAAGCATTCCAGACATTTAAGGTATGTGGGGAACGGTAGGGATTTTGTAACAAAAGAAACCAGGTAGTTATAAAGACATACAATTCTAGTTTACAAATCAAAACTGAAATACCTGCAGGGAAGGCTCCATTTCATGTCTAATGTTCAAGAACTGTAATTTACATAACGTTAGGAGAAACCTAGAGCTGGGATCATACAGTCAAGAACAGTAGATAAAGAGGATACCTGAAGGAGTAACTGGTTGAGCTGATGTATTACCCACTAGGAGTCTGACAGCATTGCCATTGCAAAGCAAAAGTCCTGTGTTGCAATTTTTAATCCATGAGTAACAAACAAAACCATGTGCAATTCTCTCAGTATTGGGAATAAAGTACATACTGTCCTGTTCTTAAATGTTAGAATTGTTTCATTTCAATTCACTAAAATGATAAAATGCTATGTTGATAAGAATAATATATGCAGAGATTAAAAATGAAAAATCCACAAATCTTAATCTTTCTCACCACAGAAAGCAGAAAATACTTAAAGGAGCAACTTCCTACCTGATCTGTGAATAATGGGAACATTTGCACTGTATTTATTGTTATTGTGTGCCTTTATCACTTTTATTGTTGTGCTGCAGTGTAGCCCTTTGAAGGTCTGCCAAACCACTGCAGCTTGCTCAAATGCAGCGCTGAATTTTAATTAAGCTTAGCAAAATACTGAATTTGCTGAGCCTGATTAGGCCAGTCATCCTGATAGACGTGCAGAGGGCATCTTGCTTACTTGTTTGAATAACTGACAGAGGCAATTAATAGATTTTTGTAAAACAGTCAAATGTGAAAAATACAGGCTGTCATCACCTCTTTTCACTGAAAATCTTAGTTTTCTTTTTTTTTTGTATTTATCATGGCTACAAAAGATTCCTTGGAATTATGAAGTGCTGAAAAGTAATTCAGTATTCATATTTATGAAGAGTAACTCATGAAATATGAAATTATGAAGAGTAATTATGAAAGATATGCATTTTGTTTCGCTACAGTATTCCCCATAATATCACAGTCCAGTGAAGAGGAGCTTCCATGGTCTCTGCAGAGTAACGTTATATATGTGAGTGGATGACTTCTTACAGACAAGTTTTTACTTTTTCATGTAAGTGATACTAAAGCTTCCCTCCAGCTTATGCAGTTAAGGCATCCCCTATATAGATATATATCTGTATCTTCAATCTTTCCTATGGAGCATGACTACAAATTGCAAAACCAAATACTCTTCTTTATCTCTTTTCTCTGTGACAGGAACAACTTCACTTCTTTAGAAGTTCAAGAGTCAGGTGGGTTTTGACATTGTCCTTAGGACACTGCTTAGGAATGCTGGTTTTGCTGTTTCCTTCTACCTATTCCCACAAAAACTTTAGGGGAAAAAAAGCTTGTGATGTATTAAAAACAAATGTATAAAAGCTACCCAGCCAGCCAACCAGTTACCCCTAAAACATTGTAAGAAAGGAAGAATACTAGATAAAAAAGGTAAAGAATATGTAGAAGGATGAAATGTGACAGCATTCACAGGTCCTAACTGAGGTGTGAAACATCAGCAGGGTAGTAAAGTACCCTAACCTTTTGTATGTCGAGCAGGAGCATTGATGGTTTTGAATCTAACTTCAGTATCGCTGTAAAGAAAGAATATGAAAAGTGCACCAAAATTAACAGACAGAATTTCCATTCACTTCGAGGGGCTTGGTATCAGGCTATAAGTAAACACGTTTTTAACTATAAAAATAAAGATTCCTTATTCAGAGACTGAACTTTAGTGACCAAAAAATCCCAGAGAAAAAAAGAGTGACTTGCATGAGAAACAACAGCAGTAAATAAATTACCACAAACCACACCACTTAAAGACTGAATCGCAGAGACCTAAGAGCTGTCTTCCCTCTAATTGAAAAGGTAAGAAAAACAGAAATAGGGAAGATGTACAGTTGAAAGAGAGAATATGTACAGTTAAAAGAAGGACAGTAAATTCATGTTTTAATATCCTACAGTACAACTACCAGTTTGTCCATGGGCACAGAAGTAAAGGGTGGAACAGATGGTGCTAGTGTTTGATTTCAATGCTCAGTAGCAGTTTTCAGAAGTTTCAGTGTGCAAATTCTAAGCTGAGGGTACCAAAAATACAGAAGTATTTAGAAAAAAAGATTCTGCTAAAGGACTTTGTCTCAGGCTACAGATAAATGCCCAGAAAAAAGAGTAATACGTTTTTCTAAAATGTTGTTCATTACATGCCCTTCCCCAGCCTCCTGTAATTAATCTTCTCTGTTATTAATCAAGTTAAGAAGACACAAACCTATGTTATTCTTACTATTGTCTTATTAATCAGAATGTCTGTATGTCTAAGCTTTTAATAAGCATGCCAGAATTGGACAAAAACATCAGAAAACAAACAAACAAAGAAAAAACCCTAACCCAACAACACAAAGCCCTTTTACTGATTACTTAATCTACTGATAGAGAGAAGCTGTATGGCAAAGGATCATGTGAATTGTTTTACAGAATCACAGAAACACAGAATGGTAGGAGTTGGAAGGGACCTTTGGAGATCATCTGGTTTCCAGAAACGTTCCAGAAAATTTCCAGAAACATTAGCTGACAGAAAATTTTGCTTGGGGTAGAAGTATTTATACTTCTTTTCTACCATTCTATTGCCACATAAAAGAGGAAAAGAACACTTACATGTACCCTCATCACTGTGTTCACTGCAGCTATCCATGGCAGCTTCACTTTGTCATGCTTACAAAGGTCAGCCACATCCCCAGGGTGGTGTCTTAACTGGGGTGAAGTGTTTATTGTTCAAACAACTGATGCAGTGTAGGAAATAATTAGCATATTCCAAACTGACTTTACTATGTTGTTTACAGGAATTTCCCTTTGATAGCTATATCACTGGTAAGGAAATTCATTCCTGTGTCACTGCCTAGCTTCACTGTTACCAATTCAAATCTATAAAACAAACCCCACCATTATTGTTTTTTAACAAGATATATAAGCTTTATTGAGCTTAATGCAGTTCATTATTTCAAGTTTTCATGTTGTACCTCTTTTCCACAGACATATCATGTATTTTTTAACTTAAAATCTAGACAATTAAGATAAATATTACATTATCAGCAGACAGATCAAGGTCACACAATAAGTAAGGAAAGCAGAAGTAATATTTACCTTCTCAAGAGGCTTCAAATAGATAATAATTATTTAACCTTACGGGGTTCTTTCAAAAAACTACCTGAAAATTGCTAGCATTTCTGGTCTATGCCTAGAAGAAAGATGGCATTGTCCAACACATTTAGGAATCATTCATGTAAAAATTAGTTTGATACAGATATAGATGCGTTTGCCAACAGTAATGCTTTATCTTTTCTTTTTTTTATAAGTACAAATAAACATTTTTTTCAAGAGGTGTTGTGAATTAATTTAAATAGGTTGTCTTTGAACATCAAAATACGGATTCCTCTTTTTTTTCCTAAAGTAGCATTGTTTATTGCAAATTTTGTGTAATCTAGGTAGCTATCAAACTATTTGTTCACAGCAGGTGCCTGTCCATCACCATCATTATCATTTTGGCAGGCTTCCAAGACAGACACCCTCCATCTGTTACTGTTTCATAGAAATGGTACCTTGAGGTCCATTTGACCTATGACCCCTCAGACTCTTCAGCAATTTAATATCAATTTTTTCTCAGTCAATTAAATTGACAAAAAAATGCTGCATGGAAACGTCTCAGGTTCTATGCCTTATCCATGCACAATTCCCTGATTCTGGGGTTTTCAGGACCTCTCCAACAAGCTAAGACTTTCAGACTCTCACTTACGGAGGGAGTACCAGAAAGCCCTAACAAAAGAAGGTGCCAAAATTTTCCCTAAACCCTAAAAAGAAACTAATTCAAGTATTGTAAAGCCTGGGGCTCTCATGATTAAGGGTTGTAGTCTCTAATGACAGAATGTGGAAGTGCTGAGGTTGACAGAGTCAGATGGAGACAGGGCTTCTGGGATCCTTCCTTTACAGCTGGAGGCTTGGAGATTGCCTTTAACAAGGGGAATAAACATTGTAGTTTCACAAGCCATTCATTTGTTGGAACTACTTGAGAATTACAAAGACAGGGAAACTAACACAAAAATTCTGTTACCACAAGCATGAATAATTCACAAGTGTGATGGGATGCCCTGCTTCCCAATGTTTAACAGAGCATCAAAATTAACTTTTATTCAAAAATACTAATCATACCAATACATAACAAGAGATTTAAGATGTGGGACCACAAAAAATGTGCTTTTATTGTTGGGATAATAAAATGCATAAGGCTTTTGCATGCATGATACATTTTCTGGTCATCATTTCTTTTGCACTTAGAGAATCTCTTGATGAATACATATTGCAGAACTCTTCTTATTTTCAGAGGAATCATCATGTCATGGGTTCAATTAAGAAACTCTAAAAGCTGACACTTTGACTTAGGACATCCCTATGTTAGATTTCTGATTTGTTGGCAAAGTCTAATTGTTTGATTGTGGCATCATTTGTCAAAGATTATGTCCTGAATTCTGTGGTCATCTAATGAGCTTCAAAACTGCCAGTTACACTAGAGCAAAATACTAGGAAGAGGAAGGGAATAGTAGGAATTAAGGTTGATTATTTTATTCTTGTCTTTTCTCTGCTCAACTCTGAAGACCTGGGCAAACACACTAGATGGGGAAATTAATAGAAATGGAAGGGAAAAAATATGAGAAGGAGAGAGGGGAAATAAGCTAAGTGTTTCATTTTATAATTTGGAAATATTCTACATTCCCACCATTAGAGACAAGTTCTGAAAATAGAATGTGTATTTTTTAGCATGTCTACTTTGTGTCTTGAGAGCATCTGATGTAGCCTAGTTCCAATTATATCAATGAGAAGCGAAGCAGTCACTGACATCCTTACATAGCTCAATACCATCAGACTTCCTTGGCAAACAAGTAAACAGAGTATGCATTATTTCAGGATAGGAAGAAACCTCAAGGAGGGAAAGGCTCACATGCACGCACACACAGATGCACAAACTGATTATCTGCAGTCAGAAATGGTACTAACAGAATATTTGTTTCACAACTATTAAATGCACATCTTCACAGAAAGAACATTATCTATTGCCAATTGTTCTGAAAAGGGGAGCCTTAAAGCTATGAAACCAACTTTTCTTAAAGTCACTCTTCTTGTAAAGTCACATGGGAAGTTTAAATAACTTTCACAAACATTTCTAAGCATTTTTATCTAGTACAAAATTTTTTTTTACTTATGAAATTATATGCACGAGTCAAGACGAAGTACATATAACAAACATAAGTCAAGCTGAAGTAGGAATTACAGTAGAGATAGTTTGGATTATCTGTTTTTATACATGTACTTGCATAGGTGTGCATGCCTTTGTGCACAGAGAAAGCAAAAGAGAAAGAATATGCTGCAGCAGAAGCTTGTTCTGAGGAGAGATGTGAGAAATCATCACTTACATTGCAACAGCCATGTAAGAACTACATCTGGATTGACAAGTGAAGTCCCCAAATCTGACATAAACAGAAGCTAGTCTACTTTTCTGAGAATAATTAGTTTATTTTTGGAAATACCAAGGAAGAGCACTGACATTCCAAAAGTTTACATTGACAAAGCAATAAAAATTATAGCTTTATTTTCAAACGTACATAGGCGTTTTATTCAAAAGAATTTCCTTTTTCTTACTTATGTCAAATCAGCTTTTATATCCAAATGTCTTGTTCATCTGGCACATACATCAGTACTACAGGAAGAATCTGAGGCATCAAATTTTGCTTAATGTGGCTGGCTGTTTTTGGACTTTGTAAGCAGAAGTACATATTCCTGAAATGAAATCCTGTCCTCACTCAAGTCAACTGCAAAATGTTATGTCGCTACCTTGTCATCCATATTTCATGACAAGACCCTTTTCTAAAAACATTATGACTGACCAATAAAGCCCTACAACAGAAGAAGGCTCAGAGAAGGGCACTGGGATGTGCCCACAATCTCAGGGAATAATGCAGAGTGTGACTGACCACAGCTCTTGAAAGAAGGTGACTTATCTCAACACCAAGGGGACCAGAGAGTGGCCTTTGTTTTAGGTAAACGGCTGTCAACACTTGAGTGGATCGACTGGTGGTGTAAATGTTTCTCCCTGAGTTCATTAAAGGAGTGTGAATGTCTCCCTGAGTTAGCCAGACTAGCATGGGGGGGAGTGAGGGCCTGGCTCAGCCCAACATAGAGAATAAAACCTGACAACTAACAAAAGAATTTCGAAAAGAGCAATGGGCTTGAGCAGGCTTCAACTGACATATGCTTTCCTGGCGAGTGGGGATACCCAGTGTCATGGTGGTGAGCACGTTATAGAGACAAGCAATAGCAATCATGTTGCTGTTGCGAATGAACTGTGTATATTGCTATATATTGCTATGTGTAACTTACATTTGTACTGTGTTATACAACGCATTTTGTATTGTTCCACTAAATCAGAAATCCTGTGTAACATAAACTACCCCTCCACATGTGGAATATCTAAAAGAACCTGGTCAGAAAGTACTGGACTCTGACAAACATATGTAAAGAAGGTACTCAAAGGAGTAAGACAATTATTTACAAAACATGCATCACTCAATTTGCCATGCAGAAAATCACAGCACATCTGGTTTTCTTAGGAAAGGGCCATGGACAAGACAAACTCATTGCTTGAAGAACATAAATAAGTTTCGACGAGAGAAAGCATTTCTATACTGAATGACAGAAATCTATGTCAGTCTCCGGATAAGGCTTAAACAATATACAGCAAAGTTTTGTTCACATTATCTTCGAAGAGATAAACTTACCTATGGAGGAGGATACAAAACATTTTTCTCTGACTGTATGTAGCAACAAGAACATGACAAGAAAAATAAGCAAACAAAAAACCACATAGGTGTAATCTTCCAGGTATTTACAATGGGACCAATGCATGGAAAAAGAAGCAGTGTGGGTAAGAAAAGAAACACTTTTTTAACAGGGACAAGAATCTGCCTCAGCTCTGATCAATCTTTCACAGAGACGTACTATAAGCCTTATCTGAAGTCCGTGTCACAGACTTATAGACAGGATGAGGCACGAAGGCCCCTTCGGAGATTGCCTAGCCCAATCCCCTGCCCAGAGCAGCATCAGTGACAGCAGGTTGCTCAGGGCTGTGTCCAGTTGGGTTTTGAGCATCTCCAGGGATGGAGACTTCACAGCCTCTCTGGGAAACCTGACCCAGTGTTTGCCTTCACAGTATAAAAGCATTTTTTGTGTTCACAAGTAATCTGACGAGTTTCCTTTTGTGCCCATTGGCACCTGTGGTATATTTATATTTAAAATATTTACTGAAACTTGGCTAAGGCACAACCATGTAAAAAACATGAGGACATACAGGAGAAGTCATTAGAGAAGGGGAAAAACATGAGGAGAACAAAAGCACAGAAGCTATGAAAGAACAAGATTCAAGAGAAGTGTGTTCAATTGTGCTGAAGGGACGGAATGATGAGACTGAAGTAATGGTTCTGTTACCTGGCGAGGAAGAGATCATTTGAGTAGGACAAAAGGCAGACTGGAAAGGGTCTGGATGGGGATGAAAAGAGTGGAGCTCTAGACATCCATCAAAAACAATGTTCCATAAATTTAAGAGGTTAAAGCAGTGAAAGGGATGGTGCAGTCATTGGAGAGCCAAGTCAGGTGAAGTGTATTTCCTTTTCAGCCAGGGAAACCAGGACACGTTTACCTTGCAAGAGAAGAGTACCAAAAGAAATTGAAATGTTGAGGAGAAAAGTAAGGGAGAGGTGAAAAAAAGACACAACACAGACCAGCAGGAGGTTTAAAAAGAACCAGCAACCATGTACATGGAAGAAGGGAAAGAGTTAGCAGCAGTGCATGAAATTCACCAATAATCTTATACTAAAAATCACAAAAAGGTTAAGGTACTGATTCAAACAGTTTCAATTTTACCTAGACTTTGCATTTGCTTTGTAGCTTTAAGCCTTCAAAGGTAGTGAGGAATAGTGAAGCCAGCCGAAACACAGAATTTAGAGGGTGTGAGCCAGCTGCTGACCAGGCTAACAACTCAAAACCAAAAAGACCAAAAGTTGTATCAGATGAGGCTATTGGAAATGACAGAGATAGGGAGCATGTAGCTAATGCAGGTCTACCTGAAGTTAAAAGTGAAGTACGTTATAAAAGAAAAAAGAAATATACTAGAACTTCCAGAATCAGTCCTGAAATGTATATTATGCAAAATCATTAAAAAATACACATACAGGTCAAATCGCTGAATATTCACAGCGTGTCCCAGTTATATTAACTTCCTGCATGTTTTACAATGTAGGTTATTCAGGAAAAAAATAACCCTCCCTATCTGTAATTCTAAAGATATAGAAATATATATAAAGATAACTATGTTTCTTACTCAAATTAGAATTTATTAACAACGGAAACACTAACATCATCAAAATAATAGGATTTTTTTTACCTGAATAGCACCCGAGATGCAGTCCCTTTTATTTAAAATATGAAATGCATAATTCCTTTCTCTGTGTTTTCACATTCTAAAAGCAGTAAGAAAAAGGATATCTTGGAGTGAAATTCTGTTGCTAGTAACTTGTTTCTAGTTTCACATGGATGTTAACAGAACGAGGATTTTAAGTAAGGTATTAGCAGTTTCCGCTGTTATACATATATCTGTTTAGTTGTGCCTTTAGTTGTGACTGTGTAAAGGAGAAATTAATCTTTCCTCCTCTGAATATAAACTATGAATAAAGACATTTATTAGCTATAAACCAACTATTCTAAAAGAACACTTACTGTATTGAAAAACTAACTCACGCCTGTATATTCAAAGCCCTTTGCATACACATGTTATATTGACACGGTAATATAGAGGGGTTTTCCATAGAACCCCTGCTGCATTCAAACATTTAATGGGCAGTGCTTGTTTAATGACAAATTACTCAACATCCTCTTTCCTCCTTATTGTTAGACCCTTCAAACCATTTTCTGAAACAAATTGCACCATCTCATCAGCTTTTTTGACTCTTCATAGCTATCAGTAAATTAATGTCTTCACCACTATGAAAAATAGTGAATAAATAAATACAGAATAAATAAAGACAGAAAATAAGTAGAAGCACAGAAAGAAAATTAGAAGTATCTTATGATTTCAGGTGTCTAAATTTCTGACAAACACTTGATATTTTCAGTGATCCCACTGGTCACTAATCAGTTTAAAAAGAACAGGCAACCGTGTACATGGAAGAAGGGATCTTCTTCAAGAACTTCAAATCTGAAGTCCAAAACTTGAAAATAATGAATCATTCATTAATACACAGCAAAAAAAAAAAAGTAGTTCTAAGAAACTACTCCCATAGGTACTCTCTGGCACAGATAGACAAAATCTAGCAATCTAGAGAAACATTTGATTTCTTTAAGTGTCTCTTCTATTTTTTGTTCTTGTACTATTTTTTTCAGTAACAATCACCAATACAAACCCATAAACCAGTAAATATCTCCACTTTTTTTTTTTTTTAGATCAAGGTGGGCTTTTTATTTTACAAATTGCTTACTGACATGCTCCTACTTCAACAATTATTGAAGTAAGGTGTTTAAAAAATTTCTCCTCCAAATATCTTTCTTCCTGCTCTTGCATGGAGGCTCAGCCCAAGTTAGACCATACTGACCACTCATATCAGTACAGATTAAGTGTTTTTATCAAAGAATAATAGTAAATATGCAGATATGGCAGAACTGAAACTGTGAACTTCCAAATGACTTCCAATAGTTCTACAATATTAACTAAAACAGCATTAAATCTATTGTTTTAGTACATTTTATACACTTAATTTCTATTATTTTTATAACAGTAATTTGGACAAAATACATCAACTTAATCATGGCTAAACATATGAATTAGTCACAGATTTCTGAAACAGAAAACTAACAACAGTAGCAATTTACCACCTACAAACTACATAGTGAGACACTATGAGCACTAAGAGTGCTTGAAAAATACGTCAGAGGAATGGTGAAACATGGACTTATAAGTGTCTTCAAATAAACATATACCCTTCTACTCCATTTTCTCTGATCTTTCACATGTCTCAACTCCTTGCTTCAGACAGGAATTTTTATTTACATGCTTCATCCAAACACCACTTTTTAGACATCGTAGTCTGTTTCCTAGTTTCTCCCCTTTTCTTATACAGTCATCCCCTCATTTTTGTCTTAATTCGTTGATCCACTTTCACTTGCCCAGATGCCCCATTCCTGCATCTGCTTTCCCAAAACTGGCACCAACAGTTATGCTTCTGCTCAAATCTCTCCTTCCAGGCACTACCCGTGCCCACCTGCTAACATCAGTCTCAGTCCCTTCGGTCCTTTGTCCACCTGGGTCTCCCCATCAGACCTACCCTCCTGAATGCCTTCTTCCCTTCTCTTCGTCCTCTTGCTCAAGTTTCTCTCAGCCTTCCAGTGGGATTTCAAGGATGTCTCCCTGCTCCAACTCACCTCCCACGAAAAGGGCCAAGATCACTCCCTGAGTTTTCCAGTTCCTTTAAGAGTTGTCCATTTCCTCACACCACCCCAGGGTGCCTCAGTGTGGGCTGTTACCCATGGCCACTCCCCTGGGACCCACAGACCTCCCCTGCCAGTCACACTTTAGAGAGAAGTATCAGTGGCTGCAGGAGAGAGGGAATGAGACAAGACCCTACTACAGCCTTTCCCTCCTGTAGAAAACAAGTTCAGTAACCCTACAGAGGTGGCATGGCTATCTTTGGAAAACAGGAAGGCCGTGCAGCAAAATACAGAATTGATGAGATCAAGCATACGCAGGTACAGCAAGAGAGCAAGAGGACTGCAATCAATAACATTTCATTATTAATAACGTCAATATCTAATATACCAGATTGTCATCGGTATTATCTACAGAGAGGCAGGATACGGATATAGTGTCTGTATAATGCTGTCCATTACTTAGGGTAGGAGGCTCTTAACTGCCAGCACAGAAGAGTTTGTCTCCTTTTACTTGGCTTTTGTTCAGGTGCCTGCATCTAGACATAGCATGACCCAAGAGGGCCACACTCTGGGCAATCCAGGGCTCCCATTGTGCCCTGTTGAAAGCTCACACCTTCGTCAGCCAGGCTTCAAAGGCCTAGGGAAGGCCGAGTGCCACCCTGTACGAAACCCCTGGCAAGGTTCAAGTCTCTGCTCTGCAACCTGTGCTGCACCTTTCCCACAAACAGCTGCCAAGACTATTACTTTTAAGCAGGTAACGCTGTATCTTTTTCCCTGCTTTTTGCCTTGAAATCTGCTCACCAGTTCAGACCAGATTGAGTTAAAACTGCCTTGAGGTAGATTAGCAGTTGAGCATTAATCCCTGTGCCACAGAGTCTAGAAAGTAAGTAAAAAGGCAAGGAGACAACTTCCTACGTTTTACTGCAGGGCCAATTTAATTTTTCTTAAGTATTTATTCCGTACATAACACTTGTACACCCATAAAAACTATGCATCCGTTTCAATAGTAGTGGCTGCATACTGGATCAATAACTGGTAATCTAAAGAGTCTCAAGAGGTTTGCTTTACATCAGCTTTACATAAACACACTATGTTAGATTTTGTTTCTTTGTTTTCACTTAAATCACTCAGTTTCAGAATTAGGGGGTGCATGGGCCTAAAATTAAGGATTTTTTCTTCTTTATAGCGGTTTGGATTACTCAGCAGAATAAGAGAAATGACATGGATTTTACTTCCTTTGCTAAATAAAAATAATGAAACATAAAAGCACATTCTCAAGTCCAGCAGTCTGGTGTTGGTCCCAACAGCATAAATATTTTTTTATTCTTCCGACAGCATCCCCTTTTTTCAGCTACTGAGTGTATGCTATTTTCTGAAGCCTATTTTCTCTTAATCATTGCACCGAGTTATATCAAAAGTTTTGGTACATGTTCCTCAGTCACAAAACCTAACCTAACCTCCCATAATCACACTGCTATAGGCATTTTGCTTTGCCTACATGGTCATAAAAAACTTAGAAATTTCCAGATATTTCCATTATTATCAGTAAATTCTAAATTGTCTTAGAAAAAGAATCAGGTTTCACTCTAGCCCCACTAATATTTTAACATAATAGTCTATATTTTTAATCTAGTATTTGCAGGTTGAGTAACTTGAAGTAGATGTATCCTATGACTCACTAACGGTTAATAATTCAAAAAGCAGTAATTAATATTCTGCAAATTCCACTGACAATTCCAATTAAATAGCACTGTATTCTCATTTGACTACATCTCAGATTATGAAGTGGAAAGAAAGCCTGTACTCCTTATTCTCACTTTGTTTTGGGCTCAGGAGGAATATACGGGCAGCTGTATATTTATATCATTCTGATTCAACGATTTATTAACTCCCTGGCTGGAATGTAAATGATCAAAATTCTAATTACAGACTTTCTAAATTTTTGCTTATCTTCCCCATCATTTACAATAACAAAGGCATTTGGGGACCTCCATATAATTTGGCATTGTCAATTTATTTTCTTAGTTCATAAGTCTTTAATGTTCTTTCCACTAACAGTTTTGATATGCATGATCTAAATCTGTTGAGATCGGTCAAAAAGAAAAGGGAATGATGAAACTTTAAAATGGAAGCTCAAAATTCAAAACACATAAACATGTAATAAAAACAGATATTCTAACAACCAAATATATTTTTAAGAAAATATATTTTCACTACGTGTTTTCTGTGAGTCAAATTTTTTTTTTTTTTGAATGACTGTCTTCATAAGCCACTAGTTATATTTCAATGCATACAGTGAGCAAAAAGCAGGGAATGCATTGTGTATGCATGTGTGTGTGTTTCAGCTTATTGGATGAAGTCTTGTTGATTTTGTGAATTTATTCTTCTGCATTATACTAATTTTTACTCTGCTATTTGCCTCGCTCAGGTATTTGCTGTTTTGTTAAGTAGAATAGAGCAAAAAAAGTTTTCTTTCAGTATTTGAGCATCATTTCAGGGAAGTTGGCACAAGTCAGAATCTGAGAACAAAGCTGCAAAACTGAAAACCTGAAAAGTGTTTCACATTAGTTTATAAAATATTAAGTTGATCAAATTATTTACAAGCAATAAATACTACAATTGGTAGAAGTTTAAAAATTCAAGTCACTTTTTAAATCCAACACAAACATTAAGATCTCCAATGAAGACAGCAGAGTATTTCCAACTTATGTCAGTCAGTGCTCTGCCTATGAAAAGTAATGATTTTGTCTTCCAGCATATGTAAAACAGACATGAAAATATTTCATAATTATAATAGAGTCTTAAAATTATTTTAATTATTACAAACCCAACATACTTTGTATGAATTGTCTCCTTAAGTTCAGGAAGAGCGCCAGTGTTTTGTGGAATTTGTTGGTGCTTTGTTCATACCCAGTGACACATTATGCTGGTTCTGAAAATGTTTTCATAAAGTTCTTATATTTCCATTAAACCCTGAGGCAGAACAAAAAGATAACAAAACCCCAAAGCAAGTATGTAGTCAAAGGTCAACTAACAAAATTTGGAGTACCTCTAAACTGTCCTGAATATTCATTACCTGCTCCCAACATCTTATAGTAATAAATAAGAAGAAGTGATATCATTTTATATGGTGGCACTCAGTTTGAAACGGTGAGGAGGTAAGCAATCACCTTAGGCGAAGCCTTTTTATTCTCTGTTTCATAGAAACATTCATAGCTTTTTCAACAAATAGAAGAAAATACAATTATTTCACTGTATTACGAAAAGGACAGCAAAATAGTATGTTCTCTTGGTATTTAGATCAAACCAATTGTTAAAAGTAAGACCTGACGTAAACATAATACTTTTGATTAGTAAGAGAAAATTGCATTGTCGTGTTTAAACAGTAATTGATTTTCTTCATAGAGAAAGAATCTTTTTATATTTATGATGGTTTATGGCCTAATAGCAACCATGTTTGCTTATTCTGTATTTCACAGTGTGGATTAAAACTAATTTAAATAACTGACTGCATTATTTTTCTATATAAGAATAATATCCAAGCTTGAATAAAAATATAGTTTTAGTCTTTATCATTATTTGGTTGTAAATATACATATCACTGAAACACTAACCAAATATATTAATGCAAGACAAATGTTTAGCCAGTATTTGCATACTCAAAAAATATTGCAAATTTTTTTGCTTTTTCACTGGCATGCAATTTTACGCTTCTACATTTAAACTGGGAAAAAAAAAAACTAAAAAAATTATAAAGTATAAAGTTCACTTTATTTTATAACAATAGTTTACACGCAGATTCAGTGGTGATGAACATAACTTCTCCTTGAGAAGGTACCTCCCAGGTATCACCTCACAGTGTAGATGTCAGTGCTGCTCTACTCACACAAATTTTTAGTTAAAATGTTGTCTCAGAGTAGCACAGGCACTGGAAAAAGCATTGCACTTTGCTTCAGAAGTCTGTCGTTGCATTTTGATTAAATTTCCTTAAAAGCCAGAGGTTGAAAATGCCATGGTTACACGTCAATTTTGAGGACTGGTATTCCCAGTGGAGCTGAGTATCCTCAATCTTGAGTGCAGAGATTTGGGGTTTGGGGCTTTTTTCCCTGAATTTTACGAAGTTTAAGTCTTACATTGTGATGCCTGGTTGCACAGTTTAGAACAAATACAGGAGACTTAGATAAAATACAAAGAATAGTAGCCAAAAAGGATAAAGAGGGTAAAATGTGTGAAGAAAATTGAGAGAGAAAGGAATAGAGTGTAGTCTACAAAATGTGAAAACTCTGGGGGATGGATCATATCTTTAAGGTAACGATACAAATGAAGGAAAAAAAATACCCCATTTCTGAAACAGTGAAATAAAGAAAAATCACCCACAGAAGAAAAAGTGTGGCCCGGGATGAACTAAAAAATAAGAACATTATAAATGAAAATGGATGAGAAGCATCATACAAAAATATTTACACATAGTATGGATGTAGTCACTGAAAATGTTAGTTGTCCTGCAGTGGCCAGGACCACAGACAAGAGACCTTCTCTCTTATGTTCTAGAGTCTAAGAGTAATTACATTAAGTCTAAGATTAACTCTAGATTAATCCTCTATGGCCATGATAACCTTCAAACCATGACAGCTCCCACTGGGAAAACAGCATCTCTAGGGAATGGGGCACTACAGCTGAGTCAGAAACACATGCTTGTTACTTGAATCAACTCAGACAGAAAAAAAAGAAATGAAAAAAAAAAAAGAAAAAGCATTACCAAAATGTAATGACCCTTTTCACAAAATCGTCTGAAAGCAATTTGATGTAATTAATTAATTAACCTGTGACATCTTTTGGAGACTAGAGCAAAACTGATCTCAATTTTATAGTTCAAAAATTTTAGAAGAATAATTTTTCTAAAGACACTTTAAAGACTAAATACTTAAATACACCCCTGAATCCCTTTCTTATTTCATCATTAGATATTTACAACACTAATGTTTCAAAAAAAACGAAACATAAAATATGCTATTATGGACTGCATGCTCATTTATCATGATGTCAATATTATATTACAAGGGCTACAGGGAATCACAAAAATAAAACAACTCCCCAATTTTTGCATGCCTGTCTTTTCTGGAGCTAAACTTTCCCAAAGTGATACCTCAAAGGCAGCTTAGTTCTAAAAAAGCCATGACTCTAAAAATCCCTGATAGTGCAGATTTATCTGCTTATTATTTTCTCCTCAACTTCATATTGAATTTTCTTATTTTCCCACAGAAAAGATACTGAGAATTTTCAGACTTTTAAATAATATGGCAAAAAGTAACGAATCACAATACCTCTCCTTACAAGAAATAAAGTTTTAACTTAAGTCATACCTCTTTCAATATTTGTGTAATCTTTTTCTACCCAGACATCTCACCTGGACAATCTTTCAGAACATCTTAAAAGGGTACTTAGGACTAAGACACGAAAAACAGTGTTAAAGGAGACTCTTGTGAATATTAAAAAACTATCCTCAGGTTAATTTACAGCTGGTCTATAGTTATCTGTCAGGAAGCAGAAAAGACTAGGTTACAGTCTCACTACAATCGGCCTTAGGGAATGGAAGCATGCAGCTAAACTGTGCAGGCAGGACACTGGAGAATACAGTGTGAAGCAGACTGAGAGCTCTGCTCCGCTTCCTTCAGCTCCCTGCACATCCACACCGGCACCACTACCTCTGCTGATGAATAAGAGATATTTATTATGTACAGTAACTGCCCAGCTGCTGTTCACTCTTGAATAATAATCTGGAGCCTTCTAAAGACACTTTAATGTGATAGCTCTAATATAAGCATGTGTTTAAATATGCTTAAAGTTATGTATGTTCACTTCACATCTTGAGTATTTAAAATAATTTTAATTAGGCTTATTGACTTTATCCATGAAGATGATTCATTTGATTTCTCTGAATCTTGGTCTTAGTAAGATCAAGCAGTAAGGTATGTTTACGTTTATTCTCCTCACAACAGAATAACCGCTAAAATAGTTAATCCCATAATTAGCCTCAGAGGTGATGGATAAGATACAGCAAACTTGGAAGACTGGATCTGAAGAAAAATCATGACACACAATTTTAATCAGTATCAACAGAAATGCATTTATAGAAAGAAAAGAATATAATTTTAAAAAAACAATCAAGCATGTATACTCTTTATCCGAGGGGAAAATTTTATGCCTCAAAAATCTTGTTATTCAGGAAAGAGATTTCCTTCCCAGTTTTTGGAATAAAATGTTTATTATTATTTGTTGAAGCTGCAATTATTATGTGTGCCAACTCTACTGAAGAAGATAGAAAAACTATTTGCTTGAGATTAAACTAATACAATTTTTTATTATTTTATACTCACAATTTATTCTGAAAATAACACAAAACACAAAAACTTCTCCCTGTGTCAACTATTTTGATAAAATGAGGTATTTGATAGACTAGCAATGGTAGCAATTTGACAGACTGGCAATGTTTTGGCTTTAGCATTCCTCTGGCAATATAAACAACGTTCAGCTGGCTGTTTCAAGAGATGGCATAAAGTGAGCTCAGTGTAGATGTTCTCACTGTATTGAAAGTGTAATGATTGTCCCCCAAGTCAGTAACATCTCAAAAAAGCCCTGATATTTTACTTACTATTAGTTAGTTCAATACCACTCAATTTTATGAATGCTACAAGGTTTTGAAATATGTTAGCATCCAAACAACAGTAATAGGGGAAAAAAGGGACCAGAGATCCACCTCCTGAGTACATCTTGCTAATCACCACACTGAAGGATTATGGAGTATTGTGACTCTCAGTCAATTCCTTAGTCTTGCTCCACATCCTTTTTTACATTTAAGTCACAGAATTCCATCTTGGCCCTAAGAAATTATTCTAGCATATAAAGAAATGCATAAATATAAAACATTTTTTTTTATAAAATGGAAGTTTGGAATTTGGTGCTTAACTCCTTGCTTAATTCTTAACTTCAGAATCCTGCTTCCAACCTCAAATAACATATCATAACCATTTATTAAGGTTTAAATAAATGTAAAAGAAATGGATTGTTCCTCTCTCAAACAGTCTACTGTTTAATGAGTTATATATAATTTATACTTTGTATGTGTTCTGTTATGATAAGAACTATAGAGGGTTGCATGAGTTTTCACCAACTCTACAGAAAGAATAGGATGTGAGAAACGAAGATTAGGAACCACAGGAAAAAAAAAAATAAAGGAACAACTCATCAGTGATTCTGCCCTTTGATTTCATAGAGGAAAACGCAGATCAATTTAAAGACTAGCCCATAGTTAGACCATAGCTCTCTGTAATTTTCAGTATCTGCTTTTCAATTATTAATGTCTAAACAGTGTCAGGAACAAGTCTTTGAAGTGTACATCTGAATAAAAGAAGGGAGAGATCATGCTTGGTAGTTTGTTAATTATATTGGTTTTATGATCCATCCCCTTTTGAATTTTCTTCTGGAGTAGGGACGATAAAAAACCTCTAATGCTGGGTCAAATGTGAGTAGCTGAAATGTCTAAAATTCATATATTGAGATCCGCATGGTCCACTGGAAGAAAATATTTTTTAAAGGATCTGCAAGCAAGATTGGACTCAAAGATAGGAACGTTCTATTTATTTTGTAAGAAGCACAGCATGTAAGCAATAAATATGGCATAAAAAGTATGCCAACTGACCTTTCGTTTAACATAAATTTTAACATAAAATATGTTTTTGTATATTCTTTGCTGACATTTTGATGCATTTATTAAATACCAATATTTTAATCTGTGAGGGTTTTTTACACAGCAGGATATATATATTGCATCAACTATAGATATACTAATTCTGGAATGCCTACGCTGCAGCTCATTTAGCTGTGTAAAACACTTCTTTCCAATGTTGCTCCTTTATAATTTGCCCAGTAGTCAGCCATCAGCAGCAGAAAGAAAGAGGAACTCATTTCACAATTAAACACTAGGTAACAAAACATTGGTAGAGATTTCCCCTAAGGCTTGTATTCCTTGTAAAAATTGTCCTTCATCTTACTCTTAAGAATAATTCCATAATTACAGGAATTTGTCTACTCTGTGTACCATAATTTCATTATTTCAACTATTTGAACTTTCTGAATTCAGTTCCTACAGTGAAATTCTTTTCCATGCAGTATCTTCTGAAATGCTTATCACCATGGTATTTGAACACCAAATTATTATTTAACCAAACAGTGTCTTTACTCAAAATTATGCATAGCTAAGGAAAAAACTTTTTTAAACTGTACATTTGATAATAATCTCATTATGGAAACTCTCTAGGAAGTAAAGATATATCATTTTCTACTTATATGCTGATTTTTTTTTTTTTTATCTAGGCTTTGGCTTATTCTGATTCAATTCCCTGACATATGTTGGATGTTCTTTCAAGCTCTATGTTGTTGTAAAAATACATTAATGTATGTCCAAAAGGAGACATAGTCTAAAAGCATAAGTTTTTCAGGAACTTTTAATAGCTACTCTCAGTTGTGCCACGGATCTACTCTTTTGCCTTGGGCAGGTAAAACCTGTCTGCATTGGAAATCCCCATGCATAAACTGTATTACAAGCAATCATAGGAATATAGTTTTGATTTTTTCCTTAGAATTTTCTGCTACTTTAATTATGAGAGGTCTGTTTCTGTAACTAGTGTCTATAGCTCTCATTTTAAAATGCCCATGCACATACATAAGCAGCTCTAATTGTAGTTTTAGTAAAGTTATGTCTTTCTAGAACTTTCAAAACTATGTGGGGTTTTTTTTCTTCTTTTTTCTAACTAAGCCAGAGATGATACAAACTTAAACAACATGGTATGTGATTTCAGCAACAAAAGGAGATTCACTACAAAGTTTTATTTACTGGTACTTTCATTTTTCAAGCTAGATCAATGTGAAACCAATGAGTCACTGTCATTCATAAGTGCTCCAGGAACATGTCTCTGGCCTCTCCAGAGAAATTATCTGCAGCCAGCTACATGGCAATCACAGCCAAAAATTCAATGGAAAACAACAGAAATAGGGCAGAACCAGTACAAGCGTGAGATCCCATTGCTAGCCCTTCTGAATTTGGCTTTTTTCTCTAAATCTTATCCATGGAAAAAAATGTGGTTTTTATTGAATAAAAAACCATCAACATGATTTTTATCCTATTTATGCATTTGATTATTACTTACTAACATCAAGACATCTGCACTCTATGAAAAAATCACTCATAAAATATGGCTTAACAGTATATGAGCAAACGTTGCCAAAACAAGTTCTACCAGTCTACTTCACAAATAAGGTCTTAAACATTGGTGTTTCTTTGTTTCACCTGGGCAGTGGAGCACTATAAAAAATTAGCAGATAAAAGCAGAAGCAAATCCCAGAGGAAAGAGGAATATGCATGATTCACACTTCCACAGGAAATAAGTATCCTTAAATAAGAATATTTTCCAATCTATATTTTGTTTCAAAACATGATGGTTCAAGTATTGGGGATATAAACAGAATCACAGATTATAATAAGTAGCTCAGATGTTACCAGTTTCTAAGTGTTGGTCAGTTTCTTAGTTTAGCGCATATGAAATAACAAAGCGCTCTTATATGTAATTCTACTCCTTAATTTCTCATTTAAAGCTTTTTTGTTGTTGTTTGGGGAGCGGGGTTTTTTTGTTTTGTTTTGGTTGGTTGGTTGGTTCTGCTGTTTTTTTTCATTGTTTTTTAATGAGCCATACTGAGGCTTCCTTCTTAAAATGAAGTTTCTAGAAGTTCATACTTCATGACAAACTTTCAACATTGAAAAAAACCTCAAGTAACTCGATTAATCATCATTTGTTATTTAAACCATTATGAACTGACTAGAGGTAAGAAATCTGAGTGCTTTTTAATGTCATTATAACATCTACTGCATATATAATGGGCACTGAACATATTTATAAAGGAAGAGAAAAAAATAAGGGTTTCCTAGAGGCTTTGAAACTGAAACAAAAGCTTGAAAAGTACATTTGTTTACCAAAAGGGTTTTTTTCTTTTTTTTATATATATTTTTTTTTTGCCTAGTGATGAACAAACACACTAACAACTTAAGAAAAGCGTACCATACACGAGTATGTTTTCCTCCTTAGTTCTCTCTCTTTCATGTAATTTTACCCTTGCTGGCTCAAGGCTGATTTCTTTTTATTATTTTTGTAGCTATGTAATAATATATGGGAGTACCCATGCATGCTTATATTTGCTTCTCTGTGATGGTTCTGAAGTGCCTATGGGCTATACATTTACTTTCTGTCTGACCTCATGCCTAACTTGTTAATTTGCTTTCCTTCAGGGACTTTCTTCTGGTTTTATTTCTAGTTCATCGTAAACTAATTGAAATGTAAATTACATCAAGGATACTGAGTCTGGAAAAAAAAAAAAATCCTTAAAAATAGTAATACATACATGTGCCATGGATAATCTGTGCACACAGAGCCACAAAATTTATGAAAAGAAGTATTTTTCCCATCTGCCCACTCCTGTAAAAAAAGTTCACTTCAAAGAGATCCTGGAAAGACCAATACAGAAAGAGCAGAACAAGAAGGATATTCATAAAATATATGAATAACATAAATAAAATGTATTAATAACTATCTGAATAACTTGATACTGAAATTATACTGCAAAATTTAACAACTACTTCACTGTACATAAAAATTAAACAAGAGATTCTGAAACAGATAATTTACAAATAGAAGCACATAGAATAGCCTGCAACGGATACAAGTCAGAGAGACAGTATTTCAGTTTTCAACACTCTTCTTGAAGAATGGTCAGCATCACACCTAACATGGAAAAAAAATCTCAGAAAAAAAATAATGGATTAACTGTAAATAATCACATAAAGTTTTATATATGAATTTTCTGAGAAAAACAAGTCTCCACTTGTAGGAGCATTTTGTGGTCTGACACCTTTGTAAACATGTTAGGATTCAAAGCTCAGCAAGAGCACTGTGCAATTAAAATATGTAAAGTTTTAGTTGGATTCCACAAAACCATAGGTCACGGATAGGCCTGTGATGTGGCAAGCAACACGGACAGATATTCTTGCATCTGGAAATGCATATGAGGGTTGAATGGGATTTGGGTTTGCAAGCTTCAGCAAATTCTGTGTGTCACTGGTAAAGAGTATGACAACTGGGTTAAAGACCTCTCCACAGAAAAAGAATGGGCAGGGCTTTAGCAAATGTGAGGATATGGTAAACCAGCCATAGGCATCCCACTATGGAATAGGTTACAGGTGCCGTACAACATAAATGTATATATCACTAGTGTACAGTGATATTAATACCAAGGAAAAAAGACACAGTGAAAGGTAACTGGGTTAAACATGTATAGAGGTGTCAAATAGAGAAATATGCTGGGAATTTGCGAATTGCAAACATACATAATAAGAATGTATTATTGAGAGAAAATTATGCCTAATACTTTGTTTCACTGTGAGGATGGTTTGTCTTTGAAATGTGCTTATAAAATGCATGAGATAGGAGGAGGGATTTCCAGCTACCACTTGGTAAATCAGGAAATTTCAGCACAGTACCATGCAGAACTGGACAGGTCCACCTACATGAAGTCAAACGTTGTTTTCAGTCAAGCAACACTAACACTGTCTGTTTCTCTTAATGCTAATTAAGTGTTATGTTTAAGTGACTATGAACCATGTAGCACTATTACTAGAGGAAGAGACTAGCAAGGCTCTCTTAAAGCTAGAGACAGGTATTTATTTGGAACTACAGACACACAGTTGAATTCTGGAGTGATATGGCAGGAATAAGCAATCTCACAAAGGAGTGTTTGACAGAAGAGCAGAAGAGCAAATTTCAGAGCTAGGCTTTAGACACTTCTGAAACAAAGGGAAAAATAAAATCTGTTTGCTTTGACTGCTACTGTCTGTAATATCAGTTAGGATGGAACTCTAAAGAAAATAATTAGGGAAAGCAGTAAAGAATACCTGGGACACTGCATTCTCAACTCTTATCAATTTAACAGAGAGAGAGCAAAATATAAGGTAGTATTTTACTTGAAGGCACCATGTTATTGATTCTTAAAGTGCTACAGAAAAAAAGAATGTAAAAGAATTTATTAAACTCACTTGAATACTGAGAAATACAGGAGATAACACTTCATACTGGCCTCCAGAAAAACTATTGCTTTTTAAGAAAAATACTGATGCTTGTTTTGTGTAAGCAGAATTCAATCCATATTAAGCAAAGGAATCCAGGCTCCTGGCACACAGCAGCTGAGGTTTTACAACACTGTTTCTTCACAGTAAGCTCTCCTAAATGACGTAGGGAAGGTGTTGAAAATTAGTGTCCTTCCTTTCTTCTGTATAATATTTTATTTTAAAGCTGTCTCCAAGTTAATAGACAATCTGAAGAATACATTGTACATAAGATTCTCAAGGATTAGTAGAGTTTTTAGAGTCTCTATTTAGGTTTCCTGTTTTTCAATACTGTTAAATACAAGGTCAGGCTTCAAAAAAGACAAACAGTAGTTAAGCTGAAAACTTCAATGAAAGTCAGACATTTGCATTTTATGATTCAGAAACATCCCCCAGATCCAGTTTTGAATAGGTCTGATTACTCAGTGTGTGCTATAGCAGTACTTGATTTCCCACATCAGAAGCTGCTCCCCATAGACTAACTAGTATAAAAATGCTAAAATGACAGTCTTTATCCCAAACAGATTCTGATCTACTAATGAACACTGCAGGACTCAAAACTGATAATTTGCAATAAACAAATATGTTTAAGAACTGGCATGGCAAGGGAAAAAAGGTAGAAGAGATCTGAGATTACAGTTTGAAGTGTGTAATGATTTACTACCTGCCAGAAAAATGTCAGGAAAAACAAATGCATTGCAGGACTTAAGCAAATTGAAAACAAAATACCTAAACTCTATGGTCTTCACCAAAAACAGTGTGAGATTTTTTTTTGTTTTTAATTAGGACTGTCATGTTAACCTATAACTTATACAGTCTTAAACTAATTTCTGATTTCCAGGATTATGGAGACTCTTGGCTATACATGAACTTGTGGGGCTGGGACTCTCAGAAGCATGATGAAGAAAACCCAGACTAAATATTCCTATGCTGTGAATATCAAAAAGACAAGTCTCCTTCTCCACCCAACTCCAGTACACTGCCTCTTTGAGAGACTGTTTTGGCTAGACATTACAATTACTTTCTTATGACTGCCTGCCTGTGATTTATAGTTCTGATTAATCTCTGTTGAAAATTTCAGAACAAGGAAATGAGCAGAAGGGAAAGATGTATTTTGTTTGGACCATCTTGGCTTAGGCAATATTGAAGATTATTTTGCTGAAATGACAAGAATCAAGCTAGTATAACTTGAATAATTCCAATTCCAAAGGAAGGGTGTTTATCACCAGCTACCAGTTCCTAGAGATGGAAATGATGGTGTCCTTACCACCATGTCAAGAGACATGCCTCGTATGATAAGCAGCGGGCATTTTATATCTGCAACCGAACTACCTGTTAGTATTACTCTAAAGTATCTATTTTTAAACATTTAGCCATCATTTAACTTCTAGGATTCACTCAAAGTTATTTGGTAAAGAAGTGAGACCCCATGCCCAGCCTTGTAGTTTGTTTGGAGCACTTGCACAGTAGCTTTAATCAGAACCTAAAAATTAAGAAATCATAGACAGTTCTAAAGTATATGGAAAATTGAACTGCAGAAAATATGAGTGGTCTGGATGAACTGGAAACTTTTAGCTTATAATTTTCACCGAACACTCAACAACTGTACACACATTTCTATCCAGAAAATCACAACAGTAAAACTGTATTGCCAAATATCCCTGTACTCTCTGACTTCTCAGACAGCAGTCAGTGCCTAATGTCCTACCACACATACTAAAGTGTGTTCTCACACCTTTTATCTCATCTGCTTCTTCCTGCTGGAAACCCAGCACCTCACACCAAAACCTCCAGGCTCTCCTCTGGCCTGGAAAAAAACCAGCCCCATGCTTCTGTTCCATCCTCCCTCTCCCATGATGAATTAGAAGTTCAGGCCCCAGGAAAGGATATGAAAGAGAAAAAGTACACCCACTCAAATAAACTGTGAAATGAAAGAACCAAAGATTTGCGCCCAGCCATCATCTTATACCTGGTCTCCACACATATGTAATTATAAATAAATGTACATCTTCCTTTTTCTCCTGTTAAACTCTACCAGACATTAATAATTTCTCATTTTAGTTTCAGAAAATGTTCATAAAGAGGTATACAAAATCAGTGTTTCTAGTTTAATAAAAAATATTTGATTATAATTAAATTTGTAATAGATGACAGTGTCTGACCTTCCTCCCTCTTTTCACTTTTGGAAGGTGAAAAATATATTCTGGATCCCATAAATGCTTCCTTTCATAGTTTTTCTCAAACATTCTATAGTACATAAGCTAGTTTGACCCTAATCAATGCACACAATTGCACCTTTTAAATGTCCTGAGGGGAAAAAAAGTCTGACCTCTTGTTGCAAATCCAGAAAGAATCTGTGATGACAGTAAGTTATTATCATCATACTCTCTACCGAGTGATTGCTGATTACACCCATGTTTTGAGTACAGACGCTTTGTCCCTGAGTTCACAGTTAATACAGAAATATAGAATAAAGATTCTCAGCTGTTGCAAATCAACAGAGCCCCAACAACCAGGGCAGTACCAGCAGGCAGCTGAGAGCTGAGCTTCTCTCCCCATGGGCAAGACCATGAAAGCAAGGACTCAGCTGGTGGAGCATCCGTCTCCATCGCTGGCCAGTGGCCTGTGCCCAGCAAACCCACTGAGAACAGCAATATCCCAGCACATCTCCAGTTAACCCTGTCAGCTTCCAGCCATTGGTAGCTCAAGGACTTCCCAAGCCAGTGGTTATATCATTTTGTTTTAATATCCCTTAATGGACTAGTGTTTCATGTGCTCACCTTTTTGCACCCAGGCAAACTTTAACAATGCTCTGTAATGAATTGCTTCCTGTACCTTTGCTCTGTGATAAAAGATCTCTGTGAATGGGGGTCTTACAGAAATCAAACAATATCATATCTTGTGATCAAGGATCTAAGCACAACCTTTATAAAAAGATAAAAAATTAATTTGTTAGTGTAGGAAAGCACTGTGAAATGAATGGAAACCCAAAGACTTTGACATCTAATTAAATTATTATGAAGTGGTGAAATTTTAGTAGTACTACTTCAGTTTTATATAGCTACACATTCTATGATGTGGGAGTTACATAGAAAATATTTATGATGTGGGAATGTATTATATCAATTTAAAGATGCTTTACTTTCAATGCAACAACAAAGAAACACCACGCTTTTTTCTGAGAGAAAAAAAAAAAAGTAATTTGATTATTCTTTTCTGCCTAAAGGTAACTTCATGCAGTACAGTCAGTATCCAGAAGTAATCTTAAGGACTTTTTAATTGAAAAATAATTCTGAATTATTTAAAGTGTGACAGTGATTTTTAGCTGACACATTAACAGCAGATCACTGCACTCCTTTAAAGACTGTCTTGATTTTGATTACTAGGACTTCCTAAAGAAGGCTTGACATGAGTGATATATAACAATACGCATTTTAAAAACTGCCTAACATGTCTGGTTCAATGAATGGATTTTACTTCTTTAAACCTTTATTAAGTATGTAATGCTGCATATAACTTTAAAACATAGTAAAGCAGGTGCAAGGGAAAGATTCAATTTCAATCTCTGCCTCCAAAGACAGATAAATCAATGTATAAAAGAAGGTAGAGGTGAGAAGAAAAATGAAATATCAGTGCAAACGCTGTTCTGAATTTCAATATGCGTACTAAACTACTCTTCTATATTTTGATGGGAATGCTTCAAGGACAGTTGCCTCTTATTAAAAGCAATCAAGATTCTCTGTTTTAACATGGTACTTTACAGCAGCAAATCTGAGATAACTGACAGAACATGCTTATCCCATGTTGTAACTCTGACAGTGCACCAGTGGTACTGCTGTAACTACTAGGTATTAATAGCAAGATGGTACCAAAGCATTCACAGAATCACAGAATGATTGAGATTGGAAAAGATCCCTGGAGGTCATCTGATCTGACCCTCTGCTCAAGCAGGGCCACTGATTGCCCAGGATACCATTAGCCTTCTCTGCTGCAAGGGCATGTTGCTGGATCGTGTTCAACCTGGTGTTCACCAGGACCCTCAGGTCCTTTTCTGCCAAGATGCTTTCCAGCTGGGTGTCCTTCAACATATCTTGGTGCCTGGGGGTGCTGATGTCCAGGTGTAGGGCTTTGCACTCCTCCTTGCCGAACTTATTGTACTTACATGTTTCTGTGTATCTTCTAATAGATTGCTATTTTTGTAGTCCTGAAAAGTATGAGCACAAAATACAGGCAAAGACAAGATGATATCCGAGTCCCCACAGCTATAAAGACAAATCATAAGTTGTCAATTACTGATCTTTAAAGAAAGATCAAGCAACCAGGCTGTGTTATCAAAAGTATAAACATGACCCCAGGCAAGTCTTCGACGCCCTGCAGCCACATCATGCTTCTACTGGTGAAGGACTGGGGACACAGACCACTTGCTGAAACTACCTATTTGCATTTCTGCTTCTCCATGGAGAATGCTGTTGATGATTTGTTGCCATCAAATTTGGGATCCAGAGGATCAGAAGAAGGGTGAGCATAACAACAGAAGAAGAGTGAATATGAGAAAGTTTATCAGTTTTCACTGTACCACTATATAAAATTAACAATATTATAAGTTAAGACAATCTCAAATTTGCTAGTTTCATTGTAATTCATTGTTCTAGAAGAGCTAGACCTCCACCTGACTTCTCAGGCCTGTGGCATGGCAGCGCTGACCTAAAGCAGAACTGGACATAGCAAGCACATTTCCTGCGAGGAACAATTCAAATGTGTTTTCCCATTTGGTGTTAATCACCAGTAGAAGAACACAAGAAATGAGATTATGTATTGAGAAGCAATGAGAAGACGGTGACCACTTAGGAATAAAGCGAATGAGCAAGTAAGAGGAAGAAACCTCAGCCAAGTCAAGTCTGGACTGATATAAAACCCTCTCCAGACAACAAATTGCAGAGCTTACACTGTGCTGAGGCTCTTCTTGCCTACTATCCTGGTTTGGCTCGGACAGGCCATTAAAGTCATCCAGGGCAGCTGACCTGAGTGAGCTACAGGTGTAGCCCGTACCGTAATGTCATGGGCATTATAAAGGGGGAAGGTTTGCTTCGGAAGGTAAGCTCCTGTGGGTTACTGCTAAGGTTCCTTCTGCTCTTTGTCTGGCTTCTCCCGAGGACTGCTCTCTGGTTGATTGTGAGGACTACATATTCATTTGGCTGAGTATAACTCTGTTGGCGTTGGTGGTGTTCTCATTAAATCTGTTTTACTTCTACCCATAGGTCTGCTCTCCTTTTTCCCAGTTCCCTCCTGGCTGGTGAGGGGTCATTGGGTGATAGTGCCACTGTTATAGTTTAGCCCCAGGTACAGGCTAAGTGTAGACACTCACACAGCCCAGAAGGATCTAGGGATTTCAGAGTGCAGGCATAAAAGATCAAACAATTGGAAAAATAATGAATTGCAGATGGCTACATCCTCTTTGTTCCTGAAGTAAGGAGAATCCTCATGCCTTAAGAAACTAGACTATTTAAATTGGCACTGCTTGGAATAACTTGTACTAATAGTAATTCTTTGATTAGAAAAATATTGAATTCTCAGCTTTGCATACAAGGTATGCTTCTTTAGTTCTCATAAATTAGTGTATTGCACTCCTTTTGGCACTAATACAGTCTAGTTCTAATCTAAAGTGCCTGGATCTTAATTTATAAATTACTTACACTTTTGAATGTATTCTTCTCAAAAAATTTGTACTGTATTATTATTATTACATGCATGCACAAACTCCTTAATCAGAAATAACTGTACAGAAGTCAATACAAATACTACAGGTGTAGACATGTGTAATTAAAAGCCAAAAGTTGCCTTTCTACTTTCTACTTTTTTAACAATAACAGTATCTCTATATCCTTTCTCAAGACAACGAATACTGGTTTTCAGCAAACACATTACAGGAAATTGTAATCTTAAAATTTAAGGCAACCTAAACTCCTAGTGGCTGGCAAACTTCTTGATATATGGCAGACAGTGAACAGGTGTTAAATACCACACATTTGATAATTTTCAAAGTTAATAATGATGTGATGACCAGCATTTCAAGAATTTGAAAGTCTCCGAACTTGAACCTATTTTTAAGACATATGTATGTGACAGATTATTATTTAAATTTATTGACATATGAGTATACATATATTTGAGATAGGAAAAAAATCTATATTATCAATGAAATTCAAAATTGGCTTCAAGAAATAAATTATAGGGATTTTATTATAAATATCTTGTAAGATATTTCAGACTCAGATGTGTACATGGCTCTGAACTCCACTGCATACTTAAGTAATCAATCCACATATTGAATACAATGCACAGTATAGATAGTTTTATATTTCACACTTGTCCTCTGAGTTACAAATATCACAAAGTCCATTAACCTCAGACAAGAACATGGGGGAGCAAGTTAAAAAGTATATTCCAGCAACACTTTTTTTTCCCCAGCAATATTTGTTTTTCCAAAGGGGAATAGGAAAGAAGTGTGAGGATTTTGTTTTTCAGGTTTCGTGTGTCTTTGTTTTCTTAAACGACTAGGAAGACAGAGAGTAAGTATGACAGGACTCCAGCAGACTTGCAGGGTAGTTTAGCTCATACTGACATTGAAGTTGAAACCCTAAGTTATCACTCTTGCAATGAGCTAAACAGACCTTGCTTTTCTCACTTGTTTTGAGCAGAAATTCTATTCAAATAATCTCAGAGGCTTCATTGTGGAAATCTTGAAACTCTCTCTTAGTAAATTTTCATTTTAATAAAATAAATGCTCTGGTGAAAATTATTAATACACAGAACAAAACAAGAAACCTAAAGTGAACATGTCCAGCATAGTCTACTTAACAGTTTAAAGGAGAAACCCTCAATGTAAACTATTTCTTCACCTGCCATCAATTATAAGAACACAAAGGCAAAGAAATACAAGACTGGTTATATAATTTAAACAGAAACTACAAAATACAAGCATACATAATGAGGTAGAGAGGACTTTGGGCAGAACAACTCAAATTTAGTTTTGTATATTTTACCACAGCTTTAATCGTCTTCCCTCATGGATAATGAAATATGGCACATATGACATCATCTTAACTACTTCTAGGGCATAGATTAGTTATTTTATTATGTAAAGGCTTATATTGTTAAGTTGTGTTTCATAAAGATTTATAGATCATTAGTTAATTATATCTAACATGAAACATGTTAATTAAATTCTCATTAATGACAGTTAATTTGATGTTATTAAAAAAGTGATAATTTTATTCTATTTAATTTTAATGCAGGAATGAAGTGCACTATAGCTTAATCACTGCTATGCAAATAATTAAACTAATAACTCAGAAGTGTTCTAATAATAGTATCTTTTCCCCTTTTAAAGACACAATTATTTATTTTGGTTTTAGTCTGAAATTCAGTAACTTGCATTGTACTTTCTTAATCAATGAATAATTCAAGAAACCACAGAGCAAGTATTACTGAGAGCGCTGGAGATAAAGTGTTCTGGTATAATGTATTGTTTTAAACATTTCCATATAGTAGGGAACTGCTCTCTCTCTGATACATCAATTCTACAATGTGTTATTTGCAAAGAAGAATTTCAAGCAACTCTCTACCTATTAGATGACCAAATACATAATAAATACAGGAAAAAATGCAATGTAGATAGCACTTAAGACATTCTACGTTGTCGTAGTCATTGATTTTTCCAGGAACATTGTTGATGTGCTCTAAAAAATTGTATTTACTCTAAGGAGTAAAGCATTGTTCCTCCAGTTATCTTCCTAATTTTGAAATTAAAACTCTCTCTTAATCTGAATGTATAAATCATCTTCACCTAAATTAAATGACCCAAACTCTTTCCATGTATGTACTATCTAATTTTTTGCTGTTTCTGAGACCATGACATTACAGATCTGCAGAGCTCTTTAGGTCTGCATGACACCTTATGGAATCAATCAGTCTGCCTGTGTGCATGCCGGATCCAAAGAGAAATTCTCAAAATTCCAATTTGCTATTCACTAATTCACTTATTTCCAAAAATAGTGATTGAAATATCAGCC
Source organism: Leptosomus discolor (assembly GCF_034619465.1). Taxonomy (NCBI): domain Eukaryota; kingdom Metazoa; phylum Chordata; class Aves; order Leptosomiformes; family Leptosomidae; genus Leptosomus; species Leptosomus discolor. Next base: position 90,672,025 of record NC_141391.1, on the reverse strand, counting down.
CAGATGATCAAAGGAAGGAGAAATCAATGTGTCTACTTTCACTAATTATAGCTATGTTCACATGTAACATTAACCATTAAATCTAATTACTGGGAATTCACCCAGGAGGAATCTATACAAAAAGAGTTTCTACACAAAAAGTAACATTTCATATTTATATTGAATATACACAATCAATGAGATCTTTCAAGGCGACCTCTATAGTACAAAAAGTTTCATAATGAAAGAGGCACCTGTATAATGAAATCTCACTATGTCCCATAAATTCAGTAAAATATGCATGCTTAACAAAACTATGCATTTAAACAATAAGCAGGACTCAACAGCATAATTAATTATTGTTCAGTAATCATGGATGAATGTTCAATAACCACATTAAAACAAACTCTTTTTATCATGAGGCATAACCAAGCAGCCATGGGTCACTTTTTCCTTCTACCAAATGCATCTCACTGATTTTTCTTGTTTACAGTTTCAGTTCAACCACACAAAGAGTTCTAGTGCTTTCAGAAACATTCTTCATCTATGAGGATTCAGTTTTGTGACAATCTTTCAGGTGATATCAGGAAAAAATGGAATTTATTACATTTAGGGAAAACTGAAAAAATATGACATTTGCAGTTCTGGTACTGACGCTGAAGCACAGAAATTTCTGATATAAACTAAAGCAAATGGGTTTTGTTTAAAAAACAACAAACGCAAAACTTTTTTTTTTTTTTTCCAGTGTTGAATAGGTAAAAGGGATCCCTATGAAAAAGAGAATATAGACTGCAATTCAAACATTCTCACCTAGGTTTTCAACAATAAAGGGGAAACTGTATTTGCCCGGAGAATACACTTTAAACATCAATGTTTCACAATGAAATCTGTTATAAAATCATGGTTGTAACTTTTTAAATGAGTGAAAACATCTACCTTTAGTGATTGCATGTAACTAAGGATGCAGTGTTTCCTTTTCCAGAAAATATTTTTTTACAATCTGCTTAACAATTATAAACATTTCAGTGTTTAATATTGAATAAAATACCTGATTTTGTAACAATGATTTTTTCACACTTCTTCAATTACCACTGAACATTTTCAGCTAAACAAATCAACAGCAAAGACTAAGTAAGCCTGCTATAGTGTAGCTCTCATCCAAAACCAAAATGGTCAGGTCGGGGGCTGGTAGACGGTATTTTTCTCCCTGAATCAGTGACAGAAGTTCTTTTTGCATTTTCAGAGCTCAGGACCTGTGGCCTGCAGTTCTTCTTTCATAATGCAACTTGATCATCTAATTATTTTCTACCTAACAGCTTGAAGCCATGAAGTGTACTTAAGCCAGATAAAGAACAGCGAACAACAGTATTGCAAACTTATCAACAAATCAAGCGTGAAGAGGTCCTCCACGTAAAGAACTTGGTCATCGTGACAGCTGAAACTGGAGAATAAACTTCATACTGCTGCAACTGTATTATGTTGAAATGTTTTATAAAGTAGAACCAAATTCAATTTCTTGAAACTTAATTGGCAAAGCAGTTGCAGCTCAGTTAATTTTGCAACTCTATCAAATGGTCTCATCTGCTGTGAAAGCAAAAACATTTTCAAACACAAAACCCCCACCGGTGAAGCAGAAATGCGTATGTTGGGTATATGGCAGGTCTTAATGGCCTAACAACTTCAAAACTTCTTTGGGATCAACAAGGCTTTGGTTCAGAATGTTAAATAAATTTAAAACATTTAAGACTATAGCATATAATACAAATTAATCCTAGGGTAACCAGTGAAGCATTATTGTTGCTACTAGTATTTTCAAAAGCATGGGTTGTATTTTGGTAAATCCATTTTACTAATTAGATTATAGGCACATTTTGTTCCTAGTTCTTAGAAGAAAAAGAAAAATTTTAAAAATGAAAGCACATTAATAATGTGTCAAGCAAAGGAGAAAACCAAATTGAAAACACTTATTTTCTTGAATTTTACCTGTTTCTTTCCCAATACAATTTCATTCCTCATGTGCTTCAAATAAGCATATAATCTATTAACATCAACAGAGCTATGCTACAGAAATTTCCTCCTTCGCTGCTATGGCCGACCAAGAAAAAGACACAAATGGCACCTTGCCTTACGCATTTGTGTCCAGAAGCCAGTGAGTTGCTCCTGCGCAATACTGGGAATATATGATTTGTAAGCACTGCAAGGATGCAATAGGAAAGGAAGGGTTCAAAATTCATGGGGCTTGATAGGGCTGAGCTATGTGATTTGTACTTTAAATACTGCATAAATCTGTAGATAACTTCTTGGAAGTTATCTTGGAAAAGAAAAATTACCTACAGAAGGAATTAGGAATTCATTTTTCTTTCCTGGACTGAATTTGGTCTACTGTGTGACTATCAGCAGACAAGTAAGTAAAAAAAATAATGATGTCATCAATAAATGTCTGTGTTCTCATGCCCTTTTTCTATGCAAGAACAATGAAGTCAGTGACACATTTTTGCATACAAAACTTGGAGGCACAGTTTGGGACTACGTTTATAGAGCACACTCAGGCCCAGAAATATAAGAATATAAAATACTCTTCTGAAATGCTTTGTTCCTCTTGCTACGTTATTTACTTTTACTGCTATTCTCACTTTCGAGTCAAAAGATTATAAAATACATTTTAAATAATTAAGACTAAATTAATGTTTTTATCATGCCATTGTAATCTTTTCTGCAGTCTTCATGTTAATTTAGTACGTTAAAAGAAAAACTCATTAACTTATCACAATAGGAAAACTAGATTTGTCACAGTGTAATATTTTCTATAGTTAGTTACGTACTTATGAAAAGTACTACTGAAGGTCATCTGAGAGACGACCTCAAGAGTATTTAAGTGGCTTTGTAAACTTCAGCTCGTATGCCATAATGTTTTTGTCCTTAAACTGATAGATGAATCATACAACTACACAATGAATGTATGCACCTTTATATAATTTTTGCACACATTAAGATATATATTAAGAATATACATATATTCTTGAGTCATTTCACTGCAACTATTTCTTTCATTAGATATATTCTGAAGGAACAAGGGCAAGATTGTCAAAGACATTTAGGCGCTTAATGATGCAGTTCAGCCACTGCTAGGTTTCTGGAAGTATGAAAGTCAGATTCCTACCTGTAGATGCCTGCAGGAAATTATTTCCTAATAGACTATGGTATTTTTAACATTTTCATGTGAAGCTTCAGGGGTCTAAATCTTTTTGCAAATCTATGATTCAGTGAGCCTCTGGTAATTTTGAAGTGCCTGAAATTTTTATTTTGTTATACTAGATTTTTTTCCACAGCATACCAGACAGCAGCACTGTATTAGAAGAAATGCACAGTGTGAAGTATAGACTCTGACACGTGGTATTCATCTCTCTTTTCTTGTTTTCTTTTGAAGTAAGGAGAAATATAACATCTTGTAGTGGCAACATAAACTTGAACTCTGACAAGGTATTACCTCAGTGTGATGTTCTAAACCAAATACAAACCTTCTACAAGAAAGTTGTATTTGATACAAATGAAAAGAAATGGTGATATAAAGAAAAAGAAACAGCCCTGACCTGGTCTGGCTGGGATAAAATCCTAGGCTAGCCATGCTGGGCAGGCTGTCGGCAGTTTTCAGTCAGCCAGGGCAGCTGAGCTGAGTGAGCTACAGGTGTAGCCTGTACCGTAATGTCATGGGCATTATAAAGGGGGAAGGTTTGCTGAGGAAGGGGAGCCCCTGTGGGGTCTCTGCTGATGCTCTGGCTGGGGTCCTGCTGGAGTTTCTACTCTTCCTGTTTCTCCCTGCTCCTGAGGACTGCTCTCCTGTTGATTGTGACTGCTGCATATTCATTTGGCTGAGTATAACTTTGCACACCTTTGCTGTTTCATTAAATCTGTTTTAACTTCAACTCATGGGTCTCTTTGCCTTTTTCTGACTCCATTCGCTGGATGGTGAGGGGTGATAGGGTGACAGAGCAACTGGTATAGTTTAGCCCTGGGTATGGACTAAATGTAGACACAGTCTGTAACTACTTGTAAGTAGGAAATGTTGCTCTGAGATGTAAATAGATATTTTGCATTGAAATTAATGATCTCAGCACCATACTGTTGTAACTAAAAGAACAAATGAAACACAAAATATGGTGGAAAAAAATCTCAGGTAGCAAGGTTTTGGTTTGAATGGAGTGCACTGGAGTCTATTGGTATTCATAAAACCTCACAACTGGTAACTTGGATGTGGCCAAATGAACGTTTGTCATCATGCATGTATTCTCTAGTTCTTCCAGTCTCAAAACTGAAAATCTAAAGCACTTTGCAAATCCTCAGTGTACTGAGTTTATACTGGTATTCTTCAAATGCTTTCTCAATTGGAGATTCAAGAGCAAAAATTCACTATTTATCAAAAAGCCTAAGAAGTGAGGGTAGGATGGAAGTGGGAAGAATCAAAAGAGGAAATTGGTAAGCATTGCTAAAAACTAGCTCATTTGTTCTTGCTTCTGTATGTGTACATTTGATTATCTGTTCAAGACACATCCCTAAACAAATCCAGATACCCCTACTGAAGCCAGTTATACTTTACAGAAATCCTAAGATAATCAGATCCTCATAAATCCTATAGCAATTTCCTCTTGGTGCTTTTGTAAGTGGAAGTTGAAAGAAGTAAAGATTACTCATATTTTTAATGCCATATTTATGAGGAGAAGACAACTGGGGATGTAAGAACCAGTCGGTTTTCATTATACCAAACTGTCCTGCTGGAGATATATTCCCCTTATCAGCTGTGAAAAGATGGATAAGCAAACATGTGAAGTAAAGTTTTTATTGGACTGATCATTAATCATAAATCAACTTACTTGAAGGGTTTTACAGATCAGTAGAACAAATGCTTCTTAACCCTATTTAAGCAGGTTTGATTAATAGAAAGAAATAGAGAAGATGCAGAGGAAGGAGTTAACCTGTCTTCAGTAAGAAACCCAAATGGAAGTTATTTTCCAGAAATATTGTTGTTTGCTGATTCGAGAGTAAACGATGGAACCATTAGAAGAAAAATGAAGAAGCAAGAAATATAATGATATAAAAGACGATATAAAAAACTATTCTAGAATGGACATTATACATAAAACATACCTTGGGCTTTACAAGTACATGAATATTATTTTGTTCTTATATTAAATAACTGGATAATGTAATTTGTCTCAAGATGCCCAACATTGTTAAATAACTTCACAATAATTAGAAATTATAAAATTAGTCAGCCAGTGAGATTATGAAATTACTTCAGTTTAGAATTTCCTCTGAGTATGTAAGGGGCTAAGTTATTGAGCACTATTTGCAGTATAAACATGTTTTGTCTAAAAGGTACACTTTATAGAAGTCCTAATAACAGTGGTCATCAGTGGAGTAGTTTAATTACCCTTTACAGTTCTAAAAGTCCTGCCTTTCTACTTCAGTGTTCATTTTATTTCTCAAACTATAGTCTGGAATGTATGTGTGTTAAGTAGTTTTTCATAGGGTTTGTCATGGTTTTCTTTTTTTTCCTTTACTGATTTTAATACAACTACACCTAGGAAGTCTGCTTTATGAGAAAAAATGGGGTTACCTTTCTATACCTATCTAGGTTTCATGCATTGGCGATGTTTCAAATGTAGACTAATTAAAAAGGGACATAACTGAAGATGAGGAATTGCAGAGACAGAGGAACTATACTTTGTTTCTGGAATAGAAGAGTTTCAGTTTTGCTCCACACACCCCCCCCCTCCCCCGCCAAGTTGCGTATGGATTAATCTCCCTGTATGTATTTGTCATTAGAGCATGACATTTTAGAAGATATATTTTTTCCTTATAAGAATGAATCATATTAAGTATTTTGATAATTTAAAAAGTCTGTGTTAATTTATGTTTTTGTCTATATTCAAAGAACATATTCTTCCTCCTCCTCTTCTTTTTCTTTTTTTTTAATATTAATTATTGGTAGAAGCCCAGTAAGAGAATGTCAGCTGTGCATTCATTGTAGGAATACATGAGAAAATACGGTTAATATACCAATCAAACTGCTGCTCTGAACTGTAAACTACAATACCAGTTCTACAATAAGATTTAGACTACCCTATGCTCTGAAAAACTTTAAAAGAAAATTTTATTTTCCTAAAAATATATGTATTATGCATGTCATAGATTCCTTAAACTTTTCAACCTGTATATCATTGCAATGTGGACACCATCTTTTGTGGTCAGTGATAATGAAAAGGTTATTCCTCCATTTCCCTTATGGATTTATCATTTGGATGACAATTATTACTGAGAGACAAAACGTGTTGTATCACATAGTGCAAGAACATGTAGCACAATTCTGGACATGACTCATAAGAATTCTGGCATCTAGCATATTCCAGGGTTACTCCTGTGTAAAGACCCCAGGCCTTCCCTTAGGCACTGGCATTTTTTTGTTCAGAATTTCTGAACAGTAGAACGAAGTCGGGGTTTTTATGCTAAGTATCATCAAGGGGCTGCACTGAACACAAATGACTTCTCATTCAGTGAACGGGAATTCATGTGCATTTGTCCATGTGTCAGTAATTCCACTGTTTTCACCTACATTATTTCATTCTGATCAGGTAAAACTTTGTCTATATGGACAAAATGTAACCATGTTCATCTGTTATGAAAATTCTTTCTAATTTATGCAGCTGTGATAAATAAATTACATTCTTCCTGAATTTGTCCATTATTTGCAGGTGAGTGCTGGCCTCTGTTACTGATGGAGCTTTAGCATTTCCCTAATCAGATAAAATTTTATTCCTTGAAATAGGCAGACCTTTTCAAGGCCTTAAAAATGGAAAGGATATGCAGAGACTTTTAAAAAGTTATTGTTCATTGACATACTAATGAATGATACATACACCGACAGTCCTTGGCCCTGATAGCAGAACCTAATTAATCAATCTAATTTATTGATCAATTTAGATGTAAAAACCTTTCAGAGATAAAATTAGTCTTTCAGTCATTCTGAGTTATGAAATACAATTTATTACATAACTTCCATAACAGGGAAATTGAGAAAAAAAAAACCCAAACTATCACTCATCTAAAAGGTGCTAGCCAGCCTGGTAAATTGGTTTCTAAAAGCTATACTGGGCTTTTTAAAATTACAGTACTTTCTATTTCATGTCAATTTGTAATGGAAATGAATCTGCTAGATTAATGACTTTCTGTACCTTCTAAGTGGTATGGATACTAGGTAACTGCAGTGTTACTCATGTTTTCCCGACAGGAAGTTAAACAGCCACTTGGAAACATATAAAAGAAAAATCCCTACTTATCTAAAGTTTTGAATTGTACAATGACAGAAATGGTTTACAGTACTTCCTCTGATGCTCAAAAATTCTCAAGAGAAAGAACGAAACCACGTGTTGCAATACACCTTGACACTTAAAATAGAATGGAGTTTGTAGTTTAAGAGAACTTGAGTCCCAGCAGTTTCACGTACAGATGAGTCAAATTGCTATGTCATGGCTCTCTGGCAGAAATAAAGACATTTTCAAAACATGCCTTTTATTGTGAACAATTACCTGTGATTCAGTTCCAAAGTCTGAACAAGATCATTTCGAGTACTGTAAGCAATCTTAATGATATATATGAAGACACAATATAAATGTTTACACCCACACACACAGACTTATGTATTCGATTAACACAAAGATAGGCAGATAGCATTTTTTTAAAAAAATACATACAACTTTCAGCACTTCAATTTAATTGATGGAATTATTTCAGCCCACACTACCATCTTAGTTGCCAACCTTCCTCATACCCTCACAGCAACACTAAATCTCTGCAAGTCCACTAGCACAAGCCTGAGTCTGAACTGCACTTTCTTGCTTTTTTATGACTTTCTGTGCTGAAATAAGAGCAGCCATGTTATTTACCTCTCTCACAGGTATCCTCTAAAAGATACCTAAGTACTTATTTAGTATTAATTTACCCTGTGTCAAGAAATGCCTCCAGCACCAGTAATGACTCAATTCTTTAAAATAAATAAAATAAATATTTAAGAAATATAATTAGAAAATAAAGCTCATATTTCTCCCACACTTAGAAAGAAAATAACTTTTTTAAAGCACTGTGATATTTCAGGGATGTGGGTATTATAGAAATGCAGAACTGCAGATACACTGTCCTCCATTTGATGTAAAACATTTTTGGGATTTCTTTTATACTAGCAGACTATTCAGCTTGAAGAAAATGTGTCAGAATTACAGCATAGTATAGAAAAATAATCTCTATCCATATGTTCTCTTAATTACTTCATTATTCTTTTCAAGAACTATGAACAAAAAATAAATTGTTATGTCTCATATTTGAAAATTCGATAATGGTAAGTGTTGTGAACACAAAGTGAAAGACGTAGCATTGCACTTTGTAACAATGAAATGCATCCATGTCAGCAAAATGTCTGAAAAAACCAGGAAATGGAGGATAAACATATGAATGCATACAAGCACAACTTTGCATCTTGAAAGAACCAATCAATCAAAACTGTCTGCAGATGCAAGTTCTGTTAACGTTATTACATGAAATGACGCAGAATTATGATGAGATTAACTGAATTAACACATAGGAGAATTGTGTGTGTATACGCATATTTTTCCAGCGGCTGGATTTAAAGCACCCTGGTTAGATATTGCTCAGCACAATCCCACCTTACATCCCTACAAGTCAATCACAACAACTGACAATCAGGAATGGATATCACTTATAGTGCCCACACATGGGCAAGACAACATCTTTCATTTCAGACCACCAGTCTACTGCGCCTTTTTATTCTTTTGGAAGCCATTTTATCTAAATTCCCTTAAGATGACTAGAGGAAGAAGAAATGCTGCTTACTAGATAGAATAACAGAAATATGAGACAAATTTGCATGCAAACTGATTTTAAACTTGATTTTCTTTTTTGTAACAAACTTTACAGCAGCTTTAATTGTTTATAAAAATAGATTCCCCTGACTCATAATCACCTGCATTTGGAGAGTGGGGAAGTGGGAAGGGCATGGCTAAGTAATCATTTAATTAAATGTATCTTTTATTTAATTAAACATAAAGTAAATCCTTGAATCATAAGCTGTTCTGTCTGTCCCTGCTTTTTTTCAGGGACTATGTCAAATAATCAACTAGATTTATTTAACATTTAAAATTAGAAAGAACAGTTTTGTTTTCTTAATAACTATACTTAGACACACAATTTCCATTAAAGCAAGATAAGCAACATCCTTGATATACTAGTCGGCACTCTTCATGTAACAGGTAGAGAGACCTTTAGCGCTGTGCAAGTTGTTAAAGGATTTCCTCTGTGCTAGGAAAGATGCAGTTATATGACAGAAAGTAAAGGCCAGAGGTAGTTTTCAAGGGCATTCCTAAAAGAACTAGATGACTTTCTACCTCTAGTTATATAACAGATTCACTTAACAGCCTTGAGCATGTAAGATTGGATGAAATTCTGCTTTTTTTGAGGCATTTTCCTTCACTGAATTGTTTCCACAGAAGCTAGGAAGAAACTGTGGGATGCATCTTTTTGAAAGGGAGCCTGTAAGGTAAAAACGAAAATCATTCCAACAGAAAATATAGCTAGGAAGAAGGACAGAACATTATCTTCTGAAGGAGGGTCCAGCTCGGAGGACAGCCAGAGGAGTGCCTGCATGGGTTTGTGCAGCCAGGTCCCAGATGTACCTGGTGTGTGCTCCAAGTCTGTCTGGACTTGTACCAGCCTCCGATGGTAGGCTGTCATTGGCATCACACTGGATTTAAGTTACAAGTCCTTCGTCTTGTGTATGATGCCCACCATCACGTGTAATCTACTACACACTAATAACGTAAACACTCAGGTCAGAAAAACCACTGGGTCTGTGGGGGAGAGGAAAACCCAGAGCAAAGTGTCAGAGGCTGCGTTTCAAGTGTGTGTAAAACAAGGCAAAGGTGGATTTTCATCTCAAACCTTGCCATCACAGACGAATCTTCTAATAGCATCTTTTTTAATGGACTGTCTTTCTCTTTTATTCCTTTATGTTGTGCTTTTCTTTCTCTAGTCCTCAGCTTCCACCATTGCCAAATATTTGTTCAAAATCTATGTATTTCTACATGAAGTGGCAGGAAAAGCAGGACTTGCTTACAGAAGTTGGCCAATAAAAAGACATTCTAAATGAGTTAACGAAATAAAATAGTAAGAGCAATCATTGCACTACTCCATAACACATCATGGAGAGGTTTAGTTGAGAGCAGTGACAAATGGTGTATCTCAGGGGTTGGTATTGGGACCGGCACTGTTTAACTTCTTTGTGCTTTGGTAATATAGTTCTGGCTGGTAACAATTTTCTGCCTCCTTTGCTTGTTGTTACTTAAAAACTGTTTATGAAAAAACCAAAACAAAACTAAAATCAAACAAAACCCCCAAAGTAATATTAACAGTTTCTGTAAAAGGTGAAAGGTGCTGAGAAAAATTTATTTCTGAACATAACGAGATGAGAACAGGACAATCAAAGATGTAGTTCATAAAGATTTTTATACATGTTCCTTATTTTAAGAAACTAAAAAAAAAAAAAATAGGGAAAAGAAGAAAGGCAGCACACCTTAATAAGGAATCTAATACTTTATCTCGATGTAACTATCATTCTGTAACAAATATCTAATATAGAAGAACTCTAGTAAATAACAAAGAAGTTACTTTATATATGTGTTAGAACAGTAGCTTTAGGAAGAAATCTTGACTAAGGAGCAGCACAGTGAGTATTAAGCAGAGCTACACCCCACTTTAAGGAAAATACAGTCAAGGGAATTGTGAAGGAAAGCAAATGCATCCTTTTATCATGGCAGACATCCACATCAGCCTACACATCAGGATTAAAACAGCCAATGTCCTTGGAGAAGCTGAGCTGGCAGTTATCAAGAACAGTGTAGAAGGTTATAAGCCTTATGTTGCTTACACAGGAATCTAACAGGAAAAAAAAATGATGTGATGAAAAAACTTTTTTCTTTCTCATTTTTGATGTTTCAGTTACCATGATGGGATCCTCTTTCACAGGGCATTACATGAGATACATACATACGTATATATATAAACATACACATGTATATAATACATACGAATATAATACATATGCATTTTGAATATAATACATATGCATTTACATTAAAATGCATATTGTATATTTCATATAATAAACACATATTTTTAATATATTTTTTTTCTCAGTATTGCTTTACTCTCCCATGTTATTTTGCTTTTATAGTGAAGGAAAACTTCCCAACAACCCGTTTTTTTGTTCTGTTTTTCCTTTAAATATATAGAAGAACATATTATGGCATGAGTTTGACATATGAAAGCATCAAAGTTCTGAGTTTCTCCTTTTCATCTCAAACACTAATTGGAATGACTAACTTATATCAAAAATCTGGTATTAATAACGATCTGAAAGTCAATTTTAGCTCCAGAAATATTCAAGTGGTTATTTTTTATTGCCCTAAACTATTTGGAATAAAATAACTTTCTAATCACAAGTAACAAAGTTGTTATGAAGCATCTTCTGTGCAGGCATCTCACCAAACATGTTTCTCAAGTATTGCTGTCATTGCAGGAGGTTGCCATAGATCATCATCACTAACTTTTCTGGAAAGGCTTCTGTAGGGTGTGCATGAAGCAAAATGAATAGCAGCAAAATGACAAGTGGCAACTGAAGTTTAGTCTTCACTGAGGAGAGATGATACATTTTGTCTGCGTGTTTTCCTGGCTGGTAACCACACGCAACTCAAAAGAGGAGAAAATTATACATAAATTGGAGGAACACAGAATTCATTCTAAAAATGCTCTTTATTTGTTTCTTCCTAACTCTATTAATCACTAAACCTCGATGTCAGATACATAATCTAACCTGGTGCAAAACAGAAAAGAAGGCTATAATGAAACATTCTAGCGCTATGAATTAGCGGAGTGTGAGAGAGAAATAGTGTTTCATAGGTATGCTCCCTAGAATATAGCTCACACTAGACATTCTTTTGCCAGTGTATCTAAATCCATAAGTGCCTGAATATAAATCACTTTGGGTAAAATATCAACAGCAGTGATGGATCCCTAGAGCTCTGATTCTTGTATCACGAGTCAAATCATCAGCTGTTCCATATAGGCTTAGTTGACTTCAGAGAACAGGTCCTTACATCAAGGGACTACTGTACATTCAGATTCCCTTCAAAATGTAACCCTCTACATACTTTTTTTTTCACAATATCAACCTGAAATAGAATTTATTTCCCTTGAGATAACTTCTCTTAGCACAGCTGCACATACATAGAAATAGGATTTTTTTTTTTTCTCTTCATATACATAGAGCCTAGCACAATGAAGTACTTACACTTGACTATGACAGCACTACAACACCACTAAGGAAGTAGTTTTCAAATTTCTTATCCCATGAGAGAGCAGCAAAATCAAAGCAAAATTGTACAATCCATTAACAATTTAAGGTTTTTATTTGTTCCTAAAAAACCTTTCATATCTGTCTGAATATCACACTATTTTCTCCTGCTTTACTTCCTCTGTCAGAATATATTTACAGAAATATTTAATAACTGAATAAAAATACTATTATTTTCCTCTGTTATTCTAGGGTGCGTATCAGCAACTGTAGGTGATTGGATACAGGTATAGGAAAGGTTCCATTGTGTAGTTTTGAGACCAAAATTACACAAAACAAAATATCTTAAAACCAAGTGAATTTTCTAGTTGTATTTTTGACACTCAACATGATAAAATCAAAAAAGATAATGATAAAATGGGAGTAAGTAAAAAAAAAATAAATATGCTTCTGTTTGGCTACGATAAAGCTACACTGGGACAGTGGTAATTAGGGTTACACCAAGCACATCCAAAAAGCAAAGACTATCAGAATTACTCAGCTGTCGCATTTCCAGTTTTCAACATTTCAATGCTACGACAAGCAGAAGCTAGACGGCCTTTTTCAAAACTCTTGGAAATCCCGCACCCTTGCAGCTGAATCTGCTTCATTGTTTTCTTCAGCTACATCATAAGGAGAATCCTGGCATTTCATTTATGAAAAAAGAAAAACATCACATGTTAAATACAGGACTTAAAAGAAACTGAAGTAAATTGAATCGTAAGTAGAGAATTAAAATAATATCCAAGACCATCAGAAAAACACAGTCTGTCACAGAGAAGCTTGCACGAACGATGATGACCTTTCTCTTCATGTTGGCGTACTTTGTCATACAGCAGAAAACCAGGTTTGGAATTGTAATCTCTCATTTTCCAGATTAAGACGATTTGTTTGTCCTGGTGGTGATGAGCTATTGAGCCCATGTATCTGGAATTTTCTTTTTGGTATTTTCCAATCTACAAAGTGAGTAAGTGTTTAACTTCAGGAAAGAATGCTAGCCAGAGAAATAAAAAATTACTATCATTAGAGAAGAGATAAAACCAAAAGGTCTATTGGTGAGGAATAAAAGAAAGGCAGAATGAAGAGAAAGAGAACTGCAGTATGTAAGGATGCATCAGGTCACTCAGGAAAATTAAACGTGGAAAAGAGGCTTCTAAATTTTCACACTTATTTTGTTCATTATTCAAGTCAATACAAGACCCCCATTATACTGTGGTGGAGGAGGATAAGGAAAAGGTATTCCCTACCCCAAACACTTTGCAAAATACATAAATTAAACAAACAAGCCTAAACATCACATGAAATGCACTGGAACAGGCTGCCCAGAGAGGTTGTGGAGTCTCCTCCTCTGGAGACATTCAAAACCTGCCTGGATGCGTTCCTGTGTGACCTACTCTAGGTGGTCCTGCTCTGGCAGGGGCGTTGGACTAGATGATCTTTCGAGGTCCCTTCCAACCCCCAACATTCTGTGATTCTGTGCGATTCTGTGAAATTTTGAATTATCTATTTCGAGGACTAACAGTAGTTCTGCAAAAAGGCTTTCAAATACAAACAAAAAAAAGAGTTTGTACAAAACACAGAATCTCTGAACACTGAAAGAATATGAGGATGAACAGAGCTTTTTTTGCTCATTAGCTTGTTTTTTGTTCAGGACATCTGTGTCTAGTATAATAAACTGTACTGAAGAGACTCCTTACCGTAACAGAAATTTTATAGGTATTAATGAAATCCCAGGCTTGCGTGTTATGTATATAATTATACAAGGTACTAATCTTCTACCAGCCCACACACATACATCACACACAAGCTTGTCACCAACGTGGTGATTAATAGAGTTCTTCCTATTAGCGTTGGACGGGTAACTTTTTCTGACTCATGTTGGCAGGTGTGCCTCTGTTGCTGGAGGCAACTGTGATAAAGACAGGGAGATGTAGAAAGAATCACTGAAACAACCAGGTTTGGGAATGAAATCAGAGATTTGCAATCCATTATTACGATTTCCATGATGAAGGAAATAAATCCAAGGATCCAAGCACTCATCAGTATGAGAATACAACCCGCTCAGAGTTTGGTGTTTTCACACATGGGCATTGTGAAGCTTTATTGTTGCTTCTGATAGCATAGGGATTGTGAGACTCCATGTGGCTCTGCCCCAGAGTCAGTTCTCAAAAGCCCTACTGTCTCAGCTATGAGTCACTCAGACTGCCTCTGGCAATCAGAAAGGCTCAGTGGTGCTGATGATACCATGACTCTCTGCCATCCAGATGACATCAGTCCTTCAGACTGGTGCAAAATGGAAAGAATGAAATGTGGTTTTGCTAGCATCCTCCTTACGTCTCAATGTTCACACTATGCACCTAGGCAGGAAAAGCCAGAAACTGGGCTGAATGAGCAAATGAAAAGCAGAAAAAAACCCACTTTTAACATGAATAATTAAATCATGATAAGCAATATATGATCTACCTACAAACCATGATGAATAAGCTATTTATACTATTCTAGTCTTATAAACACATAGGAAAGAGACTTCTGACGCACACAGAGAGAGACTATCTCTCTGAATAATTCAAATTGGACTTTTAAATGCCAAGCTGACACACAGCTGTGCTAGCTGGTGACAGGAAGCACTCATTTGGCTACCAGGAAGACCAATCACATGAGCAACAGCTGGAATTTACATGGGGTATTAATCCTACAAATAGTTACAGATACCATCAGTCTGGTGGTTTTTCCTGTGAGATGCAGCAGACTGTTGGCACAGCAGACAAAGCTGGTCACACTTCTCTCGCATGCTCAAGCTGTGCTTCACAAGCCATATTGCCATTTCACAATGAAAAATAAACTGACATTATATAAAGTGCTGTGCAACCAAAGATATTACTTATCGTTTTTCTCCTTCTGAATTTTAAATTTTACACGGAAACACACTGTGATATAGGCCTCTATTTGCTTAGTTATCTGAGGAAGCACCACTGCATCTTTAGAAATGTTAACCCAATTAGTAAACTCTGAATGTCAGAGGAATAAAAGAAAACTGTGAAAGCCTAGTATGTATAAACAATGCACAGTCTGAGCACATACACAGAAAAAAAAGTGCATCGAGTTCATGTGCTAAAAGGTGACTAAGATAGAAAGACTCCCAATTAACACACATAGATGTTATACCATTAGTCTTGTAATGAACAATTTTTTTTACTGTTCAGAATGACTTTAATGTGCAAAACATGTTCAACAGAAACAGTTTTTACACCATATAAAAATTTAAAATGTGTATTTTAAATGTATGTCGATTATAACCTTATAACCTAGAAAAAAGTTTTAATAGAAACTTCAGTTTTTTAATTAATTCATTCATTTTTCCCATTATATAATAAGGATGGGAGTGCAAACGTGTTTTTTTTTTTGTCCTTGCCCAAAGACAAAGAAATAAACAGAAGCACTGGATGGATAGACTTCCATTTACAACCATCAAATAAAAGCCACTAACAGTTGCTTGCAGGCATGAAAGACACCTTTGGGATTAGCACTTTGTAAAATTCTTTTGGCTTAATAGACAAATGGCTTTTTATATACAATATATATAAATTCCTATTCCTCAGACACTTAAATCCTCTTACTCAGAGAAAAGGTTCATGCTTTGTGATTACATATCCATTGGCACACTTACCAAGCAAATAGCCATAAATAAAAGTGGGAGAGAAGAAAGGCTGTATTTCAGGCTAACAGATGTTACTCAAATTTGGGGCTAGATTTCAGCCACAGTTACTCACACTTTTTCTCTAAAATATCTATTTGTTTTACACAAACTGATTGCATGTCCTATATTTGGCACTGAAACTTCATTCCACTGCTCTCTGCAACAACTACAGCAAAGTAAAACTGGAAAATATGACAAACTTCAATCACTAGGGTTTTATCTGAATCTCAGCCCCTGATTTCCTGAAGTCAAATTACCTGAAAAGCAAAGGAAGAAAAAAGATGACACTCTCTAATCTGGCTGAGATGGAGAGAGAGAAGGGGGTGGCAGGGAAGAGGATGAGCCCCTACTCCAAGTCTAACTGTGTATTTGCACTGGGAAATATGAGGGAATGTAGGGATGAAGATTTAAAAAGAAAGAGATTAAATTAACCTAGACAAAAAAATCAATAGAATACATAGAAAAAGACTTGATATTTCTAACCAAAACTTTAACTTCCAGAAGTCTGTAAGATAATCACAGAGCTTTGAAAAAATACTGAGTCCATCAGTGTAATAATTATTATGTATCATCTGAAATATTAGTATACTTCTTCAAGAGATTAACAGATTGAATCGGGAAAGAAAAAATGTTCTTTGACATTAGAAACATTCCCACTGAAAATTCAGAAATACAGAAATTATTTTGTCAGATCTGTTGAAACTCTTCTACACATCTTGGGCAGAGTAGACAAAACAATGCTGTATTCATTCTAGCTTTTTAAAAACTAACGTATTATTTTTAAAATGTATTAGAGATTAGATTATACTGGGAGAATGTGGAAATGTAGTTTTGCAATACCATGGAGTACTATCTCCAGCTTTGAGAACAACCTAAAACTGCCAATGTGCTGTTGTTCTGTATTTATCAACAATTCATAAATCCTGAAACAAAAAAAGGTCCATTAATATGGCAACATATACATAAAACTAGCTACAGGACAGTTTTGAAATAATTCCTATTTGAACCGGAAAATATTTTTAAGAGGAAATAATTCCTTGTGGTGGGTCAGTCTTGGCTGCCAGACACCCACGCACCCATTTTTATCAAAAAAGAGAATCCACCACAGTCATTCTTCCAAAGGTTAAACAATCATACTATAACATTGTCTGCCTGATAGCTAATCTGGTTTTCCAGCTTTCACTTTCAGACATGATGGAACTTTCAGTATTCATGAAAGTTACATGAATGCTACATCATGGATCTTTATACTAATAAATGTCAGGGTGTATTAGAAAGAATGATGCTTTTAAGCATTCATTTTTTATAAATTCATTTAGTATTCACTGTAATAACAGTAGTCGGAAGAAATTTGTTTTCTAGTAATGTGGATGTCATATCTATTTTCAAAAAAACTTTGTTCCAATCTAGCATTATTATACTATTAAAATTAGGTGCCACTGGACACTTCAATAAAGATTTATGATGTAGATGTGTAATGTAAGAAAATCATTGCCTGATTATTAGTTAAAAATTATATCATAGAGGCTGTGTAGGTCATCTCAAAATTTACCATCACGAA
Organism: Leptosomus discolor; assembly: GCF_034619465.1. NCBI lineage: Eukaryota > Metazoa > Chordata > Aves > Leptosomiformes > Leptosomidae > Leptosomus > Leptosomus discolor. Next base: position 90,654,334 of record NC_141391.1, on the reverse strand, counting down.
TGTTTAACTGATTAAATTCAGGCATAATTTCCTATAAGAAATAAAAAACCTGCAGCACCAATAAATTAATCCCTGACTGCTCAGCTTCCGCCTAACAAATCCTAAGTCTGAAAAATATACATACAGAATTATTAGCCTGTCACCTTTCAAACACTAAAATGCAATACATCTGCCCTTTCCGCTGAAGCTGTAATGAACTCCAAAGATCCCTTCTCACAATGATCACATACACTTTAATGAAGAAAGTACTGTTTTGCCACACAAACACCTTTCTTTTAAATGCAACAAAACCCAAAATGCAAACAAAATGCCAAAAAAAACAAAAGCAAAAATTAAATTTGTTTAAGAAAAAAAGTTAATGAAAATGAAGGAATAAGGATCATTAGAAGTCCTATTTTAAATACCGTAGAAAAGTGATGACAGATCCCTGAGATGTATTTTTGGAGACTTTTCAGTCTCGAAATTTCTCCCAGTACTTCAACATATTTTTTCAAACTTTGTCACTTCTTTAAAAAATTAAGAAAGATTAAATGCTAGAGGAATAGAAGGTTTTGGTTGCGTTTCTTTAATGCATAATTACCAGCTCTTCAGAATCATTTAAATGTCAATGTCATGCTTGTTTTAACTAAATCTTTCACCATCACATAGTCAGTGAAGTAGAAATCAGGTTGTAAAACAAATGAGGAAAAATCTGCCCTCTACCAGCTGTTTGAGTGAGTCACTGATTAAAGTTTTTTAAAAAAAGAACAAACCAGAATTTCATGCCAGATTGCTCAGGTTAACTAGTTTCTCTGAAGAGTCAGAGTATAACCTGAGTGATAACATGTAAAAGAATGAGTTATCTCTTTACCACAGTAATTGTCAGGACACAGGAATATACAAATCTTACGCATGATTAAGACTGTCAAGAAGTGACAATAATTCCACGAAAGGACTAATCAGTTCTGCACATCCATGTAACAACCAGTACAGCAGAACAAACCATATTGTACTTCAGTGACCTGAACGATTGTTGAGATTAGATATTGGGGACAGAGGAAGGAATAGACCAACAACAAAAAATTTCTCACGTTCAGAACAGTGTAGAAATGAACTTTTATAATGCTGAGGTTGTGGATCTGCTTTCATGGGAGGTTTCCAAAGATGAGGACACCTCCACTGAGCAGGAAAGCTACTATAACAGGCTGGAAGCAGAGCCTTAACCTACAGCCTTCAGCAAACCCTTCTTTTACTACAATCCTCTGTGGACATTTCTGATTGACTGGACATCTACATCTTTGAGGATTTTTTTTTTCTTTGTTGAATTACAGGTATTCATGGAAATATGTGGGGTTAACTGAAGATTTTTCTAAGTAAGCAACTTGACTGTATCTCAGGAGGATCTATTTGGTTCTTCAGTACCTAGGAACATCACATATAATTGCAGAATTTAAATTTAATACAGCCTGTGTGCCTGAAGTTGTTAATAACCAATGAACTTCATAAATGTCTAAAAACTTAGCTGCACAACTTTAACATTAAATTTCCATTATGTTAGTATTTTAGCTATTGTGCATTGTCATTCAGAAGTTTCATAAACAATCCATTAGCTGTTGAAAGGATGAAACATAGAATTGAACAGTCAGGCTAAATAATTTTGGTTGTCTTAGAAATATTCATGATTTAGAATTTTTGTTAACGGCAAAAGCATCAGGCTTCCCACATCTGGCACTCTATTCCCTGCCAAAGCATGAAAAATGATAAAATAAGATGTTCTGAATACTAACATACCCCACATTCCGGATCACAGCAGAGTATTGTCAATCCAACAGGAACACCTGTTTAAAGATTACTATACGCTTATTGCAAGAGCTCAGGATTTTGAGTCACAGTTGACTACCTTTCTGTAGAGGTGTATCAGATTAAAAGTTAGAGGCGCTGGAGGTTGGGCTTTTTCATTTGTTTGTGGCTTTTATTTTTTTACAAGCACGTAGCTGTACACAGGGAAAGTTTCTCTTTCATGGTATACATGATCTAAAGCCAAGCTGCTAAGATGTGCAAACTTAAAAGGATCTGGACAGGACAGATGCCAAAAAACCCTAGCTGATTCATGTATAATGAAAAATGTCAGCAAATTAAAATATTACTGGGTTAGTGCAAAATATTGAAACAGGACCACATTAATCATACTAATAGGCAAGACATTAAACAATAAAAAATTATAAGCAAATTGAGAGTATTCCTATTTTAGGTCTATTAGGAAACTGTATGTTAGAAAAGTAAATAGAGAGAACAAATTATATCACCTTTAATGAAGATAAGTGCTGTTGGGTTGAAATGTATTTTTATGAGAAGGGGATCTATTTGTTATGTACATACATTTTAGATTTCCAGTGGATCTTTAAATAGAATAATTTCTGTTGAATCTATTGAATCATGACAGACAAGGATCAAAGAAGTCATTGTGTCAACTGTTCATTTGTATTACTGTCTCTTGCAATTTCTGCAAAGCAGGAATCTACCAATTCCATACATAATTCTCCCCCAAGGAAAACTAAGCCAACAAAAAATTGGATTGCACCCTCCTTGGAAGTGTTAAGGCCAGGTAACTTGACCTAGTGGCAGGTGTCCCTGCCCATGGCAGGGGGGTTGGAACTAGATGGTCTTTGCAGTCCCTTCCAATACAAACTATTCCGTGATTCTATGAAAACAAATTTGAGAGATTACACTCTCTTTTTTTCTGAAGGTAATTCTAATGTTAAAGCAAAATGGAAGCATTGGATAAAAAGATGTTTGTCTAGTTTTGCCTTCTGTGTAAAAATCACTTTCAGTTTGTCTGAATAAGTGAAGAAATTTCAGCACAAATGAAACGTGACCAGATCAGGTGTCAAGCCTTGATGCATTTGTCAGAGACAGTGCATGACTTGGCTTCATAATTGACAGACCTTGTAGTGATCTGTAAAAAATGAAGGAAAAGATAAAAAATTGGAATCTGAGCACATTTTCTCTTTGTATTCTGGTTTTCCTCCAGTGGAAGTTAACATTTGATAAACAACTACCTCTTTCTAGTGAAACAATAAACCACAGAAATGCCAAGTCGTTTGTGATGAAGTGAGATGCCTGAGAAAATGTTTGTACAACTTTTTCCTCTATATTTTTAGCATTGCTGAAGGTGCTCTATCTCTGATCAAGTTTTTTTTTTTTTTTGTAAAATGCCCTTTCAGCACCTCAGGGGTGGGAAAAAACTGAACAAACAAAAAGTCAGGAGTGTGTTGGAGGAAGAAAGCTGTAGATCCATTTAGTATTTCCTTCTTAACTTTGGGAAAGAAATCAGGAAAAAAGAGAGGCATGACCTAAACCACTGGGCCGGTTGGCACTAATTAAAGAACCAGGGAAGCTGTGGGATTTTGACTCTTATGCATAGGTAAGCAAGAATAAACAAGAGAAACTTGGGGCATGGGAATAATTCCCAGGTTGCCTTAAGGAAATTTACATTGACGAATGGGAAGAACAAATGTCAGAAACAGATCTGTTCTAGGTTTATCAAACTGTGCTGGATTATGTTATTTTAAAATCCAGATAGTTAGTGTAATCAAATATGACCTATAAAATGGATACAGAGAAGGCTTAATTACATTAAAATGTGAATGGACTTCACGAATGTGAACTGCAGTACAATTCCAGAAGGCAAAATATGTGATTATGAGCAATCTGATAATATCTCAATAACTGGTCCTCCTACTTGCTCCAATTGATTTCTCCAATTGATTTCTCCCATGGAGTTTAGAATGAGTTATACTGATAAATACTTATGGAATATCAAGTTAGCAATGACGTTGAGAAGTTGCCAGGAGCCTTTTGAAAATGTTCCTTTTTTTTTTTTTTTTGTTAATTTACCCCAAAGAGCTACACTGCTATCACAGTTATAGAATCAGTTTAGTACTTAATAGGTTTTTTAACACATTTTAGAGGAAAGAAAGCTTGTCTATGATTTGTCCTGTTTTTCAGGATAAACTCATTGCATTGACAAAGTCCAAGCAGTTACTAACTGGATCTAGGCAATCCAAAAATCTGACTAACTAATGCATTTAACTTTGTTTTCAGTTTAGGTGTTTCTGAAAAGAAAGCTTTAGGGAAGACAGTAAAATATTTTTTTTATTTTGTATGCCTGCATGAAAAACAAATAATAATGTTCAATGGCCCAGTGTCATGGGAGTCAGTGGAGGGGGTGGGGTGGTCAGAGGGGAACTCTGTTCTGCTACTGTTTATATTGAGGTAACCAACCCTGTGACATGATCCAACAAATATACCCAGAGGATTTGGCAGGTCTCTTATAATAAGGATTTGGGAGTCAACTTTGTCAGAAAGCAGAGACAGTCAGAAGCTAGAAATTTTACTCTAGTAAAGACACTTCTCTCTTCCTCAACCTTTAATCTTAAAATAAAAAGAAGGGAATGTGTGTATGAATATTCAGGCACTTAGTCTCACACTTTCTTTTGTGGTCTTCAATTATTTTATCTATTATTTCTAGGAGCACCTAGGCATCTGTCTGAAAGCAAGCAATATGCAGGCAGAAAAAAAGTGATGATGTGTCTCTAGTAGTATGTGAATTATTGTCAAATGGGTCCTAGGTAAAAGAAGTTAATAATATTCTGACCTAGTTAAACTACAGACTGTGAATTCTAACTTTCTTCCCAATTTACTAGTACAAAAAGAGAGTCCCTCCCCCAAAGAATCTACACTCTAATCGGTGATTTTTATACACATTTTTACACACTTATGTGTAATGGCATTACTTGCAAGCTGATGGTAATTCTGTCCAAAGCACAACATTTTTGGTAGGACTTGCTCTCTCAGCAATATAGACACCTTTAGAATTGCCATCTTCACAGCAGGAAGTCTATGCACTGGTAATGGTATCAATATTCATAGGAGAAAAATCACTGATACTAAACCAGCACTCTATACAGACACACATTATGAGATACTAGGTAACACAGTGAATGCCAGAAGAAAAAGGTTAAAGATGCAGATTTGCATTTGACTGGAGTTCTGCAGAAAGTAGAAATAAAAAACAAGGGTTATGTCACTGTTTAGCAAATGCAATTTTTTGGCCCATTGGCTCTGTATATTTTATTTTAGAGTCCACAGCTAAAGAACATACATTTTTCCTCCTTCTCAGGCTGCCTTAATTTAATTTTTTTTGTCTTGTTTTTTATGTCTAAGTAAAATGGGTTGATAATCATTAGTAATGATAGAAATAATTATATGTTCACAATTACTTCAGTGAATAAACTGTAATCATTGAGCTTTCTATGACAACACACTGGACATTGAATTCTTCAGGTGTAATGTATACCATGTGTTCTTAAACATATGATTATATTTCTTTCCGAACAAGTACAGGAAAGTGTTGATTTGATTTACAGTCTATATCCTGCATTACTATGGTCTGTTTCTTATATTTACAGCTGAAGGAATGACTGCTGTCCCAAACCTTGGTAATATAAGTTGTCAACATTTATTGCAACCAATAAGGACAGTGAATTTATACGAACGGAAGATGCATCTACCTTTCTTAAAGGTTGATTTATAATGTAACACATAAAGGAATTAAGATAATCTAGTTGTAAACTTTGTTTTAATGCATTGAAAACATACCGGAGTCCTCTGTAAGAATAGAGAAATGAAAATTAACAGGAAAAACAAAAAATAGAAATAATGAAGGATATTTATACACTTTGTCAGCTGAATAACTTAGTAGAAGATGGATATCACTTTAGGAATTTAAGTTTTTAATAAAAAACTTTTCTTTTAAATAGTCATATTCAAAGGAACATATTTTTCACCAGCTTCTTTTGCTTCCTACACTCTCGTTACTTCAAAAATGCTTTGTAAATGAGCCAGTATCTTAGGTGTGCGATGCAAGCCTATTCTTTCCTATTCTGCAAAGTGAAGAAAAAGAATCCACTTGAACGCATTCATCTTGTAAAGACATCCTCTATTACCGCCTATAAAATGGTACTTCTTGAGTAAGTTTCTGTAAAGCATGCACTCTGATAAACTTCTTTACAAAGGAGAAAATACTACTCATATGAAAAGTGAACAGTATAAGACCTTGGTCTGATAAATAGAAAAACCTTAGTTAAATATTTAAATGAGAGGAAACTTTTTGCTGCATTAAGAATAAGGTTTTTAGACTAGGTTGCAACGATGTAACAGCAGTATATTGTAGGGATTATTCATTTCATAAACTGTGTTTTCTTTGATCCTTACCATAGAGAAGCCCTAAACCCAAACATCCTTATCATATCCATACTTAACCCAGTAGTTTGACCACAGAAGCTCTTTCTCCTTCTCTGACCATTTCCCACCCTTCAGAGAGAAAAAAAAATGCAGGAAATAGAAAATTTGACCTCTAGAAAGACTCTGCTTCACCATATAGAAAGCACAGGTTTTTTCACACAGCAGGCTAGCAAGTGGGCAACACGTATCCTAGAGTGGGTGAGGGTTGTTTCTGAAGATTATTTTTTTCAGTGTATATGGTGTACCTGGCAAGGTTTTGGTAGCAGTGGGGCCACAAGGGTGGATTCTGTGAGATGCCAGAAGCTTCCCCCACGTCTGACAAAGCCAGTTCCAACCGGCTCCAACATGGACCTGCCACTGGCCAAAGCCAAGCCTATCAGCAACTCTGGTAGCACCTCTGTGAAAACATATTTAAGAAGGGGAAAAAACTGCTGTGTCACAGCAGCTGGGAGAGAGGTGAGAATATATGAGAGAAACCCAACTCTGCAGACACCAAGGTCAGTGAAGAAGGATGGGGAGGAGATGCTCCAGGCACCAAAGCAGAGATTCCTCTGCAGGCTATGTTGAAGACCACGGTGAGGCAGGCTGTCCCTCTGCAGCCCATGGAGGTTAACGGTGGAGCTGATTCCATCTGCAGCCTATGAAGGACTCCATGCTGCAGCAGTTGGATGTGCCCTGAAGGAAGCTGTGACTCTGTGGAAAGCCCACACTGGAACAGGCTCTTGTCAGGACTTGTGACCCTGTGGGGGAGCCATGCTGGAGCAGTCTGTTCCTGAAGGACTGCACTCCATGGAAGGGACTCATGTTGGAGCAGTTCGTGAAGAACTGCAGCTTGTGGGAAGGACTCACATTCTGGCAGTTCATGAAGGACTCTCTCCCATGGATGGGACTCCACGCTGGAGCAGGAGAAGCGTGTGAGGAGGAAGAAGCAGCAGAGCAAATGCATTATGAACTGACCACAACACCCATTCCCCGTCGCCCTGTGCTGCTTGGTGGGAGGAGAAGCCAGGAGTGAAGTTGAGCCTTGGGAAGAAGGAAAGGGTGGGAGGAAGGTGGGTTTTTTAAGATTTTTTTCTTATTTCTTATTATTCTACTCTCTTACTAATTAGCAATAAATTAATTTAAATTTAAATTTAACAAGTCTGTTTTGCCCGTGACAGTAATTGCTGAGTGATCCACCTGTCCTTATATTGACCCATGAGCTTTTTCTTGTATTTTCTCCCCCTGTCCAGCTAAGGAGGGGAAGTAATAAAGCAGCTTTGGTGGGTACCTGGCATCCAGCCAGGGTCAACCCACCACAGTATCATATTGTTAATCTTCTATATATTCCTGTTCTACGTTCCATTGTTTCATCTGCTATTGTGAGACACTTTGCGCATTAAACATGCACTCTTTTTTCTCCACTTTTCACCATACAAACTATCATCTCTGAGGAAGTATTGAAAAGTCAGATTCTTTGCCTAATTTTTTGAATTTGAAACTTGACTGCTGTATTTTGAAATCAGATCCTTTCTGGATTTTTTGGTATGACAAAGAGGAGTTTCCCACAAAGCTCAAAGTGCACCCTTTAAATACAGCAGACACAAACACCTCACTCGCTCACCAAAAAAATCCCTCAAGCCCCACAGCCAGGAGACAGGAAGAGAGTCAATTACTTTAGGGTATTAATACTAAACATCAGTCAAGAAGCAATGAAAAATAGACATAAAACTAGTCATATTTACAATGAGTTACCCATTCTGCTATTTCAGCTCATGCTGCACTGGGTCTTAGTTAATAAGTATTGCCACCAAGATGAATTCACTAAACACTTAGAAAGTGTTACTATTAGTAAGACTGTGAATTTTCTTGGCAGTAGAAAAGACTTGGCTTACATTCCTCTGCTTGTCCAGAACCAAATGAAATAGAAGGTATTGCTTTTTCCCTCATATTTTTTTCTAATATCATTCTTACATACTTTTATCTCTACTAGTTCAAATAAAATTCTTCAGATTTCTTATGTTTTCTTGATTTACTAACTTTCCCAAAGAACAGACACAGGGAGTGTTATTTGTGTCCCTTACTATACATGATGCATTTTCATACTACAAAGAAAAGTATAGATTGCTCAAGACATTAGGGACATTTGTTGGCTTTCTCATATTTGTCCTAGGTCTACATCATTGATTATACAAAAAACCTCTCTTTGCATTTTTTAGAATCTGTTTCATTCAGTTATTTACAAAATTACATAGATAGCAAACAGCTTTTAGAGCAAATTACATGTTCTCTTTCCCTTAAATATAAAATGGATATTTTCCATTTGTATGGTATGTATGCATATTGCACCAGGAACTAATTGCACTGAGTAGCACATTAAAGAACACATCAAGAAGACACTGATACATCCAAAAAAAAATCTGTGATGGTGATAGCCTTTTTTCACCCAAACATCTTTCATCAACTAACCCATTAGAGGCTTGTCATTCCTTTTTCTTTATTCCTGTTACTATTGAGGAATTATTTGGGAAAAAAAGCAATCTACACAACTACAGCTAGTAGTGGTATATCAAAAAAAAACCCAACCCCAACATAAAAATCATACAAAAGTTAGTAACCTTAAGGTCTAAATCTGAATATGAAATGAGTCAAAGGTCAAAGGCCCAATTTTGCCCTCCGATTTTACCATGCCATGTATTTTATAAGCCATTTGCACATACTGATTAAGAAAGGAACAATAATACTCAAGGAATCACCCTTTCTTTCCCAGGTAGTATTTAGATTGAAATGCTAGGAAGCCCTTTATAGCTTCAAAACTGCAGTGACTGAGAAATCTTCACAGCATTTTTGCATGAAATAGTGAGAATAAAGTATGTATAAAAGTCATTTTGCCTCTGATCAGCAGCAAGGGAAAGGAATGGAGGATAGAGAAGCCACAGTAAGATTTGTTCAGTTCATCAAATTAAATTAAGCCAAACACACAGTGAGGCTTGACGGTTTTGATTTTTGAAGAAGTCAACAAAGTTACACAGATCAAACTCTAAAACACAAAATGCAAAACCTACATACTATGGATTAACTGCCCACGCATTTGGTACTGGTGAAACACCACTTCTGTGGAAGTTTAGCTCACTGACATCTCACTGAGTTGGAACATAGATCTGCTTTATTTGTTTGTTCAACATTTGTTGTGTAAGTACTGATTTTGTCTTTCTTTTTAAGAGTAAGGCTGGACACCAGAAAGGCAAGCTGCTTTATCCTGACTGCTGCCCTGTGGCTCAAATGGGACACTTCTGGAGGAAAGGGGCATAGTTCTCTTCTTGAGAATAACTGAGTGAGCTCAGAAATAATTTCTGAGTGCAAATGCACAGCACAGAATAAGGAAAGCCATAAACATGGGATCTGTAGAGCCAGTGAAGGTGAGAAATGTCCTGTCAAGGCCAACAGTCCCAGAGGTCTCAAAAGTAATGAAGATCATAAAATTTTCCTAGGGATCCAGAGGAGACTATGAAGTTTTTGTAAACCAATGAGTCACTGAAAACTACTGGAATGAGAAGGACCCCTCTTGAAAGAACACAGTGGATTGGGAAAGATTATTTTCAAACATCTTGTATTAAACTGCCAGATCCAGAAGAACTAAGATTTGCCTATTGACAAAATTGCCTTTTGCAGTTGAATTTTAACAAAGATGTAGTTCAGACAACTAGCCCCTTTCACAGTGTTACTGGCCTCCATACTTAAGGGAAAGGAAAGGGGTCTTCCTCCTCAAGGTTTGGTGATTCATGATCCTGTCGCACATCAATATTAGTAGGATAAGAATTTTCTTAATGAGCTGGAAGATTTGGTAACAACTAACAGGTGCTCATGTTGGTATAAGAAGCCTTTCCAAAAAAGGGTTGTGAAAAATTAAGGGGAAGAATCTATTCTTCTGAAAACAAAAATTCTCCCTACATCATCCTTATTTTTTATTTTTTAGCCAAAAAAAAGATGAGTTTTTTTCACAATAAAAATAGTATCATATTATGCCTTTTATAGTTTATGCCTTTAAACTTTACCCATGACTCAAGGAGATCACTAAATTGTAATGAAGGAGTTGCAATGAGGCTTGATGCCAAGCTGAGGACAGTAAGGAAAATGTGACTAAATCAGAGGCTGCAAAGGCAAGGCATAATCAATGTGAAAGCTGGGAATTCACAGAAGGAAAGTAGAAAATTGGTTGAGAGAAAAGTTTTGGAGAGCAATAACCTCTATGAATACTGCAGCTGCTAAAGGTTCTGCTTTGTGATCTGCTTCATTCTTAGATGACAATACTTATATAGCCTTTTATACTAAACATCTCTGTAAGTTTTTTTTTTTTTTAAATGGAATCAAACAACCTGACACACTGCTGAATAAAAGACTCTCCTCATACGTAAGTATGGAATGCTGACTTCATCCTAATCTAAAGCCAAAAGTAATTCTTTTCACAGGAGTCCTATCACATCAACATTGTATGGAGAAGGCCACGGAAAGAAAACAAACTCATTTTTATTGCATCATATCTGTTGTCCATGGCAGTCATGAAATGGCCAGGCACTATCTGTCATCCAACAGTGAGGAACAGCAAGCCACTATGACACCTTTGCACTGTGAAATCCACCACACTGACCTGTGCAAGAACAGTAATAGCTTGATCTATGGAACAGATTTCTTCAAATGGATTTCAAATCTCTCACAAAAAAATATTGTAAAATAACTGCATAAATTTTATCATACAAGTGGTTTACATAATAAAAATTTTCATGGCTATTATGCAGCAATGTGCTGCAACAGAAGCCAAACATGGATAAGCTCTTGATCAAACTTTTGCAAACCTAAGGCCTTCTTGGATATCGATGTTTTAGTTGATACATAATATATTAGCAAACACCGTGGTCTGGACTGGAAGATCACGAAACTAACATGAGCAGAAAAAAAGTTTGCAGGAACCACTATCACCACCAGTTATATTCCTCAACCTGGCATCCAAGCCATGACTGATAAGCCTCAGGCTGAATCTTCCTTGCACTTTGTTGTACGGGCATAACAACACGCATGCAAGTCTTACAAGGAAGAATCTCCTACTAGGAGGTGTTAACAGGATCTGTCTCCTTCCACTTCTGTTAGCACTCCTTGTTTCCTAGCCAAGTCTGAATTTTCCAATGTTTTCCAACAGTACAATGTTCATCTGTACCCAACCTGGCCTACAAGCAGCATAAGGAAAGAGACAGGCACTAAGGAATGATGTGCTTCATCCTAAGAGTAGGGAAGTCTCCACCTCTGGATAGAATTTTCTCTCTCCAGAATTCAAACAGGAAGCTGGAATGACTTAAACCAAAATTAGGGGAAATCAGTATCACCACTCAGAAACATCCGTTTCCATTGGCTGATCACACCAGTCATAAGATAACCTGATTTAGGTATAGTTCCAAACAAATGTACACAATTTCATATACATATTTCTAGAGTTGACGCCTCTATAATTTGAATACTTTATATTTTTATTTTCATTTCAGGCCTTTCCAGGATGTCTGCAAAACAATCTTCCTGATGAAACTCCAAGCTCACAAAAGCTCCCTTGAAAACAGTAAAAGAAAACAAAATAAATTGCATCTCTGCCTTGCTGATATGCCTGAGGGTTCATTCATATCAGCCACATCTGGGAGTAATGTGTGCATCAATGTATTTAATACAAGATTTCTGGCTCCTTGTAGAGGCTGTTTTTAGGATGCCTGTTTATTGGGAAGTGAGCTCTACTCAGGTAATACATGCAGTAAACAGTTGCGGTTCTGAGGCATCAATAACCCAGCCACACCTGATGTTAAACTTTTCTGTGAAATATGTAATACATGATTATAATATTTAAGTTAACCAGCTATTAATACTTTTAAATATTATTTTTCAGACAACCCGAAAGGGAAAAAAAAACCACTTCTTTTAAGCATTACACCATGCATTTCACTGATACAGTCAAACATTTTAAGAATTAAATATTCATGGCTAACTCCCACAGATCCTTTGTGCCAAGACTGTGAGAAAAAATATATGTACATTACTACCACAGTAGGATTGTTTGAGAAGTGAGTCATGGAAGAATGAAGATGAAAATATGAGATACCAAAAAGATGCAGCATATAATGAGGGCTAAGATAACACCCCAAGCACTACTAGCTTATTATCATTCCAGTATCTGTGCAATGTCCTCGCATCTTTGCTAGTACAGAGTAAAAATTCCCTTAAACACTTAAGGTCACATACATAAGCAACATAAATAGTGCTGTGTCTTACTGAAAAGCTGAACAGTTTGCTTTATTTTCTTTCTTTGGCCTCATACACATTTGATCTCAGCATGTTATGCATTTGTTTCATGTCCTCGGTATAAAAAATCAGTACAACACATATCATTTACATGTGTCCTCTGAGCTATTTACCTGTGACAAACAACAGCTTGAGACCCACTTAAAGCTGTTCTCAATATTAAATGAATGGTCTGTCACAGATAAAATAGAACAAACTGCATTACAGAATTCCAGCAGGAAAGACTAAGCAAGAAGGTATTTATTCACTAATGTCACCAACAAAGTTCCCTTTAGTATACACGAATATTGCTATTTTACTTCCTCCAACCTCTTCACATACCACACTGGCCTTCTACACAACCTGCCTGAGATGGTAAAATAATACGAAGCACAACACACGTTTTCTCTTAAAAATCATTTTGGCGCAAGCAAACATACTTACAAAATTCAGGCTGCTAATTTGCATTGCATCTTGATAAAGGGGTACAGAAATGTTGCATTTACTCATCAACATAACAAAGTAAGGATCTCCACATTCCGGGGATATCTTTAAGTATGTAAATGGATACCACCTGGTGGTGAAATTCCAGGCAATATCAGGTTCTTTTGTTAAATATTGTATTTTCATCACTGTTGGTGAAGAGACTAGTAAACATACTGAAAGTCATCCCTAAGTACAGCCCTCAGAAGTATCACGAAATCTCAGAGGCTCTTTAAACACTAGAAATCTTCCAACAGGCCTTTATTATTTTTCAGATCCATATTCCTAAAGGCTTTTTGGCACAGTGACTGCCAACTGCCAATATCCAACCGATATATGAAAACAAAGAAAAAATAGCTTAATTCAAGTACCAGGGGGGTTTTTATTTAAAAAAAAAAAAAAAAAATCTGCAGGAAAAGAAAACCCTACTTGTTTAATTAATACACTCCTCAGGACTTCATTTAGCAGGTAATCCTGAAACTTGAATTATCATTAAGTAGTCATGTTGAACATACTAATTTTGTACAAGTCAGTGTCAATATTAGTATCAATTTCAGTGCATACTGACATCAAAGTAGGATGCAGAAAACAACTTGCAAAGGAAAAGAAGAGATACAAAAGGCTGGCTATTTTAACTGCTGGCACACCCATCAGTGCCTGTTATTTTTTAATATTTTTTTTTTCTCTTATTTATCTTTAATACCTCTTTCTGGCATGGGTCAGATTGTGATATTTTCAGTGTCTGAAATCAATAAAAATGTTATGTCTGTCACAGATACCTAGAAAAAAGAATAAAGATAGAAACTTTATTTTAGTTGAGATGTTTTCACTTGGAAAATTGCTTCTCATATTTACCTAAAGATGCCACATTTGACTTTGAAGTGCCCGACCAAGCACCCACTGAAGTGTACTACATTGATTTTCAACAGACTTGAGTTTAGCCTCTAAAAAACTGGCAACTTTTATTCAGAAAAACAGTGTGTTGTTATAATGACCTTTACACTTACAACAGTTCATTTGATTGTTTAGTTTTTAATTCCAAAATGTTTCTTCATTACTTTGCTTTCTCAACTTAAAGCTTTTCAACCTACTCTATAATCCTGCAATCCCTTCATAGAAGTATATGTTCAGTATCAGGAAATATCAGGTTCAGAATGAATTTGGCAAACTGAACTCTTTTTTTTCAGGGTTAGCATAAAATCCCCTTAAAAATTTTAAAAGCAGTAAATAAGACAGATGGTAAGAATTTACTGGAACTTGTGAAGTATCTCAGTTTGTTTATACCTGATTTAGAGACAGAATTTCCAACATATTCCTTTGTCAAAATAAGACTTATAATTAATTAAGTTAGCAACAAATATGGAGATAAAAATGAAAGGTATTACACTTCAACAATAACTTTCAAACAGCTGTGATTATCTTAAAAGCCAGTTCACCTGCTTTTGTCTTAGAATAGAAAAGTTAAGGTCTGGAGAACAATAATTTTCTCTTTCCATAAGTTACCTTAGAGACTCTATGCTGCACATTTCACATACAGGGTAACACTAACGTTACTGCATTGACCAAACACAATGAGACAACTTCCCTGTGATGTCTGCTGCCAATGCTGAAGGAGCAGAAACTGTAGAGCTTCATGCAACACCATGTACTTTAAGTTTATGAAATAAATGAAGCAGAGAGACAGCTTACCCTTAAGTATTTTAATTCAGGAGAAAAATTGTATAAACAACACTTGAAACTAGAAACATTTTAATGACCTATAGATAGAGATATAGAAATACATAAAAGTACATAAAACTTTGTGTTCATTCCATTCTCTCTTTTTTTCTTTTTTCTTTTCCCCAGAAGCAAGCATCTGAAAGTTAGGTATTAGCCCCTGTTTAGGAACCTTAGTAAAGTATGTGATTTTCAGAAATGTGCAAAGACCACTTCTAAGATGAAATAAGCTTTCAAGTTGAAGATTTATTTTAGTACCAAATTTGAGTTACTAAAAAACTTGACTGAATTCTTTCCAAAATAAAGATCTTCATCATTACTTTAAAAAATGGAATTTTGTCATGAAATTAAGTTTCATAGGTAATTCAGCAATGTTCATGAACATCTTTTTACTGACCTCAGAGAACACCGAAACAAGTACTTATAGTGGACTGATTTTAACATTTGACTTAAAAAATTCAAGACATGTAAATATCAGGGAATGCTGTAATCATCATGCAGTGCATATGTTTGATAAAATCTAACCAAAAAAACTCTTCTAATGGTAGGTAGCAGTCACACTTCTATTGCATAGCAAATAAAGATTACAAACATTAAAGCTATACAGTCTAGTGGCACCCACATTTTAACTTGGATAGAAGGAACCGAACTGATTCAGAATGAGCCCCTCCACGGGATCTCTCATTGGTTAATAGTAACTGGGTAAATAGCAACTGATCAAGATTAATATAGGGAACTGGAGACAGGATCAACACTGAAAGCATTGAAAAGTTATTTTAAGAACAAAAATAATAATTAAGAAACTGAGGCCAGCAGAATTCAGTCTCCAATAATACATTCATACACTGTTGGAGAGTGTAAACACTGATAACAGCAGGGAAAAAAAAGAGAAAATTAATCAGGTTACAGAAAGAATTTTGGAATACTTTCAACTGACACTATAAACTACCCTAGATAAAAAAGTTCCATGTTCAGCACAGTCACTAAAAGCTATAGGAGCGCCAGAGTCTGTATGCTGATGACATATCTGATACAAAACTATACTGGTCAGGTGTCATTTCTGGCATCATAATGATCCCAAAATACTATCTTCAGACCTGTAGATGTGCTACTTCGGTTATACCGAACTTCCTACTCCATTGCCATTTAAGATCTTCCCATCTACTTAAGAACTTCAGGGTAGTACCATGACTTTGTCTTGTTTGTTTGCCATTCTGCTCACAGTTTCACACAAAAGTCAAAAATTCTAGTCCACAGTCCCACATAAATATTGGGGGGGGGGGGGGGGGGGGGGCAGGAGGTGTTGCCTTTTAAAATTTCTGTTTATAATGTCTAAGGTAAGACTACCTGTTTATAACTGGTAAAGGGGATACGTGTTTCCTCTGGAAAATTCACAGTATGAGGAAAGTTATATTTACACAACGATATAGAAACTCGGAAAGAAGAATGTCATATTTTTCTTTTAGTGATTGGAGTTTTACCAGGTTGTTTTAAAAGGAAATGGGTTGTTCAGCCCCAAAACATGGAGATGATCTCTGACCATTTACGAGCAGGGAAGAGCCTCTACCACAGAATTTATGGCTAGAAATTGATTCTAACTGCAAATTCTTTGGGTGGCTTCAGCAAATTGTCTAAGGAGTAAGCAGTGATAGAAATTAAACAGTTCATCAATCACGCCAGAGCAGTCTTGAGTACTTCGGTATCATAGAGCTTCCAACAAGCTATCTATCTGGGAAACAGAAGACGAGAGGTTTTGAATTTTTAATTCCCTTATTTTCCAAATAATATGTTTCATCTCATCTTTTGTGAAACTGTAGCAATATTTCTTCAAAACATAAATGTGATACCGTCATGTTGACTCTCACAATTAAAAGACTGAACACATGGTGTGTAGTTGATACATGTTTTGCTTCAGGAACTAAAGTACACAGGCGCAGCTGTGCTCACTAAGGAATCACACAACTGGAAAGTCTTAATGATTAGCCTTGTAAGGGAAATATATTAAACTATTGTATTTCAGTGAAAATATGTCTATTAAATTATTAAATTCTTTTTCTTTTAAAATGTTCTATTAGATTATTAAAATATTCTATTATGTTCTAAAACATAATGGTACGATGCATCTGACACTAGATAGCTCATTATATACATGTAATATGCTCTTAGACATAATTCATTTGGAATTTTATTCTCCTTTTTTTTTTTCCTCCATCATTTCTTCAGCAGTTCTTTCATTGGAGAATGGAAATTATGGCAGCCTCCTTACTGATCAATGTAAAAGAAATGTCTGACTTCCTGGCTTCATGTGAACCTCCACTGTGAACTCACTCACTCTAGGCAGTGCCAGATAGCCCGGCAACTCCGAATGTTTCCTTATGAAGCATTAACTTCTTGTGATCACTTTATGGTCACTAATCTATAGAGCATGTATACACACAGGGTACAAGCAATTGAAAAAACCCAAATTAAAAGTTGTAAATAAATTTGTAAACATTAAAAAACCTTCTGGATAAAAAAAAAAAATAATAAACTCACAATAGAAGATTGGTCAAAAACTGAACAGTAGTCACTAACTAATTACCATGAATGACAGGGATGTTGGTATCACACTTCTTAACGTCTAATGCTGTAGTCATCTCAGGTTTTCCTCTCCAATTCTTTTGTTGGCTAAACACAATTAACAAGATTTATTTCCCTATCTTTTTTTTTCTTTCAACTTTCATATTAACGACATCCTTGTTTTCATTATATAGTCTCTTAACTGTCTAAAAACGTACTCAGAGCTGGCAAATTGGCATCATGGGCAAGAAAAATCCAGTCTGACTAGTATGATGTACTTTGTATCATAGATCCTACATAACAATAGTTTTTAACTACAACTCACCTTTAAAAAAAATGCATTGCTTTACTTGCTTCCAAGTAGCATCCCAAAAATGTTTAGTATCCAATCATCTGTCAGGATACTGCCACAGCAAAATGCACCACTTGTTTCAGCAAATAAATCTTGCATTTACTTGTTGACTTTTTTATTGGTTTTGGTTTTTTTCTTCTTCCATTTACAACTATTGATACCATAATCTATAGTAAGGTGAAGTACACCATTCATCAGAAATAAAATGTCAGCAGTCACCAAATGTTACCATTCTGGTGTGTCTACCTTATTATATTGACTTATTTATATTTCGGTGCCAGAATTTCAGGTCAAAGGGGAGAACTTGAGGCTTTTCTGCACTTCAGTGTGCTATTTATGAGCTGACCACAGGGGCTGGGTGCTGCTGTTCCCTGTCTCAGAAAAGGAAGAGAAGGGAGGTAGTAATGCACCAAATGTAATCCTGTTTTGTGGGGCAGCAGTCTGCTGAATTTGCTTGGTATAATGAGAGAAAGAACATACGGCAGTGATCATAAGGGAGTGATCATTCTATGATAGTCAGATATTAAAAATGTTTTAATCAGTACATGATTCTACTTAAGACAGAAAATACCTGAGCTTCAGGGATAAAGGTAAAACACCAAGAGAAACACTTTCTACTCACTCTGAGGAAAAGACATAGAATTGCATAATTTTAATGTAAGATAGCAGCTATTTACAGCTGTGAAGAATGGTATTGCTCTGTTAAACGTAATTCCCCGCCTTTAGCTAATCTAGGCCAAAATGAAGTTCCTAAAACTCTACTGTTGGCAGTCAGAGCGGGGATTATCAGATTACATGTATTCACTCATCCACCTAAATGTGTCACAATCTTAGAGATATCATTATTCAGCTTTAACAGAATTTTTATTGAAGTAATTTATCCTCATTGCATTTTGAATTTTGAAGAGCTCAAGTCTGCCTACAAAAAGATTATCTAAAAACCCAGGATGCAGCAGACTCAGTCTACTGGCAATGAGTGATTTTGTAACTGCTTTGATTGGCAGTTTAGGACAGGGTCACACAGAGACTGCCCCTTTCCCACATTCCCCTGTTCTTCCCTAGTTACTGAAAACAAACCTATACTTGATGGCTGAGTTACCAAGTTTGCATTCTACATCTAACAACATGTTGCTTGCTTTCAGGAAATACAACATCAATAGCAGAACTGTATTTTATTGAATGATCCTCAGCCATTTCTTTATGATGTGACATGTTCATTTCATTTGTGCTAACAATACATAGTGAAAATATAATACATGAGCTTTTCATATTGACTGTATAAGTAATTATTTAATCTTCTCTATTAATGTTTCCACCAAGGATCACAGTTACATGGATTTACCTGTAATAGAGGTACTTAGAAATAATTTCTCTAGTGAAGAACCAAGAATATTCAGATATTTCATAATTTTACAAGAAACAAAGGGGAATATTTAGTAGTGGATACACACTGAGCAGTCTACCAAAGAAAGGAGAGGGAAGGAAAATAGGAGGTAAAAATCAAGGTAATGAGAGGAAAAATAATGGCAAGAAGTAGAAATGGAGGCAAAGGAAAAAATTCTTGATATTTAATAGAAATGAAGAAACTGTACAAAACAAGTGAGAGATACCAATGCATAAGTTAAAAGAGTGTACATTGTGTATAAAAGCAGTCGGTTACATTTCCAGCAGAGCTTGACCATTTGATATACAGTCCTGAAGAGGAACCAAGGTAATGTAAAAACAGGTTACTTGAAAGGACTTGAAGGAACAGAAATTTGCCAGAATGCATTTTTACTACAATACTTTAGAAATTTGAGAATTTCAATATGATACAAAACTGCAAAGTATCCATTAGCTATTTCAGACTTTGTCTATGGGTTTTTTTGTGTCGTGTCCTCCCCCTCCCAGACAGTCCAGTTGTTTCAGCAATCCAAACACCATAATACAGTATTTTACCCTAACTGAAAGACCCTTTTTTTTTTTTTTGAACGGTTGTTTTTTGCTTATTTTTCTGTTTTAGGAACCCCTCCCACACATTATTTCAGGGTCACAGTGTTCATCAAGAGGAAGAAAACATGAAAAAAAAAAAAATTCTATTTAAAATCAAAACTGAAATGAAATACTTGGGACCAATACCTGCAACAGTAGTGGACTGACAACACAGTATTAACGGACCAACAAAGGTAGTAGACTTCCAAATGGTCCTCCTCTGATAAAGAATTTAAAGGCAAAAACATTAAAGGTGAGTGAAATTTGTTATAAATTTCACCTTAACAGGACAAGAAAGACTGTTTAACACTCACAATGTTTTGGCTTTACCAGATGTGCTAAACTAGCAGGATTATGCACAGTATGTTGCCCTAATCTTTAGTTTGGTATTTGATTAGAGATCAGTGTTAAGATAGCTAGGTTTCTTGTCTTCTTAAATATAATTAGACGCTCATGCTAGATTTAACAACCTTCCACTTTTGCAGAATAAACTACATCAGTTTTCACACCTTCTTAAATATCAAAGTTGGCAAAACACTTTAGCAGGTATACTGTTTGAACTTCTGAGTGGCTTTAGCAGAAAACATCTGCTATTGGAAGATTTCTTCAACAGCCTCAAACTTATTCGGATTTATTTGCTTTGTGAATAATCAGTGATGTCAATTCTACCAACTTTTTCAGGAGTGGGAATATTAACTCTTACCTACTGGCTGTGTTCCAAATAATTATATTATCCCCTTATCTTCTGTTTTGGATAACTTATTTGCATATTACAGAGTTCTTCAGGGAAATTATCCTGAGCACTTACAGAATGCTCTGCCAATCCTGTCATTAACATGGAAACCACTCCATTGCCAATTTATCAAGTGTCCTATTATCAATGTAGGTTTTTTAAATATAAGGATGCTATTCATTGGAACTAAATATGTACAAACTTATTTTCAATGAATGATAGACATATTCTAAAATATCTATTTCAATTACTTAGTAAATTTCTCAGTCGTAGTAAACTGCAAATGAAATGGTTTTTAGGCACTTCTCTGAGTTAAAACTCCTAATATTTATCTCTGGGAAGGATTCCATACTTACATCATTTTGGCATTCATTGTGCTTCTTGTACTTCTATAGACCATCACAACCCATCAAATACAAATGCCACTAAATTCCACTACATCTATTTTCTTTCCTAAACTAAAATGAAGAAAACCCACATATCAATAATTATACAATAGGATTTAAAGTAAACTGCCTATCTTTTGAAAAGATTTTTTAATATATGAAAATAAATTTATTTCAGAAAAGTATTTTAAAATGCTGGAATAGATGCATCTAGTAGTTTGCGATTAGAACTAGAAACATGATAATACCGCTTCACTCTCAACTTGGATCTTAAAACAGTTCAGAACTTTCTCATATTTGGACCAAAATAAACAGTTCTGAATAAGCTCAACAATGTTATCTTTTTACCTTACCCCTCTTCTCATTTCCTCTTTACAACTTTGAACAAATTCTATCTGTCTTATTTAGGAAGGAGGTGAGGGGGAAAGGAGGACCAAAAAGGGTAATAATTTTATTGAATCTTGATAAAGAAAACTGTACGCAGGCAACAGTTAAGTTTTCTTATTTCAGTCATTTTAGGCAACATTCCTGAAATGAAAGGATAAGCATCTGAGGGTGTGCTTCTACGGCCTTCTGTGATGGAGTGGCTTCATCAGTGGACAAGGGAAGAACTATAGATGTCGTCTACCTGGAATTCTGTAAGGCCTTTGATACAGTCCCCAACAACATCCTTCTCTCTAAATTACAGAGATATGGATTTGATGGGTAGGATGTTTGGTGGATGAGGAACTGGTTGGATGGTCACATCCAGAGGGTAGTAGTCAATGGCTCAATGTCCAGATGTAGATCGGTGACAAGTGGCATCCCTCAGGGGTCCATACTGGGCCTAGTAATGCCTAATACCTTCATCAATGACATAGACATTGGGATCAACTGCATTCTCAGCAAGTTTGCCAACAACATTAAGCTGAGTGCTGTGGTAGACACGCCTGAGGGATTGGTTGCCATCCAGAGGGACCTGGACAAGCTTGAGAAGTGGGCCCTTATGAACTTCATGAGGTTCACCAAGACCAAGTGCAAGGTCCTGCACCTGGGCCGGGGCAAGCCCTGATATCAGTACAGGCTGGGGGATGAAGAGATTGAGAGCAGCCCTGCCGAGAAGGACTTGGGGGTGCTGGTGGATGAAAAGCCAGACGTAAGCTGGCAATGCACATTCAAGGCCCAGAAGGACAACCATATCCTGGGCTGCATCAGAAGAAGCGCGGCCAGCAGGCTGAGGGAGGTGATTCTCCCCCTCTACTCTGCTCTCCTGAGAGCCCACTGCAGTGCTGCGTTCAGCTCTGGAGTCCTCAGCACAAGAAAGATATGTACCTGTTGGAGTGAGTCCAGAGGAGGGCCATGAAGATGATTACGGGCCTTGAGCACCTCCACTTATGAGGACAGGCTGAGAGAGTTGGGGTTGTTCAGCCTGGAGAACAAAAAGCTCCAAGAAGACCTTATACCAGACTTCTTAAAGTCTTCAGTACTTAAAGGGGGCCTATAAGAAAGATGGGGGCAATCTTTTTAGCAGGGCCTGTTCAACAGGACAAAGACTAACGGTTTCAAACTAAAAGAGTATAGATTTAGACCAGAAGAAGAAAGGAAAAAAGGAAGTAAGGAAGAAATTTTTTACACTGAGTGTGGTGAAACACTGGTACAGGCTGCCCAGAGAGGTGGTAGAAGCCCCATCCCTGGAAACATTCAAGGCCAGCTTGGATGGGGCTCTGAGCAACCTGATCCAGCTAAAGATGTGCCTGCTCATTGCAGGGGGTTTAGACTAGATGGCCTTTAAAGGTCCCTTCCAACCCAAACTATTCTATTATTCTATGATTCTATGCTTACTTAAGATTTTGGGTTGAAGACATGTGGGGTTTTTTTCCGATCTTCAAAGCTATGACTCAAGTAATAATTTTGACAATGCTTTCAAAATTCTTTTGCAGAAAAGCCTATATTTTCTTATCTCTTTCACATTGTGGACATGGCCTTGGATTATTTATTCCCAACATGATGACAGTAAAGGTAAAATGAGTAATCAAGTATGATGTTAAGATTATTGTACGACTGAAAGTAAAACTGCAGCTGCTCTGAGGAAACAAAAGGCATCTTACGGCCATTACTTTAGCATATTCTACTCTTAAGGGAAATTGCTTTTCTGACATTTTTGCCATAAGAAAAGACTTCTGTTAGAAATGTAACAAAAATCTTCATATCCAAATTGTAGCTTATGTAATGTACATTATCGTCAAAATGAAAGTTTTACTCATCTAGTCAATGGAAGACTAAAGAACTTTATAATGACTTCATCAGTAGAAGGTTTTAATTGATGTGAGAATTGCTTTTGTACATTATTTTTAGGATCTTAACCTCTTGAGCCAATACCTACTGAAGTACCCTAGAGAAAATCATAGCTGTAAAATGATAGAGGATAATAATAATAATAATAATAATAATATCTTGCCAAAGCACAGAATTATCATCAGGGTATTTCACTACTTGTCACTGACACAGATCTGAAACATATGCTCAAGTTAACTCAGAAGACACAGTGTCAGAAAGTAGGTTTTGTAGTCTTATATTAAAGGGTGGCAGTTCTTTGCAATTTCTTGGTAGAGCTTGCCAGTCATATTTACTAAGTAGAGTACTAATGTAGCTGAACAGTAAGAAAATGCATGCACACTATTCATATTCCTAGTTGGAACTTAGCAACGCATGCAAGAAAGTCTTCAGAAGTTAAAGTTTGTTTCCTTTAAGCAAAGATAGCCCAGCTGAAGTTAAACAGGTGTCCTCTTGACTCAATTTTCTGAAAAGATAGCCCAAGCGTATTGAGGAAGTCTTCAGGAAGATTCTAGGAACCTGTGACCTAAAGAATGGAAAACGGTTCAAGTGTAAACCTAATAGTTTTAAATTATTACCTCCACCATGCTCAAAAGAACCATAGTCTTTATGTGCACAGATATTATTCCACTGCAAAAAAATAAAAACAACATATTCTTAGTGTTTTTATAGCATCAGCATCCTTGCTTTTCATGTTTTCCCTTGAACGCTTTAGTCTAGAAAGCCCTTCCACAAAGACAAACCAAAAAACATTTTTAATTCACAGATGCCACCAAAGTTAGCAAAGACCGCATTCTCATGTCACACAGCTAAATATTAGAAATTCTCTGACAATCATTAGCTCTTTATTTCACCTCTTTCCTTCTCTGAAACCACATAGCATTTCCTTTCCTCTTGGAATCAAAGTGAGAAAAAAAATCATTACCTAGTTTCCATAGCAATAGGAAAAGCACACAGAAACATTCAGAGTGCAGTAATTCCTATCTTGCTCTTATTTCCAACATTTTTGAATTTTTTCTCTATTTGAATAGTATGTCTATGATTTAAATATTTTATGCAAATTAGAAGTTAGCAAAAGAGAGAAAACAATCTAGTTGACAAATTAGCCAGTCCAAATATCTCTCTCATTACTTGCTTCAGAAGAAAACTGAATTTATTTTCTTTTTCCTGCCTTTTACTCCTGCTATCCCCTAATTCAAGAACAGGTAATAGGAAAATAAGAAATCACTGGGGCTACAACCCTGCATATATGTAGTGTTTGATTGTTCTTAGAGTTACTTGTAAATGAAACCAGTGAAAAATGTGAAAATTTGTAGGATCAAAGTCCATAATATTTGATGTAATTTACCTAGATCAGTATGAGTCACCAAGATTTAGGAGGGAAGTTTAAATATTTTCTTTTAAATAAATCCATTCTAACTGACTATCCTAAGATTAAGAACGTGTTTTCTGTCTCAAAAATCATACATTAATTACAAAAAAAAAAAAGATAGAAAAAAGTTTTGGTAAAACTATTTGCATACTAGTTGATGAAAAAACCACAGGCAAGCTTAGGTTACTTTTTTCACAGAACACCAATTATAAAATTTTAGTCTCAACCTTTCAACCATCATTTCAAACAGGTCTCTTATTAATATCACTGAATCTTCATTTAGTTTCACTACTGATTAATAAGTTGATCCAAATCGAATAACTTAGTTACAATTTTGTAATATTGGAAGCTTTCTTATAATGTTTGTTTCAATAACTGCTGGCTTTGACAAAATCAGAAACACACATAAATATCAACCTCCACTTAAGGTGATTTTAATCATTTGGTAGTTCAACATATAACTGTCCATTGCTTCATTTATATTCATTCCTGCTGACCTAAACCAACACAGAGATACCACAGGGGATACTGTGATGGTTTTGATGGATGGACCTTTTCTTTAAAAACTCAGTTTGCTTTTAGGCATAAAGTGGGTTAAAGTAATGATGCAGTGGTTGCAATATTAATATGTCATACAAAAGACAAAGAGAGAATAAATGTCATAATATTTTCAATGTGTATCACTAACGTATTAAAATATTTATTATATACCAAATGAAGTCCAGTTAAATCATCAAAAGGCAACAACTAAGTTTAGTGTAAAAATGACAGAGGTTGAAAGTGTATTTTATTTTTTAATCTTTTTTCTTTTATTTTTTAGGTTATAAATCCAGAAAAAATTATAGAATTGAATAGCATGGCAGTGAATCACCACAGAAAAGACATTCAAACTGTTCCTGACACTGAGGAAGATTTTTGAGCTCTCATAATTTTATGCCTTGCATTATTCACATCAGTATCCAGTGGTACTGCAGCTTATCTATATGTACAGCACCAATAATTTCACTGAATTTAGAATTTCAATCATTATAAATTATTTTAGTTGGTGGATTTATAAAAGATTCCATACACTAAAGCAATATTTGGTCAACATTAAGGATGTCTGAGTAAGAATAAATCACTACTCCCATATTGAGTCAGCAGTTTTATTACCCTGAAGTAAAATGCAAGTAAATATTGTATAATATAGCCATCATTAGTCTATGGGTCTGAAATGCCATTTCAAAGTGCTCCTTTTTTTTTTTTTTCTTTTAATTTCAGTGTCTGCACAGAACCTCTTTGTGAAATCTCTAGGTTTTGACAGTAAAATTAGTGATTGTAGATTGTTATTCTCTGGGGTGATTCATGCTTGCATTACATTTTTCATTATTTCCTCAAGGTCCCATTAAACATGGTTGTTACACGCTGACTGTGACTTCTTCACTTTTCCTTCTAAGAAAGTTAACGGGGTTTTACAGAGGCTTCTCTGTGAAAAATATGTATTTATCGAATACCTGTACTTCCTTAGACCTTTAATGAAAAGAACTGACATTAAACAAACCCATATTTGTCAGCACAAGAAATAGCAGATAGATCCTCAGATGATTGCACTGGGCTAAGGGAAGGCATTACAAGCTATACCACTGCAGGCTTACAGCCAGAAACTAAGCTAGATCCTGATTTTAGTTATACAAATCCTTCAGAGGTAACTCAAAGTATTGACGTAGGGTCCACTCTACAACTCATAGCCATACTAACTGATACATAGAGGAAACAGTACAAGTACAGTTGCTGTACTTCATTTACTCCATCCTTGTTCATTCTTCTCTCAAACTCCCAGTCCAGAGAGTGAAGAGTTGGCAGAGCCTCCTTTCCCCATTCCTCAATGATCTGTCCAGCTCAGATCTGCCTCTGAGGTAGGGAGAAGTAAAGGTCTGAATTTGCTCCTGAAAATTATTATTATCTCAATAGTGAAATAAAGGGGAGTACTGCAGGGATGGGCTTAGAAGGATGAAACATTCACATCTGTTCATATTGTAGGATTACATGCGAGCCTTTTGACCTTGACCAGCGTCAGGGCTTCCTTGCCTCTGACACATTAACTGTACAGGACACTGACTGGCTTTTTTCTTCGCAGAAGGAACATGGACATCCAATGTGCAATAAGAAAAATATTTTTTGTAGATAAAAGCTAACAGCCAAGTCTCTGACAATTTGCTATTGAAGTCAGAATTGTATTCCAGATGGATTTCAATACCAGTTTCCATCATCTATAGTCAAACAGATTTGTTACAACATTAGTTCCTACCAGTCTAAAGACAATCCTGCAAATCAGACACTAACTTCAGCAGGGCTGAAACATCTTAACCTGCTACAAGACAAAGACACAAATCCATGATATGCAGCTACTATATTGCAGAGTCATCAAGACCCTTGATGTTGGTGAATCCCATCGCATAGAACAGCCCTTCAGTGGGAAAAGGAATGTCTGCACGCCCCAAGCGAAACACCAGAGCAACTCAGTCCTAGGCCAGAGGGGTCGACTATTAGCTGGAATGCATCTTAGTGAGGATGCTGCTGTTACTGTGCAGTCACTACTGTCAGATGGAAATCCTCTCACAAAGGAGAGACAAGTAAGCTCGCTGTGGATTTCTACCACTAAGCAACCATAAGTTAAATCACAAAATGAGAAAATCAGCATTTGCTTACAGCTGAAACCATTAAACTCATGTCTTTCTAACGGTACCCTGACCATTCTTTTCTGTTTTAAGATACTAATCATAGGCTCATACAGATGAGGTTGTAGTGAGAGATCGTATCTAGAAAACAATCTAAAGATCAACTGCAAAACAGTCTTCTTTTTGCTTATGTCACAGATACTTGTAATTAGTGAGATCAAAACATCAGCTGCTCCTCCATCAATTGTTTTTCCACAAATTTGGGTGCAAGAATTATATCAAACTAGAAAAAATTCAGATCACCACACCAGCAAAGCAAGCCTAACTATTGTGGTAGTAGAGTATGACAACAGCATTTTTATTGCATATGGAATTGCAGTGAGCATTCTCAAGGTAAAATATACTTGGTGTTTAAATCCTACAGTACAATGTAGTTAGTTACAAAGCCTTCACAGTCTCCAACTTCATAAAATGCTCAAGGGTGAATCAAGTAACTGTAAATGTGTCTGCTCTGCAGTCTACTGGAATATTAAGCATCATAGTAGACTTCAATACAATAAATATTGAAAAAGAAAAAGATATTTTGTGGGGAAAAAAAGAAGGAAAAAATAAAATGTCCTTCTCCTGAGAAGCTTGAAGCATCAAATATATTCAAATAGCCACATTTTGAGTAGAACTCAAACATTCTTTTCCATTCTATTGAAAAGTTGTCCTTCCCCTAAATATCTCTGATAATTTCCTGGCACGTCGCATGCAACTTAATAAACACAGAAAACAATTTAATACAAGAATATGACAGCACATGCAACAAGACAACATGCTTGAAATACACAAGCCTCTTTGACACAAATTCTGCTAATAAAATGTATAATAAAAAAAAGGGAAAGAATCTCATTTGTTTGCGTATGTATTCAGAGTTTTATCTAACTCATCAATATTCCTTTTAATAATGGCAGTATCTCTGCCAGATAAGTGGTGGCTATGAATACATCATTTACAAAGCGCTTCTTTGCCATAGTGGAATGAATTTCGTCTTTTTTAATTGGAATGATGAACAACAAATTCTACTTATGCCTTCTATTTTAAAATGTCTTTGTGCTCTTTTTCTATGACAACTGCAATTTTATCCATTTTTTTATGGAGTAGATTTCTTTCCTAGCAATATACTTTGGATAATGTGCATCCTATGCAGCCAGAGTCCTCTGGCTACTTCTTCTTTGACCTTGGGAAGTCACAAATTCTTTGAATAGAGGTTTCCAAAAAGATATGATTTATGAATAAAAAATTGGCTAATTCCCTTCCCACTAGTTCTCTCATTATTTGTTTTAACGGCAAGTAACTAGTTTATGCAGAAATGACCACACTATTTTTTTCCCTTAGTATTTCTACTCTAACACATTGATGTAGAGTTTCAGACAACCATATATTTGCTGTTCCATTCTTCTGTGTTGTTTTATATACTAAGCTTCCTAGGTGATCTACATTTTATCCCTTCATGAATCCTGGAGATGTACAAATTTCCATTTTAAGAAAAGATGATTTGGTTCAGAGTAAAATACACGGACTTTGTATTTCCAAATATGGAAGTACAGCTCCTATAAACTGCCAAACATCCACAAGGAAGTCTTTTCAAGCTTTGACTGGCATATTCTAGTAGAGTAACATTTAAACTCAAATGTGCATATATACACAGATGTACAGCTACACAGTTCAGAAGAAACTTAGATCTCACAAGCTTTACTTAGAAACATGTGAATTAAAAAAAAAAAAAAAAAAACAAAAAAACCCCAAAAAACACCTAGATGTAGAACTGACCAGAAAACCAGTATTTTGTTACATAAAAAATCATCATTTTAGATTCTGGTATAAATTGCTAGCAAGAGAAAACGAGACAAGATTTGTGGGTTTTGTTTTATTTTGCATTTATCCTTCTGTAAAAGGGCTACTGCCAACAGCCTCAACCATTTACATAAAACATAGGAGACTCAGATTCCTGTACCTGTTCTACATTAGCCAACTAAAAATTTCCTGCATCCTGGATAGATGTCAAAAGCGATATTAAGGTATTGGCTATTCTGAGCCATATTTCTGTCTTTTGAATAGTCTATTTCAGTTTGAAAATATTTCCAGTCAAAGTTTTAAATTTATATATTAGTATTTTCTGTCAAAAGAAAAGAAAACAAAAAAACTCAGAACAACCATCCCAACCAAATAAAGTATTCCAAATTTGCCTTTTGGTTTTTTTTAATTCTACACTTTCTATTTCAAGACCTTAATCTGTAAGCTATATGGATATGCATCATATTTAGGGTGCTGCAGGCTTTGCGATATTTTAATACTGGAAAGTTTTCTCTTGCTTGCCTCTTTCTAACACAAAAGATGCCCAGTGGGGATTAGTTTTGTATTGTAATTAAACAGTAAGGTGGGTTTTAAAGCTTTTATTCCCCCACCCCCAAATAATTCTGTTTCCTGAGAAATAAATTTTTCATATTCATGCTCAACTGTATGTGACTACTTCACCTATTTACCAATTTTTTAAACAGGGAAACCCAAGGTTTGGGTAACAACTGTGCTTTAGAGCTTACAGTTAAGTGTCCTCTAACTAACACCACTTTCTGAAACAGCAGTGTGTTTTTCCAGACAGTGGCTGCTTCTAGCAGTGCTAAGGCCTGACGTCTATAGTTCGTACCAAGGAATGGTGTGCAGAGAGGCCTTTGCTTATACTTGTTCTTATGGCGACCAAGGTCACTGCTAAATCTTGTACTCCCTGTTGGAGTGCCAGGAGTGAAAAGGGTCGCAACTGCAGGGAGGAGCGAACTGGACAGGTGACCCAAACCTGACCAACAGAGTATTCCATCCCATGTACGTCATATTCAGCATAAAGCTGAGAAATCACGAGGGTCTCTCTCTCTTTCTCTTCTTCGATGGTCGACATCTGAGGAGGACTCTGTCTGTTCTTCTGTCGCCAATCCCGACCCGTGCATCCCTGAATCCAGTGCCTGAGTCCAGCTCCTGCATCCCGTCCCTGTCTGCTGCCGAGTTCAGCCTGGGACTGCCCCAGTGCCAGCCCTGCAGCGTGGTGGTGACATATCATCATCAGGGTGAGGGGAGTCGGGTTCGGTATTGGTTTTGTATATATTTGTACATGTTGTATATATTTCCTTATTTCCTTATTCTTATCTTTTCTTTTATTGTTATTGTTTCATTAAAGCTGTTTCAGTTTTCTTTTCCAAATCGTAAAGTCTCTCTCCCTTGTTCTCTCTCCCTTTCCCTTTTGGGAGGGGAAAGGGGTTAATAGAGAGCGTCTGTCATTCGTTAGTGGCCAGCCCAGCCTCAACCCGTGACAATAATTAATACATATAATACCAATGACTTCTTTTTGCAATGGAATTTGCAAGAGAGGGACCAGAGACTGCCGAAGTTCATGTACCTCATATTATTTTTCTTCCTCCTAAGTTAAATTGATCTAGTCTTCTGCATAAGTTTACTTACATACTTCTAATCCATTTATAAGGATTTAAGTTCACGCATTAATAAACTGGAGGAAATAAGAAAAGTAGGAGAGGGCATTGGATTATTCTCTTTTCTTTCACCTCTTCCTGCTCTCCTCCACAATAGTAATTTATGTAGCACTTCATATTTTCAAAGACCTTTACAACTTAATCTTTCCTACAACATTGTTTTTAAGAATATCTATATGTTGTGTATTTCTGTTTTAAATTCAAGGTGCTGAACTTGAACTTTAAATCCATAGAGAAATGTAATATGGAAATACTTTCCTCAATACTTTACTTCAGAGACCATAGCTCTTGAGTGAAAGGACAGTCTTCCTTTATGTGTTTCATACACAACAGAAGTTAGATAAGGGAATCAAAAGTATGCACAAAGTAGATTAGAATAATGTTATATGGATGGTGTCTTGATGATGGGGGTATATTTAAGGTTGAAAAGGCTAAAACTGAATACTAGAGTGTACGACAAGAGCGTAGTCTTTTACTGAAAATTACGTTAGAGAAACATACTTAAATTATTACTAAATTAGTTAATTGGCGAATCTGTTCTGACTTAAGAGTATTGGACAACCATAACAATCACAAAATGGCTTAGTCCTAGGCTCTAACTTAGAGGATGCTTAAATGAATAGCATGAAACTATCCTGGATATAAATAAAAAGGGCAAATATTTTTTCTTTTTTTATTAGTTGCCTTGAGATTTTTTTTATTAAATGGAAAATGTCAGAATTCTTACACCTTCAAGTATTAGGTTTTTTGCTAAACTACCAGATAATCATACTGGACATATACTCTGAGTTCCAAATATTCTATCTGTATTTAGATCCATTTCTGTTTCACTCAGAAAGAAATAGAAATCATTACAGCAAAGTATATATTCTCCATTCTGATCTGTAGCTGTGTATTTTTGAGATGTGCCTTACTCCAGCCTTATATCTCCCATCATGTAACCAAGAAAGAACCATTTTTATAAACTCTCTTACATAAAAGTTATAAACATACACCTGAACTCTGAAAACTTTATATATACACACACATACAAAAAATTACATGTAAAAGTTACACACGTACATGTATGTACAGATATGCATACACATATACGTAAGCTCTTTATATAAAAACATGGAAACTTTACCACCAGCTGCATGTGTTACTTGGAAGCTAATTAAAGTGTTAATACAATATAACACAGAAAATGTCAGGTTTATCTACATCAACTTTCTCCCCAAATTTTTTTTTCTCCAGTATGCCATGTCAAAAGGATAGGCCGATGCTCACACATTTACAGAATCTCAAAATTTCCCACCTGCATGCAGCTGGCAGATGTGATGTAGGAGCGAAGGGCAGCTGGAGGCCAGGCTGAATTCCTCAGGATATCTCAAACAGTGCTACACACCCATGTTTAGGTACTTGAGTAGGGCCCTAAAAGACTGTTCCATCAGTAACATGAACCAAAAATTTTCTTAAATCTATTTAAACAAGAAAGTTCCCAGAGACCTCTTGTTTGTTCACCAGTTGAAATACTCAAACTTCATTTTCTTTATGTAGTACCATTATCCCTAATATCAACAACACATTCTTCTAAAAGACATTTTACCACCACTAATTACACTTAGTTTGAGGTGTTTAAACAGCTTTGAAAATCTGCCTTTAGATTGTCAGATATGCCACAACTCATACAAGCAGCCTAGAAGGAGAAGGCAATTGGCTCCATGTCTGCCCATATCCCAGGCTGCTTCCCAGTTATGGATTCCCTCATTCCACTCCGACATTTAGTGCAATAAATTGGCACTCTGCACTCAGCAATGCTGATTCTCAGTGGCCTTGCCAATGATTTAGCAATGAGCAAAGGGTGATGTCAGGAATGTCAGGAATTGGAAACCTATCCCTAACAATTTCTGGTTTGGTATGTGGCTACCAATGAAGTTGTTTAAGAAGAGGATTTTCTAAGAAGAATACTCTTTTCACTTTTAATATCTGGAAGCAAAAAAAAATGGCTCAGAGCCATGACCCACTTCTACAACTCACTAAGTGCATTTCAGCTTATCTTTCTCCCTACTTTAGTATTTTTTCAGTTACACATTCAGCTTCAGAAATTTGTCAAATACTTTTTTCCACATTGTAACTTTTTAATTATTCATTTTGTCTGTTAGTAAATGCAAACAAGCATCTGTATACACAATGTTTACAGTGGTGCATTATTCAGTCTATGTACTTAAATGACAACTAATACTAATAATTATGAATGTACACACATACTAATAGGAATATTGAATAAGAGAAAACATCAACGGGTGATAACAGCATATCCCATACAAGAGAAAACTATAAACTAGGACAGCAGAGGAAAGTTTTCCAACATTCCAACGTTTTGGCATACTTCCTGGCAGTCTGTAGTAACGCCTGTACTTATTCTGAATTGCCTTCACCACAGTCACATGAGAGTTACATTCAACTTCCTGGATTCTCTCTAATCAATCTGAAAGCAGTTTCTTTAAGCACCCTACTGATTCTTAGTTGCAAGACACCTAAATGTTTGGGTTTTTTAAAAAAACAAAGCCCCCTGAAATTCAAATACCTATGTGCTTATAGTTGTTACCCTCATAGTAATATTTTTACATGAAAGCTATTTGTTTCAGAGTTTTCTTAAAAAATTATTTATCCTAAAGTATTCTGCTTATGAGAGTATACTCCAAATTTGTATCTTGTTACATCATCATATATTATTCTAAATTGGGTTCTGAAAGGTCAAGAAAATGCCCAGCATGTTTAACTAAAGAGTTAGTAAACTAGATGGCACGAAACTCTTGTATTTCACCTAGAAGCTTTTCAGTCAGAGCACAACTGGTCATTGTTCTCCTGAACTGGCTACAATCCCACAGGATTACTACAACACTAAAAAGCTCAATAGATGATAACAGAAATGGGCTATTAAGAAACAATACTCTGAAGAGCAGAAACGTCTACATAGGATAAAATCTACACAGAGATAAACAAGCTTTTGTATTAAGATATGTATTAAATATTCCCTCTGTGGAAAGGGACCTGGGGGTTGGCGGACAACAAGCTCAAGATGAGTGAACAATGTGCTGCTGTGGCAAAGAAAGCCAACAGGATGCTGGGTTGCATCAACGAGGGCATCACCAGCAGAAATAAAGAAGTCGTTATCCCACTCTACTCAGCACTGGTCAGGCCACACCTGGAACACCATGTTCAGTTTTGGTCCCTGCTATACAAAAAAGATGTAGTCAGGCTGGAGAGGGTCCAGAGGAGGGCCACAAAGATGACCAAAGGACTGGGAAGCCTGTCGAATGAGGCAAGGCTGAGAGAACAGGGTTTGTTCAGCCTTGAGGCAAGAAGGCTTAGAGAAGATCTTATCACCATGTTCCAGTATTTGAAGGGTGGCTACAAAGAAGATGGAGACTCCCTTTTTACAAGGAGTCACATGGAAAAGACAAGGGGTAACAGGTACAAGTTACTCCTGGGGAGATTCCGATTGGACACAAGAGGACTATTTTTCTCTCTGAGAACAATCAGCCATTGCAGTAATCTCACCAGGGAAGTGGTGGATTCCTCAACTTTGGACACTTTTAAGATCTGGCTCGACAGGATACTGGGCTATCTAGTCTAGACCACGCTTTTGCCAAGACAGGTGGGACCAGACGATCCTTGAGGTCCCTTCCAACCTGGTATTCTCTGATTCTGTGATAAATTATCAAAGTATTGTTTTTGATATAAATATTGATGGGAGAGAGAAGACAACATTTCTAAAACGTCCGCTTTAGTGACTTGAGTCTTCTTCTTGTACAACTGCAATGCAAACATTAAGCTGTGTTTTCTATACTTTTTGAAGAAATCTTTGCTGCACGAAGCTAATGTTTATTATAAAATACATGCCTATAATTCGTTTATTTTTTCCTAAGTAGATGTGGCTTCAGGACAGAGCATATTCATGGGTTTTGTTTAAAATTATGATTGTTCCTGCTCCCTATGTTTCTGAAAATAATCTCTAAATGTATATGCTGTCTACTTAGACTGATTAAAAAAGCTAAGCCTGAAATTCTTGCAAGAGACTTGATACGCATGGCCATTCTTTTTATTTCTCCAGAACGCTCAAAAGCACATTTTAATTATAGAATTTTAAGTATGCCAACCTACAGCAAGAAATTTCACCTTCATAAATCAAGACTGAATAGTTATATGTTAGGGAATAAAAAAAAAGAAGACATATATAGAAAAGCAGATGGTCCCATGTAGAGGCTTCTTGGTGGGAATTCCCAGTATTAGCTGATGTGCTTCAGCCAGCAAAGTTTCTACACAGTTACTTCTTTTAATTTTATTAGTCGGTGACTGTCTATTCGGTTTTTTGTTTGTTTGTTTCAGAGGAAGCATTTGTCTTTCACCCTCTGAGATGACAGGCTCCCTGTTCTCCTATTTAGCTCTCCAGCTCCAGTCTTAACACTGCTGGCTCCTGCCTGGAGGACTCTATAGCTATCATCTCAGTGCCTCCTCCGGCGAGGGAGGTGCAGGCTGTTTTAGCACTGCCATTTAACAGTGTGGATTAGAGAGCAAAGAGACTGGAAATCAGTCAGCATGGTATTTTAGCAAAGCATTTAATTCATCCCATCAGCACAAGGCTAAGGAAGAAAGAAAAATCATTGTGTGTCCATCCCTCCTATGGCTTTGTACACTAAAATGGAGTATTGCTTTGTCTTCGCCAGTATAGTTACACTTCCTAGGGAGGGATTCATTTTTTATTAAATGATGCTTTAAGGAAGCATAGGTATTTTCACACGGGAACAGGAATTATGCAGGTAGACAGCACACTTTTACTTGAAAATTGAAAATCCTTCCATATTAAGTCTCTTTCAGCATGGAGGAAAATTAGATTACACTACTGTTTAAAGAGCAGTACTTCAAGTATAGACACTTCATTTAACACAAGAAAAGGGAGGCAAGAAGTTGATATGTAAACTAAACATGGAGTTTATTACTAGGATTTTACACAACAGCAAGAAATTTTTACCAGGAGGTTTGATTACCTTAATTATACTATCTTTATAAATGTGTGATTTTATTAATTGAGATCCACCATTAATAAAAAGGCAGCAATAAATCTTTGTTTTGTTTTTTGAAGAAATCTGATAAAACATCCTTCCTTGGCCAAAAAGAAGATTCTTGGATTAGAAAAAAAACCTTGTATAACATGTGATAAACAACTCTCTTTGGCTCTGGAAAATCTGCTGGTGGCATAGATTACTTAAACTTTACAACTTTACACAGAATACTTAAAACATCCTCAAACTGATTGTGAATATTTTTAACCTTTCCAGTCTTGAGTTCACAGAAAGCTATCTCTCATTGCCCAAACCAGCATAATCTTCAAGGCATACAAAGTAACAAATCAAGTTCAGTTTCAAGGAGCCTAAGCAAAAGAAAAAAAAAATCAATTAAAAAAAAGACCAATAACAATATGTCCACAAATAACAGTAATCTTTAGGCATTTTGTACTGAATTAGGCTCATCTTTCTTGAAACACTTGGATTTTGTTCCTCTTTATGGCAATGGCAACCTTCTAGATAGAAATTTTCACAAAACATGCTGGAAAACATTCACATGAACCTAAAAGTTTCTGAAGGATAAAACGTTAATTTGGCCCAGGCAACCCTGAAACACCTTTGCGAGTACAGTAAATGTAGTAGTGAAATCTTTTAGGCACAATATGCATAACATGAATTAAAGCATGTTTGGTATGACTTCTTGACGCAAAAACTTTCATCTTCTACAACTTTGGAGTAAGACCATCTCTGCTGGACACAAAGTATATAATTTTGCCTTTTTGTTTTTTAAAGTAGCATAATTAGGCAGCATATATTATGCTTTCAGGTTGATTAAAACATCTTCTAATCTGGGATGTTTTGATTTACAATAAAAAAGTATTTTTTACCCAACCAAGACCACTATCGCAGCACATACTGAGGACAGAACAATCTCAATCAAAGCAATTACTTATAGAAGTTAGGTCTGAATAAAATTCAGTCTGTACTCTTTCACAAAAAACTCTGTTTATTTATTTTGCCCTTTCATGGCCACCTCAGCAGTACTCATAGCTTATTACTTCAAGAAGCTATAATAAAAATAATTCATTACAATCTTTGTGAGTGAAGCAATGCATGTTTCATGAAAAAGAGTACATAAATTAAACAAGCTCAGCTCTAATTTAACTCAAATCAAAATATCACCATATGGCAGATTTAAAAATTTTGAGAGCCTCAAAAGTAAAGTGTGGAGGACATCCCACAGCTCCAAAGCACTGCCAAAAGTGTAAGCACACTGTAGAAAAGGCCCAGTTAAAGGATACTCAATCTCTTCTCAGCAGTTCTCTCAAAATATGTTTAGTATGAGTCTGGGAGAAAAGAACAACCCAGAATTAAACATGAAACATACTAAAACAGTGCTCTCCATTGGAGATAACCATTTAGCCTCACTGAAGAGCATGAGAACTGAAAGAACAGCATGAGAAAAGTGAATGCTGCAAAAAGCTCAGTATATTTTGCAAATGCTGCAAGTAACTTACTTTCTTTCCTTTTATTTCAGTGGTATACATATGTCTATGATTTTGCTCCAGAAATCAGACTTGTACAGACAATCATATTCTGACAGTACATTCAAAACAGGGGTATTACAGTGTTTCTGGAACCATCTCAAGTAATTGCAAGGAAAGAAAATTAAACCCTCCTCTTTGTGACAGCCTATGGTAAAGGTTTGTGAATCACCAGGGATTTTTTGCAATTTAAAAACAATGATTTTCAGCTCCTCAGCTAGGTCAAATTGGTTTAAACCTATTGATTTTAGGATTTCAGAGTATGTTAACATCATACGTTGCTCCCTAAAGCCATATTCACACCAAGAGAAAATACTAAGGCACAGTTTTAGAGTGTTAATTAAGTACACCTCTAAACAATAAAGGAGTGTCTTGGTCCTAGCTACATGGTTTGGAGATTTTGTAAGTTAAAACAACTAAACTGCAACTCTGTATGTATTTCAGTATATATTTTAATTCTCTAATGAATTTCTCTGTTTCAAAAAATTAACTGACATCGCTAAATTAATTTGGTTTTGAGAAGCTGACAAAGTTTTACTTGATTTCACAATGAAAGAAGTTGGTTTGGAGTCAGGAATGTAGCAGGTTGAATAGCATAATGGTTACGATGTGTTCTTAAAACACGTAGAAGTAGGGGAGATTTTTCAGATTTCTTAAGTGACAAATATGAATTCCCTATTGCACCTATAGGAAAAAGTGGTTTGTTTTTTTTCTTTTAAGAAAAAAGACCAACAAAAGTCAAGGAGAAAGACAAAAGTACCTAAGTAGACTCGTTAACAACTCTACAATAGAATTCAAATCCTGATACGTTGACCTATGTATAGACATATTCCAATTTAAAACACAATGCATTTGTTTTTTAAGTGTGAAAAAAATACCAAGTTATTAGTTGAAAAGATTACTGACTAGATACTAATGTATTCAGAAAGGAGTAACGTACTTCACCTGCCTGCTACTATTTACACAAGACATGAATGCACTAAAAGCTGCCGATGTGTCCTCTCATCAAAATAAACAGAACTTACACACTTCTTTGTTTTTGATATTTTGTGACTTTATTTTCTTATTTTATTCTTTTTTAACTTACTAGTGGAGCATTAGAAGATCAAGGGAAAGAGCACACTTTCCTTGTCCCTTGAATCATCCGTTCATTGTTTCTCTCTTCCTCAAAGATCAGCAACTTTAAGAAATAATATTTTCATCTTATTTTCCTCTTTCCTTTTTTAAAAAACCCAAACAACTAACTTGTGTGATTACAGAGCAGAGGTTAAAAATTGAAAACTGAAAATTCAGAATCAGAGGAAGACAAAACAGTAGCTATAATTCTGGACCACGTTCTCATTACACAAGTATGCAAGTGACTGCAGAAGTGACTACATGGAATTTTACAGTTTGCACCATAAAAGATCAGTTAATATGATATTCCCCTTCAGGCTTCATTTCATAGATTTTATTAAAACAAATCTTTTAACTAAAAAATTTTGTCCAGTCTCATAGTGATCACTGGAATTTCATACAGTTATATAGAGAAGGTTATTTTTCGATTATTCCATATGGATTTTTATTATTAAAAGCAAAGTATCAGTTGAGGACTCTGTTTTCGAAAAATAAATTTGTCTGAATCCATTTCCTCTGCACTACTAAACGAAAAAAAGCAACAATAATAGTATTTTGATCATCACGCAAGATGACAGCAGTCTAATTATGAGGATCAGGAAGGAAAAGACCACAGCACAAGGATATTTTTTCCACATGTGAAAAGAAAAAAAAAAAACAACCCATGGTCGTTACAGGGTATATTACTACCTAATGAAATTTTAATTACTCAATCTGACAAACATTGCTTAAGTGAGTTGCTTTTAATTAAGCTAGGAAAAAAAAGAGGGAGAAGATATGCTAAAATGTTAACGTTATTCAATATTTGTACTAAGAGATTATAGAGTTTGCACCATAATTACTTCCCTAACTTTATCCTAGCTGCACTTACCAATAAATAAGTCTTTTCAATACTGCTGACAGGAAGATGTATTTAAATGTATGTATAGCTAGACCATAATATAAATGTTTTCAAAAGCCTTGCCAGTAAATGTAAAGTTATGAGATTTTTTTTTGTTTCCTAGATTTCAGGGAAACAATGAAAAAAGATGAAGACATCTTTATATCCTTTGATTTTAACAAATGGTTGAATAAGCTAATCAGGTCATGCAAGCTCTCTGCACGCTATATTGAATCTATTCTTACTACACATGAAATCCTGAAAAAGAGCTCTTAAAATCTAAGTAAACAGCCTTTAATTATTAATTGTATGTGTAGTCAATTTTGTATTGTAGAGGCAAAGTCTAAAAGGATGGGAAAGACTAATTTACTACTGCATAGATCTCATGCAAACTAAGATACAGTCTGCCAAGTTCTGAAGTCAGGCTCACCAACTGAACTTTATCAGAATAGTAATACATAAACTGATTCTGATACTGATTGCTGCAAAGAGATAGTCCAAAGTGTTAAAAATATCATTACGTTATCATGTATGTAAGATTCAATTCGTATCAGGATAAACTTTTATGTAAAGCCACCGTGATTCAGTTCTGAAGTATTTCTGGACAACCTTGTCTATCTCGTGAACTGAATGTATTTAAAAATCCGGATTTCAACAAGTATTGGCTGCAACTGAATTTATTTATACACTAGTTCAGAGTATCAGGCTTTATATAGGAATACTTCTCGGACCATGCAAAAATGTATTGATAGAATGAGAGGTAAAATCTTAGACCATACTTTACCTTCTCAAAGCAAATCTTGCTAAGCTATTAACTTTTCAACAGAACTAAAATGCACTGTCTGTTTTCTGGTGGAACAAAGAGCTTTTTACAGCAGTAAGAGTTCGCAGTGCAATAGTCCTGAAATAATATTCTTTAAATCTCAGGAGAGGTTATGAGGATCATGTAGCAACGCCAAACTGGCTACATATCATTTGAGATGCTGCTAAAGAGGATGTAAATTTTAATTTTGCCAAGAATTACTCTTTTAAATTCCCCCTACCTTCAAGTTACCTAACATTTTAAATTAGTATACTGTTCATTAAGCATAAAACATTTTAAAACATGACCATACACCAACTCCCTATTTTCATTTCTGCTGAATATAACTAGAAATACCTGAAATATTTCCACTATCAGAAAAAAGTGTATATCAACTAATTTGACACAGCAATACTACAGATAACATCCATATAACAAACACTGTAAGTTAAATGAATCTATTTTCTTGAGTATCATCTAAAGAATATTATACTATCCAGCACCAGTGAAACTCTTCCATATGGTTTTGGGGTGGCCCAGGGTCCTAACGAAAAGAAACCCCTTACCTTCCCCACAGAAGTGCCATAAGTAGTTTACACTGTACTTTTTCTCTCTCATAGTAGCTGCTAGGATCCATAAATACTCGCTGGTAGCAGGAGTTCACACTATTGTCCTATTTGTCCTAAAGCTGAAAAGAAAGCCCTTGCCTCACTTCTTTCCATTAAATGATTTCCCAGTTACTGGTGCTTATCTTCTCTGAAAACTAGAGTCCTAAAAACTGATATACCTGAATCACTCAAAAATGCAGAATTATTCAGTACCTCCAATAAGACCGCAGACTAGAAATATTTTTATTGCAGTACCTCCACCAGTTCCTTAGGAGTTTGAGGATACTTTGGGAAATATCTTTCTTTGCTATAATTGCATTTTCATTGTGCTTCACTGTGAGTTGACGAAAATTCATACAGCATGGTGAAAAAAAAAAAAGAAGAAAAAGTTATCCTCCACTTCATTTTCCACAGTGTTACCTTATCAGCTTCTTGGAAAGAGCAGGTACACAGCTCATAACCAAGCTTGTACCCACACTATGCCCTTGATCAAGGCAAAGGAACGGAAGACAGGGAATTATGTGAAGTATGAAGAATGTATTTTGTTTCTGTTTGCAAATTTCATAAGGCAAGCTGCTATACAATTTTTAATAATCAAAGATTTTAAAATGGTTTTAATGATGACAACTATGGATGAAACTTGGAAATCAGAATCCAGATTCCAGTTTTTCCTTGTGATACTTAATTTTATCCTAAGCTTGAGAGCACCTCCGTCTAACAAAAATTAATCTTGAAAACACGATGAATTAAATAAACGAAGCAAATAATTAATTCTGCGTTCATGGACTCATATTAATAATCTAATTTCATTTTATCCTAAAATGACACTCACGTAAGCCCTTTCTAGAAAAAGAAAATAACAGCTTCTATAAATGTTTTGCTTTACAATCTGAAAGAAAAGAGAAGAAAGCCAGACAAATAATGTATCCTCAATTAGTGACTGTTTTACAACAACTTTGATATAAGACATAGTCTGGTGGGGTTTTTTTACCCTTGGTATTCACATACGTGCATCACACTCTTTTTTTCACCCATTAAATGTTCTCTACCTTAACTGAAATCCTTCAGAGGCTAACACAGACTGAATTACCTTTTTTTTTTTTTCCCTCCTTTCTTTCTTTTCTTAGTCCCTGTCATGTAATAAAAAAAAAAAAACTTAGTAAAAATTACAAGATGCACTGGTAGAGTCCATTCATTTTGAGTCAGCTGCAAATAACAGAATTGTATACTATAGGGAAAAGGTGAAGTAAATCTATTTTGAAAAGTAAAAAGTAAGGCTCTCGTATTTGCCGACATAATACTGCAAGACTTAGGAAGAGCTTTATCTTCCTTATTTTTCTCCTCTTCCTTATTTTTCTCCTTTTCACTACTCAGCAGCCTTATGAGTAAGACCATAGTCAATTTTCTGTTGCGTACTTCTCTACCTCCAAGCCTTTATTCAGCAATTTCCTCTTCCCCTTTTAAAGTTAAGAACCAAATAGCTATGTCAAAACAGTCTTTTGTTCTGTATTCGTGCACAGTCCGCAGTAAAAGCTCATGCCCTGTTCCCAGAGCTATATTATCAGGGTGTTAAAAAGGAAAAAAAGCAATTCTATGTGACTGCTGATTTGTGTTCCCTCAGAAAAAAAAAAAAAAAAAGAAAAAAAAAAGATTACAGTTTACCATATCTGGAAGGACAATACCGACAAGAATAAAAAATACCTTCAGAAGTCCACAAGAAGGCACAGTCAATAACAAAGTAGGAATATAACTTAAAAAACCTCAACCAAACCACCAAAAAACATGTTGGCGCGCTGTCTTTCAATTTATGATTGTCACTCTCTGTTGTTTTTCATTAAGATATTGAACAACCACTTAAGCTTTCAGAAATCAGAAATCATGACTGACTATTTCGTGTAAAACAGAGGAAAAAAAAAGACAGTATAATAAAGATTACAGAAAAAACTTGCTTTTCCTTCTATTACACTAAACTGACAAAGACATGTGACTGACAAAGTAGCTGAGAAAAATGTAGACCCTGTGGCAGTCCTGAAGTAAATGATTTCCATTTAAACTACAGGAAAAGGAAATTCCTCTGTGATGACAAATTAAATCATCAACGAGTTATCAGCCAGTTTTGAGCTGAGTGAATGGTCTTTGTAGTTTTTATGTTACTGAATGCATTGATTCGCCTAAAGATAAGGAGATGATGTCATACATTCCACGGGAAAAGTCAGGAATAAAATGTTATTTTAAATAGTGAAGATTTACTATTTTCAGTGTAGAACCTTTAAATTATGCAAAATCACATTCACGTCTGGGGGTTACTGTGGTGGAATTACCTTAATATAAAAAGTCAGCATGGGAAAACAGGATCGGACAGAGCCAGAGATCTGCACTTGCACAAAACCACATGCAGAAATAGAAAGATTGTTTGAACTGAAACTTCTTGAAGTTTATATATATTATTATTCTATATATTATATAATGTTCTATTTCAAGTCTCTTTCTACCCTTAGAAAAATCATAAAAGGAATGAATGAGAACAGGTAATAGCATTAGATTTGCTGTATACTTTCAAACAGGTCTTTGCTTGTTAAACAAGACTGCAGTAGGTTTGTTGTTACATTTACTATTATTATTACTATCATCTTACTAACAGATAGGCAACAGTTCTATGGAGGACAAATTAAATTAAATTATATTTTTATGCTTTCCTTAAAGTGGTTTCCTGGGCCTAACTCTTAGTATCTAAACACACAGCCTGACTTTTTCAAAAGTGGTCAATGGCTAACAGTTTCTTTTACTTCCAATTCAGTTACTGACCACAAACAAAATGGTGAAAACGAAGTGATTTACACACCCCCCTAAATTCAGTCTTAGTCAACCTTTCTGTACAAGTTCTGCTGAAAAAAGTTTTAAAAGCATTTTCAAAGAAAGTTCAAACAAATAGTAGAAAGATTTTACTCATTTCAATTTTTTATGATCCATCAACAACAACAAAAAGTCAACAGTTCCACATTACAATGCTAACAAAAAATGCACATTTTTTTTGAGACAAGATCTGGTTAATAATAGATACATTTGTATCTTCAAAATGTAATTGGTAACAAAGGATCTTTCTCATTAAAAAGACGAAGCTGAAACTACAAGT
The DNA here is from genome assembly GCF_034619465.1 of Leptosomus discolor. Lineage (NCBI taxonomy): Eukaryota > Metazoa > Chordata > Aves > Leptosomiformes > Leptosomidae > Leptosomus > Leptosomus discolor. The sequence goes on along the minus strand of NC_141391.1, from coordinate 90,610,558 downwards.
GCTACTAGTTTCATGTTCCACAGATGGCACCTCCAGGTCAAGTATAAGGCTCACATTTAACTGCATTTACTATAATTTTCACTTTCCTTCCATTTCTCAAATTCATTCTTTCACTGAGACAAAGAGCTGAATTCTGCTTTGAAATATGAACATTAATTACTGACAAAAGCGGAGACCACGCTTCCATCAAAATGTATTCAGCCAAGTCCTGAATTGTCCTACCACTATTGCAAAGTTTTATATTTGTAGGCAAGGAAGAAAGAAAATCTGATTCTTGAAAAAGGGTAATTAATTCTATTATTTTGACACCCAAATTATTCATATGCCTTTTTCCAAACACAGCACTATTTTATTTGTTTTCAGGAATTAACTGTGGAAACAGTTAAACAGTTATGCCACCAAAAAAAAAAAAAAAAAAAAAAAAAAAGAAAGAGGAATGCTTTACTCTTCCCTTTTCCTTAACCCCTTTTTTTAATTTAATCCTTGCAAGGAAACATTGCTATGAAACAATCTGTCATTTATCCAAATGGAAGAGTGACAAGCTCAACTGTAATGATCTCTTTAAAAGCACTAAAAATACCCAGAGATAGCACAGTCTGGATTTGTCCTCAGATTCTTTAAAATTCCGCAAACATTTCTGCTTCACTCAGGTGGACAAGACTACAAGAGTTTTCATTCCAGTCCTCAGTTAATGAAATCTCCAACACTGTTACGGGCTATAGAGCAACTTGGATTTATTGCAATACTGTTTTTACAATTATGAAGAAGAAATTATTTCTATTATCAAAATTAAAACCAGAATTGACTATCACAGAAATAAAATGAAACTGACTCACACATTAGTAGATTGCTGAAATAGTACTAGTTCTGTGACTTAGCACATTTCTCAAAGAGGACCTTTGAAATAATCTTATAATATAATAACCTTAGGAAAAGAAATTAAATAAAATTATTAGAGCAAAGCGTATGCATTCCTGAAAATCTGAATCAGTCTTCTCCTTAAATGAGTAACATGTAAAGGTGCTGCAGCATTTCATTTTTCAATTTCTAATCACTTTGAAAGACTTTTTAAAAAAAGAGTCATTCTACTATAAAAAAAGTAATGATGCACATTTACTGTAGCATCTCTTATTTCATTAAAACATGAACAACTAAAACCCCGAGAATTGTTTTATTTCTAGTTATACATTGAGTTCACATTACCTAAATCTATTGGAAACAAGAAACGTCGTACTACCAAAGATTTCTTTGCTTGTATAGTAAGAAAGTATTTATATTAAGTATCCTTTACAGACTTTTTTTTTCCTAACCACTTCGTTGCTTTCAAAATTAATTCCACAGAATAATTTGTTCTTTGCTATTTATCTTAAATTTACTCTTGTTAAAAGGATTGTGCACAAGTGTGCACATAGATGTTTGATTTAGCAAGAACCCACAGTTCCTACAAACTTAAAACAGACACAAAGATTAATTTTCTCATGAATGGATAGAAATGACACTGGAATGCAGATTTTGTAAATGGTTCTGAACATAGAGAAGCTAGTATCAAAAGCCATTTTTTAAAAAAAGTAGTTTAATGAATTCTGTGAAAAATGTTATCCAGTTCTATTCTTATAACTACTCTACAAAATCCATTCATATTGTTAGCACAGGAATTACTGATGTTTTACATGCTACAGAGAGTATACATGAGAAACATGTTCTGGAAAAATAAGGTGAAGACCCATATAAAGGGTGCATCAAGCATGACTGAATCTGTGCACCACAAGTCAAAGCTGTGCCATGGATCATGCTGTAAATGGTAACAGTTCTTGATGATGATACTAAAAAAGCAGTCACACCAAGAAAAGAGAGGAGGCAGTAAAACACAGAATGATTTACATAGCACAGGGAAATAAGCAGCTTATACAAATCATCATAAAGAAATTAATGGAGAAAAAGGAGGAGGAGTGAATGCATTGTTCATGCTACGGACAGACACTGGGAGACAGAAAAAAGTATCTTGGAATATAAGCAAAATTCATACTGTTTTGCACAGTTCATAACATCAGTAAATAAAATAACAACAAAATTCTAGCATGAGTAAATAATAATATTGATCATATCCCTGACCATTCTATTTTAGGACTCTAAGAAACAGCAGCCAAGTAAAACAGGAAATACTATGTTCCAGTGTGCATCGTGAAAATCAAAGACATAAAAAGCACAGAAGATAGAATCCACAGACTTTTAACTAACTCAAGTTTAAGAAAGGAAATAGGATATTTTGAAGACATTTTCCACTTTTTCTAGAAATCTAAATTTCTAAATGCAGGTACTAGAAGGTGCTTAGAAGAAACCCCAGGGATTACCACAGCCTGGAAGTGCACTGGTAGCCTAGCAGTGTTATATATGCTGGTTAACAGAGATTTTAAGATATATTGCAAGCTTATGGAAAAAAATAAGGTAAAAGAAATAGCCTAATTATTCAAGATATTCTCGCCAAACACAGGCTAGAACTATGCAACACAGAGTTTGAAAGATATAGAGAAAGGAGTTCCAACCTATGCCATCCTGTAACCATAACTAAACCTGTCTGCAGCAGATACAGCTACTGTGAAACCACAGCTACTCGGCTTTTACACCATAAAAGGTCTTTAATGGTTGCACACAGTTAAGAAAAACTACACCCAGCCTGGCCCATCTACAGTGAACTACAGCACACAAACACAGGATGAGTCTTCATGTACCTTTTAAAGCTTGATAACATGCAGAACTTGATATTTGATCACCTTCAACACCTTCTACTCTGTTTCCTCAGGGCACAGGATCAGCTCTCAGTGTTAGGATAAGGTTCTGGATACACAGCAGACAAATGCCTGGAATCAAGCACTGGGGTACCAAAACAATGAAATAATGGTAACAGGTTCCCAAAGGATTTACAGAAGCATCCAAAAGGAAAAAAAAAAAAAAAATCAGACCTGAGTTAATCTACAAATTAGAATAGTTGACTAATCCTCAGACTGTCTCAATTAAAATACAGTTTAAAAGTAGCAATAATAACAAGAAATGTATGTCTATGTTAAAAAATTTCCTTTCTTTGAAGACCATGTCTTAGACATGCATATTCCATTTCTCTATTCTATTTCTTGTAACATTTGCTCCTCTGAACCTCAGAGAAACCCTTGAAATGAACTATGGAATGCTTAAATTACATTTGCTTGAATATCATTCAATTGCAAGCCATTCTGATTCATTTAAAAACCCTAAAGAATCAGGTTAGACTTTTTTTTTAATCAAATCACTGGTATCACAGTAATTTCCCTTGACTTATCTCTAGCACTTATTAAAATATATAATATAGCAATTTAGTTTCCTACTAGCACTGCCATATCAGACCTTTGTCTGAGGGTCTGACTCATGAGTAATCAGCAGATTATGAGAGTCAGGAAGACCCTGTTAAATTGGTGCAAATGAGGAGAATCAGCCTAAACTAGACTGATATTTTAAAATAAGACTCAATTATTTTTCTTTTCAACTCTCTGAAGCTTTAGGGTAAGCAGAAATCAGAAGACTAAATCTGGTTTCCATTATAGAATAATAAACATGAAAAATCTCCATATGTGAAGGGAAGGAAAACATAGGAAACAAAAAATTGCCAGAAATAAAAGGAGAAATGATTGAAACTTACTTGATTATATTTAGACATATAAGTAATCTGTGTAACCGAAAAGCAAAGTGTTCCACTATTTTCAATGAATGTACTTAAGTGAAAGAATATGCTAATACTGATTCCAGAATATAGAATCAAATACAGCAGCATGGAGAATCAGACATCATACAATACAAAAATTTCCATAATGTCAACATAGTCAAGGAAGAAAAATTAAACCTAAAGAAATCATAACTCTGTGAATTTTCTTACACCGATTTTTTATATCAATGGGAGAAATGTGCACCATGTCCTCTTCATCATTTGCTTTACAGCACAAGTACTTTTCCAAGCAGATTGAAAGGATCTTCCTATGAATTTTTCTCTGTCTAAAAGAACAGGGTTTATCTATTGATTGGCAGTTAAGCCAAGAAACTTCCTGGGTTCTACCAGCTAGTAGCTAATGAATGCCTAATTAACTGTAAAAAGTCATCCCCACAGGAATGATTCAGATGAACACTGGTCTTGTGATGAAGCTAAATTGGCTAAAGATAAATTTAAATGATTAAATAGAGTTCACAATAAGTTAGTGGTAATTAGAATAGGTGGTGTCCTCCATTCAACAACAGAATGGGAGAATGTGGAGAATGCGACAGAGTATGTTGTAACTGAATCAATCATAATTTTTTACTTCTGACTAAAATAATGTGCCAAGTGGTTCTCTGACAAATCCATATGTAGCTTCAAGTATTCATCTCTTTTATTTACAGCACTGCTCAGATGTTGTTTTTTGCCTTTGCTCTAGCTTCTACTGAATTCTTTGGAAAGATTCTTGCACAAAATGCCTGTGAGTGTTCAAATGTACTCTCTATGTTCACAGATTAAACATGCGTCGTCTTGATGGAAAAGAATCTTATAGCTTTTATTCATATACATGGGGAAGTACACAATCATAGACAGATGTACTCTTCCGGAAATTTTAAGGTAAATGTCTACCTTAATATGGTTAAATAAAAATTTTTAAAATAATTTTGTTTCTCTAATTTGGCATTTTATTACCTTGAGATGTCACTAGAGCTTGCATTTGGAAAATAAAGTTAAACACCTGCTTCCTTTTGTAAGGGACAGGACTGAACAAAAGACATCCTAATTCTTCCAAAAGCAGTGACAGAGGACCGGGCAGATACTCCCAGAATACACCAAAATAGGTAAGTTTAGGCAACATAATGCTAAGGATGCACAAGTGACAGAAATATGGATGGACTGTAAACCTATTGGAATTTTATTTACAGTAGTACCTCATGAACATACTTACAGTGCTTGGAAGTAAAGACATAACTATAGGCACTGATCTTTCAAAAAAAGAAAAGATACTTTTTGTGGAGGTGATTTTTTTTCTATTTCAGATGCAGAATTTAAAAATTGATGTTGATAGAAAGATGCAGCTTTTAAAGACAGTTTTGTAGGTATGCTAACTTCAAAGATAGATGAATTAAGTAATCAAAAGAAACAAAAATATTGACTTAATTTCTCAACCTTTTAAAGAAAGCCTGGATTTTAAAAATTAAAAGGCAACTTCTGAGGGTTTAAAAAACTGATAGTTAAAATTAAAATTAGGTATTTTCAGTGATTTTGATCTTCTCTTTACTCTGTGCATACATCATTTAAGCAAGTAGGAATGGATGTAATTATTATAAAATTACAATCCAGGAAAATATTTTAAAATAATATCATATATTCATAATAAACAAACTCTGAGAACTGTAGCTGAACAAAGGGAGATAAATGTATTTAACAGTCAGATCTTGCCTGGCGAAAAGAAACATGAAGCAATGAGCAATGCAGTCAGGAGGTCAGAGGCAAAAAAACACAAAGCCTTTTTTTTCCTTGGAACACTGAGATGAAGTATTACATCATATTACTCAGCAAAACGTCACCTTCATTAGACCACTCAAGGTTCTTATGTGCAATGAGACAGATGTTAGATGCTTTAGAAAATGCTAGTAGGGCTCACATTGCTGATGAAAGATGAAAAATAAGTTTGAATAAACAGCATTGGCTTCTGCTCTGCACATCATGGAAGAAATGTGTCTACTTGTAGACAATCAGATGGTTACATTGACTGAATAAATATCGGAGGAAGGGAGAGAAGGAAGTGCCTCAAACCATGGAAGTGTATGATACCAGCATCGATGAAGCTGAGATTTGTTACGGGATGTTGGAAAGCCTCTATGGCTAAAGATCCATAGAGGTTTCCTGTCATGTTCCCTTCTGAACAAGGTGCCTCTTGCATGGCATCTCTCAGCCTTTACGGAATTGAGTGTTAGCGTCTTAACTGGTCCTATGGCCTTGATGGTAAAAATCAAGAGCTCCCACAAAACCACCATTGCTTAGACCTCAGTCACTTCTCTCTGCATTTCTCAACTTTCTTTTTTGAAATGAGGATAGCATTTTGAAAGGTCCCCAAACCTGTCACATGTAAGATAGCTACATGCATTACAAAATAGTTCATTATGTCCAGACCTAAAAATAAAATCATTGCCTTTAAGCTGAGTAATATTTAACTCTTCCCTCAAAAAGTGAAAATGCTTCTTTGTGTATGAAGCCTCCTTTACTTAACTATGTTACATTGTTTCAGTACAACATTGTAAATTAAAATCCGCTATAACACTACCTGCTTCACTTTCTAAAATTAGAAACGATAAAATTTATCCCTAGACCAAAAATAGTCCATATCCCCGAGTCCTAGCAATAACACACAGAGGAGTAAGAGAATTCTGAAATATGCAAAAAACTGGCGGAGCTGACCATGATTTTTTCCTTCAGGCATTAATTAACTCAATATAGTTACAACGGCTGTTGGTTTTAGGAGAGCTTTTAACATTTCAATTTCATATCCGCTTTATGTGACCTGCAATACTCACAGCAATTTTTTATGAAACTGCAAGTTTATATACAAATCCATGTTCCAGTCTTTCCTTCCCTGCTCTGTTGAACACAAAGTCTAAATTGACTGCCACCTTTATTTTTAGAAATCACTGTAAGTCAATTCTTTATCTGATGGTAATTGACAGGATCTCTACCATATGAGCTCCCATATCAGACAAGGATCAAAAATAGCTGAGGCACGTTCTGAGATATTTAAACTGAGAAGGACCTGACTACAGAATGCTACATAACTTTTAATATCTAAATTTTGTCTCAAAGTATTTTGTAGAACCTGCCTTCAGCTGAAGGTTATTTGCTTAACTTCATTCCTTGGTAATATAACACTGCATGGTCACGGCACTGAATTATGGTACATTTATAAAAGTCAAACATCAGAAAAGAAAATTACTCCTCCCTGTGATCATAACATAAATTTATAAGTGGAGACAAATTTTATGGGATTGAAAATGATGTGGCTATTAATTTAATACAACGATTTTGTAGAAATGCTAAATAAACCATGCAGTCTGCCTGACTGGTGCCCCGCCAGTCCTCTCCATCACCAATCAAACATATTATCCCATTGTGTTATTTTTGATGTACTAACACATTTCAGAATAGAAGGCACAAATATACACTACACTGAGCAGAAGAAATAAATGTGATGCCATATAACTGAATCTCTCCTAGAACCATAACATTACATGAAATGTTTCATTACTTTAGAAAAAATTCTCAGTCAGCATATCAGGGATATGCAGCACAACACAGCAAAATAAATTAAAAGGTATATAGCCATGCACGGAGGGAAAAGAAAAAAGAAAAAAAAAAACCCTCAAAAAAAAAAAAATAGAAAAATCCTCTTTGATAGTCGAAAGGAGAATTTCAGAAGTCAAATACTGACTTCTGACATTTAACTCTAAACAACATTTTGTTTTCAAAGCAGTGAGTTGGACTCAGTCCATGGCTCCACTGATTTAAATCTGGATGTGCTGTATTGCAAACACTGAAGGAAACCTAGCCTGTCCCTTAAAGATTAGAAATTGTCTTTAAAACATTAAGTAAACACATGAAAAACGCGGAAGTTGAACATTTGTCCATAATCTAGTTGAACTGCAGGCAAAACTAATTTAACTCTAACATCACCACTTCATTATTTGTCATTTTTTATACACATTTATAAATGTCAAAATATGATAAAGCTCCTACTGGAAAGAGATGAAAAATGAGGGGCTCATCTGTTACTGAACAAGGCACTTCCTCAAGACTAATGCAATGCAACATCTCCCCTCATTCTCTGTTCAGTTTGTCAAAAACTTGGATCAGCATTTCCTGGCCAGAGAATTGGAGCTACAGAGATAGGAAGAGATGTTAGAGGAGAAACTGGAAACTGCGCTAGTAAAATTAAGCCAGCACCAAATTGCTACCCTACTTGCTCAGAGCAAGAATGACACAGGAGCTGTGAGTCAGATATTATGTGTCCAAATTTTGATGCCTCTAGGGCATCTCATGAAATAACGCAGCTCAAATATTGCACTTCCTGTGCTTCATGAAGCCAATACAATGCTAGAATCAACTACTGGGAGAAAGTACATAAAAGTTCAGGCTATTTTAAAACATATGGATGATCCCTAAGGGCTATAACTGACAAATAATTTGCCATTTTGTTTCTTCTTCTGAAGTAGAAGAACAAATTAGCATACAATTCATTGGAATCTGAGTTTCTTAACTGAAGAGATTTACATCTGTTGTGAACCTGTTCTAAAGATTTTTGAGGAATTTGATTGTCAAGAGCAGCGATCTTGAAAACCAGCTGGAGGAAGTACTTTCTATTCACAGACAGTCAAGTTGAGAGGCTTAATAACAACTCATAAGCAAAGAGGGAAACTTGCCAAAAGATCTGGAGTGTGGATATAGCTATTGTTGAGTAGAAACAAGAGAGTATCCAGGAAGGAGGAAAGAGTATATTTAAAAAGGTAAAGAATATTAACATGCATTTAATTAAAATCTTAAGAAACTATCTTGGTAGACTAAAGATTGAGATTTTTATGTTCTCTGCTTTTTTAAAAATCTTTTTTTTTTTAAATCCACATTTCTCATGGAAGTACTTAATTTGGTAAGTTAACATTTTCCTTATAAAATATTTTGTGTGGGAATGTATTTGCCATGTTTAACTATACTAAAGTCAATATGTAAGTTGCATCTTTCACTTGTTCAGGATAAATAGTGTTTCGCAGATCTTCCAACACCTGAAAAAAACTAACGTAGCTGTCTTTAAATAAGGATGGCTTGGCTGTTATACACAACTGATTGGAAGATTCTAAATTATTGTATTTGGAGATCTCTTCAAACTGATGTCTTGAACAAACCTGTTTTACAGTGCAAGTTTTATGTAGTAGCCCTAAAAACAGTCTGCTTTGCAGTACAGCCTGCTCCAGGGAGGGAACAAGCTCTGCAAAGGTGGAGATAGGAGGGTGGAGCGGTGTTCTCCCTTCAGCAACTTTAGTTAGGGTGATCAATAAAGGGGGCTTCAGTTGGAGCAGCTACCCAACCTCCCCTACCCAAACAGACAAACCCTACAGAAAAGGGTGTTTCTGGACTTGGGGAGGTCCACTCCCTTATCTAAGTGGACAGAACCCCCTTGGACCCTCCAAAATGTTGTATACTGAGCCGTGATCCTAATTAGCATGGAAAGCGAGAAGAGAGGGGGATAACATGAACAGGACTCACTAATATTAATAAAAAGGGACAATAAAAATACGAATAATAAAGACATAGGTGCGCACCCACCACTGAAGAACCAAAGATCAGACCGGACCTGCAAGATGTCGCTGGACCACAGGAGTGGTCATATCTCTTTCTCTCTTTCTCTCTTTTTATTCTCTCCCCATATTATTAGATAGAACTTGGGAAAGCCATACCTATTACCCAATCTGTGAAATATTATTTTATCCAATCTGTGAAATATTATTACTAATAAAGTGTGTTATTGCTGCCAATCTACTGACCAAAGAGGGTTATTAACTCACTACCTTTGCCGAGCAAAGGGTCTCTGCTGTGCAGAGGAAAACCCTTTTAAAAGGGAGGATACAAAAGATTCACCTACCCCGAAACCCACTGAGTGGGATGGGACAGTAGGTTAGGTTTTTTCCAAAGGACAAAGTATGATGATGCTTATTATTGCTCTCTTTTATAAAGTCATATAAGGTAGCTAATGAAAACCTAAGCTTGTTACTCAATAATCAGTGTCATTGTTTCAATTAAATGAATGAGGTATCAAAAATCAATATGTATAAACTTTAAAAAGTTTTTTTGATAGTAAAGGTTTTATTGACAGAACTAGCTACACCCCATGGAATTAAAAATATTTATTCCAGTGATCAAAAGAATTATGAAATTTAAAGCATCTCTGAAAATTCTCTAAAGTTCTTCCCAATCACACAGTGTTTCAAAGGTCTAACTCTAATCACTAATATATTAGAGAAATCAGAACTGTGATTTATTTAAAAAACCCACATTCCATATAAAAAATTTTGAAGGTATTGCAATGAAATTAAATACCTTTCTATGTCAACAAAATAAAAAATTGAGGGGTCCATCAGGTTTTTATTTACAATGGGAACTTAATTTCCACTAGCCTGTAACAGAAGCAATATATAGCCTTAAGGAAAAGAAAGAAAAAAGATTAGATAAAAGAAAAGCATACGTGTGGAAACAAATTATGCAGAAAGTTGAACTAATTGAATATTAAATTATCTCTTTTGGTTTCATCATGGAGCTTCCTTTAAGGATTTATTTTTTTTTTAATTAATTCTTTTTTGGGATTTTACTGCAGCTGGATTTTATCAATCAAGTCTGTACCAACTAACTAATTTTGCATGTATTCTCTTTTTTTTTAGTTTTTTTTTGGATTTTGGGGTCTACACCAAGCATAGTTTTTAATTCGTGCATTAGCTCATTCTGCACTATGATAGAATACTTTGTAATAGGAGAGCCCTAGCAGAAGGCAAGGGTTCAAAAGTAACCGAGTCCATTGCTCAGAGAATTTTTGCAACCTCTATCCCTGGAGGTTTAAAAAGTCTCACACAGATAAAGCCCTGATCTTTAAGGTCCCTTCCATCCCAAACCATTCTATGATTCTGTGATTCTAACTAAAACTAATATTTCTATTGCAAAGAAAGTTTTGTGCGTATGTATAAAACACATAAGCAGTAGCATATATAGATATAGAACTCCTTTTAGTCTGAAATACTAAAAGCTGTATAATTTTCCACCAACAAACAACCTAGTTTTTTGTGTTCTATTTTTTCTTATTTAAAAGTGGGTATAATCACAGTTGCAGTCTTTCAAAATGTTGAACGACGTTTTCAACTTTATTAAGTTTCCAAATATTGCAAGATGTTTTCCACGTCATTAGGTTGAACACTGGAATGCACTGAATAGGGAACAACGTGTCAATGTAAAATTCCTAAAAAAGTATTAGAAGAACAATCCTCAGGGTCAGAATGCAGACCTCTTGCTCAAGTTAAGTAACCAGCTGTAATCAACTCTACTGAAGTTAATTTATACTTTAAAAATTATCTAATCTTAATAACGAGATCAGACTTATTGGAGTAAAACCAGACCTAACTAAAAAGGTTAATGGTAATTAAACAAGTCTGCCTCTATTAAAAAAGCTAAATAACCTAAAATGTGTGAAAAAAATGGTAATGGATAATCTACTGTTCTGTCTGCAAAAAACCAACACTAAAAGGTCAGCAATGACTGAAAAAAATATTTATCTTTGTGAATTCTCTCAGAATATTTGCTATTTGTCTATCTTATCTTTTTGTCATAAATCTTGCTGTGTGAATTCTTGTTGCTCATGACTTCAGGTTCAGGACTGAAAGCTACACAGTATGCATAATTTATCAATAGGTATAAGATGACTGGTTTTGTAAGTATTTTGAAAGGAGGATGCATCTTTAAGTGGAACTAACCATCACAAGTACAAAACATACGAAATAAAAAATGCAACATTACACAAGAACCTGTCATGCCACTATTTCAGTAAAGTTATAAAATTACAACCTTCAGACTTAATAATAGCTAACTACAAGAAAAAAGAAATCCAAACCCAAAAATAATCCACAAGCACATAATACAGCTCAGCAAGAAAGAAATAGGTCTTCAAGAAGGGGGGAAAAAAGCAAGAATTTCACCTTTGCTTTAACTGAAGTAAATGTAAACAGATAATACTCTCACATGAGACTTATCATAGAGAATTCATCACAGCAGCAAAGGACTGTGAACAAAACATACATAACACATTATTCTGCTCTCTAGAGTGTGATGGAACTTGATGTCTGACCTTTCCCATGAGAGGCAAGATTTAAAGTCTTCATGCTAAATTTAGCCTAGAAATTAAGATCAGGCAAATGGGACAGAAAATAAAGACCTGTTTTCAACGAACATATTAATGAATTCAACCCAACAAAATATAAATTAAATTCAGTTATTTTTAATAATTTCAAGTAGAAAAAGAGGAACTGCAAAGTTTTCAGAGTGTAACAAAGCTGTTTTGATGTAAGCAAACAATTAGAGAATCAGCTACTTCTTAAATTACATGGCACAGTAATTCACTTCCAAGAGTTCCTATATATTACTAACAGCTGCAACTGCTTCTTTCAGAAAACTAGATTCCTGTGACTTTCACTGTAAACAAAACTGAAGTCCTGCTTGACAGAATTCAGAACTTGGACATAAAATCCTCAACAGCAACGTTTTTGAGTACCACGGTTGTTGCACTGTCTACAGCTATGTAGGAAATTATGTGCAGGAGACAGAGGCATCTTTCCCTCTATTAATCACAATTATCAATACCCTGAAGTTGATGACCACATCCTGGCACAGAAAAACAGCTTTTAAGCCCTTTCTCAAGCTTCTCAGCCCAGGAATATCTAACAATTTGCTGTTCAGTGATGGGCAACTACCATACCTTGTTATATCTTTCACCTTGTATATCTATGCCAAAGGAAGGAAATGGGAAAAAGTCTTAAAGTGCCATGGAACGTGCATTTCTTCCTCATCTAGCTTTTAATAAAAGACTGAGTCATAGAGAACAACTAAAACCAAACAAACAAAGAAACAAATGAAAAAATCAAGTCTCTTTTCTCCCCAGAGTTATCAATTCTGGAGACTTAGCACAGGACTTCAGTATTTAATTTGGATCTCACAACTAGACTCAGCAGAAAGGAAAATTTCAGATGTTTCAAATGCAGAATACGTTGATAGTGAGAAAGCATCTCTGCTGAATGGTCTTATTCAAGCACAGTTTGAAATGAATGATTGATTCTCCCCACTGAAAACAATAGCATTTGTAGGTATGAGTTTGTAGGTATGAGTTATCGTGAATCCTACGCACAGCACCTACTCTAGATTTGGTAGCAACAGCAGCGTTTTAACATGACTGTCTTAATACCAAACACACACAAATCATGCTGGCTTTGTACACGTATGAGAATAATATGACCTACTTTGAAATGCAGGTTTATTAATACATGCATCGCTTAACAGTGACAAAGTGAAACAAAGTCATGAATGAATAAAGCAGTCTACCCAGTTAAATATCAATAAAATTTCAATTCTTTTAAGGTTGCCCTGAATTACAGACAGCATAACACTAGTCAGATGATAGGAAGGGCAGCTGCTTTTTGGTGGAATCTTATTCTGAAGGAGAGCTAAAACAGCTTCTCTAGGCCCTGTAAAAGTGTAATCACACTGGAATTCAGTCACTGCATTACCTCCTAAAAATTAGCCACTGCTTTTTATAGCAGATTAAGTCTTCTTTTTTTTTTTTTTTTTTTGGGGGGGGGGGGGGGGCAGGGTGGCAATGACCTCTTGCATTTTGATGTACTGATACATTTTTAGGTGGTAAATGACACTCTGTCCAAATTAACTTTCGTTAAATCATCTCATTATTTTTATGCCATTGCACAGACTTTTGATAATTTAACTAGGAATTGTGAAAAAAACCTCCAGGTAATAGTAACAGTTGGCAGTTATTTCAAGAGAATCAATAAAATTTATTAATAGACTGAATAATGTTTGCCATGGATTTGTTTTCTTTGAAAATTGAGAAAAAGAAATAATAGGTGTTTTCCTTAACTCAAATCTTATATATGAATTAAAAAATATAAGCCATCCTATTGTCTCATTCCTAATAACCAGAAGCAATTTGTTCCTCCTCTCCTTGATGTGACACCTACTTTTCCCAACAAAAATGTGTTTTCTGACAAACATATTTTTCCATCATTTCTTCACAGACTTTCTGTTTTAACTACTTCATCCATTAGCAGTCCCATTTTACTAAAACTTCAGAGCAAGTAGTATACTATAAAATGAATGCATACATATTTGTAACTTATACCAGCTTGCAATTCTACTGAATAATTGTTTCAAAGTCAATTACCCAACTAGAATGTTCTGTTACAGATGCTTATTCAATTTCCTAGAAAAATACAAAGCTTAAAACGTGATTTTGTCTCTCAAATTATAAAACCAGAAATTATATTTAAAACACTGCCAATGGCAAAAATAAACCTACATATGAAAAAGTAATTTTGTTGCAAAGTGCTTAAAGTGGCCTGGTGCAGACAGCAGAATGGAAAGCAGGGCATTCACTGGTCTCCAGGAGGCCCCTCGTGAACCCACAAGGTATGCACTCATCACTTCTACAGAAGGCAGCTTGACTCCTTGTCGTATTTGGCTCAGCCTGCTTGATTAGAAAGGGCTCAGAGTTTGACAGTATTGCTCTATGTTTTCCCTTCTCCTTTGCTGTGCTACACCCAGGCAATCACCCGTGCAATAGCTCAACAGCACCTCTAAGCCTCCCTGTTCTCTAGGAAAGAACTTAGCCTTCCCTCATAGCCAGATATCGATGCACACTTATAGTCAGATTTTGCATTGTTCCTTGCCTATCTCTCTGTTTTGCCTTCAGGAGTCACACTGGGTTATATGGCCAATGACATTCAGCAGAAAATTTGGAGTTTCAGACAAGCCAACCTTGTACTTTTTTAAAAAAAAAGTATTAAGAACAGCTTTATTTCAGGTTGCATTCTTATCTGGACAACCCATGTATTTTGTTGGTTTTCTTGAAAGCTGTTGACTTTATGACCTGCTCTTTAATTTTTAATATCCCAAGACACTGTCTTTGTTCTACCTACTATGACAAACCTCATTAAAAAAAAAATCACAGTGAATTATACAAAAGTGCGTGAAGGTAGCATACCTAGTATTAGCCAATTACTTTTCCCATAAGAAAATATTATTTCTCATATTATCAAGGATATAAACTATGGTTAAAAGTGAGGTGGCAAGGGAATGGTAAAACACAAATTACGTATACTCATTTTTCCATGTAGCTTAACACATTCCTCATGTATTGGCTTATGTTTCAATGGAGTTTGAATACATTTGTAATTTCCAATAAATAAATCATCTTACTGTGAAAGAAGCTGAACATCCTGAACAGGTACCAAGTAATTTTAACTAATGCTGCAGGTCAGCTGATCATAGAATAGTTTGGGTTGGAAGGGACCTTTAAAGGCCATCTAGTCCAAACCCCCTGCAACGAGCAGGGACATCTTTAGCTGGATCAGGTTGCTCAGAGCCCTCTCCAAGCTGGCCTTGAATGTTTCCATGGATGGGGCTTCTAACACCTCTCTGGGCAACTGGTTCCAGTGTCTCAACACCCCCAGTGTAAAAAATTTCTTCCTTTTATCCAGTCTAAATCTACACTCCTTTAGTTCGAAACCATTACTCCTTGTCCTATCACAACAGGCCCTGCTAAAAAGATTGCCCCCACCGTTCCTACAGGCCCCCTTTAAGTAATGAAAGGACACAATAAAGTCTCCTTGGAGCCTTCTCTTCTCCAGGCTGAACAACTCCCAAGTCTCTTAGCCTGTCCTCACAGGAGAGGTGCTCCAGCCCCATGAGCAAAATAGGCCCTGTTTTCTCCTACTTTCTTCCAGTATTCCTTGATTCACAAAAAGCAAGTCATGCCTTTTCTCCTAACAATGATCAGGTGGGTTTTCTCCTTCATAAATTAAGAAATTTTAGAATCTGACATGACAATAGCTCCAGGCGTTTCCTTGGTACGTTGCAAGTCCACATTAGAGCAATTTAGAGCTACCATCCTCAACATGCCCCATTTTTCACTGGGAGTTGAGGCAACCCACAATGAGAGAGATGTTTAGGGAAGTTCTAATCTGGAAAAATCAAGAGTCAGGGACTACAGCATGTGCATATAGCCTCTAAAAGGTTTGCCTAAATTCCTTTAAAAAAATTGTTTAAACAGTCCTGAAGTCACATAATTTAGCTGCACACAGTCCTCAGCAACCTGCCATAGCTGACACTGCTTGAACCAGGAGGGTTGTACTAGATGATCTTAAGAGGGCCCTTGCAACCTATTGAAATTATGAATTGGAACTATTCTAATTGGAATTAAAATTGATTTAAAAGAGAATTAAAATTGCTTCTTTTTGCCAAGGATGAAAAAGAGTCGTTTGTGGAAGTGGCCTGCTCCAAATGAATTTGCAGATTGCTTCAACACAATTGTCTGCTTTGCATCTGTACACCCGACAGTTTCCTGAAATGAGTTAAGCATTCAGAGCAATGCGATAAAATTACAGGAGCACTCATCTTTCAGCTAACATAACTGTGTCATAATTTACCATTACAGCAGTCTGATAACTCTCCTTATAATTGCAAAAAACTGTTTTGAAAAACATATAAAAAGGTAAGTCTTAAAGTAATGATGGACAATGTGCATTTTGCATTTGAAATTAACACCATTACAGCAAAACCAAGTCTGAGCAAGAATGGTTGAAGATTTCAGTACTGAAATCTAAAGGACAACCTTCTCTTTTCATGTTAAATTGCTTCCCATATATAACTGTGTATGCAGCACAGATAGTACTTTGTCCCTTCACCTTTCAGAAATAATAAGTCAGCAAGCATTTTAATCTAGAACAGAATTCATCCACTTTAATTTTCTTTAAGTGTAGCAACAAAACATATTCTAATGGGCAAAAGTTGTGATCACAGCTCTTATTTCTGTATTTTAATAATATTTCACAATTGAATGAACTTAAATAAAAAAGACAAATCTATCAGATGGCCATTACTTCCCCTTGAGGTATTTTTGCCTCCTTATTCTCCACAGTCATTATTCTACACAAAATTGACAGCATAATATTCAAATAAATAAATCTTCTGCAACAGCTATTTCTGATCAAAGGTCACTTGTTCTTTTACATCTTCTAGGCCATTTGCCAACAGATGCCAATCAGTGAAACAACTGCTAACCGTTCCCCAAGGAAAATAGGGACTGTGGAAGCAGTGAGTCATTCTAAACAGCAACTGAAACCCAAACTATGTAAGAATATCTATTACTGTCCTTTTGGCTTTAGATTTTGTTTTGTCTCCTTTACTATCATTAGTCATTTCTTAATATGTATTGCACACTATAAAACATTGACCCTTTGCTACCGCACAGACAGTCTTTTCACATACTGTGGTATTTATTCACCATCTCCCAGGACTCTGAAAAGTATCATTATAGATCCTAGCAACAACAAAAGGTCATATAACTATTTTTAAAATGCCAGCCATCCTGTTCATAAATGCTCGCAGGACAAGTAACAGTTACTGCTTTTATACTGCCTCTAAAATAAGGAATGTGTCACAGAGGATTTATGCTTGCGATGTGATCATTCCTTACTGCCCATACCGTCTAGCAGAACAGAATTGTGTTTCTTTCTTTATAATAGACCCCACTCTCCTGCACTGTAAACATTCTGTATCATTGCATTCATCTGACATATTGAACAGTGTCCTCAGATTAAAAAAATAGAGCAGAGATCATTGGAGCTGAACCATCCCTGTGGCCAAGCACCTCTTCAAGCTCACTACCAAAACTAGTGTTCTTTCTAACAAGATTATTCTTCAAGGTTTTTCAAATGAAAACTATACATTGAAAATTACTCCATAGCAATGCAACACAAACAACATTCTGTAGCTAAAGAAACACAGAGTATTGTAAAGGATCATGCTTTCAAAAATACATGCTTCCCATATATAGTTGTCATAAACCACCAAAAAAACCCCCACGTTTAAAACCATATACTAAAGGAACCTTCTAATTTCTGACTACGCAAAATGTTACTAAATAAGTTAATAATTAACTCCTACTTTCTTCCAGTATTCCTTGATTCGCAAAAAGCCAGTCATGCCTTTTCACCTAACAACAATCAGGTGGGTTTTTTCCTTCATAAATTAAGAAAGAAGTCGGGGATCATGTCAAAAGTAGTGTAAATGGCTTTGCCAGAATTGGCTGCAGGATGGGGATATAGAGACTTTTGCTGTCTAATTAAGGTGCTCAAGGACACTAATTGCTCTTTTAAAATCCTGGTGCCACGTAGAAATAGTAAATTGTAAAACTTTTCTGTGGGCTATATTAATTCCAGGAGGCCTCACAGTTCTGTCAGATAGACAGCAAAAGTTCAGGACAGAGAGTGAAAGCGCTGAAGGAGGCAGAGCATTTGCAGAGTCTTCACATCTCCAGATCATCTAGACCTCTGTCCCAGCAGGCATAAGCAATCATTCATCTCAGTTGACTCCATTACTATATATTCAAGGGTATTGTTGTTGGAGATTTTCTATCTTTAAAAGAAATGTGCAAGTAAGAAAGCGAAAAACAACCTCCCCCACTGACACATACTATACAAGGTGTATACCTTGTAAAGTAATTCAACAAAATCCAAGAAAGTGGATACACCCAGTCAATTCATTCTTCAACTATGATGAGAAGGCTTTAACATTAAGAATAAAACCTGTTGATCTCTACTACACATCAAAATGGGGAGGAACAATCATCTTTAAATCGGACAAAAAAGGTGCAAAAGGTAAACTAAAACATCTTTTACGATAACAAGTGGAATAATATTAGTGTTAATAAAATCTATATGGAACGGATTAATAGATGAGGACATAAGAAAGTTGCCTAAGAATGAACAACAGCGACTTCTGTTATCTCCACTGTGGTTTTTTTAACTGTAAAGGTTTCCCCTCATCTTTCTCTCTCTTTTCCCT
This sequence comes from Leptosomus discolor, assembly GCF_034619465.1. Taxonomy (NCBI): domain Eukaryota; kingdom Metazoa; phylum Chordata; class Aves; order Leptosomiformes; family Leptosomidae; genus Leptosomus; species Leptosomus discolor. Next base: position 90,591,867 of record NC_141391.1, on the reverse strand, counting down.
CAAAAAGAAAAATGTTTCAGAGTTTTTCCCATTCAGTGCCACAGTCTATCCAAACAAGGCTGCATATTTAAATGCCAATTCAAAATGAGTTCTTTTGAAACAATCCTCCTATAAAATAAGGTTCACTTCTTAATGAGGTCATGATGCAAAAATACTCCTGTCCACCCAGTGCAGTAAGAAAGGCATATACGTCTTTGCTTAGGAGAGAATTTCAGTACATTTTTACTTCTTGTCACTAAACAGGGAAACAGAAAAAGGTTTTCATAGTAATAACAGTAGTCTTAATTGTTCCATCTTAAAAAATCCTTGCTCATACAAGTTAATCTTGTACATCAGATAGACATAGATACACTCTAAATATTATATCAGGGTCTGTGCAACCACCCAAGAAGCCACAAGCCTCATCAATTAATAATGGAAAACTACATTCTGTTCAGAGTGAAAACAGCAACTAGAGGCCATTAATATCAATTGACACAAACTCCTATGGCTTACAAGAAGCATATCCTTTAATTGTTGTAAATGCTTTGCTCCAGGTTCAGTGTACTTGGGGTACTGTATATGCAAGTGTTCTGCCTATAAATTAGATAAGAAAAAGTACAACAGACGTACTTTTTTTCATTTATCTTTTGAACCTACTGATGACTACTCAGTGCATATCAGATCCAATATGACATCCATCAACTAATTATCTTTTGACAAGAATCCAAAAAGAAAATACTTAGGCAATCAAAACATGGGGAGAATGAAAAAGAGAATGGCACCACTGAAGTACTATGCACTTACGACATCAGGTCTTACCCAGAAGGGTTATGAAAGATAAATAAATAAAAACTACAAATACTCAAATACTAGGTACCAGACCTCTGCTAAGCCTCAACACTTAATTGTGTGCAATTTCTGAAAGCATTTTTGCCACATAAGCTGTATTCTAGATAAATTTATTAAATTATTTGGTGTAAAATAGTGATAATTTAATTATTAGGTACAAATGAGTAAACTAAATTCAAAAGTTCTTCCTATGTGAAAGGAGTTCTCAAACTCTTTTGACTTCTGTAGATATATTCCTTACATGTAGTACAGGTGAAGAATTTTCCTTCCATGGATTTTTTTTAAAATTTTTTTTTTTTTTAATAAATTGTTGAATTCTCATTATGACATTTGTCATGAGATGTAAAATCTTTGCTTTGCTGATTTAAGTCCTACATTGCACTGAACATGTATTCCTTTTCCAGTTAAAAGAAAAGTTTTTGGAAAGTAAAATCCATCTTGTTTGCGCAGAGATATCCTTTAAACATCCAATACTATTCTCTAAAATGTACCTATTCTTACATAAGAAATAATTCATAAAAATTCACAGACGACCATAATTTAGAAAAATGTCAGCTTATAGTTCTTAATGAGTATGGAATTTGTCAAACAGAATAACTACTTGAGATTTTAGTATATATTTCCAGTTTGTTCCTCAGATTTCCAATAGTCTTAAAAAAAAAAAAAATCTTGAATTATTTTTAGCTAGTTAGAATTCGTATTTTCCTCCTACAAAACAAAGTAACATTCAGAAATATCCATGTCCCAATCAAAGTTCTTTACTTTTTTCATGTTGAACTTCCATTTAAGTACAACAACTAGAATTCAAAATAGCTAAGGCACAGAAATACTAGACATTAAAAAGAGACATAATCTTCTGCTACATAACAAAATACATTTATAGACTTTAATCTCATCATAATGATGTGAAGGATCTCACACATATCCATAATAACTCATCACCGGAAAGATTGTCCTCCCAGTTGAATTATTACATCATAGAATATATTTGACCTAGAAAAAAAGATTTCCATTCACAATAGCAGAACTGAACACAGAATATTAATTAATTAACTTATAATGCATAATAATTTCCAGGGGAAAAAAAGGGAACTACAGACAGTAATAACAACTCTCACCTTTTTTTGATACAAGGCAACACCAGTTTATTACTAGGCAATGTGTCTAAAATGCCACTACAGTACTACTGTCTAATTATACTGATCAAGTCATAATTCTTTATGTAATAAATCTTTTTTTTTTACATACTTTTCCTCTCATTATCCCCTTTAATAGATTTGGTTTTTAACAACAAAAAAAAACTTTCTTTCCTTTGTCTGTTCAGCATCTTTGGAAAGAATCACCAGGTGGCAATGCAGTGTTGAAGTATTTTATTTAACATACATGTTACAGAGGAAAAAATCTGTAGGGATCAGCATAAGGTTCTCTCTCTTAACCTACTTCCTCTTTGATGAATATTAAATAATTTAAAGCAAAACCTCTATTCACCACAAGTAACTGATCAAATATCACTCAACCTGAAAAGAACAGACTTTAAGAAACCTGAATTTCTAAGGATGTAAAACCACATGGCTGAAAAAAAAAAATAAATCTACAATGTATTTCAATCTATGAACCAGGATAATTTCAGGAAAAGTCACTGAAAGGAAAACATTTAGAAACGCATTAACCATAAGGTTCTCAAAATACTATCAAGGACTGCATTGAGCAACAGACGCTCAGTGGACTGCACAAAAAGTAACCCTATGCACTTTTTAGGCATATTGTAAATTTCTATGAAGTTCAGCATTATGCAAAGAAACAGGCATTATTTCCTATGCTTTTCAAGTTTAAGCCAATTCCAGTAAAACCATGTGCTGAACAAATCAAAATAGGTAGGCTTTAAGCATGTATTCTTCCTTTGCGTCAAGCAGGACATGGTGTTCAAACAGATGAATTGTTTCATGAGGCAAGATGCTTTGAGATATTTCAAAGTATTTCAAGAAGTAGTGCAAGAGTCAGCTTCCTATTCAGCAGGTCACTCTGCTATCCATTATGCGCTAAATTAAAGTTCATCTTTGCACTTACTGTTGCAGGCTCTGAAGCCTCTTCAGAAGCTCATGGGGACTCAGTGAATAACTAAAATACCCCGTTACGTCTACTCTAAAGTCAGCAGTCGGTACGTCAAAGCTTAAGCAAAGGATCTTTTCTTTCTTGCTTGAGAAGGCATTACAACCTGTAGGTGTTGTGCATTCAACTGCCATTGACAGGAAAAGTTTAGGTGTGCTTAAGTCTAATTTAGTTTCTGCATACGTGGATATAGGAATAAGTTTCTTGCATCATTTCTATTTATTAATGGAATTGTTACTGGAATTGCTCATCCAGCCATTCTTATGTAACAAACACAGTTATTACATGCTTTAAATGTAAAATAAATCCATTCTGCGTTTAAAAGTCATTTGAAACTGTTCATTGTACTACAGAAATTATTTAAAATATTAACTGGGAAAAAAAAAAAGGTGTATCTTCTGTCAGACAGAAACAGAATCATGCATACAAGACAGTGTTAAACAGGTACATCATACAGCTGTAAGCAAGCTAATTTAAAGCAAGTTTTCCTGCTATTGTAATAAAGTATTTGATCAATACTCTTCCCTTTATACCCTGTATTATTATATTTAACTGATGAATAGCACACTGTGGTAGAAAGATTCAAGGAGCGCCTTTAAGTAATGTCATTTAAGTGCTTTGCATAATGACAGCTCTTATGATCAAAGATTTAATCCAACGCAGCACAACCTAAGCTTTCTCTTGCAATGTTTTCTTAACCTGCTTTTCAATCAACATAAATGAAGACAGGAATACTATATTGATCCTAATTGTTTACACATATAGCTAAAAATAACTAAATATTTTACACATATAGCTAACAACCTCAGTCCTGAAAGCCAATAGGTGGTTGGAATTGTTGCCCATTTTTAGAAATAAAACCAGAATTTGAGCCTACAAATTACTCCACATTTTTGGCATGCTGTGAATCCTCACTGACTTTCTGAACGTAGATTTTCATGTTCTTGACAGATCAGAGAAGCGGTTGGAAATGTATTTCTACCAGATGGAGAAACTCATACTTTTATTAATCACTATGTTTTTAGCACAGCTGATAAAAAACTTATAAAAGAAGAGAGATGAAGTACTCTAGCAGAAAAAATCAAACTGACAGTATAGAAAAAACATATTTCCGTATTTCCAAGGATAGATTTTTTTTAACATAAAATACTGAAGTTATATATATAAATAATATAAGATTTGTGTTTTCAGGTTTGGTACTTAGAAATAAGCTCAACAAAAGTGAATTAGAAGGAATAAATCACAATTAGGGCAATTATTTAGCATATTAATGCAACAACTTGTTTACTCTTAATACATTCCTTTAATTCATAACAGAGTTAAGTACATAAAAAGCAACACATCTCTAAAAGGTGGATACTACTATGCCATATTTCTGATTATAACTTCTCATAAGTATAAAAATATGCCAATATCTTTCTTTTGCTATTCATTTTACTTTAATGCTGATATTTCAAGGACAAAATGAAATCACACGTAGAACTGACTAAAGAGATGAAAATCATGTCCTCACCACCCTCTGCCTCTAGTTAACATATTCACCTAAAACTAAACTTCTGTTTTCCAAGTTGATTTGTTTTTCCTACATTCAGTTATAAGTTGCATTAGTTTTAGGAAACCATTTCTATTTTCACAGTACAGATAAGCAAATCTTATTTTGTTAAAACTTCTGTTAAAGTAAATAAAGTCTTCTGTGTAGAAACACTTCAGGATTGCAAATAGGCCTCCCGAGCACCCAAGGGAGGAAAAAACCAAAACAAACCAAACAACAACAACAACAAAGAAACCAAAACAAGCAGCATCACACATGTTGTTACATTCTACCCACTTCTATGGATGATCTTCAAGTTTAAAGTCACTAAACAACAGGACCAAAGGCAGCAAGATCTGAGATTTCAGGAAATCAGAGTTTTCTCCTTCACACATACAGTACGACAAACAGCCCTCTTGGTGATACCGCTAATTAAAACTATATACAGGATAAACAGATCTCATGCGAAAACATCAAGAACCTCATGTTACAGTAAGGTATGATCCAAAGATTTTCATTAGTTTTTGCTTTTTATTGCAGCATCAGTATGAAAACATATTCTGTACATCTTAAAAAGTATTGTATGCTCTTCTGTTTGGTGAACAGCAACTATATTACTTCCCCAAACAGAAATTAAAATGTATACTTGCTGCTTTCCTTTGCATTGCTTAGCCAGAGGAAGAGGATACAGGCAAAAATGAGGAAATAAAATACAAGAGGCAACCCTCTTCCTGTTGTCACATTCACGTGACAGGTATCTGATGACTGGCTATTTTTTTAGTTCCTTAAAAATGGACATCATTGTAAAAGTTACTTTAAGAAGACGCAGAAGAATTTTGGATTAAGAGGCCTTGACTTAAACCTTACAAGTATTAAATCTTAATCAAATGGAACAACCTCACCCAGACACATTCAAGTCTATCTGTGATATCTGTCCAGGCTTCAACCCATCACCAACTCCTTTGCTGTGCACACAGTCGGTATACTCCATTTTTCTTGAGTTTAAATAACCCCAAATATATTTTAGTCTCATGTCTTTGTTGAGGAATATCTTACTTCATAGTGGTACTCATTTGCCTTCCCTCCATCTACATTTCCAATCACTAAAATACTGGAGACATAATCCATTTCATAATTTTGTTACATATATAATCCACTGAAAATACAAGATACAATTTAAGCTGTCGCCCAAAGACCTGTGTCCTCCCTAAGCATTAGTTTACAACAACTGCCAACCAACTCCAACCAACAGTTGAAAACAGATTTAAAAATATACGAAAAGAAATCAGAGCCAGATTTCTGGAACAGCACTACAGACACTACCTAAAACACTCCAATGCCAAAAGAAAAATGACTAGCAACAAAAAACCTAATTAACTAATTCCATTAACATGGTTTTAAGACTTCCATTAAGGATTTAGTGTCTTTTAGTGTCAAAGAGCAAGACAGTTTGCAGAAGTAGTATCCTATAATTTGTTCATTGTCCAATAACAAGTGAAAGAGGGAAACATTGTAATTTCAGGGTGACAGACAAAAAATAAACTCAAAACCACTCTCCTGCCTCAGTATTGGTGTTCCCTTTAGTTACATATGAATATAATTCATCTATAGTAACAGTATGAAAGATGTTTGGTAAACCTGTCACCCTCTGCTTGGTTTCTGAAAAACTGCCTGTATTTTCTTTGCTGAATTAAACTCTTCAACCATGTATCAGGTAGCCCTTTCAAAAACACATTTTGCTGTTCACTTTTCATGGTTATTAAATTTAATGTGCTTGATCTATTTGTTGTATTACAAAAATCATTAGCCTAAACAAAAACTGCATGATCTTCATTTCCAAAAGATTCTTCACTGTAAAGTATATAGCCAAACAGATAAATCTAGTAGCTCACATTAAGAACACTGACTGCAACAAAGTCTTTTAAGTAAGTTAAATCATTCTGGAAATCCTTCATTGATTTCACATTACATACCTGATTTTAACATTTTTGGGTTTTCATCAAATTCACATGACACAATATAGTCGAAAAATATATAGAAGCTACTAAGTCTTTTTGCTGCAGAATTTGAAATCCTCTCTGCTATGTTTCAAACCACCATAACAACATCTTAGTACATATTTGCAAATATTAAGCACTTCTTTCCAAACCACACTGTAACCACAGAGATAAAGATTTACTTACCTGATCCCCTTTTGGTCACAACCTTCAAGCTCTGAGTTAGAGTAGCATACAAGAGAATCAAGTTGGGAATAGGAACTTTCATCTTCTGTCTTTCTGTGGCTGCTTCCTAGAGTACCAAAGAGAAGAAAGAGACACAGATTTTATATTGGTGCCAGAACAACCTTGAAGTAACTAATCATAACACTGGCATTATGGAAAAGCTGAACACAGTGTTTGTGAGCAATTTAATGCACCCAAAATTATCTATTGTTCCTGAAAAAAATATCTAAACTGAAATTAACATAAAACACACAGATGCACGCACTACCTTTAACCCTGGAGCTTAAGTTCCAGTTTTATCTACACATTGAAAATTCATTGCGCCCCTGTTAAAACTTCCTAACAGATCTCCTGAATGGAACAATTTTGATCAATTTAGTCTACAAAGAAAGTGTGATATTTTCACTAAACCTGCAAAATAACATCTTTCTTTTTATCATATAATCTACACCCCCCACCCCCCACCCCCACTCCCACCCCAACAGGAAAAGGAAAATAACGCCCTTCGTTAGTTTTGCTTCCATTTATTAATTTCACAGATTGAGCACAAGATTCACAATGCAATGAACCACTAATTAAGAACAAATGTGGTCATCTTGTTAGGAACAGCAAGAAGGGAAACATAATAGTGAACCAGAGGAACCAGCAGAGACTCCTGTAACTTCCTTTGTAGATGAGCTGAAATCCCACGAGCAAGTTCAAACTAACATGTTCACTGCACTAAATCAGAAGTGAATGTCATTAGGATGGGAGAGAGATGGATCACCTTCGCCTCTAAGATGTGAATAAAAGTTTTGCATTTCTATTACTTGTGTCCTCTGGGGATTAAGTGGGATGAGCAGATGGTGAAAGCAGGGACTAAACATTCTGTTAATTCTCCATATAACTAAGAGGGTGTCATATAGTCATGAAGATTATCAGCTTTGTTCTGAAATGGCTGATAGGACTAACATCCCACATTTCAATGTGTTAAAAGCAGAAAGCGAGGCCCAGTCTTCAGTCTAGTCAAGCTAGACAGTAGAGTCTATCTATACTATTCATTATAGTATTTTATGCAAAAATATTCTTATCTAATGGGGGGAAAAAAGGTCTGTGATCAATGGCTCTTTAATATTATAAATAAAGACCCAGATGAAACCAATGTCATTTTGATATTGACCTCTGTTAATCACAGAACTGTACAGCAACTGGAAAAACTCTCAAAAGGGACCGCACAGTACAAGCTTTGATTTCAAAAGAGACCATGAATCTTTTGCACTTTCCTTGACAGTCAGGTTACTGAGTACCCAAGACATTTTTTGAAAGCAGTATCTTAAAATATCTTCATCTTAGAAAAGAATAGGTTAGAAATAAAAAATAGTGTAAAATAGGACATTATGGTAAGAATCACTTAAACAATGACTTCATACAGAATCCATATTATAGGTTTACATTTCCAGACATTTGAGAAGTAAGCACAAATCTACTGCTTTCATGATTACGGCTTTATTAAAGATGAGGGAGTGAAAGAATACAGTCAGACAGCAACAGTTTGTGACATTTTTTATAACAGTATCTATACTCACAGAGATACGCACAAACATTAATATGTTTGCTCATTCATTGGCTATGACTAAACTTTAGCATTTTAGCATCACACGTGAAGGACTCATTATCATTTACCTACATTCATGTGCAACTTCAGAAAAGTTAGGCAATCAATTGCTTACCAATGTAGAAATTAAAATATGAAATATGAGATTTCTGTGAGTTAAATTATGTGCAATGCTAACATTTTCAGTTAAGTTTAAAATTTAACAAAGTACCATGACTGCTGGCAGTTATAAATAATATAGATCCTTGGAATTTTAGAAGCTAGAAATGAAGGTTAATTTCCCAGGGGCACAGTGAGTAGGTATCACAAACCATTATGCCACATTTTACTGCAGACCCGAGTCAAGCTTTCTGAAATCAAAATCTCATTTCTCAGTCACTGCACTAATGGATGCCGCAGGAAATCCTGAGCTGATATCTTCAGCCTCCAGGGTACCAGCAAGAGTCAGCTCCTTGCTCTGAGTGAGCCTAATAAATACTGTCCAAAGAACCACAGGATCCTACTATGCAATTACAAATTCTCTAAATAGGTTCTGACTGTGAAAGCAGATCCAAACACACCTTTTTTGACCATACATCAAAAGATGATATAGCTGATTACTGTGAAAGAAATGCAAATATATACATACATACATACATTTGCATATATGTGTGTATGTATTCATATGTATTTATAAATATCTTTGTAGGGAAACCATGCAGTAGCTATAAAGCTTAAAGCTACCAAAGAAAGCCTCAGTAAATACAAGAATACTAATAAGAAACAGTTGAGTCAACTAAATCCTTCTTTTGGTCCATGTATATGTCACTTATTTAAGCTGTCAAGGAGAACCATATTTTATTACAATGGTATATCAAGGATCGCATTTGAAACATGTGATGCCAGTGTGGAAGCCATTCTCAGTTACATTCATTCTCAGAGACCCAGGTCTAACTTAAAGGCATAAGCAAATGCTGCCTACACTGCCTGCGGTAAGTCCCTAGAAAGTAAAGTCTGCTACTATCTTTGAGATACCAGAAAGAGGGGGAAAAGAAGGGAGGGGTGGCTCCCAGCAGCAGCCACTGCCTCCTTGAAGCAATACAAGCAACAAAACAGATCTTACATGGGCTCTCGCCAGAGTTTTCCAGCCCTTCTCTTTTGTTTCCACTCACTTTTCTGCAGGAGAAGTTTTTCTGGTCTTTTCTTCATTTTAAAAATCAAAAACTCAAACAACAAAAATAGAAGGAGTTCAAGATCAGTATAGTGGAGCTGGTGCCTTATGGCTTTGCAAGTTGTCTGGGAGGTTGGAAAATCTGCCTCATGTCATTCATATAACTGATTCAAAACACATACTTAACATCTCATGTCCCCTGTTCCAGGCGAATACCTCGGCAATTGACTGTTCTAGCAAACGTCACCCTAGTGAAACTGCATGTAAAAGCAAAATAAGAAAGTCAGAAGAAAATAAAAAAGGAACATCTCAAGGGGGATCTCACAAGTCCACAGAAAATGCCTTCACTGCTGCAATGAGCATGCCTGAGGCCTAGATGCTGTAACATATTCAGTTAGGTTTTAAACTGAAAAACAAAATAAAAGGCATAATTCTGAGAAGTCAAATTCTTAACATTAGCTGGAGTGTGATACCTCATGAATTGGAAAGCGCCTTCTTTCAGCAATGAATTTTTTAAGGAAGATATTATTTATACTAGTCACTTAGCTGTACTTTAATTTTTTTAAATGACATTAAGAAATTCTGGGTTTAACAAGTAGAAAAAGTCTGCTGTTTCTTTAAGCAACAGGCAGATAAACAGCTTACATGCACATCTACAAAAGCCCTTTTTACTTCTTTGGGTTTTTTCTGGTTTTCAGTTACTTCCACCAAAAAGCTAAGACAACGTATGGTAGTTATAAACTTAATTGCTGCTTTTTAAGTTAGCATGTTTTACATACTCTTTGGCTATGAGACTGCTAGACTCCACGGATGAATAGTAGAGTAACAAAATCTTTAAGAACCAGTGATTTTTGGTTGCTTTTTCTTTATACAAAAGCAAGAATTGAAATATTTTTCATTTTTAAGCAGTATTCACAACTCCAGATTTTCAGTAATAGGTTGTTTGTCTGCATGAACCATAACACTGAAAACATGTTGAATATTCCTGGATAAATATATTCCACACAAATTTTAACTGGGCATATTATTAAATTTCTTATAAAAGTATTTTCTGTGGAAGGTGTCATTGCTTGACACAAAAACGACATAGAAAGCCTCCAGCATCTCTATCACCAAATATCTCATTTTCCAGTTGAGAGAAAAATAGAAATACAGCTGTATCTCAATGCTAACATTCTTTGGGGAATGCCAAGAATGCTTTTTTTCTTAAATTGTCATAAATACTCACTGTGAGGAAAACACATACACACATGCTTCCCAAAACAGCTCAGCAGAGATTAAATTAACTACAGTAAGGCAATTCCTGATAAGGCAGGAACATGGAAAAGAAAATTCTCATTTCCTAATTTTATTTATGTTCATTTTGGGCCTTTCCCAAAACTTGTATTAGACTTAATTGAAGTAAGAAAATGTCCATTGGCTCAGTCCCTTACAATAACTTTAAGGCGTTGTTTCTCAGTTAGCCTATAAATGCCAGCTTACTTCCATTACCTAATTATCTGAAAATAATTTTTCTTCCCATGCTACCTTTCTAACTTTGACAGATGTTCTTTTATACATGTTCAAGACTACTTCATTATGCTCCTCCACCCAAAGGCAAAAAAAAAAAAATTGCAGGACCAGGTGAACTATGCAAAATATTTCATGACTGTTCTGTGGCAATGTCATGAAAGTGCTGTGTTAGCTACCAAGATTAGTCTGTTTTGAAGAAAAAACAGAAAGAAAGACAAACAAAAAAACCAAATGAAGCAAAACTTCATTGTGTAATTTTGTGTGGCAGAAAAGCCTTCGAACTATAGTAAAACTCTCACAGTTTTCAATTTCCCTTCCTCAGAAGTGATAACTGGGGTATGCACTGAAAGTTTCTTTCTTGGTGCCAGTATTGCGGAAAAAGGCACAAAACTGTCCCTCATAAATTATGAACAAGTAACAAAATTACAAAGAAACATCACCTGAATACGTAAGAAACAAGCAAAGAAAATTGCCTGTTCAGTAACAGTCTCTTTTTATGTGGCAATTCTTTACAAACGCCTGAACAGCATGTTATTAGATCTCATAAAGTGTAAAGAACAGTACAAAATATTAGTATCTTTGCTATGTCCAGAACACAACTCAGCTTGAAAACAATCACTTTAAATTCTTAAATTGCAAGGAAAAAGTAAGATTAGAATCACTGTGAAAAAAGTGTCAATTCATTGTCATGATCTGCTATGTTACTGTCCTAGAACAGAAAGAGAGCCCTAACAATACTTAAAATGCTAGGAAAATACAAAGACGAAGGTCCATAAAAATAGTCCTTTCCAGAGTCCCAGAAAACAAAAAGATTCAGCAATCAAACATTGAAGAACTCATGAGAAACCAGTCATAAGCCCCAAGAAGGCAATAAGTTACTGGGTTTCCTTTGCAAATCACCGCTGTTCCTCCATGCCAAGCAGCGTTCCTAAGTTCAAGAATGTTGTAACTGTTGCGACAAAAAACCAAAAGGACATGGTTAAAAAAGCAGTGAGGGTTGAAGGAATGGTGACAATGTTTTAAGTGTGATAACCAAAAGCCAATATGCCACCTGTCCAGCAGAGCAGGCTGTGAATAGGAACTCAGCAGAGTTTTCAACCTGGAGAGGTTTCCAACCTACTGCATCATCACATTTTCCATTAAACCTGGCACTCATTACTGCCTTCTTTTAAAAATACTTTTTATTGCTAAGATTTTTATCTCCTTAAGACTCCATCCATCATGCAAGGTACAGTACACATGGCAATTTGGCTGGAGAAATTTAAGATCATTCCATATATCTCTCTATATAAAAATATAATCTGCCATTCCCAAAAGTTTCTGTTAAGAAACATGCATCACTTAAACATATCAAGTAGTTAGAAATTATTCTACAAGCAAGAAACCTTCTGTCAGAACTAGAAGAATCCTGATGTCTGGCTCAACATCTATTTTCCCAGTCTTGTGTAAAACAGTAATGTCAACAATAGTATTTGCACTCAACATGATGGACTACCAAACATTCATATTTTGCACCCTGTTTACATTGCTCAATGCGTTCCTAATTATTTCATTAATTGGCTTTTTTGTGTGGTCGGTAATGGATAAGATTTCTGGATAGTGCTTTTTCTATTAAAAGACAAATAAATTGCAGCAGATTGAAGATACCTGAAATGTAACACATCATATGCTTGAGAATCCTCTATTGAAGAAACAGTTGAACATCTTGTCCCTCTAAACCACAGATTAAAATAGTTACATAGCTGAAAACTATCTGACACGTACTTTGGGGAACTGCTGCAGCTAAGAAGAGAAAGTACAACTTTAGGAGAGACATAAAATAGGGAGAGGACAGTAGCTTCCCAATGGCATCTTGTGGGATCCATGTCAGCAGAGTGTCCTTCTCAGTTCCAGATAATTCACCAGGGTTGGTTCAATCAGGCAGAAGTGCTGGTGCAAAAAGGGCAGGAAAGGAAACCCTTGGATAGTGTGTCAGTGAGTTATTCACTCTCAGGGTAAGGGAACAATGGACGGACAGCGGTCTCTGTTCATTCCTAGGTGCCTTTACATGCGATAAAGTACATCAGCCTAGGTTTAAAACAATCTAGTATTGTTAGTATAAATAGTTCACAACTCATGATCTCAAAGAAACAAGAATCTGAAACTGAGGAAAGTTTTTTTTTGCCACAAAACATATAGAACCAAACTGCACTGAAATACTTGATGGAAACAAGGTATCTAGTAGAATATATCAGAAATGTGTGGTCATGATGCTAATTAGGCCAATGGATTAATGGAAAATTTGAAACCATCATTTCTTTTTCCAGAAAGGAAACCAAAAAAATTATAGCGAACTGGTGGCAAAGTTGCAGACAATACTCAAAACGTAGCTCAACAGCAGTGTTTAAAGAAAGCTAGTTGGAAAATGCTTGTACTGATACTTCATTTCTAAAGGGAGGTAGACTAGCAGCATAGAAGACAATAAATAAAACTCTCCTCCCTTTTCATAGTCTTACGTACGTAAAGTTAGATGAAGAGGAAAAATTCAAAGAAGATCTTCAGTGTGGCTTTGAAATGCTGTCCTTCCAAAGGGGAAAAAAGGCTCCCTTCCAGATCCGCGTGCATGGGTAACCAGAACTGAACTTACTACGGCACGGTTTTGGCACATGAGTTATCTAACCTTAACTATCTGCTCTTGCACTGGTTCCTTGACCACTCCGTATCTTTGTTTTTTGGGCTTGAGTAGCCTTGTTCTGGTAGCGAGCTGAAATTCCATCTGTGCCAAAGCTGACAGAAAAAAAGTTTTAATACTGCAGAAATCACTTTATTGGATAATTCTAACCGGCTGTGTTTTCAGGCAACTAAATGAGCTCCTGAAATGTTTATAATAGCAGTAGATTAATAACCTTGCTATGCTAAGTATATTCACTACATGTGTTTGCAGAAACCAAACTCCTTTTCTACACACGGCAAATTTTCAAAGACTAGCTATTTGCAGAAAAATCAACAGCAGAAAAGAAAAGCTGGAATTCTGTAGTTTTCTGTATCAGTAGTTTTCTCCCATTTTCTACTTAGTGAAGAGTAGCAGTTATGTAATAACACAATACATTTGGAAAATAAACCTGCGAGATGTAACAAAGTAAGAGAAGAACTCTAATTTTGAGTTCAAGTTAGGATAAAAGCACTTTTTTAAAAGTTCAGTCTTCCTGAAATTTTCTTAATAGATACTTGATAAAATAAGCATGATGTTCCCCAGACATTGACAGAAGATTCTAGGTACTTTGACTAGCAATAAGCATTACAAGAAGGATTTAATTCCAGAAAGTCTCTAAATAATACCTCCCATCTGATTCACTAATGAGAGAGATACTGTCCCTCAAAATGCAGAAGGACAGAAGGATGTGGAGGACAAAGCTCCACTGTGGACATTCTGACAGAATGTTACACTCAGGATAATAAACACCCCTCCCCATCACTAACATTATTGGTTTACATAACACTAACATCAATGGGTTTATTTTATGCTATATACAGTAGGCTATATATTTTCCTTTTTCCACAATTGATACTTGAAACATAATTTTACTAATGCAACGTTATCTTAGAGAATGACCTGTTTCTAATTTGATGCTTACTCTACCCTGCCATATTAGATGTCAGGAAAGTGGTCAGTGATTTACATCATACTTCATACCGTATGAGCTCACTCTGTACTTTCAGAGTTGTGAAAAGGGAGAAATAAGCGTTTTATTTGCCCCTTCTCTTTCACAGGCTAACTGACATGCCCTTTACACTTGGGTGAACCAGATTTTGATAACCTGCTGTCAGACCCTGAAGGCACTACTGAGCCTGACCGTCTCCACCCAGCCTGCCCTGGGGCCTCTGCCCATGGGCCCAGAACTCCATTTCAGCTTGTCCCGGGGCCGCAGTCCCCACCTCAGTGACACTGTACAACTGCTGGTCTCCAGCTCCACATCTGGCTCTGCCTCCTGGATGCTATCAACACTGCAGGTAGCTCATGTCGGCACGGACACCTCGTACATATGCTCTTTCCAGCCTTGCCTCTGGCATCATCTCCTTGTGCTCCTGGCTAGTGCCCCTGGATGGACCCTGTCCCTGGCTCACCTCTTGCTGCGCCAGGGGCTGTCAACAGAGCCCATAACCAGCGCCCACACACAGAGGCTGTGGAACTGCACCCCCTGGGTGAGGGCACAGGCTATGCCAGTGTCACCGATGGGGCCTCGCTTCCCACTGCAGGGGGGCAGTCAGCCCTCACTGCACCCTGACACCTTGCTCCTCAATAGGGTCTGAAATCCAGAATGACCAATGTCTGTCTCAAACCTGTTTGTTTACAATGGCAGAATATTTTTCACATTCTAATGCTATAAATAGCCTGGGAAGAGTCACTACTTCCCCTTGAAAATGCAGCGATTGTAAACAGTTCTGTGTTTACAGAAATAATAACGGGTCGGGGCAATCCCAACCAAAAATACAGGCTAGGTGATGAGTAGATCCAGAGCAGCCCTGTGGAGAAGGACTTGGGGTTGCTGGTGGACGAAAAACTGAGTATCAGCCAGCAACATGTGCTCGCAGCCCAGAAAGCCAATCGCATCCTGGGCTGCATCAAGAGAAGTGTGGCCAGCAGGTTGAGGGAGGTGATTCTGCCCCTCTACTCTGCCCTCATGAGACCCCACCTGCAGTGCTGCGTTCAGCTCCAGGGCCCCCAGCATAAGAAAGACAGAGACCTGCTCAAGAGCGTCCAGAGGAGGGCCACAAAGATTACAAAGGGGCTGGAGCACCTCCCCTGTGAGGACAGGCTGAGAGAGTTGGGGTCGTTCAGCCTGGAGAAGAGAAGGCTCCGGGGAGACCTTACAGCGGCCTTCCAGTGCTTAAAGGGAGCCTGAAGGAAAGGTGGGGAGGGGATCAGGTAGAGTAGTGATAGGATGAGGGGTAACAGTTTCAAACCGAAACAGAATAGATTTAGATTAGATATTAGGAAGAAATTCTTCACCATGAGGGTGGTGAGACACTGGCACAGGCTGCCCAGAGAAGCTGTGGCTGCCCCCTCCCTGGCAGTGTTCAAGGCCAGGCTGGATGGGGCTTTGAGCAACCTGGTCTGGTGGAAGGTGTCCCTGCCATGGCAGGGGGGTTGGAACTAGATGGTCTTTAAGGTCCCTTCCGATCCAAACCATTCTGTGATTCTGTGATTCTGTGGTTCTATGAAGTACACAATTTTACCAATTTCTTTAACTATCAAAGTTATTTTAAATGTCAGCCCAGTACAAGAAAGAAGATCACATATAAAAGCACTCAGGTATCAGCAATTCAGCATCTGTATGGGATTTCACAGGCAAGGTACTGCCTGATAAAGATAAAAGAATCCATATGATGAATGTAGCATTTGTACAAGAACAACAAGGACCTGAAGAGGAATACACATAAAAAGGATAAGTCAGATTTACTATTCAGATACAGCATCTTGTGTATAATAATTAAAAGCAGAACAATTTCTTTTTCATCATCACCGAATTGGTTTGTAAATGATTCAAGCATTGATGGTATATAATTATCATGTATACCTTTGCAGTTCATTAAAGTTGTAGAGAGAAAACTTAAAGACTGGATACGACTAAAATTTGTTATGTCTACACGACAAGTTTTTATGCCACATAGGACTACCCAACACAGTGGCTGGAAGATAATAATTATTTCAAAGGATACGGAGTCCTCAATTTTGTTTTATTTTCCTACAACAATGGTGGGTATAGCCATCATCACAGCAGCTCTTTCTGCTCTGTTCTGTACCCCATCACTGTGATCCAGCTTGCGTACAACACTGGAAATCACATCACAATTTCAAAAGGTCCTGATCTTTTATTATAACAAAGACCAGAAGGGTAAAAGGAAGAAAGGATTGTAAATGGTGCTAAAGATTCTGGGTCTCTTTAGATGGGAGAAGAGGAGACTGAGGGGTGACCTCATCAATGTTTATAAATACATAAAGGGCGAGTGTCAGGAGGATGGAGCCGGGCTCTTCTCAGTGATGGCCAATGACAGGACAAGGGGCAACGGGTGCAAGCTGGAGCACAGGAGGTTCCACATTAACATAAAGAAAAACTTTTTCACTCTGAGGGTGACAGAGCCCTGGAACAGGCTGCCCAGAGAGGTGGTGGAGCCTCCTTCTCTGGAGACATTTAACACCCACCTGGATATGTTCCTGTGTGATCTACTCTAGGTGGTCCTGCTCTGGCAGGGGGGTTGGACTAGATGATCTTTCGAGGTCCCTTCCAACCCCCAACATTCTGTGATTCTGTGATTCTGTGATTCTGTGATTAAAATTGGAAAGTGTTTAGCTGCACTGAATGAGCTAACTTTGAAACTGCCCAGTCTCATCATTCAGTTTGGAATAACATTCCTTAATCCTACTTCATTTTTAGTGTTGATTTTTTCATTTAGTTGTTGCTTTGCTTGGCTAGTTTTTGAAAAGCATGTCTTGATGCCTTTAATTTCTTAGCCAAACTGTGCTCGCTACTTCACTGCCCTAGCACCAACCAGCTACATAATAATCCCAATGCTAAGGAAATTTTCGTTGCTTGAGTAGAAAGTAGCAGACCTAGGACTCTATTGCTTACCCTCAGCTGTGATCGGAAACGGTACTGAGATCCATGGTCAGAAATGGATGTCGCTGGCCCAACCAACTACAACTGTGTTGCTGAACAGCACTGCTTATTAATAGCTGCAGTTTATGATTTGACACTAAAAGGAAGAGGATATTTTCAGAAGGGGCAGAGCTTCCTGTTTACCAATGATGTACTACCAATGTGTAGCCATGAAATATATGATATCCAAACTTAAAGCTATAATAGCGTGATGGATTACAATGGCTGTTCCAAAGTCTTCCAAAATTAATTTCTGATTATAACAAGGGAAAATATAAACCAATAAAGCTTTACATATATATACATAATTACATATATATATATACATACACATATAGTAGCTGGAAGCGACTATAATGACATTCTTCAAAGTCTTTATTTGAGAATAATGATCAAAAATTAAAAAACCTTCTCAAAACTAACTTCCCTCTGGAAATTAGGAACATTGTCTTCCATCATGGCAGGTACTCACCTACCCCTTCAAAACTGCAATTTCAAATACTCATGGATCAGATCAAGACTGAGAACCACTCTGCTCTCAGCTGTGGTGGATCATACTTGCAATCCCAAGCCCCCAGTTCAATGGGTTTTGTCTTAAAATGGATGAGACGTACAACAGAAATAACAGAAGAAGAGACTGGAATCCTGGAACTCTTCCTTTCCTACAGAGGTGTTACAACTCTTAAGTCAGAATTTGTCTCCATTTGCTTCTTTTTCCAGGGCCCTAAATTTAGTATGCACAGCTGCACAGCGCCTTGTTTTCCCCAGAAATTATAGAGATTGCTGTCATCAAAATAATTGGATGAGGCATTTGGGAAATGTGGGTTCAAATCCTTCAAATCAAGAAGACTTACAAAATAATGCTCCCATTTCCTGAGCATGTGCTGTAACTCCGTAACACATATAGACATTGTGCGCTTTCAAAGGAGTAGTTTGTGCCTAGTAAAATGTTATTGTGTAAAATAAATGCAGCAAATGTTTATGGGTAGCTCATTCAACACTATTCAGTTAATTTCTACCCTGTTGTACAGGGTAGAATGATTCTCATCATATTCACTAAACATAAAAGTAGAGCATTCCATAAAACTTTATCAGCTCCTATTGTAAAAGCCCCCAGGAAGTTTTAAAAGCTCACTAGAAATGCATCTAGTTTCCACAGAATTCAAAACTGAGCATAAATGTATTTGTCCATGAATCCATGCTATTGACTGACTACTATTATACCAACAAATTACACATATAAAATCTACATTTAGGATAAAACTGCTGAGGTTTTACCTCTTTCAAAAATTGATGTCTAAAATGTAAGATTTTACGTCCATTCTAAAAATATAGGTATCAACAGCTGATGCTTACATTATTTCCACAGGATCTTGAATTCAAGCACATACTCCCCTATGCACACTAAGATCTCTCACTCTGTAGCAGCAGTCAACCCAGCCTCAGACAACGACCTGGGAAGTCAGTATTTTTGGTGTTGCTGCAGAAGTAGCAGAAGACCCACAAGAAGTGACAGTCATCTGGCTGTTCCCCTCTCTCAATTGTTCAAGGCTGTTGTGTTCACACATTAATTGGAGGATTAGAAGTGGATGAATGTGCAAGGTAAATTTATTTCACAGGCAGTGAATTGGATACTATACACACAAATCTTATTAACTTTTTTATGACACCTGGATATTAATAAGAGCTATTACAGGTATTAAATAAGCTAGGAATAGAACAGTTTATGAGGTTCCCACCCTCTCTTTTTTTTGTTGTTGTTTTTTGTTTTTGCACTTATTTAAAGGAGGCTATTCTAAGGAAGGAGTTTGACCTAGAGCTTCAAAAAACAATTCTAAATTCTTGCGTGAGAGTCTCCCATTGTTCCCTCAGGATGACCAAAGGACAACAGTTTGGCAGGCCAGATACCAAATGGACTTCTACACAGCCTGTAGTTAGCTCAGTATTATTCATTAATTGTTTACATGATGTGAAAAATATTTTGTTTATTATATATCCAGATTAAGCAAGGTGTGATGAAATGCGTAACTGTTTGAGGTCAGGGTCAGTATTGAAAATTATCTTGACAGATAATAATATGAAAAAATACATAAAACTCTAGAGACACAAGTGTGAATTATCGAATTAAGCAGATGTAATCAACCAAATACAGAAAGGATAAAGAACAGCTGGCTAGCTATTGGTTTTGTAGAAAAGGATCTATCAATTATAGTAGATTAGAAGCTGAATACCAGTCATACTGCATTTTGTAAAAAAGTTAATTGCCATCCTGGGATGTGCACAAAGATTGTGGAATCTCTACCTTTAAAGATCGACAGATCTTTAAAATAGTACATCTAATGTTTACGCACATTGCCTCAGTACAGCTGACCCTGGCATCGGGCATCGAATAGTTTTATTCCACGCGTTTTTCCTATGAAACTTCCTCTGAAAATAACCACGGGATGACTATGAAGTGAACAGACTCTGGAACAGAGTTCTTCAAAACAAACACACAGGAAATAAATGAGTTGTTAAGAGAGAGAGCAAGAGTGTAGAGCATAGATAACCATCAGTTCACCAGTACTGGCAGTAGTCACTGCTCCAAATGTATCATTTAGAAACTAATCATGGTCCTGTAAGGACTCATTCAACAGCCAGTGCAGCCGACACGGGTTGAAATACTGGTTTCATCTGACCTGTTCAACATTATTCAGTGACAATAAGCTTTCCTAGAACAGATATTGGCATTGGTTCTCCTCAGTTTTATGATATGGTGACACAAACACTAGAGGAACATATATGACAGTAAAAGGACAAGGAACACCAAAATAACCTTTAGATCGTTTACCAAACTGCATTACTTTAAAAACATTAAGCAAATTTTGTGAAAAGCTATCTTCTGATTCGACCGAGGGGTCTTACCCGTGTCTCAGGGCATCGTGAGGGCTGCAGCTCCCCATGGGCCAGGACTGCAGGGCAGGGCCCGGCAGCCCGGGCCTGTCCCACCTCCCAGCCAGGGCAGGGCAGCCGGGGGCACCAGGGCAGCCCCAGCCCTGGCCACCACCCGGGGTCGGGGCTGGGCCAGGCCAGGCCAGGCTATGAGCCTGCGCGTGGTTCTGGCTCAGCAGGGCCCACGGTCGGACGCGGCTGGGGCTGTAGCTCCAGCCACACCAGGCCCCGCAATGGAGCCTCACCTGGAAGCAGCTCCCACGGGCCAAGATCGCCGCGCCCTCCCCTTGGCATGCCTGGGAGCCTGTCCTTGATGTCACCAACAAGAAGGGTCTGCCCCTGGTTGGGTCCTGGGCCCCGCAGTCAGGACTACTGCAAGGGCACGGGGCCACGCTCAAGGCCAGTGCCCAGTAATAGGAGTCCGAGTCCATTGCTCGATTCCTCCATAAATCTGGACACATGTCACTGCGCAGCCCTGCATACAGCTTAGTTGCATCCCAGTCAACCCTCTTATTTATGGCTTTTTAGAAAAATACGAAAATGTTACAGAAGTTTACAATTCACTACACTATTCTATAAGAGTTAGTATTTTCAAACCACATGAAAAGGGGCTCTGAGGAACCTGATCCAGCTAAAGATGTCCCTGCTCATTGCAGGGGGGCTTTACCAGATGACCTTTAAAGGTCCCTTCCAGCCCAAACTGTTCTATGATTCTATTCTATGAAAACATCCTGGATACAAATCCAGTGTAAAAGGTAGATGGATGTACGCACTGAGGAAAACCTCTTTCAAAATTTCGGTTTGATTTAATGAATTGATAGGGTCCTCATTTCTAAAACTGTTTTTACTCTGCCCTCCGTCATGCTCCATAAGATGAGATGGAAGTTGTACCAAGGGTCCTGTCAAGGACTAGCCTGACATCAGCATAAGTATATTCTTTTATACTGAATAATAGGAGCACTACTTCGGATCTGGGAGAATAAAAGTAGAAATCACATTCCAGAGACAACATATTTTCTCCAGCCTTTGTCTGCAAGTACGGTCCAAAGGACAGCAGTCACCCAAAGCAGAATTAAAACCTGTTCTTTTGAAGAAAAAAGACATCCTCCCCACCTCCCAAAAAAATAAAGGACTTGTAAAGGCTGACAGAAAGGACTCCAACAATGTAAGGACAAATATGGCAGAATCAGAGGCACAGACATAGGCTTGAGGTACCACTGCAGACACTGCACAGGAGTCTTAAAAAGGAGTCTTAAAAGGGTGTCTTGCTCCATCACCTGCTGCCTCTGGTTCCCCTCATTGTGTGCTAGTTAAGAAGTTCTAAACACTTCAAAATATTTTTTTTTGCCAGCATTCTGGTGCATCCCCAAAGCCACAACAAGTCTCTATCAGATACAACACAGATATATGTGGTGGTGTGGTAGGTAATTAAGAAACTTTGCAGAGCAGTCTAAAAGAGAGGGTGGAAGGCAGAAAAGTCAGGTTGCAAGATCACACTTCAAATGAAGTGGCTAATTAGCACTACATGTGACAGAAGGCATGGCAGAAGCCAATGCAAGATGACCCCAGACTCATAAAGTTTGAAGCACGGAGACTTAGTACGATGAAACTCTACAGCAGTTTAACAGGCGTCCACCAATAGAAATTTCACTTAAATTGTCACAGGTAGATAAAAAGATTGATTTGTTAGCATAAAACAAGTCAGATCCAACATAAAGATTATAGTCTAGGTACATCCCTATGCTTACTTTGGTAGACATTTGTCTTCAAAGCATGTTGTTGAAGGGACCCAAAGTTTCTGCTGATTTTACATCTTAATTTTTTCCTCATTTGATTCTACAGTTGAAAAATATCTACTTAGCAATTCTACTCAAATTTTTGCCCTCACCCTCCCTTGTGCCAGCATTTAGCATACAGTTCACCGAGCTGTCTGTCGTGCTACTCATTTTTGCTGTGAACAAGGAAGGGTCAGATGATGTTGGGGGGGAAGAGGAGATGTAGGTAGGTAGCATAGCTGCAGCCATCAGCACTTAGGTCTGCTTAGAATATCACTGAACCCCTGGCTTAACTCATCTACAAAGTTCATGATGCCATCCTTTTACCTTGCTCACTAACCTAACTTACTGCAATGTCTGAGTACAGCTTTGCATCAGCAAAGCAAGTAAGGTTAGTGTTCAATGCATTTGTTAATTTTACATTAATATCCTATCTACATAGTTCACAAACATGAAGTTAGCTCCAGACAAAACAGTTACACTGAAACAGAATTACATATTCAGCTTGCTGAGAGCTCTCCCCAAGCATCCAGTAAGTGTTTGTGAAGTGCAGTTTCTGAAACTAAAAGACTGCATTTGGACCTATAGAGCAAAGCTCTTTACCATGGATTTAAGGGTATGCTTAATTACACCACTATTAAACAAAATAAGAAACCTTAGTTGACTAGTCTGCAGTTTTTCCACTTTGCAAGTAGATGAGACAAAGTATTTTTCAACAGATGTGGCTTAAAGAAAATTTATAGTGGTACGAATCAAGATCAAATCAGACGGAATAATTCCTTTACTGGAATAATTACTACTAAGGTATGAAATACACATATTAGAATTTAAAAATATACAAGTTTTTTGTTGTGTTAGGTCTACCTTAGCCGGAAAATTTCATGCATCTCTTCCTCTAAACTCTGCACATTAAATGGAAGCTTTGCATATGTTAAGTAGACTAAGAGTATGCAGCCTGCATGATTAGGACATTCAGTTAAATATGCTCGTTAAAGATTAGCTAAGATTTGGGTTGAATGGCTAATCCTGAGAGTTTTCTGCCACTGTAAGTCTGTCATCAGTAAAGGTTAGTTCTACGTTTTGCCAACAAGAGTTAAAAATCTCATCCATAAAACCACTCGTCTGGTTTATTATTCACACCAATTTATCAATAATTTTGCCCCCCCCCCCCTTTGAAAATATCAGTATTACAGCCAAGAAAGTCCTTCCTCTGACTGTTGCTAGTTTAAAATTATTTGGTTTACAATGTTCTCTTATTGTCGATGGGAGTTTTATAGATAAAAGGGATGACTTTCTTCAAATTGTAGCCTCTATTGATCCCAGTTAGTTAAAAGTTTGGACTGGTGAAGAGCAGACCGCAGCTCTTGTTTAAATTCATTAACACTGTTATGAAATCATTTAGCTGTTTTATGTATTACAGCAGCTGCTAGTGTAGCTTAAAATAAAATGGGAAAGGACCATTCTGCTTTCACCAGAACAGTCTTTATAGGCTTGAATTTGGTATAGACATCATGCTATCTTTTGATGCCTGTTCTCTGGATGACTATCTCCCTAACAACAGATGATGCTTGTGTAATATGGTCTGAAACAAAAGGGCTTCAGTTTGTAATCCTACTTTCAGCACAATTTTATTACCAAACCAGGCCAGGAGCCAGATCACTTAAAAGTATCACCCTCTCACCACCACCCCCCAAATAAATCTGAAGTTCTTACTCAGATTGTAGCTCAGCTTAACCACGTCACTTCTTAGAGTACAAGAGAACAGTTTTAGGATTAACAGATCTCTCTTCTTGCTTCCCCCTACCCTTTTAAAGGCAAATTGTTTCCAAGAAGATTAGAACTCCTGTTTTATTCCAATAACCTGCATGCTCATCAAAGTCTCTGAAGACAGTCATCTGTATAAACTCCAGCAGAATATATTCACCCATTCACTATGCATGAGAGCATAGACCTAAAATCTCAAGGACTTCTTCACAATTTATTTTCTTATCATGATCTCCTTTTGGAATTAACATGTTCTTAAATGCATCTGTTTTCCATGTTTCTTACCCTTCATTTAAATCAGGAATCTGATAAGGAAAGAAAGTTTTTAAAATATCAATGGTACGCATTGATGTTTTTATGAAAATCCAGACATTTCCTTCACTCATTATGGTTCCCATATATCCAAAGATGTACCCTAAAGCTACTAGCTCAAAGTTCTGCTGCTGTATAATGCTCCCAATAAATACAACTATATCCACAATGCTTCTGATTTAATATTAAAAAAATAATAAATTTCATTTCTATAAGGGTTGCACATCCTCTTCTTTACTACAAATAGTAGCCTCTGTGCAGAACACGAAGGGCAGATTTCAAAAGAGCATGGAAATACTCTCTGATAACTAAAACAAAAATAGTAAACTAAAAAGGAAAAGAAGGAAAACAAAACCTAACAAAAAAAATCTGAACAACAAAATTTGCCAGCTTCATGCTTATTCAAAGGTTGCAAAATAAAAGCAAAGCTTATTTGAATATGTTCTGAATGACAGCCCTTGTAAGGGACTGAAAGTCGTTAATGAGATTTAATAATTAACCTTCACAGAGAAAGTACACCATGCCAGAATATCTTTACCCTTCCCATGCTCTGTCTTCTGCCTTCAGATTTTTATACTTTAGGCAAAAAGTCTATGCGGTACACACTTCCCTGAGAACCTACTTAGAGACCCCATTTTCACAGAAAAATACATTTGCCAAACAGCATCACTTATTCTTAAGCAAAAAACAATGAGTCATTTAGGAGTCTAGATTAGAAAAGCTCAGAGTAATAAAGCCTTTACAAGCTGTCAGATGGTTCAATGTTTCAGCATGTGACTTCTATGAGGGTAAACTTGGAAAATCCTGAATAATTCTGCTATAATGCTGTTTGGAACAAGCCCTAACCTTTCAACCAAATCAATTATTTATGAAAGAGTGAATGCTTTGTTTACAATTGCATCTATATTTTTAGGAAGTGCTGGAGTAAACATGATTTTGGTGTTTAATACCAGCCTAATAAATTCTGAGTGCTACAGCAGAATGGACAAGAGAGAGAATAAGTTCTCCAAAGTTTTAATTAAATGCTAATGTGGTTTATGATTGTAAAAGTGTTTTAATAAATTAAGGATTACAAAACAAAGAATTCAATTTCTTCCTTATTTTAGAAATGCAGTAAAGTGTGTGTGGAAAAGAAATCAAGTAACAGAAAGATGTCATCTGTCAGACCTAACGGGAGGGATGTGCTGAGCCTTGCAGGGAATCTCCATTATAGTGCCTCATTCCCTGCAGGCTGTGCTATGGCATCTGCAAGAATGCACTCTGAACTTATCTTTTATACCTAGCATAGTTCTGAGTACATGTTCTCTTCTACAAATGGAAAAGGATTTTTAGATCCATGTTAAATTGGCAAATTCTGACCTGACTTTAGGAAAGATGTTCTACGTTTAGAACAATCAAAAACCAAGTTTCTTTTCAAACTTTTTATTCCCTGTTCCTGCTTGTTCAAATGAAAATGAGTAAATGGTGAACTCAGTTTAATGTTTAGGATCACAGAAGGATTTAGTTTTAATTTCTGGTTAAATTGTACATGTGTACCCATCAATTATTAATTTTAGCATTGTTTCCCTTAATGTTCCTCTATGTCCTTAAAAAGTTTTCCTGTGCATTAAGATTTATTGACCATCTCTCCAATTACAAAGCACATGTATTTCAGCCATTTTCACGTAGGAAATATTTACTATATAGGTGTAAAAAGGAAAGTACATGAGCTAAGTGTTAGTCTCTCTGCTTCGTTGATACTCAGCAATAAAAACCATAGTCCATAGTAGAAACTGGAGTGAAAAGAAAAACTCTGTAGTCAGGGTTGGCTTCATGCATCAGAGAAGCCATGTGCTTTTATTCTGCTCCTTAACCATTACAAAGGGCAGAACGGTGAGCTGGCAAAGTATGTAGTTGTCAACTCACATCAACTGTCCTCATGGGAATTAAGAATGACCTCCATAGCATGCCTTATTCCTAGATAGTCCCTGCCAAACTGAAATAATTTTATGCCATTTTAAGAACCCAAACCACATTTTGTATTTCATCTTGTAGATCAGAATAAAAAGAATACAAGAATTACCAGGGCAAGCTTTCAGAAAATCACCAATGACCCGCTTTATGAAAGAATGCTACCACACTGTCTTGAAATGATTACTGGGATTAGAATTTTGAATAACTGCAGTGATTTTTGTATAGAAGTGTTAGTTTAACTTGCTAAGCCCACTGAATAGCCAGCAATCATTAAAAGGTTTTCTAGTTTAATGGCGTTATTTAACTTTCAGATTTCTAATGTTTAAAGGATACACAAATTCTCATAAAAGCAGAGAATAATCTTCTAACATAGGAAATGTCTAACTCTCTTATACTAGCAGTGAATACTCTTTCAAGGGCTACAGCAGAACGATGAGACTGGACAAATCTAATAGAATAACAGGAACAAGGGAGATAAGTTGGAATCATGACATTCCACAGACTTTTTCAAAATGTTTCTTTCCACAGGACTGTATTTTAAAAAACGCAATGTAGAAGGAAAAGCTAGTCTTTTTAAGATATAATCTCTATGGCAGCACTAGGAATAACTGTTCATTTCAAACAATAAATAGTTTCTAGATGAATCTGGTTTTGTTCATTCCTTTTTACAAATATGACCATTATGTCCTTAACTCCTACAGCAGAATAAAAATAGTAAAAACCGCCCCCTGAATATACTGGAGTAGGTGTGAGGGGGCAGAGTCAGATAATGGTCTGACAGAGCAGTCGAGATGTTCCACTGACAACACCTCTTCGGTGACCTTTGGATAATATATTCTTCTGGGACAGGTACCAACCTCAATATATTCCCCTACAGAAAGCCATACAGAAAATTTCTTGAGTGTGTTCCCTTTTCTTTCATTTACATAGGAATTTGACCAGAAAGATTTGTTTTCCTCTCTCTCCATGTATCATCCCAAGGAGACAAGAAAATGAAAATAATGTTGAAAGAGTGAGACCTCTCTGCCCTCCCTTAAAAAACCAAAACTTTTTGATGGGAGTTGGATATTTTTGAAGGTCAATACAGTATGAGATTCTCCAATAATTTATTTGGTTCCTAACTTAGAGAATAAACCGTTTCAGTTATATTTTTGCTAATGAAGAGCTGCTTCCTAGCTCCTGGACTAGCAATTGTCTTCCTGACTTCTGGCTATCTTACTTAAAAGTTTTTTATGTAAAATACAATTGCTCCTCCCCAGCCCATTCAGTTCCCAGACTGATACCCCTGATAGTGTGTGTTCCACATATTAGTGTAAAGTAATCATACTGCATCATGAAATCGTGGTGAAATGGAAGTGGACCAAAAGAATAATATCCTGTCAAAAGGGATATACTCGTCAATAGATGCAGGTGGCTTGGAAACCATATTTAACTATCTAGTATACAGGTAAGAAAAGTCAGGAAACACAGAATCAACTATTTAAGCTACTGCAGCCCTTCGCCCAGCGCCATGTCTCTGTACTGCATGTCACATGTTAACATGTTGTTTAACATCCTGTATAGATGGGAGTCCAGTCTGCATAATATAGCATTGCCTTTCACCGACTCCTCACCAAATAGGCTGACATTCAGGGATTTATATTTTGATGCTCATTTTTCTCAGTAGAAATCTGAACAGTTACATTCTCAGAATACTTTCTTTTCTATCCGTTTCCTCTTCAAGCACTGAGAGGAAGGACTGCAACATCAAATGAGATGTAAGATAACACATAGCACCAGGTCTTAGCACCACAGTTTAGAAAATCACCCTGGTCAAGCTGTAGACCTAAAGAAGACATTAGGGGGATGCACAAGTGGAGATACAGCAGGAGACGCCTGAGCTGATACAGCCCCCAAAGGGACTGCGGCTGGTGGATGAAACCATGCTGGAGGAGCTGAGTGACAAACAGGGAGCAGCAAACAGCAAAGGAAGCACAACACACAGACCCCTACCTGCTGCGCTGACCATCACCTCACCAAGGGCATGGAGCATGAAGTGTGGCAAGGGGACTGGAGACTAGAGGGGTGTCTGGAGTGAAGCTCAAGTATTATTCTCTAAATGTTTAATTGTTTATCTATTGATACCAGAATCAGTATTTAAAAGTTTGTGTTAACTGGCAATAAACTAAATAAAATGAAGCGAAATTCCCCAAGTTGAGATTCAGTTTGGCCCACCACAGGTACTGAGAAGAAAAAGGTTGAGGACTATTAATGTAGTTCATTTCCCGACTTTTTTAAATTGGAAGACTGTTAGCTTCAAAAAAATTGTTTAGTTCAACTGTACGAAAAAAACAAAACAAAACAAAACAAAATCAGTTCCCCAAAACTAGATGAAATATGTTCTTACGTATCTGGGGAAAAAAAATAAAAATCATCCTTTATTATGCATTCCTAAAAACTTTTTTCTCTTGCACTTCAAAGATTACAGGGTCTATCCCTGTTCTCAGATTTGAAACAATGACCTTTCATCCACTGTCTTAACTTCTATGCAGCTTAATATTCTGATGTAGTAGCCACACCTATATTCTTTAAAAAAGAAAGATAGAGAAAGAATGGGATAAGGGTAAATAATCTTTCTGAAATTATTCTTGCAGGTTTATGATATTTACTGAAGCTTTAAAGGCAAACAGAGCTCAATACCACAACCATTAAAAAGATAAGAGTATTATTTAGGTGAAGCTAGGTGGCTGGCATTTATCATAAAAATACGTTAAGTCTGCTTAAGCAATTCTGCTGGTCACAGAGCTCTGCAAATTACATTTTACAAGCTGTCTAGTGCAGATGAGCCAGAAAAAGCTACATCAAATGATTTTTAATACATATAAAGGACTTGTATTGAACAAACAATAAATGAATCCAAGTGAATGAGACCTGATGTATGTAAACAACGTATTTCAACTGTCCTTATACAGTATTTCTTTCCTATGTTATAGTCAACTTTCTTACTATTATAGTAAATTCTTCATAAAGTAAATGAACAGTTGGAGCTTTTCATCTATATGTCAAACTAAAAAAAAGTGTTTAAAACAATAAAACATGTTTCTGAATTACAGAGCACAGTACATTACATTGCAACTTAATCCAGACGGGCTTTAGCACATCAAGGAAACTAAATTAGTTTTGTGGTTAGGAGAACATGAAGACAGAGGAAGAGAAGGGTAATAGTGTTGCATGTGACACGGAGCATTTTTTTGCCTTTGCCATTATTTGTAAAAAAGGCTGTTTCACCTTAGAAAGGTTGTTCTTGATGTGTATCAGCCCAAGATAAGGATAACACGAAGCTTCAGTGTTTAGAACATACACGCACCCACACACATAGGCAAAGGTAATTTAACAGATTTCTATAATAGAGCAGATACACGTAAAACAGACTAGCAAGGATAGTTCATGATAACTGAAAAATGAAATGAAGCTGTGTAGAAAGTCTTGTGCTTGCCTGAATAACACAAATCAAGGATCACAATGATCTCTGCCATGAAAACTTCCTTCTTTTTTTTTTTTTTTTCCTTAGGAGGAAAATGAAGAAGTGGAACAAGATATTATCACCTTAGGACAGTCTTGACACATACAGCAGTAATTATATAGCCTGCTAAATAGATATATGAGCTAAATAGCAGAAAAAGTGCTGCAGCCAGCGATACTTAAAATCCACAGTAGAAAGTGTACGTCCAATGAGGCAACATGTACTAGCTTAACAAATATTTGTGTCATAGTATTACTGGCATAAAAGTACGTTATTTGGCTGACTTGCACGGAGCTGCTGTTTCTGTGAGACAGAGTGTGAGCCGAGGTACACGCTTAATTTACAGTGAAGTAACACACATTTGATTCAAACAGCCATGCAGACACCAGATGCTTTATAAACTGACTTTACAGAACATAAATATATAGTAAAACAATTAAATCCTTCCCCATAACATTTTGTTTGATATACTTCTATATCATTCCTTTGGAATTGACCAAATCAGGAATGGTGTTTAGATACTCAAGATAACTCCCATGCATCACAAGATATCCTTGCAAGGTAATGGCACAGTACTTTCCTCCATCAGCAGTATATCTGTCTAATACCGAGATCCGATCTGCTCCTTGATAGCTCCTGCCAAAAATCCCACTGTACTGTGGAGAGAAATTCAGGATGGAGAACTGGAGTTCCCAAAAGACAATGCTTATTACAATAATACTCTGAGGGGAAATGCTTCGTACGTTTTGCTTGTAGAGTTGGATATATGCGGGAAACCACTCCATAACTCTGTTTGCTCCAATAACAAAGAAGACACCCCCCCTCCCAGCATCACTCACTTTCTGTCTCATGCACACATATGCTCACTCACTCATAAGCATAACTGTGTTCCAAAGACTTCTTTACTTAATAATTTTCTAAGAATCATTTAATTACGTTCAGTAGAAGATGAGGATATGGGTATGTAGTTAAGTAATTGAAAGGAGGAAATTAAAAAAAAAAAGGAAACGCCATTCCTTCTTTGGTTGGCAGCTTTGTCTAAAAGTAAGGCTGCATGTGAAGCACATCAAAAAGCCAGATTATATAATTAGCTAATAGCCACTACTGACATGTAAAATCAATTTATGACAGCTATCCTAGCAAAACCAAGCCAGTTTAATGCAATATTGTGCACCATTCACTTTTAAAGTTTAATCATAGTCAGTATCATAAGGAAGATGTATTACACATATACACCCAGTACGCATACGTACAGTAGGTACCCAGAAGCCACGACACAATACAACCTAGAATGCAGCCAGCCTACATATTCTCCTTGAGAGACCAGAAAATTCAGCTTTGGCACTGCTGTTCTGCAAATAGTTCTCTCCAGTTCTGAGAGCAGAACTGTTTGGTAAAGTCTATGCTGGGACTGAGCACTGTTGCAGAACAGTCTGGGGATGAGTGCCAAATATGACCTCAGTTCTTGCCCCAACAACGAAGGTCATTGTTAAGGCTAGTATTGACAAAGTTCACATTTTCTTTCTTCTTTCTCCTACAATCAGCAAGAAATCTATAAACAGCCATGCCTTTCTTGAGAATAAATGCTGTAAAGTGAGGTAAACAGCAACGTCCTAAAACATTGAAGAGAGAGTTATAATATTCAAAGCAAGCTAGATTTGCTTTCTCATAATTTTTTTTTCTCAGTTTATAATTGGCTCTCTACTTCTTAAGCCATACACTTGTCAGCTTTCAAAATATATATTCACAGCAAGAAAGCATTCAGCTGGAAGGTTTTATCAGACAAAACTGAAGCAAGCCTTTAGCTGGGGGGCAGAATACAATTGTCAAGATCCACACAACCTTAAAGTATGTGAGTAATTGCATTGTATCTGGGAGGTTTAACTTCAACAGGATTGCTTGTGCAAGTAAAGATTATACAAGTGAATAAGCATTGGTAAGTCAGTCCCAGTATGTATATTGTTTGAAGTGTAGACATTTCTAGAATAGAGCTGGGAACGTGTCTCTTGCATGCAGAAGTATACTAAAGGTTTTTATTCTGCAACATCGAAGATTTGCTGAAGCCAAAAGTTTTACATGAGATTATCATGTTATCAGAAAGTGCATCACAGAGATTTTTTTTTTTTCAAATAAGTTAAAAATACTCTCTAACACTTTACTGTTACAAAAGTTATTGGGACAAATTTAGTACCAGTATCTGATCTCCAGAATTTCACCTATTTCAGTGAGATAGCAGAGGATATAAACCAGTATAAAATATGTTCTTCCTGCATTCAACAGGCACGAAATAATAGTATCAAGGAGACAGGAACAAAGTTTTTGAAAGCAATTAGGAGAGGGAAACAGGCATATATCTGCTTTTTATGTTATGAATCTTTATGAGACTGATAACAATGAATGAGCATTGAGGAAATCATTTAGTTTTCTGTGTACATTGATTTTACTCAGCTTTCAGATTAGTGTTGATAACAAAGCGAAAGATTTCAATGAAAGTTAAATTAAAAATATGATGTCCCTCTCATGGAATAAATTAGTGCCTTTACTGGGAAAAGCTACATAGCATTCAACAGGAAGTAAATTCCTCACCTTCAAACACCAATACGAGTATACAGAAAGGTGAAAAATAAGAATCAATACAGTCAGACAGAAAAATTAGCACTAAGAACTAGCATGCATTGAGGTAGAACTCTCATCTTCTCCCCCAAACTCTTAGTTTCCTTTGTCTGTTGAGAAATAAAGTTTGCCTGTGTTTTTTTTAAGACTCATGATGTAACAATTTGCATTCTCTCCTCACAGGTTAAATATTTTTCATGAAGCATTTCCACCAAGGCAAGCAAAACAAGTATTTGTCTGCTCATGACAGCTGTTCTTCCTGTGACCAGAAACATCTTAAAGGGTGAAAGTACTTACTCCAGTCCTCCCTGAGACACACAAAAGGCAAATAAAAAAATATTTCCTAAGTGAATTCTTACAAATCCTGGAGAATTTCTATCTCCAGACCATAACAAAAGTTTTAAATTCATGTTCTATCTATCACTTCATATCTGCATGATCCATCATTTTCCCAGACCTCTCCCACTCTCACATCCCCTTGTAATACACACCTTGTTACCTCCATGGCACCTCCTGTTCCAGCTTGGAGCAGCTGAGAAATAGAAAGGCCCACAGTGTCACTATGTCCCTTAATCTTGTAGATGAGGGTGTGTAATGGGGTGGAATGCACTTCAAACCTAGTATTCTCTAATTTTGGCTGAGCTGAGCTGAGCTGAGCTGAGCTATGGCTGTCTGAGAAATTCAATAAAGCCTATTTATGTTTTCAGTATCCTAAGCACTGGAATACCCCAGAGTTTCTCAGGTCATTCACAGATGGCTTTATCAACACGCATCAAAGACGACTGTTACTTATAATTCATCAACACAAGCTCTGAAACAAATATTGAAAACAAAAGAAAAGTGGAAGACAAGAGAAAATACTTCTAGACTTTATTTCATTTTTATCTGACCGTGCTGCTTCAGCATCACTGCTTGCAGCTACCTGGCCTCTCTACAGTACCCTCACGCTCCCACCAGAGCACCCCTGCAAGTACTCCCTCCAGAGCTCTCAAGCGGTAAGGCAGATTGGAAGCACTATACAAAATGGGGTGTTCTTACTTCAATGGCTAGGCTCTCCAAAACCATGTAAACGGAACTTGTAAAACCAACTCTAGACTTTATCTGAAAATTGTCTGGAAACATGTAAGGGATTTATTTTTTTCATGATGGATACAGATACTAGATACAAATGAAGACTGCACAACTGGCTATATTCTAGAACAGTGTAAGATTTTAGTTATTCATGCTAAAAGGAAATCTTAATGTTGTTTAAAAAGACTTTGGGGACATAAAATTCATACTCTTTCTTGTCTGTTTTAGGCACAAGGAAGCAATAACTTTGTTAACATAGAAACATACTAACCTTGAATAATCAGGTCAGTGGACTTTATGTCAAAAAGGCAGTAAAAGGTAGCAGTACAAAGTTGCTAAGTTCTTTCATAGAGATTCACTGGAGTGGCAACGTGAGTTTTGCCAGTACATATGACAGTACTTTAACAGAGCTACTCACAACTCCACATTTCCGTGACCTGCAAATATCAATGTTTTATTATTTATAGAATAGTTTCCTTGTCTCCTAACCTCTTCTGACATCCACAGCTCCTGCTTAGTCTGTGTCATCAGTACTACTTACCAAATCTCAGATTCCTTTTCCAAAGCATGGAGATATTGAACATTTAAAAACATAAGCAGTTTTTTAACTTTTTTTAGAGTGTTGCATAGCTTTACTAAACATAATTTGCATTACCAAGATAATCTAAATAGAAGTAATTTTATAACTACTTGTATCTAGGCTCTCAGATATGACTCTGTAGCATAAACTGAAGATCCAAGTTGCACTAACTAAGCAGCCATATTCAGAGGTGACATGCAAGCAATATTAGTAATTCCTTAACATTTTCCACTGTCCCCTGTTTCTAACTTGATTCTAAACAGAAAGTTTCTTCTCCTTTAATATGAGAATAAGCAGCAACAGAGAGATCAAGGCAATACATAGTATCATGATTTCACTCAGTTCCTGGAAGCAAAACAAATTTTTATATGGTACCTGTAGAGGCACGTGTGCTCTAAGCGTTTTCTCCAGCATATTTCATGTTATAGCTCAAACTACAAAACATGGAATCTGAAAACATCAGCCGCCAGTTGTTGATGGAGACAGAAATAGTTGAAATCACATATACACAAAACACATTTCACATAAATACAAATTCTGTTTTCTGTATAAGAAGTCATCCACACAGAGATTGGTAGTGCTTTAGCGCTTTAAGGACAAGTTTATTAAAAAGCAAATGAATGAATGCAATTAGTTTTCTTTCCTTACAGCTTATGAGCTACTATCAGATTTTCATAAACATAGCTTGGCCTCCATTTAGGGTTTACAAATCTTGTCCTTTTGAGGATGATGTCTGTTCTCTCCATACTATTTTCTCTCTTTCAGAGCCTCGCAGCATTTCAAGAGCCAGAGCTGTAACTGAATTATTTCACATATTTCCCTTTTCCTCCAGTTCCATATTCTTGGTTGCGGGGGTGGGAGCTGGATGGGAGTGGGGCAGAAGGAGAAAGGAAGAGAATTTAAAAGTAATGCCTTTTTTTTCAGGTCAGTCAGCACTCATGGTCTTTCTCAGTCATTACCTCTTGATTCACTGATGACTTTCTAGCCAGCTTTTTTCCCTGAAGTGAAGCACACTGTCTCCTTATTTCTGCTGTTACTTCAATGCTTTCTTGACACTAAAAAAATGCCTTTTTTTTTTTTTTGTAACCAAGCCTGAAGGTTATTACAGTCTGCCATGCTAATCATTGACAACAAAAGAGGCCAGCCACAAGGCTTTCCGTAAGGCTTTTTGCACACTTTAATAACTTGTATAGGTGTTTGCACACACCCAGATGGATTTGCAAGCTTAATTCTATCGGAAAAGGTTTGTTTGGACCAATTTCTTCTTTTGCATTTTCCTGCTGTACAGTGTCACTCTCTTTTCATTTGAGTAATTTAGAATAATAGAGTTTTATCTTAAACCATGGCAGTTCAGCACACATTGCAGAAGGATGGCAAGGATCACGAGAGAGTAATAGCAGTGATGCAGCCTTCATCCATCACTAAAGCCATTCCTGTGATTCAGTACAAAATTGTTATGAGAGGGGGAGCTTACACAAACACCAGAGAATAAAGTTTTTGAGAACAGATAACGCGTCACCCCAAGAACAGCACTAAAGGCAAGCAAGGAGAGGGCTTGTTTTTATCTGTTCAGAATTTTTTCATCCAACAAATATTCACAAAGATGAGGGACTGCATTTCATTCTTTCTTCTGCCTCTGAAAGGCCTAAGTCATTGCACTTCCTAAACCTCCACCTTCTTTCCTGGTGACCTATTCTTGTCTGAAAAGCTCTGTCCTTGTTTCTGAGGTTCAGGAAGGAGAAAAGAAAAGGAACACAGAGAGTCTTTAAAGGTGTTATTGTCCCTCGATGGTACATTTAACTCCAGTGGAAAAGATGTAAATAGCAGCACAGCTGAAGGCTGGCTGTTGATTCCTCCTTTTAATCTGCTCCAGCGCCAAAGAGAAGAGTCTGCCTCCCTGAGCTCAGCTTTGCATGTCTGTGCATCCTGGCTTTGGAGAAACCTGCTTGGGAGGTGCAATAAGCAGACAGCCTGTATTGAAGGTATGGACAGTACTACAGTGCTACAGGGCTAAAGTAAACCCATGGGTGTACTGCTGTTTTCCTACCCCTACTGCTGCTTATCTGAACTGGAAGACTTGTGAGGGAACACAGTGCTGCTTGCAATAGAGAGCAGTTCCACAGCAAATTTTCAGAGGCAATGGAAAGAAGGTGTGATCCTTATGGGGCTGGAGGTACGGCACAGCGTTTGTTGAAACTAGAAACTCATAGCAAGTATTCAGGCTGAGACCAAGACTGAAGGAATGGATTTTCCTTGCCATGACAAAGCTGACGTGGGACAAGCTCGTTCTCAAACTTGCTACCATACACAACAAAAGGAGAAATCTACTCAAACAAAATTTTAAAGCTAAAGCAAATGCAATATACACATTGCTGTGGCACTACCTACCTCACTGCTATTTAGGTAATAACAGTGCCAGAAGAAAACCTTTTCTGATTCACCTTCAGATGAATACAATACTGTATTTTCCTTCCCAGAGACTGAAAAATCAATTATTTAATTATCAAAGTGGCAGGATTACTTATAGTGACCAAAAAAATCACTATTTTTCATTAATGATAATAAAATGTTCACTGTGGTCCTGATTATAAACAGTTAAGATATGCTAAACTATTCTTTTCTCCTAATTAAATTAGAACTACTTCAGCTTGTAGTTTTGAAGAAAAAGAGCAATCAGATGTCTACTGCACTCCTTTATATCATTTCAAATCACAGCTCTGTAACAGCACATCTACTGTTTTGGTTGACTTAGGAAAAGGCAGAGGAAGACAAATTAATTCATAATTAATTCTTAATGATCAGGCAGTTAATATACTGTAAAATGTCTCCCAGGAAAGTATGACGTCTGTGGAACATGTTAAAAGCAGCATGGTGCTTTCACACTATTTTATACATTAGTATTTTGTACCATTACATGAATTAGTTGCACGTTCATTAATCATTTTTGCAGCTGGAGTGCTACACTTAATTTATGCTGAAAGTGAAAATGAAGCAATTAAACAGTTACAGCCCTTTTGTGAAGAAAACAAGTTGAAAATGGTGTTATCCATATATTCAGTGAATTGGGTATTTTGCTAATTCATTGATATGTCCCACTCTGTGAACTACGTTTTACAGTTCTGTGAACTACATTTTACAGTTACATCCAATGGGCAACTGCAGTTCACTTGCTGAATCTCTATAGTAGCCCTGTGAGACAAGTGATTGCTATTCTACCTTATAAACAGAGTTGCTGCAGATTATTTTTTTTAATTACTTTTTATTTAAACTCTGAGTGGTTTAAGCAGCCCAAGTAACCTACAGGCAGCAACGCCACAGAAGAAGATGAGAATTTATGACTCAGCATTCCACGGTCAAACCCATCACATTATGTTGTTAGGCGGACTTCACCGGTCTGGTTTGCTCAAGGCTATTTACAACCGGCCATACAGTGTTGGTCATGTAATTTAACAGAGCTCAGCTCAGGTACACAGAAGCACTAGAAAGCTACTGGGAAAGAACAATGTTTTTGTTGGGTTGGTGTTTTTCACTTTTCCATGAATGAACCATTTTAAACTATAAACTGAGGAAAAAAAAAGAAACTTTTATATAATAGTAGTTTTAATGTTACTACTTTAAATATTTCAATTAAAAATTATGAATTCATAAAAGTGTAGCCAAATACATAATTTATCCAAAGTAAGAGGTAAGCCTAAGAAGTTTTAGTCTTCTAAATTAATTTAAATTACATTTCCAATTACTCTCTATATATGTTATACAACAATGTATAAATTAGTCTCTTTTTGAATCAGTTTAATAGTCTTTATTTACCAAGGAAAAAAATTCATTATAACTTTCTCCTGTGGGCACAGTAAGTTATAATAGTATAAAAGATCAAAACACTATACATACTTGAAACTGAATTCAAATTCGCCACCTACTTATTAGTAGGATGTTTGTCACTAACTGGTGATGGGGTCTTTCTCTGACTATTTGAATATTGTCAGAATACTTTCAAGGAGGTAGAGGAAAAAGATAAATATGTTGGCAAGAAAGATACATCCAAAACGGAAAACAACCTTGCCTCAGACAAAATGTATTTGAATACTTCCTCTTATGTGATAAAGATCTGGGTCCTCTATTATGCGTTTTTAGTATCAGCCAAGGATTTATACACCTAATTAGCATGTTGATAAATTCAGATTCATTCAGTTAACAAAATTAATACACTAAAATATTCTACCCTCTATGAACCTACATTTGAATAGGTAAATACTCAAGAGAACATTCTTATTAATCAATAATGCTATGCAAGAGGGGTCTTCTTTTATACACGGAATGTCGTCTTCTTGTTTATCTTGATTTTTAATCCCCAATACTTCTCCTGTTCCTCTAGTTTTCTTCCTGGGTAACCGTAACACCTGAATCCTGACAGCTCTTTTATACAGAACGCACTACGCTTTCCTTGTTAAAAGACATCAAATGTTGAAAATACTTGCTCAGAGATAATGATAACGACTTGAGTAATGTTACCAGTATATGACACATGTAGAGAAAGTCTTCACAGAGGCAGAACAGATTAATTCATATTTCTTACAGACACTTTCAGAAGTGCTACACTGCTATTCCCTATTGCCATAGAGAAAAAAAAAAAAAAAAGAAAAAAAAAGAAGAGAGAACCTTGCCCACCCTTGAATTTTGAAACACAAATCAGGCCAAATCCTGATAGGTACTGAGCTCTTCTGCCTCTTGACTGGAGCTACTGTTAGTATTGAATGCTCAGAACCTCTTGAAAGCTTGAGAAGGACTGGGAAAATTTTGGCTGAGAAGTAAGGTGTACTCCAAGTAGTGTACTGCTAATCCAAACCCATTACTATTCTGTTCCTGCATTAAATAGCACATTCGTATGTGACATTTTATGATGGTATATGAATGTCAAAATCTTTTAATAAGGATGCTGTATCTGCTTACATAAACATGGAATTGCCAGGGTGCTGAATGCCATGAGCTGAAGCCAAAATATAAGGGAATTAATCACAGCAAGTCAGTTATAGCAGTAGACATGTTTAGTTTTGTCTTAAAACAACTTTTAAGCTGCATGTAGCTATTAATGGGGGTTTTATTCCTATGTGTCAATTTCCTGCCTAAATTTTCCACCAAAAGGAGATTTACGAGCTTCAGGCTTATTTTTTTTTTTCTTTTCTACAGCTATATCTTCCTAAAAATCTTGATTACTTTTCTTTAATGTTTGATTTGCATAACATAAACCAAACTAACAACTGTTGCTTTCATTTGAAACTAGCTCCTCTGCTTAGAAATGCTACAGTCCACCTTCCTGTAGAAAAGCGTGCTGTTCAGCACAGTTCTCTCCCTTTCTCTCCCCATGCAGACTTATTTGTTATATTAACTATTCCTGAACATCTAAAATTCATACATCTCTATTAGCACTTTGCTGCCTGGTAATATACCTATCTCTCTCCCTCCCACCTCTCCCTCTCCATGTTACTTTTTTGGAATAATCTATGACAAAACTGTCCCAGAGATGACTTCACTCATACCCACTGTTGTGAGAGAAGAATGGCAATCTATAGATAATAGCATATAATTGTGATGGAAATTTATTTTGGTTTTCATAATCTACTGAAGACATGTACATAGTTAAGAAGCTTAAATTATACTCAAATCTTGGAACATACTAATCCTTTGTAAGAATAACACCAAGACTGTATTCCTTTCTTTTTGTTAGTTGTGACCACACTAGGGACAAGCCTGAAACCCAGAACTGAGCACTTCAAATACAAGTTAAGATCTGACCCTAACCAAGCCTAACCTGTATTTCAGTTGCCAGCCACACTTGTTTAGCTGTTCTGAAGCACAAAGCTTTTCTTGCTGAATGATGCAGCTTTTCTCGCCTTTCTTCTGAAAGGTAAATGATGACTGTAATATTCATCCTTTTGACATTTCACCAGTCACCTTGTATTTCTCTGCACTTGCAATCCAATAAAGTTTTTATTCAGAACTATGAATAAAATATGTCTCCATTAGGTTATCCTAGGTGTATAGCAGTTCATCCTTGATACGATACTTAACGGCCTGGCACACAAGCCTTTTGTGCAGCACTCTATCTGCACTTTTTAAAGTCCACTTACCTTCTGTCCATACTCTCCTGTGCCTTTCCTCCCTTTTCACACGCACATGCACACACATACCCCCACACACAGAGAGGCACAAGCTTTGTTAAACATGAGTCTTTCTGTTCCTTTTGTACCTCTTCACCTTAATAATATCCTACCCTCAGGAGCAGAGGGGGAATACTGTGGTGGTTCACGAATATTTCTTTATTTCTTCCACTGTACTGCAGGTAAGGGTCTTTGTACAGCTGCAAACTGCTTAGTTCCACTGAAATGTTATATATATCGGTAAGTTCCCAAAGGTTGTTGCAACTTTTTCAGCATTCTAAATATGCTTCATATTTCTTTGTCAGTCATTAGACATTTTCTTGATCACATTTTTTCTTCCATGAAACTGATTACTGTAATTATTTCCCCATACTTTTCTTGAGTCAGGTATTACCTCTTTTAGTATATGTCACTCATCACCAAAATTTCCAAATACCACAGCAAATAACTTGCTATTTTTATTCTGATAAGTAGATGTTATGTTTACACGAGAAGAATCTCAAAGCACCTAATCTTTAAAACAAACCACAAACCTGCAAATAGGCAAGATTTCTCTTCCCGGTGGAGAAAACACCCAGAGAAAAATTATTCATCCACTGTCCATTCTCCTTTTTCTCAAATACTCAAGTTTTATTGAAAAAATAAATTACTTCAACATAAGATCACTGCATCAGTCATGACCTTTCCTCTGTGACATGATTCCCTACACGGTAATATTTTAACTATTATCTGCCTAAGGCACTTGCTTTGTCTCATCTTATTCTCTTTTCTACCCTGCATTCAGAACCGCTATGCTACCTTCATGTGCTTAATTTTAAGCCCCTTCCTGAATCAAGATCCACATGAGAAGCATTTAATTCATAAGTATAACAACTGAAGTAAGAATTCTTAATTTTCAGAGGAAATTCGAAAACTGAAAATCAGAATTCAAATTTTGTAGTGGTTTTACATATCAGGAATGAACCAGAATTTTGCAGACCACTAATTTCAGGCTCATTTTTTGTGACTTAATGGAGTTTAACTGAATCAGTGGTACTTAGATGATAACGGTTTTAAGGAACATAGGGAAGACATTAACTTCATCAAGTTAGAAAGAGAAAAATGCACTAAATGATTGAAACTAGGAGACAATTTAGCAAGGCTTCATGTAATTACCAGTGTGACTAAGACCTCCTTTGAAAACTGCCTGGAGATATCTAGTAGCTTGGAACAAGTAGCCTTTACCTCCTGATTCTGTATTAACCCTGAATATTATTTCTGTCAAGAATCCCACTGACTTACCACAATAAGATAAGTTATAGAATTTGAACATTTCTAAACTATTATAGCTGAACATCTTTTTCTTAACATGCTTGTTTAAACGTATGTTGAGCACCGACTACTTTGAATTGAAGTTTCAAATAATATTAATATTTCCCTTCCATCTTTTACATGACAGTCATGGGAATTCAAGTAAAGATCCACCTGGTCTGGACATGCAAAAGGTAAGTTTAATACTTTGCAGTAAGGTATTTATACTTGACTGTGACTGACCGTGAAAGGTGAATTACTTGAAATCTCTAACAAAAGGAGTCCAAACCCACTACATTTGCCTACTTCCCATGAAGTTACTCTTCTCTGGTGGGGTGGGTTGACCTCGGCTAACTGCCAGGTGCCCACCAAGCCACAATATCATGCCCCCTCCTCAACAGAAGAGGGGAAGAAAAGACAACAAAAAGCTCATGGGTTGATACAAGGACAGGGAGGTTACAGGGACAGCCTGCCTCACCACGATCTTCACCATAGGCTGCAGGGGAACCTCTGCTCTGGTGCCTGGACCACCTCCTCCCCCTCCTTCTTCACCGGCCTTGGTGTCTGCAGGGCTGTTTCTCCCACACATTCTCACTCCCCCCTCCCGGCTACAGCTGTGCAGTGGTTTTCCCCCCTTTTTAAATATGTTATCACAAAGGCGCTACCACCATTGCTGATGATTGGCTCAGCCTTGGCCAGCGGTAGGTCTGTCAAGTGGAATGGCTCTGTCAGACGTGGGGGAAGCTCCTGGCATTTTCTCACAGAAGCCACCCCTGTAGCCTCCCTGCTACCAAAACCTCACCAGGTACACCCAATACATCTGGTTTAACAGCTTTAAAAGACTTGGCCTTCTAGTTATTACAGCATTCAGAAACTACAGGTTTCAGGGTGGAAGGACTAGTCACTAGTAAGTACTAGTCAGTCTGTGATGAAATCACCAGAACTCACTGGTTTTTGCACTATCTGTATATCTGACTAAATAGTTATTTATTTCTGTCTTTACATAAAAGCATGGTTCTTTCCTATCTCCAATAACAATGTTTTACCTTGACAGGACGGTATATTCATCCAAATAATGCCAGATTAGTCTATCCCTCGTAATATTTTGGAATCATTTACTGGAATCTTTCAGATTATCTTTAAGTCATCTTTCAGAATTTGGCAAATGAAGTTCTCTATTTTCAGTGACAAGGGTAGGACTCATTTCGTTATTTTATTTTTCTTTTGTGTTACCACGTAAAATAAAACAGTTTATTGTTATCTTGTAGACACTTCTTCCAGTTCCATCCTGCCCTAAAAGAAGGATGAATCAGAGACGGGTTCTTTGGTGAGCCATCACCTCTCCAGCCCTCATATAGAGATGAAAATAAGTCATTTTCCCATACACTAACCCAGGAAAAAATAGTTCTGCATTAGAGCATTGCACTTGAAATGTAGAATTCTAAATTATTTTGTGATTTGTGTATTGTGATTAAATTGTCTTGTGATTAAATGTCTAGAACTCAAACGCAGAAGTTAGAGGATTTCTTGTGCATCACATTTCAAAGCAGTTCAAAGTCAGGCAATGCAAATTTGCATATATAAACAAACAAATACATAAATATCCAGTACCAGAAAAATTTCAACCCACTGTTCCAAAGAACTGATGTCAGCAGTCAGGAGACTAAGAGAGTAATTTACCACTGACCAAAGCATCAGAAATCTTTGCATGACTTCTAGCAAGCAAATATGGATCTAACTCTCTCAACTTTTTTCTTTACTCACAAAAAAACCATCTTCCCACCTGATACAAACTATCCTGCATGTTGTAGCTCTGGCGCTTTCAGCTATGGACTTAGTATCATTTAATTACTTCATCTATTAGCATTTACTTCTCTGAAACACTCTATACTGAGGCAGGTTTGCTTTCAAATACTCTTATTCTGGAGTTGAGAAACACATTAAAGAGTTTTCTCTGAATGTTTCTATCCAGGGAGCAATTCTGTTTCCTACAAGTCTATAAAGCATGTATTATAAAGATTCTATATAACCAATTCCATAAATACACTTTCTGATAATTAAAACTACAGCCGTGGGATGTGTGAAATACAGACTAAACATTCATTAAAATCTTGATATGTAGAGATGGAGAAGATACACCCAACCGTTTATCTAATCGTTTGGAAATGACTCATTTGGTTACCTTACAAATCCTCCTTGCTATATCAGTACCTAAAACTGGCAGATTGACATGTTGATTAACACTCAACTGTTACTATTTTTGAAACGTAATAAAGATGAGCAAAAATATAGATAGCACATTTATATTCTTTTGGAAAAAATATATTGACTTCACTTCTGTGTGATTTATGAAACCGTCAAATCACTGAATATTCCCATAGATTATTTACTCATAGGAACAAGTATCAAATTCAAAAACAGACTAGTGAGAAATTAGTATCCATATGAAGTTCTGCACCAGAGGACACTGCTTTCAGTTCTCATAAATACTTCTCTCGCTGGCATTCCCAACTTTCTATTCCATAATCAGAAAAAATATGAGAAGTTACATAAGGCTACACAGATTACAAGTAATAGCAGTCTAAAATCATAACTGTGATAGCATCACACTTCCCAAGTTGAAATGCATTAACGTAAAATGTTTAGATA
The DNA here is from genome assembly GCF_034619465.1 of Leptosomus discolor. Classification (NCBI taxonomy): domain Eukaryota; kingdom Metazoa; phylum Chordata; class Aves; order Leptosomiformes; family Leptosomidae; genus Leptosomus; species Leptosomus discolor. Next base: position 90,547,682 of record NC_141391.1, on the reverse strand, counting down.
CCAATTTTCAACGCATTAAAAATCTGATTTTATTTACTTAACCCCACAGTTTTTTAACATACGACAAAAATATTTCTTCTCCCCAGGACTTTCATAAGTATGACTTGACCAAGATCAAGGCATCATGAACATTGTTTGTGTTTGCCCTTAAAGGAGATTTGAACACATTGCCTTCAAAACCTTGTCCTTTGTGTTTGTCAGGAGGAATAGCTGATTTATTACTAAATCATTGTTTGTCACAATAAAAAAGCTGTACTTACCTCAATTTTTCTGTAGATCTTTCAAGGTTTAAAATTGTAAAACACCTGGAATTAAATTCCAAAGGAATGAAGTAGTGTGTGAAGCATTTCACACTTCTCCCAGTGATATGGAGAAGCCAATTAGTCAAGTTCCCTCTCCTCCCATTCTCTGTGCATTTGTTTTACACCTTGTATTTTACAATCTACTTGTATAGCACCACAAGTGCCAAGAATGTTAAATAGTTATCTCCAGTTGAATTTGATAGCAGCTTAATGTGAACTTCTGGTATTATTCCTGAAGTCCAAAGTGAGCGCCTAGTTGAATCTGTTTGATCTGAACAGTCACTCAAGGATGCGTATATTTGAACTTTGGGAAAACAGAGAAATGATTATGAGACGACGCGCAGTCAAACACTTCTGCCACCAGCTGGCAGAAAATCTCGGTCTATTGCTTCACCTCAGTCAAACAGGTACCGAAGGAAGGAACCATTTCATTTGGAATGGGTGAAGTTCAGTGTCATCACTAAGATTTCCAGGCTCACCCAGGAGCTGATCTGCAGTGCAGTGAAGTCACTAAGAAACCCTCTCAAACAGACGGCACCAGACCAGAAGGGAAACAACAGTTTGAGGAGTTTTGAGTTGTGTGGGTTCTTTGAACTAAAGAAAAATAGCAACCAATATAATTTACTGTCGCCTTCAGGACAAAGAGATAGAATCCTTTCCTTTTAGAAAAGGTAAAATAATAGTAACAACATTGACATAACACTGATGGTATTACAAAATATATTATAAAACTGAATCTGAAAATCTGAAGCCAGACTACTGCTAACACTATACTATCCAGATTGTGTTCATGCTTCAAGTTATCCAGAGATAACAAGTCCACATGAGAGCTTTCTAATATTTCCCTTTCTATAGCTGCTTATTCCGGGAATTAAATATTATTTAAATACAAGAAACTCACCTACTTTAAATTCAGAATTTTCAACATACCTACATGAAAGAATGAAAGATTCTGGCTTTTATGAATTGAGATATTGTGCAAGAAGTGCCAAACTACTACAGATGTGATACTTGATAGGAAGGGGTGCTTAGTATTCTTTTTACTTAATCCTTGTAATCTTTGAGTATCCTTAGTCAGTTGATTTGGAAGGTAAATGTAGAAATTAGTGCACAGTGGTTTAACTTCAGAAAACACAAATTCAGCTTTTAATTTAGGTCACTTTATCTCTGCTTCCTTCCCGTGTGCTCACTTTCAGAAGACTGGAACATAATGTGACTCAGCTTGATTTTTCTGGCCGTATCTCCTCAACAGTGGTTCAATGTTAAGACATTGGGAGGTCAGGGCTGATGTATCCTGGTGGAGCATTGCAAGCATTAGTGTGCCTATCTGCTTGCAGTCAGAGCTATTGGCTTTTTATCAGGAAAAAGTTCATTCCTTTTCCTATTTATATATTGTTCCAATAATTAACTCCACAGTGACATTTCTATTTGCCTAATGGCCCTTTTTTGACACAATTCCAAATATTCCTACAATCATTAACCCTTAGTCTCTGTTCCAGATTAGCATGTAAAAGGCTTTCTGCAGCTTACTGCTTTAACACTTTACCAGTCAAATGTATTGTTTCTGCTGTTAACCAGCTTTTTAGCCTACAAATGGGTCAACTGCATCTACCAACCTAAATTGGTTATATGCAAACATGCATGCACTAATGCAGGTGTATTTGTGTGTCTCTGACTTATTTGTGGAGCAGAGGTTTTTGGATAGTTAAACTGCGATTTAGGTCACTTTGAGAGCGTGCTCTTCTTGGCAGGGATATAAGCAAAAAAATCCAGCATGTCACTTTTCACAGCCTTCTCTTTTTAAATTTTTCTGACATGTGCCTAAAGAAATGATCAAGATACAAGTGTCTCTTTGAGGAGAAAAGTAGTAAAATGACATAAGTGAGAAGAGCGAAAAGAGACATCAGACAATACATCAAATAGAAGCTGAAAAGCCACACAGACTCCAGAAGCACGAATCAACAGCAGTACATGGTCGCCTTACACTGAAAAAAAGAAAGCTTCAATAGAATAGTGACAGCATGAAGTAACAACACAGAGTTCGCACAGCAATGATTTTATGATTTCCTTTCAGCTTCACTCAGGGACAGGAGAGAGCGCTCTCCAGCTTTTCAAAACTGAGCACGCTCCATCATCAAGAACTTGCCTTTTTTTTCTTAACAAATTCACTTAGTTTCTCATTCTGAAAGATAATCTCAGCAAGATTTGTATTTTTTATCTTTTTTTTTTCAATTCTTTTCCTATCATGGTTTTTTAATCTGATTGCAAAGATGAAACTCATCTTCTTGCCTAAATGCACTAAAACTTCACCAATGAAAGCATGTTCATGTCAGTAGATGCATAAAAATCTCATTCAAAGTTTTCCAAGTAAAGCCTTGAACATAACTTATTTTTTCTTAAATTTGAGATACTCAAGTTATAGTAGTTTGATAATTTTCCTTGGGATTCCTCTACTAGCTGTTTTTTTTTTATTTCCTGTGGTTCTATGTATTATCACAAGTCACGTCAACCTCTAAAGCCCTTCGGTTACTTATTACCTTACTTATCTGTGTGTTCTTTTACAGTGGGGCAGCAGAGACACAACATAAAGTATAATACAGGCCCTAAAACACCCATGTACCACTGCTGAAACAATCCATCTAATTCATGTACAATGCCTCAGGACTCCTAACTGCTGAGAGTCAGCATAGTTAACCTACACATGGAAAGCTGTTGCACTGGGCTTTTATAGTGCTGTCTTTCTTCACTGACAATTTGCTTTTCTAGATCTCACTAGGTTCACACTATTACTGATCATTCTTACTAGCATGTCACTATTACTCTTCAAGATATCCCTCCTACGTTTCTAAAGCAAAATCCATGTCCTGCAAGTCTTATTCTTGATTTAGTTATTGACCTTATGAATTCTACAGAATTAAAATATAACAGTGTGCTAATTATAACAACAGTTGAAATGCAATGCCCTGAGATCAGAAGAAAGACCTTACCCGAGGACCCCTGCATAATAATTTGAGTTTATTTACTAAAGGCAATTAAGTTGAAGGTGTATTTTGACAAAAGAAACTGCAGATTGTGGATACGTCCATATAACCAGCACTGCTAATGAACACTTCAATAATTGCAGTACAAAATCAACATCACACAGAGCAATTCATTTCAATGAAAATAAAATGTTAGTGAAATACTAAACCATATACTCAGATCCTTAAAAAAAACCCCAACCAACCATAAAAAAGAAAAAAAAATCCAAACCATAGAAAGCCAGAAAGAAATAGCACAGCCTGTTAGTGAGCACTGTCACATCACTTAGGTACTCGCCCTTTCCAATACTAGTCCAGTGGAATTCACGTCTCTTCTGCTCATCGGGCAGGCGTGGCCTTACTTCATCTATTTAAAGGTTTATTACACACTTTCTTCTACACTCAATCAATTTTCTTCCAGCGTAGAGACCAAGAGGTGAGAAAAGCACAGGGAGAAGCTTCTTCACAATCACTCTGAAAGCAACAGTAGCCTTAAATCAGGCCAGCATTCTGGTAAGTGGGAAAAAATACGATAACCTTAACCCCTGAGCTATGGACATAAATTAAAGAGGAACCAGGGAGGAAAAGGTATTTTTTTACATCCTGTTTTTCTTTCTTTTATACTTAAGAGATTAATTTTAGAAATAGCCCCCCAAAGACTATGTTTGCAAGAGCATTTACTGTAGTTTTTAAGGATATTATAACTTGTCAAATAGGCAAGGTAAAGCTCATTTCCTTTGAGCTCAATGTCTTGCTTGCAGGGATCTTTGCAAAAAGTCAGATTCTCAATTTCTACATGAACAGTTTGCAGTTGGTAGTTTTCTGACAGACATAATTTGGAGAATGTACTTCCCTGTCACTTTCTGTTTGCATGTGCTTAAGCCTTATTGGTTTCAGGATGTTTAAAATGCTAGTGAAGTTTGCACAGTCTGGAACAGTTGAAATTTTAAGTGTTTCACTGAAACTCATTCCACACCCCGTCGTTCAAGTTCAAATTTATTATACTTTAATGTTAAAACATTCCTACTCCTACTTTACTTTCTCCCAAACTGACTTAAAAGAAAATTTGCATATAAACATTTTATAGACAATATAGTAAGATTTTCATCTCAGTAAGATGTTGTAGTTACCGGTAATTGTGTTCAACAGGTTTGACATATTATGGGGGTTTTTTATAGATGTGGTTGGTATATGTTGGTATTTGGTTTTCAGTGCTTTGGTCTTGTGTGGCTGCAATGGATAACCATGATTTGTACATTGAGTGTTAGCTTTTTTAGTAAAGATGAAGAGTCTAATTGCTTCAGCACTGCAACTGAGTCTTTCTGGTAGGCATAGGTATCTCTTAATATCATATTTCACTGTAAATACATAAGAGTTTTTGTTTGATTGTTTGTTTGTTTTTCCTGGTCTGTTAATATGTGTAATAAAGAGGAACAGTTTTTATCCAGTTTAGCTAGTCTGAAATGACATGTGAATAAAAATCTCATTAGAAAATCGATTGAGGAAAATCCACATTTCTGTATGACTAGATTTAAACCTACAGTCATTGACTCAGACACTCAAAACACTGAATGACAGAAAATAAGGTGTGACTATATTGCAGTCTGCAACCTCATAATCATATCCTTGGAGTCAAGCAGTCATGTGCCTTATGGAATGAGTACAGATGATGAACGTAGCTGAAAAGCTGGTCTGTGTGTCTCCTGGGGTTTTCCTCCTCTCCTCTCCTTTGAGCAAAATGTAAAGTCCACTACCCAATTTCCCAATATTTTATTCCATTGTCTGTATCTCAGCTCATAAGCCTGCTCCTGAATCTCTCACTTCTTAGGGCTGGCCCTTTGCCATTCAGATGAAATGCACTGTGCACCACACAGAAAGACCTCCTGATTGATACTGTGCATGGACAACCTTAAATTATGGGTTTTTTTCCTTATATTTAATAAGTTCAATTGGTCATTACACAATTTAGAGGCATTTTTTGCTTAAAATTTAGCTGATAGATGAACTCCATCATTACCAAATTTATCCAGTCAACCACAGTGTATTTCCTCACACACAGATTTTGTACTCAGCCATGTTCACTATCTAGTATTGAGTGTTTGTCACACTCTGATGATGAATCCTTGTCATCCAGCACAGTACCTATCTCTCTCAACTGTATCACTGACTAGATCAGATACTACAGCACTAATGTAACCCATCCACAGCAATCCAGTAAACTTCTTTTCTTTCCCACTTAATGCCATATCAGTCAGTTTTCTGAAATTTTTCTCATCCCACTGAAAATCTATGATGTCAGTTATAGGACTTCATGGCAGTAAATACTGATGTTGGTCCCATCATCCCATGAGGGAGATACAGCTGCGATCTCACCGGCCCCAGTGTAGCCATATAGCCACATCACTATTTTATATTTAAGGAAAAAGAGGGCTTTTTTTTTACTCCAGTTCTTCCTACCAAGGTATCACTGCTATCAAATTGGAGAAAGACATCTCTAATTCACTTGTTTACTGATGGCCTTTTATGAGCACACCATTCCTCTTTAAAAATTAAGAATCTAGCATGACCTGAAATTCCATATCCCCACCAAAATCTATTACTTTTATTACAGAAAATAATATTACATCAAATGATAACACTATTGTATTGACTCAGAAGGAACCCTGTGCTTCCTTGTCATCCTTTATGGCTTTGGTCATCCTGAGACGACAATGCATCCCAGTGCCCCAGCTGTAGTTAGCTCTCTGCACAGACTGCCTTCGTGAGATGACACTACCAGGCAAAAGCCCCAGTGTGGCTGGCAGTTTCCTAACTGCTTCCCACCTTGAAAATTAATTGTTTAACTTGCATCATGAAGAAGGTGGGATTTATCTAGTGTTCACTGCAACCCTGTTCCTGAATATTTGCTTCTGTGCTGGCTTTTCAAAGTTGTCATCTTTCCCTGTTTTCCTTCCTCCTCCTCCAGAAGTGCTCTGACTGCACCGAGCCCAGCCCTTCACCCAGAATGCCAGCTGGAGGTCTGACATACAAACAGATTAAAAGCCAGAACTGTACTGGACTTCCATAGGAGGCAGAACAGAGACTTAGCACTGCACTTCGCCGGGACCCCAATTCCTAATTGTAACTGCAGCCAAGGCAATGAATGATGAGTAATAACCCTAAGCAGTTGTGAATCAATGCTATCGTTTACTGAGGATCTGTAGAGGTAAGAAATGGACGTGGGCTCTCCTGGCAGTTTCATTCAGGAAAACAGAGCCTTTAAAACCTTACCAATTTCCCTTCCCACAGACACCCCTCCTCATACTCTCTCAGTGTCCCTTCCATTGACCGCAAATCTGTAGCCGTAATGTAATGTCTGACCTCTCATGCTACACTATATAAGACTGTCCCAAAGCCTGCCAACAGAGAGAAGTTTTGTGCACCTGTTTTTTATGGCAATTTTTTAAGAGACTTTTGTCAACACTCCTTCCAGCACATAGTTGTTTTTGTCTTATATTCTCCTGACTGTTAGCCCTTCCAAACCCTAGCAACTGCCATTGACCCTGACTCTCCCACACACTCGGCTGTTCACATTTTTTCTTCCTGGAGGTTGCCCTCCTGCCAGCCCCCAGGGAGAGCTCTGAAACTGAGCCCTACCTGCATTTGCTCAGCACCTTATTCCCCACCCAGTGTTCTGACATCCTGTTTATTGTCTGGACTACTAGTTGGGGCAGAAAAGCACACCTTCTCACCCTGAGAGGAACAGTTTGACTGCTCGACAAATAGCCATCCCAGTAAAGACCTGGGAGTATGCGGAACTATGCAGGAGGCACATTTGGTTGGTTACACACCCTGTGATTTCACTGTGCTAAATTCTACAGTTATTGTTAACGGAAGTTGCAACGACCACATCTAAAATGCCATTGGAAGAACATCCTTCTAGTATCTTGCTCAGCTGAATCTCAGTTGCCATGCTGACCAAATCAGAAGGATTTGCAAGTCTTTCTCCCAAGGTCTTATAGTGTCAAATGAGACTGATAATACTGATGGTCTCGATCTCCATATTCCTCAAGGCACTTTGTGTCAGCTACTTTGACAGGGCTGACCCTGGCATTAACCCCAACGAAATACTGTCACATAGCAGCAGTTTGCTTATCCTCATGCAAGGACCACTACAGAGGGTTACGTCTGTAAAGTCTCCCGAAGAAATAAGGAGTAGCATTAGTAGCCATGCAGCAAACATATGGTGCCGCAGAGCAGCTGGGAAAACACTGTGCTCCAGCTTTCTTGATGGAAAGCACTTTTCCTCTGCCAACTGCATTTTGTAAAACAGTTCAAAGCCTCTTACCAGATTTCAGGGAGCTGCTTGCCACAGGGAAATGCTTGTGAAAGGAGTGGGCAGGCAGGCACCCAAACAGCAGAAGTCATAAGGTATCTAGCTACATCTCCCCATCTTCCAGCTTCTTCACAGAGTGCTGGGAATAACTGCTCAGAGTGAAAATTGCTTAAGGTATTTGGATACAAGTAAGCCCCCTACAGCCACAGGATGGCCAGTTCTCATCATCAGATAAACTGAGCATCAGCCTTACAAACATGCATTCTCTAGGAATGGTATTGCTAAGTCCATTTCTTAGCCATTCAGTTCTTTTGACTATGCCCCACCGAAATCCTGCTTCTTCTTGGCCTACCTTTCTTCTCTGTGGTCAAACATCTCCTGATCCAGTACCTTACCCAGTCTGTATTCATACTGCTAACTTCAGGTCTAATGTTCAAGCAAATGAAACCCCTTGCTAGATCCAAAAGGTCAGCTGATTAGCATCTAAAAGCCCCTTTTCATCTTCTCCTCCAAGGTCACCCACCCTACTTTCATTTCTACTAGATTCTATAAAATACTGCAGCTGAACTTCAAGTAATGACACTGTCTGTCCAATTTCTTGTCCTAGTTATTGCAGTTCTCCTTTACACTTAGAACCACAGAACCAGAGAACAGCCCAGGTTAGTAGGGACTTCAAAAGATCATCTGTTCCAACCTTTTGTGGGAAAGAGAGCCTAGAAAGAAAGCAAGACTTTAAGAAAGGAAGAAGAATGTTATGAATATCAAGTCTATCAGTGGAAGCCGTCATACAGAGGACAGAGAAAATCTGAATCAGAGTCAAAATATTTTCTTAGGTGCACTCAATATAAAAATCCCACTCATGGGACAGGCACATACTATTTTACTTCCCCAGCTCAGAACAACAGCATCATACGACTGCTGCTCCCTCAAAGAGAATAACCAGAAGAAATATAGGACGACCCACAGGAATCATATGCTCTTTATGTGTCCTTAGTTAGTATTTTCCCATTCAGGAAGGGGAATCATATTGCACATTCTGAATCCTTGCTGAACATAAAGGAAAACTGTAAATCACAGTTTTCCCTCAAAATAAATGAATCTATCCCATAATGATCAAGATCACTCTGATATGTTGCAGTGAGACAAGCATTTTTATCAAACGATGTACTAAAATTCCTTTTCTCTCTCAAAATTTTAAAGAAAAGCAGACAAAAAGGAAAAGGTATGTCTGAGTCCTACATATCAACAGATACAGGCTTCAAGAGATTCAGGCAGCAAATTCCTTAGAAACCAAGCCTTTCCTCCTTACCTTCAAATAATCATGATTTTTTTAAAAAGATAGCATGCCACCAACTTATCCTTTCTGAAGCAGGGGAACTAATTTCAGCTGTGACTGCACGACATGAGTAGCCCTGAAACCAGGCCCTAAATCATATCGGGTTCCATAGGTCAAGACTGGCATCTTAGCCTCTATCCAAAATCTAATCAGCAGTCAGTGAAAGCTACACAGCATCATACGAAGCAGACCTTAAAAACCAGCCTTCTGTATTCTCGACTAGTTCTATCTCCCAGACAGTGACAAGATGTTATCTAACCACTTTGTACAAAAAAGAGAGAAAGACTCTACAAGTACATTCAACTGAATTCTTACAGTGTGAATGCACCTCTTTTCCCCCAATACCTCACAGATCATATAATGTATATTAATACACTTATTTTGAAAAAAATCTGGTTCTTACAGTCACGAATTGTGGTCAGGAAATCAAGCAGCAACCTTTCCTGCTAGAATAACAACTACTAAGAGTAAAAACAGACTAACCCAGCTTCTACTTTTATTCAATTCCATGTAACCCTTCTCTTCTCCTAAATATTCACATGGAGGAAAAAAAATTAGATCTCAGTATGGAAACTTAGTTAATATAACACTAACTGTATAAAAGAAGGAGTAATATCTCACTTTGAACCATATTGTCTCTGGAAAATTAGCATGAACAAAAATGTGAATTTGTCCTTGAAATGAAACAATAGGACTGAAAATCAAAGTAACACGGAGCCATCTTTACAACATGAATTTTATAGAAAAAGTGCTCTTCAATAGACAAATTATGTCAACGCCTACAGGAGTAAAAGAGAAGGGAGTGTATAATGAACCTCATTCTCCCTTTAGCACTATTAGTATAGGAGTTGTAATTCAGGTAAGCTACAACATGAACACCATAAGGGAATAGTATAGCAAATCTGCAAAAGCTTTTGCCATGGATGAGCATGCCTGATAGTCACATTTAGTCTCTGAGTGCTGCCAACTACCACGATAGCTAGACTGAGAGGTACACAAGAGCCATGCTGGCAACATGATTATGCTGTATACTGACATTTCATGTATCTCCTGATCTGTTTCAGCACTCCTCCCAGAGCACTTTATTGGGTCACACCTTATCCCAGTGTGCATCGTTGCAGGAAATCTGTATGTTTCCTGTTTTCTTTTACCGCTGGTAAATATAAGAAAAGTAAAAACATTTAGATGAACATACAAAAATATCAAAACTTAACGGATGATATTTCAAAGCTATATGTGTACAAATGTGCATTCACTTCTAAGAATACATGTATCAGCTAGTACTGATGGCCCTAAAGATTTGTGTGTCTGATCTGGCCCATTCCGAACACCTTATATTTATACTCATACTGTCTTTTACATCTTATTTAGTTAAACAAGAATACAAATTGTTTACCAAGTGTTTGAGTCTGTGAAATAGGCCTGAATTTCTGTTAGTTAGCAGAAGTGTTTCCCAACTCTTAAAACGTTGATTACTTTGATGCAAACACTCTTTTTTTGCTAAGAAAAGGTGAATCAAGGTTGTACAACTCCTACCCAGACAAAAATACTGTGCTTTTGTAATCTACTCATTGTTCTGTGATCCTAAAAACAGCCAGCACACAGTCTCATAACTACAGCGTTGCAAGGACCTACATTTTCTTAAATTCACTGCAATAACTGCTTTGACAGATAATGTCATTGTTTCCAAGAGAACAAAAAATTCTCCAGATTTTGGAAAAGGAATGATACCAAATTGACATGACTGAGGAAAGGAAAGTCCATAGAATATAATTTTCAGACATAATAATCGGTTAGGGCAAGCTCTATTCTTCTAAAGCATCCCATACAATCTATAATAACCACTTGAGGGCACCTCTTTATTTTAAGGTTCTTTTAAAAGACAACAGCTTTCAGAAGCAACTTAAGAGATTTTGGTGCCGAAAATATTCAAAGGAAAGACTGCCACCTACTGAGTCTTTCTGTCCCTATTCCTCTAAGACCTGAGAACATTTCGCATCCTTAAGCGCTGGAAAGTCCAATCTTTTCTTTGCTCAATTTATTCACTGGGCAGGATAACATCACCACCGAAAGAAAAAAGAAATAACTGATCTATTTTCATCCTATTGAAACCTTTATAAAGAGTTCAAAATTAAATATTGGACATGTGACCTTGGTTTTAATCAGTTTTTTTTTTATGATTAAAAAATAATACTTCAGGATGTAGATATATTCTGTGCTAAATATACATACTTTTAGTAACATGAAGCCTTCCAAAACCATAGCACCTCTACAGTAACTTCAAAGACTACCTTACAAAATAACCCACTTAGCACCTGCATCTTTTTTTCCTTGATTTAGTTTTCAAAGTTAGCCCAAGGCCATTACTTCAAATAGTGGCTTGGCATATTCTTCACCTTACACTCTTAAAAAAACCCCACAGTTCCAACAGAAATTACTGCATCATGGCTCCTTAGCGGTAAAGGCAACAGCAAGATTATCAGAAGAAAACCCTACTAGATTGGCTTTTGCCATTACATAAATAGTGCTTATCAAAGGAGATTAAAACTCAAAGTACAAAATACATGCTATGTTTGTAAAGTGTTAGATAATACACCCAATCTAGAGATTACTAATTTCTCAGGATTATAGATTCAGTTATAGATCGCACCCAGGGCTGTTACTGAGTTGAATGAATATACTTTGACCTACCAAATTGGGGAAGCTCTTTCTTTCAGTCTGTTAGCCCTCAGATGGACATACCGAAATATTCAGATCTCCATGAATTACAATCATTTATTCATTATGTAACATACAACCAAGAAGCTATAAAGTTGCATGGAACTGTTTCACATTGAATTCTATAAAAACATTTTCAGGAAAAAAACAGGATTTGTCCCAATGAATTTGTAATGCAGGCTCTTTGTTTCCACCTATTTTATACCACTGATAGATCCGTATTTAAAAGAAGTAAACATTTCTTTTACTGTCTAATCTGAACGGAAACATGAAGCTTTTCTTAGCATCTTTCATTTGTTTCTACTAGAGCCTAGACAACTTGCATCAAATTAAATAATTTAAAGCATTGTCTTCAGCCAAAACAAATTAAGTAGCTGGTTTTTTTACTCACCCTTTCTCTAGTTTGCACTACAGACATTAAAGAAAAGACCACAGAGTAGGTTTCATAGCCAAGGAATAACTAACATTACTTTTTTTCTACTCTTTTTTTCACCTTGTACTTAAGTTTGTCAGCTATACATAGCTCCTTTACTTAAATACAGGCTACATGAGACAATGTTTATACAGAATAAAAGCTATCATCTTTTTCATGAAGTTTGCGTCTCATTAATAGATCTGGTAAAACAATTTTCACATTTGTGATTATGACAACTTTCTCTTCAAAATACAAATTGGTGGCAAGGAGAGGGTAGATAGCATGTCCAAAGAAAGTTGTAAGCATGAATAAGGATGGAAGACCAGAAAGGTCAACGCTCCACATAATTTCCAGAATCAGTGATGGCCCAGCAGCATTTCTACTGATACGTTTACTGGAGAAGAGCTTCAAATTGTAATTAAAGTAATCCTTTCAGCGATTACTGTGGAGAACATAGTCAAGGTCAATAGAACAATAAATGTATTACTTGCGAGACATGATCTGATAGTTAGGAACTGTTTCTGATAATCCAAGAAGTCACGCCAAGTAATTTCTTCCTAGAAACTACACATTCAGTCAGTGAAAACCAGAGGTTTATTATGAGGCAATCAAATCAGTATGTAGATATCGTGATGTGCTCCTTGTGTTTCTACAGGATTCACCAGGAGCAAGACCCTGAGACTTAGCAGCTCTGAAAGTAACATCATGTAAAGGGATGATGTACATGGAATGGAATGGAATGGAGAAATCCATCTGCACCAAAACTGGGACTTAATAATCTAATAATATTTCACGGATACTATTTTGCCTCATTTGCCAATATATCCTAAAAATAACTTACCATAAATACTTCTCTTTTTTTAGGGGCTGAGGTAGCTTTCCTTTAATTTTAGAGTCCTTCCCTTCAGAGAAGCCAAGTCCATCAAGGAGGTTTGAAAACATAGAAAACAAAAGGAATTTCTGAGTGTTCTGATAGAAATGGACTTGCAAGCTTTTTGGTTTGAGTTATTTTTCTATATAAGAAGGCATCCTTTAAGTTTCTACTTTACCACAGACCCACATACTGAAGAATATAATGATTTTGAACTGAAGCACATTACCGTAGCTTTGTTAACACAAAACTGTATTAATAATGCCCACTTTCTCCAGATTCCTGATCAGGTAGCATGTATTAAGTTGTAGAGAATAATTTTGTGATTCCTGCATCAGAAATATTCTGAAAATAATTTCTGTGCTGAGCTAGCTTTCTCTTCTTATCAGTTATTTTTTTCCATAGCTCCCTTTACAGCACAATTCTTGAAGTTCAGACCAGAAGCATGTTCAGCTCACCCATCCAAGCACCAACTTGCTCTCTGTTTGGCATTGACTGCGTTGACTAGATCTGACTAAACTGGAAGCATAGGTTTTCAACTTATCTAAACCTGGGGTTCAATCTCATACCTATTGTCTTTTCTTTAGCTGGCTTATAACAAGTCATTATACCGGGGGGAGGCGGGGGGGCGGGGGCAGTGTAAGGAGGGAAAAGGAAGGGGTCAGACTGGTAACCTCCTAGTCACCATGAAGATCACTACACTTAGTCAAAAGCTAGCACACTGGTATATATTCCCTGTCATAACAACATACGTTGCTTAATCTGAAAAGTCTAAAATATCATAATTATCAGGTGTCCCCAAAATTTGGCATTGCTATACTATAAATGACTTGTAGATATAAGAATGTGGTTCCATTAATTGACAGATCTTATATTCTTCTACATACCTACACAAACATACCATCAACAACTCCAACAAATCTGACAAATGGCCATAAATTACACAAAATGGAAAAAAAGACCCTATAGCAAACTCTATACCCATACACATGATCAGCTCATGAATATTGCTCCAGTCTTATCTCTATGTCAAAGGGGACTAAGCAAGATACACACTTTATATTCCACCTAGCAAACGCTTTGTTCATGAGGTCAGAGCTGGTATCTGGAGACTGGCTGATAACAGTTGGAAGGTGTTAAGAGCTGGAAAGGATTTTAGCACTGCATACTCCGCGAGAAGGTAATCATCTTTAGATAACGACATATTGAAAGGCAGAACCAAATCAGATAGAAAGCCCAGTCAACAAAGATACTCAGTCACTGCAAACCAAGTCTTATAATGTTTCCCATTGGGCAACCTCCTGCCTAGCAGAGTTTGCATGCCTGACTTAAATGAACAGGTTCCTCATGGATGTAAGGAGGTACTTTCTGAATCTTACGCCTTCCATGCAGGAAAAGGTAAGACGAATGTATATTCTTAGTCTGCTCTTGGATTTGAGGACCACAACTAAAGTAAGATACTAAAGATGAAATATCGAAGCTGCAGTTAAAACCTGGGAAGAACCAGGTTTAGATCCCATCTCTGTTTAAAGTGGAAAACAGACTTTGAGTTTACATCACTCTCCTGCCAGATCAATGGTTTAACCACCAAACTGTTAGTGTATTCTGATAATTTTCCCCTAAAATACTCTCATATTGTTTAAAAGATTCCATATCTGACCCACTGGGCCTGACAGATACTACATATTTTTTAGTCATGGTACGTATCTGGAAGCCCTGAATTTCAGCTCTTGCTACAAGCAATACTTAAATGTTTTATCCAGTGGAGATTAAATTTAACAGGTAACATTAAGAAATTATTACCCAGAATATCCTGCTGTGCAGGCAACCATTTAGGATATCAGTGATCAAGTTCAGCCACTTGCTCCACAGTACTTGCTGCTTTACCTATGCAGAAGAGATATGAAATGTTTGTTCCATAGGAGTGCCTGAAGTACAACATGAAGAAATTCATCATCTACATCTCCTGAATGTTTGTGTCCGGGTGAGTCATGCTCTCCTTAAGGGGCATGCAACAGGAACAAATTGAAATACAGGCGATTCTCTCTGAACATCAGGAAACACTTTTTTACTGTGAGGGTGACTGAGCTCTGGCACAGGTCGCCCAGGGAGGTTGTGGAGTCTCCATCCTTGGAGATATTCAAAAGACATATGGACACAGCTCCAGCTCACCCTGCTTGAGCAGGGGGGTTGGACCCAATGACCTACAGGGGTCCCTTCCAGCCTCAACATTCCGTGATTCTGTGATTCACTACTACCGAATTTGCCTTCCCTACAGTTTAGGTGAAGTGGAATGTCTACATGGGGAATTTTGACACTGGGCTTCAACGGCAGGAAGATAAGCTTCGAGTTCTTTTGTTACTTCCAAACTATGATGTTACTTTCAAACTATCACCAATAGGCTGATGTTTTAAAAAATTTTAGAAATATGTAATGTTGCATTAAGGGGTTTAATGTGA
The DNA here is from genome assembly GCF_034619465.1 of Leptosomus discolor. Lineage (NCBI taxonomy): Eukaryota > Metazoa > Chordata > Aves > Leptosomiformes > Leptosomidae > Leptosomus > Leptosomus discolor. The sequence continues at coordinate 90,532,246 of NC_141391.1, read as the reverse complement.
CTGTTATCGATAATGTTTGTAGTGAATTTATCCCAAAATGAATGACAAAGAAATCAGAAATATTTATTAGACTTCAGTCTACACAACCAAAGTGCATATGAGGAAATAGAAAAAGGATAAATGAAGGTAAGAGAAATGGAAATTTTACCTTCAAGGATTCTTTCTGAGATGTAACACGAAACACAGTGACTATTAAACATATTGTGATGATCAGAGTAACAATGCGCCCATTATATTTCTCTATACTCTGCTCTGATCTGCTCAGTGCAAAAGAGATTTGTGTTTGATGACAGCAGGCAGTGTCAGTGATGTCATACCAGAGTCGCTTCTCTATCAGAAAATACCTTAAAGTTACAACGGGGATTTAAAATTAATTTTCAGGCCAGATTATTGTAAGGAATAGAGACACTATTGCTTGGTCATTCCCCAGGCAGTGAAGGGCACAGCACTTCCAGGGCCATGAAAGGCTGCTGCAGACCTGACTGTGATCCTTCCTCCATTTAGCTCTTCACTGTCTCAGAAATCATATCCCATACAAGATAACTGACAGAAGCTGGAATTACCAAGGATTGAATGTAATTGCCAGCAGTTGTTTTCTGCCCCCTTGGCGTTACAAGACACACAAATTACGTCTGAAACTTGAGGATATATGATACAAGCACAGGAGAGTGACAATGTCATTGCTGCTCCACGTTCCAACAGTTACTTGACTGGCTGAAGCTTCTTTCCTTGTCTTGCTTCCTTGCTTGCTTTCCTTTCTTTCTTTCTTTGTCTCCTTTTAGTTTTTCTTTCCTTCTTCCTTTCTCTCTGTACACCTTGATTATTTAAAGGATAGGCAAAATCAATGCATCGAACACTAAATGATGCATGAAAAAGAAATGGAAATATACTCGCCCTCTGTGTGGTGCTATGCAATCACTGCTCTGCTGCTAGGCTCTGCTTCATATGTATATCTGCAATGTTAAGCTCAGACTCATGTAGAAAGAAAATAACTGTAACTATTTTCTCGTGTCTCGCAAGCAGCCAGTCTAAGCTCACTCTGAAGGGTTCCAAGCAACACAGGAGTGTAAGACAAAAATGCCCTTCACTTTTGCAGGAAGAGATGAAGTACATAAATCCAAGAGATGCTTCTTACAGGTAAAGAAGGCAGAGCTACTTTGTACTTCCATATTAAACACTCCAAAAAGTATTTTTCATGCTTGTATTTTGAATTTGGTTCCATTTCTTACAAGTACTAGGAACATCACACTCGCTTGCTTACAAACTAAACAGTGACACAGACAAATTGTTTGGCTAGTCTGCAGAAAGGGAGCTTTTACACATTCCTCTGCTGTTACACCCATCCATGGCTGGCTGACCTGTTTGATAAGCATAAACCAAAAAAAGACTAGGATTTTTTTCTTATTTTTTTCTTTTTTTTTTTTCAGAAATACTATTAGCATACCAGCATTTACTAGGCTTGATTCTGACTGCAGTCAGTACTATATAATTATATATTATTACAGCTCTAATGACTTCTATAAATTCTCTAACAGATGTGGAAATCTAGCTTTCTCCCTGTCTTCTTTAGTTTAATGTGATGGAATTTCTTGTACTATGAAACCTGAATTTAATCCAGGATAGAAAGAACCATGACTAAATATTTAAAAGTTTATGTGTGACACAGCAAAAAATGTCCAACTGAATGGAAAAATTAAAATGTTATCTCTTGATTCAAACAATACCTTTTCAATCCACGTGTTTGTTTGCTTTTTAGCATTCACTAGGACACACTCTGCTTTTCAGAATATGCTCATTCTGTGCTTCTTGCTCTAGCTTCAACCTGAAGTACAAAATACCAGAGGTGTACCTTTCTCATTTGCTACCTAGACCAACAGAAGCAGAATACATTAGTAATCTGTGATATTCCCACACCAATTGGCAGGTCTGAAAGGCTTTTGATAAACTTTGGCAATGGGCTTCCCAAAAACACGGATGAGTAAACACAACCTTCAGAAGTTCAGCTGTATCTCAAACATGCAACATCCATTACACATCCTTGATAAATTAACAGTCAATTTGTAACAAGCACTTAGAGAAAGAGAATAATGTATGTGTGGGGAAAAACACCACACTTCGTTTGTAAACACAGAGAAAGAACCTCTCTGGGGTGATATTCACATAGCTGTTGGATTTGGGTCCATACAGTGAGACATGAAAGACAACAAGTATTTTTGTCATCTCTTTCAGGAATAAAAAACAACAATAAACAGGCAATATATTTTTATCATGAGAGAAGAAGGGGGGGAGGATGTGTTGGTTGGTTGGTTTTGTTGGTTGTTGCTGTTGTTTTTTTTCTCCAGAATTACCTCTTAAAACAAATGCTGAAAGTTCAGTACATTCATAAAGAATGTGTCTGTGTTGCATAGCCTGTATTTCTGAAGGTCTTTCCACGAATTTCTTTAAACATGTAATAGAGTATCCATTTCTGAAATCGTAAGTACACTGGAAAATCCTTCTGTGAGAAAAAGAAAACAATGGTCCATAAAGCTCCTCTTGCTATGTGAAAATAAAAGCATCTGGTAGTATAATGAGTGTCTTGTTGACTCAGTGCAGTTGATCATCTCTCTTCTCACATGCACACACACTCCAATCAATGGAAATTACTGCAGGAAGTACCTGGGGACGCAATGATAATATGTCCACTCAAAATGTGTACTTTAGTCAATAAAAGGTAAATGTTACGAGAAAATATTGGAATGCTAGCTAGCAGGTGTGTATAAAATAATTTCAGGTTTTAAATAACTTTGAAAGGGGAAATAATTGCTAGCTTCACAACTATTCCTACTGATAGAAAATTGAGAAGATGAGTTTTAAATATTTTTAAAACAAGCAAACAAATGAATGGAAAAGTAAACGAATTAAGGTCATGAATCAGATGAGTCACCTTTACCTCAGATCTTGGAATTCTGTACAGAAAATTATAGCTGTGGGATCAGATGAACATCCTCATCAGTTCAGATGTAGTTTATCTTTTTCTTCTTCTAATTTAGTATAACTAGGTAATAGCTGCTTGCATTTGCCATTTAAATACATCTCTAGTCTGAAAAGTTATTAAAATGGTGTAATACAGTCATAATTTTCTTACCAATTATTTCCAGGTCAAACACTCTTGGATTTAAACTAGAAATATGGCTTCTTGAATTGCTAGCCCTCCATAAACGTTCTTGAATCTGAGAGTCAGACTGTTCCTCTCCTCATCTCCCTAACCTACTTTTTTTTCCTTTCCTTACTTAGGATCTTCTGCAGGTTTTGTAATACTATCTTATCCAGAATTTAATTTTGGTGGCCTAGAATAGAATGTCATGGTTTTACCTGAACTATATTGAATCCATAGGGCCAGTAGAAGTGAAAAATAGTCAAAATTATCTCAGCAAAGTCAGCAGAGGTGACATACATAAACACAAAGGACAGGCCTGTTGGAGAAGATTCACTTTTTGTACAGTGTCTATCTAAGGAAGGTTAAAATATTTCCCTAGAAAAATGTCTCCTGCTCAAACAGAAGCAAAACATGGTTGCTCATATACTCTCGGGGAAAAAAAAAAAGAGAGCTTATTAGAAAAAAATGCTGTTGCTACTGCCTTAATCCATATCAACATGCTATTTGTAGTTCCAGCTGACTGACATCTCTAGGAAGTAAATGCGTGTAGATAGGAGATTTTGGGCTTGCACAGTAAAAACAGTTTCGTCCAACATTTAAGAGTAAGACCAAATTGATTTGGCTTAAAGATTCCTGGAAAAGCTACACACTACCAAAATTCCTCTACTATATAAGCAATCCTTCCTTACAGCAGGAAATCTGAGCCAGAGCAGTCAATAAGCAACAAGGATCAGTTTGATACATTCCTGAGCATGGGCCTGGCTTACTAATAAAAAAACCCCACATTAATTTACTTTCTGATCCTCTAACTTAACTGTGCAAGGACAGGAAATGCTGCTACTTGGAACAAAAGATACAAAAGGGGCAACAGATTTAAACTGAAAGAGGGGAGATTCAGACTGGATATAAGGAAGAAATTCTTCAGTGTGAGGGTGGCGAGGCACTGGCACAGGCTGCCCAGAGAAGCTGTGGCTGCCCCCTCCCTGGCAGTGTTCAAGGCCAGGCTGGATGGGGCTTTGAGCAACCTGGTCTGATGGGAAGTGTCCCTGCCCATGGATCTTTAAGGTCCCTTCCAACCCAAACCATTTCACAATTCTATGATAAATTGGGGTTTATCAGGATCTTACCTTTTCCCCAGTTGCTGTCTCTCCAAATGTTATGTGTATACATTGACTTTTATATACTTTTAATTTTACCATCTACCTATACCCACGTTTTCCTTCACAGACATGGTAATGTTGATTCAGAATGCAAAGAAAGTTAACCATACACTTTGCTGGATCCTAGCCGTAACTCTTCTAGATGGCTACACGAAAACAAGCTTTTCTGCTAGAGAAACTCTTTGATCAGTAGCAGTCAAAAATGTTAACCTTGCCAGCTCTCAAAGTGGAGTTCTTACCTACAGTTGTAATAAAATATTTCATGTTTACAGGTTCAAGCCCTAATGACCATGAAGATTACAGCTGTGACAGCAGAAAAGGATCTTCTAAGATGTTTACAAAGCTATGGGGATCCTATCCTTGGATATCCTAGCCTTTCTGTATAGAAGTGTGTGGTCCACTGGCTCTTCTGTACACACAATGCTTGAGTCTGATACTATTATGAACACTTACTCCTTAATGCAAGCTATAGAAATTGCACTTGAAGGCCTGGTGTCCCCACATTAGCAACCTGTTTAAAACAGTATCAAGCAGGGCATTTTAGTACATTGCAACCAAAATTAGCCATAGTATGGCAGACAGGAAAATGTTAACAAATGCTGAAATGGAAGTTTTATCTGACGGAAGACAGTCCAATATTTGCAATTGACGTGTTCTGGTATGGAGAGGTACATATTTTTCATAAGGGAAATAATTAGAAAGCTCAAAATAAATAGCAAGCTGATTAAAAAAGTGGTGAGAAAGGGAAACAAACAGCAAAACCCAAGCAATACACGCACAACATGTATGCAAATAATAAAGCCAGTAATCCGGAAAATCAGTCTGTAAATGTTTGCATTTGGGGGAGGCTAATTCCCACCTTATCTAAGCATCTCTTGAAAATCATGCTGTAACTGTTGATGCTCAGCACTGGGAAAAGGATATCAGTGATTTTGTTTTCTTTTGGTTTTGTTGTGATCTGTGTAACCCGGAGCAGCTTGGAGAATCCACCTTCCTTTATAAAATTCCTGAATGTTGGAGGAAAGTATTATCTTACTAGTGTGGGGAACAAGTCCCTGCTACTATTTGCACTATTTCTACTAAATTAATATCTATCCATACTTAAGAGTGCTAGCCACATTCTTTTGGCATTTTCTAGGAAGACATGAGAGATCCTCTTTGCCCCCAGAGACTTACTGAAAATATACACGGTGGTCAAAGAACAGGACAAGATAACATTAAGTCCTGATAAACTATATAAGTCATATGTTTCAGCTAAAGTACGTCTCTAGAGCATAGCGTATTAACAAAAGACACATCTCCCTCTTTCCAGACCTTTGCATCATGAATTTCATGATACTTCAACTTGGTATGTATGATTGCTTTGCTTTATGTGCTCACAGCAAAACATATGAAAGACTCTAGCCTGTAACATTTCACATTGGAAGCTCTGAAAACATTAGCATAAATATCCAATTATAGGAATAATAGAGAAATTTCTCTTAAAATCAACAAACATTTAGGGAAAGATTATAAGACAGCATACTTTAATACCATTTGCAAAGTACCTTTTAAAAATGTGATTGCATGCCTTTTTCAGAAAAAGCCCCATGTTGCCCATGAAACACAGTAGATGTTTTAAATCAGTTGCTAAATAATGATCATATTTCAGATGAACTTGTATTTAAGATAGGATAATTATGCATAGTCCTGAACAGGAAACACTGCTAAGAAGCAGTATAATAAAGTTGGAACCAAGGAAGCATCATGATTCATTATTATTTTAGTGTATGTTACTACAATTTCTCTGCTATAACATAGACATCTTGACCAGTTATACTTTTTTGCTATAAACTTTCATTGATAACTCAGCTGTAAACATATACTGTAGAATAAAAATGCTATGGAGCTCATTGATAAGACCCCTTACATTTTCCTTGTTTGAAATTTTAACTAAGCATGTTCGAACGTTTGAGCATCTCAATTAAAGCTGTTTAATTTTTGAAATGATAACTTTTCCGATTTTCAAAAAATACCAGTTACAAAACAATAGTATAAAAACATACATAAACCCACCCTCTAACTTCAAATATTACTATTTGCATTGTTAGTGCATAAAGTTCTTCCCCACCATGACAGACTCTATACAAGTAGTTTGTCCTCATTCTTAGATACCTTTCACTCTGAGCATTACCAATTTAGGGCTAAATGAAAGAAACCTAACTTCCAGTGAATTTCAATTAAGCTGTTTTGGGAATCCAGCCTGCAACAACAAATTAACCTGTAGAACTCTCTGCCATACTGTTGCACTAATGTTTGCAGCCCAGTTAAATTAATGGGAAGAAGGAATAGCTACCTTTTTGTTTCTTCTTTTTTTCTTTTTTTCTTTTACCAGTGACACAAGCTGAACTGAAGTTCACTGAATACAAAACCTGAATGTGGTACTTCTGCTGACTTGTATTGCATGAAAATAAAAGGCAACTTCTCATTTACTAAATGTCATCAATTATCAAATATCTTCAGCTACACAGGTAAGCGTTTAAGTACTTAGACTGGAGGCACTCTGTCTGTGAGTCATGCCAGTAATTCTCTTCCGGAAGGCCTTAGGTGTTTGTGAAGACACCAGGCCTTGGCCCTATAACCACTTATCTGCATGAATAACCTCAGTTTCACGAGAGAACCTGATGAACTTGGCAACGTCATTAAAAACTCATAAAACTGGCTCTGAGACAACACATGAAAGCCAAGCTGATATTCAGATGGTAATAGAAACGATCCTCGCTGGTTTTCAAAGACATAAAATGAAAAGATGAACATATTTACCTAATCTATAAATACACAACATGTAACAGACCCTGTCTTTTGTCTTAATTAAAACACCTCTGTCTTTTTCCAAAATCGTCTGCCATTCTAAGAGTGAGCTCCAAGGAGTTCCTGGGGATGTTCCTGCTGGGGTGACAGCATGAGTGAGCCTGGCCTTCTTCCAGCTCAGACTAAAGAGCTGTTTGCCCTTAGCCCTTCCTCTGTCACATTGTTAAGTGGGGTGAAGGAGGTACAGATAGCACGGTCCTCACTTCTTCACCTCCCATGTTGCCTTCCATAACCTCACTATCTCTCTGGAAAGAAATACGTCTACATAGAAAACGCAATAGTAAATATAGAAAACACCTATAAGATATATATAGCAAATTGTATTGCAGTGTAGAGATGTTAAAACCAGCATGAAGAACTAATTGCAAGTGTCCTTAAAGATTTTAATAGCAGGATACGCAAGTGAAAAGAAACTTTCTGCAACAGGAAGTAAACAAAAATAAAAGTTCCAGGGCTATTCAAATAAAGGTATCCTGGCTCACGCCTTAAAGGCCACAGATCAAAGCAGACTTTCTTAAGGGGCCAGAGGCAAAATAAAGTCATTTGCCCTATGTCTAAAGGTAACATGGGTTATACACAATTGTGAAACTGCAAATGAAGTAAAACTGATGAGGTTTGCTAATCAGCATCACCCTTCACTACTGTGCAAAAGAGTGTGATCCACTCAGACACCATAAATGAGCACAGAAGCAAGCCCAGGCCCTCTTTCCCATCTAAAATACTTCAGCTGCAGTTCGCGTGAAGGGAAATTGTGCCATAAAGGCTATAATCTCCCATTACCATTTCGCATAGAATTGACTAATCGCAACACTATGGATTGCGCTTTAATATTAGATGTTCTGTTTCTTTACCACCCAAACCATTTCAGTGTCCAATGAAATTAAATAAAAGCAAAGGCTAAAAAAAAAATATTCAGCATTAAAAAATTATCATAATCAAATGCAGATTGAAAAAGGTATCAAGACATGCAAATATGTGAACCTGTGGCCTGTGAACACATCAGCAACAAAAGCATTAATTTACTCCACTTTTCCAACAGTAAATCTTTAAATTCATACTCTTCCCATCATAAAAAAAGTTTTCGTATTTTATTTGTTTGGGCCTGATATTCAAAACTTACTTTCAATCTTAATTCATTTTAAATTGAATTATATTTTCTTTCTCAAAGATGTTTCTTTACAGCAGATATTTCAATGAACTAAAAAAAAAGTCATAGCAGATTAAATCAGCAAAATTGTCACTTTTTGAGGTCTGGAAACAAAATTTAAAATAAACTCTGTCGTTCTGCAGAACATACATCTCCACTAATTTTTGCATATTTCATCAAGGTTGATGTGTTTTCATTGTCTGTTATCTATACAAAGAACAATAAAACTTGTAAAATAATGTATAGTGAAACCTTTTCAACAAGAGCACACTTTTTGAGAGCATGAATAGACCATCTTCCAAGTAAAATGTGACTTCAATGTAAAGTGTAAGAACTACTTGAGAAAGTCTTTTACAAGCTATTTCCAAACTGAATACAGAAAAAAAAAAAAGTTTTCCGGGATCAGTTATTGCAAGTCACTTGTTCTGCTTTGTGATAGTAACAGGGAACCACCAAGCATATCCTCATCCTTAACTAATTAAAGTCAGAGAAGCTAAAGTGATTCTGTTAAACAGCTCTTCCTACGGCAGTAAAGAAACCAACCACATTCTAGTATACTAACTATACAAAGAAGTATGTTAGGGTTATGATTTTTGAGAACTTTATTCATATCTCCATCCAGTAAAATTCTTCACTTCAGTAGGTTATGGAAGGCAATATGCTTAACTCTAACCACAAAGAACGCCTGAAGGCTTGAGTGAAGCCACTTAATGACTAGAGCATGTGCTTTGTTGCATGAAAGCTAGAGCACTTGGCAATCCTTAGAATCACTCTTTCACATGTAAAAACGACAACAAAATCCCCTGTTCTACTCAATAGTTACAATCAACCTCAGCTACAGTTAAAAATCAAAAAGCGTTAACTAAGAATTATTAACCAAGACATGCCGGCTGAGTTCAGACTGCTACAGTATTACCTTTTCAGGACTGCGACCTATTCATCACCTGTTTCTACACTGTTCATTTTCAAGCATGACGAATAACACCAATCTTCTTCAAGAATATTGATCAAGTACAGCATAGCTTTCTCTGAATGGCTACTAAATAGGTAAGCACAGGTTCTATAATTTTCATTTGTGAACAAGACCAAGAAAACTATTCATGAGAACTGTTTTGAGTATCTTGTGCAATACTTGAATATGTTTTCATTTTTATGCTACACAAACTTCACATAGTTCAATTTTTTCCTTACTGTTGTCTAAAATATTCTTTAAAAAAAAAACTTTTTTTTTTTTTGTTACCATGAATTAGCTTTCTTTAACTCATTAAAATGGTTGTCATGTTTAAGTTTCCTAGTTGGAAATTTATCATACTGGAGACCCCAAGACCCTGAGAGTACTAAACAATACACCCAGACAATACAAAAAGGCTCAGGAGCATATGACGCAGCTAAAGTTACCTATTTTTGGCCAACATAAAAACAGTTTAGCTAATGCAAAATCACCTTTAGAAACCAAACAAACAGAAATACACAGAGAATCAGTCTCGCAGATTTTTTAGCTCCTGGAGCTATCCCATGCGTGCACAAATTTGATTTCCAGCAAGAGGCAGTAGGACGTGCAGTGCTAAACCCAGGCCTGCTCAGACAAGCTCCTGCCTGCTCCCACCATGCGCTGGGGGCACGTCTTTCTCACTGGGCTGCACAGGAATTCGGGCTGCACAGGAATTCAGGCTGCTCAGTACCGGGCAGGAGCGGGACCCAGCTTCTGGATATTTTTCTTTCTTGGAAGAGTTTTATAGTTATTGCTTAGGAATTTGTTTAGTCAGATGAGAGCATGGTTGGAAAACAACGAAAAATGGGCCGGAGAAATCAAGTGTAACTGAACAGACCACTTAACGGGAGAATCGGATGTTCCGCGCACACAGGGTACGAGGTGCCAAGAAACTACTATGTACTCGGGGCTCAATAGCTTTTATTAAGGCAATAATAAAGTAAGCCTTGTTTGTCTATGCAGCTGGCGAAGTCTCCTCAAGTCGCCGTCTTCCAATTTCTGCTCTAACATCTCTTCCCCCAGCTCCCCTTCAGTAAAGGAATGACCGTCAACTAACCTTATTAAGACAAATGGCATTTTAGAGTTAAGTAGTGAACAGAATTTCTGTCAATAAATTCTGATGCATAAAATACCATTAAATTAATGTAACTGCATCTGGACTCAGCTTATGACATTCAATAAAGCAATTACTGCAATTAAAATAACAGGGACAACTGCCATTTGAAAAAAGCATATAGGTAATACGTGTTTACTGTAGAAAAGTTAAAATTTAATACATGCTTTGTCCTTTTACTATTAAGACATCATTTGCTATTAAGACAGCATTGACTATTGACTAATTCTTAAATTCGTGTGGACCTAATCTACAGACCAATTTAGGACTCCAAATTTAAATCTGGATATGAAATGTGCAATGGAAATAAATGCAATCTTATTATATAACCACATAGGCATTTCCAAAATTTCTTAGATCTTTGTAGATTGTAGTAAGTGGTGCTACTTGAAAAAGTCAGAAATGAAAACAAGCAGATGCAATTTTGCAAGTAACATATTAATTGCAAATATCACAGTTCAGCTGTACACAGTTCACAGCTGCCAAAATCTGTTGTCTTTGTAGTGCTGTTACTCTAATGTTGCAGGTCAAAACCAGCAAACAGCTGTTCAATATCTGAGGATTTTGCTAAATAATGCAAGACTACACAAACAATGGGATATGTACTGAACCAGCCTCAGAGGAAAGCAGAAAATGGGAAAATAATTATTTTTAATCCTGTTAAGGATTAAAGGGCTGTATTATATAATGAATTTCTTACAAAACCTGACAAAATAGTGATACAAAATGTGTAAATCTCCTCTTCCATTTTTTTAAACTTTGTCTTTCTTTTCTTTTCTTCCTGTGCCAAAGTATGATTTCAGCTTTTTTAAAACTATTTGCAAAACTGGGTCAAATTCAGTAGCCAGTTTTCTGCTTAAAAATGTTTGTTTGTCAGATTTACAAACCAGCTGAAGAAGTGAAAATCTCCTTTAACCTAGGAGGGCAGGAGGGGGAGGCTGGAACACGCATGCACACAGTTGATGCTCCTGTTTTAACAGGAGCAATGGCAGCTCTAGAAACAAACTTCAGGCTGAGTGCTTTAAAAAGACTAGCCCACATGGCAGTACTTTGCTAAATTTTTATTTTATTTGTTGACAGATGGTTTTACAGGATTATGTGAATGGTAAAAGTAAAAGCACTTACTAATTATTACTCATTTTCATTTTTTACTAGGAAGCTCGTTTCTTCCATAAAGTTAAAGGTGGTTCTTCATTTGACTCACTTCACTCTATCTTACCAGCCCACATATATTATATCGTTCATGTATTTACCACTATCCCCATGAATCACCTCCTTTTCACTCATTCTGGTTCCATATCATTGGGCTTTTCCTCCTTTCCACAAAAAAAACCCAAACAAAAAACCAACACCAACCTCCCATATTATCAGCTAATTCATGGCAATAAGAGTGAAACAATAATTACAATAATTAGATCAAGTCACGCGGCACGGAAGCCCCAATTTCTACATTGTGCAGTAGACTGCATTTCACAATAGTCCTTGAAACCACAGAATCATAGAACCATTTAGGTTGGAAAAGACCTGTAAGACCATCACTCGAGGCTGTTCAGAGGTTCAGCCAGCAGTTTTGCTCCATGCATGCCCGAGGTGAGGAGGTGGAGAGAGCCGCCAGCAGTGCTCCATCCTCCAAGGCAACCTGCTCCGCATGCTCCAGGAGCTGCCCCAAGAACTGAACCAACGTGCTGGAAGTGGGAACAGCCAAGGTATTTGTTTGAAGATTGTGCTACTGCTTCAAATCAAAGTGCTCAGGTAGACAGAGCGCAACGCAACAGATGTAACTGAGAACTTTTTTCTGACATTCAGCTTATTTACTACTCAGCCCATAGACATTCACTCTGACCCAGGAGAAGAACAGGCAGGTTTGATTGTTGGCTTGTTTTCATAGTTTTTCTTCAGTGCACTCCATTATTTGTTTTTATGAATTTTGAAGATATTATCTCTGAGCGAGAACTGCATTAATTCTCTTTAGAATCTCATGTAGAGAAAACACCGTACTTCATCTGCAATGTAATTTTTCTTGTATACAAGAGTGGCTTAAACTTTACTTCATTGAACAATATAAACCCTCTCTCATCTTTGCAAAGTGGAAAAGAAACATTGTGAAATTACTACTTGGGGAAACATGCTCATTTCCTGTATTCTCCATATAGTTTGTTTCCTCTAGTGATATGGAAATGTGGATGTTGTTTACCCTGAAAATATTCAAAATGATGTATAAATACCATGAATACAATAATCTCGCATTTATTAACTTGACTAAATGCACAACATAAATTTCTACAGTGGAAAGTAAAATCAACCGAAAATAACATTTAACAAATACCTCTCTATTTTTTCCCTGTAATTTTTCTTCAGGTGGTGTCTGGGGAGATTCATATGTCATGGCTGCATTACTACTAGCAAGTGACAAAACAGTTTTACCTATGGGGAGGGGGAGAAGACATAAACCTGAAAAATTACTGGCCTTCCACTTCTGGAAATATTATTTCACCCCTGGCTAGCTCCTCTACATTTCTGCAGTAGAAGCCCCAAAGCAATCCTTCCTCTCCCCGCTGCTTTTTTGGGCAATTATTACATCTTGTGCCAGGATGAATACACCTTTGCCTAGCTGATTAAATATACCTGAGATTAGTAAGAAAAGCAATTTTGCTATGCGTCCCGTAGTGAGACAGAAGTGTCTGTGAAGGTGCTTTCCGTCTAGATGTGTCTCATTTGGCTCTCCTCTGTCTGAAGAAGGTAAGAACATATTGTTTCTGGATTGCTTTTTCCTATCTGTCCTTTCCCATCTTACACATTAACGAAGAAAAATTACACCACTTTTATGCAACATGGGACTTATTCCTATATTGTATCTAGTAATTTCTTCTTTAAAACTTCCTCATTTACTTTAATAAAGAACGTTACGTCAGTATTCTCACCGCTGCATCATTCAGATCTATGTATTAGGACATCCGTAATGCCCTTGATTTCTCCTGCTCTCTTTCTGTGGCACATTGTAATTCCTGGGGCTTTTTTAATTCTAATTAATTATAGGATATGGGGAGTGACTAGCTTGGAGCTCGTGAAATATGTAAGTGGTGTGGGGTTGGTGCTCTGTAGTTCTTATTACACTAACCATGCATTATATTTTTTCAGTCACCTAGACTCCCTGGCTGCACCAGTGCTAAAGGAAATAAAGCCAGGAAGAAAGCTCAGGCACTAGATCTGCAGCCGTCCCCTGCTAGCACGCTCCCTGGCGTGGCTTTGGGTTGGGGGATGCCAACGATGTTGGTAGGGTGCAGGGGGTAGCACCAGGTGGGTGGCAGTCAGGACAAGAGTCCCTCTGCCCTGCAGAGTCACTGACCAACACCTCGCAAGGCTTCGGACAAAAGCATCCCTGAATGTCATCCCGTTACACAACACAAATCTTCCATTTATGCTGTGGAAACACCAGTCTGGCAGGCTGCAACAATGCTCTGACATCACATCCAACATCTTCAACTGAAAACAAAACAAAACAAAAGCCCTCACAAAATCTAATGATGATGTCTCAGGCAACAGGAGCCTTCCTCAGAGGATTACCCCTTTGGGCTGTAAGTTACAGAGCATAAATACAGCCTGGACTAGTCACCTGGCCATCTTGATCCTACAATTTAAAACTATCCGATATCCCCTCCCAGTCTTAGTCCTATACTTAAAGGCCATTCTGAATCACTAAGTGCCTGACATAACTGGATTTTTTAACACTGGTTATGCAAATTTGAGATAATACAATCAAGGCTGGGGGTTCCTAAAGCAGTTTTGTTCTTGTGTCTGACAGATGTCACTGTCATTGATGATCTTAACTCACATTGGCTATACCGTAATTTTACATCCTCAGTAAAGCTTAATTGTATGTAAGATAGAGAGCTTTTTAACAAAAACTTGGTACATGCTGAGGCCATGAGGCCGAGGAACCACTAATGAAATATTTAGGATACCAAACACTATGTTTACGACAAATACTCTATAAAAGCCAATTTAAATTAATCCTAACTAAACTTAGCCAAAACCTGTTTTTTATACTCAAAATCATGATGATATTACACTTTACCATCACATGACTTTCCTAGAATCCCTTCTTTTGGAAGCTAATACTCTTTCCATGCCAGATGCACTATTCTTCTATTTCTTGACTTTTTAATAATGATGTATCTGAGTATTTCCTGTCCTAAACATATGCCATGTGAAGTTTCTGTAAGTCTGAAACAAAAAAATCAAAATTTTTCTTAGCTGCATTTGTGACTTGCATTGAAATGCCAGATTTGCTGGCATGGTTTTACAGCTGAGAGGAGGGGATTTTTAAATAGTATCTGATAACTATAGGAACGAATGAGAAATACAGTGTCTTGTTATGGTAAGATAAGACATATTCTACAAGGTCTTTGCCTCACACATGTCACTATTTCTGGTGATTCAGCGAATGTACTCATTGTGAGTACAACTGACCTGTTCGATCTTACATACCTATATATTAGTGGCTACCATGATATCCTGTATAATATATCTACAAAATAGCACTGAAATAGGCAAACCTTCTGGTACCAGGATGAATTTTTATGCAGGCTTCTAGGAAAATTAATGTTGTTTCCGCCATCACCAGAAGAAAGACCACTGTTAAGAATGCTTACAGGAGCAGAGAGAGCAATACCTTTGGCTACTATTCAGATTCTAGGCAGATTCTCAGCATTAAATACATACTTAAGTTAGAGTGGTAAAGCGTCATAGATTGGCTGGGGCAGCCACAGACTCCCAGTAAAGCAGAATGCCACTACATGCTGGATGTCAGAAAAACTGGATGGGATAAGTACAATCTTCTAAATGACAAATCAGAATGACATGTCACTGAATAGCTGCAAATTTAGCATCTGTATTTTAAGACAGGTATGTGGGAGAACTACTGAATACAGCACTAGCGAGACCTATTCTGGCATAATGCAGAGCCTTCTGGCTAGTATTCTCCAAAAGATGAAGTCAGACCACAAGTGCAAAGACAGCTGCTAAAGGACACAAGAGGAATGGAAGTCTAACTAGAACAGAAAATTTTAGCTTGTTTATTGTGATAAAAAACAGAGAAGTTAAGACTGCTTTCTGTATACCATCAGGGAATAGACATGAGTCAGAAGAAGAGCCACGTCAATTAAAGGGAACTAAATCTGAGCTATCCAGTAAGTATTTTGTCCCTGAAAGCAGAAATGACAGTGGAAGGACAAACCCTAAAGAAAACTGTTTTAAGAGGGAGTTGGGACTGCATAACAGTAAGGCCCTGTCCTCTGTTCCTCAGGATGGTTACATATATTCAGAAGTGGAGTATATCGTGAGTAGCAAACAATAGGGTTTACAAAACAATTCACAATTAAAGTTTATGAATCGTAAAATAGATCTTAAAAAATAAATACAAAGATAACTTGCTCCAGTAATCATTCGTCTGCTGAACAATTTTACTGTATTTGGGTAAAAATTAATGTGGCACCAGGAACACGTATCTATAAATTCATGTGGTAGTTAGTACATGTTCCACCAGCATCCTGTCTTACATGGAAATAACTAGACAGAAAAAAGAAACTAAATATATCTCATATGTGAATTATGTTAATTCACACTAGAAATAGAAAACTGACTTTTTTTTTTTTTTAAAGATCTAACAAAAAAACTTAAAAAGGGCTTTCAGTAGCTGCTTTCTTACTCAGCTTTACTGTGCAACACCCATCATTCAGAAGACACCTTTCTACAGATTGCTTTTAGTAAGTCCTGTCTAGTCTGGGGATGGCTATTGGAGGACAATTTATAGGTCAATGCATTTTGCAGAAGCAGACATCATGATCTATGGGCAATACTCACAATTCAATTAATTCTTTCTGACTGATAAAGGTAATAATGATGATATACTCAATTTAGATTGTCATAAGGTGTTTCATTTGGTACCATGTGACCTTCTGATTATTAAGAAAGTAAAATGACACAAAGTCTGCATTAAAAATTAAATATCCTTCAAATTCAAATAGATTAAAACTTGCTTATTAATAAGAGGTCAAAAGTCCAGATTCAAACTAAGAGCCCAAATATTTTATTTAAACACTATGAATACTGTGTAATATGAAATTATGCTTACTTCCCCTCAGCGACAGATTAGTTTTCAGTTTTCTAAACCTAAAATGTTAGGGGGAAGATTTATGCCACAGAGTTCTGAAAAGATCACATGAATCTCTGCGGAAATTTCTTCTTCCATAGGTAAAACCACCTTACAGAATCAACATGATTTTGAGCAAGTTAATTGTTTTGATAGCCCAATGAAAACTGGGCTATTGATTTTTTTTTCTTAGGTGACATCCGCAGGTGGTCTGGCATCTTCATGCCCTTCCTACAGACAGTCCTCACCCTTTGTGAGAATTGCCTGCTACAAATTTAAGCTTGAGGTGACTTTTTATAGCCTTCCTCAATCATTCAAGCAGGCTAAAAAGACAGTGAACTCCTCCAACCTCTGTTCCTTCAAATCCCTTCTCTACTGTGATGCATACGAAAACTTGAGAAGTAAGTGGTAGCTGACAGCTACTGTCAATAGTGTTGCCAATACAGTTTTGTTATTACCTTGTGCTCCCCAGCTGCCCCTATCCAGTTTCTGTCTCTTGTAAGCTATATGGAACAGGTTCTGAGTATGCACAACATGGATGGAAATGGAACCTGGGTGATTATGGACAATCTTGTAATAGAAATAAATAATAATAATTCCTTTACCAATGTTAAAATCCCTATTCTGATCCAAACCCTAACCACAATGCCTGCCTGCTCCCACAGCATACACTATTGCCAGTTCAGACAGGGCAAAGTAAAAGATTTTTTTTCCATAACTTAATTATGAGAGCTTTCTAAGGATATAGGCAGATGCACATTTTATCTGTATAAAGTCATTGTATGGAGTTATGTACAGAGAAGAAAGAAAAAAATCTGCTGTGAAAAAAGTCCAGCCTGGCCTTTAAAAGCAATAACACCCTTAATTGAAATCTGCTGAACAAACATGATCTGCTGGAGTGCCGAGTGCATTTCGGTTCTCCAACAAATGGGAAATATGGCTGTGTCAAATTCTGGTTTTCAATGGAATTGTTTCACCTGCCATTTTTTGGCAGGACAATTTGTGGAAAGGAGCATACAAGACCACGGAACTTTGTAGCTTACTTCTGAAGAGCAGCTGTGTTACAGGGTGACACCCCAAATGGGACCTGCACTGGAGACCCCTTTGCCTTCCCAGTCCTGATTTGGAGAGCAGCAGGCGCACACCTGCCTGTCCTGACAGAGGCGAAACAGGCAGGGGGAAAGGTACACAGCTCTGCACTGACCTGTCTCAGCAGTGTGTTAATGATGGGAATCAGGTTTCTGAGGCTTTTCAAAGGGCAATAGAAAAAAAGGCATAGGCATCTTACAACACAGACATAGCCAGAGCTCCAAAGCATAAGACAAAGAGTGAGCTAATTTATTTTCAGGAAGAAAATATCTGTTTATAAATACGCTTTTCATATTTAGTTAGATTCCCCCTCTCTATTTCACTCCCTTTCACGTGTGCACGAATTTTACAGCGTAATAATTAGGAAGTACCATCTGCATAACAAAATCCCCAGAAACAACTGCAGAGCCTGTGATTATTAGCTCACATTCCAGAGGAAGAATATAGCATGCATTAGTGCTTTACTGAAGGAAACCCATCCGTCTTCTCAGACAGGAGTCTGTCTTTTGTGCTCTCCTCACAGAGCAAAACACCACATCTTACCGTATCTTAACATCTTACACTCTCTAACGTATCTACTCCCTTAGTGAGCCAGTGAGGTGAGAAGTGCTATCACCCCGTTCTGCTCGTGGGAACTGAAGTCAGGCAATACATCTGCACTGCCAAGTAAGGCAATCCTTGAGTAAACTCCCTCACACGGTTCCCAGACCATTTATACTGCGCAATGCAAGTTCATTGCTGGTGTCTGTTTGCAGTCAACAGAGGAGGGAAGACAGTTCACTCCAAGGGCCCCCTTTAGTATCAAGGTGACAGGCTTGGTTCAGTTTGTATTGAACTGTCCCTCTGGTACCACTCCATCCCTAATCTTATTCCTGCATAGACTAGGACACACAATATCTACCACCAGTTTCGTGCATGAAAGAAGTATCATGCTGGGGAGGCTGCACTTCACACAATCAAAACTAAAAATACCCCCCAAACCTACAAAAACCAACAATAGTAATAGTAATAACTAAGTGTTGGGACCACCACAGTTAAGACCAACTTCTCTGTCTGAGAAGAGACCCAAGGCCAAATGACAAATACTGCGGTCTTGGCCAACCTGCGTGAGAGGGGATGAGTGCTGGGCCATGTGGCTGTGAACTGCTCCCCACCACTTGGCCGTCACGGCATGGAGCGCACTGTCCCCCCTCCCTCAGCACCTGGCCTGCTGGCCCCAGAGAGCTGCCATGGGGGGGGGACAGGCTCCCAGCCAAACCCCTCCTTCACTTGGGAGCTGATGTTAAGCCAAGGCTTGACACTGGCTTAGGAGGCAGGGATCTCTCCCTAGGGATGATGTGTGCAACAGAAGAGTTTATGTGACCGATCCACAGTCATGCTGGAGGCCACTGACGCACATCTAGGACTTCTCAATTTCTTAATTATGAATAGCCTTTCTTTATCATCCATCCTAGAGCAGCCTTCCCCACGCCTGTCGGCTGTTACACAAAAGATGTGCTAACGACAGGACTGAACAAGACGGGGAGGCAGTGCTTTGCTGACCACTGCCTGCAGCTTTCCAAGCACCCACATGCATCGCCTGCAGACCCCGTGCCTACCTGTCTGGGGCACCCAACGCGCTCCCCATCAGCCAGGCTCTGCCAGTCCACAATTTGCCTCTAGAAAGAGGCTGAACTTTGTCAAAACCAGCCACACGATCTAATTGCAGAGCTCCCGTTATTATAACTGGCAGGTATACGGCTAATTGTCCATCTGGGTGCTGAAATCTTAGGAACAACACACTACATAAATACAGTATTATTGTATAACGTAAGCGATGTGTGCAGAAGGGAGTCACAACCACTGTCAGCGACTGGTGACTGCCAGAATGTCTCAACTGATAGAGTTAAATTAATTCCACTTTGCTGAAGATAATTAATGTATATATCACAGCACACAAAATACAGGATCATTTAAGGACATTCTCCCCTATGGCTTTGTTTTCAAGCGAAATTTAGTGCTCACTAAAAAAAAGGTGAGGACAGCCAGAGAAAGCGAAGTCCCCATTTGCTCATGGAAACTGATAAAGTAGTTCTTGTTTCATGCATCTATTATAGACTGTGGTCACCTTAAAAGCTGTGCACCATACACATCATCTAAGAGTAAAAGTGGGCTAGATTTCCAGACATCAACAAAACATAACCTCCTGCTGAAATTAGTGATTCCATAACAACTCCGTTATAAAACTTCTGAGTTCCATAAAAACTAAATTTTATGGAACCCCCTAGAAGTATACACTATCTTGATACTGAAATCAGTGACGGTGCCCTCTTCTGTATTTTAACTATTTCTGAACATCTAAAGGAAAGTGAGTGTTCCTGGACAGTATGTTTTGTTTCACTTTATTCTTTGATAAGGAATGAGCAAAACTGAGCCCCTTCATACTGGGGCTATTTTAAAAATAAGCTTTAAATAGTAAGAGGGTCTGTCTGCCCTCTAAGATAAGCAGAAAGACAATTTGCACTGGACTTAAAAGAAACATATATCTTGTCTTTTTTCTGGTGTGCCCCCTTCCCTTGTCTTTGGGAAGGGGGAAGGGGTGTGCGATGTGGGACGGTTTTTAAGTCTTAATAGATAACCCTTAAAACAAAACCAAAAGTTTGTGGCTGTAAAAAAAAAAAAAAAAAAGGTATTATTTGACCATAGTCTTACTCTAATATTTTTCCTCTATCCTGCAACAAGCTTTAGACTATAAATTTCCAGTAAAAGAAAAAAAGGAAAAAAAAAAAAAAAAAAAAAAAGAAGACAAAACCCCACCTTCCTTTCCAGGCTAAGAATACTGTGCCAATTTTGGCAGGAAGAACACAAGATAGTGCTATAGGAAACTGTCTCTAGTTGAAAATTCACTCATCCTCATTCATCACAATAAAGTGGAAGGTTAAAAACTCATCTGAGACCACTCTGCGGGGTTAAAATCAAAGCACCAAAAATAATAATAAAAGCAAGGATTGTAGAACCACAGTTCCTGCCAAACAAACAATAAATTTACTTATTTCCGTGTTTCAGGTGGCACTGATACAGCCTGATACGCTTTGGACTACATTATATTTACATTTCCATTTTTGTGTTCAGGTTTCATTATTAGATAAACCTCACATATACTGCTTTCAAGCAACAGTTTTCATACTCTGTGTTAGTGTGGGATTAAGCACACCAAAATATGTGTTAAAATCTTGACTCCTACTGTAATCTAAACCCATCTACACAGCAAGCAGCTCCTGCCAATCTGCGAGATATATTGCCCACAGCTTCCCCTATTTTATGAAACACAAGACTCCCTCTGAGTTATGAATTCAGGACTAACACAGAGCCAGCAGCCTATCTTGCACATGTCAAGATACTGTCATTCAGCTGACTGGTGGCCTCCTGACTCCTTGACTTTCAGAAACTTTGAACCAGCTCCTGTGGTAATGCACGAAGGAGCTCAGATGGAAAAACACATGTAGGTCTAAACCAGACACACAGGTGAGACATCGCGCAGTGAGTTTTGGTCAAGTATTGCAATGTCCAGTTCAGTGCTCCTGAACTCCACAAGAACAAATTAAAGGAGCATTTTCTGTCCACCAGTGAGTTGGACCAGGCAGGAAAGCACAAGAAAACTGAAACTCTTGTGGTTAAACAGCCCTGAAGCGTGTAAATACACAGATAAAAATAACAGTAAAGGTAACATATGAAAATTGACATTATAGTTGTATTTTTCAATATTAACACCTATGACTTTATAATAAAAGATGCATATATACACGTACACCTCTGCTTATATTTACATACAGGCATGTGTATATATATCTCAGCATTATTTGAAAGACATCAAAATAAACATAGATTAAAGCTAAAAGTTCATTTTGATAGCAGGCATTTGAGATGGCTGGTAAGCCTTATTTACACATTTCCTGTGGTTTTGTATATTTAAAAAAACATCAAAGGTTTTTAACAAGAAAATTATATTCTCACAGCCATAAAGTATACTCTTGTGATTGCATTAGAGCAGCTGTACAAAATAACTTCTTTGCTTGCTGACAATGGGATATGCTATGTTAATTAAATAAGTAATATGTCTGTGATCTTTATTCATTAAAATTAATGCAATAATATCTATGTTGAAGGTTCATATTGCACTCAATCTGGCAAGCCAAATGAAACGGCTTCACTGGACTTACTCTAAGCTTATTCTTGACGTAATGCAGAGCTCTGACAGGAGTTTCTGTGTAAAATCGGTTTACCCTCGCTTCGCTTAATATTATTCCCCATCAGCAAACACAAGGATCTTCGGGGAAGACAAAAATGTCTCATATTAAACAAAGCTACAGAGACCACGACTCTCCAGGCGACAGGTCGTGCTGGGCGCAGAGCCTGCTGGCCGGGGGTACTCTTGCGGCTGGCTGTAACGGGGGAAACGCTGCCGGCATCACCGTTGAGCTCTGTGGTCCGGCCGTGGACAAAAGCCGTCAGCTGGAATTAGCCCAAAGGATGGCACTGAGCATGGCTTGTCATTTCTAGTAACGAGACTTGAAACAAATGGCAGAGGTTTCATGTGCTTCCCCTCGCCTCTGGGATTCTCTCCCAGCGAAACAGGAACTGCCCTGCTTTGGCTTTCCCTTTGGAAATGCTGCTCTTCGCAAAAGCAGCACCCAGGAGCATAGAGCAGGTGATGGCCCTGCACCCACAGGCAAGTGCACCACAAGAAAAAAGAGAAACTTGCTGCTAAGATTTTAAGATTCCCAAATCTAACTCACTATACGCTGCGACCAACAGCAGTCTTTTCAGCAGCTCCTCAGGCACTAGATTAAGATGTGATGAATAGGAGGAAACATGGGGTTGAAGTTCTGCATCTAAACCAAAAAGACCTATTACTATCAATATTTGTTCTGTTAGCTAGGTGGGTTACACTCGAACCCTGGCAAAAAGGAAAAACGCAAGCTACCTTTGATTTATGCCCATCCACATTTTATCTACAATTAATTCAGGAAACATGAAAAAAGAAGATGATGAACAGCGAGGTAGCCTTCAATTAAAAAGACTGATTAGTATTTAGGAAACAGGCAGCTGACCCAGCCATCCCAGTGGTATGACTCACAGTAGTATTTTCATATTTGTATTATTTAGCATCCAAAGACCTTAGCTGAGAGTCCTGTTCTCCTAAGAACTTTCATTAAGTACTCTAAAATTATGTTCCCTGATTGATTTTCTACAGAAAAGAAAATGTTTCCATTAAAATTTTATGTGTAAAATGTCAATCCTCACAAAATTAAAGCACTAAATTAAAAAAAGGAAAAAAAAAATTAAAAAACCACCTTCTAACTAACATGGCAATTACGTTTTTTCTGGAGGAAAGCAAATAGTTTCCATGATTTTCACAGGCTGGCAGAAAATGGAATTTCCACTGAGGCGGGGAGAAGAAATTGACATTAACTCTTCCTCTAACCCTACTCCATATATAATGAAATAGGAAATTTAAACAAAGAGTTTGCATCATAAATAGATGAAGCACTTATAAAGACAAGAAGGCAGGAGGTGGCTTTGTCTTCCAGAGTTTAGAGACAGGAAATGGAAGCATGGATAGATTTAGTAAAGTTTTACAGAGAAGAAATATTTGAAACTAGTGAAAGGGACTGATTTCAGGTCTTGGAGTTCAAATACCTTTAAATTAATTTTATTAAATACAAACAGTTCTAGAAAAGTAGTATAGTAAAGCAGTAACTGGAATTAAATATCACTCATCTATAATTGTATTTTTATTTCTCTTGTGTTGAAGTATTCAAAACTTGTTGCTAAAGACTTGTTCCTTCGTTCCTATCAGGAACATTCAGGAAGGGAAAAAGCTTATAGTGACACCATGGATCTTAAAGATCTAAAGCCCTCAGTTGTCCCTGGAAGCACATCTCCCTTCAGTAAAGACAGAAAGGGCCTGAAGTTTTGTGAGTCTTTGTGGGAACCCATCTTCCTTTGCTACCTAACCTAATTGTTTCTACTATCTTTGTTCCAAACCTGCAAACTAATTTTAGGATGCCAAAGAAACAAAAGACATACATTACAGTAGCTAATATGGAAGTCTTAACATTAAGTCTACTAAAAATGGACACGATCCAGAGAAAACACTAATTAAGGAAGGTCCCTTGTAAGTGTATAGCCATAAATAGATGTACAGTGTCTGTCCATTGAGCCATGTGATTGTCCTTTCACAGAATATATATTATAAAGCACTAAAGAGGCAAGAAGAAGGAGGATATGTTAATCTACCTAAAGATTAAAACACATCTGTAATTTCATTAACCTGCCAAATTTTTAGAAAGAACTAGCTCAGGATATACACCAATACTGCACATATTTTTAGTGATTATTTTTAAAGGGCTTTATGGTTTGCCCATCATAGCACCTGAAAACACCAGAGATCAGCAATGGCCTAACAACCTTTCAAGAATCTAGACATTCCTTTCTACAAAGAAATAAAATATGAGGGTTGCATATCTTTTAATGACGGAAATTGATGGGACTGACTATGCTATCAATAACATGGCAAAGCTTTACTGAATTCTATTGAAGTTTACAAGACTTTCTTTTTCTAATCAATGTTAACCTGTTAAAAATAAAAAGCAGCATTAGGTTTTTCCACAGAAACTAACAAAAATGAGGAAATTAGATGATAAAGCTGGAGATTGAACCAAAACCTACTGAATGCAATAGTCATCTTTCCATTTCCTTCAGTGGGTTTTGGATCAGGACTTTAGCAATGAGGACTTCAGCAGACAAATTAGGTTGCCCACTCAGCACTAATAAAGTCTTTATTAAGCAGTACCGTAACTGCCAGATTTGTAAACTGAATAGGTAGTGAAGAACTATGGTCACAGGAACATGCTTACAGGCCATCTAGTCAGACAGCAGAGCTCCAAAGGAAGTAAATCCTTTCGAAGAAGCATCCTTAAACACTTTAGAAATCACAGACACACACATCCATTGATTACACTATAACTAGAAGTTAGCAGGTGGCCCTTGGGGCACACAAGGTGATAGCCTTCTAATCTAACCATCTGCTACACAGGCTGATAATCTTATCTAGCTATCTATTACAACATAAAATTTTAAAAATTTGTTTTTATTCATGGACTTCCTCAAGCTATGCTATTCTACTAGACCTTTTTTCTTCACTGTATCCTTGCCAGTGAGAGACAAAGAACTTGAATGAACTATGTAAAGGAATGCTTTCCTTCACTCATTTTAGATTTGTCACAATTTGACTTCATTGGTCATCAGGAAAACAAGAGATAAGAGAACCCAAAGTATCTCTCAATAGCCATCGGTATTCCCCACTGCATCCTCTGTTCTCCCACATCATATCTTCCTCTTTTTTCTTGAATAATACAAAACCTTCATCTCTTTCTTCAGATGGGAACCTTTTCATGTAGAAGTCTTTTCTTCTTGTTGTCATTCTCTGGTCCCTTCTTCTTTCCTTGGTAGCTTTCTGGATAAGCAGTGACCAAAGGCAGACAGATTATTTGGACTCAATATGAGAGTCAACAGTTGGTAAAGCAAGTGTTACACAAGAAGTACTAAACAAAGTTTTGTATTCCTTTTATAATATATATAGCTTGCTCCTGCTATGAACGGAGCAAATCCTCTGATCGAGCTTTTCCGTAATAATGGATAAGAGATTTTTGATAGTATCTGTTGTTCTGTCGAAGAGGTATACAGGAAACATTCATATTGTACCTTCCAAAGTGTTACCATGTATATTTCTAAAATAACAGATGATACTGTATAGCCCTGACTGGTGATCTTCGACGGTCTTTTCAAAGTATATTTCAGTTTTGGCATTGCAAATTAAACTTGTGTTGTCTTCAAATAAGCTGCATTTACAGAACATTAAAAAATAAACACTAAATCAACCCTCAAAACCAGATACCACCTCATGGTATGTTTGAATCACGTTATGTTTCCTGTATTTAACACAAGAAATAACTAGAGTACTTTCTCTTTATGGCTTGCTCTCAGTCTTCCTCTACGTACATATGCAATTAAATGCACATGTATCTGAGTAAATGCCTGTGTATGCATATGCATACATAGGCATATGTATTTGTCTGTGTGTACACAACTAAATATGTGTATATCCGTAGAGAGAGACATTGCCAGCCAGTGAATCCAATTTAGCACCGGTATAAGCACACGAACCTCAGCTACGAGACCCCCCCCCAAAGAAATGTCTTGTATAAAGCTGATAGGCCTTTTCTGTTCTGTAAGGGATGTTGAACAAAATAAACTCTATGTATAATAAATACGCAGATCTTATTGATAGATTGGTACACAGACATACACACATATACAACTTGCCAAAAAGGAAATGCCATGTATTTCCAGTTATGTTATCTTAAAATGAGCAAAGGTAAGATTTCCTGAAAAAAAAAAAAAAAGTTTAAATCTGGGAGGAGACAGCCAGAAAGCATTGAAGAGAAGTTGAGGATGCAGGAATGCCAAAGTGCTACATGGTAACACCTGTGCTCTGCTGCCATCCTGAAATTCTGTGCACTGAACAGCAACCTGACAGACACAGGGCTAAAATTGTTGCCAGGGATCAGTGCCACACAAAAGCATCCCGGCCAAACACATCCCTCTACAGACAGAGTGGCTCTATCCCAAGCATACCAACAGATCTTGGTGTAGGAATTAGCCTTGAGGCGTACGATCCACTGAGCTCAGCGTCAAATCCAGTACAGATGCCCTGCCAAATGGAGGTAGGCAGGGAGAAATGTGCATGCAGGTTCCTTCCACCATTCAGGCACAGCAATTCTCAGTCTGAGGCAACCAGTCTGGGAACCCAGGCAGGTCACTCCCAGTTAAACTCACCCCTAACCTCACTGACAGAAGACCTTCCCTGTGCATTACAACGATGCACATTACTATGACTTCATTTTCCTTGAAACACTCTAAACTTTTGGCTGGGTTTGACTTTACTGAAATTGCTACTGACAGTCCAAGCACACACTATTAAGCGCAACTTAATAGGTGAAACTGAGATATCGAAGTTTTACGCAGCAATTGCACCAACTTTGTAACAAGCAGTCTTGTCAAATCGTTGTGAGACTTTTGCTGGAAACTCCAATCACTTGTGCTTTCTCAGAGGAAAATTTGACTTGTGTAAAATATCCCTCTTTTCTAAAATAGCCAACAGGAAACATTCTTTCTCTCGTGTTCCTGACACTAATTTACTATCTTATGGAGAAGCATCTCAAGTTACCTCAACTGAGAGATCACAGTCTCATTGTGTGACTGGAAATTTAGATGAAAACAAAAAAGTGACAGCCCTCACACTGAAGAGTTTAAGAACTCCCCCCAAAAATTAGAGTAGTGGCAGTTGGGAACTTCAACAACTTTAAGCATCTAGGTCTCACGAGTGAAGTGAGGACAAAAGGAATATATAAATGCAACCCATCTCTGAAGAGACAGGAGCTACATCACCAACGTCCGTATATTTCTATGCTTTTCTGCCCCCTTTTTTAACCCATTCTGCTAGTCTCCATCTTCTTCCTCTTTTACAGTGCACTATTCATTGAGGACAGCTGTGAAGGACCAGAGAACAGAAAACTTTCTGACACCACTAGCCATCCATTCGCTAAGTAGTACTACCCATTGTTTGCCTGCTGATTGTATAGATTTGTATAGATTATACCAGTCTTCTCAAGGCGTGAATTAGGTTTCTGTGTTTCTTTTCAGAAGCTACACTGAGCGTTTCCTAAATTATGCCCAAAATTAAAAATTAAATGGAAATAATATCTACTGCAATGGCAAAAATCTAAAAGTTTTCATTTTCTCCCTTTCTCCTCCTTCACCCCCAACCAAAAAATCTTTGTGGGTAATTGCTGCAGTCGATGCCATGACCATTGAAGGACGATTGTATGTCTGTGTGCTGTTCTTATAAAGACAAAATTTCTAAGCACAGAAAGCAGTAAGACTGATGTCCTTGGTTCGTTTGTTCAGGCCTAGTTATTGAGGCATAAATAGTGTGCTGTATAACACCATGAAATGATCTAGGAGTGCCTATAATACACAGGTACAGGGAGACCTAGAAAACCAGAGTACCTAACGTTAAAACAGAAAACCAGCACTACCTGATTTCCTTGCCCTAGTCTTACACAGCTTTGGCAAATAACACAGAATTTTCCCCTTTTGCAATAGACGGAGCTCCGTAAGTGACTACCTTAGAGGAGGAACATGCAAAGCTTGAATATTAACATCAAAAACCCACAACCTTTCATCTTCATTCTCCCGTCTTCCCCCTGCCTCCAGAAGACCTTTCTTCCAAATGTTAAGCTATCACAAGTAAAATTCGTTGCTGCATTTGATCTGGTTTTGTTTTAAGCATATGAAAAAAATACAGAAGTGCATGAAAAATGATAGGTTAAGTGAGTCACTGTGGTCCATCATCTCATATTTAATTACATTTTAAAATAAAACAAGCATACATTTGAACGGATAGAGCATAATGGCTGCTTTGGTGCTGCTGTAGATGTGCATGTAAAGATTTAAAGAAGCACATGGATTACTGACCTGACAGGCCATGACGGTAATCCAAAACAGCCGTTATGGTCTCTACTGTAAATTCTTCTTCTTTCATGGACCCCTGACACAACGGATAGCAACAAGATAGAGATTTATAATAGAAATGCTGACACAACCTTATCTATAGCTCTGCAAATGGTGCCGCTATAATTAAACTTCACAACTTCAGCACCACTGATAAGTTGCTAGTTTTTAATCATATTAATCAGAGCTTGGATGTTTCAAACGCCATATATTATCATGCAGCATGCACTATAAAAATAAGAAGATTCCCAGCCGCTAAAGATCATAGCTGTTATGAAGCACAGAAGTATATCAAAACACTTGTCTAAGTGCAAACATAGTGAATGAAAACCTCAGTCAGTTATCTGTTTTTCCCTTTGTTTCCCAATACATGGATTTGACATAATAGCCACAGAAAGCACTCTGAATACATTACAAAAGTGTCACTAAATAGTAAAAAAGCTTCATTAAGATACTCTCTGTATGTTTCCAATTTTCCTATGAGCAGTAAAACAAGTCTACTGTTTTCAGTGATAAGGAGAGTCAGAAGCCTGCTCTTTCAGAAGCAGCCACTGAGATTATTCTTCATGCACTGCTGTTTTCTTTAAAAGCCAGCTTCCCAGTGCTAGCGAGAAGGGGGTGGCAAAACTCTCACTGCTTACAGTGGTCTGAGATTTGGAGCCTGGGAATGTTTTATGTAAATATTTCTCTTCACATTTTCTCTTCATTTGTCCGAGTGATTTACAGTTTTAGTTCAGCAAGGAAAGTTTCCTCTTGAAGACGCTGTATTTGGTGCAAACTGAACAGATACTGCATTGGAGCTGAAACTCTCTATTTTTACCAAGTGGATATTGCTAACTACAATGAAATCAATCTATAAACAAAACTTGGTTGCTTACTGCTCTCTATTACCCTGAATTTGGAAATCCTTGCACACTGCATGCCAGTTTACATGTACCATGTGATGTATTCCCACACCACCAATGCCTACTCTTTCACAGCACCAGTTTTAGAACACTTTCTGTAGGCAACTGTGCTTTCCTTTAAGGTGGGTGGTACAGGTATGTAGCCTGTGTGTCACAAGAAGTCCTGTGAGGAATTAAATGGAAAGAGCATGCCTGTAATCATGTGTGACGGAACAAGAGTGTGCCATGGACATTTCTGAAAATTGTAAGAGCTGTAGCAATGCACAGGAGTTGCCATAGTGTTATTCTGACCCCTGAAGGATGAAAACAGAGTTAACTTCATGTCTTTTTTTTTTCCAATTTACATAGTATACTCTATGAATGTCAAACTCTAAACTACATTAGCAGGATTTATTAGTGCTTGTTCAGACTTATCCTCCAGAAATATGAAAATAGTCATGAACTAATGGTGAACCAACTTTAAAATACTGATGTTTTCAGGGAAGCAGAGGAAAAAACGATTTTTCAGGCTAGTTCCATGGTAAAATTACTCAGAGTCTAATAGTGCATTAAATCTAGTAGGCATGTGAAGATCATGTTTTATCAAGAGATATAAAACCCACTCTGCCCTCACCTTTTCTTGACTGAAAAGTATTTAAGTGAAATTTTGCTAGAATGACTTCAGAGTGAAGTGGGGAAGGACACAGGCCAGTGATGATAAGATCACTCATTTCAGCCGAGTTAAGATTTCATCAGGCTTACATTTTTCAGAAAATGCATCTGTTTGAGCTACGGGGCCCTCAGCAGTGCCTTTGCAAGCTTATCTATCTTCAAGGAGTACTGTTCTCCCCCAAACAGGTAGGAACAGAGATTTATGATTCTAAAATGGATATTAGAGTAAAGCGTATCCTGATACTACTATCTTTGTGGACAATTTGCTACAAAAGTCCATCAGAGTTAAACCGACAGGACTCCTGTCACACCTTTGCTCTTCACCTACTCACTTCTGAGATGCCTGAAATGTGCTAATGGACTATCTTTTAGGTTCCCTGTAAATGTAACAGGTAGATTAGGCTGTTACATCTGACAACGCTTTTTCTTCTACAGTCAGTCACGCTGCCCTCTAAAACGCCGAAGCAGGACCCCGCTAAAGCTGCGAGGCAGTGACTGCACACACACCGAGAGGGAGAACGCTGCCTGTGTTAAGCGCTGCACGTACTCAAGGCGAAACAGCACCAGCTCTGCCTGGAGCGCTGGAAGAGGGGTCAGCAGAACGACGCGTTTGGAGGTAGGCGACGGCGAGCGGGGAGGGGGGGGAGGAGGATCAATTTTAATTTCGGTTTTGTTCCTCCTCCGCTCAGCTGTTGCCATGCACTGAAGTCCCAGGTTGCCGTGTGACCTTGCCGAGGAGCAGGCAGCAGCCGGATCCGCTCAATGGGACCATTGTGCAGCCTCGCAGGGGCATTTTCTGGAGCCCGCTCCGCGGGTGTGGCTGAATTAGCAACTAGGCAGCCTCCTCCTCCGTGAACTCCCTGTCCCGGGGAAACTCCGCCAGGAGCACGCTGATGGCAGCCTGCAAGAGGCAAACCCCTTGTCAGGAGCCGAGCAAGGATCTCCTCTCCTCTGCCCAGGTCTCCATCCCCCGCTGTTGGGAGTGCCACAAAGTTAACCCAAGTGATCGATACACCATATGAGCAGATTATTCCACTATCGGCGACTGATGCCACTGATGTAATCAAGTTACATAATCGCCGTCTTTGCACAAATACACCCATCTTCCTACAGATAGATCTGCATATCTTCTTCCATCCATTATGCATGAACCCACCAGCAGTACATAAGGGTATATATTTTCGCACACCCTGTATAACTTTAGCATTGCAGTGCATTGCACTGCACAACGTCATCACTATCGATTCCCTCAACCTTCCCCCATTCCCTCCATCGGAATTGATTTTGCAGAGAAAGATTAACAATGTGCATTGCCTGGATCCCTTTAAATCTTTAAAGGCTGAAGCGCTTCCCTTGCTCGCTTCTGTTCTTAAGACGACGATCTTTTCTCTCCTTTTTCTCCCTGTCTCGCTTCACACCACAACTAACAGAGGAATTAATTCACACAGTCCGTCAGCCAGATGCATATATGTATGAAATACCGAAGATAGCATCTCTGTTTGCAAATCTTCAACTCCCATACACGTGGTCTGAGGTTTCAGTAGGTAAGTTATTGGGTGAAAAAAATATTTTATAAGAACAGCTGGATGAGAGATTTTCAGGCTAGTGACAGTTATGATATTTCTCTACCATGGAGATGGGATTTTTTCCTCACCGTCCCTCAGTTTATAATTTCCTTGCAGGATTTACAGGAACAGTTGTAACCCCAAATTATCAGTGGCATTCAACCCCCTTAGCACCAGAGCACTGTACCACGATCAATAAGGACAGCCACCTTAAAGTTTAACAACTTGAAAAGCTGGATTTCTCTCCCTCCATTGCAGCTATGAAATGCAGCAGAATGCTGCACAGAGTTGGAAACATTTGTTTTAACCAGCGGATGGGATCCGACCTGATATTACATAGATTCCATCTCGGGGAGCTTCTTCACTATCACATACCCTTTTCAGTCAGAAATATAACAACCGGGGGGGGGGGGGGGGAAGAAGAAGAAAAAAAGAAAAAGAGGGAAAATGAAAGACTCCTTGCTTTTAACGGCACTCTCCCAAAACCAGAAGGTGCAAGAATAGAGAGGGAGGAGGAGATTTTTAATTTTTTTTTTTTTCTTTCTCGCAAAAAGCACTCACCAGAAGACCTACTGCAGTTATTGCACTCAACTGCCAAGAACGGCTGGAGCCCCTCGCATCAGGGTAATGCAGCAATCCCGAAAGTACCCATTCCAACCACACGCCACCAAGTTTAGCAATGCCGGGCTTTTGCCTGGATAAAATGACCTTACCCACAGGAGTCTCCCGAAATATCCCTCCGGTGCGATCAGTCAGCGAGGCGAGTGCCGGTCACCACACTGCGCACTCGGCCGGAGAAGCCCCGTGTTTACTCCTGGGGCTGAGCTGGCCGCCGGTGCCGCGGACGCGGCGCCCATCCATCCACCGCTGCCAGCTCCGCCGCGGGCGCAGGTAATTCCATACAGACTTCGGCGCCCCCCCCCCCCCCGCCCCCCCCCGAGTCGCCCCTTCCTTCTTAGTTCAGAAAGTGCCCGCGTCGCCGGCGGGAGGTACCATCCAGGTGCGCCGGGGGGGGCGGGGGCAGCGGGGGGGGGGGAGAAGGGGGCGGCCGGCCTGGGGGCCCCCGCGGGCAGCTCCGCGCCCAGCGCTGCCGCCGCCGCGGGCCGGATCCGCGCTGCCGCGCACAAGTAACGGGGCGAGCGGAGCGGCGGTCCGGCCCGGCGGGGTTTCCTGGTGCTGGGCGGCTGTGGGGAAAGCGCTGCGAGGGGGTGGGGGGGAGGGTGCCTGCAGGGTCCTAGCACCCTCACCGCCGCTTCAAAAAAAAAAAAAAAAAAAAAAAAAAAGGGGGGGGGGGAGGTTGTTGAGAGGAAAAAAAATCTCCAAAGGGAAAAGAAGAAAGGAAAAAAAAAATAATCGGTTGTCCGCTTGCCCCGAACGATACTAATCCCCGGTGAAAATGGCAAGTGATCAGCACAGAAGAGGAGGTCTTGATTGATAACCACAATCCACCCAAAATATCCTAAGAAGCAGAGGAAGAGGGGGAGAGAGGGAGAGAGGCGAGAGAAACTGCAGTGCATAAACGATCCCTGTGTTTCTACGAGATGGGCTCGTTCGGCTGAACGCGTCCTCCGCCGGGCCGCCAGCCGGCGGGAAGGGGCCGCTGCTGCCACCCCATGGACACCGCGGCGCCCGCGCCCGCTCCGCCGGCGCCGGCTTCGGCGGAGGGGTGGGTCTTGGGGCGGGGGGCGGCGGAGAGGAGGGAGCGGGGTGGGGAGGGGAGGGAGCCGGGCGGGGAGGGCCCTTCGGAAGGGATCCTGGAGAAACTCCCGGGGAGCGGGACGGAGGGCCGCCGCCCCGGCGCCGCCCGCCTCACCGAGCCGCCTCGGGCCGCAGCGCTGGGGCCGCGCCGCGCCCGCCCGCGGCTGGGGCTGGGGCTGGGGCAGGAGGGGCCGGGGCGACTGGGGCTGGGGCAGGGGCAGGGGCAGGGGATGGGGCTGGAGGAGGAGGCTGAACGCCGGGCGCGCAAGATGCGCGGGGGTCCGCCTGTTTCTCTTTTCCTGTTGTGGTTTATTTTTTAGGTTTTTTTTCTTTTCCCCCTTCCTCTCCGGTTTCCGAAGCGAAGTGTTGTTTTAGGAGAGATGATACATTATCTATTCTTGGATTTTTATAAGGCAAACTGTGGGCCTCGCTGTTGCCATGGGATCTTCTTTGTGCGAACTCTCTGAACTGTGTGGGAACAGTTTTATTTCCTTCCCTTCAGATTTTTTCTTTTTTTTTTTCTTCTCCTTCTCTGTAAGTCTTCTGAAGATATGTATCAAAATGTAACTGCATTATTGCCAATTAAGATTAACAGCAGGTGCAAGGTGCATCTAATTAGAAATGTTAATTACTTCATGAAATAAATAGTCATTTGCAGATGTTTGTAATACTGAACAAATGTTCTATAAAGTGTAAGTCTAAGATTCTGACGTTCCCCCCCAATAAATTTGATCACATTCCTGCTAAAAGGCGCAGGGGAGTAGACACCCCCTCTTCCATAACACTGGCCCTTTGGGCGCACGCTCACAGGAAGAGATCCACAGAGTTGCCTGTGCATAGGTAGATGGTTGGGGAAGGGACATGTCACTCTTACAACCCGTTGCGTGGGGTTGGAGGGTGGAGGAGAGGGAAATATCTGAGCAGTGTGAGGTAAACACATACGGTTACGTATCCGTTTATGTCTGTGTAAAAGGTGCTCTCCAAAGCAGGGCCAAGGCAACATTCAGTTACTACTAAATCCATCCCGCTTCCTTGTAGGGCCATAGAGGAGAATCCAAACAGCTACAGTTCTTAAACTCCCAACGTCTTACAAGAGAAGAGAGAAAAGAAAAGCAGTGCATGGGAAGGTGTGATTTTATTATGGAACATGATAAAGGATTATCGATAGGCAGATAATGTGCCATGCAGAGTCAGTGGGTTGCAGAAGGTGGGAGCTGTTGCGGAATTTGTAGAGCTCGCTCACACCCCACCCCACCTCCCCTTGTGATAACAGAACGTCATTCTTCTTATTGGATTAAAAAAAAAAAATAGAAAAAACCTAGAAATGAATGCAACAACCAGTAGTCAAAAATCCATTTTAAAACACAGAAATTAACATGACTGCTTAAACTAGGCATTCAGATAGTACTATGATGAGTGATCCATACGCGTGGGTAGGTAAAGGAGACACGAAAAACTTTATGGGATTCTCTTTGTAGATCAGTACAGGGCACTTTAAAGTTAGCTAAATGACTCATACTATCTACTTTAGAGAACGGGTTTGGGTGCTTGATTTAGAAGCCCAGGCGGCCTAGCTGTTTGAGAGACAGGGTAAGAGGGAGGGACTCCTGACTTCGATTCTCACCGTTATCCTCTGGGAGAGCTACTTCCTCACCTCTGAGGAGCAATACCAGACTCCCAGCACCTCCATTACGTGACATCAAGAGCTATCTTCACCCAGACAGAGCAATGACTGCTCGAGGCTCTTCCTGCTCTGCAACAGGCAGAGTGTAGGAAGGAGGTACTTGGGGTTAACACATCGGCCAGGCACTGGGCGCATTTGCCTTCAGTTCCTGATTTACAGATTTCTCTTCCACTGATAGGCATAGGCAAGTCGTTTGATCTGTCTGTCCTTTTGTTCCTTCTCTGTATAATGTGACTTAACACTATTCTTATTCACAAGGGTGCAGTGAAGATAAAAAGGCAATCATGTTTGCAAGGTGTTCATATACACTGGTCATGGGAGCTATGTAAGTTCCCAAAGAGGCTGATTAAGGGTCTAGCAGGAGAAAGGGAAAATGAAAAAGGGTGGAAGCCAAAAGGTGTGAGCAAAATACAATGTCATTGCTACAATGGCTGAAACTAGACTAATAACACAGAAAAGCTGTAGACCATTCACATGTGCAGAATACAAACTGCCTGCCTTCTTGGGTTAAATTCATCTCTGACTTAAGGAAACTGGATTCAGTTCATTTCTCAGTTACTGAATTGCTATGAATAGCAATGCAGTTGTATGGACACAAGTAAAAGGTATTTTAAGTATTTTTTTCTCAGCCACATACTGAATCTCTGTTTGGCTTTGTCCTCCCATGACTAAGTATGGCGTGTATAATATAAAAGGGGATCTCCTTTGTCCTCATCATGACTTGAGTGTTTTCAAGATATTTCACCAAAGAGAGAAGCAAAATCTATCTTATCTGTTTTCTAAACATTATTTTAATTCCGTGGCAGAGTATATGGCTCTGAAGAGCGTGAACATCATGCAGAATGCTTTCAGTTAGTAAATTCAAGCTGCTTGAATGAGTAGTCCCCAAGAGCATCCCTTAGCTTCATGGTGTCCTTCAAAACTTCCCGGCCTTGTGCTCACCTTGCTGGCAAATCTGTTCAGAGGGTCCAAAGACTGGCAGGTCTTGAGTTCTTGCTACCTACCCGTGAACTTCAGGTATTAAATAATGTTTCCATTTGCATATTTATTTCCCACTTTTTAACAAATGCAACGGGAGAAACAGTCTAAGTTATACTCAGTGTGAGTATGTGTGACATGATATAAATCTAAGAGCATGGAAAACAAGCATGGTTTTTCTAGATGAGAAAAACAGTAAAATCAAAATTTCTGAAACACACCTTCACTTCCCCACTAAACACCAAACAAAAGCCCTGCTGATGTAAAAATCTAAATCTGAACCCCATAAATTGCAGTTTCAATCTAATTACTAAACAGTTTTGGTAAATCAAAAAGGTCAGCATTTTTATTTTTTTTTTCTTTTCCCCTTTTCAAAACACAGTTGCATTGAGTTTATTAAAAAACAGCTTCCCTTTTTGTCCACTTTTGGCACGACTAAGTAGTCTGGAATGCTTCAAAGAGAACAAGGTAAAACCTGAAAACTGCTATCTGGTTAACTTCTCTGATTCTCCTTGAATTCCTGTATATTTTTTGTATTTTTAATTTATATATAATTGTATTTTATTTATGTTGTGTGCTTTGTATATTATACATTACATATTGCATATTTTTTAATAAGTGCAGGCAAGAGTGTTCAAAAGAGCAGATATTTTAAAAAGAATAATCCGTAATTCCATATCAGGTGAAAATTTCAAAAGCAGTTGCCTTTACAGAGGAACCTGACTCTAAAGAGTACATATATAGTCAGGGAATAATACTCATAACAGCGAAATTTAGTCACAACAATTCTTGCTTATAGTCTTAACTGCAATTGTATTTTTCTATTCCTGAACTACCTATACCTTTCCGTAAGTATGCTGTACTCACTGCAGTGTTGTCCCAGATGCTACAGTTTTACCGTGCTTTTCTTGTTGGTACCATTTTTGTGTGACTAATCCAGCAGCTTTGTGCAGAGCATGTCAGATAGCTCAGGCCATTTGATACACAGCTCTGCCGCGGCCTTGCTGTGTCTATATGCAGCCGAGATGAGCCTTCATGTGTCGGGCAAACATCAGTTGTAGGTGGCCTGAACAAAGCACTACAACACCTATAGATGAAAAGTGACATCACATAAAAGCTAAGTATCTTGTTACTACTTGAGTGGGAGGATAGTTTCATTCAGAAAGCCATTCCTTCAAAACATGCATTTCGTTGATTCTTAATGTTTAAAGATGGAATTTATATATATATATATATATGTATATATAAATTAGCTTGTTGTCCTGCAACTTGCTGCTTTGACCTAATTTAGCAAAGGATAATGTCAAGATAATTAAATGCTCATCTCTTGCACATTTTTAATTTTGTAGAGTAAATGGTTACTTGCTGTTCCTCTAGTCTCTCATTAGGGTATCTCAAATTAAGATAATATCCATCCATAAGCTACTTAGAACATATACCTCATCTATTTAATTAAATAGTACTCTATCACAGGATGCATTCATGCGTTAAAAAAGATTTGTATGTTTCATTTCAGAGTTACTGGCTTTTTTTTTTTCTCCCAAAGACCTAACAGAAGGCAGTAATAAGGGATTATTTTCTTTTGAGGATCTGTTTACTTTTAGAATATTCAGCAGTATAAATCTCATCCAATTCCTATAAAGTCAATAGAAAGGCTCCTTCAACTTCAACAGCAGTTACAGCAGGTCTTGCACTGTTATCCAATCAAAGATCATAAATCAGAGATTTTAAATATAAGCATTATTTGGAAAAATGTTGCATAAGAGCAACTGACCCGAGTTAGGAGAGTAATCCCCCTCAGCCAGCGATGTACGCCCAGCAGCAGCACCACTGAATGACAGTGGGTGAAACAGGCAGGGCTGATGAAAAGCAGAGGCGATACTCGCATAACGTACCTCCCAACTTCTGACGACCGTTAGTGCAGGGATTTTTCACTTATTTTCATGAGAAAATGCCGATCACGGATATGAAAAGTGCTAGAAATTAAGAGAGAAATGTGATCCAAATTAAAAAAAAAAACACAAAAAAACAAAACCCAAAAAACCTCTAGAAACCTAAAGGAAAAAGCAAGACAGCAAGCCAAACGTTGTGGAGTCATCCAGCTGCTTTGTGGAAAACCTGACTTCTAGTCTTTCTATTTTTTTTTTTTTTTTTCATTCTAAAAATTGCCGGAAGATGGAAAATGTGCCAGGAGAGCAGCTCCCGCAGCTCCCACAGGCCGCAGCTCCCTTCCAGCTGTGCCGCTCCCTGCCCAGCACACTGCCCAACACCTCCTCCACCGCCCGCTCCGGCCCGCTGAACCCCTCTGTCACGCAAAGATTTTTGCTCAAGAGGGAAGGGATTTTTTCCTGGCCTCCTGCCAGCCTGTGGGCAGGCCAAGGCGAGCAGCAGCGGGGCAAGCCAGGGCAGGCAGCGGCAGGGCAGCGTAGCAGGGACCTCCCCCAGCAGCCCTGTCCCACCGAGCCCAAAGGCAGCAAGCAGAGCCCGGACAGGGAAGGTGATGGGGGCCCACCAGCTGTCTGGCAAAATCCAGGGAAAGGCAAGGGCCGGAGTCAGGCCCAAGGTGAGGCCGGGGCCCAGGAGGCTGGGCAGGGGGTGTCGGGCCTGCTGGTGCCCTCAGGGCCTGGCGACATTCGTGCCTGGGGACGCGTAGTGGATATTATACACAATTTAAGAAATACTCATTATGCAGTCCTGGACCTCTATCAAAAGCTGCCCATTGTCACTCTGAGATACAATGTTGGTACTGTTTGCATGAATGAGGTTCACGTGGTCATCATGTAGTTAATGAGCACATAATACAAATTGTCTTCCTTTGACTGTGGGGTCTTCTGTTAAAGCACTCACTCACTACTACTAAAATGACTTCTGCATCTTTGGTGCAGGTAGACCCACCAAAACATGAAGTTGTGTAGGTCAGTGTAGTGGTGGGACTGCCAGAACAGAGCAGTCCATATGAGTGAATTCCCAAAGAAGTATGGTTACTTCCATCCTGATGTACGTTAAGTACTAAACTTTCATATATCAAAGAGTGTGACTGACAAAAACAAAATCAAATTCAGAAACTGCCTGTGTAGATGTAAGCCACTTTGACAAGGACAGACTAAAATTTACTGGTTTAACGTTCCTGAGTAAAAATATCCTTTGGAAAGTTATGAAGCAGAATAAGAGATCGCTAAAATCAAAGCTGTGTGAATTACCTACCTCACAGAGCTCATGGATCAATTACAATATAGCTATACATGTCAAAATTGATTAATGTAAGAAATGTTTATTATTCAGTGTTGCTGATTTTCTGTCTGTCTCCTGTTCATGGACATTGTTTACATACAGAGGCACTTGATTTTGTGCTTACCAATGCACCTGATTTAGCAGCTGCAAAGGTTTATGCCAGTTATTAATATAAGTTATTAGGATTTATCTGCAGTCAGTATGTTTTGTAGTGTCATTTTGCTATTTGGATGCCGTGAGGAAATCTGGACTTGTATGTGGAGGTATGGCCTGCGCTTGTGGGAATAACTTACCTGAGGGCAAGACAGGGACAACGCACACAACGGAAAAAGGGACGGGAAAATCAAGGTCTTCTTTAGATATATGTCAGATCTTGGTTAAAATACCTGGACAGGAAGAACGTACTAATACAGTTATACTATGGACGACTTATCTAAGATGGTGACTATGACTGTAAAGGAGATTAGAAGGATTATGAAGAGGAAAAATAAAGATACTGATACAAAACCTCAGTTACTGTATGTGGACTAGGGAAATGTTATGGTGGAACCTGATGTGGTGATTAAAGTTTAGGACATAATAAACAGTTGCTCTTTGGAACAACTAAGCAGAAAAGTCACAAGAAGAGAAGCAGCTCTTTAGTTTTGAAGAGTGCACAGGACCCAGTTCAAGAGCCAATTATTTAAGTGCCACTGTACAATAATCACTGTGAAGTATTCAAATTCCTGGAGCAAATCTCCCCAGATGCCCCCCAAAAGAGACCGAAACAAAGTCACCTTCCCTTACTGAAGTATTGCTTTGCTGTAAAGAGGGGCAATACCTAAAAACATGGAAGTTAGTTAAAATTAAGTTTAAAACCAAAAGGGTAAAAATGTTCATTGGTGCAAAGGACACTGTTCAAAGACATCATGTTGCATGTTCAGTGAACCCATCAGAATCCTTAAAACCCATCAGATCCTTAAAAAAGGGCTTGCTTGGTTCACTAAAAGAGTAAAGGGTCTTTTAGAAATGAAAAAAAACCCCTGAAAATCACAGCCTAATAATTGAAAAATATATGTAGTAAATTAAATATAAAGCTAGAGCAACTCATCCTAGACAAAAATGTTGAGAAACAAGTCAGTAACAGCATACAGCACAGAGAAAAAGTATTTTCAAAGTCCTTAGAAGATGAAGCTTGTCATCATTGGTAATAGCAGATGATTCAGTAGTATGAGAATTAGTAGAAAAAACTCAGTGAACAGAGCAATAGTAAGTTGCAAAATATTAAATTTATGGATAATATTTTTATTGTTCTAGCGTCTGTGAAATAAATAACCTTAAGGATGTTAAACCGGTTATAGCTACCACAGTTTCAACTGTTTTTGGTTCCATAAAAATCTGGTAGTACTTACAAAGGAAACTATCAATATCACTATCAAAGTTTCTCAAAAATGTCAGCTGAATGTTTCACAGTCTTCAACAAACAATCAAAACATCAAGAATGATCAGGACAGGAAGTGAAAACAGAACTGGAAAGAAACATTATGGCACTGTATTAATCCATAGTGCACTTTGATCTTGAATATGACATGTGATTAGGTTATCCTGTCTCAAAAAAGTCATAATTAGTAATTAGTATTAAGCAAAGTAATTAGCAAGGGAATAGCCAAGTGTGACACATTTACTCAGAGAGATGGAGGAACAGTGAACAGACTAGGTCTGTCTGGTTTGCAAAAGACAATACAAATGGAAATACACATGAGATCCGTGAAGTTACAAGTAGTGTAAGGACCAATGTTTTCATTATACAAGGATGAGAAGGCAGCCAGTGAAATCATGATGCGGCATGTTAAAAACAGATGCATAACAAATAAGTAGATTGTATAATTCGTTCATTGCCTCAGGATGTTTTGAAGACAAAAGTATAAATCAGTTCCGAAAGATTAAGTACATTCTTGTTGGAGAGGCCCGTCTTCTGTATTAAGCAGTGATCTGACTACAACTTCCCAGTCAGAAAATGCCCAAACTACCTGCGACCAAGGTGGAAGGACACGTCAGAGAAAGATCCCAGCCTGCTTCACTTGTTTCTTTCACCCTTTGCCTAGGCTGCTTCTACTACTCATTCTGAGACAAGACAGTGGCCTAGCTGGTGCTTTGTGCTGACTCTCCGTGGACATGTTTTTTTCTTTTATGGTACATGGACTGTGAAGGTTTTGCATTATTGAAAGAGTTAATGCACATTATGCAGGGTTAATGCAACACAGAATCTGGAAACAAATGACAAGGAATGTCGCTTGCCTGGATTTAGTGTACAGGAATTTAATTTTCCATTGGTGTTTGCTTGAAGCTAAAAACTGCTACCAGGTAGGAATTCCTGCCTTGATTCCATGCTCATTTTTACAGGTGTGAGTAGGCAGATGTTATGAATGCAAGAGGAAGAAGGACAAGAGATCCTGAAAAAGCAGGATATTCAGGCTGAATTTCAGTTCTGTATGTCAGGCACTGTTAATAATGTTACTGAGCTGCATTAGGTATACCAGTCAGTTAAAAATGGTACAAGTTACACTTTTACATGTTTTTTTTTAATCAGTTTATTCCTGCCCTACAATCTATAGTCTTACTAGCAGAGCTGGTAGTGTTTCAGAAAGGTTAAAAATGCTGTTTGAAGGACAGAAAGCTTTCCCTCAGGTTTGGAGTTGAATAAAAAATGCATTTGTGGGTGATGGCAGCATGGCAGGGCCTGTGTAGTATCAGAAGCAAAGGGGTTAAAGAAGGCTGTTTTTAACATGGCTGTGGGGGGTTTCTGTTGCTGGCTGAATCTTTCTTCATGTGTATAGAGAAACATGAGAGCCTTGGTGGGAGACTATTGTACACTACTGAAATGCTGTGTGGCTACAGGACAACTTTACAGCATAAACAAATTTGAAACTTCACACAGCTTAATAAGAGTGCCAGCTTTTCCTGGTGTGAAACTGTAACCAATTTTGTCAAACTTTTGTTATCCATATTCTGAAATTCAAATTTCCTAGATCAAACATTTTCTTTCTTCTGTCTATTTCTGATGTTGAATATTCTCTTGAAATAAGCAGCAGCATAAAGAAATGCTACAATTTTAGCATGATTGTTACAGAAGATGTGTGACAGCACAGAAAGCAAGCTACAGACAATGAAAAATGGAGGATCAGCAATTACTAAGATTTACAAGAACACTCCTGTGTGACTTAGTTCTGTGGAGCTGGGAGAAACATAACTTCCATTTCAATATGTAGTTTTGCCTTCCTTTATCTTAAAAATGCCAGTCTGTTTCAAAGGCCAATGTTCTTTCTTCTTACAGGGGGCAGCAAGCTGTTCTTTACGAGAGCAACCGTGATGGTGTAGCATTTCCTGAAAGAGAAGAGACGGCTGTCAATGCAAAGGAGAAAGTTTTGTTTTCAGCAGTGGAGATAGATGAATCGGAACAAGAAAGAAGAATAAAGGCAGAGGAGAGTGGCAGGGTCTGAAACGAAGGCAATGTGATCTGAATGTTGATGAAGAAGCATTGACAAGATGAAAGATCTCTCTCTGTCGCGCTCTCACCCTCTCGTTTCCAGTGTGTAAAATCTGTCCTGTTGACACACTCTTGCGCTCTTTTTATATCACAAAACTGGAACAAACGGGATTCACAATCGGTGGTGGTGGCACAGCCCCTGTGACAGATACTTGCTAAGGGAAGGGCTCTG
This sequence comes from Leptosomus discolor, assembly GCF_034619465.1. Lineage (NCBI taxonomy): Eukaryota > Metazoa > Chordata > Aves > Leptosomiformes > Leptosomidae > Leptosomus > Leptosomus discolor. The sequence goes on along the minus strand of NC_141391.1, from coordinate 90,489,578 downwards.
CAGCTGCCTCCCATTCTCCCCCACTTTATGAGACCCTTCAGTCCGCAGAACTGGACTTTATCAAGACTTGAGAATTCTCCTCTGAGTAATTCAGGCTGATTACAAATAAGGGAGGTCTATAAGGTACTGACAATTCACACCCACTCTTCAGGGAAACATAGAGTATAGTTAAATACATTAGGTATTCTACCTATATGTAATTTAAGTGTATTCATAATGTAACGTAGTTCTCTGTAGGATGTCAGTACTCGGAGGAAATCCTGTTTTGGAAAAAAAAAAATCCCAAGCAGACATGTCATGTTTGAAAATAAGAGGTTGTCAAACTTTAAAAACCATAAAACACCTTTATAGTAAGTAAACTGAAAACTGCTGAAGTTCTTGCTTCAACATATGCTGCTACTATTGGGGAAAATGTCACCTTCCAGCCTTCAAGCCATTGGCTTTGATGTCAGTTCCTTTCAAAGCATCAGTCTTCAGACGAGCATGGCTGTTGCTCAGAACAGTGTGTATTTTCCCAGTAAATATTTTTTAACAGTGTAGGTCCAAATACAGTGACATATTTCAATATGTGTATAACATGGATCTAAATGGGTTGACATATTGTGAAGGACGCAATATACAGGCTACAAAATTGTACAGCGAGATTAGAAAAATAACTTTCTAAAGTTTACTTGCTGCCTGAGGTAGCACCATCTTAATTGTCCTACTGTATAATGGCTTTTTGTAGTACATCTGAAGCTTTTTAGTTTTCCCTCCTCTGTAGTACAACTACAGGGAAACTGTGATTTCACTGGACTCAATCAAGAAAATAAAGGAAACCAAGGTGCTATTTCAAATCCTGCAGTCTTTTGTAAAAGGCATGTTCACTTTTGTGGCTAATTTGCCTGACTAAGAAGTAAAGAGTAAAAATTAAATTATACATTTATCTGCATGATATGTAGTAGTCATGAGGTTTAGTTAGTTCATGCTTGTATAGCTTTTCACAAAGGTAAAGTACGTTTGATAATTGTTGCATATTTAACGGTAAGGAGTAGGCAGAACAGCTTAGTTCAAATTTTTCACAGGCACTTATGGTAGGTTTCCCTGAATTCCAGTAGGTCTTGGATGCAGTAAAGTCTGATTTACTGAAATGCTTGAATCAATGCAGATTTGTTACCATGATGTATATCCATGTGCATACTGTTAGTTCAGCATTAATAAAAAAGAAAAAAAAAAAAAAGTAGTTTAAATTTGACTAAGTGCAGTTTAAAAAAATAAATATAACTGCAGAGGATGCAAAATTGCTAAGACTTCCCACACAAAATCATTAGTGGGTAGGCGATTGCCTGGAGCATCAGACTTCTGGGTACTATAAAATGGCCGTAGCCTTGCTTCCTCCTTTGCCGTGTGGAGGAAGAGCCAGGTTTGTTTCTGATAGTGACCATGTGGTAATGTGGATGTGTGGAAATGCTACGAGTCTGGGCCTCATCTTTTGAGCAATAAAATTCAAAATTAAGTCTTCCACTGAGAAGCATAAATTTGCTCTAGGAGAAACTGTAACTGCCTAACCTTACCTCCATCGCCCTTCCCGCTTAAGATCAATGCTTTACAGTACTATTAGTGCAGCCTTTATCCAAGTCACACCTTAATCTGATCACACCTCTGTTGAGCAGAAGGCATGAATTACAAAAGAAGCTGTTGATGTTAAAACAACCCTAATCTGTTAGGATAATTAGGAAATTCTAATCTTTATTATTAACCATGTTTCGAAGACAGGGAAGATGCAGAAAAAAAACCAAACCAAACAAACAAAACCCCAAACAAAAAACCAAACTGTAACCCAAACCCAGTTTCTTTGGATGGATTCCTATTCACATTTTCAAATCTGAACTGAATACCTGTTAGGTGGAAGGACAAATCAAGTATTAGTTTTCAAAGGCAGAATGTCATCAAATTGGCATTGTCTTCTACATCAAGTTATGATAAGGATAATTAAAATTACTACCAGACTGAAAACACTTAAGAGCAATATCCCATTTACAACCAACAAAAAAAAAAAAAGTGCATAAATCACAGAAAGAAAAAAATATACATCTTTTCTATAACTGCACCTAATATTACGGTTTGGTACAAAAAGCAGTTAACTAGCAATGCATTTTCCCAGGACACAGAATTTGAAATTCATGTGTCAGTGAACACTTTGTATATTTGCAATAATTCTACTATCTCTGGTCAGAACATTCTCAGTGTATCACACACATTTTCATGTTGTGTAGTAGGGATCTTTTCTTGCTGACACACAGAGATACAATAGAGAAGGATTTAGCATTAATGATAAATTGAAGGATTGTAGATCGAGAGGTTTTTTTCAGGTCATTTTTTCCTCTCTCCTGTTTCTTTTCCCTGCAGTTCTTCCCCTCAATGCCTCATCTCTCACATATTTATTTTTTGTGGTTGACGTTACGTTAAAAATAAAACCAGTGAAATAAATGACCAAGATGCTACTGCCAGGTTGTTCTGAATCTGTGACTTATGTTTGACCGCATCTTTATGAATTTTTAAAACAGAAATACTTATATTAAAACAACCAACAAAAATTTGGAAAAAAACCCAAACAAACCACAAACTCCAAACCAAACCAAACCCCAGCTCCTCCACAACCCAAAATCTGGTTTAGTGCTATATCAGCAATGATAGAAACAGTTTCAGGTGTTTCCACAGGGGCTTACAGTGTAATTCAAATATATATATATATATATATATAAAGAATATATATATAAAGAATATATATATATATATAAAAGAAATTATAAGGCAGTTTCTTAAGAGAAAAAGTGAAATATTCTTAACCTAGTCCTTGGTTTAAATTAGAAGCATGACTATCATTAATGACAGTGAAAGTATTAAGCTTCTTTATCAAAAGGATCAGAAATTGAATAGTTACTTAGATTGGTTTTAAAAGATTTGTCTGAATGAATACCAAGAAAACTTTGCAATGTATTGTAACAAATTAAAACAAATTTTCTGCCACCGCAATTTGCGATGCTAACAGTGGTAATTAGGGCAGAACTAATCTTCCATAACTTTAGGCACTCAGAGTGTCGTCATCATCCTGAGCTCATCATCCAGACTACCTTTGTAGGCACTAGGGAGAAATAGGAGCTGCTTTAAAATGATTCAGCTCATTCTCATGTAGACATCTTAAGTGAATCTCACCTTTGAAGCACCTATTTCACTCTCTTTACTAGACAGGAAAATGGATGAGAAGCTTGGAAATAGAAGGTGTATGACAGATGCCTAAGTCTGCGTGGGGTTATTCCTGTCATTAATATGTAAAGAGGATATAAAATAATAAGTAGAAGTGAAATTGTAAATTTAGAAAGTAAGGCATTACACACACACACACAAAAGATATTTTCCAATAGTTCCAATACTGGCAGCAAGAAATACTAGTACAGTTTATGGAGATTTTTTTTTTTTTAAAAAAAAGAAGATTTATCCTATATTTATGCCCTTGCATGTAATACAAGGATTCCAAAGCGTTGCTGAAAAAGCTAGTCACTTGCAGAAATATCTTCTTCTATGCCCAGAAACATAGAAAAAGATAAACATAATTTTTCATTGGTTTTATGATGCTTTATAATAGCATACTTATATAGACATTCAACAACTTTTGCAAAATAGCAACTCAGTATTGATGTCCTGAAATCTAAACACCTAAAGGGCAAATAGGGAATTGTGACTAATGGCCATCAAGTCTAAAAATAAACCTAAAAGCACATGGTTTTTTAACCCCCAAATAAATCTCTTCTTATAACTTCTGATTACATCTGACATGATAGCTAAAGCCTTACAGGAAAAATCAATGAATTTCTTAAAAAATTATATTTTAAATATTTAATGTTTATATAATCTTCAAGTGAAGATTATAAACTTTCTAAGGAATCTCACTGTTGAAATGTACTCCAGCATCTACTGTGCTCTGGCAGTGGGCATCAGTGAAACTCAGGGAAACATTTTCACTTATTTTAGTAATTACTGCATCTCCAAATGGGAAACGACTGAAGTCTCTCTTTTCGGGAACAAGCTGTTTGATACACTTTCCCTGATTTCCTTCTGTTTTAATTAGCTGTGGCTGGGGAATGTCATTAACTCTGCCCTCAGCTCCTGTACTGAGATTCCATTCATACTGAGAACCCCCTTAACAGCCTGTTTACACAGAGCAAGCAAACCAGCTCAAGAGATCTATTTTAAGTTATATTTATGTTAAAGCACATTTTATGGATGGTTTACATCAGAAAGTAGGTATTAAATATGACATACTTCTGGTTTTGTGTGGGGTTATTCCTCAGGTATTTTAACTCATTTCCTTCAAATTTAAAACTTAGGTTGCTTTAATTTTTACCAGTGACTCTAAACACTTACCTAAACTATGTCAGAGATGATAGAAAATAGACCCAGAACTGGAGAAAGGCTCATGTATCTCTTACTTATGCCTACTTCTCAGGACATAGTCAAATAATCAGCAGCTATTATTTTTCCTCAGGGTTATGTCACTTTGCTAGTATGTTTTAATGACTTATAATCAACTTTAATTTCTTTCTCTCTTCTGAGTGGCAAGGTGCTACAGTCTTCAATGGGACAAGAGAACAAAATTGGGAAGTTTCAACAACAAGGAATGTTTTTTTTCCCTCTTTTCCAGACTTAACCTGTGTTTTCGCTCAGAACATTTATCTAGCTTCAGAGATGATCACTGCTAGATGTTATCATGCAATATTAAGAGTGTGATGGGCTGATAGGAATCTGCACGTATAAACAAGGTATGATACTGGAGATTATACTTCCATATGATATAATACTGGCGTCTAAGACTATTGTTTCATTGTGAAGAAATTAGCAATCTTTAAAGCTGTTTTATTACTTGAGATCATTAGTTTTGACACCTGTCACTGTCATTTTTCCCTGCAGCCATATTTGCAGATGTTCTCAAAGGTAATTATAAGAGAAAAGGATTTCACTTTTTAGGAAGGGATGTCACCTTTGTCCATAAGAGCCAAGAAAAAAAAAAATTAACTAATTAAAAATCTTTCCCCAAATTTCCCTCATCACCAAAAGGACAGTGTGACATAGCATGAATAAGTTCTTAACTAAGCTGTAGTCTGTCAGTAAGCTTCCAATTTAGTGGATACTGAAGGAAAAAGACATCAAAGCTAAGGTTGTAACTCATTTTTTTCTGTCAAGAAGTGGTTGAAACGGTTTAAGATATCTTTGAATTGTAATCAATGTCCTTTTCTTTCACAACTACACTTCTTTTTTTTTCTTGTGGTTACAACTATTTGGTCATTAATTGATTTTTTAAAGCTTCGTTAATTACAATTTGCCTGTAAAAATGGCAAGTTTAGACTAAGGTAGAGAAAGGCTCTTCTACTAAACTGGAGAAGGCAGAGAAAAAAGTGTTTTTGAAAATGAGTGCATGCTTATCATCAGGAGCAGAGGTCTAGGAAGAGAAAAAGAAAATAAGGAAATTCCTAATTCACATTTGAAATTTTTGTCAGGCCTTCCTCTTTACTTTTTGAACTCTGAACACAGACACAGATACTCTCTCATTATACTAAACTAATTTGATTTTTCACCAAATTAGTGGTGGAAAGTGGTAGAAAGGACACTCTCAGGCAGTAATTCCACATTTCTTTGTTGGAGAAGCTGACAGAAAATGACAGGTGAAACGTGACTATGAGATAGAGGTATTGTGAGGTTGCAGGTCATCTACTGGCAATGTGTATCAAAGTATTTAAGTCTTATATCACCTAGTCAAAAAAAAAAAAGCTAAACTGGAGACATGGAGAATAAAGGAAATACAAGGCCGTGTTTCAGAAAATGCTTTGTAAGGTGTTGTTCCAAGTTATTCAAAGCTGAAGTGACATGATAACTGAGACAAAGTGACAACAATTTTGCAGTTTGGTCTTCCCCATTAATTGTATTTAGAGCAGACATATTTGCATCCATTCCCTTCTCAGTTTGCTGAACCTGCCAGTTTCTCTGGTATCTAAATTTCCGGGACACTATGGGAGGCCCGAAAGCACTGACACTTTCCATTCATATCCCTAAGGACACATAGTACAATTTGCACATCTTCTGCCCTAGTATTTTTTCATAATCGCTATGTGCTGTTCAGAAACTCCAAGTGCAGGCAGGATGTGAGGCACTCCAACAGCACCACGGTGAGTGCTGAGTTTGTTTCTGACAGTGTTGAACCTATTACAAAGTGCTGAACTGTTTTTCAGTCTCTTCTCCATATTGAAGGAGAATTTAGGACTTTTGGGAATTTAGGGAATTTGGAAACGGCACCCTCAACAGGCTCAGAGAAAAAGTGTAAGACTGCTTAAACTGTGAGCATGAGATGTCTCAGAAGGTCCTCATCAGGGAGCCCAGTGTACAGCCTGTGGTCATGCATCAGTCCACCTGAGTGGATGAGTGGGAAGTGCATCTCTTAGAAGAGAAGGGAGTCAAACAGTGGCTGCTAGCCACTTGCCCCATCTCAAGGCTGAAGAGTGGCTGCTCTGTGGCTGGTGTTCAGGCTGGTTTCCCTGAGCACCTCTCTCACGCTGGAGAAAACGGGGCGGAGAACACTATGGCAATGCTGCTTCTTCACCCACAAGAAGAATTACAGGCTCTGCCTGGCAAGGCCCATAGGGACTCTTGTGGCCTCTTGTCCCTGTTTGTCCTTTTGCAGTTTCTCAAATGACGGTTTGTCACAGGAAGGGGTATTAAAGTTCTGTGAAGACACTGACAAGCAAATCCTTTCTATATAGGGGAAGACATGGGACTAGGTATGGACCTAAAGTGGAGAACAGTGTAAGTGCTTTGTTGGATTTCCTAGTGGAGCCACAAAGGCTTGTGCGGTGTGCATTGCACTAAGAAGGGCTGCGCCTTCAGTGTTCCAGAACTACTCCATGAACATGTGATGTTGATGCAGGTGGAAAGGTCCAGAGTGAGGCGACTACTACTGTCTTTGGGAATGTCTTCACTCCCATGTTCAGCTTTCTGACCTCTTATGGTTAACTACTTTTACTTAGAATTCCTTTGAGAGCCTCTAAATGGGAGAGGGGCTAGGGGTTGACACCAGTGTCCTTGTTTGTCCACCCAAGAGGGTGAAAGAATTTGATGGCAGCAATGTAGAACCAAGTATTCCCCATGTCAGCTAAACCCTGAGTAGGCAATCTCTGTTTACAGAAGAAAAAAGATTCAGACAAATTGTTAGCCCTCCATCAAGCACAAAGAAACTCAGGATGTTCTTGGCCCAGTTAAACAGTCATGCTTGCCCTAGATCAGTGGGAAGGCTGAAGCCGGAATGGGTCTTCTCAATTTTATAGCATTTAAAATAAGCTACATTTTGAAAAGTGGCGTTGTAGAATTTGTTAAAAGGCTGCATTTGAACTGCTGAGAAGGAAAGGCCTTTTAATCCTTTTTCCCCTCATCTTTCCCTTGGTGTTGTTAGCTAAGAACGCACAACAAAGAGAAGATATAAAACATCCTTCAACTTTTCTGTGACGAAGCGGGGTTGCCAAAAATTAATGCTCAATCCATCTCCAAATAATCCTCAGTAGAGCAGTTTTATTATCATGCATCCCTGAGGAAAAGGTAGCTGAGAGTGAGGTAGCTGTACAGTAGCTCTCCCTCCCTCAAGGTGTCTTTAGAAATTTCTCACTCAAAAGAACTAGGCCTGTGTGACCAGGGGATCAAGACAAAATGCATGGCTTCATTTGGCTCCATGCTATGGATCTTCCTAGCCCCAGGATTTGTTTCACAGCCATTTAAATTAACATAGCATTAAAATATGACAGGATTATGTTCTACGGACTCATTAACACATTCCTCTGGTGCAAGGGGAGACAAGGAGTGCTTGAACATTCAACCACCCGAGGCATGTATTAATGCGACTGACACCCCCTGCAATGTCTCAATACATTAAAACAGGGCTCCTATTGAATACAACTCTGCAATTTACATGCAATTTTTCAAATGTACTGTGAAAGTATTTATCTTTTCATTCCACCAAGTAATTCTCAGGTTTGTGACGGGAGAAGAAACACTTTTCTCTGTGAAGCTACTGTTAGATTGTAATATTTTCATCATTCATGCGCCCTTCCATTCTGTCATAATTTTCTTGCCTAACTCCCATGAATTTAGCAAAGCAAACTGTGATACTTCAGGATTTTCGGGTTTTTTTCCCTTGATGCCTTTGCCTGGCTGCTGCACTCAACAGCCCTTCAAAGGCAGGCTGAGATGCTTTCAAGCTTGTTTGTAGTTAGAAAGCTAAATGCAAAGTTGATCACTGTTCTCCACTTAGCTTTTAAATACAAAACAGCTCTGTATTTGTGTTTGTAAATACAAACAACTGTGAAATCAACTAGCCACCTCTGAATCTCTGTTAAGCCTACAGGCAGTAGAGGATGCAAAAACTTGGAACCAAAAGATACCAGCTGTAACCTGCACTTACCTACAGATCATTAGGTGGCACTCTTGCCTCTGGCTTAGCACTGAATCCAGAAGGGCAGAAAATGCAGGCTGGTATTGGAGCAGCCATTGTTTTAAAAATAATAAGATACAAAACTGAGATTATTAAGATGTGAAGTCACTAAAGATGTTCAACCATTTTGAAAGGAATAAGCTTGTTGAGCACAGTATCTTGATCGCATTCAATTGGAAGTTTCTCTATGCCTGGACATACCATTTTGACCTCGGCTCTTTTGGGTGCTACCACAGGTGATCATGTAACAAACAAACAAACAAACACATAATATATGAAATATGAAAATGCATGATGGTAACTTAAAACATAAGTAGGGATTGTTACATATGCCTACTATGAGATTGATGTTCAGTTTATATTGTTATGAACAGACGAGCATCCCCCCCCAAACAAAAAAAGAGCTTCTTTCTAAAATCCAAAGGCATTTGAAAACAGGAAAAAAAAAAAAAAAATAGTTGAATGTATTTCAGACGCCAGTTTAACACATTCATACATGCTTTTTTCTCTACACACATATGTACACACAGAGCAAATCAATTACTATAAGTCATAATTTTCCCTCGGTATAACATATTTTAAAGCCTAAGGAATGCATCTTCTCCTAGCTCTTAGGGGATAAAGTGGATTATCCCCATTTTGTATAATGTTTAAGCATTTTGCCAGTGGTCAATCAGATAGTTTGTAGCAAGGCCAGGAGCTGAAGCAGGCCCAGATGTTCAGGCCTCTCGTTTCCTTATCTGTTATTCCCTATGACAAGAAAGCCTTCAGTTCCCTCTGTAAGATGTTATCCAAGTACAACTTGATAATGCTTGGACTTTAAGTCTATGTTTGAGCCCCCGGGTATCTACTGAGCTGTTTTATCCAAGACTGAGAAGAGGAGTTCTCTTGCTGTCTTTTGCTGTAAATGCTGTCATTTACAACTGTGTCCTAAGTCTAAAATTTGTCAATGGCAGCTGGGAAGTGTTGATTTTTTCAGACTAAATCTTTTCCTGCTCCATTACTTGTGATCGCAAAAGGCAGGAGACCTTGAGCCTTCTTGTAAATTCTGGTCCTATATTTCTGTGAAAAAAGTTTTTCAACAGGTTTGTCTTCCATAATCAGTTTTTATCCTGCTGCACAGGATATCTGCAACAGCCTTGTTGCTTCTAGAAGAGAGCATGGCAAACAGCATTATACTTTGATCTTCCTTCGGGTTCGCTTTGACCTTTTTAACCTTGTGGGGCTGCAAATTACACTTGATGGTTCATGAGCTGAGAATTGTCACCTGATGGAAACCTCTCGTTACAACACAGACAGAAAGCTGTGAGTTAAGCTTCACAGAGGGAAATTGGATTGGACAGCAAAAATTAATTGGGTCCTATAGTATGAGTGAATAAAAAGTTGAAGGACATCCTGAGTTGGTGATGTTTTTGCACTTGGTTTCCCTCATCCTTTTATTGCCTACATAAAGAAGCATAAAGACTGTAGTAAAATGAATGTCTGCTTTTGAATTTTTGATTCCACCGTTTTATTTTAAAATCACACCCATTGACTTCAGTCTGTGCATGAAATCAAAAAGCTGCAGGGTTGTTTGCAAGTTTGAGCCAAATGTAGAACTTAAAGACTTCTAGTTTTCCTTGTACATGGAAAATTTTTAGCCACTTCTCTCTACATTTCAAAATAATGGAGGTGAGAACCTACCCTTTTGCCATCAACAGGTGCTCCTTTTGCAAACAGCTGCTTCAGTTAAAGTCTTTAACACCATCCAGATGCCTATCATCTTCAGCTATGATGGCAGAAGGATCACATGAGCAGTCTGTAATCTAATTTACATGAAGTCAGTCAGCTAAGTTTTTATACCAATGTGAAGTCAGCTGGGTAAGTTTATATACCAAATAGCTAATTTGATTAATTTACTTTACTTTGTCTGAATTACTCACATAAGATTTTATGCTACTACAGGTATAGAAGTGTAACATCCTGTAGTTCATGGTGTGTACAAGTAGAAGTAATATATTTAATCAGCTCTATATCCTCAATAAGATATTTGTCTGCTGAATTATTTATCCTTTGTTATTATTTATCTGACTATAAATGGGAAAAGTAAAAACTTATCTTGCCTGAAAATGGAAGTTTTTGCTACAACGATAAGGTATAAGGAAATGTTAAGAGATGTGAATACATTGCTTTAATCCTTATGAAGTTATAAGAGAAGAGTTTTGCTTGGCTTCTAATTCAGTACTCCATAAAATGCGTAATGTTTTTTGTTTTTTTTTTTTATTGAGGAAATGTCATCAGTTTTTAGATTTAAACTAATATAAGCAAGCCTTTATGTAACAGTAACACTTCAGCAAGCTGGATTGCCTACCCATTATCTCAGTGGGCTTTTCTTTGGCAACACATTCCCCCAAATTTGTAAAAGTATGCATGATAAAGCAAATTTTTTTTAAAAAAACCTGTTCTTCATTATTTAAATCTTTTCTTAATTATGGTTTTGTTTGCTTTTTTATTTTTTGGTAGTATCAAACATTGGTTCCTTGCAGTTATAGTACACCCAGTATCCAAGGGCAAAACCACTCCACGGGTCCTAATGCTTCTTGAAACGAAGTGATGTAGACTTATGCTAAACAACTGAAATAAAGTCTGAAAAGAGTGAGTCAAAAGTATGTGTACAATGAAATACTAGATGCCTTTCCTTTTTGCTTTGTCTGCTTTTAGGCCTTGAGCTGTTATACGTAAATTCAATGTAGTTTTGAAACTCATTTGTACCTCCTGTCAGCAACGTAAAACAGTAAACAGTAAATATTTTTTCTGACTGGCTAAATTAATTAGAGTTAGCATGATTAAAATGTCTGGTTGGCATTACAAATATATACACAGCTTGTACAACGCAATGTTGGGAACTGATTCATGATCAGTCATGCCTGTGGTCCTCTTTTGGATTCAGTGCTGTTAAGACCCTCGTGATTCAGTGCACATCAGCAGTTTTTGTGGGGTTCCCTCTGCAATAAATGTGAGCTTATTTTTGCTGATAGAACAAGCAAATGATGTTGAGGAAAAAACTGTCAAGCTTGTATACATGTGGTAAATCTTTCACTTTTTTTTTAAAGAACATAGTAAAATACATTTCTGTATTTCTGCGCTGTCTTTTCATAAAGACACTTGAAGTTACATTCTAAATCAATATAATTAAGGTATATAAATATACCTTGCATATTCTCTACAGTCTGACTGGAGATACTACATCCATGATGTTTGATGCATGGGCACAGAGGCTTTTCCCCATTCATATTAGAAAGAAAAATTATTTAAAAATATAGGTTTTCAGAAATAGTCACAAAGAAAAATTCTTTACTAAAAAGATTTTTACCTAAGCACTAAAGATAAAAAGAAAATGGTCTTTGCTGGAGAGATATGATAGATAGATAGATGGATAGATAGATATGCCTTCGGTTTCTATATATGCACAAGTTTATCCCTTCCTTTTGTAAGCAATGAAGAAGAAAAAAAAAAGGGAAAAAAAAATAAAATAAAAAAAAAAAAGAAGAGTAATGCCTGCCTTCATGCTGTCTTTTCTCCCAGGTGATACAGTATGAGCCTTCCTGTGTTTGTCGTGCATTATTTTTTGAATATGATAAAAAATGTTCTGAAACTTGCAGTAAGAAAAAACCTGGATGTTAATTTGTGAACGTAAGAGAAATGGTCTGTAACAGAAAGGTAATTAAACCTTGCCCTGACTGACCTGGCTTTTTAATTAGTACATTTAACTATATTTCGTAGAAGTAGCGTAGCACAAAGTATCCTGAGTAGCAATATATCATTCAGACATTCCAGTGCTTTTATCGACTTTAAAACAATGCTGGTTTAATTCTGAAAGAAATACTTCTCTGGTTCTTTATGCATCAGATCGTTTCTCCAAGAGTGGTTTGATCTCCCATTCTCCCAAAATTTCCATAAAGAATTTATATCTTTAACATTTAAAATAGGCTTTCAAATATTCATGCTAGAAGGAAACCACAAAAGGCAAGACTTGGCTATCTTCAGGTGACTGAATAGTTATCTTATAAAACATCCGTGTAAATCTGGTGAAATTATATATTGACCAACATTATTTGCTAGGAATAGAGGTTGTAGAAACTCAGAGTGTAAAAGAGGTGTTTGCAACATTAGGTATAAAATATGACAGTGTTCAGAAGTGGCCTCTTTTATCATTCTTATTGAACTTGAGAGAGTGAAAATATAAAATCTGTTATAGAAACAGAAATATAGAAAGAAATTTTTTATTACCTAATTATACATTTAAACTGGAAAAAAATCAAAGACAATTGTGATATATTTTCATTTATTAGAAATGCAATATCACTTCCCACCTAACCCTCCACCTCCTGGCCCCATACAAGGCAGTCTGGCTTCCAGCTCAGAGTTAATTTTATTCCTGTGCATCTTGTTTGCGTTATTTAATTTCTCATATACTGTTTAACAGAGGAATATGATAGTTCTGTTTTTCTGGAAACTTTCTTGAAGCAATTTGCAGATCCATTACCATATACTACTTCTCATTAATCATGGGTAGCCTTCAATACTTCCTATTCCTTCCATGTTTAAAGAATAAAATGCCAGAATGTCTTATTATGCAGCATCATTTCTTAGAGCAATTATGGTAAATTATGGACCTCTTCAATCTTCCACCAAAGAAAAAAAATTAGAAAGGGAAGATTACAGTTCCTGCCAGGGATCTGACTAAGTCTCCAGCTGTTAGGACAGATGGAAAATTCTGTAAGTCTTTGCATGGTAGCCCTAAGGATTGTGAATTTATAGTCAAATTTTCCTATTTCTTTATTCAGTCATCCTTGACCGAAAAGGCAAATAAGAGGAATAGAGGCAAAAATAAGGATATTTAGTATTGTCATTCCATGCTATTGTGGCAGATGAAGAAGAAAACTTAAGACAGACTACTGGTAAATCTTTTACTTTAAGAGGTCTTTTGTTAATTTTGAATTTTTAAAAAAAATGTAGGAAAGCTCATTTTGGGCTGCACATATAGCAAATAGAAATCAGCCAGTTTCATCAACTTTAGTGGAGTTATCTGGATTTTTATCAGATGAGAATATGTCTCTTTGCAAAGATTTCTGGTCTAATGCATCAACAATGTGTTTCTTGTAATTATTTCTTCTGAAAAACAGGAGAAATAACAGAAATATAACAGGAGATATAACAGAAAAATTAAACAGTTTCTACATTCCACCTCCCTGTAAAATATTAGTTGTGTATTGATCTGCAGGTCATATTGTATAAACATCCAACAATCCTTGGCATCTAATAACAGCTTCTGTTTATATTTTTCATCCCATGTTATTCTGAAAAGACTCTTAATGACTTAGCAAAACTGAAAATAAAAGAAGAAGAAAGTATATTGTCATATAAAATACAGAAAGTCCTGCAGTTAGTGGACTGTGACATGCTAGTAAGGAAACTGCTCTGTTGCTTTGCTGAATGCACTGTTTTTATTGGAACAGTGTGATTTATGGGTTTTTTTGTGGAAAAGAGGAAAAAATGTTATGACTAAAAGTTGTTAAATACACAAAGAATTTAAAATGTTAAGTATATATATGTTTATATACTGCTTAGTATATAAACCTGTTTTTGATGTATGCTTATGAATGTCTAAATGCTTTTTTCTCTCCCTTTCACTCTCAAATATCTTCCTGATTAGCAAAATCCACTGAAAGTCTGCTTTGGACCAATAAGTTTTGCTTTAAGGCCATGTTTTTAGTCTAACTGGTAGATTTTTTTAATTTTAGACCATCAGTTCACAAACTGGGCACTTGAATTTTATTTCTGAATTCGGAAACTCATGTATGCTACTTTATTGGCTGATTTACTGGACATGCATTTTTCCCTGTATCTTTAAAGGCAATCTGAGGTCCTTAGTTCAGACTTCGGAATTCAGAAGTTAGAGCAGATGACTCTCTGGTTAGATATTTTGCCCCACTCTCATAAAGGAAATAACCACACCTGTTTTTGTTTGGTTTCGGTTCCAAAATCTCAGTGTGGCTCCTGTGTTCCTAAGAACCTTTAACCAAGGTTCATTTCTGCCTTTTTTGTGTAGTGTTTTACTTCTTTGTTTCATGGGAAATTGATATCATACAGTCACTAAACATGAGAATTAGTAATACCAGTTTAGAATAGCTGTAAAATTGGTCAGCCTAGTCTGAGGAATTCCAGATCTATTACAAAAATGTTACTGTGGATACATGGTGTCTGTCTGTGCTGCATTTTGATAGCAACATTCTTTCTGTAAATCACTTTGCCTTTATCATTTTTCTTCTTAGTTTTGTAGTATGTGCTGTATCTACTCTGCTCATTCTCTCCCATTTTTCTCCAAAGACAGGTGGATAGATTTTACCACAACAGAATTTCTGCATGTAAAGGAACACTAGTACAGAAATCCATCCATTAGCTTGGACTTGTTTCACTGTAGATTATCCATTCCTAATTTCCACAGGTCAAATACACAAACTAAAAATTCTTCAACTGTTAAGAAAAAGTGAATTGCTTAAATACCTGAGCTGATAACTCCTAAGCAAACCTAATACAGAATGTGCTCCTGGAGGTCGCCTTGTCCAACCCCCCTTGCTCAAGCAGGGCCACCTAGAGCTGGTTGCCCAGGACTCTGTCCAGATAGATTTTTAATATCTTCAGTGATGGAGATTCCACAACCTCTCTGAGGATCCTGTTCAGTCCTCAGTCATCCTCACAGGGTAACCGGCCGATGACTAGTTGTCTGTTAATTGAATGCTGAAGACTTGAATGTAAATTAATAAAAACACACAGAGAATGTAATCAATTAATAAAAATACATGGACTGGAAAGAACATGCCAATCCACTGCTTTGGTAAATTAAAATTTATGCAAGGGAAATCATCTCTGGAATCTCATTGGGTTATTACACGTGGTAGATAGCACTACGCAAAAATAACCACATTTACAATAATAATTTATATGACTCAAGAAAAAATAATAGAAATAATGAAAGACAGAAATAATAAAGTTACTGCAATCTCTTTGTATATGTCTCCAGAGAAGCTATTAGCTTAAGTCTACCTCGCTGTCAGATTCAGTAGATTGTAATTCAAATCATAACATATGGAAATAAACCAATTTTCAAATATCGTGTTTGAACATGTCACTACTGAAAAATCTTTTGGACTATCTGAAGTAACTTGAAAACCTGTAATCCTTAAGTAATCTTATTCAATGGTATAAAACCATCAAGGGTGTATAAATTGAGGGAAAATAAGTCACACAAAGCACTGTCTTGAGATGATAAGAGGGGAAGAAAAGAAATAATTTCAAATTAAAAATCTTATTATTTCTTTTCTTCCAAATTTACTTCATATACCTTCTCCAGGATTATAAAATGTAAAGTAATCTGGGTTTTGAAACATTAACATCTTATCTATTAAATCACAGTAACATTTCTATATTTAATTAGTTATTACAGGCAAGAAAAAAGAATCAGTTCTACGGAAACGCACTGCAGCCTCATCTTAAGCAGCACCATTGAAGTCCCAGCAATGCTCTGAATCAGGAAGTTGCTTCCCCTTGATGTTGAAATGTAACTTTTTTTATTCTCTCTTCTTTTACCTTCCTTGTTGACTTGCTGACCAGTGAATATGATGAGCTTTGGTAAATGTTGTAGGGTATAAACTAGGAGCAGAGGGAAGACTTCTTGTTGAATTCAGAGTTTTCATAGCCTCTTCCCAACCTGTTTGTCTTTTACAGAGGAGAAAGAAAGGTACTCCTGCGTCATACTAGGCTGGCTGCAGAGTTAGTTTTTTTCACTCTTTTGTTAGCTCAAAAACTTCTTAGGCGTTAATATTTTTTTCAGAGGCACATGCATATTTTCTGAAAAATGAGTAACTGTGGCAGAAGGATGTGAGAAGAACGGGAAAAAATAATTGTCTTTAGTTCTAATCAGATCCCCAGCACATGAATGAATGTGTAGATTGCTTAATGATGCTCTAGCTGATTTTTAATAGGCATTGTTCTTGAAGAAAGTTTTCAGGGTACTCTGGAAAGTGAAAGGAATGAAAGAAAATAAACTCTTTCTTAGCCATTTCTTACTCTCAAGACTTCAGTAGGAACTGAAAATCTATTTCCAGTGAGTCCAAACAATCTTACCTTTATATAGAATCTTTTATCTTTGGGGAAGAAAAGTCCTTGAGAGTGAAGGAGAATACAATGTTTGAAACATTTCTTTAAAGTGTCCTGCTTTGTGTTATGTGGAGGTGACTGAATTTTTTCTACAGGAAGTAAGAGGCTTAAGTGTTGTCATATTTTTTATCTTTTGGAATTAATAATGTAGTTTTCTACCTAAATGTCTCCATAAAACCACTTGTTGTGATGTATGTAAATGTACGTAAACCAATTTGGTTTTATCACAGATAATGAGAAAACTAAAATTTGAATGCTGATGTGATGGAATACAATTATTTATACATTTTAAAGAGAGAGCGCTATCTCACACACAGAAGGAAGTGCTAAGAACTGCAATGTGGCTCAGAGATATCCAACAGGCAGAATAATCAATGTCTGTGAATGATTTCTCACCACAGATTTTCTGTTTGCAAATTAAAGATGCTTAGGTGCTTTGCTTGTAACTGGAATATATGCATTTACATTGGAAGTGTCCTACATAGTTTATTCACTTGATTATACCTTATTCTTCTAAAAGTCAGTATCTTACAAGAAGAGGTTCATTTGTTAAAGATGATAAGGTTGGTTATTTGCATATTCATATTAATTAGGTATTGATACAAGTTTTTATTTAACATTCTATATATGTGGCATAAGTTTTAGCCAGTATGTTCATACATTTTTCTCTAAACTAAAAGTAGAAAACAACAGTGAAGAAAAAATAATTAAGATAGAACTTATAAAAGCTGATTTCTCTGCTTGCATAAATACATTTGGGTGTTTTGTGGCACTTGAGACTGTGTTTGGGTAGCAAAGCAGAACTCTCCTAGAATGCATTTGACTAGCTATAACATTTGCCACTACAGTTTGTAAGCATTTTATATGTAAGAATAGTGTTTGCATCCTCACTGAACCTGAATGGCAGTTTGTGCTTATTTTAATGCATGTGCAGTTGTGTATCTTTTTTTAAAAAGCAACACTTTTATAAAAACATTGAACTTTTTATCCTAACACTTAATCAAGAACTTTCAAATCCCTAAATAATAGTGGAAAAATAAAATTATTAATTATACTTATTCTACTTGAATATATTTAATATAATTAATCCCTTTAGTGCTAGATATATTTTTTGGAGAGATCTATTTTGTAGTCTGTTTAGCATAACGGAAATGGTACAGTGTTAATATTTAAAAAAAAATTAAGACCAAACCTATCCCATCTACTTTTGCAATAATAGACTGAAAAATTGCAAAAGTAACAGGAAGGTCATTGAAACAATATTTTAAAAAAGACAGAAAAAGCACTGGAAACGTGAATGAAGAACAAGCCAAGAAATTTCTCTCGTTAGTTCTCGGTATACCAAACAACCTGAAATACCTGGTTTGAAGGGAAAGGCAAATAAGTCTGAAGACAGAGTTTAAGTCAGTAAGGGACTTGATTACTGGATACAGAAAAAGTTAGTCTATTGAAAGAAGAGTGAGAATTGACTAAGTGCCAAGTAATTCGAGTGCTGAAAAATACCTGCAAACATGTTCAGCAGACCTGAAAAAGGGGCTTTTGCCCAAGAGGTAATGGGGTTTTTTCCCTTTCCATTTACCTTAGCTGGACATATGAGAAACATTACTTCTTTACTAACATTTCAATATTTAGCTCAATGTGTTCCCTTGGCACTAGGTACAGTTAATCAGGGTGAGGACACTCCTAAATATTTGCTAGATTATGACTTAATATGAAAGCAAGAGGTCAGCATAAAAATAGTTCCAAATGCATTTCAAAGGATCATTTCAAATTCTCTGCAGTGGAACTACAGAGACTAATACAAAGAAGTAAACAGCATAAAATGTGCAAGTTATTGAATCATTTAAAGAAATCACTTTTTCCCCAGGTCTGTGATCATTAAAGAAATTAGAATATTTCTTTAGTTTTTAAATGAGTTCGGATTTGGGCAATACTTCTCCAGTGCCCAGAGAGGTCTTTGTCACTCCAGTGAGTAAATCTACTGTGGAAAAAGGGTATAAGACTGCACTGGGAAAAAAATTTATGTGGTTTGCTGTAGCTCTATTCCGCATCTCTAGTTCATACTGATATGCACTAATGCAGACTATTATCTGACTTAGAAAGCACATTCAACTGGGAATGGATTAGAGAGTGATGTGAAACCAAGTGGAAGCAAGCTGTATAAAGAAATACTCACATATGAGGTTAAGAAAGCACTGACTGCTCAATAGTCTTGGGAAAATCCTTTCAAAACCATTTTATGCTTGTAATTGAAAATGTATTGGTGGATTGTGATCATGATCGGGAAAGACGATAAATGGGTTTTTTAATCCATGCCATAATGGCTGTAACAGGATGCTATTACTAATATCAGTGTGTCTTTGAATGCATTATTACCACAATGTATCAATGCTATGAAAGCCAAACACCAAAACTGCAAATAGTTTGATTGAAACAAATAATTTCAAGTATAAAACATTAATCTAATTGAAACTCAAACTATGTCAAGAGATGTTCACAGAGTCAGAGACTGCTGTGTCTCTGCTGAACTGTATACACAGGCATATAACAATGACAACCAAATGTGTTACTCACTAGAAGCAAACAAAGGTATGTAGACCTTTACCATTGCCATTGGCTAACTTCCAGGTTAAATGCTGTTTGGGAAACACTGCCTTTATTTCACAGCTTCTCTCACCCACCTTTGTGTGACTTAATCAGCAAAGGATGCTTGTGGAAAGATGCAGACATCCAAAGTGAGTAACTTGAGACAAGGGACCTGAATTAATAATTAAAAGCATTAAGTGTCTTACCGATGTTGAATTGTCAGACTTCTAATGAAGCCCAAGTTGTCATCTAGAAATGACAAATACAACAGCTAAAACCACAGAGGTTTCTTCCTGTAGGTAAAAAAAAAAAAAAAGTTTAATTTTGTTTCATGTTCTATAGGGCCAAAAGGCTTGGATAAACAATTTTTAATGTA
Organism: Leptosomus discolor; assembly: GCF_034619465.1. Classification (NCBI taxonomy): domain Eukaryota; kingdom Metazoa; phylum Chordata; class Aves; order Leptosomiformes; family Leptosomidae; genus Leptosomus; species Leptosomus discolor. The sequence goes on along the minus strand of NC_141391.1, from coordinate 90,469,908 downwards.
ATTTGTATGCAAATAAGCAAGCCACCTGTACCTTGATTTCCTAAACTAAGAAATCGTTTAAACTATATTCATTCTAAATGTCATTAACCTAAGCACCTTTGCAATATTGAAATATGGGTTTGATATTTAGCTTCTACAGCCATACTAAAAGCAACAGATAAATGTATTGCTCCACAATGGAAGAATGCACTAATCCCAGACAATTCTTACCTAAGCAACAGTTACCAAAAAATGCAGATAAAGACAAGTTTTGCCAGCGGTGCACCAATACATTTGCCTTCAGATCAGTCAACCTACTCCAAAACGTTCAGTCTGTTCCAGGAAAAATTCTTGCTCTGGATTAATTCAGGCTTCCCAGCCCCCCCACCCCCACCCCCCCACCCATGCCCCAAGGATTTGTTTTAATAACCCTGTATTTATTACCTTTTTAAGGACTTTCACTTGCTGAGAACAGCTCTGTGTTGTAGTCCTAACTAAGAGCTCTATTTTACCCATTATACTCCTATTTTTGGGCCCTCAGCATAAGAAAGGCATGGACCTGCTTGAGCAGGTCCAGAGGAGGGCCATGAAGATGACCAGGGGGCTGGAGCACCTCCCCTGTCAGGACAGGCTGAGAGAGCTGGGGTTGTTCGGCCTGGAGAAGAGAAGGCTCCGGGGAGACCTTATAGCAGCCTTCCAGTGCTTAAAGGGGGCCTGCAGGGAAGAGGGGGGGAGGGACTCTTGATCAGGGAGTGTGGTGATAGGGGGAGGGGTAGTGGTTTCAAACTCAAAGAGGGGAGATTTAGATTAGATATTAGAAAGAAGTTCTTCAGTGTGAGGGGGGTGAGGCACTGGCACAGGTTGCCCAGAGAAGCTGTGGCTGCCCCCTCCCTGGCAGTGTTCAAGGCCAGGCTGGATGGGGCTTGGAGCAACCTGGTCTGGTGGAAGGTGTCCCTGCCCATGGCAGGGGGGTTGGAATTAGGTGATCTTTCAGGTCCCTTCCAACCCAAACCGTTCTGTGATTCTATGATTTATTCCAGTCTTGGAGAATGTCTGAATCTTAGGACTGTTCCCTTTCCCAGAGGTATCCCCTGAATCACCAGGCTGAAGTTATAGGTTGTCTCTCCTTTTACCACCAGCTTTGCTCAATGAATCCATGACTAATAGCAACTTTTACAAACGGCACTCATAAATGCACATCCGTTTCCTTGTTGCTGTGCTATGACTTCTTATCCAGACATTTTCAAATAAATGCATAAACCTTTTCCTGATGCATTCTTCCTATATGGATCATTCTGTACTGACTATGTATGTACCTCCCGATACCTTTATTACTGTGTTTGTATTTATGTTTCCAGACAAGGAATGGAGAGAAATAGCTACCCTGGTTATTGTTTGGATGGTATTTCAAAATAAAAGAAAAATTAAAAGCTGCCTTTCAAGAGGATGTTCCAGGTTCTGAACCTGACAACTGCATTTGAGTCAACCTGGATTGCAGTGATTGAATGCAACAGAGCATTCACTGGCAAATGAAGGACACTACAACATGATATTCAGGGTTTGCACTAGTTTGAACGATCACTGAAGTCTTTGGATGCATTTCTAGACCATAGTTGAATAAGTCAGTGAAACTGGCCCAATTTTATTTTAAGAACACCTCCTTCCTACCATTCCCAGAAAGGCATCATCTGGTCTCTAGTCCTTTTTAGAAAGCAGACATTTTCACTGTAAGATTTGCATTTAGCTGTTAATGTTTCTGAAACATTATTTTTGCAACTTTTTTCTATCCCAAGATTTTTAAGGCAGAGAAAGTTTTTGTTGGAAAATTAAAAATAATTGTCACATTTATAGTTAAAATCTTATTTTACTTACTAGATCAGAAAATTAAATTTTGAAGCCTTTACAATGCCTATTTTCAAGCAGGTAGTTTCTAAAAGAATTTGGCTGTGTTTCTGTTTGTTGAAACATTGAACTCATAAACCATGAAACAATTAGTTGGACTACAAATTAAGGAAGAATCTTTTTCCATTATTGTAATTAAATCTTGAATGCTAGCTCAACAGGAATGAAATGGGCTGGTAGTGGACCTGTAACAGACAGTGATAAACTATCTTTCAGCCTTTTGCCTAACACAGTTAAGATTAAGCAGCTGATTTGGCCAAGCCTGTTTAAAGCAGTAACAACTTTTTTGTAGGTAAAACAGTACTTCATTCTACATGAGCAATGAACTGTTCCACTGATTGTGAAGAGCAGAATACCAGTAAGTATTAAAAATAAATGAGAAATATTTTGCTAGTCCTTAAAATACAGCATTGAACTCAAGATTTACGATCTTCTTTTACACTGTTCATCTGGATAGATGTTAAGTGGCTAAATTTGTATGTAAAATGCTAATTAATATAAATCATAGAATCACAGAATGGTTTGGGTTGGAAGCAACCTCAAAGACCATCTAGTTCCAACCCCCCTGCCATGGGCAGGGACACCTTCCACCAGACCAAGTTGCTCCAAGCCCCATCCAGCCTGGCCTTGAACACTGCCAGGGAGGGGGCAGCCACAGCTTCTCTGGGCAGCCTGTGACTGTCTCACCACCCTAACACTGAAGAATTTCTTCTGAATATCTAATCTAAATCTCCCCTCTTTCAGTTTGAAACCGTTACCCCTTGTCCTATCACCACACCCACCTTTCCTGCAGGCCCCCTTTAAGCACTGGAAGGCCGCTATAAGGTCTCCCTGGAGCCTTCTCTTCTCCAGGCTGAACAACCCCAACTCTCTCAGCCTGTCCTCACAGGGAAGGTGAATAGATGTGATACACACAGGATCTTCGTACAGGACCTCCCCTCCCAAATATTGATAACTTACATGACATTTGGCAAGAATGGGATCCTGTTCCCTCCATAAAGTGCTAACATTACTGTGTTTTTGTAACTAGATAACAAAATTCAGGAATAAATAAAACTACTGGGTGGGCTGTCGTTTACGGTTATATGCTGAAATGTTGAGGTTTAAGTCCAAAATCATTGTCTTTAACCCCCAACCTCCCTGGCATTTTATCTCAAACAACGTTATTCCTTTTGTATGATTCAGTTTATGAGGTGCTATAGTTCAACTGATTACTATGAAACTTTCCTCTTTATAAAATACATTTCTCCAATATTTGACAGACATAAATACAAAGAAGACTCAGAATATTAATATCTGATTTACTTTAAGCTGTAATTTATAGCTGGGGCCCATGAAGTTGGATGGAGAGGCAAGGGTAGAAAACTTTTTCTCATTGTAGCTTTTGGAGTCATGTCTCTTGTAAATTAAAAGCTTAGGTATAAAGTGGATTGTACCAAAAGGGCAATACAGAGCATGGTTAGTGTACTGGATCTCAGAAATAAATATCAGGCCTAATCTAGCTCTCAAAAATGTGAATGGAAAGATTCCACTTTATTTCAGGAGGAGATGTATCAGGCCCATGCTTCTAATTTAATTTTAGCCTCGAGCAACGTTGGCCTGAAAGTTAGCCCTGGGCACTGCAGAGCTCCCTTGCATAGCTGGGAGTGTTCAGAGTGTTGGATGAACACATTCTTATCCATTTTGACACAGATAAATTTATGATTAGTCTCATACAGAAAATAGTTTATCTGTAGGCCTCAGAGACCTGAATTCTTCCCTATTCAGGGTTATACCCCTTGGCAGGAAAATGTACTTCCCTTGTCTTTGGCATTTGTCACCTCTTGGTCACAGATTTACCTCAGTTTTTATCTCTGATCTAGTGATTTTTAACTTCTCTTCATCTATGCTTCTGACTTTGTCCAGATGTCATTTTTTGTGATTAGATAATGAAAGCTCAGCTGCCAGCTTTTATGACAAGAACAGTGCTCTCTCATATGTATTCTAGTACCCTGCATCAAAGCAGACTTTCATTTCAGCACCATAGTAAGATGCACTTATCTTATTTTTTCTTCATCTCCGTAAGTCAAGGAAGTATTCCACACACCTTTCTGACAAAAAGAAAGCCTGTTAGACAAAGCTAAATATTCACGTCTGTCAGCAGTGCTTACTACTTTGAGAAAATCTAAGCTAGTACTCAGTGAAGGTAAATCATGCAAAGTCTTTGTTATTGAGCAGGTATTAAAGAAATAGAAGCTTAATGTTAAAGCCATAGCAAAAAATCTGGAGAAAGCTAAAAATGGAAAATAAGAGGAAAGGAAACTCCCCCACAGGTGCTACATCAAAGGAAATACCTCTTCAAAAATTATGTGATTAAGTCTCCTTTTACTCTAATCTGCACTCTTGTCACTCAGTGTATAATAACTTTTATCACTTATTTAACCTGCTGTGAACTGGGGAAAAATCAGGTTCATCTGTCAGCACAAAAAGTTTTTGATTGAGGATTAAAAGATTTATTCAAATTGAAAAACATGAAAAACAGAAAATTACAGAAAAAAACATTTCCATCCTCCATGCCCCTCTCGCATCACTAGCAGTTCTGCCAATAATATATAAAATAAAGTGTTCCCTTTCTCTAACAGACACTGAAAAAGGCAGGGCTCCCCAGTTTCAGTAGACTTACTATCCAGCTGGTACTTATTTCACAGCAGCCAGAAGAAGAAATCATCACTACTTTTTCTCCATAGGTTAAAGCACTCATCCTGGCTTATTTTCCTCATTTACCTGAGAAAATTCAGGCAAATCGTAATGCTTACCTATAAAATAGTGCTCTAAAGAGGTGATCAAATGAAGCTAAATTGCTAGGTAAATAGACACACTTTCTGCTTTTTCTGGTGTTGTAAGAGAAACAGGCAGAAGAATCCTTCTGAACTGAGCTCTGAAGGGGCTGCAGAGGGGAAACTAATTTAGCAAACCCAAAATGAATTGAGAATGATCTAGACTTGAACATGTCAGCATCTATGAAGACTGAATCATGTTTCCGGGCTCATGCAGAAAATGAAATTGAAGTGTCTGGAAATTTTGTAGAAAACTTGAATGCATCAGGATGACTGCCTGAAGACACTTCCTTCCTTATGTCATGTGTCATGCTGACCCCTGTTGGTGTCACAGATGGCGTGTTTCTATTCTCCAGCTGCAAAGTATCTGTAAAGTCAGCCTAACTTGAAGATACATACTTTTGTGAGGGCTTCTTCATCACAAGAACAATGGATTCCTGCTGTCGTGGTCTAGCATATTTGGTCCTTTTGCAAGCAAAAGAAACTGAGTTTGGCAATGTGTTTCACCTTCTGGGTGATTAATTTGCTAATTTGAGTTGGTTTTGTCTGCCTCTGAAGCTTGGATTAAGTGACCACTCAAAGGGAGGAAGAGTCCATGTCCCCTGCGCTCAGGAGGAACTCTGGCCGACAGGTACTGAAGAAATGCTATCATCTATACTTACCATGCTCTAGTCTTGATGCCTGATGTCCCTGCTTGAAAAGAAAAAAGATTAAGTTCCCTTTTCCGTATTAGTTTTTGCAGTTGATGATTGGCTTCCTCATTTTTGCAAAGCACGGTGAGATCTCCCGAAGAAAAATCAACCTAAATAAGACTGTGCGAGTACGTCTAGTTGCCTGAGATACTAACAAAGTTAGCATTTTGTCAAAACTAAGACCAAAATCTATTCTAGCTGACTCAACGAATGATAAAAGTACATACTCAGATTCTAAAATATCCATTGCAGTAGGCAGTGCTTTCTACATGCCAACAAAAAGCATCAGTATGTTCAGCTAGGATACCGAAAGCCTAGATTCTTTCCATTTTTGCTTACTTATTCATGTGTGTTTTCCTAATGAGCAGGAGTAACCTCAAACCACCGTGTAAAAACTGTGGCACACAGAGCTCTCCATCACTACTCTGTCTTATACAGATTAAAAGTGTTTAATGAAGAGACACTTTTCCTGTTGTCAGCATGCATAGTATAATATAATTAAACTGGGAATTCAAGAGGAAGAGGTTGCCTTACGTCCCACGGTTTCAAAAATCTAATTCCACTATAATTCTTCAGCTGAGTCTTCTTGGCCCATTGAAGCCAAATTTACTAATAGATTTCAGGGAAACATACTAACTTGTTTTTAATAGCAGAAGGCTGGAAATTAGTTAGTTGATGTATGTACAGATACACAGTTCTTACGCATATAAATACATGCATACATACATGATTCTTGAATAATTAAAGCCAATGTGATGCTTGAACATGTTTTTAACTGTGTAAAGATTACATAAAAAGGGTCATGACAGAGCCATGAAAAAAAGGTTATTGGTGTTTTATCCTTAATTCTGCATTCACTTCACAAACTTAACATGATGACCGTGCCAGGCAGTGAAGTCCTCATCCCTATACCAGAGCTAGGTGCACTGTAAATGTTATAGCTTCTTTGAAGAGCTACAGCAAGTTCACCCTAGCTAGAATTTATCCCTCCACTGCTCCCATGCGCTTTACTAATGGGAACTAAGTACTCTCTTTCATGCACGTGACAATGAAGAAGTGATCCCTAGGAGTCAGAAACGTTAGATTCATGTTAATGGATGCCGCTTTTTTTTGTTCTTTTTATTACTCTATTTATGCCATTGATCACTTCTGATGGTGCTCAAAGTCATGTTTACTAGCAACAGCAGAGCAGCAACTCCGCTGCAGGCTCTGCGTAAAAGAGTGCGCTTCGCATCAGCTGTTATTCCTTTTGCATTCATCAGCTGAGGTAGTGGCTAAAGCTTGAAAACCCTCCTCACTCGGGGCATTTACTTGAAAGAACACTCCTCATATATATTGAGTTTCAAAGCTGAAGTGATCTTCAATTATTTTTGACTTCTGATTAGAATTCTAGGAATTAATCTACTGCCTTTCAAGTGCATTTGGCTATATGTGCGGACACTGACTGAACACCTTTTGTCGTTTGAGTTGATTCACTTAAGATTTTCAATACAGTGCACTAGCAGAGAGAAAAGGTTCCTTTTAGCAGCTCTTATTTGGGAGATACAGAGCGTCTTAAGAGTGAACTTGGCAGCTTGCGTGTAATGTAAAATGATTGAATTTAACGATTACACTGAATGTAACTGAAGTCTTCGAAGCTTTCTACTTCGCATCGAATCAGGGGTATTTCCAACCATGAAAAATTGATCTGTAGAGATCGTGCACTTATTGTTAAAGCAAATATCTAAACCCTGCTTCTTGTTGGGTTACAAAGTACATAGCTTGAGATTTATGAGGTGGGGGAATCATTCACATCTTTAAAGCTCAGACTGAAAAAAAAAAAAGAGTATTATTTACTTGCAGTGGTAAATGCAGTTTTTAAAAACTATGCAATGTAAGTATACAAAATCAGATAAATGGTGCTAGTACTATTTATCAAATTAATAATCAAAACAAACTCAGGGTGGGCTGAACTTGTGCACACACACTACTGAAAAAAGGATAAATTATCAGTAAATGTTCAGAATACATATTTTTCCTGCTAATGTACTGGTGCAAAAAAGAATTTACTTCTGGGATAGATTGTCACAACTTAAAGTAGGTCTCAGTAAGCACAAGTCAATTGCTTCCAGTGCTGTCCATGAAGCTGTGCAGGTTAAAGCTGCTGAAAAGCCTAGCCCTTGTATGGATGAACTCTTCAAGTTTATAAAGGTAAGCTTGGTGCTCTACTGCTAGCAGCTTCAAAGGGATATTACATGACAGAATAGTTATCACATAGCTTGTCACTGCACTGTCAACTGTTCCTCATCTCTGGTATTTAATAGTGTAATTGCTGATGTATTCTTGGTGGCTTTCAGCTGCTTTGTATATTACAGAAGCTAGCTATGATTCTGTTGCCTTAGTTTCTCAAACGACTTAGTTACATTAGCAAACTACAGAGGAAAGTAGTACTCAATAAGCGCCATCAAAGCAATATAGAATGTCATTAGTGCTGTAGTCTGTGATTTTCGAGTTGTACTTAAAAAGTGCTTAAAAGCCACAGCTTTCTTTTGTGAATCTGCTATCTGCTACACTCCAACAAATACCAGTTTCTGAGGCCACTGAGAAGGTCTTATCCATGTAAATAAGGAAATCGGTGCAGACCTAGTGCTTTTCCTTTATATGTCTATACAGCACATTTTTCATTGCTTAAAAAAAAATCAAAACTAAAAGAATCTATTTTAATTCTCTATAGAATTAAAATTAGAGGGTTTAAAAAGCTTTTTGTTTTATCTTACCTAATTAAAAAGTCCTTTCGCTTTTCTATCACACCACACACATCTTCAATTATCACCCTTACATACTGTTACAGAGTGTTCTTGCACTGGTAGCAACGTGAAAAGTGAAAATAAAGGTATGTTTTCTCCTCTGCTGAAGAACATTAAACACATGCACGTACATGCAAAAGCGTATTACTAAACCACATCTTGCTGGTTTTTTCCTGTAGTTCTTTGTCTTAAGTAGCAATCCTTTCCAAATACACTTGTCTTCACATTCTAGGTCAGTAAGAGTCAGTTTGTTTTGTTTTCTGTAGTTGCAGCTTCAACCTAGTAGTGTGGTGGGTGACGATACTATCATTACACGCTTTTTTTCCTTAGAGCAAAATTTATTCCTTTTTCTTGGCTTCTTTAAATAACCAGCATACAATACTGCAAGGATTAACATAACTTTTCTTCCAAAAATCCTGTGGGGCCCAGGCCAGCACCTGGAGACACATGGCTCTGGGGCCAGCGAGTGGGTATACTGTGCGTTCAAAACCAGAGTCCTCTGTGTGTGTGTGTGTTGGATATCGTTGATTCAGCGTGAAGCAGAAAGCTTCAAAGACTTCAGTTACACTCAGAGTAATCGTTACATTCAATCATTTTACATTGCATGCAAGCTGCCAAGAGCACTCTTAAGAGGTTCTGTGTCCCCCAAATAAAAGCTGCTAAAAGGAACCTTTTCTTTCTGCTGCTGTACTCTTTTGAGAATCTTAAATGAACCGTCAGACAAAGGATGGGAAAAATCCCCTACATCCTGAAGTCCACTAGGTCTGGGTACCTCTAGCAGTAGTGAGCCTGTGTGATTACTTCATGGGTAGCATTGAGGAAAACTGAACCAACTGATCTGATTCACACCTGTCGTGGTTTAACCCCAGCCGGCAACAAAGCACCACGCAGCTGCTCACTTACTCGTCCCCTCTCCCAGTGGGATGGGGAGTAGAATCAAAAAAAGGTAAAACTTGTGGGTTGAGCTAAGAACAATTTAATAACTAAAATGAAATAAAATAAAAATAATAACAATAATAATAGTAAAATATAATATTAACAATAGTAATTGTAATGAAAAGGAGTATAACAAAAAGAGAGAGAAATAAAACCCAAGAAAAGACAAGTGATGCACAAGGCAGTTCCTCACCACCTGCTGACCGATGCCTGAGCAGCGATCAGCCCCTTCCAACCAACTCCCCCCAGTTTATACACTGAGCACGACGTCCTACGGTACGGAATATCCCTTTGGCCAGTTCGGGTCAGCTGTCCTGGCCGTGCTCCCTCCCAGCTTCTTGTGCTCCTGCTCGCTGGCAGAGCACGGGAACCTGAAAAATCCCTGACTTAGGATAAGCACTGCTCAGCAACTACAACATCAGTGTGCTGTCAACAGTGTTCTCACACTAAATCCAAAACACAGCACTGTGCCACCTACCAGGAAGAAAATTAACTCTATCCCAGCCAAAGCCAGGACAACACTATTACCCAGTACCTTTGTATTTCTCTTTTTTGAAAGTAAGAATCAAACCACATCTTGAAAGACTAGGTAGGCCCAAAGCTCTAGTGTTCAGACAACAAAATATGTCTATGTAAAAAAAAAAAAAAAAAAAAAAATTGACTGAAATACCGAGCACAGATGACTGAGAAAACCTCAATCATTAGTTTTATTTTAATCGCTTAAATATTCCACTTAGCTTCTTTTACTCTTGCCTTCAGGCTTCCAGCTGATATAACTCAAATGCCATCACTGTAATTACTCTGATTGAGGCACTGATTCAGCAATGTACTTAAATATATTGCAAAAATTAAGCAAAGGTTAAACTGTGAAGTGTATTGAGGGAGAATCTGGTTTTGTGTATCACAAAGAAAATGTTATTCTTATAACAGTTTATGTATGTATTTGCCTTCAGGACGGACATTCATCTTGCCTCCAGCAAAGCATCTTCAGGTGGGGTATCTACCCTTTATGGTGTTAAATCTGGTATATTATTCATAGAGCAGTGATATCTGTTCATTATAAGAAAAAGTGGTGAATTGCATGTGGATGATCTTTAGGCACTACAGTTAAACCATCTGAGATACTTAGCTACCAGGTCTATTGTCCTGTCTCGCTGCACTTTAGCATCTTGTTGATATATTGTAACACTCATCTTGGGTTTATATTTTAAAGGGATTTTTTGCCGTTCTTACAATTAAAAAAATACTATGACATAATGAAAGGTAAGATTTGGGAGAGCATATTTCAGATATGAGCCTGATAAAGATACTTACTTTCATACTGTTCCAGAGTTTTGAATTTATATGTGCAAGTCAGAGATTCCAGTGAGGTCATTGAGATTATATGTGTGCTTAAAGCTGTGACACTACATACTCCCCCAAGGAAATATTCCTATTCCCCAAAGACCTTTTAGTGACAGGAGTCTTGGTTCTGAGATACAATATATTACTATATAAAGATATTAAAATTTGATGCTGTTATTATCCAGGTTTAAAAAAAAAAAAAAAAAAGATAAAAAAAAAAAAAGATTGCAACTTAGAAATAATAACCAACGCTATCTGAAATTAGAAATAAAACCTCTGACATTTTTCAGGGATCAGATCTGAAGTGTAGGTAGTACCCCTCTCCAAAACATAAAATACTACAAGTGTGTTGTGTCCTTTCCTGAACTACAGATATTAACTGCAACATTCATTCTCTTCTTTTCCACCTGCATAGATATACACATATATAGATACAAACACACACATACAGCCACAATGTCACTTTAAAAAAGATCAGACCACTACCAAATGCAGCCAAATAATGTCTGCTTGTCTTCTGCAATCTACTTACATTTCAGTTCTATAATTTAAATGTAGACAATGTCGCTATTCAAATAGAATGCTCTGTAACTGCACAAAAAGTTAACAAATAAGACACAGCTTAAAGTACATATCAGTATAAAGAACATCTCATACACTGGTTACAAGATAAAATATCATCATGAAGAGGTGGGAGACCTGCATAGGAGTTGACTGGTTAAAACCAGAAGACAAAACAGTTCTAAGACATAATTGCTTCCAATTAATTTCCCAAAACGAGCAGAAGTCAGTAGAGGTGGCCATTTAATGGAAACAATTCAGTACCCTAGAGATTAGCCTTAATTAAATGGGTTTTATTCAATATTTTGTCCGAGGGGGCAAGAGGAAAAAGATATTGCCTCTTACTCAGCTTCAAATGATTTCCAGGCATCTGATCTGTAGTAACAGAATTTTTCAATTTGTGATTATGACATGGCCTTGGCCTTTTGCAATTACCTTGATTTTTCAGACATGATGAATAATTGCCATTCACATTAATACAGTGTTTCAGAAAAGGAAAACAAAAATAGAAAAATCAAACTTGCTGGAGTATTTAATAGCATAATCTCTTGATTAAGCAGTAAAACCTATTCACAGCCATTCAGTCAGATTAGAAACAGTTTACTAGTGCAGTTGCTGTGATGAACACTCAGGACACTTACTCAAGACAGTCCTTAGCTGATGGATTGCAGGAGTGCTAAAAGTCTGACAAAAACATTAATAGCAGAACCCATCTGTAGCGAGGCAGCTCCTAAGAGACTTATTGTAACAGTTTATGTTGTCACCTTCCACTCTTACTTTTAAAGCTACTCAGGGCAGAGTGGAAACACCCAGATTCCTCTTGCTTAAAAGCAACTGTGATTTCAAGGGCAGATCAAAATTAGGTTAGTTAGGTTATCCTCCTGTCCTTTCTCATTCAGTGCAGTGTGTTTGCAGACAAGCAACAGAATGAAGACATATAAAATGTCCCAATGTAGAAACAAATAAAATATAAACTAAGGTGATAAGTTTATCTTTTCCTCTGAAACTACAGTGTGACATATGCATAATTCAACGACCATTTCAAAAGTGAAGACTTTTACACAGTATGGCTTAGCTGATAAACAGAAATTAAACAGGCAGGGTGTTCTTAAAATGCTGCTCTGTTTTCCACTTGACCCTTAATACAGAAATAAGTAGCTCTGGTTTTGCCTTGCTTCATTTTCTTCCTAGAAAAAAGGTGAAGAGGAATTTGGTTTCTCTAAGCACAAGCTGTGCAGCTATCTCTTCTTACCAGAAGGCAGAACAACAAGCTTTGGATACTTACCTACCCACTTTCCCGTGAGATATCATTTGCCCCTTGCTTACAATAGTAATATGTGGCATTTTAAGAATATGATTATCTTTAAATAATTTTGTAGTTATTAATCTGTGTCATTAATATTCACTAGTATGTAGTACTGATGTAACGCAGTAATGAAGACCTAACAAAGAATATTATTTGACAGAAACCGTGACACAAATTAATGGAGTAGTTCAAAATACATCTTAAAGGAGGCTGGAAGTTAACACTAGGTATAGTACCAGTTTGTGTTTAGATCAAGATACATAATTCTTGACTTTACTAAGAAATTATAAATTAGAATTAGAGATCTAGTCTCTGCAAATACACAAGACTACTCTTTGACATTTATGTAATTTCTCTTCTAGTTCCTCATTTTATTTGTGACAATTTCCACATCCATGAACACTTTAACAATTTGATTAAATTTCAAAGTCAGCTATTTTAGTTTTGCCCTTTTAAATCTACAAAAAATCTGAATTTTGACCATATTCTCTTCCTACAAATGAGTTATACCCAGCAGTATGTACCTGTACCTTAATATTATTGAATATCTTGATCTGTTGGATTTAATGTCTTTTTTTTTTTCTTGTGGACCAGGGGCTCCAATGACTCTTCCATAACCTGCCATATTAGGACCGACCCCATTCTATGACTTTTACCATCATATTGACTATGCTTATATTTATTGCCAAAATAGTTCTGACATCATCTTTATCAACTGAATTCTGAAAATGTTTGATGTCTCTAACACCATCCTTTCTGTCATTCAGGCATGTAATTGATTTTGTTTTCACCTGAACTTTGCCTTTGACATGTGCATCTGAGTAATCTTTAAGTATTTTTGATCCATCTGCCATAAGACTTCCAAGATATAAACTTCCTTCTTCGTGCAAATACTTTTTGCTCTAAGTATTAGAACTGTTTTAAATAAGTGTTTCTGGTATCACACACTTTCTTGGCCTTACTTGTCTTTATGAAGTTTTTTTCTGTAAGATGTTGAAAAAGCCACTCATTTCCATGAGACACATGTTGAATATCCATTTCTCTGCTCTCTCAGCACACGTTGTTCTGGCACCACAGTTCCCATGACACCTTTAGCAGATGTGCATAGCTTCACTCTGTATTCAGCTGAGATTGAATTTTTCCTGAATTACAAGCAATCAGGAACTTCTAGTACACTTTTTTTCTAACACACTGTGCACCCATTGCACCCCAAATAGCAGCCCAAAGCTGCAATATTCTTCAGGACTGACATGTGCCACCTCAGTCTTTGCCAAGTGCCAGGAGTGCCTACCCTGTCACTTGCCTTACCTCACTACAATCCTGACACTAATAATTTGCATTGAAAGATGCCTGAAAAGAAATGAATGTATTGTTCCATTAATGACTCCTAGGACCCATGAGCCTAAAGAAAGGAGAGAAGTTATATTTTTGTTTTGTTTTCTCCTATTCAGTTGTGTCCTTTTGTTTTGCCTCCCTTCTTTTAAATAAACTCTGTGGATAATAAAAAAAAAAACCAAACACACGGTACATCTGTCCTTAGAAATAAAGTTAGCGCTGTAGAAGTCTCTTTAGAGACAGGAGGAGGTCTAGATGTACCCAGATATTATTTTTATGAACACATCACTGTCCTGGTAGCATTGTGTTACTATTTTTATAAAACACTCTTCACAAGTTCCCGTTTCTTTGAATCAACTGAAAAAGAAATCTCTACAGCTGGAGAAAATGGTTTCCTTCCTAGCAGAAGGCATCAGGCAGGTGCATACCACAAGGGCCATCTGAAGGGAGATCCCTTCCTGGCATCTTCACACTTTCAGTGGACAGGTCCTCTGCCCTCTTTGTAGTGAGACACAGGCAGTGGTGCAGAGTGCAAATAATCACCACAGAGGCCTATGTAAGGGCAAAGGATCTGCTGAATTGTCTTTTAGTAAAACTTGGGTTCAACAGTTGGTGCCAGGCCTGCTTCAGTCAGGTCCATGCTACCCAAAGTGGTAACGCACTAGCCCCTCCAGCATGTGCAGGCTCCCCTGCCATGAGAAGTTGCTGGTGTACGCTAAAGCAGAGGCCAAGCACACACTATCAGATAGACAGTATGCATGACTGGAAGTGATGAAACAGATGTTTTGAGGAGAAAAGTCAAGTCTTAATGTCATACTATCAAACCAGACTATAAATTCTTTTGCCCTGAAAGATATCATCTTTATTGCATCTAACGAGATAAGGAAGTAACTTGTACCTAAAAAACCCATGAGCTTCAAGTCCTCTGCTGTTACTGGAAAGACTCTCCAAATCTTTAGTGTGTTTCACTCCTGGTAATTCTTAAAGGTTCAGGTGTGTCTTTGACCCCAGAAATCTTTTTGAAGTTGAAGATAATCTTTGAGTTGAAGACAATTTTGCCCCATCATTCAAAATTGACTTTCAATCGTCTCTTCTCCTGTCCCCCAGCTTTTTCTGTACATGTGAATGTTAAAGGTCATAACATGTTTTTTGAACTTAATACATCAAGTGCTTTCTGATGCTTACTTTGTGAAACACAGAACTCCTAAATTATACATTACTTTATTTCATAGCTATTTACATGGTAATTGGCATTGTATAATGCATGAAAAATCAGTTCAGTGAGCTGAAATCCAGTTTTCAGTATGGTTCTGACATATATTTTATTATTAAAATTATTTTTAAACGCCCTTTGTCTATTTGTGTAACAGCTTTTTTCACAAAGGCAATCTGAGCTTCTGCACTGCAATGGAAACTATGGCTTGGTGACGTCCTGCATGATTTTTTTCCCCTTGACCTCATCTTTCCTCATGGTGGCACTTAATCCAGCACAACAAAGAAGACACAGACCAAAATTTAAACACGGCATAACACAGATTGTTGTTGTCCCCACAGGCCTTTCCTTTCCACCTGAGAACTGAATACAGAAGAGCTACATAATACCTGACTTCGAGAAGAATCTCATAGCTTCTCAACATTGAATGCAGTGCATGGATAATTGATTTTTTTCTGTATTGGGATTTGGAAGGTGGAGTGTACTGACATAGGTATAATGTCAAGCTTGTGCAATGGTTTTTTTATACTTAAAAATTATTCAAACAGCTATAAATCAAGTAGGTGCCAGATATTTTTGATATCTTCCTTTTTCCACAGTTAAAAAGTATCTCTTGTCAGGTAAATTAATCGTTGTATTTTTTTTTTCCCAGGCTTCTGTCTTAAAATGAAAATAGACACAGTTGCTATCTTTTATAAAGAGATATATGCCAGTAAGGAAAAGGAACCTGAGAATTTTGTGTGTATTAAAGGAAATGGTCTCTCAGACTTTTCCTTATACTTCAGCCTTTGTGGCATACAGAACACTAAAGAAGATCATACTTGAATATTGGATGGTGAGAGGAAAAGTGTTTCTGCACCTTCCCCTGCTACTGCTAACTGTGCTGGGGGGAAGAGGCAGTTGTCCCTTGTATGTCTGCTCTTCTGAGCATGAAACTCTCTTATGCTGTGGAGCAGCCTTACTGCCCTTCATTTGGAAAATACTTTGAACTACGTTTTTGGTATATTATAGTGCTGGCCAGCTCCAAGATTCCAGACTCAGGACAGAATTCTCTGAAAGCGGCATGTGTAAGACTTCCAGTGCTTTTCTTTACGTATTTATTTATTTGCACTTTCTTCCTACTCTCCTCAAAGACTGTCCCAAGTTACTCAGGAGCTGAAATTTAACTAAAAGTTCACAATCCTGGTAAAAGCTGTTGGATTTTCATCAAGCTGATATATTGGGTCCTCAAGCACTGAATCTTTGTATGTTTGCCTAGATCAGTGAGCAGTTCCTTTGGCTCTGCTCCCAGACATGAGCTTTGTTTTTCTGATCCCTTTATGAAAATGAGACTTTAGAGCTGACTCCTCAGGCCTTTCTGAAGCATGCCAACTCACTTTCCCCAGCTCACTGTAGTTAATGTTGTTTATATAGATTCTCTTCAGTGATTCCATTCATAAGGATATTCTGGATTTATAGCCTAGGAACAGGTTCACAACCTAAAAAGAATCCTCAAACACAATTACTTTCCCAGCTTTACCTTTACAGAGATCTATAACAGACTTTACATCCAAATCATTGGCTAGAGTTGTACCTCTAAATAAAGAGATTCTTCTCTTTTCTGAGCCCAGGTGATGTAAGATGGTACACATCCACAGTACACAGCATTCAACTCTAAGTCAGCGCCCTGTGTGCTGCCCCATGGCCCTCAGATGTGAGTAACTTTCATATTTTTTTCGGTCCAAAGTAACTACAAAAATGAGAGGACAATGTTTCAGCTTAGCGGAGTGTTGAAACAAAACAGGGGGCATGCAGCAGTGTGCTAAGATACCACGATACTATTAGAAGACACTATAGAGAAAAGAGAAGCAAAGCTGGTGCACACTTGTCCACTATGCCTAGTGAGAACTGGTATCCCATTCACTGGCCCCTACTGGTGCACGCTTTTCTGTGAATCATGTCCAGGCATTGTCCTGCAGAACGTGAGTTTGCTTCAACCACTCTTGTGCTTTGTGAATGTGTTCACAGTTAAGCTGTAGGGGTGATCAGCCCCACAGCATTCGACTCGCTCCTGTTTTAAATGTAACCACTGAGGCTGTCACCTGTCTCAGTGCTGCAGCATCTTTCGACGGCAGCTGGCTCCTGTGTGTGTGTGCCACTGCTCACCCTGCGATCCTGGGCTTCCAGGTGCCCCCCTGGTAGTGAGCCACGGCCACTGTCTGCCCAGAGGAAGGGTGGAGTTGCTTTACATGGAAAGCAGAGTGCAAAAAGAGAAGGCAAGGTGCTAGACTCTCTCCCTGCCGTGGGAGCAGACACAGGCCCTAGAACCAACAGCTGAAAAACACATCCAAGCCCAGAAGTGCAGACACTGTCATAGTTCATCAGCATGAACATGTGTAGGCTTCTTCCTTGCCCAAAGCTTCCTGTCTTACTCTGTCATCCCCTTGGGTTTATGTCCTATCATGCACATTTGTTTCCTTGCTTTGCTTTTGTGCATTTTCTAGTGCCATTTCCTTTCCCTGTAGAGAAACTAGGGGAACAGCATCTCCTGGATTAAGCTGACTCATTACTCCAAGGTGTTTCTACTGAACAATGTTGCATTATTCTTTGTCTGACAGATAAATGACACACCTGTGACACACAAAGACTGACAACCCTCTGAGATCTTCGGTGTTGTAGCATTTATCTGTAACATCAGCAAGTCTCTATAAGCTGCTAATAGGTGGGTTATTCAAAGCATTCAAGTTCCAAAAATCATTAAAATTATTCTCCACAGGTTGTGCTGCATGCTTAGTACAAATATCAATGCCACAAGATGTTACAGAAGTCTTGGCAGGATGGGCCACTTCTTCCATTTCTCTAATAAAATACAAAGCTAAAATACTGAAACTTTGCACTTTTAAATCCATCCCTGTGCCTGTGTTTCAATTTCTTTCATGACTGATGAAATCATTCTTTTGTTTACTCAGGACAACACATCAGCACAGTTCAATGTCCCCCCCCATTTCTGACACCAGCAGCTCATACACCTCTGGCATGTGACTCCTCTCAGGGGATCAGGGACACATCCTTGTGTGTTCTTGGCATCACATCACTCATTTCAGCTGAACTGCTAGCATTGATGAACTGCGAGTGGATACCTCTTTAAAAAAAGAAACCTTTCAGAAAGGCTTATTTACTAAATTGCTGAACATTTTGAAACTATCAATTTCTCCACCATTTCCTTCTACCAAAGTCAGTTTAAACATAATTTCTAACTGTACAACTGCTGAACAAGAAATTACACAGGAACAACGTTTTGTCTGTTCTTGTCACAAGGTTGGTGTGTCGGGGATAGCCTGACTGAGGAAGATGAAATTGGCCTCGACAGCATCCCAGTATACCCGTGAGAAGACGAAAGAAGTGGATGAAGAATGTTGTAAACAGGCTTGAGAAGGTGATAAGAGACTGAGCAAGGAGAGACGAAACAAGTAAATACCACAGAGCAGAAATTTGGCAAGAGAATGAAGTGGGAAATACAGTAGGAGCTCCAGCCAATCAGTATGTGGATAGAGGAGAATGGACAGAGGTACTGAGCGAATCATTCTAGCAGCCTTAGCGCATGAACCGGTGGACAGATAAGAAAGGTTGTAAAAGGGTATGTTTTTTCTGCTGCGCCATCTCGGCCATCTTGGCTTTTTTTAACTTAATAAAGGCTGCCTTCTTTTTTACATATATTTTTGTCGGCGTCAGTCCCTACTGCGACATCGGTGTACTAGACTTCCTTTCCAGACCGGGGGACTTCCAGACCCCAGGACTTCGTTCCTTTGGGAATTTTTTCATGTCAATAATTTTTATTTTGGATTGACTGAGCACAGTATTTGTTTCCTAAGGCCCAGGATCGCTGTCATTCTATGCTAACATAACCCTCTGATGTGTCTCTCTAAAGATAAAAATTTATGGTAGTTTGACCCTGGCTGGATGCCAGGTGTCCACCCAAAGCAGCTCTATCACTCTTCCCCTCCTCAACTGGACAGGGCAAGAGAAAAATATAACAACAGGCTTGTGGGGTTGAGATAAGGACAGGGAGATCACTCAGCATTTACCATATTGGGCAAAACAGACTCGACAGCAGAATAATGTAATTTATTACCAATTAACTGAGAGAGGAGTAACAAGAAATAAAACCAAATCTTGAAACACCTTCCCCCCACCCCTCCCTTCTTCCCCGGGCTTAACTTTGTTCCTGATTTCTCTCCCTCCTCCCCCCTGAGCAGCGCAGGGGGACAGGGAATGGGGGTTGTGGTCAGTTCATCACACTGTTGCTTCTGCTGCTCCTTCCTCCTCAGGGGGAGGACTCCTCACACGCTTCCCCTGCTCTAATGTGGGGTCCCCCTCATGGGAGACAGACCTCCGTGACTTCTCCAATGTGAGTCCTTCCCATGGGCTACAGTTCTTCATGAACTGCTCCAGCGTGGGTCTCCTTCATGGGGTGCAGTCCTTCAGGAACAGACTGCTCCAGCGTGGGCTTACCCCCATGCGGTCACTAGCAGCAAAGCTGCTCCAGCGTGGGCTTCTCTCTCTCCACGGGCCACAGGTCCTGCCAGGAGCCTGCTCCGGTGCAGCCTTCCCATGGGGTCACAGCTTCCTTCAGGGATCCACCTACTCTGGCATGGGGTCCTCCACGGGGTGCAGGCAGTCATCTGCTCCACCGCCCATGGGCTGCAGGGGCACAGCCTGCCTCACCATGGTCTTCACCATAAGCCTCAGGGGAATCACTGCTCCGGTGCCTGGAGCACCTCCTGCCCCTCCTTCTTCACTGGCCTTGGTGTCTGCAGGGCTGTTTCTCTCACATATTCTCACTCCTCTCTCTCACTGCAATTACTGCTGCCCAATAACTGTTTCCCTTTCTTAAACACGTTATCCCAGAGGCACAACCACCGTCGCTGATGGGCTCGGCCTTGGCCAGCGGTGGGTCCATCTTAAAGCCGGCTGGCATTGGCTGTATCGGACATAGGGGAAACTTCTAGCAGCTTCTCACAGAAGCCACCCCTGTAACCACCCCGCTACCAAAACCTTGCCATGATTTTCTCATGTATGAGAAAATCTAAAGATATGAAAAACGTCGTTATAATATTTATTGATGACTAGGAAAAAAAATATTTTCTGGAGTGGTGTAGCTTGCTTTCTTTATCAGATATAGAAGAAATTTTTACCCAGAAATAATTATCCATAAAATGCTCTTTTCACTACTGTGAAAGAAGAAGAGCAGAAACAACAGCAGTAGCATAAAGTTTTGAAAGCAATTAGTATAGGATATTTACCAAGTTGTATTCTTGCTTGTAGAGTCCCCTTCTTCTTAACATCTTGGTGGCAAGGAAGAGAAAAAAGATACTAAGTGAGTGACCCTAAGCATTCTTTATTTTTTTCTTTATTGTCTCACTCTTCCATTCTAAATTTTGTTCTACAGTTATTAAACTAGAAATTATATTTGACCAGCGATATTTCCTGCCAAAACAGTTCCCAATGTGTGATATAATTGCCTGAAAAAGGACAGCATTTGGAGGTACATCTATTTATTTACATTGATCTGGAATGTTGATAGACATTGTGTTATCTGGATAAACAGAGAACCTGGGAGTAGTAACTCTATTCTATCCTAATGAAAAGTTGCAATTTTAAGAAGTAAACTCTGGCTACTAGGGGTACTACTGGTAAATTCATTGTGCAATACTCATATCCTGTGCTCAGCAAATCCAAAATTAAAGTCTTTAATGTGTCAGAGGCCAGATAAAGTGAGGCAGCAATAGCCTGAGCAATTAAGTGAGTGAATCTTATTAAAGTTTTCTCTGACTGGAAATTAAATGCCAAGTGAATGAATGGAAATGTATGATGAAGAGAAGTCAGAAGCAAAACTGTATGAACAATTTGGCTGTGCCTACACTTGTCATTCCTAATACATTCCTCAGTGTAGTTTTAACAGTATTAGAGATGTTTGAGAAAATGTTAAAATGTTTAAATAAAAAAAAATTCCAGGCACACCTGCAGAAAGTTGGTGAAGACAGCAGTGAAGAGACACAAGTGTCTGAGAACTTGACAGACTTTTATGCCTGATAGTTTGATGAGAAGCAATTAAGATTTTTTTTAATTTGGAGCATCTCTATATGGAAAAAAAATATTTCTGAGCTTGTAGTTTTCTAGTTTTCAGCGGAAAAAAAAAGACAGATGTTAAAGCCATTTGAGCAAGATGATAGCAAGCTCCAAAGTTGAAGAATTTTTGGAGTACAAATGGATTACCTAAATTTTAGACTTCTAATTCATATATGCTGGACTGCATTCTTAACTGCATTATTTCAGTTAGACAACGGTCTTGGCCAATAAAGGTCATTATTGAAAGATATAGGTGCAAATGATCACCAAAAGAAGCCAGTGTTGGCTGCCGGGCATCCCAGGGGCAATGCTGAAGCTCCTGATTCTGAACAGAACATGTTACAGCACTCGATTGAGCTTGGCACCACAAACTTCTCCAGCTCTCACTTTAACATCTCTTTTTGGAACTGCAGGAGTGGTAAGAACAGTGACTTTTCCTCTGTGTGAATTCCTTCCTCTTCTGTCAGCAAAGCTGTGGGTGATACCCTTGCATAGTAAATACAACCAACTCTTATTAACATTTCAGTCATTGCCAAGGCCAGAGGCAGTTTCTCCACCAACTGGAGGACACTACAGCACCGCATCTGGTTCTTTCCTCTGTTAATTCAATGGCATATTGTCTGCTTCTTAGTAAAGGCATTTTTGTGAGGTAGGCTAATTTCCATAACAATGTTATAACTGGTTATCAATTTGAATGTTATGTGTAAACTCTGTCTTTATTTTGTTTTCTAGATCATTAATTTACTATTATGTTTTACATGGAAGAATGCATTGCACAGGTCTAAAATTCTGCCTGATGCTTTCAAATAGTCTTCAGATGCTTCCATGCTGTTTGTTCAAATTTATCATATAATTGTTGTTTATTATCTTTGTTCATATTTTTCCAATTGCAAACCATATGAGTATTTTTTTTCTTTAGATTTTCAAATCTGAACCACATTGGATAGGTGGAACTGATGATGTGGCTTGAATTCTGTGCCATGAGAGGGTAAGTAGATACCAAACTGGGAGAAGAAGTGGCTACTTCAGAAGGAAGAGCTACCATACAGGGATACGTTCACAAGCTGGAAGAACTGCAAATCATGCAAATGCATGATGTCTAACAAAGAGAAATGCAAAGTCCTGCACCTGGGTTGAAATAATCCCAAGCAGCAGTACCAGCTGGGGCATCAATGTCTGAGATGTAAATATGCTGGAAAAGAACTGAAGGGCTGGTGGAGAGCAAGCTGGACACGTGTCAGCTGTGAGCCCTTGCAGCAAGGAAGGCAAACTGTGTGTTCAGCTGTGTGTTATCAGTAAGAATATATCCAGCAGATGAAGAGGTGTGATTAGGCCACACATGAAATAGAGCATCCAGTTTTGGTTCACCTTCAGCTCAAGAGACAGAGAAAAGTTGGAGAGGGCATGATAGAGGGACACCAAGATGGCTGGAGAAGTTGAGGGAAGTTTGAAAAAATTTGGAGCATTCAGCCTAGAGAAGAGAAAGCTCAGGGGGGGATCTAATCACAGCCTTCCAATACTCGAAAAGTAGGTACAGAGAAGGAGGAGCTACTTCCTTCACAAGGATGCACAGGAAAGGAGGCTGTGAGAGAAATTCTGTCTAGATACGTGAAATAATTCTGCACGGTGAGAACAGTTAAGTATTTGAATAAGTTACTAAGATAAATGGTGGGATTTCCTTACCTGGAAATATTTGTCCTTGGCTTGACAGGGCCGTAGATAACCTGATCTAAGATCCTGCTTTCAACAAACAACTAGACCGGGTGTTCTCCAGGGGTCCCCACTGTCCTGGGCTGTTCTGTGAATCTGGGGCTCAAGGTAAAGCTTTGACATAGAAGAAGAGAGTTGAAGAATCCTTTTATGCCTTTAATCTATCAGGGGAGATATCAGATAATCAGGATTAATGAATTTTTAAAATGCTCAGAAACTTTTCCAGTCTGAATCACAGAGGCCTTGCCTGAGGCACCAGTCCTGGAAGAAAATGATGCTGTGTTTATTGGCAGCACAGTTTAAAAGTAATTTTCTCTTGTCACATTGAGATAAAATAATTACTTGCACATTCCCTGGTTACAAAAGGTTCAGCAACATTCTTGCCTAGCTCATTTGTTTGATTCTGTGCTAATTCTTTGGCAATGACAACGGGACCATATCCCCAATTTGTACAGTATGTAGAGCATTTTTTTTCACCCAACAGACAATATATCAAGGGTGTTTCATTAGTTGGATTATAATTTTCTGTCTTTATCACAATCATTGATCCAGAGTAAATGCATGAGATTTTGAGGCCTGAGTTATTCTGGATGTGCCTGGTTCCTTGCTCAATTTAATCAACTCTGTGTAAATCTCAACCTAGTGTTTTTTAAATCTGCGTAATTTAAATCTAGTATTTTCATATGTTATTTTGGGAGAAATAAGACTAAAAAAAAGGTTGATTTGAAAAATCATATCAAAATCTCTTTCATTTTTCAAGGCTCTTTTCCTATCCATTTGTATTTCACATTGTAAATATTGTGGAAAAGACCTTTGGTTTTCAATGT
Source organism: Leptosomus discolor (assembly GCF_034619465.1). Taxonomy (NCBI): domain Eukaryota; kingdom Metazoa; phylum Chordata; class Aves; order Leptosomiformes; family Leptosomidae; genus Leptosomus; species Leptosomus discolor. The sequence continues at coordinate 90,446,393 of NC_141391.1, read as the reverse complement.
TAAGATTTTCTTTTTAGGTTGGTTTTTTTTTTTTTCTCCCTTTGCCATCCATTCCACTTTTCACCTTTTATTCCAAGTGAAAAAAAGGAGAAAAAGAGAAATAACAAAAAAAGCCAAAAACCTATAAGCACTGAGTGTGGAAACTCATCTTTTTTTTCCTCACTTCAGTGTTTTGAGGAAACAACTTTAAAGGCAGTGCAATAAGAAAAAAGGGAACAAGAAGGGATCTGTCCTGCTTAATACCTCTGTCAACAACCTGAATGGTGGCACAGAGTACAACACTCACCTAGTTTGCAGATGACACCAGATTGGAGGGGGTAAGAGGAAGGGTGGATATGCTCATGGGCAGGGTTGCTGTTCAGAGAAAACTCCGTAAGTCAGAGGGATGCGTCTGAAAGACCTTACGCAATTCAGCAAGGACAGACGCTAAGTCCTGCCCCTGGGAAGGAAGACCCTCTGGCAGCTACAGGCTGGGGGCTGGGAGGCTGGGGAGCAGCTCTGTGGAAAAGGCTCTGGGGTCCTGGCCAGCACCAAGCGGGAGAGGAGCCAGCAGTGTGCCCTGGCAGCGAGGGCGCTCAGCAGCACCCTGGGCTGCGTTAGCAACGGCAGCCCCTGCAGACCGAGGGAAAGAACCATCCCCCTTTAGACCCCACCTAAAGTGCTGCCTACGGTTGGGTCTCCCAGTAGAGAAAAGACTTGGACAAACGAAGGCACGTCCAGAGGAACCCCCAGGACGGTGAGGGTGGGAGCAGTGGCCCTATGAGAAGATGCCAGGGGAGCTGGGCTTGCTGAAGGGCCCAAACAGGCACCTGCCCCTACCCCTGGGGAGCCTGCTGAGAACAAGCACCCCAGCTTTTCTCAGGAGGATGAGGGACAGTGAGCAGGAAACACAGGAGGTTCGAGCTGGCCCAAGTGGCCAACAAGTGAAGCAGGTGGTCCAGGGAGGTTGTGCAGTCTCCATCCTTGGGGGTCTTTCCAGAAAAAGCCCTGAGCAACCTGGTCTGATCTCATACCTAACAATGCTTTGAACACAAGCCTGGAGTAGAGACCTCCTGAGGTCTCTTCCCATCTAAGTTATTCTGTAATTTTATGGTATGCAAAAAAAGGGACCACGTTGAAAGTGAAAAAAGAGAAACAGAAGTGAGTTTAAAACATACTTACGTGTACAGATGCCCCCACCTTGCAGAGGAAATAGAAATAAATTTCTGCTTTAAACTTTAAAAAAATGAAACAAACCTCATATTCTAACAAAAATGGTGCAAAATTTTCCATCACAATATTGTGTTCTAAATTAAACAACTCCTGGAGAAAAAAACATGTTTCTGTTCAGTTCTAGTTTCTGAGTGCTTACTAAACCCACTGAAAATCTTATTGGACTCCCTTGCTGCAGTCAGACTAATCATACACAGTGAGCTGGTCTTGAATAATCTGGGAGAGGATCAGACCCTTACAATTAGGTGCCTCTGCGTGTTCTGGCTGTGGACCAGATTATCCTTTTCGTAAAACTGTGTCTTCTTTAAGCATTTATACCGCAACACACGCATTTGCACCAAATGAAATAGGGTACTTCTGAGCCTTCTTGCCAGCAGTTGTATTTGTAAATTCCAGTGAGCTAAATACTTTTAGTGAAGTGGAACAAGCCCCAGCTTTCCATAATAAACATATCGAATCTTTCAGTGAAGAGAGGTGGTTTTTCATTTCATCTTTTTTGTTGATTGGTTGTTTGTTGGAATGATAATGTTCAGCTGCCCTGTGGAAATTGACAACATTTAAGATGATTTCATAGATTTTATAGATTTTTCACAGCTAGAAAACATTTTAAAAATCAAATTGAACAAAGGGCAAAGAAAATTATCTCATTTTTGAGTGATAAACAATTCACTTGAGCTCATTCCACTGTAGAGTGCATCAGGCATTGGAAAGTTAGACAGATGGCATTGAAATGATATCTTGACGATTACTTCTCACAACTTTTTTTAGATATTTCAACGTTTTTTTTTTTTAACAGAGTATGATTTTTATGGAAACCTCCCTTACTGAGTCATTTGCAAGCAAATTATTTCTTTCTTACAAGAAAAGTGTGGTGCTCCTAAGACAATTACCTGAATATGTGATACTGCTTTCAGTTTATGCAAGGATTTCACACAGCCTTCTATAGACATATGAGCTCCTTCTTTCATATGAAAATATCTTCCAAGTAGATCTCCTATTTTATGTCATTTGCAAACAAGACTCTTCTAAAATCACTACATACAGTCAAAAGCTAGAGAAAATGGAAAAATGAATTTCCCAGTGGAATTCTTTAGATGAATGATTTCATATTGTTACAATTTATCATACATTTAGCTTATCATACATTTATCTTAGCATAAAATTCCACAGAATGATATGAAATAGAACTAGATTTCATTTAGTACAGGACAATTTAGATTGACTGAAAGGTGTCCTGAGGCTTCTTGTAAACTCATGTATCCTCTTATAAGTCTTACGATTTACACTTTCACTCTGCAAAAATTTATTACAAAAAGATTGAAGGAAAATATCTGAATTTTTGTGACCACAGAAATTAAACCCACATTTCATTTCTGTCTATTAAGTTAGGGAGAAACTTATCTGAACACATAAAATAGAATATTGGTATCTTTTAACACCACATGCCTCATATTGTGTCTGTGGGTAAACATGTATCTTTGCCAAAATCTGATGGAATGTTACTTTTTGCATTCACAAGTCAATACTTCCCATGAAAAATCCTCAAAAACTTTTAGAGAGAAAGTAATATAAAAGTATCTTCTATATCCTTACACATTTTTTGTTTTTATCCATCAATTTTTGAGACTGTTACCAGGAATAATATGATGTAAATTAACATTTGTTTGTCCCTTTAAGAATATCTTTTTTAAATCTCTAAATTTTGCAGGTTTTCCTTTAGCCAGTAGAAATTCTTTCAATGCTTTCTGATAGTGACAGGGAAAACCTGCTCATTTCAAAGAGTCTAAATCGAGTCAGGATCAAAGCAGTTTATTGAGTTCTTAACAACATATAAATAACTGTCAATCAGTGAACAATACATTCAAGGACTGGCATCAGTAACACAGTAGATAATCTGCAATATTAGACACTTGCAAAATAAATAATAGCAAACAAAAAAAATCTTACTGCTACTCCTACTAACAATTCTCTAAACATTCTTCTATAACTAATCCCAAAAAGTTCATATCACACATATGCGTGCACACACACACAGACACACGATTATGTTCATGGCTCACTTCCCCCAGGACATGTGGGTTACCAGTAACCCCCTCCCACCCTCCTGGGCATGGGGGCTGCCCTGCTTGCGTTCCCCTCCTGTGGGAGACTGGAAGCCCCAGCTCTGTGCATACCCCTGCCGCCTCCTACAACCTGCTAACACCCACACGCTGGTGGGAAAGGGCCCCGTGAGGTTGCTCTCACACACCTGCGGGGGGTCCCAACCTGCTGTCCCTGCCCTGTGGGGAGCAGCCACTTGCCAGGGCAGGACCCTCATGGCATCAGGTAGGGAGGCTGCTCCCTCTGGCCTAGGCCGGGGCTGTGATGCTGCAGGGTAACTTCTGGCAGTGCCAAATCAGGTTTCACCCCTGTCCTTTCCACTCCAAGGTCACTCCTCCTGTTACAAGTTTTCATGGTTTTATACTATTCGCAGTGACTCTTTCTTTGTACCACAAAAATTTTTGTAATTCCCCTGTTACTACTGAATCCAGCTGACAATCATTTTCTCCTTGCACATGATCAGTTTTGGATGACAGTTCCAAAAAACAGGTTTCTGTATTCAGTATGTACACATGCACATGCACACGCACACATCCCCACTGCTCACACTCACATTCTCACCAGAATAGGTCATTTCCCAAAGGTGGGTTGTGCCAGTACCCCTGCACTGATCACCACAGGAACAGCATGTGACTTCTCACTCTGTGCTGAGGTTATCAGAATGGGCACTTGCGGCACTTGGCATTAAGTAGTCAAGTAGCTAAATTTGTGAATCAGTTAAAACATTTGAAATCAGAATTTTCATCTCTTTTTCCTCCCAGGAGGAGAAGAGCCCTTTCTATTTCCACTTATTTTATCTTCTTTTCACTGAAGTCAGCCAAAATTTCAGCAAAGGGGCTAGGAAAATATTTTTCTTTACCAGTAAGAAAATCTGGGAAAAACAGATTTCATGACTGGCTCTCCAGTCAATTTTACCATGTAGCCAGAACAAGAGCTTGCAGGATGAGCAGCAATACCTTGCTGCAATCTAGTCAGTACAAGTCGCATGAGGAGGGGGCACTGGGGCAGCCCAGACTCCTGAAGGGGCTGCAGAGACCTCTGTGGAGCCCTGAACGCCTCAGCTGTGATTGAAACCTGTGCTGGTTTGGTTTCATCCCTAACAGTTCTAGGCCAGGTGAATTATGGCTGTTTAAATAAACAATGCAAGTAATTCAAGTTATATACCTGACTTGCCGCTCTTTTCCTGCGTTCAGGACAGACATATCCAGGGCAATTTCACTGCAGAAAGGAGGCCAAGTGCAGCTGCAGGATGGAGTAATTTATACTGCCCAGTGGGCCTGTTAGGTTGCTGGTAGGATAACCACATAAACTTGTTCATTTGTCCATATCATTTTGTTTCTGATCCTAGTGGTAACTCTGGCATCACTTCTGAAAATCCTTGTGGTTATCTCCATATCAAGAACTGAGCAGTGAAGCAGATATCACACTAGACTGGAAGGCATAGATTTTTAAAAAACTTCTTCAGGTCTTCAAAGTACAGTGTAATGACTCACCAGTTTCTTTCTAGCACACATCGAACCATTAAAAACTCATTTCCATGCACATTGCTAAAGTGAGAGGCTTTCCATCACTTTCCTAAGAGAACAATCCACTAACTCGCTTAAAGGTCTTATTGTTAAGGAGATTATTTTCTTCATGTTTAGATTAAATTTGCCACTGTATTTTACCCTTAAATCCTAGTTCTATTTGCTCATTTTAATTTATTCCCAAAATATGACTGTCCTTTTCCCTCTTTGGATTTTCAGGGATGCAGGAGGTATAACTTGAGGACTAAGACATTTACCTGTACGATTTTCTAATTTAACTGGAATCAGGCCCACCTGTGAACCACTGCTTACCTTATTCCAGTTTGAAATTTATTATGGCATCCTAGATTTGATATGAAAAGGAGGCCATTTTTCTCAAGGTCATCTCTGTTTCATTCATTCCTCTCTTAATAATAGCAGGCAAGTCTCCATCTCTAAAGTAAAAGCTACACCTAGTATCATAGAATCACAGAATGGTTTGGGTTGGACAGGACCTTAAAGTCCATCTAGTTCCAACCCCCTGCCATGGGCAGGGACACCTCCCACCAGACCAGGTTGCTCCAAGCCCCATCCAGCCTGGCCTTGAACACTGCCAGGGAGGGGGCAGCCACAGCTTCTCTGGGCAACCTGTGCCAGTGCCTCACCACCCTCCTTGTAAAGAATTTCTTCCATATATCCACCCTTTTATACCTTTATATCTACTCTGTTTTATGTTAAAACCACTACCCCTTCCCCTGTCACTGCAGGCCTCAGTAAAACGTCTCTCTCCACCTTTCTCATAAGCCCTCTTTATATATTGAAAGGCCATAATAAGGTCTCCCTGGAGCCTTCTCCAGGCTGAGCAGCCCCAAGTCTCTCAGCCTGTCCTCATAGGAGACATGCTCCAGTCCCCTGATCATCTTTGTGGCCCTCCTCTGGACTCCTCCCCTAACAGGTTCATGACTTTCTTGTGCTGGGAGCCCCAGAGATGGATGCAGTACTCCAGATGGGGTCTCATGAGAGCAGAGGGGGCAAATCACCTCACCTGACCTGCTGGACATGCTTCTTTTTATGCAGCCAGAGAGAGATATGATTCACTTTCTGGGCTGCAAGCACACACTGATGACTGATATCCAATTTTTTTATCCACCAGTACCCCTAAGCTCTTCTCCACAGGGCTGTTCTCAATCCCTTCATCCCCCAGCCTGTATTGATATTGAGGATTTCCCCAACCCAGGCGCAGGACCCTGCACTTGGCCTTGTTGAACTTCATGAAGTCCACATGGGCCCACTCTTCAAGCCTGTCAAGGTCCTATCTGAAGGTTACAGTCTTTCACTTTTTTTGTTACTCTTCTCTTTAATTTCTTATATTTTCTGGGGTAGAAGGGAATTTGACCAAGATATAGGAAGAAGATGGTCTGAGTCTTGATTCTGTGTATTAATTGAGATTACACTTGAAGTGTGGAGCCTGAGGTTGAAATAGGGGAAACATATCGCGAATGCAAGGCATAAACAGTGATGTTCCTTTAACAACTCTTGATTGTACACCTAAATCTGCTTTTACATTTACATTGACTAAAGGAGAAAGGAATAAATTCCTTAGATAATACCTACTGATTAAAGTGAAAGATACAGAGCTACTGACTGTGTTTTTCTATTAGTAAATAACTATTCTCTAGAACGACATATTTTATTCATTTTCATCATGGTAGCAAGATTGCAAACATACTTAATTTCCTGAGGCCTAAATCTCATAATATTTTGATGTTTATAAATGTATTACTAAAAGGTGACTAAGTGTTGGAGCCACCGTTCTCCACAAGAGTAAAAGACAAATAATTCCACAGTATAAACATCACAAGAATATTGAACTTAGTGCCCCAAAGAGCAAAATACTAATGTACAAATAAGATTTGTCCAGATGCTACCAAATCTGAAGCCACAGGGGACTGGTTGAAATATCAGCTGATGTTTGCTGCACCTGCTAAGTGCCCTACACACTGTTGAACACTGTGTTGTTTCATTTTGTCTGAAAGATCTGTAGCAGCTAGCTTTATTCTCAGCAGGGATCAGGATGCTCCTAGATTTTCCTTGAACATTGCTGGATCCTGCAACAGACTGAGTCCCCTACCACGCTTTGTTTAGTGTTAGACTGCCGTTCATCACAGTATTTCTTTCACTTCAAAAACCATACAAACTGCTCTGGACATGCCGTTTTAATTTTCCCACTTGGCTGGACCTGGGAAATGGGGACAGTGGGATGGTGGAGGTGGGATCCAAGGGCTGGGCGTGGGACCTGGATCATGGTGGCCTTCCAGAGAGCGTCAGAGCTGTCATGCTTGCCTCATAGCCAGGAAGGCCATCAGTGTCCTGGCAGTGCACCGCCAGCAGGTTGAGGGAGGTGATCGTTCTCCTCTACTCAGCCCTGGTGAGACCTATCTGGAGATCTGTATTCAGCTCTGGGCTCCCCGGTATGGGACACAGACATACTGGAGTAAGTCCAAAAAAGGGCCATAATGATTCAGGGCTTGAAGCATCTGTAATGTCAGGAAAGGCTGAGAGAGCTGGGGCTATCCAGCCTGGAGAAGGTGAGGCTCAGGGGTGTTTATCCATGAGCCTGAAGTGGTGAGTAAAGGCAACAGAACCAGGCTTTTCTTAGTGGTGCCCAGTGACAGGACGCGAGGCAATAGGCACAAACAAACACAGGGAATTCCACTTAAACCTAAGAAAAATAATTTTTTCCTATGAAACTGATCAAACACTGGAAGAGGTTGACCACAGAGATTGCAGTCTCCATCCTTGGAGATATTCAGAACCTGACTGCACATGGTCTTGAGCAACTCGCTCTTGCTGACCCTGCTCTGAGCAAGGGATTGGACCAGACAATCTCCAAGAGGTGCCCTCCAGCCTCAGCTGTCTAGCAGTTGTTAAAACCTTTCTTTAAGATGTGGGCAAAAACCTTGGCTAATATAAATAAATATCATTCTATGGAAGTGAATGCCCCGATGTCACTTTATACACAAGAGATGTATTCTGTTAAGAAAATATTTGGTGAAAACTTACGTGAGCAAGATGTTGAAATAGATTAATATCGTATCCATTGTTCCGGAGAAAGATACAACCTTTTCTTAGAACTTCTGCCTCTACATCCTAGTCAACCAGACCCACTAAGAAGAGATAATATTGCAATTTTTTTTAAATAACAAATGCCTTTTGATAGAGTACAAGCAAAAATGAGGTCCAAATTAAAGCAAGGCATTAAAAATTGCAGTAAAAATTTGATCACTCGATTAACTGTGTTCAAGAAAAGAAGCAGAATTGTAACAAGGCTACCAAATTTTGAAAAAAAAAAATCTACACCTACAAAATGCTTCACTTTTTTAAAAGACATAGATAGGGGTTTTTGCCATCCATATGCATGAAACCCCATACACCTTACAGTTATTATATTTTATAAATATATTTCATCATATCTATATATCTTCGTATGTTCTTTTTGATTTTCAGTGTAAGTAATACCCATAAACCCCCTAAAGAATGCTATTTTTCGTTGTAAAAGAAAGTGCAACTGTGTCAGTCCATTAAATTTATTTTTTGCAGAGAACCAAACTTTCATATCATACTAGCATAGCCAGATTAGAGCTCTAAATTGGTGGACTATAGCCCAGTCATTAAAACCCTGTGGTAAAACAATAATGTGTTGCACATGCTGCTGTTTCATTGCTTCTCTCCTGTTCACATTAATTTAATCAAAATGCAAGAACAACTTTGTTGGCACTATCAAAGACAGTAAATAAGCCGAAGTAAGTTATCATAAAAATAATTATGTAATAATAGAGGTTAATCCACTTGACTTGGTCTCACCTTGAAAACAAATGGGGAAAATAGAAAATGCAATTTACACACTTTTTTTCAGGAAAGAAATAAATAGCTGATGTAACACTTAATACGTATTAAGTAATTAGAATTTTACAGAAAAGTGAGTCAAAAGTGGCTCAAGAGGTAGCTATCTGTAGGGCCAATGGACATATTTCCCATAGCACAGTAGCTGTCTCTTTTTTGTTCTTCTGTACATTGCATGTTTCTCATCTACTAATCTCCTCCATTGCAAGATTGTAACTTCTGTTGCGATGACTTGGCTTACAGGGAACTTCTGTTGATCTGTTCATATGACAAGAGGTTGCTAGGAATTTATCTTTTTTACCCCAGATGTGCTTTAATTTTAGCAGTAGATGCCTTCAACTTAATCAAGGAGAAATTGTTCTCAGAATGGGTCGGTAGAGATGCTTTCCTGAACATCCTCAATGTTGCCTAGATTTTCCACAGTTATTGTCAGAGGGCTAAATATGGGAGATAAATGTGTGGGTGCACATGGATTCCCAACAACTTGCACAGAGGTCACACGGCATTTGTAAGGAAGGCTTGGAAAGGCGGTATGGGAGTAGAGTCATGGCATGTTTTGTGCTGAGTCACTAAAACTTAGATATGAAAGGCAGCCCAACAGTGTTGGAAAGTTAGTAGATCCAGACACACAGATAACATGAAAATTAATGAATATTGCTTTAGCATTTTCACTCACTCCTTCATAAGTGTGTAGTACTTTTCCCCTTAGTAAGACAGAAATATTTTCTGTGCCATAGGGAAGCACTCAAGGTGTCCTAGGAAATGTCAGCTAGTTCAGCAGTCTCATGTGATCCCCGTGGAGAAATGATGGCTTCTCTCCTTCTCTCCCTCCCTCCCTCATTTCCTTTGTGCTCACTCTCAAATTGTATTGCTGCATCGAATATGAAAGAGTAATTTAAAAAGAATGATTCTCCCATATGTGAGATGAAGGACTAGATGACCCAGTAAGTCCTTCCTATTTCTCTTTCAGGAGGGAAAAAATATAAAGATGTCTTCCACTGTTTCTTCTTTAAAAAGACACCACAACTGTTGATTGTTAATGTTGAATATATTTATTGAATGTGTTTTACTGTTTCTTTCCAGATACTATGTATACGTGAATATCCAGACATACACTACTTGTTCTTCTCCAGTCATGAACACAGGTGAATCATTTTTATGAATTCAACCTTTTATTTACTAGGGGGTTTTCTGCTGTTTCCCAATTTGATTTCATACAGTGGAAGGACAGAAGACTAACAGAAATTAAAACAAGTCATGTAATGCTGCACTTTTCTGTACTCTTTAGCAATACACTTGTATATTGAAGGTTTAGGAAAAATGAGAAATTATGTATGACAAAAATCTCTTGTGTAAGTTGCTCATATTCACTGTGCTCTGTGAATTCACCTCTGATGCTGCGAGCTCCAATGTTATACACAGAAGGATTCAGCTTCCTGCAGCCAATATTGAGCTCATCGTACCTTTTTAAATGAGTCTGGAAAAATTCCCCAGTTATGCATATGCCTGCTTTTCTAACCCTTACACCAGAGGGTTAGGCTGGCTCCATATATTCCTTGAGAATTGACTTCTCTCACTCTCTCTCCCTCTTCCTGCTGAAACATCTGCGCCTGATTTCTATTTGTCAGCTGGCAAAAGGAAGCTGAAATACCTCTGTGACACTTATTCACAGACGCACAGTTTGTAGGATCCATCTGTAAAAAGTACCATGTGTATCTGCTTTCCACTGAGGACCAAGGACTAGATTTGCAAAACTATGTAGGTATCTAGTTCACACTGTAAACCCGTTTTTGGGGTTAAAAATAACTGCCCCAAGTCTCTTCAGTTTATGCATGATCACTGAAATTACTGAGTAAATATTGCAGGATTATAATTTCTTCACATTAAAGAAAATGCAGTGCAAGAGATGCAGAAAGGGGGAAAGAACACATCTGGTAAGAAGTGACACTCATGAGAAGTAAAATGTGTTGATTGTCATGGGGTGTAATTAGTTCTGAAATAATATTTTTCAAAAAACAAAGCTCAGGTTCTAATAGTTGTTCTGAATAATGTTAAGGTGAACAAAGATTTCATAGGGACTCAAATTTCTTGACAATAAGCTTTGTTACACCTTCTATAACCTCATGCTCACAGGATAAAGTTAATGCAAAACATTTTTTGGAAGCTCATTACACCATGGGTGAGAATAATAATCTACAAAATGTCACAATGAGCATGAGCTTTCCTGCATAGGCTCATTGAATGAGATACAATTCCCGTTTTAAAAGCCTGAATTGCGTTTAAAAATTGTCTGTGATTGTGCTGCGTTGGTTCCTGGAGGGGTTTTGGTAGCAGGGGAGGGGGCTACAGAGGTGGCTCCTGTAAGAGGCTTCGAGAAGCTTCCCCGGTTCCAATGTCGGACCCGCTTCCGGGCAACGCCAGACCAATGGTGCCTCTGCGAATAACTCTATATAAAGAAAGAACCTGTTGAGCAAGTTCTTCCTTTGTGAGGAGGAGAGGAGGGGGGTGGGGGAGACACAGGGAGGGGGACGGGAGAGAGACAGCCCTGGAGACACCCGGGTCAGTGAGGCAGGAGAGGGGGAGCTGTGCCGGCGCAGAGGTTCCCCTGCGGCCCGCGGTGGGGGGGCGGCTGAGCCCCCGCAGCCCCTGGAGCCCCGCGGCGGCCCAGAGGTCGCCCTGCAGCCCGCGGAGGGCCCCGGGCCGGAGGGGCAGGGACTGGGCCCGGAGCAGCCGCGACTGCGGCCGCGCTGGAGCCGCCCGTGGGTGGGAGGGCGGCAGCCCCGGGAGGGACCCGCGCTGGGGGGTTCTGGGGAGCTGCGGCCCCGCGGGAAGGACTCGCGTTGGGGCAGCGGGAGGAGGAACGTCTGCCGTGAGAGGGACCCCGCGGTGGGGCAGGGGAGGGCTGCGAGGGCCCCTCGCCCTAAGGGGGACCTTGTGCCGGCCGGACTGCAACCCCCACTCCCTGCCCCTGCGCTGCTGGGGGGGAAGAGGGAGCAGAGCTGAGCCCAGGAAGTCCGGAGGGGGATGGGGGGGACCTGGCGGTATCTCTCATTCTCCTTGATGGTGGTGGTTGTTTTGTATTAATTGTGCGTTGTTATCCCCAAGTTGAGTCCGTCTGTTGCCCGTGACCACAACGGGTCAGTGAGCCCTCCCTGTCCTTTGTCGGGACCCTTGGGCCTTTTTGGTTGCATTTTCTACTCCCCATCCCTCAGGGGATGGGGTAGGGGTGAGCAAGCGGCTGCGTGGTGCTTTCGGATCAACTGTGTAGGCTCAAACCACGACACTGATAAATAAGTGTGAATAATAATGTTTTTTAAAAAGTTAGAAGGAAACAGAGGGATTGTTTAGTTATCTAATGTGAGAGTTTTGACTGGATTGAGATGGGGAAATTGAGAAAGAGTTGAAAGATAGACATATAAAGGTCAGAGTAAAGAAGGCAGAACAATGCATGGAAAGGAAGTGTCCGTGGAGTCGACGATGACGAAGCAGCTTACCCCAGTGACAAGGCTGCATAGCTGATCATTACTGGGTTCTATTCTGTCTGGTCTGTTAGTAAAAATCTGTAATAGTAGCAATAATATGTTGTCCTAAGGGATGTTATCTCTGAAATAAATATTAAGCTGTCTTCTAATTTGGGTGCAGGTCATTATTCTACCCTAAAAGATTGCATTGAAGTCAATTCTCAGTGGACAGAGAAATGGCTGTTATTTTACTCCCTGACTCATTCTATGGGAAAGGCTTGTGAACGGCACAAATAATCATAGCACTAAACACAGTACTGAACACTGACTGATCCGCAGTCAACTCATTTACTAAATGGATGTTTCTAAGACTTTCAAATTATCAAGCTAAAAGAAACCATAGCAAAAGTGGCTATATACAGTTTAAACTGTATTAGTCTGGACTAGGTACTTGATCTTCAGTTGTTGTACATACTTGATTTTATGTTCATTGAAAATCTAGGTGTATTAAACATTTGGTCCATGTCTGGTGTTTTAATTTTTTGACTCTTGGTTTATTTGATTGAAGGAATGATGACCACCGTGGGTATTTTTGTGGTACCAAAAATGTAAAGGAGAAAGTACTGCTAAAACCAAACATCTCAAAAGTTATTCGCTGTGCAATAAAATTTAAAATTGCCACATTAAAAAATACTTTGTAAGTATAATCTATTTCCCATGATTCATTAATATATACTGTCAGAATTTTGGTTTATGCACATTAACTTTCAGAATCAGGTATATTGCTCTGATTTATGTATACTGCATATAAAACTTCTTTAAAAATCTTAAACTTTAGAGTACTGATTTAGTACACAAGTACGTAAATCTTCCTGTCAAACTTTCTGTTTAGCTTCCTGATTTATATACACAAGATTTCATGGTATGTATGGATCATAATGTTAAAACTCTAATTTAATACTGTAATTACTGTAAGAAGCATTAGTACAATAAAATATGCAATAGTTAAGAGACTAGGATGAAAGTAATCAATGATTTCTGCAGACTCCACCTCTGGCCCAAATTTAGCTGGTGTAAATCAAAATAACTTTTTCACTTCAGGAACTTTCTCTGGCTCATAGTGTTTATGAATCTTGCTCTTTAGTCATAATATGCAAATATAATTAGAAGCATTACATTTGGAATGGTTTGATGAAAGGAGATGTTATATCATAGAAATACCTTTTCTCTTTGATCTCAGCTCTTTATGATCTTCATTCACTAGTCATCAAGGAAAAAGTACCTAGCAGAGATGTGCTGTTACAGATGCTTTCATGAATGTTTTGGTACATTAGCATATACTTCATTTCAGATAAATGAGATGTTTTGTTATTTATCAACTTTAAAAAAACCCAAAACATAATACAATTCTAGGTCATAATTCACTGTTATGTTCAGTTTGCTCACGAGTTCAACTACTGTATTGTTAATCTTTCCTACATAATATAACACAGTATAATATAATAAACTATCACTTTTTGTTTTAAATAGGCAATATGAAAAGACATACTGAAAGAGTTCAGTAAGAAATACTAGTAAGGATTCTTTCCCAAAAAGTAACTACATCCTTTTACAAATCCATTTCACAGCCTGACAGCACAAATAGCTGAGTGTGTGATGGGCAGATGTGAGGTCCACCCAGGCTAGAACGACTTTCCTCTCTCTAACAATAATGGGCTCAGAGGTTGATGTAGAGGCAAAGTATCTCCCATTTGCAAACAACTATGTCTTATATAAAATGGTCAAGGAAACTAGGCTCTGTTCCTGACCTATAAAGGGTCATAGAAACATAGAATCATAGAACACCAGGTTGGAAGGGACCTCAAGGATCGTTTGGTCCCATCTGTTTTGGCAAAAGCATGGTCTAGACAAGATGGCCCAGCAGCCTGTCCAGCCGAATCTTAAAAGTGTCCAATGGTAGGGAATCCACCACTTCCCTGGTGAGATTACTGCAATGGCTGATTGTTCTCAGAGAGAAAAATAGTCCTCTTGTGTCCAATCGGAACCTCCCCAGGAGTAACTTGTGCCCATTACCTCTTGTCTTTTCCATGTGACTCCTTGTAAAAAGGGAGTCTCCATCTTCTTTGTAGCCACCCTTCAAACACTGGAACATGGTGATAAGGTCTCCCCTAAGCCGCCTTGTCTCAAGGCTGAACAAACCCAATTCTCTCAGCCTTGCCTCATACGACAGGCTTCCCAGTCCTTTGGTCATCTTTGTGGCCGTGCTCTGGACCCTCTCCAGCCTGTCCACAACTTTTTTGTACATCTGGGACCAAAACTGAGCATGATGTTCCAGGTGTGGCCTGACCAGCGCTGAGTAGAGTGGGACAATGATGACTTTATCTCTGCTGGTGATACCCCTTACTGTCCATCAGAACCCCCAGGTCCCTTTCCACAGAGCTGCTCCCCAGACAGGTAGATCCCAGCCTGTGCTGCACTCCTGGATCATGTTTTCTCAGGTGCAAGACCTTACACTTGTCCTTGTTGAACTTCATAGTGTTCCTGTTAGCCCACTCTTCCAGCCTATCCAGGTCCTCCTGCAGGGTGGTTCTCCCTTCCAAAGTGTCCACTTCCCCACTCAGTTTGGTGTCATCGGCAAACTTCATCAGCGCACACTTGATCCCATCATCCAGATCACCTAGGAAGATGTCGAACAGCATTGGACCCAATATGGATCCCTGGGGGACCCCACTGGTGACACGTTGCCAGTTTATAAAACAGCTATTTACCACCACCCTCTGGGTGCGGCCTGTCAGCCAGTTCCCCACCCACCGCACAGACCACTTGTCTGACCATAACGCATCAGTTTCTCTAGGAGGAGGCTGTGGGGAACCATACTGAAAGTCTTGGAGAAATCCAGGTAGACAATGTCCACTGCTGGCCCCACATCAACTGAGCAGGTTACTTTGTCGTAGAAGGTAATCAGGTCTGTCAAGCATGATTTGTCCTTTGTGAATCCATGCTGGCTTTTCGTGCTGGCTATCATGTCATAGCCCCCAGGAGGATTCGTTCCATAACTTTCTCAGGGTCTGAAGTAAGACTGATGGGCCTATAATTTCCTGGATCCTCCTTTAAGCCCTTCTTGTAGATGGGGGTGACATTAGCTTTCTTTCAGTCTTCTTGGATGTACCCCAATCTCCACAACTTGTCAGACTATCAAGAGCGTCCTTGCAACGGTGTCAGCCGGCTCTCTTAACACCCTTGGGCGGGTGTTGCCAGGGCCCATTGAATTGCAGGGGTGAAGCTCCTGTAACAGTTCACATACCAACTCGTCCTTCACTGGTGGCGGGTCTGTGTTTGTGCTGACCTGGATATTTGTTCCCAAGGCCTGGGGCCCAACAGTGCTGGTAAAGACAGAGGTGAAGAGAGTGTTGAGAACCCCTGACTTTTCAGTGCTGTTGGTGACTAATTCACCTCCTCTGTTTAACAGTGGGCCAATATTTTCCTTCTGTGTCTGTTTGTTGTTAACGTACCTGCAAAAACCTTTCTTGTAGTTTTTGACATCTCTGGCTAATTCCAGTTCAAGCTGACCTTTTGCTTTTCTAACAGCATCTCTTAACGCCCTGGCAATGCCCTTGTTCTCAGTGGGTATTCATCTGCTTTTCCATCTCTGGTGGGCTTCTCTTTTGATTTTGAGCAGACTCAGAAGCTTGTAGTTAAGCCAAGGGGGCCTCTTGCTCCGCCTACTTCCCTGAGGTGGTTTGACCCTAGCCATATGCCAGGTGCCCACCAAAGCCGCTCTAGCACTCCCTCTCCTCAACTGGACAGGGGAGAGGACAAAAAAAATAACAACAGGCTTGTGGGGTCGAGATAAAAACAGGGAGATCACTCAACGTTTACCGTCATGGGCAAAACAGACTCGACTTCAGAAAAATGTAATTTATTACCAATTAACTGAGAGAGGAGTTATGAGAAATAAAACCAAATCTTAAAACACCTCCCCCCACCCCTCCCTTCTTTCCCGGGCTTAACTTTGTTCCCGATTTCTCTCCCTCCTCCCCCGCTGACCGGTGCATGGGGGGGACATGGAATGGGGGCTGGGGTCAGTTCATCACTCTGTTGTTCCTGCCCCACTCCTTCCTCCTCAGTGGAGGACTCCTCACTCGCTTCCCCTGCTCCAATGTGGGGTCCCTCTCATGGGAGAAGGTCCAGTGTGAGTCCTTCCCATGGGCTACAGTTCTTCATGAACTGCTCCAGCATGGGTCTCCTTCATGGGGTACAGTCCTTCAGGAATCGACTGCTCCAGTGTGGCCCTCCCCCTATGGGGTCACTAGCAGCAAACCTGCTCCAGCGTGGGCTTCTCTTTCTTCACAGGCCACAGGTCCTGCCAGGAGCCTGCTCTGGTGCAGGCTTCCCACAGGTTCACAGCTTCCTTCAGGCACTCACTTACTCTGGCGTGGGGTCCTCCACGGGGTGTAGGCAGTCATCTGCTCCACCGCCCATGGGCTGCAGGGGCACAGCCTGCCTCACCATGGTCTTCACCATAAGCCTCAGGGGAATTGCTGCTCCGGCGCCTGGAGCACCTCCTGCCCCTCCTTCTTCACTGACCTTGGTGTCTGCAGGGCTGTTTCTCTCACATATTCTCACTCCTCTCACTCATTGCCATTACTGCTGCACAACAACTTTTTTTTTTTGTTGTTCCTCTCTTAAATACGTTATCACAGAGGTGCAATCACCGTTGCTGATTGGCTCGGCCTTGGCCAGGAGCAAGTCCGTCTTAAAGCCAGCTGTCATTTGCTATATCTGTCATAGGGGAAACTTCTGGCAGCTTCTCGCAGAAGCCACCCATGTAACCCCGCTGCTACCAAAACCTTGCCAGGCAAACCCGTTACATTCCCTTACCTTTAAAGGGGTTGAACAGGTTTTGTCATTTCAGGAGCGCTTTCTTGAAAAATTCCCAGCACTCGCTATCTCCTTTATCCTCCATGGTATCTTCTCACAGAATCCCTCCCAATGGAGCTCTGAGCAAGCTGAAGTTTCTTCTTCTAAAACCTAAACCTTTGTCTTAGTACTAACCTTCTGCATGCTCAGCTTTATCCCAAACTCCACAATACTGTATTGTTCTTCCAACAAATGTCTAGATAGTTGAAGTTCACCCATAAGAACCAGCTTCTGTTGATCCGAAACTTGCTCAAGTGCCCCAAATATTGCTTCATTGGCCTTATCATCTTGGTTTGGAAGTTGGTAGCAGATGCCTGCTGTAAGATCCCCCTTGGAGACAGCCCCTCTGATCTTGACCCAGAGGCATTCGACGGGGCTTCCACAATTGCTGTAGTTGATTTCTATACAATGAAGTTTCTCCTTAACACAGAGCATGATTCCTCCTCCTCTTCTTTCCTGCCTGTCTTTACAAAACAGCCTATAGCAAATGATGACGATCCTCCAGTCATGTGAGTTGTCCTACCATGTTTTGTTTATTCCTATGATATCGTAACTTTCTGACTGTGCACAGAGCTCCAGTTCCTCCTGTTTGTTCTTCAGGCTGTGTGCATTGGTATACATATACTTGTGGTTGGCCTTCTGGTTCTCATCTTGGGAGGCAGATAAGGATCATTTGTCGCTGCTCCAGTTGGCCAGGTTTATTCCCCAGTTGGTTGCAATGGCATGAGCATTGCCACTTCAGACCCTGCCCCCTGAATCCTTCTGTTTAAAGCCCACCTCACCAGGCTGGCCAGCCTACTGTCAAAGATTCCCTTGCCTTTTCTAGACGGGTGGATCCCATCCCTCCCTGTCAGGCTACAGTCATTGAAGAATGTCCTATTGTCATAAAAGCCAAAACTCACACAACGGCACCAACCACAAAGCCAGAAGTTGATTTGCATTATACGTCTATTTCTGGCTGCAGCCTTTCCTCTAACTGGTAAAATGGAAGAAAAGATAACTTGGGCAGCAATACTTTTTGCTTGCACCCCCGGGGCTTTGTAGTCTTCCTTGATTCTGCCCAGATTCCAGCTTGCGGTGTCATTTGTGCCCACACAAAAGAGTAGCAATGGGTAGTAGTCTGTGCCCTTGACAAGTTGCGGCACGCTCTTGGCAACAGCTTGGGCCTTAGCTCCTGGAAGGCATCATATCTCTCATGACTCCCTGTCAGGCTGGCAGATGGGTGCCTCATTGCCCCTCAACAAAGAGTCACCTGCTACAACCACTCGTCACTTCCTTTTGCAGTATCCACTGTGTGCTCCTAGTACAGTTTCTCCTTGCCGACCTTACTCATTGGTGTCTACAGCTGTTAAAGGTTCATATCTGGCTTTGGTTGTAATGCTGCAGGGTGGGGACTGAAGCAGAGTCCTGCTTTTGTGGGTCATCAGGGTCCAAGGTGCCTCATTCTCTGTGGTGTTCGCCACAGGAGCATGGTTCTGAAACCACTTGTCTATCTCCATCTCAGCCCCTCTAACACTGTGCAGCCATTTGACTGTTTCCTGCAACTCGGCCACCTGACGCAACAGATCATCAGCCTTTGCACATCTTTCTCAGGTACTTACCTTTTTTCCATGAGAAGGGTCTAAGCACTCATTGCAACCTACTGTCTGTACTGAAGTCACCTACTTTACCAGTTCCATGCGGGTAGAGGCGTCAGACATCTCAGTGGCTTTCTCTGAAGAAACGCTGTTTTTAACTCTGAGGCAAGTGCCCACCGTCCCGGCAGAGACCTT
Organism: Leptosomus discolor; assembly: GCF_034619465.1. Lineage (NCBI taxonomy): Eukaryota > Metazoa > Chordata > Aves > Leptosomiformes > Leptosomidae > Leptosomus > Leptosomus discolor. The sequence goes on along the minus strand of NC_141391.1, from coordinate 90,427,520 downwards.
TGAGCTGGACTATGCCCTCCCTGCGTGCCCTCCTGTGCCAACTGCCGTGCCAACAGCTGTTCCATGCCCTGGCTGATGCCCCAGGCCCTGGCTGCCTGCCCTGGTCGCTGGCTCTCCCCAGGCCACTTCCTACATGCAGGGTGGGGGTCATGGTTGCCCTGGAAACACCCAGGCCTCCCCCAAGTCTCCCACAGAGCTGCCGGCTCCTGGCGGGTCTCCCCACTGACTGGGCCTCTCCCTACCTCAGGAGAACCCGCTGTGCGCTGAGATCTGCTGCTCCGCCATAGGCTGGGCCAGCTCTAGGGCAGCTTCCCTTGGAGAATGACCAAATATAACCTCAGCTTACTCCTACTTTTTGTATGTGATGTGTCTGGAGTAATTTTGTCTCTAAACATCAATTTTACAGAACATAATTTCCACATGCATTTAATCAGTTTCTTTATAGTTGAAAATACTTACCTTTATTCAAAAGAGGGAGCTGACCATACTCAGAAAGAACATAATGTTCCTCTGTATACCACTGAATAGAATCAGAGACTAGTGGGGTAAATGTGTTTCAATAAACTAACACTTCAGAGACAAGCAAGGCTTAGGTTATCCTATCTGACTTAATTTCCATAATCTAACTGAAAAAAACCAGTGGCAACAAAATGTTAACTCCTATTTTCCATTATACTGTATTTTCTTCCTAATACCATGTAAACTTCCTATATACTTACACATTCCCATATTTTCTGTAGGCAACTGAATTGCTTTGTCTGTTTCTAACCCCTGGGACAGACCAGCTGGCAAGGATATCCCTAATTCTTAGGTTCCTTGCTGCATAAATAGATGCCTTTGCTGTGGGAGTTGCAGGCTTCTTACAATGAGCAAGTGTGACATTTCTTCTCCTTCTTCATGAGTGGAAGTGGCAGTGGCAGAAAATTTTTATCAACCTCTCACTAGTGTGGTTGCAGATGTACAACATGCTGAGCTGGAAGACCTGAGCATTGTGAAGTCTTGTCTATTCAACTAAACTGATTTTACTTACATATCCTGTATACAGGACAATTCAAGATACTTAATTCAAGTTAACACACTGACTAAATAACAAGTGGTTTAGTTAAACTGCATAAAATCCCAGTGTGAAAGCTATAATGAAAATTAAACAGGGTTTAATTCAATGAGATTAAATCACTTTCAAAGAAAATCAAGTCAAATCAAATTAAGGTCATTATAATCTTCTCTGAAACTGTCCAATCAGAAGTTCAACCCAGATTAACCACATCACTTTCAATAACTGATTCAGAATTATTTTTCCAAGTGTCCTTCCCTCTCCAGATCAGCCCTTCAACTCAGTGAGCAATGACTACCTCTGGGGGCTGCCCAAGCAGGCAGCCTGCCTGCACTGGAAAAATTGCCTTCTGCCTGCTAGGTCCCGACCACAGAGGAGGATGCTACAGGAAGCAATGCTCTTCCGGCAACGTAATAAAGTTCATCTAGGATGTTGACAGATTATTTATATGAATGCTGGGATCCCAGACTCACACAGAGTTCCCTTTTCAAACACGGACATTGTCTGTATAAAAGTGTAAAAATTAAGCTAAGAAGAAGATATGTAATTATAATACCAGCATTCATTAAAAATAAGAGTTACACTGGGAGATATTTCTCTAAACAAAAAAAGATTTGAGAAGACCTTCCCCTGTTCTAAAAAATAAAAATTTATTTAAAAAAAAATTACTTAATTTCATGCTAGTTTATCCCTGCACAAACAATGCTTAAAATAAGTGAAGTTGCTGCTCTGCGGAAAAGATCTAATATTTTTTAATCCCTATTATTTTCTTCCTTGTTAGAAACAGTAGGAGCATGACGATTCTGTTCACCAACACTTTTTGGGCCCGGCCATCCAGCTAGACTTTTATCCAGCAAAAAGTGAAAGCAAGACATGAGCAGCAAGTTTCTCCAGGAGAACGCTGTGTGAAACGGTGTCAAAGGCTTAAAAAAAAATCCAGGTAAACAACATCAACCACCTCGCTGAGGGTGGGTGACCACGTGGACATGGACACGCAAGACACCCTGTGGCATTGACACCATAAGGAGCAGCAGAGGAAGGAGATGACTTGGCTGCCCGGCAGGAGATGTAGTAATAATCAACGAGCGGCTGAACTTGAGTCAGCACTGTGCCCAGGTGGCCAAAAAGACCCAATGGCCTCCTGACTTGTATTAGGAATAATGTGGCCAGCAGGAGCAGGGAGGTGATCGTCCCCCTCTACTCGGTACTGCTGAGGCCACACCTCGAGCACTGTGTTCAGTTTTGGGCACCTCAATACAAGACAGACATTGAGGTCCTGGAGAGGGCGTGGAGAAGGGCAAGAGAGCTGGTGAAAGGCCTAGAGAATGAGCCCGATGAAGAGCGGCTGAGGGAACTGGGGCTATTTAGCCTCAAGAAAAGGTGGCTGAGGGGAGACCTTATTGCTCCTTACAACTACCCGAGAGGACATTGTAGAGAGGTAGGTGCTGGTCTCTTCTCACGGGTAATTAATGATCGAACGAGAGGGAACGGACTCCAGCTGCACCAGGGTAGGTTTAGGCTAGGCATTAGGGAAAACTTTTTCACTGAAAAGGTTGTCAGGCATTGGAATAGGCTGCCCAGCGAGGTGGTGGAGTCACCATCCCTTAATGTGTTTAAAGGTCGTTTAGACGTGGTGCTTGGAGATACGGTTTAGGGGTGTACTTGGCAGAAGAGGGTTGAGGGTTAGACTTGATGATCTCAAAGGTCTTTTCCAACCTGAATCATTCTATGATTCTAAGCTCAAGTCCCCCATGAGAACAAGGGCTAGTGATGGCGAGACTTCTCCCAGATGCTTACAGAATATTTCACCGGCCTCTTCATGCTGGTTGGGTGGAGTCTATCACAGACTCCCACCAGGCTATCTGCCTTCTTGGCCTTTCACCTGATTCTTACACCTAGACACTTTTTAAGGCACCCCAGGGTGCGGCTTGCCCTCAGGGCTGCAATCCAGCCACTCCGCTCCCTGTTCACACTTCTGAAGGCCGGCCCTTAGCCCCTTCCTAGCTGCAGAATGCGGCCCTTGTTAAATTTCCCGCCACTGATGATTGCCCAGTGCTCCAATCTGTCCAGATCCCTCTGCAAGGCCTCTCATCCCGTCCCTCAAGAGAGCCAACAGCACCTCCCGCTTCAGTAGCATCAGCAAACTTGCAAATGGTGGATTCAACTCCTGCATCCAGATCATTGAGAGAAAGATCTCCCTGTCTTCCTCGCGACCCAGCAGCTTTTCCGTCTTCCTTTCTCCCCCCACCCTCTGGAGAAGTGGCAGGCAGCGAGCACCTGGCTGGGCGTCCGGCAGCCTCTGGCGTCTGCCCCCCCACCAAACCCTACGCCCGCTGCTGTGTGACAAGGGGCGCTCCCAGCGGCCAAGGTCACTGCAAGGCACTGGCTGCTGCCTGGGTAGCTCTAGTGCAATTAGGGCAAAGGGACCAAAGGAGCTGCCGCCTGGGGCTGAGCTGGCTACAGCCCCCCAGAGGGCAAGGAGGGAGGGCAGGAGGTGTCCCAGGGAGGATCGGAGCCTCCTGCCCTCTCCTTCCTCTCCCCATGACCCCCTGTCCCACAGGGTGGTCCATAGGCCTGCAGAACCTCATCTCTCCAGCCCCCAGCCTGTCCCTGCAGGGCTCAAACAGGCACCCTCAGGTAGGAGACGCAGGAGAGTTTCTGCTTGCCCTGGGGACACGCTTCTCATTCCCCTCCATTCTTGGGGCTTGCAGGGCCAAGTCGTGCCCCAGCAGGAGGGGCGCAAGGGCAGGAGAGGGAAGGAGCCCGCTTGCAGGGGCCCCAAGGAGCAAACCCCTCGGGGAGGCGGGAGCAGAACTGGCTCTGCTCTGTCCCTGACCAAAGCTCCTCTCGGCTGCTGCAGCTGCTGCAGCTGTGAAGGGAGCCAGCATTGGAAGCCCAGCCAGGGGGCTCAGCCAGCTTGCTCGTGGGGGAAACCATCTCCTTGGTCTTTACTTTGTATCTACTTTTCATTCTGCGTAGGGACACTAGTAATTTGACCACTAAGAGATATCCCTCCATAGCTCTTCTGAGAAATGGATACCCGATTTCATGTCAGGCGGTGCAGTCAATAGTCTCTGGGCCACGCAGCTCCCTGACGACCCAACAAGAGTTGGAGCAGCACAAGTGTGAGGGCTACGTGCGCCCGTAGGAAAGCATGAGAAAGAACTTCTCCCCAAAGGCTCCTCGCTGCTGCTGCTGCTGCTGCTGCTGCTGGTGATGGCATGGAGGGAGGCGGGAGCCTGACCTTGGGGCTTCGCTGGGCGTGGAGCTCCCTGTGCAAGCCAGTGACACCCTTGTGCCGCCCCTGCTGCTCTTACTGGGGAGGTTTAGTGGCCCCGGGAGCCCTGTCCTGCCGGGGGGGTTTGTACTTTGCACATTGCAGAGGTCGGTGAGCCAGGGGCAATGGTCGTGTCCGGGCGGGCGGGGTGTCACTGTGGGGCTCTGGCACCTGTGACATCACAGAGAAGATGTCACAAAGGGGGGTCAGCAAGGGTGCCAGCCGGCAGCACTGCCGCTTCAGTACGGCTCAGGCCAGCGGTGAGTGGGGCAGGCGGGGGGACGGCTGGGCTGGACGAGGGCCGGGGCAGAAGCACCACCCCCGGGAGGTTTTCTAAGGCTGGGGCGAGGGCGCAGCCACTGCGGGGAGTGCATTGGGCAGGGTAGGGGCTGCCCTCGGGGCTGGACGCAGAGGTGCCTGGGGCTGCCAGCCACAGCGAGTGCCCCAGGGGTCTGTGGGGATATAACCCCTCCCCGCTGCGCTCACCAACCTTCCCCTTGTTTCCTCCAAGCTCCCTCGCCCCCTCTCCCCCACCTCCCCAGGCTCCTGTGGCTCCTGCCCCTGCTCCCCCAGTCGCCGTCTCCCTCCTACCCAGCCCCACTGAGACCCTGCTCTCCCTCCTCCTCCAGGCCATGGCTTTCCTCATGACCCGCATCCTGGCGGTGCTCGGCGTCATTCTGTACATACTGTGGCGGGGTGGCCCTGTGGACAGGAACACACAGCACCACCTGCAGCACCATGAGGAGCTGCATGAGCAGGAGCTGACTTGGCTGCTGCAGGAGATGGAGCAGGGGAGCCAGGAACCACACGGCCTCACTCATGAGCCGCATGGCCTTACTCATAAACCACACGGCCTGACTCAGGAACTGCATGGCCTGACTCAGGAACTGCATGGCCTGACTCAGGAACTGCATAGCCTCGATGAGGAACTGCACGGCCTCGCTCAAGAACCGCACGGTCTCGATCAGGAACAGGAAGGCCTCGATCAGGAACCATACGGCCACGATCAGGAACCGGACGACCTCAATCAGGAACCGGACGGCCTCGATCAGGAACCACATGGCCTCGCTCAGGAAGGCCTGCTCCTCGCTGCCTGCCGGCAGTGGTGGTTTTGGTTCTGTTTCGAAACCCTGGTCCTGCTGCTTTGGCTCTACATGCTGCGCAGGCAGAGGAGAGCTGACTCTGAGAGGGGCAGCCAGCAGGGAAGCTCTGGCAGAGCAGAGAAAGAGAGAGAGGAGGAGAGAGGCCTGGAGGACAGACCAGACCCTTGGGACACTCTGGGTCAAGACAAGCCCCCGGAGAATGTCGGGACCTCTGCTGCATTGGCCACGCGCTTCCCAGCAACAACTTTCTGACGGGGCTGCATCGGGCCATGGCAGCGGGCAGCGCCTACGAAGAGGACCATAGTGCCCACAAGGACGACATCATCGACCGCCCGCTGCTCATGCCCCTGAAACCACCCATCCGTCGGGCACTTTTCCCACCAGAGCCGGGTGCCGTGGGTGAGCTGCCAGCAAGGCACCCCTGCAGCCCTTTGGAGCACCTGCCGGACAACGTGCTATGCTTCCTCCTCTGCCCCGTCACGAGCTGAACAGAAGGCAAGCCCCTGCTTCCTGCGCAGCCTCTGTGCCTGCTCCCAGCTGTGATGCTCCTCCTGCCCGGAGGCACAGGAGGGATTCACCCGATGTAAATATGTCCATAAATTTGCTTCGCTTGAGAAATCCTGTGTCTGCGAGTGTCTGGGCAACACTTTGCTGGGGAATGATACCCCTTGGCTCCATCTCCCCAGTCAAATAAAGAGAGGAAGATTGTGCTGGAAGTTACCTTGGCAGTGGCTACACTCATGCTTAGACGTTTAGCACCTCGTGATCTTCTCTCTCTTCACCTGCTGTTCTCCACATCCCCTCCTCCCTGCCTCCTTTCCCATGCCCCAGGCCACCTCTCAGCTTGCTTCAAAAGATGCTGCTGAAATCAGCTCTTCCATCACTGGGTCTCACTTTTTCCGGCTGCCTGGCTTCTGGCTAACATCAGCCCACCACAAGTGGTCACCCTTCTTTTTGTCAGGGAAAGAGCACAGAAGGTAAAAGCCAAAGCAATCCTGACCCTGCTGAGCATTGTGCAATACGTGCTGAGAGGGTGGGCGACCGGACCGACACGGCCACACCAGACCTCCTGCGGCAGCACGAGGAGCAGCACAGTTGGGAGATGGTCCTGCAAGCTCTACTCGGTAACTTCCTGCTTTCCCTATGGCCGACGTCCAGCTGCTGGTGGCCTTGACCTGCTCTTCCCTCAGCCTCTCTTTGCCTTTGCTACCAGCCAGCGCTTGTTACACCTTGGGTCCATCTCGTCTCTGTAACAAAGCGATGGACCTTGTGCTCGAATTTACGCTAGCCCTGCTTATGTTTATGCACAGGCATTTTGCACCTCCTTGTCTCCTCTCGCTTCTTCTGGCCTTCTGGATACCCCCTCCCACAGCCCCTCTGCACTTGCATGCTTCCTTCAAAGGACGCTGCTGAAATCAGCCGTTCCATCTCGACGTCTCGCTGCTTCTCTGTCAGCTGTTCCTTTCAGGCAGGTGGCCCCGTAAAGCAAACCCACAAAGGCCTATGGAGGCCATTGGGTTCCTCTGTTTCTGACCACCAGATCTTCACCGGCAGCTGCAGGCTCCTTCACCTCTGGATGCAGTTTGATGGCTGCCGGGAGATGGTTCACGTGTGCACACCTGCTTTCTCCCCCCACGGCTCCTCCAAAGTACGATCATTGCCAGCGTCTCTCAGGCAGCTGAGAAGGTCACTCTTGGTACGGGTAAACGTGTGTATTTGGTGTCCATGTCTCGGCAGCGGTGGAGCTGCGGGGGTGGCCTGTGTGAGAAGAGGCAAAATGCTGCACGGCAGCGTGAGGAGTGAGGAAAGAAGTGTGAGGAACGGCCCTGCAACCGCCAAGAAGGGAAAAAGGAGGAGGAGGCGAGGAGGTGCTCCAGGCAGCAGAGGAGAGACTGCCCTGCTGCCCTTGGGCAGGACTCAAGTGGAGCAGGCATTGCCCTGCAGCCCTTGGAGACGACCACGCCAGAGTGGGTACCCACACCGCAGGCCACAGAGGAGCCTGCGCTGGAGCACATGGGCACTTCCCGAAGAAACCGTGCTCTGGGCAGAGCCCGTGAGGACTGTGGCCCTTGGGAGGGACTCCACGCTGGAGCAGGGGAAAAGTGTGAGGGCGATGGAGCAGCAGAGAGAGGAGCTGGTATGGACCGAGAAGAGCCCCCATTCCCCATCATCCTGCGCCCCTTGGGCAAGTGGGGAGAGGAAGCAGGAATTTTTGGTGGAGTCAAGTTGAGCCTGGGATAAAAGGCTGGGAGTGGGAGCAGTGTTTTGCCTTTGTTCCTCGCTTCCCTAAGTTTTTAATAGGCAGCAAATTAAACCAATTCTCCCCAGGCCAAGTCTCTTCTGGTAACTGGCAAATCATCTATCGAACAGACCAGACCAGACCAGGCCAGACCAGCTGGAAGGGACCGACAAGGACCATCTAGTCCAACTGCCTGACCACTTCAGGGCTGAGCAAAAGCTAAAGCAAAAAGTAAATGGGACTTTCAGCTCCTGCATTCAGATAATTGATAGATATATTGAACAGAATTGCCCTAGAATTGAACCGTGGTGAACACCGCTGGTGACCGGTCGCCAGCCAGATGCATCCCCATTCACTACAACCCTTTGAGCTCTGCCCTTCTGTTTTTCACCCATCGCACTGTGAACCTGCTAATCCCACAGTTGGACAATTTGTCCAGAAATTGAGGACAGTGAGGGTCAGTGTCAAAAGCCTTACTAAATAAAACCGTATCACCTTATGTACATCACGTTTCTTATACTAATAACCTTCATTCTCTGCAAGGTGTCCTTTTTTCTCCCTTTCCATAGCTTTGCAACTATAGTCCAGGTTTTATTTGTATTTTGCCAGTATACCCATTTTTTTTCACAATAAAATAGCAGAAGGAATTGAATAACCTGAGCTTCAGCATCCAGTCACACTTCTGAGTTGAAAGTTTCTTTCTGTTTGTTGTGCTTGGCATTTTAAAAAGATGTGTATGTTGAACTGTATGGAGCACCTTCAGATGGGCTTTTTGGGAAATCTGTAATGAGAATCTTCCTACTGCTATTCTTATGTATTGTTGAGATACAAAATAAGGAAAACACTAACATTTATGTTTGCTGGGATTTCGTTTTAGATGGTTTTAGAAAGTAATGCAGTCTGCCCATTTTAAAGTTCTAACACACTGGGAGGGAATTTGGCTTCACCTGGGTCCTGAAAACTGAGATGTAGCTGCACTGATACTGGTACTACCTGCAGCCACATGGCTGCCCAAGCCTGCTAAATGCTCAGACTTACATTAAATCATAGCAGAAACGTGTTATCCAAATATCTGCATTTGCCCTTAGCCCACAGTTCTTTGGAATTAATTCTATCCAGTTTCTGTATCTAAAGGCAAATCAAAATCTTTATGATACTTGATCCCATAGAAGTAGTTAGATTTTTTTTTCCTGCACACCTCACAAAGTTCAGAGCAGATGTTTTGCACAAAGGAATGAGGCTTTGTCAACCATACCCAAGTAGGCATCTGCCTAATTAATGCTTTATACTAGCCAAAGAAACTACTAGGAGGAAAGAAATAAATTAAATCTTATTTGAAGAGTACTCAAGCCGAAGTCAATTGTGGTATATTGAAGGTATGCCAGGGTGTAGCCACGGATGTACCATGAAACAACTGTCCAAACCTGAAATCACACCATGAGTCACAAGTTCCCTTAATGTTTTTGAGATCTACCCAAGGGATATATCTGGTAAAGATGCTGCTTGCTGATTTTTACCTCTAGCCAGGACCCTGAGCAAAGAAAGCATATATTAATGATAATTTTGGAGCTTCAGACGCATTCTCCGTTTGCTCTTTTTTGATCTCATAACTCCTCACTCTGCAAAAACTCCCTAGTAACAGTATTTCCACAGCCCTTGGCTTACTCCCTGAGAGCTTCCTCTTGCTGTCTCTCTTTGCAAAACCATGGTGTTAGGTGGGTGACCTCTTTGCCTAGACTGAACAAGGGTTGAGGGAGATATAGTCCTCAGAAGGTGGGGAAGAGCGCTGCTGAGTTTTCAGTGGAGCCTTGGATGGGCAGCATCATCAGATTGAATGGGCTTCTGCTTTAGATGACATTGACAATAAGCAAAATGTGTTGTGAGGTAAGATTGTAGCAAATAAGATTAAGCTGTTGCCCGAGATTTCAGCCAGTGGCTGTGAGGAGAGATGCTATATGCTCACTGAGGACAACAAGATTTTGTGGGAAGTGTGGTTTCATATGAGGGGCTATAACAGCATTACATGTATCAGGGTGCACAGCCCAAGGCGAGATCTAAGGATCACCCAGATGCCTCTGTTGTTGCCCACAGACTATAAATGGACCTCAGGTGTATTATCTGTAATAAGCAGCATTATTTACAAAAGGTAGATCTCTCAATTTAAGTAGTGCTTATGTTTGGACATATGATTTTGGTTGTACTTCCTTAAAAAAAGAGTTGTTTTATTTGATCTGGTTAAAAAACCAGGCATTGCAGTTGCAGGAGGAACAGTTACCATGCTGTGATTTTTCACCATGCTGTACAGGTATTGGAGGAAAAAGCTTAGAATTACATGAAATGGCGAAATGAAACAATCTGTGTTTCCCAATCTATATGCCCCAAGAATTAAACAGAGATGCCTCAACAGGTAAATGAAGCTAACTTAATTCACAGAAAAATTGTAGCAAATATATTATTTCAAAATGCACTCTATGTATGTTCCTTTTAATAAAGTCGTTAGTTATCTGTCTATATCTGTTTTTCCTTTGAAGTCCATCAAATTGCATAAACATTACAGTTTATATTTATGCATAGTTTATACATGTAAACATACTATTGCATACAGAATACGTATAATACTACATTATTTATTTTCTGCAGGGCAATGTCTCCAGTCTTTAAATGGATGACTAAAGTGGGTGAAAGGATTGAGGATAAATAGCTTGGTCCAGAAATAAAATGTGTATATGGCAAAAGTTAGGCAACGTGAAAGCAGTCTACATATTCCAATTATGCTATTGAGTCCAATATTATGCAAGATAATTCAGACACTTATAGGAATTTATGTTAACATACTAGCTTTCAGTCTAACAAAGACGGAAAATTTGGATTGGATCCTTGGGCTATAATATAAACAATACATCACAATAATAAGTAACTTTTGCATTATTCCGTAATAATTACTCATTAGAAGTTCAAGCAGGAATAGCTTATACAAAGCTGAATCAAATGTCAGGATGTACAAAATATCGAATATATTTTAATGATTATGTATGTAAAAACCAATTGTTTTATTTAATCATGCATATTTAGAAAACTAAAAATACCATAGAAGATTTCACAATATTCAATAACTCAAGAGAAAATGTCTCTGATTTCAGCAGAAATGGAATGTGACCCTATCATTGTGATATAGATAGAAAGTAAAAATTACTGGTATTTTGGCACTGCTCAAAAACAGTTCTAAGGAATTTATATATGTATGTACAAGTGCCTGGTGTATATATATGGACTGGATTTCATGATGCCGGTTAGAATTATATATGTACTTCTATTACAAAAAAATGGAAAATGAAGTGTTTAAGGGATGTCTTCTCTTGGTTCGCACCTGCATACCTCAGCTATGCATATAAGTGAATTAGTACTGTAATTCATAGAGGTGGTAATCTCTGGACTGTGGCTGCTGTCTCAGTTTGGTACAGCAACATTCTGGGACTTCTCAATGTGTTATGCTGGATCCTCTTGACTTCCTTTTCGATGTGTCAGTTCAAGCTAAATCACAAATCTTACTCAACTGTTCTTCAGTTATTCTAAGTGGCTTCCGAGTGATGCCTCAGAATTCCTGCAGAAAACTAATTTTTGAGATACAAACAATTCAAACACAAAGAACAAAGGTTACTTACTACTTAAAAAAAAAAAAAAATCCATGTAAGAGCTAGGCAGATTTTGCAACATACTTCCCATTAAACAACAGTTTAGCATAACCCAGATTTGAAGTGACACAGAAAGATATATGTTACACAGCGTTTTTTTGAGTTCAGTGTTTTTCCACTTTTGCTAAAGAAATCACAGTGTATAATACCACCTGCAACTACAGGCACAAATTTCAAATGAAATTATGAAGTAGCCAATTCTGAACCAGTTACATGATTGCCTAATGGTAATTTCACTAGGAGGATCTCAGCTGCAACATGTGGAAACTACAGGAAAAAGTGTTTGAGAATTTGCCCTTACTCATCTTTATATTTAAAACTTGTATATTTTGCTTCCATTCTTACATTCAGACTTGTAGAAATGAGAAAAAAAAAAAAACCCTAAAGCATTTATTATAAGTGAAATAAGGCGGGCAGGAAGAGGAATCATCATCACAGTTCAGTACGCTATTCTTTTAGAAGCACTATGATGTAATGAGTTTATATCACAAAATAAAATAATTTTTAAAGATTTTACAGTGATCAGCTTAGTTTTGTTTATACATTAAATAAGAAATATCTTTGTGTTCCACAGATGTCAAACCTGGAGGACAGGCAACATGAACTAAAGGAAAATCTTTTTTTCCCCAACCTGGAAAAAAATGAGGTCTTCTTATCTTCTTCAATAGGTTTGTATCTTCTTAATCTGTATGTGTACAACTAAGCAAAGGAGATAATTCCTGTTATCTAACATCACTTTTGGTTAATAATTCAACCTATTTGTTGTCTGGATAAAAAGTTCACATAGGGTTTACATTTAGAGTTCTGTTAGGTTTTTTCCCTTCGTGTTGCTTAATAATCTTCAAATTCCAAAAAAAGTCTTATCTGGAATTAGTGGCCTTTGAGTTTAAAAAAAATCTCACTGCACTAAGGGTAATATATTGATTGCCTTAGGGGAAAATGGCATGTATGTGCACACAGTACAGCCATTGTACGTTGTCCCAAAAGTACATGGTTCTTCAGGTCAGACATACTAATCTGAGGAAGCTCAAAAAGGTATAGAATTAATACCAGGAAACCTTCTAGAAACTATAAAGTAGTCTGAAATAAAATGGTACCTTCATCTTGTCAGATCTTTGTATCATAACACAAGAACTGCCATACTGAATTGGACTGAAAGTTTGTTTAAAACTATACTGAGCAGAACTAGAGGTTTAGGAAAAGAATACAGAAATGTCATTGTCCTTCCTGTGTACTACTGCATATTACACCCTGACCACTTTTTCCCTAGTTTTCATAATTTTATACACAGCTCTATCCTGTGACAGTCATTTATTTTCTAAACCAGAGAGCTCTTGTCATTTTGCCTCTTCTCAGTCAAACCCAGTTTCCTACTTGTTTCTCTTTTGTGTACTCTGTCTAGCTCTGCTATATCCTTCTTGATATAGAAGAATGAGAACTGCCTGGAGAAGAACTGCAAAAGGCACGTGCTGTATGGATTATACAGTGATACATACCAAGATGGTTTGTTTCTTCCTTTCCTATGAATTTTTGAGCAGCTATCTGATATTTTGCAAATCTAAGCACAACTGCTCAAATCTTTCCTGAATGTCAATAGCTAGTGTAGATCCTATGATTTCCTGCTACTTTGCTTTTAATTACTCCAGGCATTTCATCCCCCACTCAATCACTATTACAGTATCTTTCATAAACTTTAATACTGAATTATCGTACCTACTTCCTTGAAAAACACCATGTCAATAAACCCTGTAACCATCATGAGGGGCTTTATCAAAAGTATTTTGCAAAACCAAGTAGATATATCAATCATTATCTTTGCCTACTGTATCACTTTCTTTATAAAGCATTATGCTACCTTTGTGAGGCATCACTATAGAACCTGTGTTGACTTTGCACTACTTCATATTGACTCACATATTCTTAATCATAGGTTCAACAGTGTGCTGAGTGCAGATACAGACTTTCCATTTTATAGTTCTCCTAAGCCCTTTTAAAAAATTTGTATGGCATTTGCCATTTTCAACTCCTCCAGTATAAAGGACATTTTAAGTGATAAATTACATGCTATAGCTAACAGCTCAGCACTTTCATATTTCATTTTCCTTAGAACTATACCATCTGATTCTGGAAGTTTGCTGCTATTCATTTTATTAATTTGTTTGAAAACTCTTTTTATTAACATTTCATCCGAGACAGTTCCTGAGCACTGACTTGTTACAAAAAGTTTTCATGTGTGACACACCTAAGCTCTTGCACAGCAAGGTGGTTAATTCATTTTGGTTTTGTCCTATGGGCTCATTTTAGTCAAGCAGTCCTTATAACATATTAATCTTTGGCCATATGGAATTTTGGAAGGTTTCTTGGTTTTGGCATTGGTATTTGGTTTGAATACATTATTATGGGGGTTAAACATTTTCCAAGAACAAGATGTTTTTGAAAGTCTTGTTTCAGCTGTGGTACGACACAATTTTCAGTTAAGTTACGGTTAAGTAACAGTTTCATTATTTGTATATAATTTCTCTTTCTTAAATAAGAATTTTCTAATTTGTAATGGTCTCTCTCACTTTGTATTTAGCCATGCCAGCTTTTTGGCATAATTTATAAAAAAATATTTTTTTTTTTTTCCTAAACAAGAAGTATACTTTTAGACTAAAATTCCTATATAGTAGTAACATTTTCAGTACAAGGATTTTATCTCACAAGAGTTTCATCCTTTTGGCTGCTTGTTCAATTTTCTTCATCTTTACAAGAATATTATTTTTGACATGTTAATATATTAGATTATTACTTTTAAATTCTTTACTCCTACACATATGCTGAATGCACGATGGTAGTTTTTCAGGTTAGCTTTTTACTAATTATGTCTTGATCCAGGTCTTGTACATTGATTTAGACTACCTCATCTCTTTAAATTTTCAAATTATTTGTTTTAAGGTGAGATCATTTAAGAAGAAACGTCTTCTTGGGATTCAGTAAAAATCCCAACCAAGCCAAAATGAACGTAAGGAAAACACAAAGCAGATAGCAAGAGGGTAGAAAAGACAATCAAACGTACAAAAATGGAAACAACGCAAAAATACAAAGAGAGGAACTGCTCCCACATTGTACTGCCAGCCCACTCAGGATGCTGAGTCTCATCAATACTGCTGCTTATCCACTGCGGGTCCTCCCTCTACTCTGGTTGAAAAAGGGCATTGCTTTTTGTTTTGCCATTCATCACGTTTTGTTACTGCATTTGTTTGAATATCTGTCTGTAGTTAGTCTTGGTCTGGTTATCTACTTTTGTATGTCATGCTTGTATGGAACTTTCAGTGGTTTTTTGCTGTTCCTTCCTAGAGTTTTATTCACCTTTTAACTTGTTTTCTTTGGAGGCAGAGGTTGCTGCCTTCACTTGTACAGTGTATCATTTAGATCTTTGCATTCTTGCATGTTTGTTAGGTTTTATCTTGTCTTTAGCTTGTCTATGGAAATAATTTGGGGGGTTGTAATCTTTTTATTCTAGGCTTCAGCAACACAGTTTTACTGTAATTTAGATAAAGCATGTATTTCCACAATAGGCTGTATATATTCCAAAATCATTGCCTTATTTGCTGCTTCTAATTCTTGCCCATATTTAAATTTTCCCTCTCCGTACACATTAATGCAAATATTTCAGAGAAAACTTCCTATTCAGTAACTTACATGTTCTTTAGTATCTGTTTTCTTCTCCTGCATGTGTATTAATATGCAGAAATACCATGATCAAAATTTCCCAATGGTTTGAATGTTACCTTTTCACGTAGCGAATCACCATACTGACACACATATACACCTAGAAACAAAACCCTTCAGAGTGATAAATCTTATCTTCTTGATATCAAGAATGCTCTGAAGGGATATCCACAACATAGGAATACGTAGCCATTATCTATGAGGAGCAACCTTCTTGCAAGCGTGATGCCTGTCAGACTCTGCTGCAGCTGAGCGGATCAAGGGAAGGATGTGTAATGTAGGGGCAGCTCCAGCATCCTAATCCTCAGGTTACTATTCCATATAGTTAATAATCATTCCACATTCACTTCATGCCATATATTCACTGCAGACTATAGCATATTTTTCTTCTAAAAGGTTATAGAAGGAACCAAGACCTACAATAAACCTGCTAGATATTTTACTATGGTACTAAATGCAACAGCTTTTTTTTTTTTCCCCCGTAATACAAAAAGATTATTTTCTGTTGTAAAGGAAGGAAAATAAAGTCACCTCTTGCTATTTTCTTTGTCTGTCTTTTAGAAGTACTCCTTTTCATTCACTCAAATGAGTCTCCAAAGGATCTGTCAAACACAAAAGTCACTTGACACCATCTTTAGGGAAGTTCACACATAAATAAATGAAAAAAGTTTTGTGTAAGCTCTGCATTTCTCAACTTTCTTTCAGACAGCCTTACCTTTCAGCTTCTAGGAATAATAATTTAGGTCCAAATGAATGGATTACGCATTCTGTCATTTAAATCAATACAGCTATGACACCATTACATGAGATATGATGGAGGATTGTAGGTAGGAGTTCTTATTTTTTTTAAGCAAAAAATACTTAAAGTCATTTTTATGTAAGGCTTCAGAACAATAGTAGTTCAAATCTGTGATGTACATCAATTTTTATGTACATTTCAGTTGCTAATCATTTAACTATCTATACTTACTTTTATTACCATTGTGCATCTGCCCTGATCCTTATAACAACATTATACAGATTTGCTAATATTCATGTATATACTGTCATTGTGCTAGCTTCATTTACATGTTAATTATGTTCTTTAAAAAATACGAGCTGTCCACTTTGCATGTAAATATGGTAATGAATCATTCATCTTAGGAGTATCCTAGTCATACGAGTAATTCAAGAAATCCAGTACAGTAACTGAAACATAGACCAGGAACAATCAGCAATCAATAAAGATTCTCACAAAAGTAGATTATAAGCAGATAGCTGTTTCTTTTTTTAGAGGCTGTATGACTTTGCCACATTCTCTGAGAAGATCACAGCTGATAATAGGCATTATGCACACAAAATCTGGAAAGAATGTGAAATAATAATTTAATTCCAACAAAATAAACTAATATAATACATAATATAGTCATAAGATGAAGTATTCACATAATCAGATCTGAAAGACTGCTGAACTGATGTTGAAAGTTCGGTGCTGGCTTTGTGCCCTAGTTCATATTTATATATAAAAAAATTATACATAAGAAAGGCACTGTATTGTAGGTCTCTCTAAATATAACACCTATGGTGATGGCATCTTATCAGGTAATTGTCATTTTCAAAATTAAAAATATAGAACATGAGTTTTACAGGATTTCAATATAATTTTTATGTGTATTTTGCTATATAAAAATCTTCAGCCATATTATGAGACTGTACTATCAAGTGTTAGAAAAAGCATTGAATTAAAAACATACTTTACTTCTGTATTCCTTTAACTTTTCATATTTTTTTTCCCCAGATATTTATTTATTTGATATACATTATTCATGCTGGAATCTACGGTGTAGGACAAAATGTTTAACCATAGAGTATCATGTACCTGCATACAAAAATATTTGGTTTATTGGCAAACAAAAATGATAAAGCCCAAGTTACTAGTAGTTCATCCAGCAGCTGATGCTGGCCTGTCTTTGAGACACTCAGTGAGCTTTTATTAACACTTTCATATCAAGTTATTTCAAAAATCACAATTTAAATATTGCAGTATGATATTTGAACCTCTTATCTCAAGTTTACAATCTTCTGAGCTTTCCTTCTACTAATGTTTCCAAGTATGCACGTGTCAAACTTTTTTTCACCTAAGAGACAAGCAAGCATCTCTTTCCTGATGCTGCAGAGTTCGAGTGCCTTCAGAGACTGTAAAAATGTCTACAGAGTTTATAGTACCTTACAATATCATACTGTCTTATTTGTAAACATCTACACATATATAAAACCATATCTCCAAAACCATAAAAATCTGTATGTTCAAAAATATATATTGCCAAATACACATTTTTCAAAAGTGAACTGCTTTATATACTTGTTTCTCTAAGATTGACAAATCTCTTTTTTTTTTTTTTTTTTAGCAATATGTCATCCCTTTAAAGTCTTACAACAGTACTTAGTGGCAAAACAAATGCAACACTGTCCCTTCAAGATTTTCAAAATTCTTGAATTTGAAAGAGGAAGAAAGAAGGTATTTTTAGGACAAGGAAATTAGATTGCACAGTGAAATGTACTCCTCTGCTTGCTACCTAGTAGGGTGCCTTTGTAAATGCTGATAAAATGTATTTATCCCAAACATTACTGTTAACAGCTCATTACCTAACTGAAAAGTTTTCCTCAACAGGTGCCATTCTGCCCAAAGTAAACTCAAGCAATTCATCTGGTGAATTCAAAGATAGCACTCAAACCATGTAATGATGAACTGTATATCAAAGTTATAAGTAGTCCAAAGCTGTGATGTGCAATCCATAAGGACTTAATAAAATTATTAGAACTGAGGAAAGCAAATACCTTTACATCATGACATGAAAACTTATTTGCTATTTTAAAAAATGAAGGCACATAATTACCAGCTAATCAGGACATTCTTCTTCGATCTGAATAGAACTTAGCTGTGGCCATAGACACATCACCATAATATTTCTATGACAGCAGTATGAATCCAAAATTGTGTTTATACTGATTGTATTGCTTAATATATGAAAGAATCATTCTGCAACCTAAGTCCCTTCAACAAAATTTATCTAAATATGAATGAAATAGATAAAATCAACCTCATAATTTTGTTGGTTTCTTATCAGTACCATTACGTTTCACAATTTTATTGCTTTTCTTCTTTTTGGAAACAGATCTTACATTGGTTTATCAAGCTGCAGACTACTTTTCTTCTAACTGAGAACTTACACTTTATGGCATACAGTGTAGTATCTTTTATGTATATACACTTTACCAGGCTTCTTGATTCAACTGTATCTTGTTTTGTTTTCTGTAGAAGCGGTCTACCCAAAAAATGCTGCACTAAGTGTCACATGCTCCAAAGAGTGGAGGATGGTAGATTTCCCTGGAAATATATATGTATATATGACATCTACAAGATGTGTATAAGATATAAGTCTTAAAAAGATAAAAGTAGTTATAGTCTTGACACTCTATCGTGTCTATTGGACTGAATACTTTTGAGAGAATTCTGACAAGCAGCTGACTTTTCTTTGGTGAAAATACATACTGAAATGTAGTCACTACATCAAGTTGTATGGTGTTAATATATGTAAGCAACAAAATCCCTCAAGTGTACCGAGATACTAAAACCAAGTATCATATTTTAGGTCAGAACTGTTTGCATACCTTTAACAGACACTAGAGGAAAATCCATTATTTATAAGCATTGACTGCGTTGGTTGCTGGATGTTTATTTAAATATATTTTTTACTCCTTATTAGCACTATTTAAAAAGAAGTACATAGAGTGCCCAAACATTGTTGATCTTGTGCCAGCAGAACATCATAGTTAAGTATGGGGAAATAAGGTGGATGTCAAAAGACATTTTGTACTGCTATCCCCATCTATTTAAGAATTTATTAAAAAAAAAAAAAAAGTTCTCTGTGCTAAAATATTTCTGTGAAAAGACAATTCTGTAATGTGGTTCTGGTCCTTTGTAGTAGTTTGTTTCTAGAGAAAAGGGAAATTTTTTCAAATTATACAGACATTGGTCAGGGCATGCAACTAATGTGAAGAACCTAAATGGGCTATTATGCATGTGTTCTCCTAAAAACAGGATGCATCCATGCAGAATCTGGATTTTTAAAAAAATATTTATTTATTTATTGTTTTTGAGCACAAATTTATTTTGTATGTCACAGAGGCTGCTACAAAATAAGAAAGAAGCCTTGTTTCCATTGTCAAAATCTGATCTCCATGGTTGTGATAGGATTCAGGATAGAAAAAGGAGGATAATACCTTTGTAATTTCTTTTATTCTATTGTAGAATGGTTGCGTGAAACTTACAAAATAATATTAATAGTACAAGAGTTTTAGTGTTCCAAAACTTTCTGTATTGTTGTTTTCTGCAAAAATAGTCTTTTTTTTTTTTTCTTGTTTTAGCACTGTCATATCTTTATATGCATACAGGCACCTGATGTCCAAATATTTTGAGATTTGGGAAGAAGGTATCTGGGGATGTGTTCTTTGATTTGGGGGTAAGAATGAATAATACATAATTTTAAATATTGATAATTGTGCTGAACAGGGACAAAGGTATTGAATGAGTGCTTAGGAAAGCATGTGATCTAATGAGCAGAGTCAATACAGAGCAAAGAGAGTCTAAGATAAACTTCTAAAGTTTATTTTAACACATGATGCTTTCTAACAGAGGGAGCAGGAAAAAGTCATAGGCAAGCATCACATGGGAACAGTAGACAATAGAGAGAATGGTAGCAGTAAATTCTTATTCATTCTGAAAAATGTCAAGTATTCATCTAGAATTTCCAAAACCACAGACATCAAAATCAAATCGGTCTTGCCAGTTTTGTCCCACTTCTATGGGAGTCACCAGCCATCTTTCAGCAGTTGTAAATTACTCAATTGCGTCACTTTGTAAGTCTCCATTGCCACATAGTTGTGCTATTCTTGCTTTTTATACTGCATCTTTTCAGCTCCTTGCTCTTACTGTTTATCATTTCTATCCAGTGTTGAGAGTTGTCTACAAGCATCTTAAATTCTTGGGCTGGAAGAAAGCTCACTACCAATGAGCAGCACTCAATTTAAAACAACCACTGTTCAAGCGCTGCTGCTGCTGCGAGTAAGGTTTTCTTCATTCTTTGTAGCCAATACTGCTCAGATCATTAGCCTACTAATTCATGGTCTTTTTAATTTTTTTAAATTCTTGTTATTAATTATTAACCATGTCACCATTTTATAAGTGTATATGAAGTTCTTAAAAACTATTAGACTTCATAGTAAATTCCTATGTGCTTCCACATGTCTGAGCTCTCATTAAAGCCAGTGAAGAGATATGCAGAGAATTTATAGTCTGTAGCATGGTTCAGTTCACCCTAAGTAGCCAGCCGGGTCTGGTCAGCTGAATACAATAAAATAATCTGTTTACTGCATCAGCAATATCTCCATTGAATTTAACAGGACCTAGACCACATGAAGACACTCAGGCTGAAATTTAGCTGGCTAAACAGAGGCATTTAATGCCATCTGAAATACCCTTGGGAATCCAAGCCCTTGAAGTGAACCTGACAGGTACAATTCATAACCAGCAAGAGACCTGTACCCTCCTCTGGTGCTGGCTGAAGCTAGAAGAGATGGGTGAAAGTACCAGACACCTGAATCCCACCCCTTCATGGAAACATATATAGCTATCTTAATTTGAGATCTGTTTCTCTATTAAGCCTAAGCAGTGGCTTCCCGTACCACTCTAGATACCTTAGATTCTCCCCTCTTGTTTCCCTATGCCACTCCAAAAAGATGTGAAACACCTATTGATATTCTAGCTGCTCTGCTAGCTCCATGGAAATGGCTTGGACACTCAAGGACGGGATGGCTGCATGTAGGCTGAATCAGATCATAGATGCAGATACACACAGTATGGTCCGATTTCCTTTCTGTATTGCAGCAGCATGCTGTTATGTGCTCCTTTTCAACAGCATAGTTGAAGAACTTTTGAAGGAACAGCTTGTTGGAGAAGCTCCTTCACCTTAAATAGATATAAAAAGAATAATGCTTTGCTTATTTGTTCTTCCTGTTGTTTAGGAAAACTCACTGAAAATGGAATCTAGAGTGATTGCATTAGCATTTCCTACTGCAAATCGCAAATGTTTTTTTTTTTCCTCAAGAGAAGACATCAGGGCGGGGGCAGAAATCGGGAAAGAAATGTTTTCCCAAATTTTCAGAAGAAACCAATAAATACAGTGTGTAAACACTCTTCACTTATTCATTTATAGCATGGTAGCAGAAGCTGCTGCAAGTACATACCTATATGCTTTTTCAAGCTTTTTTGAAACAAAATAGACTACTTCTTTTCCAGGATGTTGATTTCTCTGTGTTCTGCACTGACTGGTGCAGATTCTTAGCAGCATAATAGCAAATGACAGCAGAAGACCTCTTCTGCACAGTCTGAGCTCTAGAGATAGAAACCTGAACAGTATTACGGACCTATCTAGGTTTCTTTGTTCAACTGAAACTTTAATCTCTCATCAATTTACTGACAAAATCAGTGTATTAATCAATTAATACTAATTAAAAATTTTAATGGATAACAAATACAGACATATTTGAGAGACACCCAGGGAAGCTTAAGAGAAAAAAAATAAATTTTATATATTGAAGGATAGATTTACATAGCAATATTAAACACCTGGTTCTAAAAATCTCTTGTGAAGATCTTAGTGTGGTCTCTTCCTGTAGGAAGCAGATGACAAATGCTTTTGAGGGAGTCTGTGAGGGGAACAGACAGTCCAGTATGCAGAAAATTATGACAACTTCATTTTTGAGAATTAAGGAAAAGTAAAGTCTAGGCTCTACAACTGCTGCTGAGAAGAAAGGCTCCATACTATGCAGTAAATGGCAGACAAAATTCCACTGCTTTTGAATTATATTTTTCCCTCTAACTACTTGAGTGAAACAAATCCAAAAGGTAACCAAAACAGAATACCAAATTAGTTTCATGTCTCCACCTAGGAGAAAAATTAATCTTGGCTTATCCAAATCCATGATGCTGCACTGCAGATATTTGGACACATCCTGCATGATGTGCAGACGAAGTGGTTCTGCACCAGCAAAAGTTCCTGGAGTCTTTCCTATTTATTCTGCCAACATTCCTCTAGGACTAATGGGCTAGGACACAGCAGAGCATGGGCTGCTAAATAGACTGAGGTATGCATTCATAAACGAAATATGTAGATCTTTCCGGCTACATAAACACTAGCTCTGCTTCTAGACAATGCGTACACTCTGTAAATAATTGAAAGAGCGCTCTGAAGAACTTTGTGCAATGCACTACATGAGCTACATATATGTATTATATTTGAAATGTCTTCCTGTCTCATGGATTTCACAGTCTAGATAAAGAAACTAAACAAAAGAAGGCAGAGGGGAGCACGAGAGTGATACATATCTGGCAAGAACTGAAGCACTAAGAATTAAAAAAGCTTGCCCAAGATCTGTGAAACAGACCAAAAAGTAGTACAAAGTAGCTAAATCCCTGCCTAAAATTCTGCTTTCCCCTGATGAGGAAAAATAGTCTCCTTCAACACTTTTTTCATCAGTCCTTTTGATCCATTAGCGCTGCTAAAAAGAACCTTTTGTTTTGCTTCTTTAGGGATTTTTATCTCTTGGGGGGTTTTGGGGTTTGGTGCTTTTTGTTTGTTTGTTTTTCATAGTTCCTTACACCTGTGTTCATGGTACCTTGCATTTCTAGGTAGTATCCCGTGTATGAGCATTAATTAAGCACAAGACTGCTTAGCTTTCAGAGTGAATTTTGATTAGTATGGCCAAAGCAAGGGAACACTGTGCAGCTAAAAAATAGTTTTTAAGCCATACTACTTTCACTCAGCTGTAAGTACTCTATGTATTGTTAATGTAGATGTTAAATGTAAACAAGATGCTATTGCAGAGTATAAATTCGTCTTCTGTGCAACAAATGCCATTCTTTTGATGACTGTCACTATCAGAGATTTCCCTTTACATAATCTTCCAGGAAGAGTAAAAGAAACCAGATGTTATTCTACCGCATGGGTGTGCCAACAATTTTTCTATGTGGTAACATCTAATGACCACAGATCTTATTAAGCTTACGTACTTATGATAAGAGTTCTGATAAATACTGGAACATTCTCCAAGTGGCACATGTATCAGTTTGAGTGAATAGAATCATTCAAGACTCCTGCTTAGAAGCTTTCAGTCTCAAATTATGCTCTAATGCAGGCTATCCCAGGAAAACAATGTTTTACTATACATTTCATCAGATAGCTTAATCACTTATTCACTGCTCTAGATCACTGATATTTCAACTAATCCACAGGAGAGCTTACATTGTGTATGTACTTTTACTAGAGATGAGCTATGAATGTCAGTTAGGTTTAAGAAAACCTACAAAGCTGAATAATCTTCAGGAACTCTTTGTTTTTCATATTTCATAGCATTTAGTCAACATCCTCTTGCAAGATACTCACTACTCGAAGAATGACTACAGCCTAGGTACAGCACTGGATCTCCAAGAAGCCTGCAGAGGATATTGTTCCTCTGCAATATCGCCTTCCTAAGTCTAAAGCCATACAGTAAAATTAGGTTAGAATCTAGGTTCTGCTATGAGTATGTATTTAAGTATTTTAGTACTCCTTTATTTTGAAAACCATTTTTTAATCACCTCTTTAGTAACACACAACAGAGAAAGGAAATAAATTATGGCCTACAAATGGTTCCAAACCAACTGACTCGGGAAATTAAGTGGTACACAAATACTCAGATCCAAAAGAAAACATTTCTCTGAACATTTTATTGCTTTCTTCTTCATATCCCTTGAAAGTATGTGTTGTCTATGCCAGCCAAAGATCTTACCTTCATCACCTTCTTCCTGAGTATCATTTTTCATCTCAAGCCTAGAGGAACTGACCTATTCTTTCTGAAAAAAAAAAAAAAAAAAAAAAAAAAAAGAGAATTCCATCTTTTTAAGCTCTAATCTCCTTTAAGTTTTTGTTCATAAGATGAGCTTTATGAAGTGTTCCAATTTTCTGATTATTTTTGTGTTGTTAACTTAGCAGCAACAGAAGGGTTCAATGAACTTTAAAAGTTCATTTTTCTGGTAAGGCAAACTATCTCTTGGATCAAAGGTTCTCCAGTTAGATAGGTACTCCTTAGAGTTTTACAAAAATCCCTTCTGATGCTTTCTTTGAAGAGGGATGACCCTTCCTTCCTACTCAGCACTGATAAGACGCATTTGGAGTGCTGGGTCCAGCTCTGGACTCCTCAGTACAAGACAGACATAGTCTTAGGTTTTTGTACAAAGAAACAAAATCTAAAAATTTATAAAAAATAAATCTATATCAGTCATTTCAGCAAAGATCATACCAGAAATATACATATAAAACCCCCTTCAAATCCCATTAACACTATAATTTTTTATAAGTGGATTAAATTTCATCTCTTGAAAAACTCATTTTAAAGACTCATTGCATACTTACTAGGGTAAGTTATTTTGTCTTAGACTGTGGCTCTCCATTGAAATATTTTATTGCTATAGGAAGATCTGCTGGGTAATGTAGATCAGTGGAATCGAAAGGTTCCTTCCTGAAAACACAAATTAAGTTATTCATTAAGCTAATTTGCTCAACAGTATGTCTGAAAGGAGAAATAAATAACTAAATGTCCATCAGCATGATCAGATATTTCTTTTATTTTCTTCTTTAGTTAAAGGAGAATCATTATGTTGAACAGAATAATGAAAATTAGGAATCCAAAGTGCTCAAGTATTAAGAACTACACTGTATTATAAATTTGTGCATTTAGATTAAGAATAAAACTGTGGAACACAATTTTATTCTGTTGTATTTATTTTGTGATGCTCAGATGATCCATTAGTTTGTTGTTTCTCCTGCAGCAGAGTTTCTCCTAACATGAACTCCCAGCTGACAAAGGAGAATGGAGTGGGTATAATGCCACAGAAACTTCTTTTGTAGGATATGTGCTGTAAGTTGAGATGGGTGTCACTAGTTCCCCACTGCATCTATTTTCAGTCGGCAAGTTGGTCCCTTGTTTCCTGTAATAAACCAGAACTATTCTAGAACTTGGTTGAGGACACAACAACTCAAGCTTTGTGCCACCGACATTGTGTGCAGTTATGCATCTGGACAGTTGTCTCAGTACATACAGCCCCTGGGAAATGTTAATTTAGAATGCAGTCCTGAAATGGTGAAAATGCTAACTGTCCTGTGGGAAATTATTACTGTTTTTACAGACACTGGAATGTATTCTGCAAGGGAGAAGATGCCTGATTAAATAGATAGAAAGGGAATACGGTAGCATATAACCAGGAAAATGTGACGAAAGTATAATTGCCGAAATCCATGGGGTTTGGTTTCGTTTTGCCTGTTTCCACCCCTCCCCTAACATTTGAGATGTGGGTATCTGCAAAGTATAATTTTAAAACTATGTCTTTATGGACTACTGTATATTTTGGATGCATTTAATTAAAACTACTCCTCTTATTTTACCTTCTTCAAGTGCCATTTTGTGTTATATTTCACTGACATCTGTAAAATTGCTTTCATAGGATATCTTTATTCAGAGTATGTCATAGATTAAACAATTATTTAAGAGTTGTCATTGGCTTGCTCAGTGACTGCCATGATTTGGAACTGTGTGGGATTCTCTTGAAAAGTATAGAAAGTAGATACTACTACTAAGGAGAATGTAAAAGAGGAAAGGAACAAAAGAAAAGTGTTCTGCAAGGTAAAAAACTCCTTCACTATTATCCAGTATGCAAAGCGCAAAGGAAGGTGGTTGCGTTATTTCTACAGGCTATGTGGAAGTAGATATTTAGGACTGATAATTTGAGATCTGTTTCACTTTAGTTTAACATGCATTTGAGATTGTTGTCTTGACTTTATAGTTAACGAGAGAGGAATGAACGTGCCTACAGTACAATAGATATTAGTCTAAGATGGGCAGACAACATAGATGAATCAGCCCCTTGAAGTCTCCACAGAAAGTAAAATCGGTCAAATCAGTAGTTTTGATATAAATGTCCAAATCTGTATACGATGAATCCAACCTCCGCTGCCCACTTTATGTCCACTTCTTGCCTCACTAGCTTAGGATAACTCATCTTTGTTCACAGCAGAAGTAATTTTCTTGAGAGTTATCAATCTTCATTAGAACCAAGTCATGAGCCCTTTGCAGTCAAGGTGAAATAATTAGTGTTTGAAAGTAGAAATGACACATATTTGTGTAATATATTGGGGTCTAAATTCAGTTACCCCTTTTGGATATTTTTCGTTACTAAAACCAGATAGACTGAATAATGAAAACACTTAACTGAAAATTACAAGTTTTGAGCGACTGAAGTAACATACAGTTAACATGACTGCGGATCTGCAGTACAAGGTAAGCCAAATACTTTCTGCTGTCGTTAAGTATTTCAGTATATTTGCTTAAGTATATTAGACACAAGTACTTCTTTTTACATAGTAGAGGAAAATAATCTAAGGCACCTTCTGAAGTAAGAGATAAATTAGACTATTTAAATGCTCCAGAATTAAAATAAATATGGAAATATTAGTAACCCAGGGTCAATTGATTCATTGTTTTATCACAGAGAAAGAGAAGAAGGCATTTGCTAGGAAAAAAATTAAAATGTCCATATAGTTGACAAAATTGCTAGTGAGATCGATTGCTATTAAAGTGATTCCTTCTAGCCCAATGACATCTTATAAGGTATTAAATAGTTTAGAACTCCTTCTGAGACCAGCCTGACATAAAATATTCAACATCCCTCTACTTCATGCCAAAAATATTCCACTAAAATTAGAGTTAGACATGTTTAAAATAATTGGCAATATCAGTTTTGTACAAGAAAGCAAAAGGGCCGGGAGATTTAATAATACTTTCATTGATCTTTGCATATGAGAGTAATCCTCTTTGGAAATTAGGTTGTTAATGCAAGAATGAGCCTTCCTTTTTTTCTGGGTGTACACAAATTAACGATCAAATGCTTCTGCACAAAGTTTTTCCTGTAAAAAGGAAAACAATGCACCATATATGAGAGAGGTAAAAAGAAGTTGCTATCTGGTTCAAAAAAAATCAAACATATCTGACTACTCAGAGGAACGTGCCTATATTCCATATATCTTTCTGATATATCGTTTTCTCTTTGAATGCCATTTTTACTGTTTTACAGGTAAGTTAGTCCTGAGAAAGTTGAAATCAAAGAAACAGCTGAAAACTTTAAATTCTGGATAAGGAAACTATTCCAGAAAAACAATTGAAATTAAATCAAAACTTCATTTAAGATAAAATGCCAGTGAATCTTTGATATGCTATTTATTCATTCATTTGATAAAGATCTTGGCACTTCCTACATGAATTCTTGAAGCTGCCAGAGATTGACATTGACTTTTCCAAACAACTAAGCAGATTCATGAGATTCCAAATAGTGTTGCAATGACATCAGACTTTTAGTATTTAGTCAAGCAGTATCTCCAAACTTCAATAAAAAAGTATATGACTATTTAAAATGTTACATGTTTGTAAAAGTAAGTGTGATTTATGAACACTTAATGCATTTTGAGCTGATAAAGGACAGCACTCCATACATTCGCACTAAGATGACTCTGGCAGAAAAATAAATAAGCTCAGAAAACACACTGGGCTATTGAAAAAACATTGATCGTCATTACCTTAACATTTCCAGTAGTTACTATGCAATATTATCAGTGCTTACAATGTGTCAAAAGAAAGTCTTCATGAGCAGAAACAAGGCATAACAAGCACTATTCCCGGACAGGCTCTATTTGCTTTGCTTTATAGCTCTAGTCAATGCCAGCTTTTGCTAATAACACTAATGGTCTATGGTACACACATGATCTCTCTAGTCCAGGTGAAACTAGTTTTTACATAGACATGTACTGCATCTATGTTCAAAAGCTTACTTGCTAGCCATATTAGACAAACATAGGAAGGATGCAAGAGAAGGACACCGAGCTTTTGGGAGTCTAAGTATATATGAGCTGAAATGAATGTGAATTTCCGTGTATTACCGTCTGTACAATTTTTTTGATCTATTAGCAAACACATTACAACATATAAAGGCATATATATTCTGGAGTGGGGTCTAAATTATGTTTAAATCTTAGCTCCTGAAGAGCTATAATTTACTATCTGTAGCTTGGCCAACAGTATTCCAATAGCCTGAATAAAAGAAAAAATTAGAATTCTGGTGTGAAACTTCTGGCTAGCAAGGTAAGAGATTGCAAGAAATTCAAAGAAAAAAAGAAAAAAATAACTATAGAGGTGAAAAGGCAAAAAAAAATCTCATTTCAAAAGAGGCAGACCTCAGAAGAGATGTAGGGATGATCTAAAGCTGATCAAAGAAATAAGAAACTTTTTATTGGGGAAGACATGCAAGAAGAGAAAAGAGAACATTTCACACAGGCGAAGGTCTTATATCAGCTATGGTTTAATCATAGTGACTTAGTGTTCGTAGCTCATTGCAGTCATTGAATATATGGGTTTTGAACCTGAAACGGAGAGTTTTAATAAAGTTTAAAGCAATTGTTGGCATAACCAAATGGGGACACAAAATTTAAAGAAAGAAGTAACAGATGAAAATAATTCAGCATTGTTCAGCAGATATCAGCAAAATCAGTAAAAATAAGGTAAAAATTCCTGGGAAGAGAAAAAACAAGTGAGAGAAAAACAATGCCTAATCAAGTTAAAAAAAATAAGAAAGCATTTTTAGAGAGAATAAAATCAAATGGAGATTTGGCCTTGTTGGAGAATTGGCAAACTGTAGATCATAAAATTGAAAATAGGAAAGCAAAAATCTCTCACTAGATTCTGCTTTGTACTTGCATGAAAATGTGATTGTGGATGACATTATAAATTAAATAGGAAGCTCAGAAAAGACATGATGGAAGTGCCCTAGTTGACAATTAGCACATCTGTCCTCTGTTCAGATGAAGAAATTTGCTCCTATTATACCTTTGACATGACTGGAAAATGTAGGATTTTTTTATTATACAAGTTCACATTCCTCTTTTATTTTTATCACTTTTTCTTATGGCACTTACATGTGCATTTCACTCCTCATGCAGAAGAAAGAAAAGGACACATTCACTGCCTGACAATGTTTATCCAGTCTTACATTTTATAAAGATGTTTTTACGGATAAGTAGATTATTTTGTTGACCTATGAGTAACACGTAGTATCTAAGGCTACTCCCCAAACTTGCCATTTCCTTAATGTCAAGATGGAAAGGGTTAGAAACACTGGCATTGTTCCTAATGCTGAAATTTCAGCGTATGCACTTATTGGTGATCTTCAGATCAAAATTTTCTGTCGTCAGTCCTAATACTCACAATGCTCCATAAACACCAGGAGAGTGGGCATAACGGGTCTGCCTGAGATGCAGCCCTCACCGCGCTGTGCAGTGGTAGCTAGATAACACACCAGTGTTTCGACTCCTGCTGAGCAGGGCTCACACAGCACCAAGGCTGCTTCCCCAACATTTCCCCAGTAGGCTGGGGGTGGGTAAAAACTTGGGAGGGGCTATAGCCAGGACAGCTGACCCAGACTGACCAAAGGGATACTCCATCCCACATGACGTCTGCTCAGCAGTATAAACTGGGGAAAAGAGGAAGAAGGGGGGGGGGCATTCATTTCGTGTTTGTTGTCCGGAGCAACCGCTACGTGTACTGGAGCCCTGGTTTTCCCAGGAAGTGGCTGGACATCTCCTGCTGATGGGGAGTAGAGAATTAGATCTTCTGTTTTGCTTTTGCTTTCGCACGTGGCTTTTGCTTCATTAAACTGTCTTTATCCGACCCACATGCCTGTTGTTATATTTTCTCTCCCCTGTCCAGCTGAGGGGGTGTGTGATAGACTGGCTTTGGTGGGCACCTGGCATCTGGCCAGGGCCAAATCGCCACAGTGGGCCAAGTTAAATGTCTGCTACTCAAAAGAAGAATCTTCTGTGCAGGGACTAGAAAATACCTATCACACAGACAATCTACTTAGTCTCATTCCTAGAGATGGACCTTCCCTGAAAGAAGTTGAGAGAATCCCTCATCAATCATTCAGTTTGATGAAGAATAGTTGATCGTTATGTATAGATTCAGTATTTTGCTGAATTGGGACGTTTGAGAGAAATGCTCATATTTTAAAAAAATGCCCTTGATGGAAATGAGACAAGTGTTTGTATTGCCTGCATAAGTTATTAGGCATGGTACAGATGGAGAGGGACTTTGCACTGCAGATGGGAATGATTCAGAAGATGATAGAAGTGCTAAATCCAAACCCTTGCTCCATCACTATCTAGGGATAGACATTGTTAAAGAAAAGTTTACATATAAAGTTTACTTTCAGCAAATCTGCATACTTGTGGAAGTGAAAGTTAGATGACAAAAAAATGCAGGCTTATCCAATGACAATGGGAATTTTTTTTTGCACTAAAATAAATAGTAAGCTGTTTATAGTATACAGCTCTTGAGATGCTGTGAAGATTACATTATCAGCAAACAAAACTGCTTTAGGTAACTAACCTCAGCAGTTAGTAGTTTTAGGGCATCAGGATGAAACTCTACTCAGCTCACTAATACGTCAAATCTCCACAATCTGTACTATGCTGGACAGATCTGCAAGTTAAATACACAGGTAAAATATGGACATTTCTATGGCAGAGGAGGAAAAGATTGTTCTTTCTTAGGTCTTTTCTTGGCCAAGACATACAGTTGCCCTAAGAGAACTACAAACTTGTATTTACAAGAATTCTTACTTAAATTCATTTCCTTTTCTTAACTTTTTTCCAACTGTCTTGTAATATTACTGAATCTTAGAAAGTTTAAAAGATCATTCTGAATAGTGAAGGTGAAAAATAGACCAAATATCTTGTTCAGGTAATTTATACAATACAGTGGGCTCCAAGGCCCTCCAAAAAGCCAAGAGGTAAGTATAGCAAATTTTTCACAGTAATATACTCTGCATGGGGATAATCACAGTGGATTTTTCACTGTTTTGCTTGAAATTGGAAGCATAATGTTTCTTAGATTTTCTGTTTCATGTACAATTTAAAATTTCTTCAGTTTTTATTTGTTAATTTCCTATGTGCATAAGAATCTACATTTGGAAAAGGCAGTATTTTTAATTTTCTAGAAATAGACATACTATTTTCTCTCTAAATGGTATTCATGCCTAGAATCGGGTTTTGCCAAGTTTCTCATGAAGTAACAGGTTCAACACCATGAAGCGCTTCTTAGGAAACTTCTGTGTTATTATGGATAAAACAGTTTATGTACTAGAATATATTAGCAAAACTATCAGTTCTTACAGTGTAATGTTTCCTAGTGTTTTTTGACAAATAGTCTTTTCTCTGCCCATTTGGTTAGAACTTCTGGTGCACAGATGTCCTTTTCTTTCTGGGAACAAGGAGACATCTCTGAAGCTTATTAGCTCTGGCTCATATACTTAATCTCATTTTGAATTATTGAGCAGTGAAATCTAGGTACACAAGCAGACAATTAAGATAACAAGTGATATTCAAGTACACCATTCCAGGGGCTGACATAAAATGTTTTCTTCTGAGGAGCAAATTGTATTCTCTTTATGGAGATACTTAGAAATCTCTTAATACAGGAGTTTACATAATCAAAGTGGCTACTTATGCAGGCCTAAGTGTATTTATCACTTAATCATATTCAAAGTGTTTTGAAACATCAAATAAAGAGCACAGAAAATAGTCCCGTGAAATAAAGACACTATTTTGGTGATACTACAAAACTGTAAAAAAAGGGTGTGTAAGAAAGGATGGTCAGCTGGTGGTCAGAAAACTAACAAACCCTTTAAAAACCTCTGTTTGGGTATCCTGCCCATGCAAGCTCTATGCAAAGCTCTACATAGTCAATATACAGAAATAAATTCAAGATTCACATGGCTTCAGAGAGAGTTCAAATAACCTCTAGTTTAGTTTTCTTGGCACTTGTGCATGGTTATAGGGGGAAGCTGGAGAATATTGTGTTAGATTCTGATTCTGTTCCTGTAACCCCATAGACATGGTAATCAGTGACTGTGTAATGTAAAATTCAGAACAGCTATTTTCATGACCACTGTTCTTGATCTCAAGTGCCTAAAATGTTTGTGTATCTACTTCTAAACCCCTTACGAGAAGACAATGAGTGGCAGAACAAATTAGCTTGCACAGATCTACACCAGGCAGGTCTACAGGATTGCTGCTTGTACTAAAGCTAGCTAATTAAAGCCAACTCAGGTATCTCTATAGTAGGTTACTTCTGAGACTGCACAATGAAGCCATTCCGTACAGCTTTCACTGACTGTGGCTATAACCTTAATGCCTCCATGAATAGAATGGTGTTGCATCATTTTTCTAATCAGGAGGGATTAGAAGATGTTGAATGTTAGCTAGGTGGTGATGCAGGCAGCTTACATTTCATATTATAAGGTGTCAAAAGTCTTGGAAGGACAAAATAATATAAATATTTTACATGAGTAGAAAAAAGCATAAACAGATAAATCAACCAATCAATCAATCAACTTTAGTCATTATAGACTTGTCCTAGATAATTCAATCAAAATTGTTCCAAAGAAATTAAGTAAATGATCGAAATAAACAAGTAGCAGACCTTAAAATTATAAAACGTATGGCTTGAGCTACTGTTGGGTTCCAATACTCAATGCAGATTCTAGCCAAGAGCTGTATTTCTATTTTCCAGTTAATATTTGCTTCTACATAGTCTTCATTATTATGTTGCAGTCTGTTTTAGCTATTTTAGGCATTACTGCACCAATTTCATTTTCTATAACTGCAGATAACCTCTCCTAGAAAATTCCATGTTCCATTCAGTGATATACTTCAGAAAGGTTTTAGTAAATATATCAAGAACCTGCAGTTCTGTGATCGTTTTATCTATGTATACTCAATGTATTTCATGTATTGCCTTCTCAGTCAAGACATCCAGATATCTCAATCATTGATTTTGTTCTTTCGTTTTCTGTGTTATACTGAAAATCCAACCCACTCCTCTATCTCCAGTAACAGTGGTTCAGCTCCAGGGTTTACACTCAGATTTAGAGCTTGGTGAAATCAGGAGAAAGCATTATCCTGAAGATCAGAGACATCGTTTTAAAATCCTTTAGGGGCAGAAAACCCATCTTCGGTTTCTAGGATAACTGCTCTAGGTGCTAAATAGTATCACAAGACTGAGTTGTTATGAATGAGCTCTACCTGGTGGAGTTTTCTTCTAAAAGAACTTTTTAGGCAAGTAACACCAGCAAAAGTCATCATCACCATCTATAACATGGACATTGATATCCCCTTTGTTCTATTCAAGTGTTTGATTTCTGTGGTGGGGGATTAGCTAATCCTAAAAAGCTCAGGGCACAGAATTTTCTGCACAGCATTTGCTTCCCTCCGTATGTCAAGGTGGGAATATACATAATTCAAGGCTCTGGATTTCACTCTGTTCAGACATTTTACACCCTTTATAGTGAAGAGAATCACAGGACCACGTAGACTGGAAGGGACCGCCAAAGGCTATCTAGTCCAGTCTCCTGCTCAGAGCCTATCCAGTTAGAAAAGGTTTCTCAGAGCTTTATCCAGATGAGTTTTGAGCACCTCCAAGAGAAACCAGAACTCCTCTTAGCACATGTTCTGTGGTTTTACTAACCTATGATTTATCTCTTACCTCTGTTACCTTGCATATCTGTTCCCTCTTGTTCTGTTACTGTGCACCTCTGAGAAGACTCTTGTCTTCTCTATTTCCTTGCATTAGGTAGCTGAAGAGAACTCTAAGATCTCCCCTAAGCCCTCTCTTCTTGAGACTGAGAAAACCAAGGTCCCTCAGCCTCTCCTCATACATTATGTGCTTGAGGACCAAATGATCCTGGTGGCCTGCAGTGGTTGCACTCATGAACAGCTTTGAGGTCATTTTTGGCAAAGCTGTTTCCTAGTGAGTCTGCCTTGGCTTGTACTGCTGTTTGTCCCACATATTGAGCTTTGCATTTAACTTTGTTAAACTTCACAGGCTTATTGTCCACCTTTTTTTTCCCTCCCTTCTTGTTGAAGTCACTTTAAATAGCAACGAACTGCTTCCCCCACTTTGATAGCAGCTGTGAGCTGGCTGAGGAAGCACACCATTCTACCATCCAGGTTGTGAATAAACAGTGTTACTTGCAGTTCTCACCCATGAGGTGGTTGCCAGTTTGACACTGGACTGCTAATGACAATAATCTTTAAGCTTGACAGTTTAGCCAATTTTTTATGCAGTTATCAGTCTGTATTTCACTGAGTTGGCTATGTGAATACTATTGAAATCCATGTTGAAGGCCTAGCTAAAGGAAAGGCATTTTTGGTTCTGAGTTTTCAAGAGCATCAGGCAAGGCCTGTGAAGCAAAAGCATGTTGGGACAATCATGACCCTGACACCGCTTTACTGGAATTGACCTTCATAAAGTTATGTATATGTATTGTGTGCTGACCAGCTTCAGTGTGGAAAATAAATAAAAAATGCATATAAGAATACTCACAATGATTAAAATAAATATTTTCAATATCACTAAGTCCACAAGAACATCCTGTTCACAGCTATACCAAATCACTATCTAACGAAGAGTATATTTGTGGACACAAAACAAAAATAGAAGCCTTATTATGCCACTTTTCCCCCAGCAATGATTCAAAGCTAGAATATATGTTGATTACCTGCCATCAGAAATTCCATCAGTCAAAACCACAAAACCAGTTCATCCCTTTTAAAGGCAAGGGAAGTAGGCGGAGCAAGAGGCCCCCTTGGCTTAACTGCAAGCTTCTGAGTCTGTTCAAAATCAAAAGAGAAGCCCACCAGAGATGGAAAAGCAGATGAATACCCACTGAGAACAAGGGCATTGCCAGGGTGTTAAGAGATGCTGTTAGAAAAGCAAAAGGTCAGCTTGAACTGGAATTAGCCAGAGATGTCAAAAACTACAAGAAAGGGTTTTGCAGGTACGTTAACAACAAACAGACACAGAAGGAAAATATTGGCCCACTGTTAAACAGAGGAGGTGAATTAGTCACCAACAGCACTGAAAAGTCAGGGGTTCTCAACACTCTCTTCACCTCTGTCTTTACCAGCACTGTTGGGCCCCAGGCCTTGGGAACAAATATCCAGGTCAGCACAAACACAGACCCGCCACCAGTGAAGGACGAGTTGGTATGTGAACTGTTACAGGAGCTTCACCCCTGCAATTCAATGGGCCCTGGCAACACCCGCCCAAGGGTGTTAAGAGAGCCGGCTGACACCGTTGCAAGGACGCTCTTGATAGTCTGACAAGTTGTGGAGATTGGGGTACATCCAAGAAGACTGAGAGAAGGCTAATGTCACCCCCATCTACAAGAAGGGCTTAAAGGAGGATCCAGGAAATTATAGGCCCATCAGTCTTACTTCAGACCCTGAGAAAGTTATGGAACGAATCCTCCTGGGGGCTATGACATGATAGCCAGCACGAAAAGCCAGTATGGATTCACAAAGGACAAATCATGCTTGACAGACCTGATTACCTTCTACGACAAAGTAACCTGCTCAGTTGATGTGGGGCCAGCAGTGGACATTGTCTACCTGGATTTCTCCAAGGCTTTCAGTATGGTTCCCCACAGCCTCCTCCTAGAGAAACTGATGCGTTATGGTCAGACAAGTGGTCTGTGCGGTGGGTGGGGAACTGGCTGACAGGCCGCACCCAGAGGGTGGTGGTAAATAGCTGTTTTATAAACTGGCAACGTGTCACCAGTGGGGTCCCCCAGGGATCCATATTGGGTCCAATGCTGTTCGACATCTTCCTAGGTGATCTGGATGATGGGATCAAGTGTGTGCTGATGAAGTTTGCCGATGACACCAAACTGAGTGGGGAAGTGGACGCTTTGGAAGGGAGAACCACCCTGCAGGAGGACCTGGATAGGCTGGAAGAGTGGGCTAACAGGAACATTATGAAGTTCAACAAGGACAAGTGTAAGGTCTTGCACCTGAGAAAACATGATCCAGGAGTGCAACGCAGGCTGGGACATACCCAGCTGGGGAGCAGCTCTGCAGAAGGGGACCTGGGGGTCCTGGTAGACAACAAGCTCAAGATGAGTGAACAGTGTGCTGCTGTGGCAAAGAAAGCCTACAGGATGCTGGGTTGCATCAACGAAGGCATCACCAGCAGAGATAAAGAAGTGGTTTTCCCACTCTATTCAGCGCTGGTCAAGCCACACCTGGAATACGGTGTTCAGTTTTGGTCTCTACTGTACAAAAAAGATGTGGACAGGCTGGAGAGGGTCCAGAGCAGGGCCACCAAGATGACCACAGGACCGGGAAGCCTGCCGTATGAGGCAAAGCTAAGAGAATTGGGTTTGCTCAGTCTTGAGACAAGAAGGCTTAAGGGAGACCTTCTGACCATGTTCCAATATTTGAAGGTTGCTAAGAAGAAGGATACCCCCTTTTTATAGGAAGTCACATGGAAAATACGAGGGGTAATAGCTACAAGTTACTCCTGGGGCGATTCTGACTGGACACAGGACAATTTTTCTCTCTGAGAACAATGAGCCATTGGAATAATCTTACCAGGGAAGAGGTGGATCCCCCACCATTGGACACTTAAGATTCATCTGGACAGGAAGCTGGGCCATCTTGTCTATACCACACTTTTGGCAAGAAAGGTGGGACCATGTTATCCTTGAGGTCCCTTCCAACCTGGTATTCTACGATTCTGTGATACTGAAAGGGTTAGCTGTAAGAACATGCTGGCTATCCTGCATGACAGTAGTCATGAAAAACAGAGAGAACAGGCTCATATTGTGATGTTCATCACACTATCTTTTTCTTAATATATATATTATTCATAAAAAATGCTTAAGACTGAGTTCAGTAGGTAGCCCTCATTTTTTCTCTTTGATCACACTGTATTTTTTGTCTGTTACAGGAAAAAACACAGTGGTAAATAATCATAGAATCATCAAATAGTCTGGGCGGGAAGAGACCTTAAAGATCATCTAGCTCCAACCCCCCTGACATAGCCAGGGACATCTTCCACTAGTCCAGGTTGTTCAAAGCCCCATCCAGCCTCGCCGTGAACACTGCCAGGGAGGGGGCAGCCGCAGTTTCTTGGGGTAACCCATTCCAGTGTCTCACCACCCCTCAGTAAAAAATTTCCTAATATCTAATCTAAATCTCCCCTCTTTCAGTTTAAAACCATTACCCCTCATCCTTTCACTGCACTCCCTGATCAAGAGTCCCTCCCCCCCTTCCCTGCAGGCCCACTTTAAGCACTGGAAGGCCGCTATAAGGTCTCCCTGGAGCCTTCTCTTCTCCAGACTGAACAACCCCAACTCTCTCAGCCTGTCCTCACAGGGGAGGTGCTCCAGCCCCCTGGTCATCTTCATGGCCCTCCTCTGGACCTGCTTGAGCAGGTCCATGTCTTCCTTATGTTGCGGGCCCCAGAGCTGAACACAGCACTGCACGTGGGGTCACACGAGAGTGGAGTAGAGGGGAAGAATCACCTCCCTCGACCTGCTGATAACACTTCTCTTGATGCAGCCTAGGATGAGATTTGCTTTCTGGGTTGCTGGCTGATACTCAGTTTTTGATCCACTAGCACCCCAAAGTCCTCCTCTCCAGGGCTGCTCTGGATTCACTCATCTCCCAGCCTGTATTTGTGCTCAGGATTGCCCCAACCCAGGTGCAGGACCTTGTACTTGGACTCGTGGAACTTCATGTAGTTCACATGGGCACTAGATCTACTAAACGGGCATTAAATGTACTAAACCTCTCCAATTAGGTAAGTGGTCTGTTTTGCAAGTGTAAATGAATATTCATGCTTCACTTACTACAAAGCAATATGCCAGTAGAAAATGAAAGAGGAAATGGAACAGAAAAGAAATAAACAATACAGACAAAAGTCATAGAGCTTTTGTTTATGGCAGTGCTACACTATCTTTTATGATTGACAGCTTAATAGAAGCAAACATATTTTTAAATATTATTTCACTGCTCAATAGGTATAACTGAGATTGTCAATGAAACTTTCAATTTTCTTTTTTAAAAAGTTGGAGACTCTCTTTGGACTACCACAAACACTTCCTTTTCAGTTATGTAGCCTGGGTACATGGAAATAGGTAGTTCATCTCAGTTAGGTATTTCTCTCAAATAGCTTTAGTTTGTTTTGTTCTCCCCCCAAAAAAAAGACAAAACCAAAAGGTTTGGACCTGCACACAGAATAAATATGAGACAAAATCAGTAAATGGGTTATTTCAAAGAAAGTGATTTTTCAGTGGTTACATTAATAGTTAGAGAATCTAGGTAAATAACATTTACAGCTCAGCTTTGCATTGTTTCTCATTGAGAAATAAACTGATACTCTACAATAAAAAACTGAGGAAGTATCTTGACATGAATCACTCAAATAACATGGCTCAAGACAAGAAAGACTGCAACAGCACCAAAAGGGTTGGTGAACCTTGACATTTATCCAAAACTTTGGGTGTGACAGACCAAGAGAGATGAACTGTTAGAAACAGCAAATAGGCCTCCATAACGCTCACATCAGAACAAATGGAGTCACTGCAGATAAATAAAAACCCTGATAAAACATTTGAATGCATTTGTTTATGTTCCAGACTGTCACTGAGAAAACAGACTTACCCAGCCACTATGTGTGTGCAAT
Organism: Leptosomus discolor; assembly: GCF_034619465.1. NCBI lineage: Eukaryota > Metazoa > Chordata > Aves > Leptosomiformes > Leptosomidae > Leptosomus > Leptosomus discolor. The sequence goes on along the minus strand of NC_141391.1, from coordinate 90,388,738 downwards.
TCAAGCAGTATCAGAAATCCTTCAGAAAACCTTTTCAAAGGTTCATTACATGTTGTATACAAAATAGAGAGAAATTAGACACCTTTTAAAAGCCAGCTAGCACAAAGCGTTAAACAAAAACTAATGGGAAAAACTCTTACAGCCTTCCAAGTGCACCCCGAGTAAGACCAGAGTTCTGAAATGGCACTTTCTCAATGGACCGGAAACCATTTTTATTGATTCAGCAACAGACTGAGAGCATCTAAAAGATTTTAGTGGTTTTCTGACTGTTGAAGAGTTTTATAGAAAACTGTTTTATCACAGTGACCAATGGATAGGTTCCTCAAATTTACCATTGCAAACAGCCCTGATTGGCAAATTCAGAACATAGTTTATAAAAACAATTGGTTCAACTGAACTAAGGAAAAGCAGAATCCTTTTGTGATTGGGACACTAGTCTAAGAGTGGTAAGAATTCCTGATCTGTTAGGTTACTTTCTGTGACTCACCAAATTCATTCAGACCCAGATACCCACAAGAATATAGGTAGAACTTAAGCATCAAAAGCTAAAATTCTCAAAAATTCTGCTTACTTGATGGCCAAAGACAGATAGATTTAACATTCATAAAACACACATGAAACATTAAAATTCTTCCCTTTTACCTCTGGAGACACCCAGAAGTGTCTCAGCCTGGAGAACATTTGAGCTATTTTAGGTACTTACCTCATTATATTTCCTGCTGGAATAAAAATACAAAGGGTGACAACACAAACCAAAACAAGGGGCTTGTGAAGTGGTAGGAATCGGTGAGTACTGTGTCCAGTTTTGGGCACCACAGTATAGGAAAGATGTTGAGGTCCTGGAGCAGGTCCAGAGAAGGGCAACGAAGCTGGTGAGGGGTCTGGAGAACAGGTCTGATGAGGAGCGGCTGAGTGAACCGGGGTTGTTCAGCCTGGAGAAGAGAAGGCTGAGGGGAGACCTTATGGCTCTCTACAGCTACCTGAGAGGAGGTTGTAGTGAGGTGGGGGTCGGTCACTTCTACCAAGTAACAAGCAACAGGACAAGGGGAAATGGCCTCAAGTTGCGCCAGGGGAGATTTAGATTGGATATTAGGAAAAAATTCTGTGCTGAAAGAGTGGTTAAGCATTAGAACAAGCTGCCCAGGGAAGTGCTGGAGTCACCATCCCTGGAGGTGTTCAAAAGATGTATACATGTTGTGCTTAGGGACATGGTTTAGTGGTGGGCTTGGTAGTGTTAGGACAATGGTTGGACCTGATAATCTTAAAGGTCTTTTCCAATCAAAATGATTCTATGATTCCATGTTTCTATAATGCAGAGATATGGCAGACACATAGATTTATGTTAATCAAAGATCACTTCAGATAAAGTTTGTGTACATGCAATGTAAAATTTCACTTCTGTTAACCATCCAATAGATAAACACAGAAGTCAGTATGGACCATAGCATTAAATACCAGTAAATTAGTATTTGCCTAGAAAAATAAATGAGGTACACTGCTGAAAACTCTCACCTCTTTGAAGAGAGAATTGTAAGAAAGTTCAGATATGGCACAGAAGAACGGTCTGGTGTTAGTGGACTTTATGTCAATGTTACCATAAATAACATAAAAAATTAAAGGCATTTCCAAAGGAAAACTGTAGAAAAGCAAGAAGAAAAACTCAGTCATCCAATTTGCTTCTGTCTCAGGACCTTGAATTCCATGACTTTGTTTCACTTAAGAAAGGAATCTGCTGTTTGTATGTACACAGTTACAGTATCAAGTTCTTAGCTTACCTATTAATCAGTGCCAGTTTCCACTGAGAAAACCTATCAATGTGTATCATGAATCATCGTGATCAGAAATTATTCTAATAACCCTCAGCTATTAAACAAGATTTAAAGTTATATATATAGATCTCACATATATATGCACTTATATATAGATATGCATGGAACATCAAGCAGATTAATGATAACTAATTTTTACAGCCTAGGAAATTATATCTATCTACCTCAGGCAATCAAAGATTTCTTTAATAATTGCACTGGAATCTGTTTTTTAAGCAATTATAACTCAATTGCCAGCAAACATCTTAGATTAAAAGAAATGGCATTTTAAAATTACATTGATGAAAATTAAATGGGCATTAAGACTACTGTTGTCTAATAGGCAATCAGAAACATATGAAGATAGGAATTCCCAAGACTATTCAAATAAGTTTGGTCCTGTATTTCCCAAGTCTTTTGGAATACTGTTGAAGTGATATCATGGGACTGACCTTGTATATACTCATTATCAGGAGGCCCAGTGCCTTCAATGGGAATTCTACATAGCCTGTACCTAGGAAGATGAACCTATGGGACATAATGTTTCTTGTCAATTCCTAGATGCACAGAAGCCAGAGAACTGACACAAAAACTTTTTCATTTTGATGCTCTTTGCTGCTGGGGACTTATCTCTCCTAGTAATCCGTGTTGGAAACCCATTTGTGCTGCAACAAGTTTTGAGAGTCCTGCACTGACAACTGAACTTAAATATTATTTATTGATATTAAACTTGACAGCCAATAGTATAAGCCTCACATATTATGTTAAATACGTAGTCCCATAAGATGCTTTGAGTATTTTCTTTAATATTTCATGTGCTGTTAGTGTCAATGCTGCAGACAGAAAACGAATTAAAAATCCTAATGAAAATTGGGTGGGTTTAGGTAATTCTCCAGTAGATTTATTATCTTATAAAAGTGGTGTTCTGAGGCATTTTGATGACCCAAGGGATCATCAATAAAATACAGTTCCTCTCACGTCTTGGTTTCCAAACCAGTTATGGTTATATGCCTGAAGTTAGCATATGACGACTATTTAAGGCCTGTAAGAATTGAGCAGTGATCTTGATCCCATTACTGAAAGAATCTATCCTCTGAAACATGGGGAAATACTAGGAATTTAAGAGTTAGTTTGAGCAATAAATGAACTGTACTGCTCTGAGGACAAATCTGACTAACAAAAAAGTCAGATGCCAAGGCAATTTGTTTTTTCCAGCTTTTAGTTCAGCAAGATAACAAATGCAGAATTTTATTATGAATGGATTCAATTCTGATAACGGACAGACTGATGTTTATTAAGCTTTCAAATTTCTGCAACCTCCAGTTAGGGGTTAGAATCTGTATGGAGAAAAGGCAAACAACTATACATGCTGTAGAGACAACAGAAGTTGTTTCCTGCTCTTAGAAAAACTGAAGATTTTACATCATACTTAACACTTACGCACTTGTCTAACTGTGAAGTCAATAGAATCGGTCACACACTTAGAAGCTAAGCCTGTAAAAAAACATTTCCATGGTTTGTAGTGAAGAAAATAAGTAATATGCAAAGATTAAAAGGAGAAAAAATTTGAAGGTTTTTATAGATAAATGCATTTATATTTTTATGATAATGACCAAGTAAGAACTCAGTCCTAGCTACTGGTATTGCCTTGAGAGCTGTTACTAATACTGGACTTAACTTAGAAGAACGGTTGCACAGCTTTTGATTATAACCGTGTATGATGATTTGAAAGAAAGTTTTCAGACTATTACTAACATGTTTCATTTTTTAACTCAAACTATCTAACTGCATTTGGGGGGAACAAGGTAGGAAGTGAAAGAAAGAAATGCAGAAAGCATTTGCAATGATAAGAACAATAATAGAACATATATAATAATTTCCTTGATGAAAGAAGCATATAGAATGAAATTCTAGATCAGATTAAGCCATTAGACATTATGTCAGCAATGTCAGAGCAACGACAAGGTTTCTTATAACGAAGCTTAATGAAGTTTGGTTTTGTTTACGTTTCTAGGACATGTTACTTCACAAGGATATGTTATAGTTCAGGGAAAGCAAGACATTCTTTCAGAAGTGAGATGGTAAATTACACCGATAAGTGTAGCCTACTTCCTAATTGTCGTCGTTTGAGCCCACCCAGCCGGCAAAAAAAAACCCACGCAGCCTCTCGCTCACCCCTCTCAGTCCCCTGAGGGATGGGGAGGAGAAAATACAAACAAAAAGACTCAGGGATCGAGACAAAGGATAGGGAGGGCTCGTGACTATGCTCAAGAGACAGACTCAGGTTGGGGATAACAACACACATCTAATACAAAACAACCACCACCATCAAGTATATCGAGAGATACAACCAGGTCTTAAATACATCACACACCTCCCCTCCCCCCTCCCCTCCCCCCTCCCCCTCCGGTCTCCCCGGGCTCAGCTCTACTCCCTCTCGCCCCCCAGCAGCGCAGGGGGCAGGGAATGGGGGTCACAGTCCGGCCGGCACAAACTGTCTCCGCTGCTCCTTCCCCCTCAGGGACAGAGGCCCTCGCAGCCCTCCCCTGCCCCACCGCGGGGTCCCTCTCACGGCAGACGTTCCTCCTCCCGCTGCCCCAACGCGAGCCCTTCCCGCGGGGCCGCAGCTCCCCAGAACCCCCCAGCGCGGGTCCCTCCCGGGGCTGCCGCCCTCCCACCCACGGGCGCCTCCAGAGCGGCCGCAGTCGCGGCTGCTCCGGGCCCGGTCCCTGCCCCTCCGGCCCGGGGCCCTCCGCGGGCTGCAGGGCGACCTCTGGGCCGCCGCGGGGCTCCAGGGGCTGCGGGGGCTCAGCCGCCCCCCCACCGCGGGCCGCAGGGGAACCTCTGCGCCGGCACAGCTCCCCCTCTCCTGCCTCACTGACCCGGGTGTCCGCAGGGCTGTCTCTCTCCCATTCCCCTCTCCTCTTCCGCTTACAAACAACTCAATCAATCGCTTCTTTCACTCTTAAACGGTTATTCGCAGAGGCGCCATTGGTCTGGCCTTGCCCGGAAGCGGGTCCGACATTGGAGCCGGGGAAGCTTCTCGAAGCCTCTTACAGGAGCCACCTCTGTAGCCCCCTCCACCACTACCAAAACCCCGCCAGACACCAAACCACCACACTAGTACATGCTCATAGTTTCTCTGGTCAGTCATAAATTGTCAGAGAGTAAATTTTACTTCATCTAGTATACTAACAGAACAACTAGTGTCCAGTACTGTTGTCCCATCTCAGCTGATTCAGAATACTTTTTGCTATGAGTTTTAATAAATAACACCCTGACTATCTTTTAAAATTTCATCTGTAATGTATAAAAACTGTCAACAAGTCTTTAATTTTCCTATTAAATAGATTTCTGACTATATTCTGCTTTCTGGTAATATGTGTAAAACTAGATATATTCTATAGATATTCTGTGCCTTGCACCTCAGATAAAGAAGCTTGTCTTTCTAATGATTTAGGGTATTAATATAGGCCTATAAAGAGTTGATTCCAAAACACCTTCCTTGCTGGAAAAAAATGAGCCTCTTTCAAAATGCCAGTATGACTTTCCCAAAACATGTAAACTGATAGAACTCTTCTGAAAGTGACAGACAAACCTGATCTAAAGGAAAGACTTGCAGGCAGTTATTGACTAGATTAAAAAAAAAAAAAAAAAAAAAAAAAAAGACAAAACAAAAAGAAAACAGAAACTATAACTCACATATTTATGAATCACCTGCAGCATGCTGTTCATCTGCTTTATTTATTTTAGTTGTTAACTCTCAGGAAACCATCATACCTTAATAGGTGCTAAAATTTGATCTAGTAGGCTAGCGTTAACACTCCTTGGAGTATGGATGGAAGAGGCTTATTTCATGATACATTTAAATTCCAAATAAAATTTAAAATTCTGTTTCAGCACACCAATTGTCTGTTGTGATTAGGTGGTTTGAGTGTGATGGTTAGCTTGAAATCTGTTAGTGGATTAAAGCAAAATCTAACAACTGCATATGAATTCTGAGTGCAACTTAGAGAGTTAGGAGACAGTCATTACTACTGTCATGCAGAAAAGTTATAAAAGCTGGTGAAATGTATTTTTTTCAAAGGGTTCATTTTTGAGGATTTTTGACACATACTTTAATATTTGGAAAATGGAATGTATTTATATTGTGCTTAGCTTGGTGAAGAGGAGAAGGGAGGGATAACAGGGGACAAGAGAGACTATTCTGAGATGAGCATTGTGCAAATATCCCAGCATCAAATTTCATTGTGTTCTTTATTTGTTTTACATATGGTAACCAAAAGAATTAAAGGGAAAAAAAAACCCCAAAGACACTCACAAAACTGCTGCTCAGAGATTAATTTTGGAATTGCTAATATAACACTAAAACCAGAGAGAAATATTTTCTCAGAAATATATGTGATACAATATTAAATGTATAAACTGTGTCAACATAATACTTGCTCTAAGACTCAGTCTCCAAATTGTCACTTCAGAACAATTAAGTTTTATCAAAAATACTGCAACAGAAATAATGGACTAAATCAAATCTTTAAAAATAACTCTTTAATTAGGAAAACCCTAACAGCAAGTGCTGAATAGTTATATTCATGATGTTCACATTTTGTTTCTCTACAGATACCTTATGTGTTTGAAAGATATTTATAAGCATTAAAATTAAAACCATTATACAGTGTGTTTCCTCCCGGTCTTGTTATTCATAGTCAAATTAAGATGGACAACCCAAAATGCATTACGCTGTACAAATGTGGACTTAATTCATTGGGATTTTCTTAGTAAGATATTTAAATATGCAGTTAACTTTGCACAAACAGAAATTATGGTTGAGAAAACAGTACAAAATCTGCTCCTTGATTTTTTCCCTTAGCAAAAGTTGTGTTTTATGGTTTTACTTCTTTCTTGCTTGTCTAGATAAGCCAAATATTTGGAAATACTTGATCATTACCATAATTATTTTCCTGTTATTCAAACTTAAGTGGTTTTAAACTTTACGCATGCTTGCACAGAGGTACATTTTTGCACTATAAAACTGTTGTAATGCTTCATCACTAGGTGTTGTGTCTTTACATCCGCCCATCACAACCCCAGTGTCAGTGTGAGGGGATACCTCTCTTTGTGTTCTGCTGACTGAGATATATATGCTCTGGTGACATTTGGCGTGAAAGATTTATCTTTTTTTTTCAGGGAAATTACACAAAAGCAGCTGTCTCAGTAGCAAGATGTTTTCAAAGTGTGGGTTAAATGAGATTATATTTATTTAGACTGTAGGTAACATTCTTAGATTTACCTTACATCCAACCTGCCAGTGCTGTCTTAACTTCAGTAGAGAATGACAAGTGCTTACACCATTACCTTTCTCAAAAGGAAATTACTTCTTGTTTCTCTCTGAACAGCATACTGCCTTACCTGAAGAGAAGGGAAAGGTTAAGTGAAGGAATTTGTCCTACTTTGAGGATTTAGAGAGGGTCTGGATTCATCATTGGTAATATATCCTTATACAGACAGGGCACACTGTCAACATCTTTCTTGATAAACTTCAGGCTCTGCTCAATCTAGGGTAGACATGGAAATGTATTTTCATCTTCTTGTCTTCAAATACAGTCAAAACCATACACATTCCTATGCTATAGACAGGCAGCCTTATGAATCAGACTGATATAATTCTGTACTGCGTCTTCCTTATGGTCATGAGTTCATCAGCCCAGCTACTTCTGGGTACTATGTTCACCTCTTAGAGGCAGAAGGAGAAATTTAGTATAAATTGTTCGAGCTCTTTTCTTGTTTGTTCAATTTAGTATAAAATACTGATTTATTAATGACAGATCTCAGACCCTGTCACATCCGTATACTGACTATATCTCCATACCAAACTGAGATAAGGTTTGCATTTCTAAGTGGCCATTTATTATGAGTTATTGACATCCTATCTTACATTTAATCGTGCTTCAGGCATCATTTTCACCTCTTACTGCTTTCTCTATTGTTCTCTTTTTTAATGTCACTCTATCTAGTTCTCTTTTTTCCTTCCTTCATTTAGTTTTTTTGCTACACTTGCATTTTCTTTGTTTTCTGCTCTGAAATACTTTAAATTATTTTTATATGTGCATTTTCTCCTTTCTTATTATTGTTTCTTGTTTGCAATAATTTACATGGTGAAAGACAAACACTGACATTACATTAATGGCTGTGCAGAATTATGCTAATCTAGTATACTAATCTAAAACTTGTGGAGTCAAGTGTCCAGATTTTTTCCCTGGAAACACAGCATTTATAGGAGATGCTGGTTAGGTGGTTAGTCTTTACTCTTCCTATCGTCAGTAGCATGGTACAAGAATCACAAGGCAAGTCATCTTACCGATACTATGTACTACCATGCATTTTTCCATTAACTAGACATGGCCTGAGTTCAATTCATGGTCCTTAAAGAATTAAATGATCCTACTAGAAGTCCAGATGGAGTGTGCCTGCTGCCTTCATGGAAACACTGATGCTGGCTGATGCAGGTGATCCGCAAGGTTCCTGGACTAGCTTTTGAAAATCTAATGTTGCACATTGGACGTTCTTTTCCCATTTTAGCATCCCTACTGCAAACATATAAAACAGTAACCCTACAGATAATTTGTAAAAATTACTTACGTTTGGTTAAAAACCTGGTTTAGACCATTTAGACCACTTCAAAATTTTCACCCATTTTCTCACTTTGGTTTTTATTTTTTTCTTGTTTCTCCTTTTCTGCTTCTCCAGCCAACTTTCTTTTGGTTCTTCATTATCTTATTGGTCCTTTCTCTCTTTAGCTCCTTATCTGAACTTAAATTGATTTTTTTGCCAATCATTACACAGAATGGTGGAAGAATGAGATTTTACCATGATATATCACTGAAAACACCACAAGATCAGTTTCTCTTATCTGTCAACATCAGGCTATGTCCTTTTTTCTGAGTAAGACAGAAAAGTCAATCTGGAGAAAAGAAAGGATAAGAAATAAATGAGATCTTCAAGTAAAATACACTATCATCTTTAGAAAGAATTTGGCTAGCTCTTGGAATAAATACTTTTGTTATTAAAAATATTAATTCTGTTCCCATGTAAAACAATTCTTAACTTATTAAACTTATTGTCATTAATTTTTGCATTAAAAAATCCTTCCTTCTCTCCCTCCCTCCCTCCCTCCCTCCCTTCCTCCCATACTATTGATGTCTTTCCTCTGTTGTCCTCATGCCCTGTTTGATATCATAGCTTCATAGGGAGAGCAGCTCTGCTTGAATGTTTGCATTTTTCTGCTGGTGATATTTCGTTAAATGTTGTTCAATGATTTTTGGCATTGCTTTGACTTTGATGGTATTCTGAGTATCTCCTTTCCTTGATAATACTGCTTTTATCAGAAAAGTACAGTTTCGTTTTCACCTACTTCTTTTTTTACCTAAACTCATCATAAGGTTCTGTTTCACCATACACCTTTCTTCTTTTTTTTTTTCCTACTTACTACTATTGTCAAACATATTGTCTAAATTGTTGAGGTTTCTGCCAGTTCACCTACAGCCCTCATACACTCTGCATTGGCTTGGACACTGTAGCCTGCAGTATTTGCCATGGGAATATTTTTTCTTCATTCACTACCTTTTATTGACCGACTGTGTGTTCACTTAGCAGGCTGAGCTTTTGGACAAAGTCTGAGGTAATGTTTTTTCTGGGGAATGTGACTCAGAAGCAGAAAAATGAATGAGCAGGTTCTGAACACTTGTAATCAGATTATAAGCAGCAACAGAAAGAAACAGGAGGGCTGCAAATCCAGTCAAGTGAGGTGACTGATATCTTTGTATAATACCTAAACATTAGAATAGGACTACAAGTACAGTTTGCTGATTTGTTTCACTTTTAAGTAAAAGAGTGAACTATCTTTTCTCTATAAATTCAGAGAAAAAAAGGTGATTGTCCTAGGTTACAGTGTAAAATGTGCCCAAAAAAAAGTATTCTATTACCATCTTCAGGAGCTGTTGAGACCAGGTGGGGCAGTGCTCCCTGCCTCCCCCCTCTGGACTATCTCCTGTTACTGGGCACAACAATGCCTTATCGCCTGACCCATCGGTAACTCGCTCCTGGACTATCTCCTGTTAATGGCCCATCAAGGAACTGCCTCACGACTCCCCATCCCATTGTGAGATGCTCCGCCCGGGGGGAAGGAGCCAAGCAGTCCATGCTAAATAAAAACTGAGATCTCAAACACCCTAGCAGCCTTCTTCCACTGGATTCCCAGAGGAGTTTTTCCCCCCACTGGAGTTCCAGAGCACAAGAGCTACCTACCTACCACTGGACCTTCGGAGGAAGACCAGGCTCTTTTACCTGATCGCTGCTTCCACAGAACTGCATCCATCGCTTCAGGAGGACTGCAGCCAGCATCTTATCGGACTGCTACTGCCACCCTAACAGGGTGTCAGGTTGTATTCCTGACTCTGTCAGTGGAAACCAGTGGGTTGTTTTTTTTTTTTCCTGCCTTGTGTTTTTTTTTTATATATATATATATAAGTAAAGAACTGTTATTCCTATTCTCCATATCTTTGCCTGAAGGCCCGTTACTTTGAAGATTATAATAATTTGGAGGGAAGGGGGTTTGCATTTTCCATTTCAAGGGAGGCTCCTGCCTTCCTCCGCAGACACCTGTCTTTCAAACCGAGACATGTGTAAATTAAATATGTCTGAATTTACTGTATAAATATCTGTTGATTGCAATGTGCCGGTGGACACCTTTGGGAAGGATCCCATGTCCCCGGTGGGCATCGTTATTAAAAGACGTCTCTACTTATCTAACTTTGTGTAGATAAGTTTTTCTTAACCCACTGCAGATTTGCAACAGGGGCAATGGTCGTGTCCGGGCGGGCGGGGTGTCGCCGTGGGCCTCTGGCACCTGTGACATCACAGAGAAGATGTCACAAAGGGGGGTCAGCAAGGGTGCCAGCCGGCAGCGCTGCCGCTTCAGTACGGCTCAGGCCAGCGGTGAGTGGGGCAGGCGGGGGGACGGCTGGGCTGGACGAGGGCCGGGGCAGAAGCACCACCCCCGGGAGGTTTTCTAAGGCTGGGGCGAGGGCGCAGCCACTGCGGGGAGTGCATTGGGCAGGGTAGGGGCTGCCCTCGGGGCTGGACGCAGAGGTGCCTGGGGCTGCCAGCCACGGCGAGTGCCCGGGGGTCTGTGGGGATATACCCCCTCCCCGCTGCGCTCACCAACCTTCCCCTTGTTTCCTCCAAGCTCCCTCGCCCCCTCTCCCTCACCTCCCCAGGCTCCTGTGGCTCCTGCCCCTGCTCCCCCAGTCACCGTCTCCCTCCTACCCAGCCCCACTGAGACCCTGCTCTCCCTCCTCCTCCAGGCCATGGCTTTCCTCATGACCCACATCCTGGCGGTGCTCGGCATCATTCTGTACATACTGTGGCGGGGTGGCCTGATGGACAGGAACACACAGCACCACCTGCAGCACCATGAGGAGCTGCATGAGCAGGAGCTGACTTGGCTGCTGCAGGAGATGGAGCGGGGAAGCCAAGAACCACACGGCCTCACTCATGAACCGCATGGCCTTACTCATAAACCACACGGCCTGACGCAGGAACTGCATGGCCTCACTCAGGAACTGCATGGCCTGACTCAGGAACTGCATAGCCTCGATGAGGAACTGCACGGCCTCGCTCAAGAACCGCACAGTCTCGATCAGGCCCAATGCAGGCTAGCGTCTCTGCTGTGATTAAGAGCCTACAAGAGGAGATGAGGAAATAAAGGAGGAGGTGAGGAGGAGCAGTTCCCATTTGGCACCAGTACAAGTCACAGACCCCAAAGTCGGAGCCCAACGTCCCCCAGCTAGAGGGAGAGGGTACACCCCACGAGCTGAGCTATGGTACTTCCTGCACGACCATGGGGAAGACATGGGAAGGTGGGATGGGAAACCCACTTCTGTCCTGGCAGCACGGGTGCGTCAACTCAAGGAGGGAAACACTAACCGGGGGAGTAACACTAAAGTGAAGGTAGCCTCAACCTCCCAGGACCGAGCTGTCAGATATTACAGAAGGGAGGATGATCCGACAGATCCCCTTGAAGGAACCTCTAGTATGTATGTCCAGGAAGGAAATGGTAACCAGTGCTAGAGGGGCCCTGCCTCTAGCCAGGGAGAGGCACGGGAAAACCGGATATTTTGGACGGTGTGGATCCAATGGCCTGGCACGTCAGAGCCACAAAAATATAAAGCGTTAGTTGATACTGGTGCGCAGTGTACCCTAATGCCATCGGGACATGTGGGGGCAGAACCTGTTTCCATTGCCAGGGTAACGGGGGGATCGCAGCATTTGACTCTGTTGGAAGCCGAGGTGAGCCTTACTGGGAAGGAATGGCAGAAACATCCGATTGTGACTCGCCCAGAGGCCCCGTGTATTCTGGGCATAGACTTCCTCTGGAACGGCTATTACAAGGACCCAAAAGGTCTCAGGTGGGCATTTGGGATAGCTGCTGTGGAGGCAGAGAGCATTAGGCAATTGAACACCTTGCCCGGGCTATCAGAAAACCCATCTGCAGTAGGTCTCTTGAAGGTGGAAGAGCAACAAGTGCCAATTGCCACCTCGACAGTGCACCGCCGGCAGTATCGGACGAATCGAGATGCCGTGATCCCCATCCACAAAATGATCCACGAGCTGGAGAGTCAAGGGGTGGTCAGCAAGACCCACTCACCCTTCAACAGCCCCATTTGGCCTGTGCGCAAGTCTGACGGAGGATGGAGATTGACTGTGGACTATCGTGGCTGAATGAAGTGACTCCACCGTTGAGCGCTGCCATGCCGGACATGCTGGAACTCCAGTACGAGCTGGAGTTTAAGGCAGCAAAGTGGTATGCCACTATTGACATTGCCAATGCTTTTTTCTTCATTCCTCTGGCAGCAGAATGCAGGCCTCAGTTTGCCTTCACCTGGAGGGGCGTACAGTACACCTGGAACCAACTGCCTCAGGGGTGGAAGCACAGTCCCACCATCTGCCATGGACTGATCCAGGCTGCACTGGAAAACGGTGAAGCTCCAGAACATTTGCAGTACATCGATGACATCATTCTGTGGGGGAACACGGCAAAGGAAGTATTTGGGAAAGGAGAGAAGATCATCCAAATTCTCCTGGAAGCTGGTTTTGCCATCAAGAAGAGCAAAGTCAAGGGACGTGCCCGAGAGATCCAGTTCCTGGGGGTAAAGTGGCAAGACGGACGGCGTCAGATCCCCACCGAGGTCATCAATAAGATCACCGCAATGTCTCCACCAACCAGCAAGAAGGAAACACAGGCTTTCCTAGGCGCCATAGGTTTTTGGAGAATGCACATTCCTGAGTACAGCCAGATTGTGAGCCCTCTGTACCTGGTTACCTGCAAGAAGAACGATTTCCACTGGGGCCCTGAACAGCAACAAGCCTTTGCCCAAATCAAGCGGGAGATCGCTCATGCGCTAGCCCTTGGCCCAGTCGGGACAGGACCAGAGGTGAGGAATGTGCTCTACTCTGCAGCTGGGAACAAGGGTTTGTCCTGGAGCCTTTGGCAGAAGGTGCCTGGAGAGACTCGTGGCCGACCACTGGGATTCTGGAGTCGAAGTTGCAGAGGGTCTAAGGCCAACTACACTCCCACAGAGAAGGAAATCCTAGCAACGTGTGAAGGAGTCCAAGCCGCCTTGGAAGTGATTGGCACCGAAGCACAACTCCTCCTGGCACCCCGACTACCGGTGCTGGGGTGGACGTTTAAAGGAAAGGTTCCCTCCACCCACCACGCCACCAATGCCACATGGAGCAAATGGATTGCCCTCATCACATAGCGTGCCCGTATTGGAAACCCAAATCGCCCTGGGATTTTGGAGATAATTACGAACTGGCCGGAAGGTGAAGACTTTGGCCTCACTGATGAAGAGGAGCAGGAACAAGTGACGCGGGCTGAAGAAGCTCCACCGTACAACCAACTACCAGCAGAGGAAACACAATATGCTCTTTTCACTGACGGTTCCTGTCGCATTGTAGGGATGAACTGGAAGTGGAAAGCAGCCGTATGGAGTCCCACACGACAGGTTGCACAAGCTACTGAAGGAGAAGGTGGATCAAGTCAACTTGCTGAACTCAAACCCGTTCAACTGGCCCTGGACATTGCTGAAAGAGAGAAGTGGCCAAAGCTCTACCTTTATACTGATTCGTGGATGGTAGCCAATGCTCTGTGGGGCTGGCTGGAAAGGTGGAAAAAGGCCAACTGGCAGCGTAGGGGAAAACCAATCTGGGCTGCTGATGAGTGGAAAGATATTGCCACTCGGGTAAAGAAGCTACCTGTGAGGGTCCGTCATGTAGATGCTCATGTCCCCAGGAGTCGGGCTAATGAAGAACATCGTAACAACGAACAGGTAGATCAGGCTGCAAAAATAAAGATGTCCCAGATAGACTTAGATTGGCAACATAAAGGAGAGTTGTTCTTAGCTCGATGGGCCCATGATGCCTCAGGCCATCAAGGCAGAGAGGCCACTTATAAATGGGCACGGGACCGAGGGGTGGATCTAACCATGAACAGTATCTCCCAGGTTATCCATGACTGTGAGGCCTGCGCTGCGATCAAGCAGGCCAAGCGGGTGAAGCCTCTGTGGTACGGTGGACGATGGTCGAAGTACAGGTATGGGGAAGCCTGGCAAATTGACTACATCACTCTTCCCCAAACCTGCCAAGGCAAGCGCTACGTGCTGACCATGGTGAAAGCAACCACTGGATGGCTGGAGACCTACCCTGTGCCTCATGCTACTGCCCGGAACACCGTCTTGGGCCTGGAAAAGCAAGTTCTTTGGAGACATGGCACCCCTGAGAGAATCAAGTCAGACAACGGGACACATTTCAAGAACAGCCTCATAAACACTTGGGCCAGAGAACATGGAATCGAATGGTTATATCATATCCCTTGTCATGCACCAGCTGCCGGGAAAGTTGAACATTGCAACGGACTACTTAAGACTACCCTAAAAGCACTTGGAGGGGGGACTTTCAAAAATTGGGAACTGAACTTAGCAAAGGCCACCTGGGGGTCCATCAATCGAGCTGGTCCTGCACAGTCTGGACCCTTGCACACAGCGGACGGAGATAAAGTCCCTGTGGTACATACGAGAGGTATGTTAGGAAAGACTGTTTGGATTAATCCCATGTCAGGCAAAGGCACACCCCTCTGTGGGGTTGTTTTTGCTCAAGGACCTGGTTACACTTGGTGGGTAATGCAATAAAATGGGGAAACCCGTTGTGTACCACAAGGAGACCTAATTTTAAGTGAGAACTCTGTGTAAGGTTTCATTGTGTATATATGTATTTATGTATCTGTAAGGAGGCATTGAGTTGGGTATGGTGTAGATGGTAATAGAATAAGGGGTGGATTATGTCCTGGGTTACAGTGTAAAATGTGCCAAAAGGAAAAAAAAAATATTCTATTACCATCTTCAGGAGCTGTTGAGACCAGGTGGGGCCGTGCTCCCTGCCTCCCCCCTCTGGACTATCTCCTGTTAATGGCCCATCAAGGAACTGCCTCACGACTCCCCATCCCATTGTGAGATGCTCCGCCCGGGGGGAAGGAGCCAAGCAGTCCATGCTAAATAAAAACTGAGATCTCGAACACCCTAGCAGCCTTCTTCCACTGGATTCCCAGAGGAGTTTTTCCCCCCACTGGAGTTCCAGAGCACAAGAGCTACCTACCTACCACTGGACCTTCGGAGGAAGACCAGGCTCTTTTACCTGATCGCTGCTTCCACAGAACTGCATCCATCGCTTCAGGAGGACTGCAGCCAGCATCTTATCGGACTGCTACTGCCACCCTAACAGGGTGTCAGGTTGTATTCCTGACTCTGTCAGTGGAAACCAGGGGGTTGTTTTTTTTTTTCCTTGCCTTGTCTTATATACATATATATATTAGTAAAGAACTGTTATTCCTATTCCCCATATCTTTGCCTGAAGGCCCGTTAATTTCAAAATTATAATAATTTGGAGGGAAGGGGTTTGCATTTTCCATTTCAAGGGAGGCTCCTGCCTTCCTCCACAGACACCTGTCTTTTCAAACCAAGACAGTGATCAACTTATATTTTGCAAGTTTTGTGAATATCACATTAATGAAAAGAAAGTTAAATATTTCCTTTGGTCCTTTGGCTATTATTCTCTAGTTAACTTTCCTACATATGCATCACTAAAATAAAAATATTTTCTACCTTTGAAGAGACAATACTGAAATAGAGCAGAATAAAAAAAAATAAAAATGATGTTTCTACTTCTTCCAGTATTCCTGCCTGCCTGCCTGCCTTCCTCTCTCCCTTCTTCCTTCTTGTCCTCCCTCTCTCTGTCTCTCCGTCTCTCACTCTCTTTTCTTCTCTTGCTCACTGGCTCCTGCAATGTGCAAAGCACAAACACCCCTGGCAGGACAGGGCTCCCGGGGCCACTAAACCTCCCCAGAAAGAGCAGCGGGGGTGGCATGAGGGTGTCCCTGGCTTGCACAGGGAGCTCCACGCCCAGCGAAGCCCCAAGGTCATGCTCCCCCCTCCCTCCATGCCATCACCAGCAGCAGCAGCAGCAGCAGCAGCGAGGAGCCTTTGGGGAGAAGTTCTTTCTCATGCTTTCCTACGGGCACACGGAGCACACACGCTCACGTTTGTGCTGCTCCAGCCCTTGTTGGGTCGTCAGGGAGCTGCGTGGCCCAGAGACTTTTGACTGCACCGCCTGACATGAAATCGGGTATCCATTTCTCAGAAGAGCTATGGAGGGATATCTCTTAGTGGTCGAATTACTAGTGTCCCTATGCAGAATGAAAAGCAGATACAAAGTAAAGACCAAGGAGATGGTTTCCCCCACGAGCAAGCTGGCTGAGCCCCGTGGCTGGGCTTCCAATGCTGGCTCCCTTCACAGCTGCAGCAGCTGCAGCAGCCGAGAGGAGCTTTGGTCAGGGACAGAGCAGAGCCAGTTCTGCTCCCGCCTCCCCGAGGGGTTTGCTCCTTGGGGCCCCTGCAAGCGGGCTCCTTCCCTCTCCTGCCCTTGCGCCCCTCCTGCTGGGGCACGACTTGGCCCTGCAAGCCCCAAGAATGGAGGGGAATGAGAAGCGTGTCCCCAGGGCAAGCAGAAACTCTCCTGTGTCTCCTACCTGGGGGTGCCTGTTTGAGCCCTGCAGGGACAGGCTGGGGGCTGGAGAGATGAGGTTCTGCAGGCCCACGGGCCACCCTGTGGGGCAGGGGGTCGTGGGGAGAGGAAGGAGAGGGCGGGAGGCTCCCATCCTCCCTGGGACAACTCCTGCCCTCCCTCCTTGCCCTCTGGGGGGCTGTAGCCAGCTCAGCCCCAGGCGGCAGCTCCTTTGGTCCCTTTGCCCTAATTGCACTAGAGCTACCCAGGCAGCAGCCAGTGCCTTGCAGTGACCTTGGCCGCTGGGAGCGCCCCTTGTCACACAGCAGTGGGCATAGGGTTTGGTGGGGGGCGGACGCCAGAGGCTGCCAGACGCCCAGCCAGGTGCTTGCTGCCTGCCACTTCTCCAGAGGGCGGGGGGAGAAAGGAAGATGGAAAAGCTGCTGGGTCGCGAGGAAGACAGGGGATCTTTCTCTCAATGATCTGGATGCAGGAGTTGAATCCACCATTTGCAAGTTTGCTGATGCTACTGAAGAGGGAGGTGCTGTTGGCTCTCTTGAGGGACGGGATGAGAGGCCTTGCAGAGGGATCTGGACAGATTGGAGCACTGGGCAATCATCAGTGGCGGGAAATTTAACAAGGGCCGCATTCTGCAGCTAGGAAGGGGCTAAGGGCCAGCCTTCAGAAGTGTGAACAGGGAGAGGAGTGGCTGGATTGCAGCCCTGAGGGCAAGCCGCACCCTGGGGTGCCTTAAAAAGTGTCTAGGTGTAAGAATCAGGTGAAAGGCCAAGAAGGCAGATAGCCTGGTGGGAGTCTGTGATAGACTCCACCCAACCAGCATGAAGAGGCCGGTGAAATATTCTGTAAGCATCTGGGAGAAGTCTTGCCATCGCTAGCCCTTGTTCTCATGGGGGACTTGAGTTTACCAAGATGTCTTCTGGAAATACAATGCAGCGAAGTGGAAAGGGTCCAGGAGGTTCCTGGCATGCGTAAGATAACTTCCTGACACAGCTGTTGACGGAAGCAGCTAGGGAGTGCTCCCCGCTGTACCTGTTGATTGCGAGTAGGACAGATTTTGAGCAGTGTGGTGGTTGGAGGCAGTCTGGGGCATAGCAGTCCTGAGATGCTAAGTGGTTTTGATTCTTGGAGATGTAAGGAGGGGGGTCAGCAGATCTGCTACCTTGGACTTCTCTAGGGCAGACTTTGGCCTGTTTAGGGCACTGTTTGACAGGAAGCTCTGCAGAGGGATCTGGATAGATTGGAGCATTGCACTATGCTTAAAGGGATGGATTTTAACAAATTAAAGTGCCAGATTCTGCACCTGGCATGCAGTAATGCCAGGCACAAATATAAGTAGGGAGAGGAGTGGCTGGAGAATCCCTGCAGAAAAGAGTCTGGGGGTGCTGGTTGGCAGCAGGTTTAATGTGAGTCAGCAGTGTGTCCTCGGACCCAGAGGGCAAACTAAATCCTGGGATGCATTAAACATAGAGTAACCAGCCAGTCAAAAGAGATGATCATCCCAGTGTATTCATCATTTTTGCACCATCACCTTGAGTACTGTGTGCAGTTTTGGGCCCCAAAATTTAAGAAGTATGTGAAGATCCTTGAATGTGCCCAGAGGAGGGCAACATAGGTGGTGAAAGGGCTGGAAGGGATGTCCTGTTTGGAGTGGCTGAGGACTTTGGGCTTTCCTAGTTTTGGGAAAAGGAGGCTGAAGTGTGACCTCATTGCTCTGTACAGCTTCCTGAGGAGGGAAGGGGAGAAGAACTCTGCTGAACTCTTCCTTCCTGGGATCCAGTGGCAGGATACTTGGAAATAGCTCAAAGCTGCCTCAGTCAGTGGGGGTTTAGACTGGCCATTAGGAAGCTATTCTTTACTGAGAGGGTGGTCAAACACTGGAATGGGCTTCCTAGAGAGATGGTTGGTGCCCCATGCCTGGACAATGCCCTTAATAACACGCTTTAGCTTTTGGTCAGCCCTGAAGTGGTAAGGCAGTTGGACTAGATGATCCTTGTAGGTCCCTTCCAGCTGTCTATTGTATTGTATTGTATTGTATTGTATTGTATTGTATTGTATTCTATTCTATTCTATTCTATTCTATTCTATTCTATTCTATTCTATTCTATTCTATTCCATTCTATTCCATTCCATTCATATGTAATTACAAGTTTTCTAATTAACTCCAATGGAAAAATAAAACCTTTCTAAATTTTGAGCATGTTATGAAATTATACTGTTTGTCTGAGTCATTCGAGGTACTGCTAATGAGAGAAAACATGGAAGAAATTATGGAGGAAATGTTGATTTTGCTAGAGGAATACGATTCATTTACTGGCTTTATTTTATGTCTGAAAAAACCTTTAAAATTATTCCATTGGAAGTAAATGCCTAATGTAAGAAAAAGAATTACTATGGTTTTATCTTCCACAACTGAATTAACATCTTTTTACCTACTGTCATGGTTTAGCTGGGATAGAATTATAGGCCAGCCATACTAGGCAGGCTGTCGGCAGCTTTGAGTCAGCCAGGACAGCTGACCTGAGTGAGCTACAGGTGTAGCCCGTACCATAATGTTATGGGCATTATAAAGGGAGATTGATGACATCACTGTAAGGGGTGATACAGCAGAAGAAGTTTTTGAGAAATGGGAGGAAGTAATTCACATTCTTCCAGAACTGATTTTGCCATCAACAAAGGCAAGGTCAAGGGACCTGCGTAAGAAATCCACTTTCTGGGAATTAGATGGCAAGACAGGTGTCACCAGATCCCAATGGATGTGATTAACTAAATAACAGCTATGTTCCACTGAATAAGAAGGAGACAGAAGTGTTCTTAGGTGTTGTGCGTTTCTGGTGAATGCATATTCCCAGTTACAATCAGATTGTGAAACCTCTATATGAGCGACCTGAAAGAGAAACAGTTTTACCTGAGGCCCTGAACAACAACAGGCCTTTGAACAAATCAAAAGAGAGATTGTACATGCAGTAGCCCTTGGGCCAATCCAAAAAGAACATTAAAAATGTGCTCTATACTGAAGCTGGGGATAATGGTCCTACCTGGAGCTTGTGGCTGAAAGCACCTGGGAACACTCGAGGTCGACCTCTAGGATTTTGTAGTTGAGGATACAAAGGCTCTGAGGCCAACTATACTCCAACTGAAAAAAATATTGGCAGCATATGAGGGAGTTAGAGCTGCTTCAGAAGTGATTGGTATTGAAGCATGGCTTCTGGCACCGTGATTACCAGTAGTGGCCTGGATGTTCAAGGGTAAGATTCCTTCCGTCCTTCCTTTCTGCATCATGCCACTGATGCTACATGGAGTAAATTTGTTGCACATTAATTACACAGCAGGGCCAAATAGGAAATACCCATTGTCCAGTAATCTTAGAAGTCATTACCGGTTGGCCAGAAGGAAAAGACTTCTAACTACCACCAGAAGAAGCAGTAATGTGTGCTGCAAAAGTCCCACCATATAATCAACTACCAGATAATGAAAAGCAATATGCTCTGTTTACTGATGGATCCTGCCGCCTCATAGGAAATCATCGGAAGTGAGAAGTTGCTGTGTGGAGTCCCACGCGATGAGTTGCAGAAGCAGCTGAGGGAGGAGGTGAATCAAGTCAATTTCCAGAGGTAAAAGCTATCCAGCTGGCCTTGGACACTGCCAAAAGAGAAAAGTGGCCAGTACTCTACCTCTATACTGACTCATGGATGGTGGCAAATGGCTTGTGGGGATCGTTGAAAGAGTGGAATTGGAATAACTGGCAGTACAGAGGTAAATGAATTTGGGCTGCCACACTGTGGCAAGATATTACTGCCTGGTTAGAGAAACTAGTTATAAAGTTATATCATGTAGATGCTCATGTACCTAAAAGTTGGGCCACTGAGGAACATCGTAACAACCAGCAAGTGCATCAGACTGTAAAAGTGTTCCAAATAAACCTAGACTGGGAACATAAGAGTAAACTATTTTTAGCTCAGTGGGCACATGACACTTCAGGTCATCAGGGAAGAGATGCAACATGTAAGTGGGCTTATGACCGAGGGGTGGATTTAACTATAGATGCTATTATGCAGATTATCCATGACTGTGAAACATGCCACAGTCCAGCAAGCTAAACAGTAGAAACCTTTGTGGTATGGAGGATAATGGTCAAAGTGTAAATATGGAGAGGCCTGATGGATTGATTACATCACACTCCCTCGAATCTGCCAGAGTAAGCGTTATGTGCTTACAATGGTAGAAGCAACCACCAGATGACTGGAGACATATCCCGTACCTCATACCACTGCCCAGAACTCTATCCTGGGACTTGAAAAGCAAATCTTGTTTGGACATGGTGCTCCAGAAAGAATTGAATTGGACTCATTTCAAAAACAATCTTCTAGACAACTGGGCTAGGGAATATGGTATTGAGTGGGTATATCCTATTCCCTATCATGTACCAGCCACCAGAAAAATTGAATGATACAATGAGTTATTGAAAACTACTCTGAAAGCAATGGGTGGTGGAATTTTAAAAATTGGGACAAGCATTTAGTGCAAGCCATCTAGTTAGTTAGTACCAGAGGATCTATCAATTAAGCTGGTCCTGCCCAATCTGACCTTTTGCATACTGTAGAAGGGGATAAAGTCCCCGTTGTGTGTGAAAGGAATTTGTTGGGGAAAACTGTGTGGGTATTTCCTGCTTCAGGCAAAGGCAAACCCATTTGTGGGGTTGCTTTTGCTCAAGGAACTGGATATACTCAGTGGATAATCATGAAAGATGGTGAAATTCAACATGTGCCTTGAAAGAATTTAACTCTAGGTGAGAACGCTCTCTTCTGAGCTGTATGCTCTTAATTGTGATATAATACTGTGATGAGTTTGTGTCTGCTGGGGTTTTGGTAGCAGGGGAGGGGGGCTACAGGGCTGGCTCCTGTAAAAGGCTTCTATAAGCCCCCCTGGCTTAGATTTGGATCCACCTCTGGCCAAGGCTGGACCAATCAGTGCCTCAGTGAATAACACTATTTAAAAAGTGAAAGAAGCTGTTGGGCAAGTGCTTTGTCTGTGAGGGGAGGAGAGGACTGGGATGTGAGAGAGACAGCCCTGTGGACACCCAGGTCAGTGAGGAAGGAGAGGGGGAGCTGTGCCGGAGCAGAGATTCCCCTGTAGCCCATGGTGGGATGGCGGGCTGAGCCTATGCAGAGCATGGAGGTCAACAATGGCCCAGATCTTTGCCTACAGCCTGTGGAGGACCCCATGCTGGAGCAGGGGAGGACTTAAGGACCCCTCTCCCTAAGGAGGAAGGAGCAATGGAGACATCTTGTGACGGACAGACTGTTAGTCCCATTCCCTGCCGCCTGCTTTGCTGGGGGGGGAAGAGGTAACAGAGCTGAGCCTGGGAAGACTGGAGGGGTGGGGGGAAGCTGTGTTTTTAAGACAGAATCGCAGAATGTAAGGGGTTGAAAGGGACCTTTGGAGGTCATCTAGTCCAACCCCCCTTGCCAGAGCAGGATCACCCAGAGCAGGTTGCACAGGACAACATCCAGGCAGGTTTTGAATGTCTCCAGGGACAGAGGCTCCACAACCTTTCTGGGCGGCCTATTCCAGTGCTCTGCCACTCTCAAGTAAAAAAGTTCCTCCTCATCTTTAGGTGGAACCCCCTACATTCAAGTTATTGCCCGTTACCTCTTGACCTGTCACTGAGAAAAGACTGGCCCCATCCTCCTGACACTCAGTCCTTATGTATTTATAAGCATTGATAAGATCCCCCCTCAGTCTTCTCTTCTCCAGGCTAAAAAGCCCCAAATCCCTCAGCCTCTCTTCATAAAAGAGATGTTCTAGTCCCCTAATCATCTTTGTAGCCCTTTGCTGTACCGTCTCCAGTAGCTCCCTGTCCTTCTTGAACTGGGGAGCCCAGAACTGGACACAGCACTCCAGATGTGGCTTCACCAGGGCAGAGTAGAGGGGGAGAAGAACCTCCCTTGATCTGCTGGCCACACTCTTCTTGATACAGCCCAGGATGCCATTGGCCTTCTTGGCCACAAGGGCACATTGCTGGCTCATGGTTAACCTGTTTTCCACCAGGACTCCCAGGTCTTTTTCCACAGAGCTGCTTTCCAGCAGGTCGATCCCCAACCTGTACTGGTGCATGGGGTTATTCTTCCCCAAGTGCAGGACCCTACACTTACCCTTGTACTTCATAAGGTTACTCTCTGCCCAACTCTCCAGCCTGTCCAGGTCTCACTGAAAGGCAGCACAGCCACTCCTTCCAGTTTAGTATTGTCAGCAAACTTGCTGAGGGTGCATTCTGTCCCTTCATCCAGGTCGTTGATGGATGTATTAAACAGGACTGGACCTAGTACTGATCCCTGGGGAATGCCACTTGTTACGGACCTCTAACTGGACTCTGTGACACTGACCACAACCATCTGAGCTCTATCTTTCAGCCAATTTCCAATCCACCCCGCTGTCCATTCAACAACCCACAGTTCCTAAGCTTGCCTGTGAGGATGCTGTGGGAGATGGTGTTGAAAGCCTTGCTGGTTGTATTTCTTATTATCCTTGATGGTGGTGGTTGTTATTAAATTGATGTTGTTTTCTACAAATTGAGTCTGTCTTTTGCCCATGACCATAGCTGGTGAGTGAGCCCTCCGTGTCCTTTTTCTCAACTTTGTATTTTCTCCTCCCCATCCCTCAGAGGATGGGGTAGGGGTGAGAGAGGGGCTGTGTGGTCCTTTGCTGCCAGCTGGGTGGGCTCAAACCATGACAAATACCAACGGTGTTCAATAAGCGTCTTTCAGTCTAAAATAGGGGTGATGACTGGAGCTAACCTCAACAAGTGATGTGCAACAACTTCCTTGAGATGGACTCACAACCCATGGGCATGAACCGCAATGAATTTCATACCATCTTTCCTGCCCTGAGAGACTTCTAGGATAGACTGAATCCACAGTTCTGAACTGAATGAAGTCAATGAACCTTTTGGAGAAATAACTCATGAACATGTATATATGTATTGAGAAATGGTGAAAAAAAAATAGTAGTGGTGGGGGTGTGAATCCTAGGCCAGCCATGCTAGGCAGGCCATTAGCAACTTCAAGTCAGCCAGGGCAGCTGACCCGAGTGAGCTACAGGTGTAGCCTGTACCGTAATGTCATGGGCATTATAAGAGGGGAAGGTTTGCTGCAGAAGGGTAGTCCCTGGGGGGTTTTCTGGTTGGGGTTTCTCCTCTTTCTGCTCCTCCTCTGGTTTCTCCCCGCTCCTGAGGACTGTTCTCATGTTGATTGTGACAGCTGCATGTTCATTTGTCTGAGTATAACGTTGTATGCCTTTGTGGTATTAGTGCTGTTTCATTAAATTTGTTTTTAGCTCAACCTATGGGTCTCCTCTCCTTTTCTTGATTTCCCTTCCTGGTTGGTGAGGGGTTATTGGGTGACCTACCTAAATGTGTCTAGCTGCTGAAGCTTTCCTGGGTAAATATTAGCATGTTGGCATTCTTACTGAAAAATAAATTATTTTCTTGCATATCTCAGCACGTGAGACACTTTGTAGTCCCATTTCAAATTAAATTGAAAGATTTTATACAGTAGCTGTTAACATTAACTTGTTAGGTTCTCAGCATTATGTGAACCCTTGGATTCACAACCATATCACTAATTTTCTTGGAATAGCTTTTGTTTGTAAATATGGCATAAGAAAGAAAAAAAGAAAATGATAGATTCACAATTAAGCGTTTTGTTTATTTCTTCTGTATATCTCATAGTATATTCTTGATATATTCTCAACAGTAAAAATAGCTGAAGTATGCTCTGCTTAATTCTAGACTCAGCAGCTAAGATGAAAATACCTACTATATAACAACAACAACAACAAAAAAGTAAAAGGCAGAAGTACAATGGAAAAGGTGAAAACCCAATATTTCCACACCCAGATAATCCAGGAAAGAGGGCTATCCTTTAAGCCCAGAGGATGGAACAAACTCTAACCTATGACTAGAAGGGGGAAAAAAAAAATCTACTTTGACTCTACCAATCTGGTGTTAGCTTCCAATGTAAGTTTGTGAACTGCACGTAGGAGACTTAAAAAGAATTAAACCCCTTTAGAAGCACCTGTCCACAACATACATACATGTAGTCAATAGTGAGTACCTAAAAAAACACCCCATAAACCTCACTATGGATCAAGGAAAGAAGGATTCCTTCTGTCTTCCAAAAGCAACCAACAAAAACTTTGAAGAACAGGTTTAATAATTTGTTGATGTAATGCAGATCAGTCAAGAACTATTCAGTGTAACAACACAGTGGAAATATCCCAAATGTAACTCATCTTCGGCTATTCTTTTAACTTCTATGTACTATTTTCCATGAATTTAAGTTACCTCATAAAAAATATTTTCTTCCTTGCTCTCACCATTATATCTAGAATTCCACTACTTAAATGATTGAAATCTCCTTATCTGATGCTAAAACAATTTTTTACCTCTGTGGTAAAGGAGGTAAAATACATTTTCCTTGGCAACTGTTTTTCTGAACAGCATCATATCCTTGCTATACTTGTTTGGTTAGGCTTAACTGAGGCATTACCAATGCAGTGATACCAATGAAACACATAATTAAATTTCTCTGCCTTTTTGAAAACAGGGGTGTGTTTTAGTAAATACCAGAAGTGTAGCCATACAATCTAAATGAATAACTAAGATTTAAAATATGCTTTAATAGATGAAATTAATAGTATTGATAACACATCTGTGATGCAAAACAATATGAAAAGATTACGTGCAGCATGTATTCTTCTCGGGAGGGAAATAACATCCGTGTTTTAAATGCAGCAAACTGCAGACAGTGCTTGTGCCAATCAGACAGAACAACTGTGTTTATATCAACCATTAAGAAAAAGCCTGTTGCGCTTCAGTGAGAGAAGAGCTGTGGAAAAAAAGTACCTACAATCCAAATTAACTTCAAAAAGCATTTCCAAAGCCTGGGGAAAATGACCTGATTATATAATCTGCTAAAATCTCATATTCTGTCTCATATTGCTAGTTTTTTTTTTTCCTTCTGATTGCCTAAAATCAATTGAGATTACTTCTGACCATTTTTCCTGGGCAGCTAATCATCTAAAATTATAGTCTGGAGAGTAAACAGACTTCACACTCAGTTCCACACATAACTCGGCTAGTGGGAGGGACAAAATTGAAATGGCTAAGGCTAAAGGAAATTGTATACATAATCTCACAGGAACCTTTAGGAGATGAGGGATTTGTTTTTACTCTCACACTATGTGCACATGTGTTAACACCTGTAGAATTAGCCTTGACTTGCCTAAAGAAGACAGAAATCAGGCCTTTGATCTTGTAAAGATTTGTACTGTTCTCTTCAGAATTTGAACTAGTTTAAACTTTAGTTTTTCATTTCAAAATAAATTCAGGATCAGTTAATCTTTTTTTGGCCAGTTAAAGTTTTAATAGATACTTCAGGGGAATGGGATGAATGCATGGTGCAGGATACGTGGGAGTGAAAAGTACAAGGTTTTTGGTTTTCATTTCCTAACAGAGTTTGTTCACCTGTTTCCACTTAGCATTTCAGTATCCTATTTTCTCCCCCCTGCTGTCTATAAAACATGTTTTTGCTAAATTACACTGATTGCATCTATACAATAAGCAACAGCACAAGAAAACCAAAACCATATTTTAAAAGTCTCGGCTCACTTGCAGCATTTGCTCTCAATGTTGGCAGCTGGACAGATCACTGAGAGTTAATTAGCTATAAATTTGGGAGACAGTTTGCAATTGAACAGATTTGTATTTTAATATGTCACAAGGAAAAGGTAGGTACTATGTCTGTTACCCAGAATGACCTGAATACTTTTTATGGTCTTGGAACTTACAAGGAAAACTTTCATATAGATTTCAATTTAGAAGAAATCCCAAACCTTACATTTTGACTTTTCGGATGTCCAAGAATATTAGTAATAAACAGGACACTTCTATAGTTTTCAAATATTTGCTTTTTAAAAGCATGAATTGAATTAACCAGATAAAATATGTAAAAGCTACAGCAACAATTACTGGTATAGATTATTCAACTGGATGGACAACTTTCCAGTACTTTTCCAGGGTAAGTCTCAAACTTAAATTCTTTTGTGGGTTGGAGAAGAATGCAGACATTTGCTAGAATATGTAAACATTATTCAAGAGGAAGACCAAGGAGTTATATTTGGTATCTTTGTTACCTTTTAACACCTTCTATAATTATTTCTATATGTATCTATTCGCACAACACACTCAAACACACACACAGGACTATGATTTGCAACCAGAGTCTATTCACAGTATGTCCAAACAGAACCATTTACACAATCTCTGCTTTGAGTGGTGGTCATCTTGAGCAGGTCAAAGTTGTTTAGGCAAAACCAAACCAGATTACAGCAGCTATCTATTGAGTTTACATCCAGTTCTGAAAGCAGAATAATGTTGACATGCAGTGCAAAACTTAATGAAATATTGTAAAAAAATGAAGGTTCACTACTGTAGACTGTGTATCTTAGGAAAAGATAACAGATTACATCTGGAGGTCAAATCCTGGAAGAATCTAAGCTTCATTATCCATCCCTCCTTCTGTCACATTTTAAAAAGCATAGAAAATTTGGTGTAATTTTTTTGTTACTTAAAGTTTTCTCTGTTATTGAGGTAATGCTAAACCTGACACAATCACCAACTAAACTAGTAGAAACACCTGCATCTTTATCTCCAAGATGCATTCTGCATTAAATCTCAAAATGCTTTCCTTGCTAAATCATGTAAACACCAGCTTTTTTTTATTATCAACACCCAATCTTTTCATGTAACTGACAGCAAGAATAAAAGTTATTTAGTCTTCCCACTCCTGTTAGAACTGTAGAAACAAAACAACTCTCACAGAATAATCAAGTCTCTGTCTGACTCATTTGCCAGCAGCAGAATTATTAAACCATGCAAACAATGGCCTCGGCTTACTTGTCGATGTTGTAGCCAAGGGCAGGATTTGGAAAGGTTGCACACAGAGTTACAGGTTAGTGTAAGCACTAAAATTGTCTTTATCATATTGAATAGTGTAGAAGGAAGTAGTGAGACTTTCATTTCCAAACTTGAATTTGAAATAGAAATATTTAAGAAAATAAAATCTGACTTGTGAGACAAACAAAAATGAAGGCAACTGGATCACCAACAAAAATCACTGAGAATTCAATAGTGAAATTTCTTCTATTATTTTTTTCTAAAAAAATCACTCAGCTTTAATGAACTGTGATCAAACAAAATATTTTGTAACTGATGTTCTAAACCTTTAAACTTCCATCATTTACAAGTTGCGTTAAGTCTCCCTTTCATTTCACAAAGGAACGACAAGTAACTGCTGTCACCAATAGAAAGAAACATAAAGCACAAGAATGGGGAAGAAAATAAATTCAGCTTTTCCTGCATAACATATATGAATCTCAAACCAAGGCAAAGCAAAATAAAACCCAGATGCCTGTGGCAAGTAATTCTGATGCACTTACATATGTCATTTTTTTCTGGGCTTATTTCTTATGGCTTATCAGCTGCAACAATGAATATCAATGAAAGTTTTGGCAGAAATGGTATGATATTAGCAGGAAAGAATTCAGACAAACTAAGATAGGATAAGGAAGTATCTGATGAACCTTATACACTTTTTGTGTATCTACGAGGTCTATGAATATTGGCAAAGCAACAAACAGCTGAAGCCGGACGAAATATAAAATACTTCAGGGTTTAGACATTACAATAATTGAGTGCCTTGTAACTGATCTTTTTCAGAGTTGTCACAGGCTTCTTTTGCCCAAGTTCCCAGTGTAAACTCACAAAGCCTCACTTCACTGTGTGGGAAACGGGAGAAGACAACTACATTTCTCCATTTTTGTCTGGGTTATGTTTCTGTGGTCATATTCTAGCTCTTGCACAAGGCCAGACAGAAGGATAAACAATAGTTTTACTAATAACAGTCATATTCCACTCTGTTACTCTGAACTTAGAGGGTATTATCTGTCTCAGACAATTACCTGATGTAGATTAGGTCTTCAGACAGAGTATCAGGGCATTCACTGGATATATGTATGTTTTTGCCTGGTCTTCTCTTTCTTTTTTCGTCTTGTCGGTAAGTGGTTTCTTTCGCTCTCACTTTAGTCTGGATACAGCTGGCGAATGACAGAAAAAGCTGATGTTTTCCATCTCTTGCCTCTCTAAAAAGGTACATTTAGAGGACTAAACTGTCACCTTCAGACTGAGAATTCAATCTAATGTTACTATGTGTTTATGTAGTGCTTAGTCCCAGGTGACAGGCTCTCAATAGGCTCTCTAAAGTGCATTGTATAATGGATAAGAAATCAAGATGCTAATTCTCAAGAGATTCTGATCTATTAGAAAATCATGTTCCTGAATATTGATTTATTTTATCAGATTACTTCAGTTTCCCATTTCTGCAAAACCGCTTGTTTGGTTTTCTTTTGCTTTGTATTTCTCCTCAAAACTTAACACAGAAATATAAGTAAAAACTTATAAAAATGTTTTATTTACATCACTTTAGTTGTGGACTATTGGGAGTTTGGAGACGATGACAAAATTATTTTTATTTTGTCTGAATCATGTCTTAGAATCATGAACGATTCTCGTTTGATCCTCCTTCCCTGAAGGCATTTCATTTCAGAGTGGGAGAAGGAGAAAACAGAGAAAGACAATCGAAACTTCAAAAGTTATTCTAAAACACAATAATTGTCATTCTCTGGTCACCATCTGTAAAAATACAGCAACTAGCATTATAAGACACAGCATGGTGATTGGACTGTTTTCACATTACTGTCATGAATATCGTTGATATATGGGCTCCTTTAGCAACTTTTTTTGGTACAGATTTAACTGATGAACATTATTTTATTTATATTTGATTCTACTGTTTTTCCTACTATACTTCTTTCATTACAATGAAATATTACACAAACAAACAAAAAGAAACACAAACCCTACACCTAGATATCATTCTCATTTCATAGTCAGGTATGACCACATTTTAACTTATTTCGACAAGTCCTCCACACAAAATTCTTATATACATTATAATCCTGCTATCCAAGGTTCTTTCCTGACCACCAGATTTCCTTTCCTCCTAAACCTCTCCAAAATCCATGCAGCAACCCAACATGAGTACAAAAAAATAAAGATGCAAAATAAAACTCATGACTGTAAAGCCAAATGCAAAGTTAGCATATAAAGTTGGTAAGATCAAGTGAAAACTTGTGTTTTATTCTGTCAGATGGAAAAGATACGGAACCTTGTAGATATATTTTATTATGTAATTAATTAATTATAACAATGTAAGTGCGTTGAGTTACTAGTGAGCAAGATAAGTAGGTGACTTAAAAAGACTTAAAGAGTATAAAGAGTATATAGAAATAGGTGAAATAAGTCCCGTGTGAAAGATCACTGTTAAAATGTCAAACAGTCCCTATGTGCCAACAGAGATCTGATTCAACCAAGTCTACAAAAAACATGGACCTGCAATATACCGTGAGTCATTCAGATGTACATCATAATTTTTAAGTACTCTGTTACTTTGTGCCACTTGACAGTATGTGCTCCAGGAGACGTTCCCTAGCCTGTTGGTGTTCCTGGCAATTCAAGTAAAAGACAATTTGTCGTTTGTCTGCCTTTTTGGAGCCTGCACTTAAATGAACAATGTATTTCGTAAATAAAGTTTTCTAACAGAAACATCAGTGTAAATGAAACTAACATTTTTTAAAATAATAAAATAATAGTTCCAGAAAAAAACCCACAAACGACCTTCCCATATGAAACAGTAAAATGCATATTTCATTTCACAGTATGGGCATGGAGAAGGTCGTTTTGAATGGACTTCAACTAAACCTTTCAACCCAAAACTAGATACATCTAAAATAGGTGTAATTACGTGGGGTTGTGTGGTTGGATCATTTTTTTAAATTCTGATAGTTTATAGGTTTTTCTTGGATGTTTCTTAGTGGATATAACCACAGTCACCATCAAAAGAAAAAATAATTACAGTAGTACACATCACCCAAGGCTAATTCTCTGAGCTCTCGTTATTCAAAATGTAGAGATAAGCAGCTTATTTCTGAGCATTGAAAAAAATGGCTGTACCCAGGAAAAAGAATAATGGAAGAATGAAAGAGAGGAGGAGGATGAGGGAAGATTTGAATGGAGTAATTTTTTCCTATTACTTAGCTTATATAATATGTGAAGAAGAGCCAGAAACTAAGCAAAATTAATACATATATGCATGTGCATGCATATTCTTGCCTACGCACAAAATATTAGTGTATGCATTTATAAACAAATATGTACGTATTCATACACATACGTTTATATATGTATGTATAAAAAATTAAAACAAAAAACAAACCAGAGAATGGTTCAGAAGGAATTCACACCCTACTTGAGAGGACAAAAAAAAGTTTTCCTGAGAGTGAATGGGAAACTTGGGTGGGTAATCAGAACCAAAGAAAATCCAAACAGGATGCTAAAATGTCATGAAGAAATTGTAGAAACCAAACAGAAAGCCATTTTGGGGCTGAAGTATGATCTGGGTTGTCCAGGTCGACTGCTTTGTCCTCAACTGACTGTACCACGAAGGATGTGTTTACAATCAAATACTGATACATTTTCTGGTTTACAGCCACCACTGAAATTACAGAGATTACAAAACTGACAGGTGTTGTCTTTGAAACAACTTCCAATTACTAGCAGGTCCAACAAATGCATAATTGCTGAAAAAACCTAGAAGAGTAAATTACATGTGTGTCAGAATAAATCATTAATTTTTCAGCTGTTTTTTTCTGCTTTGACACAGTTTAAATCTTTTTTTAAAATTATGACATATCAAAATGTGAAGAAAAAACATGAGGGGTTTTTTTATTTAAAAATATACTCCTTAGATAGAAAATGACAGGCTGTGCAGTAAAATGCTATTCTAACAAAATATCAGTCTGATTAAAAATACCAGAGGAACAGAACATTGTTTCATAAGGCCCTCTTTTCCATGTGGATCGTTAGTGTGGGAGAAAATCCTTGTAATTCTTTGCACTGCTCCCACACATACACCTACACATATCATCACTTGACTTTCAAACTAACAATAGAAATGTTAGTAGAGCTATCACCATCTGCAGAATGAACTGTGCATTTTTAAGGCCGCAACAGTCTCAGACATCATCAGCAGTAGTAATATAGATGGAAAGTAATACCCTTTTTCCACAGGAAGAACCACGTACGGTCAGTTAATAGATACATTTCCCCATTAAATCTTGAATATAAGTTCCTCCACATTAATAAATTAATAAGTTGGAAGCTCTTTTTCAGTTTCTGAGGTTTAATATGGAAAAAAGAGCATCCACCTAGTATTGGTGGGAGCAATGAGATACACCACTGCAGAGCTTTCTGTACTCAGATAGGTAAACTATTTTGCTCAGTGTTTTAATGACGTTGGAGAAAATCTTACCATGATCAACCAGTGATTACTGCGAATAAAGCTGTATGGGGACTGGATGTTCAGTTCAATAAAAGATTCCTGTATTTATTATCTTTTTCTCTGATTAGGAATTCTGGCCAATTTACTGCCTGCTGCCCCCCCCCAAAAAGAAGTCTGTGGTAATAATTCTTTTCTCTAAGTATCTGTGTCCTCTGGTTATTATGAAGAAAAACTTGGGGCTTCACATGTTTGAGTTCTCTAACTGTATGTAAATTTATTGTTGCAGAAAGTTGAAAGATTTACAGTGCAGATTGCAAGAATACTGGTGTGGTAACATAGGATGGGTTTTTTTCCTTGCTATATTGAAACCATCAAGAAACTCTCAGAGGAAATAAATATTGTCAAAATATTGGAGTCATGCAGGAACGAAATGCTCAGAAGTTTGTGAAGATGATTACACAAAAAAAAACCAAGAAATGAGGTAACTAAGATAAGAGAGCTGGAACATAAACTCAGTTTCAAATTCTAAAGGTGTTCAAAAGAACATCAGGATTGAAGAGCAGCTGAAAACTTACAGTAGACAGGAGGGACAGACTTGGACCTAGACAATCTGATCAGTGCTTCTATCTTCTTCCTCTGACAGCTGCTGCTTGTGTCACTCATTTAGGGATGGGCTCAAAAACCAGCTGCACAGTTTCTTTTCAGTGACCTGAGATTTCAGTCTGTTTAAGATATTTCTGAAAGAAAAAGAAAGCTGAGACAGCCTTTTATAACAATGTAATGGCTAAAACGTCCTCAGTGTGGATCAACAGTAAACCTGGGGAAAACCTGGAAGAATTTCACATACACATCTTCCAACTTCAAGATTAATCTTTGGCGATGCCACAGATTTCTCCTAATAGTTTTCCTTTTGCGTAATATGGAATTTAAGTGTCCTCTGATTTAGGGAATGTGTCCTATTAGGGACATTTGTATATAAGCATTATCCTAGTCATTTCCACACAGAAGTGGTGCAAAGATCTGAGCTTACTCTGCCTGGATCCAAACTGGATTTAATTTGAAAACTTTGCAGAAGGAAACAGAAGGGCATAGGGGTTTTTTTTGGCAGTGTACAGTAATGCAGGCATATGATTTCTTGTCTAGAACGATGTATGCCTATCTACCACTGGAACTGTAACACAAAGCATTCCAATGTACTTCATTTGCTGATTAGCAGTGCAGGATGATGGATGTGCCTGTCAGGATTACTTGAATTTAATCAAATGAATAAAAAGATTGAAATCCTCTGATTTCTAATCACGCTCCTTGAGGATGTGTGTGTTAGTTTTAATATATAAAATCTGAAGTTCTTCCATACTAACTCAAAAAAACCTCCTTTTTTCTGTGTTTGGGAAGTATTAGAGTGAAAAAATGTGGAGTTCAGGGCCTCCTAAGCTGGGAGGCAGGTGAAAAGTTATGTTCAAGACATTCAGTTTGGACTTTCTGTCCATTTTTTGCAACTTGCTACTTTGTTGTGTTTTCCCTTCCCTTCCCTTCCCTTCCCTTCCCTTCCCTTCCCTTCCCTTCCCTTCCCTTCCCTTCCCTTCCCTTCCCTTCCCTTCCCTTCCCTTCCCTTCCCTTCCCTTCCCTTCCCTTCCCTTCCCTTCCCTTCCCTTCCCTTCCCTTCCCTTCCCTTCCCTTCCCTTCCCTTCCCTTCCCTTCCCTTCCCTTCCCTTCCCTTCCCTTCCCTTCCCTTCCCTTCCCTTCCCTTCCCTTCCCTTCCCTTCCCTTCCCTTCCCTTCCCTTCCCTATTTTTTTTCTTTCTTATTTGTTTTTCTATATTATCTGTAATCAAGGAATGAAAACACTTCACTATGTCCTTAAGCATCTTTACTGAGAACAAAAATTCTGTAAGATACGTGAAGAGCCTACAGGCTACAATGTTTTGAGATGTGTGTATGGAAACTTACACTGTCTTGAAAGGTCTTTCTTACAGCTGGCATTGCTTTGAAAAATTGTGTTTCGTTTGGCTGCTACAATCGGATATACTTGATAAAGTAGGCATACAAGTGATATCAAGGTTAACTTGAGTTCAGCAGTCTGCCATTCCTCTTTCTATTGACCTCCCTCTTCACTGCAACACAATCTTTCCTCTAGACCTGTGGGGTTTTTTTAGGTTTCCAAAATGAGTCAGCCAATTAATGGTGGGTTGGATGAATATTATGACAATGTAATACGTACATAAATCCATACACACACATATATAGGGTAGGTTTTATAAAATTCAAATGTGAAATCTTTCAGTCTTAAAGCTAAATAACTGTTCTGTATAGACACAGAACACCCCACTATTTCTCTTCTTGTTTACTGTTCATTCTCACCTCCATTTCCACCAGCTTTTGTCGTGATTGCTACTAAGCAAAATAAATAATTTTCTTTGGTTTAGATATGTCTGGTATTATTCACCAAATAAAGGTATTTCAAAAGAAACAAAATGATTTATTTGTGGGTGAAATTAATTGGATTCAGACAAAGTAAACCATTTATTTTAAAGGAATTTAAAATATCTCATGTCTCCATCTCTTCTGTGAAGAAAGGAAAAAGAGTTTAGTCAAAAATGAGAAAAAGAATAGGAGGTTCGTTAAATAAAAATAGCTATATGCATTCTTATCCAAAATCCTTGTGGTTTTTTAATTTTATTTTATTTTACTATGTTGTTTTGATGATGTAATACCTCCCTATCTTTGAGTTGATCTGAACTGCATACTTCTTCAATTTGCTCAGTGAATCAAAAAAAATATGCTTGCTGTGCTCCTAGTGTCTCAGGAAAGTCCTCAGGCTACTACAGAAAAAGGAAAGAACCCATTTCATTTTAAATGTTTTGCCTATGTGGTAAAAATTGACAAGTCAATTTTCCCTTATAATTTGGAAGATTTGGAGTTTTGATTAGTGGGAACCTAGAGCTTCTGTGTTCCAGAACCTCAGCTCAATACCCAAAGGAAGGTGGTGTAGTCATCCATGCAGTTATCAGTTTCTTGGTACGTGTACGTGACTGAAAGTTGGGAAGGAGAGCAATAAATCTCGTGTCGAACAAACCTTAAGAAAAACATATTCTGAGGAGTTATATGAACAACTCTACTGGAGGGAGATGCTGACATGCTGAGTTTGGGGAGATTCACATAAGAAGGGATTGTGATATTGTACCTTGTTATATCTTATTCTTTCATATCTCCAATAGTGATTGTCCCAATAGTATTTTCACTTATAAGTCTGGTTGATGTTCTCCTCTGGGCATCTTGGAGCAATGTTCTAGCAAGGGACTTAGGCCTCAAGCTAACCAGAACAGAGCTTGCCACTGAGTTGCCAGTAATAAGTTAATTTCTGAGACCCCCTAAGACTCATGAGAGTGAGGTCTAGCTATTGTTACTACAGTTTTAAGAGGATTTTTCTTTTCATAACCTTTTAGAAGAGGGCTCAATAAATACTCCTTTTATTGCCATTCTCTGCCTCTAAGTCTCTGCGGCAGTAGTCTTTCCCTCTGTAGCTACGTTTATTTTTACTGTGATATGATTGACTTTTGCCAGCTGAATATTGTACGATAAGCCACCACCTTCTGCTCCTGCAGAAGCTGGTAGATGCAAACAAAAGTCGGAGCTAAGCAAATGTGAGTGTTGTTCTGGATAGGAAGACAGATTTGTCATTAAGGTGAAGCATATAAGACCTAGACTCAATAACCAAAACACGTGCAAATCTCTTAATTACGAGTAAGTGACAGAGGCCTCAATTATATTGACTTATGCCCAGAAGGAGATCCTTAGGAGGAAAGGGACTGGAGAGAACCTGATGGCAGGAAGTTGTTCAGATGAATGTGCTTCTTGTGAGCGTAGGATGGTTAAAACAGAGACAAATAGACTTTGAGCTCCTGGATGTGGCAAGAGATAGATGCACCCTGCTATGGTAATGTCAGCTCAATCACTCCTTGTATTTCTTTGTGTCCAAATGAATTCTGTGTTGGACAAGAACTATAAAAAAAATATTTCCCCGAAATCAGCTAGAGCTGTGTAAAAAAACAACATAGGAATCCACTGCCTTATGCATTTATTTTAGAAGCGTAATTGAATGGAAGTAGAGATTATTGATGTAATTTTGATACATAAATTTATGGCTTTGTAAAACCAGCATGAGTTTTCTATAAATATATATAAATCAACAGCAATAAGTTATTGTTGACATTGGTTATGGAGCCACCACATTTCACATCACATGAAACATAAATTGTAACTTATTTGAATTATTTCCTGTTGATATTACGAAAATACTATGTGGTTTACCCAAGATAACCCAAGAGCAAATGCCTGATTTAATCTTTACAGTGATATTTTTATCTGTGGGAAAACTTAATTAGAAAAAAGATACAGTATAACTCTCTTCTTTTAACAGAATATATTTCACATATGGTTTATAATTCAAAGTGTTACACTATATTTGAGCACATCATCCTCAAGTAGGATCAACTTTCATAATTTCTTAAATCTGTTCAACATGTCTAGAGATCAGAATTTACATAACTGAGGTTTTCTTTTGTTATTTTTTCTTTCATATCCATGATCAACACAAAAGGCAATAGGAGTATTTTCAAAGTGCTTGCTAATCTCTGCAGCAGTTTACTAGAAAAGGAGAAAAAGATATCATGTAAACATATGATACAGATGGCATTTAAGATTAAGAATATTTCCAGTACACCCATGTCTTTAGAATTTAGGATTTCTGTCATAAGAAAATATTCAGTCAGGGTCACAGACACCATTATCTCCAGCAGAAATATAAATAGTTAGAATAAGCTTACAGAGAAGCTTTATGTTAATAACCTGTTGATTAGGAAGGAGACACATCATCTAGGAACTGGATTACGGCACAGAGAACTTTACAACACCAATTTAACATTATTATTTAGAAGTTAAACTCTCCTTCACAAAGGATGGTGAAAGAAAAGTGGATATGTTCAACCAAGTAAAATCAATCTAGTCTGTACGGTATCCGAATGTATTCCAGTGGATTTTTTTACAATAAATGTTTAAAAGAAGAGGTGATAACTTCAGTCAGACGCTAAAACTGATCTTTCAGGATGAAAGAACTATTGGCCAAAGATCCTTGTCATCAGGAAAAAGTGATGTAAATCAATGTATCAGATACCCTTCTATCTGAAGGTATATTAGGATATGAATATGTAATACAGAAATTTCTAACACGTGCAACACACACAAACATGAAATAGTCAACAGCAAAAGCCAGCATTCATCTATTTATTAAACAAAGAAATTTATGTTTCTTTTTATATATTTTATTCATTTTCTAGACTAGAACAGAAATGCTTGCAGTCAGATACTTACTGAAAAGATATCTCAAGGTGATTGTCTTTCTAAATTATAACCAGAGGCCCTTTCTACCATTTACTAGTCTGAAAATGAATTGAAAAAAACCCCAACATTTGTAGTCTATTAGCACTTATATTTATTTTTAATCAGAATGCTAAAATAATCAATAAAACAAAAACGTTCCTTATAGTTTCAGGTAAATTTTGCTTTTTTCGTAATACTTCTAGTGATGTTTCATAAGTTTGGATTATTTGCAGGGCAACATATTCTCCTGTCCCAAGCACATGCCAGAAAAGAGTGGAAACATAGGTTAATGACTTTCATAAGGCAAATAAGAAATGAAGCAAAACTGAATTGATACACCTTAATATGAACATTGAACTCTCAATGCACAAACCAATAACAAACCAAACAAACTCCTTAACAACAACAAATTATCACCAAACTTCATATTTGTGTTATTAAGGAAGGTTTATTAAAGGCAGCATTTTCAGAAGGTGGTCAAGAGATAATACTTGTAATGTTTGTTCAAGTGTTTAAAAATAAATATCCACATATAGACATGAGAGTCCTTTTTTTGGTTAATTTATTCAGATAGACATGCATTACTACTAAAAGATTTAACTCATGTATTAAATGTATGAGTTCTCAAAGCAAGATTTTCCCCAGACAAGAAGTACTGTGACATTTCAATCCTCCATTTATGTTGTACCATGAATTTGATTTGATGTAGACCTACAAAGATTAACATGAATAAAGATTATGGTGATAAAAAAACAATGAGGTTTTCAGACGATTACGGAAATCTGCATTATCCTGTATGAAATCTAAATTCATTAGATTTCTCGAGGAAGCCATTTATGTAATTCTTAGAAATAAAATCAGTAGATTATTTTGAGATCTAGTTTAAAAAACATATTGAAATGATATTTTAAGAAAACCCTTGGTTATTCATATAACTCTTTATAAATACAGAAAAAGCCCTCTAGAATAACTGTCAGAAATTATTGAAATGAAGGTTTTTCCTTCCCTCGTATACACATCAAATGTAGAGAAAAATTACTGTAAATTACTTGTAAGGTCTCTTCTACTATTCCAGGATTTTATATACTGAAGTGTGAAATCTACACGTACACAATTATTTTTTTTTCTAAACAGGTGTCAAGCTTTGAAATAGTCTTTGAGGAAATTTTGTAAGTCTGCCTTTCATTTAATATTGAAGGTTTTATTATAAAGAGAGTAAAATAAAAATATACCTATTCCATGTCAGTATCAAAACCAATCAACAACAAACATTTTGTTGATTTCAGCCTTTCCAATATGTTTTCCATTCCTCTATAAGAATAACGAAAACATACTAGATGAAGATGTGTCAATTTCCATTAAGATCCTTACACTTGTTTTCAGTCAATGAATATAACTTTTCTCAAATCTCTGTGCTATATGAAAAGTGACTAAGTTAATCAAGCAATTTATACTATGAAATATTTGTTGATGTAAATGATGAAGCAGAGGAAGAGAGAGGGAAATTCTACTGTTCTACTTGTCTCAGGTCTTGGAAGCTTGCTTTGAAATAATTAATACAATTTTGTTTTTCTAAAGCTGAATATTGTTGAAAACAAAACTCAGTTTTCTTTCAAAACATCTTGGTCAAGCATTTAAAAATTGAGATACTCAAACTCTCTAGCTCTTACTGTTCCCTCCATTAATTCTGCCATATGCACATACCTAGTTTCTTGAGATACAGTGATAAACCAGGGAAAGAAATTTGTCATAACGAACACTTGCTTCCTTAAGTTACCTGCAACTATATAGATTTGTATTTAGAAGAGGAATGTGGTATGCGATAAGGGTTGCAGTCAGTATGGTGTGCGTAGATGTAGAGCAGTTGGATAGCTGGAAATGGCCGGTATTTGTGTGATACCCTATGCTCCTTCTGCTTCACTTTTCAATGCAGACTGAAACAATTGTACCTTTTCTCCAAACTTAGTGTCTAAATGCTAAAATACTCTTTTCTAGATAATTACATTAATAAGGGAATATAGAGTCTTTGAAGATACAGAGGTACAATGATACTGTGTAAATGGCAGGAATGACCTTTAAGGCAACATTCAAATGACTACATCTCTCTCAATGCAATCTTTTCTGCTAGGGTCACCTGGACACAGACTCTATAAGAGTCTTCTGGGAGATACAATTCTGTTCTTCTTGAGATAATGCCTAAAAATAACATAACTGAATTGCATCTTTTTCTTCTCTGCCAAGGGGACTTCAAATACAGTGGCTACCTCTTGCAAGACTTGCAAACACTAAATCATTTTCAAACAGAACAGCAGAGGTAATGTATAATGTCTCTGAATAACTGTTCTGTTTAAAGATATATCTAAATATTGTAGCAACATACACATAACCAAGCTTAAGCAACCAATGGACTTAGTAAGTACTGTAACTATGCTATGTGGTTTCTCTGAAATTCCTTTGTAGTTCTGTAGCAAACCCCATTTTAGAACAGCAACAAGATGCAACGTATTCATTATTCAGCCCCCAGTTCAACAAGCAGATGAAGAGAGGCACTAACTCATCAGTTAAGTTAGAGTTGTTTTACATGCACCTGCATTCTCCCCATAGCTGACAGAGCTGGAAGCACTCAGTCAGTTCTACACAGTATTTATCATGCATTTTGTGCAAGAAAAAAAAATTGAGAGAGGAGAGGAGCATTTTAAAGATATTTTTACTATACACAACATGTCAGAACAATATACAAAGAAAAAAATACGATGCTATACAACTTTAAAACAGGAGTAATGGGGAGCAATATGTTCTCTCAAGAGATATTTTTCATAAATTAGTTATGTTCTGACTGACATCAATCTGTGAAACACACTGATAGTACAGTAATTTTTATTAGAAAGTAATGTGGAAAATATTATTCCATTCTTTTCTTCTTGTAGGTAGGATACAAGGAAAAAGTCAAAACAAGGTTCCCAACAGCTGATTTTTGAAAAGCAAAAATCGTATACAATGTTCTGATTCTCTCCTGTTTCTATTTTGCTACTGATCCTTCTGTGACATTCGCAGATGAAGCTTCCATCTCATCCCATCCTCAAGCCAATTTATAAATTAGCAGTTATAAAATAAGCAATTAATGTTTAATTAAATTAAATTGAATTGAATTAAATTTAAATAAGGCAGTAGATATGCAGGTTATATGCAAAATAGTTTTCATGCATACTCATGCCTATCTGTAAGATAGCCAGAAGATACTGGGGCATTTGGCACTGTGAGATTTGCTGGCACAAAGCAATTCACTCTGTTTTGGTTTGTAGTCGCATATCAATATGAAAGGGATTCCTAACTACCCCTCAAAGTCTCAGTCTGGAAGTGTTTTGTGTCTTCTGATGGGCATGTGCCCCATTTGTATAATTTAATTTTTACTTCTAAAACTATGTATTCTGCATACTAGACATAATTTAAACTATTTTAATAGCATAGCTCAAGGCATCCTAGAGATAAGTTTTGCAACAGAAATTGATGGGAGAATAGCTTCTTATGGGAAAGTGGTATAATTCCAGCTGACATAGGTACTAGAGCTTTTCTTTGAATTATATACTTTTCTGTTTCTTTTCACCACCATTTGGTATACAGGATGGTATCCCATGACTGATAAAAATATGTAGGATTAAAAGAAATCACTAATGCAAAGAACAAATACTGTGACCATGAAACTCTATCTATTTTGAAGAACTGCTTTCCTAGAAAGTGTTGGAAAGCAGTTAAATTATTCTTTCTTACTTTCACAAATCGGATTTAGTTGACCTATTGTCATTTTCAGGAGTCCCTTTTGCTTCACATCTGCTTCTTACTGCTGAAGTTGTGGAAGACGTAGTCACCCTTAAAGTTTCCCTTGAATACTTGAATGAGCAGTCAGTGTGACCATCCACTTACTGAGGAGATGTAATTCTCCGCGGGGGGAAGCAGAAAGGGAGAACAAACTACTCTTTTAGATCATTTACTCCCATTGCCTAGAAGGCATAACCCACAGGCCCAGTTGGTAACTTTTTTCCGTGTTCCTCCTCTCTGGCTTCCTGCTACTGCTTTAAAGAAACGGCAAATATTTCCTCCAGTTATACTTTTTTCTCAGTTCTTTGTGAGGAACACTTTCCACTTTGGCACTTTTCCACCTATATAACCCAAAATTGCTTTATCAAAGTAGTTTTTTTGTTTGTTTGTTTGTTTTCCTCAATAGTGCACACCGCTTAATATTTCCATGTAAAGAATATGGAACATAAAAAGTGATTTTTTGTTTTCTTATAGTTTTTTAGGGAAGAACATTTGAAATAATAAAGCAAAGGAAAGTGTAGTGAAGCAGAGCAACTTTGCTAGAAGGGAGCAGAAATGTCTAGAAGAATGATGAAATAACAGGAAGTTCTCAATAAGTTTCTTGAACCTATTTAGAAGTCTATGATTATGGGCAAGCAGGTCTAAATGTTTTTGATAATGTGCTGCTTAAGAACTGAACCAATCAGAATTCAAGACTGGAAGAGGTCATAAATCTGTTCATAACACAGAATGTGATGGATCTGAAGAAGGTACATCAATAGCAAAATTAAAAGATGGAGGAGAAAACAGTTTGAACCTTAAAGAAGTTTTATTTAAAGTAGAATGAACTTACAGCTGCAGACTTTCTTTTCGTATGTGTGCTACATTTCTCGAAACCTTTTTCCTATTTATAATTTGAAAATTTTGAACACTGAAGAAGATTCTGTTTATAGAAGGGGGGGTGGGGGACTCTGTGTGTGTGTGGGGGTGGAATTGCTGACTTTTTGTTAGAATTAGAGTGAACAACAACAAAAAAGTGTCAGAAAAGGAAATTTCCCTTTTAAGAAAATACTGTTTCGAGCAAAAATCCCATTTTCTGTCTTTCTAGAAAACTTTGATGTAATCTTCATCCCTGTAATTCAGTGATCCAAGTCTGTGATTCAAGGTTTAGTTTGATGCCGTATAGCTCTGTGACCTGGGCTCAGTTTTACTAAAAAAAGTATTGTTACAGCATGTATTGGGTTTGCATGGCAAGGTTTTGATAGCAGGGGGCTGCAGGGGTGGTTCCTGTGGGAAGCTGCTAGAAGCTTCCTTTATGTCCGATAGAGCCAATGCCAGCTGGCTCCAAAAGGGACCCACCACTGACCAAGGCCAAGCCAATGAGCAATGGTGGTAGCACCTCTGTGGTAACACATTTAAAAAAGGGAGAAAGTTACTGCATGACAACAATTGCAGCCAGAGAGAGGAGCGAGAACATGTGAGAGAAACAACTTGGCAGACACTAAGTCAGTGAAGAAGGAGGGGCAGGAGGTGCTCCAGGTGCCAGAGCAGCGATTCCCCTGCAATCTGTGGTGAAGACCATCGTGAGGCAGGCTGTGCCCCTGCAGCCTGTGGAGGTCCATGGTGGAGCAGATCTCCACCTGCAGCCCTTGGAGGACCCACGCTAGAGCAGGTGGATTCCCAAAGGAGAATGTGACCCTGTGGGAAGCCCATGATGGAGCAGGGTCCTGGCAGGACCTGTGGATCCGTGGAGAGAGGAGCCCACGCTGGAGCAGATTTGCTGGCAGGACTTGTGACCCCATTGGGGAACCACACTGGAGCAGTCGGTTCCTGAAGGACTGCAGCCCAGGGAAGGGTCCCATGCTGGAGCAGGGGAAGAGTGTGAGGAGTCCTCCCCATGAGGAGGAAGGAGCGGCAGAAACAAGAGTGTGATGAACTGACCCCAACCCGCATTCCCTGTCCCCCTGAACTGCTGCGATGGGAGGAGGTAGAGAACTCGGGAAT
The DNA here is from genome assembly GCF_034619465.1 of Leptosomus discolor. Taxonomy (NCBI): domain Eukaryota; kingdom Metazoa; phylum Chordata; class Aves; order Leptosomiformes; family Leptosomidae; genus Leptosomus; species Leptosomus discolor. The sequence continues at coordinate 90,345,163 of NC_141391.1, read as the reverse complement.
AAAGTTAAGTTCAGGAAGAAGGGAGGGATGGCGGGAAGATGTTTTAAGATTTGGGTTTTTTTCTCATTATCCTACTTTGAATTGATTGGTAACAAATTAAGCTGATTTCCCCAAGCTTAGTCTGTTTTGCCCATGATGGTAACTGGTGAATGATCTCTTCCTCTCCTTATCTCAACCCATGAGCCTTTTGTTATGTTTTTTCTCCCCTGTCCAGCTGAAGAGGGGGAGTGATAGAGCAGCTTTAGTGGGCACTTGTCATCCAGCCAGAGTCAAACCACCACACAGTGCAAGTTGTGCAAGCTGAAGCCCTACATATTAGAAAAAGACAAAACCGCAGATAAGTGTAATTGCTGAAAGAGTAGTTAGGAGCTCAAGGATTCAAGAGGAAAAATACAGACAGGAAATATACTGTGGAAAAAAATGTAGAATTTAAAGCTGGCAATTCAGCATCCCCAAGTCTTAGCACATTTCAAGGGGAAACAGAAATGTTTTCCCAGGTGAATTCTTGGCTGTCAAAGGCTATCTCACTGGGAGTAGGTCAGCATATTAATCCTTAGTTTACCACCTCATTACCTCTGCATATTTTTGTGTACTCTTAAGTTAGGTATATTCTGCTTGGTGAGTTTCTCTGTGCATCCCTAAGCAAAAGGGACCCAGTGGGTATGTGAGTGCTACAGTGCATCTTTGACTTTACCAGTGCTCTCCTGAATATTTTACAAGGCCCAGAATATTTGGCTAGCAATGCAAAATGGCATCTTCCATAAAGCATCTTTTGACCAATACAACTGTCAAAGGATGTTTATGCCTAGTAATACTGGAAATTACCAATTATAATTGTTTCATCTGTTCAGTTTTGAACTAAGATCTCCAGATGTAACTACTCTTTTTGTTACACCTGGGTCATGTCAGTAGTGTTATTAGATTAAATAAAATTAGAGTTATCTAAGTAACTTTCAACCAGTCAACTCTAAATTCAAATGCACACAATCTAACTCTCATATTTGAGTTTGGAAAATTTCTTTAAAAATAAAAACTTTGGAAAGTGTTTATGGGAACACTAAGGAGGCACACAGCCTATGTGCCTGCATGCATCCATGGACTCACACACAAGGTAGCGTTTACCTCTGATCTCTCAATAGAGAAACTCACATTGTTCATGTCAGAAGCAGTTTCCGCCTTAGTGCAACTGTATATCATACTTTTATTTTCATAAATAAAAGGAAAGTCCTTGTGAATATATTGTGTGTCTCATTTGCATATCTGATGCAAGCCTTCCCCTCCAGTCTTTTTATCTGCTGCTGCATGCTGTGAGAATGTTGATATTGCCTTTATCATCTTTTCAAAATTGTTTCTACAACTCTGAACCCTCCTGTTTTATATATCACTCCTGTATCTAATCCATCCACCAACTTTTTTATGCCTACTCCTGGAGGCTTCTTCAGGAAGCTAAGTTTAACATGGCCAAAAAGAAACCACTGATGGTCTTTATAAAAAAAATTCTCCATTTACTTTTTTTTTTTTTGGTCATTATTGACAACATCATTGTCCCTGATCATCCAGCTCTTTGGTTCCTCCTCTGTTGGTTCACACACACCTATCCAGAACTCCTGGATACTTTGAAGACAGTGATTCCACATGCTTGCATTTTCTTTCTTAGAGCAAACAGTAACAGTCATGTGAACAATTCACAGTTGCTCACGTCTTAATTTTACCTTTCTTTTTCTTGTTCAGTTTACTAACCTTAGATACTCATATTTCAATCTATCCAAACTTAGCTTCCATTACCTTATTGTTTGGTATTATCAACTTACAATTTTTTTGTTTCTAGTGTTAGTCTACACAGCCTACTAAATCTGGCTATTGCACTTGCTCTACTGGTGAATGCTGTCAGTGTCACTTGATCTCACCTCCTCAGTCCAAAGTAAATTTTGCACAAAACCCTGTCCTCAGTGAGGACTCTGCTCATTATTCTGTTCATGCTTGACACTTATGAATGACACCTAATTACAGCTGCCAGCCAGAAAAACAGGGAATATGTACATATATATATATGTGTATCTATATAAGTATGTATGTGTGTATGACTGCTGATTTCCTAGTGGTGTGGCAACCATCAAGGTGTGCTTAACTAACCAACGGAAGTGCACGTGATTACATTTGCAATTGCTTCTTATAGTTACTGTTATTCTACTCCTGCTCTTCAACATGTTGCACTGTGCCCTTTGAAGCAGAAGGCATATTTTCTTGTGTATTGCTACGAAAGCAAATCCAGTAGAATCTCCATGGATCTTTATGTCAATCTCTGGATGCTACAAAGACAATAATACATAAATAGAGATACCATTTGGGGAGGGGAGTTCAGCATTTACATACGTTCATTTGGGAAACTGAAGGCTTTAACAATATGAGTACTTCAATCAATTTGCAAGAAAGGAAGGTATCAAACAGCTGGTGTAAAAATAGCTATTATCATTTTCACAGAAAAAAATGAATTGTTTTATAATGTGTAGTGCGGTTTTGCAGGTGACTTGGCAATGAAGAAGTAATTTTCTGTAATGAACTGCTGTCTACGTAGTTGTCTCTTGTTACATCTGTTGAAAGATAATTACTATTTAATTTTATCTATTCTGACTGTTTCCACTGTAGGTAATATTTATGTATATTTATTAGCAAAAAATGACATTTTTCCCTTTTAAAAAGAAGCAATAAACATAAATCTTAAAATTAAATCTTTTGAGTTACTATTGTAATATCAGCATTAAAGGTCTACTGCACAGATGGATCATCACAATTATCTCTGATCCTATGCCTATTTAGTTTTGAAGGTCTGAAAGAGAGAGGAAATTTAGCCATCCTTTGTTTTGAGTCTATTACTCAGCTTTGTTCTGCTATACTAGTTATTTCAGACAGCTATAGGCTCCGATTTTCTCCTAAAATGTTTTTTATGCGAGGGATGGCTTACTTTAGATAACAGAATGAAAAATCATAGCAATCCAAAGTGAGCTGATGATCTAATCCTTATATAGAAATGTCATCCATGGATCAAAGAGCATTATTAAGTAAATTACATATTAGAACTGGCCAGAGAATGAAAACTTCCTTTCACAGTTTCAGTTTCAAAAAAGCTTTGATGCTTTTTTTTTCTTTGAACAAGAACATCCAATATTTCAATGTTTTCATAAAATGGAGAAGATTTGAAGCGTACATCTCCAGAATGAAACAAGCTCAGTGTTTGCACTCAGTTCGCTTTGGAGAAGTGACATAGGGATTTTACTTTGGGCCTCAGACACTTTCCATCTGAAACCTTGCTAAGTGTCATGAGCTTTGAAAGCTCAATATCTTAGCATCAGCATATTTTGATGAAAAGGCATTTAATCAAAAATTCTCCCGTCTATGCTAGTAATTTGCTATTGCTTCTCTTCTACTGAGAAGAAAACCTCATTCTCTGAGAGATGAGTCAAGCTGAGAAAGATTTCTCCATGTCTCTCTCTTCACTCAAACAAAAAAAAAAGATTTTAACTGGATTAAATACAACCTCAAAAAATGCCCAGATTACTGCAAGCTGTCAAGTGGGCCAAAATACCTTTATGATCTTCTTTCTGTCAAATACTTCAAAGTCTATAAGTTTTGTATAAATAATGCTTGACTGCTGAAAAACAAACCTTTACTTCTTGTATATAATAACAAAATGCATATTTTGGAAAAGCTGGTTTTCTTAAGGATAACAAATATTTGCAGGTGTCATTCTACAAAAGAAGTAAAAACTATTACTTTTACAATTTGAGAAGGTTAGATTTAGCATTAGAAGATGTATTACAGGGTTAGTCAGGCTTTGTCTGAAAAGGTGTGAACGATGCAAGGTTTGTACAACAGGATGGAATGATTCGTGCTCAGCAGTATAATGGACTGAGCACCAGTATTTTTAAAAATAAAGACATGACGATTTCTGGCAGTGACTAGTGACTTCAGGTACATTATTGTTAAAAAATGGAGAAAAAAATGTATGGAGCTATCAGAATAGTAATTGGGAAAATTAAAAAAAAAAAAGAAAAATTAAAAAAATGCACATATACACTGTCAATGTGGAACAGTTCAGGAATTTAGCTAGTGTACAAACATGTTTGAATAATGGGTAGCGAAGAGAGAATTATTTGTCCAGGAATAATAACAACACTCTTTTCATATTTTTTTTCTGGGAAAGAGTCTTGCTTAATTGTATGAAAGTTGGTTAGGGAATTAGACTGAGCCTGGGTGGTGATTTCAAAGTTGTCCTGATTATTCAAAGATACAAATTTCTGATAAAGGGAAAGAAAAGATGTGACTAGCATTATGCCACTGTGTTACTGGGAGATGGACACAACTAAAACTTATGTGTAACTTCATATATTCTTTAAAAAGGTACAATTATTTCCTTGAAGTTAGGCTGGTCCATTAAGAAGTTGTTTGTCCGTTTTACCTCTCATCTGGCAATAAGGGAAATTAGTGTCAACCAATTAAATTGTATCTGTAGAACAAACCAGTTAGTGCTAATGACTTGACACCCATGTTATCAGAATTTTAGAGAATTTCTACTACTGCTGTCTCTAGCCTGGGTTTGAGTGGTATGAGTAGTGGAGTTGCTCTAGGTGTGCTGCGGGAGAACATCTGATTTACTTGCATCCAAACAAAACCCAGATCATGCGCTCTGAGACTACTCCACAATGAGAACTAAAATATAATGAATGGAAAAACCAAGTGGTTTACTTCAAATAGTACATTTGATACAAGAGAAACCACTAATGTAGTTGCACCTGTATCAATGTTTTGAACATTTTCAGCTCCTGTTAAGAACACCTAGTGTCAGAAATGTTGCCTGAATTGGTAGAAATGGCTTTTAAAAACATCACCCATAAAGCAAATAAATTTGTTGTAGTCATCGTCACATAGAAGATGCAACAAATATGTCAGTCTCAGTCTTCTTCCAGGGTCGAATCAACACTTAAGGGAATTAAATTTGTAATTATCTTTAACTGAGAAATACCACTAATAACACATCTCATGATCTCACTCACATCTCAGTCCATTATGGAATTCACACTCTAATGAAACAGCTATCAACTACAGAAACCAAATCCGAAAGTTTTGCTCAGCCCTTACTCAGGCAACTCGAAAAGGCATAGGATCAGAGAAAATATTTGTCTCTCATGCAAATTCCGCTACTCAGTTTTGCTTTGTTCTTTCTTTTTCTTCTTGCAAATGTAATAAATCTATAATAGTTTCTATGCAGATTTCCAAGATATATTTGCATCACTGAGATTAAAAATGTGCGGGATTTTTATCTTTAAAAAAAAACGGATAAAAATTGAGGTATGGTCTTATGATTTAGTTCAAACTGGGCCTAAAAGCTAGCATAATTGTTCTCCATTGATGTGTTAGCCTAAGAGAATCTCAGTGTAAAGTCCGCGTGTGAAAATATCACAGTGAAAAGGACTATGGGAAAGAAGAAAAAAAATATCTGTTTAGCTGAGACCACCAATGTGTAGCATGAAAAGGCTAATTCTGCAGTGAACACTCTTTCATGATACCTAGTTACACCAAGCTGGATCAATAGCTTATATAAAGTTGCTTAATTGAAATTAAAATGTGCTGAATTACGTCAGATAAGATTCTGTTCCAAGTGACTAAGGGTTAAACTTCTGCATCAGCTGTGAGAGTGAAGTAGCTCCAACCCCATGCACAACATATTATTAATTTCTTATGCATCTACAGAGTATAAGCAAACTTGTCCAGAGAGGACATGCAGAGTAACAGGCTTCCTCTTCATCCCTAGAATAAAAGATTAGGGCCAGACTCAGCAGGGAATAGAGTAGTTAGTGATCTTAAGCCCCTGAATGAAATGTTTAGTCTTCTTACAGCTTTATGTCAAATTCTAGCAGGATCATCTCAGTTCCAAGATTCCTTCTGTTCAACAGGGACATTAATGAGAACATGGCTTTTTTTCATTGATGTTGTGGTTTGACATGATACTATTGAATAAAATATTAACCTCCTGGTTTTTAAATTGCCGTGTTGTTACTGTCACTGACAGTCCTCGGACTTATTTCTGTGGCCTAACAAGGATGAAGCATAACCACAGGGTTAAATAATTGAAAGAATACTATTTTTAAACAAATACTAGTACTCTGCAAGACAAGAAATGTACCTTGTGTATGAACAGTATCATATGTTTTGTGGATACTGTTATGGATGCAATATAATTATCAGATAGATCTTGTGAGAAATTATGCTTCATATCATTCTCTATGACTATTAGGGGAAAAATTCTTCAGAAAAGAAAACCACCCTGCCATCCCACACACTCATTCCCTGTAACTGTGTGCACTCATTCTTGGTTGGGGGGAAGGTGCATGAGGCTGATTAGCTATTTTTTAAAAAAATGTCTTCTTAAGAGTGTTGGTTTGTCAAAAGAGAGACTGCTCACAAAAAATGTCTGGATGACATTTCTTATAGGCTTTTCATTACTGGAATAGGATTTCTGGTGAAACCTGTAGTGAATGAACAGGAATCCAAGGCAGATGATAGCTTAAAAAGGGTTAGATCACTCCCTTATGAGAGCTAAATTCAAGTCCTTGCTCTTTCTAATACACAGGATTGATTTATCTTCACTAATTTTGATGTCTTCTTCCTTCTGTCCTTGTTTGACTTTACATTGCCCCAACCTCAGGGTCTTTTGAGGTTAACCAGGTATGGCTATATCAGTAGGTATGCCAGCATCTTTCAGGACTTGATAATTCAAAACTCTCAGCCCTCTTGGGCCACATGCTTCCCTCAGAAACATCAGCTCATAACAAAATCAGTGCAAGTAGTCATGCTGTTTGCAGACGTGCTATACTACTTGCTGGCACAAATGGTCCAGACAAAACCTCAGCTACTGTGAGGTGTAGATCTTTAAAAGCAGAGGTTTTCCCTCACCCTAAGCCTGCTGCTGATTCAGGCATCTTTTTCCCCCTTCTCCCAAATAAACACATTTTTCAGGCTGTGGCTACAGTCCTGACCTAGTTTTCCTGTCATCAGATTTTGGATAGGAGAGTAGCACTTTGCACTGGGACTTATCATCATGTTTCTTATTGTGAGAACATGTGTGAGAGAGGAGTATAGAACAGCTATTGGCGTGTGTCAGTGTTCCACCAAAGTCTGAAGCTATAAGCTACCATACACATATAACAGGATATAGAAGACAACCATACTTATTGTTCAGGTGCTCTGAGGAATGTTTTTACTGAAATCCAGTACAATATATTTTCCTTGTGTTATGCTGCATACTTCACACACTATTCAGTTCTTCTTTACTCAGAATTGAGTTGCAGGGAATGGGGAGGAGGTGTGTAGAGAACAAGCAGCAGATACATTTGGAAGTTAGTATAGCAACAAACAGAACAATTTTTCAAGTTTCATATGCAGAATGATTGAAGATCCATTAAACAAGCAATCAACCTCCTACCTCCCAAATACCAGGAAGGAATATGCTGAATGGATCACCCTACTGTTTTGCACAATGGGGTGTTACAACCTATTACAATATGGTTTGAAATGTCTTATTTTCATTTCAGGATGAAAAAAATCAATCCATAAACTCTAGTGTTTAGAAACCAAAGCTGAGTCTACATTTTCAAATAACAGGTTTGCATATTATCTGCTAATACTTCCTAAGGTTGTATGTTAGGTTATGAAAGTGAAAAATACTAATTAAAATGCCGAACTGCAGATCACTGAAGTACTTACATGCAGGCATAACTAAATGTGTAAAATGATGTTGGTGGGAGCAGCCATAAAGTTGGCCTGAGTAGAAGGGCAAAATTACTGAACAGAAGACAGTGTCTGCTGAAAAATACTGACAGAGAAATTGGCTACCAGCCTGGGAGCTGTGAGCCCAGGACTGGGCCTGGGAAGCGGAGACATGCTTGAAAAGTGCAGCTAGTCTCTTTGAAGTACAGCTGGAGTACCTAGAAACCAGAGATATCCTCAGATACCATCGACAAGTGAAAAATCAAGAAACTGTAATGGCAACTTACCATCTGAAAAAGTGGAAACAATCTGGGAAAATGAAATGGGTCTGAAAGAACAGAAAACAGCATCATTACGTGTGAAAAATCAAAATTAACAGCATCATATTGGCTGTTTGAAGTGATGATGTGCTGTGCTGTCTAACGTCTTTATAAAAAGGGTTTAATTTTTACACAAAATGGAGCCACTCCCCGGGAACTTCCCTTGCTGCAGACTTTTCCTTTCCTACACAAGCTAAACTCTCCGCATGAACTTTCTACAAGATCTTGGAGTGTCACAGGGGATGCCCGGCTGACTCCAGCCTCTGTGATGCAGATCATCTCTGAAGTGAGACTCTGCCTGCTGTCTCACTGGTCTCCCTTTGCTCCCACTTTTGGGGTCTGTTCAGTTTGTCCGTCTCACCTCTGGGATGGTTGGGTCCTGCTCTGGGACTGTAATTTGTAATAGCTTGATATAGATCAAGATAATAGTAGATATACTTAGTAGTGGTGATTTTGTGGTAGTTTACTTGCTAGGGCATGATATATTATATATGCTTACATACACACACGTGCTCTTTTATAATTTTCCTGTGATTGATATTACAAGAATTGGAGCGCCAAGACATCACAAACCACAGAATCCAGCTGTTTTGAGGTTTTATTACAAACCTAAAACTTGAGAAAACTAAATAAAAGGACAAAGTCCTTGGACTACTCAATAAACTAAAACAATTATAGGCAGACACATGAGATGCAAGTTGGCCACAGTCACAATCATATTATAATTTTGTTTTATCTTTTTTACAAGTAACAAAACAAAGGATAGTATTTTTCTCAAACAGAGAGTGTTTTAAGCTTTCATAATATTCCAAATTAAATCTCAATATGTTACGAAGGAGACATTTACTTGCATGCAATAAAACTAGAAAAAACCAATTCCTGTTAATTTTTAGAAACTTAAGCTGTCAGTTTTTTTGTGCAAGAAGAATAGATGTAGAAGTTATTACTTGGTAGAGGGATTATCATGAAGGGTCATGGTTGACCTACCGCTCACTGAAATCACTGATATGTTTCAACTTATGTAATGGATTTTAGATTTCACTGTGTGACAACATGATCTCCTGTGCAAAAAACTTGTGAAGTAGTAGCCTTCTGGAAATACCATTTTAAAAATGCTATTATTCATACTAGTGATCTGTAACAGCATCATATACTTGGTGCTATTTTGATCTCTCACAAGTCGTTTCTTGATTTGGACTGGCACAAAATGGAAACAGATTTTTCTTCTCTCCATCTTTTCACATGTATGGATGAATTATCAATTTTGGGATCCCCAGAGGCATAAATAAGTGTCCTGCTTTCTGTCTTCAGCCATAGGGTTACCCCAGGAAGGAAAATGGAACTTTTGCACATTTGCTCAAACACAACCACTTTAAATGAAACATCCTACCTTGAGCAAGAAATTTGATTCCTAATCAATTTTTAAATTCAGTTCCATTCTAATGTTGGTAGAGATTACATAGTATTAATAATAATTCATCTCAGTGGTTTTGTCTTTGAAAAAAGACTTTATAAGGACAAATGAGAATTACTCCAGCAGTGAGAGACTGTAACTCATCAGGCAATACACTAATATTATAAAATACTTGTTATAATGGAAAAAGAGGAAGTAACTGAGGGGGAGCATGACATTTGTTTTCAAAATACGCAAACCTTTTTGCAAAATGTCAGTTTGAAATAGAAAAAGAAAATAAACCACAACTAACCTGTTATGTGATCCATATTAAGAGAAAAGCAGATTAAAATTCTCTAATTGTTCCATGACAGAACCAAAACTGTTCTAAATGACCATGAAATTCTAAACTTGTCATCTTGAGTTCTTCAGTAACCAAAGCTTGTCTTTGCTAGTTTGCTACTTTGTTCTTCCATTCTTGATTTTGATTTGATGTTTTCTATCCCACATCAGTGATCACTAGCAATGAATACTACAACTTTCACAAGTGAGGCCAGTGGTGAGATTTTAATTGACTTAATCACCCACAAGGAAATGTAGAGATGAGGTCTCATTGTGCTAGATTTCATAAAGCATAACAGAGTTTAAAAGGCTGGGAAAACAATAAAGCATAATAAATTGATATAAGGATGGAAATGTTTTTCTTTTTTAGTAAAATGCATGTGTTTTATTGCTTGTCTTTTTTTCTTCAAAGCAAGTAAATTAAGCAGTATTAAATGATTCTACCAGTCATTGCAAAGAAAATGTGTGCAAGTATGCAAGGCAGGGAATGAAAGGAGATATTTCAACCTTATCTGATGGGAAGTGGATGAGGACAAAAAAAAAAAGGGTAATTTTGTATTTGTTAAATATTTAATAGTTAAATATGAATTCTGCTTTTCGTCTTTCTTCTCTAACTTTCTATTTTTGTTCCTATCTGAAGAATAAATATATCTCCTACTTTTAATTGTTTGTCTTCCCCTGACAATGCATGGCAGGACCAAAGACAACATAAACTGTCAGAGATGAAGAGTGTTAAAATGTTGCAAAAAAGCAAACAAACAAACAAGTCTTCAGTAAGATATGCTATATATCACTGGTTAAGCATGTAGGGCTTTCACTTCTTGAAAGAAGTACTGCTTGAAACTACTGCCAAGAATAACACTTATTTTTGCTGAAGTCATTCACAATTGAAAACACAGAGTCTCCGTTCAGATTATCCTGGACATCAATTTTAACTAATAGCAGACCTCATTTTGTGTCTCTGTGCAAAGGGGAAAGGAGAATTAGACTGAGCTTTTCTCTTAGACCTGGTTGGTAAATTTTTTTTTTTCCTATGATTTTTAAACATTTTTAATTAGATTTTTTTTTTTTTTTTTTTTTTTTAGGATAAGTTTCAAGTGTCTGAGGGCTGAAAACGTTATCTTTTTCAGCTATTATTTTCAGGAAAAAAATGGTTGTTTACTGGTTGTTACTGGTTGTTACCAGTTGTTTTTAATTAAAAAAATAACTTTGTTCAAAAGCCATTTTACAAAACAGAATTGTTTTATGGAAGATTTTCTGTCATTCTTAATTGCCATCTGTTAATATACGTGAGAGAGTCAGATGCCATGGTAGCTAGTGCCACAGAGATACCTGTAAAGATGTGAAGCAATAGGGGATAGAGAGGAAGAGTAGAGAGAAAGGCATAGTCAAGAGGAAAAAAAAGGTTCTATATTATATTATATAATATATATTACATAATATAATATAATATATATTATATATTATATTATATATATTTCTATACATAAGCATAAAGCTTTTCTGTATTCAAAACCATTCCTGTGACCACATCACAGGCAGAAACTGGTGGAGAGAGGAGTCTATTACTTCATTATTTGGTGATTCTGTAACAATAATACTAGTAGTGGTTCCATATATATAAGGAAAGTATAGTCCTATTATTCTGTGGGGGACAGTTGTCTTCATGGGAAGTCCAAGTTTATCATAGAATGAAGAAAGGCTTTAGCACATAGAAATTTTCAGAGACTCATGGTCCTCTTCAGATTCCCTTTTTCTCTCTCAAATAAACAGAAATATTTGCTTTTTATGTGTATGGCACTCGAATCTGTCTTGTTATTTGAATATATAACAACAAGGCCTGTATTTCAGTGAATGTGCAGCTTTTCCTTTTTTACCATTTAAGAGCATGTTCTCTTCTTATAGACAGAGACATAGGATTTTGCAGTAATTTAGTGAAGATTTACTGTACTTCAGTGGTAGCAAAAGGGAGGTTGGGAAATAATTTCCATAATCTCTTGTACATGGTACTTTATTGCAGCGGAAGCCCCAGTCATATAAGAGCTTTCAGGAAAAGACTTTTTGGCTCTTGATTAGATGTGGCTACATCTTCCAGTTCCTGAAGGCATGCACAAACTGTGCTCCAAAGCTCATCACAACAGCAAGTACTGGCACACATTGCAGTTCTATTACAATCTGAAGGAGGAATGATACTGGAACAGGCAGAAAAACACGTTTTCTCTATCCAAGCTGTAAAACTATAGGGGTATATTCTACACGAGAACAACTGAAGTAATGTGTCATAGGATACCAATTCCTGACTTTCTAAGGGCAAAATCAACAATAACAGCTAATTGTTTAAAATAAACACTACAGAAACAAAACAATCTGATGTGCTCGCTTCTGTTTTATCTCAAATAGAAGACCATGGAAGGTAGTTATTCTGCAGTAATGGGGTTCTTTGAACACTACTAGCTCTACACATACTTTTAACTAGATAAGCTTACACAAAACTCAAACACAAATCAACACATACTCTTGTCATTATAACCTGGAAAAGAAAGAGGTAATAGTGTTGTGGCTTTTATGTCAAATGGTGTGCCTGTCTCATAAGGTATAAAGGCTCAAAGGAAGTAAATGAATGTTTTATGGATAGTCTGTTTCAAGTTGTAGATGAAACTGCATCCTATTAGATGTTTCAGTCACTGTCATTTCATTCAGCTCTACAAAACAACCAACTGGATATTTAACACTTCTTGTTTCCCTTAAACTTATTGAGTTAGTGGTTATTTCATATTAGCACATGTCAGATAAAAATACTACTCTATTCAATTTGTTTTCTTCACAGAATTTGGCACTAACAGTGAATTCTGATCAGTTTCCTCACTTGTAGAGATTTCCCATTTTTCCCACTGATGGAGACACCTTTTATTAAAACAGACTTTTGTTAATAACACTGTTTCCCCTCGTTCCTTCAAAAAAGTTACTGTTTTCTATCATGTGCTGGAGCTTTAGTTTCTTGACTTTTCTTGCTGTTGTTTATAGTGAATTTTGTTTGCATCAACTCTTCCTCATCTCATATGAGCATATGAAGCCAAACGTAAAATTTATTGTGTCCCCCAGTGTCATGGTTTGAGCCCACCCAGCTGGCCACAAAGCACCACGCAGCCACTTGCTCACCCCTACCCCATCCTTTGAGGGATGGGGAGGAGAAAATACAACCAAAAAGGCTTGAGGATCGAGACAAAGGATAGGGGGGGCTCACTCACCAGTTATAGTCACGGGCAACAGACAGACTCAACTTGAGAATAACAATATCAATTTAATAGAAACAACCACCACCATCAAGGAGAATGAGAGATACAACCAGGTCTTAAATACAACACATCTCCCCCCACCCCACCCCTCCGGTCTCCCCGGGCTCAGCTCTGCTCCCTCTCGCCCCCCAGCAGCGCAGGGGCAGGGAATGGGGGTCACAGTCCGTCCGGCACAAACTGTCTCCGCTGCTCCTTCCCCCTCAGGGCGAGGGGCCCTCGCAGCCCTCCCCTGCCCCACCGCGGGGTCCCTCTCACGGCAGACGTTCCTCCTCCCGCTGCCCCAACGCGAGCCCTTCCCGCGGGGCCGCAGCTCCCCAGAACCCCCCAGCGCGGGTCCCTCCCGGGGCTGCCGCCCTCCCACCCACGGGCGGCTCCAGCGCGGCCGCAGTCGCGGCTGCTCCGGGCCCGGTCCCTGCCCCTCCGGCCCGGGGCCCTCCGCGGGCTGCAGGGCGACCTCTGGGCCGCCGCGGGGCTCCAGGGGCTGCGGGGGCTCAGCCGCCCCCCCACCGCGGGCCGCAGGGGAAGCCCTGCGCCGGCACAGCTCCCCCTCTCCTGCCTCACTGACCCGGGTGTCCCCAGGGCTTTTCCTCTCACATCCCCTTACTCTTTCCTGCTCACCAACAAAGAAACATGAGCAAAAAACTCTTGAAGAAGTTCTTTCATTCTTAAATAGTTATTCACAGAGGCACTGATTGGCCTGGCCTTGGCCAGAGGTGGGTCTGACATTGGAGCCTGGGGAGCTTATTGAAGGCTCTTAGGGGAGCTACCTCTGTAGCCTGCTCCTCTGCTACCAAAATCCTGCCAGACACCAAACCACCACACCCAGTTTTTAGTCTGACAAAAAGTAAAAAGACAGATTTGCACAAATGTGTAGAACAGATGTTCTACAGACTGTACAGGACTCCAATTCCATTGTCTGGTAAGCACAGTGGACTCTGTATCATTTTCTTCTGTAAACTTTCTGTTGAGGAAAACTTTATCCTTTTCAAAGGTTTTTGAATATGTAAAAAAAGTCATGATGAGTGAAGCCACCACAGCCATTGTTTAAATGCATATTTGCACATTTGTGTTCCACAGGCATAGTTCATTTGTCTACTTAAAATCATCCCTCCAAAGTCACACTTCAAAGATATTTAAAGCCAAAATGTGTCTTTTTCCCTGAAAATTTGAATTCTACCAGCTTGTGATAGAAGGAATAGATCAAATGAAATTGATTTCTGCTAAACAGACAGTCTTATATAGATTATTTTACTTTTTGAAATATAGACAAACTCATTAAACTGTTTTGGAGAAAGACAAGATGCCATAGCAAGATGTTTGCGTTGTTAGCAGGGAATTTCTGAAGAGGAATTAGAAAACAAGAAAACAGTAAACCCAGGATGGTGAATAATAAAGTGGGTAAGTACCTGGGAGCACTGAGGCACTAGGGATATGTTAAATGAGGGATGGTGTTGAGCCCTACCTGAGTTTGCAGAGTGCTGAAGGACAGAAAGATAAGCACATGGAACTGAAAGGGCCATATGAATGACTGTGGCTAATTTATCCTATCACCCTCATTCCCTATTTGCTGTTAGAAATGTGGATCAACAGATGTTTAGACTAAGAATTGATAAAATATCCCATACCTGCAAAAAAACTTGGTTCCTCTATAATAAAATATTAAGACTGGTAATTTTGCCATTAAAGAAAAAGGGAAAAAAAAAAAAAAAAAAAAAAAAAAGGAGACAGTAAAGCCAGCCACTCAGAATTCTCAGAATTTTTCCCCTTAAGATTGACATGATTAGTGTGTTTTCTCATCAATACTAGTTCAGTCATTTCAATATGCAGTTTCTAACAGAGATGTTACACTCTCCAGATAGAAGACCCTACCTGGCTTTTACACTACCCTTTTCTCTCCTCAAAAGTGATGATTGCCACAAGGGGTTCTTAATTTAGACTTGCCTATTACAGCTTACTTCCATTCAGTTTCTCTTCTTAAGAAAAACATTTGACACGTATCAGAAAAAAAAAAAATCATTATACAGGACTGAGGGCACCGATCTCAAATCCAAGATAATGTTCCATCTCGCTTGAAAAAACTTGCTACGGACATACTCAGAATCACAGAATGGTTAATGTTAGAAGGGACCTCTAAGGTCATGTTGGCCAACCTCCATGCTCAAGCAGGGCCACCTAAGGTTGCCCACAAGCATGTCGAGATGACTTTTGAATATCTCCAAGGATGGAGACTCCACAACCTCTCTGGGCAATGTGTGCCAGGGCTCTGTCACCCTCACAGTCAAAAAGTGTTTCCTGATGCTCAGAGGGATCCTCCTGTGTTTCACTTTGTGCCTATTTCCTCTCATCCTGTCACTGGGCACCACTGGAAAGAGCCTGGCTCCATCCTCTTTGCACCCTCCTTTCAGGTATTTATATACATTGATGAGAACCTCCTGAGCCTTCTCTTCTCTAGGCTGAACAATCCCAGTTCTCTCAGCCTTTTCTCACAGGAGAGGTGGTCCAGTCCTTTGTGATCCTCCACTGGACTCTCTCAAGTATGTCTACATCTCTTGTATACTGGGGAGCCCAGAACTGGACCTAACACTTCAGGTGTGGCCTCACCAGCACTGAACAGAATCACCTCCCTCAGCCTGCTGGTGGTCCCTCCTTGCTCCAGGCTTTCCCTTGATCCTGGGGTCTGGGAACCCTGAAGGCTGGTCTTACTACCGAAGACTGTGGTGAAGAATGAATTCAGTAGCTCTGCCTTTTCCATGTCCTGTGTCACTGGGGTCCCTGTCCCATTCAGCAGTGGAGCCACATTTTCCCTAGTCTTCCTTTTGCCACTTATGTACTTACAAGAGCCCTTCTTGGGTTTTTTTGATATCCCTTGCCACATTCAGCTGCAGGTGGGCTTTGGCTTTTCTAAATTCATCTCTTCATGCTTGGCCGGTGTCTCTGTATCCCTCCAGGTTACCTGTCCCTAATTCCACTTTCAGTACACTTTCTTTTTATATTTGAGTTATAGACAAGTGTTCCAGAAAATTTCAGTATTTGAACTGGGATTTTGAGACTAAGTGTCACAAATGGATGTCCTGCTTGGGCTTGTCACATGATACATAAATAAAGTAAAAAAAAAAAAAAAAAAAGACAGAAGCATTTCTGTAGCCTGAAACACTGAAGGGCTATGCTTTTAGAGGAAAAGGTTATCAGGTTGGATAAGGTATAGATGGGCAGGCAATGAATTTCATATAGACATCTGCCCAAAAAGCTGTAAATCCAATGCTTTAAGAATAAGTTTAATTAAAATCAGAACTTATACTAAGCCTTTGCTTTTTTCTTTTTTGTCATATTATTCTGACAGCAATAAATTTCCAAGTCAGGGCATCCACAAGCTAGAAAGAACTTTGAAGACCGTTTGGAAACGAATTAAAGGACGTTGGGGAACCCTGAATACAAGTTTCAAGGTCTAGCTTGACCACATTATGTTATGATGTCTTATGAAGAAAGGTGCCAAACAAGGTGTAGAACAGATATGAAATCCCATAGCTTGAAAGACTAAATGAGAATGAAGGAAGAATTGTAATAATTTTGGAACCAGTGGAATGCAAAAACTAGGCTATAAAGTGAAATGGCTTTTTTTGTGTGTTTTTATTGAATTTTGTTAAATGGAAAAAAAAAAAAAAAAAAAAAAGAAAAAAAGGAAGAGAGGGCTATAGTTCCTAGTTAGTTAGCAGCTATAGTTACCAACATAGTTATCAACTAGTTGATAGCCAGTTGCTAGTGCTAAAAATCCACAGATTCAAATGTACCCATTTGGGTGGTCCGCACTTCTTAGGCTAATATCCACCATATATCCCCTCTCACAAAACTGAAACAAGCTATTTCACCTTGTTGACTTTGTATTCATGCTGTCATTTGGAGTAGTAAGAATGAAGAATAAGAGTATCTACCACACATTCTCAGCAGCAGACAGGAAGAAAAAGAAGCTCCCCACTTTAAAAAATGGTAGTTGATTCAAGAAGCAGATCTCAGTAACGTTTTTATTTAGTATTTTGGACCTACTGCTTGGATAATATTGCTGTGTTAGGAATACAGATAGATTGCACTTCAAGATAATGGAAGCAATAAGCAAAAGATCTTTAACTGAGTCAAATGAAAAGGTTATTTTGAAGCCTTAACTAGAAAAATAAATTACAGTGTTTTATAAATGCTATAATTTTAATTGTTTAAATGAAAAATTCATAGTCACATAAAAAAGGAAAAATGCTTCTTTTGCCTATATATCAAATCATTAACTGCAAACCTAATAATTAGTATGTTAATATTTTAATATTAAATCACCTTCATTATAAAACTGAAATTGATGATACTGTTTAACATAAGTATTCTAGAAAAATTACATTAAAGTTGCTGTATGAATTTGAATGTTAGAAATTTTTTTTTCTATAAATACTTATGCTTTGTCCATAAAGTTTTTGTTACGTTAATTCTACACTAATGACACAGATATTAAGTGAAAATGGGTGTTGCTGGCCTAAATGATATTGCTGCCAAGAAATTAACATTCATTTAAGAAGTTACAATTAACATATATGACGTTAGTGTATGAGAGACATCCATGGATAAAACAGTTTCTAGAGAAGTAAAGATGAAGGTCAGCTTTTGAGTGGTAGAAAAAAATAGTAGCAACTTGTCTTCCCAAGTTCAACTACATAACTTTCCACTCAAGACCTTTAGTAATCAAACCACTTGCAGTAGAAGGCAAGCATTAATTCAAATTGTGCTGTATGTATATGGGGAAATAAATACCTTTGTAGGAAAATCTGCAGGAAGACAAAAGTATGCTACTTAAAACAGATCTGTAAAAATTCTATTGACTCAGTTTAGGCAGCATGGTGGAAAATGTACATTTACTTCAATACAGCAAGGATAAAATTAAACTATTTTATCAGAGTAATAAATCTGGTTAAATGAATCAAAAGAAGGTATTAAAAAATACATCATCAAATACATTAAGCCACAGGATCTTCCATTTTAGAGCAT
Organism: Leptosomus discolor; assembly: GCF_034619465.1. Lineage (NCBI taxonomy): Eukaryota > Metazoa > Chordata > Aves > Leptosomiformes > Leptosomidae > Leptosomus > Leptosomus discolor. The sequence continues at coordinate 90,327,026 of NC_141391.1, read as the reverse complement.
TTAATTAAGAAGTTAGTAAGTATGTCCTATTTCCAGTATATTTAAGTAATTTTACCGTATCATATTATTATTTTAGAAGTTCTTTTCACTGGAAACCATTGTAGTTCTGCTGATACATATATTGTCTCTTATAACTATTAGACGAGAAAATATACTAAAACTCATGTTAACTACATACATATGGAAATAAAAGTCCTAAAATAAACATGATGAAGAAAAAAAATTTCCAGACTTTATCACACTTTGCATCAGCAACAAACACACATAAAAAGTATACAAATACAGAAAACCAAATTCTAAATAAATGGTGAATGTTGTATTGCAATTAACTCTGCCAGAATGTAGGAAACACCTCTATAAAAAGAATACATTTTTTTGCAAAAATAATATATGTATGGCATCTGGTAGTACAAAGGACTGAAGAAATATATAGAACAGGCTGTTCAGATATTGTGGCAGTGTGGGCAAGTGGAATTTCTTATTCATAGCTTGTGAAACTGCCAACTTTTAGCAAACTTCACTGCCGAATATCATAGACTATGACATCAAGAAATCTTGTGACCTTGTCCATATGCTCCCCAAAACTGCTTCCTTGTGCTGGAGCACTCAGTCATGTCCACATTACAAGAGGCTTTCCCAACTGCCCTAGTCAAAAACAACAACAACAACAGAAACAAAATGGGAAAATGTGTCATTGCTGAGCTCAAGACTTTCTTCACAGAAGCTTGTTGCAGTGCTAAGGAGTCTGTCTTGCACCCCCTCTTCTTCTTCTTTTATGCCTTTGGCTCCGACATTCAGCCTTTCAAAAAGGGCCCCATACAACTGTGTCCTTGAAAAACCTTACAAAGGTGAGAAAATATGAAGAAGGGTGCTTCAGAGAAGAAAGTAAATCTGGCAAATAACAGCTTCTCACTCTTTTTTTGCCTTGCTTATCATGGTCTTCTTCTACCAGCTGTTATCAGTATTTCCATCATACAAAGGAATACTTTCCTATTCTTCAACTTTTTGGTAGTATGTTTGCCAAGTTGCTGGATGCCGCTGTCACCCAGCTTAGACATGATGTCTTTAGAGTTCAGGTCATGCATCAAAGCCTTTACTTGCTTTTTACCAAGGTGAGATGAGCAACAACCTACAATTAATTTCAGGATATAGAAAGCCACACGAGGTCAGGTGTCAGAGCCACAACTGGCTTGGGAACAGCAGCATGCTTGTTTCTGGTACGTTATTGCAGCCTTGGAAAATGTAATCAGTGCTGCTGAAATCCAGACTCACTAGACATTTACAGGTTTGTGAAACAATGGTTTAGCCTCAGTAGTTCCACTACAAATCCATCAATACATTATATACAGGAGCAGGCCTGTAGTTATTTTTATTTTAAATGGTTTTATAGGCTGCATTCTACTGGACTGCAGCATTTTATCAGCCTGTTGAGGCCATTTGCACTTTTCAGCGCTGGCTAAAATGTCTTTGGGATTGACAGTTGTTTCGAAACTGCAGTGTTCATGCTTGAGGACAATATTCTACAAAATGGCATCAAAATCGGGAATGAGAAGGTGCCTAATTATTTGCCTCAATTATGATAATGCTTTGTCCTATCACCTTGTTGTACTCAACCTCACTATCTGCACAAGTAGTTCACAGGCATCCTCAGTTGCTGCTATTGAATTAACAATTGGTCATATATAAATCAGTTGCGGATTCCCAGTGTTAGGAGCTGACAAATCTGGTAGTCTGACAGAGGTGAGGCTGCTGTGGATCCATAACCCCACATGTGATTGGGGTCCCCCCCCAGCTGCCTGTGTGCCTCTGTGTGAACAGGGATCAGACGTTTATCACATAACCTAACACTAATTTGTTATCAACATAAAAGTATACAACCAGCCCAGATATCAGCAGGATCACCACAGAAAGCTGTGCCATTCACAAGTTGCGCCATTCACAACCTGTGCAAGAAAGGACCCTGAGCAGTCCCAAAAAAAAAGTTGTTGCCTGTGTTACTGTGACTGCTATGAAAGGATGGCTCTATCTGACACCTTCCACACACACACACTGTGAAGTACATACCACTTGTATTTTCCACACCTGTGTCTTCATTTCATTCCATAGCTCTCCATGAACCTCCTCTCCCAAATCATCTTTCCCCTTCAAAACACATTTCTTCACCTGTCCCTTCTTCATTGCAGACAGAGGGCCTTCTCTCTTTCCACCGTACTAACGGAAAACTCCCCACCACAGTGCCTGGGACATTCAGTTCCCAGAATAATTTGCTTGTATCTTGGGTAGAGCTCATTTACAGAGCACTTAGTCAGAAAAGACATACTTGGCTTTGCAAATTTCTCCAACTATCTTCACACTCAGCCAATGTGCCTATCCCTCTTCCACATACTGCAAGTTCAGTTTTTGGCCTAAGTGAGAAATGGGAGAGCCATGCCACTGCCTAGTTCTCAGATGGCAATAAAACAATTATCTGGTCATTATATTTTCTAAGACATTTACCCTTTATACTTCCTACTTCTACTACTTTCTGGATTTTTGTTACGAGTCTCACTGGCTGACCATGCTCAGCATCTCAGGAGTATGATTTCAGGATGTCATCATCCATGAGTGAGCATGGAAAGGAGATAAGGTAATTCTGTAGTGGGATGAAAAAAACAAAGTGTAGCCCTCAGGTATACTATGGAGCTCCAAAACCTGAAAGTGCTCTTTTTCCTAATCCATTACTACAGGATCAATAGCTCTACTAAGTTTGCGCAGGAAAATGTTTTCGGGCATTGCACATGAACCCTTTCAGTCAGAATTTCAATTATTGACCAAACTGTCACTAAAACAGCCAGTGAGTTTACAAGACACACAGGGGCTTCAGCATCCCAGCCATATAGTCAAGGAAGGACATGGCACACTATATGCTGAGACTCAGACATTTCAGGTAAAAAAGGAAGGATTGCTGACTCTGGGAAGCCATAAGTCATTTCAAGCATTGAAAAAAAACCCATTTTCATAATCTGAATTAGCGTAGATGTGCTACAATTTTGAGATTGTAGTTACACGAAAGTTGTTAAATGCAGAGCTTAACTGAAGCTTTCTTTGAAGTAGCAGTTGTCAAAAACTTTGCTTTTAAGAACTGGAAACTTGGGAGAGGTTGCATACAGAGGTATTGGAAACATTTCAGTGAAGATTTGTCTGTGGGTCTATGCTGAGTTCTGAATAACTGGCACATTTTCCCACAGTCTTCTGCAATGTAAGCTTTAGAGTGACTGAGGGTGGTTGGACACTGGCACCCATCACCGGAAATCCTAGAGCCCAACCTGGATTATTGCAACAATGCTATAGCTGTGAGTACGCAGGCACGAATCATAAGGAAGCATCTGAATGAGTATTCTGCAGAGAAACTTGGCAATCAGATGCCACACATGCAAGTGCTATACCAAGGCTACAGCCTACAATGAAGAATACTGTGATTCAGAAGATGTAGGAACAAGGTCCTAAGAGCTAAAGATCTCTTATTTAGGTCAGAGAAACAGAGATATAGGAATGTTTCCTGTCTGTGTACTATCTTCACGCTTATCTGTTACTAGCAGGAGAGTGTCTGGCAGGACACACATTCAAGATCATTGAAGGACTTTCTCGTTTAGATTTGAGCTATCATCTGGAGCATGAAAACAGAGTGCTGATATGGAAAAGACAGAGGAAAGTGGTGTATATCATTCTGTAAAAGTTCTATGAGCCATTTATCAAACCTACAAGCTTGTTTCTCAAATACTGTACAATGATAATATTTCGAATTACAAATAATCCCAGATCTGTTGTGACTCTGTTACTGTAGTTGAGAGACCCAAATACATGAAATTTAGAAATCAGTACATGTATCAGAATTGGTACAACATCTAAAATGTACTAGATACACTTCTGATGTATTGTACCAAACATAACAGTCAAGAGAGTTAAAATGAGATCTGATCACAGTGACATTCAGAAAGAAAATTTATTTATTGGTATTGTGGTTTAACCCCAGCTGGCACCTAAGCACCACACAGCTGCTCACTCACTTGCCCCCCAGTGGGATGGGAGAGAGAATTGGAAGAGTAAAAGTGAGAAGGAGCATGGGTTGAGATAAAGACAGTTCGATAGGTAAAGCAAAAGCAGAGCACGCAGAAACAAAGCAGAATAAGGAATTCATTTATGACTTCCCATGGGCAGGAAGGTGTTCAGCCATCTCCAGGAAAACAGGGTTCCATCACATGTAACGGTGACTTGGGTAGGTAAACACCATCATCTAAACGTCCCCTGCTTCCTTCTTCTTCCCCCAGGTTTATAGGCTGAGCATGATGTCATACAGTGCGTGATATCCCTTTGGTCAGTTGGGGTCAGCTGTCCCGGCTGTGTCCCCTTCATGTGCACCCCCATTCTACTTGTTGGTGTGAGAAGCAGAAAAGGCCTTGATGCTATGTAAGCACTGCTCAGCAATAATGAGAGCATCCTTGTGTTATCAACAGTGTTTCCAGCACAAATCCAAAGCATAGCCCCATACTAGCTACTATTGAAGACAACTAACTCTATCCCAGCCAAAACTAGCACATTTGGGTAATTAACAGTACTTTATTGATTTACGAAGAAAGCCACTATCTATTTTGGATTGATTTATGCCTGCTTATATTTTTTCTGTTTTTAAATGTAAAGCAACACCTTGCATAACCTGTCAGTCTAAATATGTTTACAGAATCACAGAATCACAGAATCAGAGAATGGCTGAGGTTGGAAGGCATGTCTGGAGGTCATGTTGTCCAACCTCCATGCTCAAGCAGGGCTACCTAAGAGCAGGTTGCCCAAAATGTGTCCAGATGCTTTTGAATATCTCCAAGGATTGAGACTCCACAACCTCTCTGGGCAACGTGTGCCAGGACTCGGTCACCCTCACAGTCAAAAAGTGTTTCCTGATGCTCAGAGGGATCCTCCTGTGTTTCACTTTGTGCCTATTTCCTCTTATCCTGTCACTGGGCACCACTGGAAAGAGCCTGGCTCCGTCCTCTTTGCACCCTCCTTTCAGGTATTTATACACATTGATGAGAACCTCCTGAGCCTTCTCTTCTCTAGGCTGAACAATCCCAGTTCTCTCAGCCTTTTCTCACAGGAGGGATGCTCCAGTCCCTGCATTCTCTCTCTTGTACTGAGGAGCCCAGAACAGTAAGTTGTGGCCTCACCGGTGCTGAGCAGAGGGAAAGAATCACCTTCCTCCACCTGCTGGCAATAGTTTGTCTAATGCAGTCAAGGATAACATAAGGCTTCCTTGCCACAGGGGCAGATCAGTAGCTCATGGTTGGCTTCCTGTTCACCAGGACCACAGGGCCCTCTTGTACAAAGCTGCCAGCTGGTTGGCCACCAGCATGTACTGGTGACTGTTTTTTTTTTCTCCCCAGGTGTGGGACTCTGCGTTTCCCCATGTTGAATGGCATGAGGTTCCTGGCAGCCCCTTTATCCAGACTGTTAAGGTCCCTTGGGATGGAAGTACTGACATATCAGCCACTCCTCCCAATTTAATGTCAGAATAAACCTGCTGAAGGTGTACTCTGGCCCATCATCCAGACCACTGAGGAAGATGTTGAATCGGATTGGACTCAGTATTGACTTCTGGTCTACACTGCTAATAACTGGGCTCAATTAGGCTTTGTGCCACTGAACACCACCCTCTGGGCCTGGCCATTCATTGCCAATCCACCTCACTGTCTCCTTGTCCAGACCATATATCAACAGGTTGTATATGGAGATCTCCTAGGAGACAGTGTCAAAAGACTGTGGTGAAGAAGGAATTCAGTACCTCAGCCTTTTCCATGTCCTTTGTCACTGTGGTCCCTGTCCCATTCAGCAGAGGGGCCACGTTTTCCCTTTCTTTTGCCACTTACATACTTACAGAAGCCATTGTTGTTCTGACATCCATTGCTACACTCAACTGCAGATGGGCTTTGACTTTCCTAAATTCATCTCTTCATGCTTGGCCAGTGTCTCTGTATTCCTCCCAGGCTACTTGCCCATGCTTCTGCCTTCTGTATAGTCCCTTTTCATGCCTGAGTTTTGCCAGCAGTTCCTTGTTCATCCATGCAGGACTCCTGGCATTTTTGCCTGACTTCCTGCTCATTGTGATAGACTGCTCTTGAGGTTGGAGTCAATCCTTAAATATTGACTAGCTTTCTTGGACCCCTATTGCTTCTTTCGCTTTATCCCATAGGACCCTGTCTAACATCTTTGTCGGCAACATGGGCAGTGAAATTGAGTGCACCCTCAGCAAGATTGCTGATAACACCAAGCTATGTGGTGTGGTCGACTTGCTGGAGGGAAGGGATGCCATCCAGAGGGACCTTGACAGGCTTGAGAGGTGGGTCTGTGCAAACCTCATGAAGTTCAACAAGGCCAAGTGCAAGGTCCTGCACCTGGGTCGGGACAACCCCAAGCACAGATACAAGCTCGGTGATGAATGGATAGAGAGTTGCCCTGTGGAGAAGGTCTTGGGGATGTTGGTGAATGAAAAACTGAATATGAGCCAGCAATGTGCGCTCACAGCCCGGAAAGCAAATCACATCCTGGGCTGCATCAAGAGAAGCGTGGCCAGCCGCTCGAGGGAGGTGATTCTCCCCCTCTAATCTGCTCTGGTGAGATGCCACCTGGAGTGCTGCATCCAGCTATGGGGCCACCAGCATAAGAAAGACATGGAGCTGCTTGAGCAGGTCCAGAGGAGGGCTACAAAGATGTTTAGAGGGCTGGAGCACCTCCCCTGTGAGGACAGGCTGAGAGAGTTGGGGTTGTTCAGCCTGGAGAAGAGAAGGCTCCAGTGAGACCTTATAGCGGCCTTCCAGTACTTAAATGGGGCCTACAGGAAAGGTGGGGAGTGACTCTTGATCAGGGGGTGTGGTGATAGGATGAGAGGTAACAGTTTCAAACTGAAAGAGAAGAGATTCAGATTAGATATTAGGAAGAAATTCTTTACTGTGCGGGTAGTGAGACACTGGAAGATGTCACCCAGAGAAGCTGTGGCTGCCCCCTCCCTGGAAGAGTTTAAGGCCAGGTTGGATGGGGCTTTGAGCAACCTGGTCTAGTGGGAGGTGTCCCTGCCCATGACAGGGGGGTTGGAACTAGTTGATCTTTAAGGTCTCTTCCAACTCAAACCATTGTATGATTCTATGATTCCATGCCTTTTTCAAGCAGATCTTTGGAAAAGCCAAAGTATGCTCTGCTGAAGTCCATGGTTATGATCTTGCTTTTTGCCCTGCTCCCTCCTCTCATGATCCAGAACTCCAACATCTAATGGCCACTGCATGCATGACTGCCTTTGGCCTTCACATCCCTAGTCAGCCCTTCCTTGTTGATAACTATGCAGACCAGCACAACATAAGTCCTTGTTGGTTCCTCTGTGACAGAAAGCTGTCGTTGATGGTTTCCAGGAATGTCCTGGAAAGGAGGTTATTCCCTGCTTTGTTTTCCACCAGATTTCAAGGTGAATGATGTCCCCTAGGAGTACCAGATTCTGCGACTGTGAGGCTACTTCTGTCTTTAGGAGACCTCATCTGCTTGCCCTTCCTGCTCAGGTAGTCTATAGCAGACACCAACTACAATGTTACCCATATTGTTTTGTCTTTTAATCCTCATCCATAAGCTCTCAGATGGCTCATCATCTATCCACAGGCAGATCTACACACATCCCAAGTACTCTCTCACATAAATGGCAACTCTACCTCCTTGTCTTCCCAGCCCATCCTTATATAGATCTTGTAACCCTCCATTGCAGCACTTCGTAAATGTACGCCATCCCAACAGATTCCGTGATCCCAACAAGAGCATAGACCTGCAACTGTGCATAGATCACTGGTTCCTCAAGTTTATTGCCCATGCTACTTGCATTACTGTACTGGCACTTCAGAGAGAATCCCCCACATGCTGTTTTCACATAAAGTGTCTGCTGGATTTTTTTCTGTAATGATGTTTTGCAGGCACTTCCTTTCTCACATGTCAGTGCTTGTAGTTTCTATGCTTAAGCTCTGATTTGCTGGCTTTGTATTCCCTTTTCTGCCCATCGTCACCCTAGGCCCTTTGCTTGTCAGTCCTGCCCATCACTCCTTCACAGGCCTGCAAGTGACTCTCCACCTTTCATAGTTTGAAGCTCATCTTTCCAGGTCAGCGATCCTACTGGCAAAGATACTTTTGCCGTGGTTAGTGAGGGTCACCCCATGTATCCCAAACAGATGCTGATTCTTAAATAGAGTCCGGGGTCACAGAAGTTAAACCCTGTTCCTGACATCTGCTCTGCAACCAGTTGTTGGCATACAGTATCAGCCCCCTCCTCTTTGCACAATTTAGCCCTACCAGCAGACAGAGTTGAGACCACCTGGGCCCTCAGAGCACTGTACTCGTTATTGGTACTCTCCAGCTTGCACCATTGTTGTCTACAAGGAAGAACATCTGGAGGGTAATAGTCAGAGGGTTGGACACACCTCAGCAGTCTCTCCACAACACCCTGGATCCAGGCATCCATAAGGAGCAAATTCGGTTAGACAACAGGTCAGGTTGGCAGATGGGTGCCTTTCAGCAGGGAGTCACCCACTACTGTCACTCACCACTTCCTCCTGGTGGACTTGCATGGATCAGGGTCAGTTGACTGAGATGCCTCATTTGAAAGTACACTCTGCTTTTCCTCAGCTTTGAGGGCAGTGAACCTGTTCTGTAGTGTCAAGCCACTTTTTGCCTTTCTTCTGTTTTATTTTCTTAAGTTGCAGAGGTATGTTTTAAGTATTATCCAAGTTGTGTAACTTCTCCCTGCATCATATTATTATAAACTAGCATGCACTATTTCACAGATAAACTAAGTTCCTTTCATTGGTTTGTGCTTCTGGCTGTTGGCATGGCTGGTGGTGAGACAATTAACCATGTAAAGCTTTTGGTAAAACCGGACAGAGCTATTAGTCAGGAAGAAAAAAAAAGTCTCGTTTGCTGTGCTTGTATGCATAGTCCTATTCCAGGAGATCAACAAGACACCTTTCTATGCCCTGGATAATACATTATAAGTAGTTTTTAGTAAAGACTACTTAACATTTAAGTACTATGGTTGAAATGTAGGGGTTTGGAAAATGTTTCAGCAATGATAAAATACTTGAATATTCTTGAACATGACTGGAATGTTCAGGTTTTGATGAGAGCTCCTGTTTCAGTCGATGACCTGTGGGTGTATGGCAAAATACAGGATGCAAATAGTGGCTAGTATAAACGTATAATAATGTTTGGCAGTGCAGTGGTTTGTACGTACAATTTTTGATTACCAAAAAGTGGCCAAAAATACTGTAGCTTATAGCTAAAGCATACCTGAGGTATCGCTCCCAAAGAATGTATTTTGTTTGAGACTCAGTAGAAGAGAATAGGACTGTACCTTCAGTTTCCACCTCATTTTCCTCTTTTGGAGGGGTTTTGCCATTCGTTATTTCTATATGTGGACTTGCTATATGTCACTCCTGCCGTCCTCCATTAAATTTGTTTCTTACCTTGAGTATTTCAAGGTTGTTGATCATCAAGGACATAAATGAAACTATCCCTCCACTCTTTTTCCATTAATTTTCCCTGCATATTATGCTTTCCCCGTATCTTTTACTTTGCTAATTCTCAGGAGTTTTCTGCTATTTTTCAGCTTTCAGACTCAGACCTTTGCTTATGCTCAGCTAAACCTTTTGCTTCTATCCTTGGAACAGTCTCCTTTCTGATGAAGAAATACTTTCACAAATAATTTTTCTTCGCATACATGAATAGTTACATGTTATGTTCTCTTCTTTTGATGTGTCCTTTCTGTTTTAGATTAAGGTGCTAAAGATTCAAGCTATGTATCATGAAAATGTATGACATGATTAATAAATCAATCATACAAATAATCATCTCAGTACTTCCTAAACTTCAGAATATCATATTCAATAAATCAATTTAAGTGAATAATTTGCTATATTTGCAATAGGAGTGGAATGTGTTATTAAAAACAATAGGTCTATTGCTTTATTAAACTTTAGAATGGTTGAAGGAAATTTTTGTCTTTCATAGTGATACAGTATATCACATACACAAAAAGAATAAAAACCAAGTATACATTCTGTTCACATAAAAGGAGAAACATTTGGGTTTATTTATGGTTTTGTTTGAATGACCTTCAGAGGCATTTGTGAAAAAAACATTAAAACCAAATATAGCTAAGATGAATGGAACAAAATTTTTGTCTGTTTACTGTTGTTATTCAGTCTTTGTATGCAATAATGCTTTTTCTATATGACAACTGAGAAATAGGAGAATTTATGTTAAATTCCCTGCTAAAATACAATGTGTTGAAAAGGTTAGATTTGTATTCCTGCATCTGGGTCAACAAGTGTAGTTTTGCATCAATCACAGCATCTGAAGCAGGAGGAACTTATTTTGTGTATCTCTATCAAACCTGGATGTAGAGTGGAACACAGGCAAAGTACAGTTAGAATATAATTTTTCTTATTATAATTAAAACTAAATTAAACATCATCTGAGGAAAACCCTGTGAAAAGAATTCATGTGAAAGATTTCCATTATTTAGAAGAAAAGTATTAGATCAATGATTTTTGCACTGACTTCTATCCTCAGTACCTTTACAATTGAATGATATATTCAATCAGACTTAACACAAAAAAATCACAACTGTAAACCAGGTTTACTCTATATTATTTTTATTCTCTTTCAATAATATATCATAAATTATTTTAAAAGAGAATATTTAAATTCCAAAACATTCCTAATATTTTAAATTGTATTTGTAACTTTTGGAAGGTTCGTTGAAATATCAATTCTTGGCAAAATAATCTTGCTTTTTGAGATATGAATCCTGAAAGATAATGCTTTTGACCAAACTTTTATTTCTGAAAAAACATTTTTAGTGTTATTTCTTTGTTGTATCCTAATAACTAATTTTCTCTCTTAAGTGAGCTTTAGTGGTGGGGTGGAAACACTTCTTTACATATCTGAGAGGCTGTCTAATCTACCGTTGCTCATTTTGCCCTGAAATTTATGCAGCAATATCTACTTGGAGTTAATATAGTTAGAGAACTCTGGGCAATGTTCCAAAAGGAATCATTTTGCTTTATGATGAGACAAACCCCAGTCACCATGATTCCAGAAATATCCATCCTTGGCTGGATAGCATATTTATGATTCTTCAATGTCATTTTATTTTTGTGAGTTCCACCAGTATTTGTAACATCAGTTGCAATATCATGAAGGCATTTGTGAGGTCTCCTGTGTTCTCAGACTTTGTGAAATAAATGAAGACAAGGAAAAGATTTATTATTTTTTTCCAGAACATGCTTCTATGCTGTATTCTGACAGAAGTCCCTTCCAAACCAAGTGAACATTTACCCAAACTGTATTTTAAAACTGTATTTTGATTCTGTGTACTTTTGAAAATTTGGCATTCCCAGAGATTAATAAAGAGTTGTACAAGTTCTTTCCCTTTAGCTGTGATCACATAGAACACCTATCAGCCACGAAATAACAAACCTTTCTGGGACTTACAGTGTCTCCTGACCGAGAGAAAGACTGGATTAATAGAACTCAGACCTAGACTACAACCAAAGGAAAATGCAGTGTCTGTGTAGTAGTACTATCATTCAGAGATATTACAGCTCTCTCTTAATCCAGGGACATATTTAGATATAGAACACTGCATCCCAATCAGCAGCTGTACAGAAAGTCGTGCTTTCAGTAATACATGGGTAAAAAACCCCAGCATCCAATAACAGCTACAAAAACAAACAAGGAAGCACAAATGTGTTACTGAAGGATGAACCAAGCCAAGGGTCGTTGCCTGTAATCTCATCACCTCCAATACTTACTCTTTTGGGATGGCCCATGTCAAGTTACTGAATTTCATCGTCAGCATTACTTTAGGTATAAAAGGTAATAGTCATGCTTAACTACCTGTATCATAAGATTCATGAAGATTCATTAGTTCATACTTGTAGCATTTGAAGATATGAATTTTAAATAAATACTTTATTATTAAATACTGACAGACTAGTTTTATTATAACTCTAATAATCTAGCTAACAGACACATCTGTGCAATTAGTCTGCACCAAAAGTGTCTGCTCTGAACCGATAAGCATGCTTCTAAGTTCTGTAGCTGGAACAAAGAAATATGTTGATAGTGTGCCCTGTACTCCAAGCAGTATCCGGGTACCACTTCTCCTCAAATGTACGCAGACTAAACTACATTTCAACTTCAGGTTGATTTTCAAAGATCTCACTGGGATATTATTTAAAGTTATAAAATCAGAGGTCTCCATTTAATTTATCATTTTTAGTAGATCTGTACATATTAAGTAGTTTCCATTGATAATGGAATGGTAAAGAGGTGGTCATTATTGTTTACAGTAATGGCCTACATTTTGCAGGAAAAATAAGTGTACATAGTAACCACTCCTTCCAATTTTAAGGATTAGCCAAAGTGATTGTTCTCTTCATCTGTTAGCAGTCATTATACACTTGATACATGCATTACATATCCACTACACTCACACTGAGACAATGACAGTCTGAATTTCTCGAACAACAACAACAAAAATTAGGATTTTATGCACTAAAATCTATATATACACACTATGCTCACTGCAAGAATCCACTTCTGCTAAGTGTGTGTTAAGTGAGTACTTGGTGCTTAGTTTAAAGTGGATCTGTCTTAATATAGATGAGAATACAGTGATAGATAGGTAGCTCTATATATGATATATAACCTGCAATAGCTTATGAATATCATTGTTGATTGAGTACTTTGAGATATTAGTACATGTATGAACTTGATTCCATAGTAGATGTTTTAAAATAGTACAGGCAGTTAAGAACCACACTTATTCATATGCTTTGAAAATCCTTGCCAAGTCAGAGCCATCAGAACATTGGATGCATTTCTTTGAAAACAAATAAGTCCAAGTTCACAAACAACACAGCGATCACAAGAAACATCTTTGAGAGCATCCTCTTGATGGGTAGGCGAAAAAATTGTCTTCAGTCCCGGGATCAGGGTTTCTAAAATAATTGGAGTAGGATTAGAAAAGCCCTCAAATCAAAGAGAATTTTTCTCTAATAATAATGGAAGAGAAAGCAAACATGTAAGCAAGCTATAGATTTCTTTATAGAAAATATTTATTTATGTATTTATATATGACCTTTCCATGATGCACTACTAAGTAAACATTTTGCTTGAGGAAAATGTCCTCTGTATGACACTTCCAAAAGGAAAAATCAAGAAGGTGTCATAACTGTGATGGCTCATATGAAGTTAAAAAAATGGTACCTGAAATGCAGTATAGTTGGACCCAGATCCACAGTCTGACTTCTCAGATTGCCTTTGGACTGGTCTCATTATACTGGAATTGCCTGGTAGATTTGACTTTAAGCTGCACATGGTTGCCATCACCAACCTGCTCCCCTTCCCTTGCAGGGATACCTCAAGCCTGTGAGGGTACTGCTTGTTGCTTGTCTCCTGTCTTCCCTTCTCATGTGGGGCAGACAACCTTTGCCACCTCCTGACATGGTACACCTGGCTGAGATTTCACTGGAAAAATCATAATGCTCCACTCAGGAGAAAAAGGAATATCCCAATACAAAAAGATGTGGGTTGAGCCAGGGTGAATAGATGCTTTACTGGTCTTACATTCGTAAAAATCATGATTTTCAGTTTCAAGCGAGATGCTCAATGTCATTCTAAGCACCAATATCCATACATGAATCCCAGTCTTAAAGTCAAAAATCATGCAAATGTGTTGAGTAAGATGTCCTATGTAGCTTGTCATTCTTGCCTGAAGTCTCTACTTGTCCTAGGTTACAGTGTAAAATGTGCCAAAAGGAAAAAAAAAGTATTCTATTACCATCTTCAGGAGCTGTTGAGACCAGGTGGGGCGGTGCTCCCTGCCTCCCCCCTCTGGACTATCTCCTGTTACTGGGCACAACAATGCCTTATCGCCTGACCCAGTGATAACTGGCTCCTGGACTATCTCCTGTTAATGGCCCATCAAGGAACTGCCTCACGACTCCCCATCCCATTGTGAGATGCTCTGCCCGGGGGGAAGGAGCCAAGCAGTCCATGCTAAATAAAAACTGAGATCTCGAACACCCTAGCAGCCTTCTTCCACTGGATTCCCAGAGGAGTTTTTCCCCCCACTAGAGTTCCGGAGGACAAGAGCTACCTACCTACCACTGGACCTTCGGAGGAAGACCAGACTCTTTTACCTGATTGCTGCTTCAACAGAGCTACATCCATCACTTCAGGAGGACTGCAGCCAGCATCTTATCGGACTGCTACTGCCACCCTAACAGGGTGTCAGGTTGTATTTCTGACTCTGTCAGTGGAAACCAGGGGGTTGCTTGTTTTTCCCTGCCTTGTGTTATATATATATATATATGTAAAGAACTCTTATTCCTATTCCCCATATCTTTGCCTGAAGGCCCGTTAATTTTGAAATTATAATAATTTGGAGGGAAGGGGGTTGCACTTTCCATTTCAAGGGAGGCTCCTGCCTTCCTCCGCAGACACCTGTCTTTCAAACCAAGACACTACTTCAGGTAGAACCATAGAGACATTTACTTCCAGTGCTGAAAAATTTCTCCACAGTACAAAAAAAATCAACAAAATAAAAAAGAAACTAGGATCAACAAAGTAAAAAAGAAACTAGGGGAAAATTCAAGCATAGTGTTTTGCAACTGCAAAATAAAGTGAATTAATTATTTCTCAGCAGCATATATTTTATTAAATTATATTGACAACATGCATGAGTGGGATTTCAGAATTTTAGACGGTTTGTTGGTTGGATCATTGATGTATTCAGTAAATATTAATTCATACAGAAAATATGAAGCCAGACCTAACCTCCTGAAATCCTAAAGGTTTTCAGCAGAAAAGGTAACTAAAAGTCGTTCTTAAAGGCTGAGATGCTAGTCCTCTGGGGTTAATCTTATGTCAATTTTTAACAGCTCTAATTGCCTAATTAGCTACTTCAATGCAAAGACAAAGCTCCTCTCAATCTTCGCTATTAATTTTCTTATTGATATAAATTATCATAATTTGGAAATTCTTACATTGGATTCCCAGAAGTCTCATGAAAACGTATCTCTGCCCAGTCTTTTTCTTTACACAAGGGCTAAAAATTTATTTAGGTTCTTAGTGACATGAAGCTCATCTGCCATTAATTTGAGCACATATTCCGAAATGCTTATATATCAATACAGCGAGTTGTTAGCTTAACTCTCACAGTTAATCAATACATAGCCATTCTAACTCACACTTTGTTATTTTATTTATCCATGAATGCTAATGGAGATGCAATACCTGTTTTTTCCATTGTAGTCTTGTTACTCCATGCTATTGCTAAATTGAGGAAAGTTGAAAGAAAAAAGCATCTTGCCTGAAGTCATCGAATGGTTCAACCCAGTGAATGTTAAAATAAAGGACTAGGAGCTCAGAGGCAATATATCAGAATCACAGAATTACAGAATGGTAGGGACTGGCAGGGACCTCTGGAGATCATCTAGTCCAGCCCCCTCTGCTGAAGCAGATTCGCCTAGAGCAGGTCACACAGGGCTGCGTCCAGGAGGGTTTTAAGTATCTTCAGAGAAGGAGAATCCATAGCCTCCCTGGGGGGCCTGTTCCAGTGCTCTGTCACCCTCAGAGTAAAAAAGTTTTTCCTCATGTGCAGGTGGAACTTCCTGTACTCCAGTTTGTGCCCATTGCCCCTTGTCCTGTCACTGAAAAGAGCCTGGCCCCATCCTCTTCACACCCACCCTTTAGATATTTATAAGCATTGATAAGGTTCCCTTCTCAGTCTCTTCTGCAGGCTAAAGAGACCCAGATCTCTTAGCCTTTCTGCACAAGACAGATGCTTTATTCCCTTAATTGTCTTCAAAACCCTCTGCTGGACTCTCTCCAGTAGCTCCCTGTCCTTCTTGAACTGGGGGGCCCAGAACTGGACACAGTACTCCAGATGTGGCCTCACCAGGGCAGAGTAGAGGGGAGGATAACCTCCCTTGACCTGCTGGCCACACTCTTCTTAATGCACCCCAGGATACCATTGGCCTTCTCGGCCACAAGGGCACATGGCTGGCTTGTGGTCAACTTGTCTACCACAACTCCATGGTCCTTCTCTGCAGAGCTGCGCTCCAGCAGGTCGACTCCCAACCTATACTGGTGCATGGGGTTATTCCTCCCCAAGTGCAGGACCCTACACTTGCCCTGATTGAACTTCATTAGATTCCTCTCTGCTCAGCTCTCCAGCCTGTCCAGGTCTTGCTGGGTGGGAGCACAGCTTTCTGGTGTATCAGCTATTCCTTCCAGTTTTGTGTCATCAGCAAACTTGCTGAGGGTACACTCTGCCCCTTCATCCAGGTCATTGATGAAGATGTTGAATAAGGCTGGACCCAGTACTGACCCCTGGGGAACACTGCTAGTTTCAGGCCTGCAACTAGACTCAGCACCACTGGTCACAACCCTCTGAGCTCTGTCCTTCAACCAGTTCTCATTCCACCCCACTGTCCATTCATCTAACCCACACTTCCTAAGCTTACCTGTGAGGATGCTGATGGGAGACAGTGTCAAAAGCCTTGCTGTCGAAAGAGATAACATCCACTGCTTTTCCCTCATCTACCCAGCCAGCGATGCATCTTAGAAGGCTATCAGATTGGTCAATCATGATTTCTACTTGGTGAATCCATGTTGACTACTCCTACATTCTTCCACATGCTTGGAGATAACAGTGAAAATGAGTTGTTCCATCACTTTCCAGGGATGGAGGTGAGGCTGACTGGCCTATAGTTTCCTGGGTCCTCCTTCCTACCCTTTTTGAAAACTAGAGTGACAGTGGCTTTTCTCCAGTCCTCTGGCACCTCTCCTGTCCTCCATGACACGTCAAAAATGATGGAGAGTGGCCTAGCAACAGCATCTGCCAGCTCCCTCAGCGCTCGCAGGTGCATCCCATCAGGGCCCATGAATTTATGGGTGTCTAGTTTTCCTAAAAGACCCCTAACCCAATCCTCCTTAACCAGAGGAAAGTCTTTCTTTCTCCAGACCTCCTCGCCTACCTCCAGGTTCTGGGATTCCCAAGGACGAGCCTTAGCACTAAAGACTGAGGCGAAGAAAGCATTCAGTAACTCTGCCTTCTCTGTGTCCTCCATCACCAGGGCACCCACCTCATTCAGTAGCAGGCTCACGTTTTCCTTAGTCTTCCTTTTTCTACTAATGTATCTGAAGAAGACCTTCTTGTTGTCTTTGATATCCCTGCCAGATTTAATTCCAAGGGTGCCACAGTCTTCCTCATTGCATCCATGCATATTCTGACAACATTCCTATATTTCTCCCAAGTGGCCAATCCCTTTTTCTACATGCTGTAAACTTCCTTCTGCCCTTTGAGTTTTTCCAGAAGCAAACTTCTTTTTGTTGTTTTATTTTAAAATATAGCTTCATTCATTTTTATACATCCCATATAAAGGAATCAAGGAATTTTTATATGTTCAAATTTTTTTTTAAATCTTAGATATATTGTGAGTTGATACCATTCTTGAACCTGAAAGAAATACTCTGGTGATTAAGACAATACAATAAGCTCTTAGAGATCAGAGTTTAATTAGAAAGCTGAGTCCTTCTGTCTTTATTAAATTTTTATGAACCTCTTTGTTCTAATCTGTAAAACTGACCACTTAGCCTTTGTATCTCTTTAGTACAGACTTAAAGCACCCTTGAACAGTTTTTATAGAAAAATATCATGACAAATATGTTGCTGAATATTAAAAAGAGCACTTAATCAAATTTGAATTTATTGGCATATAATATAATTATATTGTAAGGAGATCAAAAAAAGACAGAAACACCTAGAATCAAAACTGTATCTGGAAAGCATAAGAAATACACAGGGCATATTTGTCTGTGATAATGCATGCTTGTAAGTGAATAGTAATATTTTTCACTGAAAATTTCACTGTCAGTCACACATGTTTTAAAAAGCTACAAGAATCTTGAAAGAAACTGAAACCTGTGTGCCCATTTATCTTATATTCAGTTCCTATGCATATCAGAAAATTAGAATTTGAATTTTTGCCTCATTTCAAATTAAAATAAAGGTACCTCTTTATTTATAGTTCTTCATTAACTTGAAGTTTAAAAAAATCTTTACTAAATATTGTGTCACTGTGTTACTTTTAATTTTTAAAATGATACAGAAATGAACATAGATATGTGTATTGTGGTAATATACATGTGCTTTCATATATATCTGTTTGGATGTCATAGAAAAGCTGCAATTTGTTTTCTAGTTTGTAGCAGACATGCTGAAGAGTGGTGTCTGTAAAGCTTGGTTTACACTCAAATATATTTTCTTAATGTGTGGCTGTAAATTGACAGAAAGATACAAGTTGCTTTCACAGAAGATGGAACTTTGTGTGGGGAATCCTAATAGATGAGGCATCACAGAAAAAGAGGAGTGGAGAAGCTGTTCAAGGCAAAGTATGTTAACATACTACTAGGAGGAGTGTTTCAAGGATTCCATGACTGAACACTTTAGATATTCCTCACTGAAAACCCTGCCTTCTAAATGAGAGGTGAGGCCAATCAGCACCTCAAATAATTGTTCTTAATTTAAAATATATTACAAAGGAGTGAAAAATTCTATGTAAGTTTCTTTTTACATCTTTAGTCACTGGTTTCATGTGTCTAACACATCATTTCTAGATTTAGACACTTCACCAAAATTAACTATTGACATGATAATTGACATTATATTGTTCATCAATCACATTATTTATCAATTTATTTTCAGAATAATATGTAAAGAAACTTCCAAAGACTCTTCCTGACCCCAAGGAAAACAAAGCAAAAGCCAGATTCTTTCAACAGTATCCTTAATAGTTGACTTAAATATTTTAGCATCTTTTTAATATGGATTATTATATAAATTATTTTTTCCTACTTAAATAGATACATTTCAGTATTCATATATCCTCACAGTGTTAATTTCTGCATGTCTCAGAAGAAAAAAAAAATAATATCTTTAAAGAACATACTGGATTTTATTGATTAATATTTTTAATTCTACCCAGTTATCAAACCAATGAAGGCAAGAAAGTTTGATAGAACATTTTCCTCTGGACACTGTTGCCAAAATCTAGTAATGGGATATCTGGTATATTTCTCAAAATCTTACACGAATCAACTATTCATATTGGAAACTAAGTATTTGTTAATAAGGATGTAACAATTATTATTGTCTTTACGTTTGATTTTGAACAGTAACTGTGGCGGGTATCCTAAATGCATAAAACCAACAGAATTTCAACTAGAACTAAAGGCAAAACTTAAGGCAAGGAACATATGAGATGGACATTGCATTCTGCATCCAGGGAATGCACAACACAGTTACTGTGAATCAAGCTTAATCAAGTGTCTGATTAGCCACATTGCTTCAGGGCCATTCATGAAGTAAACAACGGTAATTTTTGAAGTTATATAGTCTAATTTGTGATCTGTTTCAGATCCTGAATTAAGGCAGCTGGGAACTGCAGAGACAAAGTGAAAAACAGAAGATGAACAGAAATATAAAAGGAAGAAAATCAATACATAACCACTAGTAAATAATGGATGTAAAATGATGACACAATGATAATTGCATTTGCAAGTTTAGCCTGAGAATATAATAGGCAAACTTTCACGATGATCAACCTCAACTTGAGTAAGAGATTAGAGTGAGAAGTATTTTTTGTAATCAATGAAAAACAAGGTAAATTTTTTTCCCTGGACTAACTAATTAATGTGTGTTTACCAAATGTTAATTAAATTGTATGTTGACATATTGTAATATATTTAAAATTAAACCTTAAAAAAAAAAAGCAAACCAGGAAAACCAACAAAAGCCAAACCAACCAAAAAACCCAGAATGACAAAGATTTGAAAAACAAAATTAGAACTAAAATGAGATAAACTTCCATTATGAATCACAAAAGCTGCTGGAAGATTCAGCAACCCTTCAAAACTTCTTTACTTACTTACATTTTCCCTAAAATATTTAATTCTTAAAGAACTTCCATCTTCTGTCCAGGGTAACAACAGATTTCTGCAGCTCTGGTTCTAATTAATGTTGCCAGCGATGACATTACAATACTACTCATACACAGAAAGAGATAGCTAACTGTATTTATCAACATGCCTAAGAAGAAATACACTTTTACGTGGCTTTCCATGTTGTAATTTACTAACAATCTTGGAATTTAAATTCAGCTAATATTGTACAATATAATTCACATATGAATTCTGGCACCTGGGAAAACATGATCCAGGAGTGCAGAGCAGGCTGGGATCTACCTGGCTGGGAAGGAGCTCTGCAGAAGGGGACCTGGGGGTCCTGGTGCACAACAAGCTCAATATGAGTCAACAGTGTGCTGCTGCAGCAAAGAAAGCCAACAGGATACTGGGTTACACCAGTGAGTGCATCACCAGCAGAGATAAAGTCATCATTATCCCACTGTGTCAGGCCACACTTGGAATACTGTGTTCAGTTGTGGTACCTACTGTACAAAAAAGAAGTGGACAAGCTGGAGAGGGTCCAGAGGAGGGCCACAAAGATGACCAAAGGACTGGGAAGCCTGTCGTATGAGGCAAGGCTGAGAGAATTGGGTTTGTTCAGCCTTGAGACAAGGTGGCTTAGGGGAGACCTTATCACCATGTTCCAGTATTTAAAGGGTGGCTATAAAGAAGATGGAGACTCCCTTTTTACAAGACGTCACACAGAAAAGACACGAGGCAATGGGTACAAGTTACTCCTGGGGAGATTCTGATTGGACACAAGAGGACTATTTTTCACAATGAGAACAACCAGCCATTGGAATAATCTCCCTAGGGAAGAGGTGGATTCCCTACCATTGGAGACTTCTAAGATTCAGATGGACAGGATCTTGTCTAGACCACACTTTTGCCAAGAAAGGTGGGACCAGTTGATCTTTGAGGTTCCTTCCAACCTGGTATTCTATGATTCTGTTATTCTATGAACAACTATAAGAAACCACTGAAACAAGCAAAACTGTTTTGTTCTATGATGGCAGAAGTAATTATATTCAGGCATAAGCTGGATAGAGGAGAAGAGATATTTAGAAGTACTTTTTTCCTTTAGCATACAGGGCAGTGGTCTTTCAGACAACAAATGCCCGTTTAAGGGACAATCAGTGTGGATGAGTGAGGACATATATTTGCCATCATTCAGAATTTTCATAACAGAACACACAATAGCCAAAGTCTGTTCAGATTTGACATTCATCACAGCATCATTGAGTGGGATGTTGAGCCTGAAGGAAAACTTGGCATGTAAGTTTGCTGGACTGTAAGGGCCATGTCAGCATCAAAGATTTACTAAGTTAGGTAAGGGCTAATCTGACACCGAACAGATATAAAGATGAATCAGGAAAAAGGAGGGGAGCACTGAACTTTGGGAATAAAAGAGGAAAAACCTCAGATTTAGTGGATTAGAACTCCTGCTTGGGTGGCCCCAAATTGTAGGAGTCCTAAACCTTTGCAATAGAAATTGAACAAGTCTGTCCCTGCAGACATGCAGGCTTACTAGTCAAGGTGTAGGAAAGCTGACTTAATATAACTTAGATTAAACACCTAGTAGAGGCTCAAGTAAATCTAGATGGAAAGGAATTTTTTAGATATGATCTTAGACCAGAATATTATACATTTTTCTTCATTAGTGCCGCCTATAACTTTAGAAAATTTTGTGGGTGAGTGTGGTTTTACTTGAATTTGATAAATAAGCTTTTTTTTTTTTTTTCTTTCATTACCTAAACTTATTTGAGTGGGACTGCAAGGTGACCAGCCATTATTAGGTAACTCTCATGCAAGACAACGGATATTGAACACTGCTCAGCTTCTCAAAACTTTCTTAAGCATAATTCAATGATAACAAAGTATTTCTTCCCTTAAGTGTTGTGACTGAGAGCTGCTAATGACAAGAATTTCTGTGGAAGAAAACGGTTCTCTGGAAAGAGCCCAATCCAATGAAAATGAGCCATGGTAATAGGGAATGTGGATGAACTGGAGTGCCTGGGAAGAGTTTATGCCAGCAAACAAATATTATTCTGGAAAAAAACTTCAGTTTATTTGCCCTTAGTAAGTCTCATTTTCTTCTTTGGTCTTATGTAAAGACAGGGATTTGCATCTGACAAGACAGAGGCCAGGGTATGTAAAGTAACTCTTACTAGTCTGCAAAAGTGTGAGA
The DNA here is from genome assembly GCF_034619465.1 of Leptosomus discolor. Classification (NCBI taxonomy): domain Eukaryota; kingdom Metazoa; phylum Chordata; class Aves; order Leptosomiformes; family Leptosomidae; genus Leptosomus; species Leptosomus discolor. The sequence continues at coordinate 90,304,744 of NC_141391.1, read as the reverse complement.
GGCAGCAGGATTCTCACAAGGGTCACTTTTCTGAACTGATACACACCTCTGCTAAGATAAGCAAACAGAGAGTATCTGCTGCAGCCAAAAGCATGTTTTGGCTTGTACTGGGCATTTTATGTTATGAATAAGAAGCCTTTAGTACTTTTTTTTTTTTTTTTTTGGGTAGCAATGAAAAGAAAGAAGTGCTAATACTGTCTTCAAATTGATTCAAAATTCGGAGCTTCCAAACCCCCTTGCTTTCTAAAACTCCTCACCGAGGTGGGAAGCTAGGTGCGGCTGGGTAAGGATTCCGAGATGAAAACTCACTAACAGCAGAGTGTTATTAAGCAGGCATTCTTTATTGCAACGCTGGGCAGCACCGGGGATGCTCCACCATGAGTGCTCCAACGGGTTAGCAAAACACAGCGGTTCATATACACAAAAATCATACATATTCATTAGACTTCCTGAGAAGGGCAGTCTTATGGTGATGAGTTCCTGGAATTCATCTACATGGTCCAAGCATGCGCAGTAGATTTAGGGTTAGAGTCTTTTCATCTTCCAGTGGTTGCTCATAGTCTTCCTCGTGCTAGTTGAATCTTCCTCCTTGAGCACAAGCCAGGGCCCCTTTTCTGATGCAACCTCCTCTTGTAACAAGCAGCCCTATAGATGTTTGCTGGGCATTTCCTTAACATCTGGCACCTGTAGATAGCTTTGTCTCCTTGGTGTCAGGCAAGATGTTATCTATTTACCAACTTTGCTCAGCAAATCGCTAAAACCATCTTTGTGGGGGAAGAAAAACTCAGGAAAACAAAGACGCAAGTAAAACTAAACAGATCACAGTGAGGCCTAAGCCAGGGACTGTCAGAGTTTAGCTCTTTCAAAATGCTCTTCATTAATATAGTTCCTACAAAACAAAAGGTGTAATAGGTCTGCAGTGTGTCTGCCAAATTTCAATTCAAGCAATTACATTCAGCCTACCTTGAATTCCAGCTGACAGTAACCCTGCTGCTGTGCACTGTTGAACAGTACCTCCCTTCCATCTAAAAGTGACTGCATTTCAGCAGTGAATTAAGAGATCCTATTATTATGCTTTGTTTATGTAGGACATACTACTTCTGGGGACTGTAACTTTAAAGAGGAACTATGCAAGCGTATATTTACTAGAGAGTTTGAAGTGTGTTTTTTAATGGATGCAACATTTTCTGATGACAGCTCAGCCCCAAATGTAGATTTCTGGGTGAAATAGAACAAAGAACAGCAACTGTCTGTCCACAAAATATTGTATAATCCACTGGGAAATATTTCCTTAGAAAACCAAAAAACATCCCAAACATAGAAAGACTGAATGTCGGAATAATGTCAAATTAAACTTACAGGCAACATCTCCAATACTTTGTGTCTTCTGCAGCTTCCCAGAAGTAGGTCTTTTCCATATACTGGATTTATCTTTATTTTTCCTTTTTTTTTTTTTGTCCTTCTTCTTGTAAGGACACTAAAGAACATAAGTGTTTTTCGACAAGCAGGAAAACGATGGGTAGATGCACACAACTCGTTAAGTAGTGAAATTGTAAGAAAGAGTGCCTCCTAATGTTTTTAAATATTCTTTCTTCCCCCGACCCTTCAAAACACCACAGGTGTTAAAAATCATAGCTGCATCTTCCAAAAACAAAAATAGATTTAAGATTTCTTTAAAAAAAACAGGTAGACTCTGTTCCAAACAAAATCCTACTGTATATACCTGTCTAGTATAACTTCAGCATATTGTCTAGCTAAACCTCGCTATCTTCCCTCTAACACTCTTTCCTTTAAAATGCAATTAGACACCCGGCCCCTTTTCAGGGGCCTCCTTAATTGTCTCGTTAAGGTTACAGAACACATCTGCCCACACTGACTGAATCACAAAGCACTTTAGTTGCCTTTTCTCACACCTAGATCTACCAGACAGAAAGGAACTTGCAATTACTCACTCCTTAGGAATTCAGCTCTGTGGGATACCCAGACCCCAGAGGGAACCCCTGTTGATCACCTCATTTACGCTGTAACACATAAAACCTGTCTAAAGTGTTTTTAACAGTCTAGTTTGGTTGTAGCTGATAAATTAAACAAGACTTGCCTGAATGGCAGTATAAACTACTGGAGGATTTAGTGCAGGGCTGAGGGCTGCGAAAATGGAAAGATTTTTTTTTTTTTTTTTTTTCCACTGTGAGATAGAAATAATGCTTATTAAAGTCAGTGGAAGTTCTTTTATCCCAGAAAATAGGACTCTGTGTTATAATCTCTTTGCATTGTGTAGCTTTTGATTGCTGTATGTCTCAGATTGCCATCTGTAAAATGGGGATAATAAAGCCTAATTATATTCCACCTACAGCTGTTGAGGTTGTCACCTTTCATAATATATGTCAGAAAAGTGCTGAATATAACATTTTCTCAAGAGTTTTCAGAGCTTCTAAATAAAAGAATGACATTTTTGTTATCAGCGTTATTCTTACCTTAACTTTAAGAAGGAACCCCCTTTTCAGGTTGCAGACTCCATTATATTTAATTCTAATTTAGCAGCTGATTTTGACCAGGTTGTTTAATATCATGTCAGACTGAAGTGTGAGAAGACTTGTACATGCACTGAGTGTGATGACTGACGTTGTTAGTGAACAACAGTGATTTCAAGCATGCATTTTTAATGTTTTTTTTCTTTTTTCTCTCTCTTTTTTTTTTTTTTTCCTGATACCATGACCACAAAATCTCTTTGGAAGTTCTTCCAAATAAGGGATTTTGTCATACTCTATGCTACTGCAATGACACCTTTGTTCTGTTAATGTCACTACGCAGAAACATCCATCTGATTCACTAATAATTATAATGAACTTTTCAAAATGTAATAACTTGTTGATTGCTTGAACTGTATTTACTTTTAGTTACCAAGTTATTAGTCAGAACGAGAAAATACTTTCTCATTACATAGGACTTTCTATTAATTAGCTTAAAGCTAAGTTGGAATGACACAGTCACTTGAACAGAATGAAAAGATGGAATTTTTAATCTGATTTTGAAGGCTGGTTTCTTCATGTTAAAAATGGGCAGAATGTCTGAGAGCAAGCTTGGTAGGATGAAATGTCAAGAAAAACAATGAAAGACAGAAAAGAAAATGTCCATTTAAGTTTCTATGTGAAGTTAATTTTATTGCTGAACTGTAGACCCTGGTAAAAATAGGGGGAGGGGGGTGTGGTAAATACAGAAATAGTTATAAAATGGAAAAACTGACAGAGCTTATCTATAGTCATGCTAGTGAAACTATAATTATAATTCCAATAGACTGATTGCAATAGCAGAAGAAAAAATTATTTCAGCCATGAAATACATTAAGTCTCTGCTACTCATTGATAAAGTTGCTGGAGCTGTTCAGTATGTACCTGTGTTTTATTTTTTATCCATAGAAGAAATTACAAGAGTTATTTGGGCATGTTGGTGAATGAAAAACTGAATACAAGCCATCAATGTGCGCTCACAGCCCAGAAAGCCAATCGCATCCTGGACAGCATCAAAAGAAGTGTGGCCAGCAGGTCGAGGGAGGTGATGGTCCCCCTCTACTCTGCTCTGGTGACACCCCACCTGGAGTACTGCGTCCAGCTCTGGGGCCACCAGCATAAGAAAGACATGGAGCTGCTCAAGCAGGTCCAGAGGAGGGCCATGAAGATGATCAAGAGGCTGGAGCATGTCCCCTGTGAGGACAGGTTGAGAAAGCTGAGGTTGTTCAGCCTGGAGAAGAGAAGGCTCCAGGGAGACCTTATAGCGGACTTCCAGTGCTTAAAGGGGGTCTAGAGGAAAGGTGGGGAGGGACACTTGATCAGGGAGTGTGGTGATAGGATGAGGGGTAACGGTTTCAAACTGAAAGATGGGAGATTTAGATTAGGTATTGGGAAGAAAGTCTTCAGTGTGAGGGTGGTGAGGCACTGAAACAGGTTGCCCAGAGAAGCTGTGGCTGCCCCCTCCCTTGCAAGTTGGATGGGGCTTTGAGCAAGCTGGTCTGGTGGAACGTGTCCCTGTTATGGTAGGGGGATTGGAACTAAACGATCTTTAAAGTCCCTTCCAACCCAAGCCATTCTGTGATTCTGTGATTCTAGGAGAAGAAAAAATCAAAACACAAACCCATAATTTTTTGCCTTATTTTTTTTCTGTTCAAAGACATTGCTGCAATCAAATTGCAGCATTCATTTAACCTACCTTTCTACAAATTAAAAATAATAAAACTTTCATTATGATGTACAAGTTGTAGTCATTTTATATCATTCTGTAAATACCTTTGAAGCCAAATTCCATGAGAATCTGCATTGTCTTTGTCTTTGAATATGCCTGGGGTTTTCATGAATACAGCTGAGAAGGCTGTGTATGGATATGACAAAGCAGAAACCACCATCCTTTATGAGTCCTGTATCCCTGCCCCCTCACATGAGATCTGGACACTCCCTGGAATGCCCGTTCCTGGACCTTTTCACATTTAGGAATGCATGTCCCATTAAGAAATAGCATTACAATTTTATTTTCCAAACCACAATTTCATCCTTATAAAGATTCCCTCTTTGGAAGGGCTGCCCATAGCCAGGATACCTATGTTTCTTACTCATTCAGCTACTAAAGTTCCATATGTGCTGGTCTGCTAGCCAGAGGATTTTATATGGAAGGGACTTTGCTTACAGCTATGGTCAGAGGAACAAATACAGGTTTAAGAAAGTCTGCTTGCCTTAGAGACTTAGAGACTTTCTAAAGAAAGCTTTAGCTGGTCAAATTTGAGAAAACCCAGAATGCATGACTTTCAATGTATTATCTTAAAGGAAGTAAGTAGACAGAGGCCTACGAGGTTCAAGAAAAGTTTTAAACCATTGGTATTTCTGAAACTCACTTTGAAAGAAGATTTGATGTGTCCTTCTATCTAGATCATTTAGCTGAGAAAGAGGTCAGGCAGTTATCAGTCTTGGTGGGATGGCTAATGAAGAAGACTTGAAAGGCTGTGGCATTGTTTGCTGAAGGTCTTTCTTTGTAAGGTCAAAAGCTCTTCACAAAGGGCACAGCTGTTTTGGGTGACCACGCTTGAGTGTCGTATATTGATAAACTCTCCTCATCTTTTAGTCTTTCACAGTGTCTGTCATAGAGTCCTAATGCCAGGGGTTTTCAGGGAATAACGAGGATGTGGTTCTCCCTAATGAATGGAGAGCCAAAAGCTGAGCAAGACCCGAGCCTGGACAGTGTCCTCAACAAAGGAGTGCAGTTGCACTGAGTCTGAATGTGATGGGCTGAGCTGGTAATGGATACACACAGAGCAAGTGATGAACCAGGTCTGGAGTCCTTCCAGGGGGTTCAATCAGGAGCAAGTGGTGACAGGCCCATAGAAACATAGCCTTGAAACAAGGCTACAATATGGGTCCAAAGTTCACTCAGGAGATAGAGCACATATAGGACTGAAGACAAGCTACAGTGTACATACAAGGTGTCCACCTGGGAAACAAGCTACCTCCAGCACCTGTGTGAGATACATCCAAGAGACAAGGCTCTCTCTTTCAGCTGGTATCTCCTCTCACAAGGTTTGTGGAAAGGAGAAGCGGATACCAGCATTCTTAACCTTTTGCTGTGTTTTGCCAGATGAGCAAGTTGCTCAGCTCTCGTCCTTGCTCTATCCAGGACATGATAATCACATTGCTTTGCTTTGCTTAAGTCAAACCTTACAAGCCTAGGATCTCTCCACAGGGACCTATAGACCAGAAATTATTTTTCTCCTCTCTATGGATGGTCTGTGCTCGTTCTGGGTTTTGGTAAGCTCTGGTGATTTTGAAACAAACTGTACGCTACCTACAAGGAGTGGGGGTGATGAAGGAAGTGTGTCCACCTGCCCGTGTGACTCAGCTTTGGAGTCTGGGAAGAAGTGATTAACTTTTTCATAATGTGCTAAATATAGAGGTTCAGACAAACTCTGAAACTGTCCTGGGAGTGGCTGATACACCTATGTTTACAGGTTCAGTTCGAGTTCCTGGTCCATGATTTCACTCCTCCTCTCAAACTTTGGGCCAAGGAACACTAGAGGACAATCAGATAAGGACTCTTACCTTCATGGTGGTTAAGTGCATGTAAGTAACAGCATGCTACAGAGCAGTTACTGGAAAGACTGATGTGTCTTTCCAAAGATGCTGCAATGGCTGTAAGATAGCTATCTCATCTTGTAATCAAGGTACATAACCCATTGTGTGAAGGCAAGAGGGTTCTAAATTGCTACATCATTGGAGAATATATCAAAAGCATTTCCAGGAAGCCCTGACATTTTGATATTGGACTCAGGCTTTGCTGATTATTCAGCTATACTATCACAAAGTTATGTAAAGGCAAAAGATTTAATTTCTTTACAGAGAAACATACTCTTCTGATTCTTCTTTTTCATAGCACACAGAAGTAAATTTGTTTCTGAAGTGACTGAAGATAATACAGATTCTGTCTAAATGCTGAAGAAATGTAAGTGGTCCAAAGCATTTCAAAATCTTAGAAAACTCCCATGTGTAGAACTGAAGAGATAAAACCTGTATGCTGCTTTGAAGTTGTTCCAACCATCAAATCTGTGGCTTGACTTTCAGTGATGTGAGGATTGCTTTGGCACACATCATGTCACAGAGTTGTGCCACATCTCTCTGTGCTTCTCCCGCACAGTCGACTGCATCTCTATACATCCAAGAAGAGTCTTACACACTTCATTCCAATATTTGCAGAGCAGATGGCAAAACTTTATAGCGAACAGCAGGACTGAAACCTGAAGTTCTCCAGTGTTACCCATCTCTACATTTATAGTCAGATGGGTGCTCAGATGCAATATGGGTTTACAAAGTGTCCATAATTTTGAAAATTTTTCTTATTGACATCCACTTCTTTTGATCCAGATGCCAAGTTCTTGCAGAAAACAGGGTTACTCACTGCTGTGACACAATTGTAAATGTACTTCAGTAAATTCAGAGTATTTTATTTATCTCATAGGTAGTTAAATTCATGTTCAAGTCTCTGGATTTTTTTTCTATTACTTACATTCAATAGAAAATGTTGCACAGAACAGTTTTAGAGTGGAAAAGTAAAGATAGCAGAACATAAAATAATTACATGTTCATCAATGCAAACATTCCTAATTAAGAGCTTGAAATAAACATGATGCATAGGAATAAAAAATACAAACAAAACCAATTTAATTGTATTTTAAATTAAATTAGACACACATTTTCTTTTTTTCTTTAAAAGTAACTTCATGATAAAAAAAGAAATTATGATAAGCTGTATTTTGATACAGAATTGTGCTAAAGTCCTTTGTAAAATCTTAGATTTAACAAAAATAACATTCAAGAAATGCGTATAAACCATCACAGTTTAGAAGAAATAAGCCTAGTAAATTAAGAATATCAATGCCTACACAACCCAGTTTTTGAAAGCTGTAGCCTTTTCTTCAGGTAAAAGCATGATCTTTGCTTCTTTTTGGCTTTCAAGCTTCTTGTGAATACACAAGGTCTTGGATGAATAAAAACTAGGTTAGAAATGCTGAGACCTGAGATTTGTAGAATTATATGATGATAAAACTGAAAATAACTCAACTCCTTCAAAACCAGATTAATTCATTAATGTTTTCTTTTAAGTACTTCAGGTTTTATTGAAAGCAAGAAATATTTGGATTCGTTTTGCACCCAGAAAGTTTAAGTTTTATGGAAAAACAGCAATCAAATTTTAGATTTTTTTTCTGCATTTTACTTAAAATACAATTTTCTTTCAGAAAGAATTTGATAAAAATCACTACAAAAATAAATCTCTAAAATGAAGTTCAACCTCATGAATTTCAACAAGGCCAAATGCAAGGTTCTGCACATGGGCTGGGGAAATCCCAAGCACAGATACAGGCTGGGCAATGAGTGGATCAAGAACAGCCCTGCAGAGAAGGACTTGGGAGTGCTGGTGGATGAAAAACTGAGTGTCAGCCAGAAATGTGTGAAAACCAATTGCATCCTGGGCTGTATCAAGAGAAGTGTTACCAGCAGGTCAAGGAATGCGATTCTTCCCATCTATTCCACTCTCATGAGACCCTACCTGGAGTGCTGTGTTCAGCTCTGGGGCCACCAGCACAAGGAAGACATAGAGCTGCTCGAGCAGGTCCAGAGGAGGGCTATGAAGATCATGAGGGGGCTGGGGCACCTCCCCTAGGAGGGCAGGCTGAGAGAGCTGGGGTTGTTCAGGCTGGAGAAGGCTCCTAGGAGACCTTATAGGAGCCTCCTAGTACCTAAAGGGAGCCTAGAGGAAAGGTGGGGAGGGACTCTTGATCAGGGAGTGTGGTGATAGGATAAGGGGTAACGGTTTCAAATTGAAAGAGGAGAGATTTAGATTAGATATTGGGAAGAAATTCTTCAGTGTGAGGGTGGTGAGGCACTGGAAGAGGTTGCCCAGAGAAGCTGTGGCTGCCCCCTCCCTGGCAGTGTTCAAGGCCAGGCTGGATGGGGCTTGGAGCAACCTGGTCTGGTGGAAGGTGTCCCTGCCCATGGCAGGGGGGTTGGAACTAGGTGGTCTTTACGGTCCCTTCCAACCCAAACCGTTCTATGATTCTATGAAATAATGGTTTTAATTCACCTTTTCTCAATATTAAAAATACATAAACTGAAACAGTCAAATATAAATTAAGCTATGTAATTGCTGAAATATTTACATAATTACTTTTCTTTTTTAGCAAACTTTTTTTAAGGTAATGAGACTAAAAAAATAATTATTAAAATCTAGAAGGTGGGGACTGATGTATCATTTTTTTAACTAAATTATGAACCACATTCATAAAGCCCATTCAGTCCTGAAATATATTTCTCCCTACTTTCCAGAATCACCTTATTCTGTCTATATTTAAATACAAACCCAGGATAAGGAATGTTTTCTTTGAGAAAAAAGCATATCTAAAATACATGTACCTGTCTAACTATTAGCATAGATGCAGAACTCAGCATAGCTGATTGTGCTAAGAGCTGGGATAGAGTCAGACTTTTCTGTATTTGTTCAGTTTGAAATGCCTTTTTGCATATCTGTTCATCTTCATTAGGAGGGGAGGAGTGTTACCTGAGAAGAAAGGCATGGTGGTTTGATCAGTTTTTAGCAATCAGGAGGATAGAAACTCGTTTCCCCAAGATTAATGAAATCTAAAACCTAGTCTAAATCTAAAATAGTCATTGAACTGTTTTGTCAATTACAGGCACCAAAGCTTCTGCTGTTAGGTAGGCTATCTCAGAAGACAGAGATCAGAACTGGAATCAGTAGTCTTTTTATACCTCATATTTTTTTATATATATATATATATTTCTGAGTGAAAAGTAAAAAAAATTACTTCAGATTGACTAGGTGACCCATTGCTGTTAGCTGCCTGAATATGTAGTGGGAGCTATGAAATCCTCAGTTCTGCAAAACTGAAGAGATGTATCTCTGTCAAGATTTGTAAGTTCAGAGAGGCAATAACAAAGTTTTGACATCAGAATTAACTGGAATTGACAGAGACTGATGGTTTTTATCAGTTGTTCTGGTGGGATGTCCAGATTTTTTGCATGGAGAAAACTATAAGGGAAAAAAGACCAAAAAAATCTTACCATCACTATCACCATCACTACAGCATTCTTTGAAAATGAGTAATGTCCTAGAGAGTATCTTTTTTTCTCATTTTTTTTCCCCCCTATGAATCTTTATTCTCTATCCCAGCTGCTAGCACTCATTATTACCAGAAAATTCTAAATATCACTAAAGAAGCAAAGTTGCAGTTTCTATTTTTAGATTACATTAGTAGTTTTTCAATGTAATGACTTCTGGTACTAATTGCTGGTTCAGTGTAGGGTATAACAGGCTAAGAAGCACAAATAAAACTTAGATATAAAACAAGACATAAATGCACCCCACCTTCTTTGTATTTCTAATAATTAGCAAACGTACTTTGATTTTGTGCTAATGTGGGATGTTCTCTTAAATGCTTTTTTATGTTTAATTGCATGGGTTGAATCCTCTTTCTGTATTTGGATTCTTTTCCTTAATTGCCACTGTCTTCCATTACAAAAATAGCACTGTAATGATTTCTACATGAATGTACAAAAAAATTAAACAGTTCATTGATTTTAAATGTCTGATAGTTTCTTCAGTCACAGCTGTAGAATGCTGCCGAGTTTTTCAGATTTCTGAAGAGATCTTAAATTTTGGAAGTAATTGAATAATCTTAATTTGTTCTGAATTTTTGTAATTTATTGCTTCATTAAATGCTAATGCAAAGTTACATCAAGGTTTTTTACTTTAATTTCTTCATATAAAATTCTAATATCACTTTACAGATGTTTAATAATTCATCTTTACCAAGAAAGGGAGTCATTAGGCTTAACATTACACATTTGGTACCCTTCATTATAATAGCGTCTACAGGCTCTACCAAAATAGAGTTTTACTGTACATGTTGTAATAGCATATGACCCTACTCACAGACAATTGAAATAGGTAGTATTCCCCCCTGCCCCTTTTAGTCCTGTAGAGCTGCAATAATAGCTAATTTCAGAAGAAATTTAGAAAATAAGTACTGGTGAGATGCAGGATGAGATTACTAAAGTATGACTGTATTTTGCTGTACATAGAATTTGGAGATGATGGTCTTTTTAGTCATGGTACTAGTATGGGGTTACTTCTCTCCAGGGCACAGCAATCAGACACTTTCATGGAATATTCTGAAAGAAATAAAAACCTCAAAAGTCTCTACAAGTTAACTTCACCTCTTTAAATTCTTTCCTTCTCTGTAATATTTTACAATGCTCATGCTGATGGCCTGATATAGTCTTATACAAAGAGTAGGAAGAACAGGAATCTGTATATGAGGTACAAGATGGGTTGCGAGTGAAAACTTGAGTTCAACCTTAAATTTAGCAATCTGATATTTGAATGTTACCTAGTCAAATGGACCCTCACCTTCTGAAGTGTTTAAATCAGAGAGAAAATGTCTTTCTAGAAGATAATTTGACCTCCAGTGCCAGATACAAAGGAAGAAGAGAATTCCTGAGCCCATCTTATGTCCAGAATTGAATATGGCTCTAGCATGAGACTTTCATGCCATGAAGTCCTCTGAATGCATTAAATACTTTTTCCTCATCTTTCTGATTTAGATGCATAGAAAGGAGCATTCTGAAAGAAGCTTGGGTATAAATAGCGGTTGATGAGGCTGCATTGTGGGGGAGAGAGATGATATTAAGCAGGAATAGGGAACCTAAACAGGATCTGACACACATATGTTGATTCTGGGAAAAAACTAGGTTTTACAGTGGTTGGGATTTTTTGTTTTGTTTGGTTTTTTTGTTTGTTTGTTTTTTTCTGTGGGTTTTTTTGTTGGTGTTTTTTGTTTTGTTTTGTTTTTTTAAGAGAGCATTATCCTTTGTTTCTTTCTTCTTAATCTCAGCCGATATAGTGCAAAATAACTAAAAGTAGCAGAAGAAGATATATGTAACATTAAAAATTCTGTCTCTGGTGGTCAATCTAGTGTAATTTCAAGCAAATCTTGTTGATGGATCAAAAAAATAAAAAAGAAAACAAGCAACTTATATGGAAATAGAGCCATAAGAAAAGAGAAATTTCGAGCCAAAACCTAACACCCCTCCCCTTATTTCAACCATTTTTGTTTCAGTATTAATTCTAGTCTTATTTAAAATATGTTTATAGCATGGAGAATGTCACAATTTCCAGTCTTTGATGCTTACCCTGTTCTATCTGATTTTTATTTCAAATATGAGGGCTAGCAGATCTGCTTCTGAGGAAGAGAGCGTGGGCAGCAGAAGGTTTATTTCTGTGCTTCATTTGTGCAATTACATGCATTTATTATATATTTAATAATATAATTATTATTTATTTAATAATATAATATGACTAAAAATGTAATCCCTTCCACAAGTATTATAATTTTTAAAGTGTTTCATCCCAAATGGATACATGCTTTCCAGAAAGCAAACTTTTCCCTTAAATTTCTCAATTTTGCAAGCAGGTTATTTTCTGTCAGAGAATCTTCAGATATGCATTTTCTATCCATTGCTATTGTTTACATTTATAAAAGCCATTCACACTCATTAGCATAAAGAACTGATTTTGAAGCTGAAAGGAAAGAACTTTAAAAGTTCTGTTCCCACAAATATGTACCATATTTGGAAATTAAAGTAGTTCATAGAGAATAAAAAATATTTTTACCTATATTTGTACACTCTTTTACTTACCTGCATATGCTCTGAAAATACGTGCAAGTTGTCATAACTTCCTCTCGACTCTTAATATACAACATGTAACATTTAAACCAGAAAACAGAACTAGAATACTGAACATATACTGGAAATTCTAAATGCTGTGTTGAATTATTTACTTTTCCTTATTCGTCAACAAACAGGTGCTTTAGGGATTGCTTTCCTATTCTGTACTTAATGAAAATCAGCTTTATTTTTGCACAGAGAAAGTGCTTCTCTCAACAGAAAATCTGTGAGATATTAATTTTCCGGAAGTGCATTTCTGTGTAGAAAATTTGATGTAAAATTTGCTCCAGGAGAGCTATTCTTTTTTTAAGCCAGCAGTAGAAAAACAGCAGCAGATGCTGGTAAGTCAATTTTTCAAACTAGTAATTGCTATTTATTTCTTGAAATTAAAATAAAATAATAGTCAAATACTGCTTCAAAGAGTGAGATACTTTAAAACATGTTTTCTTTGCTAAATAGTGCATGTGGTCCACTGGACAGTATATAAAGAACAGCTATCTCTGCTGGTGCTAAGCTAGGATTCAATTTGTTTTTATTTCTCTCAAATGGTAGTTTGTGCATTTCTGAACATTTCACTTTGATCCACTAATTCTCACCTGTTATACTGTGATTACATGGATGAGTTGCAAAGAGGCTGTATCAGTTAAATTGCCAAGTTAGGAGCACAGTGGTTTTCCCTAAAACAAATACTTCGATTTAAAATTCATCAGAAGCTGACTGTGTGCACAAATATTTCTCACAGTTGTAAAAGCCTACAGATGGGCTGTTTGAAAGACATCTAACTATGCAAAGTGCTAGACACCTTCCCTTTCCTTCGAACTGGAGGAACTAGTCACAGGTGTCTGTTTTAAGTGGTGGCCCAGCCCTTTCTCTTGGAGCATTACCAAATTTCATTGTGGTACCTAACACTTCATCTCTTTCCTGGGTCTGAGCTTGTCTCCTTCTTTTGTATTTCACTGGCACAGTTTCTAGACATTGATTTGTCTCTTAATTTCTCTTAATGGCAAAGGGACCCTGTGAGCCAACTGCAGCAGACCTGCAAAGATCACCACTGACATCTGCCTAGCATCTTCAGACAAATCCTGGAGTTTCAAACATGGCTTGTAGCCTTATTTCTCAGGTCTAACACTTGAAGTGGGGAAATGCATTTTTAGAGGATGTTGTAAAGCAATAACAAAAAAAAGTCACTCTGCAAGTTGGGCAATAAAAACAATATCCTGCCTTTGGCAAAGAAGCAATTGTACGCAAAATCCTGCCTCATCTTTCTTTTCTCTTAAGAGCAATTTTGTCGTCTTGAAGCAACAAAACTTTTATTTGAGGCTCATTTCTCCAAGTCAAGACTTCCTTGAGATTTGTGGGGTACTAACCATCAGTCTGAAATGCCCCTCTTCCCGACCACTGTAGGGAAAGACGCTTGTCCTGAGAAGAAAACAATTCTCATGGTTCTAATTATAAAACTTACATTTTCTTTTTGCTATTGTTCCATTTGTGGTTAAATTCTATTAATCCAGTTCTTCCTCTACATGCAAACTTCACTGAAAACTGCTTTCCCTGTCTCTCCATTTTCTAATTATAATAAAGTGTTCCTGTTTGATGGAAAACTGTGACTAACTTAATTCTTGGTCATAGTCTCACCTCCATAGTTCACAGCAAAGTATTTGCTCTGTATAGATGATATCTAACTTCTACAAATTCTACAGTGTTTTCTGCCACCCTGAGTGGGTGGTGGGTGAACACCTATGAAGCTATCCTCCTGATTTATGCTTTTTTATTCAATCAACTCATGCTCCATACTGTCCCAAATTACTATTTATTCTACTGTACTCTTTGGTCTTGGAAAGTCTTAAATCTCCAACACACGTATCATATTAATATTTTGTCGAATTGATGTCATGAAAGAAAAAAACAGTCTGAGAAAAAGGAGGAAGTCAGATTTTGCAAGTGGTGAAAGTTACAGGTTAATGAAAGTGGATAGTAGAAGAACAGATCTTTTGAGTACCTGCACTTGAGTGTAAATGTTTTTCTATGATTTGTAAGCAAAAAATCCCAACAAACCAATAAGATAATTTTACAGCAAAACAAAGGGATTGAGTAAATGTTGTAATTATGAAGGGTGAGACATACAAAGCAAGCAAATACACTTTTTCCTACTCTCTTGGCATTGTTTAATTATTCTGGCATTAAATAGCCTTATTTTCTGAATTTTCTCATTTTATCACTTAACAGCCAGACACATAACTGTGTTAATAAATTAGATATCATACATTTTGTTTCTATGCATTTGAATCTTACACGCACACTCACACACACATGTGCATACCCACATAATCGTGTGTCTGTTGTGTGCAAAGATTACTTTATCTCACTTATTTTTTCCCTCTCACATTATTGTTTTCATGCTTTTTCACATTCCTTTTACCTGCAGTTTTATTTACAATCTTACTTTTTTGGTTTCTGAAGATGGGATGACACAATGCTGGCTTCAATTGATAGTAAACGAACTTTGAAAATCCTTATTCTGAAGCTGTAGAGTATGAAGACACAAATAGGAAGCCTATTCCTTTTTGGTAGCAGGAAATCCAACCTGTGTCAAATTTTGAATAAAACCAGATCTTTCTGTGTGCTCATATGTGTATATATTTCAGATACACACTGTTCTGAAGAAAAGTGCTCAGATTTTCAATATAAAGCAAAAACTATCCCAATTTTCAACAACACAAAAATATGTATTTGTTGCTATATGCATTCTATGCAATTATAAGTTAGCTATATATAGGTAAGCTTGCCCTGACATATCCATATAAAATAAAGTTTTTGTCATTGATGCCTGAGGCAGTGTTGGTAATAGAAATGCATGCAGTACAGAAGAGTGACAGAAAGCAGCACAGATTATGCTGTTTTTAGGGAGCAGAAAAGGATATGCATATATATGCTGCAGTTAGAATATTATTCTTTGTCCTTAGTGAAACTCTTAGGCAGTTTTTGCCACTGACCCTTCAGCTACTGTCAAAATGGAGATATTTTCCTGCTTGTCTTGTTTGTGTAAGGATTTCGGGAAGTACCCTAAAGTGATGATTCCGCAATTTCAGCAGGCATTTTTGTCTTATCACTGTAATTTCCTTCTGTTTGTTTATAGAGCCCTCCAACAGGTTTGCAGTCTCTACTTTTAACCTAGAGCTAAACTTTTTTGTGTGCATACGAAAAAAAAATGAAAAGGACATAAGAATAAAGGAAGACATAAAGTACTGCATTAAAAGAAAAACATGAAATGCATAGCTAGGGTCTTTCCTGTTTCCTGTTGTGTCTGTCGTCCGTCCATCCATCCATCCATCCATCCATCCATCCATCCATCCCTGTGTCTATGATATCTATAGGGATCATATTCTCTTCCTACTCTCTCAAAAGGGTATAGACTTATAGAACGGTTTTGGTTGGAAGAGACCTTCAAGATCATCGAGTCCAACCTTTGTCCTAGCTCTATCAACACCACTAAATCATGTCCCTAAGTACAACATCTACCTGTCTCTTAAACACCTCCAGGGATGGTGACTCCAACACCTCCCTGGGCAGGCTGTTCCAATGCCTGACAACCCTTTCAGTGAAAAAAATCTTCCTAATATCCAGCCTGAACCTCCCCTGGTGCAGCTTAAGGCCATTTCCCCTTGTTCTATCACTTGTTACTGGGGAGAAGTGACCAACTCCTGCCTTGCTACAACTTTCTTTCTTTCCCATCAGCCTTCTCTTCTCCAAGTTAAACAGTTCCAGATCCCTCAGCTGTCCTCATATGAGACATGCTGCAAATCCTTTACTAGCTCGGTAGCCCGCCTCTGTACCCCTCTCTGTAACCTCAATGTCCTTCTTGTAGAGAGGGGCCTAAAACTGGACACAGTACTTGAGCTTCCCACTGCATAATAGGGCATCTCTTCCTACTACCCTAAGAAATAAGAGAGGTCTGACTGCTCAGAGACTTGTTTCTGTGTGCATGTACTCAGCTGGCTTCCACTTGACTAGTTTCAATAACTGACAATAAAATAAAATTTGTTAGGTTTGCCTCCTCCTTGCATAAGCATAACATTAGTCACTGCTGTCACTCATGCAAGTCCTTCATATTAGCACGTGCACTTCTAGTACGACTCTGCTCCTATCTCCTCCCACGTTTTTCTGCCAGCAAAACAGTGGCTGCTAACACAGATGGCGTATTTGTTTATTTATTTTAAGTCTTTGAATCTACTTCTCTGTTGCAAAAACTGTCCCCATCTTGCTGGCAACTGAAACCAATATTTTTACTTAAAAGTATTTTGTCAAAGGTTACTTCCTCTCTGTCACATAAAAAGGTAACAAGGTTGATATACAACTGAGGGATGCCCTCCCGCTAAACTGGGCAATGTTTTATATCTAAGGAAAAGGAAGCAGGGTAGGGAAAACCCTCCTATTGAACCAGTCCATGGTTTCTTTCTAAGAACACAGAGAATAAGGAAACCCTCCTGTTGCATCACAAGGTTCAGAGAGGACCCCCTTACCCTCCAAAACTCCTTCAGAGAGTATGGTTGGGTCCAATCCTAGTCCCAGACATGGTCAACTGTTATGACTAAGGATACAGAGAAATGAAAGGGAGTGTTGTGTTAAGGACAAGAGCTGGTTATGTGATCAGGGAGACCCTCCTGTCCAGTCACAAGGTTCAGAGTGGACCCCCTTGCTCTCTAAACTCCTTACGTGCAGCTAGGTCCAACCTTAGTCCCAGACCTGGTCAACAGTTTATATCTAAAGGTGTATTTAGTGTTGGTGTATAACTTCCAGATGCCTTTTTATTATTAATCTTACCCCAGAACCCTCAAAGGAATTCACTGGGGCAGTTTCACAAGCCCCATATTAGAGTCAACATTTGCCTGTCAGAGTCCTCTCAGGGACTTTCACTAAAACAGTTTTGCAAAGTTGCAAATACGGGTGATTTATTAAGATGACAGATGTAACAAGTTTGGAATTGCCATTGATAAATGCACTGTCTCACACAAATATAAATATCATCCCAAAATATCAATGTAAATCTCTACTGACTACCATTAACCATATATACACTGTAACAAGTAAGCACTACAATAAGCAAGCACAGATTAAGTAGATACTATAATAAGCAAGCATAGATAACTAAGCACTGCAATAAGCAAGATAATTAAGTTTTATGATTCTCACCAAGAATGAATCCCTGCTTGAGGAGAAGAGAGGTCCAGGCCTGTAGACTCATCCAGTAGTTGGAGTTCTCACCCTACAAATAGAGGGTTCTAAAGACTAATTATATACCTATTGACAAGGTGGGCCTGAGTCATATCTTTTGTGCTGATTGGCTCCTAGCAGGCTGATAGTGTTATCAATTGAGAGGAAGGTGGAGGGGGAAGTAAAGCCAGCACTTGCTACAGATGTGGACTCCTTCTGTGGTATTCTTGGTACGCCCTCTGACAATTAGGCCCTGTCTCTGGCCTTGTTGATACAACCTCTGGCTATAAGACATTCGCCTCATCCCAGAAGTCGCAGTAATAGGACCAGGTCATAAAACATCCAAATTGCCAGGTCATAAAACTTCCAACATCAGTTCAGTGTCTTGGCCAGACAAGCAAAACGCTCATCCTTCCTCCCCTGCTCAAACGATAAGCTCACTAGTTAGCCTGTGTTCTGTCCCAGGCTGGTACAAGATAAGCACACTAAGTGGCCTGCATCTTTGTTACACAGCAAGCTGAGCAGTTTTCCCACACTCTTCTTCAGCTTCTTCTCCTTACCTGCATGTACTCACATGTACATATCTTTATTCATTTTAAGTGTTCAAATATTGCCCATGCTTTTAATTATAAATTCTTCCATTTGTTTGGATGACTGCTGCCAATCCTTATCAGAACAAAAATATATCCACAGTTCCAAAACAAAATTCAGGACACAAAAAAATTCCAAAAGAGCATTTTTTCAACTTCCCTTTGATGTCTAAGAGCTTTTATATACATTAATAAGTGAAGACAGTTTAGGATACTAAAAGCTGTTTTAAAACTAACTGTCAAAACTAACTCAGCTGAGGTGTTTGAATCTTTTCAAAGGAAATAAACGTGGGGTGATTTCCTGTAAAGTTTCTTCATACAGATATAATTACATATGTACACACTTAGTATATAATTCAGTTGATCTCATTTGAATAAATGGGGCTAAGACCTACAGGAAATTCCTTAGGCTCCCTTTGTAAGCAGTGGAAATACATAAGGCATGATTATATTAATCTAAAATAGATATTTTATATATTTCAGTTGTATTATATGTATATATATGCTGTAAAAGCACTTGTGTCTCTCCATTGACTATAAAAGACAGCTAAGGTGTCTGGCTCAACATGAGTATCTCTCTGTAGACATTCACAATTAGATTAATTACTTTCCACCTGTCATATTTCTAAAAAGAAAGAAAAGGGGAAGATAAAGTTTCCCTTTCAGCCCCAATAAAAACTGTTTTTTATGTACTCTACTCACTATTCTTGAGAAAGCTCCCATAGATACAGGATAAAAATTGTGTTCCTACGCATCTGGTAATTTATGACTGCACCAGCTTTGATTTTTTAGTGGAGGTCAGAAATAAGCTTTTGAATCAAGTTTCCAGATCCCTCCACCTGCTGTACACTTGTTTGCATTGGGGCAGTCATGGAGTGGCTGAACTGTATTCCTTTCAGATGAAGCTAGACTAGAAAGGGTGCTCCAAAAGAACACTTAATTCTTAGTTGCAAATAGGCATTTAGTCCATGGGAGCTAAGCTGAGATCTGCATTTAACAAAAAGTCCTTGGGAAGCTTGGATGCCTGGTCCTCAGCACCATTGTTTCCCTTGACCCACATCTATTGATCTGCACAGCTTTCTGCACAAGAAGTGCGGCTATTGATGATAAGGCTTTAGCCAGAGGAAAAGCAAACAAATTTCTGATTCAGGAACACTAGATGACAATCAATTAATGTACGTTGTTTCTGTTGTGTTCTGGATATGGAGAATTCCCCTAAAAATATGTCTCTATTTACATCATTCCTTGTTACAGCCTGGCATTATTGGTGCTTAACTTCTGTTATGTTTTCTTCATTGTCTAGGAGTGAACTCTGAGCTTACACGTTCTGTTAATTCAATCTCTGTTCTAAACTTTGAATGACTAAACTAACCTACAATCACATTTCATAAGTCTGTATAAGAAAATTTTTCACATCAGTGAATCCTTGGGGAATTATAATGGAGTCAAGGAAAAAGGGATCACTGCTGCATGACCTTTTTTTGTTTTCTTGCATATTGTGTTTTCAAGAACCGTGTAGTCTACTTCTAAAGACACTAACTAAAAATGCCTGCATCTGACATCCTCTCCTTTTCCCCCTGTTCCCAAATCTCACAGTGTTCATTATCAATAATCTTTTTTTTTTTAATGCAGAACATAAAATCTGGAACAAATTTTTTACACTTCTTACCTGTCTCTCTACCTTTGAAAATCTCCCTTTTAAAGATTCTTTCTTCTTCCTTATAATTTCACACCAAATATAAATTCCGATTTGTATTATTTAGACTGGCAATTGCTTTAATGTATTCACAACGTATCTTGAAGCACAGTGTAAGTGAAAGATGCTGTATAAAACAAAATCATTCTTAAATTGTATGACCACCTAAAACTTCAGTTCTCTATTTTCATGCATATATTAATAAGTGTTTCTATTTACACAGTTAAAATTTTTAGCAGAATAAAAAATTATTTGGAGACAGAAATAAACAATTCCACTACTCTCACAATATAAGTCAATCTTAGTAAAATAATTACTGACTTTTTAGTTGCAAACTCTATTTCTTCTTCTAGGAAAGCTCAATTCTTCCCTTTGTATATACAGGCAATGGAACAGGAGCTATAAGCTTTTATTCATGCAAAAATTAGGGAAAGAAAAAAAGCAAGGTTTGGTGATCAAACAAGAAAACCCACTAGAGTGGCCTACAAACACTTCCATATTTTGCTCAGACTAAGCAAGCTTTTCTTTGAGAGAGCATAAAATTGAAGTTAAAATTACTTCACTTTCACATCTGAAATTTCATGGTCTGAGAGGCTGCTGCCCACACAGTGGGTGAGGATAGTTGGGAGACTTGCTTCAGAAGGTAACTCCTGATCCACACTACAATGCATACTTAGATGCCTTCAAAGCCATTGCCTCCATCTTACAAATAAGCTCATATGAAGAACGTTGGAAGCTGAGATGCCAGCCACAGGTACTGACCAGGTACCTATGGAGAAGGTGCCAGCTGGCTCCTGCTTAGCATGATCTGGTACACTCCTCTTAGGCACATGTAACTAGATACTGTGAGGCACCAGATACTATACTAGATAAACATTTGGTCTGATCCTGTACAGTCATTTTTATCATTATTCTGATGGAAAAAAACCCCAAACAGAGAAGACGTACAGATCAAGAAATCAAATAAATTACAGTTAACTGGAATTCTGGGTTAGGTCATGGCTTTTTATTATCCCAACAGTTGTCCATCTACATTAAGACTTAGCAGGGGAGCATTTGTCTGTAAGTGTATACAACAGCAAATGACACTCTGTTGTACTACAATAGAGCACTGTGAATATAAAACATTTTGGTCGAGAGGTATAAAAAAAGGAATATGACATTTTGCACAGTTGATCCAAGAGTCTTCCTGTGCTGTTACTTCAATTACCTTGTCACATCTTCACTTCTGCAAAGCTTGGAATATGCAGTGATTTTCACTATATTACACATATGAATTTTTATTCAATGTACCAAAATAGTGTGATATGACCTTGTTAATGTGAGCCTATTTGAAACTTTGTTTTGATTAGATTTTAGAAATCCAGCTTCCTACTGCCTAATAATCTGATAGAACTACATTTTCTATTGTAACATTGCTTACATCTTGAGTATCTTTCAGCTATCAAAACAAATGGTGTAAGTAAGGAAAACAAGTACAGAGTGAAACATATCTGAGGCAAAATAGTTTAACTGTCATTGTTTTTAACAGTAGAAAGATTTAAATTTGCATTTAAATTATTAAATTTGATATTCAGTTTCAGCATATAAAAATATTGGAGCTTCTTTTTAATAAGATCATGAAGCATTTTTAAACCTTCAGTATTCTTTACTATAGAAATTTACATCTTATTATTTAATGTATTGTTCTTAAAGCCTCTTAAAGGACAGAGGAATATTCATATCAAGTTGAGATCTAAACAGCCATCCTAGATGGATTCAGATGTCTTAGATGTTCTCAGATGTCTTAGGGAAATGGGAGTTGAGCCATGTTTTCATGCGTTCCTTCGTAATCAAATTCTGTCTTCTCACCAAATGTGAAGGCCCATGACAAAAATCTGTTCCACTGATATCAAGAAAATTATAAATTGTGGTCATGAAAGGTTTTAGTTGTGATTAATACTGGTCAGATAAAGAAAGAGGAACTTGTATATACCGCTTTGTGTGTGTTTGTGTGTATATGCACTTCTATTTTTCCTGATACCACACAACAAAAAGAATAAAAATAAATGTATCAATGATATATTGAGAGAAAACTTTTATTTCTCTCTGAAAATGTATTTTTTCTTACTGTTCACAAACATATATTGTTACTAATCAAAATCAAAGCTCTCTTCAAACAATGTTAAATAGTAGCAATTCCAATGCCTACTAGTGTAAGGTTAGAGAAGATGAGCTCAGTGATCAGTGCTTTAACATTTACCTTGACTTCACATTTTGCAGCTCAATAACAGACATTTTTTTTTCCTTTAGTATTGGAATTAAATGAGAATTTACTGTGTGGAAGCTGTAATCCCTTTGCCCTGTTTCAGCAGAGTATTTAGATGATGATTTAGAGAGAATCAATTTAATCAGTGTCTGACTGATGTGTCAAAATATTTATTCAAGTGAATGCATCTTGTTTAAGAGGTGCATGTTTACAAGCTTGTAAGAGTAGATACATTTAAAGGATCATTTAAAATACATATTTCATGGTTGAAACTGAGACTAAAGATTTTCTGAATCTTCCCCTCACCTCCCCCTTTTTTTCTTAATTTTCAGAGTAACAATTTAGCTCTCACTGAAAGGCTCAAGAAAACAAAATACCTCTTAACTCTTAAGATATAACACCTTGTATAGATACAGCGGCTGTTCAAAGATTAAATATTTCTTATTTTCCAAAATAAATTGCTTTGAAGGGATACAAATCACATCTGGTGTAAAACTCAATATTTACAAGTATTTTTAGCTTACCTGTATTCCCTAATTCCCTCAAGCATTTTATGCCATAGTTTTCCATTACTTAAGAATATTTAAAGTTTATTTATTTATTTATTAACATAATATGTATGATAAATAATATCATATATATCCTATAACAGTAACAAACTGTTTTCCAGAATTTTGATCCTTTGGATGCTAAGTCTTTCATGGGCGGTATGGCATAACAGAAGAAGTAATGCCTATATTGCACAAACACAAGTTAAACTGTAGAATATGAGTACCAGGCTAAAATAGTAACAGAGTCATAAAAGTCAGTTTTAACAATGCAAAGCAGTCTATGACATAATCATTATTACCACTTTAAGGAAGTATTACTGCACAATTTCAATAAGAAAATATATCAAATACATAATAAGTTATTTGGAAAGAAAAGAAGAAAATAGGCTAACAGATTACCAAATATATTTGGTTTTATGGGACAAAATAATTACACTAAGTGGTTGAGACAATGTTCTGCAACAACAGAGAAAACTGGGACATGTGTGTTGAGTAAGCAGTTGGCATCCTCAACACCCTTATGCTCTGAACTTGCAAACACTTACCCATTGAGCAGAAGGTCCATTTGGACCTATGTCACATCCTACTGGTAGGATTCCCAGTGTCATACCCAGTGTTCATTCCTCCCTTTGATGATCTTATACTTGCTTGGGAATCCATGCAGCTGAAGAGATCTGTAGCCCCAGTTTTCCATTTATTTGGTAGATAGTTTGGACAAAGAGAGATCCAGGAGATAAGCTTCTTTTTGCCTAGCAACTGCTTGGGTTGTGGCAGCAGAGACAGGAGACTGCTTCAGGTTCCAGTCTAGAGCAAATCACATAGTTTCTCTGAAAAGCAAAGAGTGATATGGATCTCTGTGCAGCAGGGTTTACCAGGGTGCTTGCTGGGTTCAGAGCAAGGTGAATAAGAAAGACGGTGAGGACGTTCACTTTTCCTCTCTGGAATTGGTGTATTTTCAGCCTTTCCTTCTTTTTAGCTAACTGTTGAATAACTTCTATCCACATCAGCCTAAACAGGTCTCAAACTTTCTTAGTCAGCCACTAATGATACATATAAAATGATTAAATTTAGGTAGAATTAACTATTAATTCTTGAAACAGCTTTATAATGAGCAATTGCTTCAAGTAGTAGCAGCAGCTACTCCATAGACCAAAAAATGCAAGGATGAGCTTGCCAGGGATTCCTAAGTATTCCAGAGAATGTCTCAACCTTTTTTAGAAACTGCCTGCTATTAGTAAGTTTTTAATTTATTTTCAGCAGTGTTTGCTATTCCCTGTAGAATTCAAGAGCATGTAAATTTACCCATCAGTTTACTGCTTTATTCTGCAGATAATGTCTGTACAAAGAGGCAGGAAAACCTACTTAGAAAATAAAAATCAAGTACTAGACCCTTGAGCTGAAGAATTTGTTATAGGTTCTTGCTGACAGGAACTAATTTGCTCAGCCGCTATCGAATGACCATTTCAATGTAGTCCTGTACCTGTATTCCACCAGTAATCTTTCTGGTGTCATGTGAATCACTGTGACAGTCTGATATAAGGGAGGGAAACTCACCCTACATTTCTGACAGCAGTTGACTCACTTGAAGTTTTACGTCACAGTCCAAAATTGCCCACACATTTCCATAAACTGTTTTCAACAGTTGTCAGCTACCATGTGGTGCATATTTCCTTCACAAATGCTTGCTGCGGCCACTAGTAAAATATATAAAATATTTATCACTCTTCATACTTGTGAAAACAACAGCAAGCGTTACTTTGAAAGTAACTCTGTAAAGTACTTCCTCATCCTTTAGTCCTGTTTCTTTTTAATTTTAAAGTCTTAATTTTCCTTTTGTTTTTATGAACAACTGTGATTTACCTTGTCTTTATTTACAAATGAGAGGCAGGAATGCTTCAAAACCTTTCAGGTAAATTTGTTGAGAAAATTCATTTTCATATAAAGCTTGTTGAAAACTAATATCACTGGCTCAAACAGGCTTTGGTGCATGGCCTTGAAAAAACATCTTTGATAGCTAAGGAAAAGATTTTAAATCCAATTTTAACTCAGCTTTTGTTACTGTTTATACTGTACTGTTCCCTTAGAATTTCATAGGATAAAACAGTAAATTAAATAAATTGGTTACCATGTAAGTGAAATAATCCCCTGGCTGCCAGTCAGCTCAGATTTACTTTTATGTAAGGTGACAGGGGTCAAATTCTAGGCTAGCTGAACTGCAACTTTTAATCAAATGAATATTAAAAGGCTTCCACAAGACTTTATAATTTGACTGTCTTTTGTGTGATTAAGCATTCATCTACACCAAGACTTATTTCAAAGATTGTATCAGTGGAAAGTGGGAAAACATAATCTTTTTGCTCAACAATCAATTAAAAAAAAAGGCTCCCCCCAAAGCAACCAAAACACAGAAAGAGCTTGCAGTTTTTGAATAATACATATGACTTTCTTTACAACCTTGACATGAAAAGCATCGAAGATACTAGTATTACATCAATCCTTCCTAACTGTCTTGGAAAATATGTGCCATGTTACAATGAAAACAGCTCACCAGCTGTTTATGTAAAAACTATTTGAAGAAAAACAAGCATGGCCATATGGCACTCTAGCAATACAGTGGGAGCATGAAGAATAAATTTTGCAGATTGTAGTAGATAATGGTCATGCTAAGTAGGGTGTCAAATATTGATGACACATTGCATTAATAGTTAATCTCTCCTTTTATCCTCTAAATGCCTACATTTCTTAGCAGCTTGCATGTTGGAAAAAATTAATAACTTATTCTTACAAAGAATTCAGTTTTGTTGAATGACAAAGTTTTAGTGTACTGAAGAAGTCCTAAACATTCCCTAATTAGAGGATATCTAAAAAAAATTATGCAGTTAAGTAGCGTTATGCAATTTCATAGTAAAGAAAAGACTACAGTTAGATGTAAAAAGTAGTTTTATTTGTGGTTGTTTTAGATACTCCCAGTGCTTAATAATTAGCTGAAACTTTCACCATGGGTGTAATAGAAAATTTCTCACTAAAAATGTGGGAAGTCAGCCTGTAATTCAATAAAAATCCAACATGTTTCCTCTGTTTTGGGGATGAAGGACCCTTCTCCATCTCTCCTTCTGTAGTAGCATAGTTTGACACTTTTAAAAATATATATGATACATTAAGGGGCGGACTTCATGCTTAGTTCACTTCCCTGGCTTTCCATCATATTCACAGGAGTGGTAGTACTAGACAGCCCTGTGCTGATTACTTGCCCCACATACTCAGGCACTTATGGCATATAAATAGAGAGCACAGAAGAATGGGTTTGGGTTTGTTTATCTCCAGGAAAAAAAAAATCTTGCATTTAATCCTGAAAAAAGGGCCTCAATGTGAAAATCAGAGTTGTCAATATGGAGTTCTGCAAAGATTTGTCAAATCTAAATGCTTGTATCAAAGTTATTTAGAAGATTAAATCTTAGGCAAGCCCAGAGCTACCAGATAAAGGATTAAAATGGAGAAGGAAAAGAGAAGCTTGGCAAGAGCCAGAGATAAGTTGCCAAGTTGGAGAGTAAAGCACAACAGGGAGATCAAGACAAGCAAATTAATAAGGAACACTTCTTAACAGCTTGTGTGTGTGTATTCTTAAGTGCGTATGAGCACTTGCTTTGCTTCAGTTCAGTATTGTGTACTTCTAAATATTGATTCAGACTGAATTCTCTCTCTCCTGCACTCTCTGCTAGGAAAAGACATTGATTCAGGTTCATGTGACACAGATCTATAGATGTTGGCATACGTTTACCTTACAATCATGGGGTTAGGGTTTTTGTGAGGTGCCTTTATTCTATTATGATAAACTCCCTCATGTTCTCACCCTGGTTCTTAACCTGTTTCCTCTGCTTCCATGGATGCAAAACCATAACTATGTGAGGTTTTTCTTCCTTGCATCTGGTCAGAGAATCAATATATTCACTTTCTATGCATTACAAAATACGTTGGGTTTTCCTATTGCCATGAAGCACATTTACAATTGGAATAAAAGAGTTCTGCACAGATAGAAATAGTAAATCTCCCACAACAGTGTATAATCCTATAATATCAGTTAGTCCTAAAGGAGTTTGATGGAATGGTCAAACCTTAGAAAATGGCCTGAAGTTAAATAAGATGAAACGGGAACTGGATTCCTGAATCAACAGTCTTCCTCTGAGACATAGAATAAGTGGAGATAGACTAATTGGCTCACAGACCAGGACATTCTGCTTTCTCCATGGAGTAAATCCTATTATGGTTACTATATCCATCTGTTAAATAGTTATATTTTTGCCTGCTGAATAAAATAATGTTTTGAACTTTATTCAGAGAATAGCTTCTATTTTCCTTCAATAAAGGATTCCAGAGGTAGAAGTCCTTCACTGAGAATGTCAAAAAATTTACGTCTCACTGCATCATTCAAATACTAAATTGGTTGCTCCAGTCTGTGAATAATATAGAAGACTAAGAGACATATTTGAAAAAATACAGTACCATGGACCCTTCCAAACTTGACGTATATCTTATAGCTGCCAGCAATTACAGAATTTGCCTTAATATTCAAGGGGTTCTTCTGGCCTGCGTTTGCTACTCTAATCCTGGATTGAACTATGTATGTGATGTAGTTGGAAGTATGTGTCTCATATTTGACATTTGGTCATGACACCCATATATGAATGCAAACCACTTATCTTTAAGAGCCCTCATTACATTTCCTTTTTACATTGCATTATTTTTCTAAAGCAATGCACATTAATTTTGGTAAGTTCAATTCCGGCAAGAATACCCCATAGCACGTAGCAAAAAATGTTTATCTCAAGCTTCTATCTATGCATTTAGAAGCAGAGCTGAGTTCAATTACCTGAATCTTAAAACAACTGTCAAAGTTCCTCTGAGGTCACTAGCTTGGCAATCTCTTCAAGCTGCTTCTTCCCTACTGCATCATCTTACTCTTACTGGCAATAAATGTGACTCAGATTTTTCAGCTAACTGCTGGTATCTTGAAGCACTGGACATCTGTACTAAAACACTGGCAGAAAACAATCTATTCATTTGGATACTGGTAGCATTGACTCCATGGCATGTCGTGACCTCTCCTTGAGCTTTCATACTGATCCATACAGAGCTCTCCAAAATAGCCTCAACTGTTAACAACAGCTTCTTCTCTTCTTCTGTCAGGAGGGGCAGAATACCGCATGCTCGTCATGCATCTAACTGAGTATGTTGCTTTTATTTCACGGGGAACTGTACAGGAAACCTGTGAGCATCAAACGCATCTTCTTTTTAAATCAAATCCAGAGGCATAATCCCGAGTTCAAAGGTTAGTGCATTAACTCCCTGATCCACTTTGGCTGCTTTTATTTCTTTGTTCACAGAATTGTTGAGGTTGGAAGGCATTTTTGAGATCATCTAGTCCAACCTCCTGCTCAAAGGGGTCAGATAGAACTGTTTGACAAGGACCATCTTGACACAGTAGTTTTCATTAAACACCTACAGAAAAGTAAACCATTTCACTTTGCATGTGAAATGTGAAAAGCCAAGGTCTTGTAAAAGGTGACTGATAATTTCCACCCACTGTAAATACATGACTGTTTGAGAACACTGTATATTCTTATACATAATTCTAAAGAAAAAGTAAACTTGCTTCATCCAAACTACAGCTATGTATTGATTCCTTTCCATTATTCTTCTAAAATATTTAACAAATTAATCTTCTTTAAATGAAAGCTTACATTTGCAACGTTCTGTCTAGTGTTTCCTGAGTTCTGTGAAAGTGTACACATTTCTACCATTACTGTATCAGCTCCTTTTCTTAAAACCTGGGTCATGCCACAGATAAAGACAGTGGAGAATTCCATATTTTTGATCACATTATCCTTCCCTCACATTCCGTTGTTATCCTCAGGGCTCTTAATGGTGTTAAAAGGAAAGAACTGAAGGCTTTGTTATGCACGAGGAACTGCATTTCAGTTCCCAGTGCTGCTAATTGTGTCGAGCTTTTGTCAGCTCTAATTAGGAGTGAACTCCCAGATTTCAGTAAACCAGGTAAGGGTGTCACCCTTTGTAGAGGTTGCTCATTTGGGAGGAAGATATTGCTTGGCTGAGTTGACAGACAGTGCTGAACCATTACATGGTATTAGAAAGAATCTCCCGGCCTGGAGCATGACTAGAGTCTCCTGAGGTCACTATTAATATGGCTGAGTGGGATTCAAATGTAAAGAAAATGTAAAGGTTTCAACCTGGAAATATAAATTGTTGGGAACATTGAAGATCCACAATATTTTTATGCCTGACTCACCTACCAATTTATGACATGATTCTTTAATTAGTTAAAAAATAAATCTCCAAGCAAGCAGATACTTTTATATTCCCTTAGTATTTCTTCAGTCCTTTCCCTCCATACAATTTACATAAAAAATAATGACAGCACTCATTCTCTAAACCTATTATGAATCATTTGGCAGAAAATAAGCATTTAATAAGTCATAATAAATATAGGAAAATATGTAAAAGCTGAAAGGTGCCAGATTAACTAATGAAATTCTCTGAAATGTGTTTGGTAGAAGATTTTTTCTTTGGGGTTTTTTTCACCTTTTTTTTTTTGAGTTGCTCAACTATTTTTTCCAGTTCATTGTTCTGCTGTTCCTCAGATTTTGAACTGTAGAGAGATATGTTTGTACGTAACAAAATTTTTGACCAAAACGAGGCTGGTTTGAGCTTGCGGGAAAAAAAAGTTCTGCTGATAAATGGGTTTTCCACAAAATCACATTATCCAGTCTATTTCCATCTGCTTTTATCAGCACAAGAGATGGAAAAAACTAGAGGAAAAAGGATGCCAGAGTACTGGATGGGAACTGTTTATATGCCAATTGCAGTGAAAGGAGTTTCTGTTTATTTCAGGCAGCATCAAGGAATCTAAAGCACCAGCACTCCTTAAAAAGTGGACTACTACATTGTGAGATTTTTGAAATTGTAATAATCCAGATAAAGGAAGTGAAGTTGTGGTATGCTGGTGTCAGGGTGGTTTTATCTGTATAAGTAATATACTGCATTACTTTTTGTGGAAAAAGTCTAAAAAACATGTCTAGCCACTAAATACAATAACTTGCTATAAATTAATAACCCCACCATTGGGGCATAAAATCTTTACACAGTTAAATTTGATGCTTAATAAATACTACAGTGCAGGAAAATTCATGTGCTTACACTTGGCCACTGCTCTTCCAAAGTCGATAGAACCCCAAATGTCAGCAAAATCATACTAAGAAGATGAAAGCAAATTTCAGAATATGATTCTCCTGGGAAGCTACTGACTGCTCAGGAAACTAAAACAATTTCCTCTCCCACTCTACCTGTAAAAATTGCATCTATAATTATATCAGATTTGGAATAATATAATCTATTGGGAAGTCAAGGTTTCTCAACCTGATGTCCATATGGAAAACAAGAAAGAACAAATGAAATTCAGTGCATTTTGGTGTTCATGTACTCACCATGTCATGTATTGTAACACATATCCCATTAAATGGGTCTGTTCTGTGCATCTCTACAATTATTCCTGTGAAAAGGAAGCTCAGATTTGTTTAAGGGGAACTGAAGTCATAAAGAGTGAAGTAGATCAAGGAGAACAAGCTGTAAACATGAAAAGAAATATTTTGAGCTCCTGTAATTTCAATTGAAGTCGACATTATCCTTTCACTTCAGAGTTAGATAACTAATGGTTGACAATTCCATTTAGTTAGATGGATCACTATTACTCTTTCTATTGTGTTGCTTGTTAATATCTTTGCTTTCATAGCCATATTGTCACAGTTATGTTGCCCAAAGCCCTTGAATTCAGAGAAAACTAATACATAAAACAGTAGCACTGTAGAATAAACTCGTGTTTAACACTGTTCCTGCTAGCTATTCCCCCTAAACACGTTGAATAAAAAGGGTGGTAAATATCTTTGAAGAACCTTTTCTGCCTTGTGGAAAGTAATCTGTTCTCATTATTTCCCGGCCTTTTCAAGAGACCAAGAAATTACAAACTCTTGACAAAACAGTTATTACTCACTCTAGCGCACTCAGAGTATCAATAGTTCCTGACCATCATTGACATCAAAGTTACTTAATAGATCAAATTACATTCTAACTTATGTTTGATGTTTATTTTGAGGAAAATAATAACCAGTTAAGATTTTCTGTGTGAACTTAGACAAACAAAAGTCAAGGAGATTCCAACAGAGAGATTGTCTTTGTAGTGTTTTGTTAGAAGTCTTACTCAGAAATAGAAACCTTTCCCAGATGTCAGGCCTGTCAGGCAGTAAATTGGTCAGAATATTCAGGTCAAGTTATTTGTTTCTTTTCTAAGATACACTAGCATGTCTCCAACTAGCAGGCTTCCTCAGCAATTTATAAGCAGCACTTCCTCCTAATGGTGCCTTTACATTAATGTTCCCATTACTCCGTGCCCTTTACCAAAAAGGGGATTACAGCGCAGAGGTAACAGGACATCTGAGTAGCATTGACCAATAAAGTGTCTCCTTTGAAAACAGCACTAATAAGCAATTCTAATGCCTACAACAAGTAGAGGCAATTCAGCCTTTAGAAACAGATTAATAAGCACAACAGGAACTAGTAGTCCAATCATTTAGTACTGAGGGTAGGTAAAGACATTTCAAATATTACAGTAGAAGAACAGTAGCAATATGTTTAAAGTGGTGATATGTAAAATATATGTATAAAAAAATTAAAATAAATAAAATAAAATGTAACAGAAAAAAAAATTGTACTTCCCATAACCATCTAATGTCTTGGATGAAGTTATATTCATTGATTCGTTTTTAAGAAATGAGTATTTTTACTATTACCTGATAACTTTATTTGTGTATGTTCTGTTAAACCTTAGAGTTCAAGTTGCCTAGGTAATATATTAAAAAATACAGCATACAATCTGAAACAAATGTGTTAGATGACAGATGTTTGTTCTTCATTGTATAGTATGAAAATAGCACTGTACTTCTTTGAGAAGAAAATTCAAACACAGTCTCCTGAACAGAACATCTGTGTTGCTTTGGCATATTCCTATACGTAATGAAAAATAATTTCACCCTCCTAGTACAAACAGGTTTCACTGACATACAAGCATGATAAAGTTGTCAGTGGCAACTTCGACTTTCTTAAAAGTATGCATGTTAAAAATTCCATCTTATGGTACACTTTTCTTGTGTTCTAGTGCCCTTTTATAAAGAAAATGGATTTTCCTAATATAGAATTAGGATGTGGGATCCAGCAGTGGAAGCAGAACCAAATTCAATAGAAGTATTTTTGGGTTTTTTCTCGATCTTTTCTGATGTTAGGTCAAATTGTTTTGTAATCCCACCCTATAAATTAGAATTCAATGGAATAAAATAATCTGCCAGCAACCCCTAAGAAAAGTAAAAAATACACTATATAAAATAATGTGTTAAACACTATTTTTATTTAGAATAACCACTGCATATCGTACTAATGGAGAAATCATACATTTCAGTCATATCTAGATCACTAATTAGGAGGGGAAGCAGGAATATCTATAGCTACAATTTGAAACATACCAGAACATATGCGAGGCATTATAGATGATAATGGCAATAGTTTTTTCTTTGCAGATTCTCTGTTTGTTAATCGGATGAGCTGTAAACAGGAATAGAAAATTTTGCAAGTTGGCAGAGCTCCACCGACTTCCACCTTTAGTGGAAGATTAGTGATTTTTGCTCCCATTCAATTGAAAAAAAAGGAACAGGGAGTAGCATGTGCAGTAGAAAACAGAGACAGTACAGAAAGATATGGAAGGGAAGGGGAGCCCTAAGAAGAAATTTGAAACTGTATTTAATATGTTAGTTATTTAAGCTGAAGGTGAACTTTAAGAAATAGTACGATTTCCACTGGGCAGATTATACAACAGCATCGTGTTCTATACCTTATGAATGTCAGTGGAAATCCATCTACTGAGTTTTGCAACAAACCCAGATTTCAAAGCAAGATAAAATGTGCACCTTCTCACAAAATCATTTTGGTCCAATATAATGGTAAACAGGAAGGTTTATGACACACAACCACCATGCATAACCATCTGGGGTTTTATTATATACACTAAATAGGAGGAGATCACTTTATGTTGGTCAACACCACAATGAAAAATTTGACAGTAAAAAGCACACAGTGGTATTTGTAAATCGTGTATTCTATAGGGAAATAAATTCATTTCAGAGAGAAATAAATTAAAATCAATAATTTGGGAATGACTTAGTAGGTATCAAATTGATAAAATGACCTGTTTGTATTCACTGATGTAGAGGTTTTGGCTGAAAAGGAGTTTGTTTTCTTCAATAGTAGCTAGTATGGGGCTGTGTTTTGGATTTGCGATCAAAACAGTGTTGATAACACAAGGATGTTTTTGTCACTGCTGAGCAGAACTTACGCAGAGTCAAGGCCTTTTCTGCCTCTCACACCACCCCACCAGCAAGTGGGCTGGGGGTGTGTCCTTGTTTGGGCTAAATCAGAACTAATTCTGTTTTAGTGCTTTAACTTTTCAGTTAAGTCCCCTCTAACTAACGGCACTTTCTGAAACAGCAGCATGTTATTCCAGACAGTGACTGCTCCTAGCAGTGATAAGGCCTGGTGTTTATAGTTCGTACCAAGGAATGGTGTGCAGAGAGGCCGTTGCTTATACTTGTTCTTATGGCGACCAAGGTCACTGCAAATCTTGTACTCCCTGTTGGGGTGCCAGAAGTGAAAAGAGTCGCACCTACAGGGAGGAGCGAACTGGACAGGTGACCCAAACCTGACCAACAGAGTATTCCATCCCATAGACGTCATATTCAGTATAAAGCTGAGAGATCACGAGGGTCTCGCCCCCTTCGCTCTTCTTCGATGGCCGACATCTGAGGAGGACTGATCCGTGCATCCCTGAATCCAGTGCCTGAGTCCAGCTCCTGTATCCCATCCCTGTCTGCTGCCGAGTCCAGCCTGGGACTGCCCCAGTGCCAGCCCTGCAGTGTGGTGGTGATGTATTGTCATCAGGGTGGGGGGGGAGTTGGGTTCGGTATTGGTTTTGTATATATTTGTACATATTGTATATATTTCATATTTTTTTCCTTATTCTTATTATTTATCTTTTCTTTTATTGTTATTGTTCCATTAAAGCTGTTTTAGTTTTCTTTTCCAAACCGTAAAGTCTCTCTCCCTTGTTCTCTCTCCTTTTCCCTTTTGGGAGGGGAGAGGGGTTAGTAGAGAGCGTCTGTCATTCGTTAGTGGCCGGCCCAGCCTCAAATCGTGACAGGGTGCACAAGAAGTTGGCTGGAGACACAGCTGGGACAGCTGACCCCAACTGACCAAAGAGATATCCCACATCATATGTCATGATCAGCATATAAAGCTGGAAGAAGAAGAAGGAAACAGGAACAATTAAAGTGATGGCATTTGCTTTCCCAAGTCACTGTTAGGTGGGATGGACCCCTGCTTTCCTGGGGATGGCTGAACACCTGCCTGTCAATGGGATGTGGTAAATGAAATCCTTGTTTTGCTTTGCCTGTGTGTGCGGCTTTTGCTTTACCTATTAAACTGTCTTTATTTCAACCCATGAGTTTTCTCACTTTAGCCCTTCTGATTGTCTCCCCAGTCTCAATGTGGAGGAATGAGTGAGCAGCTGTGTAGGGCTGAGCTACCCACCAGGGTTAAATCACAGCAGCCACTATTGGAAGCAGAGGAATTAAATACAGAGTTGTGAAATTTTAAAATTCAATTAACCCCTTTTTAATATTAGCGTAACTATTCCAAGAAACACCTAAATACTTAAGATTTACTATTCAATTTACACACTATAGAGTTTAGGCTTTGGTTGTTTTTTACATATTTAGTTATTCTGAAGTAAGTTTTCACTGTTATATCGATAGGAAAAGATGTGTTTCAAAGAAAAATGTTCACTGCAAAAATGCAGCTCTACCAGTGTATTTTTTCACCTACTTAATTTCAAAAAGAGCAAGTCTAAGTGCTTATATTACTGGTACCATAAAACAAGATTAGGATGATGAGCTCCAGGGAACAGAGATATTTCGAAGCAGGAGGTCTGTAGG
The DNA here is from genome assembly GCF_034619465.1 of Leptosomus discolor. NCBI lineage: Eukaryota > Metazoa > Chordata > Aves > Leptosomiformes > Leptosomidae > Leptosomus > Leptosomus discolor. Next base: position 90,270,069 of record NC_141391.1, on the reverse strand, counting down.
CACTGTAGAAATTAGCAATGGAAGTGATGTTGTTAAGGAAGTTTTGACTTCAGGCATCACAATTTTTTTCACATGGTAAGCCATATATTTTTTTAATCCAAATAAAAATGAATCCAGAATAAAAAAGCCATCATCATCTTGTAAAATGAGATGAAAACTAAAGGAAGAATAGAATTAATAAACGCGTAGTAAAATCAGTCACAAATAAATAACAGGTGTTGATATTCATTGGGTTTTGGAATTGTTTTCTTACTGTTTTAACTGTGATAAACACAGAATTAGAGACTTTCAAAGTCTCCCTTTCCATTTCAGAAAAGCCACAGCTTTTACAATTTCAATTTACCAGTTAATAACTGATAATTTGAAGTTTGCCAAATATTTCATTGAAATGTTAGAGTAAAAAAAATTAAAGCACTATTTAGTTTGGGCTGTCTTGATCTTTATCCTTCCACTACCCTACCCTGCTGCTCTTTGATATTTGATTTTTGACACCACTGTCTTAACTTCATAAAAACTCCTTTGTTCTCATTGAAAAAAACAAGCAGCAGAGGGAGAGTCTATATTTGGTAGCTAATATAAGTTCTATAAACAAAACTATTAAATAAAGATTAATAGTCTTGAGAGTGCTATTAATTTCTTACATTTGTGTAGTGCAACAGCTAATTGCCTAATAAATGATCTTCTAGCATTGTATCCCTGAGGATTTTGTTGAGGGTTTTGTGGTGGTTTGGTTTGGTTGATGTTTTGTTTGGGTTTTTTTTTTTTAAATATCCATGTTTTGAGAAGTAGTAGCTGTGTTACTTTTTTTGCAAGATATCTTTTTGAATTGCGCTCATGGAATATTTTTTGATGTTTCTCTGTAATTCTTCTTTTCTCTGCTTCATGCCGTTGTATTGTCTAATGCTTTCCTGCAGGAACTATGCTTCAGTATAGTAATATGAAGCAAAGCTTGATAATTGACAGAAGAATGGGTGGTGTAACTCAAAGAACAATGAGAATCCCATTTGTAATCCAGTTTCATTTTGGCCACAATTAACAATTGGCCACAATTAACAAATGCCAGTTTTCTTCAAAGACTGGAGGATGTCCCTTTAGAAGCTGGGCAGTGATCTTTTCCAACCATTTAGTGGATCACTGGTAAATAAAACAAATTAATCTGCTGTCTATCATTGCATCCAAAGAAGAGCAATGAAGCTGGTGAAGGGTCTAGAGCACAAGTCCTATGAGGAGCAGTTGAGGGAACTGAGGCTGTTCAGCCTCCCTGAGGGGAGACCCTATCACTCTCTACAACCACCTGAAAGGAGGTTGTAGCGAGGTAGGTGTCGGTCTCTTTTGCCAAGTAACAAGTGGTAGGACAAGAGGAAATGATCTCAAGTCACGCCAAGGGAGGTTTAGACAGTGTATTAGGATAAATTTCTTCACTGAAATGCTTGTCAAGCACTGGAATAGGGTGCTCAGGGAAGTGGTGAAGTTACCATCCCTGGAGGTATTTAAGAGACATGTAGACATGGTGCTCAGGGACATGGTTTAGTGGTGGGCTCGGCAGTGCTGGGTTAACGGTTGGACTCCATGACCTTAAGGGGCTTTTCAACTGTCCCGTCCCACTCAGTGGGTTTCAGGGTAGGTGAATCTTTTGTATCCTCCCTTTTAAAAAGGGGTTTTGTCTGCACGAGAGAGACCCTTTGCTCAGCAAAGGCAGCGAGTTAATAACCCTCTTTGGTCAGTAGATTGGCAGCAATAACACACTTTAATAGTAGCAATATTTCACAGATCAGATAAAATAATATTCACAGATCGGATAATGGTATGGCTTCCCCCAATTCTATCTAATAATATGGAAACCAAAAAAGAGAAGTAAACAAAACAGTGAAAAAGAGAAAGAAAGAAAGAAAGAAAGAAAGAAAGAAAGAAAGAAAGAAAGAAAGAAAGAAAGAAAGAAAGAAAGAAAGAAAGAAAGAAAGAAAGAAAAAGAAAGAAAGAGAAAGAAAGAAAGAAAGAAAGAAAGAGAAAGAAAGAAAGAGAAAGAAAGAAAGAAAGAAAGAAGGAAAGAAAGAAAGAAAGAAAGAAAGAAAGAAAGAAAGAAAGAAAGAAAGAAAGAAAGAAAGAAAGAAAGAAAGAAAGAAAGAAAGAAAAGAAAAAAGAAGAAAAGAAAAGAAAAGAAAAGAAAAGAAAAGAAAAGAAAAGAAAAGAAAAGAAAAGAAAAGAAAGAAAAGAAAAGAAAAGAAAAGAAAAGAAAAGAAAAGAAAAGAAAAGAAAAGAAAAGAAAAGAAAAGAAAAGAAAAGAAAAGAAAAGAAAAGAAAAGAAAAGAAAAGAAAAGAAAAGAAAAGAAAAGAAAAGAAAAGAAAAGAAAAAAAGAAAAGAAAGAAAGATCACCACTCCTGTGGTCCAGCAACATCTTGCAGGTTCAGTCTGATCTTTGGTTCTTCTGTGATGGGTGCACATTTGTGTCTTGATTATTGGTATTTTTATTGCCCCTTTTTAATGGATATTCATGATTTCTGTTCACATTATCCCATCCTCTTCTCGCTTTTCATGCTAATTAGGTCACAGGCACAATATATAATATTTTGGGGTGTCCAAGGGGGTTCTGTCCACTATAGATAAGGGAGTGGACCTCCTTGAGTCCAGTGTACACCTGTAGATAAGGAAGTGAACCTCCCCAAGTCCAGAAACACCCCTCTTCTGCAAAGTGTGTCCCTTTGGATAGGGGAGGTTGGGTAGCTTGTTCCATCTGAAGCCTCCCTTCAGCGATCAGCCCAACTAAAGTTTCTGAAGGGGGGAACACTGCTCCACCCTCCTAGCTCCAAGGAAAGAGCACCATTTCAACCTCTTATCTCAGAGGAGAGAGCACTGCTCCACCTTCGCAGGGCTTGTTCCCTCCCTGGTGCAGGCTGGTTCAGGGTTAATACATAAAACTTGCACTGTAAAACAGGTTTACTCAAGACACATACATAAAGATGTTTAAGGCAAAAAATCAGATTGTCCTTCACATCCACCTAAATGATTCTATGATTCTGTGATCTCCTGGAGTCCTTCAAATTGTGCACCAAAATTTAATTCTTTCTTATTTATTTAACCTGGATTGAGCCTAACATAGAAATATAAACCATTTCATCTTTATCCAAACTTGTTTGTGTCTATTCAGGTTCATAATAATACTTTTTATTCTCCAAGGTAGTCTGTAAGCAGAACTGAATATAGTTTTTCAAAAGTACATGGCGTATTTTAATATACTGTTCCCTTTTATTAGAAATATGGTGCTCCTAATAAGAATAGCGGAAGATCTGCAATAATTAATAGGAAGAAACTGTTGAAGTCATAATTATTATGATTTATACCCAGGGACTGACTGTATGTTATTCAAGTTAACTGAATTTTTGCAATGATATCTACAGAAGCAGAGCCCATCTTCTCTACAAATGTCATACTAAACTAACAGAGAAATTTAGAGAGGTGTGAAGGTCTTGACTTCTCTGCATTTGTACCTTTTATTTAGTTTTGATGAAAATGATTAAGGATTTTTCAAAGAAAATTATGTTGGCAACTCACTGTACAAGAAGGCAGCATTTGAGATTGATAAAGGGATGAGTACATACTACAAAGGCTTCAGGGCAAATTTCAGTTGTACTCTGGGCGATTAGACACCCACTTTTAATTAAAAGTCAGACTAAGTACCACTCATGAGTTTCAAAATATCATTTAATTGATAGAAGAACGAATTAAAAGTGGGTGGAGGGGAGACTACATTTTAGTTGAAAGAAGTAGATTTCCGGAACTCTGAAATATTTGGATTGAAAAATATTTCTGTAAGGCAGATCAAAAGAACATGGTAATACACAGTAAAACAGAACAGAAATGAAGCAGTTGAAGTGTCTGGTTGATTAGAAATCTGTCACTGAGGAGCAAACTCTGCTAGGACTTTTCTGTGAACACTAAGATAACAGAGTTAGAGCTGCTTCTTACCTCCCCGCTTCTCTCTACTGCATAAAAAAGGCTGATGACGTGTCATTTTGGGTGTCGGGGAGAAGGTGCTGTGGCTTCAGAAGATGCCAGGAGCTCCAAGCAATGGGAGGCCCTGCACAGGGGACAGGGCCACAGAGATGGAGAGAGGCTGATGACTGAGGGTGCACAACATGTTCTGGGAAGGAGGGTGGCCATTGGCTCGGTGCACGACTTGCCTCCTCCCTTTATGACTTATGAGTTCATCTCACCCCGCATAATCTTCAGCATAAGTCTAAGCACTGTTACTACCACAGAGCAGAAAAGTTACAGCAGAGTAATTTGGCTTTCTTTTGTAGTGGGTCCTCCCCCTACTTGAAAGACAAAGGGAAGTTTGAATGTATAGAGAATAATATATTTGGTGCCAACAACTGTTGATAGGTACATATGCATGTGTGCATATATAAACAATCCATTCTTTGAATATGTTTGTTGGAGTTCCAAGAATATAAAATCTTAGTAATTAATAAAGACTTTGGAAAGGATCTTGGGAATGACTGGTATATGTCATTCCAGTTCCTTGAATATACTTAACTGTTGTAAGAAACAGTGTTACTGATGGTGCTAGGAATCACTGTAAATAGGACTGGAAGGAACCTCAAGGGATCATCTCATTTTACTTTCTGCCCTAAAGCAAGATAAATTCAACTTGAACCACTCCTGACAGGGTTGTCAAAGATGTTCCTAAAAGCTCTCCTTAATTTTAGATACATTTTGACAACGTAATATTGTCCTATCTACTGGAAGAACTTTATGTTATGCAAAATACGAATAAATCTATTAATAAATAACTTTGCAATATATTGTCTCAGTATTCTTTTTTTTTCTATTTGAATTGATAAAATACATAAGATTTTCGTAGAGGCATAATAAATGATAATATTTTTATCACTTAATAAAATAAAATAGGTTTGCTTGGTATAGTCTGGTCTATCCATTAACTTCTGTTTAATTTCTAGAATATCAATAAAACACATATAAAGGTATTCTGTGGTCATTGATTCAGTTCTGACAGCTAATAAATTTGATCTGAAATAAAAACCCAGTGCCAATTTACATGTTTATTAGCAGTTCTTTATTTTAGGGAAAATCTTTCATATTTCTTACCAAATATAGAATCATTTCCTGTTTAAGCATTTCTTTTGAACATTCAGAATTCTTTAGAGGGGAGCATACAGGTGTTCATACAGGCAATTTATTATCTGGTGGTGCTAAGACTATATAGGACTGTATACCTGAGGAAAGGTAAGTGAAACCAGTGAAAAAATGTAACATTTATCTTAAGAAATCCAACCTTGCTTATATTTATACCAACGGATGCAGGAAAATTACTTATGCAATGTGAAGTCCTTTGGTATTTATCATCTGAAACACAGAAACACACTCTAGGCTTTAAATTTATGGCTAAAGACAGAGCTGACTTATGTAGCTATTCAAAATTGCCTTTTGATTCTCTGTCATATTGATGTTATACAGGGAGTTGTTGCATCAGTGCTAATGCTTTCAGTTTTTAGCTGCTGATATTTATTATTGATAACCTTGGTGGGGAGGAACAGCACAACGGGATTTGCAGCCTGGTTTAGTTTGGATTTTTGTTTAGATTTGTTAAAAATGTAAAAAATTTAAGAAATAAACCATTTCAAGCAAACAAGAATTCAGAGCATTGTTTGTTTACATAATGCTGGGGTATTTATAAAAGTCCAAGAGAAAACTGAGACAATAAGTAAATGGTGCAGCTATTTCATAATGGTTTTGTCTAGGTTTTGTTTATCTAGGTGGAACTTTCATACAGGAGTCAAAAGGAGAAATATAGACACATAACAGTCATAAAAGAAGTCTTAATAGCTAGGGTAAGCTTTGAATGAAAGTCATACAGGTTTTTGGAGTATCTAGTCAGAGATTTTTTTCAAATATTAAGTTGAGGTCAGTGTCGTGTGGAGACAAGGCACACCAAAATCTAACTTTGTGAGATAAAACTTCCAAAGGGGGATTTAAAACACCAGGAGATAATCAATAGAAAATAACAATGCAAATTAAAATTTGTTAGTGAACCTTAAGGTAATTTAACTTCTTGGACTTAGAACACCAGCTAATTAAAGATGTGTATAAAGAAAATTAAGTTGGAACAGAATACCCTTAAACAAAAACAAGATAAGAAGCAAGGGGAAGGAAAAATAGCTAAAGTTTTTTGATCCAAACTGATACCTTTTCAATAAGCAGAAACATTTTCTAAATGAAACCAACAGACCCCAAAATAAACTGATGGCAGAGGAAAAAAGAGAGAAAAAATAAAGTGAAAAAGACATGAAACAGTGGAGGGAGAATCTGAAGAACAGATAACTGTCTAGAGACACTCAAATAATAAATAAACCAATGAATTGTATGAGAAGCAAGGAAATAGGAGGATAATGTGGCTTTGGGAAGGTATAAAATAAGAAGTAGATTTTCACAGGCTTTATGTAGTTTTCCTTGATTCACATTTGCATTGATGAGGATGTTGAATAGGCATATGCTAACATATTCATGATTCCTTTTAGGTAATACTAAAATCAATAGACCACTGTTAAATGACAGCATATTCAGTTAAATGCATTAATTTGCTTTTAGTGATTTGGGTTCTTACAGTAGCTCTTCAAATATTGTTCATTAAACATGAGAACCATATTCAGACTTTAGAAACCATTTGCCCCCTCACATTTAAATTCAGCTCTGATTTCCAGTATAGCTATGATTGCTGTCAGCTAGCACTGATAGATTTTTTGAGTAAAAAAGTTTGTGCAAAATTAAAATCCCATTCTAGCTTATTTTTTTTTCCAACAAGAACAAGTTCTTGTTTGTTGCTTTCATCAAAAGAAATAATACAGTTGGTTTCTAAGCTCTTGTGACTAAGTTGCCATGGCCAGCTATAATTTGTGCACTTACGCACCATGTGCACTGTGTACGTGTGTGTATATAATACACTGAAGGACACGTTTAGTACTTCGGGTCATGTGAATCGAAAGGTAAAGAACAATATTGTCACTGGGCTACTGCCAAGGACCATGTCTCAGATTTGAATATCTAATATTTCATACAGAGCTGTGGACCAGTAACAAATAAGTAAGTTAGCAGCTTTTGAAGGACCTCCAGAGGTTTGCACTTAGCCTGGAAACTGGAAATTAGCTACAATGAGGATACTTCTGGTTTTATTCAGCAGAGCACTCCCTAAGTCCCAAACTCCAGACAGTAATGCTTACTTTAATAGAAGACTTATATAGGATTCTCTATAATCATTTTGCTACAATTGGTGTTGAAGATGTAATTAATGGTCCAGAAAAAAAAAAAAACTTGACAAAATGACATATCACAAAATTATACATTAGTCATAGAAATCTATAAAGACTTCTGGAGGATTTAATGGTAAGCAAATATGAGTGGGATAGTCATCAAAATTCACTAAAGGCAAAAACACAGCAGTATACACAACAAGAGATGATGTCAAATGATTATACACATTGATCAGGTTAATTTAGCTGATTCAACCAGGGGAAAATTTCAGTGTAAACCAGTGACCATCAGTGATTAAGAAAGAGCCTGTATTAGACTATATAAGCAAAAATTAAGTTAACAACCACAGCTTTCTAATGATGAATATAATTACAACAATCCATTTAAATTGCACGGGGTGAGATCAAGTTTGGTGATAAGTGTTAGAAATATGGGAGGTATCAGAAGACCCTAAAACTGACTTACACAATTCAAAATACACGTGTATATTAGGGAAATGGATTATAAAATGTCTCTTCTTTCATTCTGCAGTTCAGAAGTAAGCAGGTATCCAAGGAAACATAAAAAAAAAAAAAGTTATGAAAATAAATACAACTTTAGATGATTTTTAACTCCATGTGGTGCTGAAGCCCGCAGCTTACAAGAAGTGCAAACAGGACATAAGCACAGGTGATTAAAACATTGATAACTGCTTAGAAAGAGAAGATATCTAAGAGTCATTAAATCTTATGATCAGGAGAATAAATCAAGAATTTTCTCCAGCTAAGAAGCTTCATCTTTAAGTAAGTTTTCCCATTTATGTTCTCCCTCTTTTTGAAGTATCTTGTGCTGACTACTTTAAGGATGGGATAGGAGGAAGGCTGTACTGCAGTATCTGTTTTGGAAAGACAGTCATTGTAGGAAATGAAGAGGAAATACTATATTGGCTCTTTAGATAATGTCCTGAAATGTCATCTATTTTTAGTATTTCCTTTTTCTTATTTCAAAAGAGATATCCAGGATATCCAGCCGCCTCCAGATTTTACAGTAATATATAAATCAAAATTGCTAACCCTGAATTGCCTAATCGTCTTCATCTGTCTACTTTTAGGCACCATTTGCTACTAGTGTACTCACTGCAGTATCCTGCTGCTTTCCAAAATTAAAAAGCCAAGAACACTGCAAAAATAGCACTAAAGAGCACTACTGTCTCTTCCTTCGTCACTGAATGACAGAGATTTGTTTTGCAAATAACAGGAAACACCCTCTGCAGGTGTTTTTGCAGGTTCTTAGTAGCAGATGTTATCTCCTGCAGAAAAAAAAATGACCAATTTGTATGTGACAAGAGTTTGTTTGTTTGGAGATTGTGGAAGATATATTTGCCTTTGAACACTAAATCAGAGGAAACTGAAAATCTGGAGAAAGGTGAAAGGCTACATTGTATGGGACTTATTAACTGAAACCCTTATCTCTAGAAGCAGAAGTATCAGCATACCTTGCCAATGAAGGTGACAATTTAGCTTGTTACAGCTCTGAAGAGCAGATAAGCTAGTACCTCTATAAAATAGTAACAAGCTTCTCATCTGCCTTGACATCTTTTGACATAGTGGCCATCCACACTGCTACAAATAGGTAGCTGAAGAATCACAGAATCATGTAATCATGTTCCTCTTCCCTTGCTTAAAATCCAGACTTAAGTAATTACAACTGTTGTATTCCAGTTATCTGTTCTTCCTCTTTTTTTTTTTTTTTTTTTTTTTTTTTTAATTTGGCAACACAATTTGTTTCAAAGTTGGGAGTTTCTTTATGAATAACATTCACTTTATATGTAAGCAGTGCACCTGCAGTGCTTCCCACTAAATAAGATGAAATGAAATTTGCTTAAGTAAGGATTACCCATCATCAAACCTTGCACTATCCTGAACCTATAAAAGGCTTTACAATTTGGTCATGTTTCTGTGGGCTTTGCATTTATGTGATACATGAGCAAAGAGAATCCTCCAGGTACCCTATCGCATTTGATTACAGAAAAGATAATTTTAAAAAGATCCTGAGAGTAGATACTGTGACAGCTGTGTGATTTACATGTTACTAATTATTAATGATAATAGTTTGCTTTCTAAGGGAAAAATGTAGGAACTATCCTGATGGTAACAGTGACTAGCAAACATCACCTTATATTGATTACCATGATTACTCTACACATTAATCTACAAAACATCATTAGTCTTTTGCCTTGTGCTAGTTGGGAAGGGTAAGTTGGTAAGATTATGATCACACAATAAAAAGACTAATAATTCTTTAAAATTATTTCCACACTCTTTTAATAACTCTTCTTTGTCCCTCATACAGTAGGATGTATAGCAAGAATAGAACACTGTTTTCATTCTGTTCCTTTCAGTAGTTTCTGATATAATATTTTGTCTAAAACCACACAGCTATTTTTATGCAATCATTTAGCATTATTGTACTTATTAAACAGTCTGCTTGTACAGCCATTAGATAACTGAGATGCAAGCTCCATATTAATTTATTGTACATGGTACCTTCTAACAACTGACAGTAAAACCAAAATCTTGCATAATATCTTTTTTAGCGTGAGACTACTTTTGTTTGAAAGCAGCCTTCAAGCATGTGCTTTGATGACTTTGCATAGGCCCTATTTAGAAAGAGACTTGATATATCCATAAAAAGATGTGCATCAATATATAAAACTAAAAGCCAAATGAGCACTAAACCTGAACAAATTCATGGATAAGATTCTTTATTTTGAATTAAATCTGTTGGATCTGAAACACTAGATCTGAGTCTGGCTGGGGTGGACTTAAGTTTCTTCATAACAGTCTGTATGAGGACATGTTTTGTATTTGTGGCTAAAACTGTGTTGGTAACACACCAATGTTTTGGTGCTTGCTGAACAGTCTTACACAGTGTCGAGGCTTTCTGTTTTTATTCCCACTCTCTCCCCTGCCCATCAAGTCAGCTATGAGTGGGTATGAGATTGGGAGGGGACAGAGATGGGACAGTTAAATCAAATTGACCAAAGGGATGTTTAATACAACATGATGTCATGCTCACCAACACAAACCGAGTTAGAAGAAGAAAAGTGGGTTGTTTTGGTTTTCAGGGTGGTCATTGCTTGGAGACTGGCTAGACGTTGGCCTGTTTGTAGAGGGTGATGAGTGATTTCTTTTGTTCCACTTGTATTTTTCTTGGGTGCCCCTCTCCCCTTTCCTTCATGTATTAATCTGTCTTTATCTCAAACCATGAGTTTTCTCACTTTTGTTCTTCCTATTTTCTCCCCTCATCCCGCTGAGGGGGAGGGAGTGAGCAAGTGGCTGTGTAGAAGACTGGATACTGGCTGGTGTCAGCCCATCACAACACTATTGAATCATACACTGTTTGTAATCTGCATTATACGATGATCATGGTGACTAAGTAATTTATTTCTGAATGAATCTGATTACATTCTAGCTACCGTGGCTGTATGGGCTGAGAAATTCAAGACAAATAGTTATTATGAATAAAGATAAGAGAACAGAGATTAACCTCTAACTGAGGAGAACATACAGAGCCCCAGGTAAAAAGTATGAAAATACAGATAAAGCATATTTGACTAAATTAAAATAAATTTTCAACCTGCAATGACTAATATGTCATATATAAGGAATAATAGGAAAGAAAGAAGTGAAATCTATTTCCAAAAAATAATTTTTATTTTGGCTAAGCTACTGAAGTCACAGTGTTATATCTGAAAGCAGAATTTGGTTTCTTAAAATAAGTAGAATGTTTGAACAAAAAATATTGTTATGTGATTGGGGTTCTCGTGTACTGATGTAATTCTTGCAATAGTTTAGTCTAGGCTATATTTACCAGGTAATTTAAATATGCAAACTAATTCTAATTTCACTTCGGCTTTCCCCTTTTGCATCACAAAAAAGAAATGTTCCATATTTAAATTATTACTGATGGACTGAAGATAGCATTACATTAACTTACTTTTAAAACTTTTCTTGCTTCTAAACTTGTTTTTACTGTTCATTTATCACTATTATCTTGTTATGTCATTTTTTTTTCCTTAAATACATTAATATGTTTGGCATACGAATTTTACCTTAATTAGTGTGACATCAAGATCCAAATGCTTTCATAAAATTTTTCCTTAATTTCCTCTGATGTACCATTAGCTTCTTCATCTCTCTATATCTAAATGCTTGATCCTGTCTTTCATTTAGCCTAAATTTTTGAGTGAAATCAAAATCAAGCAGATCTGGCTGGCAATAGAAAGGAAGAGTGGTAATAGAAAGGACCAGTAGTTACTTCTAACCTCAACTAACGAATATTCACAGTACACTCCTCCATCATTCACAAACTAGGACAGGAAAATTCCCCCCGATTTCTGAAGGTGGTTGTCCCCCAGGCTGGAGGTTTTTGCCATTTCCTTCCCTAGAAGCAGTGACTTTTCTGTGGTTTAACTTAGGTATTACAGTTGTAAAGTACCAACGGTACCATCTTAGCTTAGCTGGCAAACTGCATGGAGGAAATAAGAATAAATAACAGCATATTCAGCTGACCTGCAGTATACTGGAAGATGCAGAGTAGGCTGAACGGGTGCTGATGTCACAGTAAAGTCTGCATCTGCTTCTTCGCAGGAGAACATAATGGAATGAGACTCCTCCCATTAATCTCTCTCCATGCAATATTATAAGACTATAAACCTTACTGTGACCAGCCTCTGAGCGGATATTGTAAACTGAACAAAAAAAATTAAGATTTCTGAGAAGAAAATTGAACTAATACAATTCTCCTTGAGGTTTGCAAGGGCAGTGTGCATGTGTGAGAAAAACGTCAGTGTCATTATCTCTGTAGATTTTACACAATCCCCATAGGTTACAGATGAGCACATGTATCATAGTTGTAATTGATTAATTTATTGTGAGTTTCATACAGCAGCTTTGGCCTTGGAATCTGCTTGTAGGTATTAATATAGTAACAGCAAAAATCTAGTAGTCATGAACATGTTCACTGCATCTCCCTCTGTATCTCATGTACAGGAGATCACACATACCAAGCTGGCATCCTGAGTGAGTTTATACATGAAGGTTGTGTCCTGTGAGGTGCAGATCCTTTGCAGGTCACACAGTGTGAGGAGGGCAAGAACCATGGACAAGGGTATACGTTCCTGCACCACTGGTTTTCCCATCTGTTTTCAGTGACAAAAATGAGACAAGGTCAGATGTCCATTGCTCCTGCAGACACCAATCGTCCGACAAAACTCTAGAGAGATATCACTCCCCAACCATCCTCTGACTCCTTTGCCCTGAAGTTCTCTGGCTCTCCTAAACTTCTTCCTTCCTGTCATATATCAAAGCAGGAAAAACAGTATCTGTAGAAAACACCTTTAGCTTTTTTTTGTTGTGGCTTGTTCTGTTTTCTTCTATTAACCCATCTATTTGTTCTTGTGGCATTCCCTTCTGCCTTAATTAGCTGTGTTTGGTGTACACACAAATTTAATAGTGTGTTATCAAGGCAAGCTCTGGCTTAAATAATCATGAAGGTTTACAGTGAGAGTGTATCTCAGTGCTCTTGGTTTCATCATGTTCTGATACAGCCCAGTATATCAATATGAACAGATCAACTTCTCTCACTGGAAATGACATACAGGTAGACAGCCACAAATTATTAATTCCATCTCCCATCTCAGTAGATGTGCCTGTGTGGCTGAACACCTGTTTTAAAAATCAATGTGGTGTCTACCACTTCCCAAGTGAAGTCTGACTCATGGGTAAGGCCTCTTGCACCTCAGCAACTTTTGGACGTTGGATGCAAGTGCTGCCTCAGAGTCCCACACTAGCAGAGGCATGCTCAGAATAGACAGACAAAGCTGAAGGGGCGACAACACAAAGAAAAACAACAGTGATGACCCTGGCAAGGAATATGCTAGAATATTAATCAGGAGGTTCAATGTTAGGGAACATGTGGAAACAAAGGAGCAGATTGATAGATTTATCTTCTCATTTAGAACAAATAACAGTGGATAAAACCAGATGAAACTAAAACATTTTCTTTGATACCTGTACCTTCTATCAGAGCTGAGTGAAAAAAAATAAACAAAATCAACATATCAGTAAGTAGTTTTCAAGTTTTACTTAAAATTTAGCAATGCACCTAATTTTCTTATGGATTCCCCTGGGAAATGGTCATTTTCACTTATCACATTGTTGTGGTTTAACTCTGGTGGGCAGCTCAGCACCACGGTGGGACAAGTGGTGAGAATCAGAAGTGAGAAAACTCATGGGTTGAGATAGAGACAGTTCAACAAGTAAAGCGAAAGCTGTGCTTGCAAGCAAAACGAAACTAGGAATTCATTCACCGCTTCCCATGGTGCTCTGCTCAGCAATAGCTAAAACATCTCTGTATTATCAACACTGTTTTCATCACATCCAAAACATAGCCCCATACTAACCACTATGAAGAAAATTAACTTTTTGACCACCAAACCCAGTACACACATATGAAATATCCTTTACTATTCTGATTCAGTTTTTTCCACAAAGCATTGTATACAAATTCTACAACCTGAGTAATGTCTTAAAATCTCAAGTTTGGTAATGGTGAGATACTTAAGAAACTGGGGTGGTTTTATTTAAATTGTTCCTTATTTGAAGATCATTCAACGTACCTCATGGAATGACTGTAAGTAATCACAGTATATATTTGCATACATAGAAACTACGTTTGTCACTACACATATGCAGTTGCGCGCATAAAATAAAAATTCAGTTTGCTTGAAAATCCAATTAAAAATATCTTCTACAAATCTAGAAAAAAATCTGACTTTTTTCCGACTGAAATGGGAAAAAATAGAAGTCAGAACATTTTAAAGCTGAACTGTTGTTCCAGAATATATATTTCTGTAGGCTCACCAAACAAATGGTTCGGGTTAGTTTTTGAATTAAATGACCATTCATAAAACCAGAATGAATATTTTTATTTTAGAAAACAAATCAGAACTTTGTGAGATTTTTCCTGCCCTCTAAATGCATAAGTAAATTAATTTTACTTATGCGTTTACATTCAAGATTGAGTCAGTGAAATAACTGTTGCCATTACTGTTTTCATACTTTAGAGTTCTATTACAATTTCTATCACACATGAAAAGTAAGTGCTCTTGATAAAGAGATAAATAGTCACACTTTATCATCCTCGTTTCTGTTCACTTTAAATGAAATTAACTTTCAGCAAATTAAATGCCACTTTCATCTACATACTCTTGCTTATCTCAGTGGAGTATGGTAAACAGTAGGAAAAAACCCTGAGCATAAACATTTCCTTCAAAATGAAACATACTTACTTTACATCTGATCTGTCAAGTCCTGAACATCCTTCACATCCACATTGATTTCAGCAGCAGCTGAGTATGCAGAGTACCTAAAGGGTTAATTCTACCCTCTCTGTACCATTTTTTGTGCTCATCCCTCACCTTTCTTTGAAAGAAAATATTATTTTTTAAGAAAAAGTGCAAATTTTTATGCAAATATGAAATGGTAAATTTTCAGTTACAGTTTTGAAAATATTCCTTTTGTATTTAAGCATGCTGAAAGCACAGTGCTTCAAGTACTTGCACATCATTGCAAATCTTTGCCTGTTATTTTGGTTATAGAATGGAATACAAATGCAGAAATGGTTAGATGAAAGGAAAACAACTCAAACAATATGATCAATCACAATTATTATCAGCATTATAAAGGGAATAATAATAAGAAAAAGAAAAAATAACAAAGAGCAGATTTAAGAAATTGTACTCAATTTTTGAATCATTTGTGTATAGTAAAAAACAGTAAAACATACATTAGATGTTGCATATTAGTTTATTTTGTAAAGATAAAATGAAATCATTATTTTTGGAAGTTTTTTAACTTACAGAGACTAAAGCTTTATTCGTGTGCTTTCACTGCTCTTCCAACACAAAGGTTAAGCATATTCTGATCTCCAATTTGAAAATAAAATAGTGGTAGGAAAAGGCACTTGATCTGGGAAATTACTGAATCATGGTTACATCAGAAAGTAATCAAATGGTCAAGCTCTTTCTTTCATTATTCGAACAGCAACAATCAGTGGCAATGGGCGGTTCCGAAGCATTTAGTCGTCTTCTGCTTGTGCTTGGGCTTGCTTTTTCCATTTGGCCATTTCAGCTTTTCTTTTTTTCTTTTTTTTTCGTTGTACTGTTCCATTTTAACAATGTTAATTATTGTCCTCTCATGAGGACTGAATAACTTTGACTTTGGATATAGAAGCATCTGCAGGGTGAGCAAACAACAGCTACTAAGTAATCATCATCTTATTTGGATTTAATTCAATGTTTGTTTGTTTGTTTTCTTTCTGTCTCTATAGGATGAAGAAGTAACACCTGCCTAGGAAGAAGCATTCAGAGGTAATTTCTCTCAACTACTTCTCTAAAAATTATCTACTTTGTTCTGAAAACATTGCTATGGGACGTTGTTGTGCTAGGATGTTTCAGAGCTGTAACCTGGGTGGTGATCACACCTCAAAATTTTCCTTCATTTCTTTGAGTCTTTATTTTCTTAACAGAAAATATATTAGTTATGCATATACGTATAATTACAAAAATTAAGACAGCAAATTATCCATTGTATCGGATCTGGCTGAGATGGAGTTAATTTTCCCCATAACAGCCCTCATACTGCTGTGCTTTGTACTTGTAGCTAGAAAGGTGTTGATAACACACCAGTGTTTTGGCTACTGCTGGGCAGTGGTTGCAAAGCACCAAGGCTATCTCTCCAACATTCCTCCATCACCAGTAGGCTGGAGGTGGACAAGATCTTGGGAGGAGACACAGCCAGGACAGCTGACCCAAAATGACCAAAGGAATATTCCATACCATGTGACATCTGCTCAACAATAAAAGCTAAGAGAAAGTAACGGCAGGGCATTCATTATTATGATGTTTGTCTTCTGGAGCAACCACTACACGTACTGAAGCCCTGCTTCCCAGGAAGTGTCTGGACCTCACCTGCTGGTGGGGAGTAGAGAATAAATCTCTCTTAGTTGCATTCTAAAAAATTGTTTAATATGCTAGACAGATGTCACCTCATCGACTAAGGATAAAAAGTTCTCAAGCTTCGGCAAGCCAAGGGGTAACTCAATCCAGAAGGTGATAATTCTGTCTGAGAGTGTCCTTTTCCTAAACCTGAAGTCTGTGATTTCTCAGAAGTAATGTACAGTTAGTTTACAGTTGGCTTACATTTAAAAAGGATAGTCTATATTTGATTACTTAAAATCTTAGAATACTTGGTCCTTACATAAAAGCGGAGATAATTCCCTCTAGTATTGACTCCTTGCTTGCTATTGATGTAAGTCAATATTAGACTTGTTGATTTACCAAATGTTGATGATTTATCAACGGTCCTCAAGTGCTTCCAATACTTTTGTAGCAGAAACTTCTAACAGCAAACTGAGAAGGCTGTGTTCCCTACAGCAATTTCTTAGCAACCTTGTTTGTGAAATATGTAGCAGATGACTTGCAGTGAGGAACTAGCTGACTCCATGTGGAGTCTGTAGAGACTACAAGGAGGTTTGCAAAGAAGTTCAACACCAAAATGAATTTGACTACTGAGATTAGCAAGTATTGAAGAATGGAGACGTCCTTCTCTGTCCTAAGCATAAGCACACCTAGCCGTTCAGACAAAGGTATATGGAAAAGAATAACAGGACTATCAGGAAATTCTTCAGCACTGAAAGAATCACCAAGTGACTGATTACACCTAAAGCACAATGACTTAAAGAATATGGGAGAGCCTTAATAGTGCCCGGTTTGTACAATTTCTCAATAAACTGCTAGTCTAATATTATGGAGTATAGTACGAGCTAATACACTTTTCTCACACTTAGCAATGAAAATTCAGCATTCAAACTCAAACATTAACTGCATCTAACACTGCATTTAGATTGTCCTTTAAAATCCAATTTGTACAATACTTATTTTACAACTAATTATTAATTTTTCTGTTATCAGTTTGCCATAATTAGAGGCAATAGAAATAAAATAAAAGTAAAAATATGAAGTGTGAGCTGGTACTTTGCTGCCAATATCCGTACTAAGAAGGCCAATTTACTAGCTGTTACCTTGCCAAATAATTATTTGTGCATAATCAAACAGTATCTCAGATTGATACAGTGGATAACAAATATTTTTCAGACATTGAAGGGAAATGATCAAGAAATTAATCGAGAATATTTAGACATTAGACATTCTCAAGCATACCTTGCAAGGTGGGGAAATAAACAGCCGAGCAGAAGATTTTCCTATCTCAACAGAACCTTTATAGAGATGGTCTCAGAATACAGAGAAACACTGTGCACGTCTACTGTCCTCTTATCATTAAGGCGTCCCATAATCCATTGCCCTATAAAGACATTTCAATGACTGTTTTGCATGATAGTCTATTGCAGTAACTCCCCGTGGTCTTAATCACAGAAAAGCAATATTACTGATCAGTGAGTAAAATTTAACCAAAAACTGTATTGCCAAGTTTTGGGGAAATACACACTAAATCCATGAAAAACAAACATGAAGAGAAATAAAAATAAATAAAGACACATGTACATTTTCAGTACAAAGTTTTAGATTCTTATGTAGAAAAATATCATCAAAGAGGAATGCAAAACATTACTTCAACTTTATCATTTTTGCATTGTTCTTTCAAAGTACACACCCATCTCATGCCGCAAAATGGTGAAAAGAATATACTCAAGCTAGAATGCTAACAATAACATCACATGTTAAATTCTTACCATGTGCATCATTATTACACATGCTTTGGTTGTTTGAAATGTCTGAGCATGAAAGCAGAAAGGAAAGAACAAAGCATATTTTTGGTATATACAGGGCTAATATCATGCTGCCAAATGTTTAACAGTTTTAAGAATGTGAAGCTGTTACATGCCAGTGTTTTAGAGATCCATTAGAAACTGTTCTCTGACAGACAGAAACTGAATGTGCTCGCTTGTTTCGTGCTAAAGGTGTTGACCTAGTGAAATGCATTTTTATTACCTTTCTTTCTGTTGGATGAGGAGTTTGTAGTATGCTTGCAGCATCAGTAGACAAGTTCCCCATTGAATTTATTTTGTGATTACTAGTGGAGCAAACAGAAGCCTTTTTTTCTGTTCTTCCTAGCAGAAAATTAAACAATGTCACAATTTGGAATGAGTATGAACTGACATTTTCCCAGTGGCTTTTACCAGAACGTAGTCATTTAGGCAATAAAAATTGCAAACATTTTTCATAAAATTGACTACAGTACAGCTACATGGAAAGCTTGGAACTGGATTCTGCATATTGATAAATCCACATCTAGTGAGGAGAATATTAATGTAAAAGTGAGTTTATTTTTTTTTAACCTATGTCGCTATTCAGTGTAAAAACTAATGACAGAAAGCATGATTATATGTAACTTATATGTTATTGCGAAATATTTCTTTAACTAAGCAGATCGATTTGTCCACAATACACAGATGTTTCGGAGGGGGAAAAGAGACTTAGGATTTATGTAAATGTCATTCTGATCTTACAGCCTTTATCTCATTGCTGAAATCAGTAAAAAAAATACACTTATAAAGAAAATACTGTAATACAGAAAGCTCTAAGAGTTAGGGGGTGTAGGTTTTTTAATGGGGTTTCTTTTTGAGATTCCTGTTATTTCTGGTATCTAACATGACATTCTTTTCAAAGCCCCTCTTTGCCAAGAAAAAAAATTATTAAGAGATTCTTAAGAAATTTCAAAATCTCCAAAATTTAAGAAATTAATGTTCTGAAATGAAGCACTTGAAACATTGTGAAGTTGTATGCAGTATTTTGGCAATGATTCATCTAAGTAGTTAGGCAGGTAATTCAGGGAGACTCGTATTTGTTTAAAAACGAGTGTGTCATTTGTACCTTGTCCTTTCTAGACATGCAAATGCCATAGTAATGTAGTTATAAAATTATAGTTCCTTTCAAGTATTCCAGCATTTTAAAGTGTTTTGTCATGCTATGCAAAATAATGTTCTGTGTAATAAGTAATTTTACTGAATACGTAGTTTAGTTGTGCAGTATAACTTTTCTTGCAAAATGGATTCCACAATGATAGGCTTCACACACCAAATCCTTATAAAACACCGATTTTTTTTTTCCAGATGGAAATTAGAAAAAATAGTGTCTATTTATTGATGTATTAAAGGATTCCTAATACATGTTTTTGCATCAGAAACAAATGTGATCTTGGCTTTTCTTTAATTTTTGCTTTAAACCTGTCTGGCTCTTGGAAAAAATCAAAGAAAGAAACAAACAAACCCCCAAAACCCAACCAGAAACATCCAACCCTGTATGGTTTTCTTTTTAAGGTTAGTAGATCCGTACATATATTGGTAAAGTTCTCCAGTAAGGTACTGATTGCAAAGTATGATTTTCCTGTAATTAAGGTAAGCAGCTTCAAGAATACAGACAGTGGCAAAGTAAGATAATGGGGAGTAGAAAATAAGTGTCAAGGAATCTTACTATTAGTAAGAGGAAACACAGTAGCGAGGATAAGAAAAACAACAGTGTTTATACAGGACTAAAGAAGTTGCATTCCTGCAATAAAACCATGACAAAAATATTCCCTGTGTTTTATTACCCTATTCTTATGTCAAAGCTTCCTATAGTGTTATATGAAGAGACAGAAATTTAGGAATACTATCATGGTAAAAACTGTCACTGACTATTAACTCAGTGAGTTGTATTCTCAGGCATACAAAGACAAATTCTTATTGACAGTGAATGAAATGACATCCTGGTAAACCTTCAGGTAACAGTGGAACATTAGAATAAGTTTTGTTTCCTTCCATTCCCTTGTATTCTTCATTGCTTCATATGCAAGTTCTCCCACCTAAAGGATCTGCAGATGATTATAACAAGATGCTTGCCTCATCAAGATGGGGGCTACATGCTTATTGACTTTACTTGGCCCACACAAACAATAAAGACAGTTTTTTATCTCCAGAGACAAACTTTGCAAATAGTTGTGCAACAGAGGGTTGCTGACAAACAAAATATAGCCCAATGTACCATACATTTTACAGCCACCATATTATGAGGTATTTATACTACTGCACTACAAATATTTTGTTGTGGTATAAGTTATCTCAGTTTCATGGTAAGTACCACTGAACTCCAGTGGTATAAGATTTCAGCAGCAAAGTTATAAGGACAATTCTCAGGTGAGACAAGGCTGGTGAAACACTGGACTGACCAAAGTTGCCTTGAGGTCCTTCTTAGTTCCTCTAACAAACAGAAGGAAAAGCAGAAATGCTGGCATGATTGATAACATCACAGCATTCCTTCTAAGAGCCACCCACTCCCTGCAGTTTTGTCTGGCTCAAATCTTTCATTGTTTATAATGAAAATTATAAAATCCGTGACCTATTTATATTCTTTTTACAGTTTGTTTATATATATTGCTATCAGACATTTTCTTGCAGTTTCTGCTCCAAGCCACTATTACTTGGAAAATTTCTCGCAGGTGTCACAGAAGTACATGCCTGGCAAGAATCAGACCAAAAAAAGACACAAGATAAAGCCGGTGAACATTCAGATGGACAAGCCTGAGTGCAGGAGGACAAGAGGTGTTGTATGTATTGAAAATAAACATGATCAGAAGTGACAGTCTGAGACCAAACAAGAAAAACCCGCAAAATATTATAAAAGGATTCTCAACAAAATTATGGCCAAGAGATTCATAAAATTAAGATCTAATTAATTCTTAATTAAACCTGACGCAAGTGGAAGAGACAGTAGAAGACACATTCTGATAATCTAAGAGTACCATGCTAATTCTATACCCATAGAAAGCTTTTCACTGTTTCGTGTTTTTTTCTGATTTGTAACTGCTGAACATATTGTTTGTCATACAATTTTTAACTTTTGTTTTACATTAGACATACTAAAGTACAAGTTCTTACTGAAGCAACTGCTGTTGTGGTAATATCCTGAAGCTTTTATTTCTGTAACACTTGTGGGTCCTCAAGCATTTAAAGTCATGAACAGACCTGTTGTACACAGTTCGTTTAAGTTCCTTAGCCACTGATCTCCATCCATTACTTCCTAAATTCTTTCTCTTTACAAGAACTGGAAGCATTTTTCTCTCTCTCTTCTGAGTAGATGGTGTATAAAGAGGAGGCATGTCAAGATGTTCTGTTTTGTCTTTCTGGCATATATACTTGTCCTATTTTGTATGGACAGCTGCTTGAATTTACATTTTTGGTTGATGAAACTTGGGGAGAGTAGCATACATGTAGAATCTAAGACTAGAAGAATGAATATGCAGAAATTGGTGACATTTGCTTATTTTGCTCTTTTGGAGAAAATGTCTGATTTAATAGGACATTTGCCTTTCAATGGGTTTTTTAACCAACTTATATAGAAGAAGGGAAAACCTATTTTACATTTGGTATACAAACTGGGACAGTGTATGGGCAAAAATTTTCTGTAAAATAATTTGATCACTTTTGACTGCATGAAGAGATTTGGAGACTAGGAAATCTCCACAGAGGAAGACAAAAGTGTTTAATATTAGCAAGAGAAGTTCAACAAAACATAGAGAGAATTCAGAGGGACCTACATTTGTCATAAGCTGGGCTAGATGAGAACAAAAGGGAGTGATAGAAAGGGAGGGAAGGAGGGAGAGAGGAAAGAGAGAAGTGACTACTGAAAACTGCACCTTATTTCATTCAATAAAGGCAAAAGAGCACCAGGATCATTATGTTATGTCCAAATGGAGTCACATAGTAAATGACCAGCAGAGGGAGATTTACCACGTGTGTGACATTTTTGCCTGTAATGAAACCTACAGGATTAATTACTAAATGTCTTTTTTTATGAAAAAGTGATGTGTTTGTGTGTGGGCATATGTTAGGATGTCCTTGAATTCAATCAGCTGTGCAAAGCTTTTCAAGATCCATCCAGCTGTGAATGCCAAAATGGCAAGTTTTCATTCCTGATTATAATGCAGACTCTCCTTTGGAGCTTTACCCATCCTCAGTTTGGAATACAACCACATAGTATAACATAAGGGGTTTTGTGGCAATAAATGTCAAATTTTATTACAGAAAGAGAATAGGTAAACTGTGATGAATATGAATAAATTGTTATTGATGGAGAATATGAAACATACACCTTGCTATGATTAAAAACTGTTAACATTTTTTGGTTTTGAAGAGAAAACCTCACTCTTTCTGGGAACATGATGTTTTATAACTGTTTGGAATAATGAAATATTTTTCTGTATGCACAGAAAAATGTGGAAATCAGTAATACTCTGCAGAAATTGAGGCTATGTGCCAAACACCTGCTCTTTGGCGCGGGTGATAAATTGATCTGAAAAAAACCCCACAAACCTCAACCTTTTTTCTTTCCTATCATTTCCTTGCTGCACTGTCATTACACAAGTACCTTACTGGCAATGGAGGAGGATATTAAAAAAATTGATATGCACAGAAACGTATTTAAATAAATATATTTATTAATTTAGAGTTGAAAAAGATATTTTAACATTCTGGTTAAATTGATATTTTTTAATGTAGGATATGCAAATGAAAAAATATTTTTTCTTAGGATGAACGTGTAAATCGTTGAAGAAGAACTCATTACTTAAAGGCAAACAAATGTATCTTTTATCATGTAATTCAACTTGGAATAATGATTTTAAATTAGTTGTTCTGAAGTAGAATTACTTTATATGAAGACTTAATAAGCTGGAAGGATATGGTTTCATGCAAGTGACTCACAGATCTTCCTTCAAAATAGAAGAAAAAAAACAACTTGAGGTACATAATAGCATCAAGGTACACCTTTATTTGCTTTAGAGAATATTTTATTCAAGATGAATAGTAGCAACTTAGCAAAATATAAGCAACTTGGCTTCTTGACAGGACTGTATCAAGATCCTTTTTTTTTTTTAGGACAACAGCAACCTCTCTTCACCTGGGAAAGGATCCCAGAGTGATCCACTTATGTCCTCTGTCGTAGAGGCACTTTTTGTGCCAACAAAAGCATTTCTGCCTATTACTTCTCCTCGGCCACTTTTCTAGCTAGATCTTTCAAGAGTACTCACATCTGAAAAAGTAAGCTTCCTTTAAAGAGACTTTTTTTTTCTTCTTTTTTAGTCTTGGTACATGACAAATTTAAAAACATAATGACTCTTTAAAAATCACAATTAAAGCTCTTTAGGCAGTATTTCAGCTTAAAGCTTTTTTATGACCTACTACTCTAAAAGAGTAAACATGAAAAGAGACTGAAGGTTAAAGAATGACAATGCTTAACGGTCTGCTATGAAAAATACTTTAATCATTGAGACAGCATTCATCTACAGTGTGGAGATCAATGTGAGGACCTCTGTACCTGTTGAGCCCTGTTGTAAAATTACGCAAAACAGATGAAGGCCTCATTTAGAGAACCTTGTCATGGGGCAAAGAATGGATCATGGGATGTGGGACTGCACAGGGTCCAGTGGTGCACTGCTGTTACTGACTAAACTCGTAAATAATAAAGTCAAAAAGTTTTGAGCAGCTGTTGGTGTCAGAGATCAGATCAATCTCCGGTAAGAAGGAGTGAAGGTAACACAATTTAAAGCACTCTGGAACAGACCAGAACCCAAAGGGTTGCACCCCAAATGTTCTTGAAGTGCAGTCTGGTTTGCTCTGTTTTGTTTTGGTTTTGGTTACCAGACTGTCCATAAATTAGACTTGATTTTACAAACATGTCAGTGGTTCACAGATGCCTTCTGAATAGTTTGGATAAATACTTTTGAGATAATGCTGTTTTTATTAATCTACTTAATTCAGTTTCATGTCTGTTGTTTGTGCTGTGTTTTTGGCCACAAAAATAATGATTAATCACAAGTTCAAGAGTAGATTTGTAGGATGTGAAAACAGACCTCTGACCTCAGGTTGCTTATTGGGGTACCAATTTGTTAAATACAATGGAGGCATTCGCCCAACAGTCATCAACATAAACAATGATAGACTGCTGAGCTGTTATGAAAGGAAGTATCCTAAAGATAAAATGCCATTCTGAACAATGTCTTCCTAATGTTTCTGTTATTTTATTATGCACTTGTATGCAGATCACTTTTATAAAAAGCATCACTTACATGAGTCTAATGGCCAGTCAGTACCTTTCTAATTTATCAGTCACGTGTTGCAATCTCTGCTCTGGAGTTGCTATTGAAAATAATGTGTAAGATGGGTGGAAGTAAAAGTAGTCATTAGGTGTGAACATTCTTTCTGAGAAAACATGCCAAGCTTTCATATATGCTGCTGAAATCCTAGTGAACCTGACCGAACCTGGATTTCTCTATAGGACTACAGGAGGAAAGTGTTGGGATGTCGTGATGGTGGAAATCATGATTCTAATTATAGCTGACTTAGGATGGATGTAAAAAAAAAAAAGAGAAAGGAAATGGAGACACCTAAATTTAGCAGTTATTGAGGCTTTTATTTTTAATAGTAGTTTTCTTCAAAAGATGTCAATCTGTTAACAATTGCTGGAATTTTTAAAGGTGTAAAATATTTATTCTGTTCCCTAGAATTTTAAATAGATGTCCAGTCATCTATTGAATAAAGGGAAAACAAAACCACAGTTAATATTTGTTGGTGTTTACTGGATGTGGTTTATATGAATATAAACAGATTCTTATTCTTCAAGAATCAGATCACACATAATTTCAATTGACTGGCATATGGCATATCACAAGGCATATATTTTCTCATTCTTAGATGGAAAAATATACAAAATTTTTCATAATAAAAGAAAAAAACGTAATATTTCATGTGTTGGTATATGCATATGCAAACCTTTCTTGTGATCTGCAACCTCTTTCACTAATATATTCACCAATTTGCTGATATTTAATAATTTGCTAGTATTTTCCAGAAAATTCTACAGGGACTTTGTATATATTAATTATAAATAATCTACTGTTGTTTAATATTTGATGAATGTTGAAATGATGCATAAAATTGTTTGGTATTGTTTTAGCTTTATTTTTACATTATAGTGATTTTGAAAATTGGGTTTGTAGTAACAATGCATCTGTGAATTCAGCTTTTATTTCCACGAGAATCATTCTGTAGTTAAATCTCACTTTTTTTTTCTGATCATTTCTGGCATAGGAATGAATTCTAGATTATTCTCAGAGCATAACTTCTCTGCCAACATACATTAGAGTGAAAAGAGTTTTCTTCTTCATTTTCAAATGCTTGTAAAACTTTCTACAAGAGACATCTTTTGCCACACTAAGATATTAGAATGTGTTCTGATGCGCATGTTGATACAAGAAAACAACATGGTGCAGCTATATTAACTGTTTTAAGCAACAGACACTAAGTTCTGACAAAATCATTCTTTTGCTGGTTTAACTGCATTACACAGGCTTTTGCTGTTTCGCAGTATGAATGAACAAGCATGTTTGGCTGTTTTTTTTCCATTATCTGATTTTCAGTAAAAGTACTAACTTTAAACTGGAACAACCTCCTGGAGTGTCAAAGATGTTTTTAGTTTCCATGATTCCTATGCTTCCACATCAAGAATGTGACTGAAAACTCACCAGTGAAGTTAACATTAACAAATAGGTAATCACTAGAAAAAAATGTTGATCCAGGTTAGGACTGAACAGCAATGTAGTGCAGAACCATTCTGTTAAAAAGCTCTTACTCAGAGATGTGATATTTTCAACATTTGCAGTCTTAAAATAACATAATGGAATGTAATGGAATAAAATGGATGAAATGGAATGGAAGAGAAAGAGAAGAAGGAGAAGGAGAAAGAGAAAGAGAAAGAGAGAGAGAAAGAGAAAGAGAGAGAGAGAAAGAGAAAGAGAAAGAGAAAGAGAGAGAGAAAGAGAAAGAGAAAGAGAAAAAGAGAAAGAGAAAGAGAAAGAGAAAGAGAAAGAGAAAGAGAAAGAGAAAGAGAAAGAGAAAGAGAAAGAGAAAGAGAAAGAGAAAGAGAAAGAGAAAGAGAAAGAGAAAGAGAAAGAGAAAGAGAAAGAGAAAGAGAAAGAGAAAGAGAAAGAGAAAGAGAAAGAGAAAGAGGCGAGGAGAGGAGAAGAGTTGGATGACATCTTAGAGAAGGCCCACAAGCAAATTGTTGACGTTGCTATGATAATTACCGAGTGGTGTTCTATGGCTTGTACTATTCATAAAATCTTTTTAATGCATGACTTTTTCTGATCTCAAAGCATGGGTTTCCAGCAGCTATAAATCCATATATCCACTTCCCTCAGTAGAGCTACCTTGATTTATACTGAACAAAGGTCTTATTCAAAGAAAATAAAAGATCTCTAGACCATTAAAAATCTCTTAAACAATTCACTGATTGATGACAGCATTTTGTTTCTACCTTGTACATATTTCAGAAGTGCCTGCACTAAATAGTTATTTTTAGTAATAAGAATCTGTGTATTAATTAAAATCAGCTAATTAATTGTAAATCATAAAAATTAATTATTTAAATTAAATAAAGTGTATTCTTTTCCTCAAAACATAATGTATGTCCAAGAACAAACAAGTTCCAACAAAAATCATAATTTTTTCAGTCTAATGATTTGACAGATGTTGAATACTCGCCTGGAAAGAATCAGTTGAGATAATTTCTCTGAATGTCTTCAGAAACTATTTTTCTGTAAAATATTACTCAGTGAAAATCTGAAGAGATTATGGACATCTCATCCTTATTTTCTGAGTCAAGCTTAATTATAAAGACAATGTTCCTGAACTTAGAGAGTTAGGTAGTTTAAGCACCACTTTTTGTGAGAAGAGGGCATAAAACTGAGTTAGCTGCACAATATGGAGGAAAACATGAAATCATGAAGAATCTATTTATTTATTTATTTATTTATTTATTAATTTGTTGCTAATCCCTTACAGCTCTGTATCAAATCATCCAAAAAAGTAAAAACTCTTCCAACAGAAATTTCGCTTGTATTTTTCTCATGTTTTCTTCAACCATCACTATTATTTCTTAGCTTATTTTTAACATATTTCATTTTAAGGAGTATTGGTTAGTTTTGTAGGGTTTTAATAAGTGTCAGGCCATTGTAAACATAAGGATTTTTATTTCAGTGAAATATAGGTATGGGCAGAGGCATAATATTTTATTTAATCTGAGATGTGCATTCTAAGGTGTAGTATGTAAAATAAAAAAGCCAGTGTGCGACCTGTTTGTCACTTTGCTGACAGATACAACAGTCCTCACAAAATTCTGACTTTTACTAACATGATATTACTACATGTACTATATCTGAACTGCAGTTACCCAAATTTTTATCTGTCAGAAATAACATATACGTAATGCAAATTATTGTATTTCTAGTTCTTCCGCTATATATGTGTGTTTCTAAAACAGTCACATACAGTTATATGCATCATTTCTCGTCAGTGACTATGAAACTACATGCTCTAAATTTAAGTAACAAGACTGCCAAGATGAAACATATGAGAGACGGGAATTATATAAGTAAAAACATATTTATATGTAGATGTGGGTTAAAAATAGTCTATTGTTTTTAGCAAGCTAGATATGGAATTGCATGCATGTACATTAATTCACCACACATGTATGAAACTTCATTGGGAATAAAGGACTGTGAGCTAGTCTTATAGAAAAGATCAGAAATGAGCCGATGGTTTGTAATCTATTTTTTATGAATTCTCTAAAGTGAAAAATTGCAATAGAAAATTTCAAGTCTCGCTGTTCATTTTCCACAAAATTTCTTCCAAGGGAAAAAAGAAATAATTCCAGCAAGCAGTCATCACAGCTTCAAACTCTAGTGTAAAAGGCCTTATTCAAACCCATGATTAAGATGTTAACCTCACTCATTTTCATTGGACAGGTATTTGTAAGAAAGGCAATATCTGGTGTTGCTATTGTAGCTGGTATGGCTTTGCTTTGTTTGCTGGAGCTCAGACTGGAGGGACATGAGAAATAAGGACGCAATGAGGAGGATAAGAATACTTCAGGATATGCAGCCAACTGAAATGTATAAAGGTCGTGCTCATTTATTATTTAACTTATCACTAGGAAACTCATATGAGAAAAGCTTCTTAGAATTTGTAAACACTACACTACCTTTATTAGACTGATCCTAAGGGAGCAATGCAGCGGAAATGATGTGGAGGAACTATGTACATAACTAGAAATACAGGTGTTAATAATATTATGCACTGATATGGGGATGGATGGAGCAGTTAAAAACACATTACTGACTTCACTGGCCGTGAATGAATGTCTGCAAGATTATTCCATGGAAACACTAAAATAAATAATTAGGACATGAGAACAGGAATTATTTCCTAGGGGAGAGAGGTAGTTAAGTCTGCAGAAAGCTCATTAAAAATGTGGACGCTTTAATAAAATAAGAGAGAGAGAGAGAGAGAGAGGGAGGGAGGGAGAAATAAGAAGAAAATACTGGCATAGCTTTAAAGATTAGAAATACCAAAAAGGATTTTGTGAAAAAAGTATGTCTTGAATAAACTGCTGTTGTCCATAAATTGGTATAAATATGGAATTATCGCAATGAAATTTATACTAGGATAGACAAGTTTTTCGTTATAAGATGCCAAAAGCACAGATTATGTTTTTTAATCATCTGTCCCATAGAAACCAAAACAAATCTCAAGAAGGAAAATGAAGCATGTGACTGGATCCAATATCCAGGATACACAGATCTGAATGAAGAATGAGAAAGGTGAAAGAGCAGTGATGGGACACAAGCTATCAGTGCAGACATGTTCATACGGATTTCCTGAAATTAATTCTGAAACAGTCACAAACTCTGTGCTGCTGTCAAGCAACTGCCTAAGTGCATCTGTTTTCAATTTCTCCTCCATTTCTAAAATAATTCAGAGTCTTCTGGACTGTGAATTTTGGATGTTGGAATGGTGAAAATCCATTTCTGTGGAAGCAGTCCAAGATTCAGGACACAGCGGCAGTAATTTATGGTAAATCACAAAAAGGTAGGTCTCCTAGCCTTATAGTGATCTGCTGTGACAGCCCTCCACAGAGTTATGTGTAGACTAAGTCTGCACTACCCAAAGGCGTTTTGTATTCTTGATGTTATGAAGTTATTGCTTGAAGTAAGTAAATCCTGTGTGATATGGTCCAGCCTTCCATATGAAAGCCTTCCATAAAACCACAGGGTATCACCAGTGTCCTTTCCTTTTGCACATAATGAACTATTTTGCAATATGAATTTGAATAGTTCTAACAGAAATCTACTTGGGTTGCTAGAGCAAGCCACTTGTACTGGCAAATGCCTCCAAGTCAGAGCTTTACAGTTAAAAGTTTGCTGGGTTTCAACAAATCAGAAAGCTGAGGCACAGGAAAAACTCATTTAAGATGTTCTAGTGTTTGCAAATTGATTTATAGACAGATGAATGCCTTGACACTCCAAGGGGAGAAATCTACATAAGACTTAAAAAAAAATGAAATAACTACTCTGGTGTTTTGTTGTTTTGGAGCTTTTTCGGATGTGTGGGGTTTTTTGGTTTGTTTTTAATTTGTTTCTAATTTAAGATTTCAATAATGGCCTTACTTGTCTAAACGAATTTGCTATAAACTTTTGTAGCCCCTGAAGCCCTAATTCTGTGAAAGGTTGTGACAGAAACTCAACAAATAGTATTCTATCTGTTTCACTCACATTCTGAGTCTTATTTTCTAATGGTTACTCATGCTTTCTATCCTCAGGAAACATTATTTCCAAGTTTGAAGATAACAAGACATGATGCCTTGAATATGGGAGAATGTTCTTTCCTTTTGGGAATATCTCTACTACCTTTTAGAACTGTTTGTCTTAAATGTATCTTGGTCTATAAACTTTTTTTTTTTTGTTCTTTTTAATTCTGTGATACTGCAAATTACTATTAATAAGATTCCCTTTTTATGATTATTTAGGAGTGGAACTTGGAAAGTTATTTAGTATTATTGTTAATGAGTTTGTGAAACATTAAAATTTTGTCAGATTCCAAGGATGTTTAAATGTGTTTTGATGTCAACTGTTGCTTGAGGGTGCTACCACATTGATTATTACATGTTTTGGGGATATAGTGGAACAACTAAATTAACATGGATGCTAAATAATTGCTATTGTTTCCTCCTTATTGCTCATTTCCTCCTACTTTTGTGTCCTCTATTGAGAAAGCATACGCACCTTGCAGAAAAACAAAGGGAAGGACAGATTCTGAAACTTGAGAGCAATCATAGTTTTATGCCAGGTTTAGTTGAGAAATTATGTCTTCAATTACTAACCTTAAAGGGATACTTTAGATTTTATATGTAAGGAAGAAGTTCAGAATACCTGTTAATTTCTTATCCAGTACTTTTTGTAAAACTCAGGCGTTTTTTATTAAAATCATAGAGCTTGCTTTCCCAGCTCACGTTTATTAGTTTTATCAATTTATGGTTTGTGAACTGTTATCTGAGCTTTTAATTCCTACCATCAACGTCAAACTGCATTTTGGATAAAACCTAAATCCTAATCACTTCCATTTTCTTGATAAAAATAATGTTATTTTGTGATAATTTCCTCTAAAGTAAACAATTTCTGTCTTGCAGAGTGGTTTCAGGTTTTTTCTATGTCTTTTTCATTTGGGTTTTTTTTGGTGGGTTGTTTTTTTTTTTTTTTTTGTATCATCAGGCTTGAAGAAGGCTTCAAAACTTTGTTTTCTGACACAGAAAGCAAATTTATCATTTCTTATGTTCTTTCAGTGGACTCCCTGTGTAAGACATGAAGAATTCTTCTCTACAGGTACTGTAAATTGCTCTGGTAAGTTTATGCGATATTACACTGTGCATAATTTGAACACAGGCATTCAAGGCTTTTCATTCATTCAAAAAAAAAAAAAAAAGGTGTCACGTAGGACACAATTAATTGTTATGGCCTGAGCATCCAAAGTGGAGCCAGTTCATGATCCCATTCCCACTTCCACCACTGGTTTCCTGTATGTTCTTCAGCTAGCTGTTTGACATTTTAATGCCTTATTTCACCATCAGAGAGAAAGAAGGGAGTTACTTGTAAACATAAGTGGGACAACATATCGCTAAATGTTAATCAGATGAAAGGAATTACAAGAATTCATTATCGGTTGATTGAGCTCTCAGTGCTGACTAGTAGTGTCAGTAGTGTTATTTAAAGTATTTTAGAATAACAACCTGCAATCATATCTCTTAGACAAGTATTAGTCATATGCAAGCACTATTACTGAATTCTGCTTTTACTTGATATCTCATTAAAAATGAATCAACTTCTTTGGATGCTGCTTTGTCTGATCATGTGTTGAGTAAAACAGAATATCACTTGTTTAAATAAACCTTCAAACCTGATTCTCAGGAAGTTGCTTTTAGAAAATACATGCAGATTAGCTAAATCTAAAACATTGAAATATAAAAATATAGAAACCAGAAGTATAAGTACAGCTTACATATACTGGAATTATCAAGCTTTTGCTCTATGTTCATCTTGGATCATGTGGATGAAACAGCTGAACCACAGTAATACTACTTCCACTTCCAGATTATCTGTTTAAACCTAGTCCAAAACACTGCTGATCAAAACTCACTACAGTTAGTGCTTAGGATCTTGAGCTGACCTGCTTCTAGCAAGTTGAAATAGATAGGCATTCACAAAATCAAAACTAATCTTTCAATAAGGAGAGTGTCAACAAAAAGGTGAAGTCTGGGCTTAACAAACTTACTTAGTGAAGCTCATTGAAATACACTTTTCAGCTATTTGTCTCTTTTTTTTACTTCTTTAAGTAACATAAAAGACACTGTAGTCTCCCATCCTATTTCAATATTACAGTTCCCATCTCACATTACAGTGATGGTTAGGGTGGGAGGACAAAGCATAGAATTGTGTATTTCTGCTCTCCAAGTTATACTTTTCCTCATTAAAATATAGTATTTGTTTCCTATAAACACCTCTACATCAATGTTCAATACAAAATTTACCAATGAAAATACAAATACCAATTTAGACCCAGAGAAGGCTATATACTATTTTGCACTCATTAACATACAAGTTGTTATGAGAATTATGTACATACGAAAGAAAAGAAGGCCAGAAGGCATTTTTTTCCTTACTGAGAGGGGTATCTGTGTTATTACACGTGGAACAGATAAGGAGTTGAATTGATTAGAAGTTACAATAATATTTTTTATTTATGTAAGTTAAGTAAAATAATGTTTTTATTTTATACATTTGTACAAAATACCACTGAACTCCTATGTAAGTGATAGTTACATAATTAATAGCTCCGCGCCTCTTTGAAAATCTCTTTGAAACTCAAATCCTCTCTGAAACTTTGTGTGGTGGATCTCAGATCTAAAATTCTACATTTCTTGCATGACTAGAAATCTGTACATCAAAGGTGAGAGGAACTGCCATCCTCATTTTATATTGCTGTTATAAAGAACCAGAAATTACCATCTGATAGAAAATCGTAAGAAGAAAACTGTCAATGACACAACAGGTTGAAAAAAAAGAAGGCTACAAGAAAATACATTCACTGTTTTAGCTTAGATAGCCCCATGTCATAATTGTCATGAAATTCTTTAATAAAAAATGTTGGACAGAAAGTATTGAAGTTCTACACAAAGATCTGTTCACTGTTCAGAAGTGCAGGTTGCAGAATCTCTTAACTCCATCAAAGCAAAGTAAATTTCCACAGGAGTAAGGGTACTTCTCAATGAAGGTCAAACTTCAGCCTTCTGTTTCTTATTGTTTTGGCACTAAAGCCTTTTAAAAACCTAAATAGAAAGAAAGCAAAATCCAACAACACATAATTGCAGGATATCTGCTTTTATAACTGAAAAAGAACTGTAGGCAAGAAATATAGAAGCTGAACTCATTGTCAGTAAACACTAATTGCAGAAAAAAATATTGGTTTAGACCTCTGAGCCTATCATCACAGGTCTGTGAACGTGACTTGAAAAATATGAAAGACTGTATTTAAATGATGTGGTAATACTCAGTATATTTTACTTATTTTGTTGGAATATGTTAAATACTTTTTTCTGACCCAAAAAGTGGTAGCCTTCCAAAAGGCTACTGATGTAGGTAATATTACTGAAGTTCTAGTCAAAAATGACTCAACGCCACGCATGTTAAGTTCCAGGTGTGAAATATTTCTTTTGTACTCACACTTTTACTATTTTCAAGATAGATGGAAGTCAGTATGGCTATGTTAAAGACGCACTCAATTGAAAACCAGTTTCTAATGTATACAGATGCACTGTATCAACAAAGCCAAGTCCAACATCCTGTACATGGGTCACGGCAATCGCCAATATCAATACAGACTGGGGCATGAATTGATTGAGAGCAGCCTGGTGAAGGACTTGGGGGTGCTGGTAGATGAAAAACTGAATGTGACCTAGCAATGTGCACTCACAGCCCAGAAAGCCAACTGCATCCTGGGCTGCATCAAGAGAAATGTGGCCAGCAGGTTGAGGGAGGGGATTCTAATCCTCTACTCTGCTCTGGTGAGACCCCCACTGGAGTGCTGTGTCCAGGTCTGGGGTCCCCTGCTCCAGCGGGTCCAGAGGAGGGCCACGAAGATGATCAGGGGACTGGAGCACATCTCCTACAAAGTAAGGCTGAGAGAGTTGGGGCTGTTCAACCTGGAGAAGAGAAGGCTCTGGAGAGAACTTATTGTGGCCTTTCAGTATATAAAGGAGACTTATAAGAAAGGCAAATGGAGTTTTTACCGAGGCCTGTAATGACAGGACGAGGGGCATTGGTTTAAAAGTAAAAGAGGGTAGATTTGAATTGGACATTAGGAAGAACATTTTTACAACAAGGGCTGTGAGGCACTGGAGCAGGTTTCCCCGAGAACTTGCAGATGCTCCATCATTGGAAGTGTTCGAAGTCAGGCTGGACATAAGCTTTGAGCAACCTGATCTAGTGAAAGATGACGCTGCCTGTGCTGCTTTTGGCTGCAGATGAGTTAGTTTTCTTCAATAGTCACTAGTATGGTGCTATGTTTTGGATTTGTGCTGGAAATGCTGTTCGTAATACACAGATGTTTTATCTGTTGCTGAGCAGTGCTTACACAGAGTCAAGGCCTTTTCTGTTTCTCACCCCACCCCACCAGCGAGTGGGCTGGAGGTGCACAAGGAGTTGGGAGGTGACACGGCTGGGACAACTGACCCCAACTGACCAAAGGGATATCCCACACCATATGACGTCATGCTCAGCATGTAAAGCTGGGGGAAGAAGAAGGAGGCGGGAGATGTTCAGAGTGATGGCGTTTGCCTTCCCAAGTCACCATTACACGTGATGGAACCCTGTTTTCCTGGAGATGGCCGAACACCTTCCTGCCCATGGGAAGTGATGAATGAATGCCTTATTCTGCTTTGCTTGCGTGCATGGCTTTTGCTTTACCTATTAAACTGTCCTTATCTCAACCCATGTGTTTTCTCACCTTTACTCTTCCTATTATCTCCCCCATCCCACCAGGGGGAAGCGAGCGAGCACCTGTGTGGGGCTGAGTTGCTGGCTGGGGTTAAAATGCAACAGTGCCCATGGAAGGGATTTAGACTAGATGATCTTTAAAGGCCTCTTCCAACCGAAACCATTGTATGATTTCATGATTCTATGACATCATGCTTTTCAAGACTTTTTCCGAAGATTTTCAGATTGTCTATCTGGATTTGTGTCTGCTGATTTTGGACAAGGTGTGATGGAATCAATCATTTACCACCAGCTAGTGGCTGCTCAGCATGCTTCTATGAGCATCTTTTCAACTTCTTTGGAAAATTTTGTTCATCTAGACCTGGATACTTTGACTGCTATTTTGCATTACTTGGATTCTTGATTTTGAAAGTTATCTGTGATAATTATACAGATGTTACTCAATTTACTTAACCTATAATAATTGTTTTGCCAACATGCAAAGAACTCCTGAACCTGATTTTATTGTTATTTAAGAGCATCATGTCTGCGTAGATTGACTTATATCAGCAGATCTCACTTTAACACAACATGTATGAATACGGACAGGTAATATAAAAAGATGGCAGAGCTCTTCATTGAAAAGTTTTAAGATAAGACTGTGGATATTATGGAACCACTTCAGTTATCTAATTCTCTGAAAATTTAAACATTAATAGAACCTTCAGTAAAAGTGAATATTTGCTCAATTTGCATACTATATCAAATTAAAATGTTAATGGCATAGATCTTAAAAGTATTATAATATAAGCTATCCAGACATCAGCGGAGCAAAGAGCAGTGTAGCTATGTTTGACAGTACCTATGTTATCAAAGCAGAATTAGGAGAAAATCATGCGAAGTGACACAAGAGATGAATAGTAAATGTAAGCATAACGTATTTCTCAAACTAAGGAGCCATTTTAGAAATACATAGAATCACCAATATATGTGATAAAAATATTAGTGTTAGAAAACCACCATAGCAAAAATACTGTTCTTTTCCTTACAGTGCAGCCAGTATCTCTGTTGTCTCTTGAATAACAGGAGTAAAATATATACTGAGAGATTCTCAAATTCTTTAAAATTAGATTATTTTTTGGGTAGCATCCACAAAAATGTCATCTGGAAAATTCCACATCTCTAAGTGTCAGTGAAGTATTCTTGCTGACTCAGAGATTATAAAGCAGCTATCAGTCATTCTGTCCCAAGCTTTTCTACTCTTATATACAACCAATTTGAAGATTTTCATGAGAAAGTAAATGTCAACAACAAATTTTCCTTTGAGACTTTATGAAGTCTCTGGGTCTGTTTCTTATGTCACTTCCTGAGAAGAGGCAGAAACAGAGGATGCAGTTTCTTCTTTCTGAAAGTCCGTCAACTGCCATTTCATTTTCACAGTGCAGTCCAAGAAGGGAACATGCTGATGACCCCATCTCATTATTTTATCTGAAACACTGAGTGGATACAATAATTTTTAACCCAGGGGTCTGACTACAGCAGAGGTCTGATTGCTTAAACTGCTTTTTAAACAGACATGAAGGCACCGATCTCTTCACAGAATGCGGTCAGTGTAACCATCTGTTCTGGGACCAGCTCATCCTCTTCAGCAGCGGAATATAGAGAAGGTTCATGTATCTTTGGGCTACCCCTGCCCACATATGTTTTCCTTGTTTCAAATGTAATTGAGTCTTTCGCTTTCAATTCAGCAGAAGTCCAGAGTTTGAAGTGAAACTCAGTCTCACTCCTACACCCGCAGCTTTCTAACACACCCTTTTTCAGCCTCTGGGGGATGATTTCCCTGCAGATGTACAAAAATTCATTTGCATATTTATGTCTGCAGCATAACACTTCATTCAAAATCACAGTTTGGTTGGGGTAGGAGCCTGCTGTAATGCCCAGCGTGCTAAGGATCCTCTATAAGGATATTCAAATCTCTTAAATGGCTTAAAATTTTTATATTTTTTTAATTATTTGAGATTAATAGTTGGATGGGACATGGAATCCCACATTTACAGAGTGGGTGGCAAGTTCATTTTCCTCTTCTTCTGTTTTCTTTCTTTTTTAATACCTACCATTTTTTGATCCTGTTTTGTCTCACAGCCATACCAAATTTTGACCACAGGAGAAATGTCATTCCTTTTATCTATCATGCCACATTTAAGGTGTGCTAGAGGTCTTCTGGGTGTTTGAGTGGTGTAAAAAACATTTCAGGAGTGTTAATTAACACTTTCAATTAGGGTCATGGATGAAGGTTCAATGTGAATTCTAGGGAAA
The DNA here is from genome assembly GCF_034619465.1 of Leptosomus discolor. Classification (NCBI taxonomy): domain Eukaryota; kingdom Metazoa; phylum Chordata; class Aves; order Leptosomiformes; family Leptosomidae; genus Leptosomus; species Leptosomus discolor. Next base: position 90,233,025 of record NC_141391.1, on the reverse strand, counting down.
GAACATCTCCTTTTCCATTCTTTGGGTTGCAATGTAGAAGATGAGTACAATGTGCTGTGATGTAATCTAATTAAATCTGTATGGTTTTAAACAGGGACATTACATTACCCACATTTTGGATTAGCTCACTTTACCAGTGTGAATCAAATGTGAAGCAGCCAAATAGTATCTCTAGCAACTGTTTAATTAGCCTTCCCCTTGCTTTCTATATTCCTGTATTCTTTCCTTTTCATTCTTCTAGTAGAAGGGATTAAAAGCACAAAAAGAACACAAGAATCTGCTTTCCACTCTAAGACAATACAAATTTGGAACTTCCTACACACGAATTTTTAGTCTCTTCTCTGAAGATTTTACTTTTCACTTGTTTGTATTTTAAAAGTTTGGTGTCAGTTATCAGAGATTTTGAGGTACAAACCTGTAGGAGGTCTCAGAAAATAAGATCAACCAGACACTACTGTGGCATTGTATCACCTCTTCACTCTGTACTGTGGATGATCTTCATCAAGTTGACTTTTTGGGTAAAGGAATGGTTTTCTCCTGGGGAAAAGCATAGAGGAATAATTTATAAACTTCCTCAACTCCTCCACATTGTGTGAGAAATATTGCACCACACTCTCTTTGTTGTTTTGTTTTGGGCTTTTGTGGGTGAAACACAATGTGGGAGAAAACTCATTTGTGAGCTCTCTCCTTGCACACTGCTGTCACATGTGATAGCCTAGCAAATTGTCCAAATACAGATTTTGATCTGATTGTGAAGCAGATTGTCTTTTTCTGTTTGATCAATTCATCAAAATAGCTTTTTTTTTTTTTTTTTAACTTCTTCTTATTAAGTCCTTGGCTACAATCTTTTGCTTGTTAAAACTCATGTCCAAATTCCTCTTAAAATTTTTACTGTTGCCTTCAAAAAAGAAAGCAGGCTTTAAATACTGATTTTTCCAATGATGTCAAACCAGTGAAACAAAATCTGTTTCACGGATTATTAATTAATTAAGGGTTATTTTTTTTCACTTGTTCCATACAAACTAGTCCTTGACTTAGGTCATCAAGTAAGTATCATAAAAGCAGTCTTCCCAAATCCTAGATATTCCTTAAATGCCAATTCCTACTACACTGCTATATGGCATAGGTTTTCTTGCTGATGGCAGAACAACAAAACAATGTTTCAGAGACCATATGTTCTTGAACATGAAGATAATAAAAAGATGATCGATCATTGCTGCATTTATTTTTTGTGTTTATTTATCTAGCAGTGTATTATCTGATATCAGACCCATGTAATCTGCTGTTACACACACATTAGTAGAAAACAGTGCTATTCCAAATGAAAACATGGCCCTCTCCTTAAAAGAAAAACACATGGCCCTTTCTTTTTTCATTTTATCCAGGAGAATTTGTGAAAAAAGCGTTAAGGCATATATTAGATAATTAAACAATAAAACTCATATAAGGATCTTTTAATTTATTCCTTCAAATAAGAGAGTATGCTAAAACTGTAATAAATGTACTCTTCATAAAAGATGGTGTCTTCTGGGGATGTTTTGACACTCATGAAAAAAGTCTGCCAAAGTTCACACAACTCTCTCGTTTATGATCAACTATATAACAAGTAAGATATTTCTGATCTGATTAATGAACAGAACCAAACATCCATTATGAAAAGTAATTGGAAATGAAAGCAAATTCAAGAAAATAGGGTTGATATGGAACATGGTCTGAAAAAAAAATAAGGTTTTTCCTTAGTGTGTTAGTTTTTAATTCACCTTGCTATATTTTCACCTTTATTCCGTCATATTTTGTGGGAGTGGGGGCACAGTAATGGAAAATGGTTTAATATTAACCTAATGAAATAAAACTTACAACAATTTTGAGTTTCGTAGTGCCTATCTTAAAATGAAAACTGAATTTTTGAAAGTGAGCTTCTTTTCTGTGAAAACATCCGTTTTATCATTATATTGTTGGCTTTATTTTCTTGGTAAATATTTTTGACCAGTTCAACTAACACAGAAATCCAGAATCTGCACATTTGAAGGAAATATGGACCAAATTCAGACCACAATTGATATGAGTCAAACAGAATAACACAATTTATGAAAGTGTTCCAACTTCTTAATGTTAAATTTAGAGATAAGACTTTCTCCTTTTGGAAGTATTGAGACTTGCTCTGTGTAGAATTGAGTGACCTCGGTTCCATATGAGAAACTGGAATAACTTACTGGGGGTTGTCCTACATAAATGTCAGAGTCATTCATTTTACGGATAACCATCAATCTAGGAACATCAAGAAGGCACACAGCATGTGTGTTCTTTCAGGCATTACATTGAGGTGAAGAATTCAACCTATAAGGAGCAAGTTCAGCCAATTCTAAGGCTGAATCTCCCTCCAATTCAAGCAAGACAGGGCTCCTATAAGACCATATAGCTTCTTACCAGATGATGTAAAAGAAACAAATTGGTTGATCTTGAAAATAGCACTACAAAATTATGTGACCAAACTATCATATTAAAACAGATGTTAATGGCAAGCTTGTAGTACATTACATCTGCAATACTATAACATGTGAATGTTGAAGTTACAAGATCAGTTACCCAGAATATAAGGAAGTCAAATTTCTTGGTTTCCTCTATAGATTTAATACATTCTTTTCTGTGTACACCATGAAAAATCCTATGTTCTCCAAAGAGCTGTATCTCGTTTGGCAAATAAACAGTTTCTAATTATTTACTTTCATCAGTGTAATAGCCTAAGGTCTTATTTACCACCCACCATTTAAACATACACTGAGTTTAAAAATATAAATATTAAACTCCTCTTTTACCTCTTTTCAGCACTATGTCATGCTGAAAACAGAGTTCTACCTGACTTCCACTGTAACAGTAAACTGTACAAATATCATCCAGCATGTCTTATGCTGACTGCTCAGAAAATTTTGAATGTGTGACTTTATCAAGGAAAAAAAAAGACACCAACTAATGATATGTTACCAAATAAGTAATTAGTAAAGTTCAGATTGGTAGCTTCATCACGTGGCAGTCTTTACCTTTTCAACTAAAAGACTGACTAGCAGCAATACATGTGGATGATTCTAATTAGATTTTAGAGAGAACTGTATTTATTTTGCCCCTTAGATCAATTTATTTGCTGACAGCAGTGGAATATAGATCTTCAAGATTGCCAGCCATATGTATGAGAGTCCTAAAGGCTTTTGTTTTTATGATTCAGATTATCCTATATCTCTTTCTTCCAATTTTTAAGGTCTAGTCCTTGCCTTTTTTCCACTGGTTAAACTTTGGTAAACACATAAACAAATGAAAACATTATAATGAGAAGTGCTAGAAAACTTTAATTATAGCTACCATGTCACTCATAATATATGAGCAGACCCTGTGAAAAGCCAATGCATGTCCATGTATGTCTTAATCAAATACTGTGCACCAGCTTCTTCTCTGCTTACTATATTGCACTCTATCTGTTGGGGGTTTCAGTTTGTTGCCTTTTAACCTGGGATCCTAAGGGACAGGAGCAGATGGTTAACAATGCAGAGCAATGAAAATTTATGGTGGATGTCTAATTCAAACAGAAGTATCCTGTCACAATAAGCTAGGAGCTAAAACTCCCAACAGTTCTTTCTCCCAGATGAACTTACATCTAAGCAGTTGGACTTCTTAAGGAGCTTTAAGTCAGTATGGAAATTCATCTGAAAGTGAGTTCATAGAGGGAACCTTAGGAAGCAGAAATTCAAAAAGTAAACCCTCTTTCATATGGAATTAACACAAGAAGGTGCTAATGGCAATACTTGCATGGTTGCAGGAGAATCGGAAGAGCTCTGAAAAACCTGATAAAATCCTGAGGTTTTATCCACAGGGACATACTGATAAACTTTATTTTCTGACTGTTAATAGAGTGATGGTCTTGAAAGCCATCTGTGACTTTTAGCTCCACTGTTACGAGAAAACAAGAGGGAAGGAGAGAAGAAGGAAGAGGAAGGGTCCACAGTTTCAATAAGAATATGAAAAAAAAAAAAAAGAAAATGCTTGGAAAAATAGACACTCAAGAACAACCCTATGTACCAGACTAGGTTGGAGACTGAGCTGTTAGAGAGTAGCGTAGGGGAAAGGGACCTAGGGGTCCTGGTGGACAGCAGGATGCCCATGAGCCAGCAACGTGCCCTCATGGCCAAGAAGGCCAATACCATCCTGGGGGGTATTAGAAGGGCTGTGGTCAGTAGGTTGAGAGAGGTTCTCCTCCCCCTCTACTCTGCCCTGGTGAGGCCACCGCTGGAATATTGTGTCCCGTTCTGGGCCCCTCAATTCAAGAAGGACAGGGAACGGCTTGAAAGAGTCCAGCGCAGAGCCACAAATGTGGTTAAGGGGGTGGAACATCTCCCCTCTGATGAAAGGCTGAGGGAGCTGGATCTCTTTAGCTTGGAGATAAGGAGACTGAGGGGTCACCTCGTTAATGTTTATAAATATGCAAAGGGTGAGTGTCAGGAGGATGGAGCTGGGCTCTTCTCAGTGATGTCCTATGACAGAACAAGGGGCAACAGGTGCAAGCTGGAGCACAGGAGGTTCCACATCAACATAAGGAAGAACCTTTTCACTGTGAGGGTGACAGAGCACTGGAACAGACTGCCCAGAGAGGTTGTGGAGTCTCCTTCCCTGGAGACATTCAAAACCTTCCTGGACGCGTTCTTGTGTGACCTACTCTAGGTGGTCCTGCTCTGGCAGGGGGGTTGGACTAGATGATCTTTCGAGGTCTCTTCCAACCCCTAACATTCTGTGATTCTGTGATTCTGTTGACATATGGGGAGATCTCACAGGATATTGCATGGCTCCTCTGAGAGCAGAAAACAACCCACCTCATGAAGGAATAAATTAATTTCCACTAAAAATGGGCAATGGCTTTTGATTGTCAAAGTTACGTAAGTTAATGCTAATTACTAGGATCAAGCCAAGGAAAATTTCTTACTGGGGTTCTTTTTCAGATGGCTGAGGAAACACAGACAGCATTGTCCACAGGGTGCATCTTTGAAACAGAGGTGCAAGATATCAAAAAATCTCCTCATAATGCTTTTAACTATTTTTACTGAGCATATGTAGGAATATTTTTGTGACTGTTAAACAAAGGTTGTTAAAATATTCTGACATTTCTGGGACTAGCACCAAAGTGGCTTTTACACAAATACAAGCTAATCTTGTACTATGTTTCAGAGGATTTCTTCATTGTAAAACTAATTGATGAAAAGTGTTATAGTCACAACCTTGTAGAAGAGGGGACAGTCATCAAATCAAGGAGCCTGCATAGGAAAATAAACTCCCAGCCAAATTCCTAGCATATTATAATGTTGTCTTTTTAAGTGAGGTTACTAGTGAAGTGGTCTTTCTACAACTTAAGACAGCCCAACTAAATCTAGTTTTAGTAAAACAAGTTTCGAAAAAGATTACAGGAAGAAAGCAGCACAAATAGCACAACTGTTGGTAGATCTGGTGTCTTCGCTGAGATTTCCCTAATCGTTAGCAGATTTCAAACATTAAAAGCTGCTGAAATGCTAGACAACCTGGTGAAGTGAGCAGAGCTGCTATTCAGCTCATACTTTCCTGATATCTTCCAGTTGCTGGGGACAGGTGTTCCCCACCAGAATTCATTCTATTTATTCATAACCGAGTGCCCTGGCTGATCAGCAAAGATGGGGAAGCTGAGTGAAACAGTGTTTAGTCTTTCAAAGCCTGGTTAAAAAATTGAAGGAGGCCACTTCTGGCTGTAAGAGATGACACTTCAGTCTAATACAAGTTAAATTTTGTTATGCATTAAGAAATACTTCACTGAAACTGTAACTTCTGCTTGACCCCATTGTGTTTCATTGCATTACCTTCAATTTATCCATGCTAGAATTTGAAAGTCTAATTATTGGCATGAGAGTAAACCTGCAAAAATTTCTGAAGAAGGTACAGAGAGATGAGTGTCATATTTTAATGAACCATGACAAAAGATGAAGGAGAAATGTTAGCAGTGATTGACTATGCCTGATAATGACAGTTCAGTGAAACATACTATCACTTATTGAGGAATAATATCTCATGATTTAGAAGTCTCATATTCTTGTATATGAGTATGCTAACACATTAGGTATATTTAATATATTTGATGAAGGACAGTTTGTGCCTTTGTTTACACTTAATTTGTACAGTGGTTCCATAGGGAATGTGAACCAACTAGTATTCATTAATTCTACTTAATAAGTGACCAAGCTCCCATGAAGGTAGGGAAAAAAGTCTGTTTAGTTCCATAGGCCACAAATCTGGCTGTACATTAGTAGCTAGTCTTTCACACTCATTTCCAAACTGATTAAGAAAATAATTAAGGAACAATATATTACAGAAAAGACTGTAACATCTGTAATAGCACATTATTATTGCTGTTAATTACTGCTAATGCAATACTAAGCTAATATGGAAATATGTAATATTAACTGTTTTAAAATAGACATTGTTATTTCTTTTGCGTTTAAGAAATTTTTACATGGAGCAGGAAATCATTGTGCTAGGTGCTATGCACATAAACTTAAAAGATGTCCCTTTTTAGGAGAAAGCTGAAAGAATAGTGAAAGGTCTTTAGTTCATTAGAAAATTAGAAGAAACTAAATCTTAATACAAAATCAACTTTAAAAGATATAATAGGATGGAGTGAAAGGAGAAAAGATTAAACAAGAGATAACAAGGGAAAAAGTATATTATAAGACTACTTAATAAACAGAGGTTCTGTTCACATTACTGGTTTTAATGAGAAAGAAAGGGACAGTAGCCCTTAGTAGAGATTTAGAGCCAGATTCTGCAACCTTTGTTCCTGAAGAAGAGAGAAATAGAAGAGGTATGAATTAGCAGAGAAAGAAGAGAGGATATAACTGATTCTCAAAAGTAACAGACAGATAAAGGAGCAACAGCAGACAGATAAAAGAGCAATAGGGTACCAGTAAGTCTATAGGTCACAGTGCAGAACCAAATGTTATAGGCAGAAATTATGGGAATGGCAATTGTAAGTATGAATTTCCTAACAATAATAACCAGGAATAAAGCAAACTACAAGATATTCTGAAAAAAATAATTGAAGTCTCACCTGTACTATAATTCCGAAAATGTGAAGACAAGTACAGAAGATTTAAGCAGTTCTTCATCCAGTAACTGAAAGTAATGCATGAAAGTAAAGGAGAAAGTAGTCAGAAGTAAGCTTTAATCCTGACAATAGCCATCTCTGAAGCCCTTGATGTTTTTTAAACAGCTTTCAGTTAACTCAGGCAGAGGAGGTTAACCATGAAACTCCCTTTACAGAAATGTGAAGTGCAGCACCCAATATAAAATTATGAAGAATATGTTTTAAAAATATGTATTACAAAAAGTGAAAGAATCCAAAAGGCTTATGATCGATCTAGGCCCTTCAAGACTTGGACATAAAAGATCTACTGTGAGTGAGAGAATAATTAAAGAAATTGAGACTTAACATTTAACAAATAATAAAATTTGACAAGCAAAGACACAACATATTTGAGTGTGCTAAGGATGGACTGTGCTTAGATTGTCTTGCCAGAGTGAAGAGTCTAAAATGTATTAAAAGATGCCTTGAATAGAAAGATATGTCAGGATCTGTCAGAGTGAAAAGAAAGTCTGGTGTTTGGAAAAAAGATACAAGAATTATACTATATTGCATCACTTTGTAGACACCAGTACTAACAGATCGCAATATCACCTCTAGCTCTGAAGATTCGTCATAAAACTCATTGAAACTCATCACAGTTGGATATTAACTGATTCTCATTCTGAAGGAAAAAAACAAAAACATTTTATTTCTGTTTCTACTTCATAAAGTCACAGAATTACAGAATGGTTGTGGTTGGAAGGTATCTCTGCAGGTCATCTGACCTAACCCTGCCTGCTCAAGCAGGACCACCTAGAGACAGTTGTTCTGGACTGTGTCCAAAGGATGTGTGAATGTCTCCAGTGACGGAGACTCCACAACCTCCTTGGGCAATCTGTTCTAGTGTTCAGTCACGCTCACAGAAAAAAATGTTTCCTGATGTTCAGATGGAGCCTCCTGTGTTTCATTTTGTACCCATTATCTCTTACCCTGTCACTGGGAACCACTGAAAAGAGCCTGGCTCTGTCCTCTTAGCATCCTCCCTTCAGGTATTTGTAAACATTGATGAGGTAACCCGCTGAACTTTCTCTACTTGGGGCTGAACAGTCCCACCTCTCTCAGACTTTCCTAATCAGAGAGATGCTCCAATCCCTTCATCATCTTTGTGGCCCTTCACTGGACTCTCTCCATATCTCTCTTGTTCTGAGGAGACCAAAACTGGACACAGCACTCCAGGTGTGGCCTCATCAGTGCTGAGTAGAAATAAAGAATCACTTTCCTTGATATACTGATAATCCTTTGTCTAATGCAGCCCAGGGCACCATTAGCTGCCTTTGCCTCAAGGGCACATTACTGACTCGTGTTCAACTTGGTGCCCTCCATGTCTTTTTCTGCAAAGCTGTTTTCCAGCTGTGTAATCCCCAGCATATACTGGTGCCTGAGGTTATTCTTCTCCAGGTGCAGGACTTTGCACTTCCCCTTGTTGAAATTCATGAAGTCTATTTCTCCAGCCTGCCAAGGTCCTTCGGAATGGCAGCACAACGTTTTGACATATCAGCTGTTCATCCCAGTTTAGTGTCAGCAGCAAATCTGCTCTGACCCATTATCCAGATCACTAAGAAAGATGTTGAACAGGATTGGACTCAATATTGACCTGTGGGCTACATTCTTTATTACTAGCTTCCAACTATACTTTGTGCCACTTATCACCACCCTCTGGGCATGACCATTCAGCCAGTTTCCAATCCACCTCACTGTCCCCTCGTCCAGCCTATACATCAACAGCTTATCTATTTGGATCTGCGGTGGTTTGGCCCTGGCCAGATGCCAGGTGCCCACCAAAGCCACTCTATCACTCTAACCCCCTCAGCTGGACAGGGGAGAGAAAATATAACAGGCACGTGGGTCAGATAAAGACAGTTTAATAAAGCAAATAGCCGGAGGTGGAAGCAAAAGCAAAACAGAAGATCTTATTCTCTACTTCCCATCAGCAGGCGATGTCCAGCCACTTTCTGGGAAGTAGGGCTCCGGTACGTGTAGCGGTTGCTCCAGACGACAAACGCAGTACGAATGCCCCCCCCTTCTTCCTCTTTTTGCCCAGCTTATACTGCTGAGCAGACATCATGTGGTGTGGAATATCCCTTTGGTCAGTCTGGGTCAGCTGTCCTGGCTATATCCCCTCCCAAGGTTTTACCCACCCCCAGCCTACTGGGGAAAGGTTGGGGAAGCAGCCTTGGTGCTGTGTGAGCCCTGCTCAGCAGGTGTCAAAACACTGGTGTGTTATCTAGCTACCACTGCACAGCACGGTGAGGGCTGCATCTCAGGCAGACCCATTACAGGGTCTTATAAGAGACAGTATCAAAAGCCTTACTGAAGTCCTTGTGGACGATATCCACTGGTGTCCTCTCATCTACCAGGCCAGTCAGTTCACTCTAGAAGTTTGTCAAGTTGGTCAAGCATGACTTCCCTTTTGTGAATCCATACTGACTAGTCCTCATGATTTTCTTGTGCTTAATATGCCTGGAAATGGTTCTCAGTACTAGCTACTCCACTATCTTCCCAGGGATCAAGGTGAAGCTGACTGGCCTATAGTTCCCTTGGGCCTCCTTCTTGCCCCTCTTGAAGACAGGAGTGACATTTGCTTTCCTCCAGTCTTCAGGCACTTCTCCCAGTTGCCATGATCAATCAAAGATAACTCAGAGTGGCCTCACAATGACATCTGCCGGCTCCCTCAGTTCTTGTCAGTGGATCCCATCAGGGCCATGGACTTATGTATGTCCAGTTCACTTAAGTACTCTCTAACCTGATCCTGAAGTAAATCTGCTTGCGCCAGCCTTTCCCCCTGGTCTCTGAGGTCTAGGATTCCTGAAGACTGGTGTAACTATTGGACACAAGTATAAATTGAGAGAGAAGTTTCTGGGCTTGCAGAAGTGGATGTGGATTTGCTTGTTGACAGCAGGCTCAACAGGAGTCAGCGGTGTGCCCTGGAAGCTAAGAGGGCAAACTACATCCTGGGGCGCATCAAACACAGCATAACCAGCTGGCCAAAAGCGGTGATTATCCTGCTGTATTTAGCACTCATGCAACCTCACCTTGAGCACTGGGTGCAGTTTTGGGCCCTAAAATTTAAGAAGGATCTGAAGGTCTTTGAATGTGTCCAGAGAAGGGCAACAAAGGTGGTGAAAAGGCTGGAATGAATGTCCTATGAGGAGCAGCTGAGGTCTCTGGGTTTGTGTAGTTTGGAGAACAGGAAGCAGAGGGGCAACCTCATTGCTCTCTACAGCTTCCTGAAGAAGGAAAGTAGAGAGGGAGGTGTTGCTCCCTTCTCCCTGGGATCCAGAGCTGCCTCAGGGGAGTCTTAAGACTGGCCATAATAGAAAATTTGGGTTGTTCTGGAGAAAAAGATAGTTATTAATGCCAGTTGGAAAAATATATTCTAGTTGGACTCTGACTACCAACAACTACACAGTTAGTGATCCCTATCAGGTCTGTTTTCACTAGGTTTATCATACCTGCCGCAGCAACTTCAGCAGTAGTTTGCAGTTTAATGCGAATTCAGTTGAAAATTTTGCTATGACAAGTGAGTCATCCCATGATACCCAGTCTAACATTTTGCTGGAAAAATGGTGTCAAAATAACAGAGAGAAGAATCTGTGCAATGAAATCTACTTGTAAAAGTCAACATTTTAGTTCCCTTGAGAGTCAAGGAAGAGGAAAAATTCTATAGGACATGATTCATCTTATTCTTAAGTAGATATCTAAATAGGTCAGATGAATCATTCTCTAAAAGGGCCTTTTCTCTCTGGTGACTATAAAGGGAAACCAAAGTGACTAATTCAGATCTAGACGACTAAACTATAGATGTCTAAAGTTAGCTGTAGTGAAACCCACACAGAACGGCTTGAATCCCACACAGAATGGCTTGTATCTTCCCAGCGTACAAAAAAAGGCTGGGGAGTGAGTTCACTTTCATAGCTGGCACAGTTGCAATGATCAGAGTCACAGACAAAGTTTGATCTGTCCCAAGATGACATTTTGTCCAACAGGAGCTGAAACAAGAATTCTTTGAGCAGTTAAACATTAAACCTACTTTGGAATTTGAAAATACATGAAGCTAAGCCAAACTGAAAGTATAATCATGGATTCCCAAGAAGTGTCTTAGTTTCCCAGAAATGGTACGGTGATAACACTACTGCTTGCAGTGAAGTAGCAATTAAATCTAAACTAAATAATGTGCAGAAAATGGTCAATAAAATGCCACGTGTAAAGAGCAGCTGCCTTACAAAGTGAACCAGTAAGGGATGGGAGTGTACAGCTTGTACAGGAGAAAACTGAGGAAAAATGTGATGGACGTTTACAAGCTTAGGCTGGACTATTTGTTTGCCAGATCTCACAATACTTGAACTGAAGGCAGTCACTGAAACTTGTGGTAATTCAGACTTAGACATGTAAAAGAAAACATTTCTTTTCATAATGTGCAATGAACTTCTGTTATTTGCTGCTGTAGGCTCCTGCAAAGGCAAATATTATCACCAGTTGCAAAAGGAATTAGACAAATTCACTGGAAGATGGGGCAATAAATAGGTGTTAAAAGACCTCTAAAATCCTTAAAGCTACTCTAGATGCTGGTGAACGCAGTGAGAAAAACATCACAGACACAACCAGGAACATGTACTCTTCCTGCTTGTCTTCTCCTTCTGCCATTGCCAGAGGTTTTGAGAATCCAGGGCTCATTTGTTTGGTAGTTCAGCCTGGTGGGGCACTTCTTATCTTCTTACAGATACAAAACCTTACTCATACAAACTGTTTTTGTCATTTCACTCCTGTCAGGCAGATACCTAGAAAGGATGAACTACATTTCCTCTATGTCCCAGAAAGAAGCATAATTCAAGGTACAGACCAGCCCATTTCTGAGCAGCTCTAAGATCCTCAGCAAGAGAAGTTTGAGATGACTGAGCCTCAGGATGCAAAACACCAGAACAAATTAATTTAGTTCTGCCTGACAACAGTGCTGATGAAATTTCCAGGGATACTCTCAGCACCTCAAAGAATCTTGTTAATCACTTTAGTAACTAGGCTGAGTAAAGCATTCCACAGTTTTGTGTGATGCAAGTGCTGGTTATTAATTTTTATAATGCCACTGGGGAGAGGAGGATGTGAGAATCTGGACTTTCAAAGCCTTGGCCATCAATCCCATAGGACTTTTTGGTGTGTTTTGGAGAGGTTTGTGCTCCCGAGCTGGCAGATGAGACCTTATACCCACACTGAATCTCTTCTCCATCAAACTACAAAGCTCTTAGTGACTGCTCATCAACATAACCTTTTTCAGTTAACCACTTTCTAGCATGAGTTATATATTAAATTGTTTTCTATATAAGATAGGTGCTGGCTGAGGTCCTCATGTTTACATGGGGGCTGAGACAGCTACTTTCTGTCTTGTAATGGCACAATCAGTATCCAGCATAGTATTGTCATCACTCATCACATATGTTCTTCTGAGATACTCAGCACCTTTCCAGAGAAATCTTCCAAATATGCCTTAGTAATTTGCAAAGTTATCTGAGGGAATGAATTGCAAGCAGTATGACCCTGAATTTACATGTGCAACTCTCACTAACATCACTGAAATTACAGCTGCAGTCAGACATAAAGAAAAGTGAACGTCAGACTTCTTAAAGAGCTGGGTTTTGGGGTTATTGGTTTTGGATTTTTTAATCTATGTGTAAAAATGTTGATCCATAACAGCTCTAAGTACACTTTTCCTCTTAATCATGTTAAATTATGAGATATATTCAGCAAAACTAAAAGATCAATTAATTTTATGGGAGAGTAGAAATTGATTCTGAGAATTAGTTTAGATATAAGTCCTTTGAAGATAATATTTTGGAAACAGAGATACCTTCTACTCTGATAAGTGATGATTAAGATTCCTGCTGTGAACATGCATTCTTTGCTAGACTGAGTAAAAAGGGATGTTGCATTATGTTATTCTGCATGCCTACTAACCCTTAAGATATAAGTATCAGCCTGTATTCATGGGGTATCTTTGGTTTTCTCTTAAAGAATCACATCTATTTTACTGACCATTGTTGATGTAAAAAAACATATAAAATTAGGTATATGTTATTGTATATGTCTGCTGCAGATTAAGGCATTAGAATTTTTTTTTTGTTCCCAAAAAGGGATAAGAGGATAAGAGAGGAAGCGGTAACAGTGGAAAAAGAAAAATACAGAAATTGTTCACAATTAAGCAGTGAATTCAGTCGGGAAAAGCTAGCTTATTTCTATGTTTCTTTGCCCTTCAGGTTATCTGTTGGCTCTACATTAGCATTCAGCTAGCAGTATTGTCATTCCTGGTGATTCACTGAGGTATTATGAATATGCAAAATATCAGGAGCTTTTTATGTCTATGGTTTGTCTTTCTTAGATGTTCGAAAGCATAATTGAGGCCAATCAGTTCCTGATAACTTGCATACAGATTAATTCTATTATGGAAGAAAAAGTGGTTTAATAGTTCTCACAACACACCAAAAGGTTGATTTCAATCAGGTTTCTAAAAACGATACCTCTTGTTCATTTATTCCCCCAGTAACACCAACTGATTTACAGGTTAGTATGTCATACTATTTTTGTTTCTCAACTTATTATTAGGCCATATATTAAAGGACCATCTATTCAGTAAAGTATTTGATAAGTTGCTATATTCTCCATTTTTTTTTAAATATTTATCTCCTTCTGAATAAAACACAATTACATTTTTACAAACAGTTTGCAACAAATGTAATTTTATTTATGCATTCAAATATACCCACCAAAAACAGGTGAGAATTACATTATCCGACCTAGGATCAATCTCTTCTTTTTCATTTCTTTTAATTGTAAGAAATAATATTGTCCTTTAAAGTTTACTGAAGAGGAATCATATAACTTAATAAATGAGAGGTTTTTCAGAGTAATATTGTAGGTTGTATTGTTGATTCATTAACAATATTTATTAAGAAGGGAAAACCAGATGATAATTAAATAATCATTGACAGGAAGGTTCTAGACTCTTAAATGTCAACAGCAGGGTCAGGTAATTATAACTACTGATATAGTAATTATAAGTTATTTATAACACAGCCAAGATTGTTGAAATTTGATACCTGATAATCCTGGCATATTTTTTCTTGCTTTGGGATTAGTTGGTTAAAGCTAATAATTTTAATGTACTTCTCAAGCTGCGTCACAACCCCTGACAGCTGCAAGCAAGTAGGACATGAAATGTATAATCTTGTTTGGCAGAAATCTGACTCATCAATATCAGTTATCCTAATGATAGCCTATTGTCTGTCTGCAGAAGAAAAGGCAAATATGTACAAAACCTCTGCAATGTGTTCAGTGAGTGAAAAACAGTGCTAATTTACATGGCTATCTGATCTAGTTCTAACATAAAGATTGGGAAGCAAAATTTCCTTGAAAAAAATGTCAGCAAATAAATAAAACACTCTGCTTATTTAGAAATGAGCAAATAAATATTACCTTTCCATCTAAAATTAATTAAAGAGCAACTAGTTATCAGCACTTGAAGGGCAATTATTTTGGTTTGTAAAAGGTTTTTTTTTTTTCATTGGCTGGTTGGTGTCTAGACTATACAAAACAGCCAGCCTTTGCAGTATCCCTGGGAAGTAATATCAACTCAGAGCTAAGGTGTGCAAGCAAGGGACAACAGCCACTCATTCACTGATGTGATTTACAATGGACCAGTTATGGAGTGTTGCCTAAAGAACAAAACAGGGACACCACTTTTCTTTTTCCTGTCCCTCTCTTTCCTGTCTTCGAGGATCCTGCTTGCAGCTTCAGTTTTTGGTATTTGAAACTGCTCCCTGACTTTATTCGTCTCTAGTCTCAGGTGAGGTTTTATTATGTGTCTTCCACTGATGCTCAGCTAAGGATGAAGTACCGTAGTTTCCCTGGTTATTGCTTTTACCTGGCTGTGACTTTTACATACTCATAAGAACGTGACAATTCTGGTCTCTCTAGCTGTGGCCAGGAGGGGTCCTGAGCCCTAGGGGAACTTGAACAAGGGTGGAACAAGACAAGAAACAGCTTGAAATAGTGACCCTCAAGTGTGGCTTGTGTGTCTGTGGCAAGTCTTTAGCATTAAAATATTCTGGGAGAAAACTGAATTTTCCTGTTCACTACGGGTGCCTAACACAGAAGTAATATCCACCTTCCTCAGCTTGCTGAGGAGGAGCAACATGTGCAGCTGTTTAGTCAGTGTTCATGCTGAGCTGCTGCCCTGGGATTGTACACCAGGATAATGCCTGAAGATTTGCTCACATTCAGCAATATGCTATCACCTGGGGTTTGAAACCTGTATGACTTTCTTCTAAGCTGTTTAAGTTCTGGGTAATGAGGTCAACTCTTCTCACACAGCATTTTGCAAACTGCTGCAGCTGTGTGTCAAGACTTAGAGAGAAGGTTGTGTTTCCATACGAGAAATCTACCTGACTGCTTCAGAACCTCCAAGAAGAGACTAGTCAATTCAATGACAACAAGAGAAAAGGAAGGGAGGAAGGGAGGAAGGGAGGAGGGGAGGAGGGGAGGAAGGGAGGAAGGGAAAATGGGAGGAAGGGAGGAAGGGAGGAAGGGAGGAAGGGAGGAAGGGAGGAAGGGAGGAAGGGAGGAAGGGAGGAAGGGAGGAAGGAAGGAAGGAAGGAAGGAAGGAAGGAAGGAAGGAAGGAAGGAAGGAAGGAAGGAAGGAAGGAAGGAAGGAAGGAAGGAAGGAAGGAAGGAAGGAAGGAAGGAAGGAAGGAAGGAAGGAAGGAAGGAAGGAAGGAAGGAAGGAAGGAAGGAAGGAAGGAAGGAAGGAAGGAAGGAAGGAAGGAAGGAAGGAAGGAAGGAAGGAAGGAAGGAAGGAAGGAAGGAAGGAAGGAAGGGAGGGAGGGAGGGAGGGAGGGAGGGAGGGAAGGAGGAAGGAAGGGAGGGAGGGAGGGGGGGAGGAAGGGAGGAAGGGAGGAAGAGAGGAAGAGAGGAAGAGAGGAAGAGAGAAAGAAAGAAAGAAAGAAAGAGAGAAAGAAAGAAAGAAAGAAAGAGAGAAAGAAAGAAAGAGAGAAAGAAAGAAAGAGAGAAAGAAAGAGAGAAAGAGAGAAAGAAAGAAAGAAAGAAAGAGAGAAAGAAAGAAAGAAAAAAGAGAGAAAGAAAGAAAGAGAGAAAGAGGGAAAGAAAGAAAGAGAGAAAGAAAGAAAGAGAGAAAGAAAGAGAGAAAGAGAGAAAGAAAGAAAGAAAGAAAGAGAGAAAGAAAGAAAGAAAAAAGAGAGAAAGAAAGAAAGAGAGAAAGAAAGAGAGAAAGAGGGAAAGAAAGAAAGAAAGAAAGAAAGAAAGAAAGAAAGAAAGAAAGAAAGAAAGAAAGAAAGAAAGAAAGAAAGAAAGAAAGAAAGAAAGAAAGAAAGAAAGAAAGAAAAAGAAAGAAAGAAAGAAAAAGAAAGAAAGAAAGAAAGAAGGAAACAAACCTCTTCTGCCCTTTTTCTTTTATAACTTGGGAAAAGGAAAAAACTGGAGGAGTTAATAATAGCAGTTATAAATGGAAGACAGACAGAGGAGAGTTTTGCATCCCCCTGATTACTGATGAATCAGAAAATGTCTTGATACCCATTAATTTAGGTGCACTGGAAATAATGTCATTTTAGGTTCTCTGGAATACTTCACCAGGAAGAAATCACAATTTCTAGGTGTCTGAAGGATTCTTAACTAGCATTAAATACAGTAATTTATTTAAAAAAAAACCCACTATAAGAACAACCCACACATAATCAGGTCCAACCACCCAGCATACCCATGACTTTTTGCAAATTTCTACTCATATTTGCATTTCTTTTCATTATGAGCAGATCCTTCAGAAAATAACTTTTTACCTGACAAACAAGTAACCCTAGCTGTCTGCTACATTTATGTGATGGATGTTTCTTCTGCAAGCAAATTGTATCCAACACACAAAACACTTCAAAATTATCAGAGTTGAGTATATAAGTACTGATACTTAATTTCTGGAAGTGGGACTATAATGCTTAGGACGGAATACTGTGGCATCACGTTTTAAAGAAGCTCAGTTTCTACCTAGCTTGCTCTATAGAGACAGGGATATCTAACATAACATAAGTAGGAGTCATATAGCTCAAACACTGAAATAGAAGGCCCTTACCAAAGTATATCTCTCTTCTCCTTTCCCCAGGAAACAGTATGTTTCTAAAAAGAGTGTATTGTTATTAGTGGAAAAACACCTGTTCATTTGAAATGTTAGAAAACATTTATGCAAAGTTCTATTTAAAAAACAAACAAACAAAAGCCCTCAAAAAGAAAACCAAACGACAACCCAAACCAAAAACCTCCAAGGATATTCACTTCCAGCAAGAGAAGACTGGCAGACTGTCATGCTACTGTACTGAATACCAAACTACTCCCATAAATAATCACACTTGTTTTCTATTCCTTCACTAAAATATGTTAATCTCATTAGAAATAAAGAAAAGAATTCTGTTGGTTATACTTTCCTTGCCATGCATCCTCGCATACAAGCACTGATGTTGATTGCAAACAAGAACACCAAGAAATGAGATGCTGGAATACCCCACTCCCAGAGCCTGGTCTCCAGGGGATATTAAAGATAAGTTTGGGTCTCTCCAGATTGTGGTAAGTATTGTGTGCCTCAGAAAGGTGAAAGGAAAAAAAATCACTGAACCTAGCCGGTAGGAAGACCTTAGCACTCAATTCTGTGTTTATGCAAGTTCCGGCCTCCTTTGTAGTGTAGACGTCTACAATAGCATTGCTAAGCAGTTGTGTTGGAGACTGGAATAAGAAGCAGTAAGCAACAATGGCATCCACATCCACCTGCCTAGTAAGACCTGACAGGTGGTAAATCTGAAACTCCTCCGAAATGGACTGATATAGACTGTCTACTATAGAAAACTACCATCTGCCTATGGTGTAATTTGTCCCAGAAAAGTCTATCCTTGTCTCTCTAGACTGTAATGGAGCCTAGAGCCATTAACCTCTTAATTTAGATGCTTTGGTTAGGGCACTAGAGTTAGGGGTGCAGAACACAGTCTGTAGCCCAATGTTTTCTGGACCATGCTGGAAGAATTTAGATGTCATTTGTATTTATCGTTGTTTTTGAACAACAATGTCAGATTTAGACAAATGAAATCTGCTTAGTCTTGTTTAAAGCAAGCCGCAAGCCTGCAGCATTATTAGGGAAAATGGACATGTTTTTGAATGATTTTTTTACATGCTTCTATTTTTCTCTGAGATGAAACACTCACAGGAGTTTGTCTGAATGCCTGATACAAAGGCTGAATTTTGCTCCCTTTTACTGTTGTTTTTGGCTTTTCTAAATTTTTCTCACACACAAAATTTTTAGTAGTCTCCTTTTGACATAAGGAAAAATGTATATATAACTATATAACTACTTTTATGGAAATTAATTAAAATTATAATCCAGTTTTTAGAATGCAAATAAATTCTCTTTGCCTGACAAATTACCTAAGCTGTAACAGAAGAAAAGGTGAAAACAGAGAAAGCAAGCTTACTGCCAAACACTTTTCTGCTGATTTTTCTCAAATAGAAAAAGTTAGGTTCTTATGCCAGGAACTCACCTGTGTAATTTAACAGCAATTTTGTCCAGACCAGATCTCTTCACCTCCTTCTCCTGCCCTGCCTCCCATGCCCCACGCTCCCCCCTGTCCACCCCCCCACCCCCCCCCCAAAGTAAGCCAATTAAGTTTAAAGGCACAAGAAAATATTACCAGATCAGTTCAAGAACTGGTATCTTTCACTGATACAGAAGTCATGTCTTGAGGTATATTTGCCAGTATGATGTAAGATTGTCTAAAACCATGCTGAGTGTGTGCAATAGCTGTCATATAGTTTGGAAACTAAACACTCACAGGCCTGTCTAGTGCTTGACAGGAAAGTGGCTGAGTGGCTGGCGTTTGAGAAACACAAGTTAAGGGGTCCTGGTAATACATTTTTTGAATAACATGTTATAAATACCCAATGAACAGCAAGACTGCTGTGCTGTTGTGCTGTTAACACAACAGATATTTTTGGGGATCTGTGTTCTTAGTAATGTTATCTCCACCGTCCCTATCCAAATCAATCTGTTTTCTCATTTAGCGTTTGTATGTATACTTACCCTGCATATATAAGAGATAGATTCAAATATATGAAGACAAGTAATCTTAAGAGTATTTCAAGGAAAATGAAAAGCTTAAGGAAGTTGGTCAAATCCAGTCCTTACAGAAAACTCAGAGGAACAGCTATGCAGCGTGACAGATGTCAGTTCAAAAGACTACTATTAGTTATTATCACTACTCTGTCATGATTTTGTGCTGACACTAAGGAGAGGAAGACAAGGAAAAGCATCATTCCTTTAGGAGATGAGAGTGACAAGCAAGTATTTCGTGTGTGAAAATGCAACGTGCTATACACTTAATGATAGTTCCACATGCAGCCATCTTCTTTCTGATTGTAGTAACATAAATGGTATTGTCCCAATTAAAAGTGTACAAGAAAGAAGAAAATGGGTTCATATGCTCCTACAAAGCCAATTTTTTATCCTGATTAAGAATGTAAGGATAGATAATGTTCTCATCTTCCCATGTTATACTTGTAAAAATATCTTTTCATTCTGTGACAGGTGGAGAAATACTTAAGCAGATAACTGTTTTGTGGGTTTGGTTAGGGGTTTTTTTGGTCTGCTTTCTTTTTTTCTTGAAATATTCTTAATGTGCCTCATAACATCTGCTGTTAGTGTTAAAGTAACATACTTCAGTTCTTTTTTTCTTATGAACAGATTTAAAAGAAATTATATTGATTGATGTTTCTGATGTTGCTTAAATCTGTACATTCCTTGCAGTGCTGTTCAGTTCTGTGAGTAATGTAAGCTGCTCCTTGCATTGCATATGTCAATTAAATGATCTAGCCCTGCAGAAACGTTGCCTACAATTATTTTTTTTAATTTGAAGAATGTGAATGCGTTAGGATTTTCAAGTTTGTAAGCACATGATGCATAAATCCTGCTTTTCCATAAATACTTAGACTGCAAACTGTCAAAAAATGAAATATGAAAATCCTTGCCTGTAACTATATTCCTGAAATACTGTAACATCAAAGATAACACTTTCAGACAAAAGATTTTTTTTATTTTATTGCAGAATGAATTTGTTCAGCATTTCTAGAGTAATGCTCTGGGAGCCAATCTTTGCTGATGTTATTAAGTGACCAAATTCCTTGATCTTCCTTACCTAGGTAGCAAAAAGCTAGTGAAGACACACTTGCACATACAAAGAAATGAAAAAATGTCCTAATGTCAATCAAGTTCTCACTGTAAGTTCAGATCTGCGGATTTTGTTCCTAAAAAGACACTGTGCCAGCATATGGGAGCATCAGCCCTTTATGTTTGACTATGAAGATCCCCTGGCCTCGGTCAGTTTACATTGTGTCTTGTGAGCTCTGCCATTGTCAGGAAACATGGTACTTCTGGAAGAGTAGCTGAGATTCGGCCTTCAGTCTGAAAAACCCTCTTTGAAGTCAGGATCAATTACTTATTTGGGATTTCACATTTAATGCGGACTGAGAAAGTACTACAGGTTTGACCTCTGAAGTTATTAACATTCCCTGCTGCAGTAACGGAGGGGCATCACTTCAGTATGGAACCATTCACACCTACCTGTGCAGACTCTGTGTTGAGGAGTTCAGCAAAGTTGTAATAGCCATGTCTGAAGGCAGAATTTGGTACCAGTTGTGTCAGAGAATTGTCTGTAAAGTTATTTTACAGGAGACATTGTAATTATTAAAACACAGACAGATCGTGCTTTGATATTCTAAACAAGCTGTCTGCGCTTTCTCTGAGGCACTAGACAAGTAAACGAGAAATAAATATAGATGCCTTGAGGGGAAGAAAAAAAGGCTCAACCTCTGCAGCCTTCATTCACACCCTCATTTCTCCCCGACCTCCCTGCCCTATTTGTGCCACAGACTCCGCAGAAAACCAGCTCAAGAGTCAGCAGAGAAGAGGTACTTACCACAGCAGCTCTACCAGCCAAACCTTTGCATTTTCAGGAAGTAAGGTTGCGGCTTTCTATTATACACCTTATGTCCTAGCATGCTTTGTTTAGCCTACAAGTATAAATTACCTAAGTTGGTATAAGTTATTTTAGGATTCTAATTTCATAAAATCTTAGAATCATAGAATCATAAAACACCTTGGCCTGGAAAGGACATTTAGAGGTCATCTAGTGTAACACCCCTGCAATAAGCAGGGACATCTTTAGCCAGATCAGGTTGCTCAGAGCCCTGTCCAACCTGGCCTTGAATGTTTCCAGGGATGAGGCTTCTACCAGCTCTCTGGGCAACTGGTTCCCATGTTTCACCACCCTTATTGTAAAAAATTCTTCCTTATATCTATTCTAAATCTACCCTCCTTTAGTTTAAAACCATTACTCCTTGTCCTGTTGCAACAGGCCCTGCGAAAAAGATTGCCCCAAACATTCTTATAAACCTCCTTTAAGCACTGGAAGGTTGCTATAAGGTCTCCCCAGAGCCTTCTCTCTTCACTCTGAACAACCCCAACTCTCTCAGCCTTTCCTCATAGCAGAGGTGCTCCAGTCGCCTGATCACCTTTGTGGCCATACTTTGGACCTGCCTGAGCAGGTCCCTGTCTTTCTTGTGCTGAGGACTCCAGAGCTGAATGCAGTACTCCAGGTGGGGTCTCACCAGAGCAGAGTAGAGGGGGAGAACCACCTCCTTGGACCTGCAGGCCACACTTCTTTTGGTGCAGCCCAGGATACGGTTGGACTTCTGGGCTGCAAGCACACATTGTTGGCTCATGTCCAGCTTTTCATCCACCAGCACCCCCAAGTCCTTTTCAGGAGGGCTGCTTTCAATCCATGTGTTGCCCAGCTTGTATTTGTGCTTGGGATTGCCCTGACCCAGGTGGAGGACCTTGTACTTGGCCTTATTGAACTTCATGAGGTTCACATAGCCCACTTTTCAAGCTTCTCCAGGTCCCTCTGGATGGCATCCCTTCCCTCAGGCTTTATTTTAAGATTCTAAGTCATTATTATAAGAATATTAGCTTATTCTAAGGTTCCTGCCATTCCTGGTTTCTTGGAGGGTTTTTTTCCTTCATTATATGATTTAACACTAGTGCCAAATAGAAATAGAAACAAACAATTATATTTCCCTTCAGATTGCAGTTTCTTCTCAATGCTAGTTATATTGCTGGAGACTGCAGAGAGTCAAATATTGTCTTACACATCATTAATAAAGGCTGTGATCAGTCCTTGTCCCTTGCATTTTGTGCCATGTAAATAAGTTGTCTTAATATTTTTCTTTTTATTGTTTAATAATAGGCTTTCCTTCACTTCTCAATCTATACAAGACTACTTGTGTATGTATCTGAATCTCAGTTAATTTTAAACCTATGTTCAAAGGAATGTTGCATGAAAAATTTCTGATGTACAGATATATTACTTCAGCAGGACTAGAATAAAATTTTGTTAAAACAGAACTGTGAAGGACCTGGGCTTGTTCACTTCAAATAAGTTCAGAACTGGTCCCATAGTAGTTACTAAGACATCCTAAACAAGTTCATCATCATCCAAGATTTATGAATAAAGTAAATTAACCTTTTGGTTATTTACATATACCTGTCGGAAGTACTAATACTTTTTCTGTTTCTGACCGTTTTTAGACATTTTTGTACTCTTTTTCAGTTGCTGTTTTTTACCCCCAAAACACTTTCAGCCCTAAATCAAGTATTTTGTTTGTCATATTAATACTGCCCTACCTAATACAATCAGTTTTTTTTTATATCTCACACAGGAATTAATTTCTGAAAATACAGTTGAGACAGTCACGAAGATTTCAACTCTGCTTATTGTTTAAATCAACATCTGTTGTACAGAAATTAGTATGCTCATTCAGGCTTTTATCTACTATACACATTCTACTTTCATGTTTCACCCCACAATATTTCTTTCTCAAAGATTCTCCCACCACTGTGGGGACCACCTCTTGTTTCTGTCTCAGCATATGTCATACCCAAACCTGTAAAGTCGTTAAACTGTTACCTGTCCTGAAATCACATCTGCTCCCCTGCTCTCCGAGTTTCTTCCTGCTAGTCTGCCACAACATTTCAGTCTTGATCATGGGAGACTTAAAAGCAGTGGATCTACTCAGTCTTAAGATCCGATAAGATCCTGTGGTTTTGCCTACCTTATAGTCATTCCCTGTTCCCGATGAGGAGGCTGCCCTGATTGTGCCAGATTTAGCTCTTGAAAGATTTGCTTCTGTTTCACTTTTGGCCCTTTGGTATGATCTGGATGAAGCTTTCAGCACTTTCTCTACCATTATCAAAGTTACTGTTTTAAACATTACTGCTCCCTATGCTCTTTTTTATCCTTTAAAACATCTTTGGGAGAAGTTCAATAGTTTATCTGTAAGAGAAGAAATTACTCCATAATCTTTCCTCTGACTGCAAGTCTCCCCTTTGAGATCCTAATCTCTTTCTCCAACCAATTTCTTCAGGAGGTGGGAAGCTTGCAAAGTGTCGGTCCAGAAGTAACAGTGGCAGCACCAAAGTCTCCATTTACTTCTTTAAGCAGTGTTCTTTAGGTTCTCCTCAGTAGGTACATATGCATTTAGGTATTTGTACAACAAATTGAGAAATAACTCTATTTCTGTCGTCAGCAGTTGAATCCAATTGACAGAGCTGCATAGAACTCTCTGTAGCTTCAAGAAGATTCGAGAAGTTTGAAAGACAGGTGAATGCAAAAGTTGTTTTTGTTTAAGCAGGAATTAATATTCCCTGTAGCTTACTTTAGTAAAGATCAGACAAAAAGAATGAACAAATCACAGAACACAGTCAGATAATCAAGCTAATTTAAACTAGCTGAAAGCAGGAACAGTGTGTAGGTTTAACGCTTTTGTTAGATAATGGCATAAGGACAAGTCTTTCTGTTTCTGTGAATCATTTCGGTGAGGCTCAGTTCATGACCACAAGTCTCTAAGAACAGAGTAAGAAAAGAGAACAAATTGTCATCATGTATCTGGACAGACACCATCAGATTGACTAACAATGTACTTTTAAGTCTGTTTGTATTTGTTCAAAAAGTTAACAGCTGAATAATTATCTGCCTGACTCAGAGAGTGCACTTAAAACCTAACTGGCCGCAGAAATTATTGCAATGTGTATGCAACTGTACGTTGCAGTTTTAGTTTGAGATACCTCCATAAATACCAATGTACCTGTTAGGAGTACAAATATGCAACCACCTTGGTAAGCTTGCTAAAACTGTCCTACTAGAAGTATGAACATGAACTTAAAGTCTTCAAAACATTTAAACCTTGGTCAATATATGACATACTGATCAATACGTGACACACTGCTACTTCTGAAGAACCCAGACTCCTGGCTTCATCATTCAACAGCAGAATAGACATACCAAAGATAAAAAAATCCACTTCCTTCTGCAGGTCAGGTGTACACAAGCTATTGCTAATGAGTTACTGTGAATGTGTAACATTGGTTTTCTTGCTTGCCTGTAAATTTGACTATTTTAATAAGCTACTATAGGCTTAAATAGTAGTAATGGTAGTAGTAATAGTGGTGATGATGATGATGATTATAGTGATAATGATGATGATTCTAATGATAATAATAATAATAATAGAGGCTCAATTATTAACCTTTTATTTCACTATTTAGTGGAGAGAAAAAAGTATTTTGCAATTCTAGATAAAATATTTTGTAGTGTCATTCCACAGGTTGTTTCCTGTTTTATATTGTGAGCGTAAATTTTATGGAAAGGACTGCCTTTTGTTTCTGCACTTGTATTGTGCTTGACACAATGGTAGCAACTAGTAGGTGCTACCATTATCATCATAGCAGGGAAAAAACTATTATGCTTGCTCTTCAGATACATTGTGTTGATAATGATATATTAAAGAAGAGAAATTACAAGGCAAGGTTCTTATGTTGAATAGATGTGCTGCACTGGTAAAACATCTTTCATCTACCATGTTTTCAAGGCGGGTATCATGGCTAACTTTTCTTCCAGTTGTCCAAAGATGGGATATCTCTACCCTGGACTGTTTCACAAACATGCCTACTCTGTACCATAATCATATGACAGTCTTCATGAATAGTCTTTCATGTCTTTTTGTTTGGATGTACTACACGTAGAATGTAAAAGGATAAATTATTGTTTTTCATATTTTACTATAAAGTTTTGGTTTTTCATATTTCTGTTATACTCTGTTTTATATAGTGGTGATAGTTTTTAGTGATTTGGGGGGTTGACACTTTTAAGTCTCCTGGAAGTGTGATAACTGGAAGTGTGAACAACCCAGGAGAAAGAAATATTTTTCAGTTTTAAAGCAACCAAAAAGAATTTATTCAGGAATAAAAAGAAGCTAATAGGAATGAAAGTAACTTAGAGTTTAAACACCGTACACCATGAGATTAGAATATTTATTGCAAAGCAATTGAAATTCAAATACTGGTTCTAAAATGAGCAGAAGTTAAAGAAGTACAGAATTGGAGTAAAATATTTATATAGATGCTTTCAAACTTTCTGCTAAATTGAAAATTCTTGATAAGCAAATTATTGAAAGGAGAGTTTATTTGGTTCATGTGATAAGTTTATCTAATGACTTGCAAGGCTGGCCAAACGATTTTAATAGAATACAGTGTGTTACAATCTAAGCCCAAAATCCTCAAATGCACTCTACTTTAAAAATGGGAATTTATACCCTATTTGTTTATATCCTAAACCAGAAGTAAAGCAAACATTAATTCTTGCTGAAAGCAATATCCACTTGTGGTTGTGTTTCAAAATAGATGTGTAATTTAGAGTCTATTTTAGCTTACAGAAACTCTTTCTTAATAGTGATAAAACCAGAGAATGAAGGACTGGAGGAAAGGAAATAGTCTATTTGACTCTAGAGTTTATGACTGATAACTGGGGGAAATTAAAAAAAAAAAAAGAAATGAAAAAAAATCTGCATTTTATATTCATAAACTGAGCTTTATTATGATTAGCTCCAATGGTGAAAAATGTGCTCTTTTTATACTACATTCTATGAGAATGCTGTAGCAGTTCAAGCATTCAAAAGAAAGAGGAAAAAGAAAAAGTATCATTCATTGGGAATTACTGAAACATTCTTGACAAGTCTTATAGCTGTCATGAGAAAGGGCACCAATATAAGGAATATCTAAATCACAGGAGTGAAGTAGAGAAACGTTTAATGCCCATTTTGCAATAAAGAAGTGTTACTTATTACATTGCCATGTGGTTTTATTTCGCTAGTCCAACTTAATGAACACCACAGTAAACTTCATAACAAATAAGAGAACAATGTCAATATTTCTAGAAATGTTGCATAGTTAAATTGGCTGTTGAGGTGTACTACAGAAAATAAAAATTAATTTCCCCAATCTTGTGGATTTAGGATTTAAGAGCCTTCCAGGTCAGTCTAACTTTGGGCCAACAAAAATGTTGAGAAAGTATTACACCTGATTAAAATTACTTCTTTTTAGCATAAGACTGTGGAAGGAATCTAAGTCTGATTTTATGAAGAAGCAATTGGCAAAGGCAGGGAAGTTTAAAGACTTTGAGAAGTATCTATGTACATCCCTCTCTAATTTTAAAGGCTGCCTTAAAACAGTATAATTCCGCCTATATCAGAAAGTATATGAATATTAAAACTTACTTGAAGGGTGTTATTTTACAATGATATTTTGTATTTTAAAGTTTGGAAGTTCATATTTTACTCCTTCTGCTCAGCCTGTGCAAGGTGACATTGATAGATCTGACTTGGTTGAAATGGTGTTCATGTTCCATAAGGCATTACAAAGTATAAGAGTTGCTTACTTTGTAATTTAATATTATCTTCTGATCTCTGTGTCAGTTGCTCTGTTCAGAGTTAATTAGCAAAAGATTGTAACAGGGCAATGCATGTAAGTTTTTATCAGAATTACGCTAAAGGGTTAACAAATACAGTTGAGACCTCCTAAATTGCACAGTATTAGTGTACAGTAAATATATTTCTCTATCAGGTTTTCAAATTAAGAAGTTTCACTAAGTAGAGTATCGATTAACTATATGTTCAGCTGTCAAAGTGAAATTTTGTTTCTGTGTAATATTTAAATATGATCTGAAACGGTCTTTTAATAAATGTTTAAGACTTAATCTTTAATATGTTGTGTAGTAAAGTTACAAAATTCAAATAAGACAATCTTTCATTTAAACTAAAAATTCAAGAAACTTTTCTTTTTTCACTATTCAAACATCATAAGCATGGATACAGGAGTTAGCATTTTTACTGCAGAATAGTATGTTTCACAAAGTCTTGATAAAAAAGAAAACCCGGCTTCTTATTCTCTACCACTTTCTGAAAATTTTATTGTCATCTGCTTCCTCAGTTCCTAGTCTTAAAAGACAGTACAGAGCTTCTGATGATCTGATAAAACACAGTACTGATTTATTGCGCTTCACCATTTGGGGCCAAATTCTCTATTTAAACCCTGTTGACTTAAAGGGCATTATAATTATCTTGAAGGGCTGGCAAACACAGTAGACACTTCCTAAATTGAATATCCCTAACATATTGTAGAACTACTTCTCTGTCAGGTTTTCAAATTAAGGACTTCATTAAATGGAGCATTGATTAACTCTATACATTCAATTGAAAGAGAACAGATCCATTTAACTGCATTATTTAAAGTTGCTCTTGCCCATTTAGAGCCCAATTTTCTTTGTAAATTCTTGACTTAGGAGGACTTATAGGACTATTAATGACAAAATATATGGCTTTGTGGCTGCTTTTTCACTAAAAAGAAGACTGAAGTGGAATCTGTGGAAATGGTAAGTGGGAAAATGTGACCCCTGCATTAGGGACCCAAGCTTGTAAAAGGAGCTGGCCATACACATAAATTCTGAGTGCTGTCTCTCCAACATCCCTTGGACCTTCATCAGTTGGTATGTGTATTGAACTGCAGTCTAAAGCTTTGATATTGCCTTTGCAAGGTATCAGATGGCAATCTGGTTTCATAAAAGCAAGTTGAGCCAGGAAGTGGTTTACTCTTGTTGAAAACATCTGTCCAACTATATTTAAGACTGGAAAGAGCTAAGGAGGAGGATTCTGACCAAAGAGAAAAGTCCTGTCTATATATGATTTCCAGGCAATTAGTCTGTAGAATATAATATTACCAGGAGCAGGGGAATAGTTATGACACTTTTATTTAAAAGAAATAAAAGCCAGAAAAATGTCTAAATTAAACACATATAGTTCCAGAATTCTATTATTCTAAAGAATAAAACCAAAAGTCCTAATGAAAAGGAAATTGGATCCTGTGACTGGATGATGGGATTCTTTTTGTGTGTGTCATGGAGTTAGTCTCGTTGACTAGCAGTTTATGACTAGTAGTGGCTGATGATACAAGTAGTTCTGAAATGATGGTTGATTAAAACAAACTTTCTGCAGAGGCATTTTCAGGCAATTGTTTGTGAAGGGTTTCTTCTGTTCACATTGGCCAAAAACACAAAATAAAAGAAAAACTTTCCTGGTGTAGAAGGCTGTCCTAGGTAGAGCATTACTATTCTCAGCCAGACTAACTGTCTGAATGAGCCCTTTCAGCTAGTGTCCTGTCCCATAAAGCTAAATAGCCATTTATAGTGGTTGCATTTGGTTTTTTAATCAGCCAGGAAAGCACTTCTAAAGGTTTCATTCTATTTGTTTAAGCATATTACTTATGAGTCTTTGGCTATTTCTATAATCATAAGATATCTGTCAGATATAAAACTTCTACAGATCCTTCTCATATTGCTCTAGGAATTGCAAAGAATGACTGAAACATCCAAGATGACCGATTTCCCAGGTTGAATTTTGAATTGTGGCTAATACTCAGCCCCTCTTCCCGTCTTCCCTTGTTGAGTTCTTGTTCTATGATCATTTTTCTACTAGAGTAAGACTGTTTTATACATTCCTATAATTATGCATCCCATATTTTTGTTTTATTGGATTCCTAGGTCACCTACTCTGTATAAATATTGACAATCCAAGAAATAAATTTTTAAATCACTGTGATCAAAAGAGAAGGTCAGGGAAAAGATGAAAATGTCATCCAGAAGGCAAAGTAGAATGAAAAGTGTCTAGTCTCCAGTTCACAATTTCTAGTCTCCATAAGGTAATTCATCATCCAGTAATAAGTGCTTGCACTTTTTCCAAGCTTTGAGTAAGATGGAAGCACGTAAATCACCAGTAATTAGAACTGAGAGAAAACTACTCTACTGGAAGCAGTATATGCTTCCCCCCATTTCACCTTTTTTTTTTTGTCCTCTGCTTTCTGGTAATGTACACCTGAAATGCACTGGTTTGTGAGAATATCATTCAAAAAATGTGTGCGCACTGCCTGGTGTTGCAGTGCAAAGTTTATCTAACTCATTCTGGGCTGTTTGCAAATCTTAATTTTACTTACAGACTTTTATTCAAGAAAACACTCCCTGGTAAATCTGAATAATGATATGCTGTTCTTCTTTCTGCATAAGACCAAAAGACCTGAGACTGGCTCAGGCTAGAGGTTGATCTTGATCTGTACACTGTCCCTGTCAATGATTGAATGTAGATGCTTAGGGAACAGTGTAAGAACAAAGGACAGATATTCTGACAATCCTGTACATTTAAGTTATATTTCTAAGTACTTATTTTCCCTTCTCTGTTTCTCTCTTTCTCTTTTTTTCTCCCCTACTTACTCTCTAATCCTGGTCTCTCAATTATATTCAGTTTCTGTCACAGTTCCTACTATAGAAAACCACTGCATAAAATGCTTAAAATTCATGGTTGACAGGAATATATTATAAAGGGCTTATATAACTAATATAATTCTACACATGAAATCATATTCTAACTTGCATGAGATGCAGACTTGGAAATAACACCTCTGTTTAAAGTTCCATAACAACTTTCAGTACTAAACTTTATTTTATGTTTGCTGTAAACTCACCAAAATTTAACCGCATTGCCTGAAATGTTCTATATTTAGTTACTTGAAATGCATCCATCACAACCTGTGCGTTTTTTCTAAGAAAGAGATTGAAGGGTTGATATATTGTTTACAAAGTATTGCTGCTTAACTGACAAATTATAGATTTACTGCTGTGTGGCAGTGGTTTTAAATTTGGCAGAGATTGGAGACATGTCTGGAAGAAGTCTGAGCCTGAAAGGCGTAGAGCTGTGTAAGGCGCCTAGATACAACTGCGCCTTGAGACTTAGAACTATGTAGAGTATGTGTTTGTACTAATCTAATTGTGGAACACCTGCCATCATCCATTATATATGTCTTTTGCTGTCCTCAATTTTTCCTGATTTTCTCACTTCCTAAATTTGCTTTATACATGTTTCAAAAAATTGTAGAGGTATGTTAAAGTTTGCCAATGAAAATCTCTGAAAATGGTGTCTGCTTTACATTTCACAATTTAGCCAAGGACTTTGCTTCCAAATGTGAATGTGGCTTTCAGATGCCATGATAGAAGGTAACATTTGTAAAGACGACCAGGAGAGCTACTGTGCTGTCATTGGTCAGTGTGTCTGTGGAACGGAGGAGAAAAGAGCGGTAAACAAAGGAAAGGCATGAAGCCTGTAAAGGAAAAAAAACACCAGCCCATCACTTAGGGTATAAGGACTGGAGGACAGGCAGCAAGAGAGTGTCTTCTGGGTAAGGAGGGAGAGGAGAAAGCCAAAGCAGAAGGGAATAACTATGGGGGTGGATCAGAGGAAAAAGGCAGGGAAAAGAGTAAGGGCAGGGCAGAGATGATTGGGGAGGACAAGAAGGTAAGGGACAAAACGAAGTGGATGCACCCTGGAAAGCCTATAAAAAGACTGTTGTGAAGACAAATTGATTAATGTTTGACAATTAACAGCTATTCTGGTAATGAAACCCATCAAAAACCGAGAACAATGTCAATAATGATATTTTCAGGGCAGAGTTCAGATAGCATATGGTAAATAAACTCTAGGGCCCCATATTGAACGATGAGAGGAAAGAGAAATATTGAAAAAGTGTCTAGGGTATAAGCATTCACTTAATGTGCCCTGAGTGATGCAGGTGTCCTTTGGAAAAACTAAAGATCGTATCATAAAAATTTAAGATTGTATCATAATGTATGCTCACAAGGGCTAGCAAATAAAGTTTGCATGGACAGTCTTAATTCTGACATTTCTTAATTTGGGTGCTTGACTTTGCAATTGTCTTACTGGTAGTAAAATTAGAAAACAGTTAAAGTGGGTTAAACATAGAATCAACGAAACCTTAACTGCAAGTGCTTCTACTTCCCATATGCTTTAAAGCTACTGGTATACCTAGCTCAAACAAAAAAAAGATATTGCTTTGTTCCTTAGATGTAAAACACTGATACTGTAGAAATAAGCACAACTTCAGATGTTCTGAAGATCTAATTAGTATTTGAAGTTTTAAATCTGTCTTGCAGTGTCTCACATTTCTGTTCAGTAACTCAAGAAATTATAGAATTGCACTCAGTTTGCTTCACTGCCTTCAGAAATTTCAAGCTGCAGAGTTAAACTGTCATTAATTTGGTTCACATCGTGTGACTGCACTTCAGGAAGAATCATACAAACTTGATCTGTCATTCTTATTCACTTTTCCAGCATCTTCCTATTTCTAGTTTTTATAGTCCTCTGGGCTCCTGTTCTACAGGATATTCTGCTTATACCACTTCTCTGTCTCTTACAACTTTCAATCTCTCTTCCTTAAGTCATTTAAATAGTGGGTTTGTAGGTGAAGTTAGCTATATCTCCATCTCATTCTCAGGTTCTGATTTTACCCTCTGTTTCCCTTCTTTCTTGAAGAAAACACACTCTGTTTTAAGAGCAGCAATGAAAAATGGAGTTTCAAAGATAACAATTTATAATAGCCTCTAAGACATTATGTAAGTTTATGTCGTAACTAAATAAGGAACTCAGTTTTTTTAACTACTACAACAGTAAAGCACAAAACACAAAAAAGGCTCTCTGAATAATGTGATTTTTGAAGTTTTCTAGCCTTGAACTAAGTGAAGCAACTAGATAGATGTAGAGATTAAGAACTTTTCATATTATTTATTAGATCTCAAATAAGTTTCCAAGTAACTCCCTAAATGACCTCATATGCCTTGTAAACAACAGATTTGTGAAACATATATTCTTGTCTATCTTTTACAGTAGTACATTTTCCAGTATGCATTATTTAATGTCGGGTGAATATTTTACCATAATTTCAAACGCATCACTAAAAATTGACTGCTACCTCCCAATAAGTAACAGAACTCCTTGTAATTTCAATTCTTAAATGCCAAAATACCCTTTCATCTTAGTAAATGAAATTATATATTTGAAAATATAACTCTGCAGTTGAACTGTTCATTTGTATTGCCTCCAAGAAATCTGGTTCTCTAACTCCACCAAACTACTTGGTTTTAATTCTCAGTCGGCAAAGAGAGACATGAATCTGAAAGATAGGAGATAGATATATCTTTTTCACAATGAAATAGTTATTAAATTTCTATAGCCTAGGAAACATTTTGAGCCAAATGTTTAAAAGGAAATCACCTTAGGCTTTGGGAAGGAAAAAAAGCACCCTTGAGTGTGTTGCAAATGAGAAAATCTTAAGTGATAAACTGTTATGTATCATTCCACTAACTAACGAGTGGAATGAAGAGGTTTACTTAAAGATGCTTCAAAGTAAAATGTATAAGCAATAAGCACAAGAAAATAATATGATAAAACAATCACTAATACAAATCTTGGGAAAAGTAAGAACGGGTTCCAAAAGGTAACTGAGGTAGTGAAGACATTTTTATTGAAATATTGATGTCTGATGTGACAAACAACTTGATAACTTCAATAATTTCATATTTTATGCAGACAACACCAAGTTAGTTGGAGCGTTGATGTGCTTGAGGGTAGGGAGGCTCTGCAGCAGGACTTGAACAGGCTGGATCAATGGGCTGAGGCCAACTGTATGAGCTTCCACAAGGCGGAGTGCCGTGTCCTGCACCTGGGCCACAACAATGCCATGCAACGCTACAGGCTTCGGGAAGAGTGTCTGGAAAGCTGCCCAGCAGCAAAGGACCTGGGGGTGCTGGTCAACAAGCGGCTGAACATGAGTCAGCAGTGTGCCCAGTGGCCAAAAAAGGCCAATGGCCTCCTGGCTTGTATTAGGAATAGTGTGGCCAGCAGGAGCAGGGAGGCGATCGTCCCCCTGTACTCAGCACTGCTGAGGCCACACCTCGAACACCGTGTTCAGTTTTGGGCACCCCAATACAAGACAGACATTGAGGTCCTGGAGAGGGCGTGGAGCAGGGCAAGAGAGTTGGTGAAAGGCCTAGAGAATGAGCCTGATGAAGAGCGGCTGAGGGAACTGGGGCTATTTAGCCTCAAGAAAAGGCGGCTGAGGGGAGACCTTATTGCTCCCTACAACTACCCGAGAGGACATTGTAGAGAGGTAGGTGCTGGTCTCTTCTCACGGGTAATTAATGATCGAACGAGAGGGAATGGACTCCAGCTGCACCAGGGTAGGTTTAGGCTAGGCATTAGGGAAAACTTTTTCACTGAAAGGGTTGTCAGGCATTGGAATAGGCTGCCCAGGGAGGTGGTGGAGTCACCATCCCTTTAGGTGTCTAAAGGTCTTTTAGACGTGGTGCTTGGAGATACAGTTTAGGGGTGTACTTGGCAGAGGAGGGTTGAGGGTTGGACTTGGTGACCTCAAAGGTCTTTGCCAACGTGAATGATTTTAGGATTAAAAATAAAATAAAATAAAATATACATATTAATAAATGTCTTATCAGTGGAAATTGCTGTGTTAATAAGGACCAACAGACTGAAATTAAGATAGGAAGGAAAAGAAAATAAAAAATAGTTAAAATCAGTATTTGTATAGTGAAAGTCAACAACAACGAGTGGACTACAATACACTCCTAAATTAGCACTAAGCAAAACCTAATAGGTGTGGCACCTTGTAGAAATTAAAATTTCTGCTGAATATATCCCTTAAACAGACAAACAAAATTGTTGAAAATTAAAAACATACTCAAAGCAGGTTTTGGTTTTCAGTGATTTTTTTTTATAGCCAAGAAGTTCATACAAAAATCCCAAAGGATTTCGGACTTTTTGCTATATGAAGGAATTTAATGAAAATAAAGAACAGGTACTACCTCTGGGTTGTCTCTTTTTCTTTTCCTAACAGGAGGGAATGAAGAGACAACCAGTGAAAGCTGAGTATCAACATACTGAAAATGGCTGTATGAGAAAGACAGAACATAAGCTTACGGCAAGAATTACGTGACATGGCTGCCTGGTTATCTGTGTTAAGAGGCTTTGGATTCTAAGATGTCTCTTTCAGTTGACTTTTCTTATGCTGTTAAATACATATTTGGAGGACAGTTAGTAAAGTTCTTACAGTAAACAGATTAGAAAGCAATATTGACAGTATTGAACCATACAATTTTTTAAAAAAAGTTTCTATCATCCCCTAGATATAAGTCAGGCTCCTACAGTCAAATAGAACTAGCATTGCTGCATAAATGGCTGTGGTAGTATAAATGAGAACTGCGTACAGGACAAACTATAAGACAGGAAAGAAAAGTGGAGATGGATGGGCAAGGCGGTACTAAAAGGAGAAAGAAATAGAAAGAGGACCAGAATAAATAATTAAAAGCAAAGAGAAATCAGGTAAAGGAAGGAAGAAGAAAGACAAGATCAAAACAGCCAAGAAGAATCTATAGAGAGAGTGATATAGCAAAAACATAGTTGTTAACAAAACTATTAACCAGTCAGAAATCAAGGTGTTTTGTTTGCGGATTTTTTGGAGGAGGGTGGAGAGGCAGGTATCATACAGTTCTAATATGTAAGAAAAGAAAAGTGCAGGTTTCCCTTATTAAGGGTTACTCAATTCAGAATTCAAAAGCAGTATTCAAACTGCCTTATAAAGGAAGCCAGCTGCATGTATGGATATATGCATTGGAAGAGATTAAGACTCTTAAATATTATCTACTAAATTCTTTAGATACAGTATGTAACTCTATTTCAGCAGCATTATTAATTGAATTGTGGTGTTCTTGAACAGATTTTACTCTGCAGTTTGAATATTGCATATTGGGTCAATCCCTTAGGGTGATCATAGTATTATTTGTTCATGTCACTGAACAAGAACAAAACAAGAACAAGAGAAACAGACAGACAGCCTTTTTGAGGACCTATCATCCCTGGTAGAGCAAAGAACTATGAAAGGAAATAAACCACATCTCCAAAGATGTACTCATTACTGAGAAAAAGGTGCACATGATTATTCCATTCAAAAGTGTCCAAGCAGATGAGTGCAGAACTGTCAGCAAGTAACACCCAAAAGAACACATCATGATAATAAAAAGGAAGATATTTGTTGACAGAACTACTATAAAAAGGATGTCACTGAGTCCTGCCAAGAATATAAAAAAGCATCAGTGATGTTTTCAGTAACCAGCTTAAAAGTAACTAAAATCACAGCTAGTGATGATTGTATTTGTATTGTATATATAAAATACAGTCAAATGCATCTGAGAGATATTTTGAAGGACAAGTGATGAAATATAATGTTTGGGTTTGTAACTGGCTGCCTTTTTGCCTTAAATCAACTTCACGACAGAGGGTCATTGCTCTGTTTCCAATGCCAGCAAGTTTAGTGTAGCAAAATCTATGGGACATGTTATAAGAGAGAGATAAGTATGAAAATCAAGTTTGTTCTATAGTTAGAACTGTAGTGTAGCTTGGTATCAGGCCTGTGCCTATATGTACATCCTGTGCATCAAGACATTAATTCCCTAGGTAGTCCAGGAATGTCCCAATGGTTCTGTGCACAGATGTGACAATGGGCTGGTTTGAAATAGCAGACTGAACTCCAAGCCACATACAAAATTAAGTATTTGACTGATTGTTTCAAGGAGCCCTTCATCTAGGAATTTTGAAGAGCTATAGACAATCTCCCAAGACATCTTCCTGCTGTTCTTGGGCCAGTTTGTATGCTTAAATGCACAGATTAACACCCTGGGTGGAGATTCTAGCTATTCTTTCTGGATACCCTCCTAGTAATTTCCTTCTGTAAAATCAATCAATTTGTACATAAATAAGATCCATGTAATTAACCAATAAAAATTAGTGGTGGGTTGACCCTGGCTGGACATCAGGTGCCTGCCAAAGCCACTATATCACTCCCCCTCCTAAACTGTAGAGAGAAGAGAAAATATAACAAAAGGCTCATGGGCTTAGACAAGGACAGAGAGAGATCACTCACCAGTTACTATCATGGGAAAAACAGACTGGCTTTGGGGAATATTAAGTTGTTACCAATCTAATCAGAGTAGGACAATCCTCCATTCTGGGGAGTTTTCAAGGCCAGGTTGGATGGGGCAACCTGGTCTAGTGGAAGGTGTCTCTGCCTATGGCAAAGGAGTTGGAACCAGATGATCTTCAAGATCTCTTCCAACCCAAACCATTCTATGATTCTATGACAATGAGAAACATAACCAAATATTAAAATACACCTTCCCCCCACCCATCCCTTCTTCCTGGGCTTAATTTTATACCTCCTCCCCCTGCAGCAGGCCGGGGGGCAGGGAACGGGGATTGCGGTCAGTTCATCACATGTTGTTTCTGCTGCTCCTTCCTCCTCAGGTGGAGGACTCCTCACACACTTCCCCTGCTCCAATGTGGTGTCCTTCTCAAGGGAGACAGTCTTCCATGAACTTCTTCAATGTGAGTCCTTCCCATGAGCTACAGTTCTTCACGAACTGCTCTAGCATCTGTCCCTTCCCTGGGCTGCAGTCCTTCAGGAACCGACTGCCCCAGTGTGCGCCCTCCATGGTGTCACATGTCCTGCCAGCAAACCTGCTCCAGTGTGGGCTCCTCTCTCCATGAGTCCACAGGTCCTGCCAGGAGCCTGCTCCAGTGTGGGCTTCCCATGGGATCACAGCCTCACTAGGGCATATCCACCTGCTCCAGTGTGGGGTCCTCCACGGGCTGCAGGTGGATATCTTCTCCACCATGGACCTCCACAGGCTGCAGGTGGACAGCTTACCTCACCATGGTCTTCACTACAGGCTGCAGGGGAATCTCTGTCCCAGTGCCTGGAGCACCTCTTTCCCCTCCTTCTTCACTGACTTAGTGTCTGCAAAGTTGTTTCACTCACATATCTCACTACTCTCTCCAGCTGCAGTTGCTCCTGCACAGTAACATTTTCCCTTTCTTAAACATGTTATCCCAGCGATGCTGCCAACTCCACCATCACTGATGGGATCAGCCTTGTCTAGCAGTGAGTCCATCTTAGAGCTGGCTGGCATTGGCTGTATCGGACATGAGGGAAGCTTCTAGCAGCATCTCAGAGAAGCCATCCCTGTAACACCCCCATTATCAAAACCTAATACAAAACTCTTCTTGAAGATTCAATAAAGGTCACATCTTTTCTAGCTAGTTAAGGGGTATTTAAGAGGTGTTTTGCATTTAGTTCAGATAATTGATAGCAATGAATCATGCATGTGCTGGGGTAGTCGTGAAGGACCATGGGCCAGCTGGATCATAAGAACTGAAGAGCAGCTTGAGGAGTCTCACCTAAACCAGAGGAAGATGTCACTGCAAGAACCCTTGTGATTCAGACTTCTATCATGATCTGGATACTAATCAACCATCCTGTTCAAGAAAATCAAGTTCACACAAGACCATTGACTGATGCCAAGATCTTAAGAATTATTTTTTTGTTTTAACAACCGCTATTTGTGAATGTCTGTGCAGTGTGAAACACATAGAATTGTGAAAAGTATGTTACTATCACAGCTTACACAATTATTTCAATTGTGCAAGTCCTTGAAGAGTCATCCTCTTCACTGTTGTATTGGAGTGTCCTCCAATTACAGGCAATGAGCATCTCCCTTCGGCTTGTTCTAGGGATTTACTATCTGAGCAACTCTGATTTATCACTGATGCACAAAAAGGATCTAGGACTAACACACTTACTTTCAGACTCAGATGGGGAAGTGCTACAGCAGTTTCAGGAGGATTATATCAGCATAGGACAAGAACATACTGTACCTTAACAATGCGTTGTATTAAAGCTAGACCCTAGACCTACACCCGAATATTAGACATGTAACATATCTGATAACCAGTCCCAGCTGTGGTTTTCACTACTTCAGACTTAGCTTCAAAATTCTTGGTCATTACTCCCTTAATGGCTAGGAGATGAGAAAATCTATGCACAACTTCCTACTTCACCTTATTTAGACAACTCAGGTAAACAAGAACATTTATATACTGTAGTGTTTTAGTCTTTTCTCTGCTGGAGAATGTTTTTTTCCTCTACATTCCCTGTAAAATAGTTTTAATGATTTGAATAATAAGGATGTTATTCTGTCTGGGAGATAAATAAAGCAGGTTACTACGTATAGAATTATTTGTAAAAGTATTATCTCTGTTTTCAACAAGTTTCGACAAGTGTTTATTGTGTGATTACAATTTTGTTTGAACTGTCTAAACCAGCTGAACCATCTAATTTCTCTGCCACTATAAGTTCTTTGAAATGCCATTTTAGCTTTTCAGCCTTCCGGTGCAGTTAGAACCAGTAGTTCTGTGAACTTCACTAGACAGGATATATTTCATATATAACTTTAATCCCTGCCCACAATTGGTAATATTGTTATTTAAGTATTAAAGTATTGATATTAAAATTGTCTTGCACTTTTTTTTTTAAGATAGGGTTTTTCCATGCCATCCTGCAGAAAATTGTCTCTTTTTTTTTTTTGTTCTGAAGGGGGAAGCTGAGAACTAGTCATCTACCCAAACATTACTATCCACCTCAGTGCACAATCATCTCCCCAGCAATCTATTCCAGCATATAACTCCTTTACATCTTTAATGTATTTTCTCTAATGCCAAGCCTACATTTCCCTTGCTAGAATTTAAACTTATTATTTTATGATCTACTACAACAGAAGTGGAGAAGAGTTTATTGCCTTCAGTGATTGTTTCATATACAGTTGGTGAAGTATTTAGAAGGAAAGGTGTCATATCATAATAACATCTCAACTTTATAAATATTCCTGCTAGTACAGAAATACTTGACATTGTGTTCATTTATTTCACTTATCTAATTTAAATGATATGTAGTTAACTTCAGTGAAGGAGTATAACCAAGAAAAACAGACAACAAATTTACATAAGGTGTGTAATTTGCATCCAACCCTTTAGCAGCTGTCTCATAACTATTCTCAAGCATGTTTGTGAATTAGATGTTTTTCTATACTACTCAATAGAAAAGATCAGGGCACATCTGGTCAGGACAAAAGCCCCACAGTCAGAAATAGAAAATAAAGTCAGAGAATACCCTTTAAGTTTTTTAGAGCAGGGTTTAATTCCAGGTGACCAAGAAAATAATTTAACCACTATTGTTCTGAGGTGTGGGTCCTTTCAATCTACAGTTTCATGGTAGAGTTAATGATGAAATTGAACCCTCCATCTTTCCAGTTTGAGCAATTTATATCTAGCACAAAGTAATCACATACCGTCATGGTAGGCACTGGAACTCTCTACTGTATTACAAGTAAATGCCCTAAACACCAGAAAGTAGAATTCCTTTCCCCCTTCAAACACTTTTTTTTTTTTTTTCCCTTTCTCTGTCTTACTGGATGCAACTTACATATCTAAATGAAACAGCTCCCACTGGAGGGTCTGAGAAAAACACGAAGCAAAGTTTACAACCCAGTGTGATCATGCTACTAAAGGTAGAAAACAGATTTTAAATGCTGTCTTTAAAGGTGAGAGGAGATCCATGAACCTAGAGATTCCCTTCAAAAAGTTAGTGCTGTAATTAGAAGGCAAAGTGAAAGACACAGTTGTCCCACAGTTGTACTGCCATAAAAGACTAAAAAAACCCTGCTTCTATGAATACATTAGCAATAAAAGGAGGGCTAGGGAGAATTTCCAACCTTTATCAGATGCAGCGGGAAACATAGCAACAAAGTATGAGGAAAAGGCTGAGATATTTAATGCAAGTCCTGAACGATGAGCCCAATCTCCTTGTATGACAAGGTGACCTGCTTAATAGATGAGGCAGAGGCAGTGGATGTTGTTTACCTGGACTTTAGTAAAGCCTTTGACACCATTTTGCACAGCGATCTCCTGGAGAAACTGACTGCTCAGGGCTTGAATGAGTGTACTCTTTGCTGAGTAAATAACTGGCTGGATGGCCAGGCCCAAAAAGTGGTGGTGAATGGAGTTCAATCCAGCTGGTGGCCAGTCAAAAGTGGTGTTATCCAGGGCTCAGTATGGGGGCAAGTTCTGTTTAATAACTTTATCGATGACCTGGACGAGGTGATTGAGTGCAACCTCAGTACGTTTGCAGACGACACCAAGTTGGGCAGGAGTGTTGATCTGCTTGAGGGTAGGAAGGCTCTACAGAGGGATCTGGACAGGCTGATCAATGGGCTGAGGCCAATTGGATGAGGTTCAACAAGGCCAAGTGCCGCATCCTGCGCTTGGGTCACAACCACCCCGCAGTGCTACAAGCTTGGGGATGAGTGGTTGGAAAGCTGCCCAGCAGAAAAGGACCTGGGATACTGATCAACAGCTGGCTGCATAAGAGCCGGCAGTGTGCCCAGGTGGCCAAGAAGGTGACCAACCGCATCCTGGCTTGTATCAGAAATAGTGTGGCCAGCAGGAGTAGGGGCGTGTTCATCCCCCTGTACTCAGCACTGGTGAGGCTGCATCTCAAATACCGTGTTCAGTTTGGGGTCCTCACTACAAGAAAGA
Organism: Leptosomus discolor; assembly: GCF_034619465.1. NCBI lineage: Eukaryota > Metazoa > Chordata > Aves > Leptosomiformes > Leptosomidae > Leptosomus > Leptosomus discolor. The sequence goes on along the minus strand of NC_141391.1, from coordinate 90,192,029 downwards.
CATTGAGGTGATGGAGCCTGTCCAAAGGAGGGCAACAAAGCTGGTGAAGGGCTTAGAGAATCTGGTCTAGGGTCTAGGAGTGGCTGACGGATCTTTAGCCTGGAGAAAGAGAGGCTGAGGGGAGACCTTATCACTCTCTGTAACCACCTGAAAGGAGGTTGTAGTGAGGTGGAGGTCGGTCTCTTCTTCCAAGTATCAAGTAAAAAGATGAGAGGAAATGGCCTGAAGTTGCACCAGGGAAGGTTTAGATTGGACATTAGGAAAAATTTCTTCATAGAAAGGGTTGTCAAGCATTGGAAGAGGCTGCCCAGGGAAGTGGTTGAGTCACCATCCCTGGAGGTATTTAAAGGACATGTAGATGTGGTGATATGGTTTAGGGGTGGACTTGCCAGTGTTAGGTTAACGGTTTGACTTGATGATCTTGATGGTCTTTTCCAAACTAAATGATTCTATAATTTCTCTGTGTGAAAAGGCAAAAGGCTGTGATATTCAGCTTTCAAAAAGATTTCCAAATATTTTCAAAGTTCTTCACAATCTTCTGCATAAAAACTACTGTAAAAGTCAATAAAATTAAAAATGCACAAACTAGCCACATCTTCAGTATTAGAATAATAGAATCATAGAATGGTTTGTGCTGGAAGAGACTTTAAAGATCACCTAGTTCCAGCCCCCCTGCCATGGGCAGGGACACCTTCCACTGCAACAGGTTGCTCAAAGCCCTGTCCAGCCTGGCCTTGAACACTGCCAGTGAGGGGGCACCCACAGCATCCCTTGGCAACCTGTTCCAGTGCCTCACCACCCTCACGCTGAAGAATTTCTTCCTTACATCTAACCTAAATCTCCTATTTTTCAATTTGAAACCGTTAGCCCTCGTCCTTTCATTACCCTCCCTGAAAAAGAGTCCCTCCTCACCTTTCCTACAGGCCCCCTTTAAGCACTGGAAGGCCACAGTAAGGTCTCCCTGGAGCCTTCTCTTCTCCAGGCTGAACAACCTCAACTCTCTCAGCCTCTCCTCACAGGGGAGGTGCTCCAGCCCCCTGGTCATCTTTGTGCCACCTCCTCTGGGCCCGCTTCAGCAGGTCCGTGTGTTTCTTATGATGGGGGCCCCAGAACTGAAGACAGCACTCCATGTGGGGTCTTGTGAGAGTGGAGCAGAGAGGAAGAACCACCTCCCTCGACCTGCTGGTAACACTTCTCTTGATGCAGCCCAGGATGGAATTGTCTTTCTGGGCTGCGAGCACACATTGCTGGCTCATGTTCAGTTTTTCATCCACCAGCACCCCCAAGTCCTTCTCCCCAGGACTGCTCTCAATCCACTCGTCGCCCAGCCTGTACTTGTGCTCAGGATTGCCCCGACTCAGGTGCAATACCTTGCCTTGGCCTTGTTGAACTTCATGAGTTTTGCACAGGCACATCTCTCCAGCCTGTCAAGGTCCCTCTGGATGTCATCCCTTCCCTCCAGTGTTTCGATGGCACCACACAGCTTAGTGTCATCAGCAAACTTGCTGAGGGTCCACTCAATGCCACTGTCCATGTTGCCAACAAAGTTGTTGACAACGATTACTTAAATTTTTAATTTAAAAATAAATTAATGTATATATTTTAAATGTTTTTAATTGCCTAAAAAACATTAAGACTGAATGGTAAACATGAAGTGAGACAGGAAATCAAAGAGGCCCAGAAAACTAATAAGAAAATGAGCTCTTTCTGTCATCATACTTGTCTGAATGGTTTATTTGATATCAAAGCTAGGCAAATGGACATCCTGAAGAGTTAAGTTATAACCTTTCTTTTTGCAATAAGAGCTGCCAACCTACGGGACTCCAGGTTCAACCATGTCACCCCTGTTACTTGGCTTGTTTTCTCATTGGAGGAAAATTGACATCAGGTCTTTGTTTGAAGCCAAGTCACTGGATAGACCTTTCTTGGTCAGGGGTTTAGGAGGTGTTAACTGGGCTAATTCAGTGAAAGCTAGGTTGTGCATTTACCTACAATGTGGTTTTGTATCCACAGAAGCACTGTGTGCAGAAATTCATATAATTTTTCACAAAAGTTAAGTAAGACTTAGTGACTTACAATGCCAAGGGCAGAACAGTAATAGATAGTGATACTTAAAATGGAATCTTTATCTCCCATTTAAGGAACTCATATAGGGGAAGTAGAGCATGAATGTCAGTACTTCAGAGAGAGATGGGTAAATTCAGACAGATATTATTTCGGTCATGACAGTCAGGCATACTTAATAAATAAATGGGGTCAGGATATATCAGCACTGGGAACAGGGAATGTGAAGAATGGAAAGACAAATCAATAAAGAATAATCAAGGACTCCGGTATTTTTTATCATTAACTTAATTTTATTCTAGTTCCTGCAGGGCCTGATGTGAATTCAGACATCAATTCAGAAAAAATACCGGAGTACTACTGGGCCATGCATTGCATTTGTGAGGATATAGGATGTCATGGTTCTTAAACTGCAAACTTACCAGGCCACTAAGATGAATACTGGAAGCTTATACCTCTCTTGACTTTATTGATATCAGTCCAGTCTAACCATACTCAGCCAGTAACAATTTATATTGTTAAAGCTACATTTCCATCTGGAAAAAAAAATACGACAAAGTAAAGCAAACAAAAGAACAAATCTCTTTCTAATAAAACAGAAATACAGGCTAGGGTTTTTAGAAGTAACAAGTGACTCATATTGCAAGATACCTGATATTCGAGTGGTGAATATACAGCATGTTCCACAAAGCAGGCATGCAAAATTTTTGCCGCAAATAATTAGTAAATTTTTCTGATTCATATTCTGTATGCATTTATCCTCACTGTCATTTGTTTTTCCAGAGACTTGTATCCTTACTTTGCAATTAGAATTCAGAAGGACACTGCTATTAAGGCGTTCTATGAGATAAAATGAAAGGAATACTTTCTGAAATATTTAAAAAATTCTGGCACAGCTGACATGGTTATGTTGCTTCAGATTACAGATCAGCTCTGAGTAGGCAACATCTCAAGGTCCTCTGAATCATCCTGGCTGGAATGCACAGGCCAAATGAAAACATCTTGCTCCAAAACCACTCTTGTGCTATAACACCATCACTTAACGCAAGTCCCTCAGGGCAAATAGAGATTGTGAACTTTGTACGTAAGCTCCAGACCAGGGAGAAAGGTTACAAATGAAATGCCACAGTCCTTCATACATTAGTGTTTCAAATTAACAATCTTTTTGTTATGAGACTATTTTTTTAATGAATATAACTACTCACTGGAAAAAAAAATCAGGTTAACACTCACTGTGAAAACATTTTGCTTGTAGACTTGAAAATATGTGAACAGTGAAAAAGATGTTAAACTTCATTGCTAAATAAATAACACATGAGTTATTGCACTGTCTGCATTCTTGGTTTTCCACTGAAATAGTTTAAAAGACTTAATTTAAAAATCAATAATTTAATGACACCACCACAAAAATTTGGATGCTGGACTTGATTTTTTACAATCCAAGAACAAAGTGAAGAATTAGGGTCCAAAAATGACTGTGCAAGGTGGTAGGAAATTTCATATATGCTGTTGATTTGTTTATATTGCAAAACATATACAACATAACCATTATGGAGTCTGAGAATCTCTCAAGACGTTAAAGATTCCTGCAAACTGCACTTCTGGAGTCCAATGACGAATGGACCACCAGGAGAAGAAGTCACTGTAGAGTCCTGTTCTGAATTAGTAGCATGAAAAAGGATGTGTTCCTGTCTATTCTTTGTCTTTCCTGAGCTCTGCTTCATCAAAAACACATTTTACAGGAACAAAGAAGCAGAGCTGTGGCTACTGAGCAGTTAAAAAAAAGCCCCATCCCAACCACCCAAATGTTGGAATAAGTATATACGCACCTTCTAAAATACTGGTGTGTTCTGGAGTTTATTTTCTTTGCATACTATTTGGTTATGCACAGTCTACACAAAAAACAAAGACATCATTTCTGTCATCTTGGCAGGCACAGAATCTTTCTGAGGCCTTGGACAAGTAGCTGAAGTACTTTGACTCTATTTCTGTTCTGACAAATATATTCCATATGTAGCAATATATGATAGGATTAATTAAATAATGGTTTCAATATTAAATTTCTGGGAGAAAATCTACTTTCAAGAATGTACAAGAACATAGCAAAGTGGTTTAGAAAATGAATATGATATTTTTTGAGCAAGAACTCAAGTTTTATTTAAAGAATCTGAATATTGTTTTAAATAAAGCTAATGTAATCAAATTGTGTTTGCAAAATGCTCTGAAGACTATGGTCTTCATTATTAATAATGTATTTCTTGGAATTCTGGTTCCATGCATATGAAAACCTTCTTCATATTTACACTTTTTGGTAGGTACATTGCCCAAAATCTAGAAAAAATCATTCCTGAACAATCAAGAGAGGTCGTTTGGGTTGGGGTGGGGACGGGGGGGGGGGGGGGGGGGGGGGCGGGGGGGCGGTGTTCATTCTTCTAACAGGAACATTTGACCACAATTCTTTAACTACCAAGAAAAAATGGTGTTTGGTTTTAGTAGTCAGTGGAAGAGTGACTGCTCATCTGCCAGGCACAAAGGGGCCCTATGATCTGGTAGGCACACTCCCATTACACCTGGGACCATGCCTCCACCTCAGAGGAGGCCCTTTTTTTGCAGAAGTGTTTTTAGTTGACTTTGGATTGGACAAACACGTTCCTGTACTTCGATTTACTGCAGCTGACTTTGCTGAACTGAAATCTCTAAATGTGTGTTTTTATATGAAGCAGACAGCTCCTACACTATGTGTGCATAAAAATGGTAATTAAAGAGCAACATTGTCTATAACCGGCATCTTCTTAAGTGGTCTTCTGAATATTGTCTACTTTCTATCACTGGCTGAGTGGCAAAGACTATATCACTGTCAAATGAAAGTCTAGCAAACGTAATATAACGCTTAAATAAAGTTTCTAAGACCCTTTGAAAGTTCTGGAGATTTTCAAAACCTAGAAAATCTTTTAAAGAAATAGATCAAGAGACTGTCCTGATTATTCAGGTTTCATAAAATACCACAATTAAGGTAATATTCCAAGAAATTTTGGCATATAATCCTAAATTAAATCGCTTGCAGAGTAATACTCTGATAACTTTGGGTTTACATGTAATTCACGAGATAATTATAGTATACTGCTTTGGGTTTAGTGGGGTTTTGTTGTTGGGGTTTTTTTTTGCCTGACAGCTATTTCTGTCTTCCTCAGCCCAGATCTTTTTGTGGGTGTGGGTATCTCTGTTGTTACAGAAACTAAGGAATACTATTTATGTCTTCCTAGCTGCAGAATCCCTCACATGGATCATAGCTGGGGTGGAATACAAGTAAATTACAACATCTTTCGAGAGCTTGATGAATTTATTGAAAATTGAAAAATGCACAGGTTTAAAAATACGACTTTTACTTCCACCCATTAATATCTTCAATATAGTTTCCACAATACAGCTGATAGACACAACAACAGAAATCATGAACTTTGTTTATCACAAATTATATTATTTATTGTCATCAATGAATGTTATTTTCATAGTCTCATAAAAATTCAATCAATGAACATTCATTTTTTTCACTATATTCTTCAACATAATGCAACCTTGTGCAGGTGTATGATTAAATGTAAATATTTTTTTTCAAAACTCAAATATCTGCTGAAAAATTTAAAAAAACCTCCTTTTTTAACATGTGTGAAAGTTAGTCGTCGTTCTCAAAAACGTCTGAACTACTTCTCCATTATCCATGAGGCAATTTTCTTGCAAAAAGAGCAGAAGCTTAGTATACGTTAAAAGAAAAAGTAAAAGTTGCATAAGATTAGATGCCACTGAAAAGTGATCGTTGGAATGAGAACATGTACGCAACCTTAACTACAAATGTTGTTGCTGATCTTGCATAGTAAATCCCACAGAATTGATGAATCAGAGGAAAAAAAATTACTTGCTCCTTATCAATGGAAACAAATTGTAAGATATGCATCCTCATTTCTTTTTAGTTTTGTTCATATTTTACAGTAGAAAAATTCTTAGGGTAGAGAAAGTAGTAGCACTGAACATTTTTCAGTGAGCATGATCATATGTAACATGTGAAATTCTAAATCTGTACCTGAATCTTACCTGACATGCAGATGCACAGCGTGTATAAAAGCGAAAAAGAAGGAATGTTCTAGACATACTGCCCCTTTTCAGTATCTGCAAAGAGTATTAAATGCTTTGGGGCGTCTCTTTATGTAGATATACATAAGAAAGAACACTATAAGTCTTGCTGATCTCTATAGTCTTCCTTCTATTCCAAGACTAAGCTGGTCACCACTAAAGAGTTGAGCTTGGCAGACACAAGACACAGATGATACACTTTGAATTTTTTTCTAGCAATGTCATCTGGGTCTTGTGTTGCCTTTCTGGCTGATCCTGCTTTCAGCTGTTATGAAAGATATAAATGAATATGGGTTGCTTAAAGTTTATACCATTTGAAGAATGTATTTTCAGATTTTTTTCTATAAATCTTACTATAACATGTTCAAATAATGGGTTTCTTGTAGATATATATTCTAGAATAACCACATCAGACAGCTGGTTTCCATCCCAAACCTTACCTATGACTATATGACTGTTTTCTGCAAGAGTATTCATGCTGGTTGCTCTGTCATTTCTCTAGTAACATTTTTAATTTCTTCTAAATTTCTTCTTGAATTAACAAGTCTGGTCACTAATACAGTTTGTCTTGTACTTTCTTGTCGGTGGGGCTTTTTGGAGTTTGTATTTTGGTTTGGGTTTATTTGTCCTCTGTGTATATAACCATAGTTTATAAAATTATTTGAAAATAAACATAAATGAAAATTAATTCTAGTTTAAAATATTCTTCTTAAAATGTGTATATCTTTCTTCTACTGGATCAAAATAGTTTTGATAGACAATTGACAATGAATTTGACTAATACATAAAGGATGTGGTTTTGCCCCATATACCTGACACTGTTGTTAGTCAGTTCCCACTACTAGTAGAGTTATTAGTCAGATCCTACTATTAGTAGTGCATGCTCACAGAACATCAAGGCCATCTGATACACAAATGACCATTGGCAATGCCTCTATATGAATTTTATTCAGTTTCATACTTACTGATAGAAAAATTTATATTTCCAAAGTGTGATTTTTGATATGCCTCTGGCCAGGTGATGAAAATCACAGTTTGGGAGTCCATAGTATACCTGTAAGGCTGAGCTAAAATTTACGATTGGAACCAAAGTTTCCGACACAGTCTGCTAGGTCATCAATGGTTAATTACAGAAGGGACCTAAGTGCTAAGAGCTTTCCTTTAAGGAAAAAGGATGTGTATAATGAAAGCTTACTTTCACTGACACAGTGCAGCATGCCAGAAATTATGACAGCTATGAAATCCCTTATCAAGAACTGCAGGAAGCTGTCATTTTATCATGTGCTTGTCGATGTCTCTGGAGTTGCCATAGCTCAGGCTTTACACCAGTCTGCCATCTCCTCTGTGGTGGGTTGGCCCCAACTGGCAGACAAACTCCCAGCCAGTCACTTGTTCACTGGCTGCCCTCAGAAGGTTTGGGGAACAAAACAGGGAGAGCAGGAGCAAGAAAGCTTAGGGATCAAGGTAAAAATTAGGCAATTACCTCATTTTTTGAAATTAGTAGAATTTATTGACAATTAATATATAGATTTAATTACTTATTGGGTTTATGGGGAAAAAAGATACAAACATTAAAACATAGGGAAAACACCCTTCCTCCCCCTTTCCCAGGCTCAACTTCACTCCTTCACTCCAGACTCTTCTCCTTTCCTCTTGTTGTCATGACAGGATATGCTCAGTCCCTTCAGTGAACAGTATAGGACAAGAGGATGTTATGATCAGTACATCGCAGTTTCTCTCTTCTGCTACTCACACTTTTCCTCTGCTCTGGCAAGGGCTTTCCATGGGTGGCAGTTCCTTCAGGAACATCCATCTGCTCTGGCACAGGTCCTCCACAGACTGCAAGGAATACCTGCTCCACCATGGAGCGCCTCCTCCTCCTCTGACTTTGTGTTCCCTCTGCTGTTTTTCACTCCTTCTTATGCCTGCCCCTCCCTGTATGTACACACATATAGCTATATAAATTATATCTATATAAATTATTCCTTCCAGGCAGCTTATTAAATTGTGTCTGCTTTCATTGAGTTTAATTTTTGCAAGCAAATATGTAGAAATTGACCAATACGTAATGAGTAAAAGATCACGCTGTATGATGTGTTGCCTCTACTGCCCTAGTTAGATACAAAAACCCCAGTTCTCTGCTAGCTGTGACAGGGCTTATGGGAAATAACTCAGGAAATCTATTTCTCTTGCATTTTCAGATGTTGCAGTCATTGTCTCTAAATAAAAGACAATATATGTCAAAGTATGTAAATGAGATAATACAGTGAATTATACTGCTATGCCACCTACAGCCACATGTATGCATTTCTGTCAGAAAAGTTATTTCCTTAAGTAAAAATAATTACAGATAAAGCAATCTAATCTAAACATGCAGCATCTTCTTCTATGCATGTTCCTTGTTTTCCATGCAAACCTAGCACTTCTCAAATCATACTGAGCTCTCAATGGTTTACAAAGGAAAATGCATTGATTAGTTTGATTAGCTTTTCAATCACAAAGACCTGAGAGAAAAAATGCTAAACATACTACAGACTGGTTGTACATTTTCTTCTGTGCAATGAATAATGTTTTAAGACTCATGTTGGTTTAAAATTGATTAGCTTTCCAGTCCTCATTTACCATGTATATCCTGTGTGCTACGCACACTTTAATTGAAATAGTGATGTCTAACTAAATATTTGAAATAGTTGATGCATCACTGTTTTTTATGTTTACTATCCTTTCCCTGTTGGATATAACATTGAATGTTATGTAAATGATTTACTACAGCAATTTTGTAGCTGACTACTTTTAAGACATTTTCTCCTCTTAAAATATAATTGCCTGAAGGAAAATGCAGTCCAGAATAATATAAACTAAAAGCAGCGTTCCTTAAAATTTCACAAAGATGGTCAATCTTTACCTAGCAACAAGACAGAGCTCTAACCATCCTAGCATTACTGCCTGTTGTGATTCTCATGAGCTGCTGCTAGTGCTGCAATTTCTCTTCCTCAAATGCCCTGCAAAACATTCTCGGTCTTCAAAGTACAGTTGCTTAAAAATACATTGGTTTTCCTTTACAGAAAATGTGTCTCTGAATATGAAATGTTTAAAATTTTGCAAGTAGTGGGATTCACAAAGGAACAATTTTTCAGCTGGAATAGACTCAGTTTACAGCACTGTGAAGATGCAGCACTCAACCAAAGTGGGGCCTGGTGTTCCTGATTTTCATTTTGTTAAAATTGCCAGGGTATATTTTCATAGCATGCTGTAAAAATATAATATTCTTTCCCTCCTTCCCTCCCTCACCCTCCCTTCTCTCTTCTTCTGTCTCCTTACTACTTTTTGTTGCTTGTATCATACTTCAGAGTACAGGGAAGCAGATAGCAATCAAGTTGATAAAGGACTGCCTTTTTAACTCAATGACATGGAGCATGAGAGCATTTTTAATACCCCCTGCTTACAATACAGAATTAGAATTGCTGTGTAAGGAAAACCTAAATCTGGACATCAAAGAGGGAAGGCTGATAGATCTAGGGAAATGTCAGTGTAACAATGATGTACTTAAAAGAAGATCAGGTACCAGACCCATGTCTAAGGTCTGGTCTGGAATCCAGACCAAACTGGTCCCAATAGGCCTGGTAAATGGCTGGATGGTGTCACTTGAGCTGGGAGCTGCAGCCAGACGAGTCAAATGTCATAGCTGTTAGACTACGCTGGAACAGAGCAGACAGGAGAGCAGCGTTGAAGCATTGCTTAAGGCTATTTTGTACTAGGTGTGGAAACTGTGTGGAGAGTCACTTTCACATCACTGTGAATTCTCCCTGTTGAATAAATTTTTTCTGGGAACTTCTACAAGCTTAAAGACATTCATAAATTTGACTGGAACTGAAACAGAAAAGGCTTTGCATCAAATATGGTTCAAGAAACTACGGGAAAGAGTGAAGTAGTCATGCTCCTGTAAGACTCAGTTATTTTTTCAGCCACAGATACTTGAAAGCTTGTTGCGCGCACTGCATATTTGGGAAGTTCTTCAAACCACACAGAAACATGTAGTCCTCCAAGAGTGAAAAAGACATGCTATGGAAATAGAAGGGAAGACAAAAAGTTGCAAAGAAAAGTTAGTTTCCTTTATGCATCTCTAAGGAAAGGGAACTGGAGCAAAACAAAGGTGAGGAGAAAAAAAAAGGCCAACAAGTGTAACACAGATGACAAAAATGCTTTGAGCCATTGTATTTAAAATCGGAAAAAAGGCATAGATGCTTCTCAATGAGGACAGTTTGAATGATCACGCTTAGAGGGTAGAGGTTCATACGCCATATTCTGTCTGGAGGTTAGTAGCAAGCAGAGTACCACCATGCTCTATACCAGGGCCTGTCCTGTTTTATGGATGCGATGAGTCCTTGTTCATCAGTTTTGCATTCAACACCAAATTGGAAGGACCAGTTGATATTCTTGGAAGGAAGGGCTGCCATTAAGGGAAACCTAGACAAACATGGGAATGGGCCAAAAGAAACCTTATGCAATTCAACAAGGACAAACGCAGAGACTGTCTGACAGTGCTGCAGGTTGGGCACTGAGAGGCTGGGAAGCTAATCTGCAGAAAAGGCTCCAGAGCAGCAGGGCCCTTGAAGCTAAGATGACCAACCGCAATACCAGCAGCATAGCTAGCAGATCAAACAAAATGATTGTACCCCACTACTCAGCACTCCTGAGACCACATCTGGGTATTGCATCTAGTTTTAGGTCCCTAAGCACAAGAAAGACATTGAAAAACCAGCATGAGTTCTGTGGAGACCATGAAGGTTGATTGGGCTGGAGAACTTGTGGGTCACTTACAGCTTGATAACTAAACAAAAATAGTCAGGGAAAAGAGACATTTTGCTCAAGAGCAGAAATATTACATGACCAGGTATTCAGCAGTCATAGTCATGGTAGGATCTTGGCAAACAAGTCATTCAGAAGCACGAATAAAGCTGTTTCTTGCCACCCAGATTTTAAGATAACAAAAAATCTGTAAGGTGAAGTCATCCAGATATACCACCCTGTTTTACAAACAAAAGCTCACAGCTTCCTCTTTGAAGCTGAATAAAAGTTCAGATTTCAACAGCACTTTTGGACACAAAATCTTAGTCTTAGACTTCAGAGTCATTGAAATAAGATGTCTTTTACTCAAAAACACAGTTTTTGAGATTCAGAGTTATATACTGGTCTAGTCACGTTATAAAAAGAACCTCCTGCAGAAGACATTAAAATCTTCAGCAAATTATAGAGCATAGAATATGTCTGTGGAATGGCATTTATAGCAAGATAAGGCTAGCAACAGGATAGGCATGGGTAGAAATTTTATTCCATTGGAATTAGATTATATGTAATGGTAATTTTTTTCCCTCATCGTGTTTCCTTCTTTCTTTGACTTAAATCATACTTTCTGGCTGCCTGTGGCCAAATTTGAAAACTCTTAAGCTCTGACTTTTTTTCTCTCATGTCAGAGAAAAAACCTAACATATCCTATTACAAAACATCTGTCTGTTTTCAATGTCTTTCATAACTTTCTCTTAAGCATTTGCTTAAGTCCAGAATCAATATTCTACGCTTGCTTTTCTTAGTCTTAGATGACCTTGAGCCCACAAGCTAATATTTTATTGTTAATTTAGTCTTTCTCTTAGCTTCCACGTTTCTTTCCTATCCTAATTCTGCTTTGTGGAATACTGGATTCCTTTCCATCTTCATTTTCACTTGTACAAATTCATCCAATTCCTATCCTTTTCTGGGTCTGACTCCTTGACTCACTCAGTCAGAGCAAAGATTTCTCTGCAGGGTCAAGTCAAAATTCCTAAACTTCATTCTAAAACACCTCTTCTCGCTCATTTCACAGATACTGTGAACACCACCAACTTCGTGCAATCCAAGCTTGCTGCTTAGATGTTAGGCTTGAATTCTTCAGTCTTTAGAGACTGCTATTTTTCTGCCTATCATTAATACAATGCGTCTTTTCATTGCCATCCCTCTTGCAATTTTCAGGTCTTTATGATTTCTTTTCAATTTCTACTGTCTCTGCTGTGGCCTGAAAAAATCTAACTGTATCTAAAGCAATAGATCAATTATCAGTCAGTCAACAAATGCCCAGCTTTTATTTCTTGCCTTTCAGATGTTCAAACAAGTGTATTAGTGTCTTCTCTGTGTCTCTCTATAAGTGAGATTTTTCCTTTTAAATACTCAGAGAACCACTTCACTAACTTCTCTTATATTGTTTCTCAATTCTCTCTCTTGCTATGATATCTACATAGACTGTTCAATGCTTACAATCACGGACAAAGTATATGATAAGACCTTTCTTTAACAATTTCATTTACTACACTTTGCCATCATTTTATTTGTTTGCTATAGCCAATTGTTGCCTTTCCCTTCATACTGGAATTATAAAAGTTATCCCTTCCACTCCTGAGGTTTTAGCAAATAACTGCACTATGCCTAATACAGTCAACAATTTTGTAGGAGAAATTATAAGTGACAGTACTATTGCTATTACTATTAATGACACTATTAGGGTCTATGGTAAAGCTTTACAGAATTGGAGACAAACGATTTTCAGAACAGGTTCCTACATCATGGCTTTGTTTTAGAAGGGATTAGAGTATATTATTTTCCTACCCTGTCATAGAGCAGAAGGGAATTAGCTACATTTATCATAAGCCCCTATGTACAAACAACAGAATGTGGAGAAAAATAAAATAGACATGTAGACAGGGAAAAGGAAGAGGGAAGAGTGTGGAGAGAAAATGAATGAATCAGAAATAATCTATTTTGAAAAGTTTTTGTGAAGTGTTCCAGTCATTGACAACTGCAGACAGCATTTGATCTCTCAACTTTCATTACATTATTAATTCTGAGAAAGCATATTTGAACTCAAAAGCAGAAAACCAGAAGTGCCTCCTTGAGTATTTTTCAATCTGAAGTTCAGCTTCGTACTAGCAAACATATTTTTTTTACATTTGTCCTGCTTCTCCAACTCTTAACAAAAACCAAAATAACAATATTCACTGAGAATGAATAACTCATTATCTTGAATTAAAAAGACAAATTTTGACTCTCTGAATGCAGCAGAAATTACAATGCTTTTTCCTAAATCAGTCAGAATATGCACTCATAAATCATCCACAGTAGGTTTTTTAAAGATAACTACTGAAAAGGATTTCTTTCTTTCATGGCTTTGGGGATGATCCTCACTTTTTAACCCATCTTCCATCGTTCCAGCATGAATGTCGATTGTCAGGATGGCAATTCCAAAAATGTTTGCTGATTGACTTAATCCAAAGTGCATTTCAATAAAAGTAGAATCATTCATTGCAATAGTCTTCATTGTGTTCATTGTTATTTAATGTGTAGATTCTCTGATGCCCATGCTTTTTTCCCTGCGATAAAGTATTTTGATGTAGATTAAAGCTTTGTTGTTTAACTGTGGCATGTAAGCAATGTCAAGGGAATGAAATTGAAAAAGTATTCAGTTACAAGACAGCTCTGAAACTAAAATGCCCTTTTGTCAGGGGACATATTAGTAAATCAGTATATCTACTTGATGTCCTTCAGGGACAGAACAAGACATTTATGCTCTCCTAGGGATTATATGAATTCACTAGCATACTGCTATGTATTTAAATATGTCTAAAATGAGGGGACAAAAAAAAATAACTTTAAACATGGAAAACCACACTGCAATCATAACAATGTTATAAGTTCCTCCTTAACAGATCATATTACAAATATATGCCAAGAAAAATCTGTTGCTAATGTGAAAAACACATTTAAAAATGAGATTTTTTTTAAAAAAAAAAAGATTATATAAACCCACCCTTTCTATCTGCTTGCCTTAAGATGCTCATCTGTTGGCTTTGAGCCACGACCATCAGTTTCACTGTCTGTTGAAACACAAGGCTGATCTCCAGTGAGGAAGTGAATGACTCTTCTCCTCAGCCTGCCACTAGCAGTTAGAGAGTGATAATATCAAACTGTGGTGAAAATGGAATGCCATCTTATTTCCAAAGGAAGCACAAGAGCTGCATGGAGAGAGCCTTAAATGTTCTCGGGTGAAGGGGGCGAAGAGACAACATCGCCACGATTACATAAAAAGCTTCAGAGGGGTAACATTCACTCCAGTGAAGCAGAAGGGTAAGGGATTCTCTTGGGAAGTCCTAGTGTTTTATTGAGCCCTTTGCATAGGGCTTTCTGAGTGACAAATGCAGATGGGTATGCATCGCTTGCCTGATTGTACAAAACAGCACAGCAAGAGAATGAGGACAAGCAGGACTTCATCCATGGTGTTGACACACTTCTGGCCAGGTGGCGGAAAACTTGCAGGAAGGTGTGAATCAGGGCTGATAACTTTTACTGCACACCTATAGTATATTAAGTGTTTTTGTGGAGTTATTGGGTCATGCTGTCAGTAGGGAGAAAACAGACCTCTTATGTAAGAACATGAAACAACTATTTCAGTGTCTGCCTGTCTTGAATTCAAGGGTTATTTTATTTTTAAAGTCAAGGTGTTTGCGTGTGCTTCCATGCAGTTATACCATATTTCCAGGAGCAGTTACTTTTTTGTATTTTGGAGGAATTTCAGTTCAAAAAAAAAGTAACAGAGCCTTCAACGTATACAGGCCTTGCTGTGTCATAAGGGTGATTTAGGCTTTTGTGAAAAAGGGGAAATTAAATCTACTTACCCTTTGCAAAGGGAAGCTACTACGGAATATATTTAAGGTGGCTTAAATCACCTGGATTTTTCAGTGGCTGTCAGCAGCAAAGGCATTAAGACTTCATTTGCAAGCTTTAACTTTAATGTAAAATGGCAGCAATTGACATTTAAAACTGTCTGGTACAATATCCTGTGTGATACAGGCAGAAACCACACGAATTTTACATTGAATGAAAATGTATTTATTTCATCTGTCCAAAACTTAAAAAAAAGACTGATATAAGAAATGCATGCATTCTCTTGGCTTGAATTTCAAGACAGGAGTTGCTCAAGAGTTAGGTTTTTCTTTTTTTTTTTTTTTTTTTAATTGTATTTTGTGAGATAAAAGGGAATTGAGCACAGGGTAAGATTAATTCTCCGTCTCTAGATTCAATTTATGGGTGCTCTCTGTCCAGGATTATTATTCAATACAGGATTTTCTTGCAGTGTAGAGACCTTGTAGCAAAAAGTTTCTAAATTGCTCACAGATGGGTGATTTTATTTTCTTTCATATCCTTAGATTTGAATCACTACTGTTTACCGTGTGAGCTGTCAGTTAAGTCAAAGAAAATCTAGGCAAATGCGATTATTATTTTTTTTTAAGCTTAAGATCATAATGATCATGTTTTCGGTTAATACTTAACAGGAACAGGAAAGAAAACATTCATCAGCAATCACACTTCTCTTTGAATAAGACAGTGATAGTAAAGCTGCCTTAGTGTAATTTTTTCCTCTCATAATAAAGACAAAACTACAGCCGTAAATACTCGTTTTCCTTTTTCTATTTGACTTGCGAATTCTCATGCTCGATTCACTGCTTTGTCTAGATGTGTGTGTGTGCATATGTGTGGCTGTGCAAACTACATTTTTTTACCTATTTGGAACATATAAATTATAACAACAGCTGCTCAAAGAGCATTCCACTGCATCAATTAATGTTCCATTCTAAATAAGAAATTTACATCCTCTACAACAGTCTTGTTACAAAATAATTAACTTGATTCAAAAGCTAAATTAAGTATGGCAAGGAGGTTTTTGGGTTAAAGTTAAGGAGGAAATAGTCTGCAGCCTTGGAAAGCCTAGAGCATGTTTTGCACTGTACCTTGAAACAAATAGCTTTGACTAAAGAGTGAGTTAGTCTATCTCTTTGATGGCTGCATTACCAAGTCAAAGTCTTCAGGGCCTCATGAGGGTTCAATGACAGAGAATATTGTAGTAGCTAGATGTAGGACACATAGAATTTAGGCTTTTTGATCAAGTTGTAATAAACAGCTTTAATTAACTGGGCTTCCCGGAGGGGATTAAGGAGAAGTGAAGAACTCCTGTTTTATTATTTAAGATTCGAACTATTGCCTCCATTAGGCATATTCGGAGTTTATAGTTAGGATCCATGACAGGTTCGTTTCAGTGGAGATTGCACATGCAGTATACCTGACATATTTTGTTTCTTTGACTTGGTAAAAATAAAAACCTTCAGGTCCTATCTGTGTTTCAGAACAGTTATTAAGTAGTCACACTCTTATTTCCCTTCAGACACACATCTCTTGACTCACAAGTAAAGGGAAGAGAAAAAGAAAGGAAAAATAAGACATTTATACTGGTGATGTACTGTATTTCCATTCTGTAATCTATTTTAATTTGAATCTCTGTTTTATTGGGTAACCAACCATAAATGGCTGTGTTTTTTGTGTATGAGAGATCACTGTTGAAGGAGTTCTGATAATTATTTAGAATCTTAGAGGCATTGTATTCCTCTACATAATTCTTTACCAGGAATGGTTTGTATCATACACTCCAGTTCAAAATCCTGTGTTACTAGGTTACCTCGCTCTGGATAAAGTCACCACAGGACTCTTATTAGAAATCGCCTCATGAATTATTAGGGCAAACAAAATCCATCAATATCCCAATGAACCTTCAAAAAGAAATGTAGTGCTGTCTCCTTAGTTACTCAGGATTTCAAAACAGGATTACTTAGATCACTCCTAGGGGCTTAACTGCTTGACTTATGACCTCACTTTTCAAGTACAGGTACTTAATTTTACATACATACAGAAAATTAAATAACTTGAACTATGGTCCTGATAACAGAAATAGCTTTAAGAACTAACAGCTGACATGTGTATTGAAAAGAAAAAAAAAAACAAACAAATTTTTCACTTCTTTTCATGAAGAAGTAATTGATAGTGAGGCTATTTAAAAAACGTTTTCTTCTCATTGTATGCTGAAACTTGAAATTTATTAGTAAGTGTAATCAAATACAGCCTGGCACAGGGGACCACAAGGTAGTTTGTCAGCTGTTGATTGACCAGTGTTGCTAGACACCCTCAGAGCTTCCTTCAACTTATTTTCAATCATATGAAATAAGTTGCAGGAACTACTAGCTCCCTACTCAAAGAGGAATTTTTGAAGCTTTAGCAGAGGGTTAAAGTCCTCAAAGGTAAAAGAAATAAATAAAGCAAAAGGAGCAGAATTCAAACCTATACTAGTTCACCATTCCTTAAAAATGTAAATTCAGTATAAAACAATAAAATAATGCAGCTCTATTAATCCTACAGGAAAGTTTCAAAATGCTGATGAAGAACACTACCAGCAGACTTAAACTGTTCAAACACTACAATCGAAAGACAAGGTGGGGAGGGAAAAATTTTAAGCTAAGGAGAAAAAAAAACACAGAAAATCTTATTTTACAGTCAATCAGAGGATTTGGCAAAAAAACCCTAATATTCATCCCTTGCTATACCATAGTATGGTTTGCTGTACAAACAAGTTCCTTGCAGTAAAAGATTTGATTTTTTAACCTACATAGGTTTATTTGTCTTTTTATTACAAAGCAACAACTTCATGGAACTAAGACTAGTTAACATATAAATGAGAAAAAAAAAAAAGAAACAGGACACACGAAAATATGTATATAAAAAAAGCGAAGTTAAGGTAACATTTTCCTTCTCAATATTGCACTTTTGCTTTTGAACGGTGATCAACAGGGATTGATAACTCATTTAAACCCTGGTCCTGCTCACTGAAGTCAATGGCAAATCTCTTCCTGGCTTCAGGAGCACAAAGCAAGGTGGTAAGCACCCAGAGACTCTCTCACTAAAGGAATGGGACACTTTGGCATTTCACTCTGAATAGTGTTGGCGGAGGGGGAGAGTGTTTGATACTGGAATTACAGCACCAGCATCAAGCATACTGCTTGAGATTTCTATCTCTACATCACAGACTGTAAGAGAAAAATACCTTTCCCAGAGAAAATATAGCTGAGAAATCAGAGCAAAGTTGTACTGGGAAACACGTCTTGCTCAAAGTCTTGGAGCAAGGTAGTGGCAGAGTTGAGAAATCCTGAGCAAGGACACCTGCTGGAAAACACAGCCTCCTTGTACCAGCAGTCACAGACTACATATACTTGCCCATGTGGGGGGAAAATCAGGGTACCAAAAACATGGAGTGAGATGAAGAGTGATCCTGAAAGAGGAAGGTGTCATGATGAAATATTAGTGATCACAGAAACAGTGCTTAGAGTATACAGACAAAAAATTTTGTAGCAGTGATGTTAGACAAGCTTGGAAAAAAAGAAGCAATGAAAAGTCTATTATGCCTGAATTATTTAATGTTAAGCAGACTATTCAGAAGCCTTTCTTTCAGTGAAACTCTCCTGAATTTACTGGGTGTAAACAAGATCACTTCATAGAATTTATTTTTTAAACTATTATTATTTCTAAGGTGATAAAATACATTTATATATACTGACAAAGTCCTTCTAGAAAATAATGAGCATACATCAAGCACTGCAATAATTTCTAAATTTTCTTTTGCTTCTGTTCTGATTTGAATACAGAGAAGAAATTTATTAAATGGATTGTAATATATAATAGAAAAAGTAGATACAGAATAAAAGCCATATAGTTCTTCAAAACAAATACAGCAACTATTATTTTAAGAGCAGTCATTATGTCACAACAATAATAAATATCTTCAAAAAATAATGAAGGATAAAGAGTGGGCCTATTGGAGTGCCTAAGTGGAAGAATACTATTGGAATAGGAGCATTACTGGAACAATAGAAAAGAGGAAAGGCATCTAATTGTTTTACAGGTGAGAACAAGATGGAAAATCAAAACCAGAAAAGTCAATGTAAGTAATAATAATAATTAAAAAAAAAAACCAACCAAACAATCATAACCCCCCTAAACTTCCTCCAAAATTACTTCTTCCCTTTGAGACTGTTTGCTTCAGAAAGGAAGGATCATTTTGTGCTTTAAAGGTGTGAATGAACTACTGATGATAAACATTCACTTTGCCAAAGTTCTTTGTGATCTTGGGAAAGTTATTTAGCTTCTTTTTGGATTAGCTGCCTGGGCTGTTAAATAAGGATTCTATATTTTCCCATCCACAAAGACATAATGTAACAAAAGTGGTGGAAAATACTCTTAGAAAAAAGGAAAAAGTTGTTTCAAAACAAATAGTTTAAGGATCCAGCTCTCTCATGCCACATTGTTTCTATCTATCCATTGTGCTTCTGTCCACTCATGTCTCAGAAATAGTTATCTTCTTAGGAAGAGCAATTGACTTGAAAACAAACTTTTTTTTTTGCTTTTGTAGAAGATTGATATGAGAACAAAACTAGGAGTCCTTATGAATATGAGGAAATAACTCCATATCATGGAAGAATATTGCTTCAAAGGTATCATCTTTCCAAGGGTAATTTTTAAAGTATAATCTACGTATATATTCACCAACAGTATCATATACTAGATCTCTGCTAAAGAGTTATTATGCAACCAGCCAGAATAATACAGAATTAAAGATCATAATCTTTATGATCAAAAAAATTTTACACGCTGTTTGGTAGGAATAGTTTTGACGTGGCAATGATAGGCTAAAGGATACAAAAACCCCCAAGTTTCATAGTTAAAGATAATACCTTGTGTATGACAAGTTGATCTTTCTGCAGAGATAAACAACAAGCAATCTTTTTGATGTGAAAGAAAACTTGTGCGACTTTTTTTCCCCAATCACTTCAGATGGTCTCACAAAATTTATTATGTCTTCCTACAAATCTTTTCTGCTTATAAACTGTAGCCAAACATAATTCCTGAAAAGTTGTTTTCAGGAACAGTTTGGCTGAGTAACACAGAAACTCCTAAACAGCTAGGCTTGCAGATCAACCTATTCAGAAACAAGCAGGAAACAGCAATAAACTCACAAGGCTATCATTCAGGAACTTGCATTATTGAGGGCTGAAATAAATCAAACATGACAGTGGGAGCACCAGAAACTTCAGTTCTGTGTTTATGTCATTTTGATTTTACTGAATGTCCTCTAAGCCCTCTGAGCATTTGATTAGAACTATTGTCTCTTCACTTGTATAAGACCTGATGAAACAGCTCTTTCCTAGTTGCGAATCTATTTACCATAACGTGGTTTTAAATTTTTTATAAAATCTTTGCTGCATGTATATTTTTTGAAAATTCAGGTAAAAGACTTCAGGGTTTGGCAGAACAAACAGAGGAAGAGGAAAATCTTCAGTCTAAAAGAAGAAGTTGGAAGAACCCTATCCTTTTTCTGTAGTGCTGAGGATTGGCTGCTGGCACTGCTTCTGCCCGTCTTCACTCTATGTGTAGAGAACACTGCTTAAGAAAAATGTGAGAAAAACGTAAACCGTAAACTTGTTGCGCTTGCACATTTTATGACATTCCTCTTGGAAAAGAAAAAAAACAAACATAACAAAGCAACAATTGGTAGTTCTTCCTGCTTTAATTTTGAAAAAAGCCCAAAGTTTTTCTGACCCTGCAGTCCCATAATTTATCTGTGATTAATTCTGCCACATTCTTTATCCAAGACATTTTTCTGTCAGTCACTTTTTATTATCCAGTTTGGCTGACAAAATATTGGTTTACAATCTTGCTGACTGGTGGGAGAAAAGAAGGAGGGGAAGGGCTCCTGCAGGCTGCAAGCCCTGTGAGAGATGTTGCCCAGGGACACAGCGCTGTCCTGACTATAGAGATACTGTTGTCATAGACAAGCTGCCACATCCCTTTCCCTGTTCCCCACATCCCAGGAATCTGTCTCTCTGAGCCCAAGGCCTGGTGCCCATGCAGCGTATCTGTGTGGCCAGGGCTTAAACTTCTGAGAAAGTTGAAAAGTTTTGAATAAGACCTGCAAGAAAGTCTGCCAAGTGGAGCAAGAAAAGGTCAAGAAAAGATAGCAAGAGTGGCAAACAGAGGTCAGACTATTGAAAAAGGTGCAGTTCTCAGTCCAAGGATTCAAAAGGAAAAATACTAACAGAAAAAATTTGTAGCACTAAAGAAATAAACCAAGGATCTGGAAGACTGCAACTCAGCAACACTAAGGATGTGTTGATGTTGGCACATCCCTACCTGAGTGACAACTGCCTGAAGACGAAGCATGCTTTGTGTGCTATAATGGGTTTAGGGAGCCATGTTAGTGTTTAGCCTAGTAGCTCATTCTTCGTTAACATCTATTGCATGTATCATCCAATAAGCAATTACTTCACACTTTGAAGTTGGGTGTCTCCTGCTTTCAAAATGTCCGCATGCGGTAAAAGCTACCTGAATGAACTCCCCCAAATAGTGAGGGTTATGCTTTCTTCTCATCTCTCCTACAGACCTGGGAGGAGACCTTACTGATATTGTCATTTGTCTGTTATCCTCTCCTGCTGCCCTGGTAGCAAATTGTTCCTAGTACAGAGCAGCTGCAGTAATGTACTGGGAACGAAAATCATATCCACACTAGGCAAGAGGTCAACAGGAATGGTTAAACTTCTCTTTCTTCTTTACACTCCTCCCTGCAGATCCATGTGTAGGGCAGATTTCACCACAAAACTGGAAAGATATTTCCATTCATGCTTCTGGTTCTCAAATACCTTGATGTAAATCCAGAAGAATACTATTAATTGTCATGAAGTAGTTACACCAACATAAAAGTAGTGAAAAACATTCAGGTAGTTTTATTTAGTTTTATTTAATTATAGAAGTAATAAGTTTCTCCTCCTTTCAGTCCAAGCATGTGTTTTGCACCAGGAAAACACACGGGAGAGGTCCATGATGATCCCAGTAAGAATGGCTCTCAGTCTTGGTAATGTATCATTTAGAGTGCTATTTATTAGAGCTAATGTTATAAAGAAAAATAAAGTAGTATAGAGAATCTCCTCTCCCAGGGTGGGAACCCTGAACGGTGCTGCACCAAATGTCCCTCCAATCCATGCACAGCACACTCTGTAAGACCGCATTTGTAGAAGAGGTTAACTCATTTAGGTCATTCCAGTTATTACAGGGTTTTCTCACAAGGAAACAACTCTATTCATCATTTGCATTGTCTAATGCAAAGGATGCTCACATGAGAACCTTTTCTCACTCTTCTAGATACAGGCAATGCCATGCACGGTGTAATCTCCAGTATCAAGTGAGCACTGCCTGCGGGCTCCTCTCTTTGTCCTGCAGCTGAGGAATCTGTGCAGAGCAACACAGCCTGAAAACCAAGCTGTACATGCAGCACAATGCAGCACTGTACACCCCACTACAGACCTGGGCATCCTCAGGCTGACTGTTAGGTGGATCACTGACTGACTGCTCAGTGCACAGTGCTTTTCTCATCAGGATCACTACAGATTGCAATACCTATGGAGTCCTACCGATGATTAGAAAATGAAATGCCACTGACTTCACCAGTGAAAGACCTGGTCATTTGTCAGAAAAACATCAGGAAACTGTTTATTCCATGCGTTGCACAGGACTGATGTTTCCTGTTCTCTTAGATAAGGATTGTCATTTATTTTGAGTTTATTCAGTAACCAGACACGAGCCACTGCCGTGGCAGAGCTTTCTACGTTCTGATACTGTGCAAAGGACAGATTTGCAGTTTGTCTCTGCCTTGCAACATATTTGTGAACATGGTGGACAGAGACTTTCAGGTCACCAGGACTCACTAAATTAAATTGTTCGACATTGGGGCTCCACTGATTTAAATGAATACTGAACAAATGATTCAGTGACAGAGTATATCCTGACATGTTGAAAATAACAGATTTAAATAGGTTTTGCTTTGAAGGGAAAGCTGTTGAGACAGACTGCATCTCAGAAGCAACTATACACCCTGGAATATGTCTTGAGAATTCTGAAGTAAAAAAATATATTATCCATATATTGGATTTGTATAATTTGACAGTTTCTTTTAAATGTTTTACATACATGTTTTTGAGTTTTCACTAAGGCTAGATGGCTAGAAATATTGTCTGGGACATATAAATGTAGTTACTGTTACCTCTTTAAAAAAAATTATCTTCTCAGAAGGCTTGACCAAAGCCAGTGAGATCATTGTCATGGTACTCACACTAGTACATGGACCCTCATAGAAAGTGAAGACTTCTGTTGCATTTCTGATTCGTCTCAGTGAAAACCTTTCATTTACTTATTGTATTTAAGGACCACGTGTAGAGGACAAGCTTCTCTGATTTTGTCTCTACTACCACCTGAATGTAACCAATGAAAGAACTGTTACAGTCTTTATAAATTGTATTATTATTTAAAAATAAAATAAGAAATCACCAATACTTTCAAAGGAAAAAGAAGTCTTTTTGCAGTCATGTAAGGGTAAAGTCCGTGCTAGGGTTAAACGATCATAGTAATATCAATAATATATATACCTATCATAATGTGAAATAACTACAGCCTCTTCCATTTTCATGCTTTCCTTCTACAACATAAACACGCCATTTGTGTAGTACATTTTATGGAATTTGCATAGCAAGATATCAGAATAAGTATCTGTCAATAACAGGGAAATGAAAATTGGTTTGGAAATAATCTTAAAAGCTATTTAAAATATTTACCATTTCACGATCCCACTCCTAATGTGATTGAGATGCTGGGATAGTTCAGCATATATTAAACAGTAACTTCAGGCAAAATAATATTTAGCATTTAAGCAATTTCTAAAAAATATTTTCAGAATCATATTTTTCCAAAGGTATTAATGGCTGTTTCAAACACATTTGGTGAACTGCATATAAATTAAAAATTAAAAATATTTTGCGATGAACGCTACATTGATAAATCTAAAGGAATTAACTTCAATCATATAATTGATCTGTGTCCAAACTGGTGAAATCACTAATTATTTCATATTAAGTTCAGTACACTTCTTAGTAATTATAAAATATGACTGATGGTTTGATGCTGACGTTTACTGATCTCTAATTTCTAACCAAATGTTCTCTGCCGCATCTAGGAAATAAAATAAAATATTATATAGTGGAATAATATTATTGTTATTAAGATCATAAAAAAAATTTCCCAGGCACAATATCCAGTGGAACTTTCTGCATGTATAAGACAAAGTTGAAACTTTGGAAGTAACATGAAATGTAAACATGTGAAACACAGGCAGCATCACTGAGGACTATACAATATTTTACATGAAATTCTGATCTCAATGAAGACTAGTGGCATAACAGCGTGTGAAAGTAGGAGTACATGGAAGTGTGTTTTTTCCTCCTAAATGTGTAATAGAAGAGGCAAGTGGTTTGGTTTTTTTTTTTTCTTTCTGTGGTAGATTTGTCAGAAAAGACTTGACTTTTCTTATAATTTAGAAGTGGTTTACTTAAAAATGCATTCTTTGTTCACAGATCAACACCGGTGAATATGCATTTTTTTCTTCATGACTGATTTCATAGACAAAGTAGTTTATGAAACTGATTTTTGATAGTTTTCTAATAATACTTCTATATTAATCTAATGCCAGTACTAGGGCTTCTAAATTGGTTGGAAACATAAATTATCCATAGATTTAGTGATGCATCTCTGCACCAGAGCAAATTTCAGCATTAGTAGCGATAGATAAGCTGTTGATACACAGACATGTGAGGGTAACACTGAGGAGAAAAAAACCCAAAAAGTAAGATTATAGCCTCATAAAACAATCCCAAAGTTCTAAGTCTACCTGTATCTGTCTCGCCCTACCATGAAAACATCATTCAAGTCCCTGTGAGCCTGGAGTAATATATAATTTTCTTTAACTGAGAAATTTCTAAAAAAAAAAAAAAGGTAGTTTATCAAGAATAGCCATTTTTATTAAACTAGTCCAAACTATTAAAGTCAGAAGTTGATCAATCTATATTTGCAAATTAGTTCAATCTGATAATAACAGCTAATAAGAGACCACAAGTTAAGCTATGTGATATTTCAAAATTAAATTATTTTCTAAGTTCACAAATTATATGAAGGCTAAACTAAAAACACTTTGCCAGTAGAGAGCTGTACATATTTATGAAGAAGATAATTAAAGTTATATTTATTTTAGTTAAACAACAGCCTAGAAAAAGAACGACAGTGTCAAACTAACATTGTCAGCTGCTTTCTTTTCATTACTGTTTGTATTTTCAGTGATTCATATCTTTGGGTTTTACCCACAAGGAGCACTGGACAGCATGCAGCAAATTAATTATTGAAGTTCTTTGTCCTTATGTATTTTCTTTGGTTTTAAAAAACAGAGTTTGGACAGTCCTGGTTAACAAAACTCCGTGATGGTGAACGGTAGGAACAGGGCACTGAGGAGAGGGCTGGGAATGGTTGTGACTTTGTGAATGGGTAAGATAGAAAAGAGAGCAAGTTAATAATTTGAATTAGTGAAGGCTGATATGAATGGGGCAGGACAAGTTGGAGTAGGTCAACATGGCAAGGACAGCTAAGCAATAGAGCTGCCTGAGCCTCCTTGGTTTCCTGTCCTCTTCAACATCTACTTCTCTTCCTTCCCTCACCAGCCCAGTAGCCAATACTGTTCTTTTAGTTTCATCATCAGTTTGACACATTAAGATAAATGTATAAGATTCAATAAAGCCCTTAGGCATTTATAAATGAAGTATTGCAACATTTTCTTTTGATGCTTGACTTTTCCACAGAGACCCCAGATGCACCTCTCTGCCTCAAGAAGATAAATCCCAAAGCTGACATGCTCAGTAAAGAGTTACAATCGCCTACCTAAATGAAAATCAGCTGTTCTTGAGCTCCTTTCTCTGTGCACCTGGTAGGTGGCCAGATAGCACTTTCCATGCTTTGCTCCAAATCCAGAGTTCAGCAGTCACCTTGAGAAGATTCATCTAGAGTAAGAAGGAACCCTCCCATACAGGACAGTTGTCTGTCAGAAAGAGAACATTTAGGGATCCAAATGTGGTCTAGGCAGGAGTGAGCTGAAACACTCCAGGAAACATTCAGGTAACAAAAGATGACACCTTGATTGGTTTCCAAATATAGGCAACTAGTAAGCATGAAAGTTTTGGACTTTGCTGCTCAAGTCCACTGAAATCCTGTTCAAGAGGATTTATTTTCATTATTTTAATATTCTTTGAGAGTTTTTTGCACACTTTTATGAAATTATTCCTGCTTTGAAACAATTTTAAATCTTTATACTTCAATAGCTGACCTTTACACACACATGTTTGTTAAGTTTGGTCTGGGAAAAGAATAAGGAACAGAAATATCAGCCCCACAGATAACCTGCTTCAATAGCTCAAATGTTACGGAAAAGGAAAGCAGGGCATTGCATTTCAGATCACTACCACTGACCCATGACAGTGAACACTTGATTATAACCTTACACACAAAGGAGTTCTAGTCAGGAACACCAAATGGGTAGGTACTCATCTATTGCAATAGGGAGGTTGCTGATGCTTTTTCATTTTGTTTTTCTGAGTCAAACCATTTTAATCTACTAAATTACCTCCTAATAAAGCTTGTAGGTTAGCAAATGGACTCAGGGGATCACTATCCCTTAATCATGCCATAACCCTAAGAAATTCCATCCCCTTCACACTTCAGTAACACTTTGACAAGCTCATCAAACCAACAAAGTGTAATAAAATTGATTTTCAATAAAATATTTTGAAAAGATTCGGTAGAACTTTATTTTTTGGTAATTACTTTATAATGAGGCAAACGGTACACAAGCTATGCTTTACAATTTTAAGAATCTATTATGTATATTAGAATATGCATTTGTTTGAATAATCTATAACTCCACAGTTTTAGCTGTTAACTGAAAATTAACCTCATAGTTAATTTTTATTGTTTTGATCTGATGTCCTGTGGAGAGCAGTTGTAGATTTTTTCATCTACAACATTCAGAAATTAAATGTTAAGGACTTAATTTTGTCTTTGATGAAAAAAGCACTGCAATTTGAAAGCAAATTATTCTCATTATTTAAGTCCAATATTCATTTATACTTTATTATATAATCCATTTCTTTCAATCAGCTTGCTTATTTAATCCATCTGTTCTCTCTTTCTGAAAAACTATGTTAGTTGAATAATAATAAAGGCTGCTCACAAAAAGAATCTTGGAGAAAATCTTAACATTTATAAGTGATGAACATAATGCTCTGTCATCAGAATGTATATCAGGTTTCTAAAACGGAATGGAAATACACACATGAGAAAAAGAGAGAAAGATTTTAATTTTACTCTGTCCTTAGAATTCCTCTGTTTTGTGCTTTTAGATTGTGAAGGGAAAGATTATTTCTTCACAGATGTCTTAAAGGATTTTAAGGCACTTTGCAGAGCACTTAAATTAATGATTCTGCCTTTTTTTTTTTTTTTTATATTTTGAAACCACTGTAAACCCTCTTCTTTACAGAATAAGAAACCTTCACCCATATGCCATGTCTGAGGTGTGTAGCACCTACATCTTTAGAAAGATAGAATCATAGAATCATAAATTTGGAATAGACCTCTAAGATCATCAAGTCCAACCATCAGCCCAACAACAGCATGCCCACTAAACCATGTCCCAAAGTGACATATCTACACATTTTTTGAACACCTTCAGGTATGGTGACTCCACCAGCCCATTCCAATGTTTGACTACTCTCTCAGTAAAAAAATTTTTCTTAACGTACAATCTAAACCTCCCCTGGCACAACTTTAGGACAAGAGGAAATGGCCTGTCACTAGTTATCTGGAAGAAGAGATCGACAACCACCTCACTACAACCTCCTTTCAGGTAGTTGTAGAGAGCAATAACGTCTCCCCTCAGCCTCCTTTTCTCCAGGTTAAACAACCCCAGTTCCCTCAGCTGCTCTTCATAAGAACTGTTCTCCAGACCCTTTACCAGCTTCTTTGCCCTTCTCTGGACCTGTTCCAGCACCTCAATGCCTTTCTTGTAGCGAGGGGCCCAAAACTGAACACAATATTCAAGGTGCAGCCTCACCAGTGGCAAGTACAGGGGGACAATCACACCCCTAGTCCTGCTGGCCACACTGTTGCAGATACACCTGGGCACACTGTCAGCTCATAATCAGCTAGCTGTAGACCAACATCCCCAGGTCATTTTCTGCTGGGCAATTTTCTAGCTACACTTCCCCAAGCCTGTAGCGCTGCATGGGGTTGTTGTGAGCCAAGTGCAGGACATGGCACTTCACCTCGTTGAGCCTCATACAATTGGCCTCGGCCCATCAATCCAGCCTGTCCAGGTCCCTCTGCAGAGCCTTCCTACCCTCAAGCAGATCAACTCTCCCACCCAATTGAGTGTCATCTGCAAACTTACTGAGAGAGCACTCAATCTAGTCATCCAGATCATCAATAAAGATATTAAACAAGACCAATACTGAGCCCTGGTGGACACCGCTTGTGACTGGACACCAGCTGGATTGAACTCCATTCACGACCAATCTCTGTGCTTGGCCCTCAAGACAGTTTTTAACCCAGCTTAGAGTGCTGGGTTAAATGTTAGAGAGCTACCTGTCTAGGCCACGAGCTGCCAGCTTCCCTAGGAGAATATTGTGGGAGATGATAGCAAAGGCTTTACTAAAGTCCAGATAGATGACATCCACAGCCTTCCCCTCATTGACTAGGGGTCACCTGGTCACAGAAAGAAATCAGATTGGTTAAACAGGACCTGCACTTCATGAACTCATGCTGGCTGGGCCTGAGTCACTGGTTGTCCTGCACATGATGAACCACTCCATAATCTTCCCTGGTACCCTATGATGTGGTACCTTGACTAAAATATCACTCAAGAGACATAAACCAGGGCAGGGAAACAAATTAAAATACTTGTTTTATTCTGTTCTCTTTCTTTTATCATCTTCATGAAGTAAATATAACTATTTGTTTCAACTGCAATATATCCTGGAAAGACAAACCATAAATTCAGATTTGCCATTAGGAAGGCACTATAGAAAGTTTTACTGGTGTTCAGTGTGTGTGTGTGTCTGTGTGCAACCTGTGCTAGGTATAAAGCTTTAAGACAGGGCAATAAAGCTCATTTCTTTGATGAAATTACAAGTAGTAAGATATTCCCAGGAAAAAAATGGCAGAAAAAATGAGAAAGTACTGTGACTTTATTCAGTCCTAGAAAATCTTTCACATACATGGATATGGGGAGACCTATATAGAGCAGTGTAGTGAGGTTGTATCAAGGAGTTTCTACGCACACTGTGACCCAGGGCTCTCCAACTGCACCTACACA
This sequence comes from Leptosomus discolor, assembly GCF_034619465.1. NCBI lineage: Eukaryota > Metazoa > Chordata > Aves > Leptosomiformes > Leptosomidae > Leptosomus > Leptosomus discolor. The sequence goes on along the minus strand of NC_141391.1, from coordinate 90,162,646 downwards.
TAATGCTGAACAAATTACACTTGCAATCATGTTATGTTTTCCAGGCATTATCAAGAAAAAAGTGCCATTTCAAATACTAGAATAATTCTTCAATGTAGCTGTTTACAGTGTCAGATACTTAAATAAATTTGCAATATCAAAAAATGACAATATTTCTAATACAGAAAACCAGAATTTGAATGGAATTAAGTTGCACACAACTGTCTCTAAGAAGATAAATTTACCCTAATATAAAAAAAATCTTAAACATTTGAAGATATTTTTACAGAAAATACTAAGATAGTGAAAATCTATTTATTACATGGATAGTAAACATAGTTCTTTCCTCACATCATTGCTGTATTCTGATATTCCATTCTTTCTTATTATTTAAAAAAAATAATGGCACAGGAAAACAGGTAATTCCAGTTTTGATCTATGGTGCAAAGGAAACTTTGTACTCTCTGGGAAACCTTATGCAAGCTGTATAACTTTATTCTGTTTGCAGCCAATGATTAGTAAGAAGACGAAAACCAGGACTTGAAGAGCACTGAAAACCACAAGCAAGGTAATTAGTAAAATGATAGTGAATTACTATCTCCTTCTAATAAAAACATCTAACGAAGAGCCACATATCACTCACTTAAGTGTAAATTGAGGAAACCAGAGCAATCAGGATGAAGCTTTGGTTCTAAACTACCTGTTATGATAAACAGCAGTTCTAATAATCACCTATTATTTCACTTCTCCCCACAACTTCTGGATATTTGCCCCCTTTTTTTCCCTAGTTCAAAGTATTGTCGTAGCATAGCATGCATGTATGCAGGTGGACTGAAAGAGAAAAGGCAACCTGCACAGTCACTTCCACGCTTTCCCTGCATTCATAAGCCAAGGTCTGTGGGTTCAAGAGCCATTTCACATCCAGGGTCTTGCCTGCCTGTACTTGCAGCAGAGGCACAACTGTGTGCTTAAAGATGGATCACCTTTACCAACACCACCAAAAGTGTTTTCTTTTTCAGGACTATTTCCATCAGGCTGCTTTCTCAGCTGATGACTACAATATCCATAGCATTTTTCCTGTCTGTTGCTACATTTCTGCATTTACTGTTTAAGAACAAAATTATGTTTAATGGGTGTGGTAGCAGTGCATTCCCCTCACATTTGTGGACCATAAGCATTTTTTTGGTACAGCTGCTTTTAATGTACCTCATGAGTCTGGTGGGAGGCAAAATAAGACTAGCAGCTGTCACCATTACTATAATTATTAAGAGTTTAATTTGCAATTCCTTTTTTTTTTAAAAAAAAAAGTCCTGCAATGTAGAATAAAGCTGTATTCACAAAAAGTTTGTAATATTTAAAATTAAGACTATTTCTGATAGTTTCATAAGCTGAAATATGCTGTGTATCTTGAGGTGGTAGAAAAACCCCATATGCAGCCTTATTGCTACAGTGTAGCAAAGCTATTTCTGCCACAATTCACAGTAAGCAAGTCACAGGAATTCAGTTTAATCTATTTGTTATTCCACTCCACAGATCTGTTTTAGAAACATAACTGAGCTGAAATGCAGGAAGAGAAGACAACAAGGCCTTGTACATCCAGGACTCTGGACCAAGAGAGATTTCACTTCTTGTGAACACAAAGTTATAGCCTGGGTTTGCATCATCACACTCCTGTCCTACAATAATCTCCAAAGGGCAGCGAGTTGTCTGCTGCTCTTCCCTTTCCTCTCCCCTCGCTCTTATGTATACTCCTGAAAGGTTCACATAAGTAGGGTAGCGCAGGATTTTTACATGATAACGATGGCCAGAAATCTCTTGTGAGGTGAATCCCTTAGCTGAAAATCCAATAAACTTACAGGAGACTTGACCCACCTGACATAAGCAATTCTTTTTGATTTGGAAGCAGATTGGAGAACAAGAATAGATCTCAGAAACAGGTTCACTTCTTTCTTTCTTCTTAGAACCACTTCCCAAGCATTTTTATGTCAATTAAAAAAATATTCCTAGTTCAAACAGTATTTATCTGTTATTGCTGTTATTCTAGACTGAAATTTCCAGTGCATAATGAATAATATTTCAGTGATTAAAAGGAATAACGAGCAATTATAAAGAACTAAAAAATATATCTTTAGCAGAAAAGCTCTCTAATGAAATTATTCTCTGAAAGTACAAATTATCACATTTGTTAAAAGATGTGCTGATTCCCAATAGCTAAGGGAATAACATTGTTGAGATAGTGTATATTATAATTTCAGTTCTGTCAGGATAAAGGAAAAGTTTATGATTTGGTTGGGCTTAAATCATGTATATTTAAAAAAAAGGCCAAATTGTTTTTCAGTGGTGTCCACCTGTAAAAGAAGGATAAATCCTTAGTTTCACAGGCTATTTATGTTTGACCAAGTTCATAAAGGAAAGCTGAAAACCATGGAAGAAATTTACTTCATGTTTAACAAGCAGTCAGACAACAGTGACATTTGTCTAAATGCAGTACTGTCATACTCAGTGCACAGGGACTGGTACACTGATCAGTGTAGAGGTGTAGTACTGGCTTCACTTGTAAATGCCAAACCACAGCCTGAAAAAGGGAATGTATCCCACAAGACTCATCTCCACACTGCACAAAATGGGCAGGTGCCAATGACAAACTTTTAGCAGTACTTCCAAATTACCTATCATTTGTATAAAGAGTCAGAAGTTAAGAAAAATCCTGTTAAATATTGTTTAACATATTATTAAACATATTGTTAGATTAAAACCAAAACATGCTAGTAAAAACACTCTCCTCCAAAACTCATCTAGTAAGATTAGACCTGTGAAAAGCATAAAAATATAGAATCCCATTGAAAAAATATGATTTCCTAGACAACAGAGTCCAGAAAGTTTAAGACTTGATTTATTTAAAAGTATTACTCCCTCCAAAGCTTCTTTAGAAGGCCAGTCTCTAAAGAATATTTTATGGCAGAGAGGAAATGTCTTCAACTCATTGTCTGCATTTAGCCTGTACCCAAGGCTAAACTATAGCAGATGCTCTGTCACCTGATAACCCCTCACCAGCCAGGAAGGGGAATCAGGAAAAGGAGAACACACCCACAGGTTGAAATAAAAACAGGTTTAACTAAACAGCACTGATACCAACAAATGTATACAGAGTTCTACTCAGCCCAATGAACATGCTGTAGTCACAATCAACAGGAGTGCAGTCCTTAGAAGCCAGAGAAGAAGGAACCCCTGCAGAACCAAAACCCCAAGAGGAACCCCCTAGGAGCTCCTTCTGAGGAAACCTTCCCCCTTTATAACGCCCATGATATTACAGTATGGGCTACACCTGTAGCTAACTCAGGTCAGCTGCCCTGGATGACTCAAAACTGCTAACAGCCTGCATAGCATGGGTGGCCTGTGATTCTATCCCAGACAAACCAGGGCACCCATATATGTCAAAATTTTCTTATTTAAGCACTTTAATAGTGTGGATTTCAACTGACCACACTATGTAAGTGCTGCTGGATACTTTGCTGTACAGCTCCAGGTGAAAAATGATGCTAAACCTGAAGTAAGAGTCATTGCAAGAGCCATGTTATACATCTGTACCCAGGGGTATCTGAATTTTGTGTTAGACCAACACATAGAACATTTTATTCTTTTTAGAGATTTTCTTTTTCTCCTTTGTAATGTTTACCTAATGATCAGTCTAATACGAATTGCATTTATAACTTGTAGCATAAAATTGTATCAAAATACCTTGTTAACTCATTATTTCTGTGTGTCTTGAATATGTAATTAGACGCGTTACTAGTGCACCTATCAGAAAAGGATCCCCACCCCACTCTGCAACCCTGGATTTTGTATGTATACTATTTGTAGATTGTTCCTTACTCTTTGACCCTCTCCACAAATTGCCTATGTTCGCAATTCTTTGCACATAAGCTTTTACTTCTGTTATGACAATGGCAGAGAAAAAGATCTGTAATATCTCTGTCTTTTTTTTCTTTATTATATATTTCTAAAATGTGGATATTGGAAAAAAATGTAATTAGGGAAAAATGGCATAATAAAAAGAAAGAGGGCTAAAGAAGAGTTAAGTTTTTTTAATTATTTTTAGTACATCAGGTTATCTGAAAGCCTGGTAGTAATTTAAGGCCAATACATTTAAGGCAAGATAAATTTCTTGTAATTCAACACCTTCCTTGCTTTTTGTTCTTTTCCTGTTAGAGTATGATACATGTGGACTTACCTTGTTAAAGAGAAAGAATAACCAGTATCTGTGTAAAATTCAACACAGCATTACTAAGCCCTTCAAAAACTTTTCAAAATATTTGTGATCAATATAAAGGAGAGGTATGATTCCCACCCTCTCTCCCTGATCACAAGGGTTTTGCCTAAGGTTGTGCCAGATGGACTATACCCACTCTTGTCTGATGGTGAAAGCTAACATTTTTGTAAATACTTAGGTGGTTGACCAGCTGAGAATGCTGATACCACAGGTGCTAAAGGCACACTCAGTTCTATTATGCTGCCTGTACCTGATCTAGATTAAGTGCTGTTCATTTCAATCTTATGCCTTCCTTATGCCAACATTAATAGGAGCAACATTTAATGATGACAGGAAAATAAATGAGTAAGAGCAAAAAGGAAAATAAATCATATTTTGTTAGATGTTAGTGGAGTTAAATATAATCCAGAAACATTTATTGAAAGCTGAACACTGTGTCATAAAAAATCATTAAAAATGTTTTCTTAGACGTTCTTGGAATCATAACTGTAATTGTTCTCTTTTACTTAACGTTAAATGAAATATGAATTTATTCTATTTTAAATTCAAGTCAATGCTTAAAGCTAAAGTAAAGCTCATTTCAAATACTGACCTTCTTTTATTGAAGAGAAAATAAGAGGGACGTAGAGAATGTTTGGGTTATATACAGAAGACTGATTATATTTTTAGAGGATAAAAGAAGAGAGCATGCAGTACAATTTTTATTTCCTATCAGAAATTATTCATTATTTTTGGCACTGCAGAAGTCCACACAAAGCAATGGACTCGCTTTCTTCACTCAACTGAGATATGCAACAAGAAAAATACTGAGATGCAAAAGCTTTTTAACCAAGGCTCCTGAAATTCTCTCTCCCATGTAATTACCATAAAGTAAGCATCAATAGCAGTATATCTGACCTCCTTCATGGGCTATGAATCATGCTTCATCAAGTCCCAAATTCATCCTGTAAGACCACTGAAGCTGCTTATTAGATTTGAAATTAGGCTACCTGTGATTTGAAGTACAATGGGTGGAGAAAGACATCCACTTCTGGCTGCAGCTGTGCTGACTGGAGAGATGCCGCCTCACTCCCAGCTGATCTTTTCCACCTCCCTGGTGGAAAAATAACCTCCCTTTCCCTTCCTATCTGCCGGATGAGCTGTTCCCATGAACAGCCCCTTCTCCATTTCAACCAAAATTAGCTGGGGGATGTTTGAACACTTCTAATAGCGGATCTTCTTTAAGCACCTTCATCTGGGCTAAGGCAGGGTAGGAAGTGCAGAAAGGGCAATGACTCCAGAGGAGGGTGCCAGGCAGTAACCCTTCAGCCCCCATACTGCAGATGGAGGGGGATACCTCTGCTGCAGAACTGTGACTGCAGTGGGATGTCTTCCCAAGCTATATGGAAAGTGGCAGAAGTAAGAGGTGGTGCCATGTACCCTTCCTCCGTGACACACTTGGATTAGGAAATCCACCACCCTGAGTACAGGCTTCTCACCTTGCAATGCCCTAAATCACTCCCTTGCTTTGTAGAAGCAATGGTTTCTGGACTAAACCAGAAACTATCTTTTTGGGATGGTGTGAGTATAGTTTTCTCTGGCTCACATTGTTCCTGAATTTGCTTCAAGCCCTGACCAAAATCAGTGGACCTTCCCCCTTTAGCCACTGACTCTGCAGCGTATGAATACTCAGCCAGTGATCAGATCAGTCCATTAGTCTGATGGACTGCTAATTTGAAAACAAATCTTTTTCTTTTCTTTCCCCAGCAATTTCCTTGAGCTGATCATACATCTTGAGCCTTGCTTTGGGGAATGCTCACAGAGTAAAAACATGTGGCAGGGATGAAAGGATGGAAATGCCCCTTTCAGTCACAGGCAGGTCTTAGATCTGCTTGTGCTAATTGTGTTACTGCACTCCAGCTTAACATTTGAAGGGTTATGCTTTGCATACTTCATTTAATGTGGGAATAAAAGTTTGAAAGCCCTGATCTCTGAGTCACTCCTGCAAAAACAGTCACCATTAAGATCTAAAAAAGGTTTGCTGGAAGCTTTCTTGCCTGTACTAATAAAAAAGGTTTGAGTTGTACCAAGTGCAGTAACACAAATTTCAGTGGAGACCTACTGTGTGAATGAATCAGAAGTGTGAAGTGAAACATCCTCAGACCTTTAACAGATATGTGATACATCACTAAGGCAGAGAACTCTAATGTGAAAGGCAGAGGAAGTTTCCGTGACAAAGGATGGGCTCTAAACAGTAAGCAACAGCATCTGTTGGCTTATAATGGAGAGGTGCCTGAGGACTGGAGGAAAGCAAATGTCACTCCAGTCTTCAAAAAGGGCAAGAAGGAGGACCTGGGTAACTACAGACCGGTCAGCCTCACCTCCATCCCTGGAAAAGTGATGGAACAACTGGTTCTCAGTGCTCTCTCTAGGCATATCAAGGATAAAAGAGTCATTAGGAGCAGTCAACATGGCTTCACCAAGGGGAAGTCATGTTTGACCAACCTGATAGCCTTTTTTGAAGACATAACCAGGTGGACAGATGACGGTAGTGCAGTGGATGTGGTTTATCTTGATTTCAGTAAAGCATGTGACACTGTCTCCCACAGCATCCTCGCAGCTAAACTGAGGAAGTGTGGTCTAGATGATCGGGTAGCAAGGAGAATTGTGAGTTGTTGAAAGCACGAAGTCAGAGAGATGTCATCAAAGGGACAGACTCTAGTTGGAGGCCTGTATCTAGCAGAGTCCCTCAGGGGTTGGTACTGGGACCACTATTATGTGACCTGGACGAGGGAATAGAGTGCACTGTCAGCAAGTTTGCTGATGACACAAAACGGGGAGGAGTGGCTGACACACCAGAAGGCTGTGCTGCCATTCAGAGAGACCTGGGCAGGCTGGAGAGTTGGGAGGGGAGAAATTTAATGAAATACAACAAGGGCAAGTGTTGAGTCTTGCATCTGGGAAAGAACAACCCCATCTACCTGTATAGGTTGGGGACTGAGCTGTTAGAGAGTAGCGTAGGGGAAAGGGACCTGGGGGTCCTGGTGGACAGCAGGATGACCATAAGTCAGCAATGTGCCCTCATGGCCAAGAAGGTCAATGGCATCCTGGGGTGTATTAGAAGGGCTGTGGTCAGTAGGTTGAGAGAGGTTCTCCTCCCCCTCTACTCTGCCCTGGTGAGACCCCATCTGGAATATTGTGTCTAGCTCTGGGACCCTGAGTTCAAGAAGGACAGGGAATGGCTTGAAAGAGTCCAGCGCAGAGCCACAGAGATGATTAAAGGGGTGGAACATCTGCCTTCTGATGAAAGGCTGAGGGAGCTGGATCTCTTTAGCTTGGAGGAGACTGAGGGGTGACCTCATTAATGTTTATGAATATGTAAAGGGTGAGTGTCAGGAGGATGGAGGCGGCCTCTTATCAGTGATGTCCAATGACAGGACAAGGGGCAACAGGTGCAAGCTGGAGCACAGGAGGTTCCACATTAACATAAGGAAAAACTTTTGCACTGTGAGGGTGACAGAGCCCTGGAACAGGCTGCCCAGAGAGGTTGTGGAGACTCCTTCTCTGGAGACATTCAAAACCCGCCTGGACGCATTCCTGTGTGATCTACTCTAGGTGGTCCTGCTCTGGCAGGGGGGTTGGACTAGATGATCTTTAGAGGTCTCTTCCAACCCCCAACATTCTGTGATTCTGTGATCCTGTGTGTTTATACATACTCCAAGTGTCTGACTGCATGTAAGATAAGTGACTTTAAAAATAATTCTCATTTGTATAAAAATTAATGGTAATTCCTGTTCAGAAGCATCTTACTGAACTGACTGCAAATATACATGAGCTGTCATAGCACACTGATTGGTAGTACTGATTAGCAGTACCACAGGTCTTTAAGTAATCCAGCCACCAGGTGTTATTATTAATCAGCTTCTGATCATTCAGTTCTGAGTTTCATTAAATTATATTGGTAAATTTCTTGTGAAAATCTCGATTACTGGTCGGATGATGTATTTCCAGAACACCTTTTAATATACTGCAGTGTTTAAAGACATCAGTGACACTGAAAGGTTGAGAGCAGAAGGAAAGCTTCTCCTTTCAGGGATTTTTGTGTCCTGAGTCTGGATCAGAATTTATTCATATATCTAAAAATAAAAAGTTGCAGAACATCCATGGTCAAAAGCAGAACAGTAAACTTGTGGAAGAATGGGACTTTTAGTTTCCAGAATTTTCCCTCAATGAGTCAAATAACTATGCAAGTCTGAAATTAATTATGGTGTACTACTGAAGTTTAAAAACATTTAAATCATGGGAATTTTTTTGACACCTTCAGTGTGTCTTATCCCTTATACTGTATGTTATTTAATTACATTTACCTGCAAATCTAACATTCATAATCATGGTTTACAGAAGGCAACTTATGACATATCCTGTATGTGTTTTTCAGAAGACCTATAAAAATGATAAGCAATAATTTTCTGTATTTCCTTGACTTATATAATCTATATAAATTAGTTTTACACATATTAATGCTACTTAACTGTGTATACATTTGTACAATAGTTTATTACTAACAAAATTCAAATCCTAATTTAACTTTATTTTACAGGGAAAAGAGATAGAAGACATGGATCTCTAATACTGTTGTAGGAGAGAACTAGTTTTGAATTGTATCCTTGGCAATCATATTGTACAAAATAATTATGATGGAGTTTCATCTTTTGTATTTCTATCAGTCTGTTCATTCCTCTACTTGTTGCCAGAACTGAGCAGGAAGATGCAGTACTATCAGTCCAAGCCTGATCTAGAAATCAGGTCACATGGGTTATAAACCAAGAGTGAGCACTTCAGATTAAGTACAAGGTGATCTTTCATTTAATTTGTCACAGTCTGTCTAAAGTATCTCCCCTCACCTTGCTTCCCTGCCACTCAACCCTGTTTTCAAGATAACTGTTTAAGATCCTGGATGTTAAGCTTCAGTACTATCTCAACTGCTCCACAGCTCATCATAAGTCACTCCATAGAATGGATTTACTTGCTCAGAATAATTCAGTATCTTGCTTTTTTGTAGAAACTTGAAGTGCATAACAAAGCAGAATACTTGCTGAAAGTAAAGGAGCTCACCACAGCTTGATGGAATATGAAAAGTTAATGATGAATGAGGTACTAAGTAAGCTTCTGGATAAGACTAAATTGTGGTTAAAAGCAGCAATGTTTATTTATTATCAATCAGATCAGATATCAGCTTTGCTTTCATTCATTTTAACTTCAGCAGAATGAGAATCACGGATGAAGATTCCACTCTGAGGCAAACCAATAAGTCTGCTTCAGTGACATCCTTCAGGAACAAGGATACCAAGGGGAATCTGAGGGAATCTGAAATCACTCTTTTAAGTCGTCATAGGTGAAGGAAATCTTATAGGCTACAAGTCAATCTTCTAAGCTGGACTAGTTTAATCACTGCATCACAGGGATAAACAAAGTGGTTTTATAAAACTAACTTAAGTTAAAACAGTCTAATAATAAATTCTGTACTGATCAGCAATAAGAGATAACTTCTAAAATTCGTGTATCATATGAATTTGAAAAAAAATTGTATTTAAGTCACTCCAAGTAACATATCTGAGTCCAAGACATGTAAGAAAAATGAGCATATACAGCAAAAAAAAAAAAAAAAGTCTTACTGGAGTGCCCTGATTCAAAGAATGGGTGAGAAAGTGGATACCCAAAATATTAATATGTCCTCTCTCTACTTCTTCTTTCTATATACCATCCGTTACAAGTGTGAAAGCTGTGTGTTTTATTATCAATTTGGATATTTGCCCAATTTTGTATGATTTCAAAGGGTCCACATTAACTTCTGTAAGTTAAGCATCAGACTTATTTAAAAAATAAATTAATAAAACAATAAAGGCTTGCATACACAGAATAATTTCAATAGCTTCAAAAATTGGCAGTACCTTATGGTTTCATGAAATCCACAGTAGTTACCAATATCAAGTACTTTTTCCTTTCAGCACTGTATCTGTGTACCCCTATCTGCACAGCTGTGCTGTACATATCTGTTGCACAGAAGTTGACAGAATGGCAACTCCACCGACACCACTTTCTATTCTGCCTATGCAACTGATCTGAAAAAATCTAGATCTAATTTTCTTTTAAAAGTCTGAAATATTAGCTTCATTTATATCAAAGTATATTTTGTTACTGATTTCAGTGAGTCAGAATTTCACCAGAACAACATACATTCAAATATGTTACAATGATATATTTATGTTAAAACCTTCATTCAAAGTAAGACAAAATAGAAGAAGTGAGATTGTTTGTGCAATCCTGTGTCACTAGTTATAAAGATGTACGACAAATAAAATAGCACTGTCAGGCAAATTCACTGGTACTGAACTCTGCCTATTATAATGATTTATGGATAAATAAATAATTTTTTCTTTGCACTAAATAATCTTAAAATGTGTGTGAAAGTCTTGTCTTTCTATTGCTGATTACACTGGGGAAATCAAGTATACATTAAACTAGGTTATCATAATGATTAATCTACTGATGAAGTAATATTCAGCGAATTGTCTTAATCAATAAGCATTTGGAAATGCTGTGAGCACCATTTACTTCAAATGAGATTTCTAAAAGAAAACAGAAAACACTACATGGTTTGTTTTTTTTTTCAAATTTACTTGGAAAATTAAAGAGTTATTATAAACAAGGAATTTAAAACTCAAAAAAAATTTGTCTTCTCAGATCATAAGGTAGGTGTCAGTGTGAGACTGATGACAAATCTGGAATTTTACTTCCCTGTTTACAATAAAGTAACCATGTTAGAGTTACATGAAATACATATTACAGAAAAAAATTAACTGGTGCAAACGGGCAAATTTGCATCGACTTCAGATGGAAATCTTGTCAAAGCATTGTTTCTAGATCTTCTGTGCCTCTCCTGCACTTCCGAAATTGCTATGAAACCCATTGCAAATGCCATTTTCTGTGTATGCAAATTCCCAAATGTTTATACAGTGATTTTGCTTTTATACTACCACATTATACTTTAATGAAAGTTTACTTTCAAAATTATTTTATAATCTGAATTGTAAAGCTTACAGTGAAAGGTGCTGCATCAGCTCTTTGACGCTTGATACACTTCCTTGTAAATGCAACTGTCAGCTTTCAGGTGATAGCTTCTTGAAATTTAATGTCACCATCGAATTAAAAAATATGAAATGCAGGTAAGCCCAGACAATTTAGAACCATTATGTGCTCAGCAAGTTTGCATCAAACACAGAATAAAGGCTATCATAAAACCAAGCTGTTTTCTCCTTGGTAATGAGACCTTGCATTTGACCTGAGTTCCACCTGTCACAAAAAGCTGCACATGGAATGTTAGTCAAGGGAATATAAGACTCATTTTTGTACTAATTTAAAGCCTTGATGAGGTGAGGTTTTGCCTAGTTTTATGTACTCACAATTTGGGAACCTTCTATAAATTAAGCAAGCAAACAAAAGTTGATTCCACTTTAATTTCCATGTCAATGTTACTACTATTAGTACAGAAGAAGGCTGGCCAAGTGAATCCACTGCAAGCAAAGTGAACGCTTTCATCATAAACTTTCCTCTGATTTTTGTTGACTCTTTGGATATTTCAGTTTTCTAAAGCCTCAGCTGCTGCTATCATAATTGTCTCTTGTCAAGGGTTGAGGCTGGGCTAGCCACTAATGAATGACAGACACTCTATTAACCCCTCTCCCCTCCCAGAAGGGAAAGGGAAAGAGAGTAGTGGAGAGAGAGTCACGGGTTGGAAAGAAAACTAAAACAGCATTAATGAAACAAATATAAAATAAAATATAATAATAATAAAGAAAAATAATGAAATAGATACAAAAATACTGAGCCCAACCCCACCCCACCCCCAGATGAGGATATGTCACCACTGATATTGCAGGGCTTGCACTGGAGAATTCCCATACTGGACCCTGCAGCAGACAGGAGCTGGATACAGGAGCTGGATTCAGGAGCTGGATTCAAGTATGCACAGATCGGGATAAAGACAGAACGGATGGAGTCCTCCTCAGAATTCGGCACTGAAGAACAGAGCTTAACCCTCATGATCCCTCAGCTTTATACTGAACATGATGTATATGGGATGGAATACTTAGTTGGTCAGTTTTGGGTCACCTGTCCAGTTCACTCCTCCCTGCAGGTGTGACCTTTTTATTTGTGACCCTTTTCACTTCCTGGACCCCAACATGGAGTACATATTTTAGCCTTTATATTTAGTGTAGACTTGAGGGTAAGACATGTAAAAGCTGGAAAACAAAGAGATAAATGAAAAGAAGAGAACTTTTTTTTATTTTTAAAGATTCCCACTATTAAAGAGAAAGTGTACAGCACACAAGAAATGAGAAAGAAAGTGGGAAAAGCACAATTTATATTTCCATTCATTTTAGTTTGACAGTTGGCAATGACTGACTACAGGTAGGAATACATAGCCTTTTTCTGTTTAAGGAAACAAGTGATGGGTCCTCTATGAATTCTGCCACGCTAAAACGTCATCCTATCCCACGGTGTGAAGTTTGGTGTTTTAAACATTGGAGTCTATTCACAATAGGATATATCTTCTTCCTGAGAATATCTCAGGTCTGTCTGTTTTTTCCACTCTGATATACATCAGACCTTTTTCTTCTGTTCTTACTGCAATAGGTTAAATTCAAAGAACCGGTATGTAAGAAACTTCTTACCATAGTATGCAGGTTGATCCACTGTGAAGTACATACTTGCTGATTGATCAACAGCTTAGTCTGTACATTGAGGTGCATAGGATCATGCCCACACAGTGATGGATTTAAAAATGCCAGCAGTTGAACAAGAGCTTCATCCAGCAGACCACTCTCATGAGGAGGAGTAACCCATGCAGAAATTTATCCTTTTACACCTGGAACTGGCATAATCCTCTATAACCCAAAGGAGAGCATAAACTCCTATTTGGTTGTAATGTTGCTTGCACAATAAGGGTAAAAACTGAGCCTTTGTTGCTACAAAAGCATTCCAAGTTCTGCTGGACAATTCAATTCTTGAAGAAAAAGAAGCAGCACCTTTCAACATCTTCTCCTGAATAATAGCTAAGCATTTGTAAGGTTATTTTTCTAAGTTCATCTGTCACAATTTAAATTAATGTTATTAATGAAAGCATTACTTGGAATGGCATAACTCAGTTGAAGCTTATTTTTTGAACAAAAAGATTTTCAAAGATATTTCAATTCATAAATCTATCCAAATCCAAAATTATCTTTTCATGAGCAATATCCATGATGTTTTTCAGGCTATCACCAAAAAACACCTTGTCTCCATCCCTCCCTTACCTCCTTCCTTCCTTCTTTCCCTCCTTCCCTCCCTCCCTCTCTCATTCACTTTCCTTCTCTTCTTCCCTTCCTCTTTCCCTCTCCCTCTCTCCATACAGCTCTGCCACACAAAACAGAAACACCATAAAACATTCTTCTGTATTCCTTTGTTCTGCATTTCAGGAACATATATACAACTGTGCTACTGACCAGTTGCCTTGGAGATAGCAATTGGATTGCAGTCTAATTTTATGTGCCACACATAAAATGTGCTGAAAGTACGTTAAATAGACATGCAGAATGAAAACGAAAGTTACCCATCTACTCTGTCCAGAGGATTAGGAAAGTAGGGGACAGTGGAGAGGATAAAGGACAGCAACAGAAAAGTTGCTGTGGTATAGACACGAATCTCAGAAAATTGAAATGTTGGAGATTGGTGTCTACCTTGCAGGTAGCAGTGGCTGGTGCAACTGATTAATCTGTTAATTAATTAATCTAAATCTATCTTTTAATTATTAAAACAAAAATGGAAGAACATCTTACCTGTCTCGAACAAAATAATGGTAAATCAGTTACAACTCAGCAATATCCTTAGTTTAATCTATATGTAATTCTACAATTTTCCTGGAAAATGCTTTCAAAACTCACCAAGAAAGGTTTTAAATAGAGGAAACCTTATTACTTCAATCCATATAATTTATTCTGGAAAAAAAAACCTCTATGTGAATTCCTATTTTCACTACAGCCAGTATGCTTACTAAGTTTGTAAGGAAAAATACTATTTTAGGATTTTTTAGTGTGATTGCATGGCCAGATAAAATGTTACTTGTTTTTACAGAACCAGACTGCAGGGAGGAAAATACTAGCAGCATTTTTTCATTATGGATTTATAATTACTGGCAATTATGGTCAGTTTTTTTCTGACTGTGTGGTTGTAGCTACAAACACCACTTCTATCTATGTAATAAAATTTAATGTAACTAATACAAGACTAGTTTGGTGGGGCTTTTTTTTCCTGGTTGTGTGTTTGCAGTAGAAAAGGCAGGGTATAGGATATTCTGTGTCCTGTGCAGGACAAAGGAATATACTTTTTACAGCAGCTTTGGTGAAGAAACATAATATTTTTGTTTGAATCTCTGCCAACACTAAATAAATAAATATTTTATCAGTTTAAAGAAATAAAATACCAGGATGTAGAGTTATTTTAATGTAAGACTCTAGCAAAAATAAAACTCAATGGTTATGGATATCCAAGCAAATGTCTGTCTTTGATGATAAGGAAATGGTAGTTCATATTAATGGAATACCAATCTGGTGCTGAATACTCATCTAGTCATTCTCACCTCCTACTTTCTGTCATCCTCCTTTAATGGCACATTCAAGGAAAGGATTACATAAAAGAAGTTTATTATAAAATAGGATAGAATGAGTCACCAAAGGATACTTAAAATCACCCTGTCCAAGAAGGTGGTGATGTTGTCCTACTTAATTTGCTTGCTTATAAATTATGTCTACTATGCTTAAAGGACAAGTATAATCCAGTTCCAGGTTTATGCTGGTGAGCCAATCTATATTTACTCCACTGTGCAACCTATATTTACTCCATGTGCAGGTAACATTAGATACTCATCGTGCCTTAAAGGATTATGGTCTTAAAAATAATGGTTCTGAATCAACACTGCACTTCAGCAAATCTGAAATTTGTCAGTGGAAATGACTCACATTTTTCAAGTTAGGAACAGACGAAGCATTATCCTTAGACCAAGGTCTCTGCAAAGGACCAGCTCTCTGCTTCCACCAGAATTTCATGAAATTAATTATTTTCTCTTTTGTAAATGAAAGTTGTGTGCAATAAAAATGAGATAGGATGCTTGCTTCATTCAATGTGCAATATTAACTTCGTACAAGTGAGATGTTAAGAAAGGAATGCCATCTAGGAATCAAAAGATGACATTTGTTTAAGAGATCAGCTTTTCTGGAATAAAAGATATAATGTGCTGCCTACAATCAAGGTAAATACTCTTCATTGGAAAGGAGAATTCAAACAGAGTTGACATGCAATTAAAATTTTATAAGCACTAAAATATACTCACAATGAGTCAGAGGAACAGCGGATTTGTCTTTCAGTTACTCCACTAGTTGTCTAAGTTATGATACTCCATTCTTGCTAAACACTATTATGTTAGAAAAAAATCACCCTGGCACTATGATAGCTTGGATGCTAATTTTTGAAGGGTTAAATTGTTGTTCTATTATGATTGATAGCTATAAATAGACTAAAGTAATGTATACCTTAGTGTGTATATCTTGTCAAAGGTATATCTTATTATTCTTTATAGGCCTGAATATTCTTTAGAGGCCTTGCTTTTGCTGTCCACTCCTGTGTCTAATCTAGTAAAAAAAAACATTGTAAAGTTATACATACCATGTTTTTATAACACATACCTTTGCTGCAGTAAATGTCTTATTTAGGTATTCAGAGTGGATGAAGAACATTTAAGTATAGATGCATGTGGTTAACTGAAGGGGTTGTGCTACTTTGGAGGGGTCCACATCTCAAATATGGCAGTTACAGAAATTTGTACAGAAAACATTTAGCCATAGAAAATGTTAATAATGCAATGCCATTTACATAGGCTGGCATTTGTGAAAAAGAATATGCATCTGTGTGAATGGTAGTCGTGCATATTTTAAACTGTATTTCAATGTCTATTATCATCCTGAGCTATTTTCTTTCTCTACAGCAGCTCTTAAAAATATCTTCTGTTCTTAGATCCCATGAAAGAAAACAGGCTCCATGATATCAAAGGCCAACTCTGAATAGATTTGGGGAGCTGTTTTTTTTTCCCTTTGGATAACTTGCAGATACAAGAATAAAGCTACTCCAAGCTAACATCCCTTGATCTCAATTTCAGGCTGAAAATCTAACAGGAACAGAAACAGTTCTATGTTTTCTTTTCTTCTTTGTTTTATTTTGGTCAAACACAATATCAGAACCCAAGTGTGTACATTCTATGAAAGAATACCACTGCTAAATCTATAAGAGGATTTATGCCCCCTCGTTTTGCCTAGCTTCCCGAAAATTCAGATGATCAAAAAACATTCTCCCCTGTGATGAAGAGAATTTGAACTCTTATTGTCTAATAGGCAAATACTCTGCATTATATTTTCTGTCATGGGATGCAATTTTTCTCTCTGTAATTGTCCCATTTTACATAACAAAATGAACATTTTTTTGGCAGACACAGAAGAAGTTCCATATAAAAATGATAAGGTTTCATCCATCTGAAAAATGTTAATGGATGTACTTTGATATAGGAGGAAGCATAAATTGATTAATGGGTCTTAATAACACTCCTAAATAGGCCAGAATAGCACTATTTAACTCTCAAGAAAGAAAGGCCTTGCTGATTGGAAGCAGTCAAAAATAGGTTGCAAAATACTGTTCAAAGATGGTTTCAATGCAAGGAATCTAAATGAGGTAAACAATAGACTTTTGAGGGAACTCAGTATTTCAGTAATGAAACATATCATCATGGTGAACTCACGCATTTCGGTGAATGGTGTTTAAGGCAGAGTCCAAATGGAAAAAAACCCTCATTGATAAGAATAATACTCCTAAATCTTAGAGAGAAAAAAACAGCATTCTACTTGACTCTTCCTGCTATCTAAGCTATTTTGGCAGCACAGTATGTCTTTGGGAGAATCCAGGATATAACTTCTACTCATTCATGCGACTCAAATTGTGATTTTCGAATTTCTTAGATGGAAAAATATCTACAAGTTGGTATTACAATACTAAATCTTCATTGAACTTCTTGCATCAGTCTACTGTTTACTCACAAAGACTAGTTAAAAGATGAAAAGTTACATTATAAATAAAGGCATAAGAATTATTGTATGTTAAAGAAAAATACCAAAACTGTTCTAGGTTATAAACCCTCAGAGAAGTAAAATAATTTCATTTGGATTTTAGATGATGGTTTATTTGTCTACGAAAATATTTATGAAACAGAATATTCACAAAGGCAATCCTTCTTCTCATAATTCACAAATGTGCTGAAGTTATTCCTTCTGCATTATTATTCTCTCAGTAAAAAACAATGGTGGGCTAAGACCAATTGTTATATCTGGCCAATTAGATACCACAAGTAGTAAGTAATACCAACAGTACAGTAGAAGAGAATTAATAAAAAATATGCCATACTGTAAATCTTACATTTGGAAAAAAAAAAAAAAATCAATGAGAGAATAGAAAATAGTTAATAATTTTGCTTAGATCGAGTTGCATTTGTAAACAATTTGTTTGTGGAGTTAGAATATTTTAATATTGGGACAATTTAGTTACAATGAACAATTTGGACAGACGAATGTCAAAACATGAAAAATTGATAGGTAAAAGTGGTGAAGTTCAGCAATTTTTATCTTCTCCAAAGTCAGTCAAACTATGTGATTTATCTTTAATCTGTCAATTAGTGTTTTACAGTTCTACTTGCTGCTTTCTAAGTAAACTTTCACTGTTTCATTTTCTCTTTACATTTTTGCTTACGTCAGCTGGGATGATTGATAGACCTGGTGCTTCAAGGCTGTCACTGTTTAACTTTATGAAGGACAAAGAAAATAGTGATGCTTGATACTGAACAGACAAACTGTTCTTAGAGGAGTCATTCAATTTTTGTGATAATTTAATAAAAATCTGAAGTGCTGAAACATTAAACAGAACTGTTCATAAATGATAACTTTATTGCTGTAAGCTATAACTTTATGAAGTTTCTAATTGTTAAGATGCTCCCTGATACAAGTCTACTAACAACTTTTTCCAGTTACTGCCTTTAAAATATATATTTCCACCAGATCTTCTCTCAAAATTTCTGTGGGCAGGTTTAGATGATCTCTTTTTATTCAGACAGGGCACATGCAGACATAGTTTCTGAGCTATACGCTGAGTAATACTGAAGGATTTTAGTGGTCTGACGAGACAACAGAACTGGTCTGGGAAATATCAGTATAGAAAAGTCACAGTAAAACATAATAATAAGTAGAAGGCTAAGTCCATTTTGTATTCCATATCATTTTCTTTTCGTTTTCTCTTTTTTATTTTTCCTTTTTTCTTCTTCCTTTTTTCTTCGTATTTCCTTTTCCTTCTTCTTCTTGTTTTTCTTTTTCTCTTTCTTCTTCATAATTTTCTTTTTATATTTCCTTTTTATTTCTTTCTCTGAATTTTTAATTTTTTTTTCTTTTTCTCTTTATTTTCCCTTTCTGTTTTCCTCCTCCTTCTGTTCCTCTTCCCCTTCCCATCTTCTCCTTCTTCTCCTTGAATACCAAACTTTACTATTAAAAACAGATGATTATATAATATATATAATATATATAATGAATATAATCCTTATATGTATAATTATAATATCTTCATCACATGTAACAATATGTGATGAATCTTCTGCACACTAGGAAACTTTGCTACTGTTTTTTTTATAGCTCACTGTTTATAGAACAAGACTTCCCAAATTTAAAGTAAGCAGACCAGTACTGAGATATGAGACACTATGGTAACAGTGTTTGTCAAATTCTAAACATGGGTCACCCACGGTAATCAAACAGATCGTGTAGGCTGTAATGAGATAGAATCTTACTGGAAGAATAATTAAAACAGGAGAGTGTGATATATACTTTATATATATAGAAAACTTTAGCAAAATGTGGTATGAAGAATAATTATACACAGAAAAATCAAAGAGATTCTGGAAATTATGCATTACTTTGGGTAATTCTAGAAACTCTAGAGGCCAACTGGATGAAGTTTAACAACTCCAAGTGCCATGTTCTGCCCTTGGGTCACAGCCCCATGCAATACTACAGGCTTGGGGAAGAGTAGCTGGAAAGCTGCTGGCAGAAAAAGCCCTGGGGATGCTGGTCAACAGCTGATTTAATATAAGCCGACATTGTGCCCAGGTGGTCAAGAAGGTGATCGATAGCATCCTGGCCTGTATCAGAAGTAGTGTGGCCAGCAGGACTAGGGAAGTGATTTTCCTCCTGTACTTGGCACTGGTAAGGCCACACCTTGAGTACTGTGTTCAGGTTTGGGCCCTTCACTACAAGAAGGAGATTGAATTGCTGGAGAGTGTCCAGAGAAGGGCAATGAAGCTGGTGAAGGGTTTGGAGGACAAGTCTTATAAGAAGCAGCTGAGGAACTGGGGTTGTTTAGTCTGGAGAAGAGACTGAGGGGAGACCTTGTCGCTCTATAAATATCTGAAAGTGAGTCTTGGTCTCTTCTCCTAAGTATCAAGTAAAAGGACAAGAGGAAACAGCCTGAAGTTGCACCAGGAGAGGTTTAAATGGGACATTAGGAAAAATTTCCTTACTGAAAGGGTTGTCAAACATTGGAACAGGCTGCCCAGGGAAGTGGTAGAGTCACCATCCCTGGAGGTATTTAAAAGTGTAGATGTGGTGCTTAGGGACATGGTTTAGTGGTGGACTTGGCAGTGTTAGTTTAATGGTTGGCTGGTCCTGATGATCTTAAAGGTCTTTTCCAACCTAAATAATTCTGTCTTACCATGATTCTATGACTCCAGGCTCTGGATGGAGTTCTTCATCCAAAGTGTTATTACTTGTTGTTTTCAAGAATGTGAGTATTAACTATGTCTTCAAGCTCCTGCTACAACAGTAGTTCTATAGTGAATCCTTACCACTGAACCTAGAGTATAATATACCATGTGTTGAATCACTTGCAACTGTGTTTAACTCATGGGTAGTCCCATGGGGTGGGAGTTATAAAGAACTCAGTGCTAGTCTGTCTCCTTTTGCCATCAGTGAGATACACGTGATATCAAATGGAGTGCTTCTTAAAACGAAAAGCTAACAAAATCACATTGCTTCTAGCAACATCACTATGACCTTTGATGACCTACATACAATTCTTTGCCTAAAAAAAAGTAACTGGTTTTGGGTTTTCCTCATGATATAATAAGGTAATTTTCTCCTTCTTCCCATTGCAAGATAAACATAATTCTAGAAATCATTTCCCAGGT
Source organism: Leptosomus discolor (assembly GCF_034619465.1). Lineage (NCBI taxonomy): Eukaryota > Metazoa > Chordata > Aves > Leptosomiformes > Leptosomidae > Leptosomus > Leptosomus discolor. The sequence goes on along the minus strand of NC_141391.1, from coordinate 90,142,055 downwards.
TTAACCATAGGTACGGCAACATAAACATTCATCGTTTCACAAATCATGAGTATGTCTTATTAAATATTTTAGTAGCATAATTTAATTTAATTTAATTTTTCTTGCCAATGTCCTTTCAGAGGATTCTCTTCTGGCTTTCCAGAAAAGAAGTTGTGATTGCTACATTGAGTTGAAAAGACTGGATTCACCCAGAATATATTCTGAATTTTTTCATTAACCTCTGCCCAACCGGCATGATGATCAGTTGCAATTATGTCTTCACTAAGGTGATAGACACAAACATATTTTGTTAAGGTTTTTATTTAAATTATTTTGTGTTGTCTCAAAGCTGGAACCCAGCACTGGAGTACTATGGTAATGCCACTGACTGTGCTGAAGTCCCTGGAAAAGAAGAAATCATTGTGGTTGCCATCCCTTCTCTCTTTTTCTAATACCTGTGAGGTCATAATTGTTTTAAGCACCAAAGCTCTTCTAAGTATGCAGAGGGTTGCCCAATACCACAGAAAAATGAAAAAAATCAAAACAGAACAAAATCAAACTTGGACCACAGGCAAGGAAACATGGTTGCTACGAAGTTTTTTTCCTTGTTATTCTTTACACAATGAAGCATCATAGGAAAAATGGACTGTAGCTGGCAGTTGGCCATCGAAGAAGAGAAATTGACCCTCGTGATCCTTCAGTTTTATACTGAATATGACGTATATGGGATGGAATACTCTGTTGGTCAGTTTTGGGTCACCTGTCCAGTCCGTTCCGCCCTGCAGGTGTGACCTTTCTCGTGCTTATGACCCTTTTCACTTACGGCACCCTAACATAGAGTAGAGGATTTATCAGTGACCTTGGTTGCTATAAGAACAAGTATAAGCAAGGTCCTCTCTGCATCCCATTCCTTGGTACTAACTATAAACATCAGGCCTTATCACTGCTAGAAGCAGTCACTGTCTGCAAAAACATGCTGCTGTTTTTCAGAAAGTGCAGTTACTTAGAAAAGATTTAACTGAAAAGTAAAAGCACTAAAACAGAATTTGTTCTGGTTTAGCCCAAACCAAGACAAACTGTAAGGCAAATAAACACAGTCAAATGTTCTTGTTATTAGATATGTCAAGTTCACTAAATTTCACCTGTTTGCATAGGCCCTGAAGTTACTATCTGTGTTCAATTGCTGCCATAGACTTTAGTATAGGCTGAATCACTCTGACCAGAAATGTTCAACGCATCCTTCACCTAGAGAGCTGAGGAAGTCAGATAATACATTACAGCAGAACTGAACATGTGTTTAGGACGTCATTTACAATAATCAATGAAACAATTGTTTTGCTGCTGTATTCACGAGTATATTACATTGCACTATCCTCCTGGATAATGGATGTTCTTTCCACTCTTGGGTAAGCATACGGAAGGCTACTTAACCTCTGATTCTCTTATTATTAGGTTTACAGTGGAACAGTGAAAGGAGTTTTAGTAGTTATGGATGGTTCATGAAATTTGTAAGTGCAACTACTTAATGGGCTGATGCAAGCCTGAAAAATTTACTCTCAAGTCTTATTTTTGCTGTGGAAAAAAATGTGACTATCAAATATCTTTGGAGAGATGTACTGAAGAAACTGACTTACAGGACTTCAGCAAAATGCAAGAGATGTACTGATTGCCCAATAGTACCTTGCAGGAGGTGAGGACAGACTTTCATGTGACTTTAGAAGTCTATTTACAGAGCTGGAGAACTAGCACTTATTTGCATTTTTTAAAATTCCTCAGAAAATTGCAGAGGCCAATCTGTATGTGTTTTTCTTATAGGAATTGCTCATTTTCCTTCTTAAAATAATACTTGGATGAATCACAGTAAGATGACAATATGACTGACCAATCTTGCATCCAAGTATTGTGCAGAATTTGTTATACAACCTTGAATGTTTAGCTACGAAAGTAGCTCTTTACTTTTCCACATACCATTCAGACTATATACATTCTCTCTATCATCAGAAACCATCCTAAAGATACAGCATAATCAGTGCGTACTTTTACCCTTACAGAACACGGCTACATAGGTGATTTCTAGATGGAACAAGAGCAATGTAACTGGACTCAGTTTTCACACAAATCACCTCCGAACAGGAAATGTAACTCCCTTATTCATAATACATGTAAGGCTCATCATTGAACAATCTGGGTTAAAGAAATGAGCTATTCCCAAGTATGCGTAAGGAGATGTGTAGTAAGGTATAGATTTAAGAATAATTCTATTTGCCTCCAAAATTATTTGTTCAGGGTTAGAAGGAAATGACTATGAACCTTCATAAGTATCTTCATGATAATGATCGTATTAAAAGGCATACTGTATCAGAAACATTATGTTGAATATATTTTGTATGATCCAGGGCATGATGTAAATTTATACACACACACATATATATGTATGTATATACAAAAAATGCATACATTGTTTATAATGAATTATGATAGCCTGAGAAAAATTTTAAAAAGTTTTATATTGAATAACATATGATTTCTTTAACTAAATGGAACAGGAGGGAAGTTTAATCAGAAAAGCAATACATATCTTGTTACAATCATCGTCATGGCTGGACTTGCTCCACTGTCTGGTCCTGAGGAGCTGGTGCTGGAACCAGGGCTGAGTAGAGAGGATCATCTCGGCCTTACAGTAACACTCTGCCTAATGCAGCACAGGATGCTGTCAGCCAGCCTTCATTTCTGTAAGGGGACATGGTGCCCACCAGCCCATGGTCAACATGGTGTCCACCAGCCCTCTAGGTACTTCTCTGCAAGGCTGTTTTTCAGCTAGCGTGTAGTGGTGCCTGAATTTATTCATTCCCAGGTGTAAGACTTGGTTTTTGCCTTTGTTGAATTTCATGAGGTTCCTCCTGGCCCATTTTTCCAGCCTGCTAAGGTTTTCTGAATAGCAACACAACCATCTGATATACCAACTAATTCTAATTCTGTATCATCTGAAAATTTGCTGAGAGTGCACTCTATATACGTATGTAAAAAATATATATGTCAAAAATATATACAATATATATGTAAAAAAGAGTTTGGTTGAAAATTTACCAATATAATTGCAAAGTCATACATAGTTCTACCGCCTTTGAAGTTTTAATTTCTCTAGATATTAGTTGCTTGAAATTTATTCAAATTTTAAAGGTAGAAGCTGCTAAACCTATGTTTTTATTATTTATCATACAAATAATCTTGCATTGACTTTGAGTAATAGCATCTATAAAACAGCTCCATTTATTTAGTTAGATTACTTGGTGAGTAAAAGAATTAGATCTTAGTCATTATGCGCAAAGGTTTCAGAATTAGCTATACACTATTCAGTCTCAAAAGTACTTTCTTTCACACACTAGACGTACAATTTGTTTTCCCCTCTCCTGTACAGTATGTTATTTGACAAACATTAAGGTGTTTTAGTGTAAACTGACATTGATATTATATGCTACAAGAAGTGAAATTTTCTGTGAAAGTAAAATTTCCTCCACAGAGATGCAATAGTTCTTATGGACAGGAATTATCACAGGTACTTCTGTACTAGTAAGTTAATGAGCATCAGGGAATACTTCCAGGAACTAGAACTTCTTAATAGCCTATTACTTCTGAAAATTTTAAGAATGATCCCAGAAATAATTTACTGCAGAGACAACTACCACTCTGAAAACAATTTCAGGGCGTGATGTTGGCAGCAGTACAGTTCAAGGCCGATTCCCAGAGGGCAATTTGGATGTCCACACCCCATTTTGGAGAAGAAGGAACAAAAGAATATAAACATGAGACATTTCTCAACACTTAAGACCAATGCCAGGGAACAACCCTAGGCATGTTTAGTTTCGTAGGATGAATAAGAGAGTCATGGACCAGGAATCCCATTATGGTGATCTCCAAAGTAGGCACAAGTTCCAGTGTCCTCATTGTGCTAGTCAGAGCACTTCATTTTAAGACTGTGGGTAATCCTATTGTTTGTTTGGACAACTCAAGTTTAAACATTGCTGTATGTAAAACTGGAGTTACATGTTTAAAGGGACTTTTTACCTGTAGAGATTTGAGAACCAGGCAGTGCATTAAGCAATAATTCTATAGTAATTAGCATGCAGCAATTAATGCAATCAGACAAATAAAAAAATGTATTTATGGTTCTGTTGCTGTCTGAAACACAGTTTTTACGTTTGATCTTTAGGATTTTTTTCCCCTTTGACCGTACTCTGTTGTTCATTCTTGTCATGCAAACTGTTAATCTCTCCTCTCCTTCAAAAATGCCTTTACACTTAACAAAGAATCCAATATTTGTAACAGAAACAATCTGACAGCAGTTAAAACTCCAAGTCAGGACCTCCTATTCCAGTTTATTGCAAAACTAAGGACTCCTCGGGCCCCTCTTCCATTTATTCTTTTGTTGTTTGTTTTTTTTTTTTCCCTGGGTTTGAGACCTATGTATTTACCCACAATTACACAAGCTAGAAGTCTTTCTCACACATATAAATTTATGCGTAAACTTATGCGTAAACTTTCCTTTATGCATAGAGGTTTTCTACCCATTAGAAAGCATCACAGTGATTGTCCAAGTCAATGAAAAGAGAAGTTATGTTCTATAATACTCCTAAAATGCTGGACAGGTTATTACTAAAGAGAATGCACTTGATTTTCCATGGACAGTTTAAGAGAATGATAATAATACAAGTATGACAAAAACATTAGGTGGTGCATGCACTTCACCTTTAACTATGCAAACAGCTTAGGAAAGATGTTAGAATTATTCATCCTAAATATATTGACTCGGTGTAATTCTGTCCCTGAGCTCAAATTCAACTGGAGTTGTGTATTAAAATCTAATGGCTGAAGATGTTTTTGTTTTTACCCATGCACACTGCTCAGATGATGGTTGTTGCTTTTCACAGGATAACATGCCTAAAGAGTGTTTGCAGAAGATCCTACACGTCAGTTTTTCACCTACTGTATTAAACTGAGCTGAAAATCAGACTTGTTTTGCCTTCATGTGCTGAACTGAATATTACAGTGATTCAGGGATTATTTCATAACTATTCAATCCCTCCCATCTCAAGGGCATCGGTTTACATTGGAGCAACAGGGTGATGGCTCAAGGCACAAGCTTGCTTCAGCTGTCTGATTTCAGTCTCTCATCATACATGAGACAGGGTCCAAATGAATATTCATTTTCTTTACCTGTGCTACTATTTTACAGCTGTTGGAAATCCTCTGTGGTACTCATCAGTGGTGCTAAAAAACAACTGAATCCCCTTCTGTAACTTTCATATTGAAGCAAAGTGAAAAAGAATAAACTATTATTGTCATAAATTCAGTTGTTTGGAACCTTTGATTACACATGATTTATCAATTGTTTGACTAAAGAAGTCTTCACGACGTTTTCTTTGTGGGAAGAAAAAAAAAGGAAAGGGAGAGAAGTGAAGTCAGAGCAAATCAGTTGTCAGGGACTGGCAAAAGCTGCAGGAGCTAGTCCCTGAGGGCCAGGGAAAAGGAGTCGCGGGTGGCTCTGCTGTTGGCTGGGCAGCACCTGCACCCAGGGGACCGTTTGTGAGCATCAGGCAGCAACTAGGTCCATGCTTAGTGAGGATACAAGCAGCATCTCAGGAACAGGGCTGGAGACTGTCCCTCCTGTGGCATCACTGGGACAGGGCTGATGGCCCCGGGGGCCTGACAGGGGGTCTTGGGCTGTGGACTGGGTGGGGGGAGCCCCAGGGAAAGTGTCAGGGAGGAGCTGGGCTGGGACCAGACCAGCTAGAGCCTTCGGGGCCTAAAAATCTGCTTTTTTTCTTTTCTAGGTGAGGGACAGCTAAACATTGTTCATAATTTTGTGACCAGGGCATTTTTGACAGGCATGGTAATGTGCTGCAGCATCTTTTTAACTTTGAAAGAAAATGGGGGTGAGCAGGGGAGGGAACTTGTTTAGGGAGCATGTTTGTATCACCTCTCTTTTTGCATCCTTGCAAAGGTTTTCATCCAAAGTCTATCTATCACTTTGAATGAGGGTGACCAAAGACTTCAAATTGGTCTTCCCCTTTTCTAGACATTTGCTCTCAAATCTGTTTTCTGCATGCCTTGTCAGAAGAAAGAAAGAAAAAATGGACAAATCCTCAGGCTTTTGTTTTGACATGCAGCGGCTCCTGCTAGTTCAGTGGTTTCAATCCAAGAGAAATGAGGGGAAAGGAAATGTGGGAAACTCAGATGGAAAGCTGCAAAATGGATGTATTATGATTTGTATATCAATAATTAGAAACTAAGCAGAACAGATGACAGAATGATCAGAGAGGACAGAGAGGAGAGAGTATTGCTTCTGTGCATGCAAACACAGGCATCTTTATTCTGCTACAGAAAAGAGGAGAAAAATAACTGCTGTATGAATGAGTATTACTCAGGAAAATTGTTAGCTGAGAAGGGGATTTGAGGATGCAAATTACGGCAGACAACAGAGGGCCAGAATATCACAATTCGAGGTTTCTTAAATTTGACTAAGCACCACAGCTTCTGCGGGAAACTCATTTTCAGACTATGCCTGAGGTTGTACTGAAAGATCAGAAAACCTGCACATCATGCATGGAACAGGAAAGCCCAAGGATGTCAGAGGAAACTGGTATTCACAAACTAGGATGTACTGTGGGAAGGCTTTACCCCAATATTGCAGCACTTCAGTCAAATTCTTTTGCTAGAGCACAGAAGCAAAAAAGATAACAGCAAGAAGTTAAATGTGGGAAGGAACCCCGTTCTTCACCTTTGCTTTCTTTGTTCAGATTGCAAAATAATCTAATGAGCAACTCAAGAAGATAGGAATGAGTTTTCCAATATTACTTCAAAAAGCAGTGAAGAAGAAGGTAGTAAATATATTAAATCAGGGAAAGTTAAAAGAACAGAAAAGAAAAATTAGTGAATACAAACTGTGACACTTATCAGCAATAATAATGTGGGAGAAAGGGCAAATGTTGATTTCCCTGATTTCTATTAGCCCATTCCTAACCACGGATGCCTAATGTTAAAAGTTGAAAAAAAAGAGGCAGAATACTACAAAGGCCATTTTCCCGTTGTTATTAAAGGAACATCTGAAAAGGCAGCTCAAACCATGTACAGTATAGAAGCTGAATGTTAAATTGTCTAAAAGTGAGTTTGTTGCAAGCAGAATTTATCAAAGAATAGTTGATGAAATAATTTTACCTTAGAAAAACCTCATTTTTCTCTGATCTAAACTTTTAATAAAGCCCTGGAGGAAAGAGGAACCCAAGAAATCTGGTTAATATTCAAGGATCACCTCCTCCAAGCTGAGAAGCAATGTATCCTGACAAAGAAGAAGTCAGGCAAAAATGCCAGGAGGCCTACATGGATGAACATTGATGTTTCTGGAGAAACTCAGACACAAAAAGGAAGCCTGTAGAGCGTGGAAGCAAGGACAGGTAACCTGGGAAGAACACAGAGAAATTGTCTGAACAGCCAGGAATCAGGTTAGGAAAGCCAAAGCCCTGAGAGAATTAAATTTGGCCAGAGAGGTCAAGGACAACAAGAAAAGCTTCTGTGGGTACCTCAGTGATAAAAGTAAGACTAGTAATAATGTGGGCGCTCTCCAGAAGGAAATAGGAGACCTGGTTACCCAATATATGGAGAAGGCTGAGGTACTCAACGACATTTTTGCCTCAGTCTTCACCAACAAGTGCTCCAGCCGCACTGCCCAAGTCACAGAATCCACAGGCAGGGACTGGCAGAATGAAGAACTGCCCACTGTAGGAGAAGATCAGGTTCAACTCCATCTAAGGAACTTGAAGGTGCACAGATCCATGGAACCTGATGAGATGCATCTGCAGGTCCTGAGGGAACTGGCAGCTGAAGTGGCTAAGCCACTCTCCATCATATTCAAGAAGTTATGGCAGGCCGACAAAGTTCCCACTGACTGGAAAACAGGAAACATCATGCCCATTTTTAGAAAGGGAAAAAAGAATACCTTAGTTTCACCTCTGCCCAGCAAGGTCATGGAACAGATCCTCCTGGAAACTGTACTAAGGCACATGGAATATAAGGAGGCGATTGGTGACAGCCAACATGGCTTCACTAAGGGCGAATCGTGCCGGCCAAATTTGGTGGCCTTCTACAGTAGGGTTACAGAATTGGCAGATAAGGGAAGAACAACTGACATCATCTACCTGGAACTGTGCAAAGCATTCAACACTCCTGCCTGACGTCCTTGTCTCTAAATTGGAGAGACATGGCTTTGAAGTATGGACCACTCAGTGAATCAGGAATTGGATACATGATCACACTCAAAGAGTTGTGGTCAAAGGCTCAGTGTTCAAGTAGAGACCAGTGACAAATGGCATTCCTCAAGGGACAGTATTGGGAGCAGTGTTGTTTAACATCTTTGTCCATGACATGGACAGTGGGACTGAGTGCACTCTCAGGAAGTTTGCCATCGACACCAAGCTGTGTGGTGTGGTCGACTTGCTGGAGGGAAGGGATGCCATCCAGAGAGACCTTCACAGGCTGGAGAGGTGTGCCTGTGCAAACCTCATGAGGTTCAACAAAGCCAAGTGTGAGGTTCTGCACTTGTGTCAGGGCAATCCCAAGCATAGATACTGGTTGGGAGATGAATGGATTGAGAGCAGCCCTGCAGAGAAGGACTTGGGGGTGCTGGTGGATGAAAAACTGAATATGAGCCAGCAATGTGTGCTCGCAGCCCAGAAAGCAAATCTCACCCTGGGCTGCATCAAAAGAAGTGTTGCCAGCAGGTTGAGGGAGGTGGTTCTCCCTCTCTACTCCACTCTCACGAGACCCTACCTGGAGTGCTGCATCCAGCTATGGGGCCTCCAGTGTAAGAAAGACATGGGCCTGCTTGAGCAGGTCCAGAGGGGGGCTACAAAGATAAGATCTTTAGGGGGCTGGAGCACCTCCCCTGTGAGGACAGGCTGAGAGAGTTGGGGTTGTTCAGCCTGGAGAAGAGAAGGCTCCAGGGAGACCTTATAGTGGCCTTCCAGTGCTTAAAGGGGGCCTACAGGAAAGGTGGGGAGGGACTCTTGATCAGGGGGTGTGGTGATAGGATGAGGGGTAACAGTTTCAAACTGAAAGAGTATAGGTTTAGATTAGATATTACGAAGAAATTCTTTATTGTGAGGGTGGTGAGACACTGGAACAGACAGTCCAGAGAAGCTGTGGCTGCCCCCTCCCTGGCAGTGTATTTGTGTATAAGCTTGTACTTGAATATAAAGCTGAAATTATTCAATATCAACCCATAATATTTAGATAATTTCTAGCAGCCTTTATAGAAGAGTTTTGCTTTGTGAGAAATTATGATAGTCTGACTCTTGATCCAAACTGGAACAAAAATATATTTTGAAATGAAAATATTTATTCTAGGAATACAAATAATAATCCAACACCCCAAACTTTTCTATATTTTGTTCTCAAATTTTTTAAGGTGTTTGGAGATTCAGAGCAGGTGGGCAGGGCTAAGAATACTGCATATTAGAGTAGGAAAGTGTCAGATAGAAAGTAAGAAACATCTTGCATACTTTTAGACAAACTACATTCAAACATTTTTCAGCCCTCCACACAAGAAACCTTCCTATTAGACATAGTTACATAAAGCCTAAGTCAGTCATCATATATTAAATTGATCAGATAAATGAATTTTGCATTTAAAACATGCAGACATCTTTTGGAAGACAAAACATCACTGCTAGTGAGAAAAAGAGTGATGCTGTATACGGAGAAACAAACAGATTCAAGAACGTGTAAGTTAAACTTTCTTGTGTGTAAAATCTGAAAGATATGGAATTAATATTCTGTACTAGCAGAAAGAATATTTATGGATTTATTTACTATTATTATTTTATTTAATTACATTTGTAGTAACTTGTGATTCAATGCACTTCATCAGCAGTAACTTAATAGCTCAGTCACAAGACTTACAGAAAATAGAAAAAAATACTATCCTTTCTTTTCCAGAGGGTTTAATTCACTGAAGTGATTTGTCGAAAACACCTGTGGATTCACTGTCAAAAATGGGTTTCGACATTTAGGAATTGATGGGTTTCAGTGAATTTCAATGAAGATTTTTATTCCCTTCTTCATAGGAAAGTCTCAGCTTTTCTACTCACTGAAGAAGACTAATTTTGAATACTAATTTTAAAATCAGTTTATGTGAGTGCTTGAGGTATAGCCTTGTATTCCTTCCTTCCTTGCTGCAGGCAAGTTCAACCACTTAGATAAATGAACACAAGAATAATTGCATTTGGTGAAAGCACACTGGACCCAATGAGTGTGGTAAGCTAATTTCAGCTCTGTAGCCCCTCTCTGAACTCCATTTTGGATATTAACATCAAGCAGAAAATCATGAAAATGCTGAAGTATCTAGCTTTTTTACGGAGTCTTTTGTGAGAAAATGTCACTTGTATTGCCGCTTAGTGTAGACTTTTTTCACAGAAATTTCACTGTAAATAAATTTAAGTCTATGATGGTTTTTATTCAATAATTTGTGCAACTACACTGTCCTTAAATAATTAGTATTCCTTTAGGTTGAGGTATTTGCAATTCATCAAAAATAAAAAGTATTTATTTATTTAATATCCATCAGATTGACTTATACATGAATTCCTTTAATTGCCTCGTCTGCATGTCTGAGGTGTGGTTTCTGTCTTGCAATAGGTTAATCTCCGTCGTGAAAATGTCATCAGTGCATTTTCTATCCAAATGATATTTTTTTCACACTTTATTACCTATCAGGTTCCCATCACACGAATGAAAATCTAGTCAATCGAGTGTTAACGAATTAAGAAGAGTCAATAATTTTGAATGCTTGGTAAGGTTTAGTCTTCAAGGGTAAAAGATTAATTAAGGCTGAAATTAATTACAAGCAGTTGATTTGTTTTATTTTTTATTATGCAGAGAATGACTATGTAAGAATAACCATGACTCTCTAAACTAGGTGGTGAGGTATTTCCATATTATTAGGAGTTTATCAAGGAAAATATTTCAGGATAATTTTAGGATAAGAAGCGCTAACACTTTCATGTAGTTACAGCATTACAATTGAGCAGGTGCTGTCTATACCAACCTTGCTTCAGTGAGATAAATCAAAGACAGTAACTGACTCAGATCAGTCACTTTGTAGTTACCCTCTAGAAAATCTGGCAGAAGTATATTCAACTTCCTACTGATGCAAGGTCACGATGGCTTTCTTTCTGTGAGATGCTGCATCCAGTGTGGTTTTTCAACAACTTTCAAGGTACAAAAGATAGTAAAAAATAATAATAATTTCCAATAATTCTGGTCTATGAACACTTCTAGAACTGCTAATAGAGTATGTGGGTAATTGGGGCTTCTCCTATTGGCAAGTACAGATTTTTCTGTACTAATGTACTAATTAAAGACTTATTTTGACCAAAGTAAAATCGATATTATTTCTAACTCTTTTGTTTGCTTTATCATCTCTCAATAATGTTTAGTGCCAGGAGACAACTTATTTAGGTCAGTCACTCAAATTTTCAGTCACTTGCAAATAATTTTGACAATTGTATAGTTTTATTATTTTATGTAATTCCTACATGTGCAATGAATATTATGTAATAATATAAAATACTTTATTTTTATATGTTTTACATCAGACACACTATAAGTATGCGTGTACGTGTATATGTATATGCAGTGCATACTATAAGAAACTGTCCTGGTTTGGGCTAAATCAGAACTAATTCTGTTTTAGTGCTTTTAACTTTTCAGTTAAGTCTCCTCTAACTAACGGCACTTTCTGAAACAGCAGCATGTTATTCCAGACAGTGACTGCTCCTAGCAGTGATAAGGCCTGGTGTTTATAGTTCGTACCAAGGAATAGTGTGCAGAGAGGCCCTTGCTTATACTTGTTCTTATGGCGACCAAGGTCACTGCTAAATCTTGTACTCCCTGTTGGGGTGCCGGGAGTGAAAAGAGTCGCACCTACAGGGAGGAGCGAACTGGACAGGTGACCCAAACCTGACCAACAGAGTATTCCATCCCATGTACGTCATATTCAGTATAAAGCTGAGAGATCACGAGGGTCTCGCCCCCTTCGCTCTTCTTCGATGGCCGACATCTGAGGAGGACTGATCCGTGCATCCCTGAATCCAGTGCCTGAGTCCAGCTCCTGCATCCCGTCCCTGTCTGCTGCCGAGTCCAGCCTGGGACTGCCCCAGTGCCAGCACTGCAGTGTGGTGGTGACGTATTGTCATCAGGGTGGGGGGGAGTTGGTTTCGGTATTGGTTTTGTATATATTTGTACATACTGTATATATTTCATTTTTTCCTTATTATTATCTTTTCTTTTATTGTTATTGTTCCATTAAAGCTGTTTTAGTTTTCTTTTCCAAACCGTAAAGTCTCTCTCCCTGGTTCTCTCTCCTTTTCCCTTTTGGGAGGGGAGAGGGGTTAGTAGAGAGTGTCTGTCATTCGTTAGTGGCCAGCCCAGCCTCAAACCGTGACAGAAACCTGAACTGAAAAATCATTTGAAACGAACCATTCCTTTAAGTAGAAGTCTTATACCAAAGCAGAATATTAGATAGAGAATCACCTCCTCTACTATTCATGAAAGTGTTATAGTCTTAATTTTTCTCCTGATACATGGCATAATCTTAGGCTCAAAATAAAATGCATGCTTTATCTTTGTGTTTAAGAAAATGAGCTGCTGATTTCTGCCAATTCATTTTGTCTTAAAAAACACAAGCAAAAACCTCATTAACATTTTTGCTTCTGCTACCTCTTAGAAGAGAATTGTTCATTACAATGCAAATGGGATCACACTTCGGCAAAGCTTGTTGCAGCTTTTACAGACCTACGCGATAAATTACTAAAGAAGGAATGTTATAGCTCTTCACATCGTATTAACGTTATCATCTGTCATATTTCCAAGTATGCAAGAAAATTCTGTAACAGAACCGGGTGTAATAATCTTCTATATGTGAATCTGACTGCAGCAGTCCTTTGAGGTTTCAGAACCAGTTTAAGACTGAAAAAAGGAATGGCTGTCAAAAACCATAATAATACCTTCAGGTGGCAGCATTACTTTTATTAATATTGTTATTAATAATAATAATAATAGAAATAATAATAATTTCTAAATGTATCTTAATTTAATGAAAATTTAACAGAGTAGAACTGTAATAGAAATCACACTAACACTGGACAGAAAGTAAAAGGAATCAGCTCAGAAAACCTGTTCTAAATAGACTTGTTACTGCATGAATAACTTTAAACATCTCCTTTGCCCTACTGCAAATAGTTGAACTTAAGAATGAATATAATTTTAAGCAAGTGCCATACTGAATAAAAATATGTGCACACTTAAGTTTCTGTAATTAGGACTGCAATGTGGTGATTTAGTTAGATTTTGATTTACAGAAATTCTGGGGAGAGACTGGTCATTTGCTTTGGAATATCTTGCTCAGTAACAAAATAATGGCCATATCTCAAAAAATAGTACTTTTGCATGAGCAGCTGGTGAAATGTTTAGCAACTCTAATTGCTCATCTTACAGTCACATTGCTAGAAATAATCAATAAAACCAAGAGATGAACATTCTTACTAAATTCTGAAACAAAAACTTCAACAGTAAATAATCAAAACTATACTACATAATGCTGAAAAATAGGATGGAAGATCCACTACTTCATAGCATCAAAACGTGTATCTTTTGTTATGTATTTATAAAGCAGCTTACCCTCATTTTCTTTCTATCTTTTATTTTCCTATTAAAATGTCCATTCTTTGTCCTCTGTTTAAATTTAGGTGTTTTATTAGAGACACTACAAAGCCCTCCTGGTTCTAAGTAATAAGGACATCAATTCTCATATAATTCCCACTTAACTTCAGTTGGAAATGAGTATCGTATCTTTAAAAATACCCTTATCTGCTGAAATATTGAGATATATTTCCGCATTAAATAGATGTGAATGTAACTAACTTACACTAAAAATTTGTTATAAGCCAGTATATTAAAAATATAATGAAAATATGCTTACAAACATACTCTCAGATTTATTAACTCTGAAGCAGCAGCTTGTTGTCAGATATTAACACTAACAAATACATCAGGAATGGAAAAAATGCTTCCTGTAGTTTCTGAAAATATGAAATATATTTACTAGAAAATTATGTCCTGTTACAGAATTACAAATAATTCATTATTAGAAAAAGAAAATTGCTGGAAGTTTATAATTTTATACTCTTATACAAGAACAGGTCTTCTTTCATTTCACATTTGCTAATTCCCTTCCACTTTGGCAAAACTCTTAATTAAAACACTGTATCTATCACTTCATGATCTCTCACTAAACCATTAAACTTTTTAGTCCCTGTACACAAATGTAGCCTAATCAATTCCTTTGGGACTGCATCTATTCCAGTACTTACTACCCCACACAGAAAATGTTCTGTTTCCTTATGCACTGGTTTATGCATGCTGGGATACAGTTAATTTTCTTTGTGGTATGGTGCTAAGTTTTGAATTTGTGACCAAAACAGTGCTGATAACACAGGGATGTTTTAGTTACTACTGACAGTGCTTACACAGTGTCAAGGCACAGTGTCCTCTCACACTACCCCACCAGCAAGCAAGCTGGGGGTGCACAAGGAGCTGGGAGGGGACACATTCAGGACAGCTGACCCTGACTGACCAAAGGGATATCCCACACCATATGACGTCATGCTCAGCATATAAAGCTGGGGGAGGAAGAAGGTAGCAGGGAACATTCAGTGTGATGGCTTTTGTCTTCCGAAGTCACCGTCAGGTGTGACAGAGCCCTGGTTTCCTGGAGATGGCTGAACGCCTGCCTGCCCATGGGGAGCGGTGAATGAATTCCTTGTTTTGCTCTGCCTGTTTGCCCAGCTTTTTCTTTACCTATTGAACTGTCTTTATCTCAACCCAGGAGTTTTCTCACTTTTACCTTTCTAGTTCTCTCCCCGTCTCACTGTAGGGAAGTGAGCTAGCACCTGGGTGGGTCTGAGCTGCCCACCGGGGTTAAGCCACAACATTTCAGTACTAACTGCAACAACATTTCTTAAGTAAGGAGAAATGGGAAGGAAGCAATCATTGTTTGAGCAATTTGCTTCTAGGATGAGTGTCCAATCAGTTTACAAATGTAAAATCAAAATATAGCAAGAAAGTGTTAAAAAACTTTAGCTCCCATTTTAGAAATATCACTCCACTTTTAGAGTTATTCTGTGTTCTACTGTAACTCATTTTATATAAAGTAGACAAGGAAATAACTTTAGTAAAGCAAGCAATTTCTTTAGAAACAGGATAAACCTGTGTGGATTGATCTTCAGCAGGAATCAGACCTTGCAATGTTCCTGCTTCCATGAAAGATATGTTGATTTAAACCAGTTAAGATTATCAAATTCTTGATCATGGTGGTGTAACTAAGCTACCTTTGAGTATTTTTCACTGTGAGTAATACATATGAAAGGAAAATTTCAGACATCTAGTATGAGGTTTATTCTTAATGAGGAAAGAAAGTAAGTTTCATAGAAGCAAAATTGTTCATAAATACTTCATATAATCTATCAATTATTTTTTCCTGGGGAACATTGTAAGTAGAAAGTTTTACGAGTAATGATTTAATTAATCTTCCATTACATGATCTACAGGCACTACAGGTACTGAGAGTACAGCACCTCCTTTTTCTTCCTTGCAATTCCACAGGCTTCCTTTCCAGCATTCCTGAAACAGCTAATTAACTTAATTTCCATTCCATGCAAGTCGCATACAGTTTTCAGCGTTCTGAAGATGGCATATATATGTAGTTCTCACTGTTTATGTGATGGCTAGTGTAAGTTTACATTCATTAAATGCAATGAATTATCCTAAAATCTGACTTATCCATGGTGTCTTCTCATTGACATTGGGTTAGATCCATGATTAATACTTACCTGCAAAAGAAACATATTTTTATTTTAACTGATAAAGTATTCACTAGATACCCATTACTTAGAAAATTAGTAAAGAAAAAATTATCTTACAGTTTGTAACTCCTCCTGACACTACATTCAGCAGTATATGAGAATTCATCTTGTAGCAATATGTTACTAAAAGCAGGGAATAAGTGTTTAGCTGTGTGGGTTGAGTTGGAAGGGCTGTAACAGAAGGATTATTTAAACAGGGTGACCATAATTTTCTATTTATTTAAGCAAACAAACAAACCCCCAAACCCTTAGTAGATTACTCTAATAAAGTTAGTGTTGCCTTTTGAATGCTCGTGTCATTTGTAACCCATTCAAAACTTTTTACTGTTTGTTACGCTCTGAATATTTTCATTAATATTCTGCATTTGGTAAGGATAACACCAGTGTAGAATGGGTAAGACCAGGCTTGCCCTTATGTCAAAAGGAAGCCTTTTACACTCTATCAATAATTTGGACTTGGCATTTCAAAAAGATGTGTTTGTAGTTGGGCTTATTCTACAGCACACAGAGAATGCACTGTATTCTAATAGTTTATTAATTGTACCTTGTATTCTCAAGGTTGTTTTTCACTTGCAAGTAATTTGGTCTTTTGTGGTCAGCCACCGTCAAATATTCTGGCTACTGTCTTACAGGACTCCTATCAGCAAAATTAAGTTTTCTCAAACACTGTGTGGTGAACTGAATTTAAATTCCAGGAGTCAGGATACCATTTACACCTAACATATGTCCTCAAGAAAGATTTAAACCAAATGCATCGTCATTAAATTCAAATGAAGGGATAAATGCCAGGGACTTTAATTGTCTTTGCCTCAGAAAAAATGGAAGAGTTCTTTCTACTGCAAATATTAATTGTCCCACTTAAAATTAATTCATTTGCATTTCTCATTACCTATCTACATTTTCTGTCACAGCACTAAAAGCCCTGTGAACTCTTCTTGCTATCTTTTTGTGGTTACAAAATTCTGTTTGAAAGAGTTTGAGAGGGAAGTTTGGGGTCAAATTTGCATTGTTAAGTTCAGAAAAGATAAAATACTGTTGTTTTTGCAAAGAGTGCTGTTTGGCAAACAATCTGCCCTTGAGTGTCTCTTTTATGTACTTTATAATAACTACACTGGAATCTATGAAGCATGCTCTCTTTCTATTTTTTTTCTTCCCTATGCAGAAAAAATAAGAAGGAAATGAAGCAGAAAGAAAACCTTGAGGTCTCTCACTTCTCCAATTAAATGTGGCAAGAAGGTCTAATTTGGTTAAGTCAACAGATTTATAAATTACCTGTTATTTTTCTTCATTGTGAGGTCCAGTTAAATAGCTTTTTAAGATTTTGTACTTTGTGTGGCAGCATTTACAAGAAATCCTTCTTACAAATTAACCCTTCAGAAGGCCAGTGTACCAGAAGTGGTAGGGGGTATGTTCATCTGGCAAGAATATCACCATCAACTAACATCATATGAGTCAGTTACATATATATACAACCCATAGATGAATAGCAGACTTTATACATTTAAAAGTAGAGGTGTGTTAGTCTTATTTGAAAAACTTTTCCATTAGGCTTTCTCTAAATACTGTGAATATTTCTGACTATCTATGTGAAGTGGGCTTGATTTCCAATAAAAGCAGAATCAACTGACCACACTCTGAATTTTGTTCAAATTAATTGAGGCTCAGTCCTGGTGAATCAGTGTGGCAGATTTAAGAAAATTATGTGTTTTAAATAAACACTGATGAAACACATTTAACCTGTGAAACTGAATATAGCGCATTACACTTACTCTACATGAGGTAACGACAGACTATCAAGAGGAACCTTTTATTTTAAAGACAGATCCAATTATCTCCTGAATCTTCCAACAGACCTAAAACACTGCTCATGTCTTCAGGACAGTAAGGACTGTTTTCTTGCATTTTTGTCAAATTCATTCTCCTTTGAACTGTTCTTTATAGTTGAATTGGGACACCCATAGGAAAAAGTTTGCTTATCTCCTAAAGAGAATAACATTCACTTCCAAAAGAAATTGAAGGATTCATCTGAATCATTAAATCAGCATGCTAGTCTCATAAGCAATGCTAAAGTAATTTTCTCCATTAATGTGTCCAGATTTTACTTCAAATTAGGTCTTTTCCTCACCTCTTTGATTGATTCTTCAGCTTTCCATTAGTAATAACTAGGAACCATCTTCTAACTCCAGATAAGTTTATCCGTGACCTGTTTATAATCCTTTGCTCTTTGGCCAGCTTTTCTTTACTTTAAATATTTCTCCTTTGTTGATGTTTGTGTGTCATACATTCATATATGCTACAACTCAGACAGCAGCACACCTAAGCTTTCACTATGTTGGATTCCAAGAGCAAGGTTTATGTAGTTTCTTCTTTCTCCTTATCACTACAGTGGCCCTTCTCTGAATGAATATGCAAAATGTATTTACCTTTTCTAACTATAAGGATATAATGAAGCAGCACAATTAGGCCCTTTCAATATTAGCTCCCAAACCTTTCCATTTTAGCACACTCGCTTTATTTATTTTATTTTTTTTTTAACCAAAATAAGAACATTGGATAAAATCACCTCTGAAATTGACTTTTAAGAAAATTTACAAGTAACTTTCCTTGAACACAGTGCTTTCCTTTTCTAAGCTATATGCTTTTACCCAGTTTGTCACAATTTTATAGTACTTTTATTAAACAATGATATCTCCAATTTCATGTGTCACTACACTGAACAAGGTACTGAGAGATAAATAGAAGAACTGCAACTTTCTTTTCTGTGAAAAGAATAAGCTATTCCCAGACTGCACAACAAGCCGGGCTCTTCTCGGTGACGTCCAATGACAGGACAAGGGCAACAGGTGCAAGCTGGGGCACAGGAGGTTCCACATTACATAAGGAAAAACTTTTTCACTGTGAGGGTGACAGAGCACTGGAACAGGCTGCCCAGAGAGGTTGTGGAGTCTCCTTCTCTGGAGACATTCAAAACCTTCCTGGACATGTTACTGTGTGATATACTCTAGGTGGTCCTGCTCTGGCAGGGGGGTTGGACTAGATGATCTTTAGAGGTCCCTTCCAACTCCTAACATTCTGTGATTATGTGATCCATAGCTGCTGCAATAGTTAGCCTGAAAGTACTTTGTGCATTTAGTTTGGTATCTCACAGATGTTCAGACTGTCTGCTCTTGCTAGGTGACTTCATCTGGCTTTTTGTAACCCACGTTTAGGTGGTGAGATATTAGATTTCAGTTGATCATTCTTGCCATATTAAAGGTGGTCAGTATTCTGATTAAATCAGTATCATATGTCAGGCTAGGTCTCATTTTTGTCTTCTGGCTAAAGAACAATGTGCTCCTGGGCTCCTTTCAATCTGACCTCTATCTCAAACGTTCCCATCAGCTTTACCTATCTATCACCTATTCATAAATAAAAACACACACCATGTCTCTGAAGCTAAGCCATTGCACAAACAGGCCCGGTGTAACAACATTAGGTAGGAGGCAGAGAAGTCTAAGGATACATGTTCAACCCAGAACTCCTTTTCTAGAATACAATGGAAAATATATGTGCAAAATATATTCATTTTCTAGGAAGCTAGCCGGAAATCTCATTTGTGCATACTTTGAGTCTTATCGACTAGGCTAGAACTTGACTCTGCCTGGACGCATGATTCCTGCTTGCTCATCTGGTCAGTATTTCAGCTGCAAGAGAAGTACTAATAGGATGCAAACTCAAGGTTGTTCATAACTTGGTAGTTAGCTCCTGGGTATAACAAATCAGTCCATGTCAGTTTGAGAAGTCCCTGGAGCACAAGGTACCCACTTTCTGGGTCACTGTTCCAGATACACATAGGTAGCTATCATATCATCCTTAGACGAGGGCAAAATAGACCAGGTCCTAGGCTATAATTACTACCATTTTTATAACTTGATTAGAAGAGACAGACACTCGATGCAGCCAGAAGAACAGCACCTAAACCACCATGCCTCCAGAATCGCCTTAAGTATGGAAATGCCTAAATCAGTGAAGTCAGGTTTTCCTTCTGGTTTTTGTACTTTACCTATACTACATAGAACAATAACCTCTACTGAATAACAGGGGTGCATACTTGTATATACTATGCACTCCCAAACTGCCAAGGATGGGTTACTACAAATAAGGTACTTCCTTTAGACGTTTAAATTAGCCAGATTTAAGTTCATGCTGCTCTTTTCATGAGAAGTATCCCTTGCCTGACTCCAGTTATACTTAATTGTAATCATTTAAGCATTGATGTATCTTAACATATCTCTTAATTTGTTTGCGATCAACAAGGGCTTTCCAAAAGAGCTTATAAAATTTAAGACGGAATTATATACCTTTTACAGATATTTTTAAGAAAATTGCATAATTATAAAATAGTAGCAACAATATAATTCTCTGTTCTGTGATACAGAAGTCAAATGAAGTCAAATGAAAACATAGATTTTGTTTTATTCTGAAATAAGAAATGTTTTGCTGTGGTAACTATGTTGAGATTACAAAGAAACACTTTTTTACATTTAATCTAGAAGTTATAAGTCAATTTGACAGGATAACTGCATTCTTATTTAGCTGAGAACTTGATTTTTCCTGTAGAAATGCTAGTTTTACTTGTGTTGCTTTCACCTGGAATCTTCAAGACATAAAAGCAACAGTGACGAAGAATAGACCAGAGATACAGTTCTGTCCTGACTTGCTAATATTTAACTGACTGAAGGCTAAGCGTGGTTCACCCAAATGCAGAGCCTTACATATACAGACAGGAAATGTAGAATGTATCCTTCATTTTTAATAGTTTGGAAAGCAATGATAATGAAAAGCGATTACAAATCTCTGTATGTAACTAATATGGGGTCCCACTCACACTGCATTTTGCAGATTGCAAAACAATGTGAATATAGAAGTGATTTTGGTGACATACCTACTGAAATACAGTTTCATTTACACCTTTTTAAAGGATGCTGATTACAATTTGGTTAAAATTTTAGGTATCTATAGAGGGACAGGGCATCTACCAATAGGCAAGACTTTAATCAAGCAAAGGAATAACTAATAGGTGAAACTTCAACTAAGAAAAAAATAAGTTGGAAGACAGATCAATATTTAATTTCAAAAGTATTGGTTAATTATAAAAATAGCAAATCACATGCTGTGAAGGTTCATAATAATTTAAAGTATTTAAATCATAAATAGATCTTTTCCTAAAGGACATGTTTCACTTCCAGCACAAGTTGTTTTTCATATGAGAGTATGAAAGGGGATGAAGAACTACTATCTGAAATGCTGAGATTATGCCAAACAATTGGCTAAATCACAGAAGTCTTTAATTTAGGAGTCTCTGAAGTGCTAAAATATTGAACATTTTGGGGGGTTAATCTGTATATATTGATAATTTAAGTAGAAAACAGAAACAATAATAAACCTAAAGAAGGTACTACTGAAGGATGGTTTTCTACCACTAAAACGTTTCCAGTTACATACAGTGCTGAGGTATCATAAGAATTCAAATGTGGTAATCAGCTATAAACACTAAATAAGGGGGGGGGGGGGGGGCTGGAATCCAAATATTTTAATTTCATCCCTATATCTATAGAACAAGATGTGCTAAATGTTTTACTTACTTCTGCCATCTATGGTTTCCTTCAAAATATTTCTCTTTGTTTAAATTATTAATACTACTTTAAAACATTTCTTTTGATTCTACATCAGTTTCCTTTTAATCCTCTTGCTTGAAAAATAGTGAATGATTTCTAACAGATTTCAGACCACATATTTTCTAATATTTCTCAATACATACCACTGTTTCTCCACCTACAGATCAAGTTAAATAACTTTGCCTAGTTACAATGATTGAATTTCTCCCTCTGTAGCTCATAACTCAGCATTGAAATTCATAATTTACACAAAAGCTATAAACAGCCGTCTTCATTGATGGAGAACATTACTTGTTTATCTGTTATGTAAAAGGAATGTGGTGAAAATATCCAAGATCGTAAACATTCAGTTGTGTTTTGGATGAAGTTATTATAAATTGGCATTCCCTACTTTATCAGTTAAGTTTCAAAAAATGTAAACATACAGATTTATCTGAAATAACTTTCTATTTTCTGTGAATTTATGTTAGTAAGAGTAAATATTAGTTATTGTAGCTTGAATTATGACTGCACCTTTCTTGACAGGTGGAGGTATTGTGTATCTTTGAAGTAAAAGAAGTCTACTTAATGTTTTATGTCTAACTCCATAGAAAAACATGTGCGAGGTGCATCCCAAAACATCATTGGAAATATGTAATCTCTGAGACAACTGTTGGTTATGTTTTCTGTTAGCATGCAGCTATTTGGATACATCTATTCCCAAACTTATGCTAGGTGTTTCAAAGACAAAGGACATAGACAGCCAGCCCTAGAGCCTTGGGCTGTGTCCCTGCCCCACCTCCACAGGACAAGGTTCGCTTGCAGTGGGCAGCAGCATGAGGCCAGAGGGAGTGCTGTGGCTCGCCTGGCTGCAAGGCAGTGCAGGGGCAATGCTCAGATCCTACAACAGTAGTGGCTGTGACCAGACTATGAATCACAAGGACTTCTGACATCCTGGGTTTGGGCATGCTCCAGCATTGTTTTGATTTGTTACAGGGGAGGTGCCTTTGTACAAATACAAAATACAGGGAAAAGAAACACTGTATGTCTGAGAGCAAAAGGGGACATCTGACTGTGGTCTATATTATTTAAACCTCTTCCAGGCACTTAACATGGGGGATGATCTTTTTCATCTAGCATATATTAAAATAAACAAATAAATATAAATGTTTCAATGTATAAACTCAGTTGCGATGAATACCAGGTAAAAAGTGAATTTCATATATTGAAGTGAGGGAAAGGGAGGCCAATGGGCTGTCCAAAGCAAGACTTGAATGTGATGCACAAGGAAGAGACCTAAAAATATACAGAGACCCACATGGGAGATGCTGGTAAAGTGTGCTGTTCCTGGATTCACTAGTAGAAAGCAGCGAACAATTCAATAGCTATAACCTTCCCTAACAGAAAGGGTAGATCCATGCATACTTGCCCTTTGCAACACACAGTTTCTACCATTTCTTGAGTAAGGGTTTAGAACTTTCACACTTGCTTTGCAGTATTTCCAATGTACTCCAAAGTATTAATAAGAAGCAAAAGAGAAGGACTTCAGTGCAGCAAAGGTCTGTGTATAATGGCACCTAGCCATTCACTGTGTTAGAAGACCCAAAGTTGTGCTTCAAACACCAAAAGCTAGTGAGGTGAGGAAAAGCTAAGTTTCAACATGAAACAACAACTTCACCAGAAACATCTGGTATTAGCTTAAGCTTATCTAGTGTGAACATTCTTCATTGCTTGGTAGTGCTTCAGTTTTCCAGTTATTGTCTTAGATTTAAAGCACTGCACCTCACTGAAAAGAGCTTGAGACAGACCAATGTCTCTGCTCTGGGAGTATTTAAGATCCTTTTTATATTACCATTTCTCTAGAAGTTATAAAGCTGTTGATACGTATTGTGCTTTTACTGGTAAAATAAAAATTCTTTAAACACATTGCAATGCCTACCATGTTTCCTTTTTACTAAAGTCCTGATTTCCATATCACTCAGCAATCTTTAATTTAGCTCTACAGCAGCAGAGCCACTTTCCCCCACTAAATAGAGCCTAGTCTGTTTTACAAGTTAGCCAAGTGAGCAGCTGGACTTGCTTATTTCCTGGGTAGGACCTACTGCCTCAGACACCCTGAATAGGGATCTCAGTTAAAAATCCATCATCAGTGTGTTTTTTCTATGGAATTTGTTGGTATAGCTTTTACAGGGATGTTGCATCATCCTAGGGAGTTGTGGAAGATCTCTTCACTCTATCGGAGCTGAAAGGAAGTGATAGAATAAACTGTGCTTACCTTTCTGTTGAGATTTTACAGGCTAATTCAACAACAATCTCATTGATATGTTTGGAACAGTGTATACTCTATAACAGTGCAATACTCTTTGTGACAATTCCTAGTATTCAGGTAGAAGAGAGAGGTATAAAGCTTTATCTATTTGATTCTTATCAGGTGGGTCTATGCCAGCCAAATAATGACAAACTATGACTCCAGCACTGTCTTACGTATATATGCTGCACAAAAGTACAGAAGTTATGATAATGGTTTTCTCATGACAGAAAATCTTTCCAATTACTATAATAAGGTAAACATCTATTATGTGACTATCAAAAATTGGTCATAGACATAAAATCTGAATGAGCTCCTACAGGTACTATTCAGACCAGTAAATTTATTTTTAACCAATAAATAAATGGAATAGGTTTTCCACAAAGTACTTGTGATTTTGTAGGCCATCTCGAATAACATATTATTCAAGTTAAACAAATACTGAAGGCTTATGACTCATCTTTTTCCTGTAATTGAAATGTTTTATTCATAGATAGAGCACCATGTGCTTTCTGATATAAAGGGAGCTTCTTCTATACAAAATTGACTCAGCATGGGAATTTTTAATGTAAATACATTGTATTGCTTCCCAAATTCTCTGATGGTTTAGATGAGGAATTCTAATAAACCCATGAAGTTATAAAAAGTCCAATTAAGCTTTATATTTTATTATTGGGGAGCAGGGTATTATTTTCAAATAAATTAGTTTGGATTTCTGCCTTAATAACTTTATCCACAAAAATCATTACATTGTTAAAAACAATGAAACTCCTTGTATCTTTTATATATACTAAATGAAACCTTTAGGACTGGATTCAGTGGTCCGAGAAACCAAAGTAGTTCAAATTTATACTCTTTCAGATTTCTGTTTAAGTGATGGCTATTTTAATTCACTCAAACACATGGTCATTTTGCTAGCGGTACCATAGCATTTCTTGCCAAGAGAAAAATCTGCGATGTCCAGACTTTTTCTTTAATGATCTGAGCTGTCAATATCTCCTGAATTGACAGCAGTGTCCGTGTAAGCTGAATAGTCTGAAACAGCATTGACTGGAAGTCATATTTGACCTTGATGTCCTTTATTTCCCTAGAAGTCTTGAAAAACAAAACAAATGCCACTTAATTCTGACAAGACCTGAACGAAGTTCACATAGAACCATATCT
Source organism: Leptosomus discolor (assembly GCF_034619465.1). Taxonomy (NCBI): domain Eukaryota; kingdom Metazoa; phylum Chordata; class Aves; order Leptosomiformes; family Leptosomidae; genus Leptosomus; species Leptosomus discolor. Next base: position 90,116,994 of record NC_141391.1, on the reverse strand, counting down.
TTTGTAAAACAAAAGCAAATGTTGAATGGCAATTAAGATCCCTTTGATAAGCATAGTGAGGCAATAAAATAAGGGGAAATGGCCTTAAGCTGCACCAGGGGAGATTCAGGCTGGATATTAGGAAGAATTTCTTCACTGAAAGAGTTGTCAGGCATTGGAACAGCCTGCCCAGGGTGGTGGTGGAGTCACCATCCCTGGAGATGTTTAAGAGATGGGTAGATGTTGTACTTAGGGACATGGTTTAGTGGTATTGATAGAGCTAGGACAAAGGTTGGACTTGATCTTGAAGGTCTCTTCCAACCAAAACTGTTCTATGATTCTATGAGAGGAAAACCTGAAACTCGATATATAAGTTTCCTTTACAGGACAGATTGAAGACAATTTAAGTCAGAGGCTCTAAGAATAGAATATCATTGTTTCTGACAGGTACATTTCTCTTGGTGACCCTTTGCCTAGATGCTACAATAACCTTCTGATATCTGATATTGCTGTGTAATTCTTCCAGATAAATGAAGCACGATATATTTATTTTAAATAAAGTCACTCAGGAGCCAGTACTGGGACCAGTACTATTCAATATATTCATCAATGACCTGGGTGTGGGCATAGAGTGCACTGTCAGCAAGTTTGCTGATGACTTAAAACAGGGAGAAGTGGCTGACACACCAGAAGGCTGTGCTGCCATTCAGAGAGACCTGGACAGGCTGGAGAGCTGGGAGGGGAGAAATTTAATGAAATACAACAAGGGCAAGTGTCAAGTCTTGCATCTGGGGAAGAACAAGCTCATGTACCAGTCTAGGCTGGGGACTGAGCTGTTAGAGACTAGCGTAGGGGAAAGGGACCTGGGGGTCCTGGTAGACAGCAGGATGACCATAAGTCAGCAATGTGCCCTCATGGCCAAGAAGGCCAATGGCATCCTGGGGTGTATTAAAAGGGCTGTGGTCAGTAGGCTGAGAGAGGTTCTCCTCCCCCTCTACTCTGCCCTGGTGGGACCCCGTCCGGAATATTGTGTCTAGCTCTGGGCTCCTGTGTTCAAGAAAGACAGAGAACGGCTTGAAAGAGTCCAGCGCAGAGCCACAGAGATGATTAAAGGGGTGGAACATCTGCCTTCTGATGAAAGGCTGAGGGAGCTGGATCTCTTTAGCTTGGAGATAAGGAGACTGAGGGGTCACCTCGTTAATGTTTATAAATATGCAAAGGGCGAGTGTCAGGAGGATGGAGGCGGCCTTTTCTCAGTGATGTCCAATGACAGGACAAGGGGCAACAGGTGCAAGCTGGAGCACAGGAGGTTCCATATCAACATAAGGAAACACTTTTTCACTGTGAGGCTGACAGAGCACTGGAACAGGCTGCCCAGAGAGATTGTGGAGACTCCTTCTCTGGAGACATTCAAAACCTGCCTGGACGCATTCCTGTGTGACTGACTCTAGGTGGTCCTGCTCTGGCTGGGGGGTTGGACTAGATGATCTTTAGAGGTCTCTTCCAACCCCTAACATTCTGTGATTCTGTGTGATAATATATTTGAATCTGTGATTTCAAAGATTAAGAGATAATTGGAAGTACTTGTTTCTTTGTCAGTGGGGATGTTTGATACACAAGAATTTTGAAAGAAAAAAAAAAAAAGATATAAACCTTATCATTCCAAGTCGAAGATAGGATGAGAGGATATTGGAACTCTTACAAAGCTGGACTATGGAGTAGGGAGGTGAGCGAGGTCCTAAACCTGGGCCATGGCTGGAATATATATAAAAACCCTGTCACTCTGAAACACCAAGTTAGATGGTTCCACTGCTTCTCACATCACACATACAGAAGTCATGGTATTTTTAATCTCCTTATACCCCTTTATCTGTGAGGCCATTTCTTTTCCTTTTTTTTTTTTTTCTTTCCCTCCAATCCACGAACTCAGTCTCAGCAGCAAAAAAGGCCAAAACCACATCCATTCTTCCCATTTTAGTTGTGCTATAATCACAGTTCGTTTGGCTATGATTCCTTGGTTTGTGTGTATAGTACCCAAAAACTCCTTGATAGTCTCCCATCATGTACTGGTCATACCTGTGGCTTTCTAACTTCGCATGATCAGTTGGATATAACATAGGTTGGCAGTATAGAAAGCAGGTCTTCCCTTGTGTTGCCATCATTGGAAACAAGGATTTTGTCTCTGGTAAGGAAATGGAGCAGTGCCTGGAGCAGTTAGCTTTGCAATGGCAGCAGTGAACTTCAGTGGGAATAAAGGTAAACGTCTTTCTATCTTCGTGACATACAACATGGGCTACTGACTCATCAAGCTGTTTTTCATTTATCTCTTTCGATTCTCATGCTTTCTTTTTCATGCTCTCCTGTTATTACCGCTATGTTCTGAGCAGATTAACAAAATATCTTTTGAAGAAAACAACCCCAAAAACCCACATGCTTCTCAGAGGAAGAAAAGCACAGTCATTCAGAGTCACATACTAGTATTGTGATGCATCTTTCAAACTGTTGGATGTTGTTATCTTCCAAATTTCTATTCATATGTATATAGTTTGTTGTAAACTGAAAGTGTTTTCAATATGTGTTGGGTTAGGAGAGGGGGATTTTGGAAGGGGAGGGGGTGTATTTATTTATTTATCATTTGAAAGCAAGGTTTGACTACTTATAAAACATGAACTGTAGTGTTTGAAAATGCCTCACAGAAAATCCTCACCTTGAGGAAAGCAAACTGTCCAACTACTACTTTGGTGAAATTAAATTCTGTGACTAATGCCAACAATTATCCTCCTTTATTAATAGCTATAAAGGGCCTATTTTTTTCCATGTCGATGCTTACCAAATTGATCTCTCTTAGCGAGTGCTGAAGTGCAGATTTATTAGTGTTTCTCTCAGCATGGGAGCAGGATAGGGCAGCAGAGCCAGATCTGCTCAGAGGAAAGTTAAATGGAGTTTTTTTGAAACTACAAATTTATGACACAGAACTGACATCCAGGAGGGGCTTCTATGAGGACTGCTGAGAGCCTAGTCACTGCAATACAAAGATCAGAGCACAACATCATTGGTACAAGACCACCTCCTTAATGTCTGATTCGGCTGAAACTGCTTGAAAATTAAATCGAAAGACACCACACACGAAGCTTCACAATGTAGATATTTAATGTTTTATGGAGTGAGAGTTGCATAAATTGAATAAGAGCCATGTAAAACAGAGAGACCAACAGTGACAGTGCAGATACAACCATGTCTCTCATTTAGCTCTAGTATCACACACCGGGCAACGAAAGGCAAATTATGCCTTTCATTTAAAATTCAGATTTCAGCAAAGGTATTAGGAAGGCACTGTGTTAATATTAAACTAATGAAGAAGATGTTCATAAGTTCTCTTTTTATTTTTTCGCTTGTGCTAGAGCTGAGTACTACTACAGTCACTTTTTACTTTGAGAAGATTTAATTACCATAATTAACTTTAATTTTGCATTGAATAATGCACCTCAAAAGAATACTTTAAGGTAGCATGCTTAAGGTCCAGACTCTACATGTAAATAAACCAGATACAATTAAATGCTTTGTGATTTGTACTTCTTATGGTAATAGTTAGGATGAAATCTTGAAAGGCAAATGGATTTCAATCTGACCTGACAGAACACTTACAAATGTTCTTCATGTAATTTTTCTTTTTAAAAGAAAATAATGCATTTAGCTAAAAGTAAAAGTATGAACTACAGCAAAGTCTTTTTTATTCTTCAGAAATCTAACTATATTTTCAACGTGAGTATTTATTTTTTATGAATATCCATAATATTTTATATTGCAGGACTCCTTAAATGCCTAACTGGAACCACTGTACTATTGCAAAAGATACAGCCCTGACCATGGCAAAGCACGTAAAGAATACAAGAAATGCCAATTTAGATCCACCACACAAAGGTACAGAGCTTTCTCTTAGGTCTTAAGGGGAACTCAGAAAAATTCCAGTCAACTCTATGACTTCAGGGTCCTGTAAGGTAATCCTGAAATCAAATTCTTGGTTACTGTCCAAAATAGCTGTACTATTCAAACACAGATCTGTTTCTGGTATTCACAGTGCATGATGCACAACATTTGACTACTTTCTGCAACAAGTTTATATATTCTTTTGGGAAGTGGAGCTAGGGACATCTCACAGTTGAGTAACCTGTTGCCACCAGTACGTGAGAACAAATGAAACAATCATTTAATATACCCGAAGCCACTAGCATTTCGGGTTTGCAAAGGTATTTAGACTCTAAAAACAGGAGAAAACACCTGCTGGGCTTAGCAAGAGTGCTTAGGTGCCTAACTTAAATTTTCATAAAATAAATGGTATTGATACTTTTAAAAGGCTTTCTCTGGGTGCTACTTTTAAATGTTCAGCCGATAGTCTTGGTTCTATTCACTTTAAAATCATTAACAAATGTCCCATTTGTTGCATCAGTGAAAAATCAAGCCCTTTCTGTATCGGTGTCATGAAAGAGGGTAACCGGTATCTCATATAAGCAGAGCAACAGCTTCAGTTTGAAATAACAATGATCTACAAAGTGTGCAACCTATCTAGAAAGCACACCCAAAGTGTATTCTGCTTTGGGAAATCAAAGAAAAAAGCTGGATGTGCTCAGTGAGACATTAAGCAGTCTGTTAGTCAGTTCTAAATGGACACAAATATCTCACCATTTTTCAGCCTAAAAAAAAAAAGACATTTCTAGTTTAAAGTAGAAAACGTCTTCTCTGAGGCTCCCCTGAGGTAAGGGCCTACTATTAAAATATGAAAGGTTAGTTTCTGATTATTTTGATACTGTATTTTAAAATACAGTAACATAGGAATATGCTGCTTCATTTAAATTTTACCATATTTTTGTTTCTTTCTATCTTCTTTTCACAAAAGTGGAATTAAAACAGAGCTGAAGTGTTGTCAATATTATCAACTCTAAGATTGTTTTGAAAGCATTCTGAAAATATTTGTAAAACTGCACATAAAGGTTATTCTGAGGTTCTGCAAACCTCAATCTATTCAGCCATATTAGGGAAATGGTTGCTGGATTGGAGTTTGCTCAAATGACTTTGAGGCTAGTTACAGCTTAAAAAGAAAAAAGAGAAGCAAAATAGATGTTGCTGCTACAAATGCTGATAAGAGTAGTCAGTACTTCAAATGCCTTATTATTAATCCCCCAGGTTTGAGCTATGGAGTTGTTATCAAGATAAACAGACATTGTTAATAAAATTGAAACTTACAGTACCATTATCTAGGGAACCATTCATATAATAGAAAGATTGACTTTAATCTAATCAGTGAACACATTGAAAAAATACAAACTGTTTCATAACACTGAGCTATTTGAATGCTTTACTCCCAGATACTATTCATACGTTCAGGTCTTCCAATCCTTCCAAGGTGAAAAACTAAAGTAAACATAGGAAAAAAAATCAGTTGTTTGCTCTTATTGAGACCATATTGGATATTTTAAATATAGTCTCTTCAAACTATGAACTCTTCCTCTTACTAAAAGTCATTCTGAAATCACAAGAAATCTCTTTTTTTTCAGGAAAACTGGGCTGTTTTCCCCATTTTATCAAAAAGAGTAAATCAAGTCAGTGATGTTGCAGTTTCAACACTATTGAAAGTAAACGGGCAAGTACTTCATAAGAAACATTCATTAGCTTATACATGAGGAAACATGGAACCGAATAGACTTGGTGACTGAAAGGCATTTTACTACTAGTTCAGATGTTTGAATTGGTCCCGAACAAAGAATAGTTTTATGTGCATGCTCATTAATTAATATAAAAACACAGTCTGTGCTGAATCTAAATTTATTTTCTGATGAAGCAAAAGTGCAGGGCGGAGAGGAGAGGAGAGGAGAGGAGAGGAGAGGAGAGGAGAGGAGAGGAGAGGAGAGGAGAGGAGAGGAGAGGAGAGGAGAGGAGAGGAGAGGAGAGGAGAGGAGAGGAGAGGAGAGGAGAGGAGAGGAGAGGAGAGGAGAGGAGAGGAGAGGAGAGGAGAGGAGAGGAGAGGAGAGGAGTGATGATGACAGTTTTGCTCGACTGGCTACCGGAAGTCTGATCCATTAGAAGTAGGTTTAAAGATCCCATAGTCAGATCAGAGAAACTGACATAAGTTTGTTATATTTGTGTTACTAGTGTCTACCTTCTCTGCTCACTCTATCACATCTATTTTGTGAAAAAGTGTTATCTGTACAGTAGTATTACATTTTCAACAATAGTAAGGAAAGTTCAAACACCAGGAGAATCCCAAAAATTGTGAAATTGAGCAGTCATGGGGAAAGACAGCATCTTGGTAATATTACAATGACATAACTTGCAGGAACTGACTAATTTTATAAGATCCATCAGCAATAGCGAGTCTGACGTGCGCTTGACTCCTATTATACAGATAGCCATGTCACAATTCAGCCTCCCACTATTCCACAAAGATATCACACTTCACCCCTAAAGGCCTCAGATGTGTCAGCAATCTCTCTCATGATGTGTCCTCAAGACCTCTCATCCTCAGCATTTCCTTATGTAAAGCATGAGCACACAGGCTGCAAAGTCTGTCTCAACCTCGCTGTTCTGTCAAACATGTGGAGTATTCAGTGCACATTGATGAAGAAATCCATTTACTAGGGAACACATGTGAACTTTCACAATTCTTAGGGAAAGGAGAAAGATGAGCAATTTCAGGATGCCATTATGTGGATGCTGTGGATAACATTAGGCAATGGGTTCTTTTAAACAATAACTTCGGCAGAAATTCTGCAGGTTCGCTGCTCTGCATGGTATGACCATGGCAAAGTATAAATTGCAACCCTTTTTAGCCAAACTAAAAGAAAAAAACCAAAATGCATAGGCAGTGGAGGTAAGGATACACATCCTGGGGAGATTATAGGGCTATGACAAGGGAATGCAGGGAGGGGATTAGGCAAGTCAAGGCACAGCTGGAGCTGAACATTGCTAGGGATGTAAAAAATAACAAGTGTTTCTTCAGGTACATAGGGCAAGAAAGGAAGATGAAAGAACCTGCACCCCCCTGATGAGCAAAATGAGAGACCTGGCTACAACTGACATGGAGAAGGCTGAGGTACCCAACAAATTTTTTGCCTCAGTCTTCACTACCAAGTGCTCCAGCCACACTGTCCAAGTCACAGAATCCACACACAGTGACTGGCAGAATGAAGAACCACCCACTGTAGGAGAAGATCAGGTTCAAGGTCATTGAATGAACCTGAAGGAGAAAAGGTCCATGGAACCTCATATGATGCATCTGTGGGTCTTGAGGGAACTGGCAGCTGAAGTGGCTAAGCCACTCTCCATCATATTTGAAAAGTCAAGACAGACTAGTGAAGTTCCTAGAGATTAGAAAAGGGGAAACGTAACCCTGTGGAGAAATGCCAGGCTTGTAAGGTCATTATGCCCTGGACAGTGCAAGGACGAGAGCTGAGCAACTTGTTCATCTGGCAAAACACCGGAAAAGGATAAGAAAACTAGTATCTGCTTCTGTGTTCTAGAAACATTGCGAGCGGAGATAACAGCTGAAAGAGGGAGCCTTGCTGAGGCAAGACGGCTCTGTTTTGGTTAAAGAGTGCAGAAAAACTGTTTCAGCACAAAACGCTGAAGGCTACTCTGCCCTAGAGTGAAACTTTTGCTTAATTGTCTAGGAAATTAGTATTGCAATTAGCACCCCTACTTAATTTTATACATAATGACTGTGTCACTCAACTCTCTACCTAAATCATGCTGTATGTAACCCACTAGAGGGGAAACAGAGAATTAGAGAATGAAAAGAGGTGAATAAGGGGTAAAAATTGGGGGAAAGGGACTGAAGATCTAGAAGAGATGGTAAACGGACTGTGCTCCTCTTTCTCTACCCAAGACAGGGATGCCTTCTTGGTAAGAGTTGCGCCTTCGTCCTTGGCAAGGAATACCCTGGAAAACTTGGCCAGCATTATTATAGTATATTAGTGCTATTGCAGTGAGTGCATTTATCAATGGCAATTCCGCATCTGTCATATCTGTCACTCTAATTAACTATCTATATTTGCAACTTTGCGAAACTGCTTCACAGAAAGTCCCTGAGAGGACTCTGACAGGCAAATGGTGACTCTAACACACGGCTTTGCGAAACTGCTTCAGGGAACGTCCCTGAGAGGACTCTGACAGGCAAACCTCACATCCTCACTCGTAACGTGACAAACCCCCCATTTTTGAAAAGGGAAAAAAAAAAAAATCTGGGGAACTACAGGCCAGTCAGTCTCACCACTGTGCCCAGCAAGATCACAGAGCAGATCCTCCTGGAAACTATGCTAAGGCACATGGAAAACAGATAAGTGATTGGTGACAGCTGACATGACTTCACTAGGCAGTGTCTGCCAAATTTGGTGGCCCTCCATGACAGGGTTACAACACTGAGGGATATGAGAAGAGTGATGGCCATTATCTCCCTGGAATTGTGCAAAGCATTTGATACTGTCCTGCACAACATCCTTGTCACTAAAATGGAGAGCTATGTATTTAGTGGGTGCACCACTTGGTGAATACGGCTGTATGGTCACACTCAAATAGTGGTGGTCAAAAGCTCAATGTCTGAGTGAAGACCAGTGACGAGTGACATTCCTCAGGGGTCAGTATTGGGACCGGTGTGATTAAACATCTTTGTCTGTGACATGGACAGTAGGACTGAGTGCACCCTCAGCAAGTTTGCCAATGACACCAAGCTCTGTGGTGTGATTGACTCGCTGGAGGGAAAGGATGCCGTCCAGAGGGACCTTGACAGGCTGGAAAGCTAGGCACATGTGAACTCATGAAGTTCAACAAGGCCGAGTGCAAGGTCCTGCACCTGGATCGAGGCAATCCCAAACACAGATACAGGCTGGGAGATTAGTGGCTTGAGAGCAGCCCTGTGGAGAAGGATTTGGGGGTGCTGGTGGATGAAAAACTGAATACGAACCAGCAATGTGCACTTGCAGCCCAGAAAAACAGTTGCATCTTGGGCTGCATTAATAGAAGCGTGGCCAGCAGGTTGAGGGAGGTGTTTTTGCCCCTCTACCCCGCTCTTATGAGACCCCACACAGAATGTGTCAGCCAGCTCTGGAGCTCCCAGCATAACAAAGGCACAGACCTGCTTGAGTGGGTCCAGAGAAGGGCCACAAAGATGATCAAGGGGCTGGAGCACCTCCCCTATGAGGACAGGCTGAGAGAGTTGGAGTTGTTCAGCCTGGAGAAGAGAAGGCTCCACGGAGACCTTATAACAGCCTTAGATATTAGGGAAAATTTCATCACTGTGAGGGTGGTGAGACACTGGAAGGTGTTGCCCAGAGTTGCGGCTGCTCCCTCCCTAGCAGTGTTCAAGGCCAGGCTGGATGGGGCTTTGAGCAACTTGGTCTAGTGGAAGGTGTCCCTGCCCATGGCAGGGGGGTTAGAACTAGATGATGTTTAAGGTCGTTTCCAACCCAAACCATTCTACGAATCTATGTTTCTCTTTTATGTGGATTTCCTTACTTGTCCTCCTTCCCATCTTCAGCATAGTCTAAGTTCTTTGCACTTATGTAAGAACAACTTGTATTTGTTTTTAGTAGTATGTGCTGTAGCGTGTGACTTAGTGGGAAAGGAAATACTGGAGGGAGAAAAGAGGCTTTATAGTGAATTTGGTTAGGCTTTGAAGCTGTCTCCATTTTGAGTTGACAATATGGCCATGTTGTCATCTTCCACCATTGACAGTAAGTCAGAGAACTTGATCTGAAGATCCATTTTAGGGACATTGGTGTGTCTACAGGTGGCATACATGAATCCAAAGAGTGAGCCAGTGGAATGTCGTTCTTGATCTTCAGTAATCGTAAACTGCACTTCTGTCCCTCTGAACAGATCCTGTTTGGAAGAAAAAGCCAAGGGAACCATCTCTTATCCTTCTGCTGGAATCACACTTATTCAATGACATTGGATAGCCTGTGGTCTTGGTAAGCTGTTAATTGAAAGATACATTGTTGTATTTTCACTTCTGCTTTGAACTTCTGATTGGCCAAATGTTCTGTTAAATGTCTAGATGACGATATACCTCTAACCCATCTTATTCTTTGAGATTAATAAATTATTAGTACTGCAGAGATAAACAGGTCATTCAGCATTAACCAACTGAAGAAAATGAAGAGAAATTTAGAAGCAAAATGTAAGGCCTTTATGTTCCTATTTGATGAGGAACAATGGATAAGGAATTGTTTTGTCTATGACACAAATCCTGTTCTGCTTTTTGAGTTTAGAAATAGAAGGGAGATACTCTAAATTTGAGGGATAGCATTGTATTGAATCAGTCGGTGTGGTTCATAGGGATATGGTGTTCTGTAAAGAGGAAATGAATGACATTATAAAAATGTTAAATAAAAGATAATTATTTTCTGTATTTTCAGCAGAGTAAGGTGTGTATTTTTAGCAGAGTCCACAATAGGTGCTAAAGACTTTTTCCTGTACAAAAATTCTAGAACATGTCATAATACTTCTTGAGTCAAAACCTAAGAATAGACCATTTCTCACATTTTCCTAAAATATGTATTTTGCTTTTGTAAAGAGTTAGAACATTTCTTATAGTTATCTCACTATATATGAAGGATTAAAAAGAAAAGGATATTTTATTCCATTTAGACTTCCAAACCAGCATATTCACTGAGTTTCACACAACAGTGCTTTTTTTCCTAATGTTTGGCACACAAAGTATTTTCAGCATGCTTGTGGGGAAGGGAGTAGAATGGAAGTTATTTATCTGTTGGAAACACCAATTGCATTTCTTATCTTCTAACAATAAGATACGAATAAAATGATTGGAATTCTCCTTCAGACTTTACTAATACCTTCATTTGGAAAGACTTGCAAAGTCATCCAAAAGAAGTATGTACTTGCATAATATTTGCATATAAATTTAAAAAAATATATAAAGGTATGATACACTGAAAATTAATTTAAAACCTCAAATAATCCAAGATTTGGAATTGGATTGAATATTTTCTTTTTGTATCAACTTCTTGAATAGACAAAATATATCATTGAATAGACAAAACAAAACATGTAATAGATTGTGGCGCAGTCTTTCCTCCACAATTTCTAATTGCATCTTGTACTTTAAATATGGTTCAGCCTTCCCTCTTTGGAAGGCTTCAAGAGTACTTTGTAACACATACACTAAGTACCCTACTGAGATAATGAGATTAATCATGCTAGTAAAGAGAAACTTCGGTTTCTTAGTCAAAGACTTGAATGGTAACAATTATATGTTATGTTGTCTTGCACACTACATTGCTTTCATAAGTGAAGGTAATTGTACGACTTTATGAAGAAAAATTACACATGTAGATGATAACCAACATGCACTGCAGTTCTCATGGAGACAATCTTGTTGTCCAATGTACATTCTTTTAGTTTCATATTAAAAATAACAGCACAGATTTTATGCACATTTAGTAAGTTGTTACTCATTTGGAAAGATCTGCTCTTGATTGAGGCTGTGCAGACAAAACCAATGCTTAAATAGGCAAGAATGTGGGAAGTCAGGAATGACAAGCAAAAAGTTGTGGTTTTTGTTGACAAGTTACGCTCAGCATAGCTACATGTATGAGAATTCCTGAGCTCAGCTCTTACTGTCTGCACCAGAGAGTCTGGCAGCTGTTATGAATGGATTTGCAATTTTGGCCAAAAATTTCCATAGCAGAACAATTTTCTTCTGATTTACAGGAGCAACATTTCAAATATTTCCAAATGGAAGTCTCAAAACATTAAATTCCAGCAAATGTCAAAATGTTTTATTTCAACATTTTCACTCTCAGAATTGAAATATTGCAGTAGCATTTAGAGGATTTTTTTTTTTTTTTTTTTTTTTTTTTAGTATCATGAAAATTCCAAGATTTTGACTTTGGTTGGCATCTAGAAATAAAAGGCTGAAATCTTAGCTGTGGTTCCTTAATTTCTATTACATCTAGCTGCAAATGACATTTTGTGTGTTATTTCACGCTGACAGAGTCAAATAATGGAAGTTAACAGAGGAAGCTAATTAAAGAGGTATATGTTTACATGTTTGAGTACACCTTTCAGTTTTTAGGAGGACTGAGATCTAAACTGTTGTATATCAGAGGTAGGACAAGTTATTGGAATACAAAAATTAATTCAGAATCTAAGTTTCCATCCTTAAAATATATTCTTTGTAGCTCAACTAGGCTACAAAAAAAACACTTCAAAATTGATAACATACTTCTAGAGAGCCAACCAAATTAAAAATGTGGCGGGTTTTCGTTTTGGTGGGATTTTTTAATCTCAAGATTTAAAAAAAAAAGGACTCATGACTTTAAGGGAATGACTCATGATTTCTGAATGCTTTGAGCCAGATACTATCAGAATTTCTAGACAGATAGTTGGCTCAACAATCTTATCAAATAGAAGGTTGAGTGAAACCTACTTTTGATTTTCTTACTTTGTTGTAGTATGCCTGGGTAAAGAAAGGTTGATTCATTATCTTGCTTACTTGTTGATATGCAAACTATAGAGAAGTGGACTGAGAAAACAGGAGGATAGCAATAATGTATGCATTGATAATTTATGTATAGTTTTGATTTACAGAATCCTTTCTTTATTCAGTGAAAATGCATAGTTGTCATGGAAACTGCTACAACATTGGATTTGGATTACTGTGAAGAGGCAGGGCATTTTTATAAACAAATAAACACAGAAGACACATAAATCAAATGTTAATCAGCATCATGCATGTTCTTAAGACAATAGAGCTTGAGTTCTCCACTCTTGTTGAAGGTGCCTAGGGTTCAGACCACAGGCTCAATCTCTGTGCTGGCATACTCAAATATAATATCCAAAGGTGTATTGAAGTTATGTTATGTACTAGTCCTAGTGATTGCAATTCTGAATAACTGTGCTCAATAGTTTGTTTTTAAGCACACAGATCCCCAAACAAACCTTTTTATTCTCTAGGAGCTTAGTAAAACTTATAGCCTCTTTAAGAACTTGCAATATAAAAGGTATGACTGTGTAAGAAGATACCAAAACCATTAGCACTTCATTAAATCTACAAGAGAGAAGAAATCTGTGTCAAGTGTATGCATAGGACAGAAGGGACAAATGAGTTTTATTTTATCTACTACTCTCATTTTCAGTTCTTTTTATATCTTGCTTGTCTATTTTTTCCTCTTTTTGAAAATTCTTGGCTTTTCATTCTGAATTAAAAATAATTGCAGTTCTCCACCAACATGCACCCCCACATTTACTTCATAATCACATCTGTTAAAATCCATCTCTGTTGCTATGTTAATTCTGTACACTTCTATTTTTCTCTACTTCTTTGTACTGATTGACTTGCACATCACAATACGAAAGTTTCAGAAAAAATATTTGGAATTTAATAAGAACCCTAAGACCAGTTTAAATAATCAGTCCTTAAAAATGTTTTCTGGGGGGTTTATATACATATATACATATTTAGAGTTATTTGGATTGGAAGGGACTTTCAAAAGTCATCTAGTCTAACCTCCCTGCAATGAGCAGGGGCATTGTCAACTAGATCAGACTGCTCAGAGCCCCATCCAGCCTCACCTTGAATGTTTCCATGGATGGGGTTTCTACCACCTCTCTGGGCAGCCTGCACCGGTGTTTCACCACCCTCAGTGTAAAAAATTTCTTCCTTGTATCTAGTCTAAATCTGCCCTCTTTTAGTTTAAAACCACTACCCCTTGTCCTATCGCAACAGGCCCTATTAAAAAGCTTGTCTTCAGCTTTCTTATAAGCCTCCTTTAAGTACTGAAAAGCTGCTATAATGTGTCCCCGGAGCCTTCCCCAGGGTACACAACCCCAACTTTCCCAGCTTTTCCTCATAGAAGAGATGTTCCATCCCACTGATAATTTCTGTGGCCCTCCTCTGGACTCGCTTCAACAGGTCCATATCTTTCCTGTGCTGAGGTATCCAGAGCTGGACGCAGCACTCCAGGTGGGGTCTCACCAGAGCGGAGTAGAGGGGGAGAACCACCTCCCTCGACCTGCTGGCCACACTTCTTTTGATGCAGCCCAGGATACAGTTGGTCTTCAGGGCTGCAAGCACACAGTTGTTGGGTCATGTCCAGTTTTTCATCCACCAATACCCCCAAGTCTTTCTTGGCAGGGCTGCTTTTAATCTCTTCACCCCCCTGTCTGTATTGATACTGGCAGTTGCCCCAACCCAGGTGCAGAACCTTGCACTGGGTCTTGTTGAACCTCATGAGGTTCACACGGGCCCGCTTCTCAAGCTTATCCAGGTCCCTCTGAATGGCAACCCATCCTTCAAGAGTGTCAACTGCACCATTCAGCTTGGTGTCGTTGGCAAACTTCCTGAGGGTGGATTTGATCCCACTGCCTATGTCATTGATAAAGATATTAAGCAGTACTGGGTTCAGTACTGATTAACCTTCAACTGTCCCTTCTAGCTCAAACTATTCTATAATTCCATGTTGTAAAAGGTGTTTTCCTTCTGATGCTTTCACAGGATCAGTTAAAAAAAGTGCATTTCAGAGATGTTCTTGGTCATGAATGATTTAAATTTCAGTGCTTAGTTTGACCTCTCCATAAAAAGAGTAAAAAATTTACCTGATGTCAGGATATATTCTTTTATGAGGAAAAATGTGAAAAACTTCAATATTTATATAGTCTGTCCCATCCCCATGAATTGAAAGTTCACAGTTCAAGATTCTCCTTCTTAATCTCTCCTAAATATCATTTAATTTTGAAAAAAAAAACCCCAAACATATTACAAGCATTTTCATAGAATCACAGCATCATAGAATGGTTTGGGGGCAAAAGGACCTTAAAGACACCTCCCAATAGTCCAGGTTGCTCAAGGCCCCATCCAGCCTGGCCTTGAACACTGCCAGGGAGGGGGCAGCCACAGCTTCTCTGGGCAACCTCTTCCAGTGTCTCACCACCCTCACAATAAAGAAATTCTTCCTAATATCTAATCTAAATCGCCCCTCTTTCAGTTTGAAACCATTACTCCTCATCCTATCACTACACTCCCTGATCAAGAGTCCCTCCCCCACCTTCCCTGCAGGCCCCCTTTAAGCACTGGAAGGCCTCTATAAGGTCTCCCCAGAGCCTTCTCTTCTCCAGGCTGAACAACCCCAACTCTCTCAGCCTGTCCTCACAGGGGAGGTGCTCCAGCCCCTGATCATCTTTGTGGCCCTCCTCTGGACCCACTCAAGCAGGTCCAAGTCTTCCTTATGCTGGGAGCCCCAGAGCTGGCTGACGCACTCCATGTGGGGTCTCACCATAGCAGAGGGGTAGAAACATCTCCCTCAACCTGCTGGCCACACTTCTCTTGATGCAGCCCAGGATGCGATTTGCTTTCTGGGCTGCGAGCACACATATTGCTGGTTCATATTCAGTTTTTCATCCACCAGCAACCCCAAATCCTTCTCCTCTGGGCTGCTCTCAGTCTTCATCCCCCAGCATGTATCCGTGTTTGGGATTACCTCAACCTAGGAGCAGGACTTTGCACTTGGCCTTGTTGAATTTCATGAGGTTTGTATTTTTATTATCACCAGTTCGTTTTGAAAAAAAAAATAATTACAGATTTCCACAATTAAATATTTATTTTTGTCACCCAGGAAAAAAAAAAAATTATTAAATATTTTACTTCACAAATTCAAAAAGTTGTTTCCTGAAAAACATTTCAGAGGCAATAATTTTCATTTTCCTAAAAAAGGAGTATTTTGTGGAAAATTTCTTCTTATCTTCAAAAATTAGCACATTTTTGCCAACATAACTTACAGAAAAGGTCTCTGAGTTCTCCAGAATGTCCTATTTTTCTGTTATTCATCCAAGTTATTCAGTATTACCAGGGGACAGCAGAAAAAGTGCTGCTACTGTAAACACTAACATATTTAGTATTGTGAATTTGTTGCTCTGAGATAATTTTTGAGCAAGGTTAACCAGTGTGCTAGTTCAGATGCTGATGATGTTCTGCAGTTCTCCATTGTCTTACCATTCTGCACACAGGTCTTCAGCTCTGCACAACCTCATTGCTTGTCACTTCCCCTCCTGCTGCTGGAGGTTGCTACTGAGGTTGCTACTGAAGTTGCTACTTGGCACAGTTGACCCTAGGTTGTTTCTGAAATTATAGCTTAAATGCTTTCCTTGCCTGCATCATTTTGATAGACTAGGTTAAGAGAACAACATGCGTAGATATGCTGATGGAGGTAGAAACAGAGAGAGTCTTGATGATGTGAGACAATGGCAGTAACCTCACAGCCTTCAATCACCACCTAAACAGTAAAATAGTACTTTACATGCTACCTTTGTGGCATAAGACACATCCGCTAAGGAATGAGAGTGCATTAAGTCCTAAAGGAAGAACAAAAACACCACCTGTGGGGGTTTTTTTCCTTCATAAATTTACAGCGTTTTGATTGCTTGGCAAAAGCTCTGTTCTCTCTTACATGAAAAAACTTTGCTCCTCTCCAATGCCTAATAAAATATATGCCACACCTTACATTTTTAGGTAGCCAAACACATAGATTAATGAAGTAGCAAGTATATGTAAATTAATTACTGTTTTATAGAATATATACCCCTAAACATGGTTACCCACTAACTGCACGACAGGTAAGTGTCCAAATCTAATAAATTACATCAGGTTCTCTAAAGCTACCATATAATTAGTGTCAGATGTTTACTATAATTTAATATGTCAAATGGAAAAAAAATGATGATGTGAATCTGCTTTGCAACTAAATTAAATTATTTGCATGGAAAAAACCACTAAGAGCCCCTCATAAATAGGAGCTTACTGTAGCTCTTTCAGTGGATGGGAAAGCCTCAGTATACTCCACAATTGCTTACAATTGCATGAGGTATCACTTCAGAAAGGACAAGCTATGGAATTGAGACCCTCCTCTATTACGATATATTTCCTCATCTGATATAAAATGATACAGCCCCACTGACTGTGAAAAATCTTCAATTCTGTAAAGTGGAAGTTTGTAACAACTACTAGTTACTTAAACTACGTAGACTGAATATTATCTCTAATCTTTGCTAGGCAGGAGAAGAGAGTTTTGGAATAGATTTGATGTAGGATTTTTCTGTAAAATGTGGTTTTGGTCAGAAAATTACAGCTTGTCAGAACTTGTAGGTCAGGGCTTCAGGTGTTTTGGTGACTGCAGTTCAGTGTGCAGCTCATGTTAAGCTAGCTAGATCTACTGCTATCAGCAGTTTCATAACAACTTAAGACTCAGTATAACCTCCTGTGGCTGCAGTGTGGATGTATCCTAACATCCCAGCACTCATACAAGACATGGGACATATGTAGAACTGACTACTCAAATACTGCAATGCAGTCAGATATCTCCAATCACATCTAGTTCACATTATCTATCAATGGCTATTTTACAGCTACTCCTAATTCCTTTTTACTTTTTAAGCTGTGCACTGTAATATGCTCATCCAAAAGAAAGAAGCTGTCATGGTTTGAGGCTGGGCCGGCCACTAACAAATGACAGATGCTCTCTACTAACCTCCCCCCCGCCCCTCCCCCCAAACCAGGACAGAAGTTTTTATTTGTTTTTAACTGAAATTCTTGCTTTCCAAGGAAACCCTATGCAGCATTACCCTATGTTTCTCCTACTCATTTGTGCTACCCAAAATGGAGTTTAAGTTAATGATAGATTAGACATCAAGCCTTTAAGTATCTTTGATATACAACTTTTGTGATAGCCACATCAACGTAGATTGTAGCTTTATTGTCTAAAATGTGAAACGTTTCAGAGCTAAGAATAGCCCAGAGATGACCATCCACTTCAGAACAGGCTTTTGTCATGTCTCCACATGCCAGGTGGATTAGCTCATTCTAACAAAGCCCTCACCAATACCAAGGCAATCTGAATGTTGTTCAACCTGAAAACAGGTCTCCCTCCAGTTCCCTGGGAACAGTGAGGGGAGGAGCATCTCCAAGGCAATCTTACCCTTGATTACTTCCCTATAAACCTATGCATAAGATTGTGGCAATATGCACAATATAGTGCATGTCTGAAACACAGTTTTTGGCTCTGATGAAGACGACAGTTGCAGACCTAGAAAATAGCATTCACTTTCAGAAGAATCAAAATTTACCTGCCATTTTGCTTTATTCATACTTAGATATATTTGTGCTTTCTTATACTTGCATGCCAGTATGTGGTAAGAGGGCAAATTATGATGGGGAAAAGGAAGAGAAAAGTACAATAAGTGCTTTACTTAGGTCAGTAATACCATCATGGCAATGGGTAAAGCAGAAATGCCTATCACAAGGCTGTAAATTACAATGTCGTCGATACAAAATTCCTTTCCTGAAAGTTTTTTTAGTGTTCATCTTTCCTGTAGTAAAAATTGCACAAGGCCAGAAGGCTACTGCAAACACATGGAAAATTTTCATAGATTTATAGTCACATCGTGCTAAATAAGAGCACTTTTCCAGAATTATTTGCAAATGAAAGAAGGCTAGGAGCTTTATGTAAGTGCAAAGCATGGTATTAAAAAAAAAAAAAAATTCTGAAAAAAGACTCAACCCTGCTTTGGGTTCACTATTACAGTTGTTTCTATGGTAACTAGTTATTTGTGCTGCATGCATCATCATATATATTTCAGGAACTGGAGTGCTGGAAAAAGGGGAGGGAAAAAGAGTACGTGTTACACTAAATTAATTTCAAAGACAAGCCCATATTAAAATACTTGACCTTTTGAGTGAAAAACAAAACACCTTTATGTCATTTCACCCACTTGACACTTGAAAGTGTGGTTCTCAGAAAATGGGCTTTGAAAAATTGGCATACACTTCCTCATCTGCTTCTCATTTTGTTCTGAATCATATCCCTAATTCATTGCTAAATAGTCAGTTTCAGTCTTGTCTGAGCCGCACAACTCAGGCACTGAATGGAGAAAGTGTTTTGCTGCTTTCAAGACCACATACCTCCACAGGACTGCAGGCAGTGGCAAAACACTGATAGTCATTTGAAGTAGCTGGTTATTACAAAAGGAGCAGAGGTATGCCCAGAAATGAGAGTGAGTTACATGACAGAAAGTAATTTTGGAGAAATGACTCATCAGCTTCAACAGTGTTCAGTCTTTGGGGATAGGTAAAATATGTTCTTCTCCAAGGTTTCTTTTGTTGATGCAGTTGGGCTTTGGTATGAGGTCTCCAAATGCTGAACTTCCTAATAACATGCAGAAAGATTCAGCTCCTTCTCAGAGCCAGGACTGAACAAAGCTGGCAGTTACTAAAACATGCTTTCAACTGTAATCTGAAAACCTCAGATGCTGTTTCAGTGAGGGAATTTAAACTTGAAACTTTGAAAAGTTCAGTAGTTTATTACAAAGAGACACTGTTATTTACACTTTAAAAATTATGCTACAAAGGGCAAAAAGACCAAATCAACAAAGATTTTGAGTGCCCTATCCTTACTTATATATATGACAATTACAATTGAAATCAAAGGGAAATCAGACTCCCAAAGAGATACTAGACTCCTAAATACACATTTTTTTACTTATGTTAACCAGGAACTAAATAGAATTTAGTAGACCTTATTCAAAAGTACGTAAGATTTCTCTTAATGTCTTGAGTTCTGCCTCTGTGCCTGTGAATAAGTACTGAAAAAGTCAATCTATATTTCCTGTATAGGCCTGGTGTGAGTTTGAAAATTTGGCATTCTTCTGCTGAAGCATCTTGAGAAGCCCAGCCTGCTGAGTTGTGAGACTGCTGAACACATTCAGGTCTCCTGTAAAATGCAGCTGTGGTTGCTAATTTTTTCTAAGAGTGTCATAGTGCCACCGTCTATCTTTTATGTAATACCTTAGAGAATTTGTCTAGGAGTAGGAGTTCAGTTCAATCAAAAACCTAACAGGGATCCAGCCCACATATCTCTCAAAAGCACCCTATCATCAATATATAGATTGTACTGAAGTTTTCCAAGCAATGCTGCTGTGCAAGGACAAATCTGATGTTACAGAGTGTACAGAGACAGAGGTAAACTGTGACTTTTTTGCTGCTTTCTCTATGAGAAGGAATTTCTGGTCCTTGTTTTTAAAGTTCTCTCTATATTTAAATTATACAATCTCTGGGTAAAATACAACTCTGTGAGCAGAAACTACAGTTACAATTTCCCCCTCACAGCTGAATGCCTTCAGTGCTAGACTAAGAAATCAAGTTCTTCTCTGTCTTGTCTTTATTAACAAATCTTGAATGATTTTTGGCACAATGTTATGAGATCTGATCAACAGGGAACACGTGTCCCTCTGCATTCCACCAGGTTAATATGCAGCTGAAGTTTTTTCAGCATTTAGTAAGAAGTGAAGCATGATCTCGAACAAGGAAAGAAAATGGGTTTGTCACTTCTTGAAGAAGTTCTCTGAAGTGTGGGGAATTGAATACTGTATTCCCTACCCTGCCCATGCATCCCATCAAAACCAGTGTGTCTGGAGACTTGAAACACGGAGCTGAGGAACTGGAAGAAGGCTTGCAGTTAAAAGGGTAGGCTGACATGGTGGTACAGTAGAAAGGGGAGGTCAGGGAAAAGCACAAGTTTAGGATCCTACTTTGGGGGACTGAGATGTTTAGTTGAAGGAAAATACAACGATGAGCCTCTTCCAAGACTGTGTGTGACTTGGCATGGATTTAAAGCTCCTGCTACCTTATCAGTTTTCTCATTAATTTCCACTGCCACTGGACATACCTGTAACTTCTACTACATTGCACCTGTTACTAAGGGTTACATCTGACTGTCCTGAATTTGAAAACCTGAGCCCTTATTGTGCCTGATGGGCAGGAGCACCATCACTACTGCTCTTGTTGATGTAGTTTAAAAGAAAAGACCTGTTGAAGCTCTTTTGCAACAAGATTTTTCAGCTTTTTCATTTTTGCCCTTCTTCTGTGAAAACTGTGACAACTTCTCTGAAATGGACTTCCATGAATTATTACCAGACAAACTTCAAGATCCTTGCACTCAGGAAGAAAAATCACAAGAAAGAAATATTCCTCGTAATTCAATTATTCATTTATTGTGTAACTAACTGTTCTGCAAAATCATAACACCTCTTAGTTCCTTGAGCTGTAAACTAGGTACAATAAATATCTTTTCAAAGGACTTTGCCTTGATGGTTAGTGTACCTTGCTCCCATGTTCTGTGTGGAGATTTATACACCAGTGTATCTTATTCTGCAAAGCAACTATTATTCTGTATATTATACATATGAAAAAGAAAGAATAATTGACAATAACTGAAAAATGTTTAACATAACTTGTGAAGCTAAAATATTCAGGGAATGTGACTAATGTCACATTATCATTCATTTTTAGTAAGTTTCAGAAGAGCTGTGAAGTCTTAACTTTGGACTTTACAATCTTTCATATCTGTTTTCCTCCTATGGATGTTCTAAAATTCTTTCCTTAAATTTCAGTATATCAAAAATCAGACATGGAAATTAATGGGGCTTCTTATACATTATTTTCAGTCTCATATGTAGAATTTCTGACTTCTTCTTGTCTAGTTTATGCTACATTTATTTTTTTAGATATTGATATTTCATTGCATAAATGCAGTTTAAAACCAGTATTCTGGCAATAGTTTCTGCTATTCCCATTTTGAACATGTGTGTTATCTTTTTGGAAGTAGGCACACTCCTCAAATCCTGGTAAAATAAGGAAAAAAATACAAATATATGTTGCTTTACAGTTAAAGTTTGAGAAGAGTTGCCAAAGAAGAATCTGAATATTTTTACAAAGTTGCTTCTGATGTTTCTGGAGCTGGGACACATTAGAAATATTATGGCCTACTTACAACAGTCAAGTGCCTAGGCTTTTGTTGGAAAAGGAGGAGTAATGTGACTCTGAAACAGGTAGCTGCACAAAAGTCACTCTATTTGAACAAAAATTGCCAGTTTTTCATGTCTAAATTGAGATTGCCCATTCAACTACTTTTCGTATCCACATGAACATTTTTAAATGTTATACTATTGAACCCTTTGAATGTTAGTGTGTTGAAATACCACTTCACAAAGGTGACAGTTCTATAGTTTCTGCTCTTCACAGAAATCACGGGTACTACCTTCCAGAACAGGGTTCCATCTCACAGGGTTCCCTCTCACAGGTACAAATGCATGTTATCATTCCAGATTTTCAAGTTAAACATACAAAGAAACCCAAACCAACCACATTTAGAAGACATGCTTGATCCTGCAGAGTTATTTTTCTTCCCCATGGGAAAAGAGTTGTCATCTTAATGTCAGCATGGGCTGAATCTGCATCTCATTTTGAAACCAAACATCTCTGAATCAAGACTTGCAAATATTACCTCACTTCTTCAGCCACACGTTACACATAAGAGCATCTATAAATATAAGCATGTTTGTATGCTGGGTTTTTTTTAATAAATATGAAGATAATAACACCTAATTATGTCAGCCATTTTGTGTTGAAGAGAAAAGAGAGTAAGTTACAGGATGGTGTGCTTTTCTAGACTTAGACTTAGTTGGAAACAAAATTTTTTGGTACAGAAGTAGAAAATACTTTTCATCTTTAAAAGTACGTACACTTTTCTATGTCTAGCCAAACTCAAGTTTTGTTTTACTTTGGCAGTTCTAATGAATAGCACACCTACATATACCAAGGGAAATCATCTACTTAAGCTATTACAATTGACATACCATCAAAAAATACGAAAATTTACAACATCCTAAAAGCCCATCAAGCAATTTGTTTCCAATCATGTTTTAATAACTGAAAATGTGGATTAAACCGCTTAAAATATACCAGCTCCATTTTTACACCTTTCAAAAAAAAGAGTACTGTATAATCTCTGGCACGGTGCTAGAGTTAACCCTGAAGCAATGTGAGGGCAGTGTGGGAAGCTACTGTACAAATCTTTAAGGCTGAAGCATTTTTGGTTTTTGTTTGCTGTCTTCACTTAAATACCATTTTAGCTTATTGCTTAAATAAGCTTTAAAAATGTTCAGTTGTTTACTTTGATGCTTAATTGTTTTAAAGCTATTTTTGCAAATTGTGCTATTTCTCACTACCATGTTGCAATTTACAGTTCAACCTCCAGCTCAAGCTGCTGCTTTGTTTACACCTCATCAAATTTTCTTTGATTTTCTTCATCTCCTTCTCTGCTGTTAAAGTCATCTGTATTTTTCCCCACTGACTTGAAAACAAGTCAATGGAAAGTAGTATATCTCTTGCAAAAGTAAATAATGAGAGTACAATGATTTTGTAGTTTGATGTTTGGCATCAAGGCAAATAAAAGGACTTCCAGCAGAGCTCCATCTAACCTTGTTTCCTCTTTAGAAAGACATTCGCTTCAAACACTGATGTTGTTAGAAATCTTGTAACTAATTCTCTCCTAATAGTGATATGGCAGGGCAGGATTCTCATTACAGCTATTATACGAAAAGAAAATTTTCATTTATTTCGGCTCACAGAAAAAACTCTTAATCACTCACTAAAATTTGTTAGGCAAAGGTATTATAAAAATATCTTTCTGGATAAGCTGGCTTGTGAAAGAGAGGACAATAGTTGTGTCAACTGAAAGGCTAACCTAACTGCTGTAGGCAATCAGAATAATTCAGATGAGATCAAAATGAAGCGAGTCAATCTATGAATATATTTTAAAATCTGAACAGCAATACTGCAAACCTTTTGCAATGCTCAGTGGATTTAACTTCAGTTTGCAGACATTTCTTCTGCTCATACAGGGAAGCCCTGTTTATACCACATGAAATCCTTGGCTCCTTTTAACTTGAATACCACTAATGTCTGTTGGGGTAGCAATGCAAACTCTGATGGGTGACATACATGTTCTCTTTTTCTCATGGTATGCTCTTTTGAGAGTATGGGGCTGAGGAGCAACGGATGAGGCTGCTGATTGCCCTATCCTGACTTATCCTGACTGCTTCTCTCTGGAGGCGGTGGCACCTTCTATCAGCATAAGCCTTCCATAAGGGGAAGTTGAGCATATTCTGGACCTGGAAGCTTTGAGAGGGCAGAGATGGAAGGGATATAAACAGGGGTCTGAACACACAAGCAGCTGCTAGCAGTGAACCCAGAGCTGAATGAGGAGGGAAGACTTTGGAGAGCAGGGAGATCTTCCAGCAACCTCGAGCAGGCCTCTGGGCAACTTCTTCCCTCCAAGAACTCAGAACAGACTGTATGGAGCTATCATTTCTTTTGTATCTTATCTACTAATTTGTCTTTTTATTTCTCCTGGTCTTAAAAAAAAAAAATAAAAAAGCTCCTCTTGTATATATTCAAACAAAAACATTTTTGACCTTAAAGCCTTGATGGTATTTTTGCTGTGCTCAATATAAGAAGTCATCTACCGACACTGACCTCAAAGCTCACAGCAGCTTCAGGGTCCCACCACAAAGCAAATAAAATTAATATAAATGCACTAGAATGAAATTAATCTTTACCAGTGTTGAGAGGACTGTTCCACTTATTGCTTCTGATCTTTAATTCAGTTGTACTGGTCACAGAGACAAAATTTGCTGCATTTTTGTTTTCTAACTATGTTTTTTTCCTTATCTGTAAGCCAATCTACAAGTGAAATACGATATGAAATTCCAAGTGTATACTATGCAGTTGAATCCTAATGTCAAATGCATAACAGGTCACTGCAAGCTCAAACATACAGTTTCAACAGTTCATATTTGGATCTGTGCTTTATTTCTAATGACTTTACCAGAAACAAAAAAGTCCAAAGATAAAAATAACCAGACACATGGAATAAACAAAAAGGTCTAACAAGAATCAGAATAAGATTATACAGTTACATGGATATTAAGTGTAGCTATACTTAGATTAGGTAGGATTTAATATTTACAGGGCACTTAAAATCCTATTCTTTGGAGTGTGAGCCAGCTATTAACTGCCAATGCCTGAAGAATTTTGCCATGTGACTAGATGTTCTATGACTGAGTATTGTGAATAAGCAGAAGATAAAAGCTTATTTGTGGGGGAAGGATTTTTTTGTCCTCTCGGGCACCTGTTGTCCTGACAAATGGCAATCCTTATGGGGTAGATGCAGATGGTTTTAAGTGTTCATATTTACACCACTGCCTTTTACACTTTAGTGATTCTCAATAATATTGTATGTCATTTTGTTGTATATGAATTATAAGATTTAAAGTCGGAGGAGTTGCTTCACTGTTTGGAAAAGCCACTCCTCCCCTGATCCCTCTCTAATTTCCCTCAGTTTTAAAAGCTCATTACATAAGATCCTCACTAATCTCATAGAGCTAAACAGAAAAAAATCTACAGCTTCAGCCCCCTCTTAGAGCTAGTTCATCTGAAAGACTTCCAATTTGCTAGTGAACCAATTTGTCCATCCTGCTAAAATATAGACAGATGCATGCTCACACAGCCTTAAAGGACATTTCTAGACTGTTCAGAAATAAGCACTCAATTTGTTTTATTTCTGATGCACTTGCAGAATTTATTCCTAGGTGCTTTTCATTCTCTTGCTAGTTTTAAGTAATTTTTCTCCCTACTCTTTCTAATTTTATCTCTATAAATTTGTTCTATTCTTTTGCAGAATTATTTTTAGACATGTGCCAATTTCCAGTACTCCTGCAATTCCTTTCTAGTGTAGGACTCTCCCTCAGTGTTGCTGCATTTCTCTGACACCATACTAGCTTAGTGTTGTGCTTTGAAAAGTCTGGTTTAGATATTAATTGATATTAATTATACTGCAATGTTACTTAGATTATGTTCCATACCTGAGTTTGCTGAAGCCTGTTTTTCAGAAGTCAAATTTCCTCACAATGCTTCTCTCACACTTTCCCCTACTTAGAAGAATGTTCTCTGATATTTTGTGATGACTTTTACTCAAACTACATTCCACACTCATGTATCAACCAGCTCTTTCCTATCAGTTGGATTCAGATCTAGAAATAGCAGCTTCACCAGTTTTCCTTCTCTGAAAAAAAGCATTGTCTCCACATTAACTACAGCAATCATTTCCTCTGTTCCATTTTGTTTTTTAAAAACACTTGTTACAGTAAAGCAATCAAAACCATGAAAATCATGAAAAGAACAGGGGCAGTTCTAAATTCAAAAGCTGGTTTTCTGTAAGTTAGAAAGAAAAAGTGTAGCTCCTGTACTCTCAGATGTGACAGTATGCATAAATTCAATTAAAAAAAAACCTCACAACCTCCTTCTGTTTTCAAAAGTGAATATTCTTTCTTTTTTTTTTTTTTTTTTGTGGAATATACATGCCTATGGCATCCCATAGTCTTTTAGGAGTCTGTTAGGTTTACAAGAACACATTTAATGTTACAATATAAGTAAACTACAACATGATGGTGTATCTTGGATGGTATAATTTGTCTTAATTTATCACTTAATTTTATACCTGAGTGATACATTCAAAATAAATTAAAATATCATGTAAGTTGGTGGGAAGTGGGGTGTATTTCCAGTAAAAACCAAAAAGCCTTGTTATTAGGATGTGCATCTTCGGTTTCCGAAAAGAACCACAATATGCTGAATACTGCTGTAAAGTCAAATAAAGAAATAAAACTTGTCAGTAACCAGGAGAACAGTGGAGCTGTCTTGCACGTCTGGTACAGTATAATAGTCAGAGTGAGAAAAGATGACATGCACCTGACATATCACACCCTGAACTAAAAATAATTGTGCTTCTCTGAGAAGTATAATGCATCCTTTATTACTACTGTATTAAACGTCCTGACCTTTTCTTGAGAGTAAAATATTTTGGCTTTTGTTTTATTCCCAAATTTGCTACAGAGCTTGTCCAAACAGCTCATCTAAGTGAGACTGATATTCCCCAAGGACCACAAATGATGAGACGATCTTGCCCTTTGGTCTACAGTTATTCCTTCACAGTTATTGAGATACTCATCCTCACTTCTGTGAAAACAGTTCTATTTTGTTAGATCAAAAACATCCATTTCTCTTATTCAGAACACGGGTTTGCCTCAAGACATACTGGGGAAAAAATCTTGTTCTTCTACACTAGTGTAACTTGTCTCAGAAAGGAACAAAAGTGCAACTTGTAACCTAAGTAAACCATCATCTAGACCTGAAATTTTTTTAAAGATTAGTATTTTGGTTACCACATATAAATCCATAATGACAATTTAGAGAAAAACAAAAACAAAACCAAACAGAAATTAAGAGAGGGAGGTGCTAAAACATCTTTGAAGAATGCTAGCGATACGTAGACAATGATTATACGGTTTTGTACTAAGTGAAGATGCTCACCATAAACTTTTAAAGGTAATCATATGGTTCAACTTTCTACCAGTTATATATTACAATAAAAATTGCAAATGAGGATCAGAATTCAAGCATATTTAACGTACTTATTCTTTTGTTTTGTGGAAAGGATGTTACAGAAACACATTTCAGAACCACTGTTCTTCATCTTCCTGGTTGCTTGCTGCTAGATTGATGTGCTGGTTTTGCCTGGGGTAGTGTTAATTGTCTTCATAGTAGCTAGTATGGGGCTATGCTTTTGATTTGTGCTGAAAACAGAGTTGCTAAGATAGGAATGTTTTAGCTATTGCTGAGCAGGGCTTACACAGAGTCAAGGCATTTTTTGCTTCTCACACCACCCCACCAGCGAGTGGGCTGAGGATGCACAAGAAGTTGGGAGGGGACACAGCTGGGACAGTTGATCCCAGTTGACCAAAGGGATATCCCACACCATATGACATCATGCATACAAAGCTGGGGGAAGAAGGAGGTAGCAGGGGACATTCAGAGTGATGGCATTTGTCTTCCCAAGTCACCATTATGCGTGATGGATCCCTGCTTTCCTGGAGATGGATGAATACCTGCCTGCCTGTGGGGGGTACTGAATTAATTCCTTGCTTTGCTTTGCTTGCATGCACAGCTTTTTCTTTACCTATTAAACTGCCTAGCTCAACCCACATGTTTTACCTTTTTTTTCAAATTCTACTCCCAGTCCCACTGGGAGGGTTGGAAGAGTGAGTGAGCAACTGCATGGTGCTCTGTTGCTGCCTGGGCTTAAACCATGGCAATTGATTATCTGATAAAATTATTTTCCTTAAAGAAACTTCAAAATTTAAAAGACGTTTTCTGCTGACAGATCATTGTAGAAGAAAATTCTGAGCTCTCTCTATTTATGGTCCAATTATATATTGTTACATAATTGCACATAGCCTTTCAATTAGTGCTTGCATTATTGTCAGGAATCTGAGTGCCATTGCTTGTTTTGAAAATCCTAAATTATCTGTGACAGTAAATTTTTAATGATCATTCAGAATTTATTGCATGCACTTAGACTGTGGGCCAAGTAATTTCTTTCTTTTGTACAGGTGGCTCTTTATAGATAAATTTTATACATGGAACTATTTATTTTTTATCTTCATTTATAGGCTTTACGAGAAGATAAAATAGAAGAAATCCTAGGATTTCTATTTCTCTCTACGAGATAAAAAAGCACTGCTTTCTACTTCCAGCACATCAATATAACAATCTGTTTCAAATCAGTGCCTATGCATATTAAGATACGCAAGTTCTTAATTTTCTCAGAGGAAATTGGGCTGTTGCAACAACTGTAAGTGTCAGCGCAAGTACTGCCATTAATGGCTCTACTCATCAAGTTCAAAGAACAGGTCTGGGAAATTCAACAAAAACCACACAAAATAAATAAGCTATAATGTTACTTGGGAGGAGAGGAGAGGAGAGGAGAGGAGAGGAGAGGAGAGGAGAGGAGAGGAGAGGAGAGGAGAGGAGAGGAGAGGAGAGGAGAGGAGAGGAGAGGAGAGGAGAGGAGAGGAGAGGAGAGGAGAGGAGAGGAGAGGAGAGGAGAGGAGAGGAGAGGGAGAGGAGAGGAGAGGAGAGGAGAGGAGAGGAGAGGAGAGGAGAGGAGAGGAGAGGAGAGGAGAGGAGAGGAGAGGAGAGGAGAGGAGAGGAGAGGAGAGGAGAGGAGAGGAGAGGAGAGGAGAGGAGAGGAGAAGAGAAGAGAAGAGAAGAGAAGAGAAGAGAAGAGAAGAGAAGAGAAGAGAAGAGAAGAGAAGAGAAGAGAAGAGAAGAGAAAGAAGAGAAGAGAAGAGAAGAGAAGAGAAGAGAAGAGAAGAGAAGAGAAGAGAAGAGAGAAGAGAAGAGAAGAGAAGAGAAGAGAAGAGAAGAGAAGAGAAGAGAAGAGGAGAATGAATTACCTGAGTGTTACACATGTTGCTTAATTTTCTCTATTAGGTGCATAAAACATGTAAGAGATAAAGCAGAAACAGTGATGGTCTCCTTACATGAAATACATTGCTAACACTGCAATTGGAGATAACACCAAACATTAATATTATAGTTGGAGATAAAGGACCTGCCATATGCATAAATAAAAATTCTGAAGGCTTCAACATGAAAGACTTGTCTATTATCAAACTACAAACTCTGTTTTGTATTACACGCTGAACATACGTCTGTCTTTTTTTTTTTTTTTTTTTGTCTGCTGGTAGCATATTCTACTACATTCAAGACATCTGCCTTGCCTAGGAAAGCTGCTCACAGTCTCATTGAAGGATTATTACCATGAGGCCAACAAAATGCAGTCTAAAGCTGTTGACTCTTTTTTTCTGCTGGAACAGTGATTTAGAAAAAAAAAGCCAAGACCCTGCAGGTGACAAAAGCATATGATGGAGTGTGAAGAAAAGAGAGGAAAGGAAAAGAGGCAGAACACAGGAAAAGGGCAGAACACAGAAAAAAGATCTTAATAAAAGGGTTCTGCTTTGTCCTCTTTCTGTGTTTGCATGGGCCCCAGATCAATGTGCATAATTCAGTGATGGAATCACAAGCTGAGATAGGCACAGAGAGTGTCCAGTTCAGACTATCCAGAGTAGCCAGTTTGTATATGTATATGTGTATTTATAGATACATTTAAATTTTTTTAATATATATCCACAACTACTCACAAGGAAGGTGCAGAGAGCCTGGAACCACACTGTTCAGAGAGACACAATGAAAGAAGAAGAAGCAACAGACATAAGTTGAAAGCTTGGAAATTATGCCCTGATATAGGGAAGAATGTTTTCCACTCTGTAGGTTGTCAAACACTGGAAAAGGTGCTCAGAGAGTCTGGGTATGTTCCACCCTGGAGATATTCAAAACTTGACTGGCCATTGCCCTAAGCACCCTGCTCTAAAGACCCACTTTGAACAGGAGGTTAGACCAGTCGTGTGATCCTGTGACTCTACACATGTTTTGAGTGATTTGAAAGATTTCTGGAGTGAGAATTCATTTATTAAATCTGGCTTCTATGATTTTCTCCTTCATTACCCAGAAAAAGATTAAGCTTTGGTGGTTTATGGAGTGTTGGGATTTTTCCTAATACAGACTCTGAAAGCAGTGATGGTTTAGCACAAGTACCTCACATCCTACTTCAATGCTATGTATCTTCACACTATACATTTGTAATTTGGGGTGTACAAGCAGAGAGATGCCAGAGGTTAAGTCTACTAACAAAGTGATGGCACAGTCACCCACCCGCCTTATTCAAATACTCATTTCCAATAGAAGTAGGACCATCATACTTCTAGCGGTTAGATTTCTATCTCAAACAGGAATATCCTAAAATTTGCATTACTGCCTACTTTAAATAAAAAGTCATAGAAGTATGCCAGGCGATCCTTGACAACATTACCTTATGAGCCAAACTTTTTAATATGGTTTAGACAACTTTTTGGATTTCTGATAGTGTTGACAATTAATTTTGAACAGAGTCAGTTAAGTTTCATACAATTTATGGGTGCATTGGTATCTTTGTTTAATATCCAGAAAGCTACATTGACTTGATACAATATTAACCTGAAAGTGATAAAAGTGGATCTTTTTCTTCCCATCTATACAGTATATAGACAAGATCAGTTTTACTTCCATCTCCCTTCTTGTATTAATTTCAAGAGTTTTAGTTCCTTTTGAGTAAGCAAGCTCCATTACTTAAGCTTTCCCTCGAAGTAAAGTTCAAAGTAGACACACGTGCTATGGACACAAGAATGCAGCACTCAGATTTATATGATTTTGCCAATTTCTTTCAAAGCTAAGCATAAAATAGACCATGTTAATATCTTCTGTTGCCAATAGATGGATTAATGCCACAACAAACTTTTTGATTTTGGATAGGGTAGAAAACACAAGAATGTTAAATGACTTTTTTCAGGTGTTTCCAAGTTTTGATACCACAGCTCTCTTACCATTGTCTCACCTTACTTTGAATAGACAACCATTCATGACTGAACAGAAGAGAAAGGGTACTAACTGCCAATTCATTTGGAAGTACAGACTTTGTTGGCAAGTGGATTCAAACCCATAAAATCTTTTCTGAGGCCTTTAAAGCTGTACTAGGTTCAAAAGAGAGTCGAAAGGTTTTGATTTATGTGAGACTGAGTGCACTTTCAGAACAGTCTGATAAACATGCTGCTGAGTAATTATCCTGCAATCCCCGATAGCACACGTAGACTGTCACCTCCAAGCTCAAAAGTGCCTCTAACAGTTCAGGCTGCACACAGGTTTTCCCCTACTTTTCAGCTTCTCAGCCCATGTGGTGGGTATCAAACACTTGCATTCCTGTTTATCAGCCATATAACTGTCAGCAGGCCACATGTATTATCCTTGAATGTGTAAAACTCTGCATGATCATTAACAAGCGGTTTTCAGTGCTGATTTTGCACTTGAGGACAAATATTTTTAGGACAAATGTGCATTTTTTGTGAATTATGGCTACAGCAAGATCAGTGTGTTGTAAATTCTGCCTTTTCTACTCCTACACAAGGTGTGAAGTAAAAGCACCCATTGTACCTCTGATATTTTTTATCTTGAAGAAGCTATTAAACACACTTAAAATGTTTAACGTGCAGTTCCCCAGTAGAAGTCTGGGGTTCTAAGGTGATCAGAAAAGCTGGTGATCAAAAGTTAGAAAATACTTTTTGAGAAAATTTACATTTGTGTAAGTCTTTTTCTTCTCTACAGTTTCGAGTTTTCTTGAGTTTAAAATTACTACTTTCACTGTTTAGTAATAGTAGTGGTGGTTCTGGTGGTGGTAGTTGTAGTATTTTTATAATAATATGTCCTAAAAAAATCATTTTAATGAAAAACTAAAAAACAACAAAAAAGGCAGGGGACATAATTTGGAACTTAATTGAATTTATATCCTTTCTCATTATACATACAAAGTAGAACCTAAAGCAATCTGCTGTTCACGTTTATTAGAATTAGGTAGCTGAAAAAAAGAAATTTGTGCTTTTGGGTAACACTGAAACTAAGGGCGGGTGACTACTCATTAGCCATGAGAACGGCCTCACTGGACTATCAAAAGAATGGCAAGATTTTTTACAAATCTGCTCCTGTAAGTAGATTAACACCTTCACAAGTGTTAACTGTTACAGGAATAAAATTTTGTCTCAGTAGAGAACAACTAAACCTTGCTTTGATTTCAATAAACTAGAATTTCTTTCTCATACAACTCATTATGATAGTCATTTTATCCTATGAAATGGAATAAACTGGAGATGTTTTTATGACAAGTTTCTGTGTTTTTTTAATTTTTTTAATCATAAAGTAAAAGATTTCTTTCTATTTTTATTTCTACTTAAGTTCAAGTCCATTAATCTTGCTGAATTTACCATATCTTACTGATTTTGACAGAATAAAATACAGCATCATTGAATTTGTTCTGGTATCCTTCAGGTATTGTGTAATTTCCTGAAATTTTTAATTTACTGTCTAAATATGAAAACTGATTGTCAAACACATTTTTAATCTTGACAGTTAAGTATTGTTGGTTTAGTAATGTTTCAAGAAATCATTCACATTCAGCTCAACCAGTGTATTGATCAAGACACTAACTAACCAGCAGATAAATGTGTTACTTGGTCCCTGTGCTCTCTAGTCTCCTACACCAAGACAGCAAAAACACAGTAAGTCCATAATGCACAATTACTTATTCAAGTTTATGCCCTCTCTGAAGCCTACAGTTCACTAATTTCCACAGAATTACATAATCCCTATCTGCTTATCTTTGAAAACAGAAATACCAATGACTGAAAATACTAGTCACATGGGTCTTCACTGGTAACTGCTTTGCCAGTAACTTGTGGTACTGAAGAAGAATATGTAAAACAGCAGGATGTACAAATCACTCACATTTGCTGTAAAAGGCATTTCTAGATACACAGGCTAATGAGTTCCCAAAAGAACCAGCTAGGCTAGAGGTCATAAGTTTAGCCAGACCTAAACCTGAATAGCAAAGTATCATGGGAATTTTGTCCATTGATTAACATAACCTATAAAACCTTACTGTAAAAAATATTCAAGATAAAGTCAGTATCTAAATAACAGTTGTCCTGGTTTGAGTTAGAACAAAACTAATTTTGTTCAGTGATTTTTCTTTCCAACTAAGTCTCTTCTAAGTAAGTGACTGCACTTTTCAAAATCAACATATTTTTCCAGACAGTGTCTGCTTCTAGTAGTGATAGCAATTGATGTTTATAGTTACCACCAAGGAATGGTGTGCAGAAAGGCTCTTGCTTATACTTGCTGCTATAGAAACCACGGTCATGATGAAATCTTGTGCCCCATGTTGAAGTGCTGTAAGTAAATGTGTCATAATGAAGTAAAAACGTCGCACCTATGGGGAGGAGTGGACAGGACAGGTGACACAAAACTGACTAGCTTAAGGATTCCATTCCACATATATCATACTCAGTATAAAGCTGTGGGATCACAAGGGTTAAGCATTCTTCTTGGATGGCCAAGGTCTGTTCTTCTGTCTTTGATCCTGATCTGTGCATTCCTGAATCTGGTTTTTGAATCCTGCTCCTGTGCCTGGTTCCTGTCTGTTGCAGAGTCCAACGTGGGACTTCCCCAGTGCCAGCCCTGTACTGCCAGTGGTGATGTGATTGCCATCTGGGGAGTGGGTTTGATATTGGTTTTGTAGATATTTCATTATTTTCTTATTAATATTATTATCCATTCTTTTCATTGTTATTCTTTCATTAAAGCTGTTCTAGTTTTCTTTTCCAACTCCATAAGTCTCTTTCTCTTATTTTCTCTCTCTCTCTCCCTTCTGGGAGGGGAGAGGGGTTAACAGCATTTGTCATTTGTTAGTGGTCAGCCCAGCCTCAACCCTTGACAGCTGGTATTCATAGTTACTGCTGGGAATCAGCCAGATGTTACTTACAGGTCCAACAGTTTAACTTCCAAAATTTCTTTGACATTATCCAGTTGAAGTCCAACAAAGCTAACTGTGTGGAAAAACCTAGAATGTACTCCTAGTTTTATAGTCCCATAGTTTGATAGTCATCTGAAATAAAGTTTGCTTCACTGAAACCGTGCTTAGTACACAGTCACATATTAAACTGTCTAACTAGGAAAAGATAAAGTCCTTACACAATCAAATTAAAAAAATTTTTACTAGTGAAGTCATGGAAATCTTAAGATGTAACAAACAACCAAACCAAGTAAAAGCCTAACAAATATCTTAACAACAGCAAGAAAAAAGCTATGACTCTCTTTCTTTTTGTGCCCCAGCATCTGCCTTTTTATTTACATATGCTTACTGTTTTCCCATCTGGACTGTATTAAATAGAAAAGTTGAAATCCGTTCTTATTTTTTAAGTAGTCTTTCTTGACATGTTTAACCTGAAATGCTGATGGCATGGTTAATTGTTTTTAACAACTCAATTGCATCTTCTTTCAAATTCTCTTTTGAAACTGTGTACAATTTTTAAACTGGAAAGAAAATTTTAATTTGCCTATTCTACACTAATTGCAGCATGTTGTGATATTACTATGTAAGTTTTCATCTTCTGCTTCCATCCTTTACTATAGAAGTTGAGTCAGCACAACCAAGGTGTAGCTGTTGGAATGCAATGCTGGTTGAATGCCTAATGTACTATTTCATTATTCTGATGAGGTGATGAAGTATAAAACTTGTACTGCGTAATTTCTCCATATGCTTCTAGGACTAACAGCTTAAAAAAAGCAATCCAACACTTCTATTTTTTTGTAAGGTAACATACGGAAGGTCATTCATTATATTTTCTAAAATTCACTTTAAAAAAAGTGCCTAAAACTATTCCAGATAAAACCAAGCATACTGATTCCAGTCACAAACTAGCATTAATAATTAGAAGAACTACTACATAAGGCATTCACTGAATTAGAACAAAAGAATAAACATTTTTAATTTTTTTTTTTTTTTCACTCTGAGACTTTTTAGGAACATAAACCAGTTATATAATAGTTATACACTTCGGCAAAACCAGAATCAGAACATAGCACAACTTTTGGTTTCAGAAATACATCTGTGAGGAACTACAGTTGAAAATATCAGGAACATCAGTAGCTTAATAACATGAAAGTGTATAGGTTTAATTTTAAAATAACTCTATCAAATAAGACAATTCACCCACTATGTATTGCAGTCATACTAAAATCTGGCCGCAAAGGCCTTTAATCAAATACATTCCTTCCTTGATGAAAAGTGGCCTTTAAAACATTAATGTTTCAGATGACTGTATAATTGAAAAGGGACACTCAGTCACATGTTTTGATGAACTGAAGCTTTTACAGGCTTACCAAAAAAGATTGAATAGTAAATTATTTCAAACATTACCCTGGGATGTGTGAAAGAGATAGCTGCATAAGAATCTTTACACAAGTAAAGGCACTCCTTCCTGACAGTTTACCTGTAAAACAGTGATGATGGTGTTCTTCAGTTTATGATTATTTTTAAGCTAAAATTAAGTATGTAAAATAGAACTAAATAATTGAGCTTTGAATGACTTGAACCAAAATTACTTTAAGTTGGCTGAGGATTCAACTAAAAACAAATGAACTAAAAAATAATTTGGATGCTGAAGAGGAATTAAGGTGCAATTGGATATTTATCTGGGAGGTGATGATAGTGGAACAGTAATGGCCATAGTTTCAAGCTGAGGAAAGCTTTTTCCATTCGGTCACTGTCTAATGAAAATGCAAAAACACTTCCCGAAGTATAGGAGAAACTTCTTCAGATGCTGAACAACTGTTTAATACAGTAGCCAAACAGTTGTCAGTACACATTAATTACTGTGAATCATTCAAAAGTAGTTTTGTTTAGTGATCAGTTCTTTATGCTGAAAACAACTTTTCAGAACAATGGAAAACTATTGCTTGAAGAACATGTAGCAGTTGTTAGTCAAATCACAAGCTTTGGCAAATCTTGTTTGCTTTTGTTGTGTTTGCATTGAAAATAAAAATATCTTATTACTAGATAAAATCCTGTAAAACATATGAATCGTGGGCTGATATTGTTGGGGTAGCATCAACAACCAAACTTTCTTTGTCTGGGTCCAAATTAAAGTATATAAAGCCTGCCCCCCCCCCCAATAGTATTAATCCCATCACACTGAAAAAATTAAAAGAAGGTACATACTGACAGTAAGTGAAGTGACATAGCTTCTTCTGGTCTGGAGATGCTTTTTCTCCCAGAAAGAATCTAGATGTCTAGGTTAAAATATGCTATAGTTTTTAAATGATTAAATTTATCTTATATGAAATCCTGTGCTTGTCCTGTGGAGCTTTGTTTTGACACTTTTTCACATGAAAGTGCTATGAAGTTTGGACAACAGATCCATGCTAAAGAAATAGTGTTTGTCTAGCTCAAACCTTTGTCTAGACTAAAATCCTGTCACTGTTCATAGTTGTTAACAGATCATTAAGAGGGACCCTTCTTCTGCTATGCCTTCCTACCTTCAGTCAAATAACATATTATTAACTTGCTCTTTTGAAAGTTTCTGCTAGACCATCAATGGGAGTGCCTGTTTATACTTTGAGAGCAAACATTAGCAAAGAGCTCCAAGGTATAGCTAGCACAGTGTGAAATAAAATCTTTTCTTGTTCTAAATTTGTTGCTACACCATTTCATTAGGTGCTAACACTTTTTACACAATGAGAAGTTTCTTCCTTTTACCTTTTTAGTAAATTTTGTTATTATATTGTTTTTTTCATGTCATCATTCAATTACATCTTTTCTAGGCTGAAGAGTTCTTTTCATGTAAAAATGATGACTGCATATCATATTCAAAATACAGGAGTATTATGTCATACTGATGTTCTTTATTCTTTATTTCTTCCATAATCATTCTCAGAATTCTATTTTCCATTTTGGTCTTTTCTAATCAGGGAGATGATGTTTTCAGAAAAAATACCTGCAATTGCATTTTTATGTCTTTCCTAAGTACATATAACTTCTTAGAGCCTGTCACTCTTTCTTAATACTTAACATTTTTCTTACCTAGCAGTCAAAACGCAAATAGATTGTATTACATGTGCATGTACCAACTTTGAATTCTGCCCAGCACTTTATTTCTCAGGTAGGCTGCATTATCAAATCTTATTCTTCAGATTTAACTTTTCCAGAATCACTTCCTATCATCAGCAAACTCTTTAATCTCACTTTCCAAACTTCTCAAAATCAATGTGTTAAAAAGCTCTTCTTATATCACGCAAAACCCTTGTTTTGTGCAAGCTGCTTGTCAATTCTTACTTCCTCTCTCATACAATTTAATAGATTATTAATCCACAAAGGACTTTAAAAATATAAGAACATTATTTCAAGAACTCAAATCAATCATGAAGCAATTTTTATTTTTTTCGTAAACTCTATTGTTTCTTCCCAAATAGGTAAGATTTCTATTTTATGCTCTTTTTAAAAATAGTTTCTTCTAGTTCTTCCAGCACAAACATCTGACTTATTAGTTTGTACTTCCTTGCACCCTCCCTGAACTACTTAAAAAAACCTCAAACCAAACCAAACCAAACCAAACAAACAATAAATCCCCGTCAACAAACACTTTCTACTCCCCACTGAGTGGGATATATTAAAAGAGAGATTGCACACTGTAATTAATAGTTCAGCATATTGCACAGTAAACACAATTAAATTTTGCCATTACTAGTTGTAGCAGGTGCCTTCAGAAGACGTTGTAATGAGGAGACAATGATTTCAAGCAGAATCTAGGGAGAGTTTAAAAATACACCTTGGCTGTAGAGAGCTATATGTTAGCATAAGTGACTGCTATATAATCTGGACACATCCTGTGATTTCATATTATTCATCTTATTTTTTCCAACTAAAGTTTATGAATCTTTCAGTTTTTCTCATTCTGATAGAAAGAATGTTTTCTGAAAGCTTGCTTGCTTTTAATGACCTCCCTTACCCTTGTTGTATTCCTTCTGGACTTTCTTAAGTCTTTGTTTGATAGGTTGTATGTATTCTTCAGAACATCCAGGACAGTGTCTTTAAGTAGTCTCCATTGTGCCTGCAGAGATTTTACTCTTTATCTGTCTTTCTTTGAGATTTTGAAGAATAAAATTCTCATGTATCTTTCCTTTTTATACTTCCCTTTCACTTTTATACCATGACAGTTTAGTTTCTTTAAGAGCCTTCAGAAAAAGAGAGTTTGCTGAAAGCCTTTTGAAAAAGAACCCTATCATCTGAGTCCACAATATATCATATTTATCCATATATTTATTAGTTACACTTTTTATTGTATTTCCGGTCAATTTGTCTGGTGCAAAGGTCAAATTTACTCAGCTTCATTTCTTAATATCATCTTAAAAACCTGATAAAAAGCAATTGTGCCCACTCCAGAACAACATTTCTATGAATTGTTTCCATTTGGGTCAGAGTTCAATTTAGCCGTCATATGACAATAAATCCTTCTCATCTATTCCTGTTGACTCATACTCTAAACTGAATTCTAAATCCATATTTACCCTGATCACAGAACTTTTCACTAGCCTCATTCAAACCAGATGTACAACCTTAAACTACTCTTATGTTCCTTGGTTGCATCAACCTGCAATTAACCTAGACTGATGGACTCAAAGAAGACTCAGAATTACTACAGCCCCTACGACCTCTGTCTCAAACATGCACTTAGGCTGTGAGCTCATAATTCTTTATCCTTCCTTGATGATCTTCGCTGAATCAAAAAATAAACACACCTGATTAACTTCTAGTGTTGCAGTAAAGAATATGTATAAGTTACTGTATTTTCATTTTTTTAGTTTGGACTAAAGAGTTTACAGTTTTTTCACTTGGAACATCAAACTGGTATATTTACATAATTTTAGTAAAGTATCACTGCCATTTATAACTTTAATCCTTTTTTCAGTCCAGGCAAAACAGATCCCAAGACCTAAAGCGATGTTGGTCACCAAAGAGCCTGGAGACAGTATGGTACCTAACAATTGCTCTATTCACCTCTCTGGGATAACACTGTAATTTCTATCTTGCTGCAGAACAAAACAAAACAAAACAGGAAAAAAAATGTTTCAATACTGAAACATTTCAAAACTGAGAAAAAACATAGAATCATAAATTGTCAAAGCACTGGGGTTTTAAGGGTCCTTGGCATTTCTCTAGTCCAATCTCATGCTCAAAGTAGAGATATGTCTGAATTCACACCAAGATGCTCAGGGATGTGTCCATTTGGGTATTGAAGGCCTCCAGGAATGAAGGTTCCACAACCACTCTAAGAAACTTGTAGCAATGCCTAGCTGTTCTCATAGTGTTGAGTTTTATTCCCCCTTACATCTAGTCAGAACTTTCTCTGTTGCAATTTGTGGCTATTGTCTCTAGTTTTCCTGCTGTGCACCTCAATACAAAGCCTACCTTGGTCTTCTTGACAATCCCCTCATAGGCACTAGCAGGTGGCTGTTAACACCTGCACCCTCTGCAACCAAAAGTCATCTCTTCTCCAGCCTATGCAAGTCACACTCAGCCTCTCCTCACAGAGCAAGTGCTTCTATTCCTGACCATCTCTGTTGAACTCAGTCAGATTCATAAACATTGCTTCTGGAGGACCCAAAACTGGCCACAGTATTACAGATACAGGAAGCACCAAGTAAAGGGAAATAATCACTTCCTTCAACCTACTGGTTACACTCTTGTTGATATAGCCCAGTATGCTGTTTGCCTTCATCACAAAAGGTTATAATGACTTATTTGTAGCCTAGTGTCCACCAGGGCTGTCAAGTCCTTTTTTGTCAGAGTTGCTGCCCAGCCAGCCAGTCCCTAGCCTGTACCATTGCAGGGGGTTATTCTGTTCAGGTGAAACACTTGCAGTTTTCTAGTCTGTTCAAGTGAAACACTTGCAGTTTTCCTTTCTGTGTTTCATAAGGTTCCTTTTGGACCCTTCTTCTAATTTGTTTGGGTCCCTCTGGATGGCAGCCCTTCCCTTGACTATAAGACATTTCGCGTAATTCTGATTTTTCAGAGAGGAATACTTTCAACTTAGAGAAGTAACATGAACCTTGTTATCCACATTGTCAAACTAGCTTTTTCTCACAGTAACCAGAATTATTTCTGTAGGTGAGAGTTTTGTATAGAGTTTCCACAGTCTAGGATGGGAGCAGATATTAACACTGCTGTTCCATATAATGTGCTTGTGGCCATTTTAAAAAGTACTTTAAAAGCTGGTCTTATGAATGGATATAATTACATCTCAGGTGTGCTGACACCTACGCTAAATCACAATAGCTTTATAAATCATATATTTCTAGAAATCATTTCACTGATTTATGTTATGAATATGAATTATATCTATGTTACTGATTTATAAATTGTTTGATGGTTTCCATAAATCATATAACCTGTTTGTGAAAAGTATTGGACGTGATTAATAACGGTGCTACATTTCTTTCTGATACGATGTCACTGTCTTTTGGTTTATGTAGTAGATATTATATGACGATATGTTTTATTATTACTTAATATGTTTCTTTCCCCTAAGTCATTACACTATTCTGCCTTAACCCAGAGTTTTATGCTACAAAGTCTGATCTGTTGCTCCTTTTCCCAAGCTAGCTGTTTTCACATCTCTAATTGGATGTGTAACTAAGGTATTTTGCTTACTCCAAGTCCTAGTAATAAGCAGGGAAAAAGAATCACAGAAAGAACTTAAGCAAACAGTAATTATTATGAATTAAGGAATCTTAATATTTTATTAAATGTTTTTCTGTCTGAGATTAGCATCAAGTTTTATCGGATTGTACCATATCAGCTACTTTGTGTATGTGTCAACCTTGCATTGCACATTGTAGTTTTCATTATTTTAATAGCTTCATTCCTTCCTCTCCTTCCCTCTTTACATTTTTTTTTTTATTTTTTATTTTAACCTCCAGGCACTTTGAAGGTAACCTGACCCTGCTACTTGCCTGGATATCAGTCACTTACTGGCCAGTCAGCTGAAGTTGGTCTACATTCATTCTTCTGATAAGCAATTTATTAAATAGTAGGCCACTGTCTTGGTAATCAAAATGTACCCTGTTATTTCAGAGCTACATTTTAATAGTTTTAACACTAAGAAAAGTGCTTAAAGAAATGTATTTCTGTTCCTTACCAATATTTCAGTTTAATTTATCCACAGTTTTGTGTATGTGTGTAGGTGCATATAAATACTTCAAAAAATTTCTTGTTTATTTTTAAAAGAAAATAGAAAAATTTGAACATTTGAACACCGCGAGACAGGATTTTCAAACAAAATATACAGTCTTGAAACTATTTACATGCTATGAACTTTGAAGGTTTTATTAATTTGAGTTGTTTCATCGAGAAAATGAATCTCCAAACACTAATGTGATTTAGGTGTCAATGCAAGATTTGTAATTTGTTGAAACTGAAACAGTTTTAGCCTTTTTCATAAATAGTATTCAAGTGCATTTAGTAGAGCGGAATGTCTTCTCTGACACTATCTTCGGTTTTGCTTAAACTCAATGCCAACCCAGGTGAATGTTTAAAAGACAAATAACATTTGTAAGTAAATGAACTTGCTTACACAGAATTGTAGGTTTTTTCAAAATCTTATAGGAGACTTTTGTGTTATTTTGAAATATAAAGATAATAAAACACACTTTAGTTTAAATCCTTAGTTTCACTGTACCTATACGGGCCTTCAAGAGTGTGTAAGACGCATAACAATAGTTGGATTAGTAAAAAGCTAAAACATTTTAAAAGTATAGTTAGCCTGTAAGTCTTTACCAAAATATTCCATGCAAATATAAAGTTTTATGCCAACCATACTGTTCGCATCTTCAAAAAGTTTCTGCTTTATATGGAACTGTTAACTTTTTGCATCTGTGTTAAGATTTTCCAATGCTAAGTCTGCAATAACTGTTCTCTGGTTTCTAGGAGTATAAATAAGTAATATCTTGACTATTTTAACAATGAAAAAAATACCAAAAAATCACATTTCCCAACCTACCTCATTTTCTTACATAAACATTAAAACAGTGGTTTAGATTAAACAAACACCATTAGTGTTTGTGTCCCTGTCTTTGGATCCTGAGGAGCTCATGAAGGGTGAACACAACACCAGAGATGAGGGGCAGATACTAGGCTTTCTTTCTGTGTTTCAATTTCAGCTGTACAACCAGTGAGGTTATTTTTATATTAATCAGGTGATTTGGACTATCAGACTGCTAAAGCATCAGCTGACCTATATTCTTTACTCCCAAATGTTTATGGTGTCTTTCCTTTTGCACATAACATAATTTGGTGTGTTACGTATGCAGTCACACTGTAATCACTCACAGTCTTCATACCATACATGCGTGTACATTTTCCGCCAGATGGAAGACATGTTCTCACAGCTACCAGGCTCCAACATACTGAGCTCTGCTGGTATCATCTGCTACATGTGATGGGGTTCCTGGTATTTTGGTGAGATTCCACAGAAGTAAAGGCACCAGTGGTTCTCTTCATCTGTATGCTTCTAAGAGCAGAAGATTCTACATATCACGTATGCAGTGATTTAAAATATTAGCTAAGTAAATAATATCTTTTTTAAAAAAACAAATGTACATTTACATAAATAATTTGTTCAAACAAAAGTATACTTATTAATTTTAAAAATGTTGATGATACGTTTTGCATTAAATGCAAAACTCCAATATGCATAACTTGAATAGCAATGTTTTCCACCTGTGAGATATTTCTTGTACTGTGGACCCCAAAACTGGATGCAGCACTCCAGATGGAATCTCACGAGAGCAAAGGGGGAAAATCACCTACCTCAACCTGCTGGACATCGTTCTTTTTAAACATTAACTCAAGATTTCAGTGGCCTCACTCAACTGGCTTTGATGACAGTTGCTCTCCTTCCTACAACACATCAGTGTGAGATTATTCCTGAGAAAATCAGAAGGTGGTTCAGTCCTTCCCTCTACTTCAGGGCTTGCATACCCTTATTTTCCATCTTCCAAAAGCAAGGTTAAGCTCCTTGTGTACTACTGCTTTTCCCAAGCAGCTCATCAAAGATAAAAGTTAGTAATTTGCAGCTAAAAGCAGGAAAAAGAAAATCAGAATGTGTCCCTTGCCTAGGGGGGCGGGTCATGGGGCATTCAGTTGTGAGAGTTGAAATTTTAGTTTTCTGTTTTAATTTTAAGGACTGCTGCAGTCCAATTATTTGATCATGTAAAACTTATAAACTAGCCAGGTACTAGGATTTTAACACATTACTCTCTTTTCTCAGTTTGCAGACTGTTAACCCCAGATCAAGTCTGCAAAATTATAGGTATGACTCTCATTGAATTGACCCAAACAATTTTTTGATATTTTGTCAGGAAACATAGATTACAGAAGATTCCCCAAGATCCTTCTTGAGGCAGTTTAATTCCATTGATGAACGGCATTCTGCCTAGTAAATTTTAACAACAACTGGATCAACAAGTTGCTAGGTGTCATAGAAGAATAAACATCTTGAAAGCCACATCTGTTATTGTATCAAGTGTGAAAGTCTTCAATGTATAAGCATGTTGCTGACTGTTTTGAAAATCTGGCACTGACATCATTCAGAACAGCTCAATGTGATCAGCGACCAAAGGACACCTTTATCTTGACTGAAAAGCATGAGCACTAAACAAACATAATTCAGGAATATCTTAGGGCATGAGATGTCTCTTGTTTTCTGCTCCAGGCAAAAAAAGAAGGCAAAGGTTCAATGA
The DNA here is from genome assembly GCF_034619465.1 of Leptosomus discolor. Lineage (NCBI taxonomy): Eukaryota > Metazoa > Chordata > Aves > Leptosomiformes > Leptosomidae > Leptosomus > Leptosomus discolor. The sequence continues at coordinate 90,072,998 of NC_141391.1, read as the reverse complement.
CCTTATACATGTATTGCATTGTTAAACCAAAATATTCTTTCCAAAGTAACGAAAGTCAAACAGAAATATTAACTAGATTTATTTTACATATCAGATGGATATGGTGATTTGTAGGACTCTATTGCAAACAAAATGTTTCTTTCTCTGGTAATGGACCTGACCTGGCAGTTATTATGATAAGAAAATTTATTGATGAACTGAACTGCTATTTTCTTTATGTAAACACTCTGAGGTAATACACCAGACTTTCATGGAGAAGAAAATTACAGTTATATTAGTAATCATCTGTTAACAAAGAGGTTTTTTTAATTCCCGGCTATTTGTATTGTTGAAAAAAAACACTAGTTTGTTTTCTGTTTACACCAGTTGCCCCCATATACACACAGGTATCATAACCTTAAATAATTCCAATAGCTAGCTTGCAATGCTGATTCTTTCATGTCAAAACATGTACCTACTTTTTTTTTTTTTTTTTTTTTTGTGAAATGCCGGGTTAAATATTACTATCTTCTTCTGAACACTATGGAAAACTAAAAGAAGAGAGAGTTTAATTAAACAAGGTCATTATGAATCAAGGAATGTTTAATTTAAAAAATGTTTTATCTGCTATTCTAGAATTTTTAGACTGTAGCCTTGAGGGCATATTTATACCACCATGGGGAGTGATGTACATCTGTCCAAACAGAGAGCAATCTGACAGGCAGAAATGCCTTGTCCACAAGCAGTAAAGCTGTATCAGTACAGTGGGGCAACCAAGGTGAAGCATATTTTGCTTCCAGCACTACATTAAGCCAACTCAGTGTTTTGCTGCATCTTGCTCAGCAAAGCTGTGACCTGAAATGTCAGTGTTGAAAATAACACAGAATTAAACTTACTTTTTTTTCTTTTTCTTGTTTTTTTTTTTTTTTAAGGGAAAGTTCCATATTAGGTATTTTCAGTAGTTTTTTTCCTTAGATTCTTGATTTTTTAGGATTGCTAGACTTAAGTACTTTTAAATTTTTTTTTTTTTTTTTTTTTTTTTAACTATACTCTGTACATTACACTATGCCTAGTACTACACTTATGGCTTTATTTAAACTGGGAGGTGTTGGAGACTCTCCCACTTCCTTCACGTGGTTGCTGCCCTGGTGACACTTGGGGCACGACTCAAACGTTTAGGATTTTTCCCTGCCCCACCAAATGTCCTGATTTCCACTGCTCGGCATCATACTCCAGTAATCTTCCAACGTGGACAATGGGGAAGATGGATTACAAAGCAGACTATGGACTTTAACTGACCCACCGCTCCAGGTCAGTTTCATACCACCTGAATAATACCCTTCAGAAATGGTTACAGATTCGGACTCTTCTAACGCCTCACTGTTTAAAAATTGTGGGTTTTATACTTTCAGTGATTAAATGACTATCATGAGATTTTGTCACCCAGCACCAAGGCAGAAAGGTAAATGGATTTCTGATAAAATAATATCTCCTCTTTGACTTGCTTAACTTCAGCTGGCATTACATGTAAAATTCAAATTTGGCATAGTTGATCATAGAAGGACCCCCAAAGGTCATCTAGTCCAATCCCTCTTTGACATGGCTTGAAGGCATGTCTTTATAGAATCACGAAATCATAGAATCATAGCATGGTTTGGGTTGGAAGAGACCTTTAAAGATCATCAGCTCAATCCCCCCTGCCATGGGCAGGAGCATCTTTCAGTGAACCAGGCTATCTAAAGCTCCATCCAACCTGTAACCAACATAGATAGCAAGTGTTTCACTGATTCAGACTGATGCATCATTGCGTTATTATGCCCTATGGTGTGTGAAGGTAGATTTGAAGGCCATACAATAAAACTTTATGTTTTAATTTGTCTTTTTAATAACTAAAAAATTTCTAAAAATAAAAAAAGGCTTAAAGAGAATTAGTATGGATTAAACAGTGAAATGCTAAAAAAAATAAAAAGATGACGGTTAGCACACAGTAAATATTATTTCATATGTTGATCTAGTCTATGAAAACCCCAGATTAATTTAATGAGAGCCTTGGATAAACTTTAAAAGGTATGAAATTAATAGCATTTCATAGGCATCACTTTGGCATACATGTATGGTTTTACAGATATTATTGATATCCCTTTTTTAAGTCTGAAAAATATTCCATGTTCTTTAATTAGAACATTATTATTGCTATGGTATCAAATAGCTCCACTTCTGATTAGGACATCCTTACTTACAGTGACATGAAGATAGGGAAAAAAAAATATAATCACTGAAATATTTTCTGAACAAAACCATGTTTAAGTAAGGTTAGAACACAAGATAATAATCTGCTGACGTCAGATGATTACATACTTTATTGTCTTCTTGCATTTGTTTGCAAGGATTATGGTAAAGATAGTCATAGTAATGGAAAAGAGAAACACTATATTTTTATATTTTATATCCCATGAGATGATTACAAAAACTGAGTATTTTTCTTTTCAAGCTTCTGTTTTTGAGGGTTCGGTATTTTATTTTTTAAGCATTAAAAATTCTATTCAATTAAAATCAATGGCTATGTCTGAAATATTTCTGAGTTGCACAAAATTTGCAAACAATCATTTTTACCTTTATAAATGCTATTTTTGAAGAGAGGTGCTTTGGTGTCTTTCACAGCCTTGTTACATACTACTACAGCAATCTTAAACTCATTGGGGTTTGTTTGTTTGTTTTTCTAGGCTTACATGCTCTTTGTTAGGCTTGTAAGCAGTTAAAACATTCAGGATATATAAAAACTACAAGTGGAGAAGAGATTTCTGTAGGAAAAAATGAGACTCTCATTCCTACCAACCTGAGAAGCAATCATGTGAAAGACAAGGTGGGTCCAGCCTATCTAGGCCGCAGCTGCTTGTGACTAAACACAATTATAATACAATTGCTGTGGAAGCCTCAAGGTGAAGTCGATACTTTGAACTTCTAACCTGATTTTCAGCATAATGAAATTCATCAGTCTTTAAGGCAGAAGGGAAGTTACCAGGACGTTGATATGTGTTCATTTAAGTCCTTCATTACATTAGAATTTCAGATCAGTGAAGATTCATTCTTAAAGGGCAAATACGTGTGTATTATATATGTATAAATGTGTTTTACTCTCCTTTCACTGAAATGAATGGCAAAACTTCCATTAACCTCAGTAACAGAGCATTCATATTTGTACATTTGCTAGGAGTAGAACATGTCTTAAAACAAGGTCTCCTTCAAGTGTCTCATCTAACAAAAGCAACAAAAGATAATAACAAAACAAATTACATTTTCAGGACACATGGATTATTTCTATTTCCTGGATATAACACTTTACGAAATACCTCATTTTAAAAGATTCTTACCTCCATCCTTTGAAACTGAATCTTCGAGGTATCTTCAACTGGGCACTCCACATTTGGGTTAACTAAATGAGGTGGGCCAATCTGATTGTAGTCAGAACATTCAGTTGTCAATGTGACTACAAGACACCTCAGGAAGGACAAGAAGTTATCTGGAACCGAACCACATGTATTTTCATTGGCATGATTGACTTTGAATGTGCTAAGACACCAGCATTGATACTGAAAGCATTTTTGCACATAATTACCTTTGAGCTTTTAGGGTATACTGGAGAACTATTTGGCCCAGCACATTTGCATAAAAGTTAAATGTATAATAAGCTTAAACTGGGGAAATATATTGTCAGAAATTTCTTTAAATGGGAAGTTAAAATCAAACCAGAAAGCTTTATCCTGGCCTGTAACAGAAATAGTGTGGCCAGCAGGACTAGGGAAGTGATTTTCCTCCTGTACTTGGCACTGGTAAGACCACACCTTGAGTATTGTGTTCAGGTTTGGGCCCTTCACTACAAGAAGGAGATTGAATTGCTGGAGCGTGTCCAGAGAAGGGCAATGGAGCTGGTGAAGGGTTTGGAGGACAAGTCTTATAAGAAGCAGCTGAGGGAACTGGGGTTGTTTAATCTGGAGAAGAGACTGAGGGGAGACCTCACAGCTCTCTGCAACTACCTGAAAGGAAGCTGTAGCAAGGTAGGTGTTGATCTCTTCTCCCAAGTAATAAGCGATAGGATGAGAGGAAATGTCCTCAAGTTGCACCAAGGAAGGTTTAGATTGGATGTTAGGAAAAATTTCTTTACTGAAAGGTGGTCAAGCATTGGAACAGGCTGCCCAGGGAAGTGGTGGAGTCACCATTCCTGGAGGTGTTCAAAAAACATGTAGACGTGGCACTTCAGGATGTGGTTTAGTGGGCATAGTGGTGTTGGGTTGACGGTTGGACTTGGTCTTAAAGGTCTTTTCCAATCTTAATGATTCTACGATTCTGTGAAATCAACCATATGAACTAGAAGCAGTGGTATGCAGCTGGATATATAAAGTTTTTCACAAGCTGACTGCAAATGAAGGAAAAAGGAACTAAGGTAATAAAATAATGCAGGGAAAATAATCCAGACAGAAGACTATTTAATAAGGATCCAAGCTTTTTAGCCAGGCTAGGATTTATGCACGTCTTTATTCTAAGGAAAAAAAAAAAAGGAGTTGTGAAATTGTCTATGGCATTAAACATAACACAGGAAATCTGATATAATCTGAAGAGGTTGACTCCCATCCTAATTCTCCTAACGAAACACTATTCTCAGGATCACTGTTTGTGTACTATGTATGACCCTAAAGACCTGCAGGAGAAAGACGTGGGAGAATAATTAACAAAATTTTTTCTTCTATTCAATGAATCTTTAAATACTAGATTATATTTCACAACATAGAATTTTTGAAGACTGAATGTTCATTTAGTTAGCAGTCCCAAAAATCACAGATGTATACATATTTATATTTGCCAGAAAATCAAAACATCACAAAGATGAATGAGGAAATAACTGGTTTAAATCAATGGCATTGCAGTTATGCTTCCTAAAAATGGGGGGTTTATTCTCCAAGAACCAATCCTTTGGATAATCATCCTGAAAAGAATAGCATAAGTATTCTAGATCAGTACTATTTGAAGGTGCAGAACAAGAAGATATTTTCATGGATTTATACTGTGACTGCAATAACGGTGATTTGGAAATCACCTTTATTCTTGCAGATGTAAATGAAACGACATTCTTACTCATGTTGTACCTAGGTGATAAAATCCATTTGAGCAGAAAAATAATTACTGAGAAACAAAATAAATTCAGAGGAACAATCTGACAACACCTAGTTCTGAGAAGATTGATCAAACCATTTGACCTTGAAGAGAATTTGGAGAAATCACAAGGAGAGATGGGTGAGACTTGTTGATGGAAACTGTTGATCCAGAATGTCCTGGTTTGGGCTAAATCAGAACTAATTCTGGTTTAGTGCTTTAACTTTTCAGTTAAGTCTCTTCTAACTAATGGCACTTTATGAAACAGCAGCATGTTTTTCCAGACAGTGACTGCTTCTAGCAGTGCTAAGGCCTGATGTTTATAGTTCATACCAAGGAATGGGATGCAGAGAGGCCCTTCCTTATACTTGTTCTTACAGCGACCAAGGTCACTGCTAAATCTTGTACTCCCTGTTGGGGTGCCGTAAGTGAAAAGGGTCACAAGCACGAAAAAAGTTGCAGCTGCAGGGAGGAGTGAACCGGACAGGTGACCCAAACCTGACCAACAGAGTATTCCATCCCATGTACGTCATATTCAGTATAAAGCTGAGGGGTCACAAGGGTCTCTCTCTCTTTCTCTTCTTCAATGGCCGACATCTGAGGAGGACTCTGTCTGTTCTTCTGCTGTCGATCCCTACCCTGAATCCAGTGCCTGAGTCCAGCTCCTGCATCCCATCCCTGCCTGCTGCTGTGTCCAGCCTGGGACTGCCCCAGTGCCCGCCCTGCAGCGTGGTGGTGATGTATCATCATAAGGGTGGGGGGAGTTCGTTTCGGTATTGCGTTTGTATCTATTTCTATATATTTGTATATATTGTATATATTTCATTATGTCCTTATTCTTATTATCTTTTTTTTTATTGTTATTGTTTAATTAGAGCTGTTTTAGTTTTCTTTTCCAAACCGTAAAGTCTTTCTCCCTTGTTCTCTCTCTCTTTCCCTTTTGGGAGGGGAGAGGGGTTAATAGAGAGCGTCTGTCATTTGTTAGTGGCCAGCCCAGCTTCAAACCGTGACACAGAAGCATACAAACTTTTCAAGAATTCATTGAGTTTGTCTTAAATAGAGAATAAAAGCAAATTTAAATGATTGTTATATTCTTCTGCTTAGATGTATTAATTTTTACAAACCTATAAGCTCTTTCAGTAAGATAAAGAGTTAGTTCTTTAGACCCAGGATGAGGAGAAAAGACATCTCGCTGTGATTACTCCTCTGTGCCAGTGGCTGGGGTAGACAGCTTTAGGCTCAATCCCTTGGTATTGTTGGACAGCCAAGCTGTTCTGAAAGTGAAAACAAGCTTCTGGCTATGACAGGTGAACAGCTTCAGATCTTATTGCAGCAGTTTAAGATGCTATGAACCCCGAGTTTCTGTCCTGCCTTTCTGACAGAGGGCAGTGTCCTTGCAGTGCAGTCAGAAGAAAGGAACAAATGTTGTCTGGACCCTGTGTCCAGTGTGTTGAATCATGTACGCTCTCCATCTGTAGCTGAAGCTAGAAAGTCAGGATCTGCAGTGCTGGTTCCACGTTCATTTTTACTGACTGCTGCAGGGAAAGTGTAACAAAGCACCACCTGAAATGTTTGTAGAAGAAGTTGTAGGGGTTTATCTGTGAAAATCATCATGGTGCAACTAAGAAATGGAATCACATTGTGATGTTTCACTGAATTTAAATATTTGAGGGATAATAGCATGCTTTTTATTCAGACAGACACAATGAGTTCACTTACATTATGGAGTTATTTCTGAGAGTTCACGTAGCATGAAAGGCTTGTCTTTTCCAGAAATGGTTATTTGACTCCACGTGTCAGTATTTTATTCAGATTAAAAACCACTGCCTCATCAGTGTACTACTAAGAGTTTCAAAATCTTCCTACATTTTATCTTGAACTGTACACAAATATAGAGATTCTCTTTTTGTTAATTGTAAAATGTATTTGCAGAAACTTCCAAGAATGTGTGTTTTCTTTTGTAACAATACAATTATTTTACTTTGAATAGTAGAGGTTTCTAATAAGAAAGTGTGCTTGCAGAGGGATAGATTTCAAGGTGTCTTCGCTACTTCTCTATTATTAAATGAAAGCATTTTCTAATGTGTGTAAACCAATTTAGGCAATTAGCAATGAAAGTGATAGATACAGTAAAAAGATGCGGATTAAAAAACAAAACAAGAAAAAAACAATAAACAAACAAAACCCCTACAACTTTAAATCACATTAAAATAAACTCAGATTGTATAGTGCTTAAAAGAGTACTGAATAACAACCTGCAGCCAGCTGAAATTTTTCCAGCAGAAATGAAGTTTCATTGGAAACTGCAAAATTCTAAAGCCCTAAATATTTTGCTTAAAATAAAATATCTCAGATTCATCCACTTTTGCTGAACAGCAAGCAGCAGACAAAATCCTGAGGTCCTGGTGGGCTGTCACCTGCCACTCTGACTGTCTGGTCGGTTGGCAAGGTGGCTCCTGGAGAGCTCTGGGAGCACAGGCTGATCAGTCAGGAATTGCCACCAATGGATGAGCTTGTGCTGTTCCAATCATTTGGCCTATTCATTTGCAGCAAGTGACAATTTAGGGCCGTCTGCTATTCCTTCTTTTCTAAGTTCTGTTTTATTCTTCTGGTCGAGTTATATTAATTTGGTTTCTGGTAAGTACATATCAGGAGAATTTAAAACTCTTCCAGAGTACAGCTCAGAAGTTTTTATTTATTTTTAAATTTTCATCAAAGTCTCTGTAGAAAAGGTACATTTATAAACATTCTGCTAGAAGATAGTAAGCCTCTCCTCTCTCCTCTCCTCTCTCCTCTCTCCTTTCCTCTTATTTTTTTTCTTTTTTTAATAGGGTAAAAGCTGAATTTACACAGCTATGGTGCATATTAAAATAATTACTTCTCACCACTAGGGAGAGGAAATACAGTATTGCTTTTCAGTGTAAACATACTCAGTTTAGAATTTCAGTCTACTACTTTGTGATATTCAGATACCGTGTTGCATCTTTAGGGCAGATATTTTGGTGTAAAACTTTCTATTTATCCCTTTCCAAAGACACAATCATAAGCCAATTTTCCTTCTGTCTACTTTCATTAAATTAAGTTATTTGAAAACAGCACCAACAAAGCACCTAAATATCCTGCATTCTCTTAGAGAATTAGTATTTTTCCTTTGATGTGGCTCAAAATGGGAAACTACTTTTATGTAGGACTCAGCCAATTTCTGCTATTACATTGACATCAGCTGCACAAAACTGCTTTGTACTGGCCTCTCCAGCCAAGTGTTAGCTTGGCATGTTTCTCAAAAGAGAAGGAAGTGCAGTTACAGCTTCAGCAAGATTCTGTCCTGAGTTCTGATACCCTAACATGTTTTTTCAGGTCATAATTAATTGAGTATTGTTTGCTGTAATCAAAAACAGGACAAAAAGAAAACCTTGACCTATATCTTTGATATTTATTAACAGAAGAATGATTAAAAACAGTGATGGACTCCTAAAGGCTTGACAGATCCATCAGCCTGCCAAAGGGTCTTTACACCACCTGGTCTATGCTATGGACAGCCAGGATGCTATGGCAAGGAGTAAAGCTCAGCTTCAGAAACAGAAAACTTTCTCCATGTATTCCTGCATACAGCAACCCCATTGCAAGTGGAAGCCAAAATCTGATGCAAAAGATGTGTTTTTAAGCCAAACAATATTTAACAAAACATGTCTAATGCTCTAGAATGTAGTCACAGATCACAACACAAATGCTTTTTGTCACAATGTATTTTGGGTATTTTGTAACTTGTCATATTTAAAGTCAATTCTGATCTACAAAATGGAGACAGGTTTAGCTACAGAAGATTGAAGAACTGTGTATACCACTTACAGCACTTTCTATTGTGATCATTCTCCTCCAGAAGCCAATTGAACTCTTCATGAGCAGAAACACTCAATGTCTGAGTAAGTATGTTAGAAAGGAATAATAAGTAAGATGCATCACTGTATTAGAAAGCAGTTAGAAACAACAGGGTTTAGCTTGGGTGGCAACACTTTCAAATCCTTTCTCATTTTCTGGCCTACAGAGGAGAAATTGTCTTTTATGTAAGTCAGTTTTGAACAACTGCATGTTTCTCACCCAATGGCTAGGCAAGGTGGTAAGGTTCCAGGACTTCTTCTCACATGTCCTTTTCCCAAAGCATGCATAGAAGATGGCACACAGAACATGCTCTCCTGCTTTCTGAACAGGGACTACGTTTATCTGAGCAAATAGCATGGTGATGAAGGCTCCATTCTGACTCCTGGCACAGCTTTGCCACACAAAGTCCAGCATTTCATATAAAATCCACCCCTGATTAGGCAGCTTGATTATATTCACTAGCATTTCTGTGCACCTATTCTCTGCTAATATTTGCCTGTTATTTCAAAAGGAAAAAAAGAAGAGAAACAACACTGTTAGCTCTAGGCTGCTCGCTTGCTATAAAACAAATAACCTTTCTTCAAAGTCTGTAACAGTTCCCACAATAAACAGTAACTAAATATTTCACTGTCCTTGAAGTCTTATTGTTCCATATAAAAGAAGCCTTGGGTGTTATGTCTCTCAAGAAGAGATGCAGTAATCCAACAAACCCGTATAAGAAACAGAAAATACATTTCAGCCAGCCATTCTCTAACGTACAATCAGGACTAACAGATTAGTATCTTGCATTTAACCTAGTATTATCATTTGCATACAATTCAAAGGTTCAAATTTTACATCTAGTCATCAAATAATTAGGAGAATAGTATTCCAATTAAAATCTTTTCTTTATTATGTAACCAACCCTGTTTGTAAACAGAAAGTAGGGGTATATGTGAGGCTCTTTACAAATGTATGAATCAGTATTTGTAACCAAGTACAAGTTGCTTTCAGAGATGCTTGGTTAAGGATGCTTGAATGTGAACAAGTATGAGCAGACGTGCAGAAAACCATGCTTTTATCTAACTTAAAATTAGGCCATAGAGGTCTGGATGCTAAAGATAAATTATTTATTTTTGTAATCATATTTAAATTCATTTAAACGCATATCTGGTCTAAACCAAACTAAACAAATTATGTAAACAAAATTTAGAACAACTTTTAGAACAGAGTAAGCATAAACACAGCTCAAAGTCTTCTCTATTTTTTTTCATCCTAATTAAAGGGGATTACTATTGTTAGCTTTCCCCAAATTCTCATATTCCTATCAATCACCAGACTAGAGTTTGTTCTGAAAGCAACTGAAAAGACTTCTTGTTTCAGTAACTAATTATGCTCTGTATAATTCCTTTGGGGAAGTCTAGGGCCCAATAATAGGAGCAACTTCTATGAAAACATGCCCAGTGACTTCCCCTGCTGAGAGCTACATTGAAAGGCCTTGCCAAGCCAGGAGATAGATTGGATTCCCAGTGCTGTTGCAAAAACAATCAGTTCCTAGGTTTCAGTATACCAGAACAGCTGAAATACTAAATAGGCATGTGCAAATCCTAATTAATTAAATCTAATGCTCCTGTCAAATGCTAGGATTCTGTATAACATGAAGATGAAGAATTTTTAATAAATAAACAAAAATGAAAATGTTGAACAAGAATGCATCACTATGGCATCTTCTGACATTCTCCCTATATGCTGTTTACTGAAGAGCAGTTACAATCCATGTGTGAGCATATCTACTGAACAGCATTTGCTTCCCAGAAATCCTGGAATTATAAAATGAATTATCAGTGTTTGCTGGCAGATACTCACTTGGCCTCTCTTATCCATTTTTTCACTGTTGTTTCATATTACTCCTCTTCTGCTATGTGTTCTTTACCTCAAGTTATTTTCATCATGCTAACACCCTTACTTTTCAATTATGCATGCAAATCCTTTTGTAAAGGATATCTGCCACAAAACACTTCCATATATCTCTCCATATTAAAGTGTTCTGGCTTTTTTTTCATAAATGAATTAACAGCTTTCTTGGAATGACCATAACTTGAAGCACATCTCCTGACCATAAATGACTAAAATCAAGGACAAATCATTGCTGGAGCAGCCTGGTCTCCCAGCTAGTCTGACCTTGCATAGTTCCATTCAACTGAAAGGATGCAGATTAGCCCAGCTTCATTGATTTTGTGGAAATTGTGCCATTTAACATCAGCTGAGACATGAAGCCAACTGAGAATATGATATTACCTGGAGTGTTTCTGGTTCTTTCTTACTGAAACTATTGTGTTTGCCACTTTGCATCAGAATACTCTTTAATGTTTCTATTTCTGTATGTTTTAATATATATATTCATATAATTTCTTCATGTTTATGGTCATTGTAATTTCCAAATGGCTTATTTTTGTCATCATATATTCAAACATGCTAGCTATCACATCTGACAAGATATCTTTATGAAAACTTTCTAAAACTTAAAATGAAAACTCTTTCTTTTTTAAGGACAGGGTAAGGGGAAAAAAAAAAAAAGAAATGAAAAACAAACCCCAAACAACAATAAATAACCTACAAGTAAACTAAGGCAAAGTGTAAAGGCTCCTTGCAAAGACAACACGGATGTGCAGGTTCAGAGTATTGGAGTTACCTCAGCTTCAGCCCATTTTTTTATTCTAATCAGTTCAGACATATTATAGACACATACTAGGTATCTTTGTAGTTCTGGTCTAGCTCTAAGATGGGTCTGTGTAAAGCACATAAACTAGACACATATAAGCCTTGAGAAGACATAACCAGAAGAGAAACTGACTTTTCCCAAGAGTAAGGAATATGGAATTTATCCAAGTCCACTAATTTCTTAATTATGCTCCATCTTGCATTAGAGGGCAAAATTGCACACATCGTGCTATAAGACATTTCATGTATAGAAATATATGAGAAATTTTTATTTTCATAACACCATACAAAGTCTTTTGGTCAGTATAACCTACGTAGATTCTTGACGCACTTCTCATGGTGAAACACAGATAGTCTGAGAATAATTTAACTTTGCAACTTCAGTTATTGTACTGTAGTGTATTCTTAGATTCATTTGTTGTTTACATAACTTACCTGAGTTTGATAAAGACTTTTGATTTCCCATTTGTATCAACTGGAATTTGTTTTGTGAAGGACATTATAAATCTTAAAAGAAACACAGCTGAATCCTAAGTTGTGACCATTTCCCATAGGATTCTTATAATTATTGTGTATTCTACTTAATTGTCCACTTAAATTATTTGCTACTTCCTGGACCTTTCACCTTTACTTACAGAAAGAATTTCTTACAGGTTAAGTAAGAAAACAATGAAACGAGAAGAATTACAATTAGGGTAAGACACTCAGAGGACATATAATTAACAGTGAGCTCAAAGGGATGAACATTAGTAATAATTTGTGAGCTACAGTTGGCCTTGGATGGTGTATACTCTGTCATTGCTTTGAAACCTACACAATACACATAAAAATGTTTAGATAATAGCAAGGCAAACAGTATTAAGCAGAAAATGTAACAACAATGAATCCAGATAATATACTTCTATGTTAATACAAGCCTGTTAAATCATCAGGGATGTGAAGGAAGAATATCCAAGTTAACATCTTACTAGCTAACGTTTGCAGGCTCTGTTCAGTCCATATTCTATTAAGACTAAAAATAATTGATAAAGATTGAAGTAGATAAAAAAGGTCAAAAGCACTTAGGCCTTGCAATATAGAGCCAAAAGAAAAGATCATGCTGTATTGACTGTACTATAGTTTTAGACTTTCAGTGTGGTGTAACATCAAAAAGCATGCAAATACCAAGCAGAAAAGAAAAAGCTTTTATAACCAGCGCATTGCAGCTCCCCAAGAGAAGAGTGCATGTATCTTGCTTTAGTAAGCTTGCTGAGTGAGGTTGTTGAGTGAATGAGTTCCTGTTGCCTGAGATACAGCATAGAGATAGAAATTAGTGAGATCAGTCTGTTACTTGAGGAATATATACCTAAAAGGTCAGCAATGGTAATGAGGTCCACAGGTGAACCTGCGTGAAATTCAGAGTGGCTGAAACTGGATGCGTACACAGCTGAATGCTGAACCTACATCTAAAGATGACTTCGGCACGTAATAGCTACCAGAGGGTAACTGTTCCCTCTGTTTTTAGTTTGCGTGAAAGGAAATACAGGCTTGTCAACTGTTAGGAGCTGAATTAAATGAAAATGTAACCAAAAGACTCAAGGTAAAATGAACATGAACTGTAAGAGTAACAGCTAAGGAAAAGATGGAAAACTCCTACAAATATACCAGTGTGTAACATATTTACAACACACTTAGAAAACAGCTGTCCTTCGGTAGCATTGTTCAACAGGTATAACCCAATAGGAAGAAATATTTACAACTAATTCCCTGAATTCATAGATATAACGAACTTGGCCAATGCTTGCAATAAGGGAAGACGTGTTTTCTCTTCATTCAGTGTCAGTTTTTGACACTAAAGTAAACTGGTTAACCCAATCTGTCTCAGCCATACTTTTGCTACTTGGAAATTAGAAAAAATACTTCGTATTCAGGTATTAGAAGCATTCTTACATGCATGTTATAAGTGCTGAACATCAACAATGTGATCTAAACGAAGCACACGTGCAAAGTCTGCTGCTTGCAAGGTATAGATGAAATGCAATTCCACTGTGGCATATTGCATGCAGATGTAAATTTAAAAAGCCTAGAAGAGCAAGAAAGTGATGAAAGTCCACACAACGGATAAAAATAAGCCCAGTACATTTCTGGAGGTAACATTAGGGTAATAGGTAACAGAATCACTCCCCTCCCCTCTCAGCAAAATATGACACATTTGACTTCTATGACAGTTGCCTCAAGAGCTTTCAAAGAGGTTGTGCTACTGTCAATATTAGCCAGATACTATGTTGTAAATCTGACACAGTCTCCAACTGAGTTGCTAACAATATTAAAACCAAGGTAGCATATTACTTACTTTCCATAATAGCCAATGCTGATCTCTACTTAAGTATTGCTTTAGCACGCGCAATCCAAAAGTATGTAAATTTCAGCTGCTGCAGGCTCTTCTTGTCAGGAATGTATGTGAATAAAATGGTATGATACAGAAGATTAAGCAAGGCATTTCAATAATGAGTACATATTTTGTCTGTTAACATATTTACATTTTCTTAATTTTTATTTAAGTTCTTGGTGAATCTTTAGTCAATTTTTAAAATAAGCTGCTGACTGTAGTGTAATTTGTGTTTGAACAAATAGCTTGTATTTTTATTTTTCCAAAAGCATATGTAGTTCTGTCTTTGAGCAGATCAAAATCTTCTCTCTACTCTGATAAGATGCACTTCTTTAGTCTATCCCAAGAACAGCTGACATAGTTATCACTGAAACACTGATAAATGGCTTCTGAGAAAAAAAAATGCCTTTCCTTAGCTAGTAATTACTATATGTATTCTTATTTGTAGTTCCAACTTCTCTTTCTATTTCTAAATGGCACTATACTTCATTCTGTGAGGCAGGTGAGAAAGTATTGGTATATAGGGTCTTCTACAGATCGGGAAGGAAAAGGTTTCTCTCTGGGTGTTCTTGGCTGTCATTGCAGATGTGAGTTGGCTCACTCAAACAGTACATTATTTATTTTCTTTTGACAACAGCATGACATTTCACTGTTTATAATTCACAAAGATTGCTCAATATGAACTCCACAGGGAAAGGTGTGAAAGGAAGGGAATATAGAAGGAAATAATTGCAGTTATAAAGATATCCATTCTTCAACACAGGTGTGTTTTGTTGCAATGTTGACTTATCAAAATATCATCTAGAAATACGTATTTTAATAGCATGAAGAAACCACAACTGCAGCAACAGTAATTATTATTCATTTTGTTCTTCACAATTATGCTTGTGGTAATTATAATTAAAATGTGTTATAATGTACAAATAGCAAGTACATTTATTGTTCTCTTGATAACAAAAATAAGTCATCCTCTTCATGCTTTGAATTTTTCCTCATTTTTTTTGTTTGTTTGTTTTTTTTAAAAGAACATCTGGAAATTAGTCAGAAAAGGCCAAAAAATCGTTAGGCTATGGTTCTACACTTCCATTTTTATTTGAAAGAACGGACAGAATAGAGAGATGAGGAAAAAAGTACGTCTGCTTTCTACACACAGGATTCTTCACAGAGGACTGTGTTTTTACCACAGGCAGCAAGCCTCAAAATTCAAAAGACATTTGTCTACCTTTCAATACCATCTTTCATTCAGATTATTTTCTGTCAGACAGGAAGGGAAAGAGTTTTGATTAACCTAAGCCAAGATATATTCTTACTTTCTTTTCCAGCCTCTCAGAAGCAGCTTCTCTTACGTGCTACATCACAAAACAACGGGCTTTGGCAGACTAGTGCCTGCAGAACAAAGTTGCTCTGAAGATCAGTCGGTGCCTGCAGTCTAAGTTTATGCACCTGAGGTGTATATGTAAAATGAGCTGTCCATCACAACTTGCTTACAACTCACATCACAGAAAGACCGTGATTTAAAATGAATGGGATAACCAAATTCCACTTTTAAAATAAGAGATATGGCCATATACAGTTAATAGTTTCTTTGAACATCTTTTGCACTCTTAATAAAGAAATGCATCTGCTCCAAGAATACCACTGGGAATATACTGGTATGAAGTCACTGGAATATCCACACCAAAGACAGGAAAATTACAGGGGAATTAATCTAGTCTGTTGAATTAACCACATAAAAGGTTAGTTGCTATTACAACCCTCAAAACCAGAAACTGGTCTAATGATGTAGGGGTTACTACATTTGATTTCTATGTGAATCTAACTTTCTGAATGGTAAAGAGTACATGTCACATCTCATACAAAATCCTTTTCAATAATCATGATTTTAGAGTATTTCTGAGTGATTTTACACTGCAGAGTTTGCCATCAAGAAAGGCATTCTCTGTGATACAGTAATTTACAGTATAGGGCTGCATTTTTTGAGAAAATAGATGGGATGTTTTGTATTTAACTATGCTGATGTTTATATGCTTCATCACCATCATATATATCACTTTCTTAAAGGCTTTACAGTTAGTGGGTTTTTCTTTCAGGAAAAAATTTACTGTGAGTATGTGATCAAGTAATTTTAAAAAAACAGATGTGACCTTATAAGAAAATGTATTTAAACTGTGATTGGACTTCAATGAGTTCAGTAACTCATGTACAACATAGATGATGTTGTTTTCCTGGATTTTCATTTGAAAACCACAATTTGATTTAAGTACTCAATTACTTTTTCTCTCTACAGTGGTAGGAAGTTAAATTCTCTATTGAAATACAGATTTTTTTTAAAGTCATTTAGCTCCACGCAAAAGCTGATTGAAATAAAACTACAAAGAGAAGCAATGCTGATAGAGAGGAACTGTGGCCAAATCCTTACTCCAAAGTTGAGACATGAAGCTTATGAGTCAATGTTCATCCTCTACAGAGCAGAATCACTTTGCAAATACTTTAATTCATCATTGTCTTTCTGTCTTGAAATTGTTACATTCTTAGTTTATTTCTGTGGGTGCTTGGGTTTTTTTTTGTTTTTCAGCTGGATTCCCAGAGTTTCTATATGAGATCTTCCCATTTCTGTTAGAATGATGAATGAATGAGGAAGCTCACGGGCTCATAAGGTTGGGACCAGGTATGCTAGGGTCCAAAGTCATGCTGTAGTTTTCACTTACCTGCTAATATGAAGTAATAGCAATTTTTTACTTTGAATCTTTATTGTATGCTTTTTTCCTTATGTGATTTTTCTTCAAAGAGGACAAGAAAAAGGCAATTGTAACCTTTGTTTACAGTGTTACATGTGTAATGCATATAAATAGAAATGTTCTCTGTGAGAAACCACTGACTTTCATCAAGATAGCTGTGTAATTATGGGGGCTCAGAATCCAATTGTCTTGAAAAAACTGTTATAGTTTAGAAAAAATATTTTCAAGGGAAGAGGGGTCTAAGTGTCAAAAGATTCAAACTCAAAATCATTTGTAAACAGCAAAATAAGAATTTTAAACCACAGTAAGATAAACAAGTGCACACAAACAAGGGGGAGTAAACAATCAATAAATTGCCAACTTGACATAAGGCTGTTTTATTGTCTCTGAGTGATGTAGAAGGGTTAGTTTCTTACTTAATTGTAAAGCAGCGCAGCTGATTAGTTATTTTAAGTGCAGTGGGCTAGCTGAGAAATAATGACTATAATAATAGAACAAAAAAGGGGCAAATTAGATTGTATGATCTCAGCAAAGCAAGTTCTGGCAGAGCGGTTGACACTGGATAACAATGAAGACAATGGAGAGCAATGCAGTTAAATAGGAACAGCATTCAGATAACCTGCCTGCCTCCTGAATGTGAGCGTATCAACTGGCAATTAATGCAGATGGGTCTGAAAGGAGGCAAAAGAGGTTGAAAAAAAAATTGTGAAATGGTAGCAAATTAAAGAATTATTAAGAAAACCCACCGGTTCTTCATTAAGGAAATAATCTTTCCGTGTGTTGAACTAAAGTTTCTGAGACTGTCTACACTCTCCTGGCCCTGTCCAGTGCATATGCATTAAACACTTCTTGAGTACTGTAGTGCATTTAACAGTATGCTATCCCTCACATGCACTGTGAGGAAAAGAATAAGAACCTCCATTGGATCCTCTGATCTGGACAAGTCAGGATGCTCCATGAACCAGATCTATCCCATAATGCAGGTGCACCACCAGTGTTAAAATCATTTTTTTCTCCCATTTCCTAGGAAATTTCTATCTTGGATTCTCTTTCAATTGGCTGTTTCATATCTACCAGTAACATTTGTTCTCTGGTATGCATGGTCTTGCAGTTCTGGTTTCCCAAGTGTCCTGGTTTCATCCCACCCAGCCGGCAACAAAGCACCACACAGCCACTCGCTCACCCTTGAGGGATGAAGAGGAGAAAATATAACCAAAAGGCTTGAGGATCGAGACAAAGGACAAAGAGGGCTCACTCACCAATCACAGTCACTGGCAAAAGACAGAATCAACCTGAGGATAATGACATCGATTTAATGAACAACAACCACCATCAAGGGTAATAAGAAATACAACCAGGCTTTAAAAACACACCTTCCCCCACACCCCTCCGGTCTCCCCGGGCTCAGCTCTGCTCCCTCTCCCCCCCTCCCCGAGCAGCGCAGGGGCAGGGAATGGGGGTCACAGTCCGGCCGGCACAAACTGT
This sequence comes from Leptosomus discolor, assembly GCF_034619465.1. Taxonomy (NCBI): domain Eukaryota; kingdom Metazoa; phylum Chordata; class Aves; order Leptosomiformes; family Leptosomidae; genus Leptosomus; species Leptosomus discolor. Next base: position 90,054,701 of record NC_141391.1, on the reverse strand, counting down.
CTCCGCTGCTCCTTCCCCCTCAGGGCGAGGGGCCCTCGCAGCCCTCCCCTGCCCCACCGCGGGGTCCCTCTCACGGCAGACGTTCCTCCTCCCGCTGCCCCAACGCGAGCCCTTCCCGCGGGGCCGCAGCTCCCCAGAACCCCCCAGCGCGGGTCCCTCCCGGGGCTGCCGCCCTCCCACCCACGGGCGGCTCCAGCGCGGCCGCAGTCGCGGCTGCTCCGGGCCCGGTCCCTGCCCCTCCGGCCCGGGGCCCTCCGCGGGCTGCAGGGCGACCTCTGGGCCGCCGCGGGGCTCCAGGGGCTGCGGGGGCTCAGCCGCCCCCCCACCGCGGGTCGCAGGGGAAGCCCTGCGCCGGCACAGCTCCCCCTCTCCTGCCTCACTGACCCGGGTGTCCCCAGGGCTTTTCCTCTCACATTCCCCCCGTTTTTTCAGCTCATCAACAAAGAACCATGAACAAAGAACTCACTCGAGCTCTTTTTTGACTCTTAAATAGTTATTCGCAGACGCGCCAGTTGGCCTGGCCTTGGCCAGAGGCAGGTCCAAAATTGGAGCCGGGGGGGCTTCTAGAAGCCTCTTACAGGAGCCACCTCTGTAGCCCCCTCCCCTGCTACCAAAACCTCGCCAGACACCAAACCACCACACCAAGGAAAATTAGTGTTCAAATATTTTATATAATATATTAATATAAAAGAGGTTCAGTATTAATCCATTGATGAAAGGAAAGCCAGCTCCTTCCACGGATGCCTAAATGTTTAATGGGACAGTGATACAGTTTCTCTCCTTTCTGACAGGACCTGAAGTCTACTCTGAATGGGGAGGAAATTCAGGCTTAAAACACTTAAATATCCAAGAGCCAGTCCTTGATTCCAGGAGTAAAAAACCCTTTTTCTGTAAAAGTCACCAAGTCTGGTTTCTTCGTAGGTTTGACAGATTTGTCAAATGTTTTACAGGTAGTGCCTGAACGGATGATTTGTCTCACCACTTCGTTAGGTAGGAAATTTGAGAGTGTCTTGATGTCTCAGTCAAAGGATTTAAAAGGTCTCCATTACCTTCAGGGTGAGGATAGGAGAGTCTATCAAAACTGATATGTTTTGAAAACTGGCTGGGAAGCAGGCATGCTTCTTCCTGAAATTCTGTGGGGACATGGAAAAGCTATGTATTTCATAGTTCCCAAATTGCACTCACACTTTTTATAAAGTATTTCTTGGATGGCCTCTGCTAAGGAGATGTGTAAGTATAGCCGCATTCATTTCAGGCTAAATATTGAGAGTTTGCAACTGAGTGTTTGAAGATAAATTTTTCCAAATTAATACACTTGCTTTTATTTTCAGCAGACCTAAACCATCCTATTTTCTCTTTTCCTTCTTCTTTTTGTTTCACTAGTTCTCAGAAGTTAACAATTTAGGGCTAAATTCTGTGGGGTACTTTTATTGCCCACCCTCAGCAAAAGATTGGCCTGCATGACCTGTTAAAATGAGAACTTGAGTAGAAATGGTATGTATGGCTGGACTGAATAGTCAAAACTGTCTGAATTCATTTGCCTAAAACTGACCATTTTGAAGAGGAAGACAACAATCAGCAGAATTAGAAAGCAATCAGAGAATTACTAGGCTTTTGATACAAAGAAGGAATTAGACTAATAAGAAGTATAAAACCAGCATGGAAATCTGTAACAGGAAGAAGTGACCTTGGAGTGGAAAGGACAGGAGTGAAACCTGATTTGGCACTGCCAGAAGTTACCCTGCAGCATCACAGCCCCTTGCCAGTCCAGAGGGAGCAGCCTCCCTACCCGACGCCATGAGGGTCCTGCCCTGGTGGATGGCTGCTCCCTGTGGGATAGGGACAGCAAGTGGACAGCAGCTCCCACATCACCCACAGCAGGGGTGTGCAAGCAGAGGAGCCTCACTTTCAGGAGGCTGGGGGTTTACTGGCAATCCACGTGTTGTGCTAGAGAGGAGGTATGCTTGTAGCTGTGTATTTGTGTCTGTATATGTGCATGTGTGTTTTGGTATGATTAGAACCTTTGGGGATAAATTTGGGATGACATGAAGGTGTTTATAAAATTGTATGTGTTAAACATCCTGCCTCTAGTATTGCAGCTATTCTGTTTTATTGCCAGTATTGATCCTGTATGTATAGTTTACTGATTGCTGGGTAACTCCATGTTGTTTGTACATCAAGAAACTGTTTCAATCCCAATCTGATTAGGAATATGTGAACTGAGAAATTTTTCCCTTTGACAAATTCTGGCCTGAGGTGGACTGGGAAAACTCATTTAACGATATTGCAAAGGTCCATTGTTAAGAGAAAATAAGAATCGTGAACTAAAAAATTATAATCTATATTAAAAATGATAATGTTTTCTTTATGAACTGTTCTGTTAAAAATATCAAAGAATATCATGAGAGCAAACTGGTTAAGAAAACAAAGAAGGATATCCTGCTTAAGCTATCATTGGTCACTGTAGTCTTTCCTATTGACTGTAGCCTTTCCTATTGTAGCGCAACTGATGAAAGCTACATAGCATAAAGTCATGATTCAGCACATTGTTCACAAATGTAAGAGTTTCTCTGCATGTTGATAACTCAAAATACCTGGGCCTGTCTCTAGCTCTGTTGGTGATGATGACTCTAGGGAATCTCATTTACATCAAGGTCTATTTTTTCCTCATATGTATCTAGGGAGAAATTCTTAAAACAACTTCAGTATTTTTTTTAATGAGTTGCTGAAAAGTGAATCTGCATTTTTACTTCACTTTTAAGCATATCTTTAGAGCCCTCTTGTTCATTTTGCTTTATAGCAGCAAGGGGTACACTCACCAAGTGCTAAAAATCTTTAAAGCTAAGAATAATTGCCAGATGTTCCTGATAGCTCATTATCACCACCTTCAGCATCTCTTTCTTTCCTTCACTATAATTACACTGTGATAAATTTCCAGGAGACTTTCACTAAATAGAACCTAGGTTACACTTGAATAAGACAAGATGACAATATTATTAATTGCTTAAGTTGATCATTGTAATATATACTTTTGATCATTAAAATACATACTTTTCCTGTAGTGATCTGCACTTCACTTATATTCATTATATGACATAATATTTGACCCTTTATAGATAGTCACTCCCCCCCCAAAAAAGAAACAAGATAAAAAACAATTCTTAAAGTATTAATTTTGATTGAGTTTTCCTAGGAGCCTTAAAACTTTTAAGTTATTTGAGCACATGAGACAGTTCAGCTATTCAAAAAAAGTTTCCTGAATCCTTCCTAAATCCTATCTTGTTTTAAGGTTAGCTACTACAGCTGATAGGGATAATTACAATTGAATGACAATATAGAAACATTTGTAGATATGCAGGGATTGACTAGAATCACAGAACCACAGAATGGTAGGAGCTGGAAGGGACCTCTGGAGATCATCTAGTCCAACCCCCCTGCTAAAGCAGGTTCACCTACAGCAGGTTACACAGGACTGCATCCAGGCGGGTTTTGAATATCTCCAGGGAAGGAGACTCCACAGCCTCCCTGGGCAGCCTGTTCCATGCTCTGTCACCCTCAAAAGTCAAGAAGCATTTCCTCATGTTCAGGTGGAACTTCCTGTGCTCCAGCTTGTGCCTGCTGTCCCTGGTCCTGTCACTGGGCACCAGCCGCCACTGAAAAGAGCCTGGCCCCATCCTCTTGACACTCACCCTTTAGATATTTATGAGTATTGATAAGATCCCCTCTCAGCCTTCTCTTCTCCAGCCTTAAGAGCCCCAGATCTCTCAGCCTGTCCTCACAAGACAGATGCTCCAGTCCCCTAATCATCTTAGTAGCCCTCCACTGGACTCTCTTCAGTAGTTCCCTGTCCCTTTTGAACCAGGGAGCCCAGAACTGGTCACAGTACTGCAGATGTGGCCTCACCAGGGCAGAGTATAGGGGAAGAAGAACCTCCCTCAACCTGCTGGCCGCACTCTTCTTAATGCACCCCAGGACATCATTTGCCTTCTTGGCCACAAGGGCACATTGTTGGCTCATGGTTAACTCGCTGCCCACCAGGACTCATGAAGCCGAGAAAACTCAATAACAACGAAGTGTTATTAAGCAAGTATTCTTTATTGCGGTGCCAGGCAGCACGGGGGATAGCTCCTTCCATACGTGCGTGCCCAAGCGTTAGGATTCTTGCCTTATATTTACAGCTTTCATGTTTATTCATTACATTTCTAAGAAAAGGTTGGGTTATTCTAATTAATTCATTAATATAAGTTCCTCCCATAGTCCCGCCTCAGTCTGCCCAAGTTACACCCCCCGTCGGGGGTCATTGGGGATGAAGGTCTGAGTCTTCCTCATGGTTGAACTTTTGAACTTGTCCTGTGGCACATGCCCTGTACCATCCTGGGTCTTTTCCAAACTATAGGACCAGCTCTTGCTACCTGCCCCCCCCATCTCTCCTGCTTAGTCTTCTATGTTCCTTGAGCCCCACAGTCTGATTGGAGGATTCCACCTGGTGTCCTTCACTTGGCAGATTCTGCTTCATTCTTATCTTTAAAGTGTTTGTTAGTTAGTCCACAATGGATATATACGTAACGGTTAGTACAAGTCGGCCTCCCTCCCTATCTCTAAAGGCTGGTCTGCAGCACTTTTCTAAAAGCCAGTTTTCTAAAAGCTAGTTAGCCATTCTTTATTATACTCCCAGGCCCTTCTCCACAGAGCTGCTGCCCAGCAGGTCGACCCCTAGCCTGTACTGGTGCATGGGGTTATTCCTCCCCAAGTACTGGACCCTACACTTGCCCTGATTGAACCTCATTAGGTCCCTCTCTGTCCAGCTCTCCAGCCTGTCCACGTCTCACTGGATGGCAGCACAGCCTTCTGGTGTGCCAGCCACTCCTCCCAGTTCTGTGTCATCAGCAAACTTGCTGAGGGTGCACTCTGTCCCTTCATTCAGGTCGTTGATGAAGATGTTGAATAAGACCCAGTACTGACCCCTGTGGAACACCACTAGTTACAGCCCTCCAACTAGACTCAGCACCACTGATCACAACCCTCTGAGCTCTGTCTTTCAGCCAGTTCTCAATCCACTTCACTGTCCGCTTGTCTATTCCACACTTCCTGAGCTTACCTAGCATTCCAAATCCATTTTTATTCTCTGGAGAAACTCTCAGAAAGGCATGAACCTTGAGGTCAGCATTAGTAACAAAATATAGGATAAAATTGATGATTAAATTATCTAGGCTGCAGAGCTTAATACATTAGCAGTGTGCGATTTATTGGTTTTGTTTGTCAGTCTGCATTTTTTATCCGTATCACCTATTTTGCTAGCAAAGTAAAACAAATATTTAATCATTGTGGATCATTTGTTCACTTGCACAAGCAAGGAATTGATGTTTACTTCTAGAAAAATGTCTACAAAATGATAAATCTCAAACTCTTAAGATCATTCTCAGTCTAAAAATTCTGCCTCAACCCTTCCCAGAACTTTTAATGTCTTAGGCTTTATTGGATTTGACCACAAACAGAAACTAACTTGCCTTGTCTAGTATAATTTAATGTGAAAAACGACTGCCAGGAGGGTATACAGGCATACATCATTTGATTCCAATGGTTGTTGCTCCATTCTTGGTCTATATATGTATATATACAGTCATCTGTAGTGATTAAAAGTAAAGATTCAAGGATGAAGATTCATTAAACAAAGTTGATATATATATGGCAGTGGAATTTTAATTCTGTATGTCAGTGAAAAATAATTATATGTGCATCTATGATAACACTTCATGCACTTTTGCTTAACAGTGTGTTAATACTGTAGTTCTTCCATGAAAATATTTTTAATGGAATAGAGCACTGCGTGTCAGAAAAATGCAGATTTGGCTCTGTGAATGTGAAATGGTAAAAAGGCAATTTATTTATCAAGACATGCAAATCTATAAGTTCATTAATTTCTAAAACTGTTTCTCAGAGAGTTAAAAATAAGCAGAGCACTGCACAATCCGCATCCAATTTGTTAAGGTACATAGGCAGATGACTAAGCTCTGGCCTGAGGTTTACCTAAGTGAACTGATCATGAGAAACTGCTGGAGATAGGAGTAAGAAGCTGCTATGGGTCTAGCCATCAGAAATGGCTGGATTTCACATATAGTTAAGGGGGAGTGACGTGAGAGACACACAAACCCCCCAGGTAACTGAGAGAGTTAGAGACTTCTTAGGGAGCGAAATCTTACAATGCTAGTGTGGCCTTGGTAACTAAAACTGGCAAAGCTGGCTTGATTGGCTAAGTTACTGTATCACTCCTATCTATGAAGCTGGAATGCCCTGGGTAACTATATCAGAAGTAGCAATTTTGGGTATGGATGCAGCGAAAGTGTGACTTTTTAATTAGAGATGGACTTTTTACCTGTGAGGAGACAAGGATGAAGGAAGGGAAGGATCACTGTGGATGGAGGAAGAATGAGAAGGGAAGTAGAGAAGGAGGAGGATAAAAGGGTCCAGTTAAAAGAAAGCAATGTGCAGATCAATTCACTTGCCTGGTTGCCAGGTTGTACTTGACTGCTGCCCCTGACCACTGCAGGCTGTCTTGTTTTCTTACTAAAATCCATTCCTAGCAATTTTCTGTGCGAACTGCTGTGACCTCTCTCTGTTCTGCATGTGCGCTTGCATGCGTGCATGTGTCTTTTTTGCTATCAGACTTTGATCTGGACTAGCCAGCAAGTCAGAGGAGGCACTCAGAAAGCCCCCAGGTCTAAGCCTGTGTCTGGGTAAAGGGATGGGGATCTGCAAAGGGATATGAAAAGACTTGGAGTATATGGTAATATTCCAGGTGTCTGTGAATGTAGCTGTGTCTGTGAAGCAAAAGATTTAAGATGTGTATTCTTCACTAAGTGAACCTAAACCCTGATCAACCAGAAAGGAGGAACAGGTTTGTGCTATCTGTGTTGGCCAATAATGGCCCTGCTCTCTGTTTATGTTGGTTTCTATGGCTGGCCATGTTTGCACCGTGTGTAGCTGGGTAAATGGGCATCTACCAGGAATACAGGTCACTGTTCACTGGACTTGGGAGTCACAGCAGCCTGGCCATATTACACTGGGTCTGCATGAACCTTGGGTCTGAGATAAAGTTGACGTTAGTGGACCAGGAAGGAGAATTTTCCTTTGTTTCAAAGCCCATGAAATTCACTTCACTTAATAGAGTTAGTATGAGGACGTTCAGGAAATATGCTGTCCAATAGCTTTCCTGATCTGCTCTGCACTCAGATTGCACAGCTTCAACATATATGCCTCACCTTTATCATATAGAGCACAAGGGAACAAACAAAGCCTTTGCCAGTTTTATTATGCACAAAATACTTTTATTGGAAACTCTTGCATATAAGTGTATGTTTGTGTTGCACCAGGGGAAGAAAGGATTGAGACAAGAGATGGAGGGAGATGTGCAGGGTTATTTCTGGGTATCAATAAGAAAAGGTCAACAGCAAACAGCTTAGTAAGACAGCTGTTTTAGTAAGACAGAATAAGAAGAATTACATGGATAACAAGTAAGTCTTTTGTCCCTTCAGATGCTGGGAACCTCACCATTTCCTTGAGTAGCCTCTTCCAATGCTCGACAACCTTTTCCATGAAGAAATTTTTTTATATTGTCCCATCTAAACCTCCCCTGGTGCAACGTGAGGCCATTTCCTCTTGTCCTATGGCTTGTTACTTGGGAGAAGAGATCAACACCCACCTCACTACAACCTCCTTTCAGGTAGTTGTAGAGAGTGATAAAGTCTCCCCTCAGCCTCCTTTTCTCCAGGCTAAACAACCTCAGTTCCCTCAGCTCTTCCTCATAAGACTTGTGCTCTAGACCCTTCAACAGCTTTGTGGCTTTTCTTTGGACACACTCACCACCAAAACTCTCACAGTGATAGCCCATATCAGTATTCCAATAACCTCTAGAGGGCATTGCCCACCTGCTGGAAAATTACCTTCTGTGCAGCTTAAACTAATACTGATGGGTTATATCTACAGGAATATTTCACTTGAGATGTTTTTTCAGAACATATTAATTTTCAGGCTACATTCTAGTGCTGTCACACACTTTGCAATTGTCATGGAGGCACCCACACAACAAGCAGAACAGTCACTCGAATACCCCTACAGACCTGAGCAAACCACAAATGTGGATGCCAGGCAGAGGCACTCACAAAACAGCCAGAATGACTACTCCAAAAAATGGAGATTTATTCCAACTAAAGTTAGATCGCACTCTGATAGACAAAAATAAGGTTTGGATGTCAGCTGGGAATATATTACTACATAGCTGCCTTAAGAATTTCTGAGTTACTCAAACAGGCCTTTTAGGAAAACAATCCAAAATGTGCACTTGTTCATCCACGAAAGGGGGGAAATCTCTCACTCAAGGGTACAGGACCCAGAGGCAATAATCACTCACCCAAAAAGGCGAGGGGTCAAACAAGGATATATGAAGCAGAAATCACTCACCAAAGATGAAGGGTGAGGCACTCAACCCCAGGGAGTTTCCTCAGGCAGCGTCCCGATCCAAGGGGAGAGTCCCCAACTGCAGACCCGCTGCTCTGAGGAGGACCGACTGCAATCGGCTCTCCGTCAGGGCCCTATTTATAACCAAGTCGGGTCTGGCCTGTGGTCACTTATAATTAAGTTGGCGCTAGCAGGAGAAGGCAAGGTAACAAAGTTTCCGAAGGCCGGAAAGCCCTCATCTCCGGGTCTCTTGTCTAGTCTCCTGAAAGAACTGGTTGTTATGAGGTCTTTAGCGAGCCTTGATCATTTTCAGGTCCGGGCGGGGGCAGGTGCACCTGCCACAGCAGTAGGTATACTTACTGACACTTTTCTGCAACTTATATAGACTTTACAGTTCCTCAGAATTCTTCTTTCAATTGTCGGGTACATAAAAGACAATGCCACAATGAACATCTCCAAAACAATTGTCAAAATAAAAGTATCTACTTATTTCTATGGCAGTTCTAAATACCCTTTCTAGAGCTATAAATTACAAATATAAGGGATTAAGGAACTTGTGAGTATTTCCATTACTTATGCAGTAACATATCTTCTACCAGCTTCCTGGAATAGGCTGAAGGATGCAGCTGTAAAAGAAGGGCAATCCAATAATTCTCTTCTGGGCTGTTTTGGGTGTTCTGGCAACTGATACTGGTTAAAAAGCATGCATGAATAACTCTGGACATCCAGAAAAACAATTTTGGAGTAGAATTTCAAACGAGTTTAATCAATTCTATTACAAAACCTTGATTAGACTATGCTTTCGGTAAATTATTAAATTCAAGATAATTTTACATACTTTGGTACTGAAAATAGAAGCTACTCTTTCAAATGGAACTGATAGGCATTTCATATATCAAGTACAAATAGATAAAAGACTTACTGTGTGCAAGAGAGTAATAAGTGTATGACATGATTGTTGAGTTGCTGAGCATTTTTGCTACATGTTCTATTCTAAAAAGCCTACCGGGTAAAATGATAATTTCTAATCAAAGCTCTAGTTAATTAGGTGAAGAGTAAGAGTATGTATGCAATGCCCATAGAAGAGTCTGCTGGTATTCAGAATACTATGAGAAAAATAACCTATTTGTACTGACATAATTCTTCTAAGCTGGGGGATGAAGAAGCCAATGAACAACAACAAAAGAAAGGAAAACTATACGGCAAAACTACAGATTAAAGGAACTTTAGTATTTCTTATAATTTAGATATTTCTTCCTTACAGCAAATTTCCATCAGAAAATGCAAATTGAGGAGGGAATGCATTTATAGGGTTCATATATTCTAATTACATCAGAAGTTCATAGAATCACAGAATCGTAGAATACCAGGTTGGAAGGAACCTCAAGGATCATCTGTCCCACCTTCCTTGGCAAAAGCGTGGTCTAGACAAGATGGCCCAGCACCCTGTTCAGCCAAATCTTGAAAGTGTCCAATGGTGGGGAATCCACCACTCCCCTGGGGAGATTATTCCAATTATCCCAGTTTTTCACAATGAGAGCTGATCGCTCTCATTGTGAAAAATTGTCCTCTTATGTCCAATCAGAATCTCCCCAGGATTAACTTGTGCCCATTACCTCTTGTCTTTTCCATGTGACTCCTTGTAAAAAGGGAGTCTCCATCTTCTTTGTAGCCACCCTTCAAATACTGGAACACAGTGATAAGGTCTTCTCTAAGCCACCTTGTCTCAAGGCTGAATAAACCCAATTCTTTCAGCCTTGCCTGGTACAACAGGCTTCCCAGTCCTTTGGTCATCTTTGTGGCCCTGCTCTGGACCCTCTCCAGCCTGTCCACAACTTTTTTGTACAGTGGGGACCAAAACTGAACACCGTATTCCAGGTGTGGCCTGACCAGCACTGAGTAGAGTGGGATAATGACTTCTTCATCTCTGCTGGAGATGCCCTCGTTGATGCAACCCAGCATCCTGTTGGCTTTCTTTGCCACAGCAGCACACTGTTCACTCATGTTGAGCTTGTTGTCCACCAGGACCCCCATGTCCCTTTCCACAGACCTGTTCCCCAGCTGGGTAGATCCCAGCCTGTGCTACACTCCTGGATTATGTTTCCCCAGGTGCAAGACCTTATGCTCGTTCTTGTTGAAATTCGTAAGGTTCCTGTTAGCCCACTCTTCCAGCCTATCCAGGTCTTCCTGCAGGGTGGCTTTCCCTTCCAAATTGTCCACTTCCCCACTCAGTTTGGTGTCATCGGCAAACTTCATCAGCGCACACTTGATCGCATTGTCCAGATCAGTTATGAAGATATTAAACAGCATTGGGCCCAATATTGATCCGTGGAGGAACCCACTTCTGACAGGTTGAAAAGGAGCTATTTGGCACCACCCTCTGGGTGAGGCCTGTCAGCCAGTTCCCCACCCACCGCATGGACCACTTGTCTAGACTATTTCTCTAGGAGGAGGCTGTGGGGAACTGTATTGAAAACCTTGGAGAAATACAGGTAGACAGTGTCCACCCCTCATCCCATATCAGCAAAGCGGGTTACTTTGTCGTAGAAGGCGATCAGATTTGTTAAGCATGATTTGCCCTTGGGGAATCCATGCTGGCTTTTACACCAATAAAGACAAGAATATCAGGAATGAAGTCACTATTTCTGTTCACCCTAAGACAGAGAATTTTTTTCTATTGAAAAATTTGCGTTTTCATACTAACTGCAACATATGGTACTGCAGCTATAAAGCTATTTAAATATGCTCGCACTGTCAGCTAAATGAGATTGACAGTGATTAAAAGAGCTGCCATCATATTTCAGCAAACTGAAAAAAATTAACTTTCTTGACAGAAAAATAGCCCTTGAACACTACTACATAGACAATATTATGCATTTCTCACTATAATTTACTAAATTATTTAATACAAGTTTGTTTTCTATTTACAAACATTCGTCCTCCTGGTTGATTCACTTAGTGATGTCACAACTCACTGTTTATAGTATCATAGTTGTTTCCATGGAGATGGCCTATGATACTACCAGCTCAGACATTTAGGGAAAATGACTCAGGAGGAAAATGCCTGTGGATCATTGATATATACATACTCAAAAGAGAGATTAGATCAGAGCTATAGCAGATGCAAATCAAAAATATTGGATGCAAAAGTTATCACTTACTACAGGAAGAGTATCACTTATTATATCTCTGTATCTGCTTCTTCCAATTTACCCTGATCTCAGAACTGAAGACTTAAGAAACATAGCCAAGAGTCATCATTGTGATAGCTTTCTGAAGATCTTTAATCTATTTATAATTTATTAATCCAATGTCACTGCATTTCCCAGTCTAGTGCAAAGGTTGCATAGTACAACCTACACGGTCCAGGGCTACTGCAAAAAAAAAGAGTAAGTAAGTGCTGAAATAAAGTATATATTCCTAAATAACTATGAGGATGGGAGCCTAAAGGGTATCTGCAGTTGAACAAAGATCAAAGATTTTTTTGGAAGGAGCAGCCATAACCATTTAATATGCTTTTTTTTTTCCAAATTAATAGTATTTAAGCCCCACTGGAAATTCAAATTCTAAATCACAGTTTTGTGTCAGAGCATTTGCCCTCTTACTCGATCCTGCTTTTGCTAAAAACCTAACTGTATACCCAAGAATAGTAGACATCCTTATCCTATGCCACAGTTGTAAATTGATTTTGATGCTGGTTTTAATTCCAACGCTCACTCTTTAGTGTTCCCTGGTTTTAACATATTATTAAATATTACAAATTAAACTACAAGCTATGAATTTTTAAACATCTAATAGAAAACCTTTTTCACTGCAGGTGAAAAACCTTCCTCTTCATCTTCTCTTTACTGAAGTGAAGAGGTGGCAGCCAAACCACATTTTGATTTAAAAAAAATCTGGAGCCCTAAACAATCCTAAACATGATTGGTGAGTCATTTCCCTGTCTTTATTTCCTTATTGTCCTTACTATATCTGATGAACTGTCCTGTTGATGGAGGGGGAGTGAAAGAGCAGCTTGGTGGGCACCTGGCAGCCATCCACGGTCAACCCACCACAGGGGTTTCACATTATCACAGACCAGAATCTGTCTCCTCTGTGAATGCCCAGACTATTCAGGAAAATCTCAATCCTCAGAAGGAGTCTGTCATTCATTGTCAGTTTTCCTGGTCAAATAGTGAAAACTACATTCAGATATAAAAAATAAAATGTTTTAATTTCTTTTTAATTGAGAAGAGAGGCTCTTGGGAGACTTTATTAAGGCCTTTCAATATATAAAGGGGGCCTATAAGAAAGACAAAGACTTTTTACCGGGGCCTGTGGTAACAGGCAGAAGAAGAGGCAATAGTTTCAAACTGAAAGCAGGTAGGTTGAGATTGGACATAAGGAAGAATTTTTTTTTATGATGAGGGTGGTGAAACACTGGAACAGGTTGCCCAGAGAAGTTGCGGATGCCCCATCATTGGAAGTGTTCAAGACCAGGATGGATGGTGCCTTGAGCAACCTGAACTAGCAAAAGATTTCCCTGTGCATGGCAGGGGATTGGACTAGATGATCTTTAAAGGTGCCTTCTAACTCAAATCATTCTGTGATTCTGTTATTCTATGATTAAGGATCATACCTTGTTCGTGAAAAACCATGAACAGAAGACTGTCAAAATTTGCTAAATAACTAAATGTCAGCACATCTGTATTTCCAGTATTGTCTGTTTTCTTTTAAATTCAGTGCATTGTGCAGAATTTTTTTCTTAAAAAAATGAAAAAGAAAACACATGCATAATTTTTTTTCTTTAAACAGATGGCAGCTTTAATTATATAGCATAAGACTGCTCATGCGTGTTACTACAGACTGCCCACAGAAAACCTCCCCCTAAGCCCAGAGGAACAAAGCAGTTGGAAGAATGTAAAATAAGGTTGACATAAATACATGTTGCATTGTGTTCTACAGGAAAACTAAATGCAGGAGTCCATCAGGAACAGCACATCAAAATTGCAAAATCTCTTTCTAAATAATCAATCTCCCATTATAAAAAATGGCGTTATCTAAAATATTTTAGATTTTCTAAAATGGTGTTATCTAAAAAATCTATGAAGTCAAGTAGATCTGTCTAAATGATTCCTATCATATTTAATTATTCTGCTTAAAAGTTTTTTAATCATACAGGAACTCACTATTCTAATTCTGAATGGAGAAAAGTCTCTTCAATGAATGCTTATTAATAAATCAAAGTTAACAGACTGCTTATGGTTTTGTCTAGTTTTGTTCTCCTACCCATCAGAAGCCTAGCTTTACATAGCCATAAAAACAACAGGAAGTAAAATTATATTTTACAGCTTTATTTAATAAAATTTTAATCATCCTGCCAATACCAGAATTGTTGAAAAAATTGATATACGTAATGTATTGTTCAATAGTTGTAAATTCAAGTAAGGTAAAGCCCACAGATCCCATGCTGAGAATTACAAAACAAAATGGGCATATATATAAAATGAAAGGGCTGCAGTAGACAATATGAAAGAATTATTTTCATTGAAATGCTACTTTTATACTGTCAGAAAGTAAAAGGACTCTGAGTATATTATTAAATTCTTTTACTGGAAACTGTGAATCACCTCTACCCCCCTCCACTGAAAAAATGAACAATAAAGTTTGGATGTTCATAGAGTTTATCAGTTTTGACTCTCAGTGTATGGCTGGGAAAAGGCAATAGTCTACTGATAAGTTTCCACAATTCTTAGGCTCAAATGGTATTTTAAGAGATAGGACCCTTGTTGTATAACTGAATGTGTATTTTAATGAAATAGCTGTGCAGAAATCACAGACCAAGCTGTGCAGCTCAACTGTCTTTTGAATAGAGGCAAAGTCTCCAGAGAAGAGAAATAAGTTATAATATTTACAGTAGAAGCATGTGATGTTCTTTGCTTTCTTGCATTGAACTAACAACCTCAGTACAGACAAAGTACGGAGACCAATAATAATAAGGGCAAGGTGACATTTTGGATATGACAATTATTCAATAGCAGAAGCACTGAACTGAATAGAGTTCTACACTGCAATAATATGAATTATATTTATATTTCACACATGTTCTATCCTCAGTGACAGGAAATTGTATTTTGATTCTAACCTATGTCATCTACATTATATTTTTAGAGCTAAATACACAAAAATTTTAAAATTAATCAATGTACTTCACAGCTGTTGCCAACAGAACATTCCATCCTCTTTTTTTTTTTTTTTTTTTTTTTCTGAACTGTGGTAGTGATACTGGCACAACATGTGAAACCATCTACATTTTTACTAGATTGTTATTATTTGGGGTGAGGCTTGTTCCATGGCACTTTTATCACCTTAAACACACATGTAATCTGACATATTTCTTGAAGTATTTCTAGAGTTGCTAGAGGGAGACATGTTTGTACATGTATGCTGCTACATCTCAAAACAAACTTAGGTTTGATTCTGGTTTCTACTGGAATCTCGATACTACTCGTTCCTTTGGTATCTGCCAGAGTCTCTGCTGAATCAAACCTACTAGCCCTCTCTAAGGAAGAACCCGGGTATTTTCAGAAGGTAGCTCATTACAGGTATGGTTAAATTCCCATCCTTTTTAGAATCGTGCTTTCAAACAGTCCTGTGTTCTCGTGCCACACCCAGGGCATGTAACAGGTGCCAGGTGGCCAGGAGGGTTAGAGTTCACCATCTGTATGCTTGCTGTTATTGTCTGGGTGCAGCCACTGTCTGGTTTCCCTGATTCTAAAGAGAACATAGATATCTCAATTAAGGTTTATTTCTGATGTTTAGATGAAGAGAACTGAGTGAGACATAACTTTTTAAATATGAACACACATTCCTGAGAAACTAAAATAATGGATCAAATTCTTGGACTATATTTCCATGTTTTCAGCAAAGTAAACATGTCTAGTTTCCAGATGAGCACTTTTCTAAACTAGGGAAAAATTTGGAAGACAAAAGCCATAAAAATGCCCCCTAACTTCAGGTCTTCCATTGACAGATATTTAGTTGGAGGTGGGCTCACAGGCAGTTTTTGCAACATAGTATTTATTTAAAAACATTCAAGGATATGTTTTGAATTGCACATATGGGAGAAAAAATGCTTTGTTTCGTCCTCTCAACATATAAATTACGCTACTTACACTCACACTGATTTGCCAATGTGTAATTTGATGTGACCGCTGCTAACTACCATGATAAGAGCGAGTAACTTTTTTTTCAGGGAATAGTTTATTATAGAAAATTGGAGAGGAGGGTAGATTGTTGATGAGCATGTCGACGTTGTGAAATTGGAGATTGAATAATCTCACTTAAAAATCTTTTAACAGAAATTGAGCAGCCACAACACCATAGTATTTATTGTAATTAAAGGACACTTTCATTTCCAAAACTTTGAACAAAATGGATTGAGGGACTGGGCTCCACTTTTTACAAACATGTAAAAAACCCTTCTGATTTGTCTTTAATTCCTTTTGTTATTTTTAAAATTTCATAAGTGACCATGTGAAATAGACTAAAAAAACATTTTAGTGTCCAATTAAGTATATAATTTTTACCTACTATGTTTCTGTAACTTTTCCATTTTTCAAACAAAATTAATAAAAAAAGTAAAAAAGCACCAGATGGACTTTTTTTCAGATTATCCAAAAACTTTATTTTTTTAGTACAACAGATAATAAAAAAATCCCCATAGCAGTCATGATTACAGAGATTAATAACGAGTATGCCTCAGTGTGCGGATACTGATCTAGCATAGCAGTTATGTCCATACTGTTAAAAGAAATAAAAGTCAAGGAGCAGTCCTGGCCCTGAAGCCAGATGGCCTCTGTTGCCTCACATCCACTTGCTAAGGCCTATGCTCTTCTAGAGCATGCTGGCTGTGTCCACCCTGGTGACCTTTGGCTACCATTGGCTCTTTTGTGTCCCTTATCTCAGGCTCATTAAAGTAGAACTATGAAAATAATGTGTACCAGTACAATGACAAAATTTTGGTAGACATGTCTCTTCGGAATAAAAATAGATTGCAGTCCAAAAGAGCTAAGGGAATAAGCATAATTTCATTTATAAACTTTAATCAAACATATTTATATGCTTTACAAAGGAGAGAAATATCTATATCCCTGTGGAACAAATGGAGGAACTAAATGCTTAGAGGAAGGCCTGTGGCAATGGTGGAAACATTTCTGCTATGAGGAATGTTGGAATTCTTATATGTCACAGGAGAAATTACTGTTAGGATAATTCCCACAAATGAACTTACTACAGGCAACATTTTAAACTTGTTTTAATCTGATTCTATATCTATTACAGAAAAGTAAACAATGCTTAGTCTAACATTTCCGTTTTCATCCCAGAACTCAAATAATTCCTAAATAATAATTAATTGTAAATTGCACCAGCATTTGTGTCACCTCTGCATGTGGCTTGGGTCCATGCTCCACTCCTCTGTTGCATATTATTCTAAAAGATTTTTGTTTCAAGGTGCCATTCTCTGACAATCAAAACTTTGATGGTTTTGCCCACAAGTTGTACAGGTAATGAGGATCAGAGTTACATGAGTAGTTGCCTTGAAGACTGCTTCTGATTTCACAAGCTCCATATCTAAAACGTAGAGCTTTGGAGCTCTTGGAGTAGACTTGAAGTTAAGGGGGCCAAGGGTGTTTGGGGTGAACACTCCTCTTTCATAGCTGTTCAGTGGCACTGCTTTCTTGTAGGCAATCCTCAATACAGCTTTCCCAATCTACTACGGAGAATGCCGGAGCACCTGCCATCACAGTATGAACCTCATTTTACAAAGAAGCTCTTCAAATAAACCAGTGGAGGAAATGCATAAACTTTCTCTTCTCCAAGATCACTGGGTTTTAGGTGCCATTGATTGTGATAATGTTCTTTCAGAGACTGTTTATATGGCTTCTCATTTTTTAGGACCTTCTTTCTCCCAAGTTCACTAGCTAAATGGCCTAGATGTTTGTACTAGGATTTCCAAGCTCAAACAAGTAGCAAAGTATATTTCAGGCAGGGAAGTTTTATTTTTGTTTCCTTATGACCTACCATAGTGCATGTCTGCTAATACTTTCCTGTTATTTTTCTTCTTGAGCATTTACCCAAAAAAGAGGGGGAAAGTACAGAGGAAGATAGTGTGCCTTCTTGTCTGAGGATTTTGTTTCCAAGTAAAATCAATCAATATTGAGGTGTCAGGTATTAACTAAACAAATCTCATCTCCTTTGAGATTGAATCATGCAACCAGAGCTAGCACTGTCAGGGGTATTTTTAAGACTGGAAAAAAGATAATACATATTTTAGAACATATTATTTACTGAACTGAAAGAAAAAGATGTTTCTTGGCAAAAGTAAAATGCTAAAATTTTAGAACAAAAATATTAACTGGTAAGCTGTTACATTGAATTCTCGTAATATTTCATTTTAAAATATGCTTTTTCACTCTTAATTGTATAATAACTATAAATATAGCTGCTATTATTATTATCATTATTATTGTTATTATTGTTATTATTATTATTTAGAAGAAACACTTTCTATTCCCTGACTGAAATGTCACTTTTGCTTACACTTGCAGTACTCTAAGTTTTAGTTTGTATGGAACAACTTTGAAGCAAAGTACAAATTTTACATTTAAGAAATTGGAATGTTGCATTTCAACTTATCACAAGGACCTTCTATGGCTCTTTCAATATTCAGTTCTTTACCGAATTGGAGCTGCCTTCAGGAATTGTTTAAATATTACACTATTTGGGGAGAATTTACTATTGACTACAAGAAAAAAAAAATACGGCTCAGTTCTAATAACAACATAGACAACATGTTGAAGACAAAGAGATGACAGGAGGCTTGGAGGTGGACAGGAAAATGTGGACCAGCAGAGGCTACTAGAAAGAAAACAACACAAATAGTGAGCAAAAAGGTTAGATGAGAAGGAGAATTAATCAGATACAATGTGTACGGAGAGAAAGACAAGCAAAAAATAGAAAACTTAATATTAAGTCTACAGGTTACTGGGTATTGCTCATAATTGCGGTAAATTGTCAAAGTAGCTTGAAAGAACAAAAATTTAGTGCATTAGTGAAGTATAAATATTGTTAGGTAAGCTAACAAATAGCCTTTATTTTTTAAAATAATGGGTATTTAACACTAGGTACACATAATAATGTCTCAATACCCTAATTTATGAGACATAAAGAATGGCATGCTTATAGAGAAACAGAAAAAGCTCTGAGAAAATCAAGTATTTTATCTTCTATGCTTTTTTGGGGATTGGTCCTTTCCTTTAACAAGAAATTTGTTTCTAATCACTACAAACTTACCAGAGATTTGGAAGTCCCAATTGTATCCTTTCTGTTTTGTTTTGATTTTTTCTTTTAAACCGCTCATCTGTTTGATTCCTCTCATAGCCAGGTGTGAGGCAGTGAAGCATAGAAAGCTGCCACCTTTTTCACCTTCTGGGCCTTCTGTTTTGTGCTTCCAAGGATTTAAAAGGGTTTTCTATTCCTGCTAGTCACATGATTCATTTCCCAAATCATTTAGTGCTTTTAAAAGGAGAATGCACAAATCACTGAAAAGATTTTGGTGGGAAATGTGAATCTGTATAAAAGGTGCACTGGTGATGCCAGCTGGCTATCCAGGTCTACTGATCTGCATACCATTTGCAGAATTTCTGTGCAACACATGTCTGTTAAAGAGCTTATTGCCAGAGGTTTCCTTCAGCTACACCTTTCTTCCATATCTCTATCACATGAGTTTTGAAAAACAAAAGTGGGTGTTTGGGGCTGAAAATTAGGTTTTGAAATAGATGCATGTTAAATCTGAATTGGATAGGCAGTGAAAAATATTACCGTGTTTTATCTTATAGTCTCATAGTGTTCCAAAAGGAAACACTGGTGGCTGTTCTTGTTCTAAATTTATCCTCTGAGTTTTGTCCTCACTCTGAAATATGCATTTAATTTTTTTCTTTTGACTGCCACAGGCCCTTGGTTCTGCCTTCAAACCCCTTTTGCATGATGTCCTGGAGTGGCACTGGTCTGTGCTTCTCTCACAACTCTGCGTAATTCGTAGCCCTGGCATCCACCTCCTGAACAGTAATGGAAAATGTTCTGAAGATTAGTGGTTGCATCTGTCCAAGCTCAATCCACTGTTATATTAGAAATGTTCAGATAGCTCCTTGGAATTTATTTAAATATATATTTTCAAAAATATCTAGTTAGGAAAATCTCTATAATGCACATGGTGATATTGTAAAAAGTCCCCAGGCACATTAGGTTGCAAACATTCCATGACAGTTTAGGCTTTGAAATCTTAGTTGGCACGTGTTTTTATGGGTACCTAACTACCTGGAGTGCTTCTAGGCATTTTTAGGAGCTATTTACCTAAAAGTTTAAAAATGCGGGCCCTGATAGCACAACTGAAGAAACCAGCACATCAAGTGTATTTGCAGTCACTGTTGTTGACTATCATAGCCTCAGTGTGTTGACATAGTAACAGTGTCACTATATTGTATTTAAAATGCTCACTGAGCTCTGTCACTCCTCCATTATATCAGTCTCCTGATTTTCCAGACCAGAGACCCTTCAGCTTGTGTTCTCAGGCCCACAACGAGGACAGTGGCACTGGAGGATGAGTACACGAATGCTCATAGGTCCATGACATCAAATTAAAATACAGGCAAGGCATGTACTGTTAGTGTGGATGAGGAAAATGTTTACAAGTCCTGCAATTTATGCTAGCTGCTTCATGGCTTCCATGCTGCTTACAAAGTCAGTGTGCACAGGTGTAAAAGAAACAGGTGAAAAGAAGAAGGGAAGATTGCTTATAAATTGTTCAGTATCAGGTTTAAAAAAAAAAAGTGTCTGTAGTGTATGTAGTACTTCAGTCTTATCTTTGCTAGCAATTGTGAAGGATACAGGCATAGCAAAGCAAAGTGTCCCCTGTTAAATCTTCCTCACTATTTCTGAAGCTTTTTCTGGTATTTCCAGAGAATAAGTGTAAATCATTTGCAAATAAAATTTTTAAAAAGGGAAATATTGCATTAGGAGACACTCTTTAAGACAGCTATATGCTTCCACATATCAAAGGCAGAGATTAATTAGTCATACGTACTAAGATGTGAGCGTATGAATTACTTGATGTGGAGTTAAGCCTTTGTATTTTAAAAATTCAAGCCCATATGGATTCCTAGTTTTGTGGTGAATAGAAGCAAAGATGTGAGAAATATTTAAATGTCCTAGTTTATTTTCTCTTAATGAGTTATTTTGTAATATCGCTGCTAAAAGCAAGGTTAAAAGCATTGCCTCCTGGTAATAATCAGCAGAAAAAACCAAACAAAAAAAAACAAAACCCCCCACCCTAATATTACTAGAACAATACTTCTTCAATGGCTAGGAGCTTAAATCTCTGGACAAAGATACTCTTCTGAGGAGTAGTATTTTCCTAATAGGATCTCAGAGATTCTTATTCACATCAAAATCTTACCCTGAGAGCTGTACAGGACTCCTAATATTATACTTAAGAACATCTTTTACTTTTGTCTGAAAACATTTTTTTCCCCAATGGATTCATTTATATATCTATCTCTTCTTATTTCTCTGGGGTAAGACACTAATTTATTCTATGCATAAGACGTAAGACTTGCAGAGAAAAGGTTATTTTAAGTGACTTTTAAAAATGTCTCTGTCGATACACCTAATACATCAATCTACTGAAAAACCTGCTGATTCTGCCCAGTAAAAATGCCACTTGTGTAGGATCGCCTCTCCATCTGTTTTGGAACTCAGTTCTTAGTGATAGGATAAATAAAATAAGATATGCTGATGTTCCTAGCTACTGACAGATGAAGGCTGGTAGTTTTAATGTAAATACATGCACACATAAACCTTCTCTGCAGAAACAGGATATGTGTTACATATACATATCATTTGAAACATAGATGCGCCCTAGCAAATCACAGTTTATTATAATGCTCATATTTTGTCTTATATTCCTTGTCTAAAAAATACCTATTGGCCTACCAAATCATTAGCTGTTTAGGTAAGCTCATACTCTGTTTGGGGAAGCAGATGGCACCCTCTCTTTCTTATCTTTCTCTTTTTTTCCTTTTTGCAAATCTGGACTATGAAACAGTGACTCTGAGGACAAAGATCAGTAAGGTTTTACTGAAAGGTGGGAGGAGAAAAGAGGTATAGAGAAAATGAAAAATTATGGTGACCTAGAGAAACCTAGAGGTTGGGAAAAAAGGGGGAGGGGGAAATCTGACTAGAGAGATACATCTAAGTTACCATATCTTTTGCAACATGTAAATGAAAAGTTAAATAAAAGAAGATGGTTGCAGTCTTAAAATTTTCACGTCGACATATCACCTGAAGCAGATAATACTGGCATTTATTCTGCTGACCCTAAGTGAGGTGCCTCAACCATGTACCCTGGGCAAATGTCCCAGTGTCAGAACATGAGTGCAAATAGTGTGTCTGTGTACATTGAATACTTGAAACTGGCTGAGTGGTCATTTGCCTCAAATTGATCACGTTTAAGAAGAAAATGACCATCAACCAGATTAAACAGCTAGGGAATTGCAATAATACTTTTCAAACAAAGAAAGAGTCTTCCTCAAAAAAAGATACAAAAGAAACATGAAATTCCTAATAAGAGGGAAGACTGGAGTAAAGAATGGGAAAGTGAAGAAAAACTCACATAATAAATAAAAAAAAATCCACAAGTCAGTGGGGAATAAACTACAGCTGAAAATAAACCCCTCAATATTTCTGGATCTCTAAAATTATTTTGACCTATTTAACAAACAAAGCCCAGGATGTGAAGGACTTGTGTAAGTTTTCTACTCAAGAAAGAGGATACAGTGCACAAACTTTATACAGACAAGTACAGTGACCAGATCCTTTCTCCACAGTGTGCATAAATTTGGTTCTAGTCTTTCTCCATCATTTCAAGGAATTTAAGGCAACATTTAATATTTCCTATTTCTGCCTTTCACTTTACTAATTATTGGTTTTGTTGAGTAACACAGTGTGGCTTTTCATAGTTTTACCATTTCTTCTTGTACATTTTAGATGCTTCCGGCTATGCTGTAAACCTGTGCAGAGGTTCGGTTTCCTCCCAAATACACACATCATGCACGCACATGTAAAATTTTAAATAGTTTGAAGTAATTTTTTTTTTTTTAATATTGGACTTTATCATTAGTCATTTTAAGTTCTTGAAGATCTCACTGACTTCAAAATAACTCCAAATGTAAAATGGATCAGAAAAGGGAATCCATGATTTGGCCAAGTGTGTCCCTTAAAATATACACCTGCGATTAAATGTTTGAAAATGTTACTATTCCTTGGGTCCATCTATTGGTTTATGGTTGTTGTCTCTAGCTATGCATAGATAATGGAAAAGTATTCCTGTGCAAAGCATGAATGGAACAACTCATTGTCTTTAACCAGTATTTAAGACTAGCATAAATATCACCTCATATCACAGAACCACAGAATGGTAGGGGTTAGAAGGGACCTCTGGAGATCATCTAGTCCAACCCCCCTGCTAAAGCAGGTTCACCTAAAGCAGCTTACACAGAACTGCATCCAGGCAGGTTTTGAATATCTCCAGGGAATGAGACTCCACAGCCTCCCTGGGCAGCCTGTTCCAGTGCTCTGCCACCCTTAATGTAAAGAAGTTTTTCCTCATGTTTGGGTGGAACTTCCTGTGCTCTAGTTTGTGCCCGTTGACCCTTGTCCTGTCACTGGCCACCACTGAAAAAAGCCTGGCCCCATCCT
Source organism: Leptosomus discolor (assembly GCF_034619465.1). Taxonomy (NCBI): domain Eukaryota; kingdom Metazoa; phylum Chordata; class Aves; order Leptosomiformes; family Leptosomidae; genus Leptosomus; species Leptosomus discolor. The sequence goes on along the minus strand of NC_141391.1, from coordinate 90,031,451 downwards.
CTTGACACCCACCCTTTAGACATTCATAAGTGTTGATAAGATCCCCTCTCAGTCTTCTCTTCTCCAGCCTTAAGAGTCCCAGGTCTTTTAGCCTTTCCTCACAAGACAGATGCTCCAGTCCCCTCATCATCTTTGTAGCCCTCCATGGGACTCTCTCCAGTAACACTGTGTCCCTCTCGAACTGGGGAACCCAGAAGTGGACACAGCACTCCAGACGTGGCCTCACCAGGGCAGAGTAGAGGGGGAAAAGAACCTCCACCAACCTGCTGGCCACACTCTTCTTAATGTACCCCAGGACACCATTCATCTTCTTGGCCACAAGGGCACATTGCTGGCTCATGGTTAACTTGCTGCCCACCAGAACTCCCAGGCCCTTCTCCGCAGAGCTGCCCTCCAGCAGGTCAACCCCCAGCCTGTACTGGTGTGTGGGGTTATTCCTCCCCAAGTGCAGGACCCTACACTTGCCCTTATTGAACTCCATCAGGTTCCTCTCTTCTCTTTCTACACATGCTTGTATGCCAGCATGTGCTTCACACCAAAGTAAAAATACGTAATGCACTGAAATGGCTTTAAGTTATATAGAATTTTAAAAAGGAGAGGAGAGGAGAGGAGAGGAGAGGAGAGGAGAGGAGAGGAGAGGAGAGGAGAGGAGAGGAGAGGAGAGGAGAGGAGAGGAGAGGAGAGGAGAGGAGAGGAGAGGAGAGGAGAGGAGAGGAGAGGAGAGAAAAAAGAAAAGAAAAGAAAAGAAAAGAAAAGAAAAGAAAAGAAAAGAAAAGAAAAGAAAAGAAAAGAAAAGAAAAGAAAAGAAAAGAAAAGAAAAGAAAAGAAAAGAAAAGAAAAGAAAAGAAAAGAAAAGAAAAGAAAAGAAAAGAAAAGAAAAGAAAAGAAAAGAAAAGAAAAGAGAAAAGAAAAGAGAAAAGAAAAGAAAAGAAAAGAAAAGAAAAGAAAAGAAAAGAAAAGAAAAGAAAAGAAAAGAAAAGAAAAGAAAAGAAAAGAAAAGAAAAGAAAAGAAAAGAAAAGAAAAGAAAAGAAAAGAAAAAAGAAAAGAAAAGAAAAGAAAAGAAAAAAGAAAAGAAAAGAAAAGAAAAGAAAAGAAAAGAAAAGAAAAGAAAAGAAAAGAAAAGAAAAGAAAAGAAAAGAAAAGAAAAGAAAAGAAAAGAAAAGAGAAATGAAAAGAATGAAACTTTTGCTACTACTGTAGGCAGTGTTATCTAACATGAATCAGTGGTCTTGCTCATGCTCTTAATGCTCCTAGCAGATTTTGCAGAGTATTTTTACTGCTGTTATTATAAATAGTAATGATTGAAAATTTGTGATTGTACAAGATCTTATGACATAGCACGCAGAGCTGTTATTTTCACATTTAAAAGGTCAGTTTCTGTAAACAGATGTGATTTGACGAAACTGGGGGCAACATATTGTGTGTACAAGGTAAGTGGAAGCTCATTTCATATTTTCCAAACTCCTGACACCCATTACTTTGTTTTATATATGTATAGCACTGATAGAGTATAACTGAATTCAAATTACCACAGTTTCCTTTATGGATATGTTGGTTACCTCCCACTCCTCAAACACCAAAACAAACCACAAAAATGGTTTGACTTCTATTCAAAATGCCAGGGAATTGTTTATAGATACTTAAGATTTTCGATCTTGTTATTGCCTAGTTATTTAGTAGTAATTAAACCAGATTTTATAGTTGAACAGCAACTTGATTTCACCTCTGTTCATTCTTGCACTCATTTTAAATTAGTTTCAAGCTCAGACTGATTTTAATTTACTTCAGCTAGAACAGGTTTGTGGCACTGTGATTCCAGAGTTTAATGATCATTACCTAGTTTAATGTATTGTGCAGAACTTGCTTTCTATTGATCTCTTAAAGAGATCCATTCTACATTCTGTATTTCTTCTACTGGATTGCATGGAAACATAGTTTGCCCTCATTTTGATGAACACTGAAAAATTTAGTGAAGAATTCTATCAATAATTGACAGCTCATCCATCAAAATCAATAACTAAGGAGAAGCAGCAAATTTGAGTGATAACTTGAAGTATCACAGTGAAAAAAAGGAAACAAATCAGCTCCCTGTAGCATTTAATATTTTTAAATTATAATGATTAATGTAGGGGCTTTTAACTAAAAGTCTACATATCTTCAGAATCTTTATTGTGAGATTAGGCATAACAATAGCTCAGCAATAATACTGAAACAATGACAATTCATGAAAACATCCCACAGGGGTGGAACTGAAATTTTAATTATTTTGACAATGAAAAGTAGAAGATAGTCTAATATCAATGGAGAATGCAGAAAGGAAAAAAAAAACCCAAACACTTCAAAAATAGACACAGTTCTTCTATGCACTTCTTTATATGTCCTCTTTTGATCCTCTAAAAAACTTAATCTAAGAATTGTGTAAAGCTGTGTAGAAACAGCCATAATAAGTAGAGCACATTGTACTGTTATACCTAGGATTTCTCAATGCTGCCTCTCACTGGGTCCTGTATGTAGCTGTTGATATCTTTATTTTCACTATGGCCAATCCCATGCTATACTCATTTTTTAAAGAACTTTATCTGCAAATCCGCATTTACTGCCTTGTATTTCTGTTGCTCCAAATGTATAGCCACATAACTATGTCACAGTTAGCTCCTTGGTTATACATGCTGTAATACGTGTTCACCTTTTGCCTCCTACATGTGTTGAAATAGCTAGAATTGTATTATTTCCATTGGTGCCTTATTGACAGCTTCTTCCATAAAGTCCTTTTTCTGAGTATTTAGTTTCTGATGTTGTCTCATAGGTTGATACTCAGAAGTGACACGAAACACCTCATTCAAAAGGCTAACAGTTGCTCTGCCATAAATTTCTTGATTGTTCATGAAATTGCTGCAGGCGTCAGATACCATCCTACGCAGCTTCATGGTCTTTTTACGCCTAGAAAGATGTCTTAATTTCTCTTATTTCTATCAGGTCATACAGAATCATTTATTCCGCTTGAGTCTTTCCTGTGAGCTCCATAAGTGATTTTTAAACCAGATTAGCAGCCTTCCCACCAGTTGTACAGAACTGTTCATGTCAGCTGCTTGTTGCCACTTTAATCTCTGTTTAGTAGAGGACTTTGAAGAACTTTGGATAAGATTAATTAAATGCTCAAATAATACTAAAACTAAAACTAAAACTAATAATATACCTATTTGAAATGTGGAGTGCATTGCTTAGGGAATTGCCACTGCTTTGCTTTGATAGCTACACGAGCATGGTTATCAATCACCTATGAATCTTTTCTCCTTGCACCATTCACAAAATCTCAACAATCATAAAGGCAGCTGACAGGGAAGTATTTATTTTGATGACAAAAAAAAAAAAGAGTTTACCACAGAACTGAATAAATTCTGTAGAAATTAAGTATCGCTTGAGAAATCTGTGAGAATTTGTTAGTATGAAACGTCTTATCTACAAATTTACCATAAAGAAGAATAGTCTTATAATTGGTTTACATTTTCAAGAACACTAAAGGGAGAGATATATTCTGCTTTTTATGAGATATTGTCAGTATGAAAAATACATTCATCCAACTTGATTGTTGATTGAATAATTACAAACTGTTAGGGACAACGTTGCCTAACCATATAGACTAACAATTGTAAGATAGGAATAGAGCAAAGGTTAGTTTGTATGTGTGTAGTAATTTGCCTTAGACAAAATTGTACACATATTTAAGAATCACTATACCAAAAGTATCCCAAAGCTAATTTATGCAACAACAGGAGTAGCAAAACCCCTGAAAGTTAACAGCAAATTCTTTATTATTATTTCTATGCAGTAACAATTGAAATACTGGAGTCAATCTACTGCTGATGTTAATGATAATGAGTTTAAACCCTCTTGGAAGAAAGACCTGTTTTTCTATTTAAACTTTTCACATTTCTTAGTCATAGCTAAGGAACTATTTGTATGTTGCAAAAAGCTCTAGTCCTACCGATAAACACTTACCAGTACCATTGTGACACTTGAGCAGTGGCAGACTTAAAGCTGAATTAAGTTCAGATTTTTTGATAACAGGAATATTTGGGGATGGGGAGCAAACCACAAAAAGAACATAACAGTGACCTGTGGATAAATATGTATGACTGTGTATAGACATTCAGGAAAACATTCATGGAAATTGCTGAACTCACAACCTCGGTTACTCACTGTTTATTTCTAAAATTACACTGCTAACTTCCACAGTTGTTCGTGATGTACAGGAAATATTTTCACTTGTGAAAAAGGAGCATTTAATTTCCTCTTATGTAAAAAGCACTTACAGTTAGAGGTCAGTAAGCAGTTTGACTGTTGCTCTTTAAGTAGAGATGAGAACACTAGTTCCCTTACAAAGACAAGCTTGTATTAGGACTTAATGGTTTTTATCACTGCAGAACATGCAGTCGTGCATTAGGCTCATTCTTTCAAGAAAGGATGTTTTGTCCAGTGACTTGAGTAGACCTAGGATCAGATTCCAGAATTCAAACTCATAAACCAGAAAAGAACAATACTTTTTTATATTCATTCTGCTAGACAACATAGATCAAGAATAGCTTTAAATCTTGTAAGCTATAATAACAGCAGCAACTTCTAAACAGAGTCCTGTCTCCTTTCTATCTTAGTCAATTTGCTTACATTTGCTATTCTGAACTTTATATTGGAATCAATAGGAACACATTTATTGAATATATAATGTTAGCATCCTCATATCTTCAAAGAATGCTATAAAAAATATTTTAGCAAACATTCATTCAACTTAAAATGTTAAATTTAAAACCTCCTGAATATATCTCAAATCCCAGTAAGACCTTTTTTACATTACCATAGTTCTCTAGGCTCCCTCTTTCAGCAACAGAGAAAAGCAGACACTTTCAAAATGAATTTTTTCCTTTTTATTTATCCCACCTATTGAGGAGTCAAAGACAAATGGATCAAATTACTCTCTGGAGCACTTAATTCTATCCATTGGCTGTAGAAGAAATCTAGATAAATTAACCTAGGCTACTTTTAGGTGACTAATTTAAGATTTAAATTCATAGCACCCCTGCATGCACTTTATTAATCTTTTTCCATTCTCTGCACTCTCGCAGAAACTATTTTCCATCCTCTGTTACTTGTTGGTAACACAGCTTTTCTTCTTCCATCTCTTCTACCTACAGCAACCTTTTAATGAATCTGCACTCGTGTGACCTTCCAATTCAGTTTAAATCTCTCCTGAAAAAATGACATTCATATTTTTCCTCTTAATTTTTCTCTGCTTTCTTAGTAGAGTAGACTCGGGAATTGAAAGATAAGTATGGCAATTTATTTGTTTGCTTTTGGGACATTTTAGCAATTGATGCCTTTATTCTTTTCCATGCTTGTGCTGTGAGGAACTACACAGGAGAAAAAACTTACCTGCTACAGGTTGACTATCCAGAGCAAAATCATTTTCATTGGTTGGAAAGTTTGTAATTTTTATTTTTTTAAATAACTTTTAAATAACAGGATAGTAAATAGATTTGAATGAAACTTGCATACAAGATTAAAAGAAGTAATACACACTAGTGATAGGAAAAACAAGAATTACGTTACTGTTATCTGGGATGATCTAAAGCTGTAAGGGTGATAGTAACATTTCAGTGCAAAAATCAATTATATTTGTCATATATCCTCACTTGCAGTCAAGTAGCTGTGCTGAGTAAACTGCATTAGGGTTTGGCTTTTTTCTTTTTTTCTTTTGTGCTGTGTAAATCAAGTAAAAATTACGTCTTTCACTTTCCAAAAGCTTACATGTAAAAGCTTCTGAGAAATAGTAATGCTTAACTACTTCTGTCTGCTTTGTACTGACAAAAGGTTATAGGAACACTATGTAAAACATGAACAGCTGAATTTTCTCTCCTATAGTCAAAATGAATTTTTTTCTACTGCCTACATGAAATAACGCCTTTCAGAACATCTCCTTCAAATGGTTTGCGTACCATCCTACCACAATGGAGATTTCCATAAAAATAAAAACAGGCTTACAATTTTTACTCAGAAAAAAAACCTCTCTTATCCAGTGATGACACTGGTAGGAGATGTTCAAAGATGTTCAGTGTGTTCTGCTGACTCATCTCACACCATTGTAAGTGGATTGTTACCCAGATTTGTTACCCAGACTGTTCTTTTATGGTTTATGAGTTTGAATTCTGCAATCTGATCCTAGGTCCATTGAAGTCACTGGAAAAAACATCTTTTCATCAGAGAATGAGCCTTACGCATGACTGCATGTCCTGCAGTGATAAAAACCATTAAATCCTAATATGAGTTTGTCTTTCTAAGTGAACTAGTGTTATCATCTCTGCTGGAATCCACAGAGGTGAGGAGCTATGCTGCTGGCACAATCCATAGCAGAGCACTCTGGCATGGTGCACAGGGAGGTTTCCCGAACCAGGGGAACCTCAGGGGGACCCAAGTGCACTGCTGGGAGCCCACAGCTCACACAACAGTGGCAGATGGGACCTGGGCAGGGCCAGAAGCAACATCAGCCACACGCCCCCACATATGTAAAAGAAGTCCCTGAGGAGCACCAGCAACCAGGAGCACTGCAAACAGGGAATGGTGCATCAGCAAGGCTGTGGCATGGCAGTTTGAGAGGCACTTCATGCTGGAGGGTGTGCTGAAAGGGCGCTGAAGCTTTGACCAGGTAGCAATGGTACCCACTCGGCAGAAGGCCATGGCGTCTCTAAAGTCTGCACCCACCATGACCAACACAGCTGCTCAGACAGAGCTCTGGTGGGAACCTGCTGCCAGCCTGGTGTCTGGCTGCAGGGACGGCCTTGCAGCAGCAGTGACCACTCTTGTGGGAGGTGTGCCCCAGGAGGTGAACTCCTCCACTACGTGACAGAGCTCCAGGAGGAGGTGAGTAGGTTGAGGACTATCATGGAGTGCGAGAGAGAGACGGACTCCTGGAACTGTACCCTGCCTTCCCTGGAACAGGCCCAACAGGCAGACAGGACATATGGTACGGAGGATTCGCTGTTCTCTCTCCATGTGGCTCATCACAGTGACTCAAGGGATAGCAGGCAATGGCAACAGGTCCCTGCCCAGTGCAGCAGGTGCACCCCCACTGTGCCTACCTTGCCTTCCCAGGTGCCCTTGGATAACAGGTATGAGGCTCTGCAAGCGGAACCAAACAATAATGAGGACGATGGCACATCTGGCTTGGAGGTATCGCCAAGCTTAAGTTGGTCTACCCTCTGCGTCAAAACCGCTTCCATACAGAAAAAAAAGACGGGTCATTGTTGTAGGAGACCGCTTTCTGAAGGGAACAGAAGGCCCAATAGGCAAAGAGAGTGGATCCACTTCTTAGGGAAGTCTGCTGCCTCCCTGGGGCCAGGGTTAAAAATGTAAAACTTCCTGCCCTGGTACAGCCCTCAGATTACTATCCATTACTGATTTTTCAGGTAGGCAGAAATGAAGTTGCAACAAAAAGTCCAAAGGCAATCAAGGGAAACTTCAGGGCCTTAGGACGACTGGTTAAGGGATCAGGAGCACAAGTAGTGTTCCCCCTATCCTTCCACTTGCAGGGAATGATGAGGGAAATAGCAGGAAGAGCCAGCAAATCAATACCTGTCTCTGAGCCTGATTTTACAGGCAGAATTTGGGGTTTTTTGACCATGGGGCGGTTTATACAACACCAGGCCTGCTGTTGGCAGACAGGGTACGTCTGTCGCAAAGGGGGAAAAGGATCTTTGTGCAGGAGCTAGCAGTGCTCATTGAAAGATTTTTAAACTAGATTTGAAGGGGGGAAAGGATAAAACCAGAGTCATTAGAGACAAGCCTGGGGGCAGCACACCAAAGTTTGAGGGATGGTATGCTAGTGAGGTCCTTTGGTCTGCCACCTCAGTGGAGGTGCAGGATGGAGATCCATGCAGCAGCAAAGACACAAGGATTATTGATGCATTAGAAACCATGGAACTGCCTGAGAATGGTCACAGAGGATATACAGCTTTCTTCCCCAAAAAATGTAGTGGGTTAAGTAGTCCAACTGAAGTGCATCTACACCTGTGCATGCAGCATAGGCAACAAACGGGAGAAGCCAGAAGCCACTGTGCAGCAGGAAAACTATGACATAGTTGCCAACTCTGAAATATGGTCCAATGACAAAAAACTGGAATGCTGCAATCGATGGCTATAAACAGTTCAGAAGGGATACGCAAGGAAGGAGAGACAGTGGAGTAGCCCTGTGTGCTAGGGAGCAGTTTGTTTGTCTAGAGCTTAATGATGGTGATGATAAGGTTGAGTGTTTATGGTTAAGAATCAGGTGAAAGGCCAACAAGGCAGATAGCCTGGTGGGAGTCTGTGACAGACCACCTAACCAGCATGAAGCGGCCGATGAAATATTCTGTGAGCAGCTGGGAGAAGTCTCACCATTGCTAGACCTTGTTCTCATGGGGGACTTGAGCTTACCAGGTGTCTGCTGGAAATACAATGCAGAGGAGAGGAAAGAATTGAGGAGGTTCCTGGAGTGTGTGGACACAGCTGGTGAGGGAGCCATCTAGGGAAGGCACCCTGCTGGATCTGTTGTTTGTGAGCAGAGACGGACTTGTGGGCTATGTAGTGGTTGGACTCTGTCTTGAGCACAGTGATCCTGAGGTGACAGAGTTTTTGATTCTCGGAGAAGTAAGGAGAGGGGTCAGCAGTACTGCTACCTTGGACTACTGGAGGGCAGACTTTGGCCTGTTTAGGGGCCTGGTTGACAGAGGCCCTTGAGAGGTGGTCCTGAAGGGCAGAGGAGTCCAGGAAGGCTGGACGTTCTTCAAGAAGGAAATCTTCAAGCTGCAGCAGCAGACTGTCCCCATGTGCTGAAAGCCAAGCTGGTGGGGAAGAAGACCAGCCTGGCTGAACAGAGCTTGGGCTCGAACTCAGAGGGAAAAAAGATAGTTTCTGACCTTTGGAAGAAGAGGCAGGCAACTCAGGAGGACTACAAAGATGTCATGAGGTTATGCAGGGAGAAAATAAGAAGTTAGTTTGGCTAGTGCTGTAAAAGACAATAAAAATCTTTCTAGAAATAAGTTAACAACCAAAGGAGGGCTAAGGAGAATCTCCAACCTTTATTGGATGTGGGGGAAAACATAGTGACAAAGCATGAGGAAAAGGCTGAGGTACATAATGCAAGTCCTGCTTGACTGGCCCAATCTCCTTCTATGACAAGGTGACCTGCTTAGTAGATGAGGGAGAGGCGGTGGATGTTGTTTACCTGGACTTTTGCACAGCATTCTCCTGGAGAAACTGGCTGCTCACAGCTTGCACGGGTGTACTCTTTGCTGGGTAAAAATCTGGCTGGATGGCCAGGCCCAAAGAGTGGTGTTGAATGGAGTTCAATCCAGTCGGCAGCAGTCACAAGTGGTGTTCTCCAGGGCTTGGTATTGGTGCCAGTTCTGTTTAATGTCTTTATCAATGACCTGGACCATGGGATTGAGTGCAGAGTCAGTGCGTTTGCAGAAGACACCAAGTTGGGTGTGAGTGCTGATCTCCTTGAGGGTAGAAAGGGCTCTAAAGAGGGATCTGGACAGGCCAGATCAATGGGCCAAGGCCAGTTGGACGAGGTTCAACAAGGCCAAGTGCTGCGTCCTGCCCTTGGGTCACAACAACCCCATGCAATGCCACAGGCTTGGGGAAGAGTGGCTGGAAAGCCGCCTTGTGGAAAACACCCTGGGGGTGCTGGTCGACAGCAAGCTGAATAGGAGCTGGCAGTGGGCACAGGCGGCCAAGAAAGTGACCAATAGCATCCTGACTTGTATCAGAAATAGCGTGGCCAGCAGGAGTAGGGAAGAGATCGTGCCCCTGTGCTCAGCACTGGTAAGGCTGCACCTCAAATACTTTGTGCAGTTTTAGGCCCCTCACTACAAGAAAGACATTGAGGTGCTGGAGCGTGTTCAGAGAAGGGCAGCAAAGCTGGTGAGGGCTCTAGAGAACAAGTCCTGTGAAGATTGGCTGAGGTCTCTGGGCTAGGAGAAAAGGAGGCTGAGGGGCAACCTCACTGCTCTCTACAGCTTCCTGAGGAAGTGAAGCGGGGAGGGAGGTGCTGACCCCTGGGATCCAGTGACAGGACGTGTGGAAATAGCTCAAAGCTGCCTCTGTCAGGGGAGGTTTACACTGGCCATTAAGGAGCTATTCTTTACCGAGAGGGTGGTCAAACACCAGGACGGGCTTCCTAGAGAGGCAGTCAGTGCCCCATGCCTGTCACCGATTAAGAGGCATTTAGACAATGTCCTTAATAACACGCTTTAGCTTTTGGTCAGCCCTGAAGTGGTCAGGTGTTGGACTAGATGATCCTTGTCGGCCCCTTCCAGATGTTCTGGTTTGTTCGATAGATGATTTACAATTACCGGAACAGAATTGGCTTGGGGAGAATTGGTTTAATTTGCTGCTTATTAAAAACTTAGGGAAGCGAGGAACAAAGGCAAAACACCGCTCCTACCCACACCCTTTTTTCCCAGGCTCAACTTGACTCCACCAAAAGTTCCCGCTTCCTCTCCCCACTCCCCCGAGGGGCGCAGGATGATGGGGAAATGGGGCTCTTCTCGGTCCATACCAGCTCCTCTCTCTGCTGCTCCATCCTCCTCACACTTTTCCCCTGCTCCAGCGTGGAGTCCCTCCCAAGGGCCACAGTCCTCATGGGCTCTGACTAGAGCACGGTTTCTTCGAGAAGTGCCCACGTGCTCCAGCACAGGCTCCTCTGTGGCCTGCGGTGTGGGTACCTGCTCTGGCGTGGTCCTCTCCAAGGGCTGCAGGGCAATGCCTGCTCCACTTGAGTCCTGCCCAAGGGCAGCAGGGCAGTCTATCCTCTGCTGCCTGGAGCATCTCCTCACCTCCTCCTCCTTTTTCTCCCCTTGGCAGTCGCAGGGCCATTCCTCACACTTCTTTCCTCACACCTCACTCTGCCGTGCAGCATTTTGCCTCTTCTCACACAGGCCACCCCCACAGCTCCACCGCTGCCGAGACATGGACACCAAATGCACACATTTACCCATACCAAGAGTGGCCTTCTCAGCTGCCTGAGAGATGCTGGCAATGATCATACTTTGGAGGAGCCGTGGGGGGAGAAAGCAGTAGGTATGCGCACGTGAACCACCTCCCAGCAGCCATCAAACTGCATCCAGAGGTGGAGGAGCCTGCAACTGCCGGTGAAGATCTGGTGGTCAGAAACAGAGAAACCCAATGGCCTCCATAGGCCTTTGTGGGTTTGCTTTACGGGGCCACCCACCCAAAAGGAACAGCTGGTGGAGAAGCAGTGAGACGTCGAGATGGAACGGCTGATTTCAGCAGCGTCCTTTAAAGGAAGCGTGCAAGTGCAGAGGGGCTCTGACAGGGGGTATCTAGAAGGCCAGAAGAAGAGAGAGGAGACAAGGAGGTGCAAAATGCCTGTGCATAAACATAAGCAGGGCTAGCGTAAATTCAAGCACAAGGTCCATCGCTTTGTTACAGAGACAAGATGGACCCAAGGTGTAACAAGCACTGGCTGGTAGCAAAGGCAAAGAGAGGCTGAGGGAAGAGCAGGTCAAGGCCACCAGCAGCTGGACGTCGGCCATAGGGAAAGCAAGAAGTTACCGAGTAGAGATTGCAGGACCATCTCCCAACTGTGCTGTTCCTCGTGCTGCCGCAGGAGGTCTGGCGTGGCCGTGTCAGTCCGGTCGCCCACCCTCTCAGCACGTATTGCACGATGCTCAGCAGAGTCAGGATTGCTTTGGTTTGTACCTTCTGTGCTCTTTCCCTGACAAAAAGAAGGGTGACCACTTGTGGTGGGCCAATCTTAGCCAGAAGCCAAGCAGCTGGAAAAAGTGAGACCCAGTGATGGAAGAGCTGATTTCAGCGGCATCCTTTGAAGCAAGGCCAGAGGTGGCCTGGGGCATGGGAAAGGAGGCAGGGAGGAGGGGATGTGGAGAACAGCAGGTGAAGAGAGAGAAGATCAGGAGGTGCTAAACGTCTAAGCATGAGTGTAGCCACTGCCAAGGCAACTTCCAGCACAATCTTCCTCTCTTTGTTCGACTGGGGAGATGGAGCCAAGGGGTATCATTCCCCAGCAAAGTGTTGCCCAGACACTCGCAGACACAGGATTTCTCAAGCGAAGCAAATTTATGGATGTATTTACATCGGGTGAATCCCTCCTGCGCCTCTGGGCAGGAGGAGCATCACAGCTGGGATCAGGCACAGAGGCTGCGCAGGAAGCAGGGGCTTGTCTTCTGTTCAGCTCGTGACAGGGCAGAGGAGGAAGCACAGCACGTTCTCTGGCAGGCGCTCCACAGGGATGCAGGGGTGCCGTGTGTAAGAATTAGAACGGCTGAACTTTGTCTCAAACTTTGTACCTTCTGGTTTTGGAGAGGAAGTAGAGACTCAAGTCACCATAGTGACAGCGCATTGTCTGAAGGCCCAAAGCAGCTTCTTAGAAGAACGCCTGTTTTGTACGCTGCCTCTGAGACGGACGTGGTTAGGACTTTGGGCTAGACGACATGGCTTCTTGGAAATATTTGTTTGTCACTACGCGGTAAGAGTTAAAGGCATGAATTTCTTGGGCTGATGTGCTACAGCTTGCAAGCTGTGTAATGGAGGTTGCGTAGACTACCAGCTTGTGATCGGTGTGCAAAAGCAACATGCCGCTGTTGGACTGGATCTCACCACTTGACCCAACACATCACCATCGGATTGGCCTGGGACTATGGTACAAAAAGGACCCTTGGCAGACTCTTGAGGGGAGCAAAAAGGGAAGCAAAAAGGAGCAAAAAGGAGCAGAGAGGAGCGGAGCAGAGCTAAGAACCTGCCTGGACTGGAACACCATTGGATGGGAAAACACAACAGATCAGAACAACCAGATGCTACAGATCCCTGGTGGTGACTATTGCAGCGTGCTCCTCTTCTTCTTCTCCTTCTCCCTTTCTCCCTTTCTCTCTCTCTCTTTCTCCCAATAAATCTTTGTAGTGGTGTTGACAATATAAGGCCTCGTTTGTGCCTTAATCTGTTGACGGATATTTGAATCAGCAGCCCCAGTAAGAGTCCGGACTGCAACACCTTGCCGGCAGCTCACCCACGGCGCCTGGCTCTGGTGGGAAAAGTGCCCAATGGATGGGTGGTTTCAGGGACACGAGCAGCAGGCAGTTGATGATGTCATCCTTGTGGGCACTCAGGTCTTCTTTGTAGGTGCTGCCCGCTGCCATGGCCAGGTGCAGCCCCGTCAGAAAATTGTTGCTGGGAAGCGCGTGGCCAATGCAGCAGAGGTCCCGACCTTCTCTGGAGACTTGTCTTGACCCAGACTGTCCCAAGAGTCTGGTTTGTCCTCCAGGCCTCTCTCCTCCTCTCTCTTGTCCTTTGCTCTGCTGGAGCTTCCCTGCTGGCTGCCCCTCTCAGAGTCAGCTCTCCTCTGCCTGCGCAGCATGTAGAGCCAAAGCAGCAGGACCAGGGTTTCGACACAGGCCCGAAACCACCATATGCCGGCCGGCAGCGAGGAGCACGCCTTACCGAGCGAGGCCGTGCAGTTCCTGTCTCCACCGCTCCATCTCCTGCAGCAGCCAAGTCAGCTCCTGCCTCTGCTTCTCCTCATGGTGCTGCAGGAAGTGCTGTGTGTCCACGTCCATCAGGTCACCCATCCTCATTGTGTACAGAACGGCGCCGAGCGCCACCAGGATGCGGGTGATGCAGAAAGCCGTGGCCTGGAGGAGGGGGGAGAGCAGGGTCTCAGTGGGGCTGGGTGGGAGGGAGACGGCGACCGGGGGAGCAGGGGCAGGAGCAACAGAAGCCTGGGGAGGTGGGGGAGAGGGGGCAAGGGAGCTTGGAGGCAGCAAGGGGAAGGTTGGTGAGCGCAGCAGGGAGGGGTTATATCCCCACAGACCCCCGGGCACTCGCCGTGACTGGCAGCCCCAGGCACCTCTGCGTCCAGCCCCGAGGGCAGCCCCTACCCTGCCCAATGCACTCCCCGCAGTGGCTGCGCCCTCGCCCCAGCCTTAGAAAACCTCCCGGGGGTGGTGCTTCTGCCCCGGCCCTCGTCCAGCCCAGCCGTCCCCCCGCCTGCCCCACTCACTGCTGGCCCAAGCCGTACTGAAGTGGCAGTGCTGCCGGCTGGCACCCTTCCTGATCCCCCTTTGTGAGATGTCACAGGTGCCAGAGCCCCACGGTGACATCCCACCCGCCTGGACATGGCCATTGCCCCTGGCTCACTGGCTCCTGCAACGTGCAAAGCACAACACCCCCCCCCCCCCAGCAGGACAGGGCTCCTGGGGCCACTAAACCTCCCCAGAAAGAGCAGCGGGGGTGGAACGAGGGTGTCCCTGGCTTGCACAGGGACCTCCATGCCCAGCGAAGCCCCAAGGTCAGGCTCCCGCCTCCCTCCATGCCATCAGCAGCAGCAGCAGCAGCAGCGAGGAGCCTTTGGGGAGAAGTTCTTTCTCATGCTTTCCTACGGGCGCACGTAGCCCTCACGCTTGTGCTGCTCCAACTCTTGTTGGGTCGTCAGGGAGCTGCGTGGCCCAGAGACTTTTGACTGCACCACCTGACATGAAATCGGGTATCCATTTCTCAGAAGAGCTATGAAGGGATATCTCTTAGTGGTCAAATTACTAGTGTCCCTACGCAGAATGAAAAGTAGATACAAAGTAAAGACCAAGGAGATGGTTTCCCCCACGAGCAAGCTGGCTGAGCCCCGTGGCTGGGCTTCCAGTGCTGGCTCCCTTCACAGCTGCAGCAGCTGCAGCAGCCAAGAGGAGCTTTGGTCAGGGACAGAGCAGAGCCAGTTCTGCTCCCGCCTCCCTGAGGAGTTTGCTCCTTGGGGCCCCTGCAAGAGGGCTCCTTCCCTCTCCTGCCCTCGCACCCATCATGGACTAGATATAGCTTTATTTTATTCTCTTTAAACATATCACAGGTTGAGACCACTAACAAGTGACAGATGCTCTCTATTAACCCCTCTCCCCTCCGAGAAGGGGAACCGAGAAAGAATAAGGGAATGAGACTTACGAGTTGGAAAAGAAAACTAAAATAACTTCAGTGATAATCATAAAAGATAACAATAAAAACAACAAAATAATGAAATATATACAAATATATACAAATAAATACAAAAAACAATAGCCAATCCAACCCCACCACCACAGATTACAATATATCACCACTGACATTTCAGGGCTGGCACTAGGGAAGCCGCAGGCTGGGTTTGGCAGCAGACAGGAACTGGGTACAGGAGCTGGATTCAGGAACTGGATTCAGAAATGCACAGATAGGGACTGAAGACAGAAGAATGGACGGAGTCCTCCTTGGATGTTGGCCATCGAAGAAGAGAGCTTGACCCTTGTGATCCCTCAGGTTTATGCTGAAGTATATGGGACGGAATACTTAGTTGGTCAGGTTTGGGTCATCTGTCCAGTTCACTCCTCTCTGCAGATGCAACTTTTTTACATACTTGTGACCTTTTTCACTTCTGGACCCCAACATGAAGTACAAGATTTAGCAGTGACCTTGGTTCCTATAGCAGCAAGTATAAGCAAGAGCCTTTCTGCATACTAGTCCTTGGTAGTAACTATAAACCTCAAGCTTTATCACTACTAGAAGGAGACACCGTCTGGAAAAAGATGTTGTTGATTTCAGAAAGTGCAGTTATTTAGAAGAGACCTAGCTGAAATGTAAAATCACTGAACAAATTTAGTTCTGTTTTAGCTCAAACAAGGACAATAAGTTGTTCAACAGACAACTAGTTGAATATGAGTCAGCAGAGTGTGCAGGGGGCCAAGAAGGCGAACAGCATCCTGGCCTGTATCAGAAATAGTGTGGCCAGCAGGGCTAGGGATGTGATCGTGCCCCTGTACTCGGCCCCGCTGAGGCTGCACCTCGAATGCTGTGTGCAGTTTTGAGCACCTCACTACAAGAAAGACATTGAGTTGCTGGAACTTGTCCCGAGAAGGGCAACAAAGCTGATGAAGGGTCTAGAGCACAAGTCCTGGGAAGAGCGGCTGAGGGAACTGGTGTTGTTTAGCCTAGAGAAAAGGAGGCTGAGGGGAGACCTTATCGCTCTCTACAACTACCTGAAAGGAGGTTGTAGCAAGATGGGATTTGGTCTCAGCTTCCAACTAACAAGCTATAGGACAAGAGGAAATGGCTTCAAGTTGCATCAGGGAACATTTAGATCAGACATTAGGAAAGACTTCTTCATGGAAAGGGTTGTCAAGCATTGGAAAAGGCTGCCCAGGGGAGTGGTGAAGTCACAGTATTTGAAAGAAGTGTAGATGTGGTGCTTAGTGGTATAGTTTAGTGGTGCACTTCGCAGTGCTGAGTTAACGGTTGGACTCCATGATCTTAAAGGTGTTTTCCAACTTGAACGATTCTATGATTCCATGATTTACAGGATTCTGGATATGAGACAGAAAGGAAAGTGAGACCAAGATACTTAGGATTTATCTCTCCTTTAGATCACTTAAAACTACGTGTCTTGTCTCAGCTAATTGTTTATTCTTCCACATCATCTATGATCAGTGGAGAAAGACAGATACCAATTTATTTCTATCGTTGCTGCCTCCATTAAAAACATCTTATGACAGGTTGCAGTGAAGCTCTTTTTCTGTTTACAAGGTAGAACCTAAAGAGGGATATTAATCTCAACCTTAACATCAGAGGAATCGTGCGAGTAATTAATAAAGACATTTATTACTGCTGTGCTTTTACTGTTTTTAGCAGTGTCGTGGTTTGAGCCTACCCAGCCGGCAACAAAAGCACACGCAGCTGCTTGCTCACCCCTACCCCATCCCCCGAGAGGTGGGAAGAAAATACAACCAAAAAGGCTTGAGGGTCGAGACAGGGAGGGCTCACTCACCCACTATGGTCATGGGCAACAGACAGACTCAACTTGGAGATAACAACATAAACTTAATACAACCACCACCATCAAGGAGAACGAGAGATACAACCAGATCTTAAGTACAACACACCTCCCACACACACACACCCCGGTCTCCCCGGGCTCAGCTCTGCTCCCTCTTCCCCCCCAGGGGGTCACAGTCCGGCCGGCACAAGGTGTCTCCGCTGCTCCTTCCCCCTCAGGGCGAGGGGCCCTCGCAGCCCTCCCCTGCCCCACCGCGGGGTCCCTCTCACGGCAGACGTTCCTCCTCCCGCTGCCCCAACGCGAGCCCTTCCCGCGGGGCCGCAGCTCCCCAGAACCCCCCAGCGCGGGTCCCTCCCGGGGCTGCCGCCCTCCCACCCACGGGCGGCTCCAGCGCGGCCGCAGTCGCGGCTGCTCCGGGCCCGGTCCCTGCCCCTCCGGCCCGGGGCCCTCCGCGGGCTGCAGGGCGACCTCTGGGCCGCCGCGGGGCTCCAGGGGCTGCGGGGGCTCAGCCGCCCCCCCACCGCGGGCCGCAGGGGAACCCCTGCGCCGGCACAGCTCCCCCTCTCCTGCCTCACTGACCCGGGTGTCCGCAGGGCTGTCTCTCTCACATCCCCCTTCTCTCACCCGCTCACCAACACAAACAGGCAAAGAGAGCAATCAACCTCTTCTTTACTCTTAAAAAGTTATTCGCAGAGGCACCATTGGTCTGGCCTTGCCCAGAGGCGGGTCCAAAATTGGAGCCGGGGGAGTTTCTCGAAGCCTCTCACAGGAACCACCTCTGTAGTCCCCTCCCCTGCTACTGAAACCTGGCCAAAACCCCACCAGGCACCAAACCACCACAAGCAGTTAACTTGTGATCTTTCTTTAACCAAATCAACTATTATGGCTTGTTTGTACAACTGAAAAGTGAGTTAGGTGGTAATGTCAGCTGAGCTGTGCATAGGTTGAACGTATATTGGAATGATGCTTTTTAACATTTGCTCCAATGACCAGGTGTAGAAATAAATCACTTCTCTTTATAGCCTACTGTCTTCACCAGTTTTATGCTTCATTGCACAAGAATTCCTAAACACAGTGATCTGCGAAAGAACTCCGCAATCCAAGTTGATTGTGAAGCAGGTCTGTTTATTACAGCTCTGAAGCGCTGGGTGCAGCAAGAGTCAGGTACCCTAAGGATGCTTGCACCCCGAGCCGCGGTAATTGCGTCTTATTTAAAGCAACCAAACGTACATATTTACATATTTATCACTCTGCCCCGTTTCGGATGCAAATCAGATCTCCTCCCCCTTGCGCAGGGCAGGCGCAGTCTTCCCCTTCGGGGGTTTTTTTGGTGGTCTTGGGGAGGAAGTAAGAGTTCCTCGATAGTCTTCATCATGATTGTCCTTTTGAACCCATCCTCCAGAGTGCGCAGTTCAGCCACAGCTGGGCAGTGTCTTCCCCCGGGACCACAGCTCAAGGTAACATCCCCCTCCGTGGTCACTGTCTGTTGCACAAATACAATTCCTCCCCCATCACCATCTTACCTAAAACAATGAAGCAGGCCTTCGAGTGAACAAGACCCTACTTAAGCACAATGAAGCAGGCCTTCAAGTGATAAAGACCCTACTTAAGCCCTGCCAAGGGCAGGGGGTTACACTTTCGTTTACCAAAGACAAGGCTAGCTAGCTAGCTAATATTGCAGAGACTAAAGCATATCAGATGTTTCAAAAAGAATATTTTCAGATATTTTCTACTTTCCCATATCAACAGGATGGATCTTATGTTTCTGATGATTTTCAAATAAACATTCAGCCACTGAAACATCAACTGGAAAACTGAGTTATCAAGTTTTAAATACATTATGGTAGAATATCTTTCAGATATATTTCATGTCAATTAACGGGGCTGATTCTTGCGTAGTTTTTATCCTTTTGGAAATGCAAAATTATTAATCTGTGATGTAGACAAAATGGTGAGACCAGGCCACTTGAGGGAGAAACAAAGACAAACAGGAATTAAAAAAACCCAGTTGATTTATAAAGGAAGAATAATAATAAAAACCCCCAAAGAACAAGAGCAGCACTAGAGCAATATCACCAAGATTTTGTTTGGAACTAGTGCATATTGGTCAACCTGTTTAAGCCTGGCTTGCTCATCTCAGAGTAACCAAGGACAGAGGCAGGTTTTCAGGCAGGTTTTCTCATTGGAAACACAGTAAATCAGTTTCTCTTGAACGACTGTATTAATGTACAGGGTTGGTGGCCAGACAATTCAGCATCAGTTTCAGAAAAATTCAAACTCCATAGTCAAAGCATGCTTGTTTCACTCCTGCAAGTAAATGCATTCTGGGAGTGATTATATTTATAAATTGAACAGAATTTGGCCTTAAACATAGCACTGTGATAGTGCAAAGCCTGGCTAGTGCAAAGACAATGCAGAATTTGTGGAATCTTAAGGCACTCGTTTTTCTATTTCATTTTCTTCAGATTGGGCAGATATTAAAAGTTCTACCTATTAGAAATGTTAACTGTCTAACCTACATTTTGCAGCACTGCTGTGAAGAAACAGAGATGCTGCCAAGAGCTTCAGGCGAAATTATTTTGGATCCTAAGTCGTCAGGAAGCTTGTGTTCTGAAATACTCCATGGATCTGGCAGGACAACTCACACAAGCAACTACAATAAATCAATAAACTCTTAAAGCTGGCTCTGAATGAAAACTATTAACATTTCAGAAAAATACAGGCACAGGAGGAATTAAAAAATGTAGTTAAAAAAAAAATTAAACAAAGCAAAGCAATAAAAAAATCCTGAAAGAAATTCAAAACAACTCAGCTTAATTCTGGCAAAATATCAAAATGACAAGAATAAAATTTAAAAAGTCCTGACAACTGTGAAGAATGTGAATGCATAAAATATGAGGAAATATGGGACACTGACAAAGGTTTATTTTAAAAACCAGGAATGCTATCGAAGTTGTATGAGCACATTTTATGAATATTTCTACCAATGCTTATATTTGCTTTATGAATTAAAAGCTACCTGAGTTCTCATGGTTACTGCTCCACAGATATAGCATACCAACAGTGTGTTAGCTTTTTCTTTTTGTTTTTTTCTTATCATTACAACAATTAAGACATAGGGGAAATACTATTTTTAATTTTCTGTTTTCTCTCTGAAAATATGCCTTGTGCTCTTGCTATCCTAGGAACTCAAAGGCAAGGAGTTAACATTTTTGATCCACTTGTATTAGCGCATTCAGATGTGTAACCCATTCTTGGTGTACATTCTGAATACACATGGAGGGAAAAAGTATCTTCCTATTCACCTGATAATAAAAATATTGACTTTAATGCAATAAGAATAATCTCTCTACAGCCTTTCCAAGATATACTTTTTAAGGATATCTATTTTTCTGGAAGTGTTTTATTTGAATTTTTCCCTTCTCTTATTCAAAGGATAAGGTGCTCATTCAGTTCTGTTCTGTTGTCTGGAGAGGGGAGGAGGATTCTCAGGCAACACCTTTTTCTTTGTTGCACTGACTGCATCTGTAAAATGAAGAAAGGAATTTATAACATAAGATGGGAAAGTCCTAATGGGCTATTTTATCATCAAGTAAAGGGGGCTTCACATTTTAAATAGAAAAAAAAAATTCTTTGCGTTCCAGTTTCCTACTTGTTTTCTAGTAGATTCAGCAGATTTTTAAACCCTACTTTTTCTTATAAGACACAGCTGATCCCGGGTAAGGTACTGTGCTATACATTGGTGTGGTCTCCTAGAATACCCCTGGTGCATCTCTAACCTCATAGCCCTCTTGAATCTTTGCCTTCTAAATACTGTTTTGCTTAAACTTGTTCTAACAAAATGACCACTACATCAGCTTTGATAGTATCTGTATAAACAGAGGATGAAATCTGCCAGCACCACACTGTCACTAGTAGTACAAATAATTATTTAAGTATTCTTATTGTCCTAGTGGTTGTCATTACTGCAGCGAACACAAAGAACTTATTTGGTTTCTACACTTTTTTTTTGTGATCATGAGGATTCAAAAATATATTTTGCTGCACTTCAGAAAACTTTCAGTGTCACCAGCCAATGACAGACAATTTTTCACTCCTGGCTCAGATGCAGGTACTCACTCTGCTACTCTTTATAACACAATGGAAATATTATTTAGGTCAGTTGGGTACTTGTTAAGTGGTTATGAGTCTTTGTTTTACACATTCAACAGACTCCTGTTAGCCAATTGTTTTAAAGTCGTACTTAACATGGGTGAGGATAAAATGCAAGCCTTTATTTAGAAAATAAATAACAGTCAATCCAGCTGCAAATGTTTATGAAACTCATTAATGAGAACAATATGCTTAAATAACACTGGAGACTGTAAACTGAAGTTACAGTCTTTCACCTACCTCTCTTACCAGGTTCCTTCCCAAGGAGGTGGTAGTCAGGGATTAAGATTTCACACACTTCTCCTCCTCCAAGCAATTGATTTTCTTTTATGGTCAGTCTTCCCTGCAGCGCCTGCTAGGGATCCTACCCAGCTGTTTTCACTCCAGAACCACCATATTTTCCTCTTAATGGGAAAGAGAGGGTTTCACTTCCACAGGTGTTAATTCATTATAGCAGGAGTTCTCCCTTGCGATTGTTGTTAGGCTTTCCTTTTCTCTTTAAGTGAAATACTTGGTATTCTTCATTGAGAAACGCCGAACTTCACAGTATGGATCAATCTGTACATTAAAAAAATACTTAATATCAACTCACAGACATGTTAATTATATGCAGATTATTAGTAATACGTGGTTAGTACCAGACTTTGTGGCAATCAGCCACTCTGAAGTGACTCATCTCCAGCCAATTCTTTGCATATTATGACAGCAAGCAATTGTATTTCTCCAGACAGCAGTGTTTTTCTGCAACTTGCAGACTATTTGCATCAGAAGCAGTCTCTACACTCCCACTACTTCGAGCATGTCTGACAGAAGACCCCAGGAATTAGATTCCAGCTGGCTGGATGCCATATTTAAGTTAAGCGTATTTTAATGAAACTATAGGAAGAAGATGTATTCCAGAGACAGTTGGCTGCTGCAACTACAAAAACTCTGGTTTTTAAGCAAGTATTGTTAGGACAAGCAAATAAGTATTTACAACCTCCCATTAGTAGTCCCATTGACTCATGGTAGAAAACACCACGCTTGTCAGAATCTGCCAAATCAGGTTATAAAACAGACTGTGCAGCTTGGATTCATGATGTATTGATGGTGTATCTAATTCAAGCTGTTATTTGTAATTAAAGCTTAATTGTTAGAAAAAATAAACATCTGAAACAATTCCTTTTACCCTACGAAAAATATTCTTTAGAATAAATTTCTGAAACTCAAGCTTCCTTATTCTGTCTCTTCCCTTCCCTGTGACCCATAAATTTGACTAGAGATAGAGTTAAAAGATATTTAGTAGACTAAACCACAATTTAATTTTACAATGTGAACTGTTCTCTTTAAAATTTAGCTGTTAAACTGTATTTTCCTCCAGGCAATTCAAATTCTACTGTTTCATTTATTTTTGTATCTATGTCAGGGAAAAAAAAAAAAACCACAAACAAAAAAACCACAAAAAACAACACACAAAACCGTTCTTTGATTTTCCATCTTCCAAACATTTTAAGAACCCTCTAATGAAATAAAAACAATTAGTTGTGATTTTACATAAGAGACAATTTCTCTTGTATCCATCTTGAAATGTCAAATCCTGTATTACCATTAAAGAAGTCAACTCATATAAGTTCTACTGAAATTAGTTACTTGTATGAAAAAGCACAATTTCGCCTTTTATCAAAAAAGCTCTAAAAATTCCTGCCTAAAGCATTTTAGGAGTGTAAATCAATTTACAAATCTAGAATACTCTCACAGATAGTGAAATAAATTATTATACAGATACAGTTCCTTTAAAAAGAGAATAGCCTCACTTCAAGATCCAGTAGAGCAGATGACAATAAATGCAATGTCCTTATTCCAAGAACTGGAACATTTCACACAATTAACAGCTGTAGTCAACATTATTAGCTATGACTTGTGAGTGCTGCTGCCTGAAAGACTATAGTAAAGGGTAATAGAGCTAGTCATTTTTCTCTTTTCAGTAATTTTAATATTTTGAAATGTTCTGTGAAAGTGGAATTAAAAAGTAAAAATAAAACCTTAAAATGCTTAAGACATGAGACATAAAAATATAATGGAAAAATATGATGTTAATATTTTGACAAATTTTAAAACATTAAATGTAAGGTAAACGTTAAAATACATAATATGTTGAACAGCTTAAATGAGTTTTTGCACCCTTCTACAGTTTCACTGGCATTGGGAAAGGATTTTGACTATGACAAGCTGTCTTTTCAGACAGAAAAAATAATTCCTCTGAATGTGGCATATATGAGACACCCTACTTAGAAACTTTTAATGCATTCTTTATTAATGGTCTCAAATTATGCAACAAAACAAGACTAATAAAACCATCACTCAGTGCTCCTAGCATATCAAACTATTTTCGTTTTTTCCTAAGCACACTGCTTGGGAAATGAACTACAAACTGATTAGTTGCTACATCATAGAAAATCATATATTTATTATTTTGTCTGCCCATGTATACCTCAGTGAAGTCCCAGGTCCTCCAGTTACCTAATCCTCTGTTACTTTCCTCACTGGGACAGCTGGATAAGGCCTTACCTTTCCCTGCAGTCAACAGAGAGAGGCATTGCCATGACTAATTCAGGTAAAATGTATTGTCCAACTGTAAATGAATATATGGGGTTCTGGCATGAGCAGGTGCATACTTTAGAGGTCACAGTTAGTAAATAAATTTAGGTATTATAAGAAAAATGTGTGGACCTGTGGGGTAGAGTTTTTTTGTGATTTGTCATAAAGCTCTAGTATCCGTGTTCCACAGTGTCTGTCTGAAATTGGAAATGTCCTAAAAAGGTTGGCAAATATTTTCTTCCAGATCAACACTTTGATTGCTGTTGGAAGTTTGCGTCTGCAAATATTAAATCCACAGATGTAGGCTTCTCTCTCCATCTTGTTTGGCATCTCCAAAAAACAAGATCAGTACCCAGATAATCCTGTACTGTAGTGCCTTTATCCTAGCAAGCATCATTTCTGTATTTCCTTTTACTTCCTTATCCCAGGAAATTTCTAGCATATACACATACAAATAAACATCACCTGACATTTTTTAAGATTGCAAAGCAACATATTTTCACTAAGAAGAGGTGTTTTCTTGGGTTTAATACAAGAATTTAAATTTTAATTCCATCTTAATGTGAGAATAGTATTTTAGAATAAAAGTGATATGCCTTTTCTAAATGTCTGGGTGGCTGGCATGTAATAGCTTGGCACTTATCTTCTATCCATGTTATTTTTGTTCTGTTTGTTTTCTGAATTTCTACATTACTTTTCAAATGCTGTGTTCTTTGGGTTTTTTTCCCCCTTCCTAGAACATGATGAAAAGTTAAAATTCAGATGATAGTTGTTTCTTGCATCTATTTTAGGTAGGAATGGTGACATGTTCTCTGAAAAGGAACATGAAGGTGCTGATTCTCATCCACTGAGGCAAATAGTTGCAGCAGTTTAAAACCTTGCTGTGCCCTCACTGGCTGCTCTGCCCCTCTGTGTAAAGCCGTACTGCCTCAATTCAAGCTATAAGGACCAAACACCTGCCCGAGGCACAGAGGCCACATTTGCTGACCAGGACTTTCTTGGGAAGTTCCCCCCTCGGGTGGCTACAGCAATGGCTGAACTAGGAAAGGTCAGGAGGCAGACAACTAGTTTTGTCACATCTTAACCTATTACACATAGATTTTCCAGGTCTTGTCTATGAACGGAGCCTGGTCTGATGTTGGTGTTTGAATAGCACGTCTGCTTTGCCTCAGTCCAAATATCTAAACAGCAGTCTGTGGAACAAGAGGTCTGAAATATCTCTCAAATCAAGAGATCCACTGCGTTTAGCTCTGTAAATACTCATTTTCTTTTCACGCCATCCTTTACAGGAAATGAAGTGTTGATTTATCATCTACAGTGATTATTGTATTGTTCCTGCTGATGAAACAGGACTGACAAATTATTCTGAATCAAGCTGATGAAAGCACAATATAGATATGCTTAGCATGACACTGGAGGAAAAAAATGTCTCCTTCCCTCTGGCAAGACTATAACAACAGTAATAAAGTAGAACCTATATAATATTGCTTTATTGCAGTAAACACATTCCCCAAGTTATTTTATAATGTAGCTTATGTCCCATGTAAGATGAAACTTGTACCACTAAATTGAAATACCGTAAAATAAAATGAAATTTCTGCATTGTGGACATGCTACACTGTAGTATATTGTTTAGAAGTTCCTGTAAGAACTGCTTAAGGTTTTGCAGTCCTCAACGTGGGCAGGTGCTTCACAACTTGGTCTCTAATAAAATAGTTATGCTTTCACATAAAGACTGACCAGAGCCTTCTAGAATGCTGCCATAATCATGAACATAGATCTGGGGAGCTAACCTCCCAGCTTACCGTACAATGAATGATTGAGACAGAAACAGCAAACATTTTAAACTTGGGATGCAGTCAGAGTTCAGAATACCCAGAGAAACTGTTATTAGCTTGAAGTTTTCTTTAGCATACTGTTTTCAGTAAATCTAGTTTCTCTGGTTTCAACAGATAGCTGCTTCTCCCTGTATTACTGCAGGCTTTGACTCCTGATAAATTCAAGCTTATTAGTAACCTTGGCCTGTGCTTAGACTTGCTGGCATCATTGAAAATAAAAATAAATTTAAACTTAGACATTATTTCAAGTAGCTAGGTGATCTGTAGCCCTAATCTGCCAGATCCCCAAGACAAAGACTATTTCGATAACGTGTAACACAAATACAGTGTTGATTTTTCAGCAAGTAAAAGAGTAAAATATAAAAAAATCTGCAGTTACATTCTGGTCCATAGTATCCACTCTATTACTCCAGTTTTCAGCAACAAGGGAGCCTTCCAGAGGAAGATGAGCCAGAATGGCAGTCCTTAATCAGCAAGAATTAAATCTAAAATTCAGGAATCCTAACCTGAAACATGACTGGCTGTCCTATTCTTAGTAGGCAAAATCTGAAAGCCACGATTCTGCTGCCATGGGAATCATGACCATTCCCATGTGACATTTTGACTATGTATTGCCTGGCTTGCATGGCTGCAAAGGCCTGAAGAACCCCCCAAACGATCTTACCATTGTTGTTCTCACAGAAAAAGTTTTCCAAAAGGGCATAGCCCATTCAGGTTCACTAAACAAATCATACTCATTTGCCCATGTGTTTATAAATATCCAGGCTAAGCACTGAGAGTAAGATCTAGTCTTATCTCAGTAAACCATACCATGGAGTAAAAAGAAAAGCTATATTGCCGTATCTTCCTCATGGCTGCCATCCTGTGGTTTTAAGTGAAAGTCACTGAGGGTGCTCAAACAATTTGCTGTGGCTCCAATTGCCCTCATACATGTAAGGGAAGCCTACAGAAGAGGGCAGCTTAAAGTACACCAGCTGCATGTGATCCTCACAGGTGGATAATCCCTCTGCTGATTGCCCTACCCAAATGCTCTCTGCTTCCACATAAAAAACTTATTTCACTGAATCTGAACAGGGGAGGAAAAAAAAGAAAAAAAAAAAAGAAAAAAAACCAAAACACCGAGAAAACCCAACCTCAAATGACTATTTTACTCTCTTAAGCACCCTGATGGGCCTTCCAGCACAGAGAAGGAGATAGAGGATATGGAGGCTGGAAGTGGAATCTGTTTCTTTTAAGTATTTACTGTGCTTTATGTTTCAGCATCTTTGAATGTCACTGTCCAGATAAGCAGTATCATTTCAGAGTATTGGTTTCCAGCACAAGAAAGTATTTTCAGTCTTAACATCTGCTCCAGACTTCATTCCTCAGAGCAGATGGGTTTTGAATATCTCCAGAGAAGGAGACTCCACAACCCCCCTGGGCAGCCTGTTCCAGTGCTCTGTCACCCTCAGAGTAAAGAGGGTGATCATTTCCTCATGCTCAGGTGGAACTTCCTGTGCTGCAGATTGTGTCTGCTGTCCCTGGTCTTGTCGCTGGGCATCATTGAAAAGAGCCTGGCCCCATCCCCTTGACACACGCCCTTTAGATATTTATAAGCATTGGTGAGGGTCCCTCTCAGTCTTCTCTTCTCCAGGCTAAAGAGCCCTAGGTCTTCCATCCTTTCCTCGCAGTAGAGATGCTCCCATCCCCTAGTCATCTTTGTAGCCCTCTGCTGGACTCTCTTCAGTATCTCCCTGTCCTTCTTGAATTGGGGGGCCCAGAACTGGACACAGTACTCCAGGTGTGGCCTTACCAGGTGTCCTGGTTTGAGCTAAACTAGAACTAATTCTGTTTTAGTGCCTTTACTTTTCAGTTAAGTCTCTTCTAATTAACTGCATTTTGTGAAACAGCAGCATGTTTTTCCAGACAGTGACTGCTTCTAGCAGTGCTAAGGCCTGATGTTTATAGTTCGTACCAAGGAATGGGATGCAGAGAGGCCCTTCCTTATACTTGTTCTTACAGCGACCGAGGTCACTGCTAAATCTTGTAATCCCTGTTGAGGTGCTGAGAGTGAAAAGGGTCACAAGCACGCAAAAGTTCGCACCTGCAGGGAGGAGCGAACCAGACAGGTGACCCAAACCTGACCAACAGAGTATTCCATCCCATAGACGTCATATTCAGTATAAAGCTGAGGGGTCATGAGGATCTCTCTCTCTTTCTCTTCTTCGATGGCCGACATCTGGGGAGGACTCTGTCTGTTCTTCTGCTGTCGATCCCGACCCGTGCATCCCTGAATCCAGTGCCTGAGTCCAGCTCCTGCATCCCATCCCTGTTTGCTGCTGTGTCCAGCCTGGGACTGCCCCAGTGCCCACCCTGCAGCGTGGTGGTGACGTATCATCATCAGGGTTGGGGGAGTTGGGTTCGGTATTGGTTTTATATCTATTTGTACGTATTGTTTATATTTCATTATTTCCTTATTCTTATTATTTTTTCTTTTATTGTTATTGTTTCATTAAAGCTGTTTTAGTTTTCTTTTCCAAACCGTAAAGTCTCTCTCCCTTGTTCTCTCTCCCTTTCCCTTTTTGGAGGGGAGAGGGGTTAATAGAGAGCGTCTGTCATTTGTTAGTGTCCAGCCCAGCCTCAACCTGTGACACCAGGGCAGAGTAGAGTGAGAGGATGACCTCCCTCAACCTGCTGGCCACACTCTTCTTAATGCAACCCAGGATGCCATTGGCCTTCTTGGCCACAAGGGCACATTGCTGGCTCATGGTCATCCCGTTATCCACCAAAACTCCCAGGTCCCTCTCTGCAGAGATACTCTCAAGCAGGTTTGAGGCTGAGACACCATCCTCATTTGAAAAGGACACCAGCTACATACCAGAAGAACAGAGGCTAGAGGAATATTTTGGAGGAAAGCTTGTGCCTCAAACACTTGAGTCTCTTTAACATATATAAATTATCCTCAATGAATACTACAGTTAAAAACTTTCAGTGTGATCAGCATAGCTGTGCCAATTTCCAAACTACATGAATCAAGAAAAGCTTCCTTGATATGAATTAACCATAAATATACCTATATAATTTACCATCACTGCTTTGGCAAATGTTCTCTGGAACTTGCTGAAACCATGAAACTAAGCAGAAAACCAATACTTTCTTTGTATCTTATTATTTACAAGGTCTGTTTTAAAAGCAGACCTTTCAATTTGATGTGCAAATAGTAAATGCACTCGGGATAGTTTCCAATAGGTTTCTCAAGTTTATCCATCTACTTGGAGCATTTAAAGACAAATTACTTGACAAACATTTCCCTTCAAAAACTACTAGGAAAATGTTTTAAAAAGTCATTGCGTTTTTTTACAGTCAAAGAACAAATTGTTAAGCATGCAGTCAACCCTTAAACAACCGTCTCAAAAGCCCTGAAATGGCTCAGAAAAAAGAACCCCAAAATTTAAAGCCAAGTTAAACAAATTGCAATTCTGGCTTGAAGAGTCAATGTATCATGAAATTAATGTCAGATACCAAATTGTAGTAAATACTCTGTTAAAATTCCAGTACTGGGTCGTTGCCAGTTAACTTCTCTACTCTATAGTGACAGAGTCGTAGTAGACTGCAGGGAAAAAATATAAGAGGTCTTCAATAGTGATTTAATGGAAAGCTTTGACATAGGTAAAGGGGTTAGTACAAAAAATGGCAAATACTACTCAACTCAACTCAACTGAAAATAAATATACACACGCCAAAAAAAATAACCTGTATTCCAGATCCTTTTCATTCTCATCTGGTTACTCAGATTGAGAAAATTGTTTTATCTTCCTAATCTAGATTCTGTAAAATACGATACCTAGATTGAAAATGCGTATGGAGATTTTTCACTAATTTCACTAATAAATATTTTCTTAGCTGATTACTAAGGTAAAACCAATTAGGAAGATTTATTGTATAAATATTAATGGTATTCAGAGACCACACTATAAGTGCATAGATATATAAATGATGCAGTCATCATCTTATTTGAAAGAAACCATTACCCGTGACTTTTGTGAAAACAGGGAGAGGAAGAATTATTTTAATCAAAATATTATGAAGTTATACATTCACAGCTAGACACTTAAAGGTTTGATTTACTTTGTTTTGTTTTTCAGTATAAGATTGTACCCACTAGCCTTAGCAATTAGGAACGCAAATTGATTTATTGCTATTAATATTACTATGAAAATACATGGGCAAAATTGTGTGAAATTATTATAGACATTACGTCTAAGTCATAAAGACGTTTCCCTATACAAATGTATTTGATTGTGTTCTCACGTTAAGAAAGCTGGTATCTTAAATACTGTATAACTTTCACATGACACACTACATACTTTGCAGAAAAGGAAGAAAAAAGAAAGTTTACTTATCAATGTAGAAAGGGCATGTGAACAAAAACCTTTGGAACTCATCTTAGTATAATTTTACTTAAACTAATTCTACGAACTTTAGTCAGACGCTCAAAGGTATTCAGGTGTCTAAAAATAGGTGTCTATAGGGTTTTCAAGAGAGCTTAAGAAAGTTAGGAGCTTAATATCTACCTTTGAGCTTCTGAATGCTTTGGCAATGCTCGGTTGCTGAAGGGAGTCCAGCCCAGGGCCCCTAAGACAATTAAGAGACTGCAACACCTCACATATAAGGAAAAGCTGAGAGAGCCGAGACTGCTCAGCCTGGAGAAGAGAAGGCTCAGGGGGATCTTAATGTACAGAAATACCTGAAGGGAGGATGCAAAGAGGACAGAGCCAGGCTCTTTCCACTGGTTCTCAGTCACAGGACCAGGGGCAATGGGCTCAAACCAAAACACAGGAGGCTCCGTCTGAAGATCAGGAATCACTCTGTCACTGTGAGGGTGACCGAGCCCTGGCACAGGTTGCCCAGGCATGTTGTTAAGTCTCCCTCCTTGGAGATATTCAAAGGCATCTGGACATAGTCTTGGGTATCCAGCTGTAGGTGGCCCCGCTTGAGCAGGGGGCCTGTACCAGGTGACCTCCAGAGGTCCCTTCAAGCCTCAACCTGTCTGTGATTCTGTTTACACCATTCAGAAAGGTGAAAGAGAAGCTTAATGAGAAGTATAAAGACACAACAAACCTTAGACAAAACTATTCTTAAATTTAAAAATACTTTATTATCCACAGCACTATGCTGTCATACATTTAAGGGAGAACAAAGCTAGAAGATTATAAGCAAGGTGTATCTTTCCTTTCCCGTGAAGAACACATCATTCCCTGAACACAGTAAATATGCAAATAATCTATACAAGGAAAAATTATCAATAAAAAAAATTTGTAGTGAGATCAGCTAAATGCAATAATTTCTAAAGTAAGATGAGATGTTAGGCCACTTCCTAAAAAAAACAGGAGTAAAAGCAGTGATTAAGAGAAGAGTGTAAATTAAATCTCTCCTGTGGACAAGGACTGGGGGTTTTAATCCCTGCAGATGTCTGTGCAGTGGACTGTAATCAAAGCACCAATACAACACAAGGATAGTGTTGTGACCATCTGAAGGCGAAATATCTCACTAATATAATGATCCTTCCAGGTCCACAGATTTTGGCTGTGGTCAAAAGATGCTCAGGGCAGAATACAAGAACCAGGTTAAGCATAGAGTGGAACTTCCTCAATGTATATGCTCTTTGACTACAGAAAAATGAAGTTCAATGGGAAATTTTTTTTATTATTAACAATTTTGATTAAAATGTTTAAAAAATGTACACGGATTCTTCTTACATTGCTTGTCTAGTCCCTCTTCGAAATTATATATAAAAAAAAATCTGAAGTATAACATCTTGTGGCAGAAAGTTTCACTGTTTAATTATATATTTTGTTTAAAAAACATGGCTTTTTTGTTTATATTTGTTTTGGGGTTTTGTTCCTTTTATTTGCTGGATCTGACAAACTACTTAATCAGCTACTTAACTTTAAGCACACACAATCATTTCATGAGATTTTAAATTAATCATATGCTTGCATATAATGCTGAATTATGGTTTGAGTGTATAAAAATATTTTCACTGTGCTGATTAACAAAAAGTTACAAAAGTTACGTGCAACTCGAAGTTCTTTAAAATGGAAAAGTGGTATCTAGTTCTAATCTTGCTTAAGTTGTTCTGTGTGAGATTAAATCATACTTTGTGCCTTGCAGTTTATCTTTTTGTATTGCTAAACAGTACAATCATTTAGAATAATTTTCTTTCAGAAATTTAAGTTTAAAAATATTAAACTGAACTGACGACTCAATAGGCAGGATGTGGTCTTTTTTCAGAAGTCTCTCTTCTCAAACTGAGTGTAACATATTTTCTCATCACACAGGAGTGAACACTGCTGGGCCTCAAAGAAGTAGTGCCCCTGCTTGTCTCATGTAGCATCCTGGGTGAACTGAAAAAGGAAGAACAAAAAGCTAGTTATAACACAGGATTTCTTCTGGTGGAGTTGTTCCTGAGAGCAGCTCAGATCTAAAGTAGGGATCAGAAAGAGACATCATCATCAGTACCTGAACCCCCTTAACTGCAGTTCACTCGAATCCAGGAGGAGCCTCACTAGCTGAAGACAAAGGCTGAGTCGTTCCCATTGTCTTCAGATCACAGGAGCACTCACACAGTACAATGGGCTGTAAAGGTGTATTACTAGCTTTTATTCTCTGTATACTCAAGTCCTTTTCTCCAAAAACAAATCACAAGTTTCCATTGTTTTTTTTAAATTATTTTCCTGAGAAGCCTGATAGGGATTAATATTTTTTATTTGCATTACTTTGTATTTCAGTCCCTTACTGTATACTCAACTGATCGACTACTCTCATTGGTCACTGGAACAAAGCACACAATAATACTCAGAAAACACATCAAAATCATAGTTAATGCATATATCTTTCTGTTAAGTTGTAAACCTGAACTTTAACCATAGAAATATTTTCCACCAGAGCTTGCTACTTACTGCCACATTCCTTTTTGGTCCATTGGTGTTGCAGTAATGTGTTGCTAAAAACATGTATTTCTGAAAGAGTTTTGTTTGTCTCTCCCTACAACTCACTTGTATAGGTAAGCTTCTGAGTTTCAGTTAATAGGTAGTCTTTCATTTGCACATTTTTCAGATGTTTGGGGTTTAATCATGTTTCTTATTGGTGCTTTTCTGTGTCTTTTTTTTTTTTTTTTTTTTTCTGAAAGACTAGAAGAACAAGAGGAAGAAATGTGATGGAGAGTAGGGGAGAATTACGTAAGAAGGCAACAGAATAATATTGATCTGCATAGACACCAGAAAGAATTGAGCCTTGTTGCACAGGTATGGATGAAGGAGGTGGAGCTTGGAAAAAGAATCTCAAGGAGGAGCATAACAGGATACAGACCACAGAGAAAGACTAGGATATAAGAGGAGAGACAATGGCTAGATTGAGTGTGAAAAGTGGAAGCACACATGCTAGCAAAAGGTACTGTTATCTGTCAACAATAAGAAGGACTAGTGATGAGCTGTTGTGGTTCTGATCATGCAAACTGCACTGTTTAAAGCAATTCTTCAGCTAATCAAGAAAATTGGAATCGCCTTTTCATCAACTTGTTGAGCATTCGATGAATTCAAGGTCCCCATTTTAAAAAGTTATTCAAGAAAAGCTGAAGAGAGAGATAAGAAGGATGCGCACAGTTTTTTAATTGAGCCACTGCATGGTACTTAACTTCACCATTTTGTGCATGTAGGTTTGGGGACCAATTAAAGACAATGGTCACTGATGCTAGAGAAGCCTGCTGTGTGACTTCAGCGGTGGTAATAAAACTTAATAGGAAATTCAAACTGGAAGAAAACTATGATTGATGTACAAAAATTCTATGAATTCACTATGCCATAGTGAAGACATAAAATCAGTTACTGTACTGAGCATAATTCAGTCTCTGTTTCAGTAACTATTTGTTCATGCATCTTCCATTACTTTATCACACTGGCATTTTCAGTCTCAAAAAAGACTTAAAAAGACAAAACTGCTGTTTTCCCTCTTCAGCTGTACTCTAAACTACTATTTATTCTGTTTTCTTCCTTCGGCAGCCCTGTGCTTGACCATGGATGTCACTTTTTGTATCACAAATCAACAATATAATGACAGATAGAGGTTGAATACAGTAGGAAAGGTACAACCAGAAGCAAGGTATACTTCTTTGTGTAACTAATGTGTTAGTGAACAATAACATTTCAGGTTTAACTAGTGAAGTTCTGGCTTCCACACACGTGCTGCTAACACACTATGCAAAGCAGGAGCTAGAACATTTGTTTAATCAGGCCTCTGCTTTTAAAGACTCTTTATATTCAGCTTTGCTCTAAAGATAAAATTTTTGATGTTCCAGCTTTGCACGTTGCTTTTTCTTTTCTGATTTAACTCCTTTTAAGGAGTTGTATTACTACATTAAGAGCTGAGGCATGGAGGATTCACACAGAAGCAGCCATTTGTCGTTCAGTTCTTATTTCTCATGATGAGGCGATGATTACACATGTGGGGACCTGGCTTTCTAGAGAGGAAGCGAACATTACAATGGCAAGAGAGATCTGTGCCAAAGGCAATATTGCTGACTCCTTACTACATCTGTAACCATGAAAGCCCGAATAACTGTTCATATCTCTCCTTTTGTTGTTAAGCACTGCAGCAGATCACTTGTTTTTCTTGTCCTGAGGCTCCAACTG
The DNA here is from genome assembly GCF_034619465.1 of Leptosomus discolor. Classification (NCBI taxonomy): domain Eukaryota; kingdom Metazoa; phylum Chordata; class Aves; order Leptosomiformes; family Leptosomidae; genus Leptosomus; species Leptosomus discolor. The sequence goes on along the minus strand of NC_141391.1, from coordinate 89,997,362 downwards.
TTTTCATGGTTATTTCATTGCTTTGTTTTTACCTTGCTGCATGGTTTCCGCAGATGGGTACTTTTCTTGACTATACTGCCGCTGCATAATAGCCCTTGGCACTTCCACTTTAGTGCCGTTATATTTAATGGTAAAATGCTTCAAGCAGCTACAACTTGGCTACTGTATTTTCTTAAGGCCAAATGGTTTTCTGGAGCAGAAAAATAATTAAAAAGGGAAAATGCACACAGAATCTCTGTGGATTGCCATGTCAAATGAAAGGTGTATATATATAGACACACAAGAAAAAAAGACTTCTGTGTCCTGCATTTACCAGCTGTAACCACTGCAACCGTGAATTATGAAGGAGAGTCTACTAGGTTCAGCATCACCTTTTGAACAACTTTCCAGTCAACATTCTGGGATACATTCTGACTAGAGAAACTAATCCCTGACTTAACTCCCTGTTTTACACTAGGAGGTGTAAGTCATCTCATGGGCCTCTCATCCACATGCTGCGTGCTAGGCAGACGCCATCTGCAGAAAAGATTCCCCTATATCAGTCATTTGAGCTATTATAGGATGTTCTTACAAGAAAATGTATTTGCAGCACAGTGCAGTACAATGCAAGCACAGCACAGGCTTGGGCGTACTTATGTTAACTTTTATGTGGATCACTAACTCCTTGGTATACAGTGGTCTCCTAGTCAGGATCAATATGCTGTCTTTCTTATAGATGCTACAAAATATGTATTTACAATTGAAGTTGAGCTGCCTTGTGGTAGTTGACATGCGTGTTGTCATCTTTGTTATTGAGATAATTTCTCTATGCAGCAGGGAAGAGAGAATCTTTGTTCTGAATTGTTTCTATGTCTCAGCCTGGGTCCTCAACAGGATGGAGGCACTAAGTATCAATGTGTGATATTAAAAAGTCATCAAGAATAGACTATAAGGACTGTGGATTGATACATGCTTTAAGGGCTGAAACCCTCTAACATATAGAAAATATGAGCAAGCTTGAAAATGTGACAAAATTAACTGGTCATGGTGAATACAAAACCCACCCATGGTCTCTCAAGAAGCTAGTCTTCTTAGAAAACAGTAAATATGACAATACTTTGAGTAAGATAGATGCACTTAATCCATTTTGCCTGGTGCTTTTTGTTTGTCCATTTAAATAAGGTTCTGTTGTCTTTCTATACAGCTAGTCACAGACTCTTGTATACAGTCTACCTGTGACTCCTCTAGTCACAGGGGAGAACTGCAGAACTTAAACCTGATCGGACTTCAGGACAATCAGGGTAAACTGTGATCTCCAGTTCAGACTAGGAATTCAACAACTATTAGTGTTCATCCCAGAATATGTAGGGCATATAGTCTCATATTTTACAGGATGCACTGAAGAAATGGTAATGAAATTAGCATTGTAACCATGACCAGATTACTCAGTGCATTTTGACAATTCCACTCATCATAAAAAAGCTAGTAAGATCTGAATACATTTGCACATTCTCCATGATAGCTAACTAAACATCTTTATCAATGAAGTTACCCATATCTGCTTAAAATTGTGGCCCAAAAATAGTGCCTTAATTTTGGATATTGTAATAAAATTCAGTAGTATCTAATTATACAGACAGAATCCAGGTCTTCTTTTTATAGAAAGCCTTTCTTTGGGATATCTAACAGCTTGTGGTGGGTTGACTTTGGCTGGCCACTAAATGCCCATCAAGTTGCTCTACCACTCCCCCTCCAGCAACAAGGAGAAAACATGACAAAAATCTCAAGGGTCAAGATAAGGACAGGGGGATTACCTACCAATTGCCATCACAGGCAAAATGGACTTGGGGAAAATAATTTAATTTATTGCTAACTAATAACAGACTAAGATAGTGAGAAATGAGAACAAAACTAAAAAACATCTTCCCTCTTCTCTTCTTCCCAAGGTCAACTTCACTCCTAACAATTCTGCCTCCTCGTCCCCAAGTAGTACAGGGGGACAGGGAATGGGGGTGGTGGTCAGTTCATTACACTTTGTCTCACTCACTTCTTTCTCCTCACACCACTCCCCTGCTCCAGCAAGGGCTCCCATCCACAGGATACAGTTCTTCGTGAGCTGCTCCGAGCTGGGTCCTTCCCACAGGCTGCAGTTCTTCAATAAATGCTACATCATGGGTCCTTTCCATGGGGTACAGTCCTTCAGGAACAGACTGCTCCAGGCTGAGTCCCCTGCAGGTTGCAACTCCTGCCAGAAAACCTGTTCCTGCATGGACTCCTCTACACAGGCCACAGTTCCTGCCAGGAGCCTGCTCCAGTGTGTGCTTTCCATGGCCTCCAGGTTCCTTCATGGTATGTCCACCTACTGCAGCATGGGGTCCTCCACAGACTGCAATGCAGATATCTGCTCCACTGTTAACCTCCATGGCCTGCAGGGGACAACCTGCTACACCATATGTGGTGGTTTGGTGTCTGGTGGGGTTTTGGTAGCAGAGGAGGGGGCTACAGAGGTGGCTCCTGTAAGAGGCTCCAATATCAGACCCGCCTCTGTCCAAGGCCAGACCAATCGGCACCTCTGTGAGTATCTATTTTAGACTGAAAGAACCTGTTAAGTGAGTTCTTTGCTCCTCTGTCTGGGTCTGTGAGCTGAAGAGAGGAGGGGGATGGGAGAGAGACGACCATGGGGACACCTAGGTCAGTGAGGAGGAAGGAGAGGGAGAGGTGTGCCAGAGCAGAGATTGCCCTGTGGTCTATGGCGGGGTGGCGGCTGAGCCCCTGCAGCCCATGGAGATCAGCGGTGGCCCAGATGCTGTCCTGCAGCCCGCGGAGGACCCCAGGCTGGAGCAGGGACCGGGCCTGAAGCCAGCCATGACACCAAGGCAGCCCGCAACTCCGAGGCAGCCTGCGCTGGAGCCGCCGGTCGGTGAGAGGGCGGCAGCCCCAGGAGGGACCCGCTCTGGGAGGTTCTGGGGAGCTGTGGGCCCCACGAGAAGGACTCACGTTGGAGCAGTTCATGGAGGGCTGTCTGGCGTGAGAGGGACACCGTGGTGGGGCAGGGGAGGGCTGCGAGGGCCCTTCTCTCTGAGGACGAAGGAGCAGTGGAGACATTTTGTGCCGGCCGGACTGTAACCCCCATTCCTTGCCCCCTGCGCTGCTGGGGGACGACGAGGGAGCACAGCTGAGCCCGGGAAGTCCAGAGGGGTGGGGGGCTGGAGGAAGTGTGTTATATTTAAGATCTGGTTGTATCTCTCATTCTCCTTCATAGTGGTAGTTGTTTGTGTTAAAAGTATGTTGTTATCCCCAAGTTGAGTCTATCTGTTGCCCGTGACCATAACGGGTGAGTGAGCCCTCCCTGTCCTTTGTCTCGACTCTCAAATCTTTTGGTTCTGTTTTCTCCTCCCCACCTCTCAGGGGATGGGATAGGGGTGAGCGAGCGGCTGCATGAGGCTTTATTGCCATCTGGGTGGGCTCAAACCATGACACCATGGTCTTCACCATGGGCTGCAGGAGAATCTCTATTCCAGTGCCTGGACCACACCCAGCCCCTCCTTCTTCTCCAAACTTGGTGTCTGTAGGGCTGTTTCACTCATACTATCATTTGTCTCTCCCAGCTGCTGTTTTTTACTGCTTCTTAAATATGTTATCACAGCAGTGCTATCGACATTGCTGATTGGTTCAGCTTTGGCCAGCAGCAGGTCTGTCTTGGAGCTGTCTGGAACTGTCTGTCTGACAAGGAATCAGCTCCTGATGTCTTCTCAAAGAACACACCTCTACAGCCCCCGTGCTAGCAAAACCTTGACACATAAACCTGGGACACAGTTCTTTAAAACATTCCTAATAAAAACAGATAGAGTTCTCCAAGGGAGACTTATCTATCTATCTATCTATCTATCTATCTATCTATCCATCCACTTATGCTCCTTTCTATCTTTTGTAGTTGTACTTGTTGTTAAACATTTAGTCTCTTTCCTCTGTTAGATTGTATCTTTTTAACATATAGTTCCCGTATTGAAAGAATTTCATGCACTGAGAAATAAAATTCAAATATAAACTATAGAAAGACCAGAGGTTTGAAATATAAAAGCAAAGAAAATAAACAATATGGTCTATTTGCATGTTTGAGGACTCTGGTCACAACAGCCAAAATGATTTTGAGCTTTCTGTTGCCTAACTTAAAATCAGGATTGCAAATTTCTTAAGTATACAAAATCACTGAAAATTCTGGCCTTTACTCCTGCTTTCCCTCATATCCTTTATATTCTAAACAAATAGCACTTTACTATGATGATGAATTCAGGGTAGGGACTCAGTCTTTTACTAATTTACATGGATTTACATTACTTAAAAAAATAGGACCTTTTTTTTTAACCAAATTCAGAGTATTCTTCCCACAAAAGTGGAGATAAACATGTAATAGAAGTAGAATAAATACTGGCACATTGGCACCAAAATCAGGAACAAAAATAGGAGGATACTGTGAGACAAATCTGTATAATCCATGTGCAAAAATCGTGAAACTGGGGAGAGGAAAGGAAACAACAAACCTGGAGAACTATTTATTACCTGCATACCCATCAGACTGTAGCGTCCTGATGCTAAAGAGGAACTTGTTTCCCTTGCTGTACTTTGCAAGGGCTTCTTATGTAAGTGCTAGATCTGTGCTTATCTTTGCAAGGGGTGGAAGCCAATAGTTTGGGATAAAGCTAAAAGGAATTAATAATGGCGCCCTGCCCTCTTCCTGACAGGTCTGTATTTTCATTGCTCTGCATTTCCCCTCTAGTATTTTTGACAAGAAAAGGAAGGATCTGGGTTAACATTATATGTCTAGCAGAGCATGCAATGACAGGATTTTATGAGGACTCTAGGATGCACGGTTAAAGTTCAGAAATGCTAAGTGGTAAATTGATTGCCTCTATTGAAAAAAAAAAGGACATCTTCCTGGTCATGCTAAGTAACCTGTATCCGTAAGTCTGACATGATAGCACTTGCATGCTGAGATTGGAGGAGTGTGAAAGACAACAAAATAAAGCATTGAAATTTTATTGAAGAAGGAAATTTTCTGACTTCTTGATGAAAAATGGCCTAAAACTAATTCTATTCTAGTACTATTGGAGTGCATTTTGAGGCTATTCTATTAGTTCCATTGTACAGACACCTATTTTGGACATTAAGTCATTAAACTCTCTTCCTGAACATGATTTTCCCTTTTTCCTTAAATGGACTTAAAGAAAATTAACATTATTGAATTACTGTGACTTGAAATCTGTTACTATGAATTCAAATACACAGTTCCTTAATTTAAAATAAAAAATGAGAAGGATATACAATGATTGTGGGTTTTTTTACATTCCACTGGAGATTCTTATTACATTTCCAGCAAAAAGAAAGTAAATGAGCCACAAAGTTCTCTGTAGTTCCTTTCTCTATTGAAAACAGGACTGAGTATTCCACAGCTATTGCATATTACATACAAGCATTAATTCAACCAGTTATTGATTTTGGTGGTAAGGGAAATCTCCTAAATTCTATTTGGGATGCCCAAAAGATTCAAACAAAAGAGAGATGTTTTGGATTGCTGTATTAGACATTATCTATTTATTCACATTTCCACAAGGAGAAAACACAGATATATACGCTGTTTATACTGTTGCAGATGTAAACCTGTTCATTTAAGAAAAGCTAATATGATATACTGAGACTGTATCATCCTGCATGTAATTTTAGAATTGGTATTTTCAATACATAGAGTCATAAAAAGACACACGTGTCCCCTTCACCTCACTCATTAGGCTTATTCATCTGTGACTGGCTTCTCACTTAAAAAAAAATCTTTCTTGTTGGCAGAAATAAAGTGACAGCCAGCAAAGCTGTAGTGTACTTGTCTCCACTTGACATCTCCTTAGAGAGATCTCCCTAGTGAACTCTCTCTCCCACCATTGTTTCAGCCCTGTCAACACAGTTTTAAAAGTATAAATAACATACAATTTTAAACAATGTCTAAATTGGTAATTATTTTGTTAGAAGTTCTAGCTTTTTATTTGACCGTGAATGTAATATGATGAACTATCACAGTAGGGTTTTTTTAGAAACAGGATATCTGTGATTTTAAGACAATGTATTTCTGTTTCTTTAGTAAAATTTTCCATAATTTGATGCCCATTTCTTCTAAAAAAAAGGCTTTGTCCAAAGGTATTGCTAAAGACATGATTTTCTCACTTGTTAACAAAACTTACATTTGTGCCCTATCCCATTTCAGTAGAGTATACTAGAAAAACCCTGAGCTGATTAAAGTAAATAAAACAGTGTGGTAAGCAATATATTTATAGTTTTGTTCCCATTATAATTTGTTACCAGAAATAAACTTTATACAAAATCTCATATAGGAATTGATCAAAACAAGGCCATGGAAGAAGGGCTCTTTCTTCCATATTCTGACTTGTTATCTACATTCCCATGACTATCAGAAAGATTAGATTAGAAGGCAGGGAGAAGACGTGAGAAGAAAAACTGGTGGGAAACTGTCCCAGAGCTCTCTTCTGCAAAGGCTGAAACCATTGTCACGTTAAGTGGATGACAAGTCAGTAACAAAACTGTCACCAACTTGCACAGGACCAAAATTTTAAATCAATGCACAGAAATCTACACACACTGACAAAGACATGTATAACAAGGGCGTATGGGAAGCAAAGAAGCACTCAAATCATATTTTTGTCAGTCAAAGTTATGTAGATAATACCACAGGCTTGTGGATTTGAAATTATATTGTAATTGTCCACATTTAAAAATTTGCACTGTTGTTTAAGGAAGGTCCCATCATCATGCCAAAGACATTTCGGTAGCTCTTAGAAATTATCACAATCCAACAAATAGTTACAGACGCAGCTTCATAACACTCTAGCTTAATTTTTGGACACACTCAACCCCACATGTTTCATTTTCACAAAATCCAAGCTGTTTTGTGAAGAATCTGACAGACTTCCAAGATCATCCTCTTAAAAACAAAATATTTGTTACATTTCTGCTACAAAACTGTGGAAGATGTCTTTGGTTTTGTGTACAAAGTTGTGCACGGTGCTCATCTTCGCACTCCTCCTGTGCGAGTGATATGTAATATGTAATCATATGCAGCTGTTTATGACACATATGTTTAGATTCATTTATACTCAATGACGAACAATAATAAACTGTTCAAGAGTGTGAACCTTAAGGTTCACAGTATGATTAACCACCTTAAGGTAGATATTTAAAGTTAGCCAGATAGATAGGAATCTGCACGGTGCATTTTGTTTCTCTCTGCTGACCATAAAATGACCAGTTCATACACAGATGTCTGAAATCTATTCCTCTATATATCTTCATATAAAAAGCACTCATACTCCTCACAATGTCCTCTCAGCAGTTTCAAGAAGCAAAAATAGCTGCCAGGGATTAATTTTACATACATGCTTTCTCCTTGCTCCATTTCAAATACTCATGGTCCCTTCACCAATTACAAAGTTGGAGAAACAGAGGAAGCTAACTTGAAACCACCACAGAATCCATCTAAAATAATCCTCAGAAAAGAAACCCTTCTTTCACAGCTGACCTGTGTCACAGGTGTCATTCAGACTCCAGGATGTTAAATTCGTAATTCCAACATGTTACCAAGAATTTCTTCAGTGCATCACAGCTATCAGTGACCATTCAGATACTAGAACTGAATGTATTTATTAGCTCACAGTTTAGTCTACACCATCTCTCAGATTAAGGGGTGCATTAAAGGACTTGTATATGTCTGAATCATCTTGCATGATGCATAGATCTTTTGCAGATGGCATAAATACAAGTTGTCCTCTAGGTATGTTCACACACACAGAGGGCTGGCCCAGTCTACCTCCAAATTCAGATTAAATGTGTCTTTAAACTATATGTCCTACCCTATCTTTCAGGTGCTATTCAAGCCTAATTCAATGAGACCCAAGAATCTAGTCTATTGTTACCAGACAGCTCTAACATGGTCTTGCTGTCTGTATTAACTAAAGTGTCTCTAAAAAGTACTTTAAGAAGAAATGGATGCAGTCAACCGCAGTAGGTGGCTTACCATACTGTTGACATATTTGAATAGAGTACATAGTAATTTATAAGGTACACAAGTACAGATAAACAAGTATCTTTAAAAAAAAATAATCTTGCTTTTCATTCAGATCTTAAAAACCTTCCATCTTTTCTGTAAGTAAACAATTTGTAAAAGAAAATACAGTCAGTCCTTACAGACTAGGACAATAAAACCATACACTTGACTTAAACTGCTTCATTTTATAAGAAATAAGCATTTCCTAGTTTTGCACTTTGTCAGAAATATGAAACAAGAATACTATAGCTAAGAAAGAGTAGGGGACAGGTTTAATAAATTGTGAATACCTTACTTAAACTACACATTTTACTTTTTTACTATCTGAAAGACTCTGACAATCTTGTGTAAATGACTTTTTCCATGTGAATTAAGTGTCTTGCCATTTATGAGGACTGCTGGTCACTCAGGACCTCTAAAATGCACTATTTACACATTTCCTAACTTGAATCAGGTTAGTCTTAATGTATGTGGCAAAACTATGGAATTAGTGAGATATAAGGATAAAATTCATGTCTGTTCTATAGCTGTAATTGTGGAGCAGGTGAGTATCACAGCAGCATTGCGCCTCTATGCACACACAGTGCGCTCAACTCATTAATTCACTGGGTAGACCAGGAACAGCAGAGAACTATTCTCTGCTTAGATCATGGCTGATAAGAGACAATAGACTAACTTTAGCCAAGGTGGCTGACTGAGCTGCTGTCTGTCTCCACAACAGATTGTTGTTAGACTAATTCTTACTGGAGCTCTCTAGGTGGGAATTTCAGGCAGTTTTAGAAATTCGCCCAGGCAACTCCTGCTGGATCCACTCTTTTTTGTAATTTTCAAGTTGTTATGCTGGGAAGGGGTGCTTTCTATGGCAAAGCTGGCCAAACTGTGGGAAGGTAAGATGCAGTAGTCAGTAGAAACTGTTCTTACAGATGCAGAAATGGCCAGGCAGGACATTCCTGCCAGGGATTAACAAGAGCAGGCTGATTCAAGATGGGGAATGAGGCAGGGGCACAGCCTCACTGGCCAGGGTGCAGTCCCTCAGGGCATCAACAGGGCTGGCAGGAACAGGGACTGGCAACAGGATCTGCCAACAGTCCAGACAAGCAGTTATCTATCAGGTCCAGAGGCCATCCAGGCCTGCTTTCAGGAGCATCAGGAAATGGGAGCAGAGGCTGGTCTGGAAAAGAGGTTAAGCATGGGTCCAGGGGCTGAAGGTGAAGCAGAGAACAAGCACACCTACAGCTTCATTCAGGCAAAGAGTGGGTGCCCAGAGGCTCTGGGGGCAGAAGGTGTGGGTATGGATCTCAGGTAAGACTAGTCAAGGCAATTAAGGCCTGTTGGTGCCCTTGAGGTCCTGGTAATTATTTTGTACATAGATAAGATAAATGACATACAAAACATCTTTTAATTAAGATAAACCTTAACAGTGGATCATGCAAATGACAAGCCCTTACACAATACCAGAGCCCAGCTGCATGTAAGAATTCAGTGAAACAACAGTTTGGGGAGTATCACCTAATCCAGCGGAAGATGCTGCTGCAAGGATACTTACAATGAAGATTCCTGTCACCTCCTGGACAGCGACTATCATTCTGTTTGAGAATTTTTTTTTTTCCCATGCCAGCATTACCCTTTTCAAAGATTCCAATAGGTTATGGTTTGTTTGTTTGTAGTTGGTTTTGTTTTTTTTCTGTTTAAAAGACACACTGTCCAGGAGTGACTATGCAGCACATTTTTTATAGAAAACTTTACTTTTGGCCTTTGTCTTTTATTAACCTTATAGTAGCAATAAAGTATCAGTGAAATAGATTTTTTTATAATAGTTATCTGGGCATTGTGGTGTATTGCATAGTAAGCTCTTAAATTACAGATAGACAGCCCTAGTTATAAACTTTTGGTTCTTTAGATAGTAAATCATAAGAGTATTTTTTCCTTAGTATGTACATACCTATGTGTGCTTGTATAATTATAGGACAATTATACAAAAAAGTTATGAAGCTTAGAATTTAGAGGTCTTGATTATTGTAATAATATCCCTTTAGAATTTGTGTAGCTTTTCTTAATTAAATATTTAAAGATAATTTGCTGGTTGAAAAAGCATATCTATTCAAGAACACAGGGTTCCTTTCTGTTTGGTTTTTTCTTCTTGGAATTACACTTTTCCCTAATTTAAATAACACACATGCGTTTCTCAAACTTCATCTGGTTTGTGTGTCAGTTTATTCAAGGAAGAAAAGAGTCAAAGTATGGTTACAGTATGCACTTCATCAACACTTTACCTTCCTAGAAGTCTTAGTTTAAATGTATATGAAGCCACCAAGGAGAAATATATGGATAGATCAATTCAGAGACCAGCAGTAAAGAAAGAATCTCCTTCTCCACAGTATCTATTAACATAGGATACTTGCCAGTAGTTTGACTGATTATCAGATATTACTGCTTAGATGTTATAATCAGGTAGTCTGTGACTGGCAGCTGTAGCATGCTGTGGAAGGAGGAAAGTGGCTTATATTCTCCTTCAGATCTCTTCCTTAACTTACTTACTACCTATGACTGCTTTAAATATCCAGTTCACATGTTTTTATTAACAATTCAGCACTGAATCATATAGACATTGTCAAAGTATATAGAGAGACTTTTTTTCCTGAGAAAAGTCCAGTTTTACAACCAGCTATTACTTAACAATTTGTTTTATTCCAATATTAGAAATTCATGTTGCTTTTGTAACTAGGCATTTTCTGTACTCACTCAAGATTTTGTTTTCTCCTATATGTAGTTACATTTAATCGTTATAGATAGGTTCATTCTCAGTTCAGGCCTAGCACTGTTTGCCTAGTAAGTTAATAATTCAAGTCCAAGTTGTAAAAATTGAATTTAAAGCCTTCAAAACAACAGCATTTGAGAAATCATCATTCTTATCATAGCCCTCCATAACAACTAAGCTCAATGAATTTGTTCCAGCTTTTTGCTTCAAGTTAAAAATCTCAATTTATGGGAGCAGGGAGCCTTCTACACTCAAATCCTGTGGCTATTGAATGTGAGAGTAACTTTCTGTCTGACACAAGAAGAGAAATAACATGATGGGGAAGGTTGTTTTCTCAGGATGAGGTTCATTCTTTGTAAGTGGGCTGTGCTGGCCCCTGCAGTTTCCCGAAATACAGGATGCTCAGCTGCATAATTCATGGCAGTATTTGTAATGCAGACACAGATATTTTGAAATTTATCTGGAGTTGCCTGGTCAGCTTCTGGTTTTGTTATTTTATGGTAATAACATGTTTTAGACTATTTTCTATATAAACTATCACAACATGAAAAGGGAGGCAATGGCAGAAAGGACTTAAATCCTATGTCTTGTATTTTACTCTCAGTCTTCCAAATTGTATTCTGAGCAGGGCTGTATCTTTTTGTCATGACTATGAACAAGGACTGAGAACAGATCCTTCTCCTAAAGAAAGGCAAGGTGAAGCTTTGCACTGAGAGGGTGAGACTATTATGGCACTGCCTGTCCATCAGTCCTATCTCCTGGAATGATACAGAAACCTGTTAATACCTATCCAACCCAAACATCTATGCTGAGTAAGGTCAAGGCTTCAGAAGAAAATAACTATGGGCTTCTGAATGGGAAACTATGTTAACAGTATCCAAGAAAAAAGGCTACATTTAATTTCATAATGACAGTCTGCTTAGACTGATTAACTATGTTTTGCTTATATCCTGAAACAAATCATGTTTATCAACAAAAGGCTCCAGGACAGAAATTGTAATTAATTATTATTACACTTTTGTTAATTAAGAACTATATTTATATTGTACCATGAACAGCACAGCATTGTTTTTAGCATCACTGACATACAAATGAAGATTAAGAGCAAAAGATGAAGTCTGAGGCTCATATGTATGATGTCTCTATAAGTTACTCCTCAATGCACCAATATTCTTCCCAGTATATCTCAATATGCAGTTGTCTACACTTAGCCTGTACCCAGGGCTAAACTGTAACAGTCACTCTTACCACCCAACAAACCCTCACCCACCAGCGATGGGAATCAGGAAAAAGGAGAACACAGCCACAGGTAGAAGAAGTGCAAGTGATTTAATGAAAACACCACCAATACCAACACAGATACACTCAGCCAAATGAATATGCAGCTGTCACAATCAACTAGCCCTCAGGAGAAGCCAGAGAAGGAGCAGAAGGAACCTCAGGAGAAGCCCCACCAGGACTCCCCCTCCTCAGTACACCTTCCCCCTTTATAATGCCCATGACATTATGGTACAGGCTATACCTGTAGCTGACTCCGGTCAGCTGCCCTGGCTGACTTGAAACTGCCTAGCGTGGCCGGCCTGTGGTGCTATCCCAGCCAAACCAGCACAACAATTTATATGAACATTTCTATATGCCAGTCATTATGAACATGTGGCCTCACATGTTATAGCAGAGGTAAAGAAAGGGACATGCATCCTAGTTGTTGTCTAGAATCCCATAGGGATGGAATCATACCACTGGGTGTGAGAAATATGCAGCTGTTCTCCAAAAAAAATTTCTAGTGGTGCAAAACAATTAAAAGAAAGATTAGTAATCAGAATAAAAACACAACTTAAAACCATGTGGTAAAACAAGACACATCTCTAATTTGGTTTACTGAAGCAATGAAATTATGGATATTGTGCATAATCTGCTCACATTAGAGTATCAAAATCCCTACAGAACAGTCCAGTAAATCTACATTGCTGCTATTGGTAACTATCTTTAACAGATAATCCCATTTTCCTTTAAATCTGTGTTAGAGGACTGGAAGGGGCTTTTGTAATGTGAGTCCCAGTCATCAGTGGAACAACATTGATCAAAAAGTGAGTGAGAGGAGGTTCTTCTGGCAGTGGCATCCAGAATGCAAACAAATACGTATATGTGTGGGTTATAATCTTAAAGGATGAGATTTTACACTGTTCATATATGAACACATGAACAATTAGATCCAAAAATAGGCATTTAACCCCAAGCTTAAGGAAAAATGCCACAAAGCCTTTGAAATCCACCATGGCCATAGCTATTCTCCTACCCAAAACTCTGATCAGAAGCTGTTCTCTTTATTTCTTCTACTGCCAGATCAACACTTTCTCTTTCCTGGTATTTCCTCTGGGAAGATGGGAGCTAACAACATAAGACAGTGGAATAAAAAATTTTTCCCACATGCAATAGTTTAGTTTTCCAGGTTCTTTTGTTCTAATCAGTTCTTCAGTGGGAGACAAAAGTGTGCAAAATATTGAGTATTTCCTGACCAGATCTTTTCAGTAACGCTGTTTTACAGGAAAACATTTCCTAAATTCATTCCCACATGTGCAAGTACAGGTACAGTAAAATCAAACCAATTTTGAGTGAGGTGACCTACCTACAACTTCCAGGAACACTTCTAATCACTTTTCAGGGACTAACACAACAGGCAGAAAGGAAGGAAATTGTGTGATATTGAGCAACAGCTTTTCTTTGCCCAGTAGTACCCAAGAGCTATTGACTAGAAATATATAGATACAGCAGAGAACATTGGTAGTTAAAGGAACAATTTCTTTCAGACTCTTCTGGTCTGAAGGAAGAAAACAGTTTGCCTGTTGCAATAATAGAAAAATAGAAAAATAATTTGTCTACTGGGTGGTAGCTCAGCAGTATTACACTGCAAGGCAGAGACAGCAGAGCTTGCCAGAGTGCCACAGAAGCCCTGATGCAGGCGAGTTCAAGACTTCCTGCTGCAGACTCTCATTGTGCTGGCACATGGCGTCAAGGCAGATGTCCAGAGCCAAACTACAAGCTTGTATGCTGCCTACCGGTGTGGCAAAGGGCTTTGCAAATCTCATAGAAAAGGGTTTGGGTTTGGCTTGAGTTTTTGGGAATTTTAGTTTTGTTTTTCCTTCGGAGCACAAGACCTCAGGCTTCATCCCCTTCTAATTAATTTTGGTTCTGTCAGCAGAGGGCATGAGGAGGCAAACTTTGATTGCTCTGCAGGGACACCATTCCCATTTTCCAACTGAAGGAACAGAGTGACCAAGATGCACTTTGTGATCTCTGGAGTCTCTATACCAGGTTACTGATTGGAAAGGAAGAACTGGAGGTGCCCTTCCAAAGCAAGGAAATCCAAGAACACACCCTCAGGTATACCTTTATATCAGGGTCTTTCTCCTTTCACCTTTCATCTTCAGCACCCCAGAAGACAGGGAGTGTAGGGAACAGATAGAGCTTTGTCCCCTTTCTGTGGGAAAACACTCATCTAGAAGGGAAAGACCACACTGTGCACCTGTCAATGATCTTATGTCTACTGCCTTGTGGAAGCATGCTGAAGATAATGTGATTCTAGAGTGCAATGTTAGCTTTCTCTTTTGTGTGCTGCATGACCATTGCCTTTATCATGACACAGGTGCTATGATTTTTAGAAATTCTACAGGCAACTGGGAGCCACTAGCTTGTTGACTACTTAGTTGAACCAAGGAACACATCACTGCATTAATTTTGTCAGGATCCAAAACCTACAGCCATTCACAGTCAGGGGAATTTTTGCCTTAAATTTAAGGGTATTGCTCTAAATGCATCTAACAGAGAAAGGTCAGTAGTTTTGAGGTGTGGAGGATCTTTGTGTTGGTGTCTATTGTGAATACATATGGTGCCACCCTTAAAAAGTTTCTGATACAGCAACCTTCCATCATCAGTAACACGAAGAGGAGGACTACAAGAACCATGCCTTTTCTGAAGATGCAGAGGGTGGTCTATAGGAAATAGGTAATTACCGAGAAATTCAACAGCACCTCCTATGGTTTTTGATCAACAAAAAGTACCCTTTTACCACTGTTCTTACAGGGATATCTAGCAACGGTGGGGAAAAGTATATTTTAAAATGTTCCCTGGAGAATGCTGACCAGTTGTCACGGTTTGAGGCTGGGCCGGCCACTAACAAATGACAAACACTCTCTGTTAACCCCTCTCCCCTCCCAAAAGGGAAAAGGAGAGAGAACAAGGGAGAGAGAGACTTTACGGTTTGGAAAAGAAAACTAAAACAGTTTTAATGAAAGAATAACAATAAAAGAAAAGATAAGAATAAGGAAATAATGAAATATATACAATATGTACAAATAGATACAAAACCAATACTGAACCCAACTCCCTCCACCTTGATGATGATACGTCACCACCACGATGCAGGGTGGGCACTGGGGCAGTCCCAGGCTGGACTCTGCAGCAGACACGGACGGGATGCAGGAGCTGGACTCAGGCACTGGATTCAGGGATGCACGGGTTGGGATCGACAGCAGAATAACAGGCAGAGTCCTCCCCAGATGTCGGCCATCGAAGAAGAGAGACCCTCATGACCCCTCAGCTTTATACTGAATATGACGTACATGGGATGGAATACTCTGTTGGTCAGGTTTGGGTCACCTGTCTGGTTCGCTGCTCCCTGCAGGTGCGAACTTTTGCGTGCTTGTGACCCTTTTCACTCTCAGCACCCCAACACGTAAAACAAGATTTATCAGTGACCTCGGTCGTTACAAGAACAAGTACAAGCAAGGGCCTCTCTGCATCCCATTCCTTAGTACGAACTATAAACATCAGGCCTTAGCACTGCTAGAAGGAGCCACTGTCTGGAAAAACATGCTACTGTTTCAGAAAATGTCGTTAGTTAGAGGAGACTTAACTGAAAAGTTAAAGCACTAAAATAGAATTAGTTCTGATTTAGCCCAAACCAGGACACCAGTTACTTCCATTTACAGCTGAAAATATTGTACATGCTACTGTTTCTCACAATTAATATATTAGAAAGTTTTCTGTAAATGTCTTTTTGTCAAATTTGTGGGGAACTTAACTGAAGTCCTAACAGTAGATCTTTTTTTCCCCCAAATAAAATAAATAAGATTGTAATCAATTATTTGATGAATTCTGCTTGTGAAGTGTCAAAACTGAGAAAGCTTTTTCTAAGTATATGTATTACAGGTATCTTAATAACCTTTTTAGAGTCCAAAAAGGGTTTTGCCAGGGTAGATAGAGTTGCAACATCCATCTCAACACAAAATGCATAGTGTACTTTATAACTCCTGAGAGACGTTCCAAACCTTATCCCAGACAGATTTGTCATGGGAAGACATGTTCTTCTTAGATGTTATTATGTCATCATATGGGTACCTGTTTGTTGGTTTAAACATTTGTGACCAGAGGCTTTTAGGCTAAGAACAGGATTTTTTTTTTCCTGCAAAAACACTTTTCCGTTTACATATTTAAAAAAACAGCACTCAGCAATAAAAACAGCTCAGCTGTTCCGACATCCTTGCATTGCTGTCGAGTCAGGAACAGGAGTATGATGTCCCAGTGTCTGAACAGCTCCTGTCTCTCCTGAAACTGTCGATATCTTCCCCCCAGACTGAGAAAAGCTATGCTTTGGACTGCTTTTATGACCTGATAGAAGACATTTCTCAATTGCCTTGAATAACTTGAAAGATAACATCCTCTTAATGTCTCGCCAGATAATGTGCTGAAAAGCTGTCACAAATTCATGAAAAACCTGGAGAGTAAAAGGATGTCTTTCAAAAGAAAAAATCTGTTGATGAATCAAGCTGGAGGTTTTATTACCCTCTTTCTATGTTTTGAACTTGCCCATTTCCAGGGCTTTCAGTTAAGTAGTGATAGAGCACCTCAAAAAAATGTACCTGATATCTGCAAACAAGTAGGAGCAGGTAAGGGTACCACCACTACCTGATGAAGACAGTAGGGGCGACATTTCCCACTGTTTGGATGATGAAATAAGGGACAGTCTCCAAAAACTAGGCTTAACAGGCTATAAAAGAGATAAGCTGTACAACAGAGCTCTTCAACAAACCTTAGCACATGTGAAGTGGAATGATTAAGGGAGATGAAGTTTCATTCTACTGGAACAACTCAAAACAGAAGTGGTAGACCTTGTGAAGAAACCTGAGTACCCTGCCGCTGTTGTTCAGGAAGTGCTGGACAATGTGCATCCCTGGTACAGGAGGAATGCGTAGGTGTGCCTAAGTAAACCAGGGGGACACAGGCATATTCCTTCTTGGTACAGCCAAGGAAAATTTTTATTTGGCAGAGGAGTCCAGCGACACCACTACACCAACTATTTCTTTCCTCCTTCCCTTTCACTGTGAGTTTCTGGAAAACTTTTTGAGAAGTATCCTCAGCAGGGTTCACTTTCTGAAGTTCTTAAGGATAAAATATTCCCTTTCTAGCTTTGTGACTGTAATCTATTACTTGGTATATGTTTACCTGATCCCCTTTCTCCTTTCTCATGATTTCATATATCATATATATTTCTTTCATAAACTGGTTTTCATAATTTCTTTCATAAGCTGATTGATACCAAATCTCACTTGCATTCTAGACATCCCCTTGTGCTCTCCCTTTCTGAGGGGAGAAGACGCATAATATCTTTTAATTTTAAATCAATGCCTGTACACGATTTTCCAAACCCTCACAAAGTTTGAAATTTTCACTTCTACAGGTCTGAATCTGACAGTTTTGTGGAAGCTGTGGAATCTATCTATATAGCAAAAGGTGTTACATGATAAAAAGTATATCAGTCTCAGTCTTCAGTGTCTTAAAAAACTCTGTGATTGTAGGCTTTCACTGTATTATTAGTAACAAACTGGTGAAAATTGTTCTATTTTAAAATCTTTTTTAAAGTCTAGTTTAGAAATTAATTTTCCCCAGTCAGTCTGTAATTTCGGAGGCATATGTCACTACTAAATTTTTAAAAAACCAAACCCATGGCTTTTTTTGAACTCATCTTGCCTTTTAAAAGCACAGTCCAGGAATCCATAGATACTACATCTGTCAGAATTAAGATGTGTGCAACATTGACATTTCACATTAGAAAAACAGTGTTTATGCACCAAATGTACCTTCCTTTGAAAATCCAGATCTATCACAATCACCTTATTGCTCTCAAAGTTCTTTTTCAGTGAATTGTGTAAAAAGCATTCTGGTTTGCAAGGTATGTTGCCACTTGGCTTCTGCTGATTTCAACCGTTCACTTCTTAGATGCTTCAAAAATTGGACTTACACCAACAAAGCTTTCTGCCTCCCCAGGAACATAGCAAATGTATTTTAATAGATACTCTGTCAAAGACATATCTAGTAACACACTGCTAAAACATGCATGTGAAAACATCAAACATAAGGTAATGAAACAGCTGTCAAAGATGCTTTATTATTCAGGGACCAGAAGAGGTGATAATATGTTTGATAACTTCAGCCTTTTTTCTTCCTTTCTTTTAAATGTTTCTGTCTTTTCCTTGATAGCTATGCTATCATTAAAAACCGAGGATGGAAACAGAAATTAAAAGGAGGGTTGGCCACAAGCACACATTCCTGGGAATTACTCTTTTTGTTCTGGCTTCCAATTTCTATATGAAATGTCACCTCTATACTGAGCAAGAAGAAACTCTCAGGAACCTGGGGGCACCACCAGCCCTGGCTGCCCCTACCCAGCCCCCCATGATTCACCCTAACCGTGCCCACAGCCAAGGACCCCATGTCACTCCCCTGGGGCCGTCAGCTTCTGCCCCAGTGACACTGCAGCAGGGCCAGTCTCCAGTTCCTCATAGCCCTGCCCTCCCTGGCCATGGGCCACACCAAGCCAGGCCCACCTGTGGGTCTCCATCCTGGACCAGTCTCAGCCCATGCCCAGGCAGTTGCCAGATGTCCAGGGCTGGGGCTGCCCCAGTGCTCCCTGGATGCCCTGCTCCTGGCTGGAGGTTGGAACAGGTCCTGGCTAGCAAGTTCCATCTCATGGGGAACCCCTGACTCTGCCACCTCCTGGCCCACAGGGAGCTGCCAGCCAGGTGGTGACCTGGCAAAAAGATGAAAGGCTGTTGCATTAATACTGTGTGGTCACATGGCTGGTGTGGGGATGACCGAGGAGACACCTGGGTCAGATTCATAGAACTGTCTTCTTCTTCAGAGAGGGTGTCGTGAGATGGCATGGCATGGGATGGCATGGGATGGGATAGACTGGCCTTGGGTGTGGGCCTTCTTGTCAGTCTCACAGGGTTGAACTTTGCCCCACAGCTCCTGCAAGTCACTCCCACACGGATGTGTTAAACTCGATCGGCAGCCTTGTAAAACAGTGTCCCGAGCCTGTAATATGTTATTTAATTTTATTTCGTTTTCAGAATCAAACTTCAATTACTAATTTCACTAAAAGTTACTAAACAGGTGGCGTAACTGTTCTAAACAGTAATTTTCATGGCACACCATGGCATGCCAGTCGTCCACGGAAATCTGTTGACAAGTCCCTGGCCCTGACTTCTCTCTTAATCTTGCCAAGGACAGCAGGACAACAACCTCTGAGCTGACCTGAACTCTGGGGTGCACAAATAGGTGCACAAATTGACCTTTGTCTTCTAGACAAATGTGTTCCCACAGCAAGGGAATGTGTTCCCTGTACTCATCATCTTCTGGGGCGCTGAAGATGAAAGGTGAAAGGAGAAGGACCCTGATATAAAGGTATACCTGAGGGTGTGTTCTTGGATTTCCTTGCTTTGGAAGGGCACCTCCAGTTCTTCCTTTCCAATCAGTAACCTGGTTAGAGACTCCAGAGATCACAAAGTGCAGTTTGGTCACTCTGTTCCTTCAGTTGGAAAATGGGAATGGTGTCCCTGCAGAGCAATCAAAGTTTGCTTCCTCATGCCCCCTGCTGACAGAACCAAAATTAATTAGAAGGGGATGAAGCCTGAGGTCTTGTGCTCCAAAGGAAAAACAAAACTAAAATTCCCAAAAACTCAAGCCAAACCCAAACCCTTTTCTATGAGATTTGCAAAGCCCTTTGCCACACCGGTAGGCAGCATACAAGCTTGTAGTTTGGCTCTGGACATCTGCCTTGACGCCATGTGCCAGCACAATGAGAGTCTGCAGCAGGAAGTCTTGAACTCGCCTGCATCAGGGCTTCTGTGGCACTCTGGCAAGCTCTGCTGTCTCTGCCTTGCAGTGTAATACTGCTGAGCTACCACCCAGTAGACAAATTATTTTTCTATTTTTCTATTATTGCAACAGGCAAACTGTTTTCTTCCTTCAGACTAGAAGAGCCTGAAAGAAATTGTTCCTTTAACTACCAATGTTTTCTGCTGTATCTATATATTTCTAGTCAATAGCTCTTGGGTACTACTGGGCAAAGAAAAGCTGTTGCTCAGTATCACATAATTTCCTTCCTTTTCTGCCTGTTGTGTTAGTCCCTGAAAAGTGGTAGAAGTGTTCCTGGAAGCTGGAAAACTGAAACTATTGTATGTGGGAAAAAATTTTTATTCCCCTGTCTTTGGTTCTTAGCCCCTGTCTTCCCAGAGGAAATACCAGGAAAAAGAGAAAGTTTTGATCTGGCAGTAGGAGAAATAAAAGAGTCAGAGTTTTAGGTAGGAGACGGCCATGGTGGATTTCAAAGGCTTTCTGCCATTTTCCTTTAAGCCTACTCTGGGACCTTTTCAAACGTAGTCATTCACTTATTCTGATACAAACTGAGTAAAAATGAATCCCTATGGGGTTCTAGACAACTACAAAGATGCATGTCATTGTCATTGCCATGTGTAACTGCATATTTATTGTGGCTGACCTATAGAAACTTCACCATGCTGAGTTTGTTTCAGGCCATAACATTCTGTGTTTCTCAAATGTTGACTATTTCACTATAAACCTAGCATTCTAAAGGAACACTTTGTCCTCAGACAATCATGTCAGCAGCAAAACTATCACTTGAAGATTCTCGATCATACGCTTGGCTATAGCAATATGTGTCATGTGAAAGGACAAGGTGTTATGAACCAATACATAGAATTAGAATCACAATGGCTAAACATGATTTCTAGCCTTGCTGTGCAGTATTTAAAGTAGAAATTTTGAAGGAACAGAACTTCTACCTGGAGTCAAAGGCTATTACACAGGGATAATGCTGGCAGCTAGATGTACAGATTTGCGGCCGTATAATTTGTCTCCTAGACCTTGATCCTTAAAATATTTCCTTCACTTTTTTAGGAATTAAAGGTTTAACGTGCATTATTTTGTTAATAAAATGGTAAAGAAAACAAGTGTAAAAAAACCCCAGGATTCCAGTGTTCAGTTAAAATCGGGAAGAAATACTTTCTTCTCTAAAGACTTCAATAGCTTCCCATTTTTATCTGACACTAAGCATTTGGAAGTGAATACTGTGCACAGGTGCATAGACGCTGTTCCCTGAAAATCAGTGACTTTTTTTAAAATGATGCATTCCTTTAAAGCAGCAAAGATTTATTAATTTGCAACAATTTCAGTTGGAATTAAGTAAAAGGAAGTGGTGTTTTGCTGAGGCTACTGCATCTCTATTTGTTTAAAACATACCTGGAAGTGATTCAGGAAAGCACATTTTGATCAAACACAAGCTCCTGATGTCTGTTTAAAAGA
Organism: Leptosomus discolor; assembly: GCF_034619465.1. Lineage (NCBI taxonomy): Eukaryota > Metazoa > Chordata > Aves > Leptosomiformes > Leptosomidae > Leptosomus > Leptosomus discolor. The sequence continues at coordinate 89,975,856 of NC_141391.1, read as the reverse complement.
GCTACTGTATAAAACCTTACAGTCATTTCTTTCCTACTTTATTTTCTTTGGGTATAAGCCTTAGGTATAAAACTAGTACCACACGTACTTAGCGTACTGCAAGCCAGCTATCATAATTTTTCTTTACACCCTTATTTACTGAGATTTGTGACTAAAACAGAGTAGCAAGCTGTCAGGGCATCTCCTGGGAGCTGGGACCACTGGGGCTCCACTTGAAGGATCCTTATGGGGCAGGGTCTGGCAGCCAGGGCCAATCCCACCTCCCAGCCAGGAGCAGGGCAGCTCGGGGGGCACCAGGGTGCTGCAGCCCTGGGCCTTGGCGATGAGCCGAGGCCAGGCTGGCACGTGGGCCTGTGGGTTTGCCCGGCTTAGCAGGGCCCATGGTCAGGCAGGGCAGGGAGCTGGAGATTAGCCCTGATGCAACATCACTGAGGCAGGGGCTGATGGCCCTGGGGGGCTGATGTGGGGTCCTGGGCTACAGGCAGGGTTGAGGGTGCCCTCAGGGCCCTGACACAAACCGAATTTCTGAGAACTCTGATAGTAGCATATAAAAACATACCAAGGCGACCAACCAACAGCAGTCAGCCATCACAAGGGAATGACAGTCTATCTCAACCACTAAAAAATAAAGCAGAAAAAAAATCAGGAAAATTAACATAACTTAGCTCTCCCATCACATTCAAGACAATTTCCTCATTCTCCTCGTTCTTCTATTTACATGTATAAGAAGCATTATAAGGGTTCATAAACATTTTGGATGAAATTTACTCTCTCTTTTCTGTCTTTAATTCCAATGTAGTGCTGAATTTACAGTGTTATGACTGAGTGAAGAAATCTGACTTTCTTGAAAAGCATTTTGTGCCATGGTGCGCAAAGAGTACTATTAAAAATAAACCATATTTTAGCTCCATAGAGCACTTCCTTCTTATGCAAGTGCTCCCATTTAACCAGTAAGTTTTGGATATTTCGCACTTCTGAGAAGTACATCTCTATACATTTCTACATTCAGTTTAAAACGCCAAAATTTAGCTGTTTATACTTGAAGATACAGTCCCATTTTTAGAGATGTGATAACAACATTCTAATTCTGTATTGACAATCATGCCCCAGGTTCAAAATACCTGCTGACTTGAAAGACCAAAATGGCTAATGACCTTATAAAGGCTTGTGCTCCAATGAGTATGACCTCTTAAAAGAGAGATGGTTTCTGAAGTTGGACATTTTTTCTTTTTCTGATATCTAAACAGCAAACTCTACAAAACTAGCTAGCCCGCATTCCTTTCATTGTGCTCTTGGGTTTGGAAGTTGAAGTGTGACTTTTTCAAACCATGTCTAGCTTGAATCCTAACATTTTATATCTAAATATTATGTATTAGAAGGTCTGGAGGAAGAAAAATATTCTTGTTTTATTTTAGTATTGCTATGAATATATTTGATATCCGAATGTGTCGCACACAGTTAGAAAATATCATCCAGAGAAGCTGCAAAACAAGGAGTGTTTGCCTCCTAAACAGTTTTTTTTAATTGTACCTTGAACACTGGAATTGAACCGTTTAAGTTGTCAAAGTCCCACATTTACTTTTCTAATTGTGAGAAATAGATTCACTTCTCAAGACAGGGAAACTGGGTTTCCATAATTATTGTGTAGTAACATCTTCCTTTAATAAAGCTCTCTTTTGATCTTCTAAGGGAATTGAGTTCTGTCTTTATACTTAATTCTTTCATATTTAAATAAAACCAGTTGAATTACTTACTGATTATACTCTTAGGTAAATACCAATTGTCTTCAAAACAAAAACAGACTGTGCAAGTTATATCTATTGATTGTCTTTTCTATTTTGAATCTTGTCCACTGGGAGTTCATGAATTTAAGGAATAGAAAATGCAAGAATAAAGAGATTCCTTACAATTATTTAGCAAGGGAGAGATCATTTTTTCTTTTTTTTTTTTTAATTGTTGTTTAATGTTACCAGTAGTGAAAAACAGTATGTCATATCTACAGAAGATATTATTGTATTATTACTACAGGAATTATTCTTATCACTGGAAACACAGAAAATAATGCTATTGTTGTCCAGATAGAACTAATCACAAATATTTCTGAATTAGGGAACAGGCATCTTACCAGCCTACCTACCTCACTCTTACTCACCATCAGAACAAATTCCTGACGAAAATTTTGCTTCTTTGTCAGCATGCATTAGAATATAAATTTACAAATTCAAATCTACCTTTGCAGATGTTCCTTGCCTCAAGACAGAAAAGGGTTTTGTGTGTGTGGTGTTCTACAAGTGGTCAGGCTTTTGGTTTTGGTGGGTCTAAATTCACGCAGTAAAAACTCACTGTACTCACCTGACCAAAATTCAGAATCCCCCTCTATACACTTATAGATGTTAAGATTTTAAAATTATTCCAAAATGCAAATGTGCTGTTTCAAATGAAACCACAGAAATCCGTAATTGTCTACACACTAGAGAAAGTTAAAGTTTCACTTAGAAAATATTATAGAAAGTATAGCATTGACGATGCTGAAAAAAAAAGGAACTACATCTATGAAAGTCAACATCCAGCCTGCAAAGAATGCCATAGCCCTAAAATGACATACTGCATTTTAATTTGCAGAGGATTAAAATGGGAGAAAACAGTAAGATGTGGATGAAAACATCCATCAAGACAGGGGAAACAGCCTCCAAAAAGAGGAGCTGTAGAAGGCTGGATATCATCCACAATAGGGAGAAACAACACAGCAATCCTGAGTGAACCGGAGGCAGAAGTTATCCATGGTTGAGCCCTAATCCATTCCTATGTCCAACATTGCTATATGTTATCAAGAACCCATTTATCTTAATGACTTCATCTTCCCTTGACGTCTTGCCAGAATGTCTTGGGAAAATTGATATACACCCAAAAATAAGATGGCACATCTCCTTATTTCTTCCATGCATGCCGTGGCCTTTGAAATAGTTAACAGTCCTCTCTAGTTCAAAGTGCATCTGCTCTGGGACAGGAATCAAGCAGCTTGTGGGCACTCTGTGTGTGCAGAGAAAATTAACACCCTAAGAACACTAGATTCAAGGTATAGCTGTCAGATTATCACTTTTGGATTGAGAATATTGGCAGGTTTGAACGCTGGCAATACTTGGAATTAAATTGAATAGCTTGTAACTAAGAACTTTTGTTCCAGGCTCTCTGCAAATTTTAATATATTTTCTCTGAAGTCAGAACAAATGAGATAGATACCTACATTTTCACACAATGAAGCAGAAAGCAGAGATAACACTGTCTTTGCACTACCGCTGCCTTTTCCTCCGTGTCTCACCAGGAATATGCCTGGCTTCAGAGGAACAATTCCTTTTGGTCTAGTAATTAAATTGGAAATTGAAGATTGATTTTTGTTGTGCTTTTATAATCTTTAGCTGTTCTTTCCTCTTCCTTAGCCTGCTCAGGTGTTTGAAGGTGAATGAGGTTTTTAAATGTGAATGGAGGCCTGTTAAGGGTTAAAACATGAAGCTGGTGCTTGGATCACTTATAAAGCTTATGTCTGTGTTCCTGCTATAACAGATTTTTTTAAATAAATTGTCTAACAAAGCTGCATGTTCCACATCACTAACAGCAACCTCCTGCAGTGTGGTTGCATCCAGGGAGTGAAGTAACAGAAAAGATCTCTCTGAAAAATGAATTAATGAAATAAGTGGTATAAAGATGACACCTAGCCTTTAAACTTAACTGTAGGTAGAAGCTCTTTACTCAAAACCCAATACATAATAGAATTTTCCATTCCATTTGATGCTCAGTCTTTTTGCCTGAACTCACTAAACTTCTGTTTCAAGGACTGCTCATACTCAATTATACAGCTTCACATTTCTGGTGTACGCATCACATGGTGGACCTGCTGGGGATTTTAATGTCAATGGAAAGATTAATTGAATTTATAAACTCCATAAAATAAGTAAACAGTTTCATATTTACCAGAAGACGAGTAAAACAAAACTGCCAAAACTCAGTATTGGCTTCCTCCTCCTTTTTGCATATGATATATCCTATATTTTCAGACTACTTTGATTAACGTATCTTTCTTTCACTTTGTTCTTGTAGTCCACTTTTAATATGTGATTTTTCATAAAAGTGACCAAATATTGGGGCATTTATTTGTATGAGGGAGTTCTTTCCTCTAAACAAAATTTGTATAATACTTCATTAAATTAATTCCCTGGAAGTATGGTTTTAAAAACATTTTTAAAAAGCTGATGGAAAATAACTGTTTCCAGTAAAAAGGAGAGACCCTATGTCTTGCTTCTAAAAAAATAAAAAAAGCACATTTCTTTCCTCATAAATACTGCACTTCTTCCTTTTTTAAATTTAATGTTTCCCAGATGCTGTGGAAGCAACTACATGCTAAGTTACGCTAGGATTTAAAATAATAAAATAAGGATGAAAACTGATTTGTTAATTAAATCTGATAACGATCAAGTAACGACAGAGCTTCTCACCATTAAGTCTCTTCTGATTGTACATCATGATAGTAAACCCCAAAATTCTGAAGTTCTAACTCATTCTTCATTCAGTCAGTGATTAGAGATGCTGTTGATTTCAAATCAATTAAGTTTCACTTTGAATTTCAGTCAGCTGCATTTGTCTGTTACATCTACCAGATTCAACAGGAGCAATGACAGTATTGCTTTAAGACAGATAACTTTGATGGGTTAAAGTTAGATATAGTATAAGGGTATGAGGGAAAAGTAGTACCTTTTGTTAGACCAACTAAGGTTATGTTTTGTCTAGAGAAGCTGAGAAAAATATTGACTTCTAAAATGTGCCCTTTGCCCACATCTCAACTCTGTAACAGTGAGACCTACATACTTTCAAAAATTATTGTTTCCATAGACAGAACAATTATCTCCTCTTATATAGCCTTGTTGAAGTTGTATCATTCTTCAGTAGATGTCTGTTCTAGCAGATTGGAAAATCAAAGCCCTGGAGCACAGCCTGATATAGTTCATAATACGAAAAATGACTTATATGTATAAAGCTTGTTTCTTTTTTCAACTGATACCAATTGGTCTAATAAAGGTATTCTTTTCTCCATTAAGGGAAAAATAAAATTTTTATAAAAGGCAAAATTACAAATTCAGCATCTTTTTCATGACAAAATACTGGATGAAACATGTGAATTGAGTTCTCATTTTATCTCGCTGCTTTAAGGAACACAAAAATTGAACTCAGAATAATAGCATCAGAATCACATAGTTTGGAAGGGACATCAGAGACCATCTGGTCCAAATTTCTGTTCAAAGCAGCTCAAGCCATGTTCAGTTGAGCTTTGAAGATCCCCAAGGATAGAGGTTCCTCCACATTTCTGTTCAACAGTTCAAGTGTTTTAACATTCTTATGGTAAATTCTTTTTTCCTTTTATCGAGTCAGACTTCACTTTCTTCCTTGCATCTATTCCCTCTCACCTTTCCACTGCATACCTCTAACCACCGTCTGTGGTCACCATCTTTTCTGCACCCTCCATTTAGGTAGTTGTAGACAGAAATGAGATCTCCCTTAACCTTCTTTCTCCAGTCTGAACAAATCCAGCCCCTGACAAGCTTGAATTCCTTGTGTATCAATTATTTTCTTTCATTAAGTAGCCAAATATTATCCAGTTGTGGTGTTACAAGTGAAAAGGAAAAGGTAGATGTGGTCTCAAATAGAGACAATCTCTTCAGCCTGGTGGCTATATCTGCCCCTGCCCCCGCAGCCCAGCATTTAGTTGACTTGCTTTGTAGCAATCATCTGCTTTATGTGGTTGGAAAAGTTGTCAGAGAAGATTTGCACCATAATCTTTTCAGACACTGAAGGGAGGTTGACTAGACTGTCTAGATTCTTCTTTCCGTTCTTGAGGGTAGGTGTGATGTTTGCCTTTTCCCACTTACTCAGAACATGCCCAGCTGCCATGACCTTTCAAAGATGACAGACAGATGGCCATAGTGAAATTGGCCAGGTCCTTCAGCACCCTTGTATGCATCCCATCTGCTCCCACAGACTTTTCTCCAGTTGGTTTAAGTATGGTTTGAATTATTTCCCTGCTGTTGATGTTATCACAATCATCTAAGTCACTTGAGGCTTCCTTGAAGATTCAAAATGAAACCAAGACAATTATTTTGTTTTAGAACTAGTTACAATATAAATAAAAAAGGGATAGTTCAGTTCAACACAGCTATACTGACTGAGACTGAAGAGCATGAACAAGCAGTGACATGAAATATGCCCCCAATTAGAGATATTATCTACCCCCTTACTACAGCAACATAGTGAAACTTGAAACAAAGTAATAACAACGTATGGCTTCATAGTCTGTATTCATACTGCATTTTTATAGCTAGTATTCTACAGAATTATCTAGTTTTCATCTGTGTCAAAAGCTGTAACTAAGAATATTAGATGCACTAATTAAAATTAAGTTTATTAAATTCACAAATATTAAAAATAATGAAATCCAAGACAATTTGTATATGACAGGAATAAAAGGAAACTTCTGGGAAAACAAGTTTTCTTGGTACTTTGTATTCTAGAAAATACACATTTAGAGACATTAACTAAATTTAACTGATGTTTATTATTGTTTGATTCATAATTCAAACCCAAAATGCTTCTAGATCCATAAGCATCAAATTCAGAATAGATATACACACACATAGCATAAATTAGTCTAAAAAATATAGAATTAGATAGTAATACTTGAGATAGCACTCATTGAATTCTCTTTTGGATTATACCTTGTTCAGTATCAGTGTGTGGTGGTTTGGTGTCTGGCGGGGTTTTGGCACAGTTTTGGTAGCAGGGGAGGCGGCTACAGAGGTGGCTCCTGTAAGAGGCTTCGAGAAGCTTCCCCAGGTCCAATTTCGGACCCACCTCTGGCCGAGGCCAGGCCAATGGCGCCTCTGCGAATAACTGAATAAGACTGAAAGAAGCCGTTGATTGCGTCTCTTTGTTCTGTCTGTGTTGGTGAGCGAAGGGGGATGTGAGAGAGACAGCCCTGCGGACACCCGGGTCAGTGAGGCAGGAGAGGGGCAGCTGTGCCGGCGCAGGGCTTCCCCTGCGGCCCGCGGTGGGGGGGCGGCTGAGCCCCCGCAGCCCCTGGAGCCCCGCGGCGGCCCAGAGGTCGCCCTGCAGCCCGCGGAGGGCCCCGGGCCGGAGGGGCAGGGACCGGGCCCGGAGCAGCCGCGACTGCGGCCACGCTGGAGCCGCCCGTGGGTGGGAGGGCGGCAGCCCCGGGAGGGACCCGCGCTGGGGGGTTCTGGGGAGCTGCGGCCCCGCGGGAAGGGCTCGCGTTGGGGCAGCGGGAGGAGGAACGTCTGCCGTGAGAGGGACCCCGCGGTGGGGCAGGGGAGGGCTGCGAGGGCCCCTGTCCCTGAGGGGGAAGGAGCAGCGGAGACAGTTTGTGCTGGACCGACTGTGACCCCCATTCCCTGCCCCTGCGCTGCTGGGGGGCGAGAGGGAGCAGAGCTGAGCCCGGGGAGACCGGAGGGGTGTGGGGGGGAAGTGTGTTGTATTTAAGATCTGGTTGTATCTCTCATTCTCCTTGATGGTGGTGGTGGTTTGTATTAAAAGTAAGTTTTTATCACCAAGCTGTCTTTTGTCTGTGACCATAGCGGGTGAGTGAGCCCTCCCTGTCCTTTGTCTCGACCCTCGGGCCTTTTTGGTTGTATTTTCTCCCCCCCTCTCAGGGCATGGGGTAGAGGTGAGCGAGTGGTTGCGTGGGGCTTTATTGCCGGCTGAATAGGCTCAAACCTGGACACAGTGATAGTAATATTTATTCAAAATATGAAAAAAACATCACATTTACATCAAATTTTTGGTTAAAAAATTACAAGCGTCTTTAAGCATAGAATTTAGCTTCAGATTCAGACATTTAAATTCTTGTGATAACAGCATAGCTGACAACATGTAAACTGCTGTCTAAGCTCCCATCATAGTCAATGAAGATGTAGCCAGTGCAGTCAATGGAGTCTAGGGATCTATTTATCTCTTTCTGATGTAGATACATGCTTTGAGAGAGCTGAATAGCCCGCTGTCTCCATTGACTGTATTGACTAGATGGTTATTGACTGTAGCAGGAGCTTAGATACCTAGCCCACATGTAATCATTTATGTTGTACATACCTAAATTCAGCAGAGTGACTCAGTTGCCTAAACATAGGTTCCTCAACACAGTGATATCCTGCTCTCATTTCTGAAAAAATCGTGTCAGCCACAGCATAGTACGCAATGGTATAATGGCACTAGAAGTTTATGTTCAAGCAGCTTTATGTGTCTGCTTCGGGAGGTGAATCCAGCTCAAAATCAGAGTGTGTTTTTCTTGGTTGCTAGCAAACTTCAGGTGTGGACTAAGACACCATCACCTGGAGATATCCGAAGTCTGGCATGGTGACTGGGTAAGGGCCTTGGTGTTCTATGGGCTTAAAACAGCACGATTATTCCTGTGATACATGGTTTGCCCTGGAGAGTGTGTGTGTATTCTTCACCAGTGAACCTCAACGCTGATCAACCAGTGGTGAGGGATCAAGCTGGCCTTCTCTGTAGTTTGTACTTAGCCTTGCTGCTGGCTGGACCTGTAGAAAGGAACTGCAGCAGCTGCATCTGTCTGACCAGGCAGGAGGAATCAGGAGCTCAGAGCTCATTGGAGTCAGCTCTGAGCAGACTGGGAAGGAGCACTCCCCTGGATCTTGAAGTCCAGTGGAGTAAGCTGTGCTTTTACAAACAGCAGAGATAAAAGGAAAATACAAACTTGTAAGACTCATGAATATATGAAATTGTATGCTTAGATGAAACCAAGATGAATCTGAGTAAAATAATTATATAGAGTTCTTTTATTTTGAATGCTTTTTTAATTGCTGCTCGTTCAAAATGATCACAGTCTTACTATTTATCTCTCACAATCAAATCACAGTGTAGGACATGTTTAATATTCAGTGAAAACATTTAACTGCTGTATTTTCTTAACCGTTGGACCTTATATTTGCATTTTTTATAACCTGGTGTTCCTTTGTAACCCTCATGGTCATACTTTTTTTTTTTTTTTTTCCTTGATGTACTGCTAGTATCTGTGAACCACTGCCAAATTCAGTAGACTGGAAATATAGACATATGTAGTCACAGCAGTCTGCAGCAATGATAGGATCGTGTTGTCATTACCTCCTTCAGTTGTATGGCCCACCAATTTATCTATGATCATCACAACAACCTGTCACAATGACAACGCTGCAACACAAACTTTCATTCTGAAATTATTTTTAACTTCCAGACAGTATCGATAAATTAATATTTCCAACCCTTGATCCTGTTTTAAAAATCTGACCTTTTGTCCAATGTTATGTTCTGTTACTGCTTTTTCCTCTGTATCTCTCTGTTTACCATATAACTTATTGCAATACTTAGTAGCCATCTGTGTTACAAAAATTGCAATATCAAACATCAAAACCCTGTCAGTGAACAGTCTCAACATGAATAAATGAAAAACAGTTTAGAAGAGGTGCCATTACTTCCCAAGGAATATAATACCTTCAGCAGAATGTGCTTTTTGATGTTTAACATAGACCACTAAATATAAATAGGTCAGCTTCTGTGCATACAGGATTTTTCTCCTAATTTCTTTGCGTATCCTAACAGCTTAAAGAAGTAGTTAGAAAATAAGTCTCTCCTGTGTTTTCACTGTACATTGCTGTGAATTTTGGTGATAAAATCCATGCATCCATACTTCTGGTGGGCTTGGGAAGAAGCCATTGTGAGTTGTGTTTCAGCTGTTTAATTTTTTAGCAGCGTTAGGGACCTGGATTTTTCAAAGAATAGAATTTGGATACAACACCAGTTCTAGCTAATAGTAGTCATCTCATTACTTTATTAGATCCCACATTCTTCACCTTAGCTTGTCTAATGAAGAATTCATTAAACTAGCCATCAACAATTCCTTTACCATCATGAACATCTGAAAAGAATATGCTCAATGAATTTTTTATCTTTTTAGAATGCCTCTATTTTTTAATATTTCTACAATGAGGCTATTCGGGTCTTTCAGACTTAATACCAAATATTATTAAAGCAACAAAACAAAACAAAACCACTTTAAAAAAAAAATCCTAAAAAACATCCAGAATTGAGCAAGTGCATAATAACCAGCCTTACCTAGCAAGGCATTACTCAATTACTTGATTGAATTTATGCATTTAGCAGTATAAGCTATGCTCTTTACCTCTTTAAAGTGTTTAGCTGTCTTTTTATGTGTCATTTTACTTTTGAATTCCTGGGCATCTACTTTCTTATTTTTAGAGAATTACAGCATTAAATCGTTTTTTCCAATTATTCTTTGATCTATATTCAGAACCTCCACTTCAGGTTAACCTAGTTTCCTTTATTTAGGAAAACTGCCTGCTTTCTCCTAGCCAATGCAAGTGTAACATTTGTGTAACTTCGGTGGTTTCGGTTGGGTTGTCTCAGATCTGTATAGTGGTACTGCAGATGAGAAAGCAAACAATAGACAAGATGAAATTAATGCAATAAATTCTTAGAATATGATTTTTTTTTTATTCCAGATGCAAAAAACTGTTTTATGAGATCCAGATTTATATAAACACCAAAGCCTTCCAACTATGTGTATCTGAAGGAAAGATAGAAACAGGAAAAACTATGTGTCAGCATTTTCCATCAGGTATGAGTGTCATGTTGTATTCTAAGGAATTTGAATGTGTGGAAGTTCTAGCCAGAAGACCAAGTTAAACAAGAGAGAATCCAATGCAACAAAATTGCAAAGCTCATTCTGAATTAACTGTAATTTAAAATAATTCAGAGTTTTTTTCTGTATTAAGTTACAAACCTAAGTTATTCTAATGTAATAGAAATTACTGCTCACATATCAAATTTATGAATCCGACATTACTTGCCTTGTATCTCTAGGAATTACTGTTTCCTCTTGTCCTCTTTGATTTTGCGAAAAAAAAACCCAACCACAAACGGTGGACAAGGACTGCAGATTTAGTGTCATGTCATACTTCATTCTGAAGCTCCATCAAAGCCAGGGATGCCAAAACTCGTATTCTTCTTCTATGCCTTGAGTTTTGTTCTGTAGCATAGTTATAATACATTATCTCTTTTCCCAGCAATTTTTCAAGATACTTACCATCAGAATGAATATGTGTTTCTGCGATCATAAAAGCACAAAGGACAGATTTGTGCTCATTTAGAATGCTCTTGCCATCTGCTAATCTGGTAGAATTTGGACTGATCAGGTGAAATGATTCCAACAGAGTATTTCAGATATTATCCTCTTCCTTCTTCATAAAATGAACTGTTTATTTGCCCTGTTATATCCCTTGACATACTTAAGCTTAGTAATTTTAATTGGATTGAGAAAATCAAAAGTAAATACTCAAGCAGGAAGGATCAGGGAAATCTACCTTTCCAATGAGGAGGGAGAAGTATTTAGAAGAGTGGAAGAAGAATCAAAAAGAAAAAAGAATTCTTACAGAGGGTGCGAAAAGTGTTGGACAGGGTGGTTCTTGGCACCCAATCAGAAGAGAGAGGCAATTCCTAAAAGGATGTTTTAGGGCAGATATGTATTTATTACCAAACACGAGACTGAGGTAGTTACCTCATCTGTTTCTCTTATAGGATGGCTAGGAATCCAAGGCTTGTTTCCCTGGATGTGACAACCTATGCAGAGACTACAGGAAGATTTCACCAAGTGTCTTACTTATCAGCATTGTTTTCATAGAAACAGGCACACTGGCAAAAGCAGAAAAAATCCTCAGTATTCAGTTTTCACTCTAATATTGTGCCTCCTACATTTGCTGATTGACACTATTCCCTAAAACAGCATAGCTTTGTAGCCCCTAAGCTCTGAGATGAATTACCTGGAATGTCCTAGGGAAATGTCACTATAAAGTTTCTTTGTTCTAATATTCTTCTCAAGCATTCATTGCTGGCCACTGGACTAAATGGAGCTTTGATCTGGACTAGTAGAGGCATTCTTAAGTTCTTACATAGCTTGGCCTAGAGTCTAGTGATGGCAAATGGCATGATCTTAGACAATTGTCTGGGACTGTTGCTACTCAAACCATCCAGAAACAGCCATCTGATATCTTCCTTTTTTGCTTAGTAGAGAACAAGTCTGGGGAGCTTTCAGGGAAGGGAAGGGAGCTGAAATTCAAAGTGTGATGAGTGTTATAAGCAATTGGTTTGTTTAGAGATTCTGTATCTGCATTACACGTTATCTTGTGGAAAAGATGTCATTAAACAGCAGAAAGAGAAGCTGCTTTCCCGATCCTAGCTGCTGCAATCTGGTTTCAAAAGATATTAATTTACAGTAGTTGAGCAGATACATCTAGGAGTGTTCAGAATCACGTGTATGCAAAATCCCAGCAAAATTCAGCATTTAGAAAAGAGCAGAGATCTTTAATTCACAGGAAACATTGTGGATTTCCATATAGCAGGAAAGTCATGGTATTGAACGTAAATAAGATTGAGTCGGATCAATAGGCATGGTCAATAACAGGTAGAGGGCATATTTGTAAATGAACCTTTTATTTTGTTTCACTGATGAGATGAAGGATTTGTCTTTTAATAAATCATTAGTCTAATTTCTGTTCTAGTAATACATATCTTAAGAGATCTAAAATCTGTTTCTTGATTTTTAAGTGCTTTTAAGTGTGACGGAGCTGGGGCACATTGTTAAGACATCTAGAAAGCTTGATTAGGAGACAAGAAGAGTCACTACAAGCAAAACAGCTGAAGCATGACTGCTCAAGTGGTTACCTCAATGTTGTGGGTTAACTCCAGTAGGCAGCTCAGCCCCATACCATTGTTTGCTCACTTCCCTATAGTGGGATGGGGAAGAAAGTCGGAAGGGCAAAAGTGAGAAAACTTGTGGGTTGAGTTAGACAGTTTAATAAGTAAAGCAAAAACTGTGCGTGCAAGCAAAACAAAATAAGGAATTAATTTGCTACGTCACATCGGCAGGCAGGTGTTTAGCCATTTCTGGGAAAGCAGGGCTCCGTCACGCGTAGTGGAGACTTAGGAAGACAAGTGCCATAATTCTAAATATCCCCCCTTCCTCCTTTCCTCGGTTTTATTGCTGAGCATGACGTGATACGGTACGGGGTATCCCTTTGGTCAGTTGGGGTCAGCTGTCCCAGCTGTGTCCCCTCCCAGCTTCTGGCTCAACCCCCACCTACTCACTGCTTGGGCAGCATGAGAAACAGAAAAGGCCTTCACGCTGTGGAAGTACTGTTCAGCAATAGCTGAAACATTGGTGTGTTGTCAACACTGTTTTGGTCACAAATCTAAAACATAGCACCATATGAGCTAGTATACAATCAAGTATCCAGGCACATATAAGTCTAGAAAAATGGACAAAATATTTATCTGTCCACTCTGACAGGTACTTGGAAAATTTATTCTCTCCTCAAAAATATATACCCATCTCCACTGAAAAAACTAGGCAACTTATGTTAGTTTTTTAATTTTAACAGCAGATATACAGAACAGAAGAAAATCCCTGACCAAAAGGTCTATCTCATGTAAGATACTTAAATGGCAGAGCCATAAGAAGGCCTATGTGCAAATGTTGCTTTGGGGACTGTTTCCGTCACAGCTCTCACTTTACTTTGAAAACCTCTGTTTAGCCTCAGTCTTCTGTGGAGTATCAGATTTCTCTGTACCTTGACAATGGCCCATATTGAGACCTCTGTCATGAGACACACCAAGGACCAAAGTGGAAAGACTGCTTGTAGGAGCCCTCATGTAATAGCCCTATAGAAACTTCCCTGGGCTGAAACTCGTTTTTCAGGGCCCTGAGTGCACTAGCATGCCTTAATTGTCCTGAGCAACTTCATCTGGGCCCTTCACCCAAGCACCCTTCTACCCACTGGCCTGGGAGCTGCATTTAAGATCAGACCTGATGCTTGCTCCTTGCCTAAGCTACATTGTATATACGTATGTGTGTATGCATGCATTTATTTTTATATAGATAAACTATAACACTCAACAAATAATACTAATTTCTTGGTGCTACCAGGCAGAAAGCTACATAAAGATATTTCTAAATGTATTCTTAGTTTCACTTAATAATAACACTCCATCTCAAAACCTAGAAGAGATTATCCTAAACCTTTTAAACTCATTTCAGAGTGACTTTTTGAAGCCTTTTTTTTTTCCCTTTTAAGTGCAAAAAAATAGACTGAATAGACCAAGCGAAGGGAGAATGGCTTATGTAGTCCTTTAGATTTGCTAATACAAGTAATGTTGCCATGGTAGTCCCTTTGCTTTGTACAGAGACTGCTGTGAAAACTAAAGGGGTAATTGAAGTGCAATTTTTGTTCTGTTGACAATTTTCTATTTTCTTATTTCTGTTTTTCTCTTTGGAAACAAAGAAAACTTTGCTTTACTGTATAACTTTATTGCGCAAAACCTGTTTTGAGACCACGTAGAGCATGTTTCAAGAACTTTTGTACAGGGAGTTGGCTACCCAGGTGGGAAGCTAGCAAGGAAGCCAGCCAATTGGAGCAGTCTGCCAGGTGGGAAGCAGGATAGTTGGACAGCCCTGACAACCACGAAGTCCAGTGAGATGGGCAGGCTGCCCATTCACCCACCATGATGCCAGCTGGCATGCAAGGGGTAGGAGGGAAGCCTCTCTGCCTGCTAGTTTCCATCAAAAATGCAGAGGAACAAGCTTGCTCCCATAGAAAACATAACTTTTGTTTTGTGGAACCAGAATCCTCAGATGGGAAATTGTTTTGGAAATTGCTCAAAAAGGTGATCTGATAGCCATGAGAAACTTAGTGTTAGGGAGCAGCATCAGCAGGACTGCTCCACAGGAGAGGACAAGCCAGGAGCCAAGGGTCCCCATTGCATAGGCAGGGCAGTGTCCTCACAAATAGAATGCCTCAGGGTCTGAGCAGAGCCACGGTGGTGCCAGTGGCAGGATCCGCTGATGGTCCCAGAGAAGTTGAGGTAATCTGTCACTGGGACCCATCCATGGAGCCCAGGAAGGGTCAGAGTCAGCATAAAGCTACCTATAATATTGGACCCAGGAGGCAGGTCTGGGGGGCCATCTAGGAAGATCAGTGCAACAGGGCACAGGGCTGGGCAGAGACACATCTACAGCGTAGCTCAGGCCAGGACTTGTTGCCTATGCTAGGGCTTACATGGAGCTCCCAGAAAAAAATGGACAGAGAATGCATGGGTGGGAATCCCAGGTGAGACTGGTACTGGCAGTTAGGGCCAGATAATGCACTCATAATCATAACACTTAGATAAAGGTAAACTGTCATTTTCAGAGTCACACACCTATTATATAATGAAGTCTATTAAAAAAGTCTATAGTGTCTTTGAAGACACCTCTGTACTGTAGCATATCTTTCTAATGAGGGGCTAGTCTCTAGGAGACAGCAGAATACTTACTCATATGCCACCGTAGCTGATGAGTGTGCTTAGGGCATTTTGTTGACTTCAGTTATTCTGAATACCGTTAAGAATATGGGCTACATGTCCAAGTAGTATAAACTGTCATGAAGAGGTTACAATGATTTACCCAAAGTATTATGTGAGTTCCTGAAGATAACACTTTCAATGCAAACTAACTTCTTGCTGAAGTCACCAGGGTTTGAATGGATGCTTACATTGATCTATCTTTATCTCTAGCTGTTTTGCTGAACAAGAACTAATGTAAGTGTATGCTTGAAACTTAGTATTTCATTGAATCAAAGCCTGCAAAGTTCCCTTGACTTTAGTGTGAATAACTGGGATTTTGATTTGCAGTGAAATTTGCTTTGCAAAAAGAAGTTGTAAACACCTTATTGCACAGATGCAGCAGGATTCCCTTCCTTCCCTCTGTCTCCTTCTACCCCTTTTTTTTTCAAATAAAGGTTAATTTTATTCTTTCAGATCTTTAGCCTGTTCCTGTTTAAACCTGCCATCTAACTTATGGAGGTAAAGATGTGGAAGCTCTACATACCCAAACTTTATGCTCACAGTTAAGTGAGACTCAATTTTAATGTACTGCACTTCTTTCAGCTATGTAATATTATCGATACTAGAGTAAAAAAATGAGAGAATGCATGAGGGCAAAGCACTGGGAAATACCGTTTTTTTAGTAAGGATTTTGGAAATGGCTATGTATGTGTTTCCTATAGTGATTACAGAGTAGAAATAAATGTCCAGCTAGTGGAGTTCCCCCCGGAATGATTATTTAGACAATGCAGTGATATTTTATTGCATTGTATTATTTATTTATGTCTTAAAGAACTTAGGGCCTGATTTTCAGAGTTACGGAGGGGCATAAACATTCATTTAGGTAAGTTGCTGAGAGAATTTCCGCAGGTGTCTATCTGGCTTATACCTCCTGAAATCCCACTGTCTATCTCAATCTCTTATCATCTAAATACTGAGAAAAAAATTTGGCTGCTCCAAATATGGGTAATCTTCCAGTAATTTCCACTCCTAAGCAGTGTGATAAGTGACAGGCTTTATTGCCAGGTCAGGAGGCAAGGTGGGATTCCTATAGCTATTCAGTTAGGGTCTAAATGTCAGTCCTGTGGCACTCCTACAGATGGGAGAACTGCATACTGCCCTATTCCTGCTTCCCAGAAATCATGTCACTTCAGTGCTTGCTTAATCAGAATTGCTACTCTATTTGGTGTAGGTGGCAAGGTTTTTGCAGCAGGAGGGTTGCTTTGTGGGAAGAGAGCAAGGACTGCTGGTTCCCACTGCCTCCAAGACCCACCGCAGAACACAGCTGAGTCTATCAGCAAAGCTGGTGGTACCACTGGAAAAACATATTTAAGAAAGGGCAGAAAACACTGCACAGGCAGAGGAGGAAGAAACAAAAAAGAGTGAGAAACCACAGGACAAACACCAAGGTCAGAGAAGAAGAAAGAGGAGGAGGTGCTCCAGGGACTGGAGCTGGTATTCCCCTGCAACCTGTGAAGAGGGCCATGTTGGAGCAGGTATTTCCCTGCAGCCTGTGAAGGGACTCCACACTGGAGCAGATGGATATTTCTTGAAGGAACTGAAGCCTGTGGAGAGCCAACGCTGGAAAAGTGGAAAGTGTCAGAGTGAAGGAGTGACAGAGAAAATGTTATGTACTAACTCACCTCTGCATACATCCCCCCCTGCACCCTTCAGGGCAGAGCAGCGGAGTCTGGAGTGAAGGATCGCAGCTGAGTTTTAAACATTGTTTTAATGTTTCTCACTACTCAAATCTATTTTAATTGGCAATAAATTAAATTATTGTTTTGCCCATGACACTAACTGGCAAGCCATCTCCCTGTCTGTATCTCAAACCATGAGCTTTTCATCCTATTTTGTCCTCCTGTCCTGCTGAGGAGGAGGAGTGAGTGAGCAAGGGGGTAGACATTTGGCCCTTAGCCAGGGAAAACCCACCGCAACCAGGAAAATCACATTTAGATAAATTCCTCTCTTTAGGAGAAGGAAAAAGGTTCCTCTACAGTGACTTGGTGGCATAATTTGGATGCTCTTCATTTTCTGGGTCTGTAAATATTGCCTCTTCAGATTCTAGTATTTCAAAATTAAATAAGTCTTCCTAGTTTTCAAGAAAAACCAAACCTTTGTAGCAGTCCATCACTTGTACTCCTACCTACAACATTTTAAAAAAAATTCACTTTCCATGAGTCTAATGCAAAGCTCGTTAACACTGTTATAAACCTTTTCATTTACTTTGATAGACTGCAAATGGAACTCTAAATTCCAGCATGGTTTTAAGAAAATGCGGTTTCCAAAGGGCACTGTGATAAGTAATATACAGAAGTTATAGAAACAACTTCATATGAATGTAATATAACTTTATTTAAATAAAAGATACCACTGTGTAGGAAAATCAGTCACTTTTTCTGTATCTTTAATTAATGTTTTGGAAACATAAAGATCTGAGTTTCTGTCAAGGAGAGTGTATTTTAAAAAATGCATTTTCAAATCTTGAACTCTCTCTGTAGCTAGCTAAATCATTGTTGCCAGATGGATTCCAGAAACTGTGAAACCACTGGTTTCATTTGAAAGCAGAGGGATTTCTGCTGCCCCTGGGAATATACCCACATGATACCCATTTATTTCTTTATATTTTCCTGCCACATTCTTTTTTATGAACAGGGTGAATAGAATAACAATATATGATATAAAAGGTAGAATGGTAAGCTGGTTTTCCATTTGTGTACAAAGCTATTAGAACAAAAAGGAAATGCTTGTTTATTTCCTCATCTTTACAATCATGTCTGCCTCAGATGTTGTAGTTTCAAGATATAGTGAGAAAGAGTAAGAAATGGAACAACCTAAAGAAAAAGAGACACTGTTCTATTTAATCTATAAACTATGATGCATCATAGAGTGCAATAGAAACTTAAAAAAAATTTAATAAAGCTGATATAAATCAGTGGTTAATTTACCAAGTCTAAAGGCTAGATAATCCCTGTATAAAGCAACCTGATTGAATCATGCCACATACAGAGATCTTGTTTCAGTGTAATCACTATGTTTTCTAGGTTTCCAGAGTTTGTTCGTTATGAATATGAATAGTTTTACAAGAATACATGTAAATACTTTAGGAATACAATAGATATGGTTTATCCTTAATGTCTACGCTAAGGCTACATAAAGAGCAAAATCATACCTCACCAACCTTGTCCTCTCTGTTAAGATGACTAGCTCTGTGAACAAGGGAAAAGCAGTAGATGTTGTATACCTTAATTTCAGCAAGGCCTTTGACACGCTTTCCTGTAATAACCTTATGGCTAAATTGGTCAAATAGGAACTCAGTAAATAGACAACTGACGGACAGAGGTGGAAGCGAGTGAAAAATTTGCTTTTGCATTGGGCTGAAAGGGTAATAATCAGAAGTACAGAGTCCAACTGGCAGCTGGTTACTAGTGATGTCTCTCAGAAATCAAAACATTGAGTTTTTTAAATCTGGACAATAGGAACAGCCAGATCTGGAGGACAGGGCTGGTATTCAGATGGACCTGACGAATGGGACTGGACAGTCGGGCTGTTGGGAACCTCAAGAAGTTCAAAAAAGGTAAATGCAAAATCATGTACCTGGGGAGGAATAGCTCCAGGCATTAGTACATGCTGCAGACTGGCTGACTGGAAAGCAGCTTTATGGAAAAGGACCTGGGGGTCCTGATGGGCACTAAGTGGAACAGGGGCAATGTACCCTAGAGGCCTTAGCAACAGTGGAGCCATCAGGTAGAGGAAGGTGATCATTCCCCTCTATTGAGCCCTGGTCCTGGTGGGACCACATCTGTTCCAGACCTGGGCTCCCCAATAGAAGAAAATACTGAGTTCCCAGAGCTTTCCCTTGATGCCATGACCTTGACAGCGACAAATGCTTATGCACTAACTTATAAATTTTGGCTGTAAGAAAGGGGAACTCAGCTTGACTGGTGGAAAGAAGTGAAGAGTGTTTACATGTAGACTAATAAGCTCAGCAACCTAAAGTTAACATGAAGTAAACAGCAACAGTGGATGAAAAGGATGGATGAAATGATCAAAACTAATAAAATTGGGTGACCCATATACTGCATTGGAGCCTTACAGGAGGAAGCATTGGAGTCACGCTCTTATTACTGGATTCATGACAAATTAAGTTACTTGTTTTACCCAAATATCAGAGTGCAGTCAGCACAGCCCCTCCCTTGTCACTGATTTGAGCCAAAAAGTTCCTGATGGGTGCGTGTGCACACACACTCAAATACACACAGAGCAGGCCACACACAGAGTTTACACACTGGAATAAGCTACCAGGATGGTCAAGGCACCAGAACATACAACATTGAAGAGGGGACTGGGGATCTTGGTTTGTTCAGCCTTAAGGAGAAAAGGATCAGGGCATTTTTACTGTTCTCTGCACTGCTGTAGTACCGCAAGTTGATGACTGAAGGTGTAGAGCAGAGTCAGACTCTTTTCAGAGGGTGCAGTGAAAAAATGAGAGGAGACAGAAAAAGTTCAACGTGAGATATTTGCAATTCAAAAGTAGGGAAAATGTTTTTCACCATGGGGGTGATCAAACACTGGAATAGGTGCCCAGAGAGGTTGTGGGTTCTCCATTCTTGGAGGTACCAAAAATCAAAAGACTTGAGAATCCTGCTCTTATTGGACCTGCTTTGAGCAGTGAGTCGGACTCATTGACCTCTGGAGGACCTTTCCAACCTGAGTTATTCTCAGATTTTAGAACTAGACATCTAGGAGCCCAGTTTGCTGTTCAGAAGTCTGATCTGTGAGTGTACAATGCTCACTGGTATACAAGGTCTGTGTAAATTCCTGAATCTATCTTCTCACTTCGACACTTGAGATCTGTGTTATTTCTACCTGAAGTCAAAGCAAGCTGGTTATTTCTGACATACAGTATCAAGCCTGAAAGTCTACAACCCAAGAACTTAGACTTCCATAGCATACAAAAAATCCACAAGGTAAATTTTACCAGTGTTCCACATAACACTTCACCTTTACTTTATATGAGAATTGAGAAGCAGTAAAGAATCAGTTTGTAAAGTATTGTTATCACTTCTGGTTTCTTTTTTGACAGGAAAGAGGCAATGAATCAGGAAAAATGTTTTTGGATTTATCCTACCTAGTCTCAAAAAAAATAATTATAGTTGCTGGGCAATCTGGGTAGATGTCTAAAGCAGACATACGGTAGTAAAGCCTTACTTGTTTGTGCAATTATTTGTTTTATAAGACATGATTAGTTTAATTTACATTATTAGATATATTCAAGCAAACTTCTGCTTGAGGAATTTGAACTTGTGGCTGTCCTGTAGCCTGATTCCAAACTCTTCACATTATTGATTCAACAGATTTTAGAACTCAGAAGAGCTCCATAAGAAGAATCTTTCATCTCCTTTCTGTATTTTTCCAACAAAGTCTGCTTCTTGGATATCTTATACACACCTCGGACTTCTGTACATGTGCATTCATGCAAATACAATTCCTTTATTTTTTTTTGTCAAACTTCTGAAGTGTCTTCAGCTCAATATCTTTCAAAAAGAGTTATAGGCTTAATTTGGTAATTATTTGTGAATTTTTGTGGACTGTGTTATGTAAGAAGTCACAAAAGGTAATAGCAATATCAGTCATATTCCATTTTACCAAGGCCAGTAGTGACAGGACAAGGGGGAGCGGTTTTGAACTAAAACAGGGTAGGTTTAGATTGGATATGAGGAAGCCATTTTTTATGATAAGGGTGGTGAGGCACTGGAATAGGTTGCACAGAGAAGCTGTGGATGCCCCATTATTGGAAGTGTTCAAGGCCAGGCTGGATGGGGCTTTGAGCAAACTGATCTAGTGAAAGATGTCCCTGCCCATGACAGGTGTGTTGGACCAGATGAGCTTTAAAGGTCACTTCTGACCCAAATCATTCTATGATTATATGATTTTGCGGTAAAAGAAACTGTAGCATGTGCCTTCTTCAAAAACTTGTTTTCCTAAAATCAAGGTAAAAGTGATGTTGAAAATCTGACTCTTAAAATTATTTTTTCTCCTAAAAGACTGTGAAGATATTTCATTGTCCCGAGAGCTCTAATACTGAAAGACATATAATTATATATACATAAAAAAACTTTATTATGCATGTTTCATCAATAATAAAAATGAACAAGACATTATCTGAGTTGCATATTGAATGTCAAAGGAAAATGAGCATTATATTGAGTGGGGGAAGAAGGAAATATTTACTGCTATTCAGTAATCCCAGGTCTTAACCTATTAGTTATGATTAGCTAACTGTTGTTTGACCTATAATCCCACTGCTAATACCCACTGTCTCAAAACATTTTTAGAAAAGTGACTCACATTGATTTTTAAGATGCTCTAATAAAGCATCTTCCTTTTTCTATTGGTTCTTGTTGTTATAACTAGAATCCAGATGAGCTGCAAAAGTATCAGAATACTGGAAGAACACAGAAGGAATTTTATCATTGTTATCACACCATATTTGCTTTAGTCAGTAAATGATTGCTTTGAGTGGTATGTATAAGCAGACCCTTCAAAAGTTTTATCTCTGCTAAATCAAGGCTGCTATCCAGCCTGCTGCTGTGAGAGTGTTATCAACTGATCTCAAAGAAGTCAATGTCAGCATTTACTCTGAGTTCAGAAACGCCGGAATGAAACTCTGTCTTATAATTTACAAAACCAAAGACCAACGTTGAAAGCACCTGTTCTTAGGTTAAAGTCACTGAGAATGTTTCCATAAGTTTCTTCACATTGTACTTCCAACTAAAATTATTCAGACAAATGAATAGTGGAGACATATACATTTCTTTAAAAAGAGAAAACTGAATTAAAACAGTTAAGGGAGTGAAAATTAGTTCTTTTTAGCTGAATAAATAACATTTACTATGGAAAGAATATGGGAAGATAGCATTTGAGAATCAATTTAAAAATTAATTACAAAAGAAAAGTTTATTGTTGTTCACATATCAACTCAAAGGCTTTTGCATACCACTTATGTTTTCAAAATATCCAATGGCACTGCTGGGAGCTGTTCACCCTGAGTGTTCAAGATGACTACAGAACCTCTGTGCTAGCAAGTAGGTTTCTTACTGCGGCTGATGAGAAATATTTCGTGCATTGCCAAGACTCCAAATGGGTCACAAGTTAATCGCTATGACTACATATAAACTTACATTCTGTGCCTTGCCACATCCTAAATATGTGCATGTATGGCCAGACATCTCTGGAAGCTAAACTACAGTCTCTCTCCTGCATATCAAACCATGCCCAGTGATGACTTTCAGAGCAAAAAACTTGGGAGTGCTCCTGGGCCTAATGTTTACATACTTGAATTGTAAAATAGCATCACTGCAACAGCTGCATGAATAAAATACCAGATTAATTCCATATGCACAGAATGCCATTTCAAAGGGCTTGATAAGCCAATCAAATACAAAAATCAAACTTCCTAGCCGTTTGTCACCAGTAAGCATCACTTTCACAATCAGCTATTTACATGCTGTTTCTTGGTACCAACACTGTTTGAAAAGAGTGCATTGCTGCAGCAGTAAGCTTTACTTCATTGTCCCCTGTTCCAAAGTGTTGGATGCTTGCATTGATTTCGGTGAGTTATAAAGTGCCACTTGTTAGGTAATGACTGGCAATTTCTGAAGTTGTCAGGAAATAAGTTTTCATATACATCATATTAAGTGTGATGTATGGCAACTTTATTCAGGTATTTGTTTGTTTAAAAGAAAAAAGAAATTTAGAAACATTACTTTTTTGTTCTTGTTTTAAATCCTATGGTCTCCTGAAGTTAAAAAAAAAAATATTGCAAGTCCTTGCAGCTTTAGGTCTGCCAGTATATGTATTTGATCATAATACTTTCTACTAAAACACTCCCTGCAGTTGTGAAGTATTCAGATATATGCTTAAACAGAACAGACGGCAAAGAATCTTGACTGTTAATCAGCAACAGAATAAACAGAATAAGGGGAATCTTGTTGCTAAATGCAGTAAGATACAGTTTTGGACTGAGATAACTGAGCTGGGAGAAATGCTTTAAGGTATAAACAAGATTTCACTATACTGAGGCAGGTAACAGCTGCAGGATCTAGGACAATTCATCTAATGAATCTTCCCTTATGAGAAAAAGATCATAGAAGAAAGAGTAGAGCTGTGGTCATTTCCAGGCCCTACAATCTCAACACAGACTTTTTTTAAACATTTATGACATTCTGACTTAGATGAGGGATTGTGTGTGACCTCTAAGCAGCCAACTGCCAAACAGCAAACTGCCAAGCAGCAATAGGATTAGCATTTCATAAAAGCACCCAGGATCCTCTGTCTCAGTGCAGATATATGAAGGTGTGAGACTGCGATTCCAGATGAGTGGATCACAGACTACCAGCATAATGCACTAGTCTAATCATCAGTATCACAGAGATAGTTGAAGACACAAACTATGCAGACACATGAAAGTGGCCAGCACATTTATAACAGGTGAGACTGGTGCAGCAGAGTTGTCGATAGAGGCTACCAGCTCTTCCCCATCTTCCTTGTTGCTGGTTCCTCTGGCCAGTGCTCTTGGGGGAGATGCTGACACAGACATTTTTCCTTTGGGCTGTGGCTGCTGATACATGGCCCAGCGCCCCCTGCTGCCTCCCAGGTGGGAGGACAGAGGAGGCGAAGGGAAGGAAAAGAAGAGCTGCTGCTGCTCCGCTGGCTGTCGTGAGGACCATGAGGGCTGTTGGGAAGTCGAGACCTGGGCTGACAGGCTCCCAGTGAAAGGAAATGGCAGTGAGAGGGGAATGATGGTGACAGAGCACAAACCCATAAATTTTACCTGGCATTTACCAATTCTACAGGCAAATGAGGAAAAATAGAAATCTGCAAATACACTATTCATTTTGCATTGTTCTCTTGCAACAGCTCCAATATTTTTTCCTGCTACAGTGGTAGTTAAATACATAGAAATGGAAAACACTTGCTATGAAAAGATCAGAGGACTCATTAACTTATTTTTTCTCAAAGACAGCAGTTTATGTTTCTGTGTGAATCAGATGGCTTAGTTCTACACATGTTGGGCTGTTGTACTCTTTCCTCCGCTTATGGAAACACTGTTCTCCTTTTCCCTCGTATGAAACATTGTGATTAAGTTGGTTTTGGTCTAGGTGAGAATTATTTTTACCCTTTACACCAAGCACACAACATTATGCGGTGCCTTCATTGACCTCACAAATTCTTAGTAGCAGCAGCTCCACACCATCAGAAACAACAAGGAAATGCTGCTATGCTTTGTATCTTAAAGTTTGAAAACAAAAACAAAAACAAAGGGAAAGAAACAAATGAAGATAAAAATCCCTGTCATACAAACAAACCCACCCAAAATACATCCTGACATGCAAATAAAAACCCCCATTGTTTGACAAAAATGATTGATGGTGCAAATATATCTACTGTGGATGGGTATTAGAAACAGGAGTATTAAGAATCCCTGAATTTTACGCTTGAGCTTCATTTTTTGGTTTTGCTCACCATTCTCTTCATAAGTGCAAGGAAGGAAAAGTTTTGAAAACTTTGAAATTTGATTCTGGAACTTTATGAAGTTCCAGCCCCAAACAGATCAGTCTCATTTTGGGCTACTCATTTCTATAATAACAATTTCTTTTGTAATGTGTTTAAGACTTTTTTTTCTTCTCTTCTCCAATGTATTTCTGCTGTTTCCTCTCTTATTTCATCAAATCGCATTGTAGACTTCTTTTTATTTACAGCTGGTTTTAATTTTCATTTCACAGATATAATTTGACAGTTTTGTAAGACATAGCAGAAAGAGGAGGAAAAAAGAAAGCAGTAATTAAAAAAATGCTTCCTCAGTAATTATGGTTTTATACTTAAATGTTATCCATAGTGGTGGTTGCATTTTTTTTTTTCCTGCTTTGCTTTGTTCTAAAAATCTGAACAAACTTTGGAAATTTATCTGAAAGAAAATCTCCCTAAGGGAAACCTGTCTTTTTTGCTCTTCGTAGATGTTGACACAGTAGGTTTGATGTTTAATGAAGAGGTATTTTTAGTCACCTAGGAGGAAGAAGAAAAGATAAGTCATCAAGACATAGTCAACTTGTAGGTTATTAAACCTTGGGGATGCAGACAGTGTACCAGACACTGTCCGTGTATTCCTAGGTGCAGACAGAAGAACTGCATTGTTAGCTGTGTCCACATACATTCAACATGTTAGTGAATTAATGGAAAATGGGAATTAATACTGTAACATTGATTTTCCACTGGTTTATGTTTGAAATCTATGTGTATTGCAACTATCCATTGGAGTAGAACAAATTTGCTAGGAAAGCAGTTCTGAATAAAAAAAAACTTTTTCTGAAATGTTAATTTAAATAAATGTACCTCTAAGTCTCCAGTATGCTACTATCCAACTTGTTAAGAAAAAATGAAAAATGTTTTTATATGGGAGATCACCACAAGATGATTCTCTGGCTTCCAAGGCACACAGAATAAATCATACAAGTATGCTAACATGTCAAATCAAAGTGAATTCCTTCAGGGAAGAGGTCTTTGTTCTGAAACTAAAGAAAGATGAAAAAAAATGAATAATATTTTTGAGATGTAGGTCATAATTCTGTTCCACTGGTTTTGGTAGTAAAAAGTTATAAGGTATATTTGCAAATGGGTCAGTAGCTGTACCATATGGATCATACCATGACCGTATGGGTGTCTTGGTTTGAAAAGACAGGTGTCTGTGGAGGAAGGCAGGAGCCTCCCTTGAAATGGAGAGTGCAACCCCCTTCCCTCCAAACTATTATAATTTTGAAATTAACGGGCCTTCAGGCAAAGATATGGGGAATAGGAATAACAGTTCTTTACTAATATATATATATATATATAACACAAGGCAGGGAAAAACAAACAACCCACTGGTTTACACTGACAGAGTCAGGAATACAACCTGACACCCTGTTAGGGTGGCAGTAGCAGTCCGATAAGATGCTGGCTGCAGTCCTCCTGAAGTGATGGATGTAGTTCTGTGGAAGCAGCGATCAGGTAAAAGAGTCTGGTCTTCCTCCGAAGGTCCACTGGTAGGTAGGTAGCTCTTGTCCTCTGGAACTCCAGTGGGGGAAAAGCTCCTCTGGGAATCCAGTGGAAGAAAGGCGGCTAGGGTGTTCAAAATCTCCGTTTTTATTTGGCATGGACTGCTTGGCTCCTTCCCCCCCCCCTCCCCGGGCGGAGCATCTCACAATGGGATGGGGAGTCGTGAGGCAGTTCCTTGATGGGCCATTAACAGGAGATAGCCCAGGAGCGAGTTACCGATGGGTCAGGCGATAAGGCATTGTTGTGCCCAGTAACAGGAGATAGTCCAGAGGGGGGGAGGCAGGGAGCACCGCCCCACCTGGTCTCAACAGCTCCTGAAGATGGTAATAGAATATTTTTTTTTTCCTTTTGGCACATTTTACACTGTAACCCAGGACAATGGGTCATAAAGGGATTGCTTTATACAACCCATTTTATAGTTTCATTGTTTCAACACAAAATTTTAGTATAGAGTTTGAAAAACACTATAAATAAACTCTGAATGCTTTCTTTCTTTTTCTGTTAAAAAAAAAAAAAAGTACTGTAAGATCTTCACCAAGGAATTTTGAGCTTCAGTAGTTTGCTCGTAAGTTGGGCAAAAAGCTCTGGGAAATAATACAATATTATTCTTTCAATATGTTAATACCAGGTGATTTTCACAATATGATCCCAATAGTGAATTTTCAATCTGTCCAGGCATCCTTCTTTTCCTAGCTAGAAGGGAATGATTGTACATTATTCTCTGTCCTCTTCCTCTTGAAGCTAGAGACACATTGATTGGGTGGCTATGTAGATCTAGTATGTATATGGATTATACATAGATAACGAATAGACTTTATCCTATTCTCCAGTAGTGCTACACCCAAGGTAACAAAATCCACATTGCATATTTATTTTATGTGGCAAGTTTAAGTCCCTTTGGAAGCTGAGAATGGATCATTAAGGAAAGAATTAGTACAACTGCACAAAATTATTTGATACAGAATCATGGTTTCCACTGATATCGTCTCATATCTGCCGAGTTTGGAATGAATGGTGAGGAGGAAAGGGGATGTAAGAGAAGGCACCACACTGTGTAGGTGTGGTGGTGTGAATGTTTCCAACAGTGAAGGAGCGTTGCCACCACATTCTAGGCAGTGCACTGAACTTCATGCTCCTACGGGGAGCTAAGCAGACTCATGAAGGGAATTAAACTGATCCTTTTTAAACACTTACTGTGGAAAGATCATTGAAAACCACAGATAGTAAAAATAAGGTAAGAAAATATTGAAGTGAAAGACCAGAGCAATTCAAAGCTTCATTGAATCTGAATTGTTTTTCTAAATAGAAAGGACAACTGGAGGGAATCAGGACACTCTTTACAGTATATCTGCCAGCAATGCATGTTATTATGAGGAAGATAATCTGAAGGCAGCTCTATGATATTTGCAGGTTCTGTAGCACTTTATGTGGGATTTTTTTCACTTGACACAGGTAGATATTGAATTTCAAACTGTATTCGATAAAATGAAGTGTAGCGCGTATAACATAAGAGCAACAAAGAGGTATGTTTTTAATCAAAGACCCTGAAAAAAAGTAATTAAGTTGGTAGTCACATGATGATTGTGTTTCTAGTTCTGCAAGGAACTTAAGGGACAATTCAGTATTAAGTGGGATTTCCGTTAAAAATGAAAATTCTGTAGTTATTACAGGAAACTGTACTCATAAGAAGGACACATAAAGGTCATTTAAAATAAGAAGAGAGATGGAAATGCTTTATACTGGCTTCAAATGTAAACAGTGAGAAAGCTATTAAGACATGTTGCTTACATCGAAAGCACAGGCCAAATCAAATAAATTATTCTGTATTGCTGGTACAGAAAATTTAGAGTCCCAGACTGGGGTGTTTAAGACAATCTGGAAAAGGGCACTTTGGTTTTCATTTTTTATTTTCACTCCATCTGAGACTACCTTCTGGAAGACCTTGCAGCTTGCTGGGTGATTGTTATTGGATATGTTTTGCTAGCCATGGTATGCTCAATGTAATAATTAACATGTAAAATGGATATAATAGGATTACTTTAAATAGTTGCCAAGGAAATAAAGGTTTTTACGTGTAATCCTTTTTCCCAGCCAAACACTTCAGGTAAAAATAAGGTACTACATGTAAGGTGTGCATAAGTGTATTCTTTCCGATTAGCTCTAGTTATTATTTGTGAATGTTCTGTTCAGTAGAAAAAAAATGAATAAAAAAGGTCTGCAAAGAAATTTTTGTAGAGCAAATAAAACAACTAATGCCAGACACTGGAGACCTGCAAAGCCATTGAAGAGGAAGGTAAGATAAAATAATAACAAAATTATAGGGATCTGGTTGTCATGGATGCTTCCAAGCAAAAAGGTGTATAACTATGATGAAAAAAAATATATATACATCTGCTTGTTATAGGAAGTAGTCTTGTAGTTATTTGAGGTCATTTGCCACAGAAAATAGCAGAATACTAGAGGAAAGGAAATCAACTGTAATTGAATCCGTTATTTTTCTTCAGACAGGCATAACAAAACAACAGCATGATAACTTGTGGTATAGTCAGAGAAAGTGGAATCATTCTCACACAACAATAGTAGAGGCAATGATCTAGCTGAGCCTCAAAAGTATTCAAGCAATGCTGGGGGAAATTTAAACAGTGAAGTCACACATAGTGATTGTGGTTATCCATTGCTTCTAAATATTTTTAATTTCATTTTATATGTGTAGTTTGGAAGAGTGCAGAGAATAAAGTGATGTAAACATCTTAAACAATACAAAAGTACTAATGGTGAACCTGCTGAGGTGATTGTACAGTAATAAATCCATGTGGTTATCTCCTTGTAAGGTTTTCTTATTTCTGGAGGTTTTGCTTGCATTTACTTCAGTGGGATCCAGGTCTATTTTATTCATAGTAATAACTGGTAGCAAAAATACCTCCCAATCTCCATCTCAAGAGTAAAATATGCTGAGCAAATTAATGATTTATTTTGGGACCCTGAATATCTAAGCAATAAATTCTGGTTACTTCGTAAAGACAATGTGTTTTGAATAAATAAATAAAAAGACTTGTATAATGCAAACCTAGTAGCTAACACTTATTTCATATATTGTTTCCTAAAATGTGCATAGTAAATGTAAATAGGATGATAAATTTAAATGTTCCTACTTCATTTTCATCAGCTGTTAAAAGAAAGAACATCCATAAGAACAATTACAGATTATTTTTTCCCCACATTTTGTTTCACTATGTGGGTTAACACTTCTCAATACCACTAATTGAAGAAAACGGATTCCCTCTCAGAGGAAATTTCACATTGCATTTCAGTAGCAATGAGCTGGTTTTCAAGGTAGAGACTTAACAAAATAGTTTTAGACACCTGGGGAAAGTGGAGGAGGAGGTCCAAAAAAAAAAAAACAAAAACCAGAGACTGACGATGCAATATTGCAATGCCAATTTCTTCATATTTTTTTCATACCATTATCGCTGGGTCCCTCCAGCAATAGGGGAGCCAGCTACAATGTCATTGTGCACTGCAATGCTTCAATAACAGAAACATAATGGTATTAAAATTGTAACAGAGTGAGAGGGAAATTTAAGTTAATGTAAAATTAAAGTTCAATAAAGAGCAAGTGACATTTCAGACTACTTTTGTCTTTATAAATCTTCAATCAGATGCATATATGTAGGTATAATTTCAATATCAGGAAACTAAGGTGTCAATCAAGGGAAAAACGATGTATGTAGACAGGATAAAAAGTAAATACAATTATTCCATTTATAAATTGAAGCATAGATATAAGGCCTTTCTAGATCAAAGCCTAAGATGTTTTGTTATTGGTGTGCCCCAGCTTAGTTTCTTTCTCTTCCCTCACTGATATACACACACAGATGCAAACCTTGAAAAAAGAATGAGCTGCTTCATTCTCTGTCAGAACACGTGTTGGCAACATTCTTGCAAAAGAGGATACACACACTGAATTTAGGTCCTAATAACTACACTGAAGGGGTAGAGTTTTCACATTATAGATGGTCAGTAGCAAAGACTTCTAAAAGTATATTCATTGCTTCTGTGTGTTGAGTATGATACTTAAGTTGAGGTTGTGGTAGAAGAACTGTCACTAGAAGAATCAGGAAATTATATAAAAAAAAGATGGAATGGAGTTTAGTTAATTCTCAATCTTATTTTAAGAGTGACACAGCTGAAACAGGCAGTCATACCTTATATGTGATGAATCTGCAACACGTTTTTAGGAAAAGTCAAGGCAGTGGTGAGAATTGGTGAAATTAAAGGTGGAAGAAAACTAATCAAATGGTGAAAGAAAAATACTGGATTCTGTGCAATACCAATGTATAACAAATGCTAAATTCCCATTAATAAAACTTGGGTAGTATGTATACAAAGTTTTGGTGCAATTAGGGCCCAGTGTGTGATCCCTATATACACATTTAGCAAGATGAAGGACTTAAACTTCTGCAGAGAGTAAAACAGCAGCCATGAGTGTATACATACGTTGCCTAAGTTTCCCCCTCTACAGTCCTGTCATTGGACATACACTGCCTTTCATAATAATTTATTTAGACTAAGAGGTTATCACATTTTTGGTCTTTGTATGTACATGCATGAAAGGATACCAACCACAGACAATCCTAATGAGTCTACACAGTGTCAAAGGTCTACCTATATTTGTACACAAGATGATCAATAACACAGTCTTAGAGGCCTTTCTGAAAGTTTCCGCTTGAGTTATCTTATACTGACAAGATATAGCCGGTTTGATTTAATAGCAAGCACACAGCTTGCAGCAGTTCAGCTAAATCTTTTTAAATTGATTGTTGAAAAAATTGAAGTTTTGTCACTTTCTATATTGTATACTTTGTTTATTGTTTACTATGTTTGCTAAACTTGAGCCATAAGTAACCTTTTCCCTCTGAGGCAAATTCAATGCATGAAGATCTTTATAATTTATTAGTTAACCACTGCTTAGTAGGATTCACTGCGACCTGGAATGCAGTTATGGAGTATTGCTGCGTAATAATATTCAGCCAATAGAAGTATTTAACACAGAAATTACCCTTTATGCAAAAAGCTGAAATTTTCAGTCCAGCAGCTTCCTGACTGCACTTAAAACCCAGCATGCCTTTTTCACAGTCATGCCTGGGGTCCCAAAGAGCTTTGCTGCCCAACAGTTTTGCGGTTTACAGCTGTCAGGCCATGCCAGACAGAGGACTTCCTCCCAAGGCCACACCACTTACTTCCAATCTCTGGAACAAGGCTCACATATGAGAAACAAGGGTGTGGGAGGGAGAGGGCATCATCTAACACTCCAGCGTGACATGGGCTCTGAATATGATCAGGATGTGTATCCAGGTGATACAAACTGGCAAGTGCTTAGAAAACCCAGAATACATGCATAACTAAGGGTTTATTTGGGGTATTATCATAACTCCCAAAGAGTAGGTTTTGTAGTGAATAGCTCTTTTTGTACAGACTACATAATTTTTTCAGTGTGAGTGCTACACATTTCTTACAGGTCAGACCAACTCACTTTACCCAACAGAAGCTGCTTAACTTTAAAGAGCAGCTAGGACATTGCTTTCCAAAAAAAGAGAGAGATTTAGAGTGTGAGAATTTCCTGTCAAGCTGCTGGAAAATATAACTGATTTAGATTGCCTGCAGCTGGACTGCAGCTCAATACTCTGCAGGTATCTTTAGGGTAGACTTCATGATCTTCTTTTTTGGCTCTTTCAGACCAATGCTCACTGCAGCTTAGCTCTGACCATAATTTTCCTGTGTTTCTACACGAGTTTCTTAACATTCATCAAGTCACTTAAGATTGTCATCTAAAGTGATTTGCAGACTGTGTTTTGCATGAGTGTTTTATTTACATAATGGTGCTGAATTTGTAGAGCACAAGCAAATGTGTTCGAAGTGAAAAAGAGGTCAAAAATTAAAAGCAACCCCTAAATTTCCCTCTTCAACATTGAAAGGGTGTATCAATTCTATAGGCATGCTACAATTTGAGAAGGTCTGTGTCTGAAAATAGATCACAGGTAGGGAAAACATTTCTCTTTGTTTTCATTATAATAGCTTCATAAGGGCTAAACAATAGTTGTAAGCATAGTGCTTACTTATTTAAATCTTCATTAAGCAACACTAATGCTTCTCCGCTGTCGCACCTAGATGATGATTAAAAAAAAAGTTCTCTGTAGGTAGTTGTGATCATATTGCAGCATTCTCTGTATCATAAGGCAAAATATGGAGATTGGTAAATTAATGACCTAATTTGTATTACACAGAAATTGGTGCTCTAACAGCCTCATTCAGACATACAATTGTGCTGCAAAACAGACAAAAAGCATTATGTTTGCTGACAAGGAATTTAACTAAAACTGCTAGTTCTTTCTGGAGTACTGCCTCTGGCTCTGGACCTCTCAAGACAAGGACATGGACATGTCGGAGCAGGTCCAGAGGAGGGCCACAAAAATGATCAGGGGGCTGGAGCACCTCGCCTATGAAGACAGGCTGAGAGAGTTGGGGTTGTTCAGCCTGGAGAAGAGAAGGCTCCAGGGAGATCTTATAGCGGCCTTCCAGTGCTTAAAGGGGGCCTGCAGGAAAGGGGGGGAGGGACTGTTTACAAGGGCATGTAGTGATAGGACAAGGGGCAATGGTTTTAAACTAGAAATGGGTAGATTTAGATTGGATTTTAGGAAGAAGTTCTTTACCATAAAGGTGGTAAAGCACTGGAACAGTTTACCCAGGGAGGTGGTGGAGGCCCCATCCTGGGAGACATTCAGGATCAGGCTTGATGGGGCTTTGGGCAACCTGTTCTAGCTAAAGATGTCCCTGCTCACTGCAGGGGGGTTGGACTAGATGAACTTTGGGGGTCCCTTCCAGCCTAATGCATTCTATGATTCTATGATTCAATTGTGACAATATATTATTGGTTTGGTCTATAATCTACTGACCACAATATTTACATACCTGAGAGCTGACCTCATTACTGCCATGTCTACAGCCATGAGATGGCTGGAAATCTTAGAAGTAGATCACTTCATACATATTCAGCAAATCGTACATGTTTCAGCACATATCTTATGTCTTTTATTGACAGATAGAACCTTTAAAGTAGATAATAACATGGCACCTATATGCTCTTGGTTTGAAAGCCAGACAGCCAATTTTAATAGGTAGCGATTTATTTGACTTACTGTTCAGTGTATTCCATTTTGCTCTTCTTTAAAAATGCCACTTTCCAATGACACGTAAGCATATTCCTCTACCCATCCCTCCTAGCAAAGAACCACTGTTGAATTTCAGACATTACCTCCTTTTTTTTTCAGTTTCTGTTAACTTCTTCCTAAGCCATTCTCTCCTCTTAAACATGTATACTATTTAAACCAGAATAGTTTAGGAATTCAGCAAGATAAATTATTAACAAGATTTGGCTATAAAAAATGAATATGCTGGTTTTATTTGTCATTTGCACAGGTTATTCTTTCTCCTCTGTTAGATATGTGACAGATGGGCCACTAATAACGTACACATACTATAAACAACTCCTAAAATGCAAGGAATTCTTGTTTAAAAAAAATCAGACATTTAAGATATGAATATAATATGAAACAGAACTATTTCAAACTTCAATGTAGTACATCGTTTCCTAGCAGAGAATATATGAAAGTAGTTTAGCCATAGCTCCATCCTTTTCAAACATTTTTTTTTAGCAGATCAGCTCAGAAAGGCAAGTCTTAAAAATTAAAAGCAAAGCAAACAAAATGAAATAAAATAAGTAACATAACATAATCACCAGCACAAACACACATCTAAAGGAAGAAATTATTTTGGACCTTATCAAGAAAAACTGATGGAAACTGCCAGTGTGAGTTCAGTGAAAGATCTCCATGGACTTCCATAAAACAGTAAAAAGGCAGCAGTTATGCAGCTCTTCCAATTCTATCCTTCCAACATGAACTGCAACCTGCCTTGTGGACATTATTCATAGGAAAGCAAAAGTATGTTTCTTATGACAGTTAGGCCACTGCCTTCTGTTCTTATAACAAATCTTGACCAAGTAGTAGGTTCAAAATTTCAGAAGAAATGCACAGAACACTGTCAGAACATGTTAATCTGTTGTACATGACCAAGAAGTGAGAGCACTGAATATCTTTTATTCCCTATGCTAGAAAGTCTGACAGAAGTCAGTAATTTGAAAATGAAAAAAACCAACTAGTTATGGCTTGCAAATATTCTTGTTATCAGGCAAAAATTAGACAAATAACTTTAGCCAAAGCCAGGAATGTTTTGAAGAAAGTTGTGAATTTGTTGCAAAAATGGTTTTTTAGGATAATTGTATATCAGTCCAATACTGACGTGTGTTACAATGAAAAATATGTATTGGCAGTAAAACACTGTTTATTGCTGAATAAAATTAGCAGAATCCTGAGACCATATGAGACCATACCACATTCTAGTTCTCTTAAAATCCATTATGTAGAAGAGACCACTATGCAATCTTAACAAGTGATGGATCCATACCATACCATGTAATTCAAAATTCTCTGTCAGAAATCAGTCAGGAGGCAGGGTAGTGTTGCAGCAGCCTGGCTATATGCAGTTACAGTTCAGAGGGAAGATAGACAGCATTGTCAAGGTTCTGCAAACCTGGGAAGCTTGTTTTAGTATCAAAGTATTAATAGAGCATGACCTTGAGGGGGGAGGCAGGCAATTTGTGAAAGACTCTGTATGAATGCTTGCTCAGCAGTTCTTTGAGAAGATCCACCCATGCATGTCACACTGTACTTGAAAGCTGCAGAGCAATAAGGTCCCTGTATTTGAGAAGTAAGGTCCTTATATTCCAGCCTGAATAATAGAAATACTCTATAGCATGCTGCTATTTTTACCGTTTAGGATTTTCAGGTTATTCCTGACTATAATCTACAATTCATATAAATCCTACATTTTCACAAGGAAGCACTAATTTTGTGCTCAGATTCATATTGTGTTCTGTAACGGATCAGCATTAATCTCCAATGGTATGTCTATTAGATTTGGGTTAGATTCCCAGGGCTAAATTTACAAAATCTGAAAGAAGAGTCAGTAATTTGCCATGTTAGATCTGTCTTTTTAAAATTCAGTAAGGCTTGAGTAGCCATTGAGAGATTTTAAGCACTTGAGAAAGATCTTCCTTCATTGTCATAAAATTATGGTTTTACGTACTCTATGGTACAATTGGAGGAATTTATGACCTTCTCCAATAAAACATTTACTGGGGTGTCCCTTCACAAAATTTCCTAGAAATTCTATAAAGTATATTTGCCACAAGCCAGTATACTCTTTCAAACCATATCCAAATGTATAGTTTATCAATTATTAGTCTGCCCTGAACGAGCCTTCAAAATTTTAAATAGCTGTCTTTTGCATGCTGTGTATGTTCAGCTGTAGAACTGCTAAAGTTGTAAAAAATATCTTTAAGAATTCAAAGTGATACTAATAATCCACTGTCTAACCTTTTTCTATATCCACTTCCTTAAATGTGGTATAAATCTGAAACCTCTGTTTGCAAGTTCTACACACTGAAATTATTTTTACTGAACAGTGGTCGCAGTCTTGTTGCAAAAAATGTATACGGTTGACAAAACTAGCTAGTGAGAAATATCAGTGATGGAATAAAGTTGAAGTGTTTTATGAAGTATATTGAGCTTTACCAATATACTATACAAGAGGTAACTACTGCTATCCCAATCATTCATAATTTAAGAACATGAGCTACCATATTCTTGATGTGAACTACAGTTTAAGTTTAACATTCATGGAAATCCATATCTCATATTCTGCTCTACCACATAATACACCTAGTTCAGCCTGTCCAAGTGCTTTCTATGACAGATTATTTTTGAAGCACAAGTTTGAAAGGGAAATATTAAATCCCACTTACTTAGCAAAGTTACACTTGAGAAAACGAAGAGAAGGTCTGCACAGCCCACAGAGTAAGCTGCAATAGATCCATATATCTTCATACTGTGTTTAGTTACCAGCAGCACCAGGCCACCTGTACAAGATGTAGTATGACACTAGCATTAGGTCTTCACCATCCTTTGTAACAACATCTTGGTCCCTCTATTTTGGGCTTTGAAAGGACTATTGCAAAACAACTGAAGGAGCAGAAACCATCTGGGTTCAAGATATGCCCTTTTTTGATAATATTTCCTATAAAATAATGACTGTGATGAAACTGTTTGACAGAATTATTGCTCTTTTCTACAAGACTGATGAACATAGTGTAAATATACTAATAAAAGACAAGATAGTGTCTGTACATTTTCCATTTATGTAAGGAATGCTTTTTCTAAACTGTCCAACCCTATTAGTTTACCATGAAAAATCAATGTTTTTAATAATGAGGCAGCTTCATGTTTCTAAGGAATAAATCTTTTAATAGTTCATTCTTGCCTTGAGATGGTGCTACTGTTATTTTTGTTCCCTTTAATTTAAAGTTCCTGTATGTTCATTAATCCATAAACCCATTACACTTTTTTATAAACACATTTGGAAGTGTTTATTCCATGCCCCTGTACCTGTATAGTTTTCCAGTGACAAATACTCTTTCTGTGTTGTACGACATCACTTTCTCTTGAAGGTCAGAAAGCTGTTTACATTATCCACATGAAGCTTCTGGGAAAAAGCAATGAACATTTTAGACAAAGAGGAAAGACCCATCAGGAAGATTTGAGATTAAGATGGGGCGTCGTTTCATTGCACTATAAAAGCCTTGTGCACCCATGTAATGAGTTCTATGTGCAGTTCTGGTCTGAATGGTTAGAAGGATGTAGCAGAAAAGTTACAGAGGAGGGTCTTAAAGTGCAGGGAGTGAAGAAGCTTTGTTACATAGAGATCCCCAAATTATTGGAATGAATATGATTGAGGCTTATAAAAATCAAGAAAATGGTGATTAAGATGAAAACAGAAAAACATTTCACTAAATTAGAGATAGCAGACACTCAAGAAAACCTCTAAGAGTTATTACTAAAGGAAGTAAAATGATTTCTTTACAGATCAGGTAGTGAAATTCTGGAACTTGCTGCTCCAAGGCAGTTGTGGAAGGAAACAGAGTACCAGCAGATTGAAAAAGGCAAAATCATGGTCCACAGCTCCGTAAGTAATAAATAAAAAGAAAAGGCTGATATTTACCCTCTAACAGCTCTAATACAATGACGGTGGAAGAAGGATGAATCAAAAAAGCTGGTAAGACCTGCGTGTTTTCCCTGACATGCCACTGTTGAGGCAGACCGTGAGCCTAAACAGATTGCTGATCTCACCAGCACTTATGTCTTCATCATACCTTTTCTTATAATGTAGAAAGAGGAGTTAGAATAGGCAAGATAGGGCTGTTGTAAATTGTCTTAAAGCAACCTAGATTACTTTTACCAGCTGATAAAAATGTAAACAGTTCTGTTCCCTCTCTTGGGCTATTACAAAAGCTTTGCAATGCTTGCTTTAAAAAAAAAAAAAAATCTTTATAAATGCAGCTAAGAAAGCAGAAACTAGATTTGTTAATTTAACAATTATATGTATTTTTTTGCAAGAAAGATAACTTTTCAAGATGCTTAGTTCACATAGCTTAAATCTCAAGCTAGGTGTTTTTCTGGTCTTCTTTTTTTTTTTTAAAAAAAAATCTTTTGGATCTTTAACTGAAGAATTTGGTAAAAGAAGTGAATCCCTCAATAGGATGCATTTTTTTTTTTCTTTGACCATGTGCCTTTTTGTGGAAATCAAAACATGGAGAAGAGCGAAAGGAACTGGTGTTTTGTGAAGTTGAGACCAGGATGAAGGATCCATCTCAGAATAGTATCCTCATTTGAAAGTAGCCATTGTTAATGAAGGTTGAACCTGGGCCCACTACCAATGTGATTTAAAATTCATTGTGTGCTCTCAGGCTGATGCCTAAGAGTGTAAACGAGCCAAGAGATACTCAGCTTTTTTAAGATGTCCTTGTCTTCTGTTTGCAGAGTCTCTACTGCTCAGAAAAAACAAGTCACTTTTGTCATGATAGTGCAAATGTCAGTAGACCATCTGTCTCGCTTTTTCGTAGGCTTGAAAAAAACCTTCTGACCACATCACACCTCATATAAGTAGCTATAATACTATTTGTGCAAATGAAGGCCAGAAATACTGCTGAATGATGCAGTTTGCAAGGCTTAGTTTTCTCTGTAAACCTTAAATAGTAATGCTTCCTGCATCCTTTTCTTGAAATATTGACCGTCAGACACTGATCTTAATTTTCTATCTAATCAGGGTACACAAACCATGCCAGTAGCGAGTCATCTGTCACAGAGTTCCATTAGCAGATTTCAAGTATTGACTAGTAAAAGAAGTGTTCACTTTCCTGAGATTGTTAACAATCTATAGGATAATATACAGTATGTCTACAATTGCCATTAATGGAAGATTGATGAGGATATACCTCACTTGTAACAAAGTTATTGGTTTGCAAACACTTCATAAATAAAAGACAAGCCTGACTCAATGAACAGCTCCTAATGAGTATTTCAAACTTTATTGATGCCAAGAAGTGAAGTAATAACTACTGTGAAGTAGTAATGTTGTTTTAGCTGTATGGTTTAAAGATGTAACAGCCTTCTTGTGATCTTAGCTCAATAAACTCTCCTCACTAGACCAACACTGTTCTACAATTTTATAAGGCATATTGTCTGATTTCAGAACACAGGCAATCAAAAGTGTGAAGTGCAGGTGGAATGTCTTTTATGTTTACAGATCTGTGCAGGTCCAAGAAACAGAGATGCAGATTTCTGCATGTATGAAAATATTTGTATTTGTATTTTTATTATTTGTCAAGATGAACTTTGCTGATGGATATGGAAATGCATCCAGTTAATATTAAAAAAAAAAAAGGGTTTAAAAAAAAATAGAAATAGAAACAGTCATTTTAACACTGTAATGGGATCTATACTTGTGCTATGGAAACTGGAATTATTTTAACATCCAATTCATTGTTCCTTCACCTAACTGTTAATACTCTGACAAAACTTAATAATTCGTCTTTTGCATGTATTTATGTGACTGGGCATTTCTCTAACAGTTAAGTAGATGTTTACTTAATTCTCTTGTCTTCTATTATGAATATCCTTTTTAAATGTCTGGGTTTTTTCTAATATTGTGAGAAACTGATGAACTTAATGGTGAATTTTTCACTCTTAAAACTTTTTTGGTGTCTCAGGGGACAAGTATACAGTGATCTTCATCTTCAGACACAGAGCTTTAATAGAATCCAGTAGGAATTGCAGGACAATATGAGTTTTTCCATTTCCATTTTTTCCATTGAGAACATCTCAGTTACATTTACACAGTTCTGCTTGATGCCAGAATAGTTCCTTTCTTGTTGCTCATCAAAACGTTTATCTTTCTGCAAAAGGGCACATTTTCAGAATAATTGTAAAAATGGAATACCCATTACTATCTTTTGACCAAGTGGGGCAACAATGTTATAATAAGCCTGATTACTAATTTCTTTATAGCCTAATTTCTAGGTATTTGAAGGAAGGTTTATATTAATCACCTACTCAAGTAGGAAATAATTATATGTAGTCACTAAAAGCAACTGTTTTCCCCAGTTATAAGAAATATTTTTTGTATAAGGGTTCTTTAGAGAACAAATGTATTCGCTCTCTTACCATAATTTGTGAATCTCTTAAAACTTACCTCTTGGAAAAATCTGACAACAAATACAATGAGAAGTGATTTTCCATTTTTCATAAGAAACTGTTAAAAGACATGCCTTCACTAATTCTTCAATTATAATCAGTCAGGCAGATCTTTATTGAAGTTGCCTCAGTTGCGTGGGGTTTTTTCTGCTGACATATTTTACTATTCAAAGTTTCTTTAGATTGTGTTGTCTTTGTATTCATCTTGTGAATTTCACATTTTCAACAGCTTGCTTTCAGTACAGTACTTATTAATTTTTTGTGTGCTTAGAAATAAATTCTTACTGGTAAAAGTCAGTTTAGACCCAGTGAAGTTAATGCACCTGTTATAATGTAACTGGCTCGTATTCTTGTTCATAATTTAAGGACAGTCACAGTCAGCTGAAATATGTGTTTGTAACAATTGCAACAAGATCACATGTTTTGTTGAACACATTTTCTGTATTGTAATTCATGTTCAATGAACTCCTTTCCCCTTGGCCAGACTAGTCAAGACAGGTCTTGTCAAGGGAACAGATCATAAAAGATATCTTTGAGAACTGTGTCTGGTTTTGAGTCTCAAAAGTCCATGAAAATATGTCTCGGGAGCGATTAAAATCTACTTTGGTTCTCATTGGCCTAGGGTATGATACCACCAGCCATTTCTTCAGTTTGATTTCTCCATCACCAGCTGAGGAATATTTTGGAATTATTCCTCCTCCCCCTGCACAGTGTTTATTTGCCTAACAACTCTCTGCACAGCAGGGAAAAAAAGTGCTTCGTTTATTTATTTATTTATATGCATCAAATTGTCAGAGAAGCACTGGATTTTTATGCCAAAGAGGACTTTCACTTTTGGACTAATCAAGGTCAATGAAGCTGGCTGCAGGAAGGGGGAGATGCAAGGAGACAGTAAGAAAAGAGGTCATTTCCAGAAGAAAATGTGAAAAAGTCAACTGTTTTGAAGAGATCTGAGTGTTTCTTCCACACATATTTGACACTGGGCATTTAAGACAGGCCTATTTATTGTATTCTTAAACTAACATTTTGGGGGCCGGGGGAGGCAGGGAGGTGGAATAGATTGGTGGTGTGGAAAAGGGTGTTTTAGCAAACTTAGCACTGGAAACAGGCCTATGGATAGAAAGACATGAGACAGCACAGATTTTGAGGGAGTCTGCATTAGTCCACGGAAGCACAATAGGATTTGTGTCCCAGAGCATGACAATAGCAAAAGGAAAGACACAGTGCTGGAGAGCTACAGTCTTGGAGTCAGAAAGTGTTAAGAAACCTGAGGGCAGCAGACTGCTGAATGGACAGATGAAGCAGGAGAATTTATAATAATTTGTGTCCAGAGTAGATGGAGGCAAAGGGTCACTCCTTATCATAAATAACCTCTAGGATGAAGTTGAAAAGACCTTAAGTCATAGAGAAGGCAAAAGCCCCCAGTACCAGATGTCTTAGAAGGTTTTCGTTATGCACCTGAAACTACATCTTTGTACTGACCTAAGTTATGTAAGACAAAATGAGTTACAAGAAAGACTTCTGTTCATTTCCACTGCTTAGTTAAAGTTGTAACATCAATAAATTCATGTTCTCATCTTTTTTTTTTTTTTTAATCTGTCTATCCTGTAAGCCTGAAAAACACAATGAGAAATTTTGTACACTCTGTTATGCCATGGGAGACCAAAATTAAGATTTAAATGCGTTTATTAATGGTGTATATTCAGTATTTTCTTCTAAGGAGCAGACTGTCAAGTAAGTTATCGACGATGTCACATGAATAATGTATTGTAAGAAAAAAGTTCATGAATAGTCCTAAATCTGAATTCATTTTTATATACTCAGTCAGCTGCAAAACAGATTGTGTCTGTCTTATAAATAAGAAAAATCTACATTTGTTGGACACATCATTAATGAATAATTCAGCAAGTCTTAAAGAAAACTGAATATCTCAATTTAATTTGAAGTAGTCTGTGTTAAAGAGAGACAGGTATTTTATTGTGACTTATCTTCTGTTGCAAGAAACACCTTTTCATTTACAAGCATGCTTGCTATCACTCCAGACTGAATAAGACTCAGAAGACTGGTGGGGCTTCGGTATGCATAAACTCTGAAGATGTTAGTGCAGTTGAGAAAGGCGGGATAGAAGGTTTTGTAGCTGTATATTGTACAGGCACAAAAGACAAAAGCTTTATGAGGGTTAGAAAGGATAAATAACTCCAAAAAGTTCAGTTTTGTTCTAAGACCTAAAAGAGAGATAGATATAAGGCTATCTGAAAAGAAAAGTATATTTTGAACTAAATATGTAAATAAATGTTTTGGTTTGATTTGAGATTTTTGAGGGGTGGGATCACCTGTTTCTTGGAGAAGGCCTAGGAAGAGGTGCAGCTGAGATATATATCCTGCAAGGAAATCTGTTATTATTAGATCACTGTAGCCTTGGATGAGAAGGTGGATCTCATGCAGGAAGACTGAAGCAAGTGTAGAATACTCTGGTCACAACTCTGAGTGTTGCCCTGAACTTCAAGGGACAGCCACAGACACAGATGGATTTCAAGCTGTCTTGTGGATTTAATAAAAGCAGAGGTGTATGAATAGAGAGCTGAACAACAACAAAAACAAAGCACCTGCTAAGTTTCTTGGAGAAAATAAACTTTGACTGCAATTTCACAGATCTGTCAAGAGAGGTGAATTATGCCAAGCAGCAGCAGAAGGCACTGAAGGTAAGAAAGCCGGAGATAGTAGAAACCATGGTCCTTTATGCTGGCTTCCCTGCAAAAAAAGGAGTAGGCATCTCTGACTTAAAAAATCCACTCAGATCCATCCCACGTGGAAGAATAACTGCAGCATTTGGATGAGCTTGGAAACAGGACTTGCCACTGCTAGTAAAATAAGGAGATGAAAGCTCAGAGCTGTTTGTCGTTCAGCCTGTTATTGAAATAGAAACACTAAAAGCTTGTCTGACTAAGATTTATACTGAAGTGTCAGAAAATGGTAAGTTTAAACACAGGATGTTGCTGAAATGTAGAATCAATAAAAAAAAGTTTTATGAAAGGAAGACCCAGGCAATTACAGGTTAATCAGTCTCACCTCTGTTCCTGGCAAGATCATGGAGCCGATCCTCCTGGAAACTATGTTAGGGCACATGGAAAGTAAGGAGGTGATTGGTGACAGACAACATGACTTGACCAAGGGCAAATCCCACATGACACATTTGGTGGCCTTCTATGATGGGGTTACAGTGTTGGTGGATAAGGGAAGAGCGACTGACATCATCTATCTGGACTTATGCAAAACGTTGCAGCAAAATTGTGTAGCAGCAAATGATAGGACTTACTGGCAGGTGTAAGTTGGTTCTTGGTAGGATTTATCAAGTACCTGAATCAAGTTGCTCTGACATTATGAATACTGACAAGCTTTTAAATCCTTCCAGAAGCAAAATCTAAAACACAAAGAAGTATCAGGAAGACAGTGAACTGTAACCAAAGAACATTGTTTTTTTCCACAATTTGTAGATCTTAGATATAGTTGTCTGCATACTTACGATAAGGAATATTACCTATGTCAAATCTCAGCATGCAAACAAGTCCTTCTATATTATCTAATTGGTGCCAAATTAAAAGGAGATAAAACAGCAGTGGCATTAATCTTCGGTGTTGAATCATATGTAGAGAAAATCGGACTGGCCAACTGCAAACACCATACATATTAAAGTAGGACAAGTGGCATCAAGTTAAATAGGACACCCTAGAAATTAAGTCCAGATCAAGCACTTCAGATTGCAAAGACATATAAAAGGAAAAGGAGAAAGAAGGTTTTGTGTATAGCTTATGGTAGGGTGGGGGTTTTGTTTGTCTGATTGATCAATTTCCATTGAGAAATATTTACCAGAAATGTTACTGCTTGAGTTATGAGTGTCATAGAGAAACCCAGAGTAACTCCCATTTGGAAAAAGGATTTAAAAAAGAAACAATACATACTTTCTTAAAGACTTGGGTTTTTGGTGATGAAAGTAGAATAATAGCCAAAGGATAAAAGCCTAAGATAAAAAGACCTCAAAATGGGGCAAAGTAATGGCCCTCTTTAAAAAACACTTTCTGTAAAGCATTTTCTAGCTAATGAAAATAAAATGTTACTAATGAAGAAAGTTTTGTCAGTATTTATCTCAATAATCTACCATCCTGATGAGGCTAAGGCTTGTTGCAACTTCAAAATGGCTTGATTGAAAATGTTTGTAAGAACTAACACCCAAACTGTACTTGTAAATCTTTTTCATCAAACTAAAAGAGAAAAATTTTGGTATCTTCCTACGGCACACTCTAAACAGAGTCAAATACTGAAATCACTGTTAAATAGGATTGTTCGCTGACCAGCTATGCTGTCATCTTCCCACATACAGCCTTGCCATTGACTGTCATCAGCAAGTATAAAAACCTTTCTTGAGTCCAGACACCTCATACTCAATGACCAACAATGCCTCACAATACTC
Organism: Leptosomus discolor; assembly: GCF_034619465.1. Lineage (NCBI taxonomy): Eukaryota > Metazoa > Chordata > Aves > Leptosomiformes > Leptosomidae > Leptosomus > Leptosomus discolor. The sequence continues at coordinate 89,931,099 of NC_141391.1, read as the reverse complement.
AATGCCCATTGAGCAGTTTCATAGCTGTTTGTCCATTTTCAAGGAAGAGACTGTCAAAGTATGCATGCAAGCAGCTAATCCTGACCTATGGCTCCACCAACGAGATAACTACATGAGAAAAGTCAGGGTGCTACAGGTAACAAAAAGAGAGCAATGTACTTGTATGTACCCTGACCTGTGGTATCACTACCAAGACAACAACACGAAAACAGCAGGGCACTGTACACAAAAGAAAGAGGGTGTTAGTTTATCAAAATAGTGACCAGGAAAGGTGAAGGATTGACTGTGGAGCAAGACATTAAAGGTGTTGTTGCTCTGACCACACTCCCAGGTGAGTAACTGATGTCCCTGGTTGGGGCCCTTGGGTTCTCTCCCAAGAGCTGTCAAGGGAGCACCCCAAGGGCCAGGACTGGACGTCCAGATATCATAGCAGAGGCAGTGGCAGCACCTGGCTTAGCTCTTCAGACCATCAGGCTTCAAAATCCTAGGGAGTAAAAATAATAAAGGCAATTTGAACAGCCAAAATACCCCACAACACTGTATATCTGTGCACACAGTGCCCTGGAGACTTCCATGTTTCAAATAGACATGAAGGGGCTTTATCTGAACTCTAAGATTACCAAAAGCAGTTTAACTGTGCTAGTATGGAACAAACCTGAGTTGAATTTTCTCTGCTGCGAAGAAACACAGCAAGGCTGCCAAAGACACGAGTTGATGAGCATAAATCTTACAATGGAGTACCTCTTAGCAGAAACACAGAAGTTGGGTCCATTTGAAAGGAAAAAAGGCAATAATTCCCTCACACAATAATGCAAATTTCCTCTATTAGTAACTTTTATAGTCTTTCGCTTTTACTTTTTGTGGCTAAGTGCTTTTATTGCTTTAAGTCAAAGTGCAGTTGAAAATAAAAGGAACTATTCTGTGGGGTTTTTTTTTCTAAAAGGTCAACAGTTATTCATTGTTTTGGAGTAAAGTGTTACCAACTGTCATCAGTTTTATTTTGATGTAATGATGGATAAATGATCTTTATGTAACTACATATCCTGCAGTGTTCAAAGCAGTTAAGAAACTTCTGATATTACATATAAGGTTCATTTTGCGTACAAAAGGGAAATATTAATAAGTGATAATCATAAAGAGTTTTCCAGGCCCAGCTAGAGTGGTTTTATAGCAGTATTTCATAATCTAGACTCTTCAGAAGTGTCTTCCACGGGCTTTATCTCTCCAAGATAAAAATACTGAGATAGACATGGATCAATTACATCAATCTGCAATCAGAAATTTGATTACGAGTGCTAAGGCTTTGTAAGTATTATAGAAACAATAAAAGCAAAACCAACAACCACAGCAATAAGAATACTGTTAAAGTCATTCAGTACATTGCAAGAGTAACCAACAGATGATATATATAAATAACAGAGCCAGAATGTTTCTGTCCTGCAACTCTTTAATTCATATGCATTGTGAATGCAAGTTGGTGAAGGAAAGTTACGAGTTACTACTGCTTCACAGTAGAGGACAATCACTGAAAAAGGTGCTAGTAACTACCAAGAGTGGAAATTTATAGCACTGTTAACACCCTCCCTTTAGTATCTCTGCTAGCACGGGTCACAGTTGCTTCTATTCAGTGATACTTTACCCCTCAAGTACTTCCATTATTCAAAAGTATAGGTGTGCCTACTTGAATAGTGAAATACTAACACCTGTAGTATTCTGTCTCAGTGTACAGATGATTTTAAGCAAAATTTGTACCATTATAACAGGTTTAATCAAATTGTGAAAAATATGGTTTCATCGATATTGTAAAAAGAAATCTCATGATTGGTATGATTTTATAAATATTACATTAAATTTGCTCGTATGTCATCTGTTTCATGCTACTCATTTAAACTCTTGTTACAGTCAGTGAAGATCCTGTTGATTCAGCGAACAGAAGTTAGAGTGATACTGTCAACCAATAACTAATATTTTTTTCATTGAAGACAGCTGAACCAGGGTCTAGGTGATCCTTCTGCACAGGATCTCCATTTACTGCAACAGTAGCTGAGACACTATGGCTACACCCGCACTAGCAAGCCATGCAGAACGGAAAGAGTGGACCCGCAGAGCAGGAGAATTGGTGACAACGATCTGATGCCTACATTATAGACACTACTGCTTTTTATTTGTGTCACTTCTAGGCTAGTCCCATAAATTGAATATATTTGCAGCTGGAGTATCTCTAGGTGAGTCCCTGGAGCTCCATTTTGGGTTTTGGAATACAGAACTGAATCATTCCCTGGGTTCAATTCATGCCCTAAAAATAAAGAGTGGCACCACTCCAGGTGTTCTTGAAGGTCCACCTGGCCTCCAGCTGCCATTGCAAAATATGCCAGGCATCCTGTAGCATCTGTGCTTCATCTGTCATGTGGTTGTTTCATGTACACTCAGGTGTTTCACAGTGATACTGAACACTTTAGTAGGAATAACTGAATAAAGACATAGGTCTCTGTACGTAAAATGGGGAAATAAGGTGAAGAACAATTGTGTCAACTTGATGTTTTCTAATATTTTAGTGGCCTGGCTGTGTGGCAATGAAGTGTTCCTTTACAGCACTTGTACCACTGAATACAATAATCTGCTATTTTGTATTAGTTCTAAAGAAAGGACTGCATAGAATACTGAGAAAATACCATGGAGTAATACAGAAAATAGGGATGTTTATTGAGAAAATTTAATCAGCTAAAGTCTCCATATTCTAAGCATAGTCTGCTTTCCTGTTTGGGGGCATATATTGGGATATTAATGAAGGTTTGGCACAACATTCAGCATGAACTGGAATTGAGTGGGAATAACCTAAATAGGAGATGGAATCAAAAGTTTTAGATTAACTAGGGAAAGATACATATCTTATTACAGGGAAAGCTAAGACTAAATGCAAAAAACCTGCCTCTCCCTCCTGCCCCTGCAAATGCCTGTACAGATTTAATAATATGGCCATCATGAATTCCGTAATAAACACATCCCAGCGAATATATATTTAAATGAGTTAATTTTTTGTTTGTTTTAATTATTACACAGATACGGTTTTCAATTTAATATATTGCTGAATATAAACTACGTTTCAAAAATTAGAACCTGTTTTTCATATTCAAGAATGGAATGTATATTGTATCTCAGGAGTCACAAACAAACAAAGGGAGAAGAAAACAAATAAGGATTCCAAGTTACAAAGGACTGAAAAAAATCTCAATCAGGATAAAGTAATGAGCAGAATCACAATTTCTTTATACCCATCTCTAGCAAGCGAGAGGAAGCTGCCTACTGAGAATATAAACAAGGCAAATCAAATACCTCAAGATGTATCTGAGGAAATTTTTGTCTTATCAGATAATGAACTTGGGGTTTGTGATGAGAATGCTAATGAATTCATTTGTAATGCAGATAGCAATAATAAAGATAAAGTGACTCTTGGAAAGATGTATTCCATTCTTTATTAAAGTCTAATCAGAAATTAAAGTGATGGAAAAAACCATAACGAAAAGTCAGATATCTGACTTAATAACGGAAACCTACAACTTTGAAAGCAAACTTTGATAATATCAACACTGAGATGCTAAGAGACAAATGTAAGGAGTTAACTGTTTGAACTCAAATTTATTTCTCCAACTCAAAGGTAAACTAATGCATTTAGAATGTGATCCTGCATATTTTTGCAAAAGTAACCTTCTACATAACCTCAATTTTTTTAGTGCAAGACAAATTTGTATAGCTACTACTTCTGTCCAAAATCTCTCGTTGTTTCTCTGAAATCTATCATGGATAACTAGTCATCAGATAAGACTCAGTAAGACTAAAAAGCAGATCTTAGCCTTCTGTTCTGAAATCCTCAGCTCCCTTCCCTATTGCTGTGGACAGCATCATCGAATCTACAACCAGTCATCTTTGCCTTTGAACTTTCTAATTTGTCATGTCCATTCTTTCCACATTTAATGTGTCTAATTTTGCTTTTCTAACCATCTATATAATTATAAATTTTACCAAGCTTATATCATTTTAGTTTTGACTATGGCAATGTCTTCCATTGCTTTCCTTAAAAGCAGTTGTCCTTGTGATAGCCATTCAGAATACTGCAATAAAGTATTTTTTCTAGGTCAGAATGACCTTATTTCTCCTCTGGCCATCTTTCTAATGACTCATTTTCTCCATCACATGAACATCTGTCTTGGATTAGCCTTTTCTAAGGGCCAAAATGCCATCCAGCTGCTCTCTCACTCCCCCTCCTCAACAGGACAGGGTTAGAATATGTGATGAGGAAGATGGTAGGTCAAGATAAAGAAAGGGATATTGCTTTCCTGTTGCCATCATGGTCAAAAAAGACTCAACTTGGGGCAAATTAATTTATTTATAGTCAGTTAAAACAGATTTAGATGGTAAAAACCAGACACAAACATTAAAACAATACCTTTCCCCATCCCTCCTTTCCTGGGCTCACCTTCACTCCTTCACTCTCAACTCCTCCACTTCCCACCTCCCCCCAACCCCAAGCAGCACAAAGGGGATGGTGAATGAGGGGCGGGGAGGGGGAAGGGGCTATGGTAGACCATAACAGTTCCTCTCCTTCTCACACTTTTCTCCTGCTCCAGCATGTGTCCTTCCCATGGGCTGCAGTCTTTGAGAATAAACCTGCTCCAGTGTGGGTTCTCCCAGGTGGCTGCAGGGCAATCTCTGCTCCAGCACCTGGAGCACCTCCTCTCCCTCCTTCTCTTGTCTATACAGTGTTTTCTGACCTTTCTTAAATATGTTTTTGCAGAGGTGCCACTGACTTGGCTGATGGGCTCATCTGTGGCCTGTGGGAGGTTTGTTGCACAGATGGCTTTGTCCAGCACAGGGCAGCCCCTAACCTCATCCCAGAGGCCACTCCTTCAGCACCCCCACTATCAACACCTTGCCACCTACACCAAGTACAACCGTGAAACTTCCTCTTCAAAATGTCTTCTCAGTCTACTTTCTGCCCAATTAGACTCTCCCATCCAGGGCTGGAATGTTAAGTCTCACTAGCATTAGGTTCGTGTGACCATCCTCCATTTCTGAGTAAATTTTTCAAGCAGTTTTGCCTCTTTTGGGGATGAAATTTCCCTATAAATATCACCAAAAAATACTGTGATCCTACTATGTGTTGCACTTAAAACTCCTTTTTGCTTTGACACCCTCCAAAAAATTACTGGAGTCCAGCTACTGGTATCCTGAAACCAGCATTATCTCATGGTTTCCATGCCCATTATCCCACTTTTCTTCACCTTCTTTGTCTTGTTTAGAAGCCTTCTGAGTCTGTGTCTTGTGCTTGTACAGCATTTAGCCCACAGAGCTCCTTGCCTCTGACTGGATATGCCTAGTTATTAGGTTAATGCAACTATCATGTTAACCTAACTTGTGAGCAATCTTTCAGACTTCTTGCTTAAAATTAATCACATACAGAAGTGCTTAGGGGGTTGATTCCTTATATTGTGTGTATCAAACCTCTAAAAAGTTCGGTGGCTTTTCTAAGTAACCAGGGAGTCAGTGGTCTAGTCCTTAATCCTTTTATTATGGATTTTCTGAGTAATATGTTAAAAAAAGCAGAATGCCCTATCTTCCCGTGATTTGCATTAACACATTAATTGGCTGGCATTGTACAGAAAGACCTTGAAATTATTTCTGAAGAATAATCATATAACAAAGTCTTGTGAAGTAGATTTTTTCCCATATGTTAAGAGGGATCATAAATTTTGTGCAGTAAAATGGTAGCTGCCTGACACCAAGCAGTAATAGTTCATTCAGTGCCGGACAGAGGACAAAAAAAAGTAATCACAATAGATCAAATTCAGAACAACAACAAAAAGATAAAAAAAATATTGTAATTAGTGCACTGGGATGCAAATAAAATCTTTTAAATATATTTCATTTAACCTCTGTGTTGTTCACTAATACAATGAGTTATATTTACTAATTATACATGTCCTGTTAAATGACAATCGACTGTTCAACCTATGAAAAAAGCTGTAAGAAAAACCCACTTGATATTGACTGTCTGAAAAACAACTGACATAGAATCCTGATATTTGATTAAATATTGGTAGGTGTCTGAATTGTTCTGTTTTGTCTGAGTAATGTTGCTTAATAGTATTTGAAGGAATATATTTACCCATTTCCTCTATGTGGAAATTTTTTTAGTTTACTGTATTAAAACTGTCTTCAGGGTCAACAAAGATGAAATGGATGTCTTCAAAATGCTTATTAAGTAAAGACAAGGAGCTACTCCTGTACTAGGTCATGACTGTATTCAGCAAAAAGCATTGTAGCATAGCAAACCAAGGGAAAGGGAAAGGGAAAGGGAAAGGGAAAGGGAAAGGGAAAGGGAAAGGGAAAGGGAAAGGGAAAAAAGGGAAAACTCTCCAAGTCACCAGCCAACAAAAGAACTGGTGAGGATCTCCCCAGCTCATCATCCTTGTCTGTTCATACTCTCCATTGCAGAAGGTGTTCCTCTGAATAATTTTTTACACAGTTAAAAATATGGTTTCATCAGGACTGTTTAATTACAGTAATTGTTCTTATGAGAGCATACTTTTATCAGGCACAGATGCTGTACACATGCATTGGCTGTTTAGCTTTTTGCATGTGGATTATCAGCAAATGCTTATTGGCTACCTGCTTGACTATTATCTACTGGAGTTATCTATTAATTTTTTTTTTTCCCTAGCGAAAGACCATAAACTAAAACCTAAGAAGAAAGGGATGGAAAGGGAAAATTCACATTTCAATGGCAATCATTTCCTACAAAACCCAACCTTACAGATGTGATAATGTTTCCTGAATTCTCTAGTGTGAGGCTGCAAGGAAAACAGCCCTTTGGGATAAAAAACTAACAGGTACTGCTGCAGCAGCCTGGGGTTGTATATGTGGCAGGTTGCATAAAAAATGAAAGACAGACTGTAATGTCACAAGTGAAGGACTGCAGACTTACAAATGTAAGACTGTTATCTTTCTATAAGTTAAACCACTGTGCAACACCAACACTGGGTGGGCTGGATACAGGATTCTGTTACTCCCCCTCACTTTCCCTCAAAGCCCACTGCCCTAGTCCCACAGATAACAAGACAGAGTGCAGCAGCCATCCCATTCACCAGGTCCCACAAAAGGGATTTCATTCATCATATTTTCTTTCCTGAATTGAAATCCATTTGAACTGGTGCATACTTTTGCAATGAACTACAAACCACAGTTGTGGCTTTGATTGCAGCTTAGCCAATAACTCAAATGTGCCAGTTTATTTGCAGAAGAAACAGATGACTTCAAATAACTCCAGGATTAACTTACAGATACAGAAGACAAAAGGGGTGCATGTTGCTGGCTGACTAGACAGGAATTCATTTTCTCCCTTATATTATTGCTGATGCCTTCCTTGACACATCTCTGAATGGGATTCTAGAAGTACAGAATTTTTAGGCATAAAAATTCATTTAAGTACTGAAGTAAATGAACTTAGAATTAACCCTGAAATGAATGTAACCCTAAAATAAGTGTATTGGAAATCACTTTTATTGTTTCTGAATACAGTTATTGTGCAGTGGGAATTTTCTCCGTTTATCTTGGAGATTCGAAATACAACCAAGGATGTTTATCTATGATTATTCCAAAGTTCTTTTTTATATTGCTCCCTGCTTAACATGCACAGTTACAAGCATTTTCAACTGTTGGTTAGGAAATATTTCTGTCAGCTGAATTAGTTTCCAAAAGTTTTCAGAAACTATACATAAAAGTGGTAGCTAAGGGTGAAGCTCATACACATGAAAACATCTGTCAAATACTCATAAAGGAATTCTTAAATATACCCACAGTTTTACTAATTATTTTTCTTACACTCTTGACACATTTAAAAAGCTATTTTAATTTCACAATTGCATGCTTTGTTTTTCAAATAGAAACATGAAAAATATTTTTCTTTTTCACATGTTCACAAATGTTTCTTCAGGCCTTTGAATGTAGTAGCACATACTTTATTTAAGGGGGATATTTATAGTTATGCAGATAATTTAAAGAGTGATCAATGTTGCGTAAAGAAGAGGACTAATCTGGAGACAAAGTCTATCATGCTCAAAATAGGTCTATATTGCCGAAGTAAAATAAATAGACTGTCCTTGAGCTACCTCCAAATAGCCTAGTTTTGTTAGAGTAGCCATAATGCACCCTGATAATTCAGCTGCTGTTATATCCCCATGCTGCACCCTCTTACACATGACTTTTTTTAGTGATATTTCAATTGTATATAGCTGAGTCCCTCTCAATTAATTTCTAGTGAATACTGGGAGGACTGGTCTGTCTTTTGCAGGTACCTAGAGGAAACTGTAAAAAGTCCTGGTGAGATTAGATGCATTCAAATAGACACGTAGCAAAAAGATCACATCCATAGAAGTTTTTAGCTATGCAATTTCCTATGAAATCACTAAATTCTTGTGATAAATAGTGGACAGTGAAGCATTAAAACAGGAGTCAGAAACCAAAATGTCTTTGTAGGCTGTGCTGTTAGAAGCATATAAATCACAGTATTTTCATACCCACCACAAGAAAGGTAAGAATTTCTGCACATTATGGGAATAAATGAAGTGAAAGAGCTGAGTTTTACTACAAATTAATTTTAAAATTTAAAGATTTTTTTCATATTGGGTACTACTTTACTCAATAATATTTAATCTTAAGATAATACTAATAAAATCTTAATAATAATCATATAGGCTTAAGATTTAATTAGTAGGTATGCAGCAGCTTAATAATAATGTAATATAACTTTTAAGATTTCATATGCATATGAAAGGCTTCCATAGATCTAAGTGTGTCCATGCTTTAGTATTTTTTTGATTGCTTCAAATTGTGAAATAAAAACAAATAGTGAAAAAAACTAAGTGATTCTGCACAGGACAACAAATCAAGATGACATAATGGGGAACCTTGTTCCCTTTTTTCAATGGAGTCAGTAGCCACTTCACGCATACCTTGTTTTCCTAGCACTGCAATGAAATCTGCTGCTTTGTAAAGATATCCCTAAGCACCGGCAGAAGCAAAACATTAGAAGAGCTGGATACAGTTACAGCACCTGACTACAGCTGGCATAGGTCCTTCACCCATCAAATGTAGGGGCAGCTAGTTTCAGCATAAGTACAGAGTTTCTATACTGTTTCTCCTCTGAGAGTTGAAAAAATGTAAAATTATTTGGCTAGAGCAGTGACAGTTTTACAAGGTTGAAATAACAATTTGAAACATAACATTGTTTATCCAAATCCTACAAGTGAGCCAGAGAACGTGCTTTGATCAATATGGTGATTGGACTATAGCCCAAATATCAAAAGCGTATTCATGCTTTTGACAGAAGGCAACAGTTCAGTGCAAAAAGAAAAGGGTCATCCCATAAGAATACCATGCTTTAAGCATCCACCCCTTCTTTTTTTTCAGTGACATGCTACTGGAGCATGTTCCCTTCTTAGCACAACCTGGGCTGCTATCAACAAACAGTGAGTAATATACACGTTCATGGGTTGATACTGAATGAGGTTAATTAACGGTTCTTCTTACATAGATGTCTGGAATTAAAACAAAAACTCAAAACCTACAATTAACAGTGGCAAGTAACCTATAATTTTTCCAACTCCTCTACTAATTTTGATTATTATCCACTGCACATTTGATTTCTTGCCATTTTCTTTGACCTCTTCACAGCAGAGATGAAAGCTTCATTTTTGAGGTAAGAGAAGGACCATGCGGTTTCTTTACCACCAAGGACATACCACATTAAATTCTCAGTCAAACAGTTTGTGGGTTACTGCTCCACCAAGATGCAGACTATTAAACAACCTTCTTCACCACCAATTGCATTGCAGAAAATGTACTTGAATTTAGTGGTCCTGATATTCATAGCTGTCAAATGAACTGCTATTAACTGGGAGTGCATGAGTTGGCTTAATATCAGACTCTGGCCAGCTGTGAGTCCAAAATTATCTCATGAAGAAAATGAACAATGTATTTTAATCACAAAGTTAGGGCTGCAGAATTCAGCGTAAGAGTGGCATACATCTTAGCTTACAATTTCTATATGAGCCATCCTGAAGAAAGTGAGTAAGCAGGAAATTATTCGTGTTGCATATGCTGCAATTACTGTCTCTGTGGAAAGCATCTTGAGGGCCTATTCTCCTGCGAGAATACACAGGTATGAGGTCTTCTGAAATTTGAACTAGAGAACTCTAAGTGAAATCTGAACTGCAACGAGCTTTGGAAGCCTGGGATTGGCAACCAGACTGGTGTGCTGGGTACAGTGCCTCATTTCAGGGCCCCTTTGCAGTGTTTGAACTCCTGATACTATTTAAATTGTTTCTTTAAAACAAAAGACTTCTCTGCTGAAGTCCCTTAATATTGTTGTAACTGAGGGATGATGAGAGGGAGGAAGCCGAGAGCTGCCAGAGGGAAGAGAAGGAGGAGAAGGAGCAGAAGTGGTATTTCCATAGCTGACGCTTTAAATATGACAGCTCTAATACACAATGTTTCTTGACAAAAATGTATCACTCAAGGTATTTCAAGAAGGCATTTAACATACAAATACTAGGAGCAGTGTTAGAAGGACCAACAGATCTTTGCCAAGCACTCTGTGAACTACTAGGATTTTATGTTGCCCCTTTTTCTGGATTAATGTGCAAGCAGTGAGGGAAGTGCTTTCAGGGCCCTGATCATCCCTTTCAGTGCATGTGGCAAGACAAGTCAGGATCCTTCTGTCAATATTTGAAACCTGAAAAATGTTCAGAGGATATTAAGATAATAAAGTTACGCCTAGTTAAAACAAAAGTAAAAGTGATCAATGGATCCTTTCAAGGTCATGCAGTAAGATAGCAGAGTTCACTCTCACTCTCCAAAATCCATTATACTAAAAAAAAAATTGAAATTTACACTTGTTCTTCTCACCTCTGAAGGGAGATGAAACCATATATGGCACTGACATTTGTCTACTAAAGCCCATTCAGGCTTTTTCAGTCTTTTCAGTAGGGGACAGGGAGGCAGAATTCCTTCCTGTCAATCACAAAATAAAAGTATTATGTTCTGCTGTACCAGAAAGTGCTCCCAGGAGTTTAATTTTAGAGTTCACAAAAGATACATGAAGTGCTATCTGAAGACTGCATCCTTATGGGTCTCAAAATTCTGCCTATGGTCCCAAGCTTGCCAGAAACACATACAAACACACATATAAACTGAATTACACCAGCATAGTTACTTCTTCCTTAGCAAAAGTCTGTAGTCTGCATCACTAGGTTTTGATCCAGGGAATTATCATACATATATCAGACCTGCAACACACTGGATCCCACAGCAAAGATCCTCAGACTCTTCTCACAGTGCAAGAGAAATGGCATAGACCCAAATGCTCTATTCCTTCCTAACCTGAAGTAGGTCTATGGAAGAATGAAACCTTTTGCCTGGTATGGCAATTCAGTGGGTAGCCGCTGGGAGTCTCTGTGTTTCCTCATCTTTGTGCATGTCTTTGAGCCATTCAGCTTAACCTCATGATGAGCTGAACTCCTGAGTCACAATACACCCGACATCCTTGGTATGCAGGTTAAATTGCTTACCGTATACAGAATCATTGATGAAGTTCTCAAGAGTATACTGTGATTCATTCACAGATTGTCACAAGTGTAGACATCCAAAAGCTAGCAGTTTATTTCAGGCTGCCCATATGCAAGAGGGAAGTTATTGACAGTGAGTTACTCAGGCATTACTGACAGGGGACCTTTGTCTTCAAATAGTAATGAAATATGAGTCATTCTGATTCAGAAATATGCAATCAGAGTCATTCGTCTATGAAAAATGTCTTAGCACGCTCAGGAAAACAACTATTATAATTAGAACTTTAAAAATTGCAGGTGTAAATTTCATTTTCTTATAAACATGAAAATTTCCATATTCAAATCTTCAACTGCCTATCTGTGTCCTAAATTAAGTACATAAACACTGGTAGCTTATCAACCATATGGTACATCTTCACATATAACCCTTCCTAGCTCAGAGACACAGCTTTGTGCACATTTATTTGGAAACCCAATAAGCGTTCAGTTTTTGCCACTTTATGTAGGAAGAAAAACTGAAACTAGAGTGTTTATTTAATCCTTAGTTCATTGATAATAAATACACCCCTTATGTTAGTTGCAGACAGCTTCCAATCTGCTGACATGACTGTCTTTCCTAAATAAGACATGTTCTCCAGCATGCAATGTGAAGTCCTAGAAGAATTCCATTGATGTCAACGGTGATTTACTGAAAGACATGACCAAATGGATTCGTGTTGGCCATAATCCAGGCAGTTCTGCCTAAAACAATATAACTTTGAAAAGCAAAACCAACACACTTGTGTGAGTTGTTCAAATTACTCTTTCTCATATACGCCTTCTACTTCTTTTCAAGTTCTTCAGTCTTCTTTATCACAATTAACCCAAACACTTGTATGTACATTTCATAGAGATTGTCAACCTTCTGTTGATATTTGCCAACTGATCTAGCTTTGCTTTAGGTTTTTTCTTCCCTGTTTTTATGGCTTTATTTTATTTTTCTTCTCCGTTTCCTAAATTTATTTAATGAACTCAGCAGAGGTATTGCTAAGACTTTGTGAATTTTCAAGTAAATTACATCATCTTCTTTCTGACAGTTATCTTCTAACACAAACAGTATTTTAACGGATTTGCCAAGCGTTTTCTTGGAAAAAAAAGTAGTTTAACTTATTGTTTCAAATTACCCTTCATCAATGTAAGACCTGTAAGTTATAGCAACACCAAAATGACCTTTTTGTAAGCATGTATGCCACTCTCAGCTGCTGTTTGGCTATATATTTTAGCTGGATGATTTCTCACTTCTTTGTTAAATTCATGAGCCCTGAGAATCATTCCCTTGTTCTGGATCTGAATTCATCTTACTTAAGCAATCACTCAGATTGGAATTCAGGGTGTTGATTATTGCACTACATTTCATTTAACATAAACACCTTCCTCCATATACATACATGTTCAATGCCACTCTTGCATAATACCTAAATCTTTTAATCTATCTCTTAGGATGGAAGTGCAATTTAGATATAAAAGGTAAACCCAGTCTGTGAAACACAATGCTCTCTTCACTGTATTGCTACTTCCTGAAATCAGGTTTCCATTTCCCTTCTGATCCAGCAGATATTTAGACTTTCCATGCAAAGTGAAACAACTCCAACAGGACACTGAAGCCTGGCTGACCTGGTAGGCAGTAAGGCCTGGAGCTGGAGAATTTCGATGGGCTTCAACTCCTCAGCCAGGACACGGATCTGGTGCTGGCAAATGCTCAGATGGTCAAGGGACCAGTAAAGGTTATCTTTAGGCTGAGTTTTGATCAAGCTTTTAGGAAAGATAGTCCAAGGAACAGGGAGAGTGTAGATCCTGGTAGGGACAGGACATAGCGCTTGGTGCACTGTCAGGAACGAGACAGATGCTTCTTGGGGTCCTTTTAAGCATGAAGGAATTTTATTGGCAAAAACTGTAACATATGTATGATTTTTGGTCGTCTCCAGTGGTCATCTGAAAAAAGGGAGTGGAACAGTTTTAGATGCAAAAAAAGTGAAATAAGACATAGGTGGGATTTAACTTTTTAAAATATAAATGTGAATCTGGCTTCAAGTCTCTCTTGTTCTGGTACAAAACAGATCAGTAAAACTCTCATGTTTTCAGCTTCTAACACACTTAAAGTATTTCTTGCGTACATAACTTGGCCTAATTTCCATTTTACATCTTACTTGATGACGTGGAAATTATGACTTTTACCATTATTGTCATTTAAAAGCTTCCACATTTCAGGGAAAACGATATACAAAATTATAAATAAAGTTTTACAAACATGAGTGTAACGTACAATCTGAAATATATACGCAGTTTATGATTATATCTATAGGTTTTGGAAGCCAGACTCTACCTTTTCAAAAGGAGATATGTTGTGGAAATGTTAATAAACAATATATACAGTATTGTATATATTAATACTGTGAACAAATGTAATGAACTCCACGAAATCCTGTGAAAAGTATTTGTATGCTTTTGGGTAAAGCCAGATATTCAGTAATATACCACTAATATTTTCTAGCAAAAGTCTTTGGTGATAGTGCGGTGGATTTATAAAATCTGAGGCGCAAAGAAGAGGTATTATCAAAGTAGGCTATAATTTATACCCTATATGCAACCTTTAAACAAAGTTGAATAAGCTTGACAAGATGGGGAGACTAACCAGTCTGTTTTCTTTGGGAGTTCTAAAAGTTTATCCGTTTCTTGATAGTAAGTATACACATTGGAAAACGAATACAATAATTTCTATTTCATGTTGTCCTCAAACACCATCTTTCTATTACTTGCTTTTTCAGAGAAAAGGCAGTAAACTAGAGAAGACTAAAATGTTTTCTTCTCTCCTCCTTCCAGACTTCGTTTTGAATCATAAGCATACATTGCAGAATCTGACATTAGTGTTCTAGCCTAATACAAGGTGTATATATGTATATATATACATGAACTCTAGAGGCAATTTACATGTGCAGTTCAAAAGTCTTAACTGCAAACATGTTAAATAACTGTCTAGAATTTTAGAGTAGTTCAAATAAACTAGGAAGGCTATATAATGTATTTTGAACAAATTATCTGTGTGGTTTGTCAGAAGCTGAACACCAGGAAAGCTCCTTAAGACCTGTGCCATAGCCTGCCTACACATTCTGCTACTAGAATGTGCTATTCCTGTAGTTCAACATAGTACTAATTTAAAGCAACTTCCATGTACACCACTATGGTCATCATTGTTTATTAATAAAATTTGTATTAATTATTAGAAAGACAGCAATTATAAATTCTACAACTGACCAAAACTAGAGAACTGATAGATAAGATCATTGTTACTAAGTAACCTTACAACTTAGAAACTGGGTTTTGCTGATACAACATATCGGGGAAAAAAATGAGTTCTAACTGGAACAAAGAAGTGTAGAATGGACATTCTACCATAAGAAGCAATGAAATAATTAGCTGGACTTGTGCTAGCATTGTAATAGTAAAATCAAATATCATCTTTAGCCACTGGTAGAATATATAATGCATGAGTAAATGGGACCATAATACATGCATGTCCTGCTTTGTTAAACCAAACCAAGACTACCAAAACACTCCACAACTTGACTATTGGCCATAATTAATTAAACATTATTTTATAAAAGTTATGCAGTAGTGATTAAAGGACTGGAAAACATCCCACTGCAGTAAAATTCTCTAAAATTACTCTTTTTAATTTATCAAAGATTATTTGGTTATGCAATATCTACATGGACACATTAACTTAAATATTGATTTAACAGAGAAGATAAAAATTTCATCATTGAGGAATTGGAAGAATAAGCCAGAAAATATCAAGCAAAATTTATTTATTTGACCAAAAATGATAGTTAACCATTTCAGCTCTGAAACTGACTATTCTTGGGAAAGTTTAAATGAAGATTTTTTTTGTTCCTAAATTTTCTAAGTTTTTCAGAAATTAGTTGAAAGATAACATCTTCGGGAGTATATCATGTAGGAGGTCATCTTGATAGTCACAGTGAATGCTCCTGGACCACCTATGGGTAATCATGCAATCGTCATCTATGGTCATTTGTTCCAGTTTGCTGTGCATATTACTAAGGGGTGTATAGAACTGAGGCTCACCAAAATTCTGTAAATTACAATTACATAGGTTTTTCAGGCAATCTGAGCTCTTCTTCCAATTCATTGTTTTGGAAAAAAAAAAAACAAAACAAAACAAAACAAAACAGGAAACAAACAATGAATCAGAAACCTTTTTCCATTAAACTAGGTGGAATAATCCGTTTTGGTGACTCATGAGATGCACTGTCACGCAAATGATGCATAGTCTTCCAAGCAAGCTTTTATACTTTTTTTCAAAAATCTTCCCAGCCGTAAAAAGTAGTCTTTTTCATTGCTTTCTTTTCCTCTTCACAAATATCTTCCTGAAGTTTTCTTACAGACATAAAAGTACTCATGAGATTTAGAGAATCAGAAAGACTTTCTTCAATGTCTTCAGAGATTTAAACTCTCTTTTATGTTTCTAATGAACATTCCTCCAACCTATCCTTCTACTACAAAGACCAAACGTCTGTCTTTCAGGAATCTTTGCCGTTCTTAAGTTGAACTCTTAAATTAGGTTGGAAACACCTATACAGGATTAATCTTCTCAGTACGATGATCGTATTGACAACAATGCAGTGCATTTTTGAATAATATTCTCAGATTCAAATTCTCTGATTTTAATTTAGTCATAAAAAGTGCAAACAAAGTTGTGATGCTCCTAAAATTCTTGCAGCATTAGTGGTGGATTTTAAAGCTTCTGACTCATGTTGCGGCTGTCCTTAAAGTATCAGAGCTGATTAGGAGAGAAAAACTGTTCCAAAGGACATTTTTACAAACAAATTTGAAATGTTCAGACCTTTGAATTAAATCAGCAAAATTTCTCCTTGTCTTCCTGGCTTAGTTACTGTGAGTAAATTCATAATCTCTTAAAGCAGCCTGCAACAGAGGAGCTGGTTGAATATATTTCAGTTATAGGAAATAAAGCCTGAATTTGTTACCCATTTGCAGAAAAACGTATAGATATGTTTAAAATCTTCATCGACTTTAATATTCTTCTTGTAACAATATAGTCCTTATATCAAGAAGGCCAAGACATCACAATGACTCATGGTCAGTTTTATAAGAAAGTCGCTTAACTGAACTACAGTCTACTTTTCTTTGTAAATTAATAGAGCCTACTTCTCTCTGAAAGACCTTTCAACTATATACCTGGTGCATTTTAGGCTTGGATTCTTAGATTTGCTTGCTGCTATATAATTTGTCCTGTTTTTCAGGTCAACACAACCATTCCTTTCTTCAACTTCTAACAAAGTCCTAACAACTGAAAATGTTCACAGAAACTTTTACTCACATGCAAGTTATTACTGAGGTGATAAGAAGCCTTCATATCTGCCCCTGACAAAATCAGTTCTTATCTGCCTTAACAAATTTGAAATGCTTGATCCAAGAAGCACAGACACGAACATTAAAACTTTCCCCAGACTTTCTGTATTCTGCTATGCACATTTCTGAATCAAGGAATGACAAGCTTAAACTACTGTAATAATCCTTTAGGATCAAGCAGTTGAGCAATCTGCAGGGTCATTGAGTGCTTTTGTAGTGTGGGAACATTTTATGGTATATTCTCATACAGTTTAATATTTTAGCAATTGCATTTGTGTGCTCTAGAAACAGAAACAAAATAGGTAGGTAAATGAGTATCCTAGAATTTCATAGGTTATGTCTACATGAGCAAATAGCAGGGGACTACCAGTTGCATATCTCAGTATAGCAATGCACCATTTACATATGTACTTTAGAAAAATCACTTTAGAGAAACAGTTAATCTATTTCTTCCCACTGCCAATAATGGAAATCCAGACAACTGGTTTCAATATAAAATTAATACATTCAGTCAGATGAATAACATTTCAGCAAATGACTCGGAGTCCTGGTGCCGCATGGCATGTGTTGTGGGTCAGGATCCTGGGATCTGACCCATCAGCTTCTGTGGCCTGAGAACCCTCTTCGTGAAAAATAATAGCTGGCATGCATTCACCATATTCAAACAGAGAAAATAAAAGCATGTTGCAAATCCATGTGTATATTATTAATCTTTTGAAAGTACATGATAAATGTTGTTGATAAGTCACAAAAAAGCAACACATCTAACACCTGCTGCTCTTGGTGCTTCAACTAATTGCTCTGTTAGCAGACTGCTGCCGACTTAAAAGACTGATGATTATGCAGCTATTGATGGGGAGGCTCAGCAGAGGGAAGGAGAATAGTGGGGGGATAAGCAATTAGCAGATGTTTTCACAGTCACCAAAGAGGGCAAGAGCAGTATCTGAAGATTACACTGCATTGTATTACATTGCGTTGATTTTTAAATGACTACTACCAGTGCTGTTCTTATAGTGCTTTTGTGAGTTTGCTTTTCAGGTTGTTTTGTTGGGGTTTTTTTGTTTTGTTTTTAACAGGCAGTAAAATGTTAATTCTTATTGTCTTTTAGCAAAGGCACATGTAGATGTGTTAACCCTGCTCTTCAAATATTTTCAGTAACAAAACTTTTGAAGTAGGACTTTCCTTTTGCCGTCACTGGAGATACCTTCAGGACTCCACTTCATCAAAGGTAGTGCAGAGCACAAGACCTTGTAGCCTCAGCAAGCAGAGAAATGTAGGAAAAAAACAGGAAAAGTTCGTCATAAGAAAGAATTTCAGGAGAAATATGCATTTTGCAATAAAGTTTTTGTCACTTTTTAGGGAAAATGGATCCTGTTACCTTAAACAAATGCAGTTCAGATATAGTATCCATAGGAGAAGTGCATGAAGGAATAAGGGAGTTAAAGAAATCTTCTATCTATTTTTTCACTGCATCTTATGACAAAAACTATTGAACAGGAAATGTGGAGATGCATAAGCTAGTTTTGAGACTTTAAATTAAAGGATTGTAGGGTTTCTTTCCAGTGCTGTCAGGTAGAAAAACTGATTTTAAGAAACATGCTTTTTATTGCCAATTTTGAAACAATGAAATTCTCAACAGTTAATGAAAGTGTCTAAATAATATGGCTTAGTATAAATCTACCATACAAAATCAAAGGCAGAACAATCAGTTATTACTGGATGTTATGGGAGCTATGATAAGTAATGTACTAACGTTCTCAAAAAAAAGACTGAAAATGCAAATTCAAGTAATAATTGATTATATCTTTCCAATTAGTCTTGGCCTTATAATGTAATATTAAAACATGGCTGTATAGCAAGACTCTTTTCACTAACTTAGGTACTATCTGTTCTTGGAAAGGAAATGTTAAGGCAATGTAGATTTGTGCAAAGGGACTTCCTTTAGGATCACCTTTGGCTTCAATCAAAAAATCACAGAATGGTTGAGGTTGGAAGATATCTCGGAGATTATCTGGTCTAAGCCCACCTGCTCAAGCAGGGCTGCCTAGAGCTGGTTGCCCAGTACCTTGTCCAGATGGCTTATGGATATCCCCAAGGATGAAGACTCCACAATTTCCCCAAGCAATCTATGTCGGTGCCTAGTCATCCTCACAGTGCAAAAGTGTTTCCTGATATTCAGAAAAAGCCTCCTGTGTTTCGTTTTGTACCCATTGTCTCTTTTATGCCTCTTTTAAATGTTTAAATACAATACTTTGGGACAGGAACGAAAGACGAAAAATTCCTCAAAATTACAGTAGCTTACAAAGACTCTGTTTTCAAACAAGTATTAATTATTTATTCTTTAAATACAATATTTCTGCCTTTTTCACCAGCTTTTAAGTTTTTCAGTTTCAGAATATCTACTGAAATGAAATTCTGAATGTTGCCAGGCTGAATAATCTTTGCATGAATTTATATTTTAGATTCTGATGGCATCAAAAAGACATTGAATTCCAAGCATATTCCAAGCATATTTCCTGATGCTTGATGAGACAAATGGGGTTTAGTGTGTCCCTAATGTAACTTCATTGACGTCAGTGGTTATAGAAAGAATCCATTTAATCCGTTTAACAATATTACCTAAATTAAAACAGAAATGAAACAAACAAACAAAAAGATTTATGTTAGCAACTCGTAAAAACTCTATGCAAAGCAGACATTTAAGAGCAATAATATCTCTGAAATAAATGCATATCTGATAAATCTGAATTTCTGTTAAAGTCTTTATCTAACATTTATGTCAAGAGTACCAGACTATTGCATGAAACAAGCACAAGTATAACCAGATGCAGATCATTCTTTCTGGGAGTTGAGATGAATTGTAACTGAAATCTGAAGCATTCTCTCTAAGGTGGCCACTTTTGCAGCTATGCTTGGATTTGACCACCAAAGTAACATTAAAAACTTATTTGTGTAAGTTCCTCGAGCCCACCATTTTGAGCATATGTATTTTGAAGCGAATGGATCTAAAGTAATGTTTTATTCCCATGACTGTCTGAGGCAAAAGCTGATGGGAAGCTCCTGAAAAACATATGTTTTTATAATAATATCATGTTTACTTTCAGCTGTCTCCAGAAGTTAGGCAACACTGCTTTTACAGATTATAGATGTCAGTAAAAACCTCTGAACAATCTATTTAAATATAGAAGAGTTTTATCCTAGATTTTCAGCAAGAAACAGCAAGCATTCATTTGAGTAAGAGGCGGGAGAAAAGAAATAAATTTGAGAAGTACAGAAAAAAGAGCAATTAATAATTTATTTTTAATGCTTCATTGATTTGCACAGTTCCTGTGGTGATACCTCACTTGCAAATATTTATTCATACCATGGTAAATATAAGAGGAATATCTCTATCCGTGTAACAGAAACATGTTTTTCAAATGATTTAAATGTCTATTGAAATGTATATGTAAATTTACACTGATAATTTTAATGCAAATTAGCTTTATTTGTTTGAAAAATACAGAATATTCTTGGGTTCCAATGCTATGAAATGATACAGACAGCAAAGATAAAATGTCCTTTTCTGGTCTTTTCTGTAACAGTCCAATTCCCAGCTCTTGGAGACAACCACAAAATACAGCACAAACAAAGGAAAAGTGAAAATATTACAAACATGTAAAAGAAATGTCTTCCCTGTGGATTTTACATTGAATTAGAAGCTCTGATCACTCACTCTCCCTAAAACACTTAGTCTTAAGGAGTATGCAGAACCTTTATCATAGATAACACAAACATGACAGGCAGTCAAAATCCTGCCCTTGGATAAATGGACACAGTTTATCCGGCAGAGGCTGGGACTGGAAGTTACATGCGGTTCCTGTGCTCCTTGCTATTACTGCAGTGCTATGAGTGCTACAGGTGCTGTAACAGGAAACAAAGTGTGTGTCTCTTTCAATTTCATTAGAAGCATCTGATCTCATTTTAGATCCCTCTAAACACCTGCTGCATGTAGGTTCATGTTATACCCAGTAGACTCATTTCTCCTGTGTTTTGTGTATTACCTGCTTCAATGGAATGAAATAATATTTACTTCGTTTCTGCTTCTAATCCCTTTTTCTCTGTCAGTATTTTCCTATGCTGTTCTTGACTAAGGAAACAGAAAGAGTTGCAGACACTTTGGATAGACATCAAAAGCAAGAGGAAATATTTATAGCTGAAAACACGTGAATATCAGCAAATCCAACACAGAGAATGGATGAAAGGATGAAAATTTCCAAGAAGGTTAGTGACACGTGGTTTTGAAATCTAGAAAATGCAGAGCCGTTTTCAGGACCCATGTGAACAAGTGTCCCAAGATCCCTCCAAAAGAACCTCCTGAAATCTTTTGTTATCCTTATCACCCCATTCTTGTGGATGTTCTCATTTGATGGGGTCAGTGGAAGCGTATGCCAGAGGGAGCCTTCAGAGCCTTGCAGAGGGACCAAAGATGAATGGGAGATATATACCTTACAGTCCCTTTGAAATATAGTTTATGTAGAAGAGTCCTTCCTTGAGGAAAGAATAGGAAACTTGCCCTTCATAACAACCTGCTCTGCCCACATTGCAGGATTGTGCAAACTATGGCAGAAGTGAGGCTGCACGTCAGAAAGAGCTGTAAATTTGTTTGTCATCTGCAGGGGTCATTCATACAGAGGTATGGCCTCTTTTCATGACATATGTGGTACATATATCTTGGTGATGGTTGTGTCTCCATGGCCCTCATGGACATAAATGAGTAGGCGCTCCCCAGCCAAAATCTTACATAACATAAACTTCATGAATCTGGTTTCACAGCTATAACAAGCTGTAGTTTCCATGTAGATAAATTTTCCCTAGAGAAATCTGTCTTTCATGGCATACAATTGAGTATTTTATTTTTCTGGGAAAACAAAAAACATTGGCTTATAAAAGGCCCTGCAGAACTTTCACTTTTCAAGCAAGTAGGATGACTGACAGTGAAATTGTATCAGTTCCTTAGGATAATATGGGAAGTGTCTTTACTTGGCTTTAAATGTAATGCAAATTTCAGGTTCCTTGCTTCAATCCTGTCAACCTCCTTTCATAAGAAAGGTGTTACTCTATGCTAAGCAGATACACTGAAATGGCTTCTTGGGGTGATGCTGCTCTGCGTATCTTGAGTAAGAAACATATATCATCTCATTTACCAGCTTTGTCTGGTTTGTACACCTGATACATACACATAAATCTCCTCAGGTTTTCTGTACAGAAAGACCATTATTTTTTTACTCTGGTGGATATTGAGCCATTCAGAGGAAGATGGCTGCAAAAGAGACTAAGAACTGAGTCTGGTCAGGAAACGAAAGATTTCAGACTGTGAGAGAAAAAAAAGAAAATTCTTTCCTGTAAGACACATAAAAAATGTCCCACAGCGGTTTGTGATGTCAATAACTTATCTCACTGGCTATCCAATTCACATGGTTTAGCTTGTTTAAAGTTAACTATTTTTAGAAGAGTTTTATAAAGTATTGACTGTTATACAGAAATCTGCTGTATAATTGACTGTGCAACCTTAATAAAAAGCAGCCTAGACTGTTTCAAATGGGGAAAGACAAGCTTATGGATTTTGGAGCTACTAGAATGCTCAGAAGAAGCACTGAGGTTTAGGGCATCAAGGCATTTCAAAATGAAATGCCTAATGTCAAATGAACAACATGGCACTGATACTAAGCCACATTAAGAAGCGTCTTTGGTGTAGCTTTGCAGTCTCCCCAGGCTCTGGATGATCCAAAAAGTAGTTCACTTTGCACTCACAGACAGGCTGAAAAGAAGTATTGGTTTGAACAAGTCCAGAATAAAAATGTAGATGGGATGGCACAGCAGTTTATATACAACATTGATACTGCTGTTTTTATCTTTGTGAAAGCCCAAGCAAACGACTCTGAATGAAGCATAGGTTCACAATGTCCCATTTGGGGTTCTAATGATTTTTTAATGATAGTTTGAAATTCTGCTGCACAGTCAAAGGTGATACCTTCTACCGAAGACAAATGAGAACACTAGCAATTCTGCTGCTGGGGTGCCTGCCTTTAGTGTTGACAAATGGTAGAAATGACCTGTGCTGTACTGTCATGACAAGGCACTGCATCATCCCTGAATTATTTTGTTAACTTTGGAGGGGGAGCCTGCTGTCTTTCATCCAGAATTGATCTGTGTGAAGCTAAAAAATGAGCCTGCTGACAGCAAAACGCAATACTTCAAAAAAATACCAGGTAGATAATGAAGATCCAGATTTTGCAACACAAAATTGAAGGTCTGGAAGAGGGAGCCTGTAGGACAGGAATATTTGGTCATTAGAGTGATAGAAAGAAGATGGGTCTTGACAGTAGCTAGTAAAGATGTTTTCTGTGATGTTTTTTTATCTTCATTCTATTCATAAGGTTAAAGGGCTAAATCCCACCCTGTTTCTGTGTGTTTGAATAGTGAAAGAAAAAAATAGTCTTTTAGTGGCTTCCCTAATTCTAACAAAATAGGATTTTGAGGAGCCTTAGCAACCCTATCCTCAAATCAGTTTTCTGGTGTATTCAGACTTCACGGTAGACTCTCTACAAAGTCTGTTTCAAATGAAACTTTTTAAATCTTATGTATGGGAAAAGCATGCAAAGGTCTTAAGCAAGCAATGTGCTGACTAGAGTACAAAATAGAAACTAATTCAAGAGACTTTAAGAAAGAGGAGGGAGAAAATTACTTGAGTGTTGTATCACTGTGTGATGTCCCAGAATCCTTAAATAAGTGACAAGAAAATAAGTCTTCTAAAAGACAAACAAATGATGCTTATTTGGCCTTAAGCTAGAAAAGAGCAGTAGGTAGATTTAATGATAGAAGAGTATGTTTCAGAAACATTTTTCTTTCCTATACATGATATATTAATTTATTTTTCCCTTGTATTTTTGAAGTGATAAACCTGACTCTAAATATTCTGACACACAGCGCTCACTCCACACCTCTGGGCACTGCAAAAACATTTTATAATGGCAAATTCCTTCAATGTTGGTCACCCTAAAGGCTGTTGTACTTCCAAGAATCGTAGAATGATCTAACACTAAATTGCAAAGGCTTCATTGTAAACAGAGTCATAAATTGTGAAGTTATGGAAAGACATATTTCTTGTCAAGGGAGTTGCCAAGTTTCTTTGGCAAGGAGGGAGGTACTACACAGGAAGCAGCTGAGACTCTGCACCAAAGGTGAGTATCACCCTGAGCGCCCTCAAGACTGAGATAAGGTGATTTGTTCTCTTCCGTATGCAGACATAAGATCAGAGCAAGGTGTAGAAAGATCTCTTATGCTGCTATATATAACCTTAGGAAGGAAAACCCAAAAAACCAGATTTTAACAGTTACAGTATCAGATTGACATTCTTGCAGAGCCACTAAATAACTTTGCCTTCTTGCCTCATATTCAGCCCCCCAAAAGAATAAGAAAGCCCCAAAAGAGAATAGGAATGTTTGTAAGCAAAGGGGAATGACTCAGCAACAGAGACTGAAAAATATGAACAGGGTATGATACTGATGATCATAGGCACTTATCTGGAATGTGGGATCAAGTGCCTCTCTAACCAGTTGTTAAATAATGGTGCACAAAGGAAACAGCTTTCATGAAAGGAACTAAAAGGAACTAATAACTCCTCTGCAGAACATGCAAGCATCTAACAGGATAGTCATTAGGGTGGGTGAGACTTATTTTCAAGTTGGTAATCCAGTTCAGTGAGAATTTAAGTCACTTGCATTTTAGGAGACAACTGCCACAATTAGGCTGTTGGTTATGCCGTGCTTTACGTTCTGGGGTGTTCTCTCTTATCTTGACCAGAAAATTTCATTTGGAGGTAAAATCCTAGTCAGCAGAGCTGAGATATTCTTGTAGAGTACCAAATAGTGGCTTGGAGTAAGCAACACTCATAGTACCCAAAAAATGCCTTACTGATAATATCTGATCACTTGTCATGAAGGCTGTTATCCTCCTTTTCTCTCATTGTCTTGGTTATTCTTTAGAAGAAAGTGACTCCATGAATTTAGTTACGATCCATGTTTTCCACTCTGATTTAAGTAAATTATAATAATGATAAGGCTACACTGCTTCCCTCAAATCAAACTGTAGTATGGTTAGTAAAGGAGAAGCAGCCTGTTCCTTCCACTCTCTGTTGCCCCAACAAAAGGTTGGGACTCATCTAATATTAAAATTTCCCCAGCTTTCTAAGATGATAAAATGAGTCATAAAGTCAGAGGAAAACGTGGTATGGGAAAGCAGCAATGAAAATATTATCCATTCCAAGGAATGCAAATGATCACTCAAGACAACACAGCCAGGACTGCCGGTGCCCAGAGAAAGAAAAGCTAACTGCAGCAAAACAGCTGGGGCTAGAAAATAGAAAGAACTCATAGAACTGAAGAACAAGGGGCCTGTGAAAGTCATTCAAAGGTGAGAAGTAACCACATCAGAATGAACCAAAGCCTACCTCTCTAAAGTAGTCAGCACTTCTTTCACAAAAGGTATTAAAAAATGTTAAATAGATCAATACTATAGCTCTGTGAATTGACCTCTCATCTAACTCTCCTACAACAAACCCACTCATCATCGCCACAGTGCTTTCTTCCTAATCATAACACATTACCTAACAGTCACAAAATCATGAATGCTGTCTCAGCCCATGGACTTGGTAAAACCTCGCCGAGGATGCCTAAACCATCCACAGACTGTGCCTCTGCATCCTGAAGTCACTGCATTATCAAAGAGGCTCAGGCTGCAGTTCCATTTCATTTTTTTTGTATCAATGGAGTTCCAGCTCAGGCACCTATATTTCATTCAGCTAGGCAGCATAATATTAGAAAATGTAATTTCCTCTTCTGTGTCCCCCATTTTACAGGTAAATCCCTCAACCCTTCCAAGAAATAAACAAACAAACGAACAAAGACAAATCAGACACAGATCCCTGAATAGCCAACAATTTTAGTTGCATAAGGCAGGATCTTATTGATTTCCACAAATATTACAACAGGGTGTTTGGATAGTTTAAATCAACAGAATCCTTTTCATCGGTGTAGATTCATCTACGTTGTAAAGTAAATTCATACTAAATTTCCTAAAATGTATGACTGCTGAACATAATCTTAGCAACTATTTAACATTTGTCTGTTTCTAATGACTATCTTTCTGACAGCCTTCATGTTGAGCTTCAGGGATAATTTTGTGTTAGAACTGCTTTTCACTAAATAAACCCACTGGTTCAGGTGGTTAAGTTCAGCATCCATACTTGGTGTCCTTGGAAAGACCTACTGTCATGGAGAGAAAGTGTGTCCTCCCCTTTCTGCAGATCAATAGAAATCCTAAATGAGAAACAATGACTAAGATTCTTCCATAAGTGTTTGCTTGCTACTTTATTTGGTTGGAGGAGGGAAAAAAGGATTTGAACTTTATGTGCTGATTATGCGTTGCTTTTAGTTTGTTCACTTTGCCAGATAAATGCAGATTATGCAGCTGTCTGTCAAGAAGCTGATGGCAGTTAAAACTTCCTCAATCTCGTTTTTCCTAGGCAGGATTTTTTTTTTTCAACCTTCTAATGACCCACACAGAACTGCATGAATTTCTGTGAAATAGTAGACACTTTCTTTCCTATTTGGATATATTAAAATGAAATCTGGAGTTGTTTATATTTAGTTTGTCTTACAAATTGAATTTGCCTTTTACTTAGTAGCAAATACACACTAACTTTATCCCATCTTTATCTTGCAGCTGTTGCATACAGTCCTCATTACTTTCCTCTTTGGAGCAACCTTAAAAATTTCTAAAAATTATTTCCCTGCAGTTAACAATATTTCACTAAGGTTTTCCCTCTGATCTTGAAGCATGTACATTTTAAAATAAAAGAATACATGAAATAAATATGCAATTTACCTCATACTTCCTGTACGATGTACCACCCAGTAATTTTTCCACCACATAGAAATAACCCCGTAACTATTAAGTCTGCTTTTTCCTTCTATGTTAAATCAAAATGCTCCATATTTAGGAGAACTGGAATGATACTATTTTTTCCCTATAAGCTTTCTCTCCAGTTCCTGAATCAACATGACATATATATTAGGGCTTCACCAGATGCCAAAGGGGAAAAGTGTGTGTGTGCGCGTGTGCACGTCTGTTTGTGTGCAGCTGGTGAGTAATTATTAATGATGATCATGATGATTACAGTCCTTGGTATTTTGGGGATTCTCACCTCCCTCTCAGATCTAGAATAGATAATAAATGCAGTACACAGCTGCACACTACAATTTAGATGTCTTCTGCCTGCGGTTCTGTGATCTCATTATCCAAGCCTGTGGACTCTTAAGTCCTGCAGACTTCTGTGTGAAATCTGAGTGCTCAGAAAATATTTTAGGTATCAGGTTTCTCTTTCTGTGTTTTTCCCACACTGGACTTTTACAGTACTGTTTGTTTATAATTACAAATTATTCTAGATTATCACTTGATTAGGCAAATTATACAGGGCAGGGTTCAACAGATCTGATAAAATTGTCTGCAATAAGAAGCTGTTAGAGATTGCCAAGAGAGCGCTGAGTGCTGTGATGGCTGAAAATGTCAGATGGAAAAAGTGAGTTCAGACTCCTTCAGGTAAATGAGAGAATGAAATGTACCACTCATGACCACTAAAGCATCATCCAGTAGATAAAAAATGGATGCAACTGCCTTCGCTACAGCAATTTTGAGTTATTGCTAAATAGAAAATTCTGTAAAAACTCTTTCTTGAGTTCAATTATTTACCAGGTGTCAAGTGAAAATAGTTCCAAGTTAACAAAAGAGAAGAGAAATAACTGGATTTTTCCCCAAATTTCCTATTACTGAAAATTCATTCAGTAGATCTGACTTTCAGAGATCTGACAGCTCAGTTTCTGACATGCCTTGTATTAGGCAAAACAATGATCATCTAAGGACAGGCTACTGTCCACTAAAATGATTCCTGCAGAAATGGGTTGAAGTAACCAACTCATCTACAGTCTCTCTTCTCCAGTAGTTCAAAGCATTTTAGTCTTCCTCTATATGAACAGAGATGCACATACATATATAGAAACAAAAGGCAAGCTAATGTTTTTGAGTCTCTTCCTTTTCCTTCTTTTTTCTTCTTTCTTTTTTTTCCACCAATGTCAACAGTAACAGATACAAGAAAATTTGCCAGCTGACTTTCCAACAGATGAGATCTAGAGATACATTGCCTGGATATTTTCTACGCTACGTGTATTTTGTGTATACTTGCTTTGTGGACCTGGAACAGCACACAGGTGATTCTGCCTTCCTGAAAGCTTCCCCACACTCAGCAAAGCCCAAAAGCCCAGATCTCACAAGCCACTAAACTCCAAAGACTGCCACCAGCTACTGGTCAGAACAGATTCTGCTCTCTGCCTTAGCTCCCCTCTAATGGCAGAGGGTTTTACTGATTAAAACTTAACAAATAGGGAACTTCTTACTAGTCTGTAACATCAGCTCCAGAAGATCAGCACCATCATCTTCTCTAAGAGCTTGATGTGAGAATGAATCCTCTCAGAGAAGGTGTTCATTAACTGTCTGCACATCATTATCTTGATGCAGCAAAGTCTGCCACTGATTACTGCAAGCTACATTGCTTATGCTTGTAGGTGACTTCAGCGTGCCTGTTATTACAACTGATAAATCTGCTGTTTCATCACTAATAATATGATGAAAGACAAATTACTTTGAATACTTTTAAATACTACAGCTTACATTATGATAAAATGAAATAATGGAATGGCTTTAACAGTGAGAGCATCATTTTTTTCTACCTGCATCAGTCACTTCCCCCTATTTCTCTGGAAAAAAAAAAATTGTATACCTCAGTGTTACAAACTTTTGTGGATTCCTATCAAAATTAATGTAACATATCAAAATAAATAAAAATAGAGACCTTTAATTCACATTTCTTCAATTTTTCTATAGGGCGTCATAGAGCTGTTGTACAGTATATAAATTTCCTTCATGTTTTATTTTAGATGTAAGACCTAATTTGCCACATAGATTACCAGCTTTAAAGGGTTCACAGAGCCATGGATTTAGTACTTAATAGCCCTTTCATAAGCTCCTAGTGTTGCCACATCTTGTGTCTTCAGACTTTGAAATAAATGTTCTCACTTTGCCAACAGACTGAGCTGCCTCTTTGGATCAGCTATAGTGTGTCCTGTAATAGCTTAAATGAAATATAATTTGCTTATTCATTCATAAAGAAAAAAGTCCCAGAGAAAGAAGCATCATTAATTTTTAGAAGATTAAAAATTAATTAAATTGATGCTTTTATTGTTATATGTGAACATGTTCTTTGACTAAAATGGAAAGTAATGAGAGAACAATATGTAATTTTCAAGAAGAAAGTCATAAGAATAAAAATGCCTCCATTTCAAGCAAGTTATGTTAAACAGAATGATTAAGAGCCTATGGGCTATGGGACCACAGGTGAAAAGGATAGGTAAGATAGCAGTACACAGAGAGAAAAAACAAGTTTCAGGTTTCCTTGTAGCTATTACATCACCTTATATGGTGAGAGAAAATATTCTGTTATTCATAAACATTGGAGCTTTCCTTGGAGTCATTATAACTTTTAAATACAATTGGCAGCTTTTCTTCCTTCTTTTATCTCTAAAAGTCATAATAACCTTAAGTGTTTATTTTTAGACATTTTAGATATTTATCTTATTTCAAATGTTATCCCTTGCACCTAGTGTGTCTTGTGGGAATGTTGAGTATTACAGCTGTACACTACTGTGCAGTGAGATGACACATTTACTCATCTACAGCAGGAAAGTATCTCTACTCTGAACAGATGAAACTTAGAATTGCAGGATAAACATCCATAATAATAAGAAAAAAGTATAATGCTGAGTTGTCTGCACATCCATGGAAAGCAAG
Source organism: Leptosomus discolor (assembly GCF_034619465.1). Taxonomy (NCBI): domain Eukaryota; kingdom Metazoa; phylum Chordata; class Aves; order Leptosomiformes; family Leptosomidae; genus Leptosomus; species Leptosomus discolor. The sequence continues at coordinate 89,901,109 of NC_141391.1, read as the reverse complement.
AAATCTTTCAGAGATGCTCTAGGTATTGCAGGAATTCTAAGGTTAATAGTTCACTTAGAAACAATGCTGGAGAAATGGCAAATGCAACTAAAAATTAATAAACGAAGGAAAAAAAAGAAAAAAGAAGAAAGAGTTTTAGTCTAATATTTACAGAGAAAATCCCACAAAGTTAAAGCCAGAAGATGTTATTCTTTCCACAGTGTCTTCAGTGTGCTATTTGTTCTAAGTTACAATCAATTATTAAAGGCATAAGCTATGAATAAATTTCCTGTTATGAACATATGGGCCTAACTTACCAGTCTGTTGTATCAGTTTTTCTGTTATAATTCCACCCCTTTCAGTGGAGTTGTATTGACATAGAAGTGGTACATCATGGTACAGATGAGTAAATATCACTAAGCCTAGCCATTCTCCTAAATTAGAGCATGGTGAATTATTTTCCCCTCCCCAAAACAGACTAAATTTTGAATGTCCGTTTATTACTTTATCTTCTTTGATCGACTACTTGCATAGATAGGAATATGGGGGTTGGGGTAGGAATCTGAGCAGGGTGATGTTTACTATTTTTTATTGCCTTCAATTCCAATCTACCATTACATAATCACAGAACAGTTGAGGTTGGAAGAGACCTCTGGAGGTCGTCTGGTCCAACTCCCCTTGCTTAAGCAGGTTCACCTAGAGCCAGTTGTCTAGGACTATGTCATCTTATTATCTCCAAAGATGGACACTCCACAACCTTTCTGGACAGCTAGTTCTAGGTCACACTGAAAGATAACACAAATACCATGCTGAACATGTGAGCAACCTGTACCTTTTAGTATCTTTGATATTTCTGATTGAGTTTTGGTGGTAAGAAGACAATAGTTAGAAAAAATATTATCGAAGTAACCAGTAAGGAGTTTAAGTCACCTGAAATTCAACATTTACAACTCATTAGCCACAAACTTTGTCAATTTTAGTTTTCCAGTGAGAAAACACAGATAAAACAGATAGATAAAGGTCCTATAAAATCAGAGCCTTTCCATTTCCATTCTATCAAAGTGACTCAAATCAGATGTTTTATGATTTTTTTTTCCCAAACTGAAAGGATTCCGGTAGCAGTCAGAATAGCACATTAGATTATGTGAAATAGAATATAACCCTCTTTTTTTCCCAAACAATCAACCCTTTGTATTACTTTTAACGTTCCAAAAAGACAACTAATCAGATATCATTGCTGTGAAAGCAAAAGAAGAGGATTTCTACTGAAAATTTGAAAATTAATTGTGATTTCTGTAAGAACTATCATTCCTTAATATTTCAAATATCTTTCATAATTTAAAAAAATATTCAAAGATACACTTTTTTTTGTAATTTCATTTGCATTCAACTCTGCTTTTTTTCCCTCTGTCTTTTGTTTCTTCTTATGAAGAGAGTAGGATCTGAGCAAAGACAAGGACCTTTTCATTTTTCTATAGTGGAGAACACAGATTAAAGGTGAGGAAAATGGTAGGATTATGCAAAAAAACCCCAATTTTAGATTTTATTCTACATTTAAAAGATCATCTAATCTCTTTAAAAGGAACCTAGGTAATGCCTCAGGCAAATCTAAAATGATTCTGTGGTCAGGGCACTAACTGAAGCTGTGTAATGGGTCATTCTAAGTCCCTAGATTACTTAACTGGTCTTTGTCATGAATCTGGATCAAGATTCATACTTAGAAGCAGCTGTTGCTGGGCTCCTGAAAAATATATTCTCCTATATACAAATTCAGCCTGCCTATTTATGCATTAAGGTAGTTGGCACTGAACAGTCCTGGTGTATAATCACTTGCGGTAGCCTGTATTATTTGGAACAAATTTACTCTTGGTTTGTGAGGCTCCTGAATGTACAGGAAGGGGCAGGACACTTTCCCTCCTGCACATTGCCTGCTAGTTGTATTTTATAAGATAGTTGCAGTTTTCAGATTCCCAGACAGCAATGATACTTGTTAGCATGTTGTCTGTGGGAACATGTATTAAGAATATCTTTCTTTAGACCAACTCACACAGCTGAGAAAAGCCTTTGATGCTTGGAATCCCTTCTTTATGTGTACACCTCATTCCCACCTTTTTTTTTTTTCTGGCTATTTGAATGAAGCTTTTACTTTTATGTTCTTACTTCCTAAATAATATTTTATTGTTATGAAGAACAGTAATAAGTATTTTTATTGCCTGGAAAAGGAAAGAATAGCCTGGGGACTCTTCACAGCTCAGGAGCTAGACTATTGCTGAATTTATCAAGAGGTGTGAGCCAGCAACAGATGCCTTTCTGCAGAAGAAGGATCTTTTCACTGTTGGAAGGGATGGGAGCTCAGTTCACCCTTCCTTCTCACTTCTGAGCTTTATGGATGCTGAGGAATGCCCCTGTTCATGAGACATGGGTGCCCCAGCTCTGACACTGCCCAGGGTTTTACCTCTTAGTAGCTTACCAGGGTATCCCTGAGGTCCGGACATATTGGTGGCTCTAGCTATCAATTACCTTCTGCCTTTCACAAAGGTAAAAAAATTTATTTTCTGAGTAGGAGAATTGTCCTGCTTATTCTGGGCTGAATAAGTGCCACTGAACCTCCTGTCAGGCTGCAGCAGATGGGGGCTGTCTGATGAGGCTGGGGAGGGGAATGGTGAGGTCGTGAGACAGGATGGTGCAAGGACCTCACCTCATCCATGTGTCCTGAGGTGACCAGAAGAGCCAGGCCAGCGCCAAGAGGCTGTGGCCACTCTGCCAGTGTGTCATGATGAGCCAGGTCCAAGATCAGGCTAAAAATGTAAAGTCAGCAGGTCACACTCAAGGAAGTGTGAGACCAGGCACGGCACAGCTGCAACACAGCTCAGGCAGGAACCAAGGGCCAGAGTTGAAACTTCACAGCAGCTTTCAAGCAAAGAGAGGGAGCTCTGCTGATGGTTCTTCCCAGTTTTCCTCAAAGGAGTCCACTGCCAGGCAAGCCTTCTCAAACAGACCTCTCCTATCAGAGGGCTACCTTTTGAGAACAAAGAGAATATTTCCCAGAGGGGACGGGGAATGTGCTCTGGGACCTGACTTCCCAAGCACAGATATTACAAGTGGTATCTTATATCTCCAACATCTTTGAGTAACCACACCTCACAATTATTCCTGAACTCAGAATTTCAGGGAGAGCTGACTTCAGCTGACACTGCAAAATATTTCCAGTGAGCTCTTCAGGAGCTGCTAGACGCAGGGGCTTCTAAGCAGGTCTGATCCTGAGAACGTCTGCAGAAATGAGGCCTTATCTCCAAACCGGTAAAGTTCAGATGAAAAATCTGATGATTTTTGGTGGTTTGAGCGCTGAGTGAATATCTCTGCATAAATTTATTTTATTTTAGATTTAAAGCGTTTCTGTTGAGAAAAAAAGCCTTGAACAGTAAGAAATAAAGTAAAAAGTTTTTTTCTTCTTTATTGAATTGAAGGTTTCACTTTTTTTTATAAGACCTGAACGTGCTGCAATTTTTAACACACTATATTAACAAAGCAATCCTCAGAACATCTTTAGTTTTCACAGGTTGAGTCTAAGGATGAGGGAAGTTTATAGAATGGCCCTCTGTTTTAAGTTTCCTCTCCCAATCCAGTAGCTTTTTGACCGTTTTTTTATTTCTTCAGGAGTATAAATTCATTACTCCTCCCCAGAAGGATAGTTTCGTTTTTTTAATGTTGTCTAGTTTTGGATTCTTTCAATCATTATGTGGCTTCAAAACCTTAGCTAGATATTTCAATGACCCTAGAAACAATATGTATCACAGATAAACGTAACAGACTACACATACTGAAAATTTTCCTCTGTTTTTTAGCCCTTTAAACATTTGTAACAGTACAGTTTAGTAATATAGACTTTTACACAAAGACACGTACATAATTTTTTTCTTGTTTATTTAGGGATTGTATTTGATATCTGGGAAAAAAAAAAAAAGAAAAACGGCCATAAAATAAATAAACAGAACATTAGTCAACTAATGTTTTAAATTTTCTAGCAGGAAATTATAAAATGAACCTCTGATGTTACATAGAATCAATTTAACATAATTGCAATAGCTGACAACAGAAACTCTCATATGAACACCGGAATACCAATCATTTTAAGACTCAAGCTAAAGAAGTATGTATTCTTCAGATGCACATTCCTAATAAATGAAGAAAAATATTTCTCACTTCCAAACCTCTAAAATATTATCACCACCCTCCTTTCTTTTTGTAAATAAACATATGAAGAACAATGAGCTCTCTAAAGCTAATAGGTACTACCAAAGAACAAATTACATTCTTGATTCCTTACTACCACTTTTAGTCCACTCTATATATTGTGGCCACAGACACTTTAAATCCATCCATGAGTAGCTTGTCTTTCTGACCACATACCAACCCAGTGGAGTAATATGTCCATATGCTTATCTCCTATGCACAATGGTTTTTTCAGTTACCCAGACCTTGTGCTTGAGGTCATCATGGCTGTGTATGCCGCCTCCCTAGAGGTCGCTGTAAATTTTGAGTAGGTGAAGCTGCCAAACTAAAACCAGTTTTGTTTAATTTACTATAGCCATGAGCCAAAGGGAAGGAAAGCATTTGTGCAGGGTCCCAATCCTGCAGTCATCTCATATGAGTCTCTCCAGTGTACTCAACAGAGAGGAAAGCGTCTTCTTTCAGTGAGGAAGACAGACACACAAGCTCTGTGCTGCCAGTTGCTTGGCTATGTATTACAATGGAAAATTTACTCTCATTTTACTCAGCTCATCTTAGCCACAAGGGAGTTTTCAAGAAATTAACTCCAGAAATCTAGCAAGTCTGCACTGAACTTATGCAAATACAATGTGTATTTTTTTTCTTTTCAAGACTTCAACTAAGTTGAGCAGAACTGAAAAGGGATGAGATGTACTATTTGACAGAGGTGTTAGAGTACAAGACCCTCTGACCAGGTTTTTCAGATGTTCCACATCTTGGGGGTTTAATGTTTAATATCAAATTTACATACTTGAAGTTATTTGACATTGCGTGGGATTTAGCATAGTGATACAATAAACACAAGTACAGAACTTAAAACACAATATGAATGCAGCACCCAGATCATAGCAGTTGCAATATGTAGCTGACTCACAATACAAATGTGATTCTCATTACCAGCTTTTGGGATATGTTCACTGTCATGATGCCAGGCATCCCCAGTAGCCAGGAAAGAATATATGTGTTGAAATCAGCTCAGGACTGATGCCTGGAGTTCCTTGGTTTTTTTTGGATTTTGTACTCTTTCTTGTGCTGAACCATGATACACTCCCCAGTGCTGCTCTGGATAACTCAGGAAGAGATATATACTTGCATATTTTTTTAATTAACTCAGGGAAGTGTTAGGTGGTACCCACATCCAGTGGGCTTTGGAGCCCAGATGACTCCTTCTCCTGAAGTGATCTCTAGGGCCTGGGCTCCTCCCAGTCTGGCCCAGCCAACAGAGGCAGCTACTGCAGCGGTCTTCTTGTCTCTCCAGTAACAAGGATGTGTACATGTTCCAGATAGGCAGCTCACACTATATACAATATATATATACATACTTACATTACTACTGATCACACTCATCGATATGAACAGACACACTCAGTACATACATGAACAGAAACAGCACCAATGGCCTCATCCTGTTCCCCGCCCTGTCTGATCCACATGAAGCTCTATTAGTGTGAATATACACACACATAAGTAACATATGTATAATGTGGTTCCCTCTGGCAGCTGGGCCAAGATGCATGGTCTCTCCAGGAGCTCCCCGGGCCCTTGCCTTCCCCAGCTCCTGACATCTGGCTTATGAGCCCCCATAGCCGCAGCCCCATTCCAGCTGACAGTGCAGACTCCCTCCTTTCACAGAAGCACACACAAGCAGGTCTCGCCCCTTGGGACCCCCAGGATCTATGGTCTCCACAGCAGCTGTCCGGGAGTCCCTCGTTCCCCAATAGCCAACTTCTCCCTGACCTTGACCTTAGAGGCACACCAGGTTCCCAGGCCGATTCACTGACTCGCTGGCTAGTCCAGCTTGATCTAGCACTTACACCCTCACTTGCACAAACGCACTCACTCCAAGTGCTGCACCATGGACACATGGACCTCTGGCCCCTGCTCTGGCTCTGGTGGCTGGCACTTGGTGTCCTTCATTTTGGCCTTTGCAGTGCCTGGCACCCAGGCACAACTGCCCTTTGGGCCACCATCCCAGCCCTGCTTCTGACACCAGACCCTCACTCATTCCAGTTGCTGTCACCACAGAAACGTGGTCCCTCTGACCCATGGTCTGATGCCAGTTGCTGGCACTCAGACCTCCATACACAAAAATGCACACAAAATAGCCCCATGCCTGGGAGAAGAGTTGGACACTGAGTTTCATATAAGACAAGACAGACTGACGTGATCAGGTCCAGAGAAGTGTAATGAATTGACCCTACTTACTAGAAACTGGCCCTTTTTATCACCTTTTCCCTCTATTTTCTCATGCGTGTTCCTTCCCAAATCACCTACATGCCTCCCTTTCCCCACCTTTGGTTCCTCCCCTAAACATCCCATAGTAAGTCTTGTGCAAATCTAAAATGTTCATCCCCTTCATCACATAATATGTCCATACCACTGAGCAGCAGCCCTCCTCTGTCCACAACGTGCTCCAGTGTTTACTTATCTTGATGGGTTTCACGGCTGGACACTGGGGCTGAGGCTCTGCTGGGGCAGCCCTGGGAGGTGCCCAAGCAGGGTGTCCCTCCCTTTGTGTCTGTAATTTGGGTTCCCACCTGCCCGCCATTTCCTATATCACTTACAGTCTCTTTTAGTCATGTGACCAACACCCATTACTACAAATCATTATAGGTTTAGCTATGAGAAGCAGTAGGTAAATAGAATTTAGTAGAGGCTGAGGTAACTAAATTTATAAAATTATAGAGATTACTTTCATACATTGCTGTAAATACGCATGTGTATTGAGTCTTACTGTAGTATCTGCAAAGTATACTCTTACCTGCAAAACATATTTGATGCGTAGGAGGAGCTGTTTGCATATGCTAAATTAATCTAAACTTTTCCATATGAGATCTGTATCGCTTTCTAGCAAAGGACTGAAGAGACTGGCATGTAAAGAAACTGGGCAAATATTTCATAAGCAGAAACATGGAATACCGTCCAGAGCAGTTATGATGATGTTGCAAGACAGGCCAACATCAGCTCCCTCACTTTCGTAAACTGCTCAAAGTGTTGGTTGTTGATAGTAAGGTTTATTATCCATGTATGTAAAGTTAAATATGTCTTTCCTATAGAAAAGCATTACTAAACATCAGGGTCTTCAAAGTCTTATGTCTGGTATGCTTTATATGGCAAAGGTCTAGTACCAGCGAGACATCTCTTCAGGAAGAATTCTTACGGCCACATATTTCATGTTGTGAAAAAGCAGAAGTGTAAAGGAGATCTGGAGACGAGGTCATGCACTTAATGGTAACATATGGTAACAAAATTCTGGTCACTGTCAAATATCAGTGTAGGGTGTAATTAGTGAAACCATGAAATATAAAACTTGCTTTTGGCTTCCCTGCTAATATTCAGTCACCCACCAAATTTGAGGTAACACTTACATGCTTTACTTTATATTCTTGTACTGAAAAAATTAGCTTACTAATATCTGATCTGACTTCTGAGAATAAGAAGGATTTTCTCAGCACACAAAAGAAGAAAAGAAATCTTTAATACTGCATGTCTCCCATGGCTGAGCTCCTGCTGGGAAACTGTACTATATTAAGTCAGCCAGGTTATATAAATCATATTATGTGAACAAGTATGAAATGATGTATCAGGTCATAAGACTGGTGCAGCCAAATCACCCCAATCATCACCATTTTCAGATATACCTCATTCTTACATACTTTTTAATTTGGTCATGAAACAAAAGTATTTGATTTAAAACAAACAAACAAACAAAAACAACACCAACAAAAAACCCCAACAAACCAACCAAACCAAAACAAGCCCAAACATAACTACAAAAAAACAAAAAAAAAATTAAACCATCACTGAGGAAAATTACTCATTGGTACAAGCTGCCCAGAGAGGCTGTGCAGCCTCTGTCTTTAGTGGTTTTCAAGACCCTGCTGGATACAGCCTTGTGCAATCTGATCAGACCTCTCAGCTTACCTTCTTTCATCAGGAGGTTAGACTAAAAATCTCCTGAGATCAATTCCAACCTGAATTACTTGGTCACTGTTTATGGAAAATTTAAGATTATGAGTGAAATACTTTCAGTGGTTCAAAGAGGGAAAACCTCTCTACTGTTCTGGGGTTCTTAATAGATATATATAAAACATTTTTGACACAAAGAAATTCTAAAAATTTATTTGTGTGAAAGAAAATGGGCTGGAGCATTGCACGTAAAGATTTGGCTAGCATTTATTTTTCTATATTTTATACTAAACAAGGTTTTGTACTATTCTTGTGTTAGAGAATAAAACAAGGACCTAGACGAGAGCTTCTTACTGGCTGAGGTTTTTTGAGCATTTTCTACTGGCTTCATATTTAGCCAATAGTTTAGCACATTTTTATGTACTCATGGTTACAGATTCAGACCAAAAGATCGTCAGACTTCAGTGATATTTCTTGAGCCCAGGAAAGAATTAAAAATTATATATTAGCAAAAAACCCACAAAAATTACTTTGTAGTTTGGAATGTTAGGGATGAAACATATTTTATGAACCATTGGAGTTTGTTGGTATTTCAGGCAGGTAAACTAAATGCTAAATTTAAATTTCAGAAAAAAGCAGCTGATCTAAGTGATCTAAGTCCAAAATAGGAAAATGTTAACAGTCAATACACTGAGAATTCTAAATTAAATAGCCCTTTCTGAACTAGCAGTAGAACACTTTGAATGATTCTCTAAATACCACAGCATACACATGGAATGCAGGAGCATGAAATGTTTATTCTTTCTGTTCTGGAGCACAGTTATCTAAGATGAAGTTATGGAATTTAAAAAATTCAGGTTTCTGATATCGGCAAATTACAACAGCAACTAATTTTTATTCTGTTCAGAATTTACCTTATATTTGGCAGAGAGGATAATGAGATTTGAGCTCCCATAATAACATTTAGAAACAACCTTTCAAGTTCTTTCAGGCAGCACTAGAAAATAGAAGTTGTTCAAGTGTAGCACAAAGCTGAAAGTGTGTGTATGCAGGATATTCTGAGACCTGATTCAGTTCTAAATAAAGTAGATGGAAAACTTTCCCATGAATTCAACAAAAGATGGCTGCCTTTATAAGTTTCTACTTGTTGATGAGAAAAAACCAGCCTCAGTTTTCTTGTTTGATTAAAAAAATATGTTTAATGTTTTCAGACTTAAACAAGATGAATCTTAAGGTAGAGCTCCTACAGCTGTGTATATCTACTCTAATAAGCCCACTACCAGTTTGTGTGCAGGTGGGAATCAACATGGAGTGTTTCTTTGGAGGTGAATTCCTACTTCCTAAGTGAAGAATTTTCAACATTTGTGAACAAATGCAGCAGTGTAATAAATCAAGAAAATGATGGCCGAGAGGATGCAAGGGATACATAACAGATCAGATACTACCTAACTGCTTAATAAAATTCTATTTATATAAAAAAATAATTACTATAAAAAGATTGAATACTTTTCACTGAAGCCTGGATCTCAATATCAATGAAAAAAATATTTTAAACAAAATATTAAAGAAAATAATGATTTAGTCAGGTAAATCATGAATACGGATAGTTCTACTGCTGGATGTCATTATGTTTCTGGAATTAACTAAGCTCCTAACTGACATTCCTTATGCACAAAATAACTTAGGCATGTAATGATTTTAAAGTGTGTCCATAAACCCCATTGACTTCAGTGGTATTTAAGGATATGTGTAATATTGAGCACACGCTGAGCTGCTTTCCTGAACATGGATGTTTTGTAGTAATGAAGTCTAAGAGGATTTTAATAACTTTGGTTTTATTGATTTAATGGAAAGCATCTATAATTTTATCTGGTTATAAATAGTAGCTGAATTAATAAAGCCATAAAAGAAACCATCAATTTAAGGCACCATGAAGAAATACTTAAAACAAACAAAACAACAAACCACAAGCCCTTTTCAAAACCCACTTGTGCCCAGGGGTATCTTGTTACTGTTTCTAATGAGAAGTGCTTTGTATCTTATTGAATAATTGAAAAGAATTGTATATAATTCATTCAAACAGTAACAGAAGCCTTTTTAATCCTTAAAAGGAGGTGGAAAATTCTAGGAAAAATTATGAGAAAAGTAACGTGTTTGTTTTTCAGTGACAAATGTTTCCAAAAAACCCCATTTAGTTACAGTAGGTAAAAAGAGCATGACAATATATGTGTGCTTTTAGATTGTCTTGGAATCAATTTGTAGATGTATTCGTTATGTTTTTAACAGTGAACTAGAGAAACACTATAATTGCATTTTGTACTACATCAAAATTATGTCAGGCCAGAGAATTTTGAGAATTTTAGCTTTATGCTCACATCTCTCTCGTTCATTATTATGCAGACATTTATGTTGTTGGCTACAGATCAAAACAGCTGTTCAGATATGCTAGTGCAGATACTTATTTGGAGAGTACTCAATATTCAATATTTATCTGAGAAATGTCCCACCTCCAATTTTAATCATCTACATAAGATTTAGTAACCATTAACTTGATTTAGGTGACCTATGCCATACACAAAATAAAAAGGTATCGTGTGCTCAGACATAAGAGCAGTGAGAGTAGTTCAAGAGCAGTTCATTATAGGAAGCAAATTTGTGAAATATTACTAGCTAGTAAAAATAATCAATGCATTCATAAAAGCAAATCTTTTTGATGGATGATTTAATAGAAATAAAATATTTGTGAATAATTTTTAATCAGGATCACTTCATTGTTTTGATTTACAAGGTAGCTTACCTCAACCCTTATATCAACAGAGCAGGGTAGGCAATAAAAGATAATAATGGAATAGGAATTACATGCCAGTGATGATTACTTCTTCGATCAATTTTTTACTGAGAAAAAGATGAATAGCACTATATCCTGAGGAAACATTCAAATACTACTTAACTTAAGTCTTGTGCTTCTTGAACTAAAATATGTTATATTTCCCAAGAACAGTCAAGTGTCTTACAGTTCTATATATTGTTCTTTTGGGCTAGATAGAGGAAAATAGACACAAAATCAAAATGTTTTTTTTAACAGTTTTCATTTTTTACCAGTATGAACTGACCTTAATTTCAATTTTTTTAGGTGTTCTGTGGTATTGTCAATAGATAGACTACCAGATATCACTTCACTTGATAAAAATATAGTCTCTTTTTTAATGACACAGACTTTATACTAATACAGTTACATTACATTTTAATATTTTCTAACTTGAAGAAAACAAATTAACACATCCAGTCCTAATAGGTATTGTCAGAAGTTCAAATATGTAATAATTCTAAGATATCTTATTTTGCATCTTGCTCAGACTGAAAAATTTCTTGTTGGTTGTGTTTTATTGCTGCTACAATTCTAGGTTTCATGGATTACCAAAACCTAAGTTTTGATTAGTTAACTTGCACTGAAGTGTCAGAGGAACAAGCAGGGAGGGAGTCTCTTATTTAGTTCATTCATGGAGAATATACTGCTTCACATGTCATTTGACTATTGAGTTTGTCTAGTGTAATACTGGTGCATCTTGTTCCACTGGGCATAGTTAAATACACCAAGTTTAGGTTGTTCAGTGTCTCAATTCCTCTTCCTGGTATCTGGCAGGCGCTGGACAAAGCACCTGCTGTTTCTCTCAAAGGATTAAAAGCATAGGAGAGAATTCAGTCCCAGCAATCCTTGGGTTACTTTGCTTACATCTTCCTCTTTGCTACACACACAGAAAGTGACAGAAAATGCTGTTATTCTTGGTAAATATATGATTCTTTTGCCCTTATGATGATGCCATTCCTCTTTTAAAAATTACATGCATTTGGCTACTATGTTGTTATTCTTGTATAAAACTACTAAGCACAGCACTTCGGGGTTCAGAGAAAATGTCAGTAATTGGTAATGATGACTAATGAAAAAGAGATGATTAGTCAAAATACATGTGGTGTAATCATAGATGTGGCAACAGTTAAACTGTCACAAACCATGCAGATATGAAAGTTGTATTCCAATTCTTCCCACTTGCAAAGGAAAACAGGCAAAACATTTTCATAAAGAGCAAAATTTCATTACCTCTGAGACCTGAAGATACAGTTAAAAATTTTATTCTCCGATTTAATATGGAGAGATCATGAACAATGACATGCTACAGTCTGCTTTGAAAAAATAGTGCATAGACTTGCATCCTGTATGACAGGCATTGATTGGTGTTTAATAAAGTGTGCTGTAAATTGGTGCAAGAATCAGTTGGATTTTTTGGTTTGAAGTATCTGTGATGAATTTTTTTTATGTCTTCAAATATAATTGAGCCTTCAGAATTACTGTGAGAAGAGAAAGCTTGCAACATCGTATTCATTCTTCTTCATTCTCAGAGATTAAGATTGATTGTTATTTTAGATGCTATTGCCCTCCTTAATTTCAATGTCATCCATTTCCAGTGGTGGTGTATTAATTTTTACATGACAAGCTAGCCTAAACCAGAGCAACAGTGCATCTGAATGAACTGATAGAGGTATTTCTGGAAAGTTCCTAGAGTCATTAGAACATAACACTTCTTCCTTTTCATGACCACATTGAGGTGATGACATGCATTAGGTTTAATCTAATCAATGGGAGAGGCAGCTCTGTAAGCTAGCTAAGCAACGCATGAGATAGCAAAAGTCTCACTATAAGAATTCCATGTCCTGATTACTTGTGTTTTACTCTACACAAGACTTGTCTGATGCGAAGTTATCCCTTGACAGCTTCCCAAAACATTATAGATCCAAACTGAAAAGATGTTGAAAGGAGAAATACCTGTTGATTCAGTGATTATTATGTTAATCAAGTAATAGTTTTAGATGTACTTATTAATGAAACTAATTACAAAGTCCTTATCAGTCTCCTTACATAAACCTCACTACACACAGGAATTATTGCCAAAAACAGTAGGACGCTTTATTTAAAGTTGTGGCCCTTGTTAAGAGATATTTATATCTATTCTGAAAGATTTTCATTCCAGTTGAATGACAAGGTACAGTTTTGGATAAATCTTTCTCTAATAGTTGATGTGCCTCCTGATAGTAGAGACATAGAGCAAAATCAAGCAGAACATGAGTGTTCTCCTTGACAAAGAGAAAACATGCACTGGAATTTCTCAAAGTACAATGATATAGCAGGTCATGGGGAATCAGAAACTCCCTTGTTTTTATTCTTCCTGGACAGCCTTTGACTGAAACTTGTATAATTTGTTCTGATCTTCTTTAATTTCACATAAAAGCTAAAGAACTGCTCATACGTTTGGCAGTACAACTTTCCTGATGTAAGATTTCTGTTAGACGGGTTCACAAGGCTAATCAGATTCTTCTCCACCTTTTTAGCAGTTTTAATTTGCAGGAAATTTGTAGTAATATGCTTCTGGAAATTTTCTTTTTCAGTCATCCTCAAAAACAAGAGAGAAGCATGTAAAATATTTTACCGGTTACAAATTCTACATCTCTCAGCAGCTGCAAGCCAAAAATAAATAGTTTTCTACAGGTGGATATAGCCAGAATGTTTTCATCATTAAATTGTTTTCTACAGGTGGACATAGTCAGAATGTTTACTCTGTTAAATTGCTATTCAATAGAAAATTATATTTTCAGGTGAATGCATGTGCACAGAAAGATTTCCACAGAAAATTTTAATATCAGACTGATATATACAAAAGCTTGAAAGCTGGGAACTTCTCCAGGAGGGCATAGTGGTTGGAAATAACCCTTTCTATCAAAATGGAGATTCTAGTGGGAGAAATCCTGATAGCCTCAACAAAAGGCAGAGTTTTTTCAGGCGGGAAAGCTATGATTAGCTCCGTAAGTCAGCACTTCAGATTCCACCCAAGAAACATCATTTAGACTTTGCAGATCATGGAGCAATTTAAATGTGACATACCAGCTTTTTTTTTGTTTAACTGTGCAACCTTCTGATTTCAGACACAGCTGAAAATGTGAAGCTGTTGTCACTAAAGTGATCATAAGGAGTACAATAGAGTAGCCAGAATTTAACCAGTTCTGGAATGATGCAAGCAGCACAGTTTCACTAAGAATAAAATTTCTTAGTTTCTGGATTAGAGAAGCTACATTTTTAATCTTACCAGCATTTAAACTTTTAGCAACAAAATGAACATCTGTTATGTGGTGCTTTCACTTGAAAACAAGAAAAGATGTTTAACAACTAACATGTTTCACATGTAAATGATTAACATTTCAAATAACTAAACCCATTATTTTTGTAAAAAAAGACTCTGGCACCCACATTGGGAGAATTCAGATCCAGTGTACACATTGTACACATTGTACACGACCAGTAGGTTGCAACAAATTAATTGGTCTGGGAAGTGAATGCATTAGCATAATGAATAACAGTTTTATAGGTAATAACATGTATGTAATTATAATGGAAAATATATATAAGGCTGTCAAAGCTGACAATAATACCACAAACATTGTTCTTATCAGTTTCATAATGTGGAAATCAGCATATTTTAAGAATAATTATACATTTATTTCTGAATTTATATCAATCATTAAGCTCAATTTTATGATTGCCATCTTAGTTTATACCGACTTTTCATATCAGGAGCAATTAATTAATAATTTAGCTGTAAAATACAGCTTAGTACACCATCATGACCTATGAGTTATGTAAGCTATTAATGAACAAGCCCATTGCTACAAAAGGGAAGAAACTAGTTAAGTCGTATTGAAACATCTGTCTCACACATTGAGAAACAGAACAGTCTTTAAGAGGATGACACAGAATATCGCCAGCAGCAACTAATACCTTTATATTTTCATTTATACCTATGATGAAATTCTCCTGCCCTGGTAGCAGCCTTTTCATAGCAACCTTTTCACCACAGATTTGGAGGTGGATGGACACAGTTATGAGACAAATTGTTATCCAATACTTAAGTTGAGCCTTTGTT
The DNA here is from genome assembly GCF_034619465.1 of Leptosomus discolor. NCBI lineage: Eukaryota > Metazoa > Chordata > Aves > Leptosomiformes > Leptosomidae > Leptosomus > Leptosomus discolor. Next base: position 89,885,981 of record NC_141391.1, on the reverse strand, counting down.
GCAACTCCTCCAGAGCTTTTTAAGATACTCAGTTCACTAGTTTCTTTTATACATTTCTGTGATTCCTCTCTTTGCGGGATCAGAACTTCATAACTACAGATACACAAGCTCTCTGTTGAGATGCTCAGAGCTTTCATTTTTTTTCCTGAATCCACCAAAATTAAATATTTTTTAAAACTTCTAGCAAGAACATTCTATGAATTTTCCATTATCAGACCTTTTCTGGAAAAAAACAAGATACTGCAGGATTTTTTTTCTTAAAGGCTTTCAGCCAAAAGAAGACTTTCTTGAAAATCTTTGTTACCAAAGAGAGCTCAGATTTCTTATTTTGTCCATTCTAACTTAGGGCTCAAAATCTCACTGTTCCTCCCAGCCAAGGAGACAGTCCTGTCTTTTGCATATGCAGGTTTTTTGAGAGGAGTAGGAATCTCATCTCTGTGTTTAACCTGAAAAGATAGAATCCTTTCACTTAGAGTTGTGTTTTGCGCACAGAACAGAGGAATTGTTTTGAATGTCTAGGAAGAAATTGATCTCTGGTACATTTGAAAACTTCACCTCTCCTTATATCAGTACGATACAAAGCAAGAGCCTTTTTCTTCCTTGCTGTCTGGTGGAACACCCAATAGACAAAACCCAAGTTTAAAAATCTCTGTGCACATAGCAAATAAGTTCAGAAGCTTTTAAACTTGCACTTAGCAACTCATCTGTTCTTCAGAGTGGAAAAAAGAAACAGGAATAGTACTGCTGATGAGAACAAAGTTACAGTGCATCAGGTGCATAGGTAGGTTATGGATACTGACAATTGTTGTGAAGCCTTTGTTGAAATTTATGATGTCAAATAATAGGTAGTTCTCCATATATGTCTGAAGCTGGCATGTTCAACAAAGCTATAGTTCATGGTTGTCAGAACAGAAAAAAAGCAAATTTGTTTCATCACACTTTAAACTGAGGCTCTGAAAAGAGTTTTACACAGTGATGACTGCTCCCCACATTAGCAGTGCTGCTGTTATGCAGCAAATAGCACATTCTGACAGTGATACATTTTATTCACTTTATTTTCTTAGATTTCTGCATATAAGCAACTATATTTTTAGCTAATCAGATCCTTTTCTTTTTTCTTTTTTCTTTTTCTTTTTTTTTTTTCCAGAGATAAAGCACTCTACGGTATTGCATTTAGGGAAAAAATAAAAGTATTTATTAGGAAATCATTCTTATTGCTGCCGATGAATAATGTTGAAGTTGTAGGCTTTTTATCAGGTGATCTTCCTGCTTTAATGACAAAGTTATTATTAATTTCGACACATACAACTCAGCATTAACTTTCTACAAAAATGTCTGCATCCTGGTTTCCTAAAAGGCTGTTTTCCTTTTTATAGTATACTCAAAAAACTGAGATCAAATGGAATCCTCTGCCTGATAGTTGAGAGCTCTGTTCTCTTCTCAACATTGAACACATTCATTGGAGGACCCTGCATAAACACTCTTTATTTTCCTAGCTACTTTCATTAATATTCCACCAAAATTTTTACTAAAGTCTTGCAGTTCAGAAAAGATTTTGTGTGAGGGGAGCTGACACCAATACACTGTATACGTAAAACAAATTCTACATATCTATATCTCCAGATTCACACACATTTCATACAGTAGTTGCTGTAATTATTGAAAAAATAGTGTGGTGTTACTTATCCTGCAAATTGTTGCACAAGGTTTCTGACACTTTAGTCACAAACACCCATGTAACAGTGAAGTATTTATATAAAAGCAGCATATATAATTAATTAATTTAAACACGTACAGTCACTGATTTCTTTAAAACAAGAAAGTATGTTCAATATCTGTAGTGGCTTAACCTTGGCTAACAGTCAAACACCCACCCAGACACTCATTCACTCCCACTTTGTGTGGTCTTGAATGCAAACTAATATCAATGGAAATCAATAGGGTTCAATGGGATCAATGACCAAAACCAGATTTAGATAGCTCTTTCCTACCTGTTAGAAAGAGACTTGCCTATTATTTCTATTACATACATTTATTTTTCTTTGCTACATTTAGCAAATTGACAAGTATTCCTACAGTTACTTTCTTGTGGCTATTTTTGCATCAAGGATGAAGCTCCCAATTTTAAAGTGCCTAAATTATTTCTTTTGTTACATTAAATATGGGACTATTCTACCATATTTACACTGTCATAAAGGGAAGAGTATTATCACCTCTCATACCATAATCAAGAGTTTTAGATCAGATGGAAGAGATAGTATCTTTTTATTTTCCCAATACCTCGGGGAAAAAACCAACAATTTGTAAGCATACACACTCATATTAATTCTGAAAAAGAAGTTGTAATCTTTAAATTAAAAACATACTGAGAAAAAAGGAATGTGTGCCTGAAGTCTTGTTTCCTTTTTCCAACTGTACTTGGTCTAGTACCTTAGGTAACATCTCTTTTCCTACAAATCTTGGGCCATCACTATTATGATACTGTTATCAAGAGATTTAACAGGTTCTAAATGAAGGTAAATTATGATCTCTTAGTAACTCCAAGAACAGATGAGAACAAACAGTAATGCCTAAGACTTTCTATTCCCAGAAAGACTGAAGAAACCCAAAGATTCATACATATTTACTGTTCCTGGCTAAGGGGCAGATATTAACCTCTGCCATCCTATCCTAATTTCTGGCCGCTTCACATGAACATACTGGCTGAAATCCACTGACTAGGAAGCAAAGGATTTGAAGTGTAAAGGTCAGTTCGCCAATTCCCAGCAAGAAATTAGGTTCTTGTTTTCAGTTATTTTTTTTCCCCTTGTCCAAGGAAAACAAGTCAAGAGAGAATAACGCTCTGGGGACCTCTGTAAATCCTATATATAAGACCAAAATATCAGGGGAACCTTTTGTAGTTCTTGTATATAAGATGAAAACAAATGAATGCACTATTCAACTGCTGTTTTCCATCAGTCAGAAAACGAAGTGCTGTGAGTTTGGCAGTTAGGTGCTTATGCAACAGTAACTCAACTTGTGAGGGGTCTCACAAATTTCAATGAGCCTCGAGCAATGTTCAAATCTACCAGTTTTCTAAAAGAAAAAAAGACCTCCATCTCATTCACATTCAAGGTAGTGGGAAAGTCACCATAGGTGACTTTAGACTTTGTGTTAGGCCTACGTTAAAGAAAGGACCAAGGAGGTGATATAGCCCAGGAATAACTGCCCAAGAGACTCCTTTTAACTCTGATTTGACTTTAAGCACAATGCTGATACACTGATATCACTACCCAACTAAAACGTGTTTGCTCAGAGACAAGGATATATGGCCTAAGTACATACAGCAATGTGAAAAGTCTGACTAGACGTAATAACTGAATCTCTGTTCCACACTTCATGAAAATTGTGTAACTCAACATTTAATTTTAACTAATGACTGGTAGAAAATAAAGTATCCTACTTATAGCAAGCCTCTTGCAGACTATAGTGATACTTGAGTGTAGCATTTCATTGTGGATCAATGATGGAGTAAGTAAGCAAACTTTTACAGGAAATTTAACAAAAACTCCCCAGGTGAACATAAAGTGAGAAGCACAACCATCAACACTGTCAGAATCTCTCCTGGTGACAACCTGGGCTGCTGCTGTCTCACTGACATACACCAGATGTGGACAGCTGTCAGCAGCAGTGGGACCCCATAGGTGCTCAAAGGGGAAGAAGATAAGGGGTAGGTTCTCCACACTAATAGTTCAAGTAGCAAAACTTTTTCTAAATATTGTTTGTTCATCCTTCTTAGTCCTGTTATCAGAAAGTCTTTTGACAATGTATTTCTTTTCTCCTACCAAGTTAAATTAAAAGCAGTGAGTGGAAGCATGGGTCACATACATAGGTGCTGATCTTTCCTAGATGTCTTGGCACACAAATGATGTGTCAAGGTGTTGTGTAGGCAGTGGCTCCCTGGGGCCAGAACCATCGGAAGCTCCTCATGTCGGGGGTGCAGAGTAGGGCCTGGTATCCGGGGCCCATCCCACCACCCAGCCAGGAGCAGGGCAGCCAGGGGAACCAGGACAGCCCCAGCACTGGGCATCAGGCCCTTCCCTCTGGGGCAGGACATGGACCCATGGATGCAGCCCTCGGAGACTGACGTGGGGTCCTGGGCCATGGGCAGGTTGGAGGGAACCCCAGCAGGGCTAGGCAGGGACAGGCAGGGCTGGTGGTGCCCTCAAGGCCCAGTCGTAGTGTAACATATTTTTTCCTGGGGTAATAATTCTGAATTATAGTAATAATTTGCCATTTCTGATATAATCTGATTAAATCCATATTTAATCAATATTTATTCTTCACTATTGAATATATTTTGAAAATTTTATTAATACTTTCAATTTTATTTTTTTATTTTTTAAACATTTAGCATGCGATTTTGTCACTCTAGTAAAAAAAAATGTAAATAATCAACTCTTTCTTGTTCCTTTCCCTGTTTTGTTTTGCCTTCAGTCTCTAAATCAGTAATTGGAAAATTATTAAATTTACATCTAAAGAGACAACCTGTGTAATACACCAGTAATCATTTTCAAAGGCATACAGAGAAATAATCCTTAGCCTCAGGAAAATCGTACATAAACCCCAAAGAATAATTCAGTAATAAATAGAAAGCAGTTTTTAATTTGCCTTTCTAAAACACTATCAGCTCCTGTCTGTTCTGTAGATTAAACAACAGGTAACTAGGTTGCAAGAGGAGATTTTGTAACAAGACTGACCCTCAGAGTCCAAGGCAGCTCAGCTTGCACGGGCTGTCTGTTGTCTATGCTGAGGATGAGCAGCTGAGTCCTTCATGCAGCTCTAGGGGCCCAGAAGATCTTTAGTCTTAAGAAAATACCACCAAACCATGTTGGTCTCCTGAGTGAATTCACCGTTCCTGTTTGCAGTCAAATTTCCAGTCTCTAACTTCACTCAGGATTACTGATAGTATTTACCAAGCCTCCAGCTAGGACTGCAGCTGACAGATTGCTGCCAGCGCACTGCATTCGTTATGTGCTAAATTCAATGGTTTTTTGACTGTGGCCATAATTTCTGCCCTTAAGTCTGTAGTTTTATTTTGTTTGACCCCTCCAAACTCTGCTGGGCTGAACACAAAAGTGCAATAGCACACACAGCAGGCAGACCTCACAAAAATCCTGCTTCGGTGTTGCTATAATGTCTATTCATCACTAGTCTTTCTTTCAGAAATCCACAAGCTTCAAAAAATTATTTTTATGAAAATGAAGTGTCAGCAACTACAAAGGTTCCTTCTGAGGAAAAAAAAAGTTAATTGCTACCACAAAAAAAAAAAAAAATCAAAACGCGAACCAAAAAAAACACACAGCATTTTCAAGGGGCCCAAGCACCACGGCAAATGGAGGAAAGAGGTCAGTTTATGTTTATTTCCAATGGTTAGCCAAAGCTGTATTTTATACGTTGAATTTTAATCTTAATTTAAAACTAAGACAAAGCCACCACGGAACCAGTGGTCAGATGTCAACATATTAATTGACAGTGGTGCTGCTGATCACAGTGACAAAGCTAAGACTGCAACATAACCCGGTGAATAGTTGTGTCTTTTCCAAATACGTCTTCCCGCTCAGTGACCCAGGACATGCTGGAGATACCACAATCACATAGTGACCCATAATTGAGTCAGGTATTCAGATGAAGTTTAACTGTTAAGTTTCTCTCTTAAAATAAGATTCAGGAATTCAGGTGATCAGAGTCGCATAGATTGTTATGGCTTATTTGCTTTATTCTGCTTGGATTTTGGTCAGCTTTATAATTATTGTGTATCAACTGTTAAGAAAGAACTAGAACATAGGTGTTTTTCCTGGTAAATTAGTAATTATCAGAAAAATTTAATCATTTGATTAATTCTTCAGAAAGTGATCCACACTAAAGTTACTACTGTTTCCATCACTTCTGCAACCTATTTGACTTTTTCTTACCTGACACCATCAATCTTGCAGACTATGTTGAAGTAGGAGGCATGTTCATGGTCCGGTATTGCTGCTGCAGCTTGGGAATTAAAGCATTATTGAAATAGTAAACTGTAATTTTAGATTTAGTCTATAATATTGCATCATAGTTGTAATTAGTAAATTACAACAGAGCTCCCATGGGAATTGCATATTACAGCCATATGATTACTAAATTTGTCCACTCATGATTAATATTATTACAGTAAACATAAAATGAAATGATTAATGGTTTATCTTTGAAGTGCTTAATAGAGCTGGTAATAGTGCAGGATTATATGTCACATTATTTCTAACACATTTGTCAAAATACTTACATGTAAGAAAAATAAATATGAGTATTTACTTATACTCATCTCTTGGACTTTGCAGCCTCCGAATAATTCATATACTGTATTTCTGGCTTGCAGCAGAAGCAGAGCAAAACAGCAAATGATAATGAGGTCTAGAATTAAGTGTGTTTATATATTAAATTACATAACCAACTTATTTTTCTAGAACTGATTTGGCTTTCAAGTGAGTATACATTAAATGACAAGATCGATATATTTTGTATTATTTGTCTCTAACTAAATTGATACAGTTTGAGAGGCCTTAACACAAGATGGTAAAAGTCATGACATCAAATTCGCAGTGTTTCACATTAAAAAACGTCTTCATCTTCCGCTTTTCTGCTGAAGGCTCTTTTTAAGGATGAAGTAAAGACTAGAGGTGACCGTATTGTTCATCCTGATTAACATGTTAACTCACATTAAACTTACTGTAAAAGGTAGTTAGAGCTGGTAGACTTTGGGACTCAATGGAATTAGATTTCCTGGTCCTGTAGAGATTACTTTGGTCCCTCTCAGACCTTAGGGTATCTGCCATCCAAGACCCATGGATGCGGAGGTTTCCTGTGCCCAGGACCAGCCAGCAGTGAGGGGGCAAACACATTCCTGGTACACACACACACACGTGCGCATGCACACACACACACAGAATGGGATGTAAGCTCACTAGTGGTTCCATATAGACACTCTCACTCTCTGGATTTAGAGGGACATCCACATCCATACATTCCTTGTATATTATCACAGACTCCAAGTCCATCTAATATCTGATCCCAGGTCCCTCATCCAGTTACTGGGTCAGATCTTGAGACCTTTTGCCTTTTGGTGCTGGTGTTCTTCTACTACATGCTAGTCCAGCCTGAATTCCGCAATCTCCCACACACAATATGGTTGCCATCAGTAGCCAGCTCCTAGACCTTATGGGCTCCTCAGACCCCTTGTTTCTCTCTCCAGTGCCTGGCACTCAGATCTCCCACACAGCTTACTGACTAGTCCCTCTTGAAGGTCACTAGTGGTTCGCACATGCATACCCAGAATGGAGTACACTCATACAGAAACTAGTTAGGAATAGCATTTAATAAAAAGACAGGGCTTGGCCAGAGGAGTATACCAGTCAGCAGCTCACTTGCACTTAATTGTTCAAGCTCCTCTCCATTTCCCATGCTTGTTTTCCCCATCCACCTTGACCCCTCCCTTTCCCCACCTTTATTTCATCCAGTATAAACAACCCACCTCTAATTACTTTTTTCCTCCTGGACTCACTTCTTTTACCCAAATGTGATATCTCACAAATTAAGGTTGCTGAGGGTCTGCTGGCTTTTCAAGATTTCACTTCTCAAAAGATTCCCAATTGATCCCTCAATTATTTGTGAGATTTGGCTGCCTTTCACCTCACTCCCCGTTAACCATCTGTGAAATCTGGCCACTTCTCACCACGTAACCCATAACACTTGTCAGCTGCTCACTGTGTTATCTATCATGTCCAGCAAATTCTCATGCCATGTCCAGCAGGTTCTCATGGTGAGTTTAGTCACCTAAACCACAGGCCATGTCCTAACATATACCAGTGTACCAAAACACCTGTATTCTGCCCACTCTTCGCAAGAGTTTCACCTCATGTTTGTCCACTGAAATGAGTTAAAAATATACCTCTTCCCTGCAGGTCAGAAGACAGCCAAACCGGACTAGTAATTTTTAACACTTATTGCTCAGTGTCAGAGACTTTTTCTCAGCTTCAGCTGCAAAGCCTACTTGTGCCACATGACTCAAAAGAGAAAAGCCAGTTTCGACAGTGGAGCACAAACACCCATTCTGCCAACCACCAAGGCACAGAAAAAGGAAATAAACCAGAAATAAGCTGAATATGCAAGTGAAGGCAAGAATGAACATCTGAGTCTCTTATTTACCTCTGTTTCCTAAATATCAAACACATAATTGTTAGCACAAAAGAGACGAATTATTAAACAGTACAGCTTCTCAAAATGCCTTCATATTCTCTTTTTCAAAGGATATTTTAATTTGGAAGTTGTATTCAGAATACAAAAGTGATGCTGGTTAAGGTAGAAAGAGAAACAGATCAAAATTTGTGCATGACTAGGGAACTATATTCCCAGAATGGATGGCTAGTCTTCTGAAATATCAGCATATAAATGGAAACCAAACAATGCAAATGTATTAGATAGTGCACAGGAGACAATGAAGAAATAATAGCAGTATACTAACTGCATAGCTTAAATTTGAAAAGAAGACACATATCATACTTACATAACAGCAGTAGAAAGATTATACAGAGTTACTTTATTGGGAAAAAAAAGAACAGTGCTAGATAATGAGACTTTTATATATAATCAGTTCACATTTTGAGGTCAAGATAAGTTTGGAACCCACCCAATTAAAGAAGATAATTTTTTTTTTGCTGGCAGCGTTATCTAGCAAATATTTTCATTGAAAGGGTATCCATGCCTTGGCCAGCCTTTCTTATTGCTAACCTGAAATGTCATGTATGATTTAATTATGTGCATACGGAAATTTAATGATCTTCTTTAAGTAAGACTTTTTGGCTTTAGTCTAAGAAAAAAAATGGGATTTTAATTTTCTCTAAATCAGGATATTTTTAAGAAATTTATACCTTCCTTAGCATTGTTGATTTTTGTTCAAATACTTTGATTAATAGTAACACCCATATTTGAGTTACCATTATTAAAAAAATAAAATAATCAAAGCTTTATTGTTATAGCACTTAAAAAACCTGATAATTCAGAGTCTCACAAAAGCACTGATGTGATATTAAGATCGAAGAAAACTTCTGGACATCACTAGTCAATAGTACCAAAAAGTTTTCATTGTTAGATACGTGTATATCAACTAGAATATATTTTATATATTAATATTTCACCAGTGAAGTCTGATTAGCCTTACTGATCCTGAAAACACTATGTGTATAGAAAGGAAAAAAAAAATTTTTTTTTTCCTAATTACTACCATAATTTCACCCACTTTCTATACTTTCAGAAGTGAATGTTGGATTACAAATTTTGCCTAAAATGCCATTAATAGGTCAGAATTAAAGTAAAGAGAATATGCAGAGAGGGGAAGAGTTTGTAGGAACAGTTCAGCCCACTCAAACAATAGAAATGAGAAAAAAAAAACCTGAAATTCGAGCAGCTGCAACAACGTGTAAGGTTTCGAGAGTTCACTGGCCTGATCTCTTGCTCCATACTTATTTGGCACATCACACCATGTCAGCATTTTGGATAGTGTCTGCAGCTATTAGAAAGTAGCATCATATTTCTAATACAATCAATACTATAGAATAATCTGTTACCTACAAGGCATATCAAGTCCTCAGTAAACTAACTGGATTCTTCTCCCCACACTTCATGGTTAGCTTTGTATATTTCTCATTATTCCTGCACAGTTTAAAGTTGCAAGCCAGCCTGTACGCTGTTACCTCTGGACACGCCATGTCCAGAGAAATGTATAAAAAACAAAAACATCCATATTTTTAGAAATTAATGCTGGAGTGGTTTTTTTAATGATGCTGGAAATTCTTCTTAGTTGCTTAGCAATTTTTTCAGCTCTCTCTGAACTCCAGGCTTGGAGCTGTGATGCTGACCCTGCACCTGTCTATGGAACTGCAGATGGCTGATGTAACACAGGCTATTGACTTCAAAACAGGAAGGAGGAGGAGAACCAGATTGCTGCGTGAGATGCACACACATTTCCAAAATGTTAATTATTTGTTCTCTAAAATACTATGAAGGCTTGTGCATTTACAACTGGGATTCATCTTCATGCATCATTAAAGTCCTAATGTATACCTTTGGCGAAGGAGGCAAATCTGGTCAGAAATTACACACTTTTAATTGTACACAAAGTGACTTGCAGTGTTATTCAATAGCATATTCAACTTCTTTTAGTGAATGGAAAGAAACAGATGCAGGAGGGAAAACAGCATATAGAGGAACTTAAATAATGACTCAAATATGTATTTCTTTTTTTTGTAGTAATGAAACTGCACCCAAATGTCATGGTTTAACCCCAGCCAGCAACTAAGCACCACACAGCTGCTTGCTTACTCTCCCCAATGCTGGTGTAGGGGAGGGAATCAGAAGAGTAAAAGTGAGAAAACTCGTGGGTTGAGATAGATAAAAACATTTTAATAAATAAAAAAACAGTCATGCACATAAGCCAAACAAAACAAGGAATTCATTCACCATACCACGTGGACAGGCAGGCATTCAGCCATCTCCAAGAAAACAGGGCTCCCTCATGTGTAATGGTGACGTGGGATGACAAATGCCATGACACCAAATGTCCCCTCTTCCTCCTTCTTCCCCCAGCCTTATATGCTGAGCATGGCACCATATGGTGGGATATCCTTTTGGTCCGTTGGGGTCAGTTGTCCCAGCTGTGTTGCCTCCCAACTCCTTGTGCATCCCCATTCTACTCACTGATGGGCTGGTGTGAGAAGCAGAAAAAGCCTTCGCGTTGTATAAGCACTGTCAGCAATAACTAAAACATCCCTGTGTTATCAACACTGATTTCAGCACAAATCCAAATCATAGCCCATACCAGCTACTACGAAGAAATGTAACTCTACCCCAGCCAAACACAGCACACCAAAGTAAACATACATCAGAGTCGCCATCTTTAGCTTTTAAAAAATACCAAGGAACTTAGTAGTAGCTAAAGTCAATGTCACTGTCCTTATGCAGTTAACAAGAGACATCAGAATATTTACTTAAGAATAGTGGACTATGAAAGGCCTAGAAATAGAACAAAAATTGGTACCTTTCCATAGATATAAAATGGCAGAGCACTAACAACTCTACCAAGCAAAATAATGGCCATTTTTATCATAGAAGATTATATTCTGAATACAAACACACACACAAATACATATATATAATAAAAATTTGAAGAACAGTGCCTTTGAACCTTGTTAATACTCTAATTTATTTTAATATCGAAAGTATTGTTAGTCCTCTTTACATGAACTATGAGAATTGTATATGCCAGTATATAAACAGAAAGGCTTAAAAATTCGATTTGTTACATCCTGCAGAAATTCACATTTCTAAGTGTAGAATTTAAGGACAGTTGGCATAACATTGTTAGGAGTTTGAAATCATCCTGATGAATCTGAAGAATGTACTTAATTTTTTTAGGTTAAACTCTGTCTTGAAAAGTAAGACTCATTCACAGAATCTATGGGTTCAGTCTCCTTCACTACCTTTCCAGTAAAATCAAAACGATAGAGAAGAGCTCAGGTCTAGGGGCAGTAAATCAGCAACTTTAATCTTGCTTGAAGTAAAAAATATATCACCTGTTGGATTTGAAGTGCATGAATCCGCTGAGGCATGTCCTATGTCAAAGACGATAATCAAATTAGAGGAATACTTGGTTCGGGTACGTGCTGTGCCTCACACTGGGATAAGAAACAAGGCTGTTGCTCCCCATTTGAGGGAAGGAAATCCAGGTGTGTAAACTGGGAGTGACCTTTAAATGACCTGTTCAACTGCTTAATCCAGAAAACTTGGAGACCAAGGCATGTCAGGGAGTACAAATTGCCCTTGGTCTAGATGTAGTCCATAAAATGGACACTGAAACATAAAATTTAAAACCTGTATATTTTTTTAAATGTAGTTATTGCACCTAAGGGCCTAGAATGTAGAACTTCAAAGGCCGGCTTGTACAACTGCAGACGGTCCTTTCACTGGTAGATTCAGGATACCTGAACTTGACATAGCTGTCACCTATTACCTTATTACTTGTAGAATATGAGTAGTTTCTGTACTCCATGCTTAGGGTGCCCAACTGTTTTCCAAAGTCTTGATCTAAGACAAAACTCATGATACAAAGTATTCTTGGTAAAATACTGCCTAATTTGGAATGTGAATACCTGGAGAAGAACACTACAGATTTCTTTATGTTAAGCTAAATAGACTAACTTATTATAATCAAAAGTTTTGTGACTCAGTCAGATAAGCCACCTTTATTTTTCATTACCCTAAACAGTCGTCTTTGCTATTCACTCAGAGTGAATTTTTTTATCAGTATGTAGTGGATTTACACAAACAGCAAGATTTTGGTAGCAGGAGTGTGGCTGCAGGGGTGGCTTCTGTGAGAAAACATCAGGAGTTGCCCTCACATCAGACAAAACCAGTTCCAGCCATCTCCAAGATGGATCCACCACCGGCCAAAACTAAGCCTATCAGTGATGTTGGTGGAATCTCTGTGATAACATATTTAAGAAAGGGTAAAAACAGCAACTGTGAGAAAGCAATGAGAAAATGTGAGAGAAAACAGCCCTACAGACACCCAGGTCAGTGAATAGGAGGTGCTCCAGTAGCCAGAACAGAGATTCCCCTGCAGCCTGTGGAGAAGAACATGGTGATGTGGGATATCCCATTGCATCCCATGGAGGATCACAGTGAAGGAGATATCCACATTGCAGCCCATGGGTCCTCACCGCCTGACAGATCAGGGTGCAGAAGCAAGCTCCTGTGGCCAGTGGCTCATTGAGAGCAGCCCACACAGGAATGGTTTTTCTGCCAGGACCTGTGGCCCCATGGGGGACACATGCTGGAGCAGTCCATGCCTGAGGACTGCACTCCATGGAAGGAATCCATGGTGGAGAAGTTCTTGAAGACCTGTAGCCTATGAGAAGGACCTGTGTTGGAGAAGTTTGTTAAGACCCCACACTGGAGCAGAGGAATAACATGAGGAGGAAGGAGCAGCAGACACAACTGACCACAACCTGCATTCCCCATGCCCCCTTGGGGGGGAGGAGGTAGAGAAGATGGGAGTGAAACTGAGTCAGGAAAGAAGGGAGGGGTGGGAGGAAAGTGTTTTAGATTTGTTCTTATTTCTTATTATCCTACTTTTATTAATTGGCAATAAATTAATATATTTTCCTCAGTCAAGGGAAGTGACAGTAACTAGTAAGTGATCTCCTTGTCCTTGGCTCAACCCACGAGATTTTCTATCATATTTTCACCCTCTGTCCTGTTGTAGAGAGGAAGTGATAGAGTGGCTTGGTGGGCACCTGGCAGCCAGTCAAGGTCAACCCACCACACTGTGGAATGTGCAAACATAAAGTATATACAACAGGACACACGTACCTTCTCCAAACAAAAGTTGTTTAAATCCTCATGATTCCTCTCCAGCTGCAGTTCTAGAGTGGGCTTCCATGGTCATCTTAAGGGAAATGCAATCTGAGCAAGCAACCCAGCTACACAGAAAGAATAGGGATAAGCAAACTGTGATTTTTGTTTAGATTAATTCTTAAGGAATCTGAAAGAAGGTTGTTTCAGATTCAAGATGTTTTTATTTTATTTTTGTATTTAAAAAAGAGCTTGACAGGTCAACTTTTGCATTAACACAGGAATAAAAAGGGTAGATTTTTTTCCAGATCACTACAAAGTGTTCTGTCTTGACAATAAAACTTAACAATTAATAAATAATTCATTTGAATGTAGGATCTTCTAAGATCACAGCGGCCATAACCCAATTTGATATCTATCTGTATTACAGATGAATTGTGTAATCACCCATTTTTAAAACCTTTTTTTTTTGGTTTTGTGTTTAATTCAGGTATTTAAAAACTTGATTATGAAAATACACCATATCATCATTTGATGTAATCAAATATTTTGGCCATATAAAACACTTTAGCTCTGTCTATCAGTGACAACTTAAAGGGAAAAAAAACATAATATAAAGCATCTTGAATTTGACAGAAAATAGTAAATGCAAAAATGCAGGACAGAAGTTAAGTTATTGGTATTAATTTTATTTATTTTTAAGCATACTTAAAATTGTTTTGTCAAACTTTTGAATTCTTGTGTTTACAATATATTTTTGAATATTATAAAAATAATGAATGTAGAGATAAAATTAAGAACAAACTTTGACAATCCTTCATTCCAGTCTAATCATGGAGGTTTTGTTTCTCTTATACCAAGGAAAAAACACAAATTCATTATATCAAAAAAATTTTTTACATCTACTTTTACTCATATTCTATACTTTGTGATACATACAGAGCCATAGTTCATGGAATATCATAAAGACTACATAGAATACTCACTCTTTTTTAACCTATGAAAAATAAGTTATATTCAATGTATTTCACTGATGCAGACCGAAGTCATGCATTCCATAAAACATTTTGCGCAACATGTGTGCCAAAGCACTAATTACAGAGCTGGCAAAATCTTCTGAAGAAGAACACAAATTATTGGTCTTGGTATAAGGGATGTTTTATGAAATCTAATAGCAGGTGATATAGAGAAGATCTTACCAAATGAATCAGTTTTTCTTATTCTTAAATTCTCAGAATATTTGAGCTGGTGTTATTAACAGCAGCTGCTTGGTAATGTTCTGATAATACTACCACAGCATATTCAATGTTCTTAGGTTTCCAACACAGGGAAGTACTTCTTTTGAAACTGGATGTTAAACAGGATTCAGTTTTATATTTACTGCCTCTCTTTATCTCCACTCCAAATTCTGAGTTCAATGGTGGGATCAAATAGAACACTTTAATTCTTTAGAGTATGTTTTAAAAATAGGAGCATGTCCTAAATAAATTGTTTGCTGATCTCTATATCTCTGCAAATATCAAAGAAATGCAGCAGACATTGAAAATAGCTCTCCACCACTCAGTTTGGTGTCATCCAGAAACTTGCTGAGGATGCAGTCAATAGTGCTATCTATGTCATTAATGAAAATATTAAATAGTATTGTTCCCTGTATGGACCCTTGAAGAAACACCACTCATTACTGGTTTCTATTTGGATATTGAACTGTTGACTGTAAGTCTTTGAATGCATATGCATATATACATGTAAAACAGTTTCCATTGAAATTATTGCGAAATAGTTAATATTTTTACTTAAATTTAAATGCATAGATAGATAGATAATATATATCATTATATGTATTCATATGTGAATAATAAACTTTTGGTGCTTGTCAGCTAAAATGTAAGAGAGATATACATGCACACACACATATATATAAAAGATAACATACCTTACTTTGAGAGGTACTTTTCTAGATTTTTATCTTTATAAACTTCTGCTAGGTATTTTCTTCCTTTACTTTGGAGAACAGTCTTCAAAACACAATTTGGACAGCTACTCCTACAAATATCTCCCTACTGTTTAGAGCACAGTACAATCTTATTTTTCTTGTGGGTAGCAAGCAGAATGTAGGCTAATAGAACATACAGAAAAAAGCAGAGTTCTGACACCCCATGAGTAAGACACTAAAGTCAGCTTAATTTGTCAAATAGTTGATGTACCAGCTAAATAAAAACCTCTTAGTGAAACCTGAGACATTCAGTTTCTTTATACACGAAACCAGGCTCTGCTCCTTTGTGTTCATTCTCTATCTCTTCAGAATGCTTACAGCTCTCAGTAACGTCTACTGACATAAAGTCTTAGGGTCAGCATAAAATCCCATTAAAATAATCTGAGAGACTCCTTTTGAGTTCAATGGGTTTTAAATCAGACTCTTATTATACTCACCTAGTAGAGTAATAAATATTCATAGATGGATGAAAGAACAGAAAATCTCCCCAGTTTTGAGTCCAGCAGGAAGATTATTTTCTTGGTGGATAATCCACTTGTTGACCAAGAAAGGCTCATGGACCAGGATGGAAATTTACCCTTTGCAGTTATGTAGGATATGAACAGGTGAATAAGGTAACAGAAAAACAAAACTATAAGAGCACATGCCAGTTTCCAATGGAATCTCTGCAAGACAGCTAGCTTTCTTATTCTTTCTTTAAGCTAAGTATAACTGGAATTCTTGTGAATATTAACTGATTGTTTTTAAGAAATTACCTCACTACTAAATAAATTAGCACAGCTTCAGTGATCAAAATAAAGCAAAAAAAAGTCTAATTCTGCTTCTAGTGTTTCCCACTACACAGAGCAACTCCTCTCTATTTATATTATACAGCTGTCAATGATATAATCTGGTTCAGCCCCATGTGAGACAATAAAGTCTTACTGACAGGAGTAAATTCAGTATTCTCTGTTGTACATAATAAGATTGAAAGACCAGTTAGTGTGAGTGGAGACTTGGCTGGAAAACCTTAGCATGCTTTCTTAATACATGGACTTTTCATTATGCAGAGTGACTAAGAAAGGGAAAGGCAGAGATTTTAGAGAAGTGAAGATTAAAACATCATAAACTGTTAAGAAAACAGGACATTCTGATGGGGAAAACTCTTTACTTCTGGTACAACACATAGGCAAAACTAGTCTCAAGGTGCAGAAGTTGCACAGCTTTCACAATAGTCTCACATTAACATTTAAACCACACTTTAAAAAATGGTGATGCTGTATTTCTGAAGTGCTAACTTGACAGAATGACAGCATGCTTTAATGACATTCTTTGTCAAAAAAAAAAAGGACAAACTTCTTTACTTTGAGGGTAACAGAGCACTGGAACAGGCTGCCCAGAGAGGTCGTGGAGTCTCCTTCTCTGAAGATATTCAAAACCTGCCTGGATGCATTCCTGTGTGATCTACTCTAGGTGGTCCTGCTCTGGCTGAGAGGTTGGATTAGGTGATCTCCAGAGGTTCCTTCCAACCCCTACAGATTCTCTGATTCTGTTTATGCAGAGAGAATAGGTTATACTCTACTTCTTGCTTCCATCAATCTGACCACAGTGCCGTCAGGACATATGGAAAGAAAGAATCTATCCAACAGGCTTCATTATAGGCCTGAAAATCCACCTTTGTGGATTAGAATGGTGGATGAAGAATTTGCATATAAGATTCTGTTGTGGTTTAAACCCCAATGTAGCTGGGTTTACATAGCTCCACCCCACACAGCCACTTACTCACTCCAACACATGACATTCACTCCAACAGATTGGGAAGAGAAACAGGAAGTCGGAAAACTCATGAGTCAATATAAAGACAAATTAATAAGGAAAGCAAAAGCTGCACTTGCAAGCAAAGCAAAATAAGGAATTTATGCACCAGGAAAGCAGGTGTAGTGGGTTGACTCTTGCTGGATGCCAGGTGCCCACCAAATCCACTCTATCACTCCCCTCCTCAGCTGGACAGGGGAGAGAAAAATATAACAACAGGATTGTGGGTCAAGATAAGGACAGGGAGATCACTCAGCATTTACTGTCACAGGCAAAACAGACTCAACTTGGGGAAAAACGTAATTTATTACCAATTAACTCAGAGAGGAGTAATGAGAAATAAAACCAAATCTTAAAACAACTCCCCCCCACCCCTGCCTTCTTCCCGGGATTAACTTTATTCCCAATTTCTCTCCCTCCTCTCCTTCACAGGGGGACGGGGAATGGGGGTTGTGGTCAGTTCATCACACTCTTGTTTCTGCTGCTTCTTCCTCCTCAGAGGGAGGACTCCTCACATTCTTCTTGAGCTCCAGTGTGGGGTCCCTCCCACAGGAGACAGTCCTCCATGACTTCTCCAGTGTGAGCCCTTCCCACAGCCTACAATTCTTCACAAACTGCTCCAGTGTGGGTCCCCCATGGGGTCACAAGTCTTGCCAGCAAAACTGCTTCAGTGTGGGCTCCTCTCTCCATGGGTTCACAGATTCTGCCAGGACCCTCTCCAGTGCAGGCTTCCCACTGGGTCACAGCCTCCTTTGGGCATCCATCTACTCCAGTGTGGGGTCCTCCACGGGTTGTAGGCAGAGTTCTGCTCCACCATTAACTTCATTGGGCTATAGGGCAACAGTCTGCCTCACTATGGTCTTCACCAGAAGTTGCAGGGGAATTGCTGCTCTGGCACGTGGAGCACCTCCTCACCACCCTTCTTCACTGACCTTAGTTTTTGCAAAGTTGTTTCTCTCACATATTCTCGAACCTCTCCCTGGCTGCAACTGCTGATGCACAGTAGCTTTTCCCTTTTCTTAAATATGTTATCCCAGAGGCACTACCGCTGTCACTGGTGGGTTCAGCCTTGGCCAGTGGCAGGTCCGTCTTAGAGCCAGCTCACATTGGCTCTATTGGACATAGTGGAAACTTCTAGCAGCTTCTCACAGAAGCCACTGCTGTAACCTCCCCGCTACCAAAACCTTGCCACGCAAACCCATTACAGCAGGGCTCCATCACGCATAACTGACACATGAAGAAAAACTCCATAACTTAAATGTCCCCCCTTCCTCTTTCTTTACGGCATGGAATATCTCTTTGGTTAGTTCTGGTCATCTGGCTGGCTGTGTTCCCTCCCAACCTGTTGCACATCCCTCAATCTTCTCTCCGGCTGGACAGCATGAGAAATAGAAGACCTTGACGCTGTGTAAGCACTGTTGAGCCATAGCTAAAACATGCCTATGTTATCAGTGCTGTTTGGGTTAGAAATCCAAAACAGAGCACCATACCAGCAACTATGAAGAAAATTAACTTTATCCCAACCAAAACCATTACGGCTTCTCAGAGGGCAAGTCTATGTTTTGTTCAGTTTCAACAATGGCTGAGGCTTTTTGGCACAACTTTGTCATAAAAAAGTACTCAGTGCATAGCCATGTACTTCACATCATTGACACTGAGTGTTATTGATTTTGTCACTTAATGCCCTTTACGCAATTTAAATGCTATATGTTTATATAAGAATATCTCCTAATTCTATTAAAAAAGAGGGGGAACATTATGTTATGATATGCCTAAGGAGCTACAAAATATAATGCACACACATAATTGTAGGCATGTATAGATACAGAATTAAATGTGTATTTTATTTTCTTCTTCTTAATCTGCTGTATTCACCCTTCAGTGGATTCACCTGGCCTAATATACTTATATACTGTGTGTAAATGTAGCTTCAAAATGTGGTATAAGTAGCTGTTTAAATGCAGTCATAAAACGTCTGTACTAACAGAAAGGAAAATTTAAATGACACTAATTGTCACCTTATCTGCTAGTCTTAGCAGAAAGAAAAAGCAGCAAATAAGTCTGTCTCAACTGCTCTATCAGCTATAAGCATCCTCCGCTATTAAGATAGTAGGTGTATTGGTAGGATGAGAATATGACACTAACTCTCCAGTTGCCTGTGCCATAGACTAGAAATCATGTGTTCTCTTGTCAGGTCTGCCAGTTCAATGTCTGTCTAAGGACAATATTCATCTAAAGATTGTATCTGCAAAGAAAAGCCCAAATTCCGGGAGTCTTTTCAAGAGTAGCCAGTGATCTGAAGTTATATTCTTCACAACTGTTGTTAGAGCTAACATTCATATTTGTTTTGATTCTTCACTGAGAAATCTGAGAAATGCTCATGAAGTCTTAATAAACACCAACCTTAATTTTGAGACAGATCTAATTAGTATTATCACACTTAATTTAAAAAAAAAACCCAAACCAATACAACATCCTCTTCCAAATAAGGCCCTCAACTATACAGACTTACAAAGAAAAATGTGAAAAAGAAACCATATTGAGAAATTAATTAATTAAAGTTAGGCTGACTTCTCATTTAGTATGTTCAGGTTTTTTACATTGATATATTCTATGCTTTGCTGTAAGACACTTCTATTTTAAATATTTCTACCTGCCAGTGCTGAAAATTAAATATAGTTGCTATGTTGCCTTCTGGTGATGAGTGGGAATTAAACTCATTTTTGCAACAAAAGAAAGTTACAAATAGGCCTTTTAAGAAAAGGATATCATGCATTGAAGCAAGTAAATTTTTTGTCAAACTAACAGAGATTGCTGTTATGAAGACCTCAGTACTTTACAGGTCTTCGTGCTCCTTGACATAAATACTCACAAACAGGAGGAAAGTGATGAGAAACAGAAGAATTGGAGAAACTTTACTTGTTAGAACATGATATAAGAGGCATTACTATTGTTCTGGACTTTATTCTTCTGATATGCAAAACTTAAGTGCTGATGCTTCAAGTCTATCACACGGTCACAGGTCAAAAGATTGTGAATAATCAGAGCTCAGCTTTCCACAGAGCTCATTCTTCAGCCAGACCACACCTCCCCCATGACTTTCTCAGCTGTGATGAAATGTCAGCTGTGTTTAGCTTTGTCTCACAGCACAACATGTCCTGAAAATCTGCCTGCAGAAAAGCCACCAGGAGGAGTAGCCACAGTAGCTTCTTGTTCAGCCACAGAACACCTGAGACTGCAAAGACAAAGGCTGCTTTTTATCACACAGTGGAAAAATTCACATGACAAAAATGCATGTGACAAGCCTAAAAGAAAGCTAAATTAATGAAATTCTGATTATGAACACTATGAAAGAAAAAAAAAAAGAGATACAAACAGGTCTACAGGACCTACTTCTTTGCAAGGAAGAAGCTATTGCAGTTCAGTGGGCTCTACAGACTACTGGGGATACCTAGTAGGATAAGCATATTAGAAATTATGGGAAGTGTTAATAGTACTAGAATAAATGGAAGCATATAGACATGAAAAACAGGTAGACTACGTGGTTAAATATTTAATATTTTGTAAGAAATTTTCCTGAAATCCAGTGAGGTCAGGGATAAGTGCTTTGATTGAGTTTTACAATTTGTATTGATAAAAATTTTCACCATAGACATTTCATGAAGAAGATAATCCTATCAGAAAGTTTATATTTTCTTATCCAGGATGCTTTCATACTATCAAATGTGTCTTTGCGCATACCCTTAAAGGAATAAGGAAATACACACAGCTAAACTTTGAAACTTCATATGGGAAAGAAATGTTTGATTTAACAGAAAAAGAGGTGTAAGTATTCTGAAAAGTCCCCCTTTTGACCACCTCTGAAAAAAAATAAAGAATTCTTTATATTTTAGAGGAATGCCAAAAAGAAGACAAATACACGAAATATTCTATCATTTATTTAGAGTTCCTGTGGAGTTCATTAACCATTTAACTCATGGTTCTTTTTAAACTGAATATTAATCCAGTGATTAGGTGTATATAAAACCTAAGAATAACATAAACCCCTGACAACTATTTCTTTCAGAAAATAATCTATAAATCCCAGTGTATTAGGTCACAGGCAAAAAGTACTTAGAAAGCTCTTTTTCTATCTTGGCCTGAGTCTCTGACCATGAGTTTCAAAGAGTTTCAAGGTCATCTTTTCATCTTTTATTTTTCTCTGGCATTTGCACAAAAGCTGAAAAAGAAATTCAGTTGAAATTATCGCTTATACTATGAATTAACAGAATGATAAGGTGACACTGGTAAAGAATTATGCAGTGTGATTTGGTGCTTAATCTTCTGTGGCCACATTGCTGAGATGTAAAGCCATGCTGGAACCAGCTCAGTGACCTCATTTCTACATCTAACATATTTTCCTCTTGTTCTGGAATTGATTTTATGTTGCTTCTGCACCTGAAGATGAGAAATTTGCTGCTGCCTTTGAAAATGTCTCTTCAACAAGAGACATACCTTGTCAAGTCACAAACAGTGGAGACTGACAGTATACAACCTGACTGAACTTCTTGTTTTAGAAAATGGGTGTGTTTAATTCAAATTTGTGGTTTTCCCCTGTTAGTCTAATTACAACAGCTCTGAACAGGAACAGGTTGCTCCACACACATTCACAGATCATCCATTTCAAAACATTAATTGATAGAAGAGGCATGGTCCTTGCAGAATTAAAAAGACAAAAAAAATTAAAATCAAAGTGAATATACTAATCATTATGTAGGGGAAGAATGTTTATAAACATGGTTTCATTGTTCTCTTTATTTTTAGATTTCATATGAGCTCAGCACGTTATTAAGAAGACAGAGTGGGCAGAGCCCATCAGTAATTACCAATTCTATCAACCTTATTAAGGAAAATGCAAGGACGAAACTGCATTGCTGCAAAATTCTAAAGCAATCAGCAGACAGAATTGAGATGTCACAGATGACAACCGCAAGTCTACCCAAACCTGAAGCAGATGGAACTATCTCATTATTGGATGCAGGTTACCAGTTAATAAATAAATATATTTAGCTTGTATTCACAGTTTAGATGAAATACATATTGTTTTAAATATCTGACAAAGAATTGGGTAATGATTAATAAGAAAGAAAACAAATATTGCTCCTGTAACACGACATGCAGCTGGTAATTGAAATCAGAGGGATACTCCAAAAATGAAAAGGAACTTTAAAGAGATGTTGTTGTTGCAAATCTGGTGGTAAGAAAAACTTATCTACACAAATTTAGATAAGCAGAGATGTCCTTTACTAATGATACACACCATGTGCACCAGGGACATGGGATCCTTCCCAAAGATGTCTGCCTGCACGTTGCGTTTGACAAATATTTATATATTGAATCCATACATATTCAGTTTATACAATGCATATTCGTTATCATTCTCTCGATGATTGGTTCTTCTTTTCTCACTTCTGATGCAAATTAGCACATAGCCTCTGCTGTAGTCTTCTATTGTTCTCTTTTGAGTAGGTGGTATAATTTGGATAAGAGGTCCATGAGTAGGAGGTCTCGACCACTTCTTGAATTGACCATGTTTTGTCAAGGAACACGTCCTTGGCTCATACCTACTTTGGTCGTGATTCAAATATTATACACAATGTGTACCATGTTAAATCCTGTCTAGCTGATACTTTAGACAATAATACATTATTCTTGTTTTTAATCATTAATAGTTACTGGTCAAGAAACACCTTAGGTCTGGGACTTTACAGGGGTAAGCTAGTAGCATTGGCAATACGAATTTAATTTTATATTTGATCATTTATTCCATTTGAGACATTTTCCCAATATAATAATTACTTTCTCCTACTAATATCCACTAATTAGAATTCTTGATATTCAAATCAAGATGGCAAAAGTAAGGGGACTTCCAAGCAGTATCCTAAAATCCTAAATCTGGTGATTTCTGCAACATTGTCAACATGAAAAAAAAAATGCATTTCAGTCAGAAAATAATTGTTTGTTTAAGGTGTGAAAGGAACTAGTTTCTCATAAGTTTACTTTTGGTGATATGATTATTTGTCATTTTAACCATTATGTTGAAAATGCTGGCCCTTTTCCAACACTTCAAGAAGTGCTCGAATAACCACCTCTAAAAGGTGACAGCAGGAGAAAGATACAGTGGGAAACCATCCTCACAGAGGAAGGGAAGGATCATGGCATGAAAACCCATGGAAATATCTGAGTTCATTGTGATGCTGTTTAACAACTTTCTGAATAGCAGTAAGTTAAAAAATAATATAGATATATTCAATTTTAGCCACTGATGACTTGTGATAATTTGAGCTGGTATGTACATTCCCCAGTGAATTCACGAAGGAAAGGAAATAGCTCTACTTCACTCTAGGGTTCTTATGTGTGGATGGATCTTAAATTAGGAGCGAAGTAAAGATTAACTATGTCATCAAGATAAACTCTGAGAAGCAAACTGCCTCACAAGAAATCGTAGAGTATTCCATAAATAAGGTTGAGTATTGTATTATTAGAACTAATACTTGCTGTGTTAAAGAAAGGCGTCAAAAGCATCCCAATTACTTGCACACCTATAAACACGTCATAAAATTGCTCTTTTATTTGTCTCTGCAAGTTAGTAAGTTGTGTCTCCTCAAATATGAGACATCAGTAGGTGTCTCAGCTTGCATAATTCTTAAATCAATTGATACTTATAAAAGCAGTTGATACTTATTTAGTCCATTTTAAAATCCACCTGCATTTTTCATTCCTTTAAACTTCTGAGGCAATCAACCACTCAGCTTCACTAGATTGCACCTGAAGTAGTGTTTCTTTCTCCAATTAATGCTTTCCTTTCTAAGACTCCATTTTAGTTCCATTCTAATTTAATTTTATCATCTTTTCTTTACTATCACTCAATGTGATAGCAATACTTTTCTTTGCCCAAAGCACATGGCCTGGTGACTCTCAGGACATACTGAGTTCCCACAAAACAGGAGCTGTGAGCTCCTCTCACACGGCAAAATTCTCTAAGAAGCAGGTCTCCCTCTGCATTATGAATTTAATGGGAGCTGGGAGCCAGGAGCATTTGCTTCTGTGACAGGACAGTTGTGTTACCTGGAGAGCAGGATCACATCTAGCCAATCTAGGTCACTCTGAAAGGCCAGTAAAACATTGGCAAAAGTCACCTTACTCATCAGAAAGCCTCTGAAAGTGGCTCAGTGTAATTCCTCTCTATCAGAGCGAAAGAATTCTTATTTTTATTAATCTGGTATTACCAGAAATTTGACTTTCTTTCAGATACTGTACCCAGCTCAGTATGTTTCTTATTGAGCAGTTTTATTCTCTGGATTTATACTCTGATTTCTGAGATTTGGACATAGATTTTCATGGCTAATAATGGTAAAAGCTTATTGATCTCACATCTATTTGTATTCAGAGCTGTGAACTACACAATAATCCTGATGGAAGAATTAATTTCAGTGGTTCACATTTTCTTATCTCATTAACATAGAAAACTAAGTAGTATCCTTGAAGAACATTTTAATTTTAGTATTTTTTTCAGCTAGATGATACATGCACTGCTTTCTAGAACAATATAAGATTTGGAGGGTAATTAATGATTCAGGTGGAAAGTACTTAGTAAACTTAAGCTTTCACATCAACTGGTTTTTAAAAACAGACATGGAGTGAGTATCTTTTAGTGTGATGTAGAAATGGAGGATTGACACAATGGTGAAACTTAAAAGATATGTTACTCTTAGCGCTAAAATATGTCTTTTCCAAGAAGAACTTCACGTTTCAGATGGCTTGGGTTTTTTTCCTTAGCATTAGTACCATTGGTAATGCAACTGCTAGATGGATGAGCACCACCAAGCGGCGCTGTGATGGGTACAAACGCTAAGCAGAAATTAGATTAACCTTAACTGAGTTTCAAAGCTAAAAAAACAAAATATTGTGGCAGCTCTGTAGAACTGTAGCTAGAAGAACACTGAAGTATCTATTTCTAATGAATCTTCAAACAACTAATTTTCTGGAATTAATTTAATGTCCAATGATTTTTTTTTTCTTTCCTATTAATTTCACAGGGAATTTTCTGGTATATTTTTTTCCTGATAGGCTTAAAGTGTTTTAGGTGGTTCAACACTATCACTGTGCAGTCAAAACTTGCCATTTTCCATTTCCACCATTTTAGGGTGCTCCTTATGCCTGGTCACTGCATTTACACTATCGGTTTCATGGGTTTTGCTAGTAGTTTTAAATACCTTTTTTCCTGGGCTGGGTAAGAGGTGATCTGCTACAAACTCTTCAGATAGAAAAGCGATATATTATCATTCCCTTGATGGGATAGCATTCCTTATAGTGACAAACAGAAAAATAATGGATAAATAGATACACTTCTAATGTAGGATAAATAGTTGCAACCTCAGGTTTATTCGTCAATCCACATTTTTTTTAATGTATCAGGTATGACGCTTATAAATAGCTTTGTTGCTCCTGTTGACACTTGAGCCTTTCTCCCTCAGATATGCTTAGCTGCCTTCAGGACATAACAGTTCCTCTACTACCAGTAGAGTTTTTTACTGTGGTGATGATTATAGTGATAAAATGGGGAAAGAGCCTGAATAAATTTGGGATATTGAGAGTACTAGGGAGATAAGATCAAAGAGTAGGCAGAGTATGTAAAGAAAGAAAGCAGATCTCCTAAACTCCTTCAGACTCAAATCAACTGTGCTCAATCTTTCACCATCTCTGTCTCTCCTTTTCTCTCTCAGTGATGATAGGCCAGGAGCTGCTGGGAAGAGGTGTTACTTCTCACTCAGCCAGCCTGGAAGAGGAAGTTTTGCTGCCTCATGGAGTCAGTTGGCCAGAACATTGGAACCCCCATCCAAAACATTTGTTACAGGACAATCTGAGCAAGAACTATCTAGAGAAAATAATTCATGTTGTCAGGAACAGACTTTTGAACATTGTATGGCCTTCAAGTGCATTTCTATGCAACAGAAATAGAAAACACATACTCTAGAGAAACATTTGTAGTGCATCCCTCACAGCAAAATAAGAGAGAGAGCTGAGACCAGCTGGAAACACATGCCTAGAAACTCTGAACATTGGAAGTGCCTGCTGTGCTCAAGGTAACAGAGATCTTGTGATCATGCTTTGTTCATAATCCTGACGTTTTCTTTGAAAGAAGGGAACCTGAACAAAGTCCCTAACATCACATCGTTTAAGCAAAGAAAATCAGTAATCTGAATTGCATTCTTCACATTTGTTTCCTCTCTTTGTAAAGACCCTCTTGAACTAGCAGATCTGGATAACCTGAATGAACCCAAGAGTCTCAAAGATTTGTCTGGGGTTCTTTCCAGCTTCCTGCTATTTATTTTTAATCAATAACATAATAGAGGTGTCAGTTCTGAAGATAAGAAGTAAGTTAATAGTGTGCCAATGGAGACGACAGGAAGACACGAAGACGGAGCTAAAGTATAAATTGATTACCATGTTATCATCCTTGAGTAAAAGAATGGAAAGCTGACATGTGATTCAATCAATACATAATTAAATTAAGATGAATATAAATGCAATCAATATAATGTTAAGGAGGGCAGGTCTTATTAAACAAAAATTATTTCCTTTTTTTTCTATGAGATTACAAGTTTGATTGATGAGGGTAACTGCAGATGTAATACACTCAGATGTTACAAAGACATGACTTAAAGTTGCACAGACTTAAAAAATTAGTACGTAATTTTCACAATCCCTTGAAAAAGGGATTGAGGACTGACTAACTGCCAGGCAGTAAAAAGTAGTATTCAGTAGGAATCGATAAATTAGATATATCTAAAGAGCTTTATTAAGTTTTAACATTAAGTTTGACATTATTTTAAATTCTGAACTACTGATGTGAAAATAAATAAAAAAAATTACTTCAGCTATAAATCGTAGAGGACGTAATACTGATCTGCAATGTGGATACAGCACAGCAAGAACACAGACCAGTCAAGGATGTACAGTATCCTTGATGTCCCACAAGTAGGGTCCGGTACTCAGTGTGCAAAATGCCAATATATACACAGTCGAGGTATTTTATTTCATTGATGTGCATTAATGGGTGTCTGTCCCAAGACAGCACACCTGGCCTCAGAGTTTTCCATAGTTATACACTTAACTAATACATATTTATCAGTATTCCCTTCGGTGATTGGTTCTTCTTCCTCGCTTCTAATTCAGATTAATGCACAGTCTCTGTCTTCTACTATTGTCCTTTTTGAGTAGATGGTATAATTTGGGTAGATGATCAGTGAGTCAGTGGTTGCAGTCTCCCCTTGATGGAATAACCTTTTACTTCCTTCTCTAATCTTGGCAGTCCCAAGCAGTTCGTGTTTTGCTGGTCAAACCACAATCCATCACCCTTTCTGACAGAGCCACATTGTCTGGTAGCTAGTTCCTAAATCTAGTCTTAAATCATGTCTAGTTACTGTTCCACTAAAACTAGGTCAGAATCATACGAAGGATTCTTAGCAACTTCCCAGTTTGCTTCAATAACATTTTACATTTAATTAATATCAACGATAGCATTCTGAAGTATAAACAGAACCATAAGAGGGGAAAGTTATTTTTACCTTTTTAAAAAATATTAATGAGACATAAATGTAATAATGATATTCAGTTATGAGAGTCCTATTTTGAAAAAAGTGGAGAATAAGAAGAAAAGAACCACAAATTAAAGGGCTGCCAAAAAATACCTCGTTGTAAAGATAGATTTTAGAAGCTCTATTCATTCATCTCTAAAGCCTCGTAGAGATGGAGCAAGTCTTCTTCACCATATGAAAATATTTGTGTTCTAAAGGACTTGTTGATCCAATTGAGAAAGGCGCAACAAAATTAATGACTCAAAGTCATACTCAAATGAGGCAAAAACATTTTAACTGTAAGTATGGTTAGACATCAGAACAAACTAGAGTGAAGAGATAAATGATCTGGCTTGCAACTCAAAACTATTTGTCTTGATGGAAGATAATATTGTAGATGACCATCTGAGTAAGGATATCCATGACAACTAAGGACTTAGCTATATATATAGGAAAAAATAGAGTCTTATACAGGGACAATTATAGAACCCTGTAAAACTGACATTTTTATATGCTGACGCCATGACCCGTACCTTATCTTTATAGGATGTTTACTTCTTGCCTCAGTATAAGATGAGAAGATCAAATAACCATTACCCCAAGATTTAAAATGCTAATAATTGTTATTATTACTAAATTGCATATTTGTCTTACATCCTTTAATGCCAGAAATTGTTTTGAGTGGTTAGTCTTTCTCAATACTTCATTACACGTACTTGGTTTGGCTGCTGCATGCATTAATAGTAGCTGAATGTCATATTCAGCTACACTGGCAAGTAAACAGAAGCCTTGTTAAGTGTAATTTAAGCTGAAGCCTATTTTTTAAAGTGGTGAAACATTTATTTATTGTACCAAGGTTAAGTTAAATTAAATTATTTTTTCTATTTCCTATTGGTGTTCATGTAACTTAATCTCTCCTTGCCTGCATTCTCAATGACAAAACATAATGGAAATTTGGCCAGGTGATAATAAGTGGAGTGACTTCAATAAGATTCGGTAATGAGAGAGCTGATGAGGTTTCATGCAAGGGATGTTTCATTGAAACTGCATTAACAGATGATTAGCAAGCTTAAATTAAGAGGCAAAGAGAACAAACAATATGAAGCCAAGCAGGTGGTAAAGAGGAGAAGCAAGAAGCTAAAAATGTGAGAAAGATTAATGCTGAAATATTTCTCCACTACTTAGAGGCAGATGATACAGATCCTTTCTTAAATATTTCAGGGGAAGTAAACATGAAAACCAATTAGTAGAAGAAATGTCAACACTTCAGGTGACAAAAGTACTCTAGCTAAAACACTAAAGATCTTGGGTCACAGAAATCAGTGCACAGCAAATTATATTGAGTGCTAAAACTACACCAGTTTGTGATAATTTGAATAACATGGCTAAACCATTGCTGTCTTTGCATGGAGAAGAAAAGGAAGACAAAGCAAAATGACTGAAAACAATAGCACACATTTTCTTCAAATATCTTTGACAATTTGGTTTTTCTATGGTTATCTCTAAACCAATTATGATCAACATACAAAAATTACATGTTTTGCATGACTGCATATTGGTTGTGCTTTACTCAAGATTTATTCTTGCTTCTCAGTTATCCAATTAGGTCATCAGTGTGGCTGCAGCAATAAAAATATGCCAGCCCTAAGGCGCTGATAGTAAATTATGAATTCTCAGAGAAGACATTACAATAAGTGTCCAAAGGAATCACAGGCATAAACACATGTTCACACAAGTGATGACTCATGATTACAAATAATTGAAATCACTGCAAAAATCTGCTTGCGAGTAACATAAAGACTGGAACCTAAACTTGAGATCAGCTTTGCTCAATGACAACAGGGTTAATTACGGCAACAGATACTTCGAAAACCATGTGGAATTCCCAGTTTGGGGAATCTTATTATTACTCTATTATTTTATTTCTAATATTACCCTATTATTAATAATAAGCATTATTAATTTATATTGATAATCAGAAGCTAATGTGTTAAATTTATTATTTATTATTAATCCTATTATTTTCTGCTTTGTCACTCTCCAGAATTAAATGCACACAGGTGTCCTGGTTTTGGCTGGGATAGAGTTAATTTTCATCCTAGTAGCTGGCACAGTGCTGTGTTTTGGATTTAGTGTGAGAATAACATTCACTACACACTGATGTTTTAGTTGTTGGTGAGTAGTGCTTATCCTCAGTTAAAGATTTTTCAGTTTCCCGTACTCTACCAGCGAGCAGGAGCACAAGAAGCTGGGAGGGAGCACGACCAGGACAGCTAACCTGAACTGGCCAAAAGGATATTCCGTACCATAGGACGTTGTGCTCAGTATAGAAACTGGGGGGAGTTGGTCGGAGGGGTGGATGCTGCTTAGGCATTGGTCAGTGGGTGGTGAGCATTCATATTTTGCAGCACTAGTCTTCCTTGAGTTTTATTTATCTCTTTTTGTCATATTCCTTTTCACTATTATTATTTTTATTATTATTAGTGTTACTGTCATATTTAATTTTATTTTAGTTATCAACTGTTCTTATCTTTTTTTCGGATTCTCCTCCCCATTCCACTGGGAGGGGGAAGGAGTGAGCAAGTGGCTGTGTGGTGCTTAGCTGCTGGCTGGGGTTAAAACATGACGACAGGGAAGGTGAGCTATAAGTATTAACGGTCCAGTTGTCCTTGCTCCTTGCCTGAGTTATTTTGCAACTTTGCTTCTTCTTGGTGATCCGAACCTTAATCTGCTGACAGGACTTTCTGGCTTGTCCTCAGTATGGACTTGCTTAGCAATCACTGGACTCCTGTCTGGCTCCAGTCACCTTCCCTGGACTTTGCTCTGGTCCTGCAAGATGGCAGTCCTTGTTGGTGTGCCTGCCATGCCTGTGCCTGCCCTGCTGTCACTCTCATGTCACTCTCACCTCCTGGCTCCCCTGCCCATGCAAAGCAGCCCAGGGCAGTAAGGCTCTTAGGGGCATTGTCAGTGTCCAGCTGAACTCAGGATCACACTTCTATGAAGAGCACACAGATAGCTTTAATGAGTATAGTAGATGAGGAACTTATTTAGGGATTTTTAAGGATTAACTTTTATCTGCTTGCGACTCATAGGTGTGTGTGAACTTTTCACTGCATAGGGAGATAAACAAATTGGAGGAGATGAGGGAGAACTGCTGACACCATCTAATCTTTTAATATCCTAGAAAGGCATTTAAACCAGTAAACTTAAAAATGTCCCTTTGGCTGTAGAAACTCTTGTAAAAGAGGTTTTGGAGCTGGTTCCAACCACAAGATTTAGGTTCTGAAATGCCTAAGTTGTCTATGGTAAAAGAAATTAAAAATGCTGTAGGTATGCAAACTCCTTGTTTCAGAACTTGTTATTTCCAAGGTACACACTCACACTCCCTCTACAGGCTTCCTCTCATTGGACAAATTAACCATAGTGACATGATTTCAGCAAGAGACATGAAGCTCACCCCCACCCCACTGTTGGGGATGAGAGCCAGGGTACACCATAAAGGAAATCAGCATGTGTACTCCTAGATGAGTGCTGTCACCACTGTCGCCACTGTCACCATCAGAAAATAAGCTCAATCTTGTAAGAAAACCAACATGTTGGTGTTGGGAGAACGTTTGGTGTGTTATGTAAATGCTAAATCCTCAGAGGCTTAATTTGAAAAAAACACCTGTGTTCTGGACCCTCACTGTAATTTTAACTGGATTTTTTACATTTAGACGGCCAGCTTAGTTCTAAGACACAAGTTAGTTCCTAAGTCCTTTTTTTGAATATTTTTAACATTTCCTCTTAGGAAAATTATCCAAACACTGGGAGCTAGAGCACTGATTTCTTAATTCTGGAAATCACTGAGTGAAACTTGGTTATTATTGGCAACTGCAGTATTTCCAGAGTATTGTATGCACTGTTTCTCTTCCATCTACAATGCCATTTACCATTCTGTCATAGCAGATCTTTAAGGTTTCTCTGTCCTTACCTCTACCATTCACCCTCCTTAAGTTTATACTTTCTGAGGTATGTGGATCAATGGATATACCTGTTTATAAAATCCTGAAAGCTATTTTTAATAGCTGACAAGTAGTATTAAGGAATGACCCACAACTCATATTCTTTTAACTTTCTACCTTGACAATATCTAGAAAATATCAACAATTTCAAAGGTCCACTCATATATTCAATACCCAGGCCTTTCAGTAAGGCTTTTCAGAATTAAGGTCATTAAGATTATTGCTCCCTTTTGACCTAAGTTATTTAAGTTTAGACACTTGCTGTAGAATTATAGATCAAAACCACATCATAATAGCACATAATTTGCTTTTCCAAACCCCAATAAAATAAAAAGTAAGAAAAAAGTTAGGCAGTTTAAATTAGTAGAGTCTCTTTTTATAGCAGAAGGTTTATCAAGTTGACTTGTGACACCAAGTTGAAATGCAGCAATTCCTAGGGAAAATTTTAAAGTAAATTTGTAAGAACTTTTTTGTTCCCTCATAAAGGCATGATAGAAGCAAATAAATAAACATCTTCAAGGTAGAGAGAGTTTGATACTGGTAATCTTCAGTGAAGATCACTTGCCTCTCCACCTTTTTCTAACAGACTTCAAATGTTTAACTTCTAGGAAATTCTAGAAGTTAAACATTTGAAGTATCTTTTCTGTAACTGAAGAGACTGTAAATACAACAGAGATTGAAAATAATATGTTTTAGTATTAACAAGTCAAACAGCAGAGCACAGACAAGTCAGATATTAATTATTTTGAGGTTTTTTAAAAAATATCCAAGATCAAGGAAAATTTTGCCATATACAGTGTTTGATATGTTGATCAGTAGAGTTGCTTAAAAATAGGATATACTTTTTACTGTCAATTTTCAGAATAAGTGTTGCTACTTTAAAACATGAACTATTTGCAAATATTTATTTCGAAGGTGTAAATTTCAGATGCTTCTAAGAAGCCACTTTGGTGCAATACTCCTTCAGCTGTTCACCTAGCATAGCTCTCTAGAGCCTTTGTTGGTTTCTGCAGTGAGTAGCCAATTTTTTTTTTTTTTTTGAAGCAAAGATGTAGAGGACACACTTACCTGTATAGGAAAGGTCAATAATGGAGTTAGCCTGGGGGATGCAGATGCTCCAGTTATGATCTTTACATTCCCTTGATGGTGAGTTCTAATTAGTGCACTAAGTGCCTGCTGACTCACCTGAACCTTTGATAGTATAACAAGAAAAATGTCTTTTGCGATTATCAAAACCAGTGCTTGGGGTGTTGTACTAATGCGTAAAGTTCTTCCCCCATCCTCTAGCACTTGTAACTAGAAAGACTGATTCAGATACTTTGCACAGTTGTTCTTTGCAGATTCTGAGACCTGGTTTGATTCTGTTCACTTATTCTTAAATGCATATGGTAAGAATTCAGATAGCTAGTCCCAGAACATATTTACTTTTCAGTTGCTGTTTTACTGAATCAATAAACCAAATATACAAATATGTACATAAATCAGTTCACTAATACATGGAATTTAATTAAATATATTTATGGTCATAATCTCTTGCCTAGAGTCATCTTCTAATCTGCAAATAACCTTAGTTCTGCAAATTAACCTCATTGCTATGTTTTCTCATCGAGACAATAATTAAAGGATTAACAGCAGCTGATTCTTCAATTATCCTTAAATAGAGTCCTATATCTAGTTTCAGAACACATATGCAACAGACCACTATAAGTAATACAGAAATATCCTATCTGTCTCTCCTGTCAAGACCATCACCATCCTTCTTTTTTAATTACAACAGTAATATCAAATTTTTGATATTTGAAGAAGAAATCCCCAAATTAGATAAAACAATGCATTATCAGGTAGCAGCAACTAGGCAGTTCTAGATAATGTGACAGCATGGCTTACATTTCACCATGAAGTAACTTTGTTGTTTCTATTAAGCTTAACTGTCCGCAAGTTTTCTTTCACATATAGAAGGACTGGTTTTCTTATATATCTTTGATGAGATCATACTTCATGTGTGTGGATGAGAAAGCTAAAAATTAATAGAGAGAGCAGAGCATGTTGAAGAGTTACAATTCAGCAAATTACATGCTGAACTTTAAGCATGCTGATGAAATTGAAAACAGAAATGTTGAAGAAATGTTACATTATGAGTTCACATTACATAGAAATTTTCACATATTATTTAGGATTTTAAACTCCTGTTTGTAATTATTAATCCTATGGGTAGTAGTATGCATCACAGTAACAACTATATGTAATTTATACATGCTACATTTGAATCTGAATACGTTTGAATCTGTTTTAGCCAGCTGCCACAATGAAATAGAAAGTAGGATAAGATTATTAGTAGAGAGGATAAAGCAGAATGTAGCTAGATAAAGCAAAGAAAAATTAGATCCATAAAAACCTTCAAAATCATTCCCTGCTCAAACCAAATCTGGAGACACAACTCAATAAATTTGAACTGTGTCATAACAAATGCAGGTAAATAATTTTAAGGTGTAAGCAGTCTCTGTCCCATCTCCAGCTGCAAATGCTACCTGGAAGCTATTTCAAGAACATCTGCATGCGGCCCTTGCCAGCTGTCCTAATAATGAGTGAGAGAAGCAAATTTCTTGGATCACCAGAAGCTAAAAAAAATAAATCTACTTCTATAAGTTGAGATCACCACAATGACTTTTTTTTTTTTTTTTAAGAGGAATACAGAATTAGTATAATACAATGAAATACGGTTATAAAAACTGTATCATTAAGAAACAAAATATAGGAGGCTAAAAATAATTCAGATATTGATGGGAGAAGATTAAGTCCCAACTTTGCTTGAAACGTGTATAAAGATATGCCTATGTACTACAGTAAAACCGAAGAAATCAATATGGTGTTTTGCAACAAGGAATATGCATCTATATTTGCATGGATGCTACATATTAGTTTAACAAATGTCATTCAGGATAATTTACAAGGGAGTTGGACTTTATCTTTTACTACCCCCTCTTACTGGGAGACTGAGATTTCTATATGATGACTTTTGTGCTAAAGCTTAGCTGATTCATAGCTATTCACAGTGTTTTGACTTATATCACATGAATTCCAGAGTTTTGTAAACAAGAATAAAATGAAGACACTGCAGAGTTCTGAAAACAATAATCATCAGGAGTAGCTTGGCAATGATCTTGGTGAGCTCCCTCAGCACTTGTGGGAGATTCGATCATGGCTATGGACTTCTGTCAGTCCAGTTTATTTAGATGTTCCCCAATCTGATCTTCCTCTATTGAGGACCCCAGCACAGAGATTTTGTAACTCTTGCTCTGTGTACAAATAGTCACTCATTACATCCTCTCTTTTAAGAAATGTTGCAAGTTATAGATCCATACAAATCTTATTTACAGACCACATAGCACAAACAGAGCTAAACAGAATGATGTAACACAAGAATCCCAATGAAGATGGAAAGAGTAAGAATGATGATTAATTCCTTTAGGTTCCATCAACCACTTTTATACATTTCTTATCTAATAAAACAGAGTAAAATATGATAAATAATTTTTCTTATAGCATTTCTTTATACAAAACATTTCTCCATAATACTCAGCACTGCTGTAACATGTGAAGATTGAGTGCTTTGTAAGTATTGGTTTTTGAGCCTGAAGGTACTGAATATACTGAAGATATTAAATAAAATACTGATGTTAAAACCAAGTACATAAACTATGCAATGTTATATACATTTATGTATGGATATTTTTTAATATTCATATATATGCATATACATATATATCTATACCTGTAACTACCTATAGATACATATGTGCCGTATTCATGCTCAACACCCATAAGCATTCATACTGCTATCACAGTCTAATTTTTCCAGTGAATACAAACATTTACACAGAATTAGAGTGATGTGGTTTTTAGTGTGTTTTTACCCTTAGCTCTCCAATTTCAAATAAAATTGACAAAAGAGGTGGAGTCCTGCGAGCACCTGCATGGATGAAAAAGTCACAGCCCATACTTAAAATTTTCTGTACATCATAAAATCCACATTATAATCCATTGCAGCCTTCCCTGTTTTCATTATTAATAGAACGAATCGTTTCCACTGGTAAAAGTATGTACATGCTTGTATATAGAGTAGGATTTTCCAAACTTCCTAATAGATTTCCAGAGTAGAATTGCCGATACACTTTGTCTCTTTCTGGTTTGGATTTTTTTAATTGGTTGAGGGGGGGGTTGTTTGTTTCTTCTTCCATTCTACTATTTACCTATATTCAATATTGATTTTAATTTAGTTCTGGTTCTCCAGCGATGGATATGTAGTTAGCTACCCAGAGGACAATACTGCATAGTAGAAGTCTCCTCTGCCCTTTGTACCAAGAAAATTTTCTGCAAGACAGTCATTGACAAATGCATCCTCTTCTGGCGTTGACTATGAGGCTTCTGGCTGTTCCTCAGCCTGTTGCATGCTGGTTGCTACTGCCTCCTTCAGACAGCTGCCTCCACTACGTAAATGTTTTATGGATGCATTTCAGTGTAAAGAAGCCAGATTAACTTCAGACATTTTAATGAGTACTCTTTGCTAAACTGATTCCTTTAATCTGAGCTAAGGCTTAGGAGTGTTCATATCTTTGAGAGCCAAGTTACTTCTTTGGTGGGCACAAATGGAAAGGCAAAAGATATATATAGCCTTATATCAGAGGAGAGGTGCCTCCTCCACATGATTTCTGTTCTGACATATCTATTGTAAGTAATTTCTCCCGTGCTCCCTTTTAGAGTTCTGTTAAGTACTGACTCCCCCTGCTTCTGGATTTACTTCTTTAAATTAAATTCTTTGCACTTTTCCTGCACTCTAGAATTTCTTTTTTCCTGCTACGTCTCCTGTGCCCCTAATCTCTGAGTAACTTCCACG
Source organism: Leptosomus discolor (assembly GCF_034619465.1). Taxonomy (NCBI): domain Eukaryota; kingdom Metazoa; phylum Chordata; class Aves; order Leptosomiformes; family Leptosomidae; genus Leptosomus; species Leptosomus discolor. The sequence goes on along the minus strand of NC_141391.1, from coordinate 89,849,255 downwards.
CGCTCACAGGTGTCCCATTTATGACTCATCTAGTTACAGTTCTGTTCTGTATTGCTAATCATGGTGACACTCAAAGGCTCTGACACATAGCATACTCTGCTATATGACAATGCTGTGCTTTAATGCCAGATTCTGTGTTCATTGTGTCACAGTATTTTTGCCTAGCAGTGAAAACAGTAAGTAATACTGAAACTACACTGTCCCTTAAAGTAGATTCATTTCTCAGACAGATATTAAAAAGGTAAGATGTTTTTATGTTAAATGTTAACATTTATTTCTAAAGTTCATCTGTGTATGTGTGTTTTCCCAGTAAATTAAGGTTAATATATCTGGTTCTTCAGGATAAATTAAATTTACAGATTAGATAAAAATACTTTCAGCCAAATTCAGAAGTGCTCTATCATGTGCTATGAGCTAGAATCCATTAATGTTAATGTGGATTCCATTAGGTCTGCTTGTGACAATTCAACCAATATGCAATGAAACGTCAGCAATTATAACTTGTGAGTCAAGAATTTGGAACAAGAATTTCCCCACAGAAATGTGAAAGGAACTGTTTTCTGGAATATGCTTGTCACACTGACATAAAAAATGTGAATGTAAAACTTTGTGTCTCGGTCTTCCAAAAGCATTCACTTGCAAGTCTGCAAAAACACCATGTAGAAAACAGCGTTGATATACGTATGTGTGTGTATAGATAGATAGGTAGATAGATGTATATACACAAAGGCTTACATATATCTATATACATACTATAAAAGCAACAATGAAGATCTTTATATCACACACTGTAACCCTTTATCATTGTAATATGCAAACCTTTATTGACCTGCCTGCAGCTTTGTCTCCTTCTGAATAAGTGGCTATGGCTAATTTGTTTTACTTCTGCTTGTGGTACCACGGTTTTATATGGATAGTATAAAGCAGTAGTTCAGAGAAATAAAGACCAGATACAATTGCAGAGGCTTAAGAAGTGGAGGCACTGGGTATGGCATAGAGGGGTACAGGTATGGGCTGATAGGAGAATAGCCACAGTTTTGGCATTGACAGTCCCACAGCTATAAACTCACCAATGGCCAGTTAAAGAAACGCAGACCTGAAGCATGACAAAAGCAATTTTCAGGGTAAATAAGAGAGTTAAAAAGAAATATCCAACGTACATAAAATGCATCGTGTAATGAATCTCAATGTAATGTGTAGATATGGGCCAATGAAGAAAAAGCAAGATGTACAAGTGTGTTAGCAAACACATAAATATAAACCCACATGGATCTCTAGAGGATAAGTAAACCATCAAGATGATCAAATTCCTACTAGCAAAGGACTCCAGATGCCAAAAACTCCCTGTAACACCCTACCACCACCACCAGAGTGAAATCACCAACATTAAGATGCAGAGAAGCAGTGAAAGAGTGAGCATTACACCAGGAAATGGGTAGAAAATATGCATGTGTACAATAATTTTAACTGTAATATTGAGAGCTTTTATGTCTGGAAGGATTATTTCTTTTCCTATAATAAATACATCTGGACTATTAATGATTCTTGGATAAGACTGTTAAGGCATCAATTGTACCAACAATAGATTCTTGGCTTTACATACAAAGTGTGTTTCCTCTTTGCCAAGAAACAATATCTTGAATACAACACAGAAATACATACAGAAGACAGACATATGTCTATTCAGCAGATGTTCTAGGATCTTAATCTCTAGGCAATCTCGAAGGTATAACTCTGCTTGACACATGCCTACCACTGCATTATCTGCTGATCTTTTCTGTCTCTTGCTGTGTTCTACACACCTTCCGCCACACTCCCCCCCCCCCCCCAATACTGTAAAGCTGTCCATGAGAAGAAACGTTTGAATTCGCGATACATATGCCTTGAAACATGTAAACTATCTCCCTGCAGTCACATTCACAGGGGCCACAGGTGTCTACTTTATTGTCATTAAATACACAAATGAATTATGGCAGTAGATATTCAAATTAGCTTCTGATTTCAATTTGAAATTCCTCCCTGAGGCTGAGCTGTATGAATAGGTTCTCTGACCCTGGAGCATGGCCGTTTACAGTTTTCACTGTCAGCAGCCTGAACTTACAGTCACAGCAGTAAAAATTATTGGAATGGTAAAATATGCAAAGAATATGACTCAGGATGAGGTAAGCAGATGTACACTTTCAAATCTGTCACTGTATCGCTGTATCTACTCTGATCATTTGTACATGCACTGAATCTAAAAATGACAGGAAATGAGGAACAGTATCAGTAACAGCCTGAGAGCTTAAGCTGGTACAGGCTATTCTGTCATCTACCATTATCCCTGTTAATTAAGGATTGCTCTTGATTTACGTATTTTTTTTACATTTGCTGTTTTACATTTCCCTTTTTAATAGTATTTTCACTGATTTTCTTCTATTTGTCAGTAAGTTACAGGTATCTCTGTTTGGTGGTGATAAGCATTTTTGAGAATTGCACACCTGGTTTTCCTTAGTCCGTTATACCAGGCTTTCAAAAAGCATTATTGTTCTGCCGCATCATGTATTTCCAGGTCATCCAGAGTAGCCAAATTACCTTTTCAATATCTTTTTAAAAATACATTTGCATCCTCTGTAGATCTTACACATGCCTTCTGCATCAAAAAGCCTATGCAAAACACTCTAGCTGGTGAGAAATGTGCCTATGCAAAGGGTGATGATGGTACTTCTAGACAAATATCATATGAGATATCTGAAGATTGCTTTAGCAATGTGGTCGCTACTGGCTACAATGGAACATGGCAACAGAATGATATGCCAGATGGGACATGATTCCTTTGCAACTCATTTACTGTAAATGACTGCAGTTTTTTGACTCATCGAACTGTACACAACCACACTGCATGCCAGGCAGTAGACAATTGGCTCCATACACGTAAGCAGAGTTTCACCTCCAGCGTAAGAGAAAGAGCTGTGCAGCAGTAACTATAGTATGTGCCTCTGCAGCAGAGCTAATGACACACCATCTTAGTACTCCAGAAAAATCCACAGCAGACTTAAAATATTTTTTAATAATTAAGCAGATTGCTGTGCCATGTCTTCCATCCTCCATGTAAGGTAATTGTCACGGAATATACATTTTCAGTCAATGTCTCTTCAGGAGACCTGCTGTTCATTTAGCCTGCGTCAGGCAAGAGTGTGGGCAATGCATCTCCTGCCTTTCTGCCCTGGAGCTCTTTCTGAGAAACAATCATGCAAGAGGGATTGGGTATTCATCTGGTTTAATAACTCCTAATCCCCCTGGGGGAACAAAGTATAGGAGGAAAGGGATCAGCTAATTATAGTTAATTGTATTATCTGGGAGACAGTGATTAACACAATTAAGATAGCCTTGTGACTAGTAGCTTTATGGCAGGAAAGTGCTCTTGGATGTAGCAGGTGAAAAACAGAATTAAAAGAAGCATGAGCTAGACATCTGTCAAGGGTTGAGGCTGGGCTGGCCACTAACGGGTGACAGATGCTCTCTATTAACCCCTCTCCCCTCCCAGAAGGGGAAGATGGAAAGAATAAGGGAGAGACATAAAGGTTGGAAAACTAAAACAGCTTTAATGAAACAATAATAATAAAAGAAAAGGTAATAATATTAATAAGAAAATAATTAATTACACACAAAAGCAGTACTGAATCCAAATCAACCACCCACCACCACCCCTCACCCCACCCCTGAATCACCACTGACACTGCAGGACTGGCAGTAGGGAAGTCCCAGACTGGACTTGGCAGAAGACAAGAACCAGATTCAGAAACTGGAATCAGGAACACATGGGTTGGGATCAAAGGCAAAAGAATGACAAAGTCCTCCTTGGACAATGGCCATTGAAGAACAGGGCTTAACCCATGTTATCCCTCAGCTTCGTACTGGGTATGATGTATATGGAACAGAATACTTAGGTGACTAGTTTTGGGTCACCTGTCCTGTCTGCTCCTCCCCGCAGGTGCGATATTTTTACTTACTTACCACTCTTTTGCTTACAGCACTTCAACATAGGGCACAAGATTTAGCAGTGAACTTGGTTTCGATAGGAGCAAGTATAAGCAAGAGACTTTCTGCACACAATTCCTTGATAGTAACTACAAACATCAAGCTCTATCACTACTAGAAGCAGACACTGTCTGGAAAAATACGATGTTGATTTCAGAAAGTGCAGTTACTTAGAAGAGACTTAACTGAAAATTAAAATCACTGAATGGAGAACTAGTTCTGGTTTTGCTCAAATCAGGACAACAACCTAGCTAAAGTCCTAAAAGGGTTAATTTTTGCAAACATACACCAGAGAAAGTACACAAGACTGTTACAAGCACGCAGGGACTGTAAGTGAGGCAGGTTTTACAGAAAGATGGAAGATTGCAGGTTAATGCACTGGAAAGTTTGCAGTGTATGAGTAGCGTGAAAGAGGTAAGCATGTAAGAGTTGCCTGGAAACAGAGCCTGTGGGCTAGGAAACGGGTAGTGGTTTAGGGTGAACATAAACACAGACCTGACAAGTGGTTTTGTTTGATATTGTTAGGGAGTGGATTTTATCCTCCCCCCCCCCCCCCCCCCCCCGCCCCCCCCCCCCTCCTCCTCCCCCAGGATTTAATGTAAGAATATGTTATGAAAGCCAAATATGTTTCATGGTATAATTTCTCTATTTGGCAGGATGTGAGGCTTCTTGTTCTCCATGCATTTCCTGAGGTCTTTCATTATAATAATACATTGTAATTTCAAGCTTGGGAGGCCTGGAAAAGTGCATTCATAGGAATATAGAACAGTGGCTTTTCACTTTCAGGGCAGTAATGGGACAGTAATCTTCATCTTCTAAATTCATGACACCTGAGAACTGAAGAGCTATGTAAGGGGATTTGTAAAATTTAGTTAATTTTTTTTTTTTTCTATTTCTGCCTTTTCCCAAAGAGATGGAGGCTTTCCATGTTTAGAAATAACAAGGAGAGGCCAAACTGTTTGAGAAAGGCATGCTTCAACTTCTCCCATAGCTAGTATTTGTGTGTGTCTGAAATGTTTTTAAATGAGCATTTCTCTTAGCTATAATACAAAGCAATCCAGACTGTTTCTATAAGAAATTTTTTTTTTTAGTAAGGAGATAGCTCATGTTGCACAGTATAAGTAAGAATTCATTGTGATCTTAATTTTTGTTTGATTTCTGTAAATGGACAGCTTTGTCACAGAAAAATTACTTCAATTTCACCTCGCCTAATTCTTATGCTCCATGTTTGGTTTTCTCCTCTGAAAAAAATTGGCTCAGTATAATTAGGAGTCTTTCTACTCCTTCTATGGTAGCTGAAAGGCGATGTAACAGAGATGTCTGTTTAAATTTCATATAAAGATGTTTGCTTTCTGGGCCGTTAGTGTTCGTGAGTTCTGACAAAATCATTCATCCATCCCCAGTCTTTATCCTTCTGTGGCCTTGCAGTATCACTGACACAAAGCAAAAAGTACAGTTTAAGAAGTGGAAAACATCCTTACTATCACAGAAGAAGCTATGGATAGCGATCATCATAAAACTTCAAGAGGGCTAACCCATGAATTTTAAGCCTGTTCTTGAACCATCATTAGAAAGGGTACAAGCACTGGAGTAGAGTGATGTCTCTTCAAGTTTCCTTTCTAAACAGAGGTATATTACATGTCTTCTGGAAAGAGGCAGTGATTAGGGCCAAAATATAAATCATATGTGTGGACTCAAAGTTTTGATTTGTTGGTGGATTAAATCTATAACTGTATTTTCATTACCAAAACCAGGAATTTCTTGCTGCTCTAAATCCAGCATAGTTATGTCCATTCAAAATAAAAAATCCAATTAAAAATCTTGCAAACTCTTTTCTACCTCTGTATCAATACAGCCCCACAAAGAGCATGCCCTGTGCTCTTTGAGGTTCTCATCCCAGTTTTCATCAAGGTTCTATATATTCACATATATATACACAGATGTATTTATTCTGCTTGGGATTTTGCTATTTCAGTGAGATTCTTACAAATAAAATTTAAAGCTTCTGTTAAAATGAACTATTGTAATGCAGCCTTAATTGTGGGGCAGGTTCAAAGGTATTCTAAACATGTAAAAAAACCCAAACCCAGCAAAAATACCAAAAAGTGACTTGACTTTTGTTGTGATCTCAAAAATTGATACAAAAACTACAGCTACGATCCTAATAAGAAAGAAACCAGTAGTCAATTGGCAATATAATAATATTTTTAATGTGAACAGTATATTTCTAAAAAGTATATTATAATAATGTGTTTATATTACAAATACAGTCCTTCGTAATTTAATTTTTAGTAATTCAGAGATGAAAAATATACTCTTAAAGTATAACAAAACACTTAAATCCTTTAAAAAAAAATTGATTGGCACACTGAGGTATTGTTGTTTTTCAAAAAAGCCCCTCTAGTAGCTGTTTTCAAAGTAAGGCTCAGAAGAATCTGCAAGTTTTGATGTAAGTGCTTTAACATACACTAGGCTGTTTATGTGTCTATAGTAAGCATTTTGGATTAGTATTATAATGCAAGCAACACTTAATATTTATAATTTTGTTTCAAATTATAACACATTATAACCATTAATATAATGGAATACTCACTGAACAAAAAGTTGAACTTGAAATACATAACATGAGATATTTAATGATTTAGCTGCCATTTCAATTTTTTAAACATGCCAATAATAATGCATGTATTCATTGTTCCAGACTTATGCACATTCAATAAAACAGTAATAATTAGATTTGGCAGCCAACAATCTGGCTTTTCCTGAAGCCTGAACTCTTCTTGACATAGCTACCAGCTGTACCAAACTGCTCTCAAGAGTTCATCTGTTTTCCCTCAGGAAAAGCCTAGGAGAAGAAACAGACCTAGCGGAGTGACCTAAAGTCAACACAACTTGTCTCCTGTAAACTGAATAATACTACAACATTTTGCTTTAGTTCCTCATAATCAGAATTTCCTGTGACCCTGTTAAAGATTAAGAGGGAGGGAAGGAGACAGTAAAAAAGAAAGGAGGTATACATTTTTACAGAATGACTGACAACACTTACTCTAAGACAAGTGACAATTTATCTCTTCAATGAGATATTTTGGACTTCGAGTTAACTTCCCAATCAGTTTGAATGGTATGAATGATTTTGCAAAGGTGTATATGCAGAAAGGCTTATATGGATGTTTGGTAAGCAGTGAAGCTTGCTGTTTACCCAATAACTTCTTTTAACTGGAGTTGTAACACCAAAAAATCTTTCTATCTTGTAAATGAATAATGGCATGTGTGGAGTAAGTATGGAGTCTTTGCAGTAAAGCACACTTTTTAAAGGAACTTAGTTGGCAGTTGTAATGAAAGTTAGTACAGCTACTTCCTGTGAACAGTTCACTTCCTCATACAGAATGACTATATTGAAATTAGTTAGCATGGAAAACGGGAAAAACAATTAATCCTTTTTTAGCTGTAGTGCCTCCCTTCTTCTAATTCCTTGGTTTGGACTGTTAATGGGTAGCTTCACGTTTGAGTTTCATTAGCAGTTTATGGATTCCAGATCCAAACAGAAGCAGCTCCAGGTGACATTTGGTACCTCCTGAGTTCTGTCCTCCTGCAAGAACTTTTAGCCTTTTTTTTTGTAAATAAGGGCTGTGTCATGAAATAGTTTCTGCCTGCTAAGAAAGCACCTGAGAGCACCTTTTGCACTAGCAGTGCTCTATGTAGGCTGAAACAGCTGCCTTTATTTTTTTTTTTAAATAAAGGAAAAGAGCTAAAAATATTATGTGCAGCATGTGGGACAGTGAAGTTTATGGCTTCCTTCTAATGAATACACTGACAGAAGCAACAAATTTAAGAAATGTAAATTTGAATTCTGTTTACAATCCTTTACAAATACTTCTTTACTGAAAAAAGGACAATAAGTAGACTTTCAAAAGTGCTCAGTGCTATGATATTTCTTGTGGAATCAGAAGAAATTCCCCCTTGATTTAATAGGAATATTCTAAACCAAATTCTGTACATTGAAATGGAAGTATTATGATGTCAGTTCTCCTAAACCACAGATGATGTAGATTGGTACCGTAACACAGCTGAAGGAAGGGGCTGACCAACTGATACTGAGTGAGAAAATATAGATAAGGAAGAGACTTTTGCCAGACACAGTAACAGCAAAGCACAGATCATAGTTGAAAATAGCACTGTAATAAACCAAAATCCAATATATTTTCAGTAAAAAAGTTCTGTGTTTATGCAGAAAAGAAAGTCGCAACTTTTTAGCAAAAGGCAACTTATGGATACACTGTTATGGATTTGAAAAAGAAGAATGAAGTGTTTGCATGGATTTTTACAGAAAAACTGTCAAAAGGACAGAGTAAATACAAGCATAACTGAAAAATAAGAACAATTACCCAATAATGTTACGTTTAAATCCCAGTGAGTCATATGAGTTGATCCATTTATAACAAGGTATATTTAAAGGAAGGGCAGGCTGTAAGGGACATATATATGAAAATAAGTAGCTGGTGTTTGGTGTTACAGAAAACGGTGTAAGGAAAAAGGCAGGCTGGTTACAGAGTTGGAAAGATGCTAACTGCAAGAGAATTTTGAAGTTTGAAAGTAAAATGACGACTTATGAAGCTGGAGAGAGAGATACTGCAATGGGAAATGAGAGTCTAGTCCCTTCTCTTTCCCCTAAAAATAAAAAACTCAAAAAACAAACCACAAACTACAAAATCAGCCCCCTTGAAGATGGTTTCAAAGTATCAAATCCCTTTCAAGTATCAAATCCCTTGAGATACTTTCCCCATCATAAATACATACCTATATTTTAGTGATTTTTTTTCCTATAATCTTAACTACAGCTATTAAAACTGTTAGATGTGCACTTTGGTTCTGCTTCTAACATTAGTGAAGTAATTTGAAACTGTTTAGTCCTATCACTCTTTGCACAACTCCTCCATCAATCTAACTGTGAACTGAGACAGTAAATTATATCTCTCTGTTGCAGTTTTATTTGTTGATGCATTAATTTTCAGGTTTTAGGAATAATGTAAAATTAATTTATTCATCAAGCTGCATTTGTCGATCCTGAGACACTGAAATCTTGAATTCACAAACTGTGCTTCAATCGATGTTGTTGCTTTCACGTGTCTTTAAAATTGACCTGGCTCAGACCAAAGTGTTTCTGGAAGGACAACATTTCTTGTGTATGTATATATCTATACATATGTCCACACAAATGTGTCTTTATACATGGAACAAATCATGTTTGAAAAATGATATAGTCTCTAGTTTAAAGACAAGTTACTTTTAAAAGTGTTTAAATATTTTCCTGTAAATTTAAAACAATGAAGAATGTTGCTTTTTAGAAATTAGTAATGGTGAAGAATTGTATTTTCATGTTTCTTGTGTCTCCAGAGAGAATTATGTTGAGGATTTATGTGCTGGTTTGCTCTTTGATGTGAACTACCAGTTAGGCTTGTGTAATTGTGCCTGACTGATGTATGTGGGAGGAGAAGGAGGGCTAGTTGGAAAGACAGAGAACACAAGGCAACATAACTACAGGGAACGAAAATGTCTGTGTTGGGTTGTTCAAATACGTCTACTTATGGGACTTTTTAGTAGCCAGTGAAGCTTATTGTATGCTGGTTGCTACCGGATGGTAGTGGGAAGTTCAGTCAATATTTAAGCTGTTTCTCTTTCCAGTTGTAATGATACTCTTCCCCATCATTCCACAGGATGCATTCAGCATGTTCTCCATCAGTGAGCTCTGGATTTCCACAGAACACTGTGTTTGGGTCAGCTGGGCAGCAGAGCAGAGCTGTGGTCTTTCACAGCAAATGCCATACAGTCAAAGGGCTGCGCCCTTAGTAGAGATGATGCAAACAGTTCCCCTCTCATGTGAAATCTCATGATTGCTCAGAAACAGATGATTGTCAGATAGACTAGACGAATGTTTGCTTCGACAAATTGAGATGTTTCAATGCAAATGACTCAACCTTAAACTGAGACATAAACAGAGACATTCATGTCCATTTTTATGGCAAGAGAAACACAGAAACACAATGAATGGTCTCAGTCATTTGCCTGAAACTTGATTTTGGTGGAACTTCATCACTTCATTTTCTATTTGAAACGACAGAGGATGAAAATTTCTTAATTACTATGCTCTGACTTTCCTAAAACACTGCATTAGAAAAGTATTTTCTTTTTTATTGCTGAAGCCCTGGTCTTTCCTCCTCTTCTCATAACATTAGTTGCACTACAGTTGTTTACAAGAGAAAGGAGGAAATTTTGAGCTTTGGATTGGTACTTAGTCCCATATCCTTTCTGTGATAGCACATGGTTCCTTCCCTTTGCCAGAACAGGAATAAGCCTCATTGATAACCAGCGATCAGGTGGCAAAATCAGGAGAAACTCCTGTTAGGATAAGTAATACCATCCTGCTTCTTCTAAGTGGAGAAGCAACAGCAGTCTCAGGCAGCAGATAAAGACTCTCTGTAATTACCTATGTCATGTTACACACCTAAACTGGGTGCAGAACTTGCCTCTCTTCTCTTTCCATCTTTTTATGCTTTTCCTGACATCAGTTAGTAAAACATGTCTGGTAAACAAATGAGGAAGTGTTGTTAATCTTCAGACCATAAAAAACTAAGAAAGAAAGGTGAAAAAGTGGACAGAAAGGCTGCTAAACTGTTTATTTTAAGCACATCCTAGTCCTCATGCTGGCACACCCTCTCAGTGAAGCTCTGCTCTGGGGCGCTCCCTGCAGTCCCAGTCCCCACGCCTCTCCCTGTTGAGATGTGTCAGGGCTGATACAGGAAAGCAGTTTAGGAACACCAGGAAACAGAGCAGCCCTATGTCCTCCTCTGGCTGCAGCAACTATGCCCAGGGAGCATGATGCTTTGTGAGGAAAGACCTGCCCACAGGTACAGTCTCCAAACACTGTTGGAGCTGATCAGGGAATCAGCCAAAAGATTGATTGTCCCTGTGCAAGAAAGGGGCTGTTGCTGACTGCTGTAGCTACAGCAAGTAGCAAGATTAGGGAAACTACAAGCTAGAGATGTATGGAAGAGGGCAAATCATGGACATGTTGAAACAATTACCACTGCATATCAAATAATACTCCAATATTTGTGGGGCAAGAGAACACCACCAGGTCTATGCTTCTATTTTATCAAGTTACTTACCAGATGTCTGCTGGAAATACAACACAGCAGAGAGGAAACAGTCCAGGAGGTTCCTGGAGTGTGTGGAAGAGAACTTCCTGACGCAGCTGGTAAGGGAGCCTACCAGGGGAGGTGCCCCACTTGACCTACTGTTTACAAACAGAGAAGGACTAATGGGAAACGTGGTGGTTGAAGGACATCTTGGGCTTAGCAACCATGAAATTATAGAATTCTCTATTCTTGGTCAAGTTAGGAGGAGAATCAGCCAAACCACAACCATGGACTTCCAGAGTCCATGGGCTGTTTAGGACACTGGTCGAGAGAGTCCCTTGGGAGACAGTCCTGAAGGGCAAGGGGGTCCAGGAAGGTTGGACATTCTTCAAGGAGGAAGTCTCAAGGGCGCAGGAGCAGGCTGTCCCTGTGTGCCGGAAGACGAACCGGTGCAGAAGGCCTGGTTGAACAGGGAGCTTTTGCTGGAACTCAGGGAAAAAAGCAGTCTTTACCACTCCTAGAAGAAGGAGCAGGTAACTCGAGAGCTTGTTAGGTCAGGCAGAGGGAAAATCAGAAAGGCAAAAGCCCAACTAGAACTCAGGCTGGCCACTGTTGTGAAAGACAACAAAAAAATGTTTCTACAAATACATCAACCACAAAAAGAGAACCAAGGAGTTCTATTTGATGTGGAGGGGAACATTATCACCAAGGATGAGGAAAAGGCTGAGATAATTCTTCGCCTCAGTCTTAAATAGTCAGAGGAGCAATCCGCAAGGTAATCAGCCCCCTGACCTGGAAGACAGGGACCGAGAGCAGAATAAACCCCTTGTAATTTGGGAGGAAGCAGTTAAAGACCTCCACAAGTCTATGGGTCCGGATGGGATCCACCTGAGAGAACTGAGGGAGCTGGCAGAGGAGCTGGCCAAACCACTTTCCATCATTTATCAGAAGTCCTGGTCAACAGAGGAAGTCCCAGATGACTGGAGGCTTGCCAATGTGACGCCCATCTACATGAAGGGCTGGAAGGAGGATCCAGGGAACTACAGGCCCATCAGCCCGACCCCGATGCTGGGGAAGGTTATGGAGGGGTTCATCTTGAGGGCACTCCCACAGACAACCAAGGACTCAGGCCCAACCAGCATGGGTTCATGAAAGGTGGGTCCTGCTTACCCACTCTAATCTCCTTCTATGACCAGGTGACTTGCCTAGTCAATGAGGGGAAGGCTGTGGATGTCATCTACGTGGACTTTAGTAAAGCCTTTGACACCATCTCCCACAGCATTCTCCTAGGAAAGACGGCGGCTTGTGGCCTAGACAGGTAGAGCTCTAAGATGGGTTAAAAACTGGCTGGATGGTCGAGCACAGAGAGTGGTGGTGAATGGAGTTCAATCCAGCTGGCTGCCTCACAAGCGGTGTCCCCCAGGGATCAGGATTGGGACCGGTCTTGTTTAACATCTTTATTGATGATCTGGATGAGGGGACTGAGTGCTCCCTCAGTAAATTTGCAGATGACACTAAATGGGGTAGGAGGGTTGATATGCCTAAGGGTAGGAAGGCTCTGCAGAGGGATCTGGACAGGCTGGATCAGGGCTGTGAGGTTTAACAATGCCAAGTGCTGGCTCCTGCCTTTGGGTCACAACAATCCCATGCAACGCCACAGGCTGGGGCATGAGTGGCTGGAAAGTTGCCCGTCAGAAAAGGACCTGGGTGTGTTGGTCAACAGGCGGCTGAACATGAGCCAGCAGTGTGCCCAGGAAGCCAAGAGCATCCTGGCTTGCATCAGAAATAGTGTGGCCAGCAGAAGAAGGGAAGTGTACTCAGCACTGGTGAGGCTGCATCTCGAATACTGGGTGCAGTTTTGGGCCTCTCACTACAAGAAAAACATTGAGGTGCTGGAGTGTGTCCAGAGAAGGGCAACAAACCTGGTGAAGGGCCTGGAACGGCTGAGGGAGCTGGGGTTGTTTAGCCTGGAGAAGAGGAGGCTGAGGGGAGCCTTATTGCTCTGTACAACTACCTAAGAGGAGGTTGTAGTGAGGTGGGTGTCAGTCTCTTCTCCCAAGTAAAAAGTGACAGGACAAGAGAAAATGGCCTCAAGTTGCTCCAGGAGAGGTTTAGACTGGACATTAGGAAAAAATTCATTACCAAAAGAGTGGTCAAACATTGGAACAGGCTGCCCAGGGAAGTGGTGGAGTCACTGTCCCTGAAGGTGTTCAAAAAACATGTAGATATGGCACTTCGGGACATGGTTTAGTGGGCATGGTGGTATTAGGTCAACGGTTGGACTTGATGATCTCAGAGGTCTATTCCAACCTAATGATTCTAAGTTCTACATGTTTCTTGCTGCCAACATAAACAAACTGCTCTGTCACAAATCTCTACAGAAGTGCTTCAACTATTGCATGTTTCTGCACATGCAGAAAATAAGTTCTCAAAGTATTGGAGTACAGGCAGAGGCCTCAGATCACTACAACTACTCTTAAGAAAAGAAAAAGAAAAAAAGTCTGAACAACAGGAAGACAGAGAAGAAGGCAGAGTGATACATTACCTTGGGAGATTAAAGTGCACTGGCCCAGCACAACTACTAGGCTTAACCACAGAGAATGTAGCTCATTAAACTGTTCATTGCTCATTTGAATTACAGAGTAAAATTTCTTTATATGCACTGCCCAAGATTCCTAATACCAACTTGTCCTGAGCATGTAAAGTCCTTGACTGTGTTCAAGAAGGACAGGGAACTCCTTGAAAGAGTCCAGTGCAGAGCCACAAAGATGATTAAGGGGGTGAAACATCTCCCCTCTGATGAAAGGCTGAGGGAGCTGTGTCTCTTTAGCTTGGAGATAAGGAGACTGAGGGGGTGACCTCATTAATGTTTATAAATATGTAAAGGGGGAGTGTCAGGAAGATGGAGCTGGGCTTTTCTCGGTGATGGCCAATGACAGAACAAGAGGCAACAGGTGCAAGCTGGAGCATAGGAGGTTCCACATCAACATAAGCAAAAACTTTTTCACTGTGAAGGTGACAGAGCACTGGAACAGGCTGCCCAGAGAGGTTGTGGAGTCTCCTTCTCTGGAGACATCCAAAACCCACCCGCACGTGTTCCTGTCTGATCTACTCTAGGTGGCCCTGCTCTGGCAGGGGGGTTGGACTAGATGATCTTTCAAGATCGCTTCCAACATTCTGTGATTCTGTGATTCTGTGTTCAGTCACCAAGCACTTTTGCATAGGCTTCATAAAAGCTGTTGTACTTCTTCCCTATGGATTGTATGAACATGTTACAGGATTACTAGTCCTGTCATACTGAAGAAATTCGTCAGCATCACAAAGAATTCTACTGGTGTTGGAAATGTCTATGATAATAAAATGCCAGTAAAGTCTTCCACATCTCATTGAAGAGTCTGGTCAACCTGCCATAAATCTCCTCTGGCATTCAGGGCTCCAGGGTATTTTACTTTTTGATCTGAAATTGCAACTAACAATCTCCTTGCAGAAAGTTAAACCAAAGAGAAAGTGGGAGCAAGCTTTGAAATTCCCATACTGCCATTGAGAAAGCTCATTATAAAATACAGTTGATAGCTGTAAGCATATACTTTGCTCTGGTACAATATACCCTGTATAGCTATTATTCAATGCAGTAATGATTTAACTGATGCCACTATAATTACTGTAACAGATTCCTTGCTGTATGCTTCCTTCAGAGTTTTTAGAACTAGATTCCTCAGTCAGTTATTAATAGTCCAGGAAAAGCTTTTGCTTTATATATTTGATCATGTGAATAAATTGCATTCCTCCTCCTTGAGATGCGCTTAACTGTGCATGTGTCCAAATAGGTGTCTCCCCTTACTTCCAATTTAGCATATCTGAACTAATTAAAATACACCTTATCTAACTACATTATTATCTCTGGGAAGTAATTTTATAGCATCAGTAAATGAGTTGCCATCCATGCATCTAATTAAAAATTAACTTTCTTATTGGAATTAATTTTTAGAATGAAAATAAAAGTGCTGATAATCTTTAGTGCTTCCAAAATATGGTATTCTTCAATAATATGAAAAATTAACATTATTAATTTAAAATAGTTCCATTTGTGTGTAAAGGAATAGCAGTATTTTAAGAGTCAAGGATGGGTGACAAAAATAGTTCTCCTTAAGTGTTAAAGAACAAAATCACTATGTTTCAAAAATTGCTATTTGCAACCACCAAAAATTGTTAGAATACCATCTTATTTCAAAACTGTATCAGAGGTTCTTCAGTATTATAGCAGAGAAAAGACAGATGGAGGGAACACAGAGAAGAATTTTCGGGGTACTAAAAAAAGACTCAGATACTTCAGAGGACTTTCTAAATTTTAAAGAATATTACTTGTAATAAGTTTTGCTGTTCCACTGATGTAGAAAGGATTTCTCTTCTCATGAATGATAAAACTAAGTCAAAGGGTAAGAACATGAGTTAAAATTAGAGCTGCTACAAGATTACAGACTTCAAAACAAATAAAATCTGTGGTGGAGATGTGCAATATTCATGACATGTAAATATTTGTGAAGTTTAAATAGTTTTCTATGTCATAAATCAGGTTGTTAGCTAATATTAGAAAAGTGCATCTGATTCTGTTATGTTTTCTACTTCTTTTTCAATAAGTAAATAAAGGCTTCATTTGTATGTGACGACTCCTCTTGAAGCAGGTTTTGTTCTGATCTGGGCCATAACAGGATACTGGAATGTTTGAGTCAAAGAAGAGTGCTAAACATTGAAATTCTTATCTGTAATTAAGCAATTTAGGTCAGCTTTGCATGGTGGAAGGGAAACAGGAAGGGTAAAAATTATTTTTCCACTGAAAAGGGCAATAATTTGAATGTGTCCCTTTAAGAGTTACAACAAAATATTTCAAAAATATTGGGCTTTTCGGGTTTTCATGTTAAAATCCATTTTGTTTTCAGACAACAAACATTTTGACAGTAAGAGTATTTTTACTGAAAACACAAGGTAATGTAAGAATGGCAAATTCTTAAGGTTTAAATAAATTTGCTTGGTCAAAAACTTATCAAATAATATCTTTATGTTGCGGTTGGGACGAGACATGACAAGACTATATGTAAGAAGGCAGCCTTTATTAAGTTACAAAAGCCAAGATGGCCGAGATGGCGCAGCAGAAAAAGCATACCCTTTTATAACCTTTCTTATCTGTCCACTGGTTCATGCACTAAGGCTGCTAGAATGATTCCCTCAATAGCTCTGTCCATTCTCCTCTATTCACGTACTGATTGGCTGGAGCTCGTACTGTATTTCCCACTTTATCTATTGTTCTCTTGCCAGGTTTCTGCTCTGTGGTATTTACTTGTTCAGTCTCTTCTTTATCAGTCTCTTATCACTTCCTCAGACTTGTTTACAACATTCTTCATCCACTTCTGTCTTTTCAAGGGTATACTGGAATGCTGTCAATGTCAACTTCATCTTCCTCAGTCAGGCTATCCCCGACATCTTTATTCAATTCTAGGTGGTTTATTTAAGCAAAGAACACAGATCGTATTTCTCGACACTATTGTCGAAGTGTATTTTTGAGATGTTAAATATTTTAAAATCTTACACATTTCATGTCACAAAAGAACAAAACAGTTAACAATAAATGGGACTGTTAATATGTGTAATATCCTGGCTGCTTTAAAAAATAGCAGTCACCTTTTCTATCCACATTTTCCATGTCTTCTACCTAGCTGGCCCAATAAGACAATAGCTCCGATCCAACAGATAATTTTTTCTTGCAACCAGTATGTTAGATTATCTTAAATTTGTAGTAATTTCGTCTCTCAGTGTCCAAATTATTTTTGTTCATTTTAATTCAGAAAACTAAAATTATTCTAGGAAGCAAAGAATTGTGTAAGCAATGGAGATAATAGGATACTATCACAATTCATATTTAAATAATGTTTAAATGCCATGAAGCTATTCTAACATGAGTTGAATGATGTGCCTTGGAAAACAATTTCATCCAAAATATTATACTCTTGTTAATGGCATTAAATTACAGTCTTGTGAAAAACTGATGTTCATATTTCCATGTTACAGGAAAAATATGACGTTTAAATAAAAATATTAACAGAATTTAAATAATTTCTTCACTCCTACTACTTGTATATTTATTGAAATCTAAATATTTTCTGTAACACTCACACATCCACACCATCTGCTCCCAGATTCATTACTATTTACACCCTCTCCCCGGTTTGATCCACTTGGAAGCTTTCCGACATTATCTTTCTCCCTTTATCAATACTGGAGAGTAATTGCAACGTAAAATTTGGAGTAAGGATTAAGTTTTGATGAAAGGAGCTTGTGACGAGCTACTTGTGCTACAAAGATCTGTAGAATCATATCTAAGATGAATAAATGAATGAGTAGGAAAGTCAGATCTGAAGTTAAAGAAGTTGTAAGATTTCCCAAAAATGTGAAGAAATCTAGGAATTTTTCAGAGGAACTTAAGGAAACATGAAAGGCTTTGGTTACTGTTCAGCAAAAGAAAAGCAGACAATGGAAATACATTGACAGGACATGGAGCATTGACATGCACCAGAAAGCATGAAATAATACTGAGAGGAGCTATGTAACATTGATGTAGGGCATGGGAATAGCAGCAGTAAGTCTTACAGGAATAGAAGTAAAGCATCTAAAAAGGCTATGCTTCTGTACCTTCATTCTCATTTTATGAATAATAGGCAAACAGTGCACAAAACCCGACAACTTCATTGGGCTTAATTATGTGAATACCTGTGAGGTGGCAGACAATAACTTACTTGAGAAAGTGGCTTGATAGTTAAGAGAAGAAGAAAAAGACAGGACATTGAAAGGAATAAGAAGCAGAGATGAAATTAAAGGTATAGAAAAACTGCAATTTAAATGGCAAATGGGAAAAGATAGATGATATTTAAGGAACTGTGAAGTGTTGGAAGGCAATGGTTTGAGCCAAGTAAATTAGGACAGGATCCTAGAGTTGAAAGCAGCAAAACTGTTTGGGAGGGTTGAGAGAGGTGCGAGTGAAGGGAAGAGAAAGGAGTCTTCTCTTTGCTGCTGCTGTACCTGTAGAAATCTTTCTTTACATCCCTTGCCAGATTCAACTCCAAGTGGGCTTTGGCTTTCCTAATGCTGTCCCTGCATATTCCAACAGTGTCTCTGTGTTCCTCTCGGGTCACCCAATGTTTCTTAAACCTCTTGTTTGCTTCCTTTTTACATTTGCGTCTAGTCACGAACTCCTCAATCATCCATAAAGGCCTCCTGCTGCCTTTCCTTGATTTCCTGCATGTTGGGATGAACCATCAGAGGTGACTCTTGAAAATCAACTAGCTTTCCTGGACTACTCTTTTTTTTCATGGGACTGTATTACATGGGATTCTTCTAAGCAGGCCCCTGAAATGGCTAAAATCTGCTCTCATGAAGACCAAGAATGTGATCCTGCTTTTTGCCTTGTTCCCTTCTCTGAGGATCCTGAACTCCACCACCTCATGTTCACTACAGCCAAGGCTGCTGCCAACTTTCACTTCCCTAATCTGTTCTTCTTGTTGTAAGAATCTTGTTATAAGTGCCCTCTCCTTGTTGTCTCCTTGATCAACTGTGTTAGGAAGTTGCCATCACTGCACTCTGAAAACCTCCTGTATTTCCAGTGCAACACAGAAGTGTTGTCCCTCCAGCAGGCCTTTATGTTCCCTGTGAGGACCAGAGCTGGTAAATGTGGGGATTCTCCCAGTTTGCCTGAAGAAGGCCTCATCTACTACTATATCTTAATCAGGTTGTGTGTAGCAGACACCCACATTGGTCAGCCTGCTCTTGACCCACCTCATGACTAGATTATTGTCCATGTCTAGGCAGAGCTTCATGCATTCCTGTTGCTCACATAAAAGGCAACTCCCCCTGATTACCTTCCCAGCCGTGTATTGCTGATCACAATTATTCTCTAGCCCACACCACCTCAAACTTTTGCTTCCCATCCTAGTCCACCTTTCCTATTCTTTCACAGCTGATGTAAGAGCGGCAGGAGATAATAATCTGAGGGCTGGAAAAATTTCAGCAGCCTCACCATTAGCATTTTGCTCTGGCAAGAAGATGAAAAGGAACTGAAACTGAAAGGTTATAGGATGGGTTAGAGGTAAAGTAGACAGAGCTGACTGTGGCAGAAATGTCATGGGAGCAACTTGCAAGTAGAAGTGCAGGGATCAGTCTAGGGAAACTGATAGAATATGGTTTGCCATCTTAGGGGTCCTCAGAAGGGAGCTGCTGGGAAAACAGTAGGGCTGGCAGCAGCCTGGAGGAACTCTTGCTTACACAGCCACCTTCCAGGAGCCGGAGTGCCACTGGGAACAGAGTTAAGAGATGTGATTCATCTTCTCCTTGTAATTGGAGCTGACAGAAGTTGCATGTTTTTCTGGCAGCACTGGCAGAACACTTGCTTGTTCTCCACCAGACTCCCTGGGCATCTGCAGGAAGCTGCAGTTCAGACCCCAGCAGGCTCCCCATGCCGGACAGAGCCTGTACCATACACAGGCAGGGGGACCGCATCTGTGCTTATAGCAGTCCTTTGCATATATGTATAAACAACCACACTAACAAAATCAAAACAAGCTGCTTGGGTTGTGGGGCACTGCTGCTATGTAAATGTCACAAATTCACCCCCCAAATTTATTATTTTGTACTCTGCTAAGAAAAGAAAAGTGGCACTTCATTATATGGTTCCGGAGCCCCTTTAAAGGAGGTCTGCATGTAATAATGTATTTTTATCACATTCATGTTTTAGAAACAATTTTCTAATATATTTTCAGTAATTTTGTCACTGTTTTTGTGTATGAGATGGAAATGTAGTTAAAAGGGAGTCTATACTTTATTGTTTAAGAAGAATTTTAAAGTTAATTATCTTGCCCTGATAGTTAGACTAAATAACAGTGCCATCTGCTGAAAGGTAGTAGTGACTTGCAGGAAGAGTTTACGGTCATTGTACTTTACTAAGTAGAAGTATAAAGAGTGAGATCAAAAAGGGAGACAGTGATAAAAGGAAAGAGAAAATAAAAGCCATCTGAAGAGGTAAAGACATAGAGGTACAGGGAAGGTTCTTGAATAAAAGGAGGAAAACAAAACAAAATAATATTTGAAAATAATAAAAAAAAAAAAAGTACTGAGGGAGGGCAAGGTGTCTATTTTCGACAGTATCGATTTGAGTTTTAAAAAATCCATGACAACTTATATTCATTGAAGTGACCTTTCTTGTCAAATTCCTACATAGTTCATCACCCCAATGGAAGCGGTCTGCTCATGTCAATAATCTTTAACATCAGTCTTGCAAAAAATTTGCATGTTAAAGTCTTTTAATCATGTGAAAATAATAGCAATTATTTGGGATGTAGTTATGCCTGTATAAAAAAAATATTCTACTTATACATTCCAAGTAATTTCTTGACTTTTTTATTATTATTAGCTTTTGGAAAGGACAGTTAAAGAAACAAATATCCAGGCATGGGAGAGACAGTATTGTGTGAAAGAAGAAGCAAAAAGAGAATGCATATGTTGCTAAAACCTCTGCCTGTTACATTAACTCTCATTTTCTGAAGTTTTTATGGGAAACTGATAATGTACACCCTTTCCATTTTTCAGTGGAAGATGGATATGTGAAAGGAACCTTGTCATACCTGTTTTCTATTATAGTATCCGGGGCCGCATTAGGGTTTTCCCTCAGTTTTTCTCCCTGTATGACTTCATTTACAACATGGTTTTCTGAGCATGAAAAGCCACAGGGTGATTGTAAGGAATTTAGTTATCCTTTTTGAGTCCAAAGAAATGACATGTAATATTTGATTTCTTTAAAAGAAACAGAACTTTGATTAAGATATCAAAATGGAAAGTGTTGTGATTTTATCATTAACTACATATCTTAATGATAGCATTTCCTGGAGATCTAAAAATATATGTATTTGTTTAGTGGAAGTA
Source organism: Leptosomus discolor (assembly GCF_034619465.1). Lineage (NCBI taxonomy): Eukaryota > Metazoa > Chordata > Aves > Leptosomiformes > Leptosomidae > Leptosomus > Leptosomus discolor. Next base: position 89,828,136 of record NC_141391.1, on the reverse strand, counting down.
CACAATTTATCATGTAGAAGTTGAAGTGGCTTTTTATATTTTTATTGTGCTTTCAATGCACTGTAAACATGTCAGCTAACAGATTTTCATTATCCTTAACAGTGTCTTGTGTTGGTTTACTTTTTACCCAAGAGAATGACACTCCTTTTTTTTTTTACTATATTTAAAGAAATGGAACATTTGACATCGTCTTACACCCAATAGCAAAACTGTGCCGAAAAACATGGTATCCATCATCTTCATAATAGTGCAAACTCTTTTAGTTTATCTCAATATTTTAAATATTGGGCATTTTTGTAAACCTTTATCTCTTGGACCCCTGTGATTGTGACAGTCTTAGCATTGTAGTGTTTAAGTTTGGGTTTAGTGCCCTATTCATTCTGAGGGAAAAGTACAAAATTTGAGAAGTTTTAAGGATGTAGAAGGTGAAGTCATGTAAAAATATTCCCAACATCTTTATTGGTTTAAATTTTGTTTCCATTTTCTTAGGACAGCCTGAAGTCATAGTATTATGTAGTACACAGTATTATGTGTATTACATAGTATCATGTATTTTAAAAAATCCTGGTTTAATGCACAGGACAGAAGATTAAAATACATGTTTGTGGTAGACTGCTTGTGGTTATCAACAAAATCCATTAGGTAGGTAAAACTTTTAGCTTAGGAAGGAACTTGAACTAGCCAACAAATGACAGAGACAAATCAGAAGACAGAGTCTACAAACTGCTATGAAGTAGGCTTTGAAGTAAAACTTCTTTCTCATGATGGGACATAAAAGTAGAAAAAAGCTGATGAGAGAAGAGACAGTGGTGAAGAACCACTATCTAATATGGTGAGGAACCCTAATGTTTCAGAATTATAAGGATTTTTTTTTTTTCATTTGGTACTGAATTACTTATGGGAGTTGTTTGGTTTGTTTGGGGTTTTTTAGTTGATGATATCTTTTTTTTCTGTATCTAAGCCTGAAGCACACAGCTTAAATGAGTGCATGAGATTGTTAAATATAGATATATTGTTAAGTAAACAGATATTTGTTTTGTTGTGGGTTTGGTGATTGGGCTTTATTTTTTTTATTTCAGTTATTCAGTTTATTTCTGCTTCCAACAAATTCTGCTTGAAGACTTTTTCCACTTTTTCAGAATTTCAAACAACTGTCCCCACCGTCCCCTTGAAGGACAGAAATTAACTGGAGAAGAAGAAATAGGATCTTGACAAGCTTAGTCATGTTGAAATGCCATCATTAGTTTTCCTATTGTTTTGTGATCCATTTTGAAAAGAACTTCATAAGATGACAGGCTAGGAGTAGTGCTTACATTACCAATTAATTAAAAATTAATGACATCACAAAATCACTGCAAGAATTCCAGAGGACAGGTTTTGTGGGTTTTTTTATTATTGTTGTTGCTTTTTTGTTTACATTTCATGATTAAAAAACTGCAGTGATTTGAGATGGCAAAGTTATGTGATAATGTGAAACCCTCTCAAAGACCATTAGTGGGCTGGAGAAAGGCTTTCAAATATTTACAGACCTATGAAAGAACAACAGATTACTCTGGTTCTACATACAGAACATAAAATTTAGAAACTACAGGAACTAAAAATAAGTTTAAATATGGCACAAGATAAAACAGATAATTCAATGCTTATTTTGCAGATATTTCAGAAGAACTGAGATTATGGAATCAAGGTTTACTGAGCAGTAAGCATAATATGAGATCAAAGAGTTAAGTGTATTGAGAGCAATGGATTAAAGCTGTAAGAAACTTCAAAACTGAAAAAATACACCCCTTGGGTGTTATTTTCATAGCAATAGTTATTTATGTCCACAAAAATCTAAAGATAAATGCAAGGAAGTGTTTTGTGGGAAGCAACATTATTTTTGCATTTTTGTTGTCCTTGTTGTATTAGACGAACAGGTATGTACTCTAGATTGTGTTCCTAGAAGCTTGTCTGATAAAGCTGGAGGAAAGTGAACGCTAGTTAATGAAATACATTATCTCTTCCTGACAAACCTGGCCACCTCTGCTTATGGAAACTCAAGCCATCATAGGAGCTAGAAACAGTCTTTTCAAAATTTGATCCAGGGCTGCTTAAAACCTGATACTGAAGGAAAAGTTTAATTGCTCTTCGTTTGTCTCCCCTACCACTCCGTAGAATGCATTTTCCTTAAAGTGTGGAAAGTTTGTACTTGCACATAACCAGTTTAATTTATTTACATAATTAACTGTGAGAGTTTGCTTGAAGCTTCAGCTAGCCATGCACTTCCCTGCCTCCTGCAGTTCAGTAATCCATCTTTTACTATTGAAGACAAGTTGCACTGTCTTCAGGAGGAATCGTATATCTGCACAGAAGTGACAAGCTCTTCCACAAAAAAATACTTGCAAAATTTTGAGCATCCATATATTTTAAGCTTCACAATTACTTCAGTTCTTTTGTTCTCAACAGTCTTAAACAAGACTAGAATTTGTAATTGTGAGAACTTCAGTAGTGTTTATTTCTCTTGGGTTGCTTATCAATAGGGAAGGTAACATTTTCTGAGAGCTTGTTCCAAGTTGAATGCAGGGATGTTGTAGAGGTTAATGGCTAATATTAAACTCCTGTTGTTATCAGCAGTTTGACTCCACAGTTCATTACCACTGCCTCAGTCTGTTACTGATGCTTTTCTTCTTTCCTATGTGTTTACAAGTTAGTGAAAGAGCCCTGTAAAGCACTGTAATTATTTCAGGTATATTGTGTAAAAGGATTTAGACAGCAATACCTGTGAGAAAGTAACAGAACTCTCTTTATCCGAACAGCAATTTCTACTGTGTGTTGATTTTCATCCTTGTTCCCATTCTGAACAAATAAATAAATAATTATTTTGTTTTATGGTCCCGTAAGGAAAAAAAAAATCCCCTTTAAGAGAATTAGGTTGGGACATACAAATCAATGTTGTACCTCCCCTATTCATTGCCTGATGAAGACCAGTTAGAAAAAATGGATTGAATAAGCACTGAAACATTTTTTGGTTTTTTCTTCCCAAAATGAGAACTTGGATGAAATTACTTTTCTCTGAGCCAAAATAAAATATTCCATTTTCAAGCAGACATGAAAAGTGAAGAAAACGAAGGGCTGGTTTCACAAAACTGCTACAGGCTGTAACATTTACAGTTGAGTAATAGAGAGGTTGGGCATCCTATCAGGATCTGAGGAGCACCATTCAATTTTTTACTCTCCCTGAGGAAATTTGGACCCACCATTTCTTAATTTCTAGGGACTCGCCAAGCTATAATCACTAAATGATAAATGAATTCAGTGTTTTCTCTTGATGTTTTTCTAGTTCTACAAATAAATAAATATTCTCCAGAACAGATGTTATACTCAGGTGCTGTACTTCCCAGGAAGCCACTATTAACACTTAAATAATTTTATAACGAGTAGAACAACTCATGGAGAACATATGAAAGGACATAATTTCAGATTATCCAATAATGGGTAAATTACTATGCCCTGCTTTCCACCGCCCCAAAAAAGAACCCAAGCCTCCAAAATGTAACACTAATCTGTGCTAATGGTAAGTTACTGACTCAGGAGACTACAAGGTTTCATTCCCTCTACTAATGAATATTCAGAAGAGAAAATAGCACTGAGACTAAGAGAAGCCCATATGAACTACTGTAATTACAGTGGTTAAAGCACTATTCAGAGACTTCAAACACAGACTGAAAATCTATCAAGCAGAGAAAGGGAATTGAAATTGGGCCTCCCAAACCCTCAATACTTTCACTTAGTAAAATGGAGAAACTCCTACAGGTATTACTTCTTGCATGTTATTGTATGACTTCAGTATGTTGATGTGTACACACTTTTCCAGCTTAAAGTCTGTGGCCACCTCAGGAAACAGGTACTTTCCTAAGAGAAAAAAAAAATCTAGGTTTTGCAAACTTTAATAAGTAAAAATATTGCTACCTTTAGAATGGTATTTTATGATTGAAATCACAGAATTGTAGAATCATTCCATTTGAAAAGGACCTTTAAGATCATCTAGTCCATCCGTTAAACTAGCACTGCCAAGTCCACTACTAAACCATGTCCCTAAGCACCACATCTACACATCTTTTGAATACCTCCAGGGATGCTGACTCAACTATTTTCCTGGGCAGCCTGTTTGAAACTGACCCCCACCTCACTACAACCTTCTTTCAGGTACTTATAGAGAGTGATAAGGTCTCCCCTCAGCCTTCTCTTCTCCAGAATAAACAACCCCAGCTCCCTCAGCCTCTCCTCATAAGTCTTGTGCTCCAGACCCTTCACCAGGTTTGTTGCCCTTCTCCGGACAACTCAATGTCCTTCTTGTAACAAGGGACTCAAAACTGCACACAGTATTCAAGATGCAGCTTCACCAGTGCTGAGTACAGGGGGACACTCACGCCTCTAGTCCTGCTGGCCACACTGTTTCTGATACAGGCCAGGATGCTGTTGGTCTTTTTGGCCTCCTGGGCACACTGCTGGCTCCTATGCAGCCACCTGTTGACCAGCATCCCCACGTCCTTTTCCACTGGGCAGCTTTTCAGCCAGTCATCCCCAAGCCTGTAGTGCTGCATGGGGTTGTTGTGACCCAAGGGCAGGACGTGACGCTTGACCTTGTTGAACCTCATCCAATTAGCCTTGGCCCATCAATCCAGCCTGTCCAGATCCCTCTGCAGAACTTTCCTACCCTTGAGTAGACCAACACTCCCTCCCAACTTGGTGTTGTCTGCAAACACACTGAGGGTGACTCGATGTACTCATCCAGATCATTGACAAAGATATTAAACAGAACTGGCCCCAATACCAAGCCCTGGGGAACACTGCTTGAAACTGGCTGCCATCTGCATTTAACTGCATTCACCAGGAGTACTAGGTGCTTCATTCACTAGAACACTAGAATGTACACTTATGTGTATATAAGTTGTACACTTATGACACACCAGTTTACATCTTGTAGATTATAATTTCACACCTCCAGAATCACTTTCATCTGGAGATTTCTAGAGTGCTTTTAAAACAGTTATGTAATTAAGGTTCACAACACATTTGTGAGCTGGGAAGAGCTCGTATCACAAGGATCACATTGTTTGCCATGTGTGAAGGAGCCTGACAGCAGTGACCAGACAGCCTGTAACAGCATTGCACAGTGGTTTAGTGTTACCAAGCAAAAGACAGTTCTACAAACAGCAGAAAGACTGTGTGGGAAGGCAGAACTAAATTTAATATAGGGCTTGGAAAGAAAGAGGGGGAAAGTCTGGGCTTATACCACTTCACTTTAAGGGTATATTATGAAGTCTTTACTGTTCATAAACAACAACGATCCTTGTAGTATCTCTGAAAACCAACCTGTGTCAGTATTTCTTCTCTGGAGCTCACACTGTGTCATGGGTTCAGCACTGGCTCCAAGGGAAAAGTTTCACATACGGGCTTACAAATTGCATTTCTTCACCACCTTGATCCACTCGGTATTACTCTACCTGCATATGAGCCAGGCTTCTCCTCTCTTATTTCTGAGTCAAGCCAGCTCTGCTAAACTACACTTGGGTTACTTCCCTCCACCTTCATAGGCCAGGAACAATTCAGCATTTGTCCACCTGGCAATGCACCAAAATATCTGTTCCTGGCAGGCAGACATGTCATTCTCGTTCAGCACTTCCACTTGCTCATTTGGCACTGCTTTTTTGTCAAGAGAGCAAGATTGCTCTTCTGTCCTGTCCTGCAAGCCATGACCTCTGTGTGCCTGGTTTTATCACAGGAGGTTTCTCTAAAGAACCAGTTTCCATAACAATTCCTCAACTATCTGCAAATGAACAAACAGATTTATTAGTAATATAGAATAAGTCCTCCCTCCTCTATACAATATCAAATAAATATTCCCTGCCTTAAATTTAAATGTAACACAGTCCTGATGAAGAATGAGCCTAAACCTATCTAATATAATGAGGCTCTGGAACGCACAGAAAAGCTGAGGAGATATTTCTATCCATAAAACAGCTGGAATGAAAGAAATTAATGACAAATTCCAACTGATTAAATTATTTTTATTAAATTTGTTAAAGACTATAAGTATTTTCATTTTGAAAGAATTAACAGACAGAAAACTAGAACATAACACCTTTGTTTCCTTTAACATGCAGGCATATTTGAGGAGATCATGTTCCAGAACTTTATAAGGCATAATACATCTTTTCTCAGAAGATAAGTTGTCATCATAAGTTCTTCATTATTATCCTATACCTCAGGTATATTCAGCACCTGCACACTCCAGTGTCCATAACGTTTCTGTATAACAGTATTATTTCTTGCACAACTCCTATCATACATTGTAATGTCTGTTCTCTTTGTGAAGCGTATGATTCCTGTCTCTGGGCTTGATTACCTGAAACTGGTGAAGAGCTTACGTGGCAGTCTGCACTTCGTGTTGTGTTGTTAGTTAGGATTTCATTTTCTTTTACTGGGAATGGAGGAGGAGGCTGTTGACTGTCATAGCTGTTTTGATGGAGTGGTTAACAATACACCAAGTAACAGAATCAAGTTTCATCTGCTGCCTTCTGCAACATGAATTACAGTGATGTATTAACATCCACTGTCATTAATTTGTGTATTTAATCAACAGACCTTAATTGGCAGGAGTTGTACACACACATATATACACACATATGTACAAACACACACGTACAGATGTGATAACAATTCCATTTATAAATCATTTTTAAGTGTAAAGAAGTACCATTGCTATTGGAAAACATAAATTCTCTAAAACTTCTTTTATTAATCTTTTAAATTTCATAACTTTTCTCTAAAACCTTCTGACAAAGGAATAGGAAAAGGAATCAGTCTAAATTATACTTAAACCATGAATAATGTTATTCAATAGACTAAGCACTGTGCAGGTTCACTCTGAAAAAAATACTTTTACTGAAAAAAAACCACAAAAATAACCCTAAAAAAATATTTCAAGAAAATTTTATTTCTTTTCCAGTTGTACAGAGCAGAAAGGAAGGAAAATTGCTTTGCACAATCAAGGAGAGCAAACTGGGACCATAACTGCATAACTCAAGGCGAAGTGCAGATCTCACACATTTAGAAGCCCACCTAAAAGAAACAACAGGCTCTACTCTACTGGGTAAAGAAATAAAAAGGTTGGTGACTGCAAAATGAGATGTGGATGAGTATATACTGCTGCACATTTTTTTAACATTGACTTCCAGTGTGCAGGTTTGCAAACAAAGCTGAAATACACTGCCTAATGGCGTGATATTAACTAGGTCATTCTGGACACTGCCAAATTGGGTGACTGAGATCTAGATATCCTGTCAAGGGAATGACTTAAGAAATGCTTTAATTTTTTGCTTGTTTGGGTAGAATTCATTTTCCTTATTTTACATATACTTCCTTAGCAAAAGTACTCTAAAAGTCAAGAAAAGGCAAGAGGAAATAAAGATGAGGTCTCACAGACTCGTTGATTATCCTTGGTAATAATTTCCTGCTTACCTTCACACAAAGGACTTTGAAGATGCTAAACTGCAGATCATAGTATTACAGCTTTGTAGCTGACACTAAGACATTAAAAGCCACTGCTTTTAATTAAACAACAAAAAATCTCATCTAATCCTGCAGTCCAAAAATAAAGCTTTTTCACCTGAGAAGACTTTTGTGCTATGTTTAACAAAGCATGTATTAAATAGCATAACACAGCCCCATTTAGTAGTATTTGAAGTATAGTGCAATTTTTAGTGCTAAAAACCCCAAAGAGAAATGTTATTCCACCCCACTCCCAGTGGTTTTTAAGTCTCTAAATTATATCTCAATGGCAATAATATGTGCTTTAAGAGTTTTCTCTTTGGGTAGAGATCTGATGTTTCATGCTGTACCTGCAACAGCAGTCCTTGGTAGATCTTTTTTTTTTTCTGTGAGCCAGCAGTGTGCTAGTTGGATCTCAGATCTAAGGTAAGTAATCTGAGGAGGAATACCTTGGCATGAGTGCTAACCTCTTCTGTTTTTTGAAAGTGCATAACTGATGTAATTTTCCCACCTGCAAAAGAAGGTACTCTTGCTTCCTTAGCCGGGTCTCAGTTTGAGCATATACTTTTCCTTACCAGCTCCTCTTTCATTGTTTCCCTCTTTTTCTTTGATTCTCTCACTCCCACGTAATTTATCTAGCTTTGCCCTTAAAAACAAGTCTGTGTGTGGACATGGGATTGGGACAAAAATTATCCACTTCAGAGCCAAGATAAGGTTTTACTCATTTTACTGCTTCAGCTTAATTTATCAAAATATACACCCCCAATTAATTTTCTCCATGAGAATAATACCTGGGTTTTATCAGATATCATCTGTGAAGAAAATCTACTAGTGGCCAGTTTGAATTAGTTGGAAAAACAGCTGCATTGTGGAGTCTGGTGGTGTTTGCCATTGGAATGACAGGTAAAACCCAAAACATAACAAGCAATTCAGACTATACGTTCTCTTGTCCCAAAGGAAACCTTTGAATTCTGCTTTCAGCTAATGGGTAGAGATTCACACCTGCTAGATAGTCTATGAGTCCCCAAGGGTGACAGCTTGTCAGTGATTCCAGAAGTCTTACTCTATTTTGTAATAACTGAGAAAAATTACCCTTTCATTCTTGCAGCTCCCTTCCCTTCCCTTCCCTTCCCTTCCCTTCCCTTCCCTTCCCTTCCCTTCCCTTCCCTTCCCTTCCCTTCCCTTCCCTTCCCTTCCCTTCCCTTCCCTTCCCTTCCCTTCCCTTCCCTTCCCTTCCCTTCCCTTCCCTTCCCTTCCCTTCCCTTCCCTTCCCTTCCCTTCCCTTCCCTTCCCTTCCCTTCCCTTCCCTTCCCTTCCCTTCCCTTCCCTTCCCTTCCCTTCCCTTCCCTTCCCTTCCCTTCCCTTCCCTTCCCTTCCCTTCCCTTCCCTTCCCTTCCCTTCCCTTCCCTTCCCTTCCCTTCCCTTCCCTTCCCTTCCCTTCCCTTCCCTTCCCTTCCCTTCCCTTCCCTTCCCTTCCCTTCCCTTCCCTTCCCTTCCCCTTCCCCTCCCCCTCCCCCTCCCCCTCCCCCTCCCCTTCCCCTTCCCCTTCCCCTTCCCCTTCCCCTTCCCCTTCCCCTTCCCCTTCCCCTTCCCCTTCCCCTTCCCCTTCCCCTTCTTCTTTACCCTTTTCCATTCTCATGTATCAGTAATTCAAATATACTTTGAAAGAACAAAGCAAACTTTTTGGAGTCAGAAATTCTTCAAGGATATTTTTTTTTCCATGGGGAAAGCAGAGAGATTCAGAGATTTGCAAAGCTGCCATCAAAAGTATCTGGCAAAAAAAGGATGGTGAATGAATGCCAAGTTCAAATATTCTTTTTATTTTTTTCCAGATCTGAACGTGTATTGATCTAGCATGGCTTAGATAATAACCACTTAGATTATATAGTACAGAAGGGGACTTGCAATTCATAATTACTACATTTTCCTTAATAGATATCCGTAATCTTATTATGAGAAAATGGTTTCATTCTTCCACTTTTATCATTGTCTCAATGTTATTTTCAACTGGCTTCTATCAAAGATGGAAGATGAGAGATATTTCAAGGTTTTACTTCCATCCCTGGAACTTCCTAAAGAAGAATTAAGGGTTGTTTTATACCTAGGTGCATTAAACAAACAGCATATCAGTTTATCTAGGGAATAGGGCAATGCTTTGTGAATTAGGCCTATGGTCACATGCTGCATACCACGCTTGGGAAGCTCTATACTAGCAGAGGCACAGTTTGAACAACACGATCCTCGCTCAGTTCAGCTAAGGGTGACCTTGGTAGGCGAACTTAGACTATTACTCGGCTCAAAGGTAAGCTGAGCTTTATATGAACAACACATACATTTATCTGGCTTTTTGATGTTCTGAATTATTTTATGAAGAACAAGGGTAAACATAAGAGAGCAAAATACCTGACTTCCAGTTAATCTCTTCAGATTCATTTGCCTCATTTTTTTTTTAATCTCTGTTTTTTGGGTGGTATGATTTCTTTTTGCAGAGATAATTATATATTGGTTGCTTTGGTCTTGCACTATGGCATCTAGAGTCGTAATCTCCTAACCATCCAATGCTTACTGGAACATGCTGTCCACGTTTATAGGTTGGATACAACATTAGGACACAGTGGTGGGTTTGATGATAACCTGTTTCCATCAGAACAGTGAGGGCTAGCACACACTTCTTCCTTCAATGCTTTGGGTCTTTACAACCCAAGAGTCCTTCAAGAATAGGACACACGTAATACGCCAGTATTGTTTCAGCACTGGGGTTCTTGTTCCTTTCCACATACCCACTTGTTCCCACAGTTTCTCAGTGTGCTGCAGTAAGAGGAATAAGAGCCTGCCCAGGCCGTTACACCTAACCTATCACAGACTTGAGCTGGTTCCAAGAACTGAGAGGGTACTCAGCGATGTACTGATTTCATCCAAACAGCCTGGGCAAATTAAGGAAAACTCTGAAAAAGCAGCCAATTGACAATCACCTGTCACAGCTCATCTTCCCCACATATGTACAATTCTACAAATATACAATTTATGCAGGTTAAAAATTCTGGGCATGAGTTGCCTTTTGTCCTGTCCTTTCTTCGTGTAGAAATCATAGTAATTACCTCTAGACCTTCTGAGACTAGGAAAACCCAAGAGCAACATGTCCCCTGTTTTAAAAACATCTTCAATTGAGTCAGGTTTTGAAAGGATTTTGTGTTCTGTGACATTAAGCATTCCCTTTGTAGCATTGGAATAGGTCAAGGAGAGAGGAGATACTGTAAATAAAATCATTGTTAAAACAGTATATTGAAGGGTGCTGTCTTCTGCCATTATTTTTGATACTTTAGAAAAGGAATTACTATGAATCTGTACACAAATAAGTATAAGAATCCTCAAGGAGGATTTCAGGGACAAGCTGTAAATATGAAAGTTACTCCAATATGCATCAGTACAGCATTTTTCATAAATAAACTATTAAAACAGTTCAGACTTTTTTTCTGGAAGCATGCACTGCTTCAGTATTCTGCTTGATGGACAATCAATGGTACGTATACAGTGGACAGAAAATACGTTACCATTTCATGGTAACTGTTTCACATTTCTTTCAAGTTCCTTCATGATGAAAGAACCTACTTTTTCCTTTTCTACCAGCTACATACACGTACAAAATTATTAATACCTGTGAGGAAATTGTCTGTGACCTAACAGTAGCAGCTTTACTAAGCTAAGGTGGTTGAACTGCTGGTTCCTTAAACAATAGTGCTCCCAGCATTATCCGAGACTTGACTTTCACTGTGTTAGGGGGTGACTCCAGTGCTTTGAACAGTGAGTGCTGGATTCTGGGTGAGTTCAGAAGTAAGTAAAGGTGGAAAAAAAAGAGTGCTGTGGCCATTGGCAAAAAAAAACTTTGTCTCAGTTTGTTTAACTGAGTCAACCTCTTTTAAGGATAAAAATAACAGTAATGCTCCCAAATTCAGAAGACCTGCTTTGAACAAACTGCATTTTAAAAACACTTCTTGAGGAGTTCCTGTTAAACATGTAGTTGGATAAATATCACACCCTGTCATTTTTATAAGAGTAATAAATCCCACTACCTGTTTGTATATATCAGCATTTGTGTTGATTCAAACAAATTTCAAAGAGCTTTGGTTGACAATTGCCTAACTAAAATAGATTTTCTATTATTAGTATTGTTGACGTTACCACCTCAGTAGTGTAATGCACATCAAACACACGTTCTGTTCAGATTACATCTGAGCTACACTATGCTAGAGATTTAAATGTAGAGCTTTCACTCCTCAGAATGCAGCAGAGGGAATAAAAAAATCTTTGACTGAGTATTTACGATCACCTTGCAAAGACTCATTTTTTTTGTAAGAGGAATTTAGAACTAGGCTATGATTAAGTTTTTTTCACTGTCTCTTGACATGACACTTGATTATCCAAACAATATGAAAAACAGCAACATATCTCTTAGAATTTGTTTAAAGGACTACCTCAAAAATGAAGGTTACTGATACCATATAGGAGTTATAGATTTAAGAGGGCTTCTGTCTAAGCACAGAAGATTTCAGAGCTGCTGGAATTCATTTTAGCAAAGTAGCTGTGCAGAGGAAATCCATTGCTTATTAATAGGTTGCCAAAGTAATACTATAATAGTGTAAACGAAGAAAAGATGGAAAGCATAATTTTGATTCTTGAATATTAATGTTCTTAGTATGAATGTTATATCTTTCCTGTTAAAAGGATAGCTTAAGCTTCAGAGATTTGCAAGAAGCTTAAACGCTAACTAATCACAGAATCACAGAATGGTAGGGGTTGGAAGGGACCTCTGGAGACCATCAAGTCCAACCCCCCTGCCAGAGCAGGGTCACCCAGAGCAGGTTACACAGGACAGCATCCACGTGGATTTTGAATGTCTCCAGGGACTGAGATTCCACAACCTGTCTGGGCAGCCTGTTCCAGTGTTCTGACACTCTCAAAGTAAAAAAAGTTCCTTCTCATGTTTAGACAGAACCTCCTATGTTAAAGTTTGTGCCCATTTCCTCTTGTCCTGTCACTGGGCACCACTGAAAAAAGACTGGCCTCCTGACATCTAGCCCTCAAGTATTTATAAGCATTGATAAGATCCCCCAGTCATCTTTGTAGCCCTTTGCTGTACCCTCTACAGTAGCTCCCTGTCCTTCTTGAACCGGGGAGCCTAGAACTGGACACAGCACTCCAGATGTGGTCTCACCAGGGCAGAGTAGCGGGGGAAAAGAACCTCCCTCGACCTGTGTCTTGGTCTGAAAGACAGGTGTCTGCTGAGGAAGGCAGGAGCCTCCCTTGAAATGGAAAATGCAACCCCCTTCCCTCCAAATTATTATAATTTTGAAATTAAGGGGCCTTCAGGCAAAGATATGGAATATCAGTTCTTTACTAATATATATATATATATAACACAAGGCAGGAAAAAAAAACAACACTGGTTTACACTGACAGAGTCAGAAAATACAACCTGATACCCTGTTAGGGTGGCAGTAGCAGTCCGATAAGATGGTGGCTGCAGTCCTCCTGAAGTGATGGATGTAGCTCTGTTGAAGCAGCGATCTTGTAAAAGGGTCTGGTCTTCCTCCGAAGGTCCAGTGGTAGGTAGGTAGCTCTTGTCCTCTGGAACTCCAGTGGGGGGAAAAAATTCCTCTGGGAATCCAGTGAAAGAAGGCTGCTAGTGTGTTTGAGATCTCAGTTTTTATTTAGCATGGACTGCTTGGCTCCTTCCCCCCCCCCCCCCCACCTCGGGCGGAGCATCTCACAATGGGATGTGGAGTCCTGAGGCAGTTCCTTGATGGGCCATTAACAGGAGATAGTCCAAAGCGGGGAGGCAGGGAGCACCGCCCCACCTGGTCTCAACAGCTCCTGAAGATGGTAATAGAATACTTGGTTTTGGGCACATCTTACACTGTAACCTAGGACAACCTGCTGGCCACACTCTTCTTGGTACACCCCAGGACACTATTGACCTTCTTGGCCACCAGGGCACATTGCTGGCTCGTGGTTAACCTGTTGTCCACCAGGACTCCCAGGTCTTTTTCCACAGAGCTGCACTCCAGCAGGTCGACCCCAACCTATACCGCTGCATGGGGTTATTCTTCCCCAGGTGCAGGACCCTACACTTGCTTTTATTGAACCTCATTAGGTTTCTCTCTGCCCAACTCTCCAGCTTGTCCAGGTCTCGCTGAATGACAGCACAGCCTTCTGATGTGTCAGCCACTCCGCCCAGTTTTGTGTCATCAGCAAACTTGCTGAGGGTGCACTCTGTCCCTTCATCCAGGCCATTGACAAATATATTGAACAGGACTGGACATAGCACTGACCCCTTGTGACACCACTTGTTACGGACCTCCAACTAGACTATGCCACTGATCACAACACTCTGAGATCTACCTTTCAGACAATTTCTAACCCACCCCACTGTTCATTCATCTAACCTACACTTTCTAAGCTTGCCTGTGAGGATGCTGTGGGAGATGATGTCAAAAGCCTTGCTGAAGTCAAGGTAGACAACGTCCACTGCTCTCTCTTCATCTACCCATCCAGTCATTCATCAGAGTTGAGTTCACATTGATTTGTTCGTCTTTGGTGGCCAAAGCTTTCCACTACTGATGAAAATACAAAGTCACAGTGAGACAATGGTCGTTTGGCTGAGGAATTCACAGAAATTAATTTCCATTAACTGAGGATCTGGTCAGATTTTGTTCCATTCTGTTCTTACTTTATTTATCCATCTGTCTATCTTTTGATAAACTTACAATAATTTCAAAACAATGTATTTCTGAACGTATGTCTTCCCTGGATCAGTGTTCCTTTCTCCAGTTTTTAATATACCCACCCCTTTGACTGTTAATTTTCAAACAAAAGCTCTGTGATTACATATATTGAGCAGAAGTGATTGTGTTGTTATTATAGTAGTACTTACTGGTATTTTCAAAGTAAAGTTTCTCTTTCCCCCTCACATTTAGAAGAGACTTGCTGATTCTTTGTTCAGCTGCAGAGTATCCTGTCACTGTAGAAGCAAGGGAATTGTAAGTTGTATGCATTTTGGTGGAAAAGGAATGGTTTGTAATACTTCGTGATCAAGAACATCTAGGTTTCAAAATAAGAAGTGGTGGTATAACTTTGTCCTTTACTCAAAGGGTCTCCTTTCTGTGTCTCTTGGGATTTGCTAAATACTTTATTATAATAACTTCTCATGTTTCTTTTCCATTGCTTCTCCCACTCCACTCAAAATACCCAGCTGAGGTCCATAGAAGAATTTAAAAAATAAGGAGCAGATTATGCAATATCCAATGTAAACCTGTCCAGCCGTTGTCACATAAACTGTATATATGAGTTAGTAATGTACATGTTTTAAGATACCTTCAACTTATTATCACGTTTTTTGATGTATCTTGATACCTCCTGCATTCATTTCTGCGTATGTCTCGTGCAGATGGACTTCATTTTGCCAAGGGAAGATCTGAGGATAGCTGAGGGAGGAGAAGTTACATGGAACCCAGCATGAACACTTCACATCGGTTTCAAAAGCTTTTGGATCAGTCATTTCCCAGAATGTTCTTTAATAATACCTATTGTGTACAAGATAAAATAATTTTCCTTAGGAAATGATTGTAAGATTGTCAGTCTACTCAGTAGGTTGCTCCCTAGCCTCAGTTTGCTCTGAGAGAACTGATTTTGTGTGTTGGTGAGTTAATTAGTGCTCCCCTGGCCCCTAGGCTTCTTACAGGAAAAATTGTCCTGCAGCACCCCTCATTTTAAAGCACTCACTGTTTTACAAATAAGATTTTCTTATTTGAACTATATGTTATTTCACATCTAGATTTGGCTATAGCTTTGAAATTACTTCCAAAGAACACTTAACACTGTCATTTTGTACCATCTGAAGTGTTTGTCAAGAAACAACAGCAAAAGAAAAATAATCTTCTGGATTTTTCCATTATGCCTTTCAACCTTGCAATGCCATTTATTCCAAAACACACATCTAGGATTTAATCTAACATGGTCCTTAAAACAAAGGAATAGATTTCGTTGTCCAATAAATTACAGTGAGGCCGTATAGTGCCCAATTGACACTTTCTGATTCTGCAAGATTTGACTGCAGCCAACCATACTTAAGCTATTGTAGGAGTACAACTATCAAGAGATAATTATCGTCTATTGCTTAAAAAATCAAAATACTAAAAAATGAAACTTAGCTGTCCATTTTTTATCACTTTGGTGTTCATATTTATGTCATTGCCTCTGCCTCTGTTCAGCTCCGCAAAACAAATCTTAAAGGAATCACAGGGAGGATAGCTATGAAGAATCACTCTTCAGGTAGGTCCCTTATACTTCAGGCTATTTATTTATTCTTTTATATATAACCTGTAATGCCTTTCATCCATTTGCTTCTTTCCATTAGTAAGAAAGAGAATAGCTTTCAAATACCAAACCAACATTCTTTGTATAAAAAAATCTCAGCTTCAGAAATCTCTTATCAAAGTGTCTTCATTACTCTCTCAGCATATCTTAATATATCAAGTTAACATATCACATGCTTTAGTGTTATCTTACAGTTTAAGAAAAAGCACTTTCCTTTTCTGTCAAAGGCAAAATTCCAATATCAATTTTTACTCAATTTATGGCTTTTAACATAAATCCCCTCCATATACGTTCAGTATCTGTCCTTTGTTTTCTAACTCATCACCCACATTTGGTCTCCTGCCTTTCACTGTTTCCTGCTCAGAGATACTGTACGTCTGATTGTTTTCTTCTCTGGACTCCTAGTTCCCTCAGACACTTACATATTTGACCTCATTGATGTCCGCTTACACCATAACCATTGACAACTCTTGCCCACAATGATTCCGCTTCCCAAGACTGAAACAGATATGTGTTCCCTTGAAGACAAGCACTGGTAATCCATTTGTCCTCACCATCTTTGATTTAGGGCCTACCCTACTCACACAAACTTTAAGAACTACCAGCTCATGATGCTTCTTGGTTTTCAAGGAGTTATCATCAAAAACTAATCAGAATTGTATTCTCTATTTTAAAAACAAACAAAAAAAATCCCCAGTTTTCTAACCTATCCAATATTGATGTCGCATTTCCCATCTTTGTAGGGTCCCTGCATAGTCTGCGTAAAGAACAAGTGGCTTTTTATCAATATACTAAAAACCATTCTGCTCCCATATTTGGTAACACTAGATTTTTAACTGAAGTTAGACGAATATTAATTTAAGAGTAATACCCAAACACTTAAGTTTTACAAGGGCAAGTGGGAATTCTGTGAGAGAAAGAGGTCATTTAAGGTAGAATATCTCTGATTTAAGTCAGTTTTATAATGAAACTGTGGAAAACATCAGTAGCCTACTTCAAGTAAAGATTTAATTGAGCTTTCCAGATCTGTTAGATATAAGAAGACATCACTAGTGTAGTAGGAATATTTAACTTAAGTCACCCACTGGGATACCTTTTAATTTGATCGTTAATCTTTATTGCATAAGCCAATAGCTATAAGGCTAAAATAAATAGGTGAGGAGAAAAGGACAAATTTTGGGGTGGGGTGGATGGGGAGTTGCATTAAAAAAGTAAAACTGGGGCATTAGTAAGTATCTTTGAAGAGAGAAAGTGAAAAATGTTTTCTAAGTCCTGAGTAATGTTCAAAACACTGTGTATTTAAGCAAATAAAGGTCATTCCAAATGACTGATCGTGTTTTCAGCTTCTAAGGAATTGATTTCAGCTCTAATTGTGTATTATCAATGGTCCAGTGAAAGACACTGTAACGTTTCCTCTTAGTATTTGAAAGCAATGAGTCTGGTTCTAATTGCTCACCAGTTCTGCAACAGAACAAATTCTCTGGTTGCCTCTGACGTAAATAACACCGGTGCAATGACTGTATGGCGCTTCACAGTGTTTAAAAGTAAGCAGTGTACAAAAAAGTGATCTTTGTATAAAAATGGCAAGGTGAGTCGTACTGTAACTGTCACATCTGTATCAAATTTATGATATATTTGACAATAATAATCCTTCAAGGTTTCTCTTTTTTATTTGTATTACAGTACAGTGTCATTGGAGAAGACATAGAATATTTCTTTAAGCACCAAAGAAAGACTGCTAAGTTTTGTGAAAAATGGCTTAGTTGAGATCACTGAGAGTAAATATAGTTGCTCATAGAATTAATTTACCCTGCATATTTTCCACTCAAAATTATAATATTTTTTTTGTAATTATTAGCACATACTTATGCAAAAATATTGTAGTTTATTTTACTGATTTTGTCTGGGATAGAGTTAATTTTCTTCATAGCAGCTGGTACGATGCTATGTTTTGGTCTTGTAATGAAAACAGTGTTGATAACACAGGGGTGTTTCAGCTATAGCTGAGCAGTTCTTACACAGCGTCAAGGCCTTCTCTGTTTCTTATGGTGTCAAGTCAGCGAGTAGGCTGGGGGTGCTCAAGAAGCTGGGATGGGACACATCTGGGAATACTGACCCCAACGGACCAAAGGGATGTCCCACACCATATGACGTCGTGCCTAACAATAAAAGCTGGGGGAAGAAGAAGGTAGCAGGGGACATTCACAGTGATGGTGTTTGTCTTCCTAAGTCACCATTACACGTGATGGAGCCCTGCTTTCCTGGAGACAGCTGAACACCTGCCTGCCAATGGGAAGTGGTAAATTAATTCCTCATTCTGTTTTGCTTGCATGTGCAGCTATTAAACCTATTGAACTGTCTTTATCTCAACCTATGAGTTTTCTCAATTTTAGTCCTCTGATTCTCTCCCCGCTCCCACCAGGGGACGAGGAGCGAGAGGCTGTGTGAGACTTAGTTACCTACTGGAGTTAAAGCACAATTAACTCTAATTAGCTACCATAAAAATTGGCACTACCAGAATTTTTCTTTTAAAATGAGATTTTCTTTATTCTTTCAAATATGAAATTTTGAATCAGACATTACCAAAATATTTGGGTTCAGAAAATAAAATTAAAACTGTCAATCCCAGCTTCCAGCACACTGACAAATAGGCTGACATAGAAAACTAATGCAGATGCCCGAAGAGTCTATGTGCCAACTTCAGAGCCTGGTGGAATACTCTGGGTAGCCAGTGCTAAGAAAACTATGAAATGGATGATCTCTGACCTCTTCAAGCTGAAGATTTTTTTGTGTGTGTGTAGTTTTTGACGTCTGGTCCAAGATTTTTCTTTACTCCAGTGCATGAAAATTCAGTGGTTGAAAAGAAGCCCATGCAGTCATCTGCAGTGTGTCTCAATCTGACAAAAGCTAAATCTTCTTAAGTGGAACATCTCTCCTATGAGGACAGGCTGAGAGAGTTGGGGTTGTTCAGCCTGGAGAAAAGAAGGCTCCAGGGAAACCTTATAGCGGCCTTCCAGTGCTTAAAGGGGGCCTATAAGAAAGTTGGGGGCAATCTTTTTAGCAGGGCCTGTTGTGATAGGACAAGGAGTAATGGTTTTAAACTAAAAGAAGATAGATTTAGACTGGATCTAAGGAAGAAATTTTTTACAATGAAGGTGGTGAAACACTGGCACAGGCTGCCCAGAGAGATGGTAGAAGACCCATCCCTGGAAACATTCAAGATGAGGTTGGATGGGGCTCTGAGCAACCTGATCCAGCTAAAGATGCCCCTGCTCACTGAAGCAGTGTCAGACTAGATGACCTTTAAAGGTCCCTTCCAACCCACTTTTAAACATTTTCCATCAGAAAAAAAAGGCACAAGCCTAAGGGAGATTCTGTTTCCAATGGAGTCCGCCTAGGATTTGTACTTTGTTTGCCACATCACAGACCTTAACTCCCAGGTAGAGTCCATATGCACAAGGCAAGCTTGTAAGTCAAGGCACAAGTCAACCGATTAAAGTCACTAGTGAAATTATTTGGTTTTAATTATATGTGAGTTTTTTGGTTTTGTTGGGGTTTTTTTGCTGGGGGGGCAGGGGGCATCAGTGTAACATCTGGTTGTTTGAAATTAACTTCCCTGTCTTTCGTGTGAATGACTGAATAGTCATTCTTGGATCAATCTGTAATTAAGAATGACCTTTAATATGAAAGAGGAAAATGAGAAAACTTTACAGTAGCAGTGAAAGCATCCCAGATCACCTTGGGTCTAACTGCTCGCAGTGAATAGAGGGGTAGACATTTTGCTCATAATTTCAGTGTAATTCACATTCAGCTCATCATCCATTCATCTTAAAAGCACTAAGAATTTAAAATCTCTGGCAACAGAATGGAAAATTAGCATTAACCTCAGAGACTGAGTTTCGCATCTCTGAGAAAGATGAAGAAATTGGGGTAGCTCCGACTCTCCTCTTCTATAGGAAGCTATATTCATACGAGTACATTCACCATGACCTAGGTATCAGTCCTTGGCTCTTACTCTATGACTGCTCAGCATCATCTACTTTAAGGCAAAGATAGGAAATTAAGACCTTTCTCTTGTGGATGATCCTCTTTACTTCAGTTTCTTCTTTTAAGTCCAACATTTTCTAGTTAACCTTGTACTGAAATTCATATTCTGTGGTGCCTATTACTCTTCAGCTGGAAAAATAAAAATAAAAAATTGGCACTCACTTTCTTGAGTGACTTTTAGTTTAGAAGAGTTTAGTTTTTTCACTAGTATGTGTGAAAGCATAAACTTACGCAACTGCTATGAGAGCAAGATAATTTCAGGGTACAAAAAGTAGGTTAATTAAAATACATTCGTTTATGCCTGCATTGCTTTTGTTTCATTCACTGAAAGCTATTCTACCCAACAGATGGGCAAATGTCTGCAGGTCATAAACCTAATGGCATTCTAGTAAAATTCAACATAAGGTTCTTGTTTCTTGAAGCGTGAAGCATCTTCGTGCAAAAAAAAGTACACTGTAAAAATTCCTTATTTATTTCACAGCTTCATATTCCACTCCTAAAAGTACTATTCAAGACCTTGAGATTTACTTTCTTAGAGGATCAAATCAGTATTTTGTGAAATACATAGGTCTGGGATTTTGCCTCCACTGTTCCTTTCTTTCCCTCATTTGATTTCTTACACACTTATTTAATAAAACTGAAGAAAATACAGAGTTTGAGGGACAGGCTGGCTTTCCAGTCAAAAAATTGAGCTGACACTTAACAAATGCAAGCTGGATCTATTACAGATATAAGAAATCTGTATGGCATTGGACAAGCTTCTGGGTTTTTTTGTTAATTATCCTAATTTCATAGAATTAAAAGCTTTTGGAAACACCGCTGGTTAAAACAAATTGCAGTTTATGCATTGCAGCTTGTGCATGTGCCTAGGCTGCATAAACACTTGAATGAGTTTACATAAAGTTTCATGCAGTGAGTAGGGCACAAAATTGCATGCAGTATGGAAAAAATGAAGTGTAACGATTTCTAGGATAAAGGAGCTGCTAATATGAAGAAAACAAGAAAATCTGGATGACCAATGGAAAAGGAGGGACCCTCAAGCTGCATAAACAAAGTAAAAGAAGTTGTTGATGTTATGCCAACCCGCCATTGTGGTAGCCATAATATATTTACTACTATATAGATATAGTAGACATATTATATATCTACTTATACGTATAATTAGCTTTTTTTTCCTAGTCCTATTCAAAAATACTCCGTAAATGACATCCAACCTAGTGTAACAAAATGCATGATTACCCCGTATGACACAATGTGTTACCAAGCTAAATTTCTCAACAGGGCTTTGGAAATGAAGTCTCAGAAAAAAACATATATGGAAATAAAAATTTGCTGGAGACTTGCACTGCCTTCTTGTTGCTTTGGTCATAATTCAAATCTCAGGTAGTGAATTTTACAAGTCCATGCAGAGAGAGAAGGAGCATCTTCTCCTGTGGGCAATCATCCTTTCAGGGAACAATCAGTCTGTTTTGTCATGGCAAGCCTTTATATAATCTATTTCTGCCTGTGTTTTCCAAATGAAATAAGTTTGGTATGAGAGCCTGCAAAAACGTTGAGACATTCACATATCTAATCATGGACAAAATTTGTTTATTTTCTTATGCTTCCTTCTTTTTTCCCCCCAGTATAGTTGAGATATTTTTCATTATTATTTTCCCTGTACGATTTAAGAAAGAAGGTTATAAAAATTACATATTTGGAGGACTTGGCCATCTAAAAGAACAATTTGGGAACATTTTAGGATCAGTAAATACTAAATTTCACTAAAGATACTGAAGAAAATATTTCTTTTAATTACTCACTCTAGCTTCTCTTTTAGAATGTAAAATGTATTTTGTGCCTCCGTGTTTCCTCACTTAGTCTGAATGCTTTCTTTCCCCCCTCAGAAGCACATGAATGTGTCAAGTGCAGCTTTCCTGGAGTTTCAGCAAAAATCATAGGATTTGGAAATGAAAGAAAGATTCCTTCATCTTCACTTGAAAACAAATAGTCTCTCAGGGACAGTACCAGGAAACATGGGCACACTGAAAAAAACAAGTGTTAGGCTGAACATGGCTGGGGAACAGAGAAAAAGGGATTTTATTTATGAGAGACAACTGACTGAGAGGAGCCAAGTTACAGAAGCCAGAAAAATAATTCCAATGTGAGCCAGAGACCTCATTCTGGTGTCTCTCCCATATGACAGCTTTTGTGAGATGTTTGCTAGTATGCAGTCACATACTGGCAGACTGTGCGTAGCGCTGTGGATGCTGGATGCCGGCCTGTGTATTGTAGCTCCATATGTAGATGCTTGAGAACCAAAAGCTTCACAGTCTACCTCTGCATCTGCCTTCTGCATGACAATAAAGTCCTTTTTTAGGGAGTACCAGAAGTTGTTACATTGGTTAGTATTATGTGGCTTTTGAGGTGCTTTCTTTCTTGAGAATGGAGACGTAGGAGTTCATGTGTTTCTGACTCATATAGGGATCTCCTGTTTGCTGAAACAGACACCGATAATTTCCAGTGCTGGTATTTGTACCAAGGAGTTAAAAGGGAACACTGACCAGTGATATGATCTTTCTAGATGGACTGGGCTGACCAAAGATATGCTTTGAAGTATGGTGTAATAAGGCTGATTTATCATATGTCAAACAAATATGATCATAATCCAGTGCAAAATCTGGCCTCATCAGTGTACGTTTTATTCACAAATTTACATCGCCTTGCTATAATATAACTTCCATAAAACCTCTGAGTAAGTTGATACATGGGGATGCATATGGGTCCTATACTCACACAAGGACAGGAAGTATCTCCATCCACGTGACCATCAGAAAGTTGGAAAACAACAATGGAAAAGCTGATCTCCTTAGCAGCTAGTAGCCGATGTGTGGTTGACATCTTTTGCGACATCACCACCTCATTGGACACTTCTTTAACCCCAGTTACTTCACAGAACCTTAGAGCAATTTTGGAAAACAAGTCTCCTATAAATCCTTCATATCTGCAAAAGTCACAGTTCCTGGAAACTCCAGAGTCAGCATGAGGCCACACCAACTCTCATGAGGTGCATTGTAAACACTTGCTAGGTGTGAAGGCTGTGTTTATTGAGTTCCTTACACGAACATAATTCTATACAGTCTTACAATTCCAATGCGCATTTCCAAAAGAGAACAAAAAGATGTGAATTCTGCGTGTTCCTGATTATCTTTTTCCTTCAAAACAACAGCTGGTCTCAATGCATTATTAAAATTAAAATTAGAGGTTAAAATTACACCTTCAGGAAGCTTGTTATCCAAGAAAATGGTGCCAGTGTAATAATGAGAATGTAATTACAATTTCATTTGTAACAAGTGGTGTTCAATTATTTCTCCCATAAATAAAAAATTATTAACAGCAGTCAGTTCTGAGATTCCGAATATAGATGATTTTTTCATTTGTTGAAAAACAAATATGAGGTGTTTTCCACAGTGAACAGGTTCATCTGATTCAGTCAGGAAGATATATCTTCCATAGATCCAGTTACTCCCTTTTTTTCCCCCCAACTGATGTTATTTAACAATTACACTTAATTAATCCAATTTTATTTACTTGACTTGCTCCAGATTTTCACACACACAGAGCCTGTAGAATTGCAGAGAAAGTAACAAAGATTAGTGGTAGAGCAACTGCAAACCAGACAGATCAGGTAACATAGAAAAAAGCATAAAGACTGGTAAAATGATGTTGAAAAACACCCTCTAATAATGATGATGACTGCATCGAACCAAAACTGAAGACATTCCAGGCAGAGTAACCTAATGGTTTCAGAAAGAAAAGCATGACATTGCAGGCTAAGACAATTAAAGTGACATGAGAGAACTTGGGAATATTAGTTATGCATCTCTAAGATCATAGCATTTTCTTTATAAAAGTGCTTCTATTTCTTTTGAGATAGGCCACCTGGACTCTGATGGCCCTTTATTTAAGAAGTCAGAGGCTATTTGTTCATATGTAGGGTTTGTTTTTTTCCTCAGGGCCAGCTGAAGAGAGTTAGGTTAGAAAGGCAAGTCAGGAAGGAACAGTTATAAACAGCTCACGTGGACTTAAGAAACTGCACTATATGGAAGAAGGCTGCTAAATTCTGAGCTTGAAAATTATTGTTGTGAGTTTTTCTTTTCTTTTTTCCTTTTTCTATTTTACAGTGAAAGTTGAAAGCACTGAGTCTGCACAATCCAGACACATAACTAGAAGAAGTCTTGTGAAATATTTAACAGAGATGTAAGACTGATGTGCAACTAGAGAACTGGGAATATCATAGAAACTGTCTGCATTAGGAAATATTTTTTTTCCCAAGATAGGTGGGAAAGAGGTTGTCAAAGACTTCTCTCACACAGATTCATGTATCAGCAAGGTGTCAAGTGTAAGAAGGTTACCTTACAGAAAACAAAAAATCTCACATATAAATGTGTTGTTTGTGAAAGCAAATCTGATAAGCCCAGCAGTTAAACTAAGGTGTCAGAGAACAGAAGAAGATTCTTGTAGGCAATATGGAAGCCCTGTCTAAAAATAGGGTACTAAAAGTTGATATGTTTCTCAAAAAACTTTGTAACAAAGATATACTAAAGCAAGGGAGAATGACATTGAATCAAAATGATTCTTGAACTTTCCCGAGACATTTTTTTCACTAAAAGGGTTGTCAGGCATTGGAATAGGCTGCCCAGGGAGGTGGTGGAGTCACCATCCCTTAGTGTGTTTAAAGGTGGTTTAGATGTGGTGCTTGAAGATATGGTTCAGGGGTGTACTTGGTAGAGTAGGGTTGACGGTTTGACTTGATGATCTCAAAGGTCTTTTCCAACCTGAATGATTCTATGATTCTATGATTCTGCGAGATAAATTTGAAGAGGAGAGGAACACATATTACTTCTATGGATATAAGCTCCAGCATTTAAGTATATAAATACGAAAGAGCTATTTCTACCTTTAAGACATTAGTGAAATGGAATAAACAGAACAGAGGGTAGAGAAGTGATTTTAAGTGTCATTGTAAATCATGCAATAGAGACTGCTGCTGGCTTGATTTTAAGTACTTTTTTCAGTACAAAACCAGCAGATAAACAGATAATAAGGTAATAATGGTATGAAATAATTAATTTCCAACACCTGTATCTGTCATTTTGAGCATGAAGAAGATGAACATCAGCAACACAGAAAACAAAAATTTTCATTAGGTTTAGATACTACAATGGAAAGTATTAATATTCATGCATTCAGAGGTGCTTACTGCTACAACTCGTATTACCAGAAAACAACTTAAAATAGTAACATCAAGCCATCAAATTTGTTGTTTGTTTTGGTTTTTTTTCTTTGTTGGCTGTTTCATAAAAACCGTGAGTAAAGGAGGGTCAGATTTTGTGTTGGTTTAAATATTTTTAGGTCGTTTAAGTAACTATGAAATACTGATATTTTCTTGGATTAGTTAAGAGAGGGAGACAAATTCCATGCTGTATATGTGAAGAAATTACTTTCTCCTGTGAATCCTCTTCCCTTGATGTTCTAGGAATCTGAAAGTAGTTGAGGAGACTTTGTATTTGGATTTTATTATTTTTGTTACAGTGCCTTGCATCCTAGTTGCATCTTGGTAGAAGTGATGAGACTACAACTCCAACCATAGTTAGGAACACCACTAGGTTCAAAAGTTGGAACCTTCAATCATAGACCTTCAGTGAGTCATCAGAGCACAAAATATTTTTTGTTTCAATTAAAAAGTTTATACAGCTAAAATCTGCTCTTTGGCAGTGAGGCACAGTTTTTTCATAGGGGAACTACAGGAAAGCTGACTGATACCATAGGATTTGCTCCCTGTGTGTATACAAAGAAGAAAAAGAGTGGATACTCTTCCTGAGGCAGTGTAATGGACTGAAACACTTTTCTATGTCTCAGTGTTCAGCTGAAGGAAATCTCTGAAACCAGAGATGAGACTAAGCTGCAGCCTCAGTTTGGGAACTTAATTTAGCTTATATAAACTGAGGCAGGGAGAAAGGGAGGGTGATGTAAGAAGGGTCAAGGAGAGACACAGTGTCTGCTAGAACAATGTTAATCAACAGGAGACTCTCAGCTGAGGAAGACCATTACAGATTCTGAACTGCCTGTACTGCAAAGTATACCTACCACTTTAGCTAGAGCACACTGGTTGTTAGTATCACTAGCACTATGCAGATAACTAAAATGATTACAAGAGTGCAGAACCAGTCATTAAAAGGTAAAATCAAAGGTAAGCAAGTAGAGCATCAATTTTGGATAATATAAAACAGTTTGTAGTACCTAAGGTCTAAAGTAACGGGTTTGTGAAAGGACAAATAAATAGAAAGATACTGCCAGAGATATTATGGATAATAAGCACCTACCAACCAGAAGAATGGCCCTAAAGGCAACAATTTCTTGACTCAGACCTTGTACCCCATCCTGCATGCACTAGTCATTGCTGCCAATATTCATAAAGTGAAATCTACAAGAGTTACAAGACCATTTCCACATAAAGTAGTCTTTACCATTTTTCAAAGGTTTGGAGTCCACACAAAGGATTTTGCCATTAAGGAATATCAAAGACTTTTTATTATTCAGAACTGATCTTCTACTGAATCTTATGGTAAGGCTGACGTTCTAGTTCCATTGAAGCCAATGGGAGTTTTACAATTAATTTCAGAGGCTAAGTTTTACCTAGATAGTATTTGAGTGAAAGGTGTTTTCACCTTACAAATACCTTAAAGCCAGCTAAGTAATTGCTAGCCGTACCACTACCTATTTGGCTAGGTATTTAAGACTAACCCAATAAGGAGAGGCTTATATCTGACCATTTTGATCTTCCTTAAAAGAAAACATGACAAATCAGTGCTGAGCTATTGTTGATAATTCCAGACAATTTCTGCTACTGGGCAATATATTGTCAATATGTAGTCCTCCATTAAAAAGGTGCTCTGCTTTTGAATGTATTAGCAGACTTGAATTTCTTTCACCCAAAAAGGGCATAATAAAGCAATGACAGAAAATCAAAGGCACTCCCCCTCCATCCCATAAATTGGCTGCCCCGAGAGGTTTCAATAAAATAAAAACCATCCATTAACATACCTCATTGATTCTCACTCGTTTCTGCTTTTAGTTACTTTCAACTTCCCGGTTGCGTATAATGAGGCCTGACATGCACATGTGAGGGGAAATGTCTCACAGTAACTAATCTGTACAAGATTAGTCTGGCTTGCTTAGACACCCACAGTAATATCTAGTATTCTAAAGTATTCAGGCTGAGGAGGTAAACAAGGCTCAGTCTGACTCTGAGAAAAATTTGATCAGTTTCTTTTATAGCAGAGCAAGTGCCCCTCTTCGTACTACTTTTTCCACCAAGTTTGACTCCTGCTGCCCTTGCTGTTCATTTAAGGCTAAGTGCATTGACTCCTGGTGAACATCTGAAGAATAAGGGTGTAAGTTGCTCCTCTGCCTGATAACATTTTTGCTTCACCTTGTCTGTCTAATTCCTTTGCAACCATCACTGCCTAACCTCAGTCAGCACAGAATTACATACATGTCCTTACCTGCAGGTCTTTGCTGTCTTTGGTAAATAGGGAGTAGTTGTTCTTCTGGTCTCAACAAGTCTGTTTCACTCAAAGCAGAGACCCTACAGGTTTCCCAAAACGGAGGGAAGGATACCTACCACTGCAGCTACTATCCACCAAGTGCTAGCTGTTTCCTAAGTATGTGAACACAAGGACATTATCTCCTTTTTTGCACTGATCACTAGGCGGGTTTGATCCTCAGTGTCTTTCACTGCTTTCTGTAGACTGAATCCAGAGGAAATGCAGACATGCGTTTAATTTTTTCCTGTTTCATGTCTCAGAAAAAGGACACCAATCAGCCCTTATTTCAAGTCTCTGTACACCCATAGGTCCTAAGAAATTTTAGAAGAAATGCTTTCCCATTTTCTAGAAAATAAAGCTCTCCTAAGATAATTTAAAGAAAGATTAAGGGAAACCAGGCAGAAGAAACAATTGAGAGCAAATTTTCAGACAAATTGTTGTCATTAAGCAAATCAATCATTGTCATCTCTCTACTGACTAGTGCATATGTAGCAAATTACACTGTTGAAATCTGTTTGCTGCTAATAATTTGAGTACACTTGGAAAGTGCTTAGACAAAGTGCAGGAGTAGACAGGTGGAAAAACATGTCAACATTTTCAAAACCAAGATTTTTAGTCCTATAAGCATGGTGTGTATTCATGACATGCAAATGGATTGATTTCAAACACTGAATCCTCCTCCTTATTGATTTGCTGTTTTATAAGATGTTATTTCAATTTAAAACATTGCTCACATCTGTACATTTGAGTATTTTATAGGCTTAATTAACTAGATGTTTATATTTAGGGAGACATACAGTTTATAAATATTTATATTTATGTTATTATATATAAGATTTTCATTTCTTGTGGACCTCCAAAACAGTAGCTCCAGCAACGGAGTTTTCTGGAGTCACTGAAGTAAAATCATGCACCAATTTGTTTAAGTTGATTTTACTTAATAAAACTGTCAGAAATAAGCTAGGAGATCTCTGCCAACACACAGAGTGTGGGTCAGGTTTCTATGCACTGCTGAGTACCCACTGCCAAAAGCTGCATGCCCTTGAGTTGGAGTAAATCCAACAGAATAATTCCATTGATTTAATCATGTTACTCCAGATACACAGCAGGGCAGACCTCATGTCTGTGGACACAACACAGAGAGGCAACATCAGACATTCTGGGGTAAAGATCTTTTTGTCTTCTCATACACTGTCAGCCAGTTTCCTATACTTTCTTAATCAGTGTGTAAATACTTGCTTTTGTACATGCAACTTTTCTAACAAAGACAGAGATTATGGCTAAATGTGGAAAAACCACATTGCTAAAAACATTTGGCTACAAGGCCTAAGGGCAATATTGGCTGATAGCACTGGTATCATGAAATGGTATTGTTACCAGTACCTTACTGACAATGAATTTTTAAAATGTTCCAGGTGAATTCAATGCTACTTGAAATGACAGAATGTTTTTGCTGTTTTGCCTTCATTATTTGGGCATCGTGTTACTAGGGATATAGAGTTTATTAAGAGGGGTAGGAAGTACCTTAAAATGCTGAGAAAATGTTCACCTATGATTAGCAGGTATGTGCAGTTGCACTGGCACATCTTGATCTATGCTTTCTGTTTCCCATTTCTCTGTTTCTAGTTAAAAATCTCTCTACAACACTGGACATGATGTTGAGTAACAGAGAGATCAACCTACCAAAAGCTCGATGACCTGTCAAAAAACTTCAGCGTAGTACTTTATCGTTCTTTATGCTAATAGACTCTTCCACCATTCCATCTCCCTTTTAATGCCTCTCAACTATGCAATCTCTCAAAATAAGTATAACCCCACCATCTTTCTTGTATTCCTTAGTGGTTTCTCAAATTTACAGATAAAATCTCTGAGCTTTTATATGACTATATAACATTTTAGTTATATATTATGCTTCCAAGCTCTACAGAAGTCCTTCAAAGATGAGGGAGTCATTAATAAGAAGCAAAAGTATCTGAAAACAAGTAGTATGATACTATTTTACCTTAGCTTTTCTATCATTGTTACTCAAAACACAAAAGACGTTTTACCAATAATCCTATATTAAAACCACTAATAACTAGCATACTAATGTGCACATAAATAAGTTTCCTCATCAAGTCCATCATATTACTTTTTCTTTAGCAACAGAGTATTACAGGGATACCATGTTTGCCTTCTATATGCTGTTCTTGCACAGATTGTTGAGCTGACCTCAAGACCTAAAGGTCAGGTTTTCAAATTTATTTAGGCTTTAAATTGCAAGTACAGGTCCAAAGAAGGATTTTCTCAAGGGTGCCGGAGTTGATTCAATATCTATTTCACGCCAATTTCAATGAGTTAACAGAGCTAGTCTGCTCAACACCCTACAAAATTTTCAAAAATACCTATGTTCATCTCTCTGTGCTTATATAACTTAGAGAGATTTTGGTCCAAGGTTGTAATCTTTGCGGTGTTTGGCAATGTATGAGAACTTGCTCTAGATTGAAGATCATGACCTGAAGGATAAATCTGTAGGCACAATGAAACTTTCTACAATAAGATTAAAGCTCTCCTGCAAGATGGAAAACAAGCTTTCCTAAGGTAGATTATAAGATTAGGTAATGAATTAGCCCAGAAGACAAAGTCTTTTCATTTGTTTAACTTAGCTTTCTTTAAATAAATTTTTCTGTATATATTTGTAAAAACAGAAGAGAATACACACTATGCAGTATGAATCTTATCTCTGGAAAAGAGGCAACTCTTACTTAAAACTAAGAAATGTTCTGATACCCTGGAAATGATATTATAGGAAAATTATAAGGGAAAGAAATCGTTTAAACACTCTACTAAAACTGTTTCTTTGGTCTATAGGTAAAGAATGAAGTTAAATTCTAATCAAGAGGAATATCAACCTGTTCCTTGATAACTTAATTTGCAAATTAAATCAATCCAGGATTTACAGAGACAAATGTTTTGTGTGTGTCAAGAATAGAAGGAGAACTATACTTGACTTTCAGATGCCAAATCATAGTTATGAATATACAAGAAGTATTTTAGGTTGTCTGTCCAAAGTGTCACATGGACTAAATCAAATTCTCTGCAGACACAGGAAGAGTTAGAAGTCTCTGGTTCTTTTTTTAGCTGTAGCCTGAAGGCTGTACATACTTAGACACACACACACACACATACACGCCGTCCTGCCATTAATAATAACTATGCCTTAATTGAGAATAGCTTGAGTACTGTATACTGCAGCAGCAGCTGCTTCTTACTGCTGCTGACATATCTCTCCCCTGCAAAGGTTGTGCTCATCTAGGGGCCATGCGAATAGCCCTAATACCAAAGAAGCACCAGTTGAAGAAGCAAAAGTGAAAGCAGATGAAGAAGAAACTCAGTAAGTGGGAGCAGAAGACAGCAGGGGAAAAAAAATCTTCTATCGTATGATGGATAAGCTCTGCTAAATCTAAAACTCAATTGTCGTACTTAGAGTGAGAGTAAAACTTGGAAATTTTGGGGAAGTTCAGATTCTTGATTTGGGGTGGGTAAGCAAGGCTCAAGGCATTTCTTTCTCTTTTTTTTGAAAGAAAATATTTCTGCCATTATAAAAAACAAAACAAATCAAAACCATAAACACCACCAAAAACCCAAATAGACAAACAAACAAAAACCCAGAAGATTTTTTTCTTCACCATTTTTACAGCTTACTTTTTCATTTGGTCACAGTAAAAATACTTATCACTGATTATTTTTGCCAAGTTCAGTTGCACAAATGAAAAAGAAATAGTTTAGGAAACTGTATTAAGATTAATGACTTCTAGATTTAAGGAATTCTGAAAGTTTTTAAAAGTTGCAAGTAGACCCAGATTAGTCTGCACACATTTTAAAAGCCCCCTTAAATGGGGAAAATTCTGTGTATCAAACCATCTTTTCAGGTTCATTTAACTGTTTCGGTATATAGGTTTCTATTTTATTTCTGTATAAAATGAAATAAAAATTATGATTAGCTAACTGAACAAACGATAAGCTGATTTCTTTAAGCACAAAATCTGACCTCTGTCTCACTCATTGCCTAGATGTATATGCAGAACTGCCAATTGTTCTGTGTGACATGTCACTGAACTGGGATAGAAAGTCACTACCGTTATAGCCAAGAAGTTTCTCAGACTTTACTATGCTGACCAGCAGTCACTCAGCTAAGGTTGTCATGTGGGTGTGGTGACCCTGATTTGAGGTCTCTGATCCTATAGTTAGCCTGTTACCTGTACGTGAGTTAGCTAGTTGACACCTAGCTTGAGGGCATTTATGTTATGCTGCAGTCAGCAGCTCCGAATCAATGTGCCCCTTCTCTTGCAGCTGTAACTGTGGCTGATCATTCTGCCACCCTTTTGGGTTGCATCATGCTTGATGTTATAAGGTTTCAAGTTCAGTCAGTGGAAGTTCGTCAGCATTTTCACAGCAAACTATTAAAGAAAAAGTAAGTGATGATTTATTGAAAAAGTGGAAAGGCATTTATGAAAAAGGATTAGTTTTTGAACTTGCTGAAAAAAGGTTCAAAATTGGTTAAAAGGCATGGTTTCAACTCTTCTCAAACAAAAGAAATCTCCTGCGCAGGGTTTCTTCTTAGGGAAAGAAGACCAGGCTAAGGAGAAAAAAGGTAAAACCACTCAGAAATGGTCAATTCCCTCTCCACGGTAAAGATCAGCATTGTTTCCAATGGAGCTAAGAGAAGTAAATTGCAACAAATCAAGACTGAGTGAAGAAGAAGGAAAGCCTGCCATTCACCAATAGGCATGTGGAAGGGAGAAAATTGGTTCAAAAAGATTATCCATCCTAACCCCAGCCCCATCTCCAACTGTAGGTGACATCCCCAATATATCACTGCTTCCCAGATCCAAACATTTGTGAGCTGTGTGATTTTCTTCTTCAGTCTGTAAATGTTGTGGAAACAGGCTCATTAAACATGCTGTTTGCTCTTTTCCAATGCAGGTTGTTAGTCTTTTCTCAGCTTTCCAGAGGTCAAGCACTTGTCAGCAGTCCTGGCAACATGATGATTCCAAACTGTGTGTCCCGCTGCTGCAATAGACAGATACCCAGAGGTGGGCTAGCTCCCTGAAAACTAGCTTATGTACATTCACACTATGTTGCAGTCACCTCAGATTGGAAATCAGTCACTCAAAGTAGTCAGTCCTGTACCATGTTGGAGGTCTGAAGATCCAACTTGAAAATCTGTACTTGATTTCCTAAAAGCCAGACACTCACAATACAGCCAAGTTTGAACACACAGAACAGGTGTAACTCTAAGACTTTTGAAACCACCCTAACCTAAGCCTAAGCTCCCAAAGTGTACTAACAGCACCGAGCTGGCCCCATGTAGCCCATGCTTTTATTAAGAATGGGATTTGCTCAACATAATAAACATTCTGCACAGATAAAGGAATTGTTTGTGAAGTATCTAAGTTTTTCGTTGTGTAATTCTGAACTTAGATTTTGATAGAAGTTCATATGTAACGAAAATTCAAGCATGCAAAAGACAAATTAAAAAGTGGATGAATGTGTTCCATTATTGCTCAAAAAATGAGCACCATGCAACCTGCCCAAAGAATGACAGAGGTGTCCTACAGAGAAAATGTAGGAGAAATATGGTTGTGGAACTGAAGACTGAATGGTCAAGCTTTGTGACTTTGAAGTGACTTTGACTTCTGAGTGTTGACAAAATCAAAATCTTAAGACAATTGGATATTTTAGTGGAGCAGGCTTTGCAACTTATTTGAAAACTGTGAAAGATAAATAAAGACAAAGAGACATCAAGTCTTAAGGCTAAGGACAGAAGCAAAGAAGAAGACAATAAAAGAGAGGCACCATGAACAACAGTGTGCTACAAGGTCTTAAAGGCTAGAAATAAACTTTTGAAAGATTGGGCAGATATTTTTAGAGAAACATCTAAGGGAGAAATGGACACTGACACTTGACTTGATTCATTAACAAAAAGAGCTACAAGATATCTTGGGAATTTTATGATGATATTGCTCAAATGTGGAAACAGAATTTACTGAAAAGTACTTAAGGAAGATTGTATGTTTCACGAAAGCTGGCTTGCAAAACAACAATATTAAGAACTTCAAATGCTTCAAGTTTGGAGAACGCTCTGATTTTTAAAAATCCTCATGGAATCCCCAGTATAACATTGTATTTTAGCTAGATTACCCTTAAACCACTGAAGTACTCATGTAATAAGTATGAAATTTAATTCTCAGTCTTGCTGAGAATGAAATAAAAACATTTCATAGTTTCTTCAAAATTTGGGCTTAAGTCAAAAAGATGCAGCATTGTGCATGGCACGTGGAGAGTTACATAGTCTGAATTTTAATGTTAGTAATGCTTCTGTTAATAATGCTGTCAAGACATTTCTGTTCCTTGGCCAAGCAAGACCAGAAGAGCAATCTAGCTTTAATGTCATTTCCAGCTGGATCTATAATTGAGACAAGATTACCTTATGGTGGATGTGAGATGATTAAGACTGTAGCATTAATTCAGTGCAGGATCTTGTAATTATTTTCCTCTAAAGCACTAAAGGAAATTCATTATTTCGTGTAGCTTCAATATTCTCCAAATGTGAACCCACACTGCAATTATTTTATAGATCGTTGCCATGGGACAGTATGTCTATAGATTCTCATCAAAAAAGTCTATTTTTCAATATACACTATTCTTTAAGCCCTCATGATTAAAATGCAAAAGAAAAATCCATCTTGGAAAGGGAAGGAAAGGAAGCAGAGAATAAAGAAGAAAAAAATATGCAAAGGATATCTATAACTATCACTTTTTTCAAAACAGGGAAAGCAATTTTGGTGAAATATGTAGAATGAGGTATATTCTATAACACAAAGTCCAGCTTCTATTAAAAATAATAAAAGCAGCAAATGTTTAACAATTTGTATTATAAGCTACCAAATCAGTCATAATTTTTACTAGCAATACATTTTGCAATGTAGACAAACTATGGGAATGATGACATCGGCAAATGTGTCTTTTCTGTATCAGTGTCACTTCAAAATGCTAATACCTAAAATTTCCTGTGCAATAAAATTGTGATGGATACTTAATGTATCAAAACATTTTTAACAATGACAGATTTATAACTTACTCAAATCACTACAAAGCTCAAAAAATACTAATGTTACTATTTTGTTCTAGGTTTGTTTTGGGTTTGTTTTTTTTCCTACCACGGCAAAACAACTTCACTAATAACAGTAATATAATGATATGTCGATTCTGAAATCTGGAAGACATGGCAGTTACCTAAGACTTTTGGTGATTTATTGTTTCAATACCAAACATATACGGGCAAATGGGGATGATCACAAAACAAATATAGAGAACTGACAGAATAAGTGCAATTGACCAGACTATATATAGTAAATTAGGTATTCCCTGATCTTTTAGGTTTTTGTCAGATCAATTGCTACATGTGTGTAACATGTACATATACACTGAAGAAGGGGCTCAAATAATACTTAGAATATACATTTTGTTTACCTTTTTGAATTTAGTAGCTAAAAGACATTTAGTAAAGGCTTTACTAAATTATTTTGTAAGGTATAGGACATCTTAGTTCTCTGTGGTGCATGCAATTCCCCAAATATGCCTACTTTTTAGTACAATCACATTATTTTTCTTTCTTATTGCTCATTTTTTTAAAATTTCTCCATTATAAGAGTGATAAAGTTCTGAGCTATTTGTCTGGACCAAAGTGAAACCTGCATATGAAATATAAAATAAAGAATAGAGATGAACATCTGTTTTACCAAGTCTGCATTTGCTTGAAGGTAAGACAACTCTAGTGGGGTTTTTTAGCTCTTTAAACCCAGCAGCAAAGCATTGTTATATTTTCATATATTGCTGCCCTAGAACTGAACTGAAGTGATTTATCTTTCCAGGAAAGATCCACAAATCCACAGGAAGGCGTTTTGTCATTGGTAATCACTGTAATCTGCTGGAAAGACTGTGGCACAGATAACAGAGGATAAATTCCATAAAAATTCAGCTTTGCTGGAGAACACCTGCTACCAGAATGCAATCACCACATCCCAGATATTCTTGCAACAGCAAATTCCCAGCCTTGTAACATTTTTTTGCATGTAGTTTAGCGTATCTGTACCTCATAGCATTCATGTAAGATCAAAATCACAAAGGAGAAATCACAGTGTATTAGCTAGTAGTTGTTGAGGTTAGGAACTTAGCCCTTAGTAATCAGTAATGTAGATATAACCACAATTAGCTATAAAGTGGTTTATGGGAGTTCTCCACTGTTAGCTCAAATGCACTGTTCATGTTCAGTTGCACCATCAGTAAAGTAAGATACTGCAAGTATACAGCAAACCTTGTATATGTCGTATGTTGTGGCAGTTATTTACTTGTGGGAATACATCAGCCTGGAACCTTTGGCATTGACTGTTCTCCAGAAACTTGCTGCAAATGAAAAATAGTTGGGGTTTTGAACACACAGCTGAAATAACATCTTGCTTCATTCACATTAAGGGAATGGCATAGGAAGTTATTTGAGCTCTTTATCTCTCAATTCTGCACTTGACAATTGATACATGGTTAGGATGGAGGCAGGAGGAGGAAGACTACATTCCTACCTCACAGAGATACAGTTTCGACTTACTAACCCATAATATTTAATGGAATCATCCATTAGAAAGAGTGATAAAATACATACATAAGTTATTGTTTGTCATGGCCCTTTGTTTTCCCTTATAACTAGTTGCTAAACATTAATTAAGTAATAGCAGAGGGGGCATTGTAGCACAAACATTTATATGTGTCTATGTTTTATATAAAGTGGTTATGGTAAACAAATTGCAATACAAACCACTGAGCACCACAGTCTTATGCATTGATAATGACTTGGTTTAATCCAAGGAGTTCTACTAATTTGTAAATATAGGTATAAATATCCTTAATAGGCAGACTGCATTTTTAATTAAGTGAATCCATTGTTCCTTTCCATAGAAAAAGAGGTTAAAAAAAGTCACCTTGTCCTCAAACTGTCTGACATCATCTCTAGGGCAGGATTTGTAATAATTATATTTTTGTCTTTAATCCAGGCAGTAAATGTGTTTCTGGAAGTGGCTGTAGCCTGTGTCTGAAGTCTGCTGCACTGGTTGAGACATTGGGAGGGAGACAGGATTTTAGAAACAAACAGCCAATGCTTTGTGCTTTAGCTATTTGCAAGGAGAAATTTCATGAGCACTGCCAAAGTGCTTACCTTCCAGTCATTATTTTATAACAGCTCAGTGTAATGCTTGGTTACTCTCGAGCACTATGTATTACTTCTGTTTCCACCTGTTTAAAAATTAGCACACAGCTTTTTTCGTGTTCGAGTACCAGTAGGCTCCATCCTGCCTGCTCTCTGTCTGGCAGTGCTCTCAGACCCCTTGCTTTCTTTACCCTCTTCTATATCACAGGTATGTAAATTTCAGCTTGCCGATTATTTCTGCCGACTTGACTCACAAAAAACATTTTTTTTCTTTCCCTCGGGTCATGATTATGAAAAATTACATTTAAGGCAAGACGGCAGTTCAGTTTCTGAGGGGAGCCCTGAACCACCTCCTGGCCATGGCTGTCTACAGAGTCATACCTCAGGTCTGTTTGCCCTGCAGCGCTCACCCAGCTCTGGCTCCCCTCCCTCCCTCTTCTGGGAGGACTCTGCTGCTGCTGGTTTGTCCCTGCTTCTGCTGGAGGAGGGCAAGGCCCCCACTGCGTGGCAAGTACAGCAATGGTCTTATACTGCTTCCTTTCCCTCTGCCTCTCCTGACTTCCTTCTTGTCTACCCACAGTGATACCCACAGCATCCTCCTGCTTCAGCAGTTCAGAGGGCTTCAAAGGATCACCATCTTTTTTTTTACCTCATTTCCAAAATCCTCCTCCAGATCACGAGCAAATCTGGAGAATATTTCTGCCATGAGGAAGCAGAAAGAACACAGCTGTGAAGCATTTGAAACATTAAGACCTTCGTATCGGAAAATAGTGGAAGATGCCACTGCCCAAGCCATCACCACCCACATATACCATCTAGCGAGAGAGACAGCACAGAGAACATTTCCTCTTCTTCCCATAGCACAGTGGTTGTCCTCAGCCCACTGAATGTGTCCTGTTGCACCTCAGTGCTCCAATCATTTCTACTATTATCGGTCAGGGGGAAATAAATCCATAGACATTTCGGTGAAAGTATTAATTTATTTTAAATAGGATTTTATTCATTTAAAGGAACATTTTTTATGTCTGAGAGTAATTTGTCTTATTTTGTCTTTAGAGTACTTTTACAAAAAGACATTTTCAGGGCAAATATCCTGAAAGGATATATCCTGCAAGGGGTATTTGTAGTCTTTTGATACAGCAATGTCAGAATGACAGCTTGTGCCAGCCACTGGAACTGAAGAAGCAGTGCTGCTTAGGAAAAAGTTCATGCATAACAAGACAGTGCTGCTGGCAAGGGAATATGAGAGGATATTAGAATTTATTTCTTCATCTTTATTGGCTGAAAACCTTTCCAACACGTCATTAACGTATGTTACACAAAAGTGTCCCACTACTGCCGCCACTACAGCCCCATTTCTGAAACCATGTCTCTGTAAACACTGGAAGAGCAAAGAGCTCGATTAACTCTGATTTTTGAGCACGTTGGCACCACCCTTCTCAAATGATAGGGAGCGAGGAATCTTTATAGAGGACTAACTGTATCATTCAGGATGTTGTAGAATAAACTCCCCTGGGATTCCCATGTTCACCAAGCAGAAATGTTCCATCTTGTAGGCTGTTCTTTTTCCTTCAAAGTAGTGTAGCTAGCAATAAAGATATATAAATAAGTGAGAAATGGGGTTCCAAGGAAGGACAGTTTTTACAGTGAAAAAAAAAAACGAAAAGTTTGTTTTATGAAAGCATGTAAGCAGAAGCCAAAAAAAAAAAGAGACAAATTACACTCAGATGAAAGAAACTGTAGACTGTTAATTTTTTTTTCTGTAAAAGACAGAGAAAAGTGAAAATCCATGAGAACACAACACTTCAGATCAGTGATTGCACCCCACCCTTTTGAAGCTGCAGTTCTGGAGCATACTCTCAAGGGCAACGTGGGAGCTGCAGTCTGATTTACCTAGCTGGTGGGGGTCCGAGAGCTCTGCTGTGGAAGACAACCTCACTATTGACCTTTGCAATCTGCTTAACTTCCAGCACCCCATAATTTTTTTTTGCACTCCAAGCCAGTAGGAAAACAAAGCTTGTTACAATTGATCTTGCAGTTCCTCAGCTTTCTTCCCAGCCTCTACATTTAATGCTCTTTTCATGCAACAGGGCATCCCTGCAAGGTGTGAGCTAGAAGAGAGGGAAACTTTCATATCTGGAATGTGGTTATATGTGTGGTTGGTGGTTGGATTTTTATTTGAGTTTGTCATGTGTAGTTTGTTGTCCTTTCTTTAAATCATAAAGCATATTGGGGGGATATATTTATGTAAGTGACATTTCGAATGCCCATCCACTTCACCAAAAAGAATTCCTTTTCAAGAACAAGGTGGGAGCAGACATACTGAATCACATCATGAGCCATCCCACCCAGTCTCCCAAGTAAAGTGAACGCTAGATGCTGAGGAATTTGGTCCACAGAGAGCCTTGTCATTGTCTGGAATCAGAGGCATCCTGTGGACACTTAATTTAGAGCTGTTGGTAAATTGACAAATTTTGATTTCTCAAAGTACTGCTACTTTTCCATTAAGATGCTGGATGTTCCTGAGGTTTTATTTGGTTTACACATTGCTGGAGGGGAGATGGGGCGGGGGGTAGGTTATACTGAAATTATTTCTACCATGGCTTGGATCAAGGGAAAAGTACTTGGGCTTTACCTGCTGTAAGCTTTAGCTTTTACTAAGATGCCAGAATCATTTATAGAGTCTTACGAAGTAAACAGAAATGGTTTGGGAAAGATGACAGGAATAAGCATTCAATCACTTTAGGAAAAATATCCTTAAGTTACATCTTTATAACGATAGTTCTTAACTCAGCCCTTTAAAAATCATTTTACTTCAGCAGTCTTAAATAACCCTTAAGATTTAAATGACACTCTTTACTCTTCATGTTGTTTTCTCCCCTGCAGGCTATAACCATGAATCCTCCTGTAAGTACATCTCTTCATTAGCAGCAGAATATCTTCAGCTATTCCGCATAAGAGTATGGACCATGATGCAAAATATGTTGCAGAGTTTGCTGATACTGGATATGTTTATACATCCAGTGGAGAGGTGAAATTGGGTTCCCAAACAGAATATCTGGGCACAGTTACTGTATTAATGGAAAAAATACATCTTGCATTATCAGCAAGGCTCTTTATCTCGAGTGTCACATCAGATAACAGTGCTCATTTCACTGTGTAACAGACAGTAGTATGTAGCTTGTTGATCTGCCATTCTCACCCAGCTTTCAAGTTGCTTTCCTTAAGTGTTTTGCTGGGAAATAAAGCAGCTCAAATTTGACTTTGTGTATGTGCACTCTAATCTGACAGTCAAAGTTAAATAGTTGGGTTTATCAGAACATGTGTGTTCGTGTTTTCTGTTTCTATTGACGTGTGATCACTCATATAACTTCAGATTTGACTAAAATATGAAGGTCTGGAATTGTAGAAGAGTTATGTCAAGAAGATACGCTTATAGACAGAGAGATGCATTCTCAGAAAGAACAGCTGCAGTATGATCCTTCTATTTGCTTCACAGAGACCACCAAAGAGGAAGAGACCATCTCCAGACAAGCATAAAATATCAATTGATCTTAAGAAACAAACCAAGTTGAGAAGCCAAATGGATTTGCTATTTCATCTTAAACAGAAGTACAGTATCTCCTTTATTTTGTACAATACAGAGTAGTATTCCTGTATTATCATATTTATATATTGCATGCAATAATTTTATCTACAGGAGAAGAATGAGAGTATATATTTTATAAGAAAGTCTGGTGAAGGATGCTTAATTATACTTTTAGGAAAAATTGGGAGATGAGATCAAATAATGTCTCGAAGGAGCAAATTAAGAATAAAACCCATGACACTTGCTTTCTAAATGACCCCCTGAGGGTCCTTCAAACCTGAATTATCAAATAATTTTATGATTCTCTTAATCTGAGTAACACAAGATCTTTAAAATGTCATTTGTGAATGATGATTTTTAAAATGTGCATAGAAGTTTAACTTGATCAATGCTTAATGTTGCTAGTATAATCTTACCACATGTTGTCTGTTCTATTACACTCCAAAAAACATCTTTATAGCAAGTTGTATTTAAACAAAGACATTTTAAAATGTTTTATAAAAAAATTTTGACTGTATTATGACCCTGCTGGAATATTTCCATAACACTAATGCAATGATTTTTTTATGTCTCATTGCAGAAATTACAGCCGAAGTACAAAATTCAAATTGAAAGGGAAACATCTGATGAATAAAGTTTTAGAGGGAAAATGCCTGCAAAATTCTGATGATCATTTGAAAATGTGAAATTGAGTTTTAAGTTACAATTAGGGGTGTCATAAAAACAATTAAACTGCTAGAGTAGGTTATCCTACTTCTTGGATCAAAGGTGATCTGTTGTACAAAAAATATTTTAATCTTTTGAGTGAACACTTTATAGTTTTTCTTTTAAACTGCGGTCTTTTGTGATCACACTCTGCTTCAACTTGTTGGGCAGGTGGAATGTTATATTTAGCCTATCTAGACCTCCTTAGGGATGCCAGTCCAAACATTAAAGAATAATATCTGTGCATCGTCTCTGGGTGGCTAACTCATTGATACAAACAGTTTTCCTGAAATATACATACTGGATGAATCTCATATTTTTCTGGTGAGAGCGTCATTATGAGGATTATTCTCAGACATCTTTGTTTCTGGCTGAGGGGATGGCTACGTTCTTTTTTGGTTTTGAATGAGATGGTTTTGTGGATGTAGGTCTGTGGGTTTGTGTTTGTGTGACTATATGCATTTGCATAGGATAATTTGTAGGCTGATGGGTTGACTGAAAGATCCACAGTTTGAAGAAGGACAGGGGCTGTTGAATTTGTGGTGAATAGGAAAGAGGTCAGATTTTCATTCTATAAAAAACTGAAGGCAAAGCTGTATGTCCAAAAAGAGCATGGACTACATGAGTTAAGTAAGACAAACTTTCTTGTGGTGGTTCTCAGAGACCATACCTAGATGAGAGGAAGAGAGCCCATGATTTGAAGGTAGTGACTGTTGTGTATGGAGTTGTTAGAATTGGTTCAAACTTTTTCACAAACATCCATCTATATGTATGTTAAAATGAAG
This sequence comes from Leptosomus discolor, assembly GCF_034619465.1. Classification (NCBI taxonomy): domain Eukaryota; kingdom Metazoa; phylum Chordata; class Aves; order Leptosomiformes; family Leptosomidae; genus Leptosomus; species Leptosomus discolor. The sequence goes on along the minus strand of NC_141391.1, from coordinate 89,786,274 downwards.
ACTATGATCATAGAATCATAGAGTCATAGAATGTATTGGGTTGGAAGGGACCTCTAAAGTCCAGTAAGCAGGGACATCTTTAGCTAGATAAGGTTGCTCAGAGCCCCGTCCAACCTGCCCTTGAATGTTTCCAGGAACAGGGTTTCTACCGCCTCTCTGGGCAGCCTGTGCCAGTGATGCTACACCCTCATATTAAAGAACTTTTTCCTAATTTCCAACCTAAATCTACCCTTTTCTAGCTTAAAACCTTTGCCCCTTGTCCTATCGCTACAGACCCTTGTGAACAGCTCTTCCCCTGCCTTCCTATAGGCCCCTTTCAGGTATTGGAAGGCCGCTATAAGGTCTCCCCGGAGCCTTCTCTTCTCCAGGCTGAACAACCCCAACTCTCTCAGCCTGTCCTCATAGGGGAGGTTCTCCAGCCCCCTGATGATTTTCATGGCCCTCCTCTGGACATGCTCCAACAGGTCCACATCCTTCTTATGTTGGGGACTCCAGAGCCAGATGCAGTACTCCAGGTGAGGTCTCACCAGGGCAGAGTAGAGGGGGGAGAATCACCTCTCTTGATCTGCTGGCCACACTTGTTTTGATGCGCTCACTGCTACCCATGCTAGCGAGAGGGATTTTCACACAGTTTGTTAAATAAATATATGAAGGAAACTCATCCTTGGATTGATGAGAAGTTTACGAATGGCTAATTAGAAACTTGACACCTATTCATAAAAGACACCAAGTATATATTCGGCTTGCAAGTATTGCTTGTTTGTGAATATTGGATCATGTGAAAAATGGTTAGGTCAGATTGAGAAGGTTATGGTATGCAGGTCCTACTAAAATAATAATTAAAAAAAAGCTTTTGCTTTCCTTTCTAAACTGCAAAAGCTGACGAAGCATCCCAACTTAAACTTTCAAACTTAGTAAAAAGTTTGACCAAGTAAATATCCTAAAAAGGAGATGTGTTTGATTTTCTTTTGATTTGTTCTGGGGTTTTTTGTTTTGTTTTATTAGTTAGTTTAGTGGTAAAAGCAAGTAATCTCTTTCCCAAACTCTTTCTGGCTAAAACCTAGAGAATTACAAGGTGACTGCTAAGGAATAAAAAAGTAAACTAGAGCATTTAAAGTCAAGATAGTGTGTGCTATTATTATTCTCTGGCTTAGGAAACAAATGCTAACAGATGATGTGGAAACCCAGTTTCTACTCTCTTCTCTCATGATGCGAACTTGAACTTCTAATTCCCATTTCAAAGGACACCATCCCCGATAACAGGTAACAGGGGGCCTGAAGTAGTTCACCCTTAGATCCTTCTGTTAGACCTGTTTCACTAAGGTTAGAATATTTAGTAAATTTGTCCACAGATTAAATTCATCCACTGCTGTCTTTTTCCCAGGATCTCTTCTATGTAAAGCATCTGAACTGCTTCAGAACAACTGCAGCATTTGCTTCCTTAAGCTCTGCAAACTTCATCCATCTCTGCCCATACAACTGGAGCTACGGCTTTGCATAGAGTCAGCAAGTAAGCATCAGAGTTTGCTAGTTCTGGCTCTGTATGGGACTGAAGAGCAGGTGAGGTGTTTTAGTCATATCTCTGAGTGATCAGGGTCCAGAAGGACTATCAGCTTATTTCACTGTGGCAAATGTGTAAAGAATTCAATGTTCCTGCAGAACCAGTGTATTGAGAAGCATGGTGCAAAGACATGAGTATTGCTCCAAGAGTCAGCTCATGCTTAGACAATTTTATTAGCTTTGATTCAGCCTTAGACATGTTGACGTTACATTAATTCCTATGGAGATGGCAGTCATAGCATCCTGCTCCTAAGCACCCATATTTCTTGTAGGTAAAGACCCATGACTTTGGCTACCTTCATCTAACACTTTTCTGGATTACTGTAGTTATTAAGATACTTCCCCTCTTCTGTGGAAGCAAGTGTACTTTCACGAGAAATGGGAGATGCCTCATTTTCTGCAAACAATGAGGAGAAACACGTATTTTCTACAGTTAAGGTAAATGTAGCCTGGATATGATGTCAAAGGAGAACATGGCTGCTGTAAGTTTACATACAGCATTTTTAGTCTATCAGAAATTTTGCAGCATATTTGACTCAGTTAACAAATAATTTTGGGGCAACTGGAAATACTGTTTAGAACATATAACACTTGGTAAAATTCATAGACTTATAGAATCATTAAAGTTGGATAAGACCTCTAAGATTATCAAGACCAACAGTTAATCTAACACCACCATGCCCACTAAATCATCACCCGAAGTGCCACATCTGCACGTTTTTTAAACATCTCCAGGGATGGTGACTCCACCACTTCCCTGGGCAGCCTGTTCCAATGTTTGACCACTCTTTCAGTAAAGAAATTTTTCATGCAATGTAAACCTCCCCTGGCGCAACTTGAGGCCATTTCCTCTTGTCCTATTGCTAGTTACTTGGGAGACCAACCCCCACCTCACTACAACCTCCTTTCAGGTAGTTGTGGAGAGCATTAAGGTCTCCCCTCATACTCCTCTTCTCCAGAATGAACAACCCCAGCTCCCTCATAAGACCTGTTCTACAGACCCTTCACCAGCTTCATTGCCCTTCTCTGGACACACTCCAGCACCTCAATGTTTTTCTTGTAGTGAGGGACCCAAAACTGCACACAGTATTGGAGGTGCAGCCTCACCAGTGCTGAGTACAGGGGCACAATCACCTCCCTGCTCCTGCCAGCCACACTATTTCTGATGCAAGCCAGGATGCTGCTGTCCTTCTTGGCCACCTGGGCACACTGCTGGCTCATGTTCAGCCAGCTGTCAACCAATGCACACAGGCGTCTTTCCACTGGGCAGTTTTCCAGCCACTCATCCCCAACCCTGTAGCATTGCATGGGGTTGTTTTGACCCAAGGCACAACCCAGCACTTGGCCTTGTTAAATTTGGCCTTGTTAAACTTGGCCTTGGCCAGTCAATCCGGATCCCTCTGCAAAGCCTTCCTACCCTTGAGCAGATCAACACTCCCACCCCATTTAGTGTCATTTGCAAACTTACTGAGGGAGCACTCAGTCCCCTCATCCAGATCATCGATAAAGATGTTAAACAAGACCGATCCCAGTCCTGAGCCCTGGGGGACACCACTTGTGACTGGACACCAGCTGGATTGAACTCCAGTCACCACCACCACTCTGTGCTCGGCTGTCCAGACAGTTTTTAACCGAGCTTAGGGTGCCTCCTGTCTAGGCCATGAGCTGCCAGCTTTCCTAGGAGAATGCTGTGGGAGATGGTGTCAAAGGCTTTACTGAAGTCCACGTAGATGACATCCACAGACTTCCCCTCATTAACTAGGCGGGTCACCTGGTCATAGAAGGAGATCAGGTTGGGTAAGCAGGACCTGCCTTTCATGAATCCATGCCGGCTGGGCCTGATCCCCTGGTTGTCTTGTACATGCCGTGTGATCGCCCTCAAGATGAACGGCTCCATGGCACTGAGGTCATGATTAAGATTGTCTGATTAACAATTGCTTTCCTATTTTTGATAGAAACAAATGTTGGTGCTTTGGATCAGAACTATTAATGAACAGAATTCTCTTAAATGACAGTGATCATATTTCCATTTTCAATTGGCTTGTAAAATGGAACATAAAAATGCATTATTTGTCTTTCTCATGAGATGATGTTAGATCTGCCTGTCTTGTGCCCTCTTCAGATAATATGCATATGAATATGTAGTGTAGCTAATGATGTAAACTTTTAAGGTTATGTAATATGTTTGAGTAGCAGTAAGTATTTTTTTCCTTACTACATTGTTATGATCTGTAACTGGTTTACTTAGATGGCTATGTTCCCCAGGTTTTTATTTCATCTTCTTTGCCTGCCCTCCAATTCTCATGATAACAGTGACTAAAGAGAAAAAGAGGTATGTTCATTCTAGGAGCAACAGAATTGAGTTCTTTGACAATTTTGTTTGGATGTCCACAGCTACAGAATTGATACCTGATGCAGCATGTTGTTCCTGTAAAATGTCTCATTTGTTTGAAGAAACATATGTTTGCAGTAATGATTAGAGGGCAGCTGAATGGCAAACTGGTTCATAAAGTGTCAAACATCGTACACTATAGTGAGATACCAGATGAGGCTTATGTCTGCTTTGTGAAACAGGTGGTTAGAAACTAATAAAATGGGAGGTGATGTAGGGACATGTGCTGTATTCCCCTCTTCTGTGCAATCCTCATTACATATTTCTCATTCTTTTTTTTTAATGAAAAGAAAATATTTTTTCTTTCTCACCGAAGCATGTTGAAAAACTCAGAACACACAATGGCCATTCAATTCCTGAGCCAGTGCTGGGGGCAGATAGGTAAACAATAATTATGTAGGTGTGAAACTTAGATGCATATATGTTTCAGTGCAGCTTTCAGATATTACCTAAGACGGCTGTGTATTTTTTTTTCATCACAGCCCATCCTCAGAGTCTTGTCATACTTTGCAGCAGGCATACTTTCTTAGGTTAGAGGTAAAGATAGTTTGTCAGTAACTGGTGGTTATATACAGGCTATACACAGGTAAAGGTTTCTCATACAGCTCTACAACGCAAGGCAGACCTAGCAATGAACCAGAATGTGACAGATTTTACAACTGAAACTAAGAAATTAAACAAGAATGCTGGTAGAAAATCAGTTTCCTTTCTAGGTTTATAAGAGGATGATTGGGTGACTTGAAATTTGACAGTGGATGAAACTATCAATAGAAGGGTGAACACTAGGAGTTTGGAAAGTAAGCTGGTGGGAATACTCGTTTAGCAGACAACATAGTTATATATTAAGCACAGTGAAAGCCCTACATCTGTTCCAGCTACGGAATGGAGTATGGTCATTGTTCCACAGCTGTGAAAAACTGCTTCAGGAACCTGGGCAGCAGAAGGTAGTGCTGACCAGGAATATGAATGACTATTGCAAGACAGGACTTTAAAGGAAATGGGCAGATGGAGGAGCAACATACAGATAGTAAAGGGTATGTACAACTCATACAGAAAATAGAAGAAGGGCAAAAATCAAGATAAAAATAAAACACAAAAATAAAATTAATTTTTTGAGTTAATGGCACTTAGAGAAAACATAGTAATGGAAGACCTACTGGACTAATTCTAGGCTTTATTACAATCTCTCTCCTATTCCCAGTTGGAATACATTTAGAATATGGTGCTATTCAGAAAAAGCAATATGAATATTTCCTGGATATCACATTGATGAACAAGTGGGTTTGCCCATATTAGTAGGAGTTCACTGTATCATGTAACAAAAAGTTAATTATATTTAGTTAAGACTAAAAGTAATGTTCAAATAATACAGAGGTTGATGACTGAGAATGTGTGGACTGACCGTGTCTAACTATAATTGTGTGGACTAACCATGAACTTACCATTCATAAAATAATCCAGTTTAAATGAAAGACAAATGAACACAGATTTGTAATGGAAATGTTTGATTTCCAAGGTTGGGGGAGGCAGGGGGGAAGGGGAAAGACAAGGATGTAGAGCGGAACTGGGAAAGGAGACTGGATGTCATTCCTTATCCTCAATATCCTTTCAGAACTATTTAACGGAGAGACTAGCAGCAGTGGAGGAAAAGTACATCTGGTAATATTCTATGTTGAAGGATCAGAAAGCCAAAGTAATCTTAAGTCAGAAATCAGGAAGAACAGTAAAACAAAAAATATCAAAGATGACCCTAGCAAAAAGGATAAGTGAACAGGAAAAGAACACTCTCAACAGCAAGGATAGGGTTAAGTTTAAAGCAGAGCTAGAGGATGACTAAAAATGCAATGAGAACATGCTTCAGATTCAATAGCTTCTCCATTGTTATTGAAGAAAATCACAGGAAAGAAAAATTTTTATTGCACCTAGGAAAAGAAAGAAAAAATAAGAGTATGGAAACAGAAATCATCACAGAAGAGGTGGAAAGAAGCTCAAAGACTATAATGCTCTTTAGTGAGGGAAGGGACCAGGTAATCTCCATGTCAGAAATCTGAAACAATTGGTGCATGAAATTGCAGACTCAGGAACATCTATACTTTAAAAAGACAGTGAAGTGATCTTGGCTCTTTCAGGCTCATTATTCTGACATCTGTAATATACAGTTCTGTGCAGGGGAAATGCAACCCTGACCTGAATGAAGGGCTGAGCATCTGTGCAACCATGATGCATGCAATGTCCAGAAGCATTTTCCATGCCAGCCAGTGTTAATGGAGTGAGGAAATGAAAGAAATAGAAGGAAATAGAAAGACATATTAGCAGCCTATATTTAGTATCTTTATTTGGATAACTAGGGGTTTTTTTGGTAAGTTGAAATGTGATGAATCTCATTATTTGGACAACAGTGGAACTTTAGAAAATCTCAGATTAGGAAACTTGTTAATTAAGATGGAAAAGATGAGAATCACTGAAAGAATTATGACACAGGAAAAGGCCTGACTAAAAGGTCAACACTCAAGAGTACTGGAAGAAAAATATTAGGCTGAAATTAAGTGATTAGTAATGTTTCTCATTAACTGCTCTTCAGTTCAGCAAATCTTCGTTGATATATTTTTTAATTATCTTGGCACAGGAATCAGGGAACTCCTAGAGAAGCCTGATGGCACTGTTTGGTGCAGTGTAGACACATTTATTAGTCTCATTTAAAGATACCCATGTTTTCAGATACCTGGAAGCAAACATACTAATAGCTGAACCTGACCCACATTATTACTAGAGAAAACTACAGTAAACAATTACCTATTCTGTGGACATAGAAATATGTCAGAAGGCTAAGGAAGATGGCGGTACAGAATTTATCTGAAGAACTTCAGTTTAGAGTTCAGGTCATGTTTGTACACATTAACACCTCTGATTACCTTGCAATATCTCAAAAGAAGATCTCTTTTGCTCTCAGATACCGCTAAATGTACAGGACCAGAAATTTCTCATTTGTGTATTGTGTATGTTTTGTTTTACTTTTTAACCAGGGACAGTGAAAGTAGATCATTTTCTAGGTTGTGTCAGTTGGAGTCAATGTTTTAAGCAGCATAGAATTTTTTAAAATCTGAAGAAAACAAACTGTGTTTCGTGTCTTCTATAATATTTTAACAACAAAGGACACTATATTCCAGGTTTTCTCTTCTGAATGTTTTAACATTGGCCTTTCGAAGGTTCCTGGTTTATGTCACAGACAGCAATCACAGATTTTCAGTTTTGATTTTCCTGAATATTTTATTGCATGGAAGGTTCAATCTAAACTGCAGAGATAATTTTGCACTCAGAAGAAATAAATTTCTTCATGTTATTTTTGCTTTTGAAGATCTTAATCTTTAACTTGTGATTCCAGTGAAATACATCTATTATTAAGATTTCAAGTTCCAAAGGATATTTTAAAAGGTATTTCCTGATCCATGGAAACCGTGTAATTTGGTCTCTATGATCTTTAAAGAAAACTTTGGAAACATGGGGGTTATCTTAACATTGTACTGAGATATTTGAATCTTGGGTTTCTTCAAAAATCGTTAAAAGGGTTAACACTGTGTAAAACTGACTTGCTTTAATTTCAAAATACAAGTTGAAACCACTATTCAAGCAGCCAACAGAGAATGGGCGGCAGTATATCACAGACTCCAAGTTCATGGAGCAAATGGCACAGCTGCTGGACATACAGCCCAAAGCCTGGGGAGCTGCATGGCCTTGACCCGGCCATTACAGCACCAGTATGATAAAACAGATCAAAGCATGTCTTAAGAATGCAATATTTGATCCAATTTAGTGAGACCTGGCCAGAAGAAACAGGGTCCTACTGGGAATAGGGAGACAGGTACATGCAACAATTTGACACAAGGACTTGTAAGTGTTGCTGTTTCAAAAAATCCAAGGGAAAGGGGAGGCGGGAACAGCAACGTCATTGCTGCTTCATCCTGCGTCGGTTGCAAGACCTGACTCTCAGTTTTCATCTCCCATCTAGTTCTGTGAAAAGCAGAAGCTGAGATGTTGCCAAAGAGGTTGAGATCTTTATTTAAAATCCTAGGGGCTGCATTCCCTCCTCTCTCAGTATTCATCAGCTTTCCATACTTAAACTTGTTTTTCTTAGCTTTTTCCTTTCAGAATCTAGTCATTTACTTACACTCATTTCATACGATTCAAAAATTTTGATATTTATCCTAATCTCACTTAGATGCCAGTAACATCAGTGGAACATAAGTGGATATGCCAGCAAGTATATTTCCTGTTTCTATCTACTCTCCCAGTATTTAACTAAGGTATTCATATTTTTTTTCATATTAATCTCTCACTCGCTCCTTCTCTCTAGTCCTTTTTCTATTTTTTGTTTTATTTGGGTACCTCATGTTTTTGTTGGCAAAGTTCTGAAAACTTCGTGTAATATATATACCATCCAAGACAGGAATTTCAAATGTGCTGGGGGAATAAGGCATGTAGTAGTCAGGGAATTCCAGGAGCATTTGGATACCAACACCTGTGAAAAATCCTAATTAAGGGCTTTGGGGGAATGATTTGCAATTCCATTGAGAGAATGTTTGACATATGGATGTCTCAGTGGGTGCAACTCAGATTGATTGCACTGTATTTCTTTTCCACTAAATGGCACTAAAAATGTGATTTCCAATTTGACTGGTTTGTTAGTTCATTTGTTTCCTGATGTTTCCTCCTGAAAGAACGAGGTCACAGTTATCCAAGTTGAAAAATCACATTATTACTTCTGGTACACATCTTTAACCCTTTGCTTTTTTCCGTATATTCTTTCACAGTCCAAAATACCCCTTCATATAATAGCTTCCATGAATCTATTACTGCAATATTTACTGTTTTCTCACTTCTGCTTCAAAACCCAAACACTGTAGTCCCATGTGTTAAATAAGAATGATGTTTGTCTTTATGTTTATTCCAAGATTATTGCCAGCCACAGAGATCATGGTATAGATTCAAACCTGTGGCTAAAAGGCACAGTATGTTGGTATTAAGCCAGTAAGCAGTTTAATGCCCAGCAGCATATAATTTAAAATTGTTTAGTTGGTGAGACAAATCCTAAAATCCTTCCTGAGCTGCCATTCAGCATTTTCTAGGGCAAAATGTTACTTTTTTTTTTTTCTTTATGCTCAAAACTGAGACCTTGTATAAGCAACAGTTTCATGTAGCTATAGAAGCCTGGCTGTACCTGTGCAAACCACTGTTGGAGACTCTCAGTGTAAAAAGTTAGTTGCTTCAGAACAGCTTGCAATTTTTCTAAGCCAAAATGTGGTGTTTAACACAAATACTATGTTACTTTGGAAGTAGTGTTACTTCAGATTGCTGATCTTCTATGTTAAGCATCTTGATCACTTTTGTTTCTTGTAGTAGTTTCACAGAGGGTCTGGAACTGTCTCACAGGACAGTTACACGCCAGGCATGGAGTGTCTGGCTGCTCGGGCAGGTCCCACCAGCCATACCTGAAGCCTCCTCTGCACAGGAGGAGATTAGGGACAGCCTTATTCTTCTGTGCACAATCGCTCACACACTAACCAGCCCATTCAAATCACTCTGATAAGTAAAAGCCCAGCCCATTCAAATCACACTGATAAGTAAAAGCATTTCCTCAACATTTTAGGTCACAGCTAATGTTTACAATATGATTAGGTGTGTGTAAAGGGTACAAAATGGATTAAGTAACAAACACGCTTTTTTGTACATGGTACCTAGGCATGCAGTTTGTATGCCAGTCTTTCCAGATGTTAGCTAAAATAGCCAACCTACAAACCCTCAAAAACTGAAGTTTATAATACAAACATTGACAGCTTCTTAACTAGAGCAAGAACACCACTTCATTGGGTGTATATATACTGTCATCTTCAATACTGGTGTGCCATCTGTTCACTCTGTGAATTGTAAAAGATTTTTCGTCTATTGGTTTTAAAATCTGTTGGATAATTTGGGTTGTAAAAGGTGAAGTCATAAATTGATGGCACTTTCTCTTCCCCTTAATTACACTATCTTTCCTGCCAGTGTCCAAATGCTGAGAATGGAAAGATTATTGAAAATTGTCATGTTATCTTGCAGCAAATCATTATTATATCTGTCACTTGAAGGAAATGGTATCATTAGGCTTGCAAAATATATTTATTAATCACACCCTGTTTTCTGACAGTGATAACTTCCTGATAGTTTTCCTTCTGGAGTGAAAATTTCCATATTGCTTCCTGCCCAAAGATGATTTCTTCAAATGAATTTAAATTAAGTGCCTTCAGTAACTGTAGAGTTTTCCAAGTGTGAAGAAATTGCATGTCTCTCTCTACATATAAAAGCTATAACTTTAGCCTTGAAGGCACAGTAACTAAACAATGCAGAGGTTTGAAACCTGCAAAATGGCATGCAAACATTTCTTCTAAGAATGGTTTTGGGTTAATAAACACTAAATGAAGATGTCATATATATATTGGGAAATTTGATAAGTCTTAGCACTGAAATGTTACCCTTAAACTGCCTACTTGGATTTAATCAGTTTCATGGTTGTCATTAAGCTAATATATCTGATAATGGAAAGATTCTTGTGACAGGAGAGAAGCACAGTCTTGTATCACAGCAGTATCTAGTGCTGTATTCATCCTTCTTTTGCTCTTCTTATATACACCCTGATGTCTGGGATGTGGCTAGAAAAACTGAGTAAATGGGAATTTGAGAAACTGGAACATGAACAAGCACGAGTTTAGCACAGCTATTCACATGACTGAACTTATGCCTTGGGGATGGATGAGGAATGCCTTAGGAAGGCAAGATGAAAAGGTAGCTGAACATCTGATTTGTTACAGAATGCGTGAAACCCTAATTTAAAAGAATTCGCAGATGTAATTGGTAGTGAAAGAAATATACTCCAACAGCTTTTGCTATTTAATCTTTTAGGGGGAGGTTGGGGGCAGGGGTGGGGGGGTGGGGAGTGTCATAACATGTGCTGCATGAGTTTTCCTGGAAAGCTCTTGAATTGTACCCACATTTTTAAGTCACTAAAAAGCTGATCTGTACTGACATAGCATTCATGATGATAATATCTTGGGCAAGTTCAGTTCATATCTCTCTCTTGTTTGCAGCATGCATCACTGAGGTTTGTCAATGAATCAGTGTGCCTCTGAACTACACAGTACTGATTTAAAGATATGAGCTATCTTTTAGCAGGGAAACTTTTCAACAGCATTAGTTGAATTCTTCTTGTAATATTACGTGACTGTGGATTTATTTTGTTTGCTTTCTTCTTGGAAAAAGACCCACAAACTATGACAACCACCAAATACCTCTTTTCAGCATTCTAAACTCAGTAGACTAAAACAAGACACCAGTAAAGAAAACAAGAATCTGCTGTTCTTTTTGTTAAGGGAGTATTCTGATTTTTTTTTTCTCTACTTTCTTTTGTTCATGATGCATGGCTGGCTTTGTTAAATATCCTGAGGGTGATTCTTTCTGTAGATCTGTTATTGCAGCCCAGTGTTTGTTTTCTAGCAAAATCTGAGTTAGCAAATTATTATAAACATTGTTATCCAAGGATAACCAGTTGCATAAAAGGAAAAGGTACAAAAGAAGACCTCCTGCAACAATTGTTAGGTGGTAGTTAAGTAAGAGAGCGCATAGCTTGACATTAATGGTTTTTTCTTGTACCTATATTTATTGCCTCAGCTGACACATCAGGCAAGACCCTCAGAGTTCAAAGAGAATCTAAAAATAAGCCTCCCTATGCAAAGCGATGGGATGGTTATCTCATTGTTAAGTGTGTATTTGTTCATATTACATCTCAAAACTTATTATGATGGGGTAACTGAGAGTGATGACACTAAATTAAGATAAGGAATGCTTAGGTTAAATAACAGACTGATAATCTCTCTGACGGTGTATCTCTGAAATCACTGAATAATCTCCCATGGGAATAGATGGAAGCTACACTGATAATTTTGAAAAGGGTCAATAAAACACTAGATTTGTACCTTAGGGAACAGTCTTTCACTAACAAGGGATGAATAAGGTGGCTGAACAGCTGCCTCTCTTTCCATCATTCTATAATTTTACCTGTGGTTTTGATTCTGTTTACAAAGGTACCAGTGTTTTCAAAATGCCTTTTTAAAATTATATTTTTAATAACATTTTGTATTGTGTGATGTAAATTTTTCACACACTGAAAACAATTTTTTACTGTAGTGGGTTGTTTTTGGAAGGGAAAGTGTTATTTAAAAGCAGGAAATTCTAATTTCCTCATGAAATTAGTAAAAAATGTTGGGTTAGTTCTTCAAACTACTTTATCAATATTCAGCATGAAATGGATTTTTACTCAAGAAGAACCTGAATAGATAACTCCAAATGTCTATAGTATAATTTGTCATTTACGGCTTGCACAGAGACTGGAAACTGCCAGAACTCTTCCAGGCCAGAAGGACTGTTAAAGAAGTTTGGGGGTTTTGGTAGTATCTACTAGTAGGCTGAACAGCTTAGACAACATATCAATTATTGCAACTATCCATATTTTTCCTTTCTTACTGGAAAGTAAATTTTAGTTTTCTGAATTATTTTTTTTTCCCCCATTATAAAAGGAAACTAAAGTTGGCATGGAGGTGGGTCCTTTTTAGTTGGCTGTTTTATTTTGTCCTACAGAGTTTACATTCTTCTGTACGGTTTGTTGAAAAAATATATAGTTTTTTGTATGGTCTGGATATGGTTTGATTCCCTAATTAAAAGTCTGTTCTCAGGAACTCCAGTTTACACTGCCACGCTACTGCACAACTTCAAACTTTACCTGAGAATCCGTGAAAGGGAAGCAGACTGTGCTAAACACAAAAACAGGTCTATCAGTGAGGAGAAAGTGACTCTTGCCACGAGCACACTGCACCTTGCAGCAAAGAACTGGAAACATCACTGATGCCCTCCTCACTGCTACTCTGCCTCAGGAAGCCTGTTGCTGTCAGGCTGAAGATCCACAGGGATGCTAGAAGGATGGTCAAAATGCAAAAGGCTATGTATTTTTTAAGGATATTATTAGTAATGCAGCTTTTCTGTATTAATTTGATCTATCAGTATCAGCACTATTGTAACTGAACTAACAACAACTTCTTGTTATATTTTGATGATATTGTTAAGTTTCAATTAGGCTATCAGTAAATTCTTGGCTTCACATATATGGCGTATTGTCTTTTACCACAGCAACAGCCTGAGTGTAAGCAAGTTTGCACATTAGGTAACCATCACTGAATCATTTCAAAGCATTTGCCCAGTTTTCCTTCAAGCCCCAAATTTAGCACCCATGACACGCTGAAAGAAGTGCCATAGGTCTGCTGTCAGCAAAACCAGATCCTTTGGCTTTGAAACTAGCTCCTACTGGCATCTTCTGGCTCCCTATTAGTTCTTATACTGGAAGAGTAAGTGAATAATAGTTTGTTTACCATGCCACTAATGGTTTTGTAGACCCCATTTCAGGCATCTCTTTTCCATGCTGACAATTCCTAGTTCAATTGCTTGTTCTCCAGGCTGTTCCGTATCAACTTCGAATCTTCTTGAGATCAAATACATCTTTTTTGAGACGAAGGTACCAGAACACCACTTCACGCTCAAAGTGCAAATTAATCACGGCATTATGCAATGTCACGATAATAAAGTTCTCCATTGATTTTTTTGTTCCCTACCTATCAGTTTCATGTAAACATCAACTTAATTCTGAGCAGCAGTTAGTAAAAGAAAGCAGTTAGTAAAAGAAAGCATATCTTAGGAGCCATCCATCATAAAACCCAAGAAGTCATACCTGAGTGATAATATCAGCTGAGTGACAGTATCAGCTCAGGTATTCCCTGAGCACGTTATTTATGTGTGGAAGGAGCTTTATTTGTCACCTGAGTACTTGCATGTGATTGATCTATGCTGAATTTCTTCTGCCATTTTAATTAGTCAGGGAGTACCATAAGATCCTTCTCCACTTCTCTAGAATTGTCCTTGTCCTTAAAACAACTGATTAATATCATCAGTAAAATGCTTTCGCCATGTTATATATTCTTTTCTAAGGTAGTTTATGAATACAACATCAATCGCAGTGCAAGATGCTAATAGAGTTCCAATTTGCCCTACTTTGTGAAAACTCATTGTTTACTATCTCAACCATGATTTCTTCATTTCCTTAAAAGCTTTTGATGTTGCTATGTTAAAAGCCTTTCAGGAATTCAAGGAGACTGCAGAAACAAAATCACCCCAGTTCAACTGCTTGAGACCTATAAATTTCACTAGGCTCATAAAACAGGACTTCAATTTGTAAAAGTCATGCTGAACCTTTTCGTACAGACTATTTTTAAGCCAGTATCTACTATTTCTTCTCTGTCCTTAGAGTTTCTACTATTTTACACTGAACAGGATTGCCAGGCTGCAGTTCCAGGACAAGTCCAGGAACAATTCTTTAAACAAGTAGATCGTATTTCCAGCATTCAGTCACAAATACTGAGGCAGGTTTGAAGAGAGGTTGTGTACACCATTATTGCTTCAGCCATCCACCTCTCAGGTCTTGCAGATCTTCTGGATTAACACTATTTGGCCTGAACAACTTTTTATTGTTGGTTTATTTTCACACCTCCTACAGATGATTCAGTTTCACACTGATCTGCTTCTTCTACAAAAGAAGAGTCTGGTATGGGAAGGTCCTGAAGTGAAGTGATGCAAACAATTAATCTAATATAACTTAATGCTGCTTCTTATGCACTGATAAAAGAGTCCCTGGCAGTTTTCCTGCTCTGGATGCATTTGAAAACTGATTTATTATTAGTTTTGATTCATTTTGTTATTTGATCCTCAGACTCTCTTTTGGCCTGTCTTACTGCTTTTGCATTCCATATTCAGAAGTTTACAATTGTCTCTCTTGCCTGCATTCAGACACAGAATTAATTCTTTTACAGAACCTCTTCTTGCTTCTAAGAACATCCTTACACTTACTATTTAGTCATACTAGCTGCGTTTCACTTCCTCTCTTAGCCATTTTAATAGGTGACGTGCCCAGTGAGTAGTATTACTTGTAGCCAGGTAGTCAAATAACGAATATTCCTCAAGGAACTCTATCTATTAGACTCTGATTCAGTAATACTGGTGCACAAGTTTGAACACTACAAGAGAGTGGCTCCGTTTACTTTGTAAAAAGTACTTATGTTCAAGTTATGCTCATGCTTAAGTGGTACTTTTGAACTACAGCAAGAATGAAGATTATTTCAGCATCTTTTATCAACCTGGAGTAGTAATCAGATTTTTTTGTTGTTATTTTTTTTCATAATATGGTAAAAAGGGATGTCATTATTGTAATCTCTGTATCTTGTTTACTGGTTTCTTTTAGAGATTTTTGCCCATAAATGAATGTATATTCATTAAATTATGAAGTTCAACTTGCTTTCTTATTTAATAGAAAATGTATCAAAACTTAGTTTCAAGCAAAAGTTGAATTCTGCTCAACAGCTGTTTTTGTGGAGGTTTTCTGCAATGGAAAAGCATAGAAATACTGCTAAAATTGTCTTCTCTACTTTACATTTAATAATATTAAATGAACTATGAAAATTTATATAAAACATTACTTTAACTATATTAAAACGAACAGCTGAGACTATGTGCCTGACTTCTCATTCACTGCCTATAGAGTACCAGTCATTTTCGTTAAAGTGTTAAATGACAGATGTCCTGAAGCACAACAAATCCGGTAAATTATCCACAGGTCATCCTTAGAAAAGGTTTTTTTGATTTCTTAATTGTGTAATTATAAAAAAGAAATAGCTACATGCCTTCTTACTCTCCTGCATGAAGGATAATAGAATGAGGTGGAAATATATCCAGAAACGTAGCTAATCCCCATAACACTTTTCTAAGAAATCTTTTTCTATTCTCCTAACACTGTGGACATTTACTGGCTTATGTAGATGTAAGTGAAATTTTATAGATTAGATAGGTTGCACTCCCAGCATGATATGCCACATTTTCTTACTGTTAGGATATGCAGCTATAAATGAATTCAGGTTAAAGAAAACTTTGCACTACTTTTTACTAATTATAACAATAAAGCACATTTATGGGAACCACTGTTGACAACGATCAGATAGGCATATTTCTTCTCTATTCTGTATTCCTTTTTTTTTCCAGTATTGACTGGAAATAATAAGGTGTGCTTTGGTATTTTCTAATGTATAAGTTAAATGTAGTAATTGTTTTATCAACCATGATTTTTTCATATAGATTGTTTTTGTTCACGTAATGAAGTGATAGTTAATAAAAAATATCAAACAGAAATAATAATAACTACTAGAAATACTTCAAGTTATGAAGAAAATCCTTTATGACTATGGAAATTCTTAGTTATAGTACTTACTCTCACTCAGTACTAGTTTCTAGAGTTATTCACTTGATCTTCCTGGGGCACTGTCTGTTCTTGCCAAAACACCCTGGTTTTGGCCATAGGCTTAGGAGATATAAAAGATATGCCAGACTCGTTTAGACACATCTTTAGGATGTAGGGAGCAGTTTGTTTCCTCTGATGAACATGAGGATTTTAGGTTTTATGTGGTCCATTGTTGCTGGCCCAGAAAGTAACAATTCCATAGAGACTGATTTTTCTAAGGAGCTGATCACTTTTCAGTCCATCGCTAGTGATTTCCCTCTCTTCAGATTCTGCTAATCCTTCATTTGTGCTGAGGAAATACAAAAGGAAAATAAAAGAAGAAAGTAGTTTTAAAGAAATATCTAAATGTACCTCACTACATATTTTCTTTTAAAGTGGGCAAATTTGTCTCTGACGGGCTTTAGCTTTTACAATCAGTAGTCAGAAAGGTCCACCAAAAGTGACTTTCTTTCTTGTAATTCCAAGAGCTGCTTCAGTGAAGGAACACCTTGGTTTGACCTTTTGTTTCATACATTATACTTATTTGAAGCTTTGCTCTAATTACAGCATTTTTCCCCTTTCAAATGTGATCTCAGGTAATAACATCTCTGCAAGTTCTTGGCTCTCTGTCAAGTTATTTGACAGCTAAGTTCCTAATATATCCAGGCTGAAAAATAGGAAATATACTCCTCTTGGGTTTTAATATGAGAATAACATTCTTTAATCAAGTTAGTTCAGAACAAATTAAATTTTAATGCCAACAAGTTATGATTATGCTATCTTAACAGAAGAGAACATTGAGTCTTTACAGTACTCTTCATGCATAGCATGTATACCTTTCTTTCAGTTCTTTATTCCCAACTGACTGAGCAGATAAACTTTATCTCAAACCTGCCATGACATTCTTAGAAATGAGGTACTTCTCACTCTCAAAAGTATGTGAAAGAAAAGCTGTAAAACATTTGGAATCTCCATCTTTGGACATATTTAGAACTTGAGTGTTCACAGCTCTGAGCAATCTGCTCTAGCTGATCTTGTTCTGAGCAGGGCATTGGGCTGGGTGATCTTCAGACGTGCCTCCATGCCTCAGTTGTTCTGTGAGCCTGTGGTATAGTTAAAATCTAAAAAGCTATTGTATTGCTAAGACAGGCTTGTGTAGATACAATGTGTGTGTGTATCTATCTATATACTTTTGTGTGTGTACACTTACATGAATTAAATTCCATCTACTAAAGAGGGGAATTTTGTAAAAACCTAAGATTCAGCTGTAAATCTGAACACCATTCAGTACATTATTGTAAATTGCAGTATTTGACATTTACTTCTGTAAAAAAAAAAAAAAAGAAGAAGAAAAGGAAAAAAAAAAGAAGGTAGTATTTGTTTTTAATTGATTTTTAATTCAGTTGTGGTAAATGTAAGTGACCCACCATATCACAAGGAAAATAAAGAATGGAATAAAATTTAGCAGAGTCAAAACTTCATTTCAAATTATCAAGTTACCAACCTTGGAATTATTTTTTCTTCGAAGTCTCTTACTAGATTATACTGCAGCTCCTTCCAGCATTACACACACTTCAGAACAGGGGCAGAGAGTGTCAGAGATCTTCCAGAATTGGCACCCACAGATCATGGTCATTCTCCCCACTCTTGGAACAGGTGCTCTGCACAGCTAGACATCTGTGTTTTCGTACTTGGGATTTTACCCTAAATCTCCAATGCTGCTCAAGTGCTACAAGTGGACAGGGTATTTTTAAGGAAATCACTGGTAGAGGCTGTACGCTGTACACTGCAAGTGATTCATGTCCCACCATCAAGGCAGGGAGATTTTTTCCCATGATGGGATGGGATTGAGGAGACAAAAGGGTGAGTAACCTTTTTCCAAGACACTTTAGTGCCCTAAGTTTTAGAAGCACAAACCAGTCCTCGGATTTCCCTTCTCAGATGCCCCTGTTCAGAACCTGGATGAGCTTTGTATAATGCCTTCATTCTTTGGGGGAAACTAGAGAGAAACAAATCCTACAGAGAAGGAAAGGTTTGCCCTGTCCTGAACAGGCTATGTGGGATGTATACAAGCAGAGCTCGGTTACTGCCAAATCTTCATTAAGAGTTAAAGAATATGTACATTTTAAAAACAGCTTCTTAGGGTCTGTTATTGTAGTCACTAGTATCCTCACTTCTGTGACTTAAGAAGATCAGTAATATCTTTGCAAGGTTATGATCTTTTCTTCACAAGTTAAACCTCTGGTCATTGTTTCTGTTCTTAATATGTTGGAGGTGATATTGTCCTGTATCCTTTCCCCACTTTTTTCCCCTTATTTATGGATATTGGTGAAGGGAAATGTGGACTGCAATTAATAGATCAGGTTTTAGATTTATTTTCTTTTCTCAAAACTCATATTTTCTTCAGCTTTAAAATCTAGTATCTTTTACAGTCATCTCTTATAAACTCATATGCATTGAATGTGTCAGAAAGACACTGTGGAAGATTTTCAAAATTGTGCAACTCGAAAGATTTCAATAGTAAAGCATAGTTTCTCTAAGGAATGTTAAGCTTTAAGTGAGGTAATGGATTCTGGATGATTCTTTCAACCAATCTTTTAAAAACCTTTTTTAAGCTTTAGATGGCTTCTGAATTTATAGTACCAGTAAGTCACATAACAAGTTTCCAGAATATGGCCATGCTTCTGCAGTACAGATATGCAAGGTGTTAACCACTAAAGCAGTTCCTGAGCTCCCAAATGAAATATTGCTGAAGGATGGAACAAACATAGATTACCGATGCTCTTGAGCAAGGTCTAATTTATAAATTTCATCTCCCTCCCCAAACTTGGTCACTGGTTGTTGTTTTTTTCCTGGACTCCCATCCAGTCTTCACAGAGACTGCACAATCCCTCTGAGTCTTCCTGATCCTGTCAGTTTAGTGAACATATATAACCAATGACATGTCATTCACTAGAGTTTACAAGCAATATTTTTTTCTTGTATTTTAAGTAATTCTGCAATCCTAAAACTTGTCTTATTTATAAGGTAATGTTACAGTCTAAAAAATATAGGTCTACAAGATATTCTATCACATGCAGGAAGAGCCTGCAAGGAGCCTTGCTACAATGCCACAGAGACTATCTGCATCTCAGAGACTGAGGTGTTTGGGGAAACAGGTCACCAGGGTCTTCTGGTTCTTACTCTAATCAAATCACTAGATTTTAGTACTTTTAATAAAGTACTTGAATATAAATATATGATCTTTATAACTATTACAAATGAAAGATAAATAAATACTCCACACTTGTAGTGAATTAATGAACTCTGAAAATAGCTTTATAATTTCTTTATATATTACAAGAAATTAATATCCTAGCTATAATCTCAAATTTTGTGATTTTTTCTTGAAAAGTCTGCAAAATAATATTGTTTGTTAATAGATTTTTTTAATTAATAAATAGTCTATGAATTGTAATGTGGATTTTTAGAACAGCTTATCTTAGAAGTCAGTGTTACATAAATAAATAGGGTCTGTCTTTTCGACCTTAAAGAAATTACATATTATAAGACTGTATTTTTAATGTGAGATTCCAGTTTGTTCAGCAAATTATAATTTTCAGTCCTTTTAAGGAAAGATGACCTAATTATCAACTAAGAGCAAATACTGAGATGCTGACTGATGCCAAATTTTATTGAAATACATTATTTTAATTGATGAGGAAGGCGAGAAATAGAACAATTAAAGTTCTTCCATAGTCAGTGTCATTAAGTACATAATATGGTCACACTTTTGTCATATTGTGCTTTCCAATATTCAATTAACCATCAGGAGAAAGGATAAAATGTGCAGCCTATTGTGCATTTTGTATTAATTCACATTCTGCTAATGTCCCGTAGCTCACTATTTTGTCATAGTAGACCTTGCAGCTTTAGTTAGATGACCAAAAAACTATCGAGTCGTAAGGAGCATTGTAGATGGTTTTTCTTCATAAAAATGAAACCTAAAAAAGCTATAGAACTCAAGATCTGTAATACTTTTTATGAAATGGTGGTAAGACTAGTAATTTTCTGGCCTATCAATAGTATTCTGATGCTGAAGAATACTTTATTGAGAGTAAAATGTAGCTGAAATACCACATAACAAAACTAAAGAGATTAAAATAGAAACAACTTGGAAACTAACTGAAATAAAGGGAAAATACATGTCCTTGAAACAGGAAAGAGAATCTGTTGATTTCCATTTGAAATTCAGGATTTTGGAAAACATCTTTTCATTTTTCAGTGTTAGAGCTGGGAAACAGGAAGACGTGTTAACAGCTCTTATTTCTCATATGAAATAAGAATGCAAATAGATTTTTAGTGCCTGTTAACACCAAGCTGCTTTCTTATTTTTTCATGTCCTCATAGTGGGAACTGTTATTTTTTGTCCAGTTTTTAATCAGGCAATGTATTCCAAAGTCTACTTTACATGAAAAAATTTGTGCTAAATCCTGTTCACCCTGTAAGCCAAGCAAAGAAAGCACCCAGGTGGTGGTGGTACTGCTTCTGGTTCCCCCTTCACTATCAGTGGGAGAGAATAGAATTTCCTGAAGGTCCTAAAGCAGAGTAAGGGCTCAGTTTTAGCATTAAGACTTCATGCCTGTGCTGTTAACCTTGCCAACACCAGTGATAAACACCTTAGATGCAGCTAGCATACAGTCCAGCACTGCCAGTCATTCCCTAAATACCCTGACTGATGACATGGAAGTGATACTCCCACAATCTCTTGACAACCTGTGCCAGGGCTTGGTCACTCTCACAGTAAGAAAGTGTTTCTTGATGTTCAGGTGGAGCCTTCTGCGTTTCAGTTTGTGTTCTTTACCTCTGGTCATGTCACTGGATACCAGTGAGAAAAGCCTGGCTTCCATCCTCTTTACAACCTTCCTTCAGGTGTTTATATTAATTAAGATCTTCCCTAAGCCTTCTCTTCTCCAGCTTGAACAGTCCCAGCTCTCTCAGTCTATCTTCATAGGAAAGATGTTCCAGTTCCTTCATCACCTTCATGGTCCTTTGCTGGACTCTACATAGTAGCTTCTTACCTCTTGCACTGGGGAGTCCAGAACTGGACAGTACTCCAAGTATGGCCTCACCAGTGCTGAGTCGAGGGGAAGGATCACATCCTTTGACCTGCTTGCAATGTTTTGCCTAATGCAGTCCAGGATACTATTAGACTACTTTGCCGCAAGGGTGCATTGCTGGTTCGTGTTCATCTCGGTGTCCACCAGGACCCTCACAGTGCCTTTTCTTCAAAGCACCACCTGGGTGGCCCCCAACATGTACTGGTGCATGGAGTTGTTCCTCCCGAGGTTCAGAACTTTGAACTTCCCTTGGTTGAACTACAAGATGTTCCTGTCAGCTGACTTCTCCAGCCTGTCAGGGTCCCTCTGGATGGCAGCATGGCCCTCAGCATACCAGCAACTCCTCCCAGTTTTCTGTCTGCAGAAAACTTGCTGAGGGTACAGTCTGACCCAGCATGCAGATTGCTAAGGAGGATGTTGAATAGGATTGGACTCAGTGTCAACCCTTTGGGTACACCGCTAGTTACTGGTCTCCAACTAGACTTCATGCCATTGATTACCACTCTCTGGGCCCATCTGTTCAGCTAATTTCCAATCCACTTCACTGTCTGCTCATCCAGTCCATACTTCATCAGTTCTTCTGGGAGCATCATATGGGAGAATGTATCAAAAGTCTTGCTGAAGTCAAGGTAGGTAGTATTCACTGCTCTTCCCTCATCCACCAAGACAGTTGTTTCACCATAGAAGGTGATAGGGTTCATTAAGCATGTCTTCCCCTTTGTGAATCCATGCTGGTTACTCCAAATCACCTTCTTGTCCTTCATGTGTCTGGAAATGGTCTCCACAATTAGTTGTTCCCTCATGTTCCCAGGGAC
Organism: Leptosomus discolor; assembly: GCF_034619465.1. NCBI lineage: Eukaryota > Metazoa > Chordata > Aves > Leptosomiformes > Leptosomidae > Leptosomus > Leptosomus discolor. The sequence goes on along the minus strand of NC_141391.1, from coordinate 89,764,011 downwards.
TGAGGTGAGCCTGATCAGCCCGTAGTGTCCTGAGTCCTCCTTGTTGCCTTTCCTGAAGACAGAAGTGACTTCTTTTCCTCCAGTCCTCAGATTTCTCTCCCAACCATCAGATCATTGAAAGATAATTTAGAACGGCCTCACAATGACCTCTGGCAGCTCCCCCAGCACTCGCGGCTGTCTCCCATCAGGGCCCATGGACTTATGTACATCCAGTTTGATTATGTATTCCCTGATCTGATCTTCTTCCACCACGAGTAGCTTTCCCTTGCTTCAGACTTTCCTCCCTGGACTCCATGGCCTGGGATTCCTGAAAGTTGGTCTTACTAGTAAAAACTGCAGTGAAAAAGGCTTTCAGTACCTCATCCTTTTCCATATCCTGTGCCACCAAGGCCCCTGCCTTATTAAGCACTGGGGCAACATTTTCCTTAGTCTTACTTTTTTCTGCTTATGGACTTGTAGAAGCCCTTCCTGTTGCCCTTGACATGCCTCACCAGATTCCACTCTGGCTGGGCTTCAGCTTTGCTAACCACATTTTTGTGTGCTCAGACAGTGTCTCTGTATTCTTCCCAGGAAATGTATCCCTGCTTACACCTGCTGTATACTTCCTTTTTATGTTCCGGTTTTGCTAGGAGCTCCTTGTTCATCCGTGCAGCCTCCTGGACTTTTGACTTACTTCCTGCTTGTTGGGATGGATTGTTCTTGAGGTTGGAATAAGTGATCTTTGAATATCAACTAGTTTTCTTGGACCCTCCTTCCACGTAGGACCCAAATGTTCCTGGGCATTGGAACCTCAATTATCTCTGCTGTTAAATGAAGAAAATACTCCTTATTGTTCTTTTGTCTCTCCCAAAAACTCTTACCCATATTTTGGGAATTGTGTCAGGGAGCATTCCTAATACACAGAATGGATATGACTCTCATATTTTCGAAGTTAACAGATTATTGATATGTCCTTTTTTCATGACAGGTGACTTCCATGTCAAAGTTTTGTTCACAGCACATTTCCTAGTATAGGCATAGTAAACCAGAACTTCAAGTGAGGACTTGGCATTCAGCTTCTTGTATAACCACAAGTAAACTAATGAACCACAGAGGAAACAGGAGAGAGATGGGAAAACTATGTCCGTAGCCATGCCAACAAACTGTTAGTCTCCTTCAGTTTGTCCCAGATGTTATCATATTCCTTAAAAGCCTCTGAGAAGAATAACTTAGCTTTATAGTAAAGAGCAAACTTCAACCTCAGCCACTGCGTATCTTCTGACATATTTATTAGCACTGTGTCTTTGATCTTCTGTTGCATGCACAGGTGAAGTTCAGCCAATTCATATTGGGAGTGACTGGAAATCCCATAGGTGGCTACCTGAGCACTCCTGACAGACTGGCTTCTGGGACTGGACAGAAGGTGCTGCATATTTCTGTGTTGCTCACACTCTGACTAAGGCTGTCAGTGCCCTTCATGTATGTGGACAGCAGCTCTCCACTGAGCTCCTAAATGGAAAGGATGCCAGCTAACTGATGCACTTAATAGTCCATATAGATTCAATTTCTGTATACTTTCTGTGACATTGTCAGTGCTTTTGAAAAAGAAAGTTTCATATTTTTTCTCCTACATTCATCAAAGCATTTAATATTTGCATTTAACATTATACCACTATCCATCCTTGTATGAAAACTTAAGGATGTTTATCCTTAGGTAGCATATTCTATATTAATTTGTTTCTGAATCAAAAAACACTTACTTCTGACATTCAGAGAACAGGGAAGGACTTGTTTTTTGAGTGGATCATGACTTACCTTTCATCTCTGTAAGAGAAAAGGGTAATACATATGCTAGCATGTAATTTGTAAATTTTATATCTTTAAATGTAAATACGTTTTCCACTCACCACTGTAGCAAGTAATTGGAGCAACAGATAAACTCACTGTCTTGTAACACTTAAAGCTGTGGTACTTCATTGAACAGATTACTTTGTTTTTAACATGAATTCTAGTCAAATAACACAGAGCACAGCAATTATTGAAAACTGCATGCAATTTATAGGGTCATCAACAAGGAGATTTAGGAGCTCTCACATCTGGAACAAGCTTTCTATATACTGCAATCCAATTTTTGAAGTCATACTTTTATTCTTGATGATTATCAGAACACATGGGTTAATTAATCCTTTATTACTCTGCAGGCTTAATTTCTTTTCAGTCACACTGGGAGTATCAGAAGTCACACACTCATAAGACAAAATATAGAAGATATGTTAGTGTCCAACACTTAAATTAAACTGATTATCTCCCATCAGCACACAAAAGCAGAACAATAAATATTAATTTATAATAATATTTGTACAGAGTAATGAACTAGAAATTGAGATAAGCACTGAATATGATTCCACAGAAACACCTTTAAACATACTATCCATACCTTACTTTTTCTTATTTCCAAGCATTTCCTAAAAACTACTCAATTAATTAGAGTCAGGTTCCTAATTCTTAATGGCAGCACAAATCACTCATTTATGTTGACATCTAATATATAAAACAATCACTACATATCTCCTTTATACATTCATATTTAACAGGTATCTTTATGATACATTCATCATCGAAGACTGCCAGTTCCTTGAGCAAAAGGCAGCTATATAATAATTCATCTACTTATATCGAACAGTAAAGTTCTTAATCAGGTGCTCTATTTTTCTTGCTTGTATTTCTGCAAAACTGATGCAAGTTTTCGGTATGCTGGAGAATACCACTAAATTCAAAGAAGTAGAATTCATTTAATTCAGCAACCAATTTGGTGCAAAACCAATTTCATTAAAGTCCAAAGAGATATAAAGACTTTCAACTCCCATTAAATTCAGTTTCAACTCCCATTAAATTGAGTTTATTAAAATCACTCAGTCTCCCTTCATCATCTGTTAGCAGAGATGTGTTTTTAAGGCTATACCTGGCTTATACAGTGTGAAACCCACCCACATGTTTTCTATATGTATGGAAGTTGCAAACCTAACATTAACAAAGGCGGTATCTTACATGTACACAATCTGTGAGCAGAAAAGAGATCTGACGTTCATGGGCTACAGGGGCAGAACTTGAATCTTAAATTATTCTCCATCCTCAGCTCTTGTAATTATTCTCCAACTCCAGCTGTCGTTAGCTGTACATCTTACAGCATTTTATTGAACTGGAGCAATTCCAGGGACTTCTGCCTGTTGTTACGCAAGTGTGTTATGAAATGTCAACACTATTTGATTATATTACAAGACTGCAATGTGCTGGAAGTCTAGTCTTTCATTTATTCTCACACTAGTTGCCTAATTGGTGGGAAGATCTGCATGTGATCCCTGATTGAGAGACCTGCATGTGACCCTTGAGTTGAGATCAGAAAAAACGTCCCCACTGTCACAAGTCCATTACCTTATTAACATCGCCATGCATGAATCTAAACTAATTTTAATGAGCTCCTTAAAATGTCAGGCATTTATTCATACTTCCACAGCTTTCAGGTCAACCTAATAATTTGAAGTTACCTGAGATTATTTTAACAAACTCAGGTGAGACCAACCCTCTTCATAACTTTTAGGACCACACTACCATTAATCATGCTTTCAAGACTTATCACTGAATAGTGTAATTAAGCTCTGAAAGAATCTCTTTTCCACGTATCTGATATGATCTCAAATATTTGTACCAGTATAATCTATAACTAAACATCCTTTTACATACAATAATTCTTCATCTTCCCTTTTCTTTTGTATGTTTTACTTTAAAAAAAAAATCACTAAATTCTTATGGTACTAATGTACACTGAAACAGAGGTACCAGCTGTCATTTCAAGCACTGACTGCAACCAGCCAGAAAAATTTGCATTGACTTCAAATGAACTAGGGAAATCTCCAAATCTGGAACAGGTTAAACACAAACAATCAGTGTACCTCATAGTGTTTTGTTTGGTTTTCATATTTAAATTGCCTTGTGTTACAATCAAGTCTTCACACTGATTCTGCCTGCAAATCTTTTCTCTCTCTCTTTTTTTTTTTTATAGAAATAGAAAAATAGAGTGTCCTTATCTTTATTCCAGATTCTGATTTAATGAGACATGAGTTCCCAGTAATTAGATTCCTGCAACAAATGTATCCAGTAATTTTTCCTTAAACCTCAGTCTTCTAACTTAATATGTAGCTCCTGACTATTCAGTGAGCTCTTTGTGGGCTGAATGTCTTCATATAAGATATCCAATGAGTCTCACATATTTTCATGCATTTGTTTATAGGATTTCCTGATATAAAAATTCCATTAGACAATAAAGACACAATTTGAGGAAATAAGTTGGTTCAAACCACCAATAGAAGCTGCATGATGACGGTAAGTGGTGGTCCATTGTCTGATATGACACTAATGAATTTTGCATCTTCCCTTCCTTTAAAACTGCAGTTGTTCTGGATATCTGAGGAAGTCAGAAATTTGAAGCTGTAAAACCAGAATGGGCTAAAAATAAGACAAGAGAGAAGGAAAGAAGAAGAAAATTAATTGACATATCTGTTCTTTAGCGAGGCAATTCAGAATGTGAAGGGGATAGTTTTCAACAACTGTTGTTGCTCCTATGCTACCAATCAATGCAAAAATGGGATACAAGTCACAAAGCAGAGAATTCAAGACAAATTATATGGAATGCTCATTTAGTGTCATTTTGTCATTTATTGATAGGTAGGAATGATAGAATGGAATTAACAGAGACACTGAAATGGAAGATGGAATGCAAGTTATGTTCCAGTCAACCGTCGGTTTTGATATCAAGGAGGAATTACAGTGTATACTTAAGAACCAAAAACCTAAACTAATTAAGACACTATAAACTTGTGTTGTATTATTATATATAGTAAGCAGATGATAAAGTCAAATCCTATGCAAATCAGTCACACAAGCCAGATTCAGAAGTATTAATTTTCAGGTATTTTTATCTACAGTCATTATGCATGCTAGTAAATTAAATATATCTCTATATATTATTTACTTCCAGCCTATTAAGTGGTGACTGTGAAGTTTTTCACTGTTTATAAAAGCTTTTGTTTGTACTAAATGCTAGTTTGTTTTGGTATAACTCCTTCACACTTCCAATAGGAAGAGGAGGTGGAGGGCAAATATTTTTTTTAAAAGCTGGGTTTACACTGATCTAATTTACAGAAGTCAGATTCTGCTACCATAATTTATGCTGAATGCATCTCCTTTTCAGAGTGTTTACTTAATCATTAAAGCACTTTTTCCTCATGTCCTGGGTTCAGAAATTTTCACCTATTCAGTAAAACAGATAAGTACATAGTTAATGTTATGTATACACCTAAAACCACCAGTTTGCATGGACTTTAGCTAATAATTAAAGTTAAGAAACAGCCTAAATTGCTTGCTGACTAAAAATAAGTAAAAATATATTTAGATATTGTCATGTCTTTCATCATAGGTAAGACTGAGAAAACAAAAAATATTTTAACATTTAGCCGTGTATGTATGATTATTTCATTTGCACACTGTATTAATTATTCCTTACATGGGAGCTGGATTGAATTACAAAAATCAGTAAACCAAATTGCTAACTGCTATAACTCCACTAACTTCAAGAGAATTAAAACAGGGTTCAGTCTGGCCTTTGTATCCACACAGGATATTAAAAGTAGAGAAAAATTACACCACAGTAGCTACGTAGATGGAAATGGGAAAACTAAATCCTAAAGTTCCAGCATCTACTCCACAGTATTTCAAGTATATGCATGTAAGCATGTGCTTGAATGTCTGTGTGCCTGTTTGTATAATTACAGAGGTTATTGAAATATTCTAGATCACAGGTGCCCAAGCAAATTTCTGGGTAGATTGTCAAACATTTCAGTTTATCAGCAGTTATTTGCAAATAAATGCACTTACACCACCTATCTCCTCTGTCACAGAGGCTTACAAAATCAAATTAGGCAAGTGACAAACTCAAAAGGAAACTTATTCTAACCAAAGTTGTTGAACAGGCGATAAACTAGGAACGAAGTTTGTTCTCCCACAGACTTCAGTAAACTACAGGTTCAAGATGTCAAACTGAATTAGTACTACACAGCCAGCTTAAGAATTCTTAAGTTTTAGAAATGATACAAAATATGTAACCACTTACCTATAAGATGAGGGCTCTCAACCTTGAGGAGTTTCCTTGGGTGGCATCCCAACCCAAGCAGAGAGTCCCCAAATAAAGACCTGCTGCTCTGAGGAGGACTGGCTCAATCAGGCCCCTGGTGGGGTTCCATTTATACCTTTAGTCAAATCTGATCTGAGTTCATATATGGTTAGTGGTTTAGAAGTTTCTCTTGACCAAAGTGTTTCATTGGCTGAGGGCCTTGCCTTTTGACCAAAGTCAATACCTGACAGCAGTCATTAGGGAGACCTGTGGCTCAACTGTCGAGAGGTTTCAAGAGGTTTTGGTCTTTGCTGGTGTGGATGCACCTGCCACATTCTCCTACCAAAGTATAGCTCTGTCTTCCACCTTTCCCTACGAACTCCTATAGCCACAACTTCAGTTTTTCTGCATATGCCACTTTGATGGCTGACTTTGCGAAATATAACATGTACAGAAGCTAGAGAAAGCGACTGGCTGAGGAGCTCAGGCATACCTGAGTTTTGACTGAAGAACATGCCCCATAAATGAAAAAGTACATGAGCTGGAGGCCACGCATTTCTTAAGACTGGTCTAGATTTTCAAAAGCGTAATTAGGGTAGACTATACCTGAAACTCCTGTAGAAATGTACATTTAACTTTTCTACCCCTCTGTATTCTATTTAACACCTTTTTGATAACACATTTTGTTAAAGAACCATAAATATAAATTTTTTTTAAAAGTGCTTTTGCCCTTTTAGGTCTTGGGAAGTCAGGCTATGAGATTGTACTCTGTGTATACACGTGTATGTGCACACACATATTTCGTCCCTATTTTAGAACCCAGGGCAATGTCAGGCAGACTTGAAAGAGATAAAGGCTAAAAGGGTATCAGATGTGGCACATAGCAAGATAGAAGAGGGAGATCCTATTAGCGCCACTTCATAGAAAAGCCTTCATTTTGAAACTACATCTCCATTAGAAATCAGAGACTCTAAATGGCCCTCCAGAACCCAACTCACTGGACACATTAATTCCATTATTCACTAGTTATGTGGCCTTTTTCTTGATGTATCTTGCTGTTCCATCACTTTTTGATGGTTTTAATATTTTTGGGTTTGAGTGAAAGCAAAGAAAGTATAAAAGATTCCTAAAGTCTACAGGCTGCTTTTGCTGAACTTTGAAATTCACACTTTACCAAAATCAGTAAAGCAGAAGTATCTGTTTGTATTTCCTGCTATTTTCCATTGTTTTTCTTCAACAGCAGGTTAGCAGGGAAGCTACACATCTTATTTTTAATACTTATAGGTAGGAAACGGGGATAAATAGAATCTTTCAAATTTGATTCATGGGAATAATGGGTAGCAAAAATGTGAAAAGCACTCCTTTTGTTGAATTATGCTGTGATTAATTTTTAGTAGGTTTTCAACAAGTCTACTAGTGCAAGAGTAACCTGATTCAAGATTTTAATTTTGAAACCTACCAATCTCTGCTCCACACAGAAAATCTGTCTGGCTGCCACTTCTCAAAATAATTAGGATGAAAAGTCCCAAAACTAACTTACAGTGAGGGAACGAAGTGTGTCTTTCTACTGAAACTTTCTGTTAAAAAGGATCAAAAAAAAGCCACCCCCTTCAGTTCACATCAAATTATTTCATGAATTGTTAGTTCTGGAAATATAGAAGCAACAGTTGAAGAAACTGATGAGGGTGTTTCAGAGAAACACTTATTTGAATGATTATTAAACAACTCAAGGATTCTAAATTACAAAGTTACTAACAGAAACAATTGGAAATATTTTTGTATCTCCATATGTTCCCTATTTTCAACTCAATGATTTTTAATAAAAGGCTTAAAGAAAATTGTGATGTTTTGACCTTGGCTGCCTGTGACATGCCCACTAAACCACTTTTTCACTCCCACTCCTCAGCAGGACACGGGGAGGAACTAAGATGAAAAATTCATGGGTTGAGATAAAGGCAGTTTAATGAAGAAGGCTGCACATGGAAACAAAGCAAAGCAAAAAGATTTATTCTCTCACCACATCAGCAGGAAATGTCGAGACACTTCCTGGGAAGTAGGACCTTAGTATATGCAGCGGTTGCTTGACAAGACAAACACCCTAATAACTAATGCCTTCCCCATGCCCTGTTCCTTTCTCTTATCATTTATTGCAAGAGAATGATGTTATACGGTATGGAATGTCCCTTTGGTCAGTTTGGATCAACTGTCCTGGCTATGCCCCCTCCCAGCCTCTTGCCCACCCCCAGTCTACTGGTGTTTGGAGGTTATTAGAGAGACAGCGTTGATAATCTGCAAGCACTGCTCAGCAGCAGCCAAAATTTTGGTGTGTAATCAACACCACTACAGCCAGAAATGCGAAGCACAGCATTATATAGGCTGTTTCATGGAAAGTTAACTCCATCACAGCCAGACCCAACACAAAAATTTTCTCAGAAACAAACTGAAATAAATAATTATTAAATATTTCCAGTAACAGACTATTTTGGAAAAAAAAAAATCACACTGAAGAAAATTAATATTTAGAGCTATAATTACACATTAGAATGTGTGATTTCAAGCCGCCTTCTAAATATTACTGCCAGCAATAATAGTTGTTAGCTGAAAATATAGTACCTTTAAATACATCAATTACCGTATGGTATCTGGATTATTTTTTTGAGGTCCTGTAAGTAGCGTGAACTTCTTGCTGATAAGCACCAATCTGCGTATCGTTCAAGCAAGTAAATATTCATTAAGGAGAAGAAACAAATACTTCCTCCAGAAAAACAAGCAAACAAACAGCTAAACAACATAATAATAAAATATATTGCAGTATTAATTACAACACTAATTTTCTATTTATACCTAGGTGCATATGCATAGACAAGTTATTTTTGGTCCAACCACCTCATCCAACATTTACAATAATTACAATGTTAAGTGTAGCGTAGGTGCAGAGTCCCGAGATTTGTTTCCGATCTCCTTCTCTTGAGGAATGCTGAGTAATATGCCACTAATACAGTACAGTAATCTCAACTTTTTAAATAATTAGAGAGCAAGGTTTACAAAGTTTTGGTCTTCTCTGATGGTTTCTTCTCCAGTTACAGTCAGCAAAAGACCTTTATGGGATTTCTCATATCCAAGTTGTTTCAATTTCATGGAATTCTTTTATGTAATGGAAGGCAGCAGTACATAGGGGTTTAAGTCTGATTTTCTTATTGTCAGCAAATTGTGTGTCCCTTAAAAGCTACAATATTTCTGAGAAGGTCATCAGAAGAATTCTGGGGTGAAAGTTTCTGCAGCTTAAGCATATTTTGCCATTTTACTTCCCACTGATCATTAACATACACAAGAAGTACCCATCCTTTTTCCAGTCTCATGCTGATTTACCATTTCACCAAACAACCAGGAGAGAACTTTTTATCCTGTAAAGCTTCAAGCCATGAAATCATACAGTGGATTGTTTTAGCTGCTGTACACTATAGCAGTCATGGTACAGTGTATTGTTTTTGCAATATTAGATCTGTCAATGTATTCTATAAAGACAGACTACATTTACTGTATAATCAATGTTTTGCGTTAGTTGCTGTATTTAAATAAACAGCCCAAAGGTTTTTCTTCAGGTATTTTACTGAAATTAAGCTCACTGAACTGAGAAAAGATTCTAAACTTACCATCTACGTTGCTTTCTGACATAAATAAATGGATACAGATGTGGGAATCTTTTGATGATCAGAAATTGCATTATCATTGCACAGAGGAAAAGCTGAGTGTCAGAGCCCGTATCCCCACCTGTGGACTGAAGTTTGTGCTTCTTATTCTGGTAGCATGTCATCAATATACCTTTCAATTCTGTATGCAGAAAGGAATGACAGAATGCTAGGAGTTGGAAGGGATCTCTGGAGATCATCTAGTTCAACCCCCCTGCCAGAGCAGGTTACACAGGACTACAACCAGGAAGGTTTTCAATGTCTCTAGGGACAGAGACTCCATAATGTCTCTGAGCAGCCTCTTCCAGTGTTCTTCTACCCTCAAAGTAAAAAAGTTCCTCCTCATGTTTAGATGGAAACTCCTATGTTCAAGTTAGTGCCTGTTACCTCTTGTCCTGTCACTAGGCACCAATGAAAAGAGCCTGGCCCCATCCTCTTGACATCCACTCCTTACCTATTTATAAGCATTGATAAGATCCCCACTCAGTCTTCTCTTTTCTAGGCTAAAAAGCCCCAAGTCCCTCGGTCTCTCTTTGTAAAAGAGATGCTCTAGTCCCCCCATCATCTTAGTAGCCCTTTGCTGGACTCTGTCCAGCAGCTCGCTGTCCTTCTTGAACTAGGGGCCCGGAACTGGACACAGCACTCCAGATGAGGCCTCACCAGGGCAGAGTAGAGGGGGAGAAGAACCTCCCTCATCCTGCTGGCCACACTTTTCTTGGTACACCCGAGGACACCGTTTGCCTTCTTGGCCACAAGGGCACATTGCTAGCTCATGGTTAACCTGTTGTCCACCAGGACTCCCAGGTCTTTTTCCACAGAGCTGCTCTCCACAGGTCGACCCCCAGCCTGTACTGGTGCATGGGGTTATTCCTCCCAAAGTGCAGGACCCTACACTTACTCTTGTTGAACCTCATTAAGTCCCTCTCTGCCCAGCTCTCCAGCTTGTCCAGGTCATGCTGAATGGCAGCACAGCCTTCTGGCATGTCAGCCACTCCTTCCAGTTTTGTATCATCAGCGAACTTGCTGAGGGTGAACTCTATCCCTTCATCCAGATTGTTGATGCATATATTGAACAGGACTGGACCTAGTACTGAACCCTAGAGACACCACTTGTTGTGGACCTCCATCTAGATTCAGCACCACTGACCACAACCCTCTGAATTCTATCTTTCAGTTTCTATCTGTTTCTATCAATTTCCAATCCACACCATTGTCCATTCACCTAACCCACACTTCCTAATCTTGCTTGTGAGGATGCTGTGGGAGACAGTGTCAAAATCCTTGCTGAAGTCAAGGTAAACAACAATCCACTGCTCTTTCTTCATCTACACATCCAGTCCTGGCCTCGTAGAAGGCTACCAGATTAGTCAGACATGACTTCCCTTTGGTGAATCCACGTTGACTACTTCTGATAACCTTCTTTTCCTCTACATTTTTTTACTGAAAAAGAAAAAAAATATAATAACATGGTCCTAACTATTCCCCTACATAACCAGAAAACTTCATCATCCTGGGAAGGCATCCATCCTGTTGTATTCTGTTACCTGCCCACCACAGACCCAAGTCCTGTGAGTAAGGACCAAATCAAATATGCTGTTGTGAATATATTGCATTTGCAACAGAGTAAGGGATTTTCAGTAATACAATTTCATAATTTTATTCTTCACCATTGTCTCCCTCAGACCATCAGGCATGATGCAGATAGCTGAATGGAGGCAAGTCTGATTATTTCTGAAGTACCAAAACAGTACCAGATATAATGTCCAAGTTTGCTCTTCTAGGCGAGGTATGATATTTTGCCTAACTGTTGGAGCTGAGTGGAAGTAGTAAAGGAGATTGACACTACACAACTTAAGTATTAATGTAGCCTCCCAGTTTTCCCAGCTAGTCTCCCTAGGTCTCTAGGTGAACAATTTCAGCTTAAACAAGACTGTTTAAGCTTCTGCTCCAAATTGCCTTCTGAGAAAGGTTCTTTCTAGAGACAATTCAGACCAGAGACCTTAGGTACATAATATTGGTATTGCAGGTGCCAAAATAGAGTGGGAAGATAGCTATGACAGAGATAAATGGGACATCACTGTAAGTCCCAATTCCTTTCACTAGCAACCATACCAGCTCAGCTCAGCTCTTTCCAATAAGCAGATAAAGGAACTAAAACATTATGTATTTTGCTCCTCTTATTCTTCTCATCTCCCCAATTTAGTCTCCTCCTTTATTTAAGTAAAAAAAAAAAAAAAAAAAAAAAAAAGTCTTTCTGTGCTCACAGAGTAGAGTCAAAATTAAGAGTCAATTAAAGCAAAGCACACTCCTGATCTGGAGTGCTTGTCTTCTGTTGATCTCAATGCGTTACATAGGACTGAAGGTGTCTCGTGGACACCTCTGATATGAAGCTGGTGAGGAAACGGAAGATTGGAGACTGATGGAAGGTGTCGACAGAGTGAAGCAAGTAATGGCAGCTGGATATTGCGGTCAAGAATCAATGATGTAGAATACAGAGATGAAAGAAAAACTGCAGAGTTGAAAATCAGCCTACAATGCTTCAGTCTTTCCTGTGGTGAGGCAATACACCACAGATATCTCTGATCCTATCACAACCCTCACATTTTTGCTTAGAGAAAAAAACCTAAACATCCATTTCAGTCATTAGTCTTTTGCTTGGAGAATTACTGTGGATTGATGAACACACAGATACGTTAACCACAAACTATTTGTTTGCAATAGATCTTTCATCCAAAATATCTGTGTAGGATGTTTTTTTCTTCTCCATGGAAATTCCCTACTCCCTGAAGAGTCATTTTAATCTCGTAAATGCCATGAATCAAAACTTTCATCTCAGATATGTTGTCTTGGATAGGGACTCCAGGTACCAGTAGGAACCAACAGCTGAGCAAAGGGCACATTATATAGTTCAACTCCTTTAATAATCATGTCAGTGTTGTAAAGCTTTCCGTCTAATAGCTTATGCATTGGTTCTACACAGTCTGCATAAAGGTAGCATATGTTGCCGTAGGAATATATTGAGTCCCTGATCTAACTTTTAATTTTCAGTGCAGGGTGGGTTGCTTGGTTTTGGCAGGGTTTTGCGTAACTGTAGCAAAAAAACAAGTATATAAAAGTGAAAAACACTTTATTTTTAAAACAAAGAAAATCTTTGAACAAAAATGTTATTAACTCTGTAAACTTGGTAAACATATATTTTGCTTTTTCTGAGTCACATTTTTTCAAAACAATAGGGGATGCTGTAAATTAAAAGGATGATTTCACAGTCAATAGACCTGTATGAAAACATTTGAAAATATTAGGGGGTTGGTGAAGAGAACAGTTTCTCTTCCTCAGATTATTTAATCATAATAAAACCTTCTGTTTACTTTTTGGACAGAGCTAAAAGACCTGAAGTATAGAAGTAACAATAAGGGTAACAGCACAATTAATTTTTGATTTATTCTTTAAGACTTTGAAAGTACGGAAGTTATGCGCATTTTGCTAAATACCTTGATTAATTTCACTAGGTGAAACTTTCACTCACAGAATCTCTTATTAAAGTATTTCCTAAAACATTGTCTGAGGAAGCTAAAGATTATCAATTTGTGAAAATGTGAAAGCAGTAAGTTATATCCTAGGAAGTTGCTGACAAGGTCAAAAATACTCCATTTTGACATGTAGACATAATGATACTAATCCCAAGTGAGTGAGCTGGAAACTGCAATACAATCACATCGTTTGTATTCATCAAAATAGTTAATCCCAGACAGCAGGTTTCATCATGGTTTGCGTTAGGAGTCTAGGAGCTGCAGGGTGGTAACTCTACCTACACCTAAAAGTGGGCACAAGTACTGGCACATGGGATCCCAGGGCTGAGCTCTCCTCCTTGCTCAGAATCATCACACCCCTCCTCTCCTTTACCAGAAAGCACCATCCCTTTGCCCAGACTTGTTCCCCCTCCTTCCTTCACAAAGGTCTGGCCAAGATACAAGCAACACCTTCAAGCAGCTGACATCCAAAAGTCCCAATCCAGGACCAAAATTCTTATTTATAAAAGCAGGCATCCCTGTTGCCTGTATTACTGTCAAAGTTTAATCCTGGGTACAGGTTAACCATAAACAGTTGCTTTGTTACCCCATGGCCAACACCAACCAGGAAAGGAAATTGGGAAAATGAGAGGAGACCTGTGGATTGAAGCAGAAACAAATTTAACGAACCAACACTATTACCAACAAAGGTATACTCAGCCAAATGAACGTAAAGCCATCACAATCAACAGGAAAGTAATCCTTAGGAGCAAGCTAAAGCCAGAAGAGGAGCAGGGAGCAAAGAAACCAACTAGAACTCCAACACAAACTCCACAGAGACTCCCCTTCTTCAGCAAACCTTCCCCCTTGATAATGCCCATGACATTACGGTACGGGCTACACCTGTAGTTAACTCAGGTCAGCTGCCCTGGCTGACTCAAAACTGCTAACAGCCAACATAGTATGGCTGGCCTCTGATTTTGTCCCAGCTAAACCAGGACAATTACACTAGCTCTCTGTTAACTAGGTGTAGGGTGGAGAATGATAGAGGTAAGTGGTGAGGTTGATTGAGGTTATCTACTGAGGTGGAGCCACCCAGGATGGATTTGGTCTACCTAAACTGTAGCTGAGAGGATGCTGCAGGGTTGTAAAGGATGATTCAAGGGGAAACTGAACATGTAAAGAGACAGCCTGGAGAGCTAAATAGGGCTGGGCAGGAGGCTGAGGGGAGGTGAGGCTGGAGTTAAAGCTGATGACTGAAGCAGTAGACTGGCTGTGAAGAAATTGAAGAAATCTCAGAAAATAGTAGATTCACAAGCTAGAACTTGTCCCATAGTATGTCAAAAAAGCAGGAACGTGCATGGGGAGAGGCCATATATGCCCAGGAGTCCCACATCCTTGACCATGTTCCCATTTGGATAACCTTAAAGAGAGGGTCTTCATTCAAGCTTCTCTCTTCCTATTCCCTGGAGATGTCTGTACTAAGTGCTCTTGTAATGTCTCAGTGTGATTTCTAGTCCTTCCGGTGAACAAAGTATGAACTCTGACAAAGATTTGCTATGTCTTCTAATTTATATACTGTAGAGACTGCTGAATAAGCTGATACATTTTTTTCTTCTAGGATTTTCTTCTGAGTTCAGCCAAACAGACACAAGTACCTATAAATTCTGTAAAAGTCTAGTTTAACTTCAATATCTGTATTTGGCTCATAAGAAAAACAGTTTTAATGTCTTTTTACAGGTTTTTCATTATTATTAGATGTTTTTTGTTGTTTTTGAGGGATGATGGTCAGCTGGCTGTCCTGGAGATGGATTTTTTTGTCTTTTGGCTTGCTATTATGTGAGATGCAAATATTAATAAAAAGTGTAAACTTCTTTCTGATGGAAACTAAATTATTAAAAGCATTCTTTTGACATCCACAAGTTATCTTGCAAGTAGTGCATATTACGCAAACCACACTTTTTTAAGATTTTGAATTTGTGAGTCAGTCTTATTTGTTAGCAACACATACCATATTTATATTTTACAAACCAAGCAGACCAATTGAAATTTCTATTCTTTAACCCCTTTTTTTTAAAAGTAGTTTTACATATATTCCCATGTTCTTACAAACTCAACAGAGTTTACAGGAATTTTTCTTTCTATAAGAATTGTCTCATAACACTGAAGGTCTAGAAAGATATTAAAATTCCGGTTATTTCTGTAATATCAATATTCTTTTCAGGTTTTCCATGATACGGGTTAGCAAATATTCACCAGGTATCTAACAGTTATTCCAAATTTTTTGATGTTCTGATGAATATGCAAAACAGTTTCTAACAAAATAATTTGCTGGTCCCTTCTATGTTGTAAAGACGGGATTTTTGTTATATTTACTTCTGGAAGTAACCACGGCAAGCTAATGGCTAAATAATGATTTTTTTAGATAATTTACTTTGTTTAGAGCAAGTTTTATGAATAGTCTACTACTATGAAGTATACTTTTCAGTTCTGAGAGAATATAAATTTGACATGTTATGTAAAGCAATATTGTCCCTAGTCTGTAAATATGCCAGTGAGCCTGAAGATTTTATTTCTCTGCTTGTGTGTTTGTTTTGAACAAGTCTCTTTGATCCAGCAGGATTAGCACTTTTAGCTCGTATAAATGCCAAATTACACATAATTTCCACAATCCTTTATGTGATGTAAAGGTCTAGCAGCAGCACTTGAGACTTCAACAGAGTAAAAAACCTTGAGAGCAACTGGTTCTCAAGAGACTCAAGAATGGCTTAATTGGTGGAGAAAATTTGTACTTTTTTGTTGTTGTTGTTGAATGTTTTAAAATGGCGCTTCTCTGAAAATTTCTGTTCCCATAGGTAGGCTGTAATGTGGTGAAGTTCAAATTCTTTCAAAACTCTCCTGTGCTTTTTAAAATACCTGTAAGCAACGTTTACACTGTCCTATTGTACTGGGTTTGGCTGAGATAGAGTCATATTTCTTCATAGTAGCTGGTATAGAGATATGTTTTGGATTTGTGCTGAAATCAGAGCTGATAACACAGGGATATTTTAGCTGTTGCTGAGCAGGGCTTACACAGAGTCAAGGCCTCTTCTGCTTCTCACACCAGCCCACCAGTGAGTGAGCTGAGGTTGCACAAGATGTTGGGAGGGGACATATCTGGGACAGCTGACCCCAGCTGACGAAAGGGATATCCCACACCATACAACATCATACTCAACAATAAAAGCTGCAGGGTGGATGTTGGCCAGGGCTGTTTTTCTTCAGAGACTGGCTGGGAATTTGTTGGTGATGAGTAACTGGGGATTTTTTCTTCATCCTTTGTTTTTCTTGGGTTTTTTGTTCTTTTTTTTTCTTTTTGTTGTTTGTTGTTTTGTTTATTACTAAACTGTCTTTATCTCAACCCACGAGTTTGGACAATTTTACCCTTCCAATTCTCTCCCCCTTTCCACTGTGTGGGGTGAGCGAGTAGTCGTGTGGGGCTTACCTGCCTACAAAGGTTAAACCACAATGCTATCAATGTCCATTAACAAAAATGTTGACCGCATGGACTTATTTTGAGGCTAAATCCAGTGGCATACAGAGGGTACTTTTCAGGGCCTTGACTAGAAAATGCAATTAGCTTTTTAGTAATTAGAAATCCCAAATTGTAACATATGCAACACATTCACATCTGAGGAAGAAAGATGCAATTTCAAGGAATTTAGAGAGGTGGTTCCTAAAAGGTCTGACTGGCTTGCCATTGTACAGTGGGGTAAAATGCAGACCTTATTAAATAGGACAAAAGATCTGGAAAATTATATTTCATTACCCTCTTCTTCCCATGTGACCTATGAGCTTGTCTAAGCTATCCTGGGCCAGTAATGACACCAGTTGCTGAAAAGGAGAAGTTTGGCATTGATGTTTCTTTAGCCAGCCCCCTTTCTTTTTTTGTCTGCTAGAAGCAGAATACATCATAATGTTAGCTCTCCAATCACTGCATGTTTAGTCTTTCTTTCACAGAATCACAGAATGGTAGTGGTTGGAAGGGAACTCTGCAGACAGTCTAGTCCAATCCCCCTGCTAAACCAGGTTCACCTACAGCAGGTTACACAGGACTGCATCCAGGCAGGTTTTGAATATCTCCAGGGAAGGAGATTCCACAGCCTCTCTGGGCAGCCTGTTCCCGTGCTCTGTCACCCTCAATGTAAAATGTTTTTCCTCCTGTTGAGGCAGAACTTCCTGTGCTCCAGCTTGTGCCCGTTGCCCCTTGTTCTATCACTGGGCACCAATGAAAAGAGCCTGGCCCCATCCTCTTGACACCTGCCCTTTAGATATTTATAAGCATTGATGAGGTCCCCCATCAGTCTTTTCTTCTCTAAGCTAAAAAACCCAGGTCTCTCAGCCTTTCCTCGTAGGAGAGTTGCTCCAGTCCCCTCATCATCTTCGTAGCTCTCTGCTGGACTCTGTCCAGGAGCTCCCTGTCCCTCTTGAACTGGGGGACCCAGAACTGGACACGGTACTCCAGATGTGGCGTCACCAAGGCAGAGTAGAGGGGGAGAATAACCTCCCTCCACCTGCTGGCCACACTCTTCTTAATGCACCCCAGGATACCATTGGCCTTCTTGGCCATAAGGGTACATTGCTCACGATCATCTTTTCTACCACAACTCCCAGGCCCTTCTCTTCAGAGCTGCTCTCCAGCAGATTGACCCCAGCCTGTACTGGTGCATGGGGTTATTCCTCCCCAAGTGCAGGACCCTACACTTACCCTTGTTGAACCTCATTAGGTCCCTCTCTGCCCAGCTCTCCAATCTGTCCAGGTCTTGCTGAATGGCAGCACAGCCTTCTGGTGTGTCAACCACTCCTCCCAGTTTAGTATTGTCAGCAAACTTGCTGAGGGTACACTCTGTCCCTTCATCCAGGCCATTGATGAATATATTGAATAAGACTGGACCCAGTCTTGATCCCTGGGGAACACCACTAGTTTCAGGCCTCCAACTAGACTCAGCACCACTGATCACAACTCTCTGAGCTCTGTCCTTCAGACAGTTGTCAATCCACCTCGCTGCCCACTTATCTATCCCACACTTCCTAATGTTACCTATGAGGATGTGGTGGGAAACAATGTCAAAAGTTTTGCCAAAGTCAAGTTGGACTTTGGGTGATTCTTTTCTGGACTCAAAAAACGACCTTGAGAGAGAGGTCATGTACAGCCAAAGTAGCCAAGAGAAACAAAGTATCTGGACCCCTGTGTTTAAGGTGGACATAACTTTAACTGATGTGCAGAGAAGGAAATAACATTCAAAATTTGGAAACAAGCTGTTATTCATATTATTTCATTTTTTTTTAACCAGTCTGAGCAGACATAACTGTGTTGTCATTCATTACTTTCTCAGAGGATGCCTTTCTTCCCTGTCACTGCCTTGGAGCTAAAAGAAAAATGCCTGCTGTTGGTTTCAGCAGCTCTGTCCCTATGTGTAGCAACAATAACAGTGTCCCATAGATGCCAGATTATTACAGAAAGCCTGAGTCTCAAAAGATGGTGTTTGGTTTAAACAACATTTCCAAAGATTAGTATTCAAACCATGCTTCTCAAAGGTCTCTCTTCCCTGCTATACTGCCTTTTCTCCCAGCCTGCCTACAGGTTACAGTCATCTCTTTTTGATCTTTGGCCTTTTACAAGATAGCTGTTCCCTCCAGACCATAGGCAAGCTGCAGCTACCTGTCATGTTAAAGCTGCGGTTCCAGAAGACAGTTTTAACACTCACTTTTCTACTCTATAGTTACCTGGTGTGTTTGTTTAGTTGTCTTGTGCCTGGAAATACATACCTGGCCCTGCACACATGGTCCACCTGAAAACATTTTGGTTTCAGAACAGAAAGTTCACCACGATGGTGAATCTTTCCCTTACAGAACAGCATCCATGCAGCAGCTAACAGAGGATGCTTCAGGTTGATTTTTAAAATAAAATTGAGTTGTCAGGTTTGGACTTACTGCTTACTTAATGTAAATGAATGCATTTTACTATATATCTATATACTACTGTCTACTATGAATAGTACCTGGGGAAAACTCTCCTGTTTGGCAGTTTCTTCCATGGAATTTCAGTGTTTTGGCTCAGCACTGAGAGGGGACAGATCGAGGAAGATTCTCATTTCTGTTACGGACTTTTTCAGTAGCTCTGAAAAGTAGCTGAGAAGCTCTGTATGTGAACTGGAAAAAAAATACATAACAGCAATTATATTCCAAAGAAGACATCTCACTTTTGAAATACATACCCAGGACTACTCGGCACTTTTGTTGATGTTCTATTTTAGCAAGAATGCCAGACATGGTCAGCTTTTACAGGTAGTTAATGGCAAATGGGAGAGACTTGTAGAGGAAGATAAAGCCAAAGATCCCAGATGTTTGTCAGCCATCTGGAAATGTTCAGTCCAGAGGTCAGCATTGATATACATTGTGAGAAAATTACAGTATCGCAAGAAAAATATTATTTCCGTGTATTGAGGAAATAAGTATTTGAACTGTTGCTTTTGATCCAGGATGTTGTTCACATCACTGATCATCTCTCAAGACGAAACGAGTTACTCCTATTTGGAAATATAACAAAGTTCTTCTAACTGGGTGGAAGACTTGTCCTGGTTTGGGCTAAATCAGAACTAATTCTGGTTTAGTGCTTTAACTTTTCAGTTAAGTCTCTTCTAACTAACTGCACTTTCTGAAACAGCAGCATGTTTTTCCAGACAGTGACTGCTTCTAGCAGTGCTAAGGCCTGATGTTTATAGTTTGTACCAAGGAATGGTGTGCAGAGAGGCCCTTGCTTATACTTGTTCTTATGGCGACCAAGGTCACTGCTAAATCTTGTACTCCCTGTTGGGGTGCTGGGAGTGAAAAGGGTCGCACCTGCAGGGACAACCGAACTGGACAGGTGACCCAAACCTGACCAACAGAGTATTCCATCCCATATACATCATATTCAGTATAAAGGTGAGAGATCACTAGGGTCTCATTCTCTTCTTCGATGGCCTACATCTGAGGAGGAGACTGTCTGTTCTTCTGTCGTCGATCCTGACCCGTGCATCCCTGAATCCAGTGCCTGAGTCCAGCCCCTGCCTCCTGTCCCTGCCTGCTGCCAAGTCCAGCCTGGGACTGCCCCAGTGCCCGCCCTGCAGCGTGGTGGTGACATATCATCATCAGGGTGAGGGGAGTTGGGTTCAATATTGGTTTTGTATATATTTGTACAAGTTGTATATATTTCCTTATTTCCTTATTCTTATTATTGTCTTCTCTTTTATTGTTACTGTTTCATTAAAGCTGTTTTAGTTTTCTTTTCCAAACCATAAAGTCTCTCTCTCTCCCTTGTTCTCTCTCCTTTTCCCTTTTGGGAGGGGAGAGGGGTTAATAGAGAGCGTCTAGCATTTGTTAGTGACTGGACTAGCCTCAACCCGTGACAAGAATCTTTGTATAAAGAAACCTGTTAAAATATCTGGGAGATCCTCAGCCTGTCTGTGTGCTCCAGTCATGTCATCATTCCAGAATAAGATGAGACTCAGGATTTCAGTAACGCATACACCCACACCACTGTTCACACAAAAGGGGAACTTGGTTTCCCTAAAATACACTCTGCAAAACTGAGGGTTGTAATAGCCACAGAGCTTGACCAATGCAACCAAGCTGGGAAGGGATACAGAGAATATGTACTTATGCACACTCTGTCTTTCAGCAGAATTATCCAGTTGCATGACGACAAGAGAAGGAGTCACTAATACCTTTCAGCTCTCTACATTTTTTTTTTTTTAATTTAAAAACATGTAAAAATTCCATGTTGTCCTTTACACAGTGGTATTTAAAACCTGGAATGTGTATTAGCTGTCTTGACAGTTTCCTCATTATATCTGAGTTTTCCTGATAACACGTACACTCAAGCGTAGCTACTTTTATTCAACAATTTATGTTTTGTTTTATATTAAGCAATGTGGAGGAGACATGCAAGTCCATTCACATCTACTACATGATCTTGTCATCCAGGCTTTTAATTCTTTCCATTCAGAGAAAGATCTCCAATTTATAGTAACCATGTATTTGTCAGAGAGCAAATAAGTTCTCATCTATTTTGGATATAATGTCTGTACAATGCACCTTATTCAGAGCAAGTTGAATTCAAACTGAGAAAAAAAAAAGTTACGTTATAAATCTAAGTGCAGTGTGAAAACACAAAAGCTAATTTCCTTATACCTTTATAATTAATGCTCAATTCTGTGACTATTTTCAATTCAAAAACTCTCAATTGTTGAGAAATTTAATGATGTCTCATAATTTACAGTAAGCTATACTGTTAATGTTCACTGATTATCTTACTGGAAAAGGCACATTTTTAATTTATATGATTTATCACTATCATTTTTTAAAATAAGCATCCACAATTGATCTTTCTTCTGTTTCACATGAAACTATTACGGGATACTAAAACTACTGAACAAAATGGACTTTTTAAAGAGTGCCGTGTTTATAAAATATCTGTCTTTTGGTCTGAATGAGCAGAAAGTTTTATGGACAGAGCAGTGCCTGTGTTCCAGAGGCCTGGGGGGAGCACAGGTGGGGGGACTGAATGCAGTGCTGTGTGTCAAACAAGGGGAGCAGAACTGGCCAGGATGAAGGGCAGCTTTCAAAGCACTGTGCCAAGAACCAGCAATGATGCTACAGTGGCAAAGGACCAGATCCCATGAGCCTGTATAGGCAGGGATTGCCATAATTGCCTGAGATAAAGGGAAATAAAAAGCCGTTTACAAAATCTGCTGCATAAGCCCACCAGCACTATCCAATCTAAAAGTTTCCTTTTCTAGAAGAGGTTCTTGATGTTAGTGCACTCTTTCCTTTAGAATTTGATAACCGCTTGTGCTTACCTGTCTTGGAAAACCAGAGAAAACATGGAGGAGAGATCTCCTGAGTTTAGAGACAAGAAGATCAGAAGCACATAGAGAAGCAGGAACATTGAAACTGTTGGTGGAAGGACGGTATCAAAGATCAGAGGTCAGTATGGTAGTGAAGAGGAGGATCAGGCTCCGAGTTGACCGCTGCACAATGGACAGTCAGCAGACAACGCAAGGCAAGAGATGGTCCTGAGAGAGGAGTGTATTGTGGTTTGAACGCATATAGGGAAAGATTCAATAGCTGTAATTCAAAAACTAATTTGTCAAAATGGGACTGAAAAGGAAGAGGGACTAGCAGAACACAGCAAGAGCATGAGAACAGCTTCAGCAATCTCTGTACGAAAGGATAGTGTAGTAAGCCTGTGGAAGAAGGGTGTGCTGGGGATACACAGTATTCAGTGTTGTCATGCAGCAGTGTGTACTAGAGTTAAAAAACATGCATGAAAAAAAACATGGCAGAAGCACAGGTTGTGAGAGTTTTACAATATACTGGCATTATGAAGGGTGGGAGGATGTGGCCATGTATACAGAAAAGCATCAGGCAAGAAAAGGCAAATGGGACGTTAATAACTAGAGAGAAAATGGCAGAGGAAGAAGAGATTTTATGCCCTTTTGGCAAAGTGGAAAGCAGTAGTCAGTGCAGGACAGACCTTGGAAAGTCTGTTGTAGGAAGGAATAGGGGCTGTGGAGGGAAAGGATGGAAAGACCTGCTCTACAAGGGCACAAGTGACATCAACAAAATCCTGTGAAAGGAAATAATAGAAACATACCTAGTGGGAAAAAGCGACGCAAGACATTAAAAACAAGCTGTTTCACCTCTGGCAAGAGAAAAGGAATGGCACTTATGAGAAGCTCAGCCATGCCATACCGGGAATGGTGCAAAAGCCCACGGCAAAAGCATATCAACAAGAACAAAGGGACCTCTGTGCCTTCCTTTGGAA
Source organism: Leptosomus discolor (assembly GCF_034619465.1). Classification (NCBI taxonomy): domain Eukaryota; kingdom Metazoa; phylum Chordata; class Aves; order Leptosomiformes; family Leptosomidae; genus Leptosomus; species Leptosomus discolor. The sequence goes on along the minus strand of NC_141391.1, from coordinate 89,740,818 downwards.
CGTGTCGACCAAAAGGGCATATGTTTTTCTCTCCCTCCACAGCCTATGAACATTGGTCACTGCAAAGGGACTGTTGTTGAAAATCTGTCAGTAGAAGACACACAGGCAGCTGGGAAGAACAGAAGGAAGAGAAAGAAACTATTGCTGCCACTTTGGAAGAGCAGTGGAGTCACTTAGAAAATGAGCATCGTCAGAGTTGGGAGTGGGAGGGGGAGAGCAGTAGAGTTTCTCCTCTGAAAAGTAAGTGGACTGATATAACCTGTAGCTTTCCCAGTGCTCCTCATTTAAGAAGGAGATGCAGCTGCTAGGGGGAGAGCATGCTGCTACTGAGATAAAATAGTCTGTACTTGCTGCTGTTCTTTGAACAGAGCTCTGCTGAACAAGGAGGGGTAGTGGTTACTGAGGATCATCTGTAATGAAAAGATAACTGCCCTTAGTGTCCCAAAATTTCAGCACACAAATTTTCTCACAACCTCTTTCTTTGCCATATCGGTGGTGATGTTCTCAAGGGCCAACATAGGATAATGACATTTATCAGGTCCTTTGTCAGTCTTAGCCCACTTCTCAGCACCGCTGTCTCCTTCCAGAGGCAAATCATGGAGGAGGTACTGCAGCTGCAACCATGAACTTTTGCTCTCCTCTTCCACAGGGAACTATGAGAAAGATGAAAAATTATAATTTAACATTTCTTGATTATCAGAGAGAGGACATAATGCAGGGGTCTGTAGCTGGTTGCTATTCCCCAGGCATTCAAAAGAATTTCAAGGACGAAGATTTCAATGGTGCAGTAGGAATGCCTGGATTGGTTTGTTCAGAAGGACACAGGAAATTCATCTTGGAGAAGTGCAAAGGTTCAAATTCTGGTAAGAACAACGTGGAAAACTGGATGAACTGCTCCCAGTAGTGAGCTAGCTGCAGGGTAAGAGTGACAGATAGCTATGGTGCTGTTCAAGGACAGAGACTCCTAAAATGTTTGGATCAAATTGGTGTGTGATGCCATACTGCAACAACTCTTTATGCAACATCATTCTTTATCAACTGGACATATGCATAACTTAAAAAAAAAAAAAAGAAGCCTAACACAACAATATACAGTCACACCAAAAAATTATTATAGTCTTTTGCAAAGCTTCCTGTTCGAAGAACCTGAAGCAATGCCAGCAACACCTCTTTCAGTGTGTCCAGACCATAAAGCCAGGGTCAGATTTCCAAAAAGGCTGATCCCATTTAAGTCGTAAGAGAAGGCACCTAGAACTATTCATCACCTGACAGCTGCTTTTGTGGTGCTTAGAGAAGAATTTGGAAAGAAAGCAGTATTAAAGCTGAGTAAAACTTTATGATTAAATTTTTCCCTTTGAGAAAAATCTCCCACCACCTTTCTGCTGAAGAAGGTTTTTTAAAGGGTGTTTGAAAGAACTTCTGAATCTTAGTTTCCATCTCTCCTTCCTTTTTGTCATTTGTCAGTTTCCCTTCTTACAGGCCTACCATCATATATACACAGCAAAACCACAAAAATAATCATCTATGAAACTATATTTAATATCAAAAGTTTAAAAAAATAAGCAAATACTATTTCCTAAAAAAGTTCAGGGGTTTGATACTTAGGTCTTCCACTTTTTTCCTGAATTTGAATTATTGAAAAATAATTGAAAATAAAAAGACTTCACTGTAAAGTCTTCCAATACAATTCACACACTCAGTATTTACCTCTACATTCAAGATGGTTGCTCTTGAGATGGAGAACTTTCATCTCTCTTATCCTCAAAATAAATGAATAAACAAAAAATGAAATCTGTCTGTTTCATATACATGAGGATTGATACTAAATTCTAGAATTTTTTTTTCCTAACACTGTTCACCCAAAACATCTACTGACTTTCACTTTAACAAATAACACTCACGATATAATGCAAAAAAAGCCCTCAATTTATTTTTGTGTATCATTATGAAAGCTTCGCTCCTTCCTAAGATTTGTCTAGAAGAGATAAAATATGACATTGATAACATCTGAAATCTCCCTGATAAAAATTTAAATGCAACGGTGGGCAGGTTTTCAAGTTCACATGTATCCAGGGAACAATAAAAGATTAATCAGTATGATGTTACACATATTTTTTCAGCCTTTATCACCAATGTTACATATAATTCACAGTAAAGAAGTAGATTACACAAAAGTAGCCTTTCTAGCCTGTCATTGCCAAGCAGCCAATTGTTTCATATACTTCCTTGTGGAAATTAATTGACCTTCATTGCAACTTTATTTGAGTGGTTTATTATTATTTTGATTGGTCTTTACTTTTCTAATCCAATATGGAATTACTACATTTAATTTTGAGGAAGAAATTGAGAGCGCTGACAGGAATGACATCAGAAAGCTAAGGAAATAATTTTCCTGGAACTCTTCTGTTCAATCATCTTATTCAAATTCAAAACACAGTTTGCAGAAACCTGGCTCATGGGAACAGGCAGGGGACCCATCCTGGAAATTAAATTCATCACTAAACACAGTAGAGAGCCCTAGAACCAGGAGGTACCGCCTATCATTCTTTCCACATTTTGGTGGAAGTTACAAAATTATTTCAGTAACATTATTTGAAAAGTGAAATATCCCAGGGAAATCTCTGCATGTCTATTGAGTGGTCTGTTCCGGACAGCTGTTTGAATCTGAGGTTCAAAAAGAAGTGACAAGTTTTGAACTAGAACTATGAAGTAGCACACAAATATATATGTACACTCTAAATTTACCATACTTATACTACTACTACTACTACTACTATCAGTTCAGTGGTGGATAAGTAATTTGCCAAGAAATTACTTATTAATTTAGTTAAATTACAACATTTAATTTATTCTTGTGTAATATTCCTGTGTATTTCAAACACTATTCGAGTTCACAAACAAATATCTCATCCCTGGTACCTCCTGTAAACAGTAATTTCTCCCAATGTATTTAAGAATTCAAAAAGATGCTAAGCAAAAGCTTTAGGTAGCCTTGACAGTGTCAGAATTGCAGGTACAACATCAGGGATGTGCAAATACAAGTTTTGTACCTCATAATGATTGAATTATAAAACTCTGAGTAAGTTTTGGGTTTAATATTGCCACGGAAGTGATTTATTTTTCACTATGGAAAAATATATTTATAGAACAGAAAATAATATTTATTATTATTTTATTTATTACATAATGTTTATTACAAAAATATTTATCTTTTTATTATTTGGTCAGTCTTGCCAAAAAGAAATATGTGCAATTCTTTGAATGTGGTGGAGGAGTACAGCTCAAGTGACATATTTCCATAACTCAAATCAAAAGAGTTTGTGAGTATTTCAGACATACTATGAAATGCTATTTGTTGGAATTCAAAGCTAAATCAAAAGCCTTACAGCAAAAGCCTGAACTTGTCACTGTATCTTCATAATACAGCTTCAGGTGTTTCTTCCTGTGCTGCATACTCCTTTGGGAGCCAAGATAAATTGCTCTGCTCATCCTGGAATCAAACTGATCCCTGAATACCCTCTCACAACTTGTCTGACCCTTAATCTCAGCTGAGAGGCTGCTGCACATTGAACTGGACAGATGCAGTCTCTAAGTATGCTGTGAAACTATTCTTTCCTGTGGAATTTCAGCATATGCTTTATTGTCCTCCCAATAACTTGTCATACTGGAGCCAGAACTATGAGATGATTGCAAGATAAATACAGTAAGCTAAATACATTCTTGTGAGATGAACGGCATATAGAGTAACACAGAGTCTTTAGAAATTCCAGGTATTGTGCTTAATTTTAATTCTTTTTAGAGCAACTTTCTTTTATCAAAACTGAGATCCCCTATCATTTAGTTCTAAATAGAAAATGTCATAACTTATTTTATTATTATTGTTACTGTTAGCATGGAAAAAGACTTACGTGGTCACAATCTGTGCAGCGCTCAGTCAGGCTCCATAAGAATCTGGAAGACAAGTTAATTAAACTTGACAAAAAATAAGTTCTCTTTTTTAATTCAGACATATTTTATCAGTTTAATTTCTTATGGAACTATTTGTCATTATAAAAAAATAATGAATATTTAAGCTTGAGAAATTATGTCAATTGCATTATTTGTTTAACTTTGCATAAGCTGATATGACTGTTTAATGAAATGACTGTTTCTTCCCAAAATGGTCTTTCTTAACTGGTGATTTTACGGTTTTGGTATCAAACTAGTCTCTGTGACAGAAACTTCTGACTCAGGTGTCACCCTCATAGAACACATGACCTATGAAATAGAAAAAAAAGAGGACAAAAAGATTTCTAAAATATTTATAGCTTGGTGGGTTTTTTTGAAAGCTATCACATATCACAGTAACATGATAGAAATAGTAGCTCTGTTCGTTTGAAAAAAATCCTACACATAAATTTCCTCTACACATTAATTAACTCAAGTGATATCTTGTTAAACTACGTGCAATATCAAATCAGCATATGATCTGTCTACTGTGTCTTTCTAAGTATTTTTAAAATGTGTTTATTTGAATGGATTTGGCTAGTTTCTTGGCCTGGTGCAGAATTTCTACATAAGATGACTTTTCTTACAAAATATAATATCCATTTTCTACTTGATGATTTTGAAATTAATATTTATCAACATATATATGTCCATGTTTCATTTGTTGCTAAATAACCAACTCCTCTCCAGTTAGATTTTTAGATAGTTAGACAGCCTGGGTGTTTATATTTCCTTCCATTTTCTTCCATAACAAACAAAAATCACCAACTGCATCATGAGTAAAAGCAAGTTGAAGTGATCAGTATTATAATGCACAAGGCAAAAAGATATCAATTAGTTTACGTATGTTCTGTAATGGTTAATCCTTGAATACAGCATTCCATAAAAATCAAAGAAAATTTGTCACTGACTGGAAACATTTAAAGAATTGCACTATCTTAAATATCAGTTTGACAAAATGTTGCATTCATCTGACATTATTGTTTCATGGCCATTCCTTTACAGACTGTATTTAAAATGAGCATTTATAGGATCAGATTTTTCCTTTTTAAAGCAGCCAAGTGTGATAGGAATACTGGTGTCCTACACCTCTGCAGTTTCTTGGTGATGCTTGCCCAATAAAAGAAAACGTTCAGTAAATCCTCTGTCTTACACCTACATACAATAGACTTTAGAAGGTAAAAATAGTTTCTTTAATCCCTGGTTACAGGAAGATGAAAAGAAGGCACATTTGCTCTTAATCTCTCATGCTATTCTTTACCTAAGTGGTCAAACTCCTTTCTCTGCGTTGTCATCCTCTTCCCACAAAGGAGCATCATGACAATTAATTTTTGCAAATCTCCATCTTAAGATCTAGAACCATTGCTCTAGGCAAGCTTGCTCCTTGCATCTGTTATTAGTGTAACTAGAACTAAAAAAATACAAACCTTAGCGCTGGCTATCTCATAAGTTTGGGTGCCTTTCAAAATCTTCCCTCCCTGCTCATAGCTCTCTCAGCTTCAGAAAGAAGCTGATAATTCATCTGACTTATTTGATCTGGCTCTAAGAGCGAATCAATAACTGTCTGTCTTTGCAATTTCTTATGTTATTGCTGTAAGACACAAAGGAAAGACATAGCGAGCTACCCAAGGTCCCTGTGGATGTGCTAGCTGCAGTGCTAGACACAACATATCTACATCAGCCTTGTGCTGCCATGTGTGTCCAGGCTAGTTTGTCTTTATTGAGAAGCACAGGTGGGGCTTCTGGGTCCCAAGCTAGCATTGTCCAGCAGCAAAAAAATAGATCTATACACATGTAGACATACTGAACCAGATATACTGGAAATTCCTACTACATTTTATATCATCTCTTGCTTTCAGACCCTAATGGTGAGTGATAATAGGAAAAGAAACAGGATGCTGGAACACACATCCTTAAATCCGTACATTCAACAAATGGTATATTAACAGAGAATTTGTTATTTCAGGACTCTCAGTATTAGTGGGAGAGTACAATCTGCTTTTCACTCCCTTCTTTGCACATCCCAGAGATTACATAATAAGCAATACAGAAACAGACCAGTTGGTCTCAGCTCTGTGCCCAGCAAGATCATGGAGCAGATGAAAACTATGTCAAGACATGTGGAAAGGTGATTGGTGACAGCTGATGTGGTTTTACTAAGGGCAAATCATGCCTTCTACAATGGGGTTACAGCAGTGGTGGATAAGGGAAGAGAAAATCATGTCATCTACCTGGACTTGTGCAAAGCATTTGACACTGTCCGGGACAACAACCCTTCCTCTAAATTGGAGATACATGGATTTGATAGATGGACCACTCAATGAATAAAGAATTGCCTGGATAGTTGCGCTCAAAGAATCATGGCAAATAGCTCGACATCTGAGTGGAGACCAGTGACAAGTGGAGTTCCTCAGGGGTCAGTATTGGGACTGACACTGTTTAACATACTTGCAAGCAACATAGACAGTGAGATTGAGTGCACCCTCAGCAAGTTTCCCAATGACACCAAGCTGTGTGGTGCAGTCAACACACTGGAGGGTAAAGAGGCCATCCAGGAGTACCTTGGCAGGTTGGAGAGGTGGGCCCATGCAAACCTCATGAAGTTCAACAAGGCCAAGCGCAAGGTCCTGTACATGGGTTGGGGCAATTCAATCCTGGGGCTGGGAGAGGAGTGGATTGAGAGCAGCCCTGCAGAGAAGGACATCCAGGTATTGGTGGATGTAAAACTGAGTATGAGCCAGCAATGTGCGCTCGCAGGCCAGAAGGCCAATCATATCCTGGGCTTCACCAAAAGAAGCATGGCCATCAGGTCAAGGGAGGCGATTCCCCGCCTCTACTCCACTCTCAGTTCTGTGCCCAGCTCTGGGGCCCCCAGCTTAAGAAAGATATGGGGCCCAGGGGAGGGCCATGAAGAAGATCAGGGGGCTGGAGCACCTCCCCTGTGAGGACAGGCTGAGAGAGTTTGGGTTTTTCAGCCTGAAGAGAAGGCTCCAGGGAGACCTTATAGTGTCCTTCCAGTACTTAAAGGGGTCCTGCACTCTTTGTCAGGGAGTGTAGTGATAGGATAGGGTGGGTAATGGTTTCAAACTGAAAGAGGGTAAATCAGATATTAGGAAGAAGTTCTTTACTGTGATAGGGGTGAGGCACTGGAACAGGTTGCCCAGAGAAGCTGTGGCTGCCCCCTCCCTGATTAAAAAGATATTTGTATGTACTAATATATAAAGGAGGTTATGAATAAAATGAACATATTTTATTTCCTATTCCTCTAAATACCTTCAATTCAGTGAGCTCTGCAGTGAAGTTCAGTACCTTAACATAGTAACGATAAATGCTGCTTGTTTGATGCCACCCACTCTATAGCTCATAGAAAAAAAAAAAAAAAAAGAGTGAAAATAAAAAAAAAAAAAAAGGAAAAAACACCCTCAAGGCAATTCAGCTGAAAAATTTCGTACATGAAATGAAAAGAAGATTTCATACTCTTCTCTCTGTCATAAGAACTAGTACACCAACTGAGAGAGGGGGAGAGAGGAATTACATCTTTCTAAGTCCTTACAATGTTACTAAAGAAAACAATAATATCACAGAGTACTGTGCTTGTCTATGAAAGGCAAGGGCCTGAACTCTACTCTCAGCAAGAACGTGTTCGACCATCAGAGCCCAAGGTTATCTGCTGGCAGCCCAGAGCTTAAATGGGCTGTAATGTGGAATTTCCATTCTATGAGAATTTTAATGTTTTTAACCATCATATGAATCACAATATATATATATTCCTCCCAGGAGAAAAGGTTTCTGAAATGTTATCTGTGCTTTACAAGACCAAACCACATTTTTGCAAAATTGACTTTCAGTTTTCCACCTCAGCAGTGGAAAATAAAATAAAGCTGAGTAAAGGTTAAAAAAAAAAAAAACAACCCACGTGAAAAAAGCAATTTTGTATTTGACATAGTGGGCATCTTCTGACATCTTCTAACTTTATTTGCATTGGCTACTACCAGCCCTCTGTACACATAGAAAAACAAATACAATATGAAAAATCTGCAGAAAGATATTGATGTCTTAGTGACACTTGAACTATAATTATTTAAAGAAAGAAGATAATCCAAAACATGGTGCCCTTTTAGAGCAAGTCCTACATGGAGTATTTTCAATGATATATAACAGATAGCAAATTTGACTTTGACTGCACCATAGAAATACAATTTAACAAAGGGAGTCAAAGGTATGTTCCTAGATTTAGATGTTACTAGAATGAAGTCCTAAATTCCGACAGTAGTACTGTCAAAGGAAAGAATTTTATACCATTCTGTTTCAGCAACCTATCTTTCAGGTATTTATACCTTTTACTTTCCAGGCATTTCTCTAAATGGTCATTGTAAACCCAGAATTCTCTTTATGTGTAAATGTTCTCTTCATGCATGCTCAGCACTCCCCTGTGGTCCTTCCTCCCTTCCCTTCATGCGGCACATACTGCCCACTCCAACCAGGTATGACATGATTTTACCTCTAAAACCATAAATCACTGCAAATGAAATGAAATGAAATGAAATGAAATGAAATGAAATGAAATGAAATGAAATGAAATGAAATGAAATGAAATGTAGTAGAGGAGAGGGAGAGGGAGAGGAGAGGAGAGGAGAGGAGAGGAGAGGAGAGGAGAGGAGAGGAGAGGAGAGGAGAGGAGAGGAGAGGAGAGGAGAGGAGAGGAGAGGAGAGGAGAGGAGAGGAGAGGAGAGGAGAGGATACAGTCATTGTACCATGTTGTCAGACTTAAAGGTCTGCAGGTATCCCTGAGGAGAAAGTGCTTTTGGCAGCTACAAAACAGCTTTTCAGATTAATGTTCAAGAGGTACTTACAGAAGGTACAGTGAAATTACACAACACTTCAAATTTTCAGTCCATTTAACAAAGTGCTTCCAGTTTCCATTTTATATCAGGTGAAAAAATGAATATTGAACAAAATGTTAATCTCTATCATGAGCTTTTTATTAATCTCTGTATTCAGAGCAGAGTATTTATTAAAGTAAGGAGTTAGAAGAATTAAAAACAATGTAGAACCTTTGGCTTTTGGTAGTTTTTGTTCATTTAATTATTTTTCTGTTCTGAGTATAGTTCAATAAGCTGCTGGACATTAAGAAAACAAATTTTTACCTTTGTCTTCCCAATTTTCTCATTTTAGTAGACATTCTACATCTCCTAAATGCAAGTCCCTCTTTTATGACTAATGTCTTTTTATCCCATCATACAGTGTAGCTCTGCAGCTATTTTCACAAAGAGGTGAAGTAGAATAAAACTAAGGAAGACACAGAAGGGCTGGTGAAAACCAGGGTGCAGGAATCACTGTGGATCTAATTCTGCTGGGAGAGGAGAGGAAATGTCCCCATATGCCATAACACTTTGTTTTGCTTTTTCTCCAGTAGTCTGAGTTTCAGTCTGTGGGATTTTTGTAGCAGAAAGCATGCCCAGTTTGTCAGTAAACCTGATGGTAACTTGTAGCCAGGATGCAGCCCAAAAACCGAACATCTGACTTGCAGGACCAGACTGCCTGCTGGTATGAATCAGTACTGCTTCAATGGAGCTATGTTATCTCTCCACTTCAGAATTTTTTCACTAGAAAAATTTGAGCTCTGTGAAAAATTTCAACTACATATAACAAAGACAATGCTTCTATCTTTGCAAAAGAGTGTGAAATAGTGTCACTGGTGGTCCCACAAAAACTACATTCAAACAAGAGGCCTGGCTACATGACTTAAGCATTCTCTGCCTCATGAAAGGATGAGTTCTGGGCTCACATTGGCCTCTTTCCTTGTCCACAGCCTGATTTCAGTTAGATTTAAGTCCAGGCATGCAAGATTACTGTAGATGTGGCATACAGACTAGCAAGTTTCCTAGTCTGGATAACTGGGGGACATCAGGAAGCACTACAGGGCAAATCTTGCCAGTGGTTTAGATTTAACCTTGGTGAACTTGTTCTTTCATATTGTTTAAAGATACATGCAGACTTACCTCAATTTGGATGCATTAGATGGGCAAGGAGACCATAATGAGAAATTAGTGTACTATCTGCTAAATTTCGCTTCTTTTAACCAACTCAAACTATTTTGGGGTTTGTTCTTGCTTGCTGTTCACTTGTCAGCTGAAGTTACAAAACCAAAGAAAGGCTCAGTCTGACCAGGCATCTTCAGCCAATTATTCGCAGCCCATACAAGACTGCATGAAGTCAGGAGAAAACTGCAGAACAAATAAAGGAATAAAAGCACATCTGGAAAACAGAAAGTGTATCCAAATGCTATAATGTGCAATAAAACACAGAATAAAGCATCAGATTATGAAGCAAGTAAGCAGTGTTTTTTAAAAATTTTTCTTTCTCTTCTGTTAAGAAAAATAAATCTATCCAGGGAGATAAACATGTTTTCTCCACTTGCTGGTACATATGTACTAACACAAGGAAACAAGACAGATGACATGCACAAACATCTGAACTAATTAGGTAGTAGTGAAATGCCTGAAAATACCATACATATAATTTTAAGCACCCAGTGCAGGTTCACACTTAACATACCCACACATGTATACACGTGCAGATACAAATGCAGAAAAATGAAATTAGCAAGTTTTTTGAAACGAGGTTTTTTTATCTGTGAAAATGTGCTGTGTGCATTTGCCTACTAATGGGTTTGGTTCAGATAATAGGTTACAGTTCCTTACATTTGTACCAATAGAGCATTGCTGATTCAAGGAGAGGAAACAGAGCAGAACTGAAAAAATGGAGAACTTCCCTATGTAATAACTGGCCTTGCTCAGTATGAAATGTTTTCTCCATATAAACCACTCTAAATTTTAAAATTTACAGTACAGATCTTGGGACACGTTTTGTTGCAAATTCCCATTTTCTATTCTTCGGTTTCTGGTTAATTTTGCAGAAGAATTTACTTGAAAGCCAGCTGTTTCTGAGAGCTGTCCATAAAGCTCTCCTTTTTATTCTTTCTGGACTCATTTTACAGCAGTTTCATGTGCCAAGCACAATCATGACTCATTTTTCATTGTTCTTCAAAGTCACTAAAGAGAATAAGAATCATAAATACAATCACATGTACAACTCAAGTCTGTAAGTACAGTAACTGGTGCCTTGCTGAAGCATCTGTCAATAAACATATTTCTCAGGTTTAAAGACTATTTAAAAGGTAAATGCTGAAAAATATCCCATATTTGGCAGTTTAGATAATAATTCAATTTTCTGAATCTCCCTCTGGCACTTGTGGAGTCCATTTTGAATCTCTCCAGTTAAAGTTTACTCGTTTTTATATCACTACCCAAATGATCAAAGCTAGAGGAAAAGCTTTTAGTCCTACAGAGGATAAGGAAGCTAGTATTTTATCTGACTCTTCATGATGAGACTCCATGCTCAAATTGATCTAATTTGCTCGGATATAGCAAGAAGGAAAATACCTCAGAATCAGAGCTAAGAAGCTGCTGGCATCACCAGAAAAAAGGAAAGTTAAGTACGAACAGTGAAAAAAAAAAGTATTTATTTATTTATTAATATTGTCTCTTTGACATTTCATAAGAATATGCTGTTAATGGGAAATATTTAAGCAAATAAAATGTTTTACCTTTTTTAAAGGATAGGAAAAAGTGAAGTACATTTTAATAGTGCTCAGCTCTGGGATTTTCTTTTTTAAATTTCACATTGTTAAGGGAAATTTCTGGAAGTGGAAATAAAGAGATCATGTGTCATTTGGAATATTTTTCAAAAAAATATTCCTTGATAATTTACAAACAAAAGACTGAAAAACTTTTGTGGTATCAGATGGTATTCATTTGAATGGGAAAACATAGCTGCTTATCAGCAGTACTGAATGTATCACATGCACCTCTCTCGTCACATCCACACAGACAGTTTTTTTCATCATAGAAGGCATCAAGTTGGACAAGAAGGAATTTCCATTGGTAATTCTGGGTTGACTGTTGCTAATTATCTCCCTGTCCTTCACATGTTTGGAAATTAATTCTGTGGAAATGTGCTTTATGATCTATCCAAAAACTCAGGTGAGGCTGACGGTCCTTCTTGATTTCACCCAAAGTGTCAGAGCAATGATTACATGTAACCTCATTGCTGGTCATCTTTTCCACTTCCTATATCCTCCCATTTTCCTCTTGAATTCAGAAATCTCTGCCAAAATTCCTAATGTTCTCCGCACAACGGCATGATTTGTTCCCAACCTTCAAATAAGTTTTTCTCAAAAAGCAAACAGCTTTCCTGGGTATTTCTCCCCTTGGTCAGCCTCCCACAGGGATTCTGTCTAGAAGCTCCCAGAATAGGGAGTCTAACATCCCGTGGCTCAGAGCCCTAACTCTGCTATTCGCATGCCCAGTTTTCCTCTGGGTCCTAAACTCCACCATTTTCTGGTTGCTGTTGCCCACCTTGACATCTATGACAACATTTGTCATTCTTCGTCGTTTGTAAGCACTAGACAAACAGAGTGTTACTCCTGCTCACCCTCTCTAGCATTCTCATTAGGAAATTGTCACCAACACAATTTAGAAACTTCCTGGATTGCTGCACGAAGCCATACTGAAGTCTCAGAAGATGGCTGTGTGGGTGTCATCTCCCTCAAAGACTAGGGCCTTTACCCTTCTAGTAATTCTTGGTGGGATTCCAAACCCACTTCAGGCAGCTTGCAGCATATCCCAGTGATGACACCACTGAAATTATTTCCCCCTGGCCTTGGTCAGGCCTTGACAGACATATCTCCCTTTTGTCACTGGAGCTTGGTGCAGTCAAGCCATTCCTTTCCATAGAGCACAACTCCCTTTCCTCTTTTTATTCCTTGGCCCTTTCAAAAAGCCTGTACCCACCAAGGACTCTGCTCTAGTCACATGTGCCAGGTTCCCATGGCTTCCATCACATCAGAGCCCTGAGACTGTACATATATTTCCAGTTCCTCTTGTTTCTAGTTACAGATACTTGGGACAAGCCTCTGAATGATGTCCCTTTAATGCAGACACTAAAACTACCTAGTATGAGTTTTTATCCAAAAACACAGTATGTGCATTACTTGTCCGTAGGATGATAACTGACAAGGAAGATGAACTTCACGTATTAGACAATGAGAATAGCCTTAAAAATTAACAAGGACAATAGCTAAGCAATAGGGATTTTTTTTTTGCATTTTTATTTTACCTCTATCCATCTTTTAATTACAATATCTGTTTGTATCCGGAGTAGGTGGAACAGTATTAGATATTGAAGAGATCCTGCAAACAAAAATCTAGTTTTACATATTGTTATTTCTTTTTTAAAAAAACTTTCTTAGCTTATGAAAGAAATTTTTCATTTCATGGTAGGATCTGGAAAACGCAAGCAACCCACAGTTGTCCACAACGCAGAATACAAGTACAGAGAGGAAAGTGGAAAAGAAGGGATCCTTCAAGCTTTTAAAATGTGTTGCTGGAAAATGTAGTGCCACTGCTAAAGGAATGCTTCTAAACCAGCTGCACTTACAATGTTCTGGCTGTAAATAAAGGAAACCAGTTCTTAAGTACCAGCATCAGTGCAAGCAAGGAGCAACACCATTAATATCAGTGGGATAATCGTGAAATTATTTTTTTATACGAGAGATGAGAAATAAATCTCTGGAGTTCAACAGATAGTGCTCATAAACCATAGCACATTTTCAGAGATTCTGTTTTCTTTCTTCTAGATATTCACCAGTAGAAGCCTGAATAAATGTACCTGCATGAGTTATTAAGTGCGAATATTTAGAATGATCAAATGTCATGGACTATTGTCGGGCTTAGCTGCTGTACCTGGTTTACTTGCTTTCCTTCAATTTTTGTATTGATGAAAAGGGAAAGCTAAAGAAATATTCTTAATCTTCTTTTTTTGAGTAGTCTTATGCTTGTAAATAAGATGATTAGTGTTTGCTTTTCATATGTTTTACAAGGCAAAAAGGATACTAATATTTAAAAATAGTGGATTTTAAATTATTGGTTATTTCCTGTTAGGATAGTATTGATGCTAATACTTGACATTACATTAATTCCTATGGTAATCGGATATTACAGTAATAAATGCAAGCAACATATATCCCACTAAGATGGAACTGGCAAAACTCCAAGGAGCTCCTTCACGGAGTCCAGAAATTAGCTATGAAAAATAGTAGCTGAGCTTCTCGACTTCTCAATTATGGAGTTCTGTATGTAGTAAATCCTATTGAGAGATATTAAAAAAAAAAAAATCTGTGTGCAACCAAACCTACAGGAGGTTTCTATGTACAACTGTTCAGGTAATATAGCTAACAAGTGGCTTCACTGCATTTGACTGTAGCACTGCTAGAAACTGGACCCTAAAGTATAAATTAGCTTGAAGACCTAGCAGAAGTACATGGTTTGCTTAAATAGGAACAGAATGCAAAACTCACTATTAATCTGTTTTCAGGTGCCCAAATGTAGTAAGTAACCAGTCATAATCTGTCACAGCTCGTTTGCCATTAGTCATTTTCACCAAATCTCTCTGCTTCAGACATCGTCTTCTGTTGTCAGTGTACGTGTTCATTCATATAGGCCTTTGACATTCCAACTACATTTTCACTGTTTCCATGTAAAGTTATAAACCTTTGCAAAACTCCAAGGAATACAGATTTCTTTAAAACAGTGCAGCTAGGAGGAGGATCACCTTACTGGATACCCCAAGGTTCAGGACATCAGTCTTCACTTTCAAAGAATTAAATATCTTTTTAGCTGGATATACAGAAAATTTATCTGAAGTTTTAGAAATCTGATCTTAACTTCTAACTCCAAGTATTACAAAGCTTATGATGCACAGAATTTGCTTGAGTGAAGAGGCTGCTTTATCAGAAGCCTAAGTGTATAAATGCTACCACCCTGCTCCAAGAGCAAGGGACAATTCTTCTACCTCTTCTTCATTAACAAAAATTCAAATTAAAAACCCATAAAATTCTCATACCACATTCTAGCCCACACTTCTCTACTGCACCTATCTCTTTTCAGAGGAAGCAAGAACTTCATGAAAAATTGCAAGAAGATTCAAAGTAAAAAGACTAGAGTATTGAGAACAGGAGAGGATACACTCTCCTAAGGTATCTCTTACCATCTCTAAAAATCTCTAAAGTGAAAATCAAACAATATAAAAATATTTGAAGGAAAAACTTTAAGCTGTACCATAAAGGTTATAACAGGCCCACAGGCAGACCTTGAAAGAGAAGACATACTTTGATTTCATGTTTGGAACAGGAAGAACGATGGCCATTAGTAGCATTTTCATCCTATTCTTGAAGAATCTATATTTCTAGAGAGGAAACAGTTGCTAACTCTATTTAGTGTTATCTCTGTTCCCTTTTTCTTTACCTTGCATAAATGGTTCTTCTCTACATTGTCAGGCAGAGACTGAGAGAAGAGAAAAAAGTACATGAGCTCTTATGGAGTGGGAACATACAGGCTCATATGGATTGGAAACTACCAGACAGATACTTCCTCAATGGATTGGAAATTGTGTGAAAGTATCTTTTCACAGCAAGAGGCCAAACCATTTGGAACAGGAACTAAAAGCGAGTTGCCAGCCAGGAGCACAGATCTGCACAGCCACAGAGCAGTGGCACAGCCCTATAGTCACCAGTCTCTAGTGCATCTGAACCTTGGCAAAGGTAATCTGTTCATCTCTACAAGCTCAGAGAATGAGGGGTTTTTAGTTGCACAAATAAGTAGGTTCTTCTCTTGTGTGAGTGATAAGAGCAAAGCTTAATTCACCAGGGGAATTTTCAATTAGTCCAAGCCTGAGAGCCTGTAGAAGTCACAAAGGGTACCATCTGCTTCACAGGTGGTTTGTTATCCAAATCAGATTACAGCAATGAAGACCACAGAATTACTGACAACAGAACAGCAGTGAGGAAAAACAGTGTTTTGCTAAAGAAAATGTTATAACTCTTCAAGGATCTTATGTTCCTGGTCACTTCAGCAACACATTAGTCAACAGATCAAAAAGTGTATAAAGTAGTAACAGATTCCAGTGTCAGATGCACCATCATATCCTTGAAATGGAAGAGACATGTTACTCGCATTTCACAGATTTGTTGAGAATAGGTCCGTACATTGCTCTCTGGTATGAAGGCCCACCTGCACACCATCCAGATGCTCTAACTCTCCCAGAGAAGGTAAGACAAATACTGTTGCATTGAGGCAGAAGAATATCAGGAAAGCACTCAGGGCCTAGACTCTCAATGTGGCCGTTACAACCATGTTTAATGTTCTGTCCCCTCCTGCCAACTTGTCTTCTGCTCCAGGGAGTCACCTGTGCTCCCTACTCTCTTTTACACGGAGCTGTCCACAAGAGACATTCCTCTCTGTCCCTTTAAGCACACCTAGCTGCATCTACCACCACCAATGCTGGCTCAAGAGCTTTCACTATGCACACATCTTACCACCTTGCCACACTCATCAGTACCCTGGACCCGATCCCAGAGAACACCCATGCTCTCCACTTCTTCCATCTGCACTCATTCGTGCTTTATTGTTGCAACCCACAGTTTCTCACTCTGAATCCTCATTCAGAACTCAAAGCAGCCAACATTCTGGCTTTTCCTGTGGCCTGGCTGAAGTCAGTACTAAGGAAACTGCAGCAGGAAGAAAGAGGAAATTAACAGATGTTCACATCAAAATGTTACAATAACTTTTTTCTCAGAAATGCAATTTTGGCAGTTGCCACAGAGAAACCAACTGGGCTGAAATAGTTGAAGGAGTCTCCCTACCTCATAATCTCCTCAGACCATACCAACTCTCGACTGTCTGAGAGTGCACACATTCTTCTTAGCTTTGCTACCTGGCTTTGAATAGAGAACATGGTACCCCATTCAAGTCAGTGGCTTTCTTGACATATACATTGTGCGCACATGTGTGTACGTGTGTGAGTGCAAGCAGGCACACACAAATGGGAGGGAAAGACTGAGAGAGAGAGAGAGTGGGTTTTGATGAGCTGAGTGGTTACCTGAGGCAAGTTGTGAAACAAAAATGTAGAATCCTTACCCTACTTCAGTCTGTCATAGATAATAATAAGCTTCACATTTTTACAACTATCTGCAAAATGCCTTATACAGAAAACTAAATTGGATAAACCTGATTTATACTGGAAAGATATTTTTAAAAGTTAATTACATTTGTTTCATTTTAATTCTTTTTCAGAATTTCATTTCTATATGAAGCTGAAACTTAGTTTCAACATTCACTTGCTTAACTTATTCATTTAAAATATGGTGAGTCCTATGGTGGTCTTAAAATTAGGAATGAATAGTGAACAGAGATCAGTTTGATGATTGCTATCAGTGTCATCGATGGAAGAGCAAAATACTATACCTTTGAGAATCAGTCTTTCAGATAACTGTTAATTTTTGCAGATTCTCTTTTTTAAAGTGCTTAGATATCACAGTTTGATGATTTTAAATATAACTGCCTTCAACATATCCAGTTTTCTCAAATGTCCTCCTATCTCTTCCTGGAGGTGAAGGGCTTATATTTTTATGTTGCAAAGCTGAACAATCTGTTAGCAGTGGTGGAGATAATCAGCTGCTTCCCAGACAGCCAGCAACATGTACTGAATTTTATTAATATGCCAATGAAAAGGTACCTCCCTTTTCTGGGGAAACAAGGCCAGTACACTGATATGCTAAATATGACTCCTGGAGCCTAACATCTTCCACACAGATGTCAGCACAGTATCCTAATTTTCTGGTCAAAATAGAAATCTCCCTTTCATATTGGAAAATTTTTTTGGATTGTGGAATCGTGACATTGCACACTAGGTTTTACAGCAGCAAGTCCAGCATGCCAATGGTCTCTTGGAGGAAAAACAAATAGCCATTGAATTTAATAATCACACCATCTGGAGTTCAGGCATTCACTATAAAATGAAAGGAAGATATACAGCAAAGAAGAGTGAATGGCATCAAAGACTAAAAAAAAAGAGCAGATCTCATATGGGTAAGAGACTGATACAATACAGTTAATCAAGGCAGATCCTTTTGGTTTGGATAGCAAGCTACATCATATAAGACAGTCATTTCCTTCCTGTTACCTTATGTCTGGACAGTTTTTTCTTTTATTTTTACAATCCAAATGACTAATTATTGTCAAGAGACCAGTTTCAGAAACATTTACTTTCAGTGTTCATTGAGTTTCTTTTCACATTCCATTATCAAAATCCTTCCTCCAGTTGAGGAAACACCAACTCTGTGCTCCTTCCATGTACTCACAATAGGATGTTGTTTAAAGCAACAGCTGGGTGAAAGGTGACATAGAATTCTGTCATTCTACATACACCATTGTTATTTTTTTATTTATTCAGGTTAATTGACAGAGTTTCTGTCCAGTATCAGATTTCCTCCTCTTCATTTAGAAGTTCTTTCTCTAATACAGG
The DNA here is from genome assembly GCF_034619465.1 of Leptosomus discolor. Classification (NCBI taxonomy): domain Eukaryota; kingdom Metazoa; phylum Chordata; class Aves; order Leptosomiformes; family Leptosomidae; genus Leptosomus; species Leptosomus discolor. The sequence goes on along the minus strand of NC_141391.1, from coordinate 89,722,407 downwards.
AATTCAGCCTTCGCTGAGCCATCTAAGTGCTTTTCTCAGAGGAAATGCCATGAGAAACATTTTGTGCTTGTTGTTTATAGACTATACACAATCATCGTAACTCTTATTAAACATTGTTACTTGTAGAACAGTACAAAGCCTGATAGATCCACTTCATTGGGCTATACCAATATTGTATTTAGTTGTGATTCCCAGAGTTTTACTACACTTCTTGGATTCAGTAGAATGAAAGACTTTATTGATCTGGATACCTGTACATCACCAGAAACTTCAATTCTTCCAGGGAGAGTCATGAGCATGTAAGAGCTGCAGGAGAAGATCTACAAAGGTCATAATGTAAGCACAGATGGAAGAGCTATTTTCTACAAAACCTTAAATGCTGAATGTCCAAGTATATGAGGGTTTAAAAGTGTCAAATTACTATCATTAAAGCTACAGAAGTACAAATAAGAAAATCTTTTTTAAAGTAGCCAGGAGGTAGGCCTTTAAGTACTAAAGTTCTTCATTACAGCAGTCCATGTCTGCTATAGTGTACAATGAAATCTTGTAAATGGACAAGATAGACAAAACTACCTTAAAGCAAGACAGTGAACTTGAGTTTTGTTCTTAGCTCCACAGAGAACATCTGTGGCTCATCTGTGGCTTGAATGGCCACAAACACAGGGGAAAAGTGGACATGTGGAGGGGGAGTCTTGCCTTTGTTTTCATTTCCTGAACAGAATAGGAATATTTCCATTTGCATGAGAAATCCTGCCAATTATAATCTGAGATAAAGGAATTATATGGGAAAGCCCAAGTCAGGATGGAGCTGCACACAGTATGAGTATATCCTTAAAGTCATAGGTCTTATAGTTTGAATTAGAGATGAAAACTAAGTACCTTAACCTGAATTGTTTAAGTCAATGTGACTTGCATGTGAGAAATGACATAATACCATTCTTTGAGGAAGAAGACAAAGTTGACATTAAACTCATGGTACAAAATCAGCCAATTTTCTTTGAAATTGGTATCTATAGCCTTTTGATCTTAAATAATTATATTTAGTCTAATATCAATAAACTTTTTTAATATTTAAAAAACTTTAAAAAAAACCCTCACAACAGATTTAATTTCTTCCCAATGGAGAAGTGCAAAGTCTACCAAACTTCCAGGGCCACAATCATATCAAAGTCTAAATCTTTGAGTCAAATGATTTTTTTCTTGAAGTCAATAACAATTCTGCTATTAATTTTAGTTGGACTGAAATTAACATAAACAAAAATAAGAAAAAGGAAGTTAAGTAAAGCTATTATTTTTCTTGCTTCTGAATATGTTGGCGTGCACCTAAGCAGCACAAGACATTCTACCAGATACAGACATCTGAGCTAGATTAAGTAGTAAAGACTGAATAGATGCATTAGTCAACTAGCCCTATTGCATTAACAAGCTACCACTGTGCAGAAGCCCTCTTGTATTCCACAGAGCCTGGAGATTTGCTCTCAACTACATGATGGGAAACCAGAACTGTTAGCAGTAATTCACTTATTTTCTGGCACCTTTGCAGCCCATTTCCCCAGAAGTGGTGCAAAACTCCTACTGCCTCCAGGTGCAACACAACTTTCACAGGACAGACTGCCTGCTTGAAAGAGCAGACCTCAAATGTCAGTTTTAAGCCTTTACCCCTAAAACTCACTCGCAGTTATATCAGCGGGTGTTCTGTGCTGAAAGGGATAATCATAGTGATCACTTAAAAACAAAAAAAGTTTAAAAAGAATAAGTAAAATTACTATGATGATTTTAAATTTCTGAAGACTGAAAGTGTCGCTTTTATTAGAAAGCATACAATTGGACACATATCCTTGGCATTTTTACTTTAAGTTCTGTTAATACATTTTTGGTTTATTTGTTTCGTGCTAATTTTCATGTACCAGACAGCATTAATGATGTTTCAACCATTTTAAACTAATAATGTTGGTAGGATATGGTCAGAATAATATAATATAATATAATATAATATAATATAATATAATATAATATAATAAATATAATAAATATAATATAATATATACGGCAGGGACAGGTGACATTACAGTGGGTTCTGCTACAGGTCACCTGTCTGGGAAGACTGAGCGGATGAGGCCCTCTGTATACAGATAGGAGCAGCTTCACATTCACAAGCCCTGGTCCTCATGGGGGACTTCAACCACCCCAACACCTGTTGGATAGGCAACACAGCAGGGCATAAGCAATCCAGGAAGTTCCTGGAATGCATTGATGATAACTTCCTTCTCCAATTGATAGAGGAGCCAACAAGTAGAGGAGCTGTGCTGGACCTTGTTCTTCTCACCAACAAGGAGGGTCTGGTGGGGAATGTGAAACTCAAGGGCAGCTTTGGCTGTAGTGACCATGAAATGGTGGAGTTCAAGATCCTTAGGGCAGCGAGGAGAGTGCACAACAGGCTCTCTACCCTGGACTTCAGGAGAGCAGATTTTGGCCTCTTCAGGGGCCTACTTGGTAGAGTTCTGTGGGATAAAGTCCTGGAGGGAAGAGGGGCCTAAGAAAACTCGTTAATATTCAAGGCTCACCTCCACCTAGATCAGGAGCAATGCATCCCAACAAAGAGGAAGTCAGCCAAAAATGCCAGGAGGCCTGTGTGGATGAACAAGGAGCTCCTGGACAACTCAAACACAAAAAGGAAGCCTACTGAGGGTGGAAGCAGGAACAGGTAGCCTGGGAGGAATACAGAGAAACTGTCCAAGCAGCAGGAATCTAGTTAGGAAAGCCAAAGCCCTGGTAGAATTAAATCTAGCCAGGGATATCAAGGACAACAAGAAAAGCTTCTATAGGTACAACAGTGATAAAGAAGACTAGGGAAAATATGGGCCCTTTCCAGAAGGAAATAGGAGACCTGGTTACCTGGGATATGGAGAAGGCTGAGGTACTCAATGTCTTTTCTGCCTCAGTCTTCACCGGCAAGTGCTCTAGCTACACTACCCAAGTTGCAAAAGGCAAAGGTGGGGACTGGCAGAATGAAGAACCTCCCACTGTAGGAGAAGATCAGGTTTAAGACCATCTAAGGAACCTGAAGTTGCACAAGACCATGGGACCTGGTGAGGTGCATCTGTGGGTCCTGGTGGATGAAGTTGCTATAAGCCATTATCCATCACATTTGAGAAGTCATGGCAGTCTGGTGAAGTTCCCACTGACTGAAAAAAGGGAAACATAACACCCATTTTTAAAAAGGAAAAAGGAAGACCTGGAGAAGTACAGGCCACTCAGGCTCACCTCTGTGCCCAGCAAGATCATGGAGTGGATGGATACTACACCAAGGCATGTGGAAAATAAGAAGGTGATTGGTGGTAGCCAAAGTGGGCAAATCACACCTGACAAACTTGGTGGCCTTCTACAATGGGGTTACAGCACTAGTGGGTAAGGAAAAAGAAACTGATGTAATCTACCTGGATTTGCGCAAATCATTTGACACTGTCCGGCACAACAACCATGCCTCTAAATTGGAGAGACATGGATTTGATAGATGGACCACTCAGTGGATGAGGAATTGCCTGGATAGTTGCACTCAAAGAATCATGGTCAATAGCTTGACATCTGAGTGGAGACCAGTGACAAGTGGAATTCCTCAGGGGTCGGTATTGGGACTGACACTGTTTAACATACTTGTCAGCAACATAAGACAGTGAGATTGAGTGCACCCTCAGCAAGTTTGCCAATGACACTGAGCTGTGTGATGCAGTCAACACACTGGAGGGAAGGGATGCCATCCAGGGGTACCTTGGCAGGTTGGAGAGGTGGGCCCATGCAAACCTTATGAAGTTCAACAAGGCCAAGTACAAGGTCCTGTACATGGGTCGGGGCAATCCTAAGTACGGATATGGGCTGGACAATAAGTGGATTAAGAGCAGCCCTGCAGAGAATGATATCATGAAGGTACTAGTGGATGTAAAACTGAGTATGAGCCAGCAATGTGCGCTCACAGCCCAGAAAACCAATCTCATCCTGGGCTGCATCAAAAGAAGCGTGACCAGTAGGTTGAGGGAGATGATTCTCCCCTTCTACTCTACACCTGTGAGACACAAGCTGCAGTGCTGTGTTCAGCTCTGGGGGCCCCAGCCCAAGAAAAGCATGGATCTGCTTGAGGAGGGCCATGAAGATGATCAGAGGGCTGGAGTACCTTCCCTGTGAGGACAGACTGAGAGAGTTGGGGTTGTTCAGCCTGGAGAAGAGAAGGCTCTGGGGAGACCTTATAGCGGCCTTCCAGTACTTAAGATGCAGGCAATCTTTTCAGCAGGGCCTGCTGTGATAGGTCAAGGGGCAATGGTTTTAAAGTAAAAGAGGGTAGATTCAGACTGGATATAAGGAAGAAAGTTTTTACAATGAGGGTGTTGAAACCCTGGCACAGGCTGCCCAGAGAGGTGGTAGAAGCCCTATCCCTGGAAACATTCAAGGGCAGGTTGGACGGGACTCTGAGCAACATGATCCAGCTAAAGATGTCCCTCCTCGTTGCAGGGGGGTTGGAGCAAATGACCTTTAAAGGTCCCTTCCAACCCAAACTATTCTATGATTCTATGACTAAAAGACTTCCAGATACACAGTACTTCCTAAAGCTGAAGAACATGTGGAAGGACTTTACCTTTATATCTTTCCCAACTTCAATTGATTAAATAGAAGTGATTAACACTTCTTCCAAATTTTATTTTAAATTCATTTGAAAATATTTTTAATGTTATAAAAATAACAGTTACAGAGAGCAAAATAAGAGATACAAACTAATTATGTGTAATGGAGATTTTAAAATTTTGAGATAAACTTCTTTATCTTAAATTAAGCCTTCTCTTTGAATTTTGTGAGCAAGAAAATCCATGCAGTTTTTAGAACAACCTTAGTTAAATGCTTTGTATAATAAAATTCTTTTCTTACTTCATCTTGATTTCATTTGAGAATTATTATAAAACTTGACAAATGTGATCAAATTGAAACCAAAACCAAAAGCAAAAATATACTGCAGCCCAAATAAACAAACAATAGCAAAAGTACGTTGACGTGATTCCTCCTTGTAACATAAAGAATATGTTACCGAAGATCTTTTAAAATGTGTTTGGCTTATGTATTTCTCCAAGTTTTCCAGATATTTCTTGCTTTCAGGAGTCATCATTTCTTAATGGAGCAGATGTATGTGTTCTTTTTTAAGTCAAGGTGGAGAAGATGAAGTCCTGAGAAGCCTGAAACTTGACAATTGGATTTAACAGAATTCACAGCACCCCAAAAGTGGCATTTATGTTATCTGAAGAGAAAGGAGATGATGCATATTAAGTAGAAATAGTTCATATCTACACCACAACTGTAGTTAATAAACTGCAGTATGTGAGTATAGCGGATGTGCACGTATAATTCGGGTTGACTAGAAAAATTAAGATAACAGAGTATTAATGAGAGATAGGTTAGAAAATGTTTGTCAAAATGCAAACTAAATAAAAAGAAATGGGCACAAATGGTATGTTTAAACTGTGATTTTTGAGGGATGTTTCTGCAGAATATGAGGGGTGGAGTTTAAAATATTTTTAAGTACCAGTTTAGTGGATTAAAAAGGTAAATAAGGTTTATATTTATGCACATAGAGCAATAAGACAAAAGTTTCAGCCTGTTATCTGTGTTTTGTACTGTGTTTTGTACTTTCATGGAAAAAAAAAGTAACTCGCTTTTAATAAAAAGTGAGTTAGCACTTGCTTCTCAGTTTCTGCTAATATCAGGCCATGGCCTTCCTGTTACAACTTTAAACAAATTTAAGATGGGTGAACCTAGCAAATTAAGAAGTGTTAAAACCTAGTCTTATCTAACATTCAACACCATTCTGTCCTTTTCCCCTGTCTCTTCAGCAAATAAAGCTTAATGTTACCACCTAGCCTCAAGACAAATCCTAAAACAGAGCACTGTTGTCAGGCCCTAAAAGTTGTAATATCTCAATATTACTCCTACCAATTTTAATTTCTAATGATGTATGAAAATGAGTTGGAATTTCCCATGAGGATTCAAAAGCCCAAACATAAAACCTCTGTCAAATTTTAGAACCTGTTAAGTGGCTAAGGAGAAAATAAACAGAAATTTATTCATTTTCCAAGATCTAATGAGACAAAACAACAGTAAATAAGCACTTACGAGAGAAAGATAACTGAATTGTAGAAGAGGAAAGGAAATATATTTAGATGTCAGTAAGGTAAGATACTAGAAGCTACCTGAAAATTCGTTTTAACTTGTTAACAGCAATATTCTAATGACCAAGGCACAATTGCCTGCTTTGTTTTATCTTTTGCGTTGTATAATTGTGCAGCGTAACTTCTAGTATTATATATATTGTTTCGTTAACTAGTAGTAATAACACAGAGTTATTCTGTGTCCAAGGAATTATCTGTGACCCTGTTACAAAATTCCCCAAAGAGCAATAAAGGTATGGGATGACAGCAGAGGTCTTCAAAGTCCACATGCAGAGCAACACAGGAGATCCCTGGGCTATAAGCAACACACAAGTGGTCAACTACTGATTGTCAAAGTAGTGTGGTCCTGGGTTTACAAAGAGAACAAAGAACAAGTACCTAGGCTACATAAAACACTCCATGTATAGTAAAATTAGTAGTAATATGAACCAGCAGACAAGTGAACAAAGTGCAAGTTGCAGAGTGTGTTAAACACACAAAAATTACCTCAGCAAGATCCAAAACAGTGGGACAAGAAACCGTTAGCAGCATACTCCTCGCAGGGAAGGACTTCGGTCGCTGATGACTCACTGTAGTTTCTCTTTCAAGATGAAACTATCAGTCTTAGGAGCCAGAGGGGCAGTGAAATGATGAGCATAACACCAGAGAAAGGGGTAGGTAGGGGAAAGTTTGTGAACATATCTTTTTAACTGCATACGATTTCAACTAGGAGTGTTATTTAACATCATTGTAACTGGAACAATAATCATTTATTATTAGATTATTAAGGCTTAATTAGAGAAACAGTAAATTACTGGCTTTGCAAAAACAGTGTGCTCCTTTTGTCAACAGCTAGATTTCTAGTCTAGCAAACTGTTGACAATTCAAGAAACCTTTTCTGTAAACAGGTTGCAACAAGTTGATAACACACCTCTGCAGGGAGGAGGGAGATCATGTCAACTTATTGATCAGAAAGGTCCTTCTCTCACTCACATCAATTTACCACGTTATGGGAGTTTCTGCAGTCACCTGATTCTTCTGTAGGGGTTGATGGCTGGTACTTTATGTGAGCAATTACAAGAAGAGATGTGAAATTTATACATCTCTTGCTTACGCAGTATGGATGCCAGAACGAGCTCTCATTAGTTAGCTATACCATAAATAAGGGAAGACCAAGGAGCAAGCTTAAGCCCACAACCATCGGCTGTCAGTGTAAGTATTAGTTCAGATCAGCAGAAGAGGATCAGTAAGTCAAAGCGAGTGTCTCATTTCAATCAAGCAATGCAAAAATGAGTGCATCTGCGTGAATATCCTGTGCAGATAGTCAAGCAGTTAAGAACCCTGTTACAAAATAGAACTGTGAGGTCCCAGATTTAAACAGTTTAACCCTACTCCCCTTAGTCAATTCAGATTAAAAGTGTTGTCTCATACTATCCCCTTTTTCCCATTTCCTTGTTCTGCTGTTGCCTACAACATCTGTCAGCCAAGCAAAAGCTAATAACTATGTGCCAGCCTCAAATGAGACAAGATTCAAACTAGAGATTACCTTTCCCCAGACTAGGGGATTTTTGCATTCTGCACAAGAGCACTTGGAGGGTCATGTAATTACTAGGACGTTATCAAAAAATTATCACTGTTGCCTGTTATGTGGGCGTGAAAACAGTTACCACCCTATCACAGGACAGAGGCAATCAGTGACATGCACATTAACACAAGTGCCTATACATCACAGCTCTGCATATCAGCTTTAAGTGGGAAAGGCAACATCAGACAGTCTTTGTTCCTTGGAGGCTGGCATGTCTAAGGCTGATTCTAAATCCAAGACAAACCTTTTCCAGATACTTCAAAGATGTTTACAATTCATTTCAAACACCACTTACGGGCATCTGAATTATAAATCTAGCATGCATAATTATTACATAGGCCAAGCCATAATTCTATTTATCTTTTAGCCGTAATTAATTTTAAATCAGGTCACCTTATTTATGGATTAGCCAAATAATTATGTCTTGAAAAATATTATTCATTGAAATAATCTGCTACCGTTATTTCTGTGCTCACAGTCTTGTTCTTTTCTAGTCTCGTACTAGACTCCACACTGGTGCATAATTCTCCTTTTCTGAAAGGCTGGGAGTTGCAGCATTTCTTATTTTTAGGAGCTGTCAAGGATTTTAAATTATGAAATCTCTAAATAGTGGGGAGTTTCTTCTGAAGTTTTGGAAATCTTAATGTTTCACACATAGAATTGCATTAATGCTTTAAGTAAATAAAAAATTTGCAAATGTCCATTAACTTTTATGCTTCTGATCCTAATCTTTATGAATTTTTAACTTATTTTTCAGCAGCTGATGAGCACCATGTTAAAATCATATGAATAAGAAATTCATAAGAAAAGTTTATTCTAAATAAAATAAGTTGGACACTGGCAATGCAAATTTGCTGAATGGTTGCAAAACGAACCCCTTTTTATGCTACATGGTCTTTGGACTTCTTCAGAGCCTCTTCACCTGTGTAAGGCAGAAATCCTTCCTTCTTCCAGGCCAGATGACTTGTGAAAACGCGTCACCTAAATCTGGACTGAAGTTATAGTCCAGTGAACTATATCCCCCCTCCCTCCCAAACTCTCTCTGAGGTCTGTTTGATAGACACAGAAGTCAGGATGGTGCCTTAATTTGCTCAGTCTTGATAGCCAAGGTAGATGGTATTTGGCAGCTGGAACTTCTCCCTCTGCCCAAGATCATAGCTTGACAAAATTTGTGACTAATGCCAAGTCATATGTACCATGATATCACATCTTCTTACTGAGAGACAAAGTAATAGCTTTTATTAACAACATCATTTCTTTTACATTCTGTGACTGATAAGATTAGTAATGAGTTTATTTGACACATACAGTTACAGTTACAGGGAACTGGACTTGATGACTCAGGAGATCCATTCCTGGCCTATGTCAGTCTCCACTGATACCAGACAGATTATAGCTGACTTGCAAACAGTAAGGGCAGTACCTAATTATAATTCTACAGGCCTTCTATTTCTTTAATTACATGTGTGCTTAAAACATCGGCCCTCTTATCCACACTTTGTCAACATGCAGTTCAGAATCTACAACTGAACAGAAGTTGAGATATTTTGGTTCCAAATTTTAGGGTCTGTCAGACACTCCCTATTTCAAAGAAGAAATCTAATTCATTTGCTTGTGAATTCCGCATCTTTACCGCAGTTTAAGGATATTTGAAAATTCATCCAAATAGGATTGTAATCTTAACAGACCCAAGTTATTCATGGTATTGGTACTGGGGATAGACAGACTGTGGGTATTCCACAGGAAACAAAACTCTTTGTCCATCCACCCTGCACTCCAATTAAGGAAAAGATGATCGTTTATAGCTCCTGAAACTCAATAAACAGTCTAGAAGCGTATTAGCATCAGCTTGTTGTGGCAGTAGCATCCCTGACATGACAAAACTGCGAAGCTGACAAATTTATGGACTTCTGCATGTTTATTTGAAATGCACAGCCCACAGAGGTAAGCCACAGCTGCAGCAACAAGAGTTACAATGGGCCAGCCACTGAACTGCTGTGACGGATGTACAGAAGATTGAATTAAAAACTCCTCTTTTTTTCCTTTTTTTTTTTCAAATTAAAAGTTAGTCAATTTTAGCAGACGTTATGATTAAAAGGTTTTCAGAATTGGCTGGTATTTTTAAAAAAGGCAAGACCACTCCAGAAGACACATAACTCTTTTGTCTTATTCCATTACTACCTATTTGCCTTTATAACATGTACATACTCAGTCTGACAGAGCTGTAACAAAATAATACAAAAAATGCATCAAAAACCATTTAGAAGAGGTAAGCATTCTGCTGCAGCCCAAAAGGGTAGTGACTATACACTGTAAAGTGGTGTGGTTTTGCATGCCTGAGCACCTGCTACCTAGTGCACTGAATGCTTGCATGTACCACACAGTACAACCTGTATGCTGGTTTTAGGTTGACTTTTATCAAAGAAAGAGCTGTGTTTTGTATTGCACATTTAAACATGTCCAGAATATGCAAACTTTTTTATCTGGGTTGTGAATCAACTTTTCTACTTATTCCTACTGACAGGGAGCCACAGTGACAGGCTGCTCCACAGGGAAAGGGGAGCAGTGGAGCAAGAGTAAGAGCAGGGGTTCTGGTCTCATCTTCCACAGTGCCCAGCAAAGCCAGCAGAGATGGTGGATGCCTGGGTCAGCCCAGAGCAAGTCCATGGTGATGAGGCAAGTCTCAGATCAAGCCAGAAAGGCACATCTGGAGGTCACCTCTGCAGCTCAAATCAACAGGCTACCCAGCCAGGCACGGCACAGTTGCACCACAGCTGCAATGCAGCTCTGGTGGGATCTGAGGGGAGATCAGCTGCTCAGAAGCTGTTCCCAAGTGGAGCTGGAAGAGCCCCTGATGAGGTCTTTCAACAAGGCTTTCTTGAAGAGCCCCCTTCACAATATCATTTAGGTCAGCCCTGGAACTCCTGGAGGGGGCAAGAGCTCAGGGCCCTGACATCTACCTCTGTTCTGCACAATTACAATAGACAAATCTTCAGCAAACGCTTCTTATTTCTTTCAGCTTTCAAGCTCTTCAAGCTTTTACACAATGGAGCATGAACTTCAGAAGATGCTGTTTTTCATTCTAATGAAATAGAGAAGATGGAGAAGCAATGTAAAAATTGCGTATTTATATGCAATATTAACGTTCATCCCATGTACTTTTTCATGAGGAGAATATCAGTTCACTAAAAGAGTACATTCCTAAATATTTGATTAAATTGGGAAGGATCTTTAACAGTATTAATTTCTTTTTCTTTTTGCCACAATTCCTTGATAATAAACTTCATGTGAGTCCCTAAATTACAAAAAAAAAAAAAAAAAGGCAAGAGTTAGCCCCTTCCCACATAGAGGGTAATCTCTCTGATAAGTGATATGAAATAGTTGGAAGGGAGACAGGAGAGAAATAGATTCCTGGGAGAGATTGTTAGAAAAATCCTTCCTAGACAAGTTTATCAGTAGATCAGATTAGTTTGGTAAAGGGATGGAATGGGATAAAGATTTAAGCGGCAACTAAAACGATCCACAGAAAATATTTGAAGTTAAATAGTGAAAAACGTAGGGTAGGCAACAAAGGCACATGGATTGTTATGCTGTCTGCTTGCTTGGGTCATATGAGGAAAACCGGTTAAGAAGGAGAAATGATGGCAAGCAGTGTGAATCTTCAACTTCAGTGATGAGGCACCAGATCCTGCAGTGTATGCAAGGAGGCTTTCACATGCACAGTCTTGCGACTAGTGTTTCTTTCAGTCACCAATAAAAATCTCAATACCTTCAAGTGAAGGAATACGTCTGCAGACGTATTGAGCAATGGTAGTAAGGAAAAATAACCAAATACTTAAGCTAACACCTTGAAAAGTAAAATAATAATAATAAAGGCTCTATAGACTGCTTCTGAGGCTCTTAAATCACTCTTGTGTCAGCAGGAGCTATGGGGTATTAACTTCTTCAGGAAGCTTTAATGTGGACTCCAGGCAATCAAGTCCAACACCACTTAGCTGGAGGGCTTATTGTTCAGACTTTAAGTAGATCAATTGCTTCTGGAAAGCTTTTCAGGAAGTATCAACACAAACCCAAGAAATCTTTTTTCCCTCAAATCCAGGACATTCATTTTTAATTAATATAGTTTGTATACAGTAGCATAGATTCTGATCTTATTTCTCGTGAGACTTAAAGTAACTCCAGACTCTTTAATGGGCCTACTTCAGATTGGAGTAAGACTGAGAGGAAATTGTGTTATCTATGGTCCTCACTTCACACTGAGAAAGTAAAACATGAAATTACTTACACCAAAGTTTGCCAGTTCTGGTACAGACCTTGAAGACAAGATTGTGTCTATTATTCCAGTTAAAAGTATTATCCCTCCTACCATTTTTTTTCTCTTTTTTTTTTTTTTAACTTCAGAAGAAAGCAAGACATGCTTAGCTACGTGATCATAAAACATACTCCTTAATTTTCTTCTATTATATGCAAAAATGTAAAGGGTTTAACTTTGTCACAGTACATTGCTATACAGGAAGTAAAGATCTTTTCTCTCCAGATTTTGTCTGAACGTCTTCATTAGGATATTGTTGTGAGAACTCAGCAGGCAGTCCTTTAATGAGAAGGGGACCAAAATAATGTTAACAGAATTTAGTATAGCTGCAAGACAAGTTATTAAAGTGCCTAGAATATAGTAGATACATGCAAGTATTTTAAAGCATTTTACATATTAGAATATTAAAACACATTTTAAAAGGCAAAAATATTTAATTCCCTTTTCCTGTCTATAGGCAGTTGTGTTGAAGTCTATCAAAAAATTTCTAATCTAAGTCTTCAGAAATCGTGTCAGTAGTAGCTTTTAAAGGGAAAGGTTTAAGGGTACGATGCACAGGATTATTAGCAAGAAACTATTTTAAACCCATTTTATCCTCTGTGGCTGAGAGTTACATCAGATTAATTCTTCTTCAGCAACAGCTAAAGCTCCCCTATGTCTCTTTTTGAGGCAGTGTACACACTTCAGTGTTCAGGTCTTGTGGCTTTATTCATTGTGACATGAAGTCCTATGAGAGTGTGCATTAGTTAGGTGGGCCAGGGACTCACTTCAGTGCATGCCCACCATTTTTACCCAACAGGCCTGGCTGAGAGGGGTACCTGTGGTTCTTCCCGTCAGATGGGTTATGCTTGATTGCACGCATCCATCATGTAGCCAAAATACTTGGATCAGGAGTATTTTTTGTTATATTCAAATTTAGTTTGGGCAGGAATTTACCAACTGTAGCACCTTGCCTTGGGACTTATTGGCTATGCTGTGCCTTTTCTGCCAGGATGTAAAGGATTTTAACTATCCATGTCTCACTGTAATTGAACCTGACAAGAAGCTATGTCCTGTGTAGCAAGCATTCAATTCGCAGCATACTGACCAAAGTCAATAACATCAGAACACTGAGCACAAAATATATAGAATGCATTCAGAGTTTGTTCCTATCAGATTTTGGTTTTGGTGGATGATCTTAGACAGATAAGAAGGCATTCTTGGACTACTGCACAGATTCTTATGGCTGGGTATTCGTATATTGTAACATTAGCTTACTTCCCACAGAATAAATAATCTTCAGTAATTGTTAATGCATGGAAAGAAGAAAATCCACAGGTTACTGGGAACAGGGCTTTTTAAGGGATAGTGAAGAACTACACACTGACAGAATTCATGGCTGAGCACCCCAAACTGCTTTCTATCAAGAACAGCTTTTGCAGTAATGAGCTATTTTACCATCAGCAAAAGAGTATCAGCTGCTGCCACAGCATCACGTCTTTACCCGCTCCAAGGGCAGGCCAGACATTCTTGTTACACCCCTGCACCAGTCTCTGGCACTTAGCTCCCAGCAAGCACAGAAAGAACTGCATCAATTGCTCACTGTGCCAGCAGCTTCTCTGCTTACCCCTTAATGTTAGGCTAAAATGAACCAGGATTACCAAATAGGAATTCTTTACCTTATGGATTCAGATAATACTTAACAGGAATAAAAGTAAATAGTTTTAGGTGCAAAACAAGAAAAGAACAGAAGGCTGCGTGATACAAAGATATTTTTCTTTCTTTAGAAAATCGTTGCATGAGACGGATAGGAAAACCAGTGGAATCCACAAAACCCATTTCTTGTTTCAAAGTAAGCACCAGTTATTTTTGTTTATTACAGTACAGCAAACATCAACTAGCTCAAGAATTGATGTAAATGCTAGGAAAATCTCCTGTCATGCAAAGAAGTTAAATGCATAATAAGCTGTAAGTCATGGACATAAAGGTAACAACCCCACCCACACCCCGAAAAGTGAGATTTCTGGTGTGTCGCTGCAAACACAGTTAAGATCACCTCATAAGTATATATAAATATCAGTTTGTGACATGTGGATTTATAAATTCTGATTTACACAAGAACAGTGTAATTTCTCTGTAATTGAGGAATCACAAGTCATGCTAGTTTTTGCAAAATCGTATGTCTTGAAAAGATGTTCCACAGCTTTGATGGAAAACCTATTTTCTAGAAAAACCTGAAACCAGGTTGTTACTTTGAAACAATCTCCCTCCTCTTCCTCGGCTTTTCCCCACAAATAAGGTGCCAGAAGAAATATTTAAATTCTTAGCAACTGAGTATGAATTACAATTCCATCATGGTACCTCTGTAATAGCACACAGCAGTTTTTCAGATGAACTTTAAGAGAATTAGAATAGATGTAACATCCAAGTTAATTTTACTAATTCAGAAGTTCATAATTAGTATGCCAAATTTGATTATGGTCGCATATCATCAAGATAAAATAAACAGATATGTAAATCTACATTCAGATATCGCTAGTCTCAATTTTAATATATGTTTAGATTTCACTCACTGTAAATCAGTGGGATACTGAAGAAATGTTTTTGATCTTATGCCCAGTATTAAATTAGATTGAATACTCACCATCTAAATTTATTGCAGCAGATGACATCGTCAGCTATCCAATTATTTTAGTACTATTTGGCAAAATGTAATTTAAAAAGACCTTGTATGCAGGCAAAGCACTTAATAATTCCCCAGCAAATTAATCCCTTTGGTGCAATACTCAAAGGCATGAGGATAAAGGAAAAAAAAAAAAAAAAAAAAAAAAAAGCAGCCTCTTTCAGATCATCATGATGGAGCAGCAAGCACCAAGTACTTTTTACCCTGTTAGTACAAGTGACTTGTTTTAACTTGACATTTACCTTACTGCATAGGAAATGGCTTACATTCATTTTGTATGATCTTGTTTGATAATGCTGAACATCAGTTTTGTGGAGAACCAGACTCCACTTGTCTGTTAGAAAATATATATAAGCTACACAACTGCCTGCACAGTGAGGGGGAAGACCAGGAGACACTTGAAAAGTTTGTATGAATACGGTCAAAATCTGTATGATTTCCCATGCTCCTCATGCAGCAGGAAACGAGGCGGCCAACGCAGCATTTGTGTGATAAATCTTAAAAGCTGTGCAGTTTAAATAAAAGGCTTTATGAAACAGAGCATCTAAGAGGGAAAAACCTAGAATATAACAGCCCCCATGGAAGAATACTTGTTTAAACAAGGTTGAGCCAGAGCTGACAAAGTCTTCTTAAGCTACTATATAAGAAATCAAATGTCTAGCAAGGAAAATAAACGGAGTAATTGAATGTCCTGGGTTTTCTATTAAACCAGATCAATATAGTATTATGGACACAAAATAAGTCTTTGCCATTTCAGCATGAAAGCAGAGATTTCTCAGATGCCTACTGAATAAGAAAGAAAGCCTGTTAATCACCAGAAATAATTTTGCTTGAAGAAGTCTGTATGTATGTTTAAAGACACAAACCAAAAATAGTTAGGAAGGTATTTGTGCAAATGACCAAGTTCCAGCATCTGAAAAATAGACTCAGTAATATCTTGATAACCTGCAGTTGTGACCTCTGCTGTGGATGCAGGATGTGATTCTCCTACAGTATGTCCAAAATATGTCTCAGCTGTAAGAATGCATTAATATAATATCAAAAAGCTAGTCACTGAAATATCTGGTACAGTGGTGTCTTCAAAATATATCTGTAAAAATTGTGATTAACTATTTCTTTCAGTCTGCAAGAGTTCCATCAGGAATTCAGGGGGGAGTGGGAACATAACTTTATTAATAATTTTTTATAGTTGAGTTATACTTGCTATACCAACTGTAACTGGGAACTACTGACAAAGCTAAGAGCTTGTGACAAAAATGAATACCCAGTGATAAGTATCACAGGCTTTTCCTCCTGGGTGATGACCCAATTAGTTTCTTAATCACTACCTAACAGTAATTTTGCTGGGAGGTGTGAATATGCATTCATGATCACAGATAGCCACTGAATCATGTGACCATATGAGATGGGCTGTGGTCAGCACATCAAGAAAGATGCAGTTAGGAATAGGCTGAAAACTAGTATATTTTGTACTGTCAAAGTAGGAACATTTTGTGTTTATGTCCCATTGTGCTGCTCTTCAGTGTATTCAGCAGAAAGTTAGGACCTTGTCTTTGGTTCCTGCATTTAGTAGCGAAGGCAGGTCATATCATCAATTTTGTTGCATGCCATACTGCTCATCTATAGAGGCACACATTGAGAAGGATCAGGGAAAAATCTGAGTACACTCCAGTTATTTCCATGATTTTCTGTCCCACTTTCTTTCTGCCATCCCTGGTACTGAAGGGTGTGAGTACTCTGTTTCCTGTGTCTAGATCCCGTAATGATCTGGTTCACTTAAACATACACACAGCTGGATTGTGTATCTACGTGCAATGCCTGCATAGACACTCGAGCCTGCTGTGTGAGAACTAGTTTATGTCCCCAAATGGCACTGTGCCATGCCATCCAAGTGGCATGGGTTTGTACTTGTTCACTGTCATATCATTCTGTCAACCCAATGTCATTATACATCACAGGCACTAATTTTGAGGGATCAAATTGCTCCTTAGTGTAATATTTATAACAATCCCAAATCCGTTTCTTTCCTGCAAACGTTTTGCAAATGCAATTTATTAGAAGGGGTAAATCAAATAACATTTCACCAAAATCTCTTTTCTTTAGTCAAATGGCAAAATTCCTCAGGAGAAGTCTTAGTTAAAAATGTAGTTTCCCATTACATTTTACAGGCTTATTGTTCTCCCCTGGGAGAACTGGAAAGTAAAAATAAAGCACTAGAACGATTTAACTTTGCGTTAGTGAAACTTCAAATTGCACTAAATTAGCAGGAGTCGCAAAAGGCAGTGAAAACTGACAAACAGAGAAGTAGATGTTACTGAAGCTAAGTGCATTATTCTTTTTTTGAATTATACTCTTTGTGGCTAAATGTGAGCTACCTCAATGTAATAAGAATATTTTCCATTGGTATCACTTTATTGTTATATTTTATCACAGATACAAAGGGGACAGCAATATATTGTACCACAGTACAGAAACTGCTGATGTATGCATATTACATAAAATAATCTTAAATACTTTGGACTTAGACATTTTGAAAGCTGCTGGATACAAAGGGACCTAGGAATGACATTGGACAAAAAATTAGACGTTAGTTTGCAATGCACTGTGGCTGCCAGAGAAGCCACTTTGGGGCCACTTATGTAAATGTTTCACGCCAGAAACCACGGAGATAATATTCTCTTTCTAAATGACTCTGTTATACGGATTCTCAGCCTGATGGTTATGAATAGACATGAGAGTCACAACCTCTTTAACTTTCCCTTTACTACAAGTAGGAGGGAGATAGTAGCTAGATCCACATATATATGACAGGGGTTCAGTATAGAAAAAGCAACAGTGATATATAAAAAACTGAGCATCGTTTCTCAAAGAAGTTTGTACAGAATATTAGCAAAATCACATTGACCAAACCAAGAAAGAATATACAAAGAACAAAAGTAGCCGAATGTGCTGATTTTGGCTGGGATAGTTATTTCTTCATAGTAGCTAGTATGGGGTTATGTTTTGGCCTAATAAATATATGCGTCCCCAGAGGCTGGCACTCATTGGCAAGTATTAGCCCTAGAATTACCACAGTTATCCAAGGAGCAGGAGAGAAACAACCAAAAGAACCATAAAGACACTGCAGCTACTCTAAAATTCAGTATATTATGGCATAATAATTCAATGATAGTTAAAACTAAACCAATTACTGAGGGGAACTAGATTGTTTTAGGATTTCTGGAGAGAAGAACAAGTTCAAAGCATTTTTCACAGAAAGGGTATTACTGGATTGAGGATCTTTATTGAAGTGAAAGTGAATTTTCACTTTCTTGACCTTTTCCTGCTTCATCATTGTGAGCAGCTGTTTAATTTTGGAATGTTTGCAATAGGCATTTAGAGCTATCTGCAACTGCAAAATCTAAAAGTTTTGCAATTTTTCAAAATGACAGAATCTTTCCACTCATGCTCAAATTTCCACACAGGTAAGCAGGGTCCCTCCTTGTCTACAGGACATCTATCACTTTTATAGAAAAGACATGATGACACAACACCTCTACAGAGCGTAGGCAAGAAAACCAGTAAAGAACAGACATTGCTTCAGGCAAAACCAGTTTTATTTAAAACAGCAAGAGTAGTGTCTTTATAGCTGAGGAATTCCAGTGCAACACTCCTGCAGAGTGCAGACAGAATGGACCAGCTGAAACAGCTGTGGCGCTGTGGCCAAGTCGATGGACTGTTCTCACTGCCCCACTCCTCCTTCTGCAGCTGCCCTCCAGGCAGCAGCATCCCAAGGTCTGGCTGCCACCCACTAGGACCTGCCACCCCCAGCAACAGCCACAGCCTCAGCTCCTTCCCAAGGAGCTGACTGAGCTGAAAGAGAGCATCCCCTGAGTTTGGGCTACCCTGTGGGCCTCCTGCTAAACAGGTTGCTTAAGGAATAATAAAAAAGGCAAATGAAAGAATTTAAATATTGTAACCCGCTGTTTGTAGAAATTCTCCAAAACACAGAAGAGTGCAAAAATGCTTGATAGGTGGTGCGGGAACTTATATTAAATCTGTGGGATTCTCTGTTCATAGGGAGCTTTTAACTACAAAATCTTCTATAAGGGAAGTGGCCTTTGCTTGTCTGAAGTCAGCCTGAATTGAGTTTGGGGACCTATCTAGTCAAACATTATTTTTCTGCCTGATTTAAGTAGGCAAGAATGATTACCATTCTGCTGTTATTTACCTTTTTATTAAGGTTGTACACCTATGCCAAAGGTTATCTCAACCTTTTTCTTCTGCTGACTGCTTTTATTGAGGACTATGTCTCATGACATTAAGTGAAAAGCCATGCAGTAGAAGGAACATAAGCAATTGCAGAGTATTAACTTCTAATATGGCATAAAGCAGCTGTGATGAAATATGAGCTGTTGATTCAAGATGCTAATTATTCTTGTTTCTGATAAAATTAGAACTACTTCAAGTAACTATGCCATTTTCTAGCAGTACCAAGCAGCATTAAATGATCATTGTTTCATAAAAGATAATAAATAAAGTAAACATCAGCTTAGTGCAGCAGGCAAAGAGCACTGTCAAAGGAAGCCCATTTAATCAATTTTCTTTAAAAGTCACCTTTCATCTACTCCTACTTCACAGTGTTTAGACTTTTTTTTTTAGTCTGGCGTGTATGTGCTATTCTGATTTTCTGTACATTCTCCATTCCTGTTGCCTCAAGTTCATTGTTAGTAAAGTAGCCTGCATGTAAAAAAACCCTGCCTTTTATAGATGCACAGGGTTATTACATAAATCCTGTCCTATTCATGTAAAAAAGAACTTTCGACTTGCAGGATCAAGGCTTGTCTCTGAGAGGCTGTACAACACTCTGCAGCTCGGGTGAGTGTGTGACTATCAATATTTTAAAGACAGTTCCTATTTTTTGTGGTTCCTGAAGTAATGTTTCTTGGGGAAGGGGAGTTCACATACTTTACAGAGTATGCCCTGTACAAATGGAGCTGTCACATATCAGCAGAATTAATATTTTTATAATTATGTACCTTTTTTCCCAGTTAACCGGCAAAACAGATCAACATAGTTGTGTAGGTTCTTAAAATATGACAGAATTCAGCTTCAGTCACAAGAGATATAACAGTTCTCCTGGCTCCCTGTCTTCAGAGTAATCACTGAAATATTCTGTGAATGTGGAAGAGATCTGAATAATTATGCTACATGGAGCAGAAGGAGAGGAAGAAGAAAGAAAGAAAAGAATCTTCTTTGCCTTAAAAATCAGGGCAGGGAAACCAGCATCTACAATAGTTTATTTGACTTTTTATAATCTGGTGCAGCAGATTTTCAGGTACTTTTAAGACTCCGCCTTATCTCAACGGCAATGTTGTGGGAGTGAAACTAAGTTTATGACTAGGTTTTCTCCACCGCGAATCATGAATTAGTTAGAAGTGCCTAACAACAGAAAGTGCAAGACGACCAGCAGCAGCAAAGATGTTATCAGTCTCTTTGATGTACTAGTTTAACAACATTTTTGGAGGGAAAGTGAGGAAGCCAATTCAGCCATATGAAATTATGGGAAAATACTTCATGTGACTTCATAGAGTAGTAAGGATATATCTCATCAGATTTGTTTGGCTTTGGTTTTATTCAGTACTAAAAGCTACAGGATGGTAAGCTGTACTAGAAGGCTCAGATAGCATTTCTGTATACAACAAAATTTTTCTCTTAATTTCTGTTTTTCTCTTTCATGCGTGTTCTAATGTAGCAGCAGTGACTGTATTTATTTTGTTATACTAGTAATAATTAATAATAGTAATAATATTTCAGGGTGGAATGAAAGTTTTATTGAAAAAATATTTTCAGTGCTTCAAAATTTTAAGGTGTACTCTTTTGGTCTGAATATGGTCAGAAGAGTTTTGTTTGTTTGTTTACATTATAATTGAGTATCAGTTCAACCTTTCTTGCTCTGTGTATGTCCTTGAAAAGGAATATAACCTTTCCTTTTTATGTTGCTGTCAGTAATTATATAAGAGAATTATATGCAATAATTCTATATTCCTATCAAAATTATGCATAAATTCTGTATGCTTTTAGAGTATCTCAAGATTCTCCTCTTGCATCCTTCCATACTTTGAAGAAAATTCAGTAAGTTACTTACATATCTCCAGGAGAAAGAGGAAGAGTAAGACTACTCTACTGATTATGTGAAGTGCTCTGGGTGGTCCCAGGTGAGCGTATATTTGACTCACAAGCACAGCCCCAAGTCTGCTTCAGGGGCAGCAAGCTTCCCACACAGAAACTTTTGGGCATTGGGACTAGAATCCTTCAGTACAAAGTGTAGGACATGAGACTGTAAACCAAACAGCCCAGTTGTATGAGTACATCCAAGGAGTTACGATGAGACAGAGGTATCACAGAGTGTTTAGACAGAAAACAAACAAACACAGCTTGAACACACAACTAGGTTAGTTCAAATCTGGCTTGCGTGGATGAACTGAATCTGTATGTAAGGCCATATACAGATTTCCCTCTCCCTCTCTTCAGGAAACAAATCAAGTTTAGCCTCAGGCTTTGCTCCAAGACCACAGTGTTCCTGGAGGGGGCAGAACCCATTCTTCAAACCATTAAAGAAACACCACTTGTCTTCTACCTAAATCACACATGCTTTACGGACTTACTCTTGACAGGATGTAGGCACAAATAATTTAAACACAACTGCATCTATAAAGGACACTTTTCTAGACACCTCTAGCAAAGAAAGACCCAAAAGAAGGGGCAAAAATCCCCTACGCAGAAAGAATCACCCCAAAAGAAAGGAGCTAAAGTACCTGTCTTTCCAACGGAGACTTTCAGTTAAGTCCTCACCACAGAATCATACTTGTCTTTTTCTTTGAAAACTACTTAGCCTGAGAATAAGAGGCATTTTATCTCAGAGGAGCAGTAGTCAAGAGGGTTACAAGCATACATAATATATTTAGAAGTTATTTTACTGTGTAGTGTTCTCAGAAAACTCCACCTCAATCTAATTCATTTGAATCTGCTGAACTGCAAGCAAATCCTCACACCTGTTGGAGAATTGACACTACTGAACACCATTAATGGACAAAACTTATTTTTCAAATTACATAAGTCAAAGTCTTGATGCCAGAAAAGCTTTATTAAAATATCTGTCCACAGTTTCCTCTGTTTTAAACCCGAGGAAAACGGGAATATTGTCCCACCAAGGGAAGTGGAATATATCAACAAATTTGATAGCTCATTAGGTAGTACCATGTTGGTCCATAGCTTGATATACACCTAATAAAAGATTCAGCAGTATAAAAGCCTCTGTGATGGGAAACTGGACAGTAGGGTGACAGAAGAGAGCAGGAGCAGCAGCTACCAGAGACACTGTGCTACAAGAGGCTGAACATTATGTTTGGAAGGAGCAGGGCTGGATAGAAGTAGACAATTGTTGTTAGTTGTTGAGGAGACAACAGCAGTAAGACCTATAGGGCCTGTGTGTCACAAAGATAAAACACCAGAATCAAATTACTTTCATATAAATGAGCCTGGGCTGTCTGGGATAAGGATCATCTTTTTTAATTAGGTTCAGTTGTTCAAATCAGTTATATCCAGGACATCTTTACCTGCAGGCAAAGGAGTAAAAAAAAAAAAAAAAAAATTAAAATCTGTCCAGTAATAGACCTCAGGGTAGTTCAGTTAATCTTAGTCACTTCCGTTCCCAGGATAGCCACTGTGAGCTGTTTTATTCTCCATAACAGCTTTTGTGACAGGTCAGTCTTCACTTCTGTTATTTTCCTCAGTTAAGCAGCTTAAGAAAAAAAATGTACCTTTGCTACTACTTTTGGTCAAACTCTCTGTCATCTTTCTGTCTCATGGCTGCACGTAGTTTAGAACAGCTTTTTGCCCTAAAGGTGAGTGTCACTGATGTTACAAATCTGCGATGAATCACAGTGGCATTATACTTCCTTTTAGAGACCTGAAAACCAAGCTTTAAATTTTATAGCCAGGAATCAGCAGGATATGCAATGTCACAAGTTCATACCTAATGAGCTCACTGAAAACAATGTCCCTTATTTTTTCCTAGTTCATGCACTAGGGAATCACTATACTTTGCAAAACTCTGGCTCAGAATTGCATATAGAGAAAGTCTCCGAACTTCTGTAGATCAGCAACCAAAAAATCTAGAGGCTCGTTAAAACCAGTGTGCCATAGAGATCAGTGTGAGTCAGTCTGTGTGGACTGTACAACAAAATTATAACTGCCAGCACACCTGTATAAAAGCTTTGCACTACCTGGGTTGTTACAGTTTTCAGGCTAGTTAATGTGGCTATTTTTCACATTGTCATTACTGTCTAGTTATTCTAAGTTCCTCTCCTCAAATTGACATCTGTATCTTCATGAAACAACCAGTTCATAACTAGAGGAAGAGGTGTCATGATTCTTCTATGTAACTAAATTAGAATTTTTGGAATAATTACCATTTTAATTAGAGACTCTCTCAGGTGCTGCAATGTCTTTGCCTCTTTAAGGATAAAAGAGAGAGAGAGAGATCTTTCTAATAGCTGAAAGCTAAGAAACTGGGCTTTGGGGAAAGAAACTTCAAAGTGTGCAATCTAGCACAGAGACCCAGTTATGATTTGCCAAGTTAAAGTTAGCAGAGAACATGTTACATTTACCTGTAATTCTCTTCAGGGGCAACATTTGAAACTTGCCTCTGCAATGAGAAAGCACCAGTGGTACTCCTACCAGGGCTGAATATTTTGCTCTTTATCCATCCATCTTTCTAGAAATGTTTTCACATGAAAGAGAGCTTTAAAATATATTTGCACTAATACAACCTACGCATGATTTTTATGTCTGCAGTTACCTTTTTTATAGATTACCAGTCCTCCAGGGTAATCTTTCTACATGATATTGCAGTCAAATCCAATGTTGTATCTCTAATATCACTGCCTTTTTCACAGCTATTCTAGGTTCTCCCATGCCCCTTCCATTATTTCTCAGCCTTAAAGCTGCTTCAACACCAGAATGAATTTATCATTGAAATACTAGACAAAACTGCTGCTATTCTTTCCATTATTTGAACAGCTATTGAGCTGCACAAATGTCATTGACTATGGTTCATCCAATAAATCACAAACTCGAAAATATTAAGCACTGCTAAATACACTCTGGTATATTTGAAAGTACTGTTTCAGTAGTTCTGCCTTAGTAAGCCAGCTAGCACCTTTTTACTGTTGTCTTATCCTTCCTAACAAAGCCTATCTTGCCTCAAATTTCTAGCAAATGGATAATCTTCTCAGCCCATCCAAGACCCTTCGTTTGGGATTCATCTCTAGAAAATCTTCAGAACTGATTTCATCTAAATGAGAATCTGTTCTTATTTAATTTTTTTATCCGACTGTTTTAAAACTTATACTTTCCTATTTCTTCAGCATATACAAAAATAGTCATTTAGAAAGATAAATCCACAGCCTTCTGCAGACAGGTGACCTTTCCAACACAAGTCCAAATTCCATCAGATCCCTGCCTCAAATGACTAAAAAGTTTAAACCCTTGAAAGGATTATTCTTGACCTTAACTTAAATCTGAGATTCTTTATTTATTGTTAAGTGTCACTCTTCACCCTTTGCTACCTTTCCTGTATTTTCCATTCAGTAAATTCAGCATCTTTTGGAAGAATCACTGTTTGTCTGTTATCACCTGGATGGGGGTTTTAGAGAAGATTAGTTTAGCTGTTTCAGAACTGTCAGTGACACGATACGCCACTTGTCAAAGACCAAATTTAGATCTTCTCTAAGGAAAATTCTTACTAAACGATGCATGAATGAGAGACTTAATATAAAAACAGAGATAACCTTTTTTGCACTTCAGAAAAATTTAAAAAAAAAAAAAACCACAGAAAAAAATCCCAAAACGTTAGAAGCAATTTGTATAACTGTTAGTTCTTACTTAGTCTTCTGAATTGCAGCATATTGTAGAAGTAGATAATGCTACCCATGCACAAACATGTATTTACACAGACCTGTGGATGTGTGGGTAGAATTCGTGGTGGGCATGGGCAGCACAGGCAGCATGGGCACCTGAGTCAGCCAGAGTCCCTGGGCAGCCTTAGCTGTTGCTTCCATTTGAACATCCAGCTTTACTCGATCTTCCTTACATCTCTCCTTTCTGCTGGCAGCAAGTCCATTGCCCAGCTGATGAGTAGGGGAAACAAGTTCCGTTCTCCTGGGTGGTGCTTCAGGAAAGTCCTGTGATTTGGAGCAATAGGAAAAGAAGTAGATTACTTAGAGTGGGAAGTTTACAGAATTTAAGAGAGCGAGAGATATCCACTCACAGTCCCTTTGGTCTGCTCACCACTCTGCTGCAGATCCCCTCTCCACTACTGCAGCAAAAGTGAACTTTGCGCTTGCCAGTCAAGACAACAAAAAATCCATTTTGTTCCTCCTACCTAGTTTCTTTAACAGTAAAACCTGGAACAGGTCATTGCAGTTTTCTCTAGCATTTTAAGAGGCTCCATGTTCTTTGTGTTCTTTACATTTTTTTCCTCCGTAGAGTACTTCGATATAAAAGGTCAGCAGTAACATTATTGATCAAATGTAATTAATGCAATCTCAGATTGGAATCGGACACTTGAACAAACTCTGTGTGCTCCTACAAGAAGACACAATGATCACTGCCTTGAAGGCCCTGTGGACAACTACTTCTTCAGGTATAACCTTATTTAAAAGCCAAAAACTTCTCATTGCTCAAGATTCAAGCAAAGAATTTGTTCCAAAGCAAAATACACATGAAACAAGAAGACGATAATTTTCATACTAATCTTTAAGTGTAAGTCAACATCTAAGTATTCTCAGTTGATACTGCTGAAAAGTCAAGGACAAAACTGTATTCAACATCAAATACAAGTTTTGGTCTGCCAAACACCATAAATCGCATCAACTATGAACAGTTCATTTGTCATTAACAAGTGATCATATCAAAATGTATGTTTTCTTTGTGTAAAGTATTTCAAAAGGACTGCACTGAGCAATCAGTGTATTTAATATTAACAACGAAATTTGCCATACACAGATACCCACAGCCAATGAGCTAACACAGATGCCTTCAGTCATCTGCCATGCCCTGTATGTCTGGGTGTCATAATGATGTAGCACTGTATGAACTGCAGTATAGTAATACGTCACTGTTCTGTTCCTCATTCAAAGGAATTTCATCTCTCCCTCTAATGAATAATCTGGTCTAAACTATATGGATTTCTTCTCCAGTCGTAAGGATAACCTAAGAAGTGAGCCCATATGAACTTCACGAAGTTCAACAAGAGCAAGTGCAAGGTTATGCACCTGGGTTGGGGCAATCCTTGATATCAGAGCAGACCGGGTGATGAATTGATTGAGAGCAGCTCTGCAGAGAAGTACTTTTGGATACAGGTGAATGAAAAATTTGGTGTGAGCCAGCAATATGTGCTTGCAGCCCAGAAAACCATTTGTACCCTGGTCTACATAAAAAGAAGCATGGCCAGCATGTTTAGGGAGTTCACATTTCCCCTCTACTCTGCTCTCGTGAGACCCCACCTAGAGTACTGTGCCCAGCTCTGGGACCCCCAGCACAAGAAAGACATGAGGCTGTTAGAGTGGCTACAGAGTAGGGTCACAAAAATGGTCAGACAGCTGGAGTACCTCTCTTATGAAGAAAGACTGAGAAAGTTTGGGTTATTCAGCCTGGAGAAGAGAGGGCTCTGGGGAGACCTTATTGCAGTTTTTGATACACAAGGGAGGCTTATTACAAAGATGAAGAAAGACTTTTTAACAGGACCTGTAGTGAGAGGACAAGGGGTAATGGGTTTAAACTGAAAAATGGTGGATTTATATTGGATATAAGAAAGAAATTTTTTATGATGAGGGTGGTGAGATACTGGAATAAGTTGCCCAAAGAAGTTCTAGATACCCCATTATTGGAAGTGTTCAAGGTCAGGTTGGATGGGGCTTAGAGAAACCCGATCTCATGAAAGTGAAAGGAGCTTGGACTAGATGATCTTTGAAGGTCCCTTCCAATCCAAAACTTTCTATGATTCTATGATGTCCATGTCCCATTTCTTCTTATTCTTGTCTTCTGTTAAATGTGGCCTAGATAATGCAGGTGCTGCAATTAAGTTTTTAACCTTGGATTCACCTTTGGCAAGAATGCACCTTTTCTGTCTGAACAGCTGTCTTTGTACTCAAAAATGCAAATACTCATGGTTTAAGAAGGTTATTATCAGTAACATCTACAGAAGTATTTATAACAAACTTATTGATCTGTGAAAGTCTGAGTAATTTTGAGAGGATTTTCCCTTCTTTTGTTCAGATTCTTCCTTCTGAAATCTGAAAGGAATTGAATGTCTTTCTCCTCTATGTGCTATCATCATTCATATTTGCTTTGCTCAAAACTATGCCTGACCAAGTGTTTTCATGAGCTGACTAATGCCATGGATCTCTGACTTCCCTGTTATAAAGCCTTTGCCACAATTTCAAATACCACTTCTTGCATGTCGGCAATAATTTTGTATTTAATATGGGCATTTTTTTCCAAAAGTTTGGAGCCTCCCATGAGTGTTTCAGCATAGTTCAAAAAAGAGGAGTTGTTCTCGTGAAGCTTCAGGGGCCTGTATAGTGCAGTCTGAGCACTTAACATTAGACTAAAGTTCATCTACAGCGTCAAAATATTTTCTTCTACTTTCTGCAAAAAAGCTTTGGATACATAACAAGAAATTCATTAAAAAACACTACTACTTTCCTCTCAGTCCACCCACTTCCGCCTCCCTATAAATAGAATATCTGTATCTGTCTAAATACTCAGGGAAAGAGGTAGGTTATCTTATAAAATAAGGAAGTTTTTATGTGGGCTCTGCCAGTGTCCTGGCTAAAGCCAGGCCGGGATCCAATTGGATTGGTCCCCATGAGAGTCTATTATCTACAAATAGATTCCCTGAGGAAAGGAAACTAAAGAGCTGTACAACTACTTAAATT
Organism: Leptosomus discolor; assembly: GCF_034619465.1. Lineage (NCBI taxonomy): Eukaryota > Metazoa > Chordata > Aves > Leptosomiformes > Leptosomidae > Leptosomus > Leptosomus discolor. Next base: position 89,694,680 of record NC_141391.1, on the reverse strand, counting down.
ATTGATGTTGTATCTAAAACTTAAATTTCTCATATTGCCTTCTGTCATGAATCCCCATCTCCTTCCAACCAAGGGAACAGACCAGGAAAAATGGGGAAAAAAAAGAACTTGCTTTTTGGTTGTTTTTTTTCTAGGTAAGTATTTTTCATTGATTCACTCAAGTGTTACATATTTATTGCACGTTGATATCTTATCTAAGACTCACAAGCAAGTTGCATTCCCTAACTTTATTTCATTACCGTAATCTTTCCTTGTCAGGATGAGACAATCAAAATTGACTAAGTTTAAGAATTAATATCAATCCCATCCCTAGTTGTCACATTCACGCTGACTCTCAGAGAACACATTCCACACTAGACTAGAAATATGACTAGGGAAATACAAAATATTCTTCTTTTCTCATATATATGTCTTCTGCCATTTTAGAAGGTTCAGTGAAGCATGCCAAATACTCTGTGAAACAAGCAGCTCCGACTTTTTGAGACTTATATCCTTTATATTGTCTTCCTGTTCCCTGTATAATTACGCTGGAACAAGTTTCGAAAACAAATTTCATTTGGCAGGAAGCAGATGACTCATAATTTGCAGAGTATATTTTAATGAACTATAAAAGACTGTGTGGTTTTATGACATAGTCAATACATCTCAACCCACACTGCCAGCTACCCTACCTATGAAAATATGTTTTAAAATTATTGTTGCTCTAATAAAAGTAAAACTTCTATATAACATTAACAGCAAATATTAAAACACATACCAACGTACAATAAGTCTGTTATGTTGGGTTATAAAAACATCATACAACCTGCAGTGAAAACAAGCTTCATTGCACTAGCCTATTTGCAACATGGATCAATGTCACAAGTGAGGTTAGAGAAAAAAATAGTATTAGACTAGGTAATCTTAGATTAAAAATATATGGAATGCTCATAATGCAGAAAGCCTTTGGAGACAGCTAAAGAGTGTGCAGGCTTTGTGAAGCATTCTTGCAATTTGCAATAACGGCATCGGCTTTGGTCTAAAGTCATCTCGTGAGATTGCCTATTCCTGCTCTTTACATGAAAGTATCATTATCTTTCTCCTTCCATCAAAAAATATAAAATAGTAAAGCACACAATACTTCACCAAGTTAGGTACTGCATGTCACATATGACATCACACTAACCTCTTCTCTTCCTTCCCTGGGGTTTTAACAGCTCAATGAAATTCACATCTGAGTCCTCACCAAACTTGTCTTCTGTCATCCATCAAGTTCTCAGGGGCACATACCCGTCTGTATGATTCTGATAAAGTACATCAGAAGTGGCACTTGTGCAAGAAGTAGAACAAATGTCACACCTTGAACACAGGAGCTTTCTTCAGTTTAGCTAAACCTACCTAAATGAAGTTTTTCTGCTATCATGGATCAATTACTCTACAGCATTTTATTTTTATTTATTTCACATTGCATTCCCTAACCTGTCCCTGAAGCTGTCTATCCCACAGTATCTCCAGTGGGAGCCATTTCCTTTCATCTTCCACTCACGTCAAGAAATGACAGACCAATACAACTGCTCTTTGCTGAGTTGCAGAGGGAAAATTCCAGTTTCTGTGAATAAGATAAAAAAATCTGACAAGAAGATGCAACTTATTAATCTTGCTGTAGCATCTACTTTAATATAAAGGTTTTTCAAGAGCCTCTAAAACGCTCTAGAAAGAATCTTATGCACAAATCACAATATCTAAAATATTTTACCCATTTTTTGCTTGTATGAGAAATACAGATAATCCTCCCCTTCTATCAAAATGGGTTGCTACTATTTTTGATGGCATGAACATGAGCTAAAAAGGAGCCAGATGTATTTTACCTGAAGACTTACTCGCTTTGTCTTTAGCAATATTCAGAGAATTGCTTGAGAGATCCCTCAAGTGCCAGTTTCAGAAGGCTAATCGTGAACTGCACAGTAGTATAAATATCAAAACCACAAGTAACTGCAGCAGTATGTCTGAAGTGCTCCCTTTCTTTCTATTTTCATTTCTCACAGTGTTTTCCATTTCCTAGGGGGATTTTAGCTTTTTTAAAAATCTATCTGTGTTGAAAGAAGCAGCAACATCTCTGATAAAGGAATGTGCTATTGGGAGCTACTTAACAAGCAAGGCCTGAGTAAGAGCTCCAGTCTTCCTCTGCTTTGTGTTGCCTTCAAGCAGTACCACTCCTGATCCCCACCTCCTAAACCCTTTTGGATTCCTCATTTCTTACTTATATAGGAGAACTATATGTTCCTCACAATGCTAGTCTTCCATAAAGAAGCTCATAAAAATGTAGACAATAATTTCTTTTTTTCTTTCAACTTTTTAAACTTTCAGTAACCAAGCTGTCTTTATAAACAGCTTCCTCCAATCTTTCTTTCTACTTTTTTTTTTTTTTTTTTTAATAATTTCAGGTACCACCACACTTATTTTAATCACAGGTGTTTGGGGGATATATTACCATCTCACAGGGAGGATAAGATTATTATAGGAAGGGGTTAAGATGGCTAATGCGTGTGTTTTGTAGAGATTTTTTTTTCTGTTAAACATTTGTTGTCTTAGCAATTTTTCTGCTATTTAGCATTCTATTTTTTTTCTGCCTTCTTGTTAGACCCTACCAGCTTTTCCCTGTAATTGTCTGTATAGTCTGTTACAGAAAAATGCTCTGAATTAGGGCTTCACAGACATCATAAATTATACTAGTTGTACTCAGTTTCATTGCACCAATATATTTTGCTTCAAATTTGTGGCAGGGTCTTGTTTATCTTTGTTCTAAATTTTTTAGCAATAATCAAAATCAGACTGGCCAGAGACTACCTGCTATAGATATACACGTTTACTGAATACAGAGTGGAAATGATGGCCAAGGTTACTGCCTTAGGAAGGAGGGGAAAGAGGTTCTGGAGTTGTTCTCCCTCTTGGGTCCTAGCTTTAGCCTCTGTCAGTCTGGACTATGCCTCCTCCTTCCCTGTCTCCCCGTGGAGCCTGAATTACCTTCCTGTTCCAAGAGCTCTCTTCCCTCTTTTCACATCAGACTTTGTCGTCATTATGAGAAAAAATTCACAAAAAGTGGAAAACCCAAGCTTCAATGGAGATGTTTAAAGGCATTTATTCAGGCTGCAAAAGGCCAAGTGTTAAATGCTTTAGAAGGTCTAGAGGTCTAGAGTTAGAAGGCCTAAAGGTGTGAGTTCAGCTTACTTCTGTGAACAAAGCTTCTTTTGTGTGTGTGAGTGAACCGCAAAGCCAGACAGAGCACACAGCAGTATGAAACACAATTCTTAATGGGTACTTTTATTTTCATGTGTATGTCAACTGTGAGCCACAGGCCAGGGAAATGAAGACTCTTTCAGAGAGGTTGAATATATTAGCTTTGCTGAGAAATGGAGAACATTTTTGGCTGGGGATTTTACTCCTTCAGAATGTGCATTTCCAAACCCAGTGGAAATGAAGTCTGTGCCCTAGAGATGTACCCATTTTCTGCCACAGACCACAGCTGGTTCCTGGTGGCAACAAAGTAGACAATTAGACTAGGAAGAGGAGTGCCAGGGAGCTAGTCAGCAATGTCCTGTATTTTGTGACAAAGCATGTAAGGTGATTAACTTCCAGTTTAGAAAAGCAAGGTAACTCGAACAAAAATTGTATTACCTAAGCTATTTTAGGCCAGAAACAGGTCACTGCTGAATAACTTATGAGGTAGGGGTTTACTGTTTCTTCATTCATGTTATTCGACCTACCACATAGTTTAAAGCTACTTCCTAACAGTGTATTAAAAGAAAAAAACAATAAGCAAATGACAGTTGAAATGCATGCTTTTGTAAAAGAAACTGGAGTTCTGTCCTTGCTATGTTTTTCCAGAACCCTGGAACCTGTAACGTAAGAATGAGAGGAACAGGAAATGTCTCTGTCTTAGAAATGTAAAAATGTATGTTGCATTTTTGACCCAAATAATACTTAAATTTTGATTTCTAATCCAGGCTAGCTCTAAATTCAGGCCCAGCCATGCTGAAGGTTGGCATCAAAGCCATCTGGTCCTTCCAAATCAGTAGCATGTCACCACGGGGCAATTTTCTCCTTGACTCTTAGGATACAAAATAAACAGCTTTCAGTTGCTTTTAAAGCGCAGGGGGCGGGGGTGGGTGTTATGTTTTCTGACCACATACAATTGTGCTTGGACAACACATTGTTCTCAAACCTGTAAATGCCCATCTGCTCCTTCAGAAGTTGTCAGAAACTGATATCTCTGTAGACTGCCAGAAAATAACTCAAAATTAGCACCAACAAAACTATCTGTGATTTTACTAGAACCAATGAGGCTTATCACTGCTAGTTAGTAAGACTACCTAAATAATTTCTAGCTTTCTTTTCTATCTTCTGCTATCTCCATCAGTCCTCTTTGTTTATGTAGAGAATAACTCCATATCTTAAGACTTCCCAGGAGTTTTTAGAGTACTGTAGTTCAAAATTCTAGTTGTGTTTGGCAGGAACACTATGGTAGCGAATAGAATGTAGTGCGTTCAGTAATAGTTTGTATGGTGCAGAAATTTAAATTATAGTTAGCTGTCTGTTGCCTGAGAAAGTGATAAATGTAGATTTTAGTTTCACCTCATCCTTACTTGGAACAAATTATAGCTTTTTCCCTGACGCTGCCTCTAATACAAACCACTAGCAGCCCACAATTGCAGCAGACACGGATCAGAAATTGTTGGCTTTTTTCCTTGTATTTATTCTCTTTGGGCTAAAGGATCCAAGGATCAAGACTGCGGTCACTGCAGTCACACACTGTCTTGGTGTTTTCAAACACCAAAGGTAAACTAACCTTGTGTCTACTCTGAGTGGAAAGAGCAATCTAGTTACAATGTGACAAGGACTGATCCGTGAGGTTTAGAAAATAAGAGCACAGCCCTGTTTTACTCGTCACAGGAAAAAAAATATTTCTAGAGGAGTTACATTGAGTCCGCCATCCCTTCTCTGTTTTTTTAAATGCTTATTCTGATGGAGTTATGATGAGTGCCCCACCTCTCCTTTGTTTTTTTTTAAGGTTTGTTCCAAAAACTAAGGATTATGATGCATGCCATGAAGACTTAAATCACGTTTCTCCTTACTTCGAGACCTTGTGACAGAATAACACACTTTATGAAATATTTCAAATTATTTTTAAAATTGATTGAGTATGCAATTGGTAAAAAATATGATGTAGAAGGAGGGATCTAGTAATTTCCGCAAGGTCAGATCCGAACATATGTAGTTACTGTCTTGAAAAAGACACAGGAGGGGCTAAAGTACTCAGTGTGTCTTCTTACTGTCTCATAAGAATTAATGTGCAATAGAAATTTGTAAGTATATTTTAATAGTGTGTTTGGGATAACTCCTTATAAAATATATATGGCCCACATGGTACAATATATCATTATGCTGTAGTATTTTATACAGTAAAGATATTTTCACAACAGCCAGCCTGAAATTTAAACATAACTACAGTATTTCATTCTTAGTATATAAATATGTTCTTTATGAAACCTGCAATACCAATTTAGAATTTATATGGACTGATTAAATGCCCACTGAAGTCAACAGATAAAATTCATTGGCTGCAAGCACTGTTGAGGCCAAAATGTTTTAAACAGATAACATTGCTTTATATGTAATTTTATTTAAGATCACTCCACATCTTTTGAAACAACACCATGGAAAAGATAGCACATTTTTTGAAAAAGTGAATATGCATCCGGGATGGTCTCTTACGACACATCTTTAGATGAATTGCTAGGAAAATAAAATGACAATCCATAAATAGAAGCTGGCATACTGCAACAGAATAATGATTCTTTCATTTGGTATTCTGGACAAAGAAGACAAAGTCAATTCAATCGGTACTGCAGTGCATTACGGCATATTACATCCATTATTTCAAACAAGCTGGATTAGAATATAATTAATGTGATGTCAGCTTGATATTAAAGTCTTATGAATAAGATGTTTTATGTTATTTACTGATATATTGGTGTTGCCTGTAATCAGTATCACAAATATATTTGATCAGTTTTACTGTATTTATTTAAATTTGTTCCACTTCCTACTTTTAGTGGTAGGTGTATTTTATGCACTAATTTACATTATTTGAGATCCATCCTGCCTGACCGGGCTCAGAGACAAGATGAGGTTTCCTTAGCAACACATGCTATCACAAAATTTGAAAAAGCCCTTCTGAAATACTCAGGTCTTCCTTCAATTTGTTATGTTTGTTCTTAACACATGGGAAATATTGTTGTGAAGGAATCACATACAAACCTTAGGGGCTACTGAAGATTTACCCAAATTAAGCCACAGTGACACTTTCCCGGTATAGATGCATTTGTACAAATGTTATATGGTAAATTCAATAGTCAAGGTTTTGTCTGAGAACTTTTTAGAATGTGGTTTTTCTGTTCAGCTGAAAAAAAAGAAGGGTGTGCAGCAACGAGAAACTGCAGCATTTTTTCCAGCAATATTGGCTCATAATGTTGGGTGGAACTGCCTGCTCAACAGAGAAAAATTTCCTTCTTATACTCATTTGAGAGAAGGCGTCTGTTTCATCCTTTAAAAAGTCAAATACCGAAATGTTTTATATGATGACACCCAAAATTTAGAGGGTAGTTAAGATAGGAATATAGAACTTACTACAAAAATGGCTACTATTAGTATTCTGATTATTTACAGTCAGTATGGCTTCCAGAAGGTGCTTTGTGAGAAGAAGGATGCCACCTTACCTAGATATTAACCGAAGAAATGTAGACTAACTGGTTTCTGGACACTTTCCTCTAAGGCATAGAACCTGGGAAATGCTTTGCCCTGCAAGAGAATTTGGTGAGATGCTGCAACTCCACTACTCATTTCCTCGAATGGATTTAGAGCTGTAACATCTCTTTCCATTGTGTGCATTGTCATCTCAGGACACAATCGTAGCTGCCATTTTCAAATTACTTAGTGCTACAATGTGGAAAAAATACAATTCCTCCATTTTTGTCTGCTTCACCTTGTTTGCACAGTAGCAAATTTTACCATCTTAATTATGTGTAACACTAGTAATTTCAGCATCAGCTGTGACTCTTCCTCTTCTCATTTTTATACCCAAATAAGCTGTCAGACTGACACAGTTTCTCTAAGCTTTCAATAATTCTCTTGATAGAACCGAATAATTGAAAAATGCATCACTTTCTGCATAATATTGCATGTGATTATTAATGTGATGAACTATTACAGCATTTTCATTGATTTATGCTAGAATGATTCATTATGCTATGGATACACAAAATACAGTTGCTTTTAATGTGTCAAAACATAAACTTACTGATGGTGTGTTACATAATGTAACCACCCCTACATACAGAACAGGAAACTGTTAGCGTAATAGAATATCTTCCAGCAAATACTGACTAGTTTTTGTAGATTTTTAATGGAAGCTTTTAATTTTGCTATTCTGAAATCTTCACCTTACATTTCTAATGAAGACTTAATTTTTTGTTTTTTCTTTGTTATTCCTAACTTCTGCCAATATTTCACTAGGTATATGGGTTCTTTGCTGGTTTCCCCCCTCCCCCCCGTTTTTTTTCCCACAGGATTAACTGAATTCTTGGTGTGTGATTACACTTGACTGGTGTTAATATATGTCTGATAAGCTTAAGTACAGTTAGTATATAAATATTAATAAAGCTACAAAACAAACAATGTGTTGCAAATGTTTGGCATCAATATTCTAGTAACTTGATAATCATTATTCCAGCTGCCATCAGTGGGAAATGGAACTGAGTGTTTTGACAAGGAAATTTCAAGCAATAACTACAAATCATTCTGTTATCAGCTCCCAATGGTGAATCAGAAGTATTGTTACCAGTATTACCTTTGTGGATTTTATTCCTAATGGACAAGAGTCTAGGAGGGACCCCTTTGCCCTCTGTAATAGTTTCATTGTTTCAATGCTTATTCATACACTTGATTCTGCAGCACTGAGCTCACTGCAGGTCTACCTCACTGAAATAAAAGCAGTGAAAATCATCTGCACTGAATTTTGGTCCTCATAAAAGTGAAACTGAAAGGGAGGTTGAATACACACTGCTAGACAAGCTGGAATATATTATTTTTCCCTTCCACGTTTTGCTTCCTTTAGGTATCTTATAAATCTGTTATTTTTCAGCTGTCAAGTGGGATTAAAAGTGTGGGGTGATTTGATTATTTTATTTTTGCAGTTTAATAGCCTTAAGTCCCATATCACCACCTGTTCTCACTTTATTTACATGGATAGGAGGATTCAGTGGGAGTGAAAAGGTATAGACTCTGACACGCAACAGGAAGACCTGCCTTCCCCTGCAGTATCCCTTTACAAAACTACATACTTGACTGCTGCTTCACAAGACCAGGCATGGCCCAGGAACATTCATCATGAACGTGATATATGGTGTTGATGCATAGCGCAGATTCATTAGTTCCCACCACGGCACAATAATGCACTGCCTCTGTGCCATTACAATGTCAATGAGTACTAAGAATAGCACACGCTCTGTGCTGCAGGGCACTTATGGTCATACGTTAAGGTCTGCTGAAAAAAGGATATTTGTCAGATTGATTTCATAATGGGAAACAGATATAATTTAAATGTTATAAACGGTAAAACTTAACCCTTTGGAAACACATGGAGTAGAGAAAAGGAAGTGGTAGAAGGGAGAGCAGAAAAATTCTAGTCACTAGACTGGATATCCTTCCAATTATTTAGTCGTCTGTAAAGCTACTTTGCCAAGTCTAAGTGAAGAATGTACATGTATAAGGAGGCACTAGATAAAAGAAGGTTAGAATTACCTATGATTGTTCCTCTCAAATATAAGGTCTGCTATTTTAAATTTCCCCAATCATCTATGTCATGACTGTAAAAAGATCTAATGGAGTTTGAATTCCCTATTTTCACATGCTATTTCTGATGCCATGCCTTAGGAAAGCACACCATTCCTTCACGTTGCTCTTCTAAGACTAAAATTTCTGTCTGCAGCATGTGTCTTCATTAAAAATGTAATTTTGTCAAATATAACTATATAATTCTGTGAAGTGTTCTAAAAAATGCAGCTTTTATTCTAGGTGTTATATTAATGGAAGACCCATGACTATTAAAGATGGAAACCTATAGAGAAGTGCTTCTTCATGTCCCCTAATTTTATGTGCATGAAAATCCCTGAACACAAGGACACTCCTTCACAGAGTCCAGAAGAAACTAATTATGTCTTGCAGTCATGCTATGTTCTTTCAGATGCAATGAACAGGCACAAGATAGTAACAGAGATAATACATCTCTGCTGCTGTAGGAAACAGTTGAACAAAGTTACAAAAATTGAAATTGTGGGGAACTCAGTTTACATAATCCTGTGGTCATTGCTATTGGAAAAGAGCAAGAACAAAAACATTTGGAGTGACAAAGAAAAAAAGGAAAAGAAAGCATATCTTTTTCTTCTTTACTGCTGCTGTAAAGCACTGTAATAAAAAAAAATGTATATGTTAGCCAATGTTTTTAGAAAGCATTAAAGACAGCACTGGCTACCCCTTTTGACAGAACACAGGCCAGGATGTACTGGACTTAACATACAGGATGGATTTAAGATCCTGATTTATAGTATAATCACTGAATATAGAATTAGTCAAAAACATCTAGAAGGTAGGAAATCAAAGACTAAAAGTGAATTTTCTACTACCCTACAAGCAGACTAATCCAATTCAGTATGGCTGTTGCTGAGAGCACAGGCAGAAGTGTTTTAATTGTCTCCTTACAGATCCAAGCACATAAGCCTGGACCTGTTTCCAGTCTCCAGTGGAAAGGCCTAGATGCAAAATCTGGTCACTGAAGGTGAAGAATCACTAAGTAGGGTGTGATGCTCCTTTATGCTCTTCTATATAATTTCTGAAACATTTATGCTTTTACAGAGCCAGTACGATGGGCCACTTGAGGTTCTAAATGGTACCTTCACCTTCTGCATCAGTGTGAGGACGAATGATTTGCATCAATGTTCTCAGAAAGAACCATATGCCCCCTCCCTGGAAGTGTTCAGTGCCAGGCTGGACAGGGCTTTGTGTAGCCTGGTCTAGTGGAAGATGTCCCTGCCCACGGCTGGGGGGTTGGAGCTACATGTTCTTTAAGGTCACTTCCAACAATCACTCTCTGATTCTATGAGATACTCTTACAGGACTTTTCTGGTACTACACGTCTTGAGTGTCACCTTTGTTTAAAAATCATTCCCTAATGTTTACAATAAGATATGCAGAAGATAAGTATTTCTTGTCCAATTCAGGAATACCATTAGTATCTTGCATCCAACACCTGCATAAAAGTACAGCAACACCAGGCGTTTTGCTCTTAACTTTCAGTTATGGGATGGTACTTATTTACTTTACTTAACCTTTGCTTCGGCTAGAAGTTAAGACTTCAGCTCCTAGCTGAAAGTTCTGTTTACTGTTCTTTTTGCTGAGTCTGGGTTTTTTAATCAACTCAGATTTAATAGTTCCACATTGGGACCTGTGATAATTCTCCCTTTTCCTGTCCTCAGCTGCACAGTAAAGATAAAATAAGTAGAATAGCAGGAAGAACATAAATGGAGGAACAAGTCTCTCTCAGAAGCTGAGCTACACTAGGTACTGGGAGTTAAAGGAGAAAGTGTGTATGTGTATGCAGGGGGTGGGGTGCAGTCGGGGTGAGTGTAAGAAAAGAGAAAGATAAATCCAAAGCTCAGTGTTTCCCATCATGTTCACAGTGCTGCCTGGATACAGGCCTTTAGTCACTCGACCCATTCCTCAAAGCTGTAAAGAAACAACCAAATTCCTTTCACTAGATCACCAAAATTTTTTTCTGTTTAAACATCATTTGGAGAGACAGGCAGGGTGACTGCTCTTATCTGCCTTTTTTTTGTGCTTCATCTGACAGTTATAGTCTCTTTAACCATGTCTGCAAGCAAAACACATCACTTTACATTTCCGGAGGGTCTTGTATTGTTGTAATGATGTATGGCATCCTGTTAAGCCCTTCACATTAAAGACGTAACTGAAGGCAATCTGAATTGTATTCCTGGGGTGACTACTAAGATTGAAATACTGAAGTTTACTGAAAACAATGACTCAAAATGACTACAATCTGGCTGAGCAGAAGAGGCACAGAATAAAGGCAGTGTGACAGATCTTTTACTTTGTATGCTCTCTAGCCATTTACATTATTTCAAAATGGGGCACAGTCTATTCAGATATAATAACATTTGGACAATCTAGTGTACTGAGCTCAGTCTGTTCAAAAGCAGATACTAAAAATTACTCACTGTTTGCCTAATTAGAGACATTATTGTCCAGTTTCACACCAGCAACATCAGCTAATTATATACCTATTTGGTGTACATGTCTTAAGAGTTCTTATAGAATGAAGAAAATAAAATCTTTTGCAGAATGATCGATTTAACCACATTTGACTCATCATATGCCTGTTTTAGGATGGATTGAATTGATATTTAGATATGCTTATTTCTGTCCTTTGATCATTAAAAGATTTAAGATTTTCTTGCATCAGCAAAATCATCAATATTTGACCACATGTATTGTCACATTGATAGAATTATCCAATATTCTTGTTAAGAATATGTGTTTAATCAAATGTGTATTGGTTTTGCATGTCAAGGTTTGGGGGGGGGGGGGGGGGGGCTACAGGAATGGCTTCTGTGAGAAGCTGCTAGAAGCTTCCCCCATGTCCAATAGAGCCAATGCCAGTTGGCTCCAAGACAGACCCGCCAGTGGCCAAGGCTGAGCCCATCAGTGATGGGGCAGCGTCTCTGGGATAACATATTTAAGAAAGGGGAAAAGTTACTGTGCAGGAGCAACTGCAGCCAGAGAAAGGAGTGAGAATATGTGAAAGAAATGCAGACACCAAGGTCAGTGAAAAAGGGGGGGGGGGAGGTGCTCCAGGTGCTGGAGCAGAAATTCCACTGCACCCTGTGGTGAAGACCACAGTGAGGCAGGCTGTCCCCCTGCAGCCTGTGGAGGTCCATTGTGGAATAGATCTATGCCTGCGGAGGATCCCATGTTGAAGCAGGTGGATGCACCTGAAAGCAGCTGTGACCCTGTGGGAAGTTCTCACTGGAGCAGGCTTCTGGCAAGTCCTGTAGACCAGCGGAGAGAGAAGCCCACGCTGGAGCAGGTTCACTGGCAGGACTTGTGACCCTGTGGGTGACCCATGCTGGAGCAGTCTGTTCCTGAAGGACTGTACCCTGTTGAAGGGACCCATGCCGGAGCAGTTCATGAAGAACTGTAGCCTGTGGGAAGGACTTACGCTGGAGAAGTCATGGAGGACTGTCTGTCATGAGAGGGACCCCACGCTGGAGCAGGAGAAGAATGTGAGGAGTCCTCCCCCTGAGGAGGAAGAAGCAGCAGAGATAACGTGTGATGAACGGACCACAACCCTGCGCCGCTTACAGGGGAAGAGGTAGAGAAATTGGGAATAAAGTTAAGTGCAGGAAGAAGGGAGGAGTTGGGGGGATTGTTTTAAGATTTACTTTCATTTCTCATTACGCTTCTCTGTTTTGAATGATAATAAATTAAACTGATTTCCTCAAATTGGGTCTGTTTTGCCTGTGTTGGTAATTGCTGAGTGATCTCCCTGTCCTTGTCTCAACCCACTAGCCTTTAATTGTATTTTTCTTTCCCCTGTCCAGCTGAGGAAGGGAGCGATAGAGTGGCTTTGGTGGGCGTCTGGTGTCCAGCCAGGGTCAACCCACCACAACTTGTCTGCACAGGCTTTAACAGATTCGTCATAAAAGTTCTACAGCCTGAAATACCTCGTGTAATTTAGTCAGTGAGTACTTTTAAAGAAAAAGCATTTTTAAGTAAGCTGGATGGACTCACTTTAAAGGAGTGGTGTGGGAGAATCCTAACATTTACCAGAAAAAAAATATAGTAATTCAGCTATATTTAGAAATCAGGAATTCTGAGGAAAAAAATCTCCCTTCTTGAAGAAAACAGAGTTTATTAATACTGTCTTTTTTAAATTAAGTATTCAGGTTAAATAAGTGCAGGGATTTATGTTTAACTCTTTAACCAAAAAGAAGTATTATAGAACATAAAAGAGCCTCAGGCATCAGGCATTTAACAGCCTGAAGAATTGTGCACAGTTTAGCACGACTCTCAGTTTTCTTTGAGAAAGTAAAGCCTGTGGCTCTGCATATGTTTGTAATTATAGGAGTTTACTTCATGTTTCTTAGAAGAACTAGATCTGAAAATGGTGGGGGAAATTCCTTTCAGCTTGTTCGTTTGTTTGTTTGTTTGTAAATGGCAAGAGTAAAGCCACATTCTTTATGCTGGCTTGCACCTGAATCACAGCATCATAGAATCCCTTAGGTTGGAAAAGACCTTTAAGATCATCAAGTCCAACTATAAATCAAACACTGCCAAGTCCACCACTAAACCACGTCCCTAAGTGTCACATCTACAAGTAATGTATCCAGTAGCATTTCATTAACCTAAGGAGACAGAGTTTTACATGTCCTCTGATAAATATCTTTAGCTACCTAAACCTTGAAATTTTGTGGGTGATTTTAAAAAATCTCATGACTTGTCCCTTTTCTTAAAGCTCAGTCACCTTGGGCAGTATATGTTGGCATGTGAAGCAGTCAGCACTGCTTCTGAAGGTATAATTAAGTGCTTTACCAGTGCAGTTGCAACTCAGTAGAAGGTCATCAGCTTACTGCTTCCTCCTCATCCGTGAACAGCAAAAAGGAGCAGTTTTCTATTGCTTGCATTTCAAACTCAGCCAGTCACAGCAACTTAACAAGTTGGTATTTATCTCTGTCAGCTGTCTTTTCAGCTTCAACATTTAGATTCTGGACAGAGATTCAGATTTGTTCTCTCTTTTCAAAACTGCTCAAAAGCTGGAATATCTAGGTCCAAGATAATAATTTGGTATAATAAGTGGGTACTGGGCCAACATTAGAAATCTTCTCCTATGTCATGAACCCTTCCTGAAACCAATGTGAGGGTTTACTTATGAATATTCTGAACTCCTGTGATCTCTTAGGGCAAGAGGAATGAGGCATAGTTTATAGTGGTCATTACCTTGTGCCACAGAGTTGTGCTCACAGAGATTAGGTTGACAGAAGGCAGGTCTGTCTTGAAGCTGCTCTGCTGTGCCCCAGGTGCTCACTGGCACAGTGAGTTCTCTCTCTCCCACTCCACATCTGTCCTCCCAGGTAGCTGTCACCATTCCTGAAGATCATCTTTAACATAAGAAACAGATGTTTCTGATTGTATAGGCAGCTTGACATATGTGGATTATGAAATACTGTTCTTTACTCCAGGAAGTATAAGCTCCTAAGTCTAGCCAGGAAAATGCAAGCATAAATATGAGTGGTTACACAGGTGTTCATAGCATTCATGGAAGGTGTAACAATCAGGAGTATCTGGTTCTCATTTTTACTATTAAATATTGTAAGAGTTTGTGGTGACACCCCTATTTATTTATGTATTCCTCTACTTCTACTGCTGCTGTTATCTTGTGATAAGAGGCAAAAAAGCTAATAAATCACAAATGAGCTTTCCATTATTTTTTCCCTTCCACAGTATTTATCCCTTCCAGATGTACCCTGGTTACATGTTAATCCTAAAAAATAAACAGTTTGTGCCACCATGATATTTCTATAGTCTTAATTGTTATATATGTGTGAGAACAGGAAGTTATAGGGAACTGAGTCATTTTGTTAAGCAAAACGTGTTTGACTAAGCCACACACCAAGGACAAAGCCACACACAAAGTACAAAGCCATACCAGTGTTTCACCAGCTATAGATTTTTCCCAGGTAAGGTGGTACACGTAAGAAATAAATGTTCCTTCCCAGTCTTCGTTTTATCTAAAAGGTAGCAGTTAGATAATGGTGCATGACTGCTGACACGTTATCAGTTGCCCTGCCTCCACCTATTTCTGGTCTACACACCTGTGCTCACCCAAGTACAGATGTATCATAGAATCACTAAATGGTTTGGGTTGGAAGGAACCTTAAAGATGATCTCGTTCCAACTCCCCTGCCATGAGCAGGGACACCTTTCACCAGACCAGGTTGTTCAAAGCCCCATCCAGCCTGGCCTTGAACACTGCCAGGCAGGGGGCAGCCACAGCTTCTCTGGGCAGGCTGCGACAGTGTCTCACCACCCTCACAGTAAAGAATTTCTTCCTAACACCTAATCTAAATCTCCCCTCTTTCAGTTTGAAGCAACTACCCCTCATCCTATCACTACCCTCCCTGATCAAGAGTCCCTCCCCACCTTTCCTGCAAGCCCCCTTTAGGCACTGGAAGGCTGCTATAAGGTCTCCCTGGAGCCTTCTCTTCTCCAGGCTAAACAAACCAAACTCAGCCTGTCCTCATAGGGGAGGTGCTCCAGCCCCCAATCATCTACATGGCCCTCCTCTGGACTCACTCGAGCAGGTCCATGTCTTTCTTGTGCTAGGGGCCCCAGAGCTGAACACAGCACTCCAGATGGGATCTCACCAGAGTGGATTAGAGGGAGAGAATCACCTCCCTCGACCTGCTGGCCACACTTCTTTTGATGCAGCCAAGTATATGATTGGCTTTCTGGGCTGTGAGCACACATTGCTGGCTCATATTCAGTTTTTCATCCACCAGCACCCCCAAGTCATTCTCCGCAGGGCTGCTCTCAATCCACAGATCTCCCAGCCTGTATCTGTGTTTGGGATTGCCCCAACCCAGGTGCAGGACACTGCACTTGGTCTTTTTGAGCTTCATGAGGTTTGCATGGGCCCACCTCTCCAGCCTGTTAAGGTCCCTCTGGATGGCCTCCCTTCCCTCCATCTTGTCAACCTCAACACACAGCTTGGTGTCGTTGACAAACTTGGTGAGAGTGCACTCAGTCCCACTGTCCATGATGCTGACAAAGGTGTTAAACGGTCCTTATAACCTTATATGAGTAAGCAGTCAGGGTTGAGAAGTCACACAATGATTATATGTAAATAGAATACAAATGCAGTCCTAATGAATAGAGCACATTGACTGTGGTGCTCCTGAAACACAGGGTACATATTATACTGCTTCAGAGTAAAATGAAATACAATTTGATTCTGTAAGAGAGATGACGTGAACATCACAGCAAGTTAAACAGTACATGCTGTGAGTCTCTACAGAGGAAAAATAGTGTCAAAAACCTTAGCCAGAGGTTAATTGATAATCGGTTGAATTATTCATTTGTTATTAATGATTACTAATGAGAAACATTAGAATAATCAATGTTCCAGCCCAGTGCTTTGCCAGATGTCATGTTAATTGCAACTGAAGATAGCAGTAGCTTAACAAAATACGGAAACAATTAACATGATTGACTCAAAGCCACCTCGTGTCTCTCTGGAGCATTGTTCTAGCAGTACTACAGAACAGTAGTAAAATTCTCTGGGTTTGCAGAGTGGGAAAAAAGAATTCCTAATAGCATTTAATATAACCCCATTTTGTCTCATGAAGGGTAAAAAACCCAGTAAATCTGACATATGCAAATATATTTTCTTGGAGAGATTACGATCACAGGCTAATAAGCAATGAACTACAAAATAACCTACAGTGAATAAAATGTTAACACCAGCAGTGTTAATAGTTAATTGAAATTAAAGTCTACTCTTTCCCGAGTGAAAAATTTCATTTTTAACACTCCTAATAAAATTTCACTTTTAAATTATGCTTTGTGATCTGAAACAACAACAAACCATTAAACTGCCATGCTGTTATCTAAAACATGTAAAGTAGGTTCTTAAACTACAGGTATCGTAAAATTCCAAGGAGTTAAATCTTAGTCTGTACAGATGAGATTTCATTCCATGGTTGGAACAGGAGCTTTCATCTTGTTTAGGCTGATGAAGCTGCATGACTTGATGGAACCAGAGAAATGATAGTAGGGGAATGTAGAAGAGGATATGTACATCCAAAATAACATCTCACCATGACATAACATAGACTATGTCTTTATTTCTCCCCACACAACTTGATCCTTAGCAGCAAGCAGAAAGCTAGGATGTCTGTCTCCACACCACGGATTCTAACCTTACACTTGCTCCCATCATTCAGTGGCTCAGAGAACAGGGCTTTAGGAGGAGAGAGTCCAGAGCAGTACTGCCATCATCCATCAAAGAAAGAACTGGGACAGGCATGTGTAACACCAGTGCATGCACATCAGAACAGGGTTAGAACTGTAAGTTAAGCGCACACTCAGTCTACTTAATGTATACGGCTGAGCTACATAACGTTTTTTTAATCGTCCATGAACAATGTGGTACCATACAAACTGGTGTAATCAGATTATAATCTTGGGTGACTGGAACGTATATAGTGCAAAACTATTCTTTAATTGACTCTGGCACTGAAACAAGGGTGAAGTTTTTGATTCTCATTGGAAAAAATGGTTAAAAGCACACCCACCTTGATGATCAGTGTGTCCAGTCCTTTTCCTAATCACAGAATCCTGTTCGACAATTAAAAATCAGCAGTGATCCTGTCTGCTTTATTTGATTTGCATGTGGTGGCAGTAAGAAGTTTCCTCATTGAAGGCTGGCTTGTGCCTGGGGTGTCTAGGCTAGACCCCTGGCATGCTCTCACAGGAGTGAAGTCTCCCATAACATGCCCTGCAGTGAAGCTGAGAGGAATGAAAACATCAATCAAAGGGAATTCTGCTACAAACACGTATTTCTGTGATGTCCTGGGAACCTGCTGATCTGAAGTTAATTTTAGTACTTAAGATTTAAGTTATAATACTTTATTTAGCAAGACACACTTAAGTGTGCCTTATCCATACATCAAACACTGCTGTGCTGCTTACAGCAGAATAACATGGGAGATGCTACAGTGATCTAGAAAAAAGATTCTGACAGGTCTTTCTCTATGACATTCCTGTGTTTTGGAATCATGACTTGTTGCCAAAAGTCTTGGGCTTTAGTGCAAACTGCCCTAAAAGTTCATGTGGCTGAGCTGGTACAGATAGTAGAGGGGCAGGAGCTTGCAATAGTTTCACTGAGTACAAAAATAATTTTGTGCTTGTTTCTTTTTCTTATATATATAAAATGCAGTTTGTTATGTTGGATTTTTTTTTCTGCAATAACTAGGTATTGCTTTTTATGATCAGTCAGGATATCTGTAATGTGAGATATACATATTCTGTGATTTTAAAATAACAAAATAAAATTGGTGAGTGGAATCTTGAAATAATGGTGAAGTTGTTCTTCAAGCAATAACAGAGATCCCTTCAGGCATTTCATTCTACCTCAGAGAGCAAAGAAGCACTCAGTCTAGGAAATAAAATAAAGCAGGCTTACTTTTTGACTCTTACTTTGTCATTTCTGCCATGATACATCTTCTTCTGGAATCTTCTGTACTAGTTCAATTTATGTAAAGAGCTGATCTTCCCCCCACCCCCACCCCCACCCCCCCCCCCAAGGATGTTAGGCTCACTTATTTCTTGCTGGTTTTTTTAAGATTGCAGAAAGTTGATGGTGCAAGTTTGTTCATTCCCTCCTTTGCAACATTGTGGCTTTTACCTGAGAATCAATATAGCCTGCAAGAACACCAACTATCACTTTGATAGCTTTGGTTTTGTCATATAATTATAAAATTTTCACTTTTTTATGGTAACAATTTAAAATAGTTTTACAGTGATCCAATTGTTCCAGGTAGATTACAACATTAAAATTTTACCAGAGAAACTTAGTTTATGTCTATGTATGCTGAAAGGAGAACACTGAAGTCCCTGTATACTTGCTACTTGACCATATATAGCTATTTCAAAACTCATAATGGACCTTAAAGCCTGTAAAATGAATGATGTGTATAGACAAGTTTTGAAATCTGCACATGTAGCTGGATGTGCAGGACAGAGCTGAGAACTATTTAGAAATTACCAGAGTTTTCTGGTTCACTGAATGACATTAAGAAGCGTCCATGAAGTGCAAGGTAATGAATGGATGTCTTACAGTCCAAAAGTACCTTGCGGTGTTCTTTAGTTATTTTATGAGAGCTACTCAATTCTTCTCCCGCACCTTCACTTTTGAGGGAAGACAAAGAATAAACTATTATTTAGTTACCATAAATTCATCTTATCCCTGTTAAAAAGGAAAGAGCGTATCTCTATAGGCTGATAAACGTGACACCTTATAGCAAGAGAAAAGAGTTTTATTACATTTGTATATATGCAGAAGAATGAGATGCAAGCTCTTCTTGCATTTAAACAGCTTTTCATTTCCTGTTGACAGACAGCAGTAATAGTCCCAGAAATCAGCAAGCAACAGCTCAAGAGTTCAAAAGGGGAAAAGAGAATAAAGAAACACTTATGTGAACATGGCTTTGCAAATGAGAGCTCAACCACACCGCTAAGTGAATTTCCTAATAGGACTACAAGGTGCCTTGAAAGACTGACTAATCTGTCTTGGATATATGGGCTATGTGTTTGTCTTACCTAATTTTAAAAGACCTCAAAAAGAAATGAATTCACAATGTCAGTTTCGCTTGCAGTGCTTCTCTAAGAACCAGACATTTGTTTTTTCCTATTAACCGACTTAAATTTCCTGTGATGCTCACTGAGCAGATTTTTATCATCCTTTTTTATTGTACATGGAGAAACAACTTATGATGGTTCTCTTCAGTAAAATTTTTAATAGTAAGGAACTTCAAAACTTCCCTTTGATAAAGACCCCATGTCTCCAAAATCCCATCTTCTTTTCCAGAAGTTGATCTAGCAGAAGACATTTTTCTTTTCTAAAAATCTGCCATTTCTCCCATGTCTAGACAGTTATGCTGGTCGCTTTTCAATTTTTTTACACAAAAATGATAAATTTTCTTCAAAACCTCTTAACGTATTTGTTAAATCTTCCACTGTTTTTCTTCACTTTTACTGATAACAAATTTCTCCTGCATTCTCACTTGTATCATATCTTCCTTTTCTCTTACGTAGCATTCAAAGTCCCACTTCTTTACTGCATGTTGTGAGCCTCCCTATACATATGATTCTGTCATCTTAACCTTCTTTCCAGCATATATATTCTTGTATTTCCTAGGAACTTTCTATAACCTCTACAGCATGCTTTTGTTTAGATTCAGGCTATCTCCCCACTGTCCCTGGGAGTACAAGCCATGGAGTAGATGAAGTGTATCCTATTTTCTGAGCCAGCTGTATGTATTCCATCACTAGGCACAGAAGGCCTGAAGCTTAGCGCTGCACGGCTAAACTACTGTAAACATAGCCTGAGCTCAGGCTGCTTAGAGACCTGCTTCTCCC
Source organism: Leptosomus discolor (assembly GCF_034619465.1). Taxonomy (NCBI): domain Eukaryota; kingdom Metazoa; phylum Chordata; class Aves; order Leptosomiformes; family Leptosomidae; genus Leptosomus; species Leptosomus discolor. The sequence goes on along the minus strand of NC_141391.1, from coordinate 89,674,373 downwards.
TCTGGCACTCTGTGTCAGGGCCCTTCTGCAAAAGACCCCTGTCAGCCTACACACATCTGTGCATATTTTAAATATGCCAAGAAAGACCTCTTTGAACTGGGTTCTCTGTTGTCTTCTACACCAGAGAGCATTTGGCACTGCTCCCACATTTAATACCTTTCCACGTGCATTTTTCACCAGCACAAAGCAGTGAATGAGTTGCACAGTTAGGAAATTCCCACAGAATCCAACTGCCTGTCTTTGTTGTTGACTTTAGTGAGATATTTTCATGCTCTGCATTTTTGAGGTCTACGCCTCAATGCCTATTGATATGTTAACAGTTACCTTGCATCCATTTACAGTCACCATAAGAAAATCAGGTCAAGTAAAATACATTACAAAAAATTTTCCTATCTTAACAGAATGAAGCAATGCAGTGATATTTGTTACAATTCTGGGTCATTGGGAATCATTATTAACTTTTTGGCCTTTTAATATGTACTGATAATGTAAAAACATATAAAGGTAACTAAGAGTAGTGTTTTCTTCCTTTTAAGAATATTTTTACTGCCAATTTAGTGTAAAAAGATGTTTTTAAGTTTGTGTCCTGCACATTTTCAAACACACGGGCTACAGTAAATTACCATAGTTAGTTTTTATTATTTTCATATTTTGAGGGATTGTTCAACTTCAGGGCATAAATCAGAAATTATAGGTATTCATATACTTATTTGGGAAGTCACCAACACCTCTCTAATGTAGATTTGTCAAATCTTTTTAATGTAAGAGTACCTATTTTAAATGACAATTAATATAGTCCCAGAAATAGCCTAGTTTAGAGAGGAATTTTGACAACTTTATGCATTATGAACACGTTGGATTTCACCACCAGTGCACCTCTCAGTCTGTTAATCAGTCACTACAGTTTTAGCAGAAAATATGTCACTTTAAAGCAAAGAAAGAGGATATGATTCAGCCAACACAGTGCCTCCTTAATTTTCCATGTGATTTTGCCATAAGCAAGATGACAAAATAAGTGAAATAAGGTAGAGGTTATCGGCAATTAAGAAATCAATACAAATAAGAGAGAATTCATTTGTGATATTGTACCAAACTGCTTCCCTTAATATCACTGTTCTACGTATTTTGCTGTGCATTTATATTACAGCAGGTCTTGGAGATGTCAGGACAGATGTAGCTTCCTTCACATTAGGCACAATATATACAGGTGAGTAGCACAGTCCTTACTGTCCACTGGTAGGTATCACGGCCTCATTTTTATGCAGGGTCTCTAAATGGAGATGATTACTTTAATAGACAACCCTGACTGTATACAGCCAAGGACGTCAGTCCAGTTCTGCATATACTGCCTGCAGGGGCAGAAGTCAAGCGTGCTCTAGGTCCCCTCTTGCCCTCCCAGACCTGTTTCCCTTCCAAGGGCTCATTGAGGGTTAGCACCAGTGTGTTCCTCAGGTATGAGCACAATCATTTCTTCATGTAAGAAACACTGTGGCATAAGATTCATTTATGGTATACAATCTAAGACCTGAAGACGAGATGAACTAATACCATTATTCTGGGGTTCTTCGATACATTTCAAACGGATTTAGTTTCAAGCAGAGCAAAAGGCACACGCCACATACATTTTAAATCATAATAACTGTAGAGTAATACTAGATGTGCTGAAATGTCAAGGCACAGCAGGGAAGAGGGTCAGCCTGCATTGAACCTTATTGACTCTGCCAGCTCCTGCTACAGAACAATACTCCACAACTGTAAGATAGTTTCAGTTTCAACACAAAGATGACAGAATGATAGAGAAGGAAACACCTGTCTTTCTTTTCTCCTGGGCCTAATTATAACAACAGGTGAAACAATATTAGGGGCTCAGCTCTAATTTGCTAAGTGAAAACTACTTACCTACACAGCTGTTTTATTTATGAGGAGTGGCAGGCTTGGAAAGAAATCCAAATATAAAAAATAGCAAGGAAAATTGTGAACAACAACATAAAAAGTAATTGTGTATGCAGTGTTTTATTATGTGTGAATAGGAAACAGATACTTGGTTCGATACCGATTTTTCTCTACGCAACATGCTGTTATTTACAATAGTGGAAGTATTTTTCCCAGTGTTTCAGTGCTGCATGTTTTATGCTGTGTCAGTCACAGCATTATGTTATGTAAGGCACCAGCTGAGTCCTGAGATGAGGCAGCTGCCAAATATCATATTAAAAAGCTATTGTCTCATAATGAATCAACAGGCTTTGAAGTAATTAAGCCTCTCATTGTTTAGTTTAATACAAAATATTTCAGAATGTAATAAAACATATTTTGGAATCGAGACTTATCAGGTCCCATTATAACTGTATTTAGCTTCTTTCAGTTAGCAGTGAGGCACAAGTGTCAGTCTAATGAGATTTATAACCATGCCTGTTCGGTTTATTTAGCGAGTAAGAGCTAGTAAGGCCTATTCTGCATGACAATCATTTGTAATTGTGACCTAAAACTCAAATTTGCTTTTATTTGATGCTTCTTATCAGCATTCACTACTTGCCAGTACTCCCATGCTGCCACAGCTCTGCAGGTTTTCAGACAGTTGAGAACGTCTCAGGACGGAGGCCATGGTGTGAACTGGTACAGAAGTCCATCCCCAGAAGAGCTCTTGATCTATATATAGATTTTTATAAGCACTCTGTTTGTGAGTGAGATAACACTTCAGTGTCGAATGATGACAGAGACAAGGCTTGGCCGACAGACACACTAGGGAATGATAGAGAGTGACTGCATCTTTCTCCTTCTGGTGAAGATGCTTACACTAGACTGCTAACTCATATGACACTTGTTTATTCTCCTGGGACAACAGCACGTACAGAATGGCAGCTTGGATGGTTCAGATCTTTTGTGCTGTGAATAAGTACTATTAATTTTTAATGTACAGTTTGCATCATATTCACAGCAGAGAAAACAAGGGCAAAGAGTAGTACCTCATTCTGGGACCAGAGTGTTGAATTTGGTGATAATCCTTAGCTGTGAGAAAAAAATTGTTCCAGTCTTGCACCAAGGTACTGGAGGGTGTAAAAGTCTTAACCAGAGTGCTTGTACTGGAGCTTCAAGGACTCCTTCAGATATCTTCAGATTTGTCTGTAAGTGCTACACAAGCATGGGTAGACTTTGATCTGAATTCAATACTCTCTGTGCAGCCAGCTTTGATGTGCTTTTGACCGTCTCCACTGAGAAGATCTGCTGCTGCAACCTGTAATAGCTAGAATCTCCTACACATCTAAACATTCACACTTTGGTAGGACATGTCACTGCAGTCTGCCAATTGAGTCACCAGCCAGACAGAGTAAGTACGTGTATATGCTGTCTGCATGCTTATCAGCTCTCAAACCCATACCAGCTGACCGGCTTACCTACAGCCACCAAACATGATAGACAAGATGAAAGTGAGAATGGATATTTGCAGGATCCCATACTCAAGAGAAAGGTACAATTAGCCATTGGCACTCCTTGTCTGGCTAAATGAGTATTACGTGGTTGAGACTGGCAAATACCAGTTCAGTCCATAGGATGTTCTGAACTCATGTATGTACAAATATACCAGCCTCTGGGAGCATTGGGGTGCTACAGATTCATAGGTGTTTAGAAAATAGATCCATATTGGGTCTAATCTTTTGTAATCTCTTCATGTCAATGTATGGGATCTATTAGAAAGTCTGAAGACAGTGAGCCGGGAGGCTTCAGCCCTCCTGATACATGTACTGTAACAAGACCAAGAAAGGGTGTTTCACATAGAGTCTAGGAAGGCATCAGTGAGGTCCTGTATTAATCTTTCTTCAGTGGTTAGAATTGAAATAAACAGAAAGAACTCCAGTTTCCATTGTTCTATGAAAAACTAATGCTTACCACACCCCTGGCATGGCTTGTTTGCAGATAGATGAACGAAGCCCTGACTGCCTTCTGTCGTGAGTCTGAAGTCTGCAATACGCCATGCAGGTCTGAAGGGGATGAATCATGCTAGTCCACAGCCACCGAGTCATCCATCCATCCAGCTCTTGACTTTACAAGCTAGAGAGTGATTTAACCAAATGGTGTCATATAATGCCTAATGATAGATTTTACACTGATCATTGTCAACTTTACTGCAAGACACTTCGTACTATTTCCAGCCCACAACTGGGTAACAGTTTGATGCCATATGCAGTCTGATATCTCGTTTCTTGTGTCTGCCTACCTGCTTCCTTAAACCAATCTACCTGGTCCAAACTGTGATGGATTAAATATTAGATTGCATCACAGGATATGGTAAGGGAAAGAAAAGTTGTGTAGGGTACACAGAACAGGCAGGTTGAATATATCCTCTGTCATAAATTTTAACTCGGGAATCTGAGACTATGAAACTGTTTACATAGCTAATTTTCATTCTACAATACAAGATAAATAATAACTTACAAAAATCTCATTTCACAGTCACCAGCTAAGGCTTTTACCTTCATGACTTGAATTAATGAAGATCTCATCCTTTACTCTGCTGAGCACATGAGCAGTCTTCTGATTCCTCTGGGTATTTTTTTTTTTAATTGTTTAAGAAATCTACAGCAGCACGGAAGTCACTCATTCACTGCCACTATCTTGTTCTAGATAATGCGAAGCTCTAGCACAGACCAAAATCCTAGCAAACTATGTTAACAAACAACTGAAGTAAAGGCATGGATATATGGAAATATCACCATTTATTTAAACTAATAAAGTAATTATTAAAATGTTATTATGTAAGCAGCCTCCTAAGTCCCTGTTTTTTTAAAGAATAACAAAGAGCCTGCAGCATGTGAAGAAGGCACTCGGGAGCTGTATAATCAAGCATGTTTCATTTATTATTTCTTTGTGTATAATTATTTTATTTTTCCAATATTTCTACTTTTTTTTTTTTTTTTTTTTTACTTTACACACAGGTTCATATATACAATTCCAAGGCTTTTATACTGAATGTGACATTTCCTGTCAATATTAAATTTTTATCAAAAGCAAACAATTATATGAAAAACCAGACAGCATGTTGAATGACTAATCAGTACCACTACATTTTTAATTACAAATGTCATAATCATGCATAAACAAAAATTAGGATATGATGTCCAGGTCAGGTTTCAAAGGAATTAGAGATATATGTGAGAAAATGAAAAATTTAATATCCAGACCACTATTCACTAAAGGGGAAAAAAAAAATATAAAAAAAAAAGAGAATAGCGCTTCTTGAATGATACTTTTTTTAGTAGAAGATACAGTCTGTGACTTTTAAAGCTTTTAAACTCTAAAAATTTGGTCCTATCCACTCAATGATAGATTTAAAGTTACTTCCTTGCAATAAACATTATTAGGAATTAACTTGCCCAGAACACTTATTCATTATTAAAATACATGTATATCTACACCGATTTATTTTATATTATGATTTAAAAACCACCAAAACCAACTACGTCATATAATCTACAGCATGAACTGCTTTAAACAGTCAAGCCAACCCAGTCATTGGAATTATATAACAATAGGTATGCATCAATATAGGTATATATCAATTAAAAATTTGGCTATTATAGCTGTAGTTTAGACCATTCTCAAAAATTTAGTGCAGTTTCACTTTTTCTTGCTTGTTTCTGTTTTTAAGGTAGTATGATATTAATCAGTTTGGCTTCCAGAGCATAGCACGCTGAACACAACCTCTTTGTTTTAAAGATTACAATTCTCCATGCTCTGTGGAATGCTAAGTGAAATCATTATATAGTTCTAATAAGAAAAGTGATTAGTTATGAGATTATACACTGAAAATGAACCACCTATCATTCTGTACTTCTAAGACCAGATTGACTAGAAGTATCAAAAAAAAAAAAAAAAACCAAAAACTAAACAACCCAGAACCAAAAAAAAAAAAAAAAACCACCCCCGAAAAATCCCACAGCTTTTTGTGACTGAGCTTTCTGACAACAGGTGAAATTTCTCGGGAAAGTGGAAACTATGGGAAGTCTATAGTGTATGCACACAAGTTGGAAAATCTGGTGTCAGGATAAACAAAGCTTGACCCAAACTTTCTACAACCTTGCAAACCTTGCAAAGCCTTTTTCTTTCTCCAAATCAATTTATTTCACAGGCATTTGAAATGTGTACTTTTCCAAAGCTGATTTAATTTGAACTTTGACTTTCCATTATTCTTTTTTATATATGCCGCTCTCTGTCCTTAGACTATCCTTGATTCTTTTCAGAACATTTACCTCACTAGAGCTCTGGCACTGAAATAATAATTGTTCCACAGGGTACCAGCCCTTCAGGGGCATTCAGTCTTTCCCTTCTCCATTTTTCGTTAAACTTTCCACAGGAATGTAGATATCAATACAAGACAAAATTACAGTTATTTAGGACCACTGCTTGTTTCTGATGCCGTGAACAATAAACTGTTCCTCTAGCTCCTGATGCAGAGCAATAAAATTTTAGACACTTGAAATTTCAACCAGCTCTGTGAGTAATTAAATTGTGCTTAAACACTTGTTTAGATGTACAGTATTTCCTTGAATGTATAATTCAATAAATATATCAAAATATAGTAATGCTTTAGGTCAAAACAGGTTCAATCATTCACAGATTTTCACTATACCATGGTAAATTCAATGATACAAAACCTAGGGTGATATTGTTACTTACATTTTTATTGTGCACTTCTAAAAAATCTTTACCTCACATATTCACATATACAAATTCATATATATTCACATATTCAACATCAAAAAGCCACCTGCTGTTAGATATATTTCTAGTCCATGAGAACTTCTCCTGCCTTTAGTTTACTCTGTGCTTCCCAAATCTGAGCCAACACTGACAATCAACAGACTTTCCATTTTAAGTTAGCCACTTGTCTTGTTAGGAAATGTTTTATACAGAGAAACACTGACAAAAAAAAAAATATCACAAAAAAATATGTTGTTTTCATTTAAATCTATTGTTGTAAAGTAAAAACAAGGCAGTTTTTTTATCTTTAGTACCATGTAAGCATAACTGCTACCGATTTTTCCAATTTGCATATTATTCCCATTCTACCCTACGCTTTCATTTTGGAATGCTGCACTTCAGACAACCAATACAGTCCACAGCACTTAAGCTTCAGTGATGCCAAAGGCACATTTCAGAGTTGTTCTTGTTATTGTCTTCATTTGACCTTACATTGACCAGAAAAGTAAAGGATTTTGTGGAATGGAGAAACTGCAGACTGAAATAACACTTTCAAAGAATGGGATTTTTTTTTTGTATTGTCCTATTCAATTGAATTTCCACAGATAGAGAAGGGAAAATCCAATTTCAGCAGACTTAGTTTGGCATCTGCATCATTGTAGTCCTTTAGAAAGCTCTGTCAAGACTAAACATGTAACAGCAAAACTACTGATAAAATCCATATGCTCATCCTCAAGCATACAGCATTTTAATCCTAAACCTACTCCCTCCCCATCAGCATCTCCAAACCCTTGTTGATGAAAATCTCAGAAGAAAGATGATTCAGAAGTTACAGGGAAAAAAATGTTTATAGTAGAGTTTATGTTTAAGCTTATGGCATGATTCTCTTATAGATGTGCTTTTTCCTCTTGCCTTTATCATGTCAGACTATCTATACATTCAGGTTTTGACAGGTGGAAGGATGTATATATCAAAGACAAGAAAAAAAAATTACTTGGAATATTCAGAAGTAATAGTAAAGAAGAAAAATAACAAGTCAAGATGCCGAGTCTCAAACTCACAAAACTGCCAGGGAGCAGAGATCAAAATTCCGAAATTCTGCCAAAGTTCCTTTGACAAGTGTTGAGTGGTTCACGGCACAGGGGTTGTTTTGGGGATTGGTTGGTGGTTGTTTTTTTTGGTTTTTTTTTTTTTTTAAGGGAATTGATTTCCTGATTGGAAAGTAGGTTCATTCTCTCTTCAATGACCAGAGCTTTTCACAAACACTGTTTGCCTTAGATATATTTTGAAGTGTTCCTCTATAAGCCAAATACCTCTAAAATACAAGTGTTTTCAGTGAAAGAAGCAATGGAAGAAAAATAAAAAACATCACTGAAGAAAATATGAGAAGCATTAGAGTATGTGTGTGTTCACGCTTCTTTTTTCTTTGCTGTACAGAACTAACTGAACAGACTCAAAATGTAGTGCAGATTTTGCTTTATCAAGTAAACAGGTGGACTCAAGGAACTCCCACACTGTCCTTTAAAATTGAGAAGTTTATGTAAAGAACTGGAAAGCAACATAATAACCAAAGGAAATTTTGATGTTAGAGTCAAAGTTTTTTGCCTCTCCCTAATATCTATTATCTTTTCTTTTTCCCTAATCACTGAAACTTTGTCCTCACCCTTTCTCCTGCTCATATCAAGTTTTTATTTTATCTGACAAAAACATAAATGAGAAGGCCTCCCAAAAATAGGTTCATTCCTCCTCCACCCCAACAGAGAAATTTTCCACTGCAGAGAAATACAAACAGAAATTAAAACCTTCATTTCTCTAATTATTCACGTTGACACTGTATTTGTTAACTTGACATGAATCTGCTTATTTTTTTTTCAAAATGTAAGCTATATTATGTACTAAAAATTTAAGGATGCAACCTGTCATCAACCCAGCAGTTGCACTGTTATGGCAGCCATATGAGCACACCTACAACCGAGCAAATGCCTTTAGTGCACACACACTATTGAAGCAGCCTTCCCACGTAGCATCACGTCTGTGCCAGCACAGATTTAGACCAAGAAAAATGAAATACTTCATTTTGCTTTGAGAAAATAATTAATTTCTTTTAAGGTTTGTCCAATACCAGAATTATCTACATGAGTTTACAAACAGCAATGCACAAGCAATAAGACTGTCAGGGCACATAGGACAATTAGACATGTCTTCGTGTCCAAATCTCACTTTTTAAAGCTAGATGTGCACAGTTCCGTAAAGGCCAAAATCATACTCCTTCCTTCCAATTCTAGTGGTGAAAGATATTATTACTACTTCTTATTTTTCTTGGTCTGCAAAAGAAACTAAGTCATGAATATAAGAAAAGCAGAGATAAGAGTGACAGCTCAACCTTAGCTCTCTCCCACCTTAAGTTTGCTATCTCAGCTGGATTCATGGTATTTGTGCTCTTGGTGCCAGACTATATACAGCGTGTCATCAAAAGAGTCCATAAAACATGTGATTAAAGTACTTTATGCATTCCACAATGTGCCGTTTTCCCCTCAAGATAACAGTTAGAAATATTATAAAAGTCACCTAAATGCTGGCTTTTGTATTTCACTACAGAAATTTCTGTACAGCAGGAATGTGTTAGAGGGGAAAGAGACATGATAGAAAGTTACAGCTGCAGCCTGCAGCAAATATTGCTAATTTTTATACTTTTTTTTTTCCTGTGTTTCAGAAGGCATGGAGCAGAGGTTATAGGTAATCAATAGTTCTTTTGAGAATCAGAATTTATGAGCAAAAAGATCTTACTTGGTAAAACTAATTTGTTCATTACTTCTATTTTTTTAAGAGTAAAAGCAACGTGCATTGATATGTTCACTCTAGTTCATATCAGATCGCCTGTTGCAGAGGAGCACAGTCCCCTTTGTAGCTACAGCACACTTCAAAAAAAAAAAAAAATCTCAGTTGGTGATCAGCAACAGAAAATTTCAGATGATCTATGGTCTCTAAAACAACTATCGTTTAAGGACGTTTTCACTGTTGTAATTACAAAGTATGTCAAAAGCATTGTGTTTTCTACTTATTTTCCATACGTTTATGGTCAGTAAAGGCTGAGCCAAAACTGGAAGAAATTTCTCCCCCAGGAAACTTCTGCAGTAGTCCTGCATCGTCCGAGTACCCAGCTGCAACCCATTCACAAATAAAGCTCCAGCAGAGATGGTTGAGAAAAATCAGGAATCAAAACAAGATACTCTGTAGAACCAAGACTATTTGACTGTTGTAGCTTGTGACAGTGTTTCTCTGCTTTCCCCTCCATGTGCTACAGACCTGTTGCTCTTCCTGCCTCAGCATACTCTGTGGTTGCAAACACAAATACAGCATCACCTTGCGTTCAAAGTGCACCCACCCAAACAAAGGAAACAAGAGGTCCCCAATCTGCTGCTCAGCCACTGCATTTAATACAAGGACATATTCAGAAAAACATGAACAAATGTGTTGGTAATGGGAAGACAGTGTCTTTCTTTCTTTTGTGAATCATAGAATCATGTAATACTTTGTGTTGGAAAGGACCTTTAAAGGTCATTTAGTCCAGTCCCCCTGCAGTGAGCAAGAACATCTTTAGCTGGAGCAGGTTGCTCAAAGCTCTGTCCAACCTGACCTTGAGTGAAAATTTCTCCTTGTAAATAACATTTTCACTGTTAATAAATTTCTGCTTTTCAGTACACAGATGCATTAAATCTGTAATTCATTTGGTAAATTATAGCTTCTGCTAAAACTCCTGATTTACTAATTCATACCTACTATTAAAAGTTTAATAATTATTAAGCTTTATTCACTGAACATTTACTTTCTAATTTCCACAATCATCCTGTGTTTTGGCTGTTCTATGTCCCACTGAGAAAAAACACAGAAAATGCAAAAATACCTCAGCTCTCTACCTACTTATTCCTTGCTAGCAGTGGAATGTATGAAGAAAAGAGGGATGTTGCAATAATAAATGCTTGTAAGTCGGTAGCTTGAAAGTCTGGAAAACCTCATAGACAAAATCTGTCACCATTTCACTCTCTATCAAGAAACTTCTAGTTTGGCTGTGCCTGCTGGTCATTGTTGCAGCGTCACATGAGCAAGGGGATAAACTCTGAAGAGAAAGGCTACGTTTAGAAAAGATGAATAACATTTAAAATATTTAAATAGCTTCTTCTCTTCGAAATTGCAAATTATGTGACATCATTTACCTTCCTTCAAGTAAATCGTTGATGATACATTGTCATTAAGGGATTACCAGGAAGTAGTAAGCAAGGCCAGACCCATTAAAGGATTTACTTAAAACTGGAGGCTAAACAGGATTCAGTGTATACTTGACAGCTCTGCCTATGCTTCAAACAAGCTTTGATCCAGAGCTCACTGGGAGGTTGCAAAATTTTACTGTGCCCACAGTATTAGCTCTGCCTTTCCAGTGGTCATATCAGCATGGGCATAATTGGGTATCATCACACAACCTTCTGGCTCCTAGTCATGACCTGGTTCATGCCATCATCATTCAGAATGTAAATGAGGGCTCTTAACAGTTGCCTGTCTACATTCAGCCCTTTGCAGCTTTTTCTGAAGCTGGCCCTGACCCCTGAAGTGATTTACTAAAGGATGCACAATTAACCAGTGACTTAATTTGCATCACAACAGAAGAATCCTCATTTTCTTTCCATTGTTTTAGCCATCAGCTACTTCTCCTGAAGTTTCTGATTCAGCAAAAGGCAAATTTGAATGTACAAAATACAGTTGTAAAGCACACAACTGTAGAGACAAGACCATGAGACTTGTCCATTTGACCACTGACTGTCATAATTATTTCATGATTATTGTTTGTTATGTACTTCTTTGGGATTGCTATGAGGTGAAATAAAGTCTACCACAGTTATTAAAATATAACCTTTAATTGCTTTGGATTTTCCCCTAAAAACATCACAAAGTGTGGATGCAGGATTATGGCCTCAGTGATGCAGAACTCTTTTCTGCCTTAAATAGTTTCTCACAGGTGTTTAGTAACATTAAGCTTCTTATCAATTTCCCATTAGTGCCTCTTCAACAGTTAAAGTGGTGAGATTAACTATCCCTCCTGAGCACTTGTAGTAATACATGACTGTGACTTTATGACGACACGTACCATGAGAGGGACATGGTTTGAGCTCAGCAGAGCCATATGCTGGTATGTCTTAATAGAGCTCTAGGCTTTTAGTAGGTACTGAAAGCGCAGTGGGACAAAGGCTGAGAGCAGTGCTGACAGCCAGCAATGGTGTTGCTGAACTTCACTTTTTGGAAGTGGTTTTGGTTTTGGTTTTGTTTTTTTTTTCTTCCCCAAAACTGTCTAATCAACGTCTGTCTTCAGGAATTTCTCTGTCCTTTTTCTCAAATCCTGATTGATTTTTTTCTTCTCTCATCCTCATCTCCCCTAATCCGAAACACTCCAAATAAGATTAACACTAAAAAGGAAGTGGATCACAGGTGGAATAATATGGACATTAATCTAGCCAAAAATATCAGAGCGTAGAAAAACGTCCTTGACAATTCCTTGGGGTATTTTTGTGTGTCTTCCTCATCCCCTAATCTATTTCTAAAATATAGGATTTTTAATTTTTCTGCTGTTTGCTGGTTGCACTGCATGCTGCAGAAATATCCTAACTCTCTCCAGGGTTGTTACCTGAGCCCTCACACATCTCCTCAAGCTTCCATTTCCACCTGTGGGAAACCAAGGAGTGCAGGTGAGAAGGTAAAGGTTCGGCTAGCTACTCAGCTTCAACAAGTGGGGAACCAGGATCCCTGAGTACATTATGGAGTCCTTCTTCCACATTTTCATTGTAATCCTAAAGAATACAGTGGTGGATGTGAGACTTGTGGTTAAAACAAAACAAAGGAGTACGTATATTAAGTGTATCAGATTTACAACATCTGTATGAAATTTTCAATCATAAGTTTTTGCCACTGTAAAAACTTAATTGCTAAGAAGATAACTTTAATGTGATTGTCATAAATAAGGAATCTTAGCAACAAAGTGGCAGTTAACTGGTCATACACTAGTATCTTGGAGGAAGAACTGACCATCTATTGAGTGACTATTAACTGCACAAGTGATTATTGGACAAAAGCAGTATTGTTTACAAAGAATTAAGGATTTTTGTCTCCAAAAGAAGGTGAGAAACTTGATAAGAAACCATTCTCTTGAATCTGAAATAAGGTAGACCTTCTCTAGAGAATGGTGTTCCATTTTAGACACTGAGTTTTAAAAAAGATCAGAAAAGTAAGGAGCATGTAGTGATCTCAGTGGACAACTGAATTCAAAAAAAGGTCTAGAATGAAGAAATTTGCATGTGACATGGGTAACATGTAGTGCTATATAAAGACGTAACACTGCTGAAAACTTGAGTTACTGAGCTATTTTTCTGATTTTGAAAACAATGATTTTTTTTTTTTTGGAGACTATGAAAAATTAATCTGACCAGTATAAAGATTGTTTGGACTAAATACACGCACTAAACTTGCTCATCTTTAACAGCGATAGTTGGCACTGTGGTTTTAAAAGATGAAGGAGAGCAATGGAAGGAGAAGAATGAGAAAATTAGGAAAGAAAAAAATCACAAGTAGGAAAGTGAACAAAAATGAACACACACTTTAAAGACCATCTATTACTATGCACTTTTTCCTTCATCCTTAAAAATAACAGGGAATGAAAGTCAGAAATTAGGGGAATTTCAAAGCCATTTTCACATAAGAATCATATGTGTTATAGCATAAAACGTAGATGAAAACCAAATCAATTCTTTCGCAACAAAGCACTGGATTGCAACTAGTAGGATGATCTCTCAGATAATTCATATCCACATGGTATGGAATGTTTTAAGGCCACAGTGGCGGTGGAGGGGGGGGCGGGGGTGCGGCAGGAAAAAATCCCAAAACAACCCAGAAACAGTACTCAAAGGCAAGTGAAAACACAAAAGGGTAATGGAGGGGAAGACACAAGTAAGTGCAATGCAAGAAAAGAGGGAAGAATCAAAGGAGTAGAGAAAGGACATTCATGCGAAATGCTGAACTACTGATAAAGCCTAAAAGAACATGAGAGAAAGTGTGAACTCCGTGGAAAGCAGTTCACACAGCTGACCTGCTGAACAGCATGTGACCAGCAGCAAAATTTTAGATGCTCTGTTAATCCTGTCATTCATTAAATGGCACAGCAGGCAAAACCTCTATATTTACATTTGTTTTCCTAAAGGGATTTTTTTTTCCAGAAGACTGTTGATCCCAAATCTACATATATCCTTAAACAAGAGCATAAACCTGAGGCAAGAATGAACCCCACATTTTTAAGGGATGTCTTTTGTAGAAAAGAAACATGCCAGTATCTGTATGCATAGCACATCAAGTATATGCTTTTGGTGTTACTTTAGAAACAAGTGTGTATCACCAACTACATTACAGATTTTAATAAACTAAATATTTCGGGTGAGACAGAAACCTACTTGGACACTATTTAAATTTCTCTCAGATTAATTTTAGTGCCACATCTGAATCTGCACTGAGACATTGCTGAGTGTTCCAGGGACAGGAAAGTTTGTTGTTCATGGGCAATGAGTGAGAACCCTGGGTTAGAGGACGGTGGTCCTATTGAACAGGTTTTAGGGTGAATACGTTATAGTTACACATCAGGTCTGATGTCATCCCTTCAGTTCTGAAACGAACTACACAGCACAAATGAAGTTTAATATGATGATTTGGAGGTAATACCATGTTCGTACAGTTTACAGAATCAAATTATGTCAAAGCTGGACATGAACAGTAATATCAGAAGCTGTGTTCTCCTCTGTGTTGCCATGTACTATCCAGTCTCCCACTGTATGGCCTTGCTATCAATGGCACAAAGAGCAGCCAGGATTGCGGTGTTACTTGGCAGTTTCCTACCAGGAATATGGAATGGACGGATATGGAGAATGTTCCTTTTCCTCTTTCCTCCTTGCAAGCAGTAGCACCCCACACAAAGCAAAATCCCAGGTGAGGCAGAGATAATATTTATACGATGTCAGCAGGTGTCTGTGAATCTCAGGACAAGAGTGGCTGAGGGAAGCGGGTGTTCTGTGTGCCCAGTTCACATGGAGCAAAAGCCCTGTTGTTTCACACAAACCACAGAAATTATCTCAGGTGTCCCGGCTGCATCTGCCTGACCCACATTCACACCCACTGCTTGTGGACCCTCTCTTTGGCTTCTTTACTTGACACTGGCCCCACGCCTGCCAAGAACGACTGCTCCCTCAGCTCTGCAAACAAGGGTGGGGTTAAGGTTAGGGTTAGGGTCAGATCTGAAAGTTTCCTTCCTAGGCAGCTTCTCCTGTTACAAGCACGTGCTCTAGCATCTATGTCAAGGCCACCTCAGCTGGCTGAATGGCAGTCTGCTGCTTAGAGAGGATCTAAGGAGATGTATTTCCCCTTAAAGAGCAACTTTTGCACAAGAGCTTTTGCAAACACTCTCAGACATATTACTCGTCTGTTTGCAGTCCTTAGGTTTGGAGTCCATCATGTATCTGTCATGTTGAGAAGCTTCTTACAGCTTAACGGGAAAGGGAGACATGAGATCTGAGGGAGTGTTTAATAACATTGTTACAGAGGCAGTCCCATACAAACTGTCATCTTCCCTTACTCATTGGGAGGGTGTGAAAGCTGTCCTCATTAAATTGTGAAATAGCTCTGGATATTAAAAATTACCTATGTGTCTTTTTTAAAAAAGGTCATTTTACTTTATTTCTAATAATATCAATTAATTGAGATGTGAATGCTGTGCCTGGGCTGAACCCACTGTAATCATTTCAAGAGGGGCACTACACAGTCATCACCTTATAATGACACTTGGCCATTCTTGCTGTGAACCGGTACACAGGATTTCAAATCATTATGTTTGAGAGGAAAGGCATCGCATGCCATTATCTTTTCCACAAATGCTCAAATTCTGCACTGCTAACGTCTATCAACACTACATTTTTTGATACCAAAACTAGAGATTTTCTGGTCTTATTCTAGACCACATACAACCATGACATATATAATCACAGTATATATAATATATATATGATATTATATACAGTCATAAGAATGATATACTTGGCCAGAGAACACATGTTAAATGTCTATATATTTTTCCATACTGAAACATGATTGACATTTTTACAATATTTCTTGTGTAAATCAGACTTATTGTATTTAGAAGCTGCTTACTTGGCAGAACCCAAGTGGAAACAAAATACCATTTCAGCTTCTGGAAACTCACAGTCCCTAGCAATACCTGTCTTGAGATAAAACTGCTGTTATTTCTTGAAACTCTGTATAATCCAAATGTACACCAACCATAATACACCATTGAGCAGCCACAACAAAGCAGAGAATTAGCATGAAGTGGAAAAGAGACAAGTGGCTGGAAGAGCACTGGGGAGAATATCAATTCATAGCTACTAGCAACAGTGAACAGGCTTGCTAACATCTGGTGCACTAATTTAGTGGCTAAGTGATCTTATTATTAAACATTTATTTAGTAACTGTCATGAAGTGCATCAAATACAGTACCATATTTTAAAAAATATGTAATTCAAACTGATTGTTAAAGGAAATGAGGTAGTTTTCTGCTATGCAGATGATACTTTGTCAGATTGACACCTAAAGCAGAAGAGATTAAATGCTTTGGACTTTATTATTATTACCTCCACCTGTTAAGGAATAATATTTTCTCCTGAGTTACTGGGCAATAAAGTTGAAATTAAAGTTTTGCAAAGCATTGTTAGTCACTCAAGGTAAATGCTTTTTTCGGGAAAATACTTGCAACTGGATTGGTGATAAATCAAATCCAAGTTATTTCCTGTAACAAAAGGGTAATAAAATTTAAAGAAAAATGACTAGACAGTGGTTTGAGAGGATATGAATCAAAGACACAACAGTTTAGAAGTATGCAAGTTACTCGGTGTGTTTTGTACTTCTCTGTATACCTTCCTTAGAAGTACTGGAACTTCATGTTTCAATTAGCATGGGACAAAATTTGGATTTTTCTTCCCCCTTGTGATGGTCATATAAGGACAAGAGAAGGAGGTGAACCAGCTTAATTCTTCCCACTTTCCTTATTGCAGGTCTATCAGGCTTTCAATCAGGTACCATCTTGTAATGTAAATCAGTTACAGCCTCTCCAGCCTTGGTTGCTGTAGGGTTATTTTGCTGTACAAAATAACAACATTTTGTACCTTTCTTTTTTTAAAGCTGAAAACTCATTTTAAGAGTTCTTTTCTGATAAGAAAATATCAAATAATTATGACTTCATGGAAGGGCTGTAAATCACGCACATTTAATGATTCATTAGAGAGACTGAATACTGGAAAAAAAAAAATCTCTGATTATAATATATAAATATATTTTCATTTAGACTTCAGGCTAACTTTACTCATAATTGTGGTAATCACTGTCTTCAGCAGTATAAAAGCTCATCAATTCTTGTTTATTTCCACCACAACATGTCACACAAACAGCACTATATGTGGTTCCATTTCTTTTCCTGTACAGTTATTTGCTTTACTAGTATATTTATCTTCAGTTTTATAAGTTTTCTTTTTGAAGTTTGTTCACTTACTTTTGCATTAGAAGCAGGGTCACGTTATCTATTGCCTATAAGAAGATGCGATTTACTGCTGTCTTATTTAAATGAATTATACTGTGTTAACAGATGACAGGGTTCAAAAGGAAGAAACCTTAACTGTATCACATTATTATTGCATTAATATGCCATACCATTATTTACTTTCTTCCAACTAAATAGTTGTCTGGTTCATGTTCAGATGAATTATTTTCGCTGATCCTACAAGTGTCCAGGCTCTGTTGAATTCAAGTGTGATGCATGACTTCAATGATTTTAATTTTCAGTTCACACTTAAAATTAAGACAGTACTTGAGAATCAAATCCAAAAAAAGTAACGTGGATGGAAGTCAGGTACTTACATATGTAACTGCAATCCTAAAACTACCCTACAGGTGCCTTCCCTATCTCAAGTTACCAAAAATCAATAAGGGGGATGCTATTGTTTGGGGTTTTTTACTGTGAAGTTCTCTACTGTGCAGTGGTTCTGCTTCTGGTCTTCTGCACGAACACCTCAGCTGAGATTATGGCTGAGCAGCTCAATGCCTACTTGAAAGTAAATTCATCTCCACCCAGGTTTCCCAGTGGAAGGACATTTGTCACGCCATGGTTTGGTACATATTCTGTAACACACCACTTGGGCACAACAGCAGCTTTTTTTTTAAAAAAAAAAAAACAACAAAAAACCAAAAGCCAGGGGGGGCTGCTGGATTTCTTTTAATGTTAAGAGGAAGTAGTGGTGTTCTTTTTTTCCACATCTGCACATCTTTCACTAAATTGTTTATACATGGTGGGGGGATACAAGCTGCAGAGAAGAATGCAAGTTTGTTGGATTAAAGGAGAAGAAACATGTCCTTGGCTCAAGCCTCTGCTCCCTGGACTGTTTATATATAGTTGACAGTAACTTGTGTGTGTGAATGTGTCTAATGTACAGCAGTGTCAGAGTAGAGATGTCAAATCAGGTCAATTGCTTCCCAGAACAATGTGCTCTATTAAAAGCAGTGAAATGGCTTCTATGGGATATAAAAGAATTCCTTTCTTCAGGATAAGTCTTTTCTCTCCCAAGAAGATTCATGTATGTGTCCCCAAAGAAGAAGACTCCTTCATCTAGCTCAGAAGAAGGAACTTAAACCTTAGAGAAGCAAGGCTGAAAAGTAGTCTTGGTTTTACTGTTTCCTTAACTTCAGTTTCCAGGCAGCTCTGTCCTGCCAAAATATAGTTTAACTCCCTGCCCAAAATTTATTCTGTATCCTACTTTGTACACAACTTTCAGAGGGGCCTAGGAGCATAACTCAGGCTCCTCATTGTCATTGTAGATTGACCCCTACAGCTGCCAGGTGTGTTGAGCTGGGTGCACTGCGGACACCAGGACAAATTACACTACCGATAGTTAGCCGGGTTGGGGGAAGTGATACAAGTCCTGCTCCTTCTTTCTCAGATTTTGTCTGCCCCCTCTGGACACACAGCTGCAGGCTCATAAGCACCTCTCTCCTTGAGCACCACTGTATCTCCAGAACAAGGAGAGGAGGAGCAGGGTCCTCTATCCCCCAACTGTGGTTATCACTCTCTCCTTCACACATATAGGCATGCAAACAGTATTCCCAGTTTCTTTTTCTGTCACAAACTTAATGCCTTAAGCCTCCCCCAATCCCTGCCTCCTCTTGCAGAGCACTCAGGGTCCCCAGACAAAGGTGCAAGAGCTGAGCAGCCAGGATCTGGCTGCACTGCTTCCTCCCAGCACAGAGGCGACACCTTTTTCCACAGTCCCAGGATGGTTTCCTAGGCAGCTGAGAGACAGTGACTGTTGCCCCTGGTCTCTCTGCTCTGCACAGTGCTCTGCCAAAGCCAAGGGACTGCAGCAAAGCAACCCTTCACTTCTGCTGCAATGCAGGCCAAAAGCACCCAGACGGTAAATTACCCCTCCATTGTACAGACCTGGTAAAAGAGTAGGAAATGACCTGGGGAAGGGACTATACTCTAGTATGTCAGATGGTGTGGCAACACAGAAAGCTATTTTTCCCTACAAATTTCTCTGAAACTGGGTGTTGATAATTAATCCTGTTACTACTGCAGTTAACGGGACTAGGGTCCAAAAAGTCACATCTCTAATTTCAATTTTTAATTTACATTGCAATCTTTAACTCAAACTGACCCTTAATGAGCATAAAAATGAAGAAGGCAATTGATTACTTAATGCTATTCTAGATACAGTGAAAACAAAACAATATTAACAATAGTGTCCTACTGTGAAAACTAAAGGAAAGCACAAATTGTTGATTTTGTACCTCAGTACTGTAAATAGATTAGAATAGTCGTGTTCAGAGCTAGTTAACACTGAGCTAACTTATAGGTGCATGCTATTATTTTATGAAGTGTAATTAACATAAATTTTTGAGTTTCCTACATTTGTGCCTAGAATTTTACTATAACCAAAAAAGTACATGAAAATGTGTATTTGTTATCCAGAAATAACCAGGGGGGGGGGGGGGGGGGTTGAAAGAACTAAAGTAACTACAACTTTCTTCCTTTATTGTTAATTAATTTTGTAGCTTCTACTTTGAAGATGCTAGGAAAAATATTTTTAGCTTCATCCAAAGCTTGCTGAAGTTTACAGAAAGTCTCCCACTGAGTTCAATGCACTTTGGATCAAGTGCTTAGTGTCCTCAGAAATTATTTATCTGGTCCACTCTGGTCTATTCACGATTTGAGGGAGAAGAGTCCCTCATTTTTCCCTGAGACTATTTTAATAACTAGCAAATATATCACAAAATATATCACAAAATATATCACAAAATATATCACAAAATATATCACAATTTCACCTTTTTCCATCTGTAAAATGAAAATATGATCTAATTGTTAAATACCTTGAGATCCACTGATTTAAACAGTGTGTGTGTGTGTGTATATATATGTACACATATGAATCTCTCAGCACTTTTTTGCCTTATCTCTGTAGCTTCTTATCCATCAGCAGAGAAACCTGTTAGGAGACGTTTAAACGCATTTAATGATCAAGCAAAAGTTCACATACAGCAACTCATCCTGCCAATTGTGCCACAGAAAAACACATTTATTCATATAGCTTACAGCCCTAGTCTGGACATTACTGAATTTAAAAAAAAAAAAAAAAAGAAAGAAAAAAAAAAAAAAACAAAGTAGAAGAGCAATTTAATGACTGTGAGTTTGGAGATTCATTCAAAGTGTCAGGTTTTGTCATTTCTGGACAAGGTTCCCCCCAGCATTTCCTGCTTTCCTTTGATGTTTTTTGATTCAAAACCAGAATCAAATGTCTGTCAAATGCCTGCAGAGCAACCTCTTCAATAGTTAGACTACCAAGCTGTGTGACTTTGTAAACAGCTCACACTGTTGTTATGCTGACAACTTTAAAGCAAAATTTCCACAGTGCCTTTTGGTCCACACTGTAACAAGCAAATTCATTAATTGGACATCTTTTAAAAGTAGTATCTTTCCCTGTCTGTGATGGAAATTCACAAGGTAGAGAACAGAAACCTTAATATATTCCTTTTTTACAGTAACATTATGTTTTATGTATATATTTATATTTGTACATATGTGTAACTATAAATGTGCATATATATATATATATAAACGTATTTTATACCTGCAGACAAATCATGGCTCCTTCACAATTTTTACTCTGATCCTCCTTCAAAGCTCTTTTGCCTTATGGATTTTCAATGAATCTAAAAATACTTTTGTGCAATGACTGCTCAGGATTGTACCTAGACAACTAGGGATTTAGATTCAGAATTCAATGCATTTACTTAAAAACTAAACAAAATATATCCAGTCCCTTGACACAATGGTCTGCAACAAAGCACAACATTGAACAAATCAGATATAAAAAGCAATACTGAACACACTTGGTGAGATGATCACATCTACTGAACAGCTATTTTGCTCCATCAGTTCATGTCACACTGCTTCTTCTAAATTTCAGTAGTTTTCTTGTTCCAAGGATTTATTTGCTATGTTGCAGTCACCAACAGTAAAAAAAAGTCACGTACACAACATCATATTCATGACGATCATATTTAGAACATGTAGTTTTGAATTCAGTCTATTCTTTTAAAAAAAAAATAATAAATAAATGGAGACAAAGCACAGCAGTAGAAACCAAGCACTTCAGAGTTCTTTTTCTGACTCTTTTCCTGTCCATCCTCAACTATGGTCATTTAGATAGTAGTTCACATTGACCAGTACTGTGAAACACTGTGAAACTATCATGGTCTGTGATTATCTCCAAAGTCAAACAAGACATTAACACAAGTAACAATAACACGTCCTAAAATCACCAAAATCTCTTCAACCCAGGCCTTAAAGAAAGCATTATACCTCTATCCTCCTGAAAAACCATAGCATGAAAGTGATAATAAAGCATCAGCACTTACCTACATCTCTCCCAAGAACTGTGCAGAAAGATCTTCAGCTATGTGTACTTCCAAGTTTTCTTCTGGTAATCAGTATTAACTTAATTTTACAAAGGAAGAAAAACAGGCAAAGATACAAAGTACTGTCCTAGTTCAGCTGGGACAGAATCACAGGCCACCCATACTATGCAGGCTGTTGGCAGTTCTGAGTCAACCAGGGCAGCTGACCTGAGTGAGCTACAGGTGCAGCCCATACCATAATGTCATGGGCATTATAAAGGGGGAAGGTTTGCTAAAGAAAGGAAGCTCCTCTGGGGTTCCTCTTGCCTTTTCTCTTCCCCTTCCTCAGGTCTGCTTTCTAGTTGATTATGGTGACTGGATATTTGTTTACTGGCTGAGTATAACTGTATGTCTGTGTTGGCACTGGTGTTTTTTCTCATTAATATCTATTTTTGCTCCCACCCATAGGTCTACTCTCCTTTTTCCTAATTCCCCTCTCTGGCTGGTGAGGGGGTGTTGGGTAATAAAGCAACTGTTATAGCTTAGCTCTGGGTAAAGGCTAAATGTAGAAAAGTAGTTAGAAAGACATCCAAGACCAAAATTAGGCGATGTCTTTTTTTTTTTTTTAATCAAATAGGAGGTTTGGACCTCATTCTGACACTGGCAAAAATTGTATATCTGTCTTAGTATGTAGTAGGATTACATATTGGGCTATTTAAAAGTGCCCAGTCAGGTTATTCTTTTCAAAGACAAAGGGCATTAAGCATCTAACTCTCTAAGGTCCTCTCTCAAAATCCTTTAGTTAACCTCCAAGATCTTATTATTATTCAATATGAGATATGGAAGTAATGTACTTTACCTACTTTACTGCTCTAAAAGTCAACCGCCAACATGGGAATAATGTGTACTTAGTATTTACTAAATGATTAAGATTTGGAGAAATATTCCATGATTGCATCATAAACCTGCACAGTTAAGGAAGACCCAACAGTGCCCCCTGTGCTATTAAGATCACAGTTTTAAGACATGCTTTGTAGTTGACAGTCTGTCACAAAATAACTGCCCATACAATATTTTTAATCTGTGGAGGTGCCTTTGGTGTGTCTACTCAGACTTACATTTAGAAAGTCAGCCTTACAAAGTGATGTGACCAGTCATAAAGGTGGTCTGGTTAAAGGGGAAAACTACTACACAGAATAGGTGTTCTTTGAAAAATACTGACAGAGAAATTACTTGCCTGCCAGCCTGAGAGCCATGAGCCTGGGAACCAGGCCCAGGAATCAGAAACATCCTTGAAAAGTGCAGCTAGCCTCTCTGAAGTACATCTGGGGTACCTAGAAACCAGAGATATTCTCAGATATGACTGGTAAGTGAAAAACTAAGGAACTGTAATGGTGATATTGTCTGAAAAGCGAGCGCTGTCGGGGAGAATAAAATGGGTCTGAATGAACACAAAATGGCATAATCTATTGGCTGAAAAATAGAAACTGACATTATTTATTGGCTGCTCAAAGTGGTGACGTCTTATGCACTCTTGTATCTCTATGATATGAAAAGGACTAAATTTTTACCCAAAGTGGAGCCTCTCTCTTTGGGAATTCTTGTGCTGTACACACTTTTCCTTTACTACACAGCTTGAACGCTCCACGTGAACTTTCTGTGAGTTCTTGGGCTGTAACCAGGGATGCCTGGCTGATTCCAGATTCTGTGATGCAGATCATCTCTGAAGTGGAACTCTGCCTGTTGTCTCACTGGTCCCCCTTTGGGCCCACTTTGAAGATCTGATTGGTTTGTCCCCTTCTGAAATCTAATTCACTTGATATCGATACTACATATCCATGTAAGTAATCTATCATAAGAATATCTGCTGTTACATTGTTAAGTTGCTCCAGTAAGTATACGCTTGTAGTAATCTGTAATAATATATAGCTAATTGATCACTGTTATTGCATTTACTGTTGCTATAAAATTGGTTGTTGCTCTGCAAATCATTGCTTCTGTTATTGACTGCTGCCATACTATTGATTGATACTGTATTATTGATTGCTGATAGTAATTTGTAATAAATATACATATATATATACTCCCTTTATTAATTGTAGATATACTTGCTAGAGGTTATTTTAGGGTATTATACTTGCTAGTGGTAACTTGTGTGGTATTAGTGGTGATATGTAATAAAGTAGAGAAATTTAGAGGATAATCCTACAAACCCATGGTCACTATCTCTGCACACCTGCAGGCTGAGTATTCCTTTAGGTCATGACACAGAGCTGTTTGTATTGTGACATGAGTTTGCTCTAACTCAGAAATCAATTTATTTACACCTAGCACGTGTGCCCATGTCCAGGCTTACTTGTGAAGCAGGCAGAAACAGGTAGAGAAGACACAAATTGTTATAATCTGTGTAATTCTACCTGAAAGTTTAATGCTGTTGAAACAAAATGATAGGAGTTTTGCTGTTAATTTTTTACTTTAAATAAATTTTTGAGGAAGCTTTGCAGTTGGATCTCAGAAATTCTGGAGACACAGTAAACCAGCATATATTCATAGCTGTAAGCATGTGACTACTTACTTGCACCAAAAATTAATAGTTGAGACATTTGAGCCTATGTGACCATTATTTTGGAGCTTTCTCCCCAGTTCCTGGTTTGATACCACTTAATGTTTGATTTGTTTAATTGTTCTCAGATTAGGTCTGTGTGTTGTAAGATCAGCTCACAAATCCACATCAAAAGGCCTCAGCGACAATGACCTAGATAAATTCTAATATCCTTACTTTCTTGGTGCAGCATCTTAGTCCGCAAGATAGTTCCCTTTTCACTTGGTCTTTCTTTGGAATTGAAATATTACCAATCATGTTTAAAGGTTCCAGAGGAACAAATTCATCTGATAGCAATAAGACAGTATTTTTTTATTACTTTAAGAGAATTTTTTATCATGAATGGCGAAAAAGTAAAACACAATCTTTTTTTTTTCTGTTATAGAAATGTAACAATCATGAGCAACAGAGCGTGTCTGGAAATAACACCTTTTGGCTTTTCACAATCTTTTTCTATCAAGCTGCAGTACACAGTTGAAATTACCCTGACATCAGTGGGAGATCATTTTGGTGGCCTCGGAAGACTTTCCATATCATTCTTTCAAACCACATCTTGCTGTGGTATTACTTTAAAATGAACAAAGGTGGTCCTATTCCTTATACACCAAGAACTTCAGGATATGCTTAAAGGGGAAAATTAAAAAAAAAAAAAAAATGATTATTCTATTTCTGGAAAGTGGAGCGCACAAATTATTTTTTTTTTGCCAGGGATTCCAGAGGCATTAAGCTGGGCTGAGCACTGTGTACTCTCCACTGCGTTCTGGCATGCTCTGTAGAACTTCTACCCTGAGTCCTGTTTTAACAACAGTGAAGCAATTCTGTTCCAGGTGGCAGAGATGTGTAGATAGCAAAACACTATGCTTTACACTAGCTGGGAATATTACCTGTACATAAAGTCCCACGGATGTCAATGACAAGGCAGAGCATCCTTCACACTGTTCCCAGGTGGAGGTTTATGCTGTCAAACCTCGTTGCTCAGTGTTTTCCAGACATCAAGACAAGATACTCGTGTTAGCACTAATAAAAATTTCAAAGTTAAGAGGCAAAAAAAATGGTGATAATCTTCATTAACTTCAAAGGACTAAAACCAAGGATGCCTCTTCATTATTAGGTTTACTCTCAGTGTTTTAGAAAGGATTTATTTTTTGTCCTTGAATAAGATTGATTTTTACTCTTACAAAGCCAAAATCTGGGCTCCCTTTAAAATTTCTCACTGTGAGTCAATCCTGATGCACAGAGTTAGCTGACACAAATGAAAGTTGGGATGAAAATAAATCTTAGGCTGGTAAGACTTTCTCTGACCTATGTCTTGAATGTGTATTTTGTTCACGAGATCCAGGATTGTTTAGGCTCTTTCAAAGAAAATACTGTGTGGATTGCATTGCTTGTAGATTGATAGATGCCAATGAGATAAGTCAGTGCAATTTTTTCCTATATCTGTTGTTTAGCTTTCAGGCTGTGACTGTCTGCTCAGCCAAGTGTCACTGACAGTCAGGAACTGAATAAATTAATAAAATTCATGTCTTTTATAAGATAAGTAGACACAAGTCTCTCTGCCTGCTCTGTTCTTGACTTAAATCTAAAAATATTCTGATAATATTTGTGCAGGAAGTAATCAATATCATATCAAATAATTTTATATCTTCAATAACTTTATCATTACAATGCATTAAATTAATGCAACATAAAAATAACACTGACAGGAGATTAATTTAAATGCAAGCGCACATATAGAACTCATATTTTTTTAGAAGGTAATAATTGCAAAAGAATGTTACTACAGATAGGAAACGCTATAAATACATAAAGAACTCCTTTGGACCAGGAAACTTCACAAGACTTCTTAAGTGTCTTTTAAACAGCTTTGTCCTTTCACTATAAACAACAGACAAGGTGGCTGCAGCTTATAAATTACAGCTGATTCCTTCAAAATGTAAGCTTACTTGATTATTAGATATGTAAATAAATCAAAAACCTCTAAGACTGATGACAACACAAATAAAATTACACTGATAGAACAGCAGAAGTTTTATCCAAGAGCAGAGAAATTACAAAAGGAGAAAGTTGGGGAAAAGAAAAGCAGATGAATCACAGACAGAAAGTAAACATATAAACTGTTGTATGCATTGCTTTACTTGGAAGAAGCCACAAGTCAGAGACATGGAAAATATCCAAGATCTGCTCCAAGCCTTATCTGGTTGGTAGAGTTTGCATTCACTGACATAGGGTTGTTTCTCTCCCAGGTTATTCACTAGTAGTCTTCTAGGAGTCAAAACCTGTCAGCCATTCACCACCAGCATGGGAGACTGTCCACCATCACTGAGACCCGCAGTTGGTCACAGAAGAGGGTCTTTTTTGCTGGAGATGGCTTCTGTAAATTAGTCAATGTTTAAGAATATGGAGGTTCTTTTGCTGCTAAGAAAAACTGTGTGTCTGCTTAACTTATCTCCTTGCAGCCTCTTTCTGGATTAATGTCCCCTATGTCCAACATCAGTGTATGTCATCCATGGCCTGTGGCTGACTCTGCTGTCTGCTAGTCAAGTTTCAGGGGTCCAACTATTCCGTACGCTGTTTATGTCCCATATGCAGGAGCAGGACAAGCCCTCCTGCTCTGCTGGCTTCTGCTGTGCTCTCTGCAAAGGCTGGTTTGCTCAATAGCCTAGTAGCTTTTATCATCTGACTGTTTGTAAGATGGATTTTGTGAGAAAGTGGAGAGGAGATATTTTAGTAACTTATTCAATGGTAAGGGCTGGTGTCGAGATCTTGTACAAGCCATGCATGGAGGTACTGCAACGTCAGAAGGAATACATATCCATGAAAAATGCTTGTGGATTTAAGAGCTCATAAACAGTTCTAAAATAATTAGTTGGTGTCTTTTGTATTGCTTGAATTACAGAGCTATACAGAGTCACTTTGGGCTAATTATACTTCACATTATGATGGTTTGAGTAATTCAAATGATTAGAACTGGAAAGAAAATGTCATAATCACGACCTCACTGTTCAATAAAGAATAAAACTGTAGTTTACAATAAACATTAGTAATTGGAGTAAGTATTTCTTTGGATTTCAAAAAGATATCCAAAAGTATCTATCATCAAAACCATGTTGCCTTTCTGCTGATAAGTGTTCTTAGGGAAGTTGAGTATTAGATTATAATAGGGTTGAAAGACTGCACTTAAAATCAGGGTTCACTCAGGATTTTGTTTCCCTAAATTTAAAATATAGTTCAAAAATTCGTATCTGCCCCAAACCCAAAGCTTATCAATTTGACCCAGCCAGAAACATCCCATGTGCTAACCTTTTTGGCCTTCAGGGACTGCTCATTAAAAAAAAAATAATGTATTTTCATCCTTCCTTTTCACAGTCCTACACCCTAACTAAATTTTTTCCCATTCCCAAGTGATCCTGGCCTAATTCTGAGCCAAACAGTGAGATTTCACTAAGATCTCATTTCTTGGCTGCGAAGGCTCACAGGGTAGACAAAAAGGCTGACAAAGATAAAATTCTACATTCAGGTTTGATCCAGGGGCGATGGATGGGGCCTTGGTTCAGGTTAGTGTTACTCTTTAGTGATGCCTATGCTAATGCCCTGAGGTAGCAGAGTCTGCAGTCTTGGTTTCTTACTGTACTCTGCACATACAAGGGGAGTTCACATAGGCGATGAGCACATTATGGCAAGAATGATACTGTGGCTGGGACCAGGAATAGAGTCTGGGACAAGGTCTGCTCACAGCTGTCAGGCATGCAGAGGTAAGATATAGGCTGGCATTGCATGGCAGGACTGCATTATGGTGATTTGAAAAAAACATCCAGTAAGGAAGAGCTTTGAACTAGGGTGTGCGACAGCAGATGCTTTGTACTTCATTGTTTTTCTGTATCCTCCAAGCCCTACTGAGCTGAAAAGAGGTTTGGTGCTTGCAGAAGTTTGTATGCCTTCCACAGCTCCCATGTGCTTTGAAACAGAAAATATGAAATAAGGAAATTATATAGTATTGAAATAACTAACTTTCGTGGGTTTGTGCAGGACCATTAGTCATACCAATTGCTGTTTATTCAAAATGATGAGATTTCTTCCAAAAGTCATTTACATCTACTCTTTGTGAAGATGAGAGTACATCAGAAAAAAGTACTATGAAGGTTTCCTGTCTAGTCTAGCATCTTTTTTAAAATGTCACCAAAATATCAAAACTAGAAATATTTAGGAAAGGAGTATTATTAACATTTCTCAAAGTTATAGAGAAGAAAAAAAAGTTTCATTTTTGTCTTCTGTTGTACAGGTGATATACTTGGTTTGAATTAATCTACAATTATCATTCCTGTGAGTACATCTCGGCAAAAATATCTTCCTCTTTTCCTTCTCTCACTCTCTGTTGCAAAAGAGAAGCATATCATTTCATTCATAGCCAAACAATATCTATCTTTTCAGAAATTTTAGACAAAGTAAGGAGCTGAAAGAAAAAGTGTCTTTCACAAATCCCATCAGGGAATGGTAAAGCTGCCCATTTTCACACAAAGGTCCGAGACTCAAATTTAAATCACCTCTTTTCCTTGATGAGACTAAATCCATATACTTCAATTTTCTAAAGAATATCCAGTCCACAAGATTTAAGTTAATCCAACCTGTCCTGTTCTGACCGGCAGCAAAATCATACAGTCACAGAGTCACAGGGATGCTGGTTGGAAGACACCTCTGGTGGTCACTCAGACCTGCCTCATGCCCAAAGCAGAAGTGCTGCCAGCACCAGATGAGCTCTGCCAGGTCTTGAACACCCCAAAGGACAGAGAGTGCACCACTGCTCTGGGAAATCTGTCCCAGTGCCACACCACCCTCTCAGTGACATGGCTTCTCCTAACATCCAGCTAGAAACTGGACAGCTTGTGGCTGTTGCTTGTTTTGCCATCTGTCATTTTTGACTCCATCCCCTTTGAATAGATGTATGGAGTTCTTAAACTGTCACCCTTAGCCTCTGTCACCAGACTGAGGAAGCCCAGCTCCCTCAGCCTCACACAGGCCATGTGCCCAAAGCTCCAGCCCACTTCCATTCATAGCCATTCTGGGACTGAGTGCCTAAAACTGGATGCAGTAAAAGAGGTATAGTTTCACTAGTACTGCAAAGAAGGAGTTAATTTCTCTGAGGTCTGCTGTCTATGGTTCTTGAAAGGTCACCCAGTATGCACCTTTTGTTAGCCATTATTTTGGCTCGTGTTCAGTGTGGTCCACATTGCCAGGTATTGCCCTCGTGAGAGACTGAGCAAGTATCTGAACTGGAGGCTTAGGCAGGGGCTACAGTATCCACTACTGTAAATGTTTGTCAGATGTATCAGCCTTTATCTTTGTTTACTTTTTAATGTTCTTGGACTCAGTGATCCTTATGGGTCCCTTCCAACTCGAGTTATTCTATGATTCTACGATTCTACGAAATAAATCAATGGCTCCCACCCAAATCCTAGTGAAAATGTTGCCATATTTATTGTAAATAAAATTGTTGTAGACAATTCCTCTGGAGAGATTAAAAGCTGCCAAAGATAACAATTTTACATTTTGTATTTCAAATGAATTTCATTAAATCTAATATTCATATAATCAAAGAATGGAGAACACTTGTTAGACTGTCATATGCACTGGAAATCTATAAGGAACTTCTTTTCTAACAGTAAAGAAGAGTCTCATAAGGATATCAAAGGAAATTAGCTTAAAGATCTATCTTGTAAGAGAGTAAAAGACGATGTTACAAGGAAAAAAAAAAAAAAAAAAGAAAAGAAAAAGAAAGTTTGAAAGTCAGGGAGAATCCAAATTGATAGGGAAAAAAAATCGCTAAACACAGTTAGAACCATAAAGCTGAAGCTCACTTTTATGATTTATTAAACATATTCTGGTTTGTGCTGAAGTCACTCACTTGTATGTTGTGTGAACTACACTTCAAATTTGAAATAAGACCCATTAATCATAGGTGAAAAGTTAGCAGCAGATTTAAAATACCTACCAGATGTGATGATGAACTCAGGATTTCCTGTAACAGGCTTATACTGTTCTAAGACAATTGTCAAATGTCATGAAGACCGAAAACAGGTTCAGGGTGGGTTCATGATAGAAAACAATATTTAAAGCCTTGTATTTTCTTCTTATGATGTATAACCTTCTCTTTTTTAAAACCTTGAACTTTAATAGATGTTGCAAGTTTTAGAGCTATGCCTGGCTCTTGCTGAGTAATTCAACTAAATAAGACATGGTATCTAGAGCTAGAAACAAAAAGGAAGGGTTTTTCAGTGGAGTGATGAACTCTTAGGACAAGCTACATGGTGGATTTTCTTGTAACTTGAATCAAACTTCTACCTCAACCAGAAAGGTATTTATTCAGAATTAGAAAATACTTCATAAAATGCGATAAGTGTTATAGAAAAAACCTGACAGTCATAAAAGTCATTCCCAGACTTGTGTTTTGTGAATGTCTAAACCTGGAGCAATGTTATGCCATTATTTTAACTATATCGTAGAGGTAATAATTCAATATCTACCTCCTCTGTTCTGACAAGCATTAAGAAGAACTCTATATACTTAGAATTAGACCTGTAAGTGTATAAACATGTAGAGTATTTCAGATGTCAGCAGACCTCAGTCTATCTCTACTGGCAGATGGCTATTAAACAGGATTTTGAGGACTCAGTATTTAAACATAATTATGCATCTCAGTCTTCTGGGAAACTAGCTGAAAGGAAATGAAATATCAGAGAATAAAAATGTCATGAAAATGCGATGGTATGCATTAAAAATATATGG
The DNA here is from genome assembly GCF_034619465.1 of Leptosomus discolor. Classification (NCBI taxonomy): domain Eukaryota; kingdom Metazoa; phylum Chordata; class Aves; order Leptosomiformes; family Leptosomidae; genus Leptosomus; species Leptosomus discolor. Next base: position 89,643,274 of record NC_141391.1, on the reverse strand, counting down.
ATCAGTGCAATACATTTATTTTCTTCACTCCATCAAAGGCAAAAATTTTTCAGCTTCTGTCTCCCAAATTAATGTCTTCTATGTCACCATTTTCAGACTCTTATCCTGTTGCCATACTTCCGTGCACGGAAGGATCTGGAAACTAACATTTCCTTCTCATAAATATCCTCCACTATTTCAGTAATGACATCAGAAGGGAGATGAGCAAAAGGTGAGAGAATGTCACCTTCATGCACAAGGCCAGCTTTTTTAAGAGGCATGGTATTTGGAGGGAGCTTATTCCTTCTTCATGCTGCTTGCCATGGTGACAAGTAGCATCTTCCTGCAGTAGTCATGATGAACAAATTCCTCCAGAGTCCCTATCTCGCTAAAAGCTAGGTCTCTAATATGCCAGTGGTCCTTGTGTTACACTGTATTTCTTAAGAGCGGTGGCAAGTCTCACCTTTATAAAGTCATCCTTCTCTAACTATTCTCTACATTCAATACATGCACAGGTTGGCAGTGCTTAGTGCTGGAGATTGGAGGTAGAAGCATGTTATATAACAGAATACCTCTTGGACATTTCTTTAAAATGTATATGCAATACTTCCTTCACTCATTCCTATATTACTTTCTAGAGCTGACTTAACGTAACCCAAATCTTCAGAAGTATCTGCAGAAAAAATATACTGAAAATAACCAAGAATGACATAAAAGAGAAAAAAATATCTCCTAGGGACTTAACTGTGCAAGTGTAAGTGCTGCTGGCCTGGAGTAGCCCAAAGAGTAGTTTGCAGCTCAGTAATAAAAGTGGCACATACAGAATGAAAAGGAGAAACACTGCACCATCTGAAATAATTTTTAAATCAACACAGCTACTCTTTAATCCATTCTGTTCTCTCTTTTTCAATGTTGTTTAGCAGAACAACTACAATTCAGTAATATATGCATTCTTTTCCAGGAGTGTAGCACATGACTTCACGTTACTGAGAGGACTTATTAGCCTGGTACAGATGAAATCAGAGAATCTGAACTTCCATTAACAAACAAAACCCCTCTGATTTTATTCATATAAAAATTCTCTACTGATTTGGAGTAACTGAAATGTGAAGTATCCTCACACAGTAACAGTCTCCTCTTTCTTTCTAAAGGAAAATTTACTTTAGATTATACTTCCATTTTCCTTTGATAGAGTGTCATCATTTTCTTTCATTCCACTGTAACTCCTCCACACTTACTTCTGTCTAGTTTAATCTTTTTTCCTATTTCAAACCTGCTCTAGTTCTTTTGTTTTTCTTTTTTTTTTTCCATCTCTGTGTTGCTCCCAGAGACGAAGTAGTACAAGACATTTCTGACTTTCCTTTATACTCAGTTTTGCTTACTTTTCCCTTTGAAAGATGGTTAAGCCTTAATCTGAATTCTTGGTTTCTCTCTGTATAAACAACACGTTAACTTGTGCTGATGTTTTAGTTTTCTATTTTCTCCTTCAAGTATCGTATTTACAATGAAGTGTTTGTTTGTCTCACTGCAGTTTTTCAAAAATTGCTGTCTATTATGTATGTATATAATAGCTTTAGTACAAGAATGATGATGCACATAGTACACATTGCTATGCACTATTACACTGATGTTTGTATTTTATTAGATAATGTTTGGGATGTAGATACTGAAAATAATAATTATAAGCCTGAAGAAAATGGACAATGTGAAAAGCATCTGTAATGCTTTGGAGAGGAAAAAATTGACTTATTTAATTCACTGGGCTCATTTGAGTAATAGAGAAAATGATCACTTCCATAGAATATGGGTGAAATCTCCTTGTTTATCCCACTGGATATTCATATAACATATCATTATGGGAATGATGTGTTCCAGACCAATATCCAGATGGTTCCACCAGACCAATTAAAGCTAAATATAATACAGCAAACCAAATACCATGTCAATAAAAGCAGCCATACCTGCATCTCTGAGACGGTCAGAGGGTGAACAGGTGAAACTTACTTACCTACCACAAATTACAAAAATCTAGCTGATTGTTTCTATCTGTATATTTAAAGCATATAAATATGCTACAAGAACAGCAAGTTGACAGACCTTCCACATTACTCGGTGCCAACTAATTTTCTTCTTCCATTCTGTAAAAATATTTGGACTTTGAGTCTTACCTATAAGAGCCTGTTTAGTGTGATCTGCAGTCAGCAGAGACAGCAATTCAGTTCCAAACTCTAAAATTCAGGAATGTATTTCCAGTGTAATGAGGACAATATTGAGGATGGAGTACTGTGTTCAATTTTATTCACCCACAACAAAAAAATGACTTCATACTGTAACAGCTACACAGAGCAGCTACTACGAAAATTCAAGAAATGGACAACCTTTTGTGTAAAAGAAGACTGAAAATGTCTGTGCTGTGCAGTCTAGTAAAAATAAGGCAACTGGGAATATTATTACTCTCTATAAGTATAGCTGATGGGGTAGCTAAACATCAGGAAAAAAAGAAGGGCTGAGCAAGCTGAAAGAGTGCTGACCTGACAACCCACAAGCATAACTGTATATGAATATATTTAGGCTGTAAGTACATGTCACAGCCTCTAGCACCTTCCAGCTTCTGGTTTAGCTGGCTGAGCCCAAGGACAGCTCTTGTGCAAACAAGAGCTTCTCTAAAGCAAGCTGTGAACAGGACCTGCCCCTTCCCCCTTGGGAGCTACTCGCAAGCTAAGGCTTTCACACTGGCCCCAGCCAGAGCTACGCAGCAGTGGTGTTGTGACCATCACTGTGAACCATCCTGTGCTTCACCACTCCACAAATATCCCTGCAGTCCTCCCACTGGAGTCACCAGAGGAGGGAAGGAAACATTTTCACTGTGAAGGTTATGTTGAAGAGTGTCAGCAGCAGCAGGAGTCCAGCAGCCTGGCAGGTTCTGTCTGGCCACATTTCCCTGTGACAGCTAACAATGTGATGAAAAATACCATAATCAATGGCTGCTGACACATATTCCCAAGAAACCCACAAGGACCCATAGAAAACAACTGGTCTCAGATGGGAGTCCTGCCGACAGGTAAGAAATGGCTTGGTCTGCCCATTTAACTTTTTCTGCAAGCAACAGAATAATTCACACATTTCTTATACTCATTTTTTATGACTGCCTATACCTTCTACAAAAGGTGAATCACTATACTACAAGAATACAATCTCCATTTAGCACCTATTCTCTGACCCCAGTTAATCAAGAATAAGCAGTTCTAGCTCTTCTAGAGAATGAACTTCAAGCATAGGATAGCAGAGACTGAACATCCACTGTCCTACTCCCAAACTTATCTACAATTTTCCCGGTCTCTGTATATCTTTGTAACAAGCTTCCAACAGCTGAGAGAAATACATGTTTATCTGTCTGTACCTAGTTTTCATCAGTGGCAATGGTATACAGATTTTTTGTATACCTGAACTATAGGCAAACATTTGCATTTTGTGCTAAGAAGAGCATCCTGTTTCTGCTAGAGGTGAATGTAGTCAATTCTGAGATCACATATGCTATCCCAAAGCCTTCTGCTTTCACTCTGGGTTTTGCACATTGAGATCGTTTCATCCTGATTGTATGTTCACATGTTCTTTTCATCACATCCTAATGATTTTTCCTGATATTCTGTCACAGCTGTTAATACAGCCTTGAGTCAGGATGTAACATGACATGTGAAGCTGACAGACAATACAACCGGCTGCACGTTTGCAACTGTGAGAAGTGGCAACCAATATCAGGGGAGTTAACAGGGAACTAAGAAGGTGAAGGTCCCTGTTTTCAACTCTGTTGAAAACAGAGCCTGTGTAAAACCACAAGGCAAGGATGTACTACTTCAGTTTCATTACTGTATTTGGAGCAAACCACTATCTTCTGATAGCTGAGCCTGATTCTTCCATGTCCTTACATTGTATGTACAATTCACACCAGTCCTTAACAATCTTTTCAACCTCCTTCTTAATCCATGCTGTCAGTAGGGAAGCTCTGTGTCCCACAACTCTCCACAGATTGGATCATGGGAGGAAAAAAGAGGAGAACAGCCCTGTCAGGAAAGATGCTACACAAATTTTACAAACAAACACAAAATCAGAGGAAAAGGATGCTGAGGCAAAGGGGATGGAGAATTCAGATGTGACAGTATTTTACCCTTTTCAAAGTAGAAATAATTATACTACCGTAATGAAAAAACACAAGGAAATTTTACTCAGGGAGGTCGCCCTCAAATATTTATTTTCATGCTCCCCAGATCTAAATGAAATATAAGCTATACTTACAGCTAAGACTAGAAAAAGGGTTAAAATCACACCCTGACAATTAATAACCTGAGATTATATGCAATGCTCATTGATGATGTTTTGTATGAAAACACACTGATGTGCTAAGTGGTTTCTGATGGTCCAATTCAGCTTTCAGAAGTTTTCATTAATCAAAAGTGTGAAACATGTAGTACAGCTTTGTTCAAGCAGTCATCAATTTATTATTTTTACGGCTGTATGATTTTTACTGTGACTGTTGCCCATCCCATAGACATCTTACACTGTAGTATAACATTTTGAGCTGTGCATACTCTTTCCTCCGAATTTAATTTCTCCAAACAGCGTGAGAAATCCTTTCTTTTTTTCTGTTTCAGCTCCTCAGAGTAGTGAAGGGGAAAAAAATTTGTCTCGGAATTAAGCAGTTACAATATCTGCTTTTGAAAAATACAGCAGCAGTGAAAAGCCACTTGTAAATAAAATCTTTTTGGAAAGAAGAAATGTTACAAAGGTTTTTTTGTCTACATTTCCCTCTGTTCAGAGTGAGAAAAATGGATTTTTATATTGTTCAAAATATGTTGTGATTTTCTTAACATACAAATAACAATGCAAGGAAAGTAAAAGACCACAAAATGAACTCTGAAGTGTAAGGAGGAAGATGAGCATAAGGACATAACAAGACTTTCAACTGCAGTAGTAAAGCAACATTAAAACTGAGAAAAATAGTGATTACTTTAGCAATCTGGATTAATTCCCAGATTTTCCATAACTCTTGCATGTTGTTAGCAAATCACTTGTTCCTAAATCAAACTTAATCTGTCTGTGCTTATATGTTAGAAAACTATGGATAGCCCAGCATCACCTTAGCTAGTCCCCATGCCAGCGGATGTCCTAACATACATACTAGTCCATCTGAATAAGTGTCTCCACCTACAGCCCCATTGGAAGAAGTGTAGAATAATGCAACATTCAGCATGGATGCAAGTGTCATCGTCAGTCCAAGAGGAAGGAATAACTTTGAACAGGAGTGAAAAATTTCCTTATCACAGTGACTGAATGCTAAGTAAAAGAATTACAGCTGGTGAGTGTTTTTGTCTGAATAGTAGAGCTATTTTTAACTGATATTTTCTTCTTCTGGAGCCTGATACATACCCCAGGGTTAAGTCAAAATTTAACAAATAATAACAGTACCTACTTCTGAGAATGAAAGAATAAAACCATTCTTTCATGTCAAATATGGCAGTGTCATCGAGTTACTAAATTTTCAACAGATTTGAATACATCTGGGGAAGAACAATCCCAGGCACCAGTATATGCTGGGGGCCACGCAGCTGCAAGGCGCTTGACAGGAAAGAACCTGCGGATCCTGGTGGACACCAAGTTGACCATGAACCAGCAATGTACCCCTGCAGAAAAGAAGGCAAATTGTGTCCCGGGATGCTTTTGGCAAAGTATGGCCAGCAGGTGGAGGGAGGAGATCCTTGCCCTTGGCACTGGTGAGACCACACCTAGAGATCTGTGTCCAGGTCTAGGCTCTCAAGTACAGGAGAGACATCCTTTTATCATCACACATAACCTGACATGATTTTGATAGTAATTTAATTTATTCTGTAGAGCCAAACAGAAGTCTGATTTTCCATCTTGTTATAATTTTCAATATTTCCATTGTTTGCCTGTCTCCTGTTTTGTACTTCTCACATCTTTATCACGAGATAAAAAGAAAAATCTCCCATTTTCTTTAAGTGAGAACATGTAAAGGAAACTATATTACGATAACTCAAAACATCTTGTTTCAACCATTGATCTCACTTGTTTCACTTTGATTGTGGATTTTTAAATACTTTCATGTTTTAAAACTCCTTCCACAGCATAATCAGAGAAATTTAATTTTTAAAGTTGTCAAAGCAGAATGTTTACATCAGTGCTTTTGCAATAGATATTTGGGGTTTTTTTCAAGATAAGAAATTTGATACAACAGACAGCCTTCCTGAGAGAAATTTATTCCAAATAAAATGGAAAAATAATGTAATTCACTTTATACACTGGAATTCAACACTTCTAGCTCTGAGCCTAAGTGGCAGCTACTTCTGCCTGATGTTCATCTAGACTTTCATTTTAGTAAATCAAGACAACTTGAAAAACAGTGGTGATCTTAGGAATGTGCCTACACTCTCCATTCTTAAATGAACGGGTAAGTCTGCTTGATCCAATGTTCATTCCAACTCAACCAAAATGCAAAGTTTGTCAAAAGATAAAGCAACTAAATGACTTTTCATCTCCCATCAGTGGGAGCAGTTTATCTTGTGACAACTCCCTGAAAGAAAGGTAGAGAACATGACTAGGTTTTATTTATAACATGAACAAAACTGTGTGGGTTTTGTTGTTGTTGCTTTCAAGAACTGTACTTTGCAGCTCTCACTTGCTTAAAAAACAGCATTTCAGCTGTATCTCTTCTTCCTTGTCATTCAGTCTTTCGCTGCAGTCTTGTAGATGTCATAAGCACTTCTGAACTGAGGTAGCAGAGTTCAGTTCAAAGGAGAAACTTCATGTTTTGATGTCTGTTTGAATCTTATCTAAGCCATTCAGGTTTCTCAGCTCTCGCATTTGCTATGGGCAGCTCACAGGAATGCTCTTTTCTTCTCCATGTCAAACTACTTTTTCTCATTTGAAAAATGATCATTTTTATGTGAGTACATATCCAGTATTTTGAAACTGAGAAATATTGCATTAGATTTGAATGTTTCTGCTTGTGAGTAGAGCTCATTAAATTTCAAAAAGGAAAGAAAAAAAATTTTTTCTGGTATTTTTCAGTTACAGAAGCTGGACCAAAATGTACTTAAATATTCCTTTTCTTTAATCAAATATTTTCATGTGTTGCTTTTATTTTTCTCCATGATCACACAGATTAATACTTTTTTTTTTTCTGGACCCCTATATTGGGCCTGGCTGAGGTAGAGTTAATTTTCACCATAGCAGCCCTTATCATGCTGTGCTTTGTAGTGGTAGCTAGAAAGGTGTCAATAACACACCAGTGTTTTGGCTATTGCTGGCAGGGCTTGCACAGCATCAAGGCTGCCTCTCCAACATTTTTCCTCCTCACCAGTAGGCTGGAGGTGGTAAGATCTTGGGAGGGGACTTAGCCAGGACAGCTGACCCAAACTGACCAAAGGGATATTCCATACTTTATGATGTCTGCTCAGCAATATGACCTAGGTGAAAGGCAGGGGGGGGCATTTGTTTTTACGTTTGTTGCCCAGCACAATAGCTACGTGTACTGAAGTCCTGCTTCCCAGGAAGTGGCTGGACATTGTTTGCTGATGGGAAGTAGAGATAAAATCTTTTGTTTTCCTTTGTTTCCACACACAGCCTTCATTTTTGCTTTATTAAACTGTCCTTACCTTGACCCATGTGCCTGTTACATTTTCTCTCCCCTGTCAGGCTGAGGGGGGGCAGTGATAGAGTAGCTTTGGTGGGCACCTGGCATCTAGATAGCACGTGCTTGTCTTGACACAGCACTACTAAAGGAGAACCTCCTCTGCACATGTGGGCAGTATCTCTTTGTCGGAACTCAACAGACTAATGTACATTGTAAAACTCCATACCCTTCTTCCAGAAGCATGTAACTTTCACAGTACACCTATGACTTGCCGGTTTTTCAGTTTTTACAAAAAGGTAGGTACTGGGAGGTATTCTAAAAAGCAAGTTTCATTCTACCTTTGTTTCAGAAACACATATGCTTCAGAGAAAAATTATTATTTTTACTCTTAAAAGAATTTATAAATTACCTGTGCAATTTAAATGTGCTGGTCCTCAAGCTTTTCTACATGTAGCCCCATATTTCAGTTTTTTGTCTGCTTTTGCATCTATAATATGCACTACAGATGATGAAGAACTGGATTAATGACAGTCTGTTATGAGGTAGGGGGTGTCAGTCATGCAAAGGAAAAAGCGGTGTTGGATGTCAATATGCAAAACTTGATAATCAAGTTGAAGCGATTAATACTTCTCAAAGCTCAAAAATTATGCTGAATTAAGGGTAAGGTCAACCAACACTTTTGCTAAATTCTGTGTGTGTATTTGCCTTTCAGGTGCAAATAGCAAGTTGCAGAAGTCACACTTCACACAGGGCATTTCCTTGCCATCTCCGTGGGTACTTTGGGAATGAGTTCTGTTGTTAGTGAGGATGCGTTCCTGCAAGCTGCTGAAAACTTTGGCCCTGACTCATCAACATGATTGGGCATACTCTTGAAATAAGCATTAAAGAAACACAAGACCAGAAAATAGATGCAATCCTGTATTCAAAGGAGATGTCAAAGATTGTACTGCTTACCTGTAAAATCATCGAAGCTTGAACAAATGTGTAAATATGTCTGGTTCAAAGGGTGAACCTATATTTTTTCCACTTTTCTTTTGTAATTCCTATAAAATCACTGTTATGGCTCTAGTCTAGTATTGTGTTGCAGTATTACAAAATTTAAAAAAAAAATCTGAAAATGGCATTGCATTTTTTCCAAAATATTTCTTAACATAAAGACAGATTATTCTTGTTAAGTGACATTGTGCTTCACTTTTAAATTTTTTAATTCTTATTTAAATTTTCATTTAAAATTCCATTATCCTATTAGCCAGTGAATGTCTTCTTTTTTTTTTTGCTTTTAATTAAAAGTATCATAACCATATATCACCAGTTTCAGCAGTGTAATTATTTTTCCCACATCTTCCACAAAAAACACCACCACCAAAAAAAAAAAAAGACTACATTTCACATATTGCACTAATATCTCCTGCACAGGGTCATTAATGAGACTATGTTGAAGAGCTGATAACAATAACAAAAATTGCTTTCATAACAGTTATGAAGCAAGTGTTGGCAGTGATATAAACAGCAAGAAATTCTCCACGAGCTGAAGTTAGCATCTGAAAACAGGCTTACAAAGTATACCTTGTTGACCCATCCAGAGACTTTTACTGAAATGTTTAGCTCTCTGTGCTGAATTTATATTTTGAGCTTCTCATAAAGTCTATCCAAACTGAGTATGGTTGTATGTGACACACCTTCCTTTAGTAGCATCTGTAAACTGAAAGGTGATCTTGCCTTATGAGTTGTAAAATTTAGGGAGAAATAGTACTATATCTGGTCCTAATTATGTTTTACTTAGATCCGTATATTATTACCATCTTCATGTAACATATCTCACAGTCAAGTGCAGTAGGTGCATGGTGTTGTTATTAGCTGTTTTGCTAACAAATTAACTTGTGTTATCTTTTCTTGTTTGCCCTAATGCTTTGCAAGTACTATATGCACAGCTCATTGAGGGGTCAATCTGCTTATCGTCAAATAAGGTCTCTTTCATGACAGTTTTCCAGATGCTGACTTAGCTAAATATTATTAAGCTCAAAAGAACTAGTTCCATCAAGTGTGCAGGGCAGAAGGGAAGGGCTTCCAACAAAAGCACACTGAAGAAAAAGACAAGTAGAAAGAATGAAGGAGAAGGCTGTCAGAGATGTTGGACAATTTCTCCATTCTCTGATGTCCATTTTGTTTTCTCCTCCCATGAACACTCAGATTATTCTTAAATCCCAGTCTCCAAACACAGAAGGCAGCATCTTCAGGGAAATGAGTTTTGGCTTCAAAGCTGAGTGAAAAGTGTGGATTTCCCTGGGAAAAAGAGGATTACCTGCAATTGCTTAGTAAAGGACGAAAGGCAGTACACACAGTGAAAAATATATACAGAAGGAAATCTCTAAAAAAGAAGATGAGCTCTCTTCCTGCTCCCAGATAAGTGCCTGATGCACTAGTACTGAGGTTTCTTTATTTATTTTTTTTTTAACAGTGTTTGTGGCAATCATTGTCTATACTGACAGAGAGGCAAGGCCAGCCTACACTGTGTAAGGAGGTAGCTGTACCTATCCATGTTTTTAAATGCTGTTAATTACAAAACAGAGAGTTTGGAGGTCAGTCATCATAGCTTTAATTCACACTCACTTTTCCTATTTCAGCTTTCTTAGGAGCTTAACAACAAAAGATATACTTCAGCCTAGGTTCTTTTCTTACCACGGCAGCCTGCAAAGCAGCTAAAGGAAGAAAATCCTCTCCATCCCTCATCTGCAGTGTGACCAGACACCTGTCCCTAATTCAACCTTGAACTTACTGTGAAATCAGCTAGAATCGTGTGCTACTTTACGTCAGCTGAAATGGCTTACTACTGGACTCTGAAACTGTTAGCAGAACAGATCTCAAGGAAAGATAAAGGTCTCTGTTCCAGAGATGGCAGCCATTTCATGAAAACATGGAATATGTTGGTTTGGGGGTTGGGGTTTTTTTAAAAAAAAGAAAAAAAAAAAAAAAGCTCTTTATTTTATGCTGACTAAAAGCATGTTGAGGTTTCTTCCATTCTGGTAAAGTTAACCTGATTTGCACTAGTTGAAAACCAAGCCCACAGTTTGTTTGTTTGTGGTCTTTTATTTACATTTGAGGAGAAATATTTTCTGAAGCTTCTAAGAGACAATATGAAGCAAAGAACCTTCATAAAGGAAATGAGAACAAGAAATGCATTGGAAGAATAGTAAATGTTTCTTAAATCTTTAATTTCATTCTAAGCAGGCTTGATATGGATCCATGTGTAGTGGGGTATGTAAATTGTATAGCCATCCATTTAGAACAACATTAATTCAGCTAGTCTAATGTAACAGGCACCATATAGTGATTTTTTTTCATGAATACTTGTATTTTATTTCTAAAACGTTAACATAAATACAAAAAAATCCCCAAACAAACTAGAATGTAGTATTTCTAAATGGAGGTAACATTAAGAAGTTTACACATGGTCCAACCATACTTGCAGAAGAGCTTGCAGCCACCAGTTGCCCACTAACGTACAAAATCTATATTTGATCTGCTGTAGGGTCTGTTTCTGTGGATCTTGCTTTTTTCACTTCAAAAAAATCCAGCAACTTAATTCAAGTGTTTGAACTATTTAATCTAATCCAAATTGATTTAGCTTGACATAGCTCAGGAGGAGTCTCCCAAACTGCTCTGCCAGGCATGTACATTCAAAATGGTGATCCTCTTTCTACTACAGAGCACACTTCCCACTGAAGCAGCTATAGCTAGAAGATTACTTCCATCTACATCGTAGTGAGACAGCTTAGATAACTGTGAAGTCAGTGACATGTAACATTTTACTGATACAGCTTTGGACTTTTCTATGTTTCTCTAACAATGTAAAATTTCAGTTATGGGTGTAAGTCATGTTTACTGCCCACCCAACATGAGACTTTCCACGGTCTCTGGAGTGGTTGTGTTAGTCAGCAAAGCTGAGAGGCTACATGTAAGTTTTGAAAGATGTTTAGCGATTATGTCTAACTTGAAAATTCCAATTCTAACAATGTTGCACTTAGTATCATTAAAAGTAGTAGCTGTTACTGACAGCAGCCTGCAGAAACAAATCATTTAACCACACTTTTTTTTTGCCTGTGCACTGAACTCCACTTTGTGTAATCAATTTTCCTCTACAGCCAAGCCTTTTTTCCCTTGCTGAAAAAAAGCATACCCACATAATTAACAGACAAGTCAAAAATCTACAATTAGTGAGAAGCAGCATAGAAGGTTTTATACACATTGTTGTCAAAAGCAGTGGGCCCTTGGGTTTTCCTAATTAATGCCTAATTTCCTCCAAGGATATTGTCTTTCTTTAGCACACAAGTTTTAAATTAAACATTTGCAAGAAGTTCAGAAGTTGATATGCTCGTTGGCTATACTGTTGAATATGAACTCTTAGACTCTTCTGCAGCAATAGGAAGAGATTTGTGAAGGAGTACATAAGGCTTATAAGCCCCGGTTATGATGAGAACAGTGTAAGTAGTCTAAACAGAATGAAAACTGTCATCAGTTTCATATATTTTATATTTCATCTTAACAGAATCATTAATGAGATGTAATTCTGGCATATCTGTAAGCAACCTCTCCATAAAGAGAAGAAGAGTAGAATCATGGAAACACTTAAATGGATGACAAGTTGCCACTGTTGGCATTATCTTATTCTTGAAACAGAAAGTCTATCCATCAGACTAAAGAGAATCAGGTAGTGTGGCTTTGTCCACTACTTAACAGTTGTTCATGCTTTTTCAAGAACACTTCTGAAACTTACCAAGTTGGAAATAGACATTTGTATAAAAGCATTTGCAGAGAAAAATGTCACAGACCCTATCCACATATGAGCTAAGGAAAACTTTTAGGCCTTAGTAAATCACACAGTGTTTTCATTCCATCCATGAACAGACTGAGCTAACTTCTGTCTCTTGTTATTGGTGAAGGTCCTTCTTCACCTGAAAATCAGGGACTGAAACCAAATTTTTCCATAAGCCCTGAGATGATGGTTACATTTTCAAAAGCTTTTAGAAGAAAAATCTCAACTTCTGGTTCTGATGGTTTTCATCTTCTGTGTCTGCATTTCAAAACTTGACATCCCCAGCATTCTTATCTCTGATGAGCTGTTAAACTGATGCACTGTTGTTCATTACAAAGTGAACACACTGAAATTTATTTTTCTGTATACTCTTCAAAGCCTTTGCAGTGTGATCATTAACAAGGACATTGATCCTTCCATTGGCATATTTGAGCAAAATTTAGAAAAAAATAATAATTCTTCACATATTTGATGCTTGAATAATTCTTCAGTGTTGTTTCTAATACCTCTGAAAACCTACAGAAGTTCTAGTATTACTATAACCTCAGAAATGGTTAAAATGAAATTGTGCTGTGAACAGTAGGACTTTAATCACATCTGTAGCTCTCTGCACAGTTACTCCAGTTAGCTCTGCTCTCCCCATTCATAGAGTGCCTCCTGATATCTTCCCAGGTTCCTTCATGGTGGGTGCTTCAGCTGCCTCTGAAGTTACTGGTCAACAATCTCTATGTGCTCAAAAGCCCAGTTGGAGGACCATGGGCAAAATAGAAGTTCCTGAAGCATTTCTTTTTTCCCCATAAGACATTATTCTGAGTTTTTTCCCTTTTCCAGCCATAGTCTGTCCCTAATCTAAACTCTAATACAGAGTCTGGTCTGTTTGCTTGTTCTGAGAACTATATTAATTTTTGTTAATTATTGTTTTATGAAGCTAAGATGTGCCTGTGTGGTGGTTTGACCCTGGCTGGATGACAGGTGCCCACCAAAGCCACTCTATCACTCCCCTCCTCACTGGACAGGGGAGAGAAAATATACTGAAAGGCTCGTGGGTCAATATAAGGACAGGGAGATCACTCAGCAATTACCGTCACAGGCAAAACAGACGCAACTTGGGGAAATGAATCTAATTTATTACCGAGCAAATCAGAGAAGGGTAATAAGAAATTAAACCAATCTTAAAAACACCTTTTCCCCACCTCTCCTTTCTTCCCAGGCTTAATTTTGTTCCTCATTTCTCTCCCTCCTCCCCCCAAGCAGTGCAGGAGGCCAGGGAATGGGGGGTGCGGTCAGTTCATCACACATTGTTTCTGCCAATCCTTCCTCCTCAGTGAGAGGACTCCTCACATTCTTCCCCTCCTCCAACACGGTGCCCCTCTCATGGGAGACAGTCCTCCACGAACTTCTCCAACATGAGTTCTTCCTGCAGGCTACAATTCACAAACTGGTCTAGCATCGGCCTCTTCCAGAGCTGCAGTTCTTCAGGAACAGACTGCTCCAGTGTGGTTCCCCACGAGGTCACAAGTCCTGCCAGCAAACCTGCTCCAGCATGGGCTCCTGTCTCCACTGGTCCACAGGTCTTGCCAGGAGTCTGCTCCAGCGTAGGCTTCCCACAGGGTCGCAGCTGTTTTCAGGTGCATCCACCTGCTTCGACATGGGGGGGTCCTCACAGGCTGCAGGGAGATATCTACTCCGCCATGGACCTGCATAGGCTGCAGGGGAACAGCCTGCCTCACTGTGGTCTTCAGCCCAGGCTGCAGGGGAATCTCCACTCTTGTGCCTGGAGCATCTCCTCCCCGCCCTTCTTCACTGACCTTGGTGTCTGCAGAGCTGTTTCTCTCACATACTCTCGCTCGTTCCCTGGCTGCAATTGCTGCTGCATAGTAACTTTTCCCCTTTCTTAAATATGTTATCCCAGAGGTGCTACCACCGTCACTGATGGGTTCAGCCTTGGCCAGCAGCAGGCCTGACTTGGAGCCGTCTGGCATTGGCTCTATTGGACATGAGGGAATCTTCTAGCAGCTTCTCACAGGAGCCACCCCTTTAGCTCTCCCCACTACCAAAACCTTGTCACGCAAACCCAATACAGTTTGAAAGCCTGATTCAAATAAGACTGACACTAAGGTTAAGTTTCACTCCGTAGACCTAGGAAAGGAAAGAAAGACTATAAAGGAGTAGCAAATCAATTACTTAAAAATGTCTAAAAGTGTTCCAGGAAGCAGTAAATATACTAATAAAAAGGATAATAAGAAAGCAAACGTATAGTAGAAGATATATACACTATATATGCTCTGTTCACTGAAGGCCACAACAGACATGTTGTCAGCAAAGACACTAAAAAAATATTATTTATATAGGCACTAGTGTTCTAGGGACTGATAGTGCAGCTGTAGTGGAATCTGGAAGAATCACAGAACAATAGAATGGTTTGGGCTGGAAGGGACCTTTAAAGATCATCTAGTCTAAACCCCCTGCCATGGGCAGGGACACTTTCCACTAGAGCGGTGTCCTGGTTTGACTGGGACAGAATCATAGGCCAGCCATGCTGGGCAGGCTGTTGGCAGTTTTGAGTCAGCCAGGGCAGCTGACCTGAGGGAGCTACAGGTGTAGCCCGTACTGTAGTGTCATGGGCATTACAAAGGGAGAAGGTTGGGTGAGGAAGGGGAGTTTCTTCTCTTCCTGCTCTGTTTCTGGCTTTTCCATGCTCCTGAGGACTGCTATCCTGTGGATTGCAACAGCTGCATATTCATTGGGCTGAGTATAACATTGCATGCCTTTGTTGGTATTGATGTCGTTTCATTGTATCTGTTTTCACTTCAACCCATGGGTCTCCTTTTCCTGATTCCTGGCTGGAGAGGGGTCATTGGGTGACAGAATAACTGTTACAGTTTAGCCCTGGATATGGGTTAAAGGTAGACAACCAGGCTGCTCAAAGCCCCATCCAACCTGGCCTTGAATACTTCCAGGGAGGGGGCAGCCACAGCTTCTCTGGGCAACTAAGCAGTAGTAGTACTGATAAGGCCACATGTGTCAGTATTATTTCTCTGCAGAGATAAATGCTGAAAACTGAGGTGGAGGAATTCAGTAAAAGTTTAACTGATTAATCAATTAGCCTGTCAATATGGGAAAAAAAGGTTTGTCTGAAAAAAATTAATAGCTTTGCAAGTAATGTTTCAATGAAATCTAGATGTTTTACAAGTGTTTTCCAGTTCTCTGGGAAGATTCATAAGCATAAAATATTATTCCCCTGAGAAATTTCACATTTGTTAGGGAAACTGTCATTAATTATATTCTTCCTTTTTTTAACTCCTTCCTTCCATTTTTCTTTTTTTTTTTCAGCTTCCTACAGGAAAAGATAATGAAAGTAGCAAGCTAATGCGTTCTTGGAATGTGTTTCTAAAACACTTTGTTTTTGAAAAAGTCACATTTGGTTTTCCAACATCTTTTCCAACTGAAAAACAGAACATGAAAATAAAATACTTTTTTTCTATAACTTTTTAACAGGATGACTGCTTGTCCTCCCATGGCTGGGTATTCTCAAATGAAATATCTTCTGCCTATCTTTTTCTCACAGCAGACGGATTTTTCTATGATTGCTTTGTCCAGCAGATGGATTTATGCACATTATCTACCACTGAACAATTTTACAGGGAAGGAGGGGGTAGTGGTAGAAGAGAGATGGTGGGAGAAAAAAGCAGATGGGGGAGAAGAGAGGTATTGGACTTTGCTTATTTTTTTCCTAGATTTTGGAGAGAATTTGTTATACATCACTAAAATTCTAAAAGTAAATATATAATAATCAGCTATATAATTGATTAAAAAACTAGGATAGACATTCCCATAATAATAGATTAAACTTATTTTCAAGAATGTTTTTGTCAGTTCCTCTAAAACCAATATATATACCAAATTAGTTGTGTGTAATGGAAAGGTTATAATAAAAACTTTGAACTGGAAAACTTGAAAAGGAAGGTTGGCTGTGATGCAAAATATGCTAACATGTACATATATTATTCCTCATCAGGGATTCCCATGAAAGAGTGAACTAATGTCTCGTGTCACAGATTTCTCCTCCAGAATAACCAATCTCAATGAGCAGCTTTCATGACTTGTTGGGATATGAGAGAGCTTTGAACTGTGACATAGATTCTTCTTGTAATCCGTGACCCATATAAGAAAGGGAAGAATCTGAAGTATCAGAAACTTATACAGAAAGTACCTTAGCTTAAAATATAATATAAACAAAAAATTCACCTGAATGACAAATGTTCCACTTTTACATGCTCCTTGTACTGTATCCAGTGAGGAGAGATAAAAACTGAGTAAGAGTAGGAGGAGCTATTTGTGCTTTATCTGCTGGGTATAATTGTCTTTAGTGGATTTTTTTTATATTAATGTAATTTCCATAATGCATCGATTCCATGAATCGTGCACCTTAATATTTACACTAGTAATGTTTAAAATGCACCAACATAAGTATCTGAGCTTTTCTTAGTCCAATAAAATTACAACAAATCATGAAGCAATTCAGACAAGTAAAAAAGAATTTTATCAACGGACTGAAAAATTACTTAGAGGTATCTAATCAATTGAACACAGAAATACTTGCAGTGGAGTATACTTATATTTTTTTATGTGCCCTAAAGTTTTAAGTCCTCAGTTCTGTCAGTTTAGTTCCTCAAAGTCTTATGAAGAGAAAGCAAGCCATTTTTACACTTTCTATAGTCCATTTAGAGACTGTTGAGGGTTACAGTAATTTTCAGCAAAAAAGAAGTATCTCTCAGGATCTTCTCTAATTTGCAGTCTGTCACAGTGACCCTGTGGGTTTTACAATCCTCAAGAGCCGCTAGCATACTACACAGACCACTCATGGGTGAAGCCACAACCAGGAACTGTAAGGAACACAAAAAGGACTTCTGAAAAAAAACATCCTACAGAGAGGAATGCCTTCTTTCATGCTGGGTGTTTTTATTGTACACACAAGATAAAAGAAAACTTAACTATCGTTTCACTGTAATAAGCTTTAAGATATCCCATAAAATTTGGAAAGAGAATCTAGAAACTAATGGACAAGATCTTACTGAAAATACCAAGCTTAAGGCTCCACAGCAATCAACATGGGAAATGAAAAAGCCATGAAAACTCTTTCATGCTACTAAATAAATCTACATTTTTTAAAAAATTACAGGTGATTCTTGTTGTCTTTCCCAAAAGAATGCAGCAAAATTAGTGGCAAGGGTGGAGGCTGGGCTGGCCACTGATGACTGACAGATGCTCTCTATTAACCCTTCTCCCCTCCCAGAAGGGGAAGAGAGAGAGACTTACAGTTTGGAAAAGAAAACTAAAACAGCTTTAATGAAACAACAACAAGAAAAGAAAAGACAATAAACATAAGAAAAATGATGAAATACAAACAAAACCCACTTTCCCTGTACCCTGATGACAATACGTCACCACTAACACTACAGGGCTGGCACTGGAGGAGTCCCAGTCTGGACTCAGCAGCAGAGAGGAATTGGATGCAGGAGCTGGATTCAGGGATGCGTGGATTGGAATAGAAGATAGAAGGATGGATGGAGTCCTCCTCAGATGTCAGCCACCGAGGAAGAGAGCTTAACCCTCTTGATCCCTCAGCTTTATACCGAGTATGACATATAAGGGATGGAATACTCTGTTGGTCAGTTTTGGGTCACCTGTCTGGTTCGCTCCTCCCTGCAGGTGAGACCTTTTTACATACTTGCAACTTTTTTCACCTACAGCAGCCCAAAATGGTGTACAGGATTTAGCAGTGACCTTGGTTGCTATAGGAGCAAGTATAAGTAAGAGCCTTTCTGCATACCATTCCTTGGTAGTAAATATAAACATCAAGCATTATCAGTATTAGAAGCAGACACTGCCTGGAAAAACATGCTGTTGATTTCAGAAAGTACAGTTACTTAGAAGAGACTTTACTGAAAAGTAAAATCACTAAACCAGGATTAGTTCTGTTTGAGCCCAAACCAGGACAATTAGAAAAGAGACAAAGAGTAAAATGGTAAATGAGAGATACTAAACAGCTTCTAACTGAGAAGAAGCTGTGTAAACTTGGAAACAGATAGTAGAAAAGAGAGTATGTTAAAGATATATAAAATCAAAAAATATACAGAAGGCAAAGAAAGAAGTACTCACTGTTCTTCCTAATAAAAGCAAGGGTACCTAATAAAATTAATAGTAAGTAAGTTTAAACCTAACAGAGCAAGCAGGTTTTCACTCAACATACAAGACAACAGAAGCCAAGAAAAAGAATAGGTAAAATATATGTATTCACAATTACAATGATGGTTATTAGAAACAGTGATTTAAATACACCTTTTGATTCAGAAGAGTTCTATATGATGATTGCATGTTTAGGAGAGTACTGAAGGCATATCTCTGTATACTTCTCTAGGTTTTATAATTTTCATTTGTCATCTGCTATTAGCAGATGGATACTGGAATAGACAGACAGCATTAGAAGAGTGTTTTTCCTACATTTGCTATTTCTTCTTTATTTTTCCATGTTCTGCTGCATGATTTAAAGAAAAACCATGCTGTTCAGACCTTTCTTCTTTGCATGATTCTCATGAACGTTTATTGTTTTAGTGAAAACATGAAGACATTTCTAAGAAATTCTCAAGCACCAACATCCATAATAAGACCTGTTCTAGATCCTTCTAAACCCACTGTGGCTTCTCTACAGAACAAATGCAAAGATCTTTCCAAAGAATAATCACCTGCATTTGGCAACAAAAAGCATCTTGAGCCTACCAGCATTCAGGTAGTTTAAAAACAAACTATTTTGTTTCTAAACAAAATCCTTGCTACATTATCATTTTCCTTCTTAGGATTCACTAGCTTCTTGATGTTCACCATCTATCAGGATGATGTTTGCATTTGTGTCTAGTATACGATCTGAGACTCACAGCAGGATGAATGTGTACATTGAAGTAAGTCAAAACCAACAGGAGGATATTTTAGTGAGTTTGCACTCTACAATCACATTCTCTGCCAGAGTATGCTGGTTTGACGCTTGTTACACTTTCAGAGTAATTGAGACATCCCATTAGGGGATGGCTTCACAGCCCAGACAAGGACAATATCCAGATGCTACACAGGTCCTGGAATAAATAAGGCTGCTTTACTGAAGTGCTGCTCCAAGGCTACCTAGGCCTTCAACTTAGGGTAGCTGATTAGGTGGGGACACCACTGTGCTGACCCAGGCATACTGATGTCATCAGCAGTTCCTTCAGCACCCGCTTAGGATCTCTGAATCATTCCATGTTGAGGTGTCAAGGCATATGCGACTGGAAAAAAGAGTGTTCTCTTAGTCTGGATGAGAACATAACAAATATAAAACCATCTTATGTATAGGATAGAAGAGGACTAGGAAGGGCAACCAAGTGACATTCAAATGGCTGACAGCTGGGAAGCAGCCACCAGATCTTAAAAATACCTGCTTAAAGCTTTTGGGGAAGTAAGTAAGTGTAAAATCCCTAAGGCCCAGAATGAACAAACTGGAGAGGTAATAGCAGAGCAGCCATGCAAAAAGTCAATGTGTTCTTAAGTCTAGCAAACATCATGGCAAATTGTTAAGACTTGCTTAAGGGTTTGGGGTGTTTTTTAGAATTCCACTTCTGAAATTCTTTGTTCTTCAGCAACTGAATGTCAAAGAGGAAGATTTGTTTATTTTACATGACTTTAATTAAACCATGGATATTTCTGATCCAACACAGAGCTTCCACATATAACTCAACAGGCTGAAGAACAGGGAGTGTTACCACAGCTTCTCAGCCAGCCTTAAAAGCACAATAAAATACCTTGATGTCTGGAGTATAATCTCTCCCTTCCAGCTCTGCAGATGTTTTTATTTTGACAGGCATTTTTGTACACACTTAAAAGTAAAATTACGGATGTGAGTAAAGTTCACTCTTTGCTGCTATATTTAAAGTGTTTTCTTGAATGCTGTCATAAGATTAAATCTCTAGATGACAAGCCAACCTCTAATCAATACAGATAGAGGAAAAACTTCATCAACAAGATGATCATTCCAGAATTGCACGCATTTTAATATTTTTCTCTATTCTCTGAAGCACTGATAGATGCTCCCTGTCAAAGACAGGATAACAGAACAAATGAATTACTGATTTAATTTGCTATGGCAGCTCCTATGTTCCTAACCCAGCTTGCCCTGCTTTTTCTCATCAGAAGAGACTTCTAATGTCAGTACCATTGTGTTTTCTCTGGTGATTGCTCCATACCAACATACTGGTAAATTGCAGACTTTGCGAGCTGTCTGTTTTTGTCTAGGTACATTCACGCTTAAAGGTCCAGGACACATTCACATCCCTTTGTATATTCTTCTTTCATAATTGACATAACTCTGTTGTTCGTTCCGCTATTCCTTAGTTCCTTCACTTTTACTTATGTAGGATTGCAGGATTTTATATATGACAATTACAGGATTGTATTATGCCTATTTTCTGTATCTGTGCTACTTTATTAAATCCGAAAGATTATATAATTAGGATTCTGATCCATTACTAGTCTGTAGAGACAGTATTTTTTTTATTTTTGTCTTTGCAGTTTCTCATCATTCATCAGTGGAACAAGTACTTTCTCTACATTCTTTTACTGCATTCAATATTTTAAATGCTCTGAGACGTGTGATAGAGATTCAGCTGACTGATCAATCTTTTATATTTATTTTCACTGAACCGTCCTTTTTATCCATTATTCTTGCAATGTTCTTTGCCTTTATTTATCTATGTTCTGCCTTACTATTTATTGTTGTCCTTCTATCTCAACCTCCTGTTGTTTTTTGTTTTGTCCTGATATTTTAGGACCAACCATCAATTATTACCATAACCTTTTGCAAGTAGGAAATTACAGGCTGAATTACCTAGGTATAATCTGTTGAAAACACAGGAATTTCTTTATCTTAATCTTCATGAATGTTATCATAGCCCTTCCACTCTTGCAAAGCGCATTTCTGAGGTTTGAAAATGTTTTCCTAGAAGGTTTCTTGTCAGTATCTCTGCAAGTATTACAGAGTATGCTATTGGTTTTGATATGTCTTATCCCCCTTTCCCATAATTCATTTAGAATAAAACATGGTTTTGTTGTACTTAGTTCTGTTGTGTTCCGTTTATTTCTTTACTCTGTAAAGGGAGAAGAAGTGCAGGACTTTTCTTTCTGAGATCCTTTTTTCTGTGATCACTTTACTTTCAAAATATTAATATGCCAGGTTTTTGGTCCTTATCCTTGTGGATCTTTTACGAAAGAAACATCTGTAGTTCTTTTATTTAGACCTCACGGACTCATTTACATCATACACTTAGTATGTGGTGTTTCAATGGGATTTTTTGAGCCAAGATCCTTCAGTCCAGAATTTTTTGTGGGCTTCACACAGCCAAAAGAGTCCCTTGGGTCTACCAGAAAGAATCCTTCTGCTCTCTGTCAGTGATACTCTTGTGTTTCTTCAGTGATGGTTATTTCTATGCATCCAAATTAACAGCTCCTCACATTTAGACCTCTGTCTTTAGTTTATTTACCCACTTACCCAGTGAACAATATCTCCTCAGCTGTGTATTAAAAATTACCAAATAACTACCCTATGATTCCAAGCTATTGCTTTTTATTGTAGTCACATATGTCCAGGTCAATAGGATTGCTCTCAGTCCATACCCTTTTTTTACTTTCTTCCCTGTTTTTATATTACTATTCCGAAGATCCCTCTCATGCAAGAGAACTCTGACAGGTGATAACCAACACAGTCCATTGACATGAAAGCACGGTGAGGGGGCAGGAGGGTGAGATTTGTATGTGTTTATAGGAATCCCAGTATATAATTCAGCATCATTAAGAAAGCAATTCATAAAATTGTTTAGTAAATCACTCAAATTTATCTTTCACAGGTATGAACTGTTTAATGCATAGAACTAAACCAGAAGAGCCCGTTTGGATGTCATTCTGGAGCTGCTTTTCTCTGTGCTTCTCTTTATGAAAATCACATAGACCTCCAATATTTCTCAGCTCTATAATGCTACACTGTACTTAGGGTCACTCTGGGACAAGGACTCTCTGGTTCCCAGGACAGAAAAGAACAAGTATTCTGCCTCCTTTCTCTGCTGCTCACCAAGAGGAGGCCACCTACACACCTCCCCAGGAGGCCCTGGGAAGAATGACATGGTCTCACTTGTGTAGATCTCTCAAAGGTCTTCATCCTTGAAGATGAATTATGCACCGAGGCATAATTTCATGTAATGCTTTCACTGATCAATCTTTGTGACAACACAAAAAGATGACAAACAGCAGCAGCTGGAATTCGTAGCAGGTTAATGTAACCACAAGCACTTACAGTTAGTGACCAAAAACTAAGTCATCCTTTCTATGGTTTTTTCTTGCTCACATATAAGAACAAAAGACAGAGTCAGACATCTCTGTGTAACTTAGAAAAATTCCACTGTGTTTGCATATATCTGCAGAATAATAAACTTTTCTGCTGGTATAGTGAGGTGCTAAATGACAACAGGACAGAATGTCTTTTACATTACACTTCAGTAGCTCTACTTAGACACACTGACTGGTGTGACAGTGCCATTCGGTCACTCTCCCCATAATTGAAGACATGTGGCTGTCATTGCCAATCTCCCAGAGGTTTGCAGTGGTTGATTGTGGGTATAACAGTTTAGTACTCAGTGTTGTCAATACATCAATGTATCTGCTCTTTCACTGAAGTAGCTATGCTTGAGATAAATATCTTTCTTCCTACAAATTAGAAAAGTGCACTTACTAAGGTATATTTTAATATCAAATATGAAAGTTAGAATTTGAACTCTACAGTAAGACTGACAGAATCTCTTCTTCCAGATAATTGGGGGGTTTTGTTTGTTTTGGTTTGGGTTTTTTTTTTTAGAGAGGACACATTGCATTAATTTCAATGGAAATATTGGGCCTGTAAATTCCAAATTATTAACATGAACTTGTCACATTTCTTGGCTTTGACTGCATGATGGAAAAACCTTGCCAAAAATTAGAAATACCTAGATCAAGAAAAAAAGAATCAAAGATGATTAAATAAAAATGTTGTAGGTTTTCAGGACAGACATAAACAAATTTTTTTCAGACGCATTACATTCAGATTGAGTTTCTTACTTTGTCAAGAGCTTGCTTCATCATAAAGAAGGTTAGACCTGTTAAAATTTGAAGTGTTCTGTAAGAAAGTGCCAGGTACGTTCCTGATTTTGACACAATTTTTAAGACATAAGAAAATAAATGTTTGCAAAATTGCAGCCCTTTCTGACAGTTCTCAGGTGGAAGACAAGAAAACATTCAGTCAAGAAGATACTTTGAGCTGACAAGTTGTAGCAACAGCTTTTGCTCTGGATCCTGACTGTCTTCCCAAGTCTGAAAATTGCATGTCCCCTGCCGGTCAGAGTCCGTCCTTTCCATTATAACAAAAACTTTTGTCTTAAAGAATCGAGGTGACCATAGAAGACAAACACAAGGACTTTAGAAGTCCTTGCTAGTAAGCATACCTTATACTCAACTGCAGCAGAATGTAACAAGCTATAAGCGTTTTCATACCTCACATCAGTGGTTAAAATAGTCACTTCTCGACTTGCTCAGATCAAACAAGTTATAAGCCATGTGCACTGCTCTTTAATTGGACAGATAGGATTTTAATGGACAGTTTTTCTTTCTCTCTTCTTAAGGACACTACCATCTTTCCAGTGCTGGCACCATCCTACCTACATATTAGCCCACCTTACATTCTTCATTTGTGTGTTCACCACATAAGCAGCATGATCAGAATATGTGTATTTGGCAAGACACTGAAGTTCTTCTACTTGCCAGTCCTGGTTTCATATCAAAACTATTCGTATCAACTGCAGTTTCATTTCAACAAGCTAATAAAATCCTCTAAAATCCTATATATCAGCAAAAAAGATTCTGCACAGCTGCCCCTATCAGCAAAATAAGCAGTTTAAGAGTTTATGGTGCACACAGCTGAGTGATGAGGAAGTTTGTGCACTGGTCCCTGCAAATACATAGTCCTGCATTAGTCAGAAGTAAGCTTCTGGCAAGGATTTGGCATTTTTATACCTCTTTTTGGCAGTGTTTATAGCTGAGGTATAATTTCAGACTGGACAGAGCTGGATGGACAATTTCATCTCATCATATTGACATTGTAGAGAGCTATTGGTCTAGCTATCAGTTGAAAAGCTTACAGAGATAGAAAACAGAAACCGAAAAGCAAAAAGAACCACATTTCAAATGAAACATAATTCTTTTTCCACGTTACTCCTGAGCTCGCTTTTTCAAAAAAGAAAAGGGAAAAAGGAACTGATCATCTTCACATCATTTCATTTAACAATGAGGCCTAATTTATAATATGTAATTCTTTTCTCATTTTACTTATGGGATTTTTAACCACTTTCCATTTTGCTCTAGCTCTTAGATGACATCAATAAACTTGTCTGAAGTACTGCCATTGTCCCTGTCTCCTTTTTGAACCTCTTGCCAACATTCTTCATCTTCAACTATTGTTTATATCCTTTCAATATTTTCCTCAGTTGAGCTCACAGATCAGAAAATCTGTAGGCACTATTATTACTGTGCCATACCTCAGAAACATAAGAAAATGCTGATGGAGTGCCCTAATTGCTAGAAGGGCAGACTGTATTATGTTCCTGTGACTGCAGCTCTGTATCTAATGTGTAAATGTCCTGGATAAAAAAAAAAAAAAAAAGAGTGCACGTTTCTCAACAATAAATTCAATTTTCCTGTCACTGAGAGAAAGCACTACCTACATCACTACCCAGTGATTTTAACCACAACACAGTGACTGTGAAGTGTATGTAAGCCCTGATTGAGTTGCTACTCTCTGATTCTGCCAAAGCCTTCAGTTGTTGTGAAATTATACTGCTATTTTAAATAGAATTGTTTGGATGTACTTCTACTGTATTCACTCAAGTGAAAAACAGGAATCTCATCTAGACCACTTCATATATTTGCAAGGCCAGAAAATACCCGTCTCCAAAGACAAAATCTCAAAAATTATAGTATACAGTCTAAAATAAGATAGAAACTTGCTCTCTCTTTCCCGGAACACTGTAACTATCTGAGAGAGGTTTCCTTCTCATTGCAGATAATATATCTATTAATATCTATTATTTAGTAGTTTGATAGATTTGTTTTTCGAGTCCAACATAAAAAGTTAAAGCAGATGAATGCAAAAAGAGGTTTCAGCTTTAAAAACAGTGAATAGCAATCAGACATAGGGCAGAATAAAACCATCCTAAATTATTAACTGCAGTGATTCATGTATTCAGTTCACTCTGCTAAAGGTAGTTAGGCCGTATCGCATGTTTTGCCAAAAGGGGAAGGGGTTTAAGTGATCGAAGTGCAGCTACATCCTCTAAGAAATGCCATCTTGAAACCAGCACTCCAGGCTGCAGAATAATGTAAAATGAATAAACTACATGATCTTCTAGCTTCTGCTCGCTGGACAACACATCCATCTGTACAGCTGTGTTGATTCCTGGATAAAAGTGCATTACCACAATAGCCATTGTGGGTTATTTTACCCATGCAAAATTTCATTCCTTGAGTAATAAATAATCCAAGGTTTAGTTGAAGTTCACAAACCAGATCTTTCCAGTCATGCTATGCTCACATCTGTAGAGACACCACACCAAAAGGAATGGAAACAGTTGGCTAACAAGCTTCAGAGTTTCCAATCGATTTATTTGCACAATAGACTTAACAGTCCTCCAGCGCATTACTGTAGGGAGACAGTAAAGAGAAAATATTCACCAAGAAGCAATAAAATGCAAAGAAAGTCATCCTTTTCCAGAATCCTTCTGCAGCTTTCTAAAAGTTACTTTCATGTTGTTTTATGGGCAATAAAATCTTTAACAATCCGTTCTTTCACAGATTGCTCTTTAGCTTTAAGCATGAGCTCATAACAATGAAATATTTAACAACAAACTGTTTGTTAATGAACCAGCTCTGTAGTAGGTCTGAAGCTTGGAGCATATCTAATGAGAAAACCCACTTGTATGAAACTGTATAACTGGTAAATGGAGAGAAGGGTCTTCTCAGGGTTTTATACCAACCTGCTACAAGGACAGTCTATAGATGCAAAAACATTTCTTAATGTGAATTCTAAGTATTTGCATAGCAGGTTTCTTTTAATTGGGAAATTCGTTGTCTTTCTCCTTTTAAATTTTTTAAGTTCTGCGTTTTGTAGGGTATTAGAAACCAAGAAAAACCTTGAGTAGGTTGGTATCTTATTAACACTGTTGTTCTAGTGGTGGTTGCATAATGTAAGTACTTTTCTGGATAATTGCAAATAATTGCCTTATATCATGCAAGTATTTACACAAGTGTTTTGTTTTAGGAAACCTCTGTTCTGTCAAAGATTGAAGTTTATCTTTGCTAGAATCTTTCAATATCTTCTGCTTTCCATAAATTTGTCTTTACACATTTTTTATCTCCATGTTTGCAAAGAAGTAACTCTCAAATTCATAACTTCATTAGGGGAACACGATATTAAATTCTTGCAATTCTTACAACATGGATGGAAAATGATGAAGAGTAGCAAAAGATATGCAAAAACTCTTAAAATATGTACTTTCACTATACAATTTTCAGCTTCTACCTAATAGCTTAAGATACTCAGATAGAGTTAAGGTGAGCATTTTAGATTTAATTACAGAAAAGATGTTTTCTTGCTGTTTGATCGCTGGACAGTGCAGTAGATCCTACTAAGTCATGGCTGTTGCTAGACAGAATTTATGTCTCATCTTGATAGTTTTGTTTTTAACTTCTTATTTTCCTGTATAAATTACTGTCCTTTGGACAGTATAAGGTTTATAGATAATGATAACAGATAATGGACTGCTGTAATATTGGTACACATTCAGAAACGCAGAACTATTACATGATGTTCTGTGCACACTGTGAAGCAAAATCATTGTGGAGGAAATGCACTGAAGAATTCTTTTCCATCCTCATTATTTGTTCTCTCCAGGACTCTGATAATGCAAGTACGAAATAGCTAAAATAGTTTCCTTTATCTATTAGAAATGTGAGAAGAAACACTTTTTTTATATTTTGAAACACGACTTTTTTTGAAGTTTGTAGTGTGACCATATATAGAAATTATCCAGACAGAGTTAACCATATACTTAAATGTGGCTAAAATATATTCTTCCTGAGTTTCTGTGGGTCTAGAGATGTCTGAATGGAATGTGGTTACCCAAGTTTCAAACTGGAGCCTAATGTAAAATCCGTTCTGTATTTTAGATATTTACATGTTATTGAAAATTTGAGGAACTTCCGTACACGTTATCAAGTGGTTTGAATAATTTCAACAGTATTTATAGATTAAAAAAAAAAGAAAGAAAGAAATTAAGGGACCTGAATTCCTCATGCAGATTTTGTCTTTGACACATGAAATAAGAAGTGGACACATAAAATAAGAAATGTGCATTTACATAAAACTTCAGCATTTTAAAATTCTGAGCCTTTTCAGGACATCCTTTCTTTTCTCTTAATCATCTTTTCAATTTTTTAAACCTGCAGCATAAAGGTTAGTTTCTCCAAGGTATAAAGATCTCAGCTGCTAAGCAAAAGCCATATCATACATTGATAAAAACTAGGAAGTTCTGTATCAATAGGAGTTCTGCTATGGCAAGTGACTGGTGATTGCTAGCAAAACCAGCACAGGTCGCAGCGCCAATTAATTTTTGCTGTTTCTCAGAAAAGACATGAGCGGTGGTGCACACCTGTAGTCCCAGCTACTCGGGAGTCTGAGCCCGCCCAGGAGTTCTGGGCTGCAGTGCGCTATGCTGAGCGGGTGTCCACGCTAAGGCCGCCATCAATATGGTTAGCCCCGGAGAGCCAGGGCACACTAGGTTGACTAAGGAGGGGTGAACCGGCCCAGGTCGGAGACAGAGAAGGTCAAAGCTACCGTGGCGATCAGTAGCGGGATCACGCCTGTGAATAGCCACTGCAGCATAGCCTGGGCAACACAGAGAGACAGGGGCTCCTATATTGTAATGGGTCTGCCTTAGATGCTGCCCTCACCGTGCTGTGCAGTGGTAGCTAGATAACACACCAGTGTTTTGACTCCTGCTGAGCAGGGCTCACACAGCACCAAGGCTGCTTCCCCAACATTTCCCCAGTAGGCTGGGGGTGGGTAAAAACTTGGGAGGGGATATAGCCAGGACAGCTGACCCAGACTGACCAAAGGGATACTCCATCCCACATGACGTCTGCTCAGCAGTATAAGCTGGGGAAAACAGGAAGAAGGGGGGGACATTCGTTTCGTGTTTGTCATCTGCAGCAACCGCTACGCGTACCAGAGCCCTACTTCCCAGAAAGTGGCTGGACATCGCCTGCTGATGGGAAGTAGAGAATAAGATCTTCTGGTTTGCTTTTGCTTCCGCGAGCAGCTTTTTCTTCATTAAACTGTCTTTATCTGACCCATGTGCCTGTTATATTTTCTCTCTCCTGTCCAGCTGAGGGGGTGAGAGTGATAGAGCAGCTTTGGTGGGTACCTGGCATCTGGCCAGGGTCAAACCACCACACAGGTGACTGCTGATTGCTAGCAAAACCAGCACAGGTCGCAGCGCCAATTAATTTTTCTGTTTCTCAGAAAAGACATGTATGCATTTGGTGCATCTGCATTAGCATTTTAGTTTAGTTCTAAACTCAGCTTTTGAAGCAAATCTTCTGAACATCCCTCCAAATGTGCTTTGATTTGTATTTCAGAGCAGTCTTTGGGATGCAACCCGGGGTCTTACGGATGAATCTAAAATGGAAGACGCACTCCCAGGATACCTCTAATGCTCTCTAACCACTCCCAGGTATTGAATCCATGGAATCAGTCTAGAGACCACCTGAAGTAATAATCCTTCAAAATGCTTATGGTGTGAATGTCAGCTCCTTGGTGCCATCTGTTTCTCTGCAGATACAGTCCTGTTGATCTGCACTACTTGCTAATATAGACATTGTTACGCTTTCATCCTATTTGAGCTCATTTCCATTCATTGCCTGTGCAGCTGCAGCAGGTGTCTCTTTTCTGTGTTGGTTTAGAACTCTTACTTGACAGAAACTGCAAAATATCCCACAGGAGCTCTTTTCTTGGTCACTTTTATCCTTTAGACAGTAATAAGTAATAATTGTGTGGCAAATCGAGAGACTTTCTTAGTAATGTACACAATGTTTTAATAAATATTCTGGATAATAAAAATACGGGTAGAACTCCGCGTCCTCATATATGTTTTTATTCTTATCCGAATATTATATAGTTGTCATCTATGCCACTTCCACAATCTTCGTTCTCCTAGTCCTTTTATATATCACACTGGCCTCTGTCATCCCAGCTTGTACAATTCTCCTCTTTAATCTTTTATTATTACCTTTGTCTTGTGGTTCTTCTTCAAATTTCGGAGAGTGTAGAGCTTCCATATGTACTTTCTTGTGGGTTGCAGTCATCTCAGGTATTTTTTGTTGGTTTTTAACCTAATGTCCTGTTCTACTAATCTGCTAGTCATAATGCATTCTATGTTCACCAGTTATACAATAACAAATAATATTCTGTCTGATAATGGGAGGCTTGCAAAGAAGCATCTTTTTTCTGTTCATAATTAGAAAAAAAAAATTGTTTTTTTTCTTTTGTTTCAAATTGGCTTTAAATAGGTAATATCAATGCTGATGTCATCTCAAAAATAACTTAGAATGAATATACCCTTCAGGCTCACTTTCAGTGCTATATATCTGTTCCAAAAACTTGACAAAAGATCGCATTTCTTGGTTTGGTCACCATATTTGCCATAAATCAAAGTATTCAATTGAGTCTTGCATAACCAAAGTCAGAAAATAAACTTCCGTTTTTAGCAAGATCACGAGTGGGATTGTGTAATTACAAAGTGATTTTTACTTTTTTTATAATACGTGAACAACACCTTATTAAAATGAAAAGACACGTTTTGATCAGAGGTAAATGCAGCTCTGATTTGAAGTGAAGGTACAGGGGGCTTTGCATAAGTTAATAGGAGAAGGGAAATCTAATCTGACTTGATCCAAGCTCCCTCTGCTTCTGCTAAGGAGAACTTAAAGGAGATACTGTTTATTATGCCACTAGAGAACATGATTCAATCCTAATGTCTAAGCAAAGTTCTTATGAGTACTTCGCTTCCTACAAAACTTACACATGTAGTTCATATAGGTCGCAGACCAAAGCCTTTTCAAGGGTTATGCAGACAACAAACTTGGATGAGGAGATTCCAAATGCCTATAAAAAGTCGAGGTGATGCATTCAAATAGCCTGAGTCTGTCTGAAATTAATTTCTGTCCCTTCAGAAATGTGCTTTTCACTCTTTTATGCACATTTTCAGGATTATCCAGGTTTGGCTGTGAACAAGGCTGATGGAATTAGTGCATTTAGCCCTTAGCAGTTAGCAGTGGAGCATGAACATCTACTGAAGAGCAGGGAACACAAGCGGATTTTTCTGTTACGTCTATTTACTGCGGGGAGGGGCAAAGTCCATTATACTTCTAGCAGGTTATACCTACCAGTATAGATGGAGAAAACAAGGAATGTTAAATCATGAACTAAAAAAAACTGACTTGAAATTGGACTTGAAATTTAGCTGTGATTAACTAAAGAGAAGAAATCACAACACCCTTGTAAGACCTCATTAAATAAAGTTTCAATGTATGCTGATGCGGAAAAATTACCACAGAAAGTGAAGACATAATTGTGTGTACACCCTCCAGTTGGTTCTTCTCAGTGGAGAAGCTGTGTGGAAGCTAATCGGAAAAGCTTATTTTCTTTTGGACTAACTATTTCAGCCTGGGCTCTGAACAGTAATAGCTCAGTCTGGACTCATATATTTTGCACAAACAAGATGAGTGCTGCAAAGATTTCCAAAGTTCACCATAGAAACAGATAAAATCAGCTGTCTCTATTCCTTTTCCCCCTTCAGGGACTCCATCAGTCTTCATATATCAGACAATGAAATCCTATGAAACTACT
Organism: Leptosomus discolor; assembly: GCF_034619465.1. Lineage (NCBI taxonomy): Eukaryota > Metazoa > Chordata > Aves > Leptosomiformes > Leptosomidae > Leptosomus > Leptosomus discolor. Next base: position 89,611,771 of record NC_141391.1, on the reverse strand, counting down.
GGCAGAGCATTAGAAGAATTCCCGAGATAGCACAGGAAAAATGAAGTTTCAACCCAGTATGGTAATAATTTTTCCTTTCTTTTGTTACCCATGCACTCACAGCGAAAAATGTTCTTATTATTTCACTTTGAAGACATTAAATATAAATAAACAAACATGTATTTCTGGACCATCCCAACTTGTACCATGATGACAAGTACGGCTGGTTTTCATTGTTCGGTCCCTGTGAATCTTTTCCCATTTACATAAGCAAGAGAGAAATGTAAGAAAGATTTTCCGCTGAAACCTTCATATTTTGTATATCCCCTGAGGATTGTTTGGGAGATAACCAGCGTGGTTAACTGAACTTTATTTCCTAAGCAAACGATGTAAACTCCATACGCATGATTTCCTTGTTAGTTTGCAGGAATAGACGCTTTAGACAATTGCAAGCAAAAGTTTTTTCTGTTTAATTAGGATACCACAAAAGCATGAGGCAGTCCTCCAGGAAAAACTAATTGCACAAGTCAAGGGAGTTATTTGACTGGAGTGATTACAGGTCTGCTGAATAGGAAGAAAGTCACAAATTTAGTGTGGTAGATATTCCTTCAGTGCCATAAATACATTTTTTAAAATGTTTACCCTGTAGCAATGCAGTTTGTTATCTCCCTTTTTAAAAAGGCTTCTATTTCTCTGTGGAAAACTTTGAAAAGCTTTGTATTTCAAAACAGTTCTGCTTTCACATAATATTTGATGCAAAACTATTTTAATCGGGCATAGTAGGTAGGCACATGTATAACAGATACGGAAGTCTTTTATTTACCTAATTCTATTCAATTTATCAAATATAAAGGCATACCTATCTTAATAAAGTATTTTGCTTTGAACTTGCAGGAAATGTGTTCTTTAAGATTCAGCATACAACTTTGAGACTCTTGAAAATGGTACATGCTGTTTACAGAAAAAAAATGCATTACGACTTCATTACATTATCTTGATACCAAATTATTTTATTTCTAAAATGATACAAGATAAGCATCTTAACTCTACAATCAGACACAATGACTAACATATCTTACTTCTGTGAACTACATGAGGCACATCTGTGAAATTCTGATGAGGTTGCACCAAGTTCTCAAAGGAAAATTTGCATTTATACGTTAAGGTAAAGTTGTTCTCACCTTCCCTCATCTCACTATTTGGACTAGTAGAAAGGGAATGAAATGAAGCACTTTGTATTTCAACTAGTGGTTGTAAGGACTTCTCTCTCCACCAGAGCAGCTGTACGGAAAAAAACCATCATCTCCTCTGCTCCCTTAAAAACAAAGGGTATCCTTTTCCTCCTCCTGCTTAGTCCCATGCTCCTACTGCATAGTTCCATGCTGTGCTGGGCTCTGACAGTATGAGTGGCAGTAGCACCCTCTCTAAACCACCCCACTACCAGGCATGCATGGGGCAATTGTCACTCCAAGGCACTCTGCTGATGCAGGCAGGAGCTTCTGTTAGTCTCAGGAGAACTGTGGCATCAAAAGGTTGATTTGGGAGGGATGACTAGAGGAAAATACATTGCTTAAAAATGAGAGCTGATATTCCAGCTGAAGAGAACTGAACCAAACTGAAAATCCAACACAGTCCTGTTGGACACATGCCCAAATCCAGCTTCCATTCTGGGATCTGGTCAATTTACTGTAAAGCTAAAATATTAGACCGGTATGTGCAATCAGTCATCTGTAGGTACGTGGTCCACAGCTTTACAAAGAATTTTTGCCTTGAAAGATGATTTTTCAAATACCCTTAACATAGTCAAATCAAAGCTAACTTAACGATTAGGCCATCCACTTACCCCTCAGTGAGGTCCACAGTATTTTCATGCTAAATTTCACATTTCAAACTTAATCTTTTACAGCACTACAGCTGGTCAGGGGAAGGTCAGTCAGAGCAGTTCTGTTGTAAAAGGGGAAGAGCATTCTTAATGATTTCGTGTTCCAGCATCTCTGACCTGCAGAGACGCTGCAACTTTCCAGCAAATTCACCAGTATACCAGTGTAGGAGTGGCAGCTTTTATCCACCTAAATAATTTTATCTTAGGGGTGTGACAATCTGAGAAATACAGTGTTACAGAAAAATGTCTAGCCACAAAGGCAGCTGGCAGGCCTCCTAAGTCTTGTCCATCTTATTGCATGCATATTACTTTGGACACCTGTATGAAAATGTTGTTTTATTTGCCCTAGTTAGTGACCAGCATTATTCACCTGTTTCAAATTTGTTATAAATGTTTATTACGTATGTATTACTATACCGTTACCACAGAGATAAACCAGGACATCATAAAAAAAAGAAATCAGCTGTTATAAAGAATGTATAGGTGAAATAAATTCTGATTCTCTAACAGTATCTTATAATACAGGGGAGGAGGGGAGAGGTAAATTCAATATTAAAAATAAGAGAAAAAAGGAAAATATGTGCTAGGTGAGGAAGGCAACCATAAACAATATTATTTCCTCAGAAAAACCTTACTAGAACATTTATGCCCTTTCAGAAACACATGTATATGTAGGATAAGAACATTTATCTGCATTGGGAACATCACTATTATCACGAAGAAGTTTAATTAGCAGATCAGATAAGTATACATATATATATATGTTAGTGTGATAGTGTCTTCTCGATCCATGACGCTGTTTTTTGTTAAGTCTCAGGCCTCAGGAGGTGGAAGACAGTCTCTGCTTCCCTGTAAGACACAAGTTAGACCCACCTTCAACTTGAGGTGCGGTGCAAAGAGGGAAGAAAAATGTATACCAGATGTGTATAAAACAGATTTCACAATGGTAGCACATAAACAGTCTTTCTGCCCTGTCTTTACACAGCACCTTGTACCATGGATTCTGCTCCAGTAGGGTCTTAGCTTTATTTCTGTCTGAATAAGTAACAACAACCAAAATGATTTACAACCACCCTGCACCTTTTTAATGATAAAAATTATAGAGCAATTCGTAGAGTTTGAAGTGACATCAGGCAGGGCTTCGAATTATTTTGAACATCAGAAATTTTTACCTGTAAATTAAGAAACATCATGTCGGAGTTCAGCATTAGAAATTCCAGTAAACATTTATAAATGGTGTCAGCAGTTCTATAATATCCATATATGTGTGCGTGTGTGCTTGCTCATATATGCATCTCTCTCTTATTGAGACATACTCAGGAACAGCTGGTAAGTGAGGACACTAAGGTCATCAGGAGAGGAACAAGCATTCATCCTTGTTCTGTCAAAATAACGTACCTTCCACTACATTCTTTTAAAGTATTTTACAAAGCAGTTCTTTGTTTAGGACTTTGGAGCATCTGCCAAAACTCCTTTGACACTTTGGTTTCTGTGTCACTTACCTCACCCTGTGCTGGGGGTAAACCATAATATAATTTCCTAAATTAGGATGACATGTGGCACTCCATCATTTCTGGTTACTACTGCCCCAAAAAGACATCAGTTGCTTTGCGATTTTAATGCACAGATATCAAAATTGAATGCATTACTGGCATGTAATATGCACAGGGTTTGTGGTCTCCTAAGGCCTGTAAAACCCTCAGACTCCAATAGGCACATCTACCTGTCTTATTCCAGCCACCTTTTTACACCTCCATGAGGAGCATTGGCCCAAAGACTAAATCTGTGCTTGCCATCATAGTGTGTTGGTTCTGTACACAGGAAAGCTCTGAAAGCCTTTGTTTCCGCTAGCAGTCTACCTGTTCAATTTTCAAATAAAGTCTTGGGTTTTGGAGAGCACATCTTGAGCCATAAATGCATTCAGAGAAAGAGTAATGCTACATTAGCAAATAGCCTAGTTAATAAACCAGAGATTGACAAGTGAACATACCTCTGCATTTAGGTAAAGTTTCACCATTCTGGTTATCCAGTTTTTCTAGATTTGGGACAAACAGTCAAAACACAACTTCATTTCTTGTGGCTGCCTCATTTTTTATTGCTTTTGATGTCTAATTCAGCTGTTTCTGGAGCTTTTCTCAAGCATTCACTATAGCAGCTTCTTATGTTAGTTCTCTGTGTCTAATAAGATTAGCCGTCCCTTCATTCAGGACAGGTATCTACTGAATTTCTATTTCATCGCCTATTTTCATAAGAATAACAGCCTCTTAGTGTCTTTCAAAGCCTCTTTTCTTCTGATTAATTTTCTTGAAATTGTTGACTTGGTTTCAGACTTGTGGACTCGGAAAGAGACATGGTCAAATAGGAATCATACAGGAAACTGAGCTAAAAATTGAATAGAAAAATGTCTATATCTGCAGTGATATAGTAATAAATTATCATGTCCATGAGTCCTAACTGGAACTAATGGCAGTGAAGACCAGATAGGAGGCACGTATATAGGCAGGAGTAGACAATAACATTGAGGCCATTAAAAAGTCAGGCCTGTGTCTCTGTTATTAATGATCAACAAAACAGAGTCCTACTCTCCTCCCACAGTGTTACCATTGACATCTGCTGCTCAGCAGCTTAGTTTATTAAAATCTTAGTGCCTTTTTGGGAGGAAACTATTTCCAGAAGGAAAGATGAACATTGGGTGAAACAAAGATGTTTTCCATTGCCAAACCCCAGAATAGAGTTTAGTGTAATTAACAACTAATACAATCGCATGTGTACAACTCAGGAGGAGTTCTTCCTCCTACTCTTTGGCTGGGCTGTCTATTTGTATCACAAGGTCTTCAGGAGGGGTCTGTCTTTCTGTGTGCATTGGTGAAGTGCAAAGCACTGAAGTGCCTGATTTTAGCCGGGGCTAAATGCTGCTGAAAGACAAATACGCTCTTTGCTGTAATATTAAAGTTCTCCTTTTCTAGCATCTGTCTGACCCACAGAGAGCTGTGGGACAGTATACATTGGTATCAGGGCTTGAGTACCAGGAGGTTCTTGCCATCCCTGGACAGCAGCACTAACAAAGTCCAGCACTACTGCACCTTCTCATCTTCTCCCATGTCATTTCCTGACATTTCGTACAGTGTTGCTTTGCCATAACCAGCTATTTAAAAGCATGCATGCTCATCATATTTACCCACACTTGGCACCCACCCCAGACTGATATTTAGGATACCTGTGCCCCTTTCTCATCCCTGCTATGGCCATCAGTGGTGTGCTAAGGGAAGCTGCCAAAGGCTCCCAGGGGGACAGGCATAGCCTGTCACTGTTCTTAGTGCCAGTACTGGCACCGTAAGTCCTCAAGACTTCTAAAAAGTGAGATCCTTCTGATCAGAAGTCACTGGGAAGGTATCTGTGCCATCAACGTTATAGAAACTTGGATAGTATAACTTGAAATTTGATTCTTTGTTAGTGGTTAGATGGCAGGTGCTACTTACATAGTTGATATCCTCAGTGATGATCTGCAAACAGGAAAGTAAATATAACTATTATAAATTTCAATCTCTATAACAAACTAAAAGGAAATAATTCAAAGATACCTAGGGGAAAAAAACCATAAATCTGATACAGACCCCATGTTTTTTATTATTTTTTCCAAGGTGCTGATTTTCTGGTTTTAAGCCACAAAGGAAGAGGAGAGAATCAGGTATCAGTAACTGAGTGGCCTTTTAAATGAAATGTGTATTTATTTGTTATTTCTATTCCTTGTCTCTGTTTCATGAATTTGATTTCTTTGATACTAAAGCATAGAGATCTAAATAAGGAATACAGAATTTATCCAAAGAAGTCATCTTCAGAGCTTACTAAAGCCACAATAAGCATTGCTTTCTAGATTTACAGGGCTCTGGTTTTCTTAGTGTTAGTATTTATTTTATTTTTACCCTAGTTCATAGATATAAAACTGTCACGGAACAGGGTCCGCGGCTCTGTCTGAAATGTAGGCTCAGCAATTGCCTTCAGTTCCTCAGACCTCAGTAGGCAGCATATGAATAAGCTATGAGGAGAGAATGTTCAGACCTTGTCACTTGACAATGCAAATAGAAAAGAAGGAAAACCAGATGTAAAAGTGAGTTAAAATACAAGTAAGTCAGTAAAATAATTTATTAAGTATAATTTTTACCCTCACCCCTAAACTGAAAGAAAGATAAAGGAAAAGTACCCAAAGAAAAATTCCATATGCCATGCCTACTCCTCTTTTTGTTGACTTCCACTACTTAGTCATCACATATATCACAGAATGTCTGTAAAGATTTGGAAAGCACAGCATCACACTATGCATGAGACCTGGCATATATAAATGATGCGTTTGCCACTAGGGCTACAGCTCACCTCCATAATCCTCATAAATTTTTGGGAAGAAAGATCAAGAGAGGCTCCTATCTGATGTAAATTGGGAAAGATCTATTAACATCAGTGGTGGTGGGCTGATTTACGCCACCTGAGGAAGCAGCCTTGCTTGCCATTTCCTAAACACTCCCACTAGTGAACAGAATGAGCCAAATAAACTGCAGCTGGGACTCACGACAACTCACTGGATTCCTTAAGAAGTCGTGACTCTAGGTATTCCCATTACAAATAAAATCAGAGATAAATTTATCTAGGAAATGCTAGCAAGCTTCAGATATATAGATATAGTTAGCTGTAGATATAGATAGCTATAGATATAGACAAAATTTCTTAATTCTAGTCTTAGTTACACTGCTGAAAATCCAGCTGGATTCCCTTGACATTTACGAAGTTGATTTTAGCCATGGTACCACAAACTAGAGAGAAACTTTAGAAACAGCTGATGAAGAGAAAGGTTTTCCCATCCTGTTTTGTTCTGGGAAGACTTGTTATCTCAGTATGTTTCCCATACTCAAGCCTTAAGCATAGTATATATATCCACACTGCTGAGGTAGCACCGCCATAGTGCCTTTTTTTCCTGTGAGAATAATGTGTTGCAGTGACACATCAGATTTCCAGCACAGGGAAGAGTCTGCCGTTATCTTCTCTCTCAGCATGCAGGGAAGCTCAAAATACATTCCATGGCCTTCAACTCGCTTCAGATATGTAGCTCACAGCTTTCAAAAGAAAATATTGCTGGCTTTTCTTTGCCTCAGTTCCACAGGCGTCTCCAAGTACCCACGGGTATCTGGTCCATTTTCTCCCTAATCTCTCTACAGGCTATAAACATCTCCTAAGACACAGGAAATTTCACAGAGGTTTCCTCACAACAGTGACCGTTACCAGAACAATGCAGGTTTTGGGTCATACTAAATTTCTGCATTTCTTATCGTATTATTTCAGCAAATGGTTACAAAATGAACTGCACATATTTGTGCAAGCACAGTAATCTCACTTAAAAGATTTCAGGGAATTCACTGTTTATTTTTTTCTGGGTAACCTGTTTTTTCTGGCTGACTACCAATCCTTTCAAATCATTCAGCCAGCTTCTGGCTCTACATAATGTTTAGTTTCTAAACTGTACACCGTTAAAACTTCACCTCTTAACTCTTTCAAAGTCTTGATTTTAGTAGCCACATTTGCTTGATAATAACTGCTTGTAGGCTATATTTCTGAGTTCGGGGACATATTAGACCTAAGACACAACTAAGGCAAAGCTCTCACCTAGTTACCTGTCAAACCTAGTATATTATGTCTGAGATGTAGGTTATTCACGTTTCCTGTCCACCTATCTCATTTCTGCTTGGTTAAGCAAACCTTTGAGCGTGTAGTGGGGTGTGCTGAAGTGTCAGCAGCACTGAAGGTTGCGTAGGTAAAGCACACTGCCTGATGTGGCCCTATCCTCCTACAAGGAAAACCTTATTGCTACATATGGACTTAGCTTTCCTGCATGATCCCAATTCTGGTTCATGTCTCATCTGGGTCCAAGAGAGGAGGCTCACACTTTAGGAGCCAACAGAGCCAACGGACTAGCAGATATAGCTCCCTTTCATTTATTGAATTCTTATGTTTCCTTTCCATAAATGCAGCTTTCCACAGGAACCTGCCCACCATAAATCCACCTGTGATGGGTTTCACATCTTGCATGGCACCAACAGCCCACCAAGACTTGAATATGGGAAAGCTGAAGGACTGACTGACTTTCCAGTAAGCAAATAAGAGTTGATGATTGGTTTTCACAATTTCCATCCTTCTTCTATCAGCTATGGCTCTTTGGAGTTTGAAGCTGAACTGAACATTGTTTATTTGATATAGACTTTATAGACCATAAAGACTTTTCTTGTGGTCTCATAAATGTGCAATGTTTTCAGGATTTACAGCCAAATATTTAGCCTTCTCTCCAGTATCTTCAATCAGAAAATTGTCTCAGGTGTCACTAATACTGGAGACAGACATTAGAAACAGCTATGCGGTTTTTCGGGGCTTGATCTACAAATCGTGTTCAGGAGAGACCTTCCACCTCTAACTATCAAGAATACAGTGTATACACACTCTATATATTACATAAGACTATGTCTATATGACTTCACATACATACACCTAAATATATACAAGTATCACTCTTAAAATACGTACACAATCACCAAATGCCATGATACAACACCCAAATCCCTTTAATAATTGCTTTTAACTGTTAAACAGCTGAATGTGCTGAATGCTCTGTTAGGAAACTCCTGACCTATATAGATATTATTAAATTCATTTTAATAAATCTCAGATCAAATTTAGACATGTGTGGCAAGAAATAAATGTCAATTATCACAGACGAACAGAATAAGAATAATAATAAGAGAGCGAAAAAGACAATGACCTGATATGATATAGTTTATGCAGGCAAGTTATTGCACCATGAACAGTTCCAAAGTATTTAATTAGTGATGTCCATAAAAGATGTCCAAATAAATTTGTTCTACTTGATTTGTTACATGTCTAGTTTATCAAGAACAATCTAATGGATAATTTTTTGTTAAATTAATAATATTTCAGATTGCAAAATGAATTTTGTTAGTTGATTGGAAATTTTACACATTTTATAAAGGGTAAAAAATTCCATTTTTAGCAAAAAAATTGTTCCAACATTCACTATTTATTCAGTGCCAGCAAGGTTTAAAGATATTCAGCCGTGTGCATCAAATAAATTAAAGTCATAAGAGAAAGTTGGACAGCTCATAAAGAAACAGAATCTCTTGTCTGCAAACACAAGCTCTAAAGAGAAAATTAGGTGTATACTTTGTATTTCAAGTAAATGGTACAGAGACAGAATGCAATATAGTAGAAAATACATTGTTATCCGAGACTGCAAAAATCTATCCTGCACAGTCAGTCATTAAAGAGAAATTCTGTATGTATAAACTCCACATTCTTGCCAGCAGATCAAAGGCAACTTGGTGAATGCAGAATTGCCTACCTACTTTATCTTCATACAAATGAGCTAAAGTGCCCTTGGCAAAGAATGCAAAGTCATGCCAACAGAATACAGATTCAGTACTGCTGTAACCAGGTATTTTAGTAAAGCTGCAGTGAAGTGTCTGACTGGACAGAAAATTCTGATGAACAACATTTCAAACAAGTAGTACCTATAATTTGTCCAGTAAATTACTTTGTTATTGTGATGAGGAAATCATCCTCAATAAACTCAGCAGACCACTAATAGGTATCCTAAATATCAGTTTTTAAGAAAGCTGCTGAAAATGTCTATTTGTAGGGAAGTAGGAGATATAATTCATTAAAATTTCATTTCTGAGAAATTCTTAGTTGGGTGAAATACCAAGCAACCAGAAGAGTCTTTTTTTACCTCTTTCTCACCATTATATAAGGTGATAAGACCTAAGAGTTACCTAAAAAAAAAAAAAAAAAAAAAAAAAAAAAAAAAGTATATACAGCTCTTCGTCTAATTCAAGACAAATCTCATTTTAAGTCCTGTCAAGTCAAGAAATGCAATGAGTTTAAATCAGACTGGAGGAAAACAGGAATACGTCTTTTTTGCTTTTTTGTTCATGTTACATACATGTGATCACTTCTACTGCTATTAGACATACAGCCAGGTAAATGTTCTTAAAATGTTAAAAACAGAAATTATATGAATGATGGATTGTAAGAAATGGATTGAGAATATGTAAAGCAAGAACAACCACTATAACATTTCCTTTGATTCAGATTGAATTTATCCAGAAACAGAACATTTCATTTGGGTTTCCTAATAATAATTTTCATACAGATTTAGAAAAATAGGTGTTTAATATTTTACTTTAAGAAAACAAAATGTGAATTTGTCTTTAAAGGAGAAAAAATAGTGATGGAAAAATCCTACTCAGCTCATTAATAAGTGTTGTATTCCAAAGTCACAGAATAAATTTTCATCAATTTAGGGAAAAAGAAACAGCAATCAAAATGCCAAATTTCTTGGTGTGCTCTTTTCAGCTTCTTTCAGAAGCTATGAGAATTTTTCTCACTTGATAAGGTGTGCTGGGCAACTTTAATCTACTGTTTCAAAAAGTATTTCATACTGTGGGTCTTCAATCATACTACTCCGAATGTCTTATGAGAGCTATCTTTGCATATTTTACATGGAATTCCTGTGCATAACTTTTGGGTTACCTACCATAACACAACAAAGTGAACAAACACAAAAAAGAATGGAATGGAATCAAGAAAACCTAACCTGTGACCCAAAACCAGTTCAGATTATACTTGTGCATATCTCAGCACAGGAAAGACATGGACTGTTGGAGCAAGTCCAGAGGAGGGACACACAGATGATCAGGGAGCTGGAGCACCTCTCTTATGAGGAAAGACAGAGAGTTGGGGTTGTTCAGCCTGGAGAAGAGGGACATCTTATAGCAGCCTTCTGGTACTTAAAAGGGACCTATAAGAAAGATGGGGGCAATCTTCTTAGCAAGGCCTGTTGCAACAGGGCAAGGAGTAATGGTTTTAAATGAAAAGAGGGCGGGTTCAGACTAGATATAAGGAAGAAAATTTTTACAATGAGGGTGATGAAACACTGGGACAGGCTGCCCACAGAGGTGGTATATGTCCTGTCCCTGGCAAAATTCAAGGTCATGTTAGATGTGGCTTTGAGCAACCTGGTCTAGCTAAAGATGTCCCTGCTCAGTGCAGGGGATTGGACTAGATGGCCTTCAAAGGTCCCTTCCAACTCAAACTATTCTATGATCCTACATATCCGAAGAGGAAAATTACCTTAGAGCTTTCTTATTTCCAATAGCTTCACTTCTTTGCCCCTTACAGACTACTCATTTTCCTTCAAACACCTCATGTCTCACTGCTGAAAGGACCTCAGGTCCTCAGAGTTTTCCAAGGACCTATCGTGGAGACAAGACTTTCAGAAGGATTAAATTTATCTGAGGTGCAGGCTGTACACGAGAAAATATAGCAATTTAAATAAGATTAAAAATATGAATCCCTGAAGGCATTCAGAACTGCCTGTCACATAATTGTTGGTCTTAGTATTCTCACATGAACCTGTTAATATACAGTAATTGCTTACTGTGCTACTGTATAAACAACACTAGAGAGATAGTTTAAGACAAATACCTCTCCTTTTGCTTTGGTGACAACTATATAAATCATTAACGGTGCCTAGACCACTCTATTGCTGTGAAGCATTTAAACAAGAAAAATAAGGGTATGGGATAAAAATAGTCTTTAATTACCTCTAAAATGAATTTGCTGCCCCATAAACCATGATGGCCTTTTACACTGACCAATTGCCCTGGAGTACTACTGTGAGTGCCTGTACGTATTTTTGACAGTCAGGGTACAAACGCTGTTATAGAGGATGCAAGCAGCAGGTACAAGGTAACCTTGTGTTTGTTGGAGTAGAAATCGATGGAAAATGGGGGAAAAAAACCCTGACAAAACTCTCAGCTGATTTATTTTGGCAGTATTTTTGACTATCTGCAGCCATAAGAAAAACGGGATGGTCACTGCTCTCTGTGTGCATGTGGGAAGTTCAGCATCACTCATGTTTCAGCACGAATATTGCACACATTTTCTCCCTGCTTTTTCAGAAAGGTCAGAAAGCAAGAGAAAGCTTTTAAAATGTCAAGTGTCAATTAAAGATGCTTCAAACTTCTGAAATTATTTTTTCAGATTTTTTCTGAAGTTTTCATTTGTCAGCTGTTGACTTCATATGTAGTGTACATACATAATATGTATTTACAGTAAAGCAAGTATGTATACTGTAGAGACAATATATTTAGTGGGAGAACACCAGAGAAATTAACAAAAGCTTTGTCACTGGCCAGAGTAAAATTGGGATTTCATCCTGAATATTTCATTCTGGCATTGAACTCCTGACCTTCTACGCTTTAATATTTCAAATGCAAGATATGAATGAACTCAAGTAATCCCAGGAATTAAAAGACTCCAAATCTTTTAGCTTATTATACCTCCCAGAATTTTCTTCTAATATTGTCAAAATGTGTCTTGACTGTAGGGTGTTGTTTTAAGAATATCTAATTTTGTTTTTCTGACATAACAATCCTGATTTAAAATGAGCAATCTGGAAGAGTAATGACTGGAACGATTCTGACATTACTACAAACAGTCTGAAAAAGAGGGTTTTTTTCTGATAGACTTTAAACATAGTAAAAAAACTTGTGCTCACCCATTTAATCAAAAAAAAAAGGAACTTCAGGACCTACAAATAAATAAGCAACTGCACAAAGTTGTCCTAGTGTTTCTAGTATTTATTGAGACAAATGTTTCATGTCACTCAATTAAAGATCTAAAATAAACCAAGGACAGCTTTCATTTTTCAAACTAAAATGTCTGACATATTTTTTTATTTAAAAAAGTTTATTTCACAGCATATTGAATATTCTTAAAGATTTCAGAGCAATCTTGATTATTCTTACAGCTTCATTATAAGGCTACACAAACTCTGAATGTTAAAACCAACACATCAAATGGTATATAATGCTATGAAAACCCTGCTTGTCAATCTGTAAGAACAAAATAAATGCCCTACTATGCCTGACCAAGCATCCATCTAAGCCTAAGTTTCTGCTTAGGACAGTGGCAGAGGAAATTCTGATTAAAGAATCAAGCCTGGCCAGTTCCTGGGGTTCCTTCTCAACAACTCTTGCATTAGGGATGCTAAAGGTACATCCCTGCTTAGTCTTTTTCGTATCCATTTATGGATAAATAGTGCAAGAATTGTCAGCTCCTCTACAAAACAACTTATCTGTAGCCAAAACCTTCTGTGGGCAAGAATTTCCAGATGCCATAACCCCAGAAACTATTTTTGTTATGCTGAGTTTATCTGCTAGTATTATTCTAGAAAGATGACAAATTTAGAAAGTCTAAAAATTGGGACTGCATATGGAAAAGCCTGAGCATTCTCACTGCTGCTCAGGAGGTCAAGCACTGTACTTTCTTCAATAATTTCATGTTTGTTGTTATGTTTGTTTTTATGTTTAGTTGTTGTTGATTTGACAGTTCTTATGCTACAAGCACCGTAGAAAAATGAAAATCATGACAAACCAGAAATGTCACAAGGGTAATGCTAATACAAAATCGATACAAATAGTTAGTCACAAGGTATCCCTGAGATACCTTCAGACAATAAACCATGTGACTATAGAGAAATCAGACCACTATAAATTAATTTTTGAACATTAAAGCACACTTGCCAAGGTGAATTTAAAAAGACTCCTAAAAATTAAATCCTTCTTGCAGGAGTTATTCCCAGTAAAAAGTAAAAACTTACTAATTTGCAAAATGACCAGAGTCCTCAAAGCTTGAATCACAATAGTCTTTCTTTCTGTGGAAAGACAAAAAACGCAATTGCTTTCATGGCAAACCGCTACACTCATCATTCCCAAGAAGTTAGTAAAAATGGGAATGACTGGGGTGACTACTATGAAAAAGATTTCATTCAGAATGTAAAAATCCTATTTTCTTTTCTTCCCATGATTGAATTAAAAACAAAACAAACCAAAAAAACCCCACAGTATTGACATACAGAAAACACAGGTATTTTCAGAGCTCTGTAATGTTTTCTTATGAAAACTAAACCACCTAGAATTCACCTGATCTGAGTTTTCATTGGAATGAAACTGAGCTGAGATTTAGTGAAAAGTACATGTGGATTTGTAAAGCTCACAAGTAAACATGGAATTTCACTGGGGCCTGTAGTTATAATGCAAAATTACAAGAGCAGTTTGGACTGGTTTGGGTTCTGAATGCCAAACCAATTGCAGTAAAATGATCATGCCAACTTCTCAGAACTAAAGTCATGATCTCAACTAAATTCTACTTATTTATTGTAAGTTTATTTTTGACAATTTCTCAGAAAATCACTTGCAAATTATACTGGCATTCTAGCATGTTGCTCCCAGTTTATCTCAATATACTTGGCAGCATAAGCAATCCTGGAAAACAAATCTTGTTGAACTGCAAGATGGTTTGTACATGTTCAACAGATTCCACAGTGCTATATAGCTCACGCTACTCACACAAAACGGACTGGTCTCCCAAAGTTCCCTACATCGGTGGGTAAGCCCACTGCAGTGGTCATATTAGAGGTGATAATTAATTTCTTTAACCAAATGGTGCCATTGTGTTTTGTTTTCATAAGCTTAACTAGGATGACAGAAGCAAATAGAGTGAATACTGTTTGCAGTTTCGTTGATGACACATGGCCAGCAAAATTTGGAGGCTTGCACAGCTGATGGCATCTTGCATAACAAAACTGCATTATTTGGTTGCACAACATTTTTAAACACTTGTAGTAACATTCTTGGAATGGGAATCTTCCCCCGCCTCACTATATTAACTAACTTTTTAAGATAAAGGTTTTCCTGCGAAATACGGAGGAAAAGGTTAGCAACATCCTATACAAATACAGAATGGAGACATATATCTGAGAAGAATGTCTGTTGTTTCTAAAGTGGTTTACCTGTTTACAAGTCTGTTCTCTGTTCCTATTCAAATTACAGCCTTTGTGGGAGAATCCATCTGAACAGCCTGTGGGTACCATAATACCCACATTAGAGAGCCAATGTGTTTACAAACACTCAGTAGCTCAGATGCTTCACAGCTAAGGAATCAGTGCCAGAAAGGCTCTTCACAGTTATACTACTAATTTATTTCCCAAGATGTATGACAATGTTTTTGTTGTTCTTCACCTGCCTTTTCTCCATTACTCCACTTTACAGCCACATCCCATTAAAAGAGAGAATAATGTTCCCAATCTGACTGCTAGACTTGAAGCAGGATTTTGATGATCAGAAACCCAGTGTAAACTTTTTGCTGCTCATGCTTCTTGTAAGACACCTGATATAATTTCTGTAAGGTTGTGCAATGTTGTAATTTAAGATTTGCAGGCTGTATTACCTCATAATTGCAGTCCAACAGTGCCATCCTCTGCTTCTTCCAAATAACATTTTCCTATAACTCCAAAGATAATCTTAAGGAATTACTCTAATCAGTAAGTTGTGGTTTCACACTGTAAGCTTATTGATGGTAAAAAAATCTAATATATAAGTGTAGGATCAAGGTACTATTTTTCTTGTTGCAAAATACTAAAAAAAAAAAAACCCCATAGTAAATCTTTATGCTTAATCATCATGGATTAAATTCATGAAACCTCTCATTTGGGTTTTAAAAGTTCATTTGTACATTAACATATCCAATTAACTATCCAGAATGTTTCTGTACTATCTATTTGACCTTTAAAGAACCCAGTCATGGACCATATTTTTTCTGCTTGTTTTTCAAAATGTCTAGACATTTAAGAGAATGCCCCTAGCACCCCAAAAATCTTCTAATTCAAAATTAAGACAAAAGAGAATTGATGGACACAAGGATGAGGAGAAGAATACCCAGGAGGACATTCATGTGATAATCAGAAATGATGGCACAAAGACTGATTAACCCAATATTTGTCTTCAGTGATCTGAAAATATCCTGGCACAGGTGGATTTTAGGGACCAATACAAAACTGGACTTTTATACTATTTGTAATATTTTTATATTTTAAATGTGACTGGGGAGAAACCTTGAGGGCATTATTTTCAATAAAAGAATCAATAAGCACTTTACTGGTAAAAACATGGCATGTGAAAATTAGCGTTAAGCAAGAAATAAAATGCAAAGGCTCCAGATGTAATAGAAAATGGGGAATCAACAGAGACAGGCACAGGACCATAAAGTTATAGCCATAGGTTTTTTCTTTTTTTAATTCAACCTACTTCCTTCTGTTCTTATTATTGCAAACATTTGTGGGGCAGCCACTTGATCTTAGTTGCATTAATTAAATCATCTTATTTGTCAATGTTTCTTTCTTTTCCTACAAAGGGCTATGTTACAGACATATAAAAAAAGGACATAAAGGGAAAACTTTTCCTAGGAGAGTAATTAAGCACTAGAAATTGTGCCCACAAATGTTGTGGGATCTCTGTCCTTGGAGGTTTCTCACACTCAACTGTAGAAAACCCTGAGCTGACTTTAGCATTAAGTAGGCAGTTGGGTTAGGGACCTCCTGACATCCTTTCCCAACCCAACACTTCTGTGGTTCAAGGATTCTAAAATATCACATCAGCCTTCTAAAAGTTACGTTATCTGAAGCAAGAGATTTATAGGCCACCTTGTTAAGTTATTGCAATCACTTTGTGTGGAAAAATATTAAATTCTAAGCATTTCTGTAAAAAGAAAGACTAAAGTCTGTAAGAAAAAAAAAAAATTAGCTGCGCTAAAACACCAACTACGAAGTTAAAAGCAAGTGATACTAGAGAATCCTGGTTTTAAATGAGATTATAGCTTCTAAAGCCAAAGTGCAACTGAAATCAGGGGAAGAAAAGGAAACCTTAAGAACTGTATAGAAACTTTTGAAGCACTCCTCAGTCTTTAGTAGAAGTAAACGGGACTTAAGCACTTCTGTAGATGCTACCCCTCCTCCAGGAACCTTGAAAATATTGAGGTCCTTCCCATTGATTTCAATAGGCTTTGAATACATATACATAGTTACCATCTGTTTCATATTAACTGCTTAATCTACACTGTACTTAAAACAATGTAGCATGATATTGTTCAGGAATTAGTCTTTGCCTGCCTTCTTCCATCATACTGCTCTTACCAGGTTGGCAAATACAATGTTTAAATGATGCTGACAGATTGTAGCTGCATTTGGCTCATATGTCAGAAAAGCCATACAAATTGCAGATGAGGAGTCACATTTGAGCTTCACCTGACAGCATATTTTCTTGTTACTTAGGAATTTTGTTGTTGATATTAAATAGCAAAAAATGATCCTCATTATGCCTCTCACTTGGATGAATGATTCTTAAGGGTACAGGTGGGCTAACCTTCTTCTTATAAATACAACTCATGTTTCTAAGCTCTCTCACATAATGCATTTAACAGCTCTGGATACACTATGTATTTATTCCATGCTGGCAGCATAAAAGCACTCCACAGTGAAAGAATTCTATACAAAACCCATAAGGTCACATGCAGGATCTTAATACTCAAAAGCAAGCAACTCAAGGACTCTGAACTCAAGGGAAATGCAACCACAAATAGGAGCAGGCAAAACAGAATCTTAAGGATGTCTGTTTCCAGAGCATAGGAAAACACACCCTGAACAAAAATACTACAGGTTCCTGTAATACGAATTTCTAACTTTCAGCACTAGCAGTCTCTGAAAGAGGAGAGCAGAAGGAGGTAGAGAGAGGGAAATAAGCATATGTGAAAACTACTTGACTTTCCTGCTATTTAGACTTGTTGGCACCACTGCTACAAGGTTGCTGTACTATCTTTTTTCCACTCCTTGAATATGCGTTTTTCTTTCTCAGCCTACACATCAGGTGTAAGTGGTGAAGGACGAGTCACTCTACTATGGTTTTTCCAGGGTGGCGTTCCCTTACAGCTGGAGCAGATCCACCTCATCCCACTTCTTGAAGGTCATATTGCATGACTGGACTGCAGATGGATGTTCGTTTCTAGACTCAGTAGTGATGATGGAAAAGAAGAAAACTCCTCCTCAGGGACTCCCTGGCTTACTCCTGGTCCATCCCCGTTGCATGGCCCTTCATAGTTACGCACCACCCTTGTCCTCTTCAGGGTGAGCTTAGTAGCAAAGATCTGCCATTTATGCTGTTTTGAGCTAATCTGGTGCATTTTGACTGACAAAGATGCAGAAGCCATTGTCAAAATTACCAAGCTGACAGGATGTCGAGGCAAGGAGTCCCCTAGCACTACCTGCACCTCTTCCACTGTCACAGTAATATGCAAAAGAGGGCATCTGTCCAAAGCCTTATTCAGAGGAAATTTCACTCACAGAACAGAGGTACTCAAGAATATTTTCTCTAGTACTATGCTTTACAAAAAAAAAAAAAAAAAAAAAAAAAAGACTTTTAAAAAAATCTTATTTATCTTTAGTCATTATCTCAATAAAAATGACTCCACACATGGAGAATAATCATACGTATTCGGTTTTGGTTCATTCTTATTCACTGAGTAGTTTCACAGGTTGAAGGGGTTTTCAGCAAAATAACTAATTATATAAATCCTTTTCCTTTGACATTCCTCTCAGAAAATTCTGACATTATATGATTAGCTTTAAAATTAATCATTCTAAGAACATTTTTTAAATCCCCTTCTGAAAGCTACCAAGTTACTAAGCTGAACACCAGTACCCAAATCATCTATATACAAAAAATATCTCCCTCACATGGTAACTTCACATTAATATAGATTTTGATTATGCAAGTATTTTATGTGTGTGTTTTTCTTGCCATCATGGACAATTTCAAACATGAATTGATAGGACAGTAGTGATTACAGTTGGTAACATTATTTAGAGACATAATTTCAGGGATCTAGCAGTGAAACACCATTAAAGAGTAACATTGTTAAATGTAAATATCTCATTATTATCTGCTTTTAAGTGTGTCTATATTAAATATCACTAGAATGGCTTGTTAACATATTTATAAGACATTATTTGTTCTCTTTATTAGCAACTATATTTCAAAATTACTTTACCTTTTATATTACCCACTATGTAAACTAAATGTCACCCATCAATTCAGCTTCAGAAAATGGCTGTCAGAGCTATTCAATGCAGCTGCTCAAATGGCTTGTTATAGCTCATTTATGATTAAAATCTTCAGTGTTTTTTACTGAAATTGTGTTTCTATATTCAACAACAAAAGCTATATTCATTAAAATTGTGCACAATTAGATCTGCAGTAAACTATGAAGAGAAATGTCAGGGTGCAGAACCTGGGCTTTATGACAGATTAAGGTTGAGATGGTTTAGGTATTTTACTACTTCATGGAAGGAGTAGTGAGATGCTTGTGAATGAAGGTGATTTGTTACCTTGATTTCTTCTTCATTTATCAGCTCCCAGAATATATTCTAAGCATTTATTATTTGATTAAGCCAGGCTGAGGTATTTATTTTCTGACATCTTGAAAAAAATGTAGATAATATATACTGATTAGCTGCACCTTAGCACGTGGGCAAGGATTTCCAAAAGTATTGTATACTGGTATAATTTCAAGTTCATCCACTGATTCTGATAGTGTGTGTGTTCTGGGAATGCTAAATCATTTTGAAAACCCCACTGATAATACTTTTTGAACAGTAGTCACTGTGACAAGCCTTTCGGTAGGGTATTTAGGTGTACACATACACAAGCCTTGGTGTCAAGCATGTGGTGGACTATGTGATGGCCAAAAGTTCTTCTTTACACTACCTAGTCTCACTTTCCAAAGAATTAATTTATTGCTGTATGATGCACTAGAAGATAAAAGATTAGTTTAAAAGAAGAGTGCCTGACAAACTTAGTCTGACCAGTACAAATGTGTATATTCCATATTTTTTTAACTCATACTTTTCAAAAAGTCTCAATGGCATAATGAAGAAGAATGGCCTACAACTGCACTGATTTCTTGGGAAGTCCCAGTGGTGAATGCTATCCACATTGCCATACAGAAGCAGAGGTGATTCTGCCTTACGTACAGAAAGAATAGAAAGCAAGCTTCTCTGCCATCTATAGATCACCTTCATTACAGTGCTGTGGCATTATTGCTGCATGTCAGTGAAGTCAAGGGAGATCTTCTTAACTCATATGGTCTAAAGATAATAGTGAAAAGTGATTTAAATATGCATTTGGAAGATGATCTGAGTGGTTTAGAAATAACATCTTTGAGGCTAGCCATGCCCTTATAGTTCTTGAAGCATAGTATAACTTGTTAGAGCAACACAAATCTACATATGCTTCATGGATTATATTAAAATAGATGAGCAGGCAAATATTCATTTTAGAAGGCTAATTACAAAGCTAAAGTATTACAATTTTATTTAGTTAATTAGGGATGGAACAATGCACTAGTAAAATTAAGGTCACAATTAAAGTAGGCTTAATAAGTCTAAGGCTTGAGCCACCAAAGTAGGACAAAAGGTAAGCATGCTGAATTGTGAAATTGGTACTGAAATGTGTCACTTTCCAAGAAGGGTCCATCCCAGTGAGCAAGAAGTCAAGCAAGAGTGCATGGATGAACAAGGATCTCTTGGCAAAGCTCAAACATAAAGGGGAAGTATGCAAGAGACAGGTTACCCAGGAGCTGTAGAGACAGTCTGAGGATTCAGGAACACAATTAGGAAGGCCAAACCTATGTGGAGTTGAATCGGGCAAGGGATGTGAAGAGCAACAAGAAGGACTTCAGCAGATACATTGTCAGCAAAAGGCATGCCAAGGAAAATGTGGACCTGTTGCTGAACAGGTCTGGAAGCCTGGTGACAAAAGACACAGAAAAGACCAAGGTATTGAAAATCTTCTTTGCCTTTGGCTTTCGGCAGTCCCAGGCCCCCGAGACCAAAGGTAAAGAATTGCCCACAGTAGAGCAGGATCAGCTTAGGGAACATTTAAACAGAATAGACAGACACAAGTCTGTGGGACCTGATGGGATGCATCCACAAGTGCAGAGGGAGCTGGCCAATGTCACAAGGTCACTCTCAATTATCTTTGAAATGTTGTGGTGGTTGGGGGAGGTTTATGAGGACTGAAAGAAAGCAAATAATGCTCCTATTTTCAAGAAGACAAAAGGATTACCTGCAGGACTGCAGACTGGTCAACCACACCTCAGTTCCTAAGAAGATGATGGAGAAAATCCTCCTGTAAAGCCTTTCTAAACATACAAAGGACAATAAGGTGATTTGGAGCAGTCAGCATGGATTTATGAAGGGGAAATCATGCTTGACCAACTTGATAGCCTTCTACAATGACTGGTGGGTGAAAAGAGAGCAGTAGATGCTGTTTGTCTTTACTTTGGTAATGCTTTTGACACTGTCTCCTATACCATCCCCACAGACAAGTTGATAAAGTACAGCTTAGATAAGTGGAAAGTGAGGTGGATTGACAATACAAAACAGGGAGGAGTGACTGATAAATCAGATGGGTGCACAACTGATTAGAGGGACCTCAACAGGCTGGAGAAATGGGGTGACAGGAACTTTATGAAGCTCAACAAAGGGAAATGTCAAATCCTACCCCTGGGAAAAAATAAACCAGGCAACAGTATATCCTGGGCACCAACTAGTTGAAAAGAAGTTTGACAGAGAAGGACTTGGAGATCCTGGTGGAAACCAAGTTTGACAACAGCCATCGATGTGCCCTTGTGGCAAAGAAAGCTAATGGTACTCTGGGCTGCATTACACAAAGTGTTGCCAACAGGTCAACATAGATGGTCCTTCCCCTCTGCTCAGCAATGGTGAGACATATCTGGAATGCTGGGTCCACCTCTGGACTCCTGAGTATGAGAGAGACATGGACATACTAGAGGACATCCAGTGCAGAGCCATGAAGATGATTAAGGAACAGGATCAGTCATATGAAGAGAAGCTAAGAGCTGGGACTGCTCAGCCTGGAGTATAGAAGGCTCAGGGGGATCTTATCCATGTGTATAAAACCCTGATGGGAGGAAGTAAAGAAGGCAGAGACAGACACTTCTCAGTGGTGCCCAGTGACTGGACAAGAGGCTGAAGGAACAAACTGAAACATGGGAAACTACATGTAAAGTTAAGAAAGAACTTCATTAGTATAAGGGTGATCAAACACTGGAACAGGTTGCCCAGGAAGGCTGTAAAGTCTCTGTTCCTGGAAATATTCAAAACCCAACCGGGCATGGCCCTAGAAAACCTGCTGCCATTGAACCTGTTGGACTAGATGATCTTGAGAGGTGCCTTCCTCCCTCAGCCATTCCGGCAATCTGCAACGCTGTGAGTTTTCAGTCCTATCTTGCAAAACCTTAGGAAAGGCTTCTTCATTTCACTCAGACGTTTGGATATCTAGCAGAAAAGAAGTCATTTATGAATTAAGAAATACATATTTGTAGTTCGGGATTCATCTGACCTTTTCTTGATGTCTACATCAACTCTGCATGAATCATCCTAGAATGCCTAGTACTCTGCTACCGACTATATAGCACAAGTTGTTTTTTACTTTTATCTGAATAAGTGGAAGATAGTTTTCATAATGACATATTTGCAATTTTTCCAACCTTATCAGTTTTGTATTTACAGTTCACATATGAGATTTCCTCTGCCTTCAGCCTAAAAAGAACTCCTAAGAGCAATTATTTCCTTTCTGGCCTTAGTCTTCTAGAAAATGCCATCTATTATTTTCTCTTCCTTGCTTTGTCATCCATCCACATTCCCCTGCTTGATTGTAGTGTTTTCTTTTATTTCTTCCATTTGGTGTCATGATTTTATTAAGGTTTGATGCATAGCAAACATAAGTAATTGCCCCAGAGCAAACAGAAGTACTGAATATGGTGCATATGAAGTTGTGAGCACATTTATGAAACCTAAAATTCAATAGCTGACAGACTTATTTGTCTGGTTGTTGTGTACAGTCTTCAGAGTATAACATAGAGCTAGTGATGGTTGTATAGCTCCCCAAAAAGTGTTCAAAAACTGGGTAGCTGCCTGTATTAATTAAAGATTTAAAGTATTCTGAAAGAAAATGTATTACCCATTTTGATGGATGCTAACATTAAAATGTGTTGTCTATTTTGATTCTTCTTTCATTTTATTTTATCCAGAAACACAGACATGTTCCTGGCTGCCAATTTAAAACATTTGCTTTCATTGGGCTGTCAAAGACAATTATGAATTATGCACTGGTGCACTGTTAATTTATAATCTACCTACACAGGGCTGAATTTTCATATGTTGAATTATTATTTTAAAAATCCTTTTGTGTAGTATTAGTTAACCCATATTACTCTTACCTGGAAGGGAAAGATGACATATTGACATAACAGAAGACATAGACTGTAAATTAAAGAGATGCTGAAAGCATTGACAGCTATGTAAGATCATAAGTACACTTGAACCTGATAGCCATCCTTTTCAAAAAAGCTACTCAAATTCACATTAAGCTGATCCAGAATATGAAGCAAAAACACTCCAATTTCTTTCTGTTAGAGACAGACTGTAACCCAAAACTAATTATGAGAGTAAAATTACTCGTGTTAATCTTCCAGTCTTTAGACCCTGAAACCCTGTTCCATCAAGTAATTACATTAAACCGAGCTGTTTTTTCTCTTGCTAATCTCCAGCCAGAGAAGCCAATAAAAACAGAATAATTAACAATAAACAATTTTATTTGCTTGATTATATTTAAGCTTCAGATGTACTGTTTTAAATGGCTAGCAACACATGGATGCATTTTACTTCTCAACCCAACCCTAAAGGTAGAACTGGCTGTGCTTAGACCCCATCAGACACAATGTTTCCTTCTTTTCTTCTTCTGATTCTTTTTCTAATATTTTGGTTTTCTCATTCATTGCACTTCTACCACAGTAAGAGGAAAGAGACACAGTCAGTTGTAACACTACCCTATTCCAGGATTCTTCAGGAGGGAAACAGGGCTATTTCCCTCTGAAAGGGTTTAGATTTGTGAAAGAGCTTTTTAAAAAAGGTTTGTCCATGATGCAGGGGGAGGCACAACAGGCTGACAATGACAAAATGGACAAGATTGAAAAAAAGTTCAGATACATTCATTATCTGTAAAATTGCAGGTCCTCATTTCATCTTTAACTAAACTATCCATGAAAAAGAGATGAAACAAAGCACGAGTATGACTTTAAATGATCACTTACTTCACAAACTCTGAATTAGAATTTGTTTTCTGCCCCCAATAAGTATTTTTAGGTATGAAACTAGTTTTATGCAGTTTAAAGGGTGGAGATAAAAGAATCCATACTACCTAAGCATATATACCCATCTCAGTGTTATCTTTCCTCTGTTCATTTTCCAGTTTACTCTGATTCTCTTTCTTTTCCTTATGTATATTCTTTCACCTTTTCCTTCTCTTTTTTAACACGCTTCCACCTGGTCATTTCCCACATTAGCATTAGACATATGAAGATGCAAGAAAAATCTTGTTAGATTAAAGTTATTTTTACAGGTAGGACTTTCCAGCAAGAAAAGGATGAGGTATATAATTGATCTTGAGCTCAACGCTGCTCACCTACTTCCAGCTAAATCAAAAACTTTAGAAACTTTCCAAGTCAATCTTCGAATATGATACCTGACTTTAGTTCTCATCTTTTTTCCTTACAATGAACTTGAGCTGGGTGAGAACATGCCTGGATGGACTGAGACCTTTATACCTTTAAGAGGGCCTGTAAAAGAGTTTTATCAGCTTCTTTGGCTAGTTTTCCCTTAAAAACAGTTGCTTCAGCCAAGTTTTCCTTTAAATTTTCCCATCAATTCAATCATGAGACTCAGAACAAAACTCAAAAAGCTGGAACCAAAGCTAAAAATAATCCATCATAATTTCACTGTTCTAGTCAAAATTGCCACGTAGCCCCCACTGGAGTATGAGCCTGGTTTGTTATGACAAGAGGAGGTGGTATTAGGTGTCATTTAAAGTTATGGGAGACACATTTTTAAGTTTTGAAGTATTATTTTACACTTTGGGAAAGGAGGGTAGGGAAGAATGCAAATCACTGTGATTCAGCTGAGAAGCCAAAGGTAAAATGCAAATGTTATTCAAGTTTAACTCTGTGATATTAATTGTTCCACTTTCTCTTTTTTCTCCAAAGCCTGCTAGTTTTAGAAATTTTTAAAAACACACTGTGGATCACTCATAAAACAATATAAAAAGGGGCTTGTTTTCTGTAATAAATGTTGTTACTAAGACCACTCACGCCCGGGTATTTTCTGCCACATGTTATTCCTGACAATTCATCAAGAATCATAAGTATTCAAACACACGTTTTAAGAGAAGAATTGGGGGTTGATTCTGGTTGGCAGTTCTGTTTGTTTTCTTTCTCCCAAACTTCATGCACCCAAAGTTCTGATACTACATGTAAACTGAAGAATAACTCTAATTTCCACCCTTGTTGCTAGAAAGAAGTTAACATCACTGTTGGACTTTTCATTTTTGTTCTCTTCTCCAAGTTAGGAGGGTGAAGATCATTGTGAAAAGGACAAGAACCAGGATTTATGTTTGCTTTTAAACAGTCAAAGCTAATCATTTTTCTTTTTTTGTAGTGGTGATGAGAAAGAGTCCTGACAGATTCAACAGGAATAGCCCCAAGCTGTCTGTTCAAACAGAAGTGTCCCTTTTGGTGTCCCATTCCTTTATCCTCTGAGATCCACACAAACTTCACTGGAAAGGATTCACTTCATCTGTCTGTGAAGGGGAAGGGGATCTTCTGGCATCCTGGAAAGAAAGAAAGTCAGGATTAAGGTAAGTAATTCCTCCACTGCCTTGAACAATGAAAACCACAATGAAGATTGTGATATGAAGTAAATCCACCAATAACTTCAGCAATCTATCTCTACTAACAGGACAGGCAGGTTTTCCTGTCTCTTGGTGAGTTTTACAAATGTAAAAATTAATAAAGAATGCTCTGGACCAATCATTATCCCATGAAGTAGAACTAGTAATTCCCATTAACTTAGCAAATCACACAATAAAGTATACCAGGACACTTTTGCCTGACCATCAGGTGATACCAGCTAAGAATTTGACCTTTTATTTTTGCGGCCTGTTCATATCTGAGACAGCAAATTCTCTGTCTTTTTTTGTGGGGTTTTTTAATATATGCATCAGTAAGATCTTGCTTCTGTGAACTAACATATGTATCTGCCTAAGGGTGGGCATCTTCAGGTTCCACCAGTATCAGGAACAAAGATGGAAGCTGATGTTTGGCAAACCCAGGAAGAGGTCTGGGATTTTTACAGGCAAAGTAACCGTTGCAATTTCCTGACATCTGAGGAAACCTTCCATTCAGTATTCATAGCCATGCCTGACTTTCCTTAACCAAGGATTTGGATGAGAGAAGAGAGGCTTATCTTCAAATTAAGGTCAATGTTTGGCCCAACCAGCTTCCCTGGTGTACGTGTAATCTTCAACAGAACACTGGTATGTTTATTGCTTTGTCTAAGCAGTCCATTTGAAAGTTTAAAGTACTATCTTGAAATGGAAAACAGCTTAAGTTTTGTTCCCTCTTAATATCTGTTGTGTAATGACCATTCCTACATTTCCAAGCCAAACTCATGAACAGAATTATACTTCATGTTCCCTTTTTTCTCTCCCTCTTACTGATTGTGTTAAACCGTGCCACTTACATCTCTTAAGAGATTCAGGAAAGTGTGAAATTGCCTTATACTATGGATAAGGATGAAGAAATCTTCCAGAGTCATTACTACAGCTCTAAATCTGGAGTCAAAATTAAATATAGCACATACTATGAGCTGAAAGACAAGGAAATGAGAAAATATTTGAGTTATTTGCTCTAAATTATTTAATAGTCACTGTTACAAAAAGATTTAGGTCAGAATCACAATCTGAAACTTGACTTGTACTTCGCCTCATCTCATAGTTCTAAGAGGCAATTAATTAAACTGATTTCTTTTTCCAACTAGTATTTGATTCAGTCCTGCCTTTTCTGCATCATTGCGGTTGGGAAGGGGTGGGAGAGAAGACAAGTACACAGACCTGAAATAAGTGGAAAAAATTTGAATACTGCTATGCCCTCCTCGTTAGAACTTGCTGCATAGCAAGTTATTAGACTGCCTGCTATAGGTATATGTTGATGTATTCCAATCTGTCACGGTTTGAGGCTGGGCCGGCCACTAACAAATGACAGACGCTCTCTACTAACCCCTCTCCCCTCCCAAAAAGGGAAAAGGAGAGAGAACAAGGGAGAGAGACTTTACGGTTTGGAAAAGAAAACTAAAACAGCTTTAATGGAACAATAACAATAAAAGATAATAATAAGAATAAGGAAAAAAAATGAAATATATACAATATATACAAATATGTACAAAACCAATACCGAACCCAACTCCCCCCACCCTGATGACAATACATCACCACCACACCGCAGGGCTGGCACTGGGGCAGTCCCAGGCTGGACTCGGCAGCAGACAGGGATGGGATGCAGGAGCTGGACTCAGGCACTGGATTCAGGGATGCACGGATCAGTCCTCCTCAGATGTCGGCCATCGAAGAAGAGAGGAAGAGACGAAGAAGGGAAGAGCGAAAAAGGGGCGAGACCCTCGTGATCTCTCAGCTTTATACTGAATATGACGTACACGGGATGGAATACTCTGTTGGTCAGGTTTGGGTCACCTGTCCAGTTCGCTCCTCCCTGTAGGTGCGACTCTTTTCACTCCTGGCACCCCAACATGGAGTACAAGATTTAGCAGTGACCTTGGTCGCCATAAGAACAAGTATAAGCAAGGACCTCTCTGCACACCATTCCTTGGTACGAACTATAAACACCAGGCCTTATCACTGCTAGGAGCAGTCACTGTCTGGAAAAACATGCTGCTGTTTCAGAAAATGCTGTTAGTTAGAGGAGACTTAACTGAAAAGTTAAAAGCACTAAAACAGAATTAGTTCTGATTTAGCCCAAACCAGGACACAATCGCAAAGCTGCTTCAGGAAATAGCAGAAAGGCAACACAGTGTGTTTTGATAAGTAACTGTCCAAAAGGGTCAAAATAATCTGTTATTTAGCTGCAAAGCAAGTACTGCCAAGCCACATGAACATATGAAATTAACCTCACTTTTAAACAAGTTCATAGAACAATAAAACCATAGAATCATAGAATGGTTTGAGTTGAAAGGGAGCTTTCAAAGTCATCTAGTCCAACCCCTGCACTGAGCAGGGACATCTTTAGCTGGAGCAGGTTTCTCAGAGTCCTGTCCAACCTGACCTTGAATGTTTCCAGGGACATCTATCACCTCTCTGGGCAGCTTGTTCCAGTGTTTCACCACCATCATTGTAAAAAATTTCTTTCTTGTATCTACTCTGAACCTGCCATCTTTTAGTTTAAAACCACTACTCCTTGTCCTATCACTACAGGCCCTATTAAAAAGTCTGTCCCCATCTTTCTTATAAGCCCCTTTTAAGTATTGAAAGGCTGCTACAAGGTGTCCCTGAAGCCCTCTCTTCAGGCTGAACAACCCCAACTCTCTCAGGCTGTCCTCACAGGGAGGTGCTCCAGCCCCCTGATCTTCTTCATGGCCCTCCCCTAGACCTGCATGAGCAGGTCTGTGTCTTCCTTATGCTGAGGGCCCCAGAGCTGGACACAGTTCTGCAGGTGGGGTCTCATGAGAGTGGAGTAGAGGTGGGGAATCTCCTCCTTTGACCTGCTGGTCACGCTTCTTTTGACGCAGTCCAGGATATGTTGGCTTCCTGCGCTGTGAGCGAACATTGCTGGCTCATATTCAGTTTTACATACACCAATACCTGGATGTCCTTCACTGCAGGGCTGCTCTCAATCCACTCATCTCCAAGACTGTATTGATATTGGGGATTGCCCCAGCCCAGGTGCAGGACCTTGCACTTGGCCTTACTGAACCTCATGAGATTCACATGGGCCCACTTCTCAAGCTTGACCAGGTCCCTCTGGATGGCATCTTGTCCCTCAGGCCTGTCAACCACATCCCTCAGCTTGGTGTCATCCGTGAATTTGCTGAGGGTGCACACAATTCCACTGTCTATGTCGTTGATGAAGATATTAAACAATACTGGTCCCAATATGGACCCCTGAGGGACACCGCTTCTCACTGATCTCTATCCAGACATGGAGCCTTTGACTACTACTCTCTGGATGTGATCATCCAAACAATTCTTCAGCCACTGAACAGTCACCCTATCAAATCCATATCTCTCCAATTTAGAGAAGGATGCTACAGATGATGATGTCAAAGGCCTTACAGATGACACCAATAGCTCAGCAAGAAGACTGAGCACCTATCAAGGAACACTGTGATTGAAACACAGGCCTCATAAAATCATCTAAAACCTTAAGATCTTCCTAAGCTTTCAGATGTGGCACACTTTAGTGAGACAAAGATATGTATAGTTTACTTGTGCACATATATAGGATGAGGGGGTGACTTAATGCCTTACTGCATTCCTAACACTGGGGTCTGAAGAAAATTTCAGGTCCCTGGTTTTAACATTGACCATAAGCCCAAAGAAAATGTTCACTGGGTTGATCTGGAGAGATACGTTGAGTTTCTGGGAGAGTACATAGGTTATCATTCAAGATATAAGGAGGGAAAAGTCTTGGGATTCCACTTGCACAAGGATGAAGATGACCAGAAAGAAATCAGAGGTGTGCTGAACCCTTTAGCAGTATCAGTAACAGAGAATTGGGTATATCAGTGACATTAGGCTGTACATAGACAGTAGACATATCTGTATTTGATCACAAGTCCTGGAGCCACATGGGTCTAGCATAGGGTTAGAAGATACATAGATGATAGCATCTTGTTTTCTTCAATTTCCACATCTTTGTTTTCTTCAATTGTCTTACAAATGGAAAGAATGTCTGTAGAAGAAGCAATCAGAGGAAAAGTTCTTACCAGTTTCTGTGCTTGAGGGAATTGTTATACCTTCTGTAAGTGCAAAAGTTGCCTAGTTGCCTGTAGCAGCTTTCTCCCATCTTGAAAACTTTTTTACAGTAATTTATTAATTGTTCCCTCTTCTTTGAGTTATGACACATCACTACATACAGGACTATGCTATCACATTAGAAGGGAATTTTATTTGTTACATGAAATTACTGCCTGTGAATTTTAGTGGAAATTTTAATAATATTGATATTATAGTGACTCTCCAGAATCTTTGTTGGCTTTCAACTTGGTTAGCAAGTACAGAGCCTAATTCTCCATACTGAACACAATGTCACTGCGGAATTTCAATTAACAGCCTTTAGACATAACATCTAAAGGGGAAGATATATTTTATTCTAAGGGACCTTAGTACAGTCAGGTCAGGAGTGTCAGGATCTCAAATTTTTCATGTCTTGCTTGGTTGCATAAGGCAAATGTGAAGAAGTCACAGATTCTATGTGAAACTTTTGGTGGTTTGTGAATAGGCTGGATGTAACATTAATGTAATTTATTTATTTATTGTCCATCGGGCATGCACTGAGAGCATGAACTATCATCAAAATCAAAGAAAACTTTAGAAGATGTCACTTCATCAACATTGCAGTTATTCATGGAAATTTGTTAGGGAAAACACAAGAAAAATCTAAATTAGACAATATCCAAGAGAAAACTTGACTTTCATTTGAGGTTCTTGGTGTTACCTCCTTAATCGCCTGGACAAGGAAATATTTGAGACCAGAAGTAAAAATCAGAAGAGAATGTAAATAAATAACCCAATACATGAAATGCATTTCCCAGCTCTGAAGGGAAACTATGCTACCCATATTTGCAAAGTGTATTCTCAAGAGCCTCAATGCGAGTAATTTTGTCTGAAATAATCCAGACAAACAATTTTATATTAGCTGGTCCTGGTCCATCATTGCTGTCCAGCAGAAAGCCTCAGATCTAGTGCTGCCTCAATGTTTTACCCTTGACTTTTCTCCTAACTTTCTGTTGAAAAATTGGTACAAATTACTCCAAATAAGGAGAGCAGACTCTGTTGGTGAAGGTAACTTCATCTTCTCTTCCATAGTTGGTAACGAAAATAATACCTATATGAAAGGTTAAGATGTTTGGCCTGGCAGCTGTATAGAAAGACACTGCATTGTTACCATGTTTTTACATGTCTTTGCTTCTGGTTTTATATTGTTCTAGTCAGTAACTTCTTATTCGCACACTGCAATTTGATTCCAAGCAATTATGAAAAGCTTTCCCCATAATTTTTCTTGACTAAGTGGTTAATTAATATTCATATTTTTCTCTATTTTAGACATGCTCTAGCCTCATTCCCAGGAAGGAGTATCTTAAATTACAGCATATTCTTCTCTGGTAAATTTAGCTAGTAGAGCTTGATACATAGAAAAAGAGCATGATTTACTGATTTATATTCTTTTAACTGTTTGAATTTGGCAAGAAAATAGAATGAGATAAAGAGCAAGCTTTGACTGATGACAAAACAACACTGTATAAAATGCGATGACAAGGAGACAAGTCCGTTCAACAAGCATGTAACAAAAAATGCTAGTTCCTCTTGTTCTACTGAGATACAAATTGCAAGTTTCATTACACTGATAAACCCTCAAAAATATGCGGTCAGAATAAACTGGTTAAACTAATAATTCAAAAGCTCTTAACTGAGAGCTGTAGTGGTAGCTCAGAACGATTGTAAATAAGGCAAACATTAAGACTAAGGCTGCTTCTGCTTTGTGGACAATCAGGCTGAAGCAACCTTAGTAGGAACCCCCCAAAAATTTGAATTTTCATGTTTTCTGGCTTTGTTGTCAGAGAACATTTGTACAAAATCGGTAGCTAAACATCTCATTATCTGTTCTTTCAGAGCAGAAAGTAAATATTCAGGGTTAAGGGAATATTAGAAATACCAATATATTTCAACTCAAAAAACAATATTTGACCAAAATCATTTATGTTTGATTTTCTATGTGTCTATGTATATGTAACGCATACATAATACATATACAAAATATATAATTATTTTAGCAGTTGGATTATTGTGGATTAATGCAACAAAATCAATACCATGTTTTTATTCATTTTCCTTTAACAACTTGCTGAACATGTTTGTTAGAAGGAATAATCAAAGAATTTGTGAATTTAAAATTGATACTATGTGTGAAATTCTAACTAACAAAAATGTGAGTGTGCATTGCAAAAGTATGATTGAAATGTCATCTGACCAACAGAGACCACAGATATTGTAGTATGCCTACACCCACTTGAGACTAACCAATATGGTACAAAATGAACAGGTAATGGTGGCACAGGGCAATGCAAAAACACACAGCCACAAACATAGCTTATTTTTCTGAGCAGCACAAGGACTCAAGACACATTAAGAAAATCTGAATCTCTTTCTATGACTTCTCCACTGCTGTAAATGTAAATGTAGGAGCAGCTGAGAGCATACGTAAACCAGGATGGGGCTAGGCTTGTGCATGCTGTTGTGCTGGTCCATCCACCCCAGCCAGGGTACATCAGCAGTGACCACCCTTGCCATAGCGTGCCCTGACACATCCCTCCCAGCTGGAAATCAACAGCACAGGAACAGCTTATGCCACCTCTGCAATATGTAAGCTCTCTAGTTTGTGTCCCTTGAAGACACTTCATCATCCTTTTTCTACAGCCCTCAATGGAAACCAGGAACGGTGATCAGAATATCTTTAGTTATATCTGTGCTGGCAACCCAAATGAGGCTAGGGCGCATGCAGGCCCAAGCATTGTTTTGTGGTCATCCATATAGATTTACGGAGTGATCCTGAATATTTTTTTTTGTCTGGGCCACGTGCTAGTCCCCAAACCAACACTCAGGTGCTGTTGGAGCACTAGTGTAGATCAAGGACTGTTCCCTGCTGATAGCTGCATGCAGTCCTGTATTCAGGGGGTGGAGGAGGAGTGGGATGCATACAACCTGTGACATGCTACTTATGCCTTACACTGTAGCCAATTTATTTAGCAGAGTCGCTTCATCAAAGACCGAGTTCAGCCTTGCTCATTATATGACACCTGTAGCTTTTAAATAGTAAGATCAGAGAGACCTGAAGTGCTGTAGCTTAGCAAGGTCAGAGGACTGGACATACCCTCTCCTGATGGTCATTGGACCTTTACAGAGCTACTCCCTAGATGAAAAATGTAGGGGTTTTTAACCAGTCTTTCAGAAAACACGTTTATTTGCTGTTGTGAACCATACTTGTGATTTAATTTCAGCTTTGGGGAATAGGCAAAAATATATTCTTATTCACTTCATAGTTACATATACATCATAAAGTGAGTCAATAGTCGTATGTCTACAGAATATTTTTATTGCACACCTTTGACAATATTCTCATAAGGAGCTACCCATGCTCAAACAAAAAGAAAAAAGAAAGCAATTTCCCCAAGGTGATAATGGAGGATGGCACAGCTCTAAACAATTAACACTCACCTTCTTCTGGATTCTTAGTTTAAGAGACAATATGTCTGACATTGTGACCTGTGCTTGCCACCAAACAGTTCTCAAAAAAAAAAAAAAAAAAAAAGAGCATTGTTATAGCAGTGGGGCTATAAGATCAACATATATCTCAAGAGAATTCCTGTAGACTCTGAAAGTATTTTAGAAAGACTCTCTTACTTCATCTCTTTAGATTATAAACCTCAGCAGAGTAGATAAAGTATTGTTTATTCCTGTTACCCCTTTAAAACATAGCCCTTGACTTATTCTATCTGTAGTTATCCTTTTCCTTGTGAATTTATAAACAGTTAAGCAGACTGTTAGTGGCTCAGTGAAACAGCTTTGCATTTATGAAAAGTGAGATATCATCATAAAACATCTATTTAAATATGATAAAACACATCTTTAAAACACCTATGTTCTTTAAGACTTCGGGCATGTGTTCAGTTAAATGTTGTGCATTTACACTGCAGATCTTAAACATAGGATTTAACTCACCTGGCTTGAGACAGCCAAAGCAAGGAAGACTACATCACCAATAGTCATCTTTGGCTTTTTTAAGAGAGCAGTAAACACAATTTTTTAAGATCAGTTTGCAGGATCTTTGTTAAAGGTCTTTATTTGCTCACAGGAATCCCACCAGAAAAGACAGAGTATGTTTTCAGGAAGGTTCTGACCTGTTTTCAGGCTTTGCAACATTAATTGAAACCAAACCAAACCCCTGTTAACCTTTTGCTCTTCATGGTACTTTTCAATAGGAACTCTGAAGTTTTGCCTATTTATTTAATTTCTGTTGTAATTTGTTTTATTGTGA
Source organism: Leptosomus discolor (assembly GCF_034619465.1). Lineage (NCBI taxonomy): Eukaryota > Metazoa > Chordata > Aves > Leptosomiformes > Leptosomidae > Leptosomus > Leptosomus discolor. The sequence continues at coordinate 89,577,720 of NC_141391.1, read as the reverse complement.
GATTGGCCAGTTTAGAGTAAATTGTCCAGCTAAAATAAGCAGGGGAAAAACGGATGCCAGAGATTGTCTAATTGTGTTAAATGAGAGACAAGATTTTCTTTACTCATTTAATTAAACCAAACACCTGCAAGACATACTTATCCTTCAAAATGAAGTGACATGTATGCAGTACTGGGATTCATTCCAGAGCTAGCATCAAACCTTAAGGAATTTCAATCTGCATGAGAAAAGTTACAGTGCTGCTGTAAAATAGGGTTGTGTGCAGATCTCTTCCCTTGTAGATATGGGAAACAGCCCTTTTTCTTTTTTCTTTCAAAATGGAATTCTAAAAGTCATTTTTAAAGCTGAAAAAACCCCACAAAAAATGCAGTCATGTTGTCTACTGAAGCTGTTCTGTTTACAGGAAAAGAGATTAAGAGAAGCTGTATAAAAGAAAAACTTTAAAATTCAGAAAGTTCTATTTCCTTTTCCCTTTCTCAAGGGAAACTTCTCCACAATTCCTCCTTTGTAAATGTGCTAGTCTTACAGTAGGCAAAAAAAAATAAACAAATGAGCAAATACATATCCCACAAAAAGATTTGGTATTCAAAATTCCTGCTTCAAGTCTTAAGCAATTTCTCTAAGCATACTTCCCTGGAGTCAAAAATATGTTTTTAATGGCAATTGTATTATGTTATTGGCACAGGCATAATGAAATAAGAAAACTAACATGTTAGCTAGAGTTTGGGGAAGAATTTTATGGACACTTTGTATTACAATTCTAAATTCTGAGTAGCTGCTAGAAGCGTGTTTTAAACATTAGCAGTATATGATACACTGTTATAAACACGTAGAAAAGAACATTCTATTTGTTTGCAAACTATAATAAGCAACCTTTTCCAGTGTTGCAGCCTATAGCAGCTGATTTTCAACAGTTGACCAATCATTTTTATATATATATATATATATATACATATATATATATATATATTCTAGTATGTAATATATATGTTATGTATTTACTCATTCTAAAGTATTAATGTTCCAGGTAGTACCTAGTGGCAGCTAGTTACAACATGTTAGCCACTCTGCCTAGTATACATTACTCTTAATGTGACATAAATTTATTGTTTGATTTACTGGCTGGAAAACTCCTGTGTTTCTAACAACCATTAGGAAATAGTTGGGTTCTGTTTTCAAAGAACTGATGTTTATACCAAGGGATTTGACACAACAGACAAAGCATTCTCTATCAGATGTACCCTCGCTTTTCTTTGCATAAGTTCATTTAATGAAATTGGGTTGATCTTGCAAAGCAACAAAAAAAGAACTAAAGTGAAAGAACTATAGAGTATATATAAATATTGGTGTGACTTATTACAAAGAAATGTACATTTTACCAAAAAAAACCCCAAGCCCACAACAAACAGCAATGCTTTTTAAATGCTTGGCAAGATGCCAAAAATGCGCATAGTACGTCCAATTAAGGGGACTTTCCTTTATACACAAGCCTGTTCCTGTTCAATGAATGAGCTTTCATTTTAGAAGGAAAGGCACTCTGCTAAGAATAGTTTATTGCCTTTTCTTAAAATGCTAGTCAACAATCTAATGGACCTATGCTTGCTTTTTGAAGTAACATGACGTTATGGGTCTCCCTTCTAGAAAACCAAAACTCCAACTTCCACCCATTAGTGTCCTACAATGCATACAGCTGGGGACACAATCTCAACCCGAATTTGAAGTAGGTTGCAAATTAACTGAAGGACAAAGGTAGTATCAAGCTAAAACTGGCAAAAGAAGCCATTCTTTAAACTTTCTTGATAAGAGAATCAGTAATTAGTTGGAATCATTCTAATTTTCATTGTGAGATGAATCATGAAAGGAAAATTCTGTGACATCCAGGTACTTGCAAAGTAAGTTACATAAAATGAGCAGTCGTACAATTCTGATAGCATACTGAAACGATCTTTGCAAGACCTTGAAAAGCCACTTGCGTTAATTTACTTTCCTAATAAGAACCGATATTGCTGCAAATCAGTCTTACAGTCTTAAATGTAAAGATCTGCGGAATAGTTTGCAAATTCTTTGAAATGGCCAGAAAAATGTAGCATGACTTTTAGGAAGCCTTTTTCAGAGGAGATTGTTGTAAAGACATTATATATCATTCACCTTCTAGCCCAAGACGGATAAGGTAAAGGAATACCTACAGAACATGTATAAGTAGAGAGTTACACATTGCTCAGGGAAGTTTGACATTCTTTCATGTTTTCTCTTCTTGTATACTATGCAGCACTCAGAAATCAAGTCAGCATTGTGTTATGGTGTATCATTATTCACCAGGGATAACAGCAATTACTTCATTACTCAGGAGTGTTTTGAAGTCAAATGGGTGAAATATTTCGTTTTTCCTTTTAAGTTCAGCTGTGATTGTAGTTTACAAAAGACAAATTCTCCCAGAGTACTGATGACAGAGAGCTGTTACAATAATTTTGTGACCAGCTGTGGCTGAATGTGTAAACCCCATCTTAACCTTCTTGGACCTGTAGAACATTACTGATAAAGGAGAAATTTTACCACCTAAAGCCTAAGAAAACCTGGTTAGAGTTCATATTGCATGTCCCTTCTGTGAGCATGTGTGCACATACTTTCACATCGCTGTGTTTCTAAAGTTAAAATATTGATGGAGGTACCCAGAGCAACATAACCATATTTTAGACGCTGTGCATCACAGAGGCCTGAAGTTCTTTCAAACTGATGAGACTCTCACCAGAAAGACTGAAAATTTTCCTTAACTATTTGACAAAAAGACTAAAAGACATGACCATGGAAGACAAAAATTCTAAAGAAAGTTCCCTAAAGGAAGCAGCATCCTAACTCCAATAGAGCTGAAAAGAACTGGGAAGCAAAGTGATAAAGGGTTTCTTGTGCAACAGTTGCATTTGTTAACTAATAACCTGATTGTGAGAAGCTTCTGAAAGGATCCTTTTTGATGGAAGATTTTGCTTTCTCTAGCCGTATGGCAGCAGAACATCCTACATGCTACGTTTTGTAATATGCTAGATTTCACTAACGTGAATGATTTTATGAAATACTCAAAACATTTAGGCATTCCACGCAACGACTGCATGGAGCAGTCCAGTAGGCTAACAAAGTGCTTGTTATTCCAGTCATTTCACTAAATGCCTACAAATTTGAGTCATCCACTAAGTCACTGTGTGACAAAGTTATTTTGCAGTGACAGAAAATTTTAATCACTTAGTGAAGTGACTGGTTTCACAATGTAACTGCAACATAAACTAAATGTGAGACTATGCCCACATTTAAGTAAAAGTATATTAGTAAAAATTCCAGAGAGGTAAGACTATAATCCCTGTATATGAATATTTATTTGTCTTCATGCTTTATATGTCTATATACTTAGCTGTATATATAAATAAAAGCCACCCTAAAGCTGTAAAAAAATGAAGGAGTCAGATACACATAACATGTTAATGTCATACAGTATGAAAGATCATACAAAAGTCCTAACCTGTAACTGGATAGTTGGCCTTTAGGGGAGGTAAAGTGATAATTTTGTCACCTCCATTCCATATTTAGAATTGTGCTTTCTATATGACTGGAACAAGATGGGGACATCAAGAGATGTACTGCATCTAGCACAATGGGATAACACACTCACCTTCCATCTTATTGCACCGTTTGTGTTCTACCATTCTGAACGCCAAATATAAGGACAAAAATCCTGAGGAACTCGATAAAATAACTCTTAGATACTTTTCTTAGATATGTTTCATTGCCCTTTTCAAAATAACTATAGGAAATTCCAAATGCAGCCACCAAAAAAAACAAGATTTAATGTAAAACAGAACACCCAGTACATATAAAAACACAATGTTGAAATTGCACATCAAATATTAAGTTTTCCAGCTTCAGAGAAAGGAAGAATATACATTATAAAAAGATTTTAATTGTTTGAACAAGTGCTATTAATCCTTCTGGAACTATGACACATTAAGATCCCATGCCAGCAAATCACTTAGGTATGGACTTTTCCTTAAGCTCAAAAGTAGATCACTGAACTATATATCTGCATGCCTCCAGTTGTTTAAATTAAGAGAATGGTTTCATGGCAAATTTGGAAATGTTTGGTTTAATGCTGCCCATATAATGATGAACAGGATCATTTCAGCACATAAATGTAAAAAAGTGCAAAATGTAATGGTTCATGGCAACCATGGCAGTGCTACCACAGAGCCAATGACTTGAATGGAATAGCTCTTATAGTCAAAATTAAATGTGTCCTCAGGTTGTTTTACGAACCCACTCCCTCACTATGCTGTCTGAACAGCATGCAGTGAAAATCAGTAAGACAATAGACCTCAAATCCTTGATTCAGCCTGGATCAAATCATATGAGCAATGCTAGCATGGTTAATGTAGAAAGAGTTTGCAGGCTGTGTTTCAAACTATACTGTAAAGTGAATTTTACAAGTATGCTGCCTGTTAAATAAATGTAAGCACACCGATTTTTTAAATGTTCATAAACTCATAGATGTGCTGTATACAGTTTTAATTTTTTTCATAATTACAATAAAACTATGTTATTTCCTTATTGTTCATATACTGTCTACTCTGCAAAGAAAGAGGCAGAATTTCTGAACGTGTGCTATTCTGAGGTCATGTAATTACCATTGCATTATAATACATGTGCTTGAACGAGAAAAGGTGATTTTTCTAAACAAAGGAAATGTGATAGATACTGTGAGGATTTTCAGTGGAGCATTTGATGACGCGTCTTATAAAAAGGTCTTGAAAAATCTGCAAATTATGGAAGTTCCTAAAGGAAATGTATGCTGGGTGAGGGACTGACAAAAATAAGGAGTCCAAGAGAAGTGAGAGACAAAATATCCTACTCAAAAAAGACCATTAATGGAGCATTAATGAAACCATTCTTGTTTAGTGTTTTATTCATAGCCTTGAAAGAAAACATAGGAGTATGCCTAGGACATTTCCTGGTGACATGAAATTGAAAGTTAGTGTCAATACAAGGAAAGATCACGATACCATACTGATGGACTTTGTTGATTTCAGGATTTACAGAAGAGGAAAAAAGATGAAATTCAATGGGAAAATGCAAGATTGTGGATTTAAACATTTCAAAACTTTTGCAATAATCCAAGGAGAAATATATGATAATCCGAAGAGTATAGAGAGCTCAGTGGATCATTGAGACTCCCCAGGAAAATTAGTAAATGATGATTGTGATCTTAGGTCATAAGCAGAAAAGTTTTTCCACTAGGAAACATAAAAATGAAGGAAGAAATAATGAAAATAAGTAACTAATGGAGGTATTAAACACATAAATTTTTAAACCATAACTAAAATTTGGTATACAAGTCTGGCCACTGATGCTCAGGAAAAATGTACTGAAACTAACAGATGAAGATAAAGGAGTTCTTAGGATGGTCAAGTGAATGGCAGTCACACAGTAGGAAAGGTCAGCTTTTTCAGTCCAGATTAGTTGTTTCAATAGGACATGATGTTTTCATAAATATATCAAGAAGGGAAACATCAGTCCAGGAAAACATTTAAACAAAAAAGTTATTTTGGCTTACAAAGAAATGTATCATAGAATTATACGCTCATAGACTCATAGACTCACAGACTCATAGAATATAGAATGCATTGGGCTGGAAGGGACCCCCAAAGGTCATCTAGTCCAACCCCTCCGGCAGTGAGCAGGGACACCTTTAGCTGGATCAGGTTGCCCAGAGCCCCGTCAAGCCTGATCTTCAGTGTCTCCAGGGATGGGGCCTCCACCATACCTCTGTGCAAACTGTTCCAGTGATCCACCACCCTTATGGTAAATAACTTCTTAAAATCCAATCTAAATCTACCCATTTCTAGTTTAAAACCATTGCCCCTCATCCTATCACTACAGGCCCTATTAAAAAGTCTGTCCCCATCTTTCTCATAAGCCCCCTTTAAGCATTGAAAGGCTGCCACAAAGTGTCCCTGGAGCCTTCTCTTCTCCAGGCTGAACAACCCCAACTCTCTCAGCCTGTTCTCACAGGGGAGGTGCTCCAGCCCCTGATTATTTTTGTGGCCCTCCTCTGGACTCGCTTCAACAGGTCCACATCCTTCTTGTATTGAGGGCTCCAGAGCTGGACTCAGCACTCCAGATGGGGTCTCAAATATAGATAGCAATATGCTTAGCCTGGAAATTACAAGTTTTTCTACCTCTGGAGCAGTGAGATTCTGCAGCACAGAGCTGCTGACTGGAGTGAAAGTGTTCACCCTTGTGCGAGAGCTTCTTAGTGTCCCACATGTGATCATGTAAGCATCTCTCTTTCCACCCATGTGTGATAACTTCATATGAGCAAAACCTGAGGAAACAGCAAATCTTAAGCAGTTCTAACTACGTTTGGTACCTTCCTGGAAGTGAATGTGTGGCAAGTTATCTCTTAGGTATATGATCAGGTTTTGTAACTTAGAAGATCAAACCCAGCCTTGCATTTTTTAGCTATACTTCCATACAAGTTTGATACTTTTTCAGATCACATATTTAGCATTTTTGTGATGTATTTTATAGATATATACACACATATGTATATAAACATTAAGAAAAAGAAAGTATAACATACTTAACTATAGTTTATGGTGTTAGCCAGCTTTATAGTACTGCAGATATTTCATTATTCTGATTACACCATCAGGTAAGATTAAATAGAACTTTTTCTCCGTTTCCAACTTAGAAAACAGATTATAGGATCAAATATAATTAAATCAGAGACAGAACGGAGTAAAATTAACAGCTCAGGTTGGGTTTATTTCACAAAGCTCAGTTTGGCAGTTCATTTTATTTTCTACTGAATAGGTTGCACAGTACAGTGCAACTAATAAGAAATTAATTGATTTTTAAGTCCTGTATTGTAAGTAGTCTGGATCTCATGCATAGGTACTGTTCTTAATCATAGGTTACAGTTGAATTCTTTCAATATATGTGACTATAACACAGAGTAGGCTTAAAAAGTAGGTCAAATCTTCATCACAAATACAAACCAAAGTTGTTCTTATTTCAGTACTGTGTGAAAAACAGAATAATTTGTAATGCAAAAAGCCTGGAATCACACACCTGACAACTGAGTGAAACTGCATCTTATTAGTAAGGACCCATATTAGGATTTTAAATATGTTCGTGTAGACACAGCTTTTTTCACTTATGTGTGATTACCATATCTCCAAACTGAATGTTTTCCATGCAACCATAGTATGTATTCTTAACAGTTATATGTGCATAAGACAGTTCTTTTATCCAAAACTCTTTCATCAGGAAATGAAGAAAAACTACCTGTACTGCTTTCCTCATAGATTCATGTTCAAGAAAATGTATTTTAAAAAGTCTAGATGATTAAATACATTTTTACATAAGACCTGGTTTGCATTTAGACGAGCTGATTTTCTCAAAACCATTATGGGTAGAATTACTCAGTCTGTTATGGATTTAGTAAGTGATTTGATAGGTTTTGAGCTTGCTTTGATTGCTAGTGGTTTTGACCACTGTGTGGTTGGTCTTGATGCTAGAACATTAATTTAAATTTGTGTTTAAAAGAGTAAAGTTTCTAAATATATGTCTTCAAAATATAAATCAAATAAGGGGAATGTATTTTTTGTTTAAGATTTCCTCAAAAAATAATTTCCTTTCTTTCCATATCTTAAAACTACCTCTTCATCGTGAATTTATGTCCTGGTTTGGGCTAAATCAGAACTAATTCTGTTTTAGTGCTTGAACTTTTCAGTTAAGTCCCCTTTAACTAACGGCACTTTCTGAAACAGCAGCATGTTTTTCCAGACAGTGACTGCTCCTAGCAGTGATAAGGCCTGGTGTTTATAGTTCGTACCAAGGAATGGTGTGCAGAGAGGTCCTTGCTTATACTTGTTCTTATGGCGACCAAGGTCACTGCTAAATCTTGTACTCCATGTTGGGGTGCCAGGAGTGAAAAGGGTCGCACCTGCAGGGAGGAGCGAACTGGACAGGTGACCCAAACCTGACCAACAGAGTATTCCATCCCGTGTACGTCATATTCAGTATAAAGCTGAGAGATCACAAGGGTCTCGCTCTCTTGCTCTCTTTGCCCTCTTCGTCTCTTCCTCTCTTCTTCGATGGCCGACATCTGAGGAGGACTGATCCATGCATCCCTGAATCCGGTGCCTGAGTCCAGCTCCTGCATCCCATCCCTGTCTGCTGCCGAGTCCAGCCTGGGACTGCCCCAGTGCCAGCCCTGCGGTGTGGTGGTGATGTATTGTCATCAGGGTGGGGGGAGTTGGGTTCGGTATTGGTTTTGTACATATTTGTACATAATGTATATATTTCTTTTTTTTTTTCCTTATTATTATCTTTTATTGTTATTGTTCTATTAAAGCTGTTTTAGTTTTCTTTTCCAAACCGTAAAGTCTCTCTCCCTTGTTCTCTCTCCTTTTCCCTTTTTGGGAGGGGAGAGGGGTTAGTAGAGAGCGTCTGTCATTTGTTAGTGGCCGGCCCAGCCTCAAACTGTGACAGTTTACAAACACCTCCTGGAAAACTCATGTGCACTGAATTTCTCCTTTCATCATCTAGGGTCTCATTCTCTCTGCTTTCTGCAGGAGATGGAGCTCAGAGTTAATGCTGCTTCTAGACTCTTTATCCACAGTTATTTAGACATTTTTCAACTGTTTTAACTCTAAATGAGTGGAAATCGCTGGTCCATTCTCTAGGCAGTTATAAGATTTAACAGATTTTCAAATTTTACTTTTCTTTTAAATCCATTTCTTTTGTACTGCAGTATAAATGCTGGCTCACTTAGAAACAGTAAGTAAAATTTAGTTAAATGTCTGTCTAAGAATAACGTGTGACTATAGGAAGAATTTTTGGATGTGATTAAATGTTCTATTAGAGTTAGCTTAGGATGATGAAACTTCAGCAAATACAGTTAGACTACAAATAACATCTAAGGATTTTGAGTAAATTCAAAGCGGAGTGGGGAGTGGGAAGTGTGTTCTGCATTATACAGAACTCTGCTATTTATTTTATGGTATCCCTGAAAGAAAAGATGACACCTGTCAGTCATCCCAAACTTGTATTTACCTGAAAACATTTGATATCCTCATGTCCAGCATCAAGCAACTGTCAGGCTTTCAGTCTTTTTAAGTGTTTGTATTAGTTATTCAGGCAATCTGCAAAGTGACAAAGAATGCACAGCTCAGTGGATGAAGACCTTTCATGCTGAAAGGCGCATACTGAGCCTCCAAAATGAGTTGAGGAAGGTGGGGGCTGGGATTTGGAGAGACAGTCTTATCCCTCATTAGATGAAGAGGCTGTTCATTAGTAAATCAGATACAGGAAGTAGTACCCAAACTATGGAAGTGACATAGTATTTCAGTCTGAGAAACCACAAGGCTATGTCCTAAGCAAATTACAAGTAAGTGTGATTTGCGAGTGAAGGCAGGCAAAAGGAAAAAAAAAGGTAGGGGGGAGGGAGAAGGAGGGAGAGAGAGAGAGAAGGAAGGAAGGCAGGCGTAGGAAGAAAGAAATTTTGAGAGGAAAGATCAAATGTATACGGTCCCTCTGGAGAAATAATGAAAGGAAGTAACCTGTAGACACAAACAGCTTCTGGCAGCGAGGAGGGTCGAATTAATTTCCTTTTCCATTCATTACAGATGCTTCTTACCAAAACTCACACTGAAATCAGGAAATGCCAGAAAGCAATAATATTGTGCAAATTTTCAGTTGCAGATGCAATGGAAAAGTATTCAAAAGATAGAAAGCTCAGAAAGCAGATGAAGCTGTAAACAATAAAATGAAACATAAGAGCCCCACCAGCAAACAGTTAAGTCAACATGGTAATAGCACTTAAACCTCAATAACAACGTTACGTATTGCAGGTGTCTGTGACCCAGGAGAAGGATGACATTGATTTTAACATTTGCTTTGCCTTTAAAAACTAACCACTTATCTGTACCTAAAAAAAAAAAAAAAAAAGAGTAAAGAATCTGTTTTTTTCTCATGTTGATAGCCAAGACATCTAGTAGTGTAATAGAATTTCTGAATTGAGGCTGTACTGGAGGAAACAGGAGGGTTGAAAAACAGAAAAGCTGAGGAAGCAGAATGAGAAAACAATAGCAAACGGAAAGGTGAGGGTATTTCTGAAGTGTGATGTCGTCATTTTACCAATACCAGCTTCAGCTTCACTAATGCAGACTAGTAACCTTATACTGTGTATAAAAGCCGAAATCAGGCACCCTAAGGATCTAGGCAGGTTGTTTGTTGTCAATTGAAGACTGTTTCACTGAGCCAGTGTGAACCTAGAACAGAATAAAGACAGTTCCTGGGCTTCATGGAGCTTATCTGCTACAGCCTTACCTATAAGCAGCTGGGGAAAACTGGCTGAAGAGAAGTCAGAGAAGAAAGATGGCTGAAGGGCACTTACTGTTAGCCTGTATGCAGCTTAGAAGAGGAGTATTTTAGAAGTTTCTGCCTTTCATTTGAACCAGATGTTCTTAGTTTTCATCTTTAAACAATGCCTTACGCCTTTTTCAGATCTTCCTAGAAGAGCATTCTGTTTTCTCATGTCTGATGACTAATTCATATTAATGAGTAATAATTTCAGGAAAGAGTCACATGGGTTACAAAGGTTTTCCGTATTGCCTCTATGAATATCATGAATTTGTAAGTCATTTCCCAACACATAGAATCTGAGACTGGGAAATCAATAATTCAAAAAGCAAAAAAGATAGAGTGCATGAAACAAGAAAAAAAAACCCTTTTCTTCAGATGCTGCTTTCCCACATTTATTAACCTTGATTGTAATGCACAAGAGAAACTACGTCTGCTTTCTCAAATTCTCGACAAAGAATCTTATTAAAACAGAGCCGTAGGAAGTGTGTACAGGGCACAGCGAGGCAGAAGGAGATCAGATCTGATCAGAATCATTGCTTTCCTGCCTGCTTCAGTGCATCCCAGAGCTGTTCAGAGAAAGAAAAAAAAAATATTTTTGAAACCTAGTAATACAAATACCTCTGAAATGTGGCAGATTTTTTTCTTCACTGCAAACCTTTTCTGTGCTTTTTTTACTAACGAGGAACACAAAAGGCACATACAAACTCAACAGACAAATGAAACCTGAATTGCAGAAAAAGCAGATTTTAAAACTTTAATGCATCATTTTCTCCCACAGGTACTCCTTCATCAAATTTTCCTCAAGACCTGTAAATCAGAGGTTTGTCATCACAGCAGTCTCTATAGATACCTACAGACTAATTTTTTCACCAGAGAGGAAAATGTTAACCTTAAAGAAAATAAAACAAAGGTTATTTGGCTGTATTGTTTGTTTTTTCTTCATATCTACTTGGAAGGAAAACAAACCAAGCTAACAGCTTTAGGGAAAATAACAACCTTATAAGAAAACATTGTGTAAGGGAATCATAGAATGGCTCAGGTTGGAAGGGACCCTAGAAATCATCTAATCCAACCTCCCTGCCATGGGCAGGGGCACCTCTCAAGTAGACCAGATTGCTCAAGGCCTCATCTAAGCTGGCCTTAAACACCTCCAGGGAGGGGGCAGCCACAACCTCTCTGGGCAATCTATTCCAGAGTCTCACCACCCTCATACTAAAGAACTTCTTCCTAAAATCTAGTCTAAACCTACTCTCCTTCAGTTTAAAACATAGAAACTCAACCCACTTTCCAAAACTGGACTAACATAATCTACAGCATTACATAGATCTGCTTCACACTGTCATTTTCAGGAAGTCAGATCATCAGACCACTAAATTTAGACATTCATGTAATGGCACCAAGCTCCTCATTTGTTTGAAGACCTACCTGTGGGTCAAAAGTGCTCAACCTCTACCATGCTAGAACTGTTCTAAGGAAAAATTGAGCTAATTTATGCCTATAAAATAAAATAAAATAAAATATAAAGAAATAAAATAAAATCCCCTATGCATCGTTCTGTTAATTATGAGTTTAGTGGGTTTCTGAAAGGAAATAAGTCTTAAGTTCATTAAAACATTACCAGATATGATATGTCAGCTATGTCTGATATGTCAGATACATTTATGTGAAAGGAGAACCTAGGCAGCATTTAGCCTCCAAACTGCCTTCTTAATCCATGGGTGCCTGTCTAACACACCTGTGAGAGTCCTTTCCAGTCCATTATACACTCTACATCCACAGCAGTAGCAGCATATTGTTCTTTCCTTGGGTTGCCAACATTGTAAAAAGTCCATTTTTTTCTAACTGTCTTATTAGTATCAGCAATCCCTCATTCTCATTCCCCCATTATCATCATATAGGTAGAACAACATTTCCTTCCCCTGGCTAGTGTTTGCAACTCTAAGAAAAGAAAACTGAGGGAACAGAGGTGAAGAATTTCAGTACACAGGGAGAATGATCAGATAACATCTGTGAGATATTCATTCTACATTTTGTCTCTTTAATTCCCATTTATATTTGGGGAATTAACCTTGGGGAGCTGTTATAGAAAGGAGTGCACAAAATCTGAATGGCAACAGAAAAAGAAGGAAAAGCAACTGCATGGTTTATTTAAAATCAGATTATATAGAAGAGACAGAGAAAAAGAGAGATGCAGTCACTGCTGTGCATCTTGCAATGCCAATATGCACTCCCTCCTCTGTCAAAAATGTGCAACCTCTGAGGCTACTCACCTTCACGCTACGGAAACAGAGGTCACAGCATGAGAGTGAGGGGACGTCTGAGCTAGCACAAAACTGCCTTAGTCAGCTGTCAGCGACATTTCAGCTGTGGAGGCTGAGTCACACTGCTGAGGCCAGGTGACCTTGGTGGGCTGCAGAGCCTGAGGTTCCTCTGCTGGCTGTGAGACAAAACCATGTCTTTTCTAGACACTGCTGATGTGAAGGCATATCCATCAAGGTGGTAAAGCATTAGAGGTATGGTAATGGAGGTGAAATAGATAGTAAATGTTTTGTTTAATTATTTACTTACTTTGTAAATTTAGGTCTTTGGGTATCCAACTTTTGGGAGCCTGCAGTGGTCTTTCCTGTTGGAGAAGTGAGGTTTTATGGTATTCTTTAAAAAATAATGACCTGAGCTTTCAAGCACTTTTAAAATCCACTTTCTACACACCTGTGTGTATACCATACTATAATGTCAGTGGAGGTAATTATTTTCACTCTTCAACGTCAACATAATGACAAGGTATGATTAGTTATCCATTACCATGCTTTCTATATAATCATGGTGGAATTTAACAATATATTTACCCATCTGACTAAATTAATTGCAATTCATTAGCAAAATATATAAACAAATGAAATCAGGCACAAAATCACACCTATCTCACTAACAGCTCTCATTTTAATGCTGTGTTGTGCTTGCTGTGATTATCATTTGATAGTTTGGGAATTAACTGGTACTAGACTATTAGTACGAGTTAGAATAATATCTTCCCCCACTATCTTGATTTACATATTGCTTATCTTCTAAACACAAAAATTGTTTTAAACAAAGATGATCTTAAAATTCCCTAGAAAAAGTTAATAGACTTCTGAGCACCCTTCTGACTTACTTGTTTCTCAAACACATAGATTTTAAGGACACCTATTAATAGAGTAAGAAGATTCTTATATATAAGTACTTCAAGCTACATTATATAATGTTAATTTATGTCATCCAATGATATCTTCCAGACTTCTGAATTAATAAATTAAAATATTATAAATATCCTAAAGTAGTGTTTTTATTACAGACAAAGATCAGTCTAAAACTGTATAAGATACATTAGATATACAATTAAAATGAGATATTGTATATACCGTAAGTGCCTTTTTCAACAGCATAGATCAGAAGGGCACATACGAAGCCATCAATTTTGGAAATAAAGGTAGATTAACAATACGTAATAATATTAGATAATAAAAGATTCAGCATCTCTGCTGCTTTCTCAGTAGATGTTGAAAGCTGACCATATAATCTGATTTCTCATTCTTAGTAAGGACTCAGGAGAAATTTGGATATCTTAAACCTTGTACTCTTACTCTGAGCAAGTAATGTATTATACCACTCAACTAAGAATATGTAAAAGTGCACAGAACAAAGGTCTAGGGGAATTGTAAAGTTGGTGTGACTAAGACGGTAAAAGGTAAATACATTTCCCTAGTGATAGTCTGAAGCCCCTGACAAGAGAAAGAATGAAAATCATTATTATTTAATGAAAATGTTTCTTATCCTACCCAGAAAGATTACAAAAGATCAAGGAAAAAGGCATGAGAGATCTGAGATGAAGTATGGGTCAATGCTGAGTTGCATGTGTGTCAGAATTTCACTTGATAAGATCGTTCATGGAGGACAGTTCATCTACCTAACATGCTTTTTCCTCACAACTCATGCAAATTAAACTATAAATAATAGTAAAGACACCATTAATCTCACATTGTTCACACAGCAAGCATAAACTTGATCTCCACCTCCTCATTGTCTTCACAGATCTCTCTTGGCTTCCAAATTGGAAATGCTGGAGTTCCTTCAGCTGGCAATACAGATACTATTTTGTTGACCCTCTAGTCTAATCTTTTGTGTGGCTTTGGAGACCAATGCACTTCATTAACACAGCACAAGCAGTCACCTGCCTTTCCAGAGAACAAAGACACAAAGCTTTCTTGTCTGGCAGCACTCAGTGGTTTTGGACTAAGAATAGAAAAACTGTAAGTCTCTTTTTCTTTCTGTCCTAGAAAATTTGAATTTGGGAAAAGGAATAAAATTCGTGTTAGCCTTTTTCATCTTAAATCTTTAAACTTGTGTAGTCATCCAAATGTAACATAAACTAATCTGTTTAGCTTTCCATTAATAGCTACCAGGAATGACTTTGTATAGTCAGAAGAAACTGACAGGCAATTTGAGATGTTCCTATCACTCATCTTGTAGATACCACTTGCCAGCTGTAAGAGGAGATGGATTTTGCCAGTATTTCCTTTTCCTACTTCTCCAGACTGCATCTGGATTGGTTTATTCCTTCCTACCCATGCATCACAATTGCATGTGATCACTCTCAGGTCCGTGAATTTGGTTCATTTCCCTGGACGTGAAGTTTTGCTGACATTCAGCTTAGAGCCAAGTATGCATTAGCATAATACGCTGTCTAAATGCAAGGTATTTTAGGGCTATATCCAGCTATCTGTGCAGGAATACTCTAACTTTCATTTAAATCCATGTAGGTAGCTCAATATCTTCAAGGCCAGAGATTTTAATTTTTCAGGGTCATTAGATCTTCTGCTAGATGGGATGATAATATATCTTTGGTTCAGACCACTGAGGTGAGGACAAGTATAACTGAGTTGGGTCAAACCCTAGAAACATGCTGTAAGGGTGAACTAAGCTCATAAAATGATCATCATTGAACCACATTTCGGGCTTCAGGACAGTATACATTATTTTGAGGTAACTTGCTGGCAGGATCCCATGGGAGGCAGCTCTGAAAGGCAAAGTGCTGCTGAAGAGCTGATGATCAAGGGCAACCTCCTCAAAGCACAAGGCTGATCCATTATGATGTGCAGAAACTTAAGGAAGAGTGGCAAAGCCCAGCATGGGTAAACAAGGAACTCGCAACTGAGCTCAAATGCAGAAAAGAAGTATTCAGGAGCAGAAAGCAAGGGCAGGATTCCTAACAGGAACATAGAGAGCTTGCTCTAGCTTACAGGGGTGGGTTTATGAGTTGGGCTAGGCTTCCCTCTCAACGTGTTACTCATGATCCTATCTTCTATTTTAGGTTATCATTGCACTGACAACATATTATTCTTTAAAATTTACAATAAATAATACATATTATTCTGATATGAGGCAAAATATATTCTGACATAGCATGTGATGGAAAAAGATAGACTGAATTATTTATAGCTGCAGTTTGATCGAGGAAAACAAGTATGAATTCCTTGGGATTTGATACCAAGACTAAAACCATAAATAATGTTTATTTATTTATTTTAAAAGAATAACTATACATTTCATGTTTTAATTCCTGAAAGTTGAAAATTAACATTGAGTCAGTTTTCATAAAGCAGCTTAGTTGTCTGATCAGTCCATAAGGATTTTCAATTTCTTTTTTATCAGATAAAATTCTGGATCTCTTATAGTCATAAAACCCCACAGAAAAGTTCCCAGTGTAGCACATCTACACTTCCTTCTTCCTCAACAACAACAACTTGACACTTAGAATATCATCACATGCAACTGAAACTGTCAAACTACTCCTGCTTCTCTTGCTATTTATGAGGGGTTTTGGACTGTTCACTGCAAAATTTCTCCATAAAATTGCTTTCAGAATTTTAAGCAAACTCACCATGACTATGCAATTACATATGTTTTTAAAGGACATTTTAGCAAATAGGCATGGGAATAATAATGACATTCAAAAAAATTATTGCAGGTTAATTCCATTAATTACTTTATGTTTCTTTGCTGAAGAGTCTCCATGGAGATCCTGAGCTTAAGTATGGTGCTCAAACATTTAAGGAACAGTCAGACAATGTGCTTCTTGTGATGAAGCAGAACAACTTATTTTAAAAATGATGAGTAACAAATTCATATAACAAGTCAATCACAAAAAAGCAGCAAGCCCTGTCAGCTTAGCAACACATTTCAGCAAATAAATATAAATAATGAAAACATATATGCTGAGATTGTGCTCTGTTCATACAAAATTCATTTAAAACCAAATTACATAGAGTAAACAAATTAAGTTTTGCTGACATATTTCCCAGGCATTAATTATCATTGTGAGAACATTTACATTAGCGAAGAGTTTTCTTTAAGAAATACCAGGTATATTGTTAGGTACCAAAGCACACTTTGTATCTAATCAATAATAAAAGCCTGTCTCTACAGTCAATGAGGAATGTATAGTTTTAAGGATAAATTTATCTTTGTCATTAAAACAGAATCACATCTTAGCTCATCAGAAAAGCCTCATAACTCTGTACTTAAGGCCTATCACATTTAAAATTAAAGTATTTTTCAAGCATATCTAAAGATCATCTAAATATTTACCCCTCAGCCTGTTGCCAGCAAATGATAAAAGAATAACAAGAGGCCAAATAGTTTTTAAAACAGAAATAGTGATCCAAGGATTTCTGCTTTCAATGACGTAATTAAGGATGAACATGAAAAACTGATTAGTGTATCATTAGCTGTATCATCAGGATACCTGATAAAACATTACACATCATGAATTTTAGAATGAATGTGTACTTGAAATAAGGTTAGACAACTCCATGCTGACCTTTCAGGAGCAATCAGTCTCATAAACTCACTTTCCCCAAAGCAAATGTCCGTTGGTCATTTCCCAGAAGAGCCAGGATCAATTTCCCATTAGTTCTGAGTCTGCAGTAAAGATTAGGATAGAATTGTTCACCCCATGGAAACATGTTTACAAATTTGGACTACGCACTTTTTCTCCTTCCAGAAGAGAGGTTCCATAGTGTCACTTCATAAAGGCCACCAACCTTCTCCCATATTTATTGGTCTACAGCTTTATCTTATCTCACCCAATACTGCTCCCACAATCTCAACACTATTTTGCTCCGAAGTTTCTGTAGAGAACAAAAACATACCGCCTTAGTCATGAAACTCCTATGTAATTCTGTCCCTCTGAGACACATAACATCTGTGATGTCATGAGTTTAAAGTGCTTCTTTGTATCCTGTGAAATGACAGATTATCAGAAAAATGTTTCACATGACACAGGAATATAGCAGGTTCCATATAATATTAGACTTCTTGTAAGGACTCTTAGATACAGAGAGTTAAAATTACTCCAGAACTATTAACATGATTATTTATTAGTATCCTAAATGAAAGTGATGGCTATGCATCTTCATCTTCTTCCTGGTATAGACATCTTAATATGTTCCTTAGCAGTAAACACACATTTCTATACAGCAACAGAAGTATATAAAATGTGTTGCAAAACAAAGAATGCATCTCTACTCAGAATAATGTAAAATGTAATTTTGGATACGATGGCAACTAACTCCACTGCTCCTGTTTCTCTTGTACACATCTCAGCAGGCATGGTAGATCTTGTTTTAAAATATTTGTCCTCCTCCATTAACAAAGTTCACCCGGCCTTTTTTCTTCCGAGGAAGAGGAAGCACTCAAGTGGATTCGAGCTTAATCATAGTCCTTGCTAAATTCTCTATATAGAAAGTCAACAGACTCTGTTAATTGGACAGAACCTTTGTACCATACAGATCTCTCTGAACTGATTAGCTGTGAACAAAGTGTATTTACAGTTCCCGGTCATGGCGTACATAACCACTCATCCAGGATCAGGTATCTCCTCTGTGGGCTGAAGGACTCCACAATGAAGTGTTTTGGCCTCCAAAAACTAAGCATAATAAAGCCTTTCCAGCAATTTCCATATTATTTAAGATCCCATCATTGTTGATCTTGTTTCCAACTTTAACTCCTTGGAAACCACATAATAAGTAGAACAAATGTTCACAGACAACTTCTTAAACACAATTTTTTATGCTGAGTCTACTCAAAAATACCACAGAGCTACAAAATAATTGATTTCTGGCAGTACCACTCAGAGTTTTCACATCTCTGAAGGGTTCTTGTGTTTGTATCAAGGTCTCAGCGGAAATTACCTACTGTACCTGCATCTTCAGGTGTTAATCCTGGCAGCTGGGCTGACTCCCTTGCTGTGACAGTGCATTATATTTGGAAGCAGCCTCCAGTACCTACAGCTGAGGTAGTCACCTGCAATTCCAGCCACTGTCAACGGATAGGAATAAGACTTGGAAGTTATAGTTTTCCTCATCCTAGATATAGAATTCTAAAATAGGCTAGGTAGATTGTGTCCTCTAAATGTGTATTTTCTCCACTGTTTAGCAAGAGAACCTGGGGTGATTCACTCAGACACCTATATTGCACACATGGTACAAAAACCTGAGTCAGTAACAGCCCCATTCTTTACAACCCCTCACCACTGTCTGCAAAGCAGACTTGTTTTCCCAGTGAAAGTTAAAACTGTAAAGCTATGTGACAAGCACAAGAGGAATCCATAAGATGGCACTGCACAGTTCTTAAAATAGTGCATGCCTCCTGGAAAGAGTGAGTTACTGGGAAGGATTTACATGAGGAGAAGCTACAGTTTGTTAGAGGATACAGACTGTGTAGCTAGAAATAGAGTTAGAAGCACTAGGTTGTCAGAGGAAGAGGAGGAAAGAAACAACAACCAGCAGTTGCCTGTTCAACGTGAAGGCAGGATGAAAAATTAGATTTCCTATCAATATTTGAAGAAGATATTAAAGAAAGAAAAAAAGTTAAAGCTTTCTCATGCAAGACTTGGGAGACAGATAGCTTTATGACAGGCAGAAACATCAGCCTTTGGACAACTCTGATTAGGCAGTTAGGAGTAAAGCCAAACACAGGAAGCTGTACTCTGTGGGGGAGAATACCGGAGGAGGAGGTTGTGCATTAGTTTTCAGGACCGCAATAAGAGGTCAGGCAGTCATGATGTTTAACTGAAAAAGCAGAGTTACGTGACAGCTCCAATTCTCTACACTCACTCAAGCATAAGCGTTGCATTCAGGGGGTGACCTGGGTTATAGAACTCAACAGGACATTCAAAAGGCTTTCTGTCCCAGGCACAGAAAGTAGGTCGTACACTTGGTCTTGCTAATACCTCTGGATGTCACAAAAGCTTTCAGGACCCAGGATACTGCAGCTTGTCTCTCTAAGTGCTCACAAGGTGCATTTGAAGTTGGGTCTCCACAAAGCTCAGTACCAGCTCAGCCAGGATAGAGACACATAGAGCCATAGCCTCTCCTGACCATTATCCAACAGTTTAGCAACCAGCACTCACAAGAACACCAATTACATTCACTCAGTGACACTCCTCTAGGCATCTTAAATTTTCAGCAATGCAGTGCAATTAGTTGTGAGGACAAACAACACTGTAAAGATTGCTGACCTAGGAGAGATGAACGAAAGGCCAGAGTGCTGTTTGTTGATTCCTTAGCTAAAACCAGACAGAAGTCAGAGGATTTGGTTGACTAGACATACTTCAATGATAAAATGTCTAACTCCTTTTACAATATATTATTAAGGCCTTTTATTATTCTGTGACAATTTAGAAACTCTTAGTCAAGAAGTGAGATGTGATATCAATAAATAATGAGAGAAAAAAAAAGAGTATGTAGGTACAGCATATTTTGATGACACCAGCAGTTCAGACAAGGAAAACCCTGGGTGAGATAGCAGTAGGAAGATATTGCTAATCTGGTTTGAATACTCACATATAGGAATGGGACAGAAAAGGCTATCTGTGTAGTAATTTTTAATCCTGCTTCAGCATAAAAGAAAACCATATTGTGTGGGGGGAAGTTGAATAACTGCACAAGTCAGCTTTGGAGAAAAAAAAACACTTGAAATAAGTTTGACCAAGAGACAGAAATGACAACAAAATCTGTTTGCCCAGGAAAGCGGACATGATATTTCTGGAAAAACTGTACACAAAATAATTTTGCTTCAATAGGGGGCAGCTATATAATGGTATAGAAATATGTTCTTTAAACAGTTCTGCTGGCTGAAGGAAGTATGTCCTCCACCACAGCCCAGACACATATTGTTGCCCCTCTGACAAAGTGTTGCCCTCAGGTCTGAGAACATGGATACGTAAATGGTGGCAAGGAACAGGCATATTGCAATATGTTGCCTGTACCAGAATCTTGGGAATCCTGAATTTCTAGTGCTATTGCTGGAGGGAGAGATGATGGCATGTGTAGCAGCCACAGCAGAGGCAGAAGCATGGTCCGTCCAAGACTGTCTTCCCTGCAATCACAGGCTAATGTTTTACCTCTCCATAAAGTATCTTATTTCAAATAAGCAAGTTTTGCAAGGGCTAGCTGTTTAACCTAGCCCAATTCGTTTTGACTTGGGAGCTCAGCTGAATTCATCATAGACTGTGTCAGACTCAGGGACATGACCTAGACCTAAGACAACACATCTGTTCGTATCCTAAATGTCAGATTGCCATGGTCAGTAGCACAGCTAGTGAATTCTTCGTTCGTACGTGAGCATGTACTATAGCTACACAGGCTTTCTTTTCCCTACAGTGTCCTTCTCCTGACTTTTCAGGAAAGCTATTTTCTATCATGTGCTTATATTTTGGACAGTCCTGAGGGAATTTAATAAAATGCATTTTAGGGGAAAAAAAAAATAAGAACAGTCAGAGGGTGTCTGGTCTGTAGCACGAAAGAAGAAAATAATAAATGTTGATCCAAATTCCTCAGTGAAAAACATACAACTATCCACTATCCAAAGAACATCACATGGCTGTTGGTGACTAACAGCTTGTGTGTGTTGACTAATTAGGGCACATCTGAGATCCTGGTAGCTGTTCTCATTGGCTACCAGAGATGAGGGTAAGGTAGAAACACAGTGCTGCCATGGGAGTCTTAACTGTGTACAATGTATCTGCAGCATGCTCAGCCCTGAACCTTTCTAAAACTGAACAGCTTGAGAAATCTTGCCCATAGTTACTAGGGATATTCAAAAAAACATGAAGCCTTCAATGGAGATGGCATTCAGATGAATGTGAATGTAAATACCTATGAAGGGAGCACCTCTGCACCAGCTATCTGCTCTCAGACTCCATTGCCAGTTTCCATAGTCCTTCTGCTAGATCTCTTTTCATGAGCAAGCCTTCCCAAAACTACCAGTGATGCATCTCTGTGTACACAGGCCACGTATATACTTTTGCTTCAAATAGATAGGTTTTGACTGACAGTTACTCTAGGATATTTGTATCTAGACCCTCCAAAAAAAACAGTGTAGAATATGTTTGATACATCCAGCCTTCACTAGGCCCAGTCAGTTTCAGTTTTTCAGATTATAGCTGTCTATTAGATATTTATTCCAAGGTCTTTTCCAGTTTACTGAAAATATTATTTGAAATATACCAATTTTTCTCCTCTGCAAGACTGTTCTTGAGTTTTAATTATTTTTCTCTGATACCACTTGATGAAAACAAGACTTTCCAAGTGCTTGGTTTCAATTACTTATTTGTAAGAGCGTAGGTAAGAGCATTTTCTAGCCTTGTAGTTGCATATTATAGGGACTAATAAATTAGAAACGGCAGGATGATTGAGAATGAGGAATTAAGTGCTTCTGATAAAATTTCATTTTAAATTCCCATTGACTTTCGGCTCTTCAGGTTTGCTCCTGAACACCTACTGTCTGAATAAAGTTTTATTCTGTCCAGAGGCAGATTTAGAATGAACCAATATACATTAACTTATTTTTATTCTGATTGACTTTTTTTTCTACAAAATGTTTCTGAAAGTGTCAATAGTATTTTGACGTCACACTGGAGTTGACTTCTTCATTGTCTTTATCTGACTTTACTTATTTACAGAGTCTCTTCCACATCAGTAACATGAATTTCATATGGAATTAGTTCTTGATTCAACAGCAGAAAACTGGAAATATACAAAAAACCCCCGTCTTCCTGCACAAGGGAACTCATATGAAGCTTACTCTTCTTCTATCATCTTCTATCATCTATTTACTTACCTAAACAAAAGCAAAAATAAATGTTTGATAATGAATAGTTCATTTCATTGAGATTGTTTAGAAGAAATTCTTATATGAGAGAGTGTTTTAAGTGACAGAACAAAAAAAATCTGTTTCAATGAAAGTCTATTTACCATCTTCAAAGTAACAGGATTTTTATGTGGCTTCATCCACCCCAGTTACTTTTTAGTTCTGAGTGTTTCTTTTTTATAAATAAAAAAACAGTCCAAGAGCTCTCACAACTGAGACCTAGCTACATGTGGGACATGGTACAAAACACTTAATAGGAGCACCGGCACGGGTTACATGCTTATGATTAGAATTCTGCTGCCATCAAGAGCATTTTCCTTTTATAGCAGATCACAGACATCAGTAATTGGATTATTGTCATGGCAAATTTTCAGTGAAGCAATAACTTCAGCTCCCTCTATATGGAGAAGTCTCTAAGAAACAAATTACATCTTATTTACTCTTTTTGTTATGAATTAAGTCAGTGTATTTGATTCTAATGTCTATGTTGCTGGACGCTTCTTTCAGAATGAGTTCAGTGAGTGGACTGAACAGAGCCTCATTGTCATAACAAGGGGTTGAACTGCTTGTGCTCCTTTTTAAAGTCATAGGTTTTGTTTTCACAAAAAGAAATTTCACATGTAAAGGCACTATTATTGGAGGAATAAAACAAATCAAATCAGAGCAAATTTGTTTTCATTTCTTCTGTCCTGAATGTCTGTGACTCAAAGGAACAATTTCCAACTTTATTATACTTTGTGGTAGAGAAGATAAGAAGGGATTCTTCAAATACATCAGTAGCAAAAGGAAGACCAGGGAAAATGTGGGCCCCCTGCTGAATGAGGCAGGTGCCCTGGTGATGGAGGATACAGAGAAGGCAGAGTTACTGAATGCCTGCTTCGCCTGAGTCTTTACTGCTAAGGCTCGTCCTCAACAATCCCAGAACCTGGAGGTAGGAGAGGAAGTCTGGAGGAAGGAAGACTGCCCCTTGATCAAGGAGGATTAGGTTAGGGATCTCTTAGCCGGACTGGACATTCAAAAATCCATGGGCCCAAATGGGACGCACCCGCAAGTGCCGAAGGAGCTGGCAGTTGTTATTGCTAAGCTGGTCTCCATCATCTTTGACAGGTAATGGAGGACAGGAGAGGTGCCTGAGGAGTGGAGGAAAGCCAATGTCACTCCAATCTTCAAAAAGGGCAAGAAGCAGGATCCAGGAAACTACAGACCAGTCAGCCTCACCTCCATCCCTGGAAAGTGATGGAACAGCTCATTCTGGCTGTTACCTCAAAGCACATGGAGGAAAAGAGGATTATCAGGAGTAGTCAGCGTGGATTCACCAAGGGGAAATCATGCCTGGCCAACCTGATAGCCTTCTATGATGGCATGACTGGCTGGGTGGACGAGGGGAAAGCAGTGGATGTTGTCTGCCTCGACTTTAGCAAGGCTTTTGTCACTGTCTCCTATCACATCCTCATAGGTAAGCTTAGGAAGTATGGGATAGATGGTTGGACAGTGAGCTGGATTGAGAACTGGCTGAAGGACAGAGCTCAGAGGGTTGTGATCAGTGGTGCTGAGTCCAGCTGGAGGACTGTAACTAGTAGTGTTCCCCAAGGGTCAGTACTGGATCCAGTCTTATTGAATACATTCATCAATGACCCAAATGAAGGGACAGAGTGCACTCTCATGATGATACTAAACTGGGATGAGTAACTGACATGCCAGACGGCTATGCTGCCATCCAGCAAGACCTGGGCAGGCTGGATAGTCGGGCAGAGAGGAACATAATGAGGTTCAATAAGGGCAAGTGTGGGGTCTTACAATTGGGGAGGAATAACCCCATGCACCAGTACAGGCCAGGGGTTGACCTACTGGAGAGCCGCTCTGCGGAGAAGGATCTGGGAGTCCTGGTGGACAGCAAGTTAACCATGAGCCAGCAATGCGACCTTGTGGCCAAGAAGGCCAATGGCATCATGGGGTGCATTAAGAAGAGTGTGGTCAGCAGGTTGAGGGAGGTTATTCTCCCCCTCTACTGTGCCCTGGTGAGGCCACATCTGGAGTGCTGTGTCTGGTTGTAGGCCCCCCAGTTCAAGAGTGACAGGGAACTACTGGAGATAGCCCAGCAGAGGCCTACGAAGATGATTAAGGGACTAGAGCAACTTTCCTACGAGGAAAGGCTGAGACCTGTGTTTAGCCTGGAGAAGAGAAAACTGAGAGGAGATCTTATCAATGCTTATAAATATCTAAAGGGTGGGAGTCAAGAAGATGGGGCCAGGCTCTTTTCAGTGGTGCCCAGTGAGAAGACAAGGGGCAATGGGCACAAACTGGAGCACAGGAAGTTCCACCTGAACATGAGGAAAAACTTCTTTACGTTAAGGATGACAGCATGGGAACAGGCTGCCCAGCGAGGTTGTAGAGTCTTCCTTCCCTGGACATATTCAAGACCTGCCTGGATGCAATCCTGTTCAACCTGCACTGGCATGGGTGTTAGACTAGATGATCTCCAGAGGTCCCTTCCAACCCCCACCATTCTGTGATTCTGTGATTTGTGAAAACTGATTAGATGCAGAACAAACCCTTTCAATCAATCAAAACAAGCACCAGAGCTTGAGGGAACAGGCAGCTCATCTCTGCTGCGTAAGCTTCTGGGCTCACCACTTGCAGTACTTTGTGTACTCTGCAAACTCAGTTAACCACCTGAAATACATGTGACATGGCTCTCACTCTCTGCTCTTAGCAATCTAAAATCAGAGCAATTCATCTGAGGATTTTATTAACAAATGCTGTGTATGTCTTCCCTTAGGTAGGACAAAGTCATGGAAACTCTTAAACTGCACCTTCAGTCAGGGGACTAGTCCTAGGATGATCACATATCAGGAAAAAAAAAAAAAAAAAAAAAAAACAACAAGACAGCAGCAACAGAAAAGAATTCTCTTTCCACAGATTGAAAACTGAGACATAGAGGAGGAAAGTGATTCACTGAATCACTCAATTGCTAGTGGAGCTGGAATGAAGCCTGGTATTCTGGCTTTCCACATAATGTCTTACCTATCAAGATGGTCAGAGTTTCATCCATCCTCTGATGAATTCCTTGTTCCCCAGAATTTTATTAAACATAAAGATATAGAAGCAAGCTACCCACTCAAAACTCTGTTCAGATAAATTTTAGATGTTGCTGATGCTAGCTAACTTCTGCCCCTTACTCATCTCTTGGCTAAATGTGTTTGTCCACATATCGTCAGTCTTTTTCTCAACACTAGCAAAAGTAAGAAAAATAGTCACTCTCCTTGGTGCATTTCAAAAATTAATCAGATCTAACCTGAGTTATAGTGGCTTTTCTAACAGTGGCTGATCTTCCAGTCCAATCACCAGAATGACACCACTGCCACTCCTGCTACTTGCCTTCTCCACCAAAGCCCAATCTTTATGTAACCCTTTAAGATGAGAAGCTGGAAAGAAGGGATAGAATCAAAGCATTATCACAGGCAGGCCCTCACCTCAGAACTTCAGCCCTGTGAGATTTGTCATACATATGAACACCATGCTGGTAACATTAATTTCAAAAGATATGGAACATCCATCTTACCTTATATTAATATTAATGGGAAGGTTCCCATAACATTCAGCTGTTTGCATTCTGACTGCCTTCAAGGACGTCATCTTGGAATCTGGCTGCTTCACAAATTCAAAGGTTCAGAAGTCCAGAAATTCACAAGTTCAGACATTTCTATCATATTGCCAGAGCCAAGCTGGCACCTGGAGCTTCTGAAAGAATGGATTTCGTGTCAAGTTAATAAGAGGAATATGAAAGGTGTGGAGACCACGTAGTTATAAACACATTGTTATCTAGTAATATTAAGATATTCATTGTTCCATTTCAATAGTGGTCTCTCTGAACAGAGGTCACAGTACTGATCTCTGTAATATAACATCCAGCTGGAATAAAAAGAAAATAACCGAATCAAAGGTACTGTTCCAACAAAGACCTTTAAGTTATAGCTACAGAAAATGGATCAGGATGAAAGATCATGTCACAGAAGCTGCAAAAGCTTAGGACAGACTGAGCAATAATGTGTATTAAGGTAATTTGCACCAGTAATATGCTGAAAGCTTTGCAAAATGTTAACTGAAAAATAGGAGCAAAAAGCAAAACACAGGTGGATCACAGTAGAGGAGAATGTGGCACTGAGGTCACAAGTACAATTTCAAAATCACCTAGAAAAATGATGAAAGCAAATGGATGTACAGTCTGTGATAAATATCAAATGGTATCTGTGGAAGGAAAGGAAAAATAAGGAATCTGGAGAATAAACTAAGAGCTGGGATTCAGAACAGTACAAACATGCAGACGAATTGGACCAGATGGCCCTTT
This sequence comes from Leptosomus discolor, assembly GCF_034619465.1. Lineage (NCBI taxonomy): Eukaryota > Metazoa > Chordata > Aves > Leptosomiformes > Leptosomidae > Leptosomus > Leptosomus discolor. The sequence continues at coordinate 89,550,770 of NC_141391.1, read as the reverse complement.
TCTCTTTCTGTCATAACTTATGTTCTTGGAACATGCAGAGCCTAAAACCGATTTGGGAGACAAAAATTCCCCCTGTCTCAACTGACAGTCATCGATGCTTCTGGCTGTATTTGCTCCATTTCCTATCCCCAGTAATTACAGATCATAAAGACATATCTCACCTTATGCCCTTTGTGGGAGGAATCGGCTTACGGAGACAATCATTTCAAATGTAGAATGACAGTAAAGAAAGGACTAGCCTGAATCTTTAGGCTCAGGTGGAACACAGAGTCATGCATAAGTAAACCCACAGTGGCATTACCCCTGGAGCACATGCTTCCCCTAACTAGATAGCATTTTCCAGCTGGTCACAGTAACCACTGCTGTAATTATTGTTTATGATAGGGGGCATCAGCAACCAATGATTACACGGACTGAGGTTTCATGGCTCACTGAACAGGTCTGTAATACATTTGAGTCAGTGATCTGGAATATTTCGTATCTTCTCACCTGGAGAGAAGCTGTGTCAGTATCGTGGGGTACATACATCCTAGATGCCATATATACACAGCTAAAAATTTTTACCGTTTCAGTTCAGAAAAACAGCACAGGTCATGGTAAAAGCTTTGAGATTCCATCCTAACACTTTAAGAAGTCCTCTTTCAGACATACACCCGTTGAAATTTTTCTGTATTTTCGTCAGTGTAGAAAGCGTTTTCTGCAATTACAAGTTAAAAACTTACTATGGACATTAACAAAATTCTTTGGAAATACAGGACAAGCATATAGCTATTAATTAAGCTGTCTCTTAAAGAATCGCTACTTTTTTAAAAAAAATAGTAAGCAATTTGGTGACACTTTTGTGCGGATATCAAGTAGTAAGTTCAGCAGAGAAAAAGTTTTCCCTGTGAGAAAAACATTAATATGGCGATCCTTACATATGTTCCTCTGTGCTCGTGTGAGCTCCTTTACCTGGGTAGAGAAAGGTGCACAGGAAGGAGCTCTCCTATGCAATACTGTGGTATTTTTGCACTGAGAAAAAAACATTATGGAAGTAAGGTATCAGCTGTGTACCATCCAAACTTGTCGAGCTTGACTCCAAAATTCACAGCCAACTGGCTCCCATGCACGCTAAGAGCATCATGCCAGAACCCAGGGTATTTGGCATCTAGATGTTGTAATGACATCTCTGTGGATACAGGTTACTGGCATGTTTAACAGCACACTGCCATTTAGGACAGCTCTTTGTCTCCTCATTGTTACACTGAGCTGCCTAATAGTGGATTACAGAATGTGATAACTAAATCCTATTGTACTTCAGATTTCCGTGCAGGATCCATTAAATGAAAAAGTAGCCAAGTTTGTCCTCTGTTAAGCAGGTGCATTTATAATTCTGCCTAAGGAAGCTCATAAACAGCAGTTAGAAGAAGAAAAATGAAGATGAGGGAAAGCTGTTGGAATACGTATTCTCCTACTTTAAATGAATATATTCCTGTTAATGCTTGTTCCAGTTTAACCATTTCCGTGAGTGCAGAACTTGGTGAATGGGTCGAAAGTATGTACAGGCTGCAGACTTTGCATCATGAACAAGCTCAAATTGCTTATGACTATTTAAAACTAGAATTTGCATAGTGAAATAGCAGGGGTTGGGAAAAAGGGAAATAAATCAAGTGTGTATATAAATATATATGAATGTGTATGTGCATGCACTTAATGGTTTGTATTACTATATTAAATTATCACCTGCAAAAGTATTTCTGTGTTCATAGACGTCTTTGAAAAATGGAACTATAAGGTATAATAAATTCATTCATGAAATTGCTGAAAACAGATGAGCCTTTTACAAATTTCCTGTGGCACAAATTTTGCCTTTCATGTCTCTAAATAAGATTAGTAACTTTGATCACAAAGACTGAAGCACATGACTTTCATTTTGTCTTTATTTTCTACTAGGGCATTCCCCTTGTAAAGGGAAATGACACACTTCACATTCTACATTCTGACTGCAAAGCAGTCTTTAATTGGCACTTATGCCCTATTGAAACAGATATGACACCTTACAAGCAGGCATTATGCCATCTAGACAGATGGATGTGAGTATAGATTCAAGGCATGCCAGAGAACAGTGTGTGCATCAGGGTTATGTGGAAAGGCCAGACTCCTCCCCAGTGATACTGAAAGGGTAGTCTGTGCAGATTATCAGAACTTTTATGAGGCTGAGGTATGCCATCACCATTCCAGTTTGGCACTGCATTAACAATGAAAATGGAAAAATATATTTCAAAGTCATTTTAAGTGAGCTTTTGGCTTTCCAAACTCATAATGAGGGGAGAAAAGAGATATTTTCCCCTCTTGGCACTTTGCTGGAACCTCTCAATTATTCTTATCCAAAATGTTTCAGCGGTGCTGTTGAGTTTCCTGCCAAAAGCCAATGTGTGACCTTCTATTAGCTTGCATACCCTGAAAATCCTTTTGGGCCATGGGTCTTATTTACATTTTGCACAATGGTAGACTCTATTAAATCTGTTAGTCAAAGTAAATGTGGATGAAAAATTACCTTCTTTGTTTATCACTAAATAGTTCACAATTAACACTGAACTGCAAATGAGGAAATAATGTGTCTCTTTGAGGAAAACATATGTTTGTGTTTTAAAGTACTTATGGTAATATCGGTGGAATAGTTAATGTAAAATGAATGCCATCTGCTGACTAATACAGAGTATTTACAAGTGCAAATAGTCCAGATAACTGCTCTTCTTAAATGACTATAACATGATATTGTTTGGACAATTATCTGAATCTAGTCCAAATTTTCCTTTCTTCTTCCCCTCCTGTAGCTGTGTTATGTGGAGCACTTATGCATAACCCCACTGACTATGGCAGATCTAACAGTTGCGAGATTGTTGCGAGAAACTATCCAGTCCCTTCGTGGAACAGAAAGATGAAATAATGGAATACATTACCCAGAAATTCTGGCACATGCAAATTGGGCCTGCAGTCTTGAATGTGGTGGGCAGAAAAGCTGTATTGGGAGATGGATAAAAAAAAAGTTACTGAGCTCTGCTTACACACTGCACAGACAGCAGGCACCAGCAGCACAGCAAGGACATACAGATAAGTCAGCTATGTTGTCCAGGGAGTGGGATATGCCCCTGAAAAAAAAAAAAAAAAAAAAAAAAAAGGAATTGTTGGCTTGTGTGGCTTACACACTGCCTGGAATTTCGCTGAAAAAAGATATTGCTGCCTGAGGTTTGCTTTCTACTTTGTTCAGAGGAGCAGGACCATTTGTACATTCAGGACTGCATAAAAAATGCTGGAATCCATCACTGGTTTCTCACTCTGGCAGATGCAACTTTCTTTGCTTTGATATTTGATCCAATCAGAAGAAAACAGACTAATGCCTATGGGATTATAAATAACCCTAAATTATTTCTACTGATAAGCAAAGGTCTTGCAACAAATATACGAGAAATAATTGAAGGTGAACCAGACCTGCTTGTCATCTGCTTTGCTACGGCGTGTAAAGCATTTAGGTGAAATGCACTTAGTACCCTGGGCTCTGTGAAGCAAGACGCCTTCCTGCCAGCTCTTCTCTCTCCAAATCGCACTGAATTCAGTCATCTTCCATTAAGTCAGCAATAAAGGAAAAGCAGGTGAATACAAGCACTTTGGGCTTGTACTATCAATCCTTCAGCATGTGTTTTGCCTGCAAACAAACCATACTCTTGAAGATATTTACAGCCACAATATTTATACACAGGCAAAAATCTCTTTTTTGCAGCTTGAGGAAGATCTCTAGGATAATATGTAGTTTGAAGGTCACTGTTTAAAAGCTTGAGTTGTAGCCCAGACACAGACTCCTGGTACAGGAGCACAGATCCCATTATCTTTTCTTCAAAGTCAAGAGTTCAGAGCTTATTTACCTATTCCAAACACTTCTGTTTCATCTTAAATCAGCAGATTTTGAGAGATCCCAAGCTGGAAACTTTCCCTGAAAGCACCTTCCAGTGACATCACTGAAAAGCCACCAAATGGTAGTACATGAAACTAAACCACATGCTCCCAGACAGGTACACTGTCTATTCCTGTCAATATTTTCTCATATAACCATATAAACAATATCATAACAATAATAAAAAGTGAGATACGTGACATTCATTCATAAGGCTTTATAGTTGTCTTCAAAGTTCTTCATAGTACTCCTTTCTCTGAATCTGCTCATCACAGGGCATACGTCACCCTTTAATTAGCTGCAGAGACAGAATCACATCACTCAGTGACATAACATTCAAAATGTTTTCATTAAGTAGGGTGGATAGAATGTGGATAGCAATTTCCATTCCAAAGTTTCTATTTTATAGCACACTCATGAAGAAGAGAACCTCATGCCAATCTTTACCTCTGCCCCTTCAGTCCAGTTTAGACTAGTGTGGCGGGTTGATCCCAAACAACAACTAAACACTCACCAGACACTCAATCACTTTACCTCTTCTATAGACCATGGGGGACCAGGAACAAAAGAATGAGCCGGCTTTTGATTTCACAAGAAGTAAATCAGCTGGGGCTTTGAAGTCAAAATCATTCTCTGACTCAAACTCACTTGTGTTTAGGTTGCTAATTTGTGACAAAAGCATCAAAATAAATTTTCAGCTTCAGCCCTACAGGTATAAAGTGGAAATTAGGATTTTTGAAAGGGCCTAAACAGACAATTTGTCTTGGGTTCTTCAGTTAGTAGTCTCCGTTCCCCAAAGCTCTGTCTACGGACAGAAACAGAACTTTCCCAAGTGTTTCAGACATGTAAGTAAGGCCTACTTCCACACAGGAGTCTAGTCATCCTATCGACCCCCTTTTTCTCTCCAGTGAGCATGACTCAAGGCTTCTGTTAGGTAGCTAAGTATAGACCCTAGCGAAAGCTGTGTGGGTACTCCCCTTCCTCCCCCTTTTATTCTAACCTAATCAGGCCCTTTGGCAATGCTGTATTCCCATCTGTGATATTTTATGTCAGAAATCATTTGAAAAACTGTCCCTAGATCACAAGACAGGACATTAGTCTCTTAATGAAATTGATTAGCCAAAGCTAAAAGAAATCCACACAACCACACTGTGATATTGCTTGGTATCTGTTATACAAACACGTTTACATTGACACTGAATATTTTGACAATTCCATGTTAGTCCAACAGATTTACAGGCTTAAATCACTAAGCAACACGGCGTTTTAGGAACGAAATAAACATTAGCAAACAAATTGATACTTTCAAATGCATTAATATTTTTTATACAGTTTAATTATCTTAAAATGAACAGCAAGTATTACAGAGCTTTAAGGTACAAATAACTCTGATCATTTGGTGTGCACTGACATTGCCAGTCTAAAATTTTACCTCAGACTGGAGGGAGAGCTAGTCTCAGTAGGAAATAAATGTTTGGTGCTTAAATTTACTTTGAAGTTATGCATGGCCTGCTTGAAAGTAAGTTTATATACAATCCAATCTTAGTTACAGTGGAGTAACTATAGAAATGCTCCATTGCACCTGTGAATATCCACCCACCTATATACGCTAATCAAACTGAGATCAGAACATGGCCCCTAAAATTCATTTTTGCAACATCAGATTTCCCTCTTTTGAAAACAGTTCTCAGTCTTTCAAAGATTTCAGAGGGAGGAGACTCCATAGGCCTCTCCCCAGCATCTCTTTGAAGTGTTATAGATGTGATGCTCTTTCCAGGAAAGAGTTTGAACACTGTAGAAAAAGACACATAACGTGCAGAAATCCTTCTATTTGCACTTTCAAGGTCCTTTGATATGTCTTGCATACAATTTTTTTGCATAACAATACCGGTACTTTAAAGACCCTATAAGTTTGTGAGGACAGAAACAAGTAGGTTTGATTTGGACTTCATTTGTATCAGTTAGTTATCAAAACTTACTCAGTCAACTTTTATCTAAAAAACAAACTTCAGCCTCTAGGAGCCCAGCTCTCTACCTAGCTCTTACAAGTGTGCATCCTGGGGGATGTGTAACAGTGAGGGGTTAGGAAGCAAAATGTCTGGAACTTTCGAAGAAAAGAGAGAGGTAAGTACCCAAATTATGCCATCTCTAACAAGAGTTAGATATTCAGGTTGCAGGATCCTCTGAAGATCCTAGCAGCCAGCCACTGGAACTCCAGATCTTTTTACGTAATTATAATTTATTGGAAAACTCTGAAACAAGGTGTGCATTAATTGAAGCTCAGACAAATGAAAAAAACCCAGATCATTCTAATTTTCAGATCTCAGTGTAGTTTGGTCTTGAATTCTAGCTAAAAACTTAAATAATATTATTTTAATGTGAAGTTAATTTTTCACCTTCACATCTCTCACAGAATTATGCATCTGCATATACATACATATATGTGAACACATATATAAACACAGACATGAGTTTAATCTGTAGGACCATATTTATTATTATGAAGTCACCTGAACCACATTTACAATCGAATGAGCTTTTCATTTTGAAATTTTTTTTCCAGGTACTGTCACACATAGTTTTATTGTTTTGAAAATATACAAGCATCTTTTGAGCTCACATAAAAATAGTGATACAATTTTTGAAACAATTTCTTAAAAATAGCTCCTGGAAAAGACTAGTTACCATTGCCCAACCCTTGTAAGGTTTTCTGCATGTCTCAGGCTACAGTTGTCCTAACATTGTACTCCCAAAGTGAAATCACTTACAAAGAGTAAAATCATAAGTGATGGGACTGTCTCATCTACCACCAGACATGTGCAGACACGGGCAGAATGAATTTTATCCATACAATGACCAGCGCAGGTTTACACGGTGCGCATTAAATCTGGGAGTTCATCACTCCAGAGTACTAGTGTACCTGACAGAGAACAGCTCTGAGGTATATAATGTAGCATAGATCCTAACTAATAACCCTGAACACGAGTTCACTTTCTTCTCTTGGCAAGTGTCTCTGTTTTCCTCTTGACACTAGGAGCCAGAAAGCGTTGCTATTTAGAAGTCTGTCCCAGAGAACAGAATTTCTTAAGACAAAATAATACACAACCTGCAAATTTGTCTATTGCTATTCTTATTAAAAAGTGGTATGGTTTGTTTATGCCAAGGACAAATGAATAGCTTTCTCCAAATGACGCCAGTTTGCCAAGACACGAGCTTAATGTTCAGACTCTTCAAAATACACGTGAATATGGAATCTGTTTTGAAAACTGGTTTGTCACAATAAATGACAATATCCAACCTTCCAAAGCAAATCTGTGACCCTCTGCCAAATATGTTCATTCACAAGTCTTTACCTTAATTATTAATTATCATGACACATAATAATTAATGTAACAATCCATACTGGGCCTATGAGTAAGAACAGATGCACAAGACAATGCACACCACAGAGGAATATCTTCTACCAAGACTCAATGACAGTTTGTCAACATGGCAGCCTGCCAATAAAGCATCTGTCGCTTGGCTTGCAGAGGCTTGCTTTTGTGAGATTTCTATGCAAGGAAACACTTGCAAGTTCCTTTTTCTTCTTCAGATTATCTTTATGCTATATTTGTTGTCGGCATCTGGGGCTATAATGGGAGATCATAGACACATTGTCATTTTGAAGGAGTTAAATTCCCTCTGGCATCTCTCTCTCTGCTTTCCTTGTATAGACAGGCAGCTTGATGACTCAAACTGAGATGAAAATATAAAGCACTGTAAGGTAATAACAAGGAGTCTAAGACAAAGAAACAGTACTGTCATTATGGCAGGAACACCGTAAGTGCACACACAAGTCCTGGAAGGGTGAATCTAGGGACTTCTTAATGAGAGTTTCACTGAACTGCCACCATACAACACGCTGTACAGTTGATAAGGCCTATGCCATGTTTTGAGATACACTCGTCTCCCACTTTGACACATATGTAACAACCCACACTTCCAGAAATGTTTGTTACAGACCATATTCTACAGTATATTCCCAATAGACAACATCATGGAATTGGTCACTTCAGGTTCCTATACAGATGAAGAAAGACTGCTTTACTGTAAACCAGAGAGACTAGGAATTCTTTCTATTCTTCTGTGCTATGTACTGGCAATAAGCTGTAAGGAGATTGTCACAAGGTTCTTCTTCTTTCTTCAGTAACCAAGATAAAAAAATGGTGCCAGACTCTGAAATTGCTGCTAAAATTTTAATATACAGGTATGTGGGGGGTTGAACTTAGCGGGCTGCCATGTACCAACCAAGCCACTCTATTACTCCTCCTCCACAGCAAGATAGGAGGAGAAAATACAACAAAAACCTTGTGGGTCAAGATAAGGACAGAGAGGTCACTTACCAGATACCATCACAGGCAAAACATACTTGACATGGTGTCCTAGATTACAGTGTAAAATGTGCCCAAAAAAAAAGTATTCTATTACCATCTTCAGGAGCTGTTGAGACCAGGTGGGGCGGTGCTCCCTGCCTCCCCCCTCTGGACTATCTTCTGTTAATGGGCACAACAATGCCTTATCGCATGATCCATAGATAACTCGCTCCTGGACTATCTCCTGTTAATGGCCCATCAAGGAACTGCCTCACGACTCACCATCCCATTGTGAGATGCTCCGCCCAAGGGGAAGGAGCCAAGCATTCCATGCTAAATAAAACCTGAGATCTCGAACACCCTAGCAGCCTTCTTCCACTGAATTCCCAGAGGAGTTTTTTCCCCCACTGGAGTTTCAGAGGACAAGAGCCACCTACCTACCACTGGACCTTCGGAGGAGGACCAGACCCTTTTACAATATCGCTGCTTCAACAGAGCTACATCCATCACTTCAGGAGGACTGCAGCCACCATCTTATCGGACTGCTACTGCCACCCTAACAGGGTGTCAGGTTGTATTTCTGACTCTGTCAGTGTAAACCAGTGGGTTGTTCTTTTTTTCGTGTCTTGTGTTTTATATATATATATATATATATATATATATATATATATATATATATATATATTAGTAAAGAACTGTTATTCCTATTCCCCATATCTTTGCCTGAAGGCCCCTTAATTTCAAAATTATAATAATTTGGAGGGAAGGGGGTTGCATTTTCCATTTCAAGGGAGGCTCCTGCCTTCCTCAGCAGACACCTGTCTTTCAAACCAAGACACATGGGAAAATTAATTTAGTTTATTACCAATCAAATCAGAGCAGTATAAAGAGAAATAAAAACAAATCTAAAAACACCTTCTCCCCACCCCTCCCTCCTTTCTGGGCTCAGCTTCAGTCCCAGCTTCTCTACCTCCTACTCCTGAGCAGTGCAGGGGTATGGGGAGTTGGGGCTGTGGACAGCTTGTAACACCTTGTCTCTACCACTCACGCTCTTCTCCTGCTCCAGTGTGGGGTCCCACCCATGGGACAGTCCTTCATTAACTTCTCCAGTGTGGGTTCTTTCACAGGCTGTAGTTCTTCACAAACTGCTTCGGTGTAGTTCCTCTCAACAGGGTACAGTCCTTCAGGAACAGACTACTCCAACATGAATCCCCCACAGAGCCACAGGTCCTGCCAGAAAGACCTGCTCCAGCACGGGTTCCTCTCCACAGGGTCACAGGTCCTGCCAGGAGCCTGCTCCAGTGCGGGATCTCCTTAGGGACACAGCTTCTTTCGGGGCACATCCGCCTGCTCCTGTGCAGGGTCCTCCACAGGTTGCAGGGTGGATATCTGCTCCACCAATAACTCCCATGGGCTGCAGGCAAACAACATTTATCACCATGTTCTTCACTACAGGCTACAGGGGAATCTCTGCTCTGGTGCCTGGAGCACCTCCTCCCCCTTCTTCACTGACCTTGGTGTCTGCAGAGTTCTCTCACATACTCTCACTCCTCTCTCCTGGATGCTATTGCACAGCATTTTTTACCTCTTCTTAAATACATTATCACAGAAGCACTACCACTGTCACTGATGGGCTCAGCTTTGGTCAGTGGTGGGTCTGTCTTGGAGCCAGCTGCAACTGGCTCTCTCTATGACACAGGGGAAGCTTCTGGCATCTTCTCACAGAAGCCACCCCAGTGGCCCCCGTGCTACCAAAATCTTGCTGGCTACAGCCAATACACAGTAATAACACACAACCATTTCTAAGTTAAAAGTAAGCAAGAGAAGTTTTCTCCCAAAAAGAATTCAACAGAGATAGTAAGGCTACTCCTAGATTCCCATACATTGACTTTTCTTAGATCTGGATAGTGGCATCTCTGTGCACAATTTGGTTGGTTTTCCTCTTCTAACTAAAGGCAAAATCTATACTCAGATCTATTTGTTATTGACACAACCTAGAGCTACTGAAACATCACTAGTCTGAGATGCTGATTTGCCTACTTTGGCTTAAAAAGGTATTGGGGTAACAGGTTCTCTGATCACATTCATGATCATGACACCTTCTCTGTAAAGGAAATTCTGAAACTTCTCTAGCCATCGGCCTCACTAGCAGCTTTGACCCACACAGAACTAGGAAGGGTTTAAGGTTTGCTGCCTTTTCCAGTACTGTTCTGCCTGATAGTGACTCTTGCCAAACGTCCCACAGTTTTATTGTTCAAAACAATGTAGTTATGGGAGAGCTACACTTACTTGGTTCTGAATTGTTCCCCTCCAGATTGGGGGTGGGAGGGTGGGGTCGGGTGAGGGGGGGAAGTTGAATCTTAGTAATGGTAGGCCAGTAAACTCCAATAAGGCAGTGTCTCTCCCGCCCTCACTCCCACACAACCTGGACTCTGCACAACTCTCAGCAAGAACCTAAAAACTGATTGTTCAGGAGCTTTGTTGTTGTTTTGTAGGTGAGCTTTGTTTGCCCTGGTGGTGAGGGGAAATCTTTCTCAGTGATTGTAGTAACCCTGGGGTTGAGTTCCACTCCAATGGTAATGTCATGGCTTCTTTCATCTAAACAGCGTCATGGAGTAGTATGAGGATTTAAAGATTTGGCCAAATATTAGTACCAGTTAATATTTAGCATGCTCCGTAAAGTTTGAAAGGCATTGTGTGTAACAAGTAGAGCTATACAGAAAAGCAGAGTACTGGGGAAGAACACAGGAATGTGTATGTGCTTGACGGAAAGCCTTTCTTGTTTAAGTCATTAACAAAACTGGTGGGTTTCCACAGGGCCAAGTATTCACCCTAAGGTTTCTCCTTTAAAGAGAATTTAATGAAGAAAATATTGATTCAGGGACAGCCAAACAGTCTTGTGACTTTAACATCAAAATTTAGTCAGCTTCATTCTCCCTGTCCCCCAAGTTTGGTTTGTTCTTTCACTCTTTCTCTCCTTCAGGGAACGTCGACAACTTTCTTGTCTGCTCTCTGTTGGGAACAGGAAGAATAAATTATTTCTTTTAGTCTTCCTTATATCTCCCTCTATTGTTCTCTGAGGATTTTTAAGACATTTAATTTCCCTATGCCCAGGTGCACCAAGCAAAGGGTGTACCTTCCAACTGTGTTTCATCCATCTACATCTCTCTCATTAAACGTCATCCTTCTGATTAGCTAGATTCATTAACTTTGTCTCTCACTTGTTTGGAAAAGTTTGTCGTTTGTGTTTTGTATTTTATATAGGCTAGTAACACTTTCCCAGATTATGTTCCTGCTCTTGTTTTCCTTTGTACTCTACAAAGTTAATTGAATTTCATCAGCAGTTTTTCTTCTATCATAAAACTGTTTAACATATCACAACCCTTCTCAGGCATGTGATTATCTTAACAGCTTTATGGTTGCTTTACATTGGATTTCAGTTATGTGAGAGGGAGGTCAAAAGGGGTTATATGCACTTTTCTGTCCTGAGACGCAATCCCTCTCAGGCTAGGGTGGCACACTGCATTGGAAAGTGTATTCTGTCGCAAAGCTGCATCAGAAGCCCTGCCAAAAAATTGTCGGAACAGAAAAATGGACAGCCCTAAATACACTGTTTCTGTAGAAGGACAGCATCTGTGCTAGACAAACAGTATTTTTATATGTAATTATTGCTATTTTTAACTAGTTCTTTCTCTGAAAACTTTAGCATATTTTTATGATATATTATGTGTTATTTTTTAAGATCTTTCCATAATATTAGATTAACTGTAATTTTCTTTCCAAGCCCTCTCCATATGCACCAATATAGTGCATTGCCTCTGAAAATCTAGCATTTATAGTCCTATGTTTCAATCTTCTTTTAAACTGTTAGAAATTGTTGCTTTTCCTGTCAGCTTTTGGATTTGCCTCAGTTAACATCCCAGCTAATTTCAGTGACAGACAAGGTCTGTCTATCTGCAACCTTCAATGAAAATAAATAGAGACAGCAGGAAGGCAAGGAAAGTTTAGTGATCTTTATGCATTAGTCAAAGAATACCAAAAACATCTTCCAACAAAAATCTGAAAAAAAGATCCTCAGGTATAACTGGGAAAAAGATTAATGACTTGATGCCATGCACATGTCTGATATTCATGTAGCTTAGAGGATTTTTTTGGAAAAATCGATTTAAGCATATTAAGTGAATAGAATTTGAGTTAAACACTCCTCACCTGATGATAAACTCCAAGCATGCCTCCTCCCATTCTAAAGAAAGATGGTTTACAAGCTTGCCTCTAACCTCACAAGGTGTTTGATTAACCTTGCTGATGAAAACACTAAACTGATTAACAACTTTATGTTCAAAACACACCACTAAACAGATTCCTATAAGAACTTTTAGTATGAAAGCTCTGAGTCATTCACCTGCTTCGAACTCAGAGCAAATGAGACAAAGTCTGTATCAGTAAAGGGACTCTGCCTTCATTAATCACACCATCTAATACCTACTTTTCAGTTGCAACATCTGTGTACCAGACAACACAGAACCTAGCTGTACCATGTTAATTAGGAGAAAACTACTAAAACATGCAGTAGCTGGTCAGGGCTTTTGTGGTTACTGAACTCATTTCACCACTGTTGAAAAATGCACCACTATATGAAAAAAGCCAAAAGATGTAGGCTTGGGCTGCAGCTTTTTCTACTAAAGAAAACTAGTCTCTATTCTTTAACTTTGTAATAAGGATTTCTTTTTCTCACATGACGTAATATTTCACCAAAATTGGCAACAGACACCAACAAACAGTGCTGTCTCAAAAGTGATTTAGAAAGCTGTCTCTTTCAAAAATATCCCTCATTTCTAGGCATACACACAGAGAAATCCCCAAGACCAACATTTACCTTATCTTGCTAATGCCTGGATTCAGCTGTAAACTCGGCATATACAGTTTAGGTGTCTAAATCTAGATGCATACATGCTTTAATGGCCAACAGAGATCTAAGCCTGGAGTGAATTGCCTCACAGAAGTACCTGGTGCCACTGAGCCACCACGCCTCCACAACACACCCACCAGAAAAGCAGGGGTTCCCAGGAGGCCCTGTGTCATATGTGCCAGTCTCATAAGGATGTCTTTGGTACACAATTAATTTGTGGGAACTTAAATTCCTGTTCAATACAGGCAAAGGACTTGGAAAACATTTCCAGCTTAATAGATACACTTGTTAACTATATGGTTCTCTAGACTCCATGCCCTACATAGACTAGGGGCTTAACTCAGGGGCTTAGTCACGCAAGCACATGCTTCTAGAGTGATTTCAGGTGTCCTGGGGGTTGGAACTAGATGATCTTTGAGGTCCCTTCCAACCCAAATCATTCTACGATTCTATGATTTGTGGACTGAATTGAGTCCTCAGTGTCTTTATTTTATTCTGCTAATTTTCTTGGGGCAAATTCTCATAGCATGAAAAGAATGAGAATATGTTGAATGAAAACGATGTACTGACTGGATTAATCAGACACTGAGACCCACTTCACAATTGTGTTATCTTATTCCCACTGAAATTGAGGTTTCCCTTGACCAGTGTGGTACTGCTATAATCCAAATTTTAATCAGTTCTTGTCTGCGATAAAACTGATACCAGTGAGGAATATCAGGCTCACAATGCTGTGAACAAGAGAAAAATCACAGCTTTTGTAACATCTATAATGAAAGAAACCCCGTTAAATTGTTTTGATGACTCAAGCAAGATTGTTGGTTTCACCAAACCAAATTTAATCCATTTTAACTGCATGAATTGAGAAGTTATGAATCACTGCTTTGGCAACTATCCCAGATAGCAACAAGTTATGAGTATTAAAAGAGGATTAGATTATAAATTTTTTTAAAAAAAATAAATATTCTCCTTGTGTCTGGAAAATTCCAGTTAGCATAGTCCAAAATATTTGAATTTAATATGATTTGACTGACATTACAGTTAGTTAACAACATTTATACCATACATAATCTTCTTTACAAGTGACCAATCTTGTAGGCATTTATCCAAGTGGATATTCATCCCAGAGTATAAATTGAAACAAATGTCAGTGAACAAACACAATTTTGTTTTCTAGCAGGTTCACAGAAGCAAGCTTGAGAAAAGGCAACAATGCCAAGACCAGAAACATGGTGTTTTCTGGTACATTCACCAGGTGTTCTGAGAGTCTATTCATACTGTCCTGACTAAACTGAAATCACTTAATCTTCCACTAGCAGACACAAATATGAATAATGTCTCTGAGACTGACAAGGTGAAGAGTTAGTATAAAGGTCAGATAACAAAAGAGCAAGACCTCATCTTGAATACAGAGTAAAAATCAAGCTGCATCTTTCTTGATTTCAAAATGAATCCATCTAGGACAATAATGATATAGCTCCCAAGAGAAACAGGCAAATCAGCAAATTAATTTCTAGCAAAACGTTTTATGTTATGGAAGCCCACAAACAGATTTGATTCAGTGACAGTAAATCAAATATGGTAGGTAGTTCTGTTTGACTGATGAGTATACATGCCACTGGCAGTGGGGCAGTGACATATACAGGATAGCAATAAATACTTTCACTGGCAGTTCAGCAGCCATTGCTCAGTAACACTAAAGGAATATAGAAAGCTTCAGGCAAAAATGCAATCCAGCTAACAAAAAGATATTTTGCTTTTCTGCAGCTTTTTCCATACTATCCTTTCCTGTTGATCAGGAAATGAGCAGCTTATAAAGATGCGTGAAGAAAAAAATATTAAAATATTTTATTGTTACTGCTTTGTGCTATTAGTGACTTGCTGCAGCTAAAGCATACCTATATAATAACATTGGTATGTTATTTGCAACTCTTCTTTTCTCACTCTTACTCTGCTTTCCAGCTCTACTATATTCCCGTCTGACTCCCACCTTCCCACTCCTTATTAAAGCAATGGTTAAGCTAGAAAGCGACTGCCATTAGTGATATTTACTGTCAATGGAGAAGGAGAGAAAATTACCAGGGACAGTCAGAAGAAGATGAGGTTGCACTGAATCACACTCTGGTCTAGTCTGTGTCTTTCCACGTGGGGAGCCTAGGGAGACTGAGGCCAGGTTATTCCACAGTACATCACACTAATCGCTTGGCTCACCAGCACTGACCTCTCCCACCTACCCAACTCCTTCAGCCCACGCCAGAGTTCACAGTTAACCAGTAGATACATCCATGACCCTAAAACCACAACAACAACTACAGCAGAGCCCGCTAGTGTCTGCATGGATTGAGGAGTGCCTTGGATATACTCTAGAAAGAATGAACTTTAGACTTCACAGCTGATCTGTTCACAATCCTGCCATTGGCTGCAAGAGACAAAGAGGGGGGGTTACTACCAGGAGAAGGAAGGAAGGAGACAGAGGGGGCAAAGGGGAACATCTGGGCTGTAGAGCAGAAGGTGCCAACAGAGCCTTACAGCACTCTAGGCCAAGAAGATGTCCTTTAACACAAGCAGAAATAACTTTGACAAAATAGGAGACATTAGAGGAATATATATTTTAATTGCTCCATTTGAAAAAAGAGAACAGAAAATATGAGTAAAAACCAGCCTGAGCTTTTAATAAGGGTAAGAGGACTGGGGCTGGAGAAGGAGGTGGACAAGTCCAAACTCCACCACTATCTGTGTAAACATAGGGTCCAGAGCAGTGAGAAAACAGCACCAGGCTGGTCATCTGGTCATTAGCCATATGGGTCATAGTCAGTCTGCACTGGCTCCCACTCAGCTTTCTCAGCATCAGTGTTACGGGTACAGATGAGAGCCTGAGAGCTTCCAGAGACATAATAAGGTCTGTTTCCTATGGCAGGGATCAGCCCACTTGGTTTCCCAAGAGGCAGTACTGTGTCTCTCCAGAGTGGATGATGCCACCAAGTAACAGTCCATCAAAGCTTCCTGTGTGGCAACCAGCTAGGGTGAGTATTCACTGGTGTTTCAAAGGTCTTTCATCTCCAGACTAGGCTTGATGTTAATGAGCAGATTAATCAAAGTTCCTGGGGATTCTGTTTCTGCTTACTGCCATGGCTCCTGACCAGCTCACACCTCATCATTCCCAGGGGTTCAGGGCAGAGGTGTATTGGGATTACCTGGGAAGATTTCGGCAGCAGGGGGGCTGCAAGTGTTGCCTGTGAAAAGAAACCAGGGACTGCCCTGTGCTGAACACAGACAGTTCCAGCCAGCTCCAGTGAACCCACGACAGGACACAGCTGAGCCCATCAGCAATGCTGGCGGTGCCTCTGTAGTAACATATTTAAGAAAGGGCAAAAAGTGCTGCACAGCAATTATAAGAGTGAGAATAATGTGAGAGAAACAGACCTGCAGACAGTAAGGTCAGTGAAGAAGGGGAAGAAGGTGCTCCAGGCACCAGAACAGGGATTCTCCTGCAGCCCATGGAGGACCATGATGGAGAAGGTATCCACACTGCAGCCCCTGGAGGACCCCACGCAGCAGCAGGTGGACATGCCCTGAAGGAAGCTGCAGCCTGTGGAAAGCCCATACCAGAGCAGCACCCTGACAGGAACTGTGGCCTGAGGAGAGGAGCCCATGCAGGAGTAGGTCTTCTGGCAAGACCTGTGGCCCGTGGGGGACCTACACCTGAGTAATCCTTTCCTGAAGGACCGTATCCCATGAAAAGGACCCATGCTGAAGCAATTCTTCAAGAACTGCAGCACATCGGAAGGACCTATGTCAGAGCAGTTCGTGAAGGAGTGCATCCCATGGGAGGAACACAACACTGTAGCAGGGGAAAAGTGTGAGGAGAAAGCAACAATAAAGACAAAGTGTTATGGTCTGACTGCAACTTCCATTCGCCAGCCCACCTGTGCTGCTCACAAGGGGAGAAGGTAGAAAAGTCTGGTACGAAAAAGTGCAGTTGAGCCTGGGAAGAATGGGGTTCACGGAGGGAAGATGTTTTAGTCTTTTTCTTTGCTTCTCACCATCATACTCTATTTTTTAATTGGCAATAAATTAATCTCCCCCAATTTGAGTCTGTTTTACCCAAGACAGTAATTGGTAAGCAATCTCACCATGAGCTTTTTTATACTATTTTCTATCCCCGTCCTGCTGCAGAGGGGGAGTGAGAGAGAATTGGCGGGCATATGGCAGCCAGCCAAGTTTAACCCACTAAATGTGGTTAGCGCTGCACTCACTGAGCTGTCAACAGCAGATGATGAGAGGTGATGTATCTTCAACCCCACTGCCTTTGAAAGAAGCACCGGCCATAACTCAGAAAAGTCCTGGGGAAAGGAAACATTGAGCTGAGTTCTTTCCTCGAACAGGGTCAGTGGGCAGGGTGGTTGCAGCTCCAGGGCCCTACAAGGAAGTGGCATCTGTAATTGGAGCTGTTCTGAGGAAGCTGTCTTAGATGTTCAATTACTTTCCTCGTCATGCTTATTTTAAAGTTTGGTAAGCAAAAAGCAGTTCCATGCCCAAGAAATACTACTGGTTCAGAAGTATGTTTGGATGACAGATGTTACTGTAGGACTGTAGACATACAAGGCAGCATATGGTTTTGCTAACTTGCACTGCATTAATATGCTCAATTAGTGCATGGCTAATGAAGCAAGAATTATATTTTACCATTCCATGTTCTTATGAAACACTGATGAAGTCAGGCTATGTTGACACTAAATATTTTAAGATGTTTACAAGGTCTAACTTTGGTAATGATACAGTAAATAAGTGTAATGGCAAATGTGGAAATAATGCAAACACAAATGCAAGTAAAAGGAGGAGTACTCTGAGATACATGATCATATTCATGCTTACAAGGTATGTGAAAGCAGATCAAAACTTTTAGCAAGTCCCGCAAGCCTTCTAGAAATACCTTTCTAGTAGAGGATAGAGAAAACATATAGTGGCACCTTAATCCAGATTACCTTCCAGCTTGGACCAACTGATTGAAGCATGCATCTTTAACTGGATAATTGTGCCTATTTAAGTAGTCAACATATGCCACCAAGGATTCACTTGTTATTTTTGGTTTTAATTTCTCAAGTTCACCCTATCTGTGATTTTAGTGACTCTGACAGGGATCTCAGATACACAAGAGTTTGCTAGTAAAAGCTGTAAGAGCTGACTGGCCATAACATTTTTTTGGAAAGCTTTTTTTATTTTTCAGCTTTTGATTGTGTAAGCACCACTGCAGAAGTGCCAGAGACCCTGCTACAGGCAATCCTGTTTTCACTTGGGCACCAGCAATGGGTCATAATGTGAGATGGAGGTAGGCAGGACAAATGCCTCCCTGCTCCGGTTGTTTATAGACCAGCTCAGTGATCAGGTTCTTGAACTACAACTGTGGTGGGAGCCAACTGAAGGAGAGTGCCCTCTCTCTCCCACACTGCTGGAGCATAGGAGAAAGAGGAGGGGTACTCTGCATGTTGGGTGAGGGCTGGTTAGAGCAGTATATCCTGACTGCCTTGGGGAGGAAACAATCTGTTGCAGGACATCAGTATTTTGGGACACAGATGCAGAGTGAAAACACAAAATTAAAACCTCCTCTTTTCTTCCAACCACTATTAGAAAAGTTTCTTCTTTTGTAGAAGTGCCAAGGTTGCTGAGTGAGCCATGTACATTTTCTAGTTGTATACAACTATGTGTATCCTTCTCTCTACCCCAGCTCCTCAGGAGACTATTACAATCATGTAGCTACCATAATTGTAAGCCTTTATCTTTCCTCCCTAATAAAGGCAGTTCCAGTAGCAGCTAGCAGGACTACTCACTCCACCTCCCATCTGCCTCTATCCACACAAGGTCTTCAGCGCCTGGGGTAGCTGATGGACAGCCTTGTGCATCTGTCCCTGGCAGCTTGCTAACCTACCAGGCAATTGCAGGAACATGCTCCCTGAGGTACATTTCAGCCTGCACCCTAGCCCACAGGCATAACAGAGCATGCACTGTAGCTGAGCTTGGTCTTGAGGGTGTCTTTACCAACAGCCACAACAGGAACTATGGACAGAGCCAATGAGTCTTGCTTGTGGGGACAAACGTGATGTTATTATAGCTACTGTTCTCTGCCCTGCTGTGTTTTTATGGGAACATAAGGACAGCTGTACTGGGCCCAGTTAGCTCTATAAACCAAATAAGTTGTGTCTGACAGTGACCAGCCACACGATTCTTTCATACATCTGCTCTCCTAGTGTTTCTTGTTTTGTTACATTTTTATATACTTTTTATCCCCCTTCTGCTCCCTCTCTCAAATAACCCTGAATATCAATCATTTTTAAAGTTGAATTTTAATATGGTGAAGGAGCAGCAGAAAATCCCTCAAAGCGATGCTTTTCACAAAATCTGGCAAAGCCAGTGAAAAATGGTATGGAAATGTTAGTAGTTAGTGTCACAAAGTGTTCCTTTGTTGCTAGATAATTGTATTTCATGCCAGCTTAAAGGCTGAGATTATATCACTTTCTACTGATTTTCTCTGTGTGGAGACTAATGGATCTTATGGATCATTGTAAAAGTCCAATAGGCAACTTATAAAAGTTCTCTATAATGTTTAGTGAGTAACCAGGGGTCAAGTTTAACAGCTAAGAAAATACAATGATTTTTTTATTAAATGAATGCACAAAGATTCTGTTCAGTTTGATTCTGCTGAGGCTTCTGGAAAGATTTAATTCATGTTTGACCTGTTCAGATGATTACCAAAGGATTTGCCTGTCTTAATCTTATTTGAGAAGTGATGCTAATGCTATTTCTTTAACCTGCATCATTGTGTAAAGACTGAAATTACATAAAAAGCAAGTGGTCGGTAGATCTTGCAACATTTTAAAAAGTTATATTCAATGGTAGTCATAGTTTATTTCTACTTGCATGTATTTCACTGCCTTTTGGGGGTATTTGTTAACATGTTTCATTGCCAGGCATCCACTGTCTTGTGGAAAAAGATCTTCTGGCTAGAAGCTTGTGATGTTGACATTGTAATGGTTCTCCTCTTCATAACTATTAATCTTGACAATTGTTAGTCATGCTGATGCTTCTCAGAATTTCTCTAGTTCTCATCATAATTCTGTTTTCTCTTTAAAACCAAACTTCCATCTTTTTCTCTTGGAATATTTGAGACTTTTCTACCACTTTGATTTCCAAAAGAATATGTATTTTCTGCAAAATGGAAGCTATCATTTATGTTATACGTTCAGTGAACTTGCTAACTCATCAGTCTAGGCAGTGGGTTTCTTTGTCTGCAGAAGAAATATTTTTAGTATACATATCTTTCAAGTTTTTCTCAAATGTGCACATTTCTTACCTCTGAATAGCTGGAGAATATAGGAAAGTTAAGACTTGAGGCTACATTTGCAAAGAGCTAACATTTTTTCCGTTGAAGATGCAGTCAACAAGGCAATTAATTTAACCATAAGAGCAAGAGGCAGGCATTTCTTACTTGTCTTTTTCCAGGATCCATATAAATAATCTGTAAACCACAGGTTGAAAATCACTAATTTAGCTCCACAAAACAGCTTGTTGTTGAGTCTTTTGTCCCTAGTGTAAGACCATAGTTTGAGCTGTATAGGTTCCCCACACAGGGGAAACACTTAGGCTTTTAAAGAGGGATCCACAAAAGTTGAATGGACCAAACTCCATAGCTCTTAGGGATTTAGGTTACTATTTTCAGACTGCTGGAAGATCCATCTTCTGTCTTCATCAGAATAAACTTTATGAATCCATACAAAACAAAACACACTTCTATATTCACTGGATCAGAGAGACTGTAAACCTCTGAGTACATAGAAGGCAGATCACCTGTTTACAATGAGAAGCTTAATTAACACTGTATATATACCTAACCATTCAAAAATCAAGGTAACCTCTCCCTCCCTGTTAGGTTATATGAATAAAGCTTTTTTCAAATTGAGCAAAGCAAAGTGATGATTAGAGGAACAGTGATGGGTGGAAGAACTCAAGCTGAAAACACTGAATTGCTAAGATCACCACAGGACACTCAAGCATTGTCCCTTTTGCAAAGCATGCAAGTTGTGGGGGATTATTGCTTAACAGGTTATAGAACCTATTGCATGGTGCAGGGGTGGAAGAAAATTTTGGGAAGAGACAGAAAGTCTTCTGGAACTATATAAAGCTTTCTTTGGGATGTTTAGGGGAAGTGACAAAGGCAAGGAAAGAGAAGGGTTGAGGAGTAACAGACACAGGAAAAAAGAAGGAAAAGAGAGGGATAAATGGGGCTGGTAATATTTAAGTGGGTGATTAGTCAGTATGCTTGTCAAACCAAGACCTACTCTTGATTACTGCAGTCCATCCTATATTAAATCACATTTGTAACTATCTTCTGTGGGAGTTCACACCCTGTTCTAAGCCTACATGTGTGAACTTCCACCAAACTTCAAGCCAGCTTCACCAAAGAGCAGGGCAACAGGTCTGGGACCAAGGAGAGCCTGAATGTCCAAAACTAGCTACTGATGGAAACCCTACAAGATGTGGAACCAACTACCAAACTTGAAGATGAAGTAGCAGTGTAGTAGGAGGACATCAGCACTTAAAAAGACACAAGGTCAGAGCAAGCGATGGAGTGAGAGGCCTGGGATCCAGGCAGGGATATTAGGTGGGCTTAAAACCTATTCTGCTATTTGGAAGACTCATGAATATGGGAGTGGTTGAAAATCAAGAGAGTCAGGATGTGTGTGTGTGCATATATATATGTGTTGGGGGGGGGGGGGGGGTGTATGTATGTACATACATACCAGTAACACATGCTCAGCCTCACTGCTGATTCAGGCACAGGAAGCCTCCCCATCCATGGGATTGGGACAGGAGAAACCTTGAGGTCTGAGAGGGTTGAGAGTCAGCTCTACAGGGATGGGAAGGAGAGCTTTACTTCTTCCTGAAGTCCACTAGACCTAGTTTCCTCCAACAAGAAAAGAGTTTTTTTCTTTGTTTTTTGGGGTTTTGTTTTCCTGCTTCTTACTCACTGACTCTTTCATGATATGAAAGGCAGGATATTTCAGTCATGGAACAGCATCATATTGCTCTGACAGCATAGCCCTTGGGTGACGGAATGAGCTCAAATATGTCTGTGAAATAGTAGGCAATCCCCAACAAAATGAATTCTAAAGCAATGTTGAAGTCACATCTGAATTCCACATTCATCAGTGACACTGTTAATTGCAACTCTTTGTTTATTGCTCAAATATTATCCAAGCCTAAAAGCAGTTGCCTGCCTTTGAAGCCACCTGAAGACCATTTTTGGGTGTTTGAAGTAAGATGCATATTGCCCTTAATTGTAAATAATGTGTCTCTCCTAATGTTATGTGACAGACTGACTTCCTTAATAACTATTTATTCTGAATACACTGAGATCAGGGAAGACATAAATACTTCAGGAAAAAGAAGAAGAGGGGAGAAAGTAAGTATGGGAGTACAAAGGCAAAGCCTCAGCTCCTAGTCAGTTCCCACTGAGTTTTAGAACAACAGAATAATTTTGGCAGGAAAGGACCTCTGAATGTCATCTGGTCTAATCACCTGCTCACAAAAGGGCCAACTCAGAGCAAGTTGTTCAGGCAGTGTCCAGTCAAGTTCCCACAACCTCTCTGGCCACCTATCCTGTGCTTGACCATCCTCATTGTGGATTAGGGAGATTATTTTTGTCCTGGTATCTGATTAGAATTTCTAATGCTGCAAGTTGTGTCTGTTGCTTCTTGTCCTTTTCCTGTGCATCTCTGAGTCAGGCACCATCTCTTAACTATAACCATCCTTGCATACATACCATCTGGTCTCACATTTCTAGGTATGTTCAGTTGCTTTAAGCGATTCGTGACTCAGTTTTGGTCTACCATAAATAATACTTCACTTTCCCAAACTCAGCCACTAGGCACAAGGACCTGGGAGGCCAGAGAGCAAACTGTGCCAGTAAATACAACGGTCAAAAAGGCCACAAGAAACTCAGACTTTTCTGTCGTTTTGATCATCGAGTCTACAGCCCCACTGCGTGTTGGAGCCACATTAGCCATACTTTTAGAAAATATTTTTGTTGTCCTTCATATCCTTTGCTAGTTTAAATGACAATTGCGCTTTAACTCTCCTGACTCCATCTCTACATGCCTGGCCAAGGTCACTATATTCCTATCAGGTAGACTGTAGCCCTTCTACTTTCTGAACACTTCTTTTTTGTGCTTCAGCTCAGCCATGCTAGCCTTCTGCCCCAGAGTTTTGATATCCTGCACATTAGGGTGAACAGTTCCTGTGCTCTGAGGAGGCAGACCTTGGTCAGCCAGCTGCCTTGGGCCTCCTTGACCTCAGGGAAGCCTCCCATGTGATCCCACCTAGCAGTTTCCAGCATGACTGTGCATGGACTTCTAATTCTTCCTGCCTGTTGCCTAAGCTGCATGTCTCTGTAGAGACACATCAGATGGGATCTCTGTTGCGCTGCCATCAAGCAAAGCATGAGAGCTTCCCTGTCATGCTGTGCCCTGGCTGTTTCCTCACTGCTTCTTTTATTATGACTTCTTCCCAGGCTTTGGTCACCATCCTAGAACAACGTAGCTTAAAGTCTTCCTAATTAGGTTAGCAAGCCTAGTGCAAATGATGCTACTACCTCCACTTTGGCAGATGAGGCCCTGTCTTTTTTAAGAGAAAAGAAAGAAAAGAGGCTAGCAATGGGAAAGAGGTTGATTGAGAAGGCAGAATATATGAAAGAATGTGAATCCTTTAGCTAATCTGGTAGAGGATGATAAAGGCTAAAATCTTTTCTCTCTGATTCAGGCTTTAGTTTAAATCATCATTCTTAAAGTCAGAAGCTGGTGGAAGCAATGCATTGATTAGAAAGTAAAAGACAAAAGCAAAACAAATACAATTTTTATTTTCTTCTGTAGAGGATTAGTTCCTGTCAAATCCAAAAGGCAAGAATCTGGGTAAAATTGAGTTTTGTGTTTGTCTTGTCATTGTATTCCCCTACATATAGTCAGTAGGGTAGAAGTGAGAAAATGTAAGATTTGGGTTAAGCCTAAAAGTTTAGATTTCTACTCAGGAATATCTTGATTTCAAACTGGTGCCTGGGATCACTTGGGACAAGACTAAGGCATATTTCTGGTAGGAAAAACTATAAACAAAAGAGCCTAAACTGGTTCCAAAGAAGCACATCTACAAAGGCAAGGCAAAGGCAAGACATCATTAACATGTCTGTTATCAAGAATAATAAGTTTAACATTTTTTAGAGGTTTAAAGCATAGATCAACATACTGGCATGTCTGTCTGTCCCCCACTTTTCCTGATGGGTATGTGATTGAGCAAATGGTGCTGCAAGGCCTTGCCCTGTATGGATAAATTGTTAATGAAGTGTTCTTGCTCCTCTAATTCTCTTCATTTCTGTGAAAATATTCTGTGTCGGGAGCAGAACCAGCCAAGAAAGTTAAGGAGAAGGCAGACCTCCTCAGGCTTCACAGCAAATCCTGATAGGTGGTCCATTCCTCTTCCTTTAGCCTTTTAGCAAGACTGTAACCTTCCCTTGAAATACATCTCAAATTTGCGAAGGAGTATAGCCAGGTCAGAGAGATGCTTAGCGGCCATGTGAGTTAGACCCCATAGGCAAGATAAGAAGTTTGAATTGTAATGCGCGATGCAGAAGGCACAAAGTGACTCAGAATGGTTCATGGCATGATTACAATGACACCAGAACGGGATAATTTGGGATTTAAAATTTATTCCTTCTAAAGAAGGAAGGTTTCTTTAAAAATAGCCATTCAAGAGAATCCTTTTAAATTAGGAGGCAACTACTGATTGTTCAGCAAGGGACAAAATATACTCAGACAGGAGAGGTTCCAGAACTACATATTGTGCTAATAAGGACAATTTGTACAGATAAGAAGATTACATATATATTGTACAGAAGCTAAAAATTGTAGTATTAAAACCAGAGACTTTGCATTTTGTCATAAAACAAATTTTGCTACAGCAATTTCTCTTTCTATTATTAAAACTGTTACTTAAGTGACATACGGTTGGAAATGGTGCATGTCTTATGTTGCTGGTGTGTATTGACATCTATATCACTGTAATAGCACAGTCGTAGTAACAACCTTTCAGTATGATCAAGCCGACTTCAATAGAAGCAGCATAGATATTGTAGATGATGATAAGTGTACAGTGATAAGGTCAGCATAAAGATTTAAGACTTCCAGGAGACATCATAGACTGCCAGGATGTATCTTTTTTTGCCATTGTTATTGTAAACATACATAAAAGGAGGGAAATTAAATTTTAGGGAACAAGAAAATTAGTGAAAATTTAGTTAACATTTTTGAGTTCTTACGTATATGGTAAAATTTACAGAACAGTGTAAGGAACATGAAGATTCTACCTACTAGACTGAGCCTGGGTTAGATTTGGAATTGAAATCATAATCTAAATGATTCTATCCCAGTGCTAGTATGTGTTTCAGCTACGATCAAACAATCCTTTGACTGCCATAGCAGTTGAACCAAACACTTCCTTGTCTCTCAGATAAGTGTTCTTTAATATATGTTGAAACTTAGGTTGAAATAGGTGCCTAAATAGAAATTATGTTACAACTGGGACACATGCAGCTTCTAATGCCTTTGAGATCATTGCAATGATTCCATTCTTCCTCAGGAAAAAGGAAGAATTCACAGCTGGAGGGTGGCAGTGATACTCAGTACTATTTAGGGCACTGTGGCTGCTTAACACATAAACAGGCAGTTTAGTGTTGTGTCACTGCTGTCTCCTGAGCAGCTGGATGTTTGGGGTTTTTTTTTTGTCACATCAGTTGCAAAGAAGAAAGGAAACAACATAGTTCCTGCATGAGTCCACTAGACTATCAGGAAGAGGCTAATTCCTGCTATGGTCCTGTGTTCTTACTCAAGTTACATGCACCCCAGTGTCAAAATGGGATTAGAAATCATCCTTTCTCCTCTCCTCATGGAAGGTGAAGTGCATTACTTTCGTGACACCATTTCTCTCCTGCTCCCTTTTGAGGCTGAGGGGCTGTGCCAATACATCACTGTGTTGGTCCTGAGCAGCAATGCCATGGCAAAAGTTCTCCCTGAGCTGTTACCACGTACTGAGCAGGGATTTGGCTGCCAGAACAGTTCTGGTACATCTAAAATTGTTTCTTTTTGGAAGAAGTTAAACAGGGTGATCTGTTTCAGGAGGCACCAAGCCTAATCAAAATCCCGAAAGGGCACACAAGTAGCTTACCCAATGACTTATTATTTCAACAGCTTTAAGGGCATGCATGGTAGGGCAGTTCAGACCAAGGAATCAAAATCTTATTCAAAGTAAATTAAATCTAGTTTGACATAAAACACTTGAACCACAAATAGTGGAAATGTAGGGACCTCAGTAACAATTGTTTGCATTTACTAACCTGTTTTTTTCTGCACAAAATATATTGCTAGGCTAGACATAGCCTAACAAGCTTCCTTTACAGGGGAAGAACAGCCACATCTCTCAGCCTCATATGTCAGATAAATGCTCCAGTCCCTTAGTCACCCTCATGGTCCTTTGCTGGACTCGCTCATTTATACTGGGGAACCCATCACCAGGCCTAGTACTCTAGGTGTAACTCACCAGAAGTAAGTACAAAATACAAATTAATGTTTTATAAACCTGGAGGGAAAGACTTTTCAGCACAGTACAAAAATTTAAAGCATTCTTTTCTAAGTAATTGAGTAATCTGTGTAAGCAGAGAGGAAAGTACACCACCTTCAACCTGCTGGCATCTCTTTGGCCAATGCACTTCAAGGTGCTGTTGCCTGTCTGCTGCAAATGTCCAACTCTGCTGGCTCATGTTCAACCTGGTATCCACCAGTACCTCCAAGTCTTTTACTCCAAAGCTGCTTCCCAGCTGGACAGCCCCTAGGCTGTACTGGTGCCTGGAGTTATTCCTCCCCAGTGGAAGAACGTGGCATTTCCCTTTGTTGGACTTCATGAGGTTTCTATTGTCCCATTTCTCCAGCCTGTTGAGGTCCCTTTGAAGGCTTCACCTATTATTTCATCCTTTCAGAGCTGGGTGTTCTATAAAAAGAACCTACTCCATAATTCCTTTATTCATAAGCCTCTCTCTTGTCTGAGCCCACATTTCCCTATTCTGTAAATTTACCATTCCTTATTAAAGTTTTGATAGGATATATTGTTTTCATTTTAGGGCACCCAATACACCTATGACATTATATGTTATGTGTGTATTTGAAATTCAGTTAGACATAGGTCTAAACAAATAACATCAGGTTGATGCAGTGGTTTTGTCTCTGGGTATAGATTAGTCAGAAGGGTAAACAAGATGATTGACATAAAAATAAAAGCAACCCTAGAAGAATTTCATAACCTTATCTCCAAAGAAACTATCTAAAAACGCAAACCGAGAGACTGCTTTCCTATATATCTTGCTCTGGGAATCAGCAGCTACATGTCATTAACTGTACCTGACCAGAGCTAAATATTATCATCCTTGTACTTCATAATGATATTCTAGAGAAAATACAAGTGATGGGAGGCAAAAAGGGAAGGAAGACATGAGGGAGAGGAAGATAGAGGAGATAGAGACAGAAAATATTAACTTCCAAGACTTGTGAGTTTCCCGTTAGAACTGTAACGGAAGAAGTAGCTCTACTGAGGAAAGTCAGCAGGCAAAGCAAAAAGGCAAAACAAGCATTTTGCTGCCTGCACCCTCCCTTCCTTCAAGGGATCTAAGGACAGATGTCAAGCTCAAGTCTCTGGACTAGCCATTGCAGCTGTATTGTCCCAGATGGCCTGATGATTCCTGAATAGATAGATTCAACAATTTGTCCTTCTGTTTTTCCAAATTTTATTTTAATTTAATCCAAGGATGTAACAGAGCCATGCCATTACGCATATAAACATTGTCAAGGAGTCAGCCAGGGTGGTTGGAAAGGCACACTCCTGCCTAAGAACTTTAGCTGTTCTTAGTTTATTCACTCTGAATCTCAGCATTTCTCTAGCATTGATATACGCTTTGGGGATTAAAATTCAATCAGATCAGTGGAATGGTAAGTGCAGAAAATAAAAAATAAATCTTAAAAGCGGAAGCACATTGCTATACTCACTACCATTTTGTAATTAGAGACAATAAAGATGATTCTACTGTTAGATCAAAATACCAGCTAACATATCTAATACAGTACATGTACCTTTCCTTTGCACTTTGATGCCTTGAATCTTGACAAAGTAATGTAAAAACAACAGCAGCAACAAGAAAACAGTGGCCTCCAGCGCTGATAGACCTCTGCTTTGTGTTGGCTCCTGGAATTGCTGCCTGTGCCTTCTGCTTCAAATAGGAAATCTTTAACCCCAATTAAATACTTTTCACTTCTTTCTCAGAAGAAAAAGAAAAATCAGAATTTATATTTTCCTTTATAGAAGAATAAATGTATTTATTCTGGGATTTGGGGAAATGAGTTTAGGTTTGGGTTTTTAAGGGGTTTTCTATTTTTCTATTTTCTATTAATTAATGAATTTTCTGTTCTATTTTTCTATGAATCATTTTGCATTAATTCAATTATTTTTCTTCATCTTTTTCATTCCCATGTCCACAAATGTCACCCATTTCTGATCTTCCCAGCAGGATGTTTAATCAAAATTTCCTTTCAAGAGTTGAAAGTTTCAAGTGTCCAGTTCTGGTGTTATATTCTTTGTTCTCCAGTAAAGCCAAAAGGCAAGTCAGCCTGATACTGTCTAAACATTAAAAAAGGGGCAACTTCCAGGCCAGATAAACTTACTAGATAACATACAAGAGAGACAAAGCAAATATAATTTCCCAGAAACCCCCAGATAACTGCAAGCCCTAACAAAATAACGCTGAAATAGAGATTCAGGACCTAGAATTGTAAATGTTTTTAGCATATTTAAATAACATCAAACAGTATTACAATGACTACATTGTTGAAATCCCATCTTCAGAAATAATTTAGGCATATATATATTATGATATTTCAAAAAGTATTTTAGTTAGAGATCTGGTAAAATTTTCAAAAGCATTTAGTCAATCAGCTCTTACTGAAAGCAAATACCTAAATATGTGACTATACATTCCAAGAAAGTTATGCATGTTTGTCTTATGAAATTGTAAACAGCTGCCACCTAGCCATGATATTCAGAGGCCCTCCTGGGTACCTTTAACTTGCAGTAACCAAATGGAAATAACGGTTTTCCACTGGGAATTATCAAAGATTATGTTAAGTCACAAATTGTTTTCAGCTCCATCTTCTATTTTCCTCTCTTTTTCACTACATTTTTCAGCCCTGCAAAGGTCCATATTTTACAGCAAAAGGTTACTCAGCTGAAAATACAGCATTAAAATAACTGAATTACACTCTTGGAAAAATGGACAATTTTTTTTTCTGTGGGAAGAAAATAGCAGATTAGTGTTAAAGCTGTACAGGACTGTTGTAGACGTCATTCAATATAATGACACAGGGGAGGTTGAGTGGATGTCCAGAAGCACCATGGACAGATTGTAGTCTGCAGGACACAAAGCACTCTAAGTGGCTGAAAATGCCAAACGGATAGGATTTTCAGAAATCCTTGTTGAGTACTGAGAAGCATAAAGAGTACCAAGGAGAAATTCTTAATGTAGGCTAAGGAAAATAGAAAATAGACCAAAAGGGAAGATCACACAAGTCTAGAAAGTGTTGCTGAGACCATAGCTGAGCAACAGGAAGGAAACTGTCTAGAAAATGCTCTTTATGTAAGACTAGACCCCATGTGCATCTAGTGCTTGAACATTTGAAGGACCCAGTGGGTAAAGTTTGCTTGAATGATAAGTAACTTTTTGCAGCTGTTGTTTTTAAATGAGCTTATTGTTCTAGAGCTTTCTCTGCAGTCCACCAGAGCCATGGCACCCTGTATGACCTTGTGTTTACTACCCAGGATTGGGTGAGCCACTATATAAGCATGTTGTTGCTCATCTTTCCTACTGCCTCAATAAAGCTTTGTTTTACAGCATGTTGTCAGATTCCATTAGTGTTTGGACCACATGTCTATAACAGATTCGTTCTTGTATATGCTGCTGCTTCTACATTTGCAGCAACAAATCCCATTTATTTCCACTGTTAGTCCTGTCCCTTTTGCAATACTTATTTACATTCACCAAAATCTCAGACTCAGACTTGAGATGCCTACAGGTAGAAGGAAACATTTTTCCCAGATCACAAGTAGATCCCTCAATTTGAAGATCAAAAGTGCATACTCTATATATAAAGCAATTCTAATGCTAGGTTTTGCTTCTTTTGTAGCACTGGTGTCCTACTTTTTTTAAAAAAAAGTGGAATGGAAAAACCTACAGCAGGCATAAAATGGTTTAGATTATTCAAGACAAGCTGATGGGAAAAAGTAAAGACTGAGCAAAGTAGCCGAAAATCATTACAGCAGATTAAATTCATTATGGATAACACAGACTAGTGCAAGCACAGAGAAGAAACTGGTACACTAAGCATGAAGATCTAAATATCACTGTGGCCAGCTCAGAGCTGGTCAAGAAAGCAAGTAAATGTGCTAGGCACAAGTTAATGTGCAAGTTAATGTGGCATGTTCTTTCCCGAAGAAAGGTATAGAAAAGTATGACCTCATGTTTATTAATGACATTTTATAGGTGAATGGCAATTTACATATGCATATGACCAGTTCTAAATTACATCTAAGGAGCTTCACATTGTATGTGTGTGTACATGTGTTCTCTAAAAAGGTTATTCAAGCTTAACTGCAGATTCATGTTCACTTTAGAGTTATGTCTGATGTGAACTGCCGGAAAAATAAGCTTTATGCTAGCAATGCCATAGCAGGCTTTCCATATTGTGTAAAAATCCACCATAGCTCCTTTTTGACTCTCCTGCTTAGTCTTCACTTGGTTTGGCTGATAGAGTCTAGTGTTTTGCCAATTGAGAATGCTTAGTTACCCACCCCATCATTCTTCATCACTGTCCATGTTTGGTTAACATCTGTACAGGTGTCTTCTACAGAACCAAGAATATCACATTTTCTTCGGAATAAGCAATAATACATCTTTCTTTTGCCAAGTTTAAGACAAGATAATAAGACTAGTAAAAGGGAAATAAATAAATGGCCATTTTCTTTGTAATATAAAGAGTGTGGAAACAATACTGTAAAGTACCCTCATTTCATCTGTCCTCTCCTGTTTTTTAATTCTTGTATCTCTTGATACAGTAGATCTGTTGTAGGCAGTATTTAGTCTGAAAAATCAACAGGGATTATCCTGCTACTCCAAATACTTTTATTTTCCAGAAACTGCCTGTTTGCCATTAGCTGTCTCACTAACACTGTTTGATGAAGGCAATAAAATGTTACATTTATGATCCCTAGCAATCTAAGGGATTTAGGGTGTGAATAAATTACAAGACAGAAATAATGAAGTCTTCAGTCAGGTGGCACATTTCTCAAATTACTGGGACTCTGTGCAGGAAGCTACTAGCATTTATGCTCCATCAGTATGTCTTGTTTACAGATGTTTATGTTTGCATTTAATATGCAGCTTTAAAAACATATACTGTTCACAGTTCTTGTTGCTGTTTGAAGCAGGTTAGTTTTTACTACTAGGAATAATGCTGGCTAAAATTCTTACTGGAGCTTATTTTGTTCTCATCTGCTTTCAGCAAGAGGAAATGTTACAGACTTGTATTACTCAATGTTTTACAATCTCATTTAATTTTTGACCTGAATTAATTAAAGCCTCAACACTAATGGTATCTTTTAAATTTTTTTTTTGTTTATTTCATTTTTTTATTTTATTTTTTGTTACAAGGATTGGATTCCTGTATTTCTTAGTTAACATTCCATTGGTGGAAATTATTTGGACCTCATTTCTAGGGTTTAGTTATCTGGAATGGAAGTTAAAAAGCACTGTTCTATCCCAGTGAGACAGCAGGGAGCCCATCAATGTTTTCTGTGCTGAATGATTTGCAGGTCTGATGCAGTTCTCTTTCACATGGGTGTAGATGAAGAGCAGCTGCGCTGGTATGAATAGATTTATATTCCAGAAAGTAGATTTGAATCATGTGGCATTTTGTAGTCAGCTTTTTTCCCCTGATGTCTGCTAAGAAGTGCAAAGGCAAGAATGAAATTGCCAATCATGCACAGAAGCCAACACTGTTTCATATTGCAGCTCTTGATCTGTCCAGGTGCCTGACAAGCCTGATTCCGTGGCAAAGGTGCCCAAAGACTCAAATTTTACCTCTAGTCTTGTAGCAGATATTTACAGCTCAGATCCTTCTTCCATTGCAGTATGAGGGGGAAAACTCCTACTGACTTCAAAGGGAACATGACTAGACCCTGGGGTAAAGCCAGACTCAACAAGCAATATATATTCCTGGAGTGACTCAACTGGATACGTCTCACTAGAGATTTTTCAATCCTAAACTTTTCAAAATCAGGTTGAAATTGAATTTTTAAGAGAATCTAAATCCCATGTTCTTTGTAAGGCCCAGGATCCCACATCTTACAGACAGTCTGTCTACACAAGAAGCTACACATACAACTCAGGTCCCCATCAGGCCCTGAGGAGGCCTCTCCACCTCTCAACCAGACTTGCAGGGCATGTAGCTTTCCTGGGGCAGTAGATTAGAGCCTCCAGCTCCAGATCAGAAACTTGAATAAATATGGACATACCCAGCAAGAGCAGACAGTGAGTATGGATGATATGACATTTGCAGTTCATCACTGAATAATGGGATATGAACCTCTGCTTCAGCTGATACTGCCACACTTGCAAATCTTCCCTTTTTCTTTCCCT
The DNA here is from genome assembly GCF_034619465.1 of Leptosomus discolor. Taxonomy (NCBI): domain Eukaryota; kingdom Metazoa; phylum Chordata; class Aves; order Leptosomiformes; family Leptosomidae; genus Leptosomus; species Leptosomus discolor. The sequence goes on along the minus strand of NC_141391.1, from coordinate 89,517,750 downwards.
ACTTAGACAGTCATCACAGTCACTCTTATAGACTGTTGTGAAATGTTCAAAGCCAGACTTCATGTCTGGCCATCGTCTTATGACTTCAGAAATAGGTGCAAAAAAAGGGGTGAGAAACAGACAAAGAAAATTAATAAACTCAGCTTTGTAAACTGTAAAAGGAAGAGGCTTGGTAAAAGCTAGAAAAGCAAGAGGTGACAGATGATATGAGAATCAATTAAAGATGTGGAGTTAGTCGTAAAAGTGATATAATTCAGGGTGTCAGATCTTTAAAGACAGGTTTTGCCAGACTAACATAACAACCTCTCTGGTAAGATAATTGATTTTTCTAGAGCAGGGAAATGAAGTAGATCTCATTTGTGCTTCAACAAAGCCTCTGACATAGGGACATACCAGAAACAGTTCAGCTGGAGAAGATGAAGATGAATACAGGATTTATAACAAGTGTGTAGAACTGCCTGATGAGGAGGCAATAATGGTTATTTTCTCTGAAAACAAACTACTGGTGTTGGATAAAGTTCACAATCCTGAAGAATCTGCCCTTAAAATCACTTCTATTTTTGTTAGATATAACCAAGTGGGAGTGTGCTAATAAAATTGGACATGAACATAAAGTTAAGAGATTTTGTTTGTGCAGAAGAGGATAAAGGCATCATATTGTGAGATGGGGAATGACTTTAAATTTGGATGACCTGGAATAATAGAAGTAGACTGAAATGCACTTAAGGTCTGTGAGCAGAAAACTCAGAAGTTGGAAAACATAATGGAGAAGAAATTACTGCATGCAAAATTTGTGTCACTCATGGTCCTAATCAATGAATCTTAATTGGAGCAAACATATGCACCCTGTTCCCCTGACCATGCCAGTCTTTATCACGTGAAAGGAGAATAAACTAGATTGACTTGCTAGCAAAACAGAAAGGATGCTGTTCTCTGTGAACATTTGGATAGTAGGGTACCCACCTGGAAATGCACACTTCTGGGTAATTATATGTCTTTGAGTAGCAAAATCCTTGAATAGATCCTAAACATCTCTTGCCCTCTGTATTCAGTCGTTTCTTTTGCACAGACCATGTCTGGCTTCAAAAGTCACAAACCTCACTATCTGCCAAACTAAGAAATATTTGCTTGTAGTCCAAAAGGAGAGCTGTACATAGTCAATACTATGATTCCCACGGCAGTGTGAACTCAGTTACGTTCTTGTTCAACAAATTACAGCACCTGAATATTTTCATCTTTATCTTGGCCTCTCATCAGGTTAAGCAACCTGTTTGAGCTAATGTTGAGCTGTCAGTTTACTATACCAAATAGACCCCATCTGTTCCTTCACAGGCTATGACTAGTAGTTATCCTTGGAGATGGAGAAATTCTGCTTCTATAGTGTTGCTTTTGGCTTTAGCACCTGTCCAGTACACCTGCCAAGCCATGTTTTGAACAAGAAAGTATCATCAAAAATTGAGGTGCATTGCTGTCTGACTCAGCCAGATGTAACAAGCTATCATTGCAGTAAGATGCAGAGTCCAAAAAAGGCACAATCTTTTTAAAGACTGTTATATTAGGAAATGTACACACTGTAGTGTGGAAAAAGTATGAACAAAAGTCATTCAACAGCTGAATACAATTGGAAAAAATTGCTTTCTGATTTTAGGAATCTGTTTCTCTCACATATTTTTGTCAGGATTCACCCTTGAGAAGTCATCAGTATAAAGAACAAATATTTGAGAGGAAGAAGCCTTATTTTCTCTCCCCAGACATCACATCCTGGTACTTCTTAGTTTCCAAATTTGCCTTTATGTAAGAGGTCTGATTTGGGCCAAGAAAACAGCAGTGCACAAAGAGGAACAGAGATTAATATAAAATTGATGATGAAGAGCTTCTCTTAAAACATTTCTTACACTGAACTTATCGTGATTTGGGTTAAAGTTTCTTAGCAGAAAGTCCTTTCTTTGCCTCCAGTGAATTTAAATATCCAAATGTAAACTTTTTTCTCTGACATTTTTCATTAGTTTACTGTCCAGCTATATATTACCCATTGGTTTTAATTCACTAGAGTAATTTGAAACTGTTGGTGCCTAAGGATTTAATTTCTAATTTATGTAGTTTACTTGAGAAAATATGCTGCCTCAGGATTCTTCAGTTTACTTGCAGTTTCCTTTTTTAAGTGTACATTTTGTTGATGTTCATGCACGCATAACACACTATATATGAAGAGCTTAGCTACCCAAAAAAATATATCTAAAACCAAATATTCCCAAGAAAAATATTCATTTCAGTAAGTTCCTCTAAAACACAAGCCTTTGAAAAAGTTAAATCGTTCATTAGGCCATTCAATAACTTCCTAGTTCTGTCAAATATTTATATAAATATTGAATCGAGCAGTCAAAGGCTTCACAACTAAAAACCTGCAGCGAACACCTGGTGCTGAAATTGGGAACATTATTTCCATTATATTATAATTTCATTAGTGACAGTCTTTTAGGTATTTGACATCAATACAGGTATTTACAGGCTGAAGTGAACATCTTGAAATTCTTCCAGAAAACAATATGAAGCTCATTCATCTGGGAAAGAACTGAGATAATATTTTGTATCTAATATGATTAAGTAAATAAGCAGCTGTGATTTCTATGAGTTGTAATGTCTTGGGCTTCAGGTTAGCCCAATGTAGAGTGGGTGGCTGTACTCTGATCTGATAAGGATGCTTAGATAATTGCAATGGCAAAATAATTTTTTGAAAGGGCCGTTAATAAGTAGCTAGCCTGACACAAAAGTAAGATGGCATTCTTGGGTGATTGTGCCATCTGAAATCTTCAAGTCATCAAAGGATCCAACAATGACTCAAACTGCAGTGCTTTGGAATGAGAAATGGAAAAAATGTCCTGCTACTGGGCAGAAAAAACATCTTGCCAGAAACTTGGTCTCTTTCCTTCACCTCCCTGCTGAAGATTTACCTTGTATTCCCACTCTCTTATACCTATTCACATCCTAGTATATAAGGAACAGTGTGATATAAGAGGCATTGCATTTAGTTTCCATAAAGGTAGGACAAAGAGCTTCAGGTCATCCCTGCACTGCTTTCCTGAAGTCACACCCTCCTCTAGTTACGGCAGATACTTGCTGGTAAACAGCTTGACAGTCATCCCACAAAATGGCCAAGGTTAAGTAAGCTGAAATTTCTTCAGTAGAAACTGAAATGAACAACATAATCCAAATGTTGTTTATGTCAAGGAAAACTTTAATGATTTTTTTTTTTTTTAATAGGGGAGTCTCACTCTGGGGTCAGAGAGGGAGGTTAGCCTTGGGGGTGTTTGATTTTTGCAGCTTTCTCATTTCTGACAAGTGTGAAAGGATGGGAGTGATGGGAGTGCTGTGCACAGGGACTGGAATCCCTTTGGAGGATGGTCTGTGTGTTAACATAAAGTGTATTTCAGACCGTACCAGGCTCTAAGAAACTCCTAACACTACCAACACTTCTGAAAACAAAGCGGTGAAGGGAATGAAAATATTTCCCTAATTGATGAGACCAACTGGTAAATGGCAGTGGCCCTCAGTTGCTGTTGGTGTGCAGCAGTGTGAATGGTGACTATTACCCTTTTTGCCTATAACTAATGCCTCTCAGCTACATCTACAAACTACAGTGGTCAGAGACATTTAAGCATGAAGTCTTCAGCACTTTGTCAATGCCAATCAGCAGAAAATCTAGCAGCACCTTTTCTTGTTTAGAGATTAAACACAATGCTCTCTAGAAAGCATATGATAACTTTGAGAAAGAATACAAATCATAAGAGAACAAAATATGAAAGAGGATGAGCTATTTGGAGTAATTTATGGCTTAAGCCATTTCAAAAGTATTGTCTCAGACTTCAACTGTCGGGTATAAAATGTTAACACTGACTGAAATTCTGCTTTTGACTTTAATAGCTGTGGCACTTCACATAGCTCAAAATTTCTGCACAGTTCTGCTGCACGCACCAATTGATTCAGATTTTGTGCCTTTCTTATGCATGTCACTATCTGAGATATTTACTTTCTAAATCTAAGTGAAAATGTGATGTTTTCTTGATTATACTTGGTGACATGTTTTGATTTCACTTGTCTTTCTGTCTCGCTACTCATAATGCTTCTTTTAATTATGTATATACATCATATACAACCTAGCAACATTTCTTGTTATTCTGTACAGATGTTTCTTCCTGAGATATCTCCACTGCGTTTTCCATTTTCACCCTTTTAATTATATCAAACCTCCTCACCGTTACCTTTCACGTTTTGCCTTTACCATTTCTATTTATAAAGCTAATAAAATACCAAGGAATTATTCTGACCTTTCCAGGTAATCAATATTAAGGACAGTCAGCTATCAGCAAATATTGTTTCAGACAATAATTATATAGAAGACTGGCGGTTTCTCATTCATCACCTTAAGCAGATGTCTGGGCAAAGAAATAGGAATATCTTAAGTACCTGAGATTTTGCTCTAGAAACATTATTTTTGACACATACCCATTAGCTGGGCTTGGTTGTGGATATTGTCTGTTTTAAAGCAGAGCGTTGGCACTATTAGCAGAAAGTGGTCCATTCTGTCAACTCTTTCTCAGCGTAATTGCACCATGGATGACAAATGAGTGTTCAAACTACCAGCACAATGGTTTCTTGTCTTTTTACAATGGAGGCAGTTCACCAATATTAAAAGTGAAATAATGCTTTTGGGTTTCTAGCTTATTCGCTAAAGAGAAAGGAGAATTTGGGTTGAGAGGAAATGCCTGCTGTTCAGTCTGGAGACTGAAGTATCTGGGAAGCATACTAGTGTAGAGGGAGTTGCACTGAAGTGATGAAAATTTCAGAGCAGGAGGCATGGGATTTAAAACAGAAGGGTCATGCTATCCCAAGCGGCACTTTTGAAGGTTAAGAGAAGCCATTGGTTCTTCCTATAGGCTTCTTTTATTTGTCTATAAATAAAGATAATGAAGGGAGAATAATATTCAGCCAGCTGGTGTCCTCAGATGCTCCCTAGAGTGGAACACAAAGATAAGCAGTTATTGGCAAATAAATGGCAAACTACAATTACTACTCAGAGAATGTAATACTTCACAAACGTAAATGCTCCATACTTGGGGGGTTGGGGGGTGGGGTGGGAGAGGGAGGACTTTAAAATGTGTGAAGTAAAAGAATTCAAAGCCATTAAGAAAATTGATATTATCAGATTTCAAAAGTGCCTGGTCCCTTCAAATCTTAAAAGATTTCAACAAGCTTTTGTTTCTATTTCTCTTTACCTTTATATAGTGTCTTTTTTCTAGGTTTTCCTGACTCCAAAACTGAATCTTCACAGCTGGCTGTATTTTCCAGCTTAACAGTTTCTACACTTAGCACTAATTGAAAATTACAGGGGTTTTTTCCTTGAGAAAAGAGAGGAGACCTGGGTGCAGTTACTTCAGAAATCCAAGTCTCTGGCCATAATAGTTAATAATGACAGAAACATTTCTGTTGTAATGCAAGTTGTGTCTGTAAGCTACATCTTAGACTGAGAGATCCTTTGCCACGGATGTGAATCCCTCTGCTGCTACAGAACAAGGCCTTGATCCCTGCTTGCCAAGACCTTTAAAAGAATGTAAACGCGAGACACATGAGAAAGCCAGTGAACCTTCTTCACTTTCAGCCATTGAGAGCAGAATGGTGAAAATATTATTCGAAACACTCAGTATCTGAAACCCTCAATTCAGTTTACCTGCATTGTAAAGTAATTCTGATATCTAAACAAAAGTGATAAGGTAAATAGATTCTTCTGTACAAAACAAGCAACAACTGTTTATACGCTGGTGGACCGAAACTGGCAAACATCATCTCACCAAACTTTAAACATCTTCAAAGAATACCTGTACATCTGAGCTTATCACACAGCAGAGCTTCATTTATAGTTAGTGCAGAGAAATAGGTACTTGTAGGCATGAGTCATCTGATCTATTTCAGAATTTTTCTCAATAAGTCTGTAACAGGAGCCTGGTGCAGTGAGTCTACATACAGATATCTACAATACCTACATCTAAAATTAGTCTAAATGGACGTTGCCAGAAATACTAATGAAAGAAAATAAAATATCATCTAATGTCTTATACCTTGTATACAGAGTTTAAATCACATTTAAATTGAGAATTGAGTAAGCATCCTCATCCTTTTTAATGAGACACATAGATCATTAAAAAGAGCCAATCACAAAGATGTGGTTCCCTTAACGCATGTCAATGTGATTGCAAAACAAAGAGGTTTGCTTTCCATTGGACAGCTGCAATAATTAAATGAACAAATAGATGCTGAAATACACATAGAGACTGAACAGAAGAATTATATTTCTGCGGCAGCACCCAAACTATAAACTATAAATTATAGCTGGGATTCACACAGTTCATCTCAATGGATAAAGTAAACCTGACTTGTTCTCAATTCAGGGCATTTAACACATGCATAGAGAACATCTATGCAGAATATGCGTAGTAAATCGAATGTATCTCTCATTTATTATCTCCTATGCATTTGCTGTGCAGATGTTCTCTAGTCCAACAAGTGGCCTTTCCTGCATATGCAGGTCATCTGTACCACATGTATGCATTTGATTGGTTAGACTGCCTACATTTAGATTCACTGTATGCCCATAGACTAGTCAGAGCACACTCAAAAATCCAAATAAGCTTTCAAAATCAAGCTTTTCCACCCAGGCTAAACTTCTGTGCTCTTAAGGGGGTACACAATAACTATAAATAGATTAATCTGAACAAGTTCTTTAAAAAGTACTGAAAAATAGCAAGATAATTCATATTTGAATCAAATATATATACTTGCATTAACAAAAGACACAAAAAAGCCTACTCCAAAGTGATGTTCATACAGCACAATTATTTCTGAGTAGGCAGGGGTTTTTTCCCCACTCTCAAAAAATTCAACAGAAATTGCCATCACCTAAAAAGGCAAAATGCAAGGAAGTATACATTACTGTGAAAGTATCATGAGGAGTGGATGAAGAGAGATTTTCTGTTAAGTATTTTTTCAGTTCATTTTTTGTTGATGCTGACATTTCTTTAAACTGTTTTGTTCAGAGACTATTTGTGTTCCCTAATTGCACTCAGAGGCACATCTGAACTGCAGACTGAGGGATAATTGTAGCTAGAAGAATTTTGGACTTTGAAAGAAGCAGGAAACTTGTGCCTCTTTTTTTTAACTAAAGCCAAAAGACATTTCAGTGTAAAGTTGAGACAATAATCTATAGTCGTTGTTATCTTATGCTGTTGTCCATAGTCTGAACTTTCAGTTCTCACCAAAGAAATACTTTCACTGAAAAAAAAGAGTACTGTAGCAGTTTCTGGTTTCTTTTTTTTTTTTTTTTCTGTGTATCTTACAATTTTTATCTCCTTGTCCATCCTACAAGTATGAGTACCATTCATATGAAACTGGCAGTAAGAAAACAGTCCAGCAAGACTCTGGCATTTCTTTTATGGGGGCAGAATTTCACTTGAAAGTTATTTCTTCTCAGCTTCACAATGTGGTCTCCAGTTTCACCTGGATAAAATACTCTGTGCCAGCCTTTCAGCAGAGTAAGCAAATTTTCATCTACCTCTGCTGGACATTCCCCCGGTCTTTTGTGTGAACCTAGTTAGCTTAGACTGCTTTCTCTCTACAACAGAACTTCCTGTGGCAAGGATGGAAGAAATTGTAGCGTTGTGTTTCACAGTGGACTTGGTTTGTCCAACGTCACTCTTTGACCCAGAGAAACGCTCCTGCTGCAATGTCTATATTTCACATAGTAGGTATGTCACAGGTTTCCCTCCCAGGGACACATTTTTGGACCTGAGAAGACTTCACCCCACCCCAAACTCAGCCTGCTTTTAGAGCCAAAGCATCAGAATAGACTAGTAAAATGCCCCAGTCTGGGTTCCTATTGAGTGGTCTCAGCATCATCCCGGTGGCGTGATTCAGAACATGTCATCTCCTGTGCTGAGATCTGAGCAAGATGAGAGGTCCTCTCTGAGCGTCAGACTTCCAGACAACCAAGCCAATAGCAAGCCTATTCCTGGATAAACACAGGTTTTCTACAGTGTTTGCCACAATGCACAGAAATACTCACATTTGCTCTCAAACCAGACGCTGTATAGATGTCTCTGTGCTGAGGTAAAACCTCTGCTTCTCAGCAAGGTGCAAATCTTCACTGATCTGGTAATGTGGATGATGGTACCCAAGGCAGCATCTCAGCACTCTGTGCTGAGTGCACCTATCAGTTTCTCAGAGCTAGCTTGGGCATCTTTAACACAGCATTAAAATATAACACATAAATGATCGTCTATCCAAGCTTAATAGAGATCCCTTTTCCAGGGCTCTGCCATATCACTTTTACTGCAAAGCAAAACTGCTGAACACTCTGACCCCCCTGCACAGTGCTATCAAACAGGTGACAAGATAATTTTCATTTTGTTTCATATTTCAAACTCTTGAGGACTATTTATTTTTGTTTAAAAACTTAGAACTAAATTTTCAGGACTCTTCTTGTATTTTTTCTGTTTTATTCAAAGTTGCTTTTCAGTTTACTTTTTTTGTTATTTATTTTTCAACATGGTATACTCAAATGAATTAAAATAATGCAGTTGTCATAGCATATTATGGTTGCTTGCCAAAAAATAAAGATATTTTTCCTGTATTTTTTAACTAAAAATCCATTATCTGAGGCGTAATTTGATCAAAATTTAAACTTTAGTACAATATTTATTTGAGAAGAATATATAGAAAAAAACTTAGAAATAACTAGCATACAGGAATTGAGGTAAAACACCATTGTGTTTTGTTTATAAGACGCGTAGAAGACTAAATCACTCTCAGTCTACCTCCAAGCTGCTACCTGAGATGTCACATGACTTGTAGCAGAATCAGAAACCCTCTAAAATCAGGGCTATATTTATCAGGTCACTCAATCAATGGGTTTCTGTATCCTGGGTGACAGCCTAAACAGCCCTGAACAAGAGATATTGAAAACTCTAAGACTCCTGCAGGCAATTTCTGCAGTAGTAGAAAATTCACCCAGAGTGCCTTTACACATAAACTCCGTATAAACATGTAAAACATATGTAACGTATGTAGAGGTATATACAGATACCTACAGTAGACAAGTGTGTAATCACACACTGTATGGCTAGAAATTAAAGTTCAAAGGATTTAGGAGTCAGGAAAAAAAATACAAGCAGTGTAAATATATGGCTAGTGGAGTGACTCGTGTGTAGTGTGTTTTTCAATGGTATTTCAATTATTCAGTACTTCACAGAAAGAGTTCGTTTTGTTAAACTCTTTCTTCCTCATTTGAATCTTTTTATTTTTGTACAGCCCAAAATGAACAAAGTGGACTGGGTGGTATTTTCTTATTTTAGGGAGAGAAGCTTGTATGGAGAAAACAGTGCAGAAAACTACAATAACTTACCATCTCCCCTGGTATAGTAGGAAAATTCATATGTTAAAAACTCAGTTACCAGAGAGAAACAGAACATCAAGGGGAGGACAGCTGTTAAAATGGGCTGGAAATATCTATAAGTCAAATGAAGTGCACTGGATTTAAGGCCTGGGAAGAAACATTCCACTATATTGCGAGATGACTTTTGTTATTTTCTTTTTTGCAAGCAAGCATGGCCTCTTCAGGACTTTTAAGTTATGCCTCTAATCTCTGACAGTCTCCCTTGCTAGACAGTGGCAAAAGGAAAGCACCATTTATTTATCTGTTTTGGAAAGGTGTAGTACAAAATAGCCAACTAGTGTCTAGATAGCTGAAGTAAAGTGCTGTAAATAGCAACTGCGCGTTGCTGAGGGAAAGGACAAAGGACCGTTTATGTCTTCTAAATCACTCGCATGTGGCCAAGGACCATGTACTGAGCAAAGGTGAGATGTTAGCAAATACCGAGAAAGTTCAGTGTCAAAAGTAAAGCAGGACGTAAGAGTTTTTAGTTCCAGCTTCTGTACTTCAAAAGTCAGGCTTCATGACTCTCTACATGCTGCCACCTGCAAGTGTACCACAGCTTGAATTAAATCAGAGTTGTGAACCTGAACCTTGCTTGTACCTCAAGTGCAGCAAGGATGTGTCTCAAAGAAGTATTTCATAATTGCAGATAACAGGGTACAATTTGGTGAAATAGACTAAACGATCAAGGTCTTCAAACTTCATACACAACACCAAAAAGAACAGTGCCAGCATTTATGCTCACAGAGGAGTCTGGTATTCATACCTGGGATGCCAAACACTGTATACCGAAGTAGAATGAATGGGACCTGTCAGCACTCATGAGCACGCACACACATTTTCACCAACCTCCCTACTCTTAAGGTGAGAACTACTCCACCCTGTGGTACATGTAATTCTGCTACAGAAATTGCTAGCTGACATCCATCAATTTTTTATCCCTTTGTTCATGGACATTGTGCTTCTTCTCCAGGATGGAAGAGCTTACTGTATGAGCGGGAAAGAAACGCTACATGCTCTAGTCTGTTCGGAGAGACTGGAAAAAATGTTAAGGCTTACTACTCTGCTCTGAGAATAAATAAAATTACATGAAGTATCACATGAGTTTAGGTGTCTCCCTCAGTCTTGGTGACATTCCTCCTTTAGACAGCAATGGCCTGGCAGGAAGCTAGCAAGGCGTGTGACCATTTGCAGCCAAATTTCCCATGGCAAATGTTAGAGTCATTATGGAATTTAAAGTAATAAGAAAATGGAGGAGACTGACCACGCCAAAGCTGCTGTACTATACTTTGTGTTTTTATTAGAAAATCATTCAGTTAATTGACAGTGTTACCTTATATTACTCTAATCTAAACTCTGCTCAGCGTAAATGCTTCCTCCTCTCCCTCTCTTCTCTTTCTCCAGTATCCTCAGCCATACTGTCTGGTGCAGTGCAGCTGCTGTGTACTATATTACAGCTATGATTTGCCTGCTCTATGGGACTTTATCCTGGTGTGCCGGTTTTTGCCTGCTTAGCTGGGGACCCACACACTAAACCTTCCTTTCTACTGGCACAGACGGGACAAGGAAAAATCTATTTCTGGCTATGTTTCCTGAACACTCAAGGCATTGCAATATCACCACCATCAAGATACAAAAAATCAGTCAATCATAGGCTGAATATAGAATTTTCTTTAAAATAGTTACGCTTTTAGCTAAGCTTCTCAAGGAATTGAAAGTAGCATCTGCCTGCCCTTTTCTCTATAAGCCTCTCAGTATCCTTCCCCATAGCTGCTGAAGTCGTTAACCAATTTCAACAGATCTGCTGGAGGAGTACAGTCTCAAAGGAAATATTGTCATGAGCATAGACAGTTGAATAGAGGAGAGTAGCACAAATTAATGCCTCGTCTACCATAAACTTTACCACCGAAATTCACTAATTATCTTTTTTCTTTGCCCTGGTAGCAACTCAGCATAGACACACTGACCAGATAAGCAGCACAAGTGCAACCTGGAAGCACCCACGTCCTGGGGGTCTTGTTCAGCTGGTGACTAGAGAACAGAGGATGCTGCAGAGGAGGTAAGGGACACAGTAGGGTACCTGGGTGAACTGCAAGAATGGAGAAGCATTCCCATTCAAGGGCAGGGGAGCAGGAACAAGAGGATGACAGCATGTAAAGAGAGGATAAAGGATGTACATCCACAGGAACTGTTTTCTCAATGCCACTGTTCACAAAAAAATGATGTTTTGTAGCAGCTCCTTTTAGTCTGTCTTCGGATCATCTTAACTCAGCCTTTGTACTTTGATGAACTCTGCATTAACTGCTACCTCCAGGCATGTAACCTCTGTCTAGCTTTTATTTCCCAAAGCCCACATTAATTTTGTTTATCCAACATTTATCTCACTCCAATCCATTTTTATTTTTTCTTTGCACACCAGTCCTTGATGTCTGTGTGGAAATCAGAATGTGCAAGTGGTTTCTGAACTTCATAAAAGAAAATACCTCATTGTTGTCTTTACTAGATCCAATTTTATTTAAATCTCAGCTACTTTTTTCATTATTTAAATTCATTTTAAGTTCATAACACTTTTTATCGTCTCTAAATAAGGGTGGAAAATAGGATTGTCTGGAAAATAAAGTTTTGTCTCCCTAATAAATGAAAGGGTTGGGTTTTTTAATTTGTTGGAAACAAACCTTAACTCTTCCAGCGCCACTTTGGCAATGTGGAAAACCTTGGGAAATACTATCATTAAGAGCACATTAAGTAACAACAGTTCTTAATTATGAGTATTTTACTAGAATGAAAAACAAAACCATATTTTATCTGTAGATTCTTCCTTATGCTCTTCTGCAGAGATTTGCTAACAGAGATGGTGTTCCTGAGGGTGGCCTACTGTGTTTGAGACTGTAGTCTAAATAAACTAGGAAAAGAAATTAACTTCATCCCATCAAGACTGCAGCAAGTCCTCTTCCACTCCATCATATATTACTAACACCTGCTATAGAAGGACAAGAGATATTGATGAATCCCATCTGGCAAGTAGAAATATTCATAACTAAACTTTATCCAAATGAAGACTGTTTTACATGTGTTTTAAAGGTAAATCATCTAAAGAGCAGTCCTGAAACTGTCACAGAGATTTTAATTCACATTAGATTTCTTTCTCCTGGTGAAGGTTAGATTTTGTCCCCTTTCCTGGAATTCACTGTCAAAAAATTTTGGAATAGAAGGGGGTGAGCTGTTAGTTGCTTGGATTACAGCAGAATTTCAGTATCTCATTAAATGTGTTAAGGGGCAGGGTGGAAGATTACTTTGGCAGCACTTTCGGAAACTCCATCTCATCAGTGATGCTGAAGTCCCAGGTCTGTCTATTATGTTATAGAAATAACAGAGGTTGGGTGCTTCCTTTGTTTTGAGGCTCTGTTGGCATTTGTGTGCAAGGAGATGTGGAATATAAGGTTATCTGATCTGTAAAGATATCTGTCTGGTGACCAGCTGTTCAATATAAGAGGCAATGACAGAAAATGGGAAAATGAAACACACAGACATGCAAGCTGCAATGGTCAGTAGACAACAGAGACAGTCAAGCACAGCACCTCTCAGGTCACCAGCTGATGGCCCCAGGAAGCATTGCCAAGGGCAGCTGTGGGGACATTCAGCACAAATTTGTAGCTGTAGGAGAGGGGAAGCAAGATTACCATGAAAGCAAACTCATGGGGTGCTTGGGAGCATGTAAAATCTCTTATGGGATGCTTTAAGGGGATATGGGAATCTGTGAAACTTATAAGGGATGTTTCTGGGAAGGAACAAAGGCAGCAAAACAGAAGGATCAAGGTATTTCAGGGAAGAACAAGTGTGGAAGGATGAACTGAAGGGGGAGCAAACACAGCCAGTCACATGTAAGCAAGATGCTGACTGGTATTCTCATTTGTCCAAGCCCTGCGCCTGATCACTGCCATCTGTAATATCTTCCTACTAAATTCTCTTCCTGTTTTCTGTGTGACCTTGCCCTCTATTCTCGGTGTGTGAGTGCATTGTGTACATGTTTACTAGCAACTTTTGAGCTGGACTAGACACAGCAGGAGGAGACCAACCCTTATAAAGACCCAAGTTCTGAGCTGGTGATGGGGTGAAAGGCCTGATATCTGGGCAGGGATATCAAATGCACTTGAGTCCGTGATTGTGTATGTGCCTGTAAATCCAGACAGTTTGTTGGTCATGCCCACGCACGTCTGGGGAGCCGATAAAGGCACTGTGCTGTCTCTGCTGGTCTGTGAGGTCCTTTCTGTGTGTATGTGTCTGTGTCTCCGTGTGTCCGTGTGTATGTACTGGAAATGTGTTCAGCCTTGCTGCAGGCTGGACCTGGGCACAAGGAGCCGATGCATTTGTGGGACTGAGACAAGAGAAACAATGAGGTCTGCGAGGGCACCAGAGTCAACCACCTTTAAAATTAAGTATCCTTTCTCTTTTAAAATTGCTTTCAAGTTATCGGTGTTCTCATTAATATTTGAAGAATGTCAAGATTAGAAACTGAAGAGTAGCCTTATTGTAATTAAGTTGTTTTCATATTGCAATTACCAAGAAATTTAGGAAGGAAAGATAGAAAAACTTGTTTTATGAGTGAGTTTAAAGGTCTGATGTCATAAGCTTCAAATCCACACTATTCTTGTTTTTGGTATACTTTGTTTAACAGGCATTTGTGTTACACAAAAAATTCTTCTCAATCGCAAAAGTTTTTTACAGACATGTGTCCCTTTGACGTAAAGTTTACATCTCTGTATCTGATGTTTTAATTAGGAGAAATATATCCTGTCCTTTGTTAAAACAATTCTTAATTTGATTTTCTGTTGGCCGTACGCTTAAGAGTTACAACCTTCCCTTTGGGATATTTACAATTTTCTATTGTATTCTATTTTTTAATATCACATTTCAATGCAAAGGACAAATTGATCTAGCATTTATTTATAGCTTCGAAGATGTTATGATACAGAATATATTCTAAAACTCTTAAACACTTAAAGTTTCTGATTTATTTTTCAGTCACAATTGACAGTATTAAATTCAGATTGTTGGTTCAGAAGGTACAATTTTCTTTGACAGTTGAGAACTGTCCATGTTTGACAGGAATCAAATCTTATAGGTTTGAACATTTCACCTAGCTAAATAAGAAATTAAAATAAATACAGGATCACGTTCTGTAACTATTATGTTAAAAATTTAAGCAGTTCTTAAAATTCAGCAGGAGCAAAGTAATCATACAGTTAAAAAAAAAGCACCTTACAGAGTTATAATTTTCATGAATCTTTTTTTTCTGAGGTGTTTCCATTTGTCTCCCTGTTTTTCCAGCAATGATTATTTTGCTAATAAGTTCACAAGGATTCTTCATATGTTAACCTGAAACACATGATGCAGACATCAGACATCAGACATGTCTTTTCTCAGTATTAGCTGGAAACAAATCAGCACAATTAAAAGGGCAAGTGTATTTCTTAATTGGAAAGTCATTTACTTTGCACCATTTTCCTCAAAAAAATAAGCTAATTGGGTCATCTTAGGGTCATCAACATCTTGGTTGACTCTAGAAGTTGAGCTTTGTTACTCTTTCCCTCATTCTGTTTCATTCTTTTTACTGGTATTTTGACAAGCTAAGAACAGCTCCTGTTTTGAGATGAGGTAGTGCAAAAGTATTGCTGTGAATACTAACCACCATTTATCTAAAACTCTGTGACCAAGGTGTTGGAGGATGAGTGAGATGGACCACTGTATGACTTGTATAAGACCTCAAAATTGGGTAGTAGCACACCTAGAAGTAAAACTCAGAAACATCATAGACCTTCTCCTTGTCCTTTAAAATTTACCTGCTTTAAGGAGGTGAATAACAGAGAGCAGAAATGTTAAAAGGGGAGTCGGAACTAGATGATCTTTAAGGTCCCTTCCAACCCTTATCATTCTACGATTCTATGAAACATGATGCTTTTAGAAGTGCAGAATTCCCATGTATATATTAAATCCCAGAAGCACAGTGGAGATAGGCTCTGGGGTTAGTTTTTCAGAAATATTAGCCAACTATTGCAAAACTCAGAACTGGACCTGGATTCTGAATCTCTTCAAAACTTCAATGTATTCATATCACAGGGACAAAATAATTATGCCTACTTTATGATTCATTGGTTGCACCTTGGCACCATCCTTTTTTGCTTTTTCAGGAGATAGGAAAGTAACTATTCCCGGAATATTTAAAATTAGAAATGAGTAAATCAACATTTCAGAAACACTATTAACACTATTCTTCTCTTAAGCGGAAACCTTCCTCTAATAATTTTAAGCACCAGTGAAGGCTGCCCACATCTTCAGCCTTTTTCACTTGCCAAAGCAATTAACTTGACTGTAACATCGCTGCTATGAGTATTGTTTCTCATCTGTCATTATTTCTTTCTGCAAGGTTGATCACTTGAGGTAAAGCAGTCGTTCTTTACTGAACAAATGAACAAAATGTTCAACACAAATACAGAGGTTTTTTCTGAGAAGTAGGGGTCAAGAGGACAAGGGACACATATCACGGTTATACTCACTGCAATTCCAGCTTACTAGATAAACAGAGCTCATAAAGAGGCGGCTGTTGAATGCTGCCTGTTAAACCGACTTCTCCTAACTATACAGAGGATTAGGTGCTCCAGAGAAGAAAGCAAAAATCCCAAACAATCTATCACAGAGGGAAAAGCTCTCACTCACATCACAAGATGGATGAGTTTCAAGTTCAAGTCCATCGCCTGTAGCTGTTGGAAGGAAGAGCACGTATAAACCTTTACATTTAAATGCACAAGAGCAATGATCTTCCACTGTATTGACTCACTTAGATTGCTGCAGTGCTAGAAGATATGTAGTCCAGTCTCACTGGAGATATCCCAGCTTTAGATGACACACCAATGTCATGCAAATGCCAGCACCAATGGGGAAGAAAAAGTATACAAGGGATCGACAATTTTCTTCTCTCAGTGTTCCAGACATCCAAAACCATGTGTCTGTGAGTCCAAAGGGAATTTCATAGTATATATCTCAGAACTCAAAATTAGTTCATTTGTGATTCTGAATGTGAAAACTGAGAAAATAACTGCAAAGAATAAAGCCAACCATCTAATGCACCATTTTACGTCTGAAAGCTTTTATGAAACAAGCTTCATCTTGTTTGATAATTCAGCAGACAGCACCTTAAGAAGCAGCTCCTGACACACCACTGCTTGTTTGGAAAGAAATATTTGTCACTTTTCCTAGTTTCTTAGTTCTTTCTGGATTTCTTAATGAATTTTCATATGGAGAAATTTGAGCAATTTTATTAGAAAAGTACCTGCACAAACCTAGCATTTCATTACTCAACTGAGAAACTGTGTGCACTGAGAAACTGTTCTGCTCATTAACTAACTAAAAAAAAATCAAAACCAGAAAAAAAAACCAACTAAAATTTAAGAATCACTTGGCTTCTCTTGATGCTGCACTGCCAGTGTCATCACAAAGAGTGACCTGGATTGCCCTCTCTTCCATGCACATAGAAGGAAAGAGTTGTTAGCTGGGCTTCATCTGCACAATATTTATTCTTGCTGATCATGAAGTTGATGGCGATAAGCTTAGAAATAATATCGTTGGCTTTTGGATCTCTGGCTCAGTAGTCATTCTGCTACTTAGAAAGCCCATCTTCCTCCTTCTGCACCACTGTCTACCAAGCTGTTGTGTAAATTTCTGAGTGAATAAATACTGAGGTGACTGAGAGGAAGAATTTATTCCATAGTTGCAGCTGTTTAAAACACATTTTTTTCAAGTCACAAGTAGTTCAACATTACCATACTTTTCATAAGCAAATTGTGGGGGGTTTAGCGCTGACCCCTGACTCACAAAGGAAAGCTCTTTAGATAGCCACATTCATATATAGATAGCAATATCTACAGAAGTGAGTTCTAAAACAAATTAAAAGTGCAGTAGTCTTCAAACAAGAAGATTTTTGTCTCTGCTGGTGAAGCCACGATGTCTTTGCAGTTAAGTCAGGCTACAGGTCATGGCCAGCAAAATCTGGACCAAAGCATGGGAAATCTGCCAGCCACAGAAGCTTTGCAAGCATTTTGTCCTCAACAGGAACCTCTGACTATGTTCAACTGCTTGAACTATTATGCTTGTAGAGGTAAACTGGCTTAGACCTCAGCCAGTTTAGCACTTCAGCACTTCAAAATTTATATGAATAAAAATGCTTAAAGACTGTAGAAGAGCTGTGAGTCACTTTGCCTCTACAACCGTGAAACCTTAAGAAGCTCAGGAGGGCAAAGCACTATCACTCTTTGCTAGTTTAAGCCTCCTAGCACAGAGGACACAGGAAATAGCTTCACTGGGCTCGAGGCAGCTGGGATGTCCCTGGTGCCACTGAATTCCTCAAACACAGAAGCAAAGCTTGTTGAAACAATCACCCCATTAAATGCTTGTGTGTCTTTAACCACTTCATCGTTAATATGAGTGCCAAGTGCTACACTGTAAGATCCTTGAAAATGTCTCCCTCATGCACATTTCCTAAAGGGCAAAAAATGCAATGCTTCTGGAAGCTGGCTGGCAAATGCATCTTTCCATTTCCATTTCATTGTATTTCCCATGAAAATTAATACAAAATTCACTGCAAACACACTTTTTCTGCGGCTGTCACACGGAAGTTTCCTAAACCATATTCTCACACATTGTTAGTGATAAAATGCATTTTTATGCATTTCATATGCATTCTATGCATTAAAATCACATTTTTATGTTCAGAATTATGCCTACCATCTTTTTAAATTATATTCCCTCAAAAGTGTTTGATGTCAGCATGGCATAATGTTCTAATACAACAGTATAACTGGAAGAAGATTACAACCAAGCCACCACACAGAACATATCCACCCCTCTGCCCAGACACTGAGATAAAGCTCTTATCCAAAAGGTACAGATTTTACCAGGGACAAACAAAAAGTGGTGTAAGAGCCCTCGGGCCAACTAGTCTAAGCATCTACTGGTACAGCCCCTGCTCCCAACCCTGCCTTCAGCCCTGTCTACAAACTTTTCCTGAAGACAGAAGATAATCCTCTGCTGTAGATTGTCTTAACCATACATATAAGCACTTTTGAAGGCTGAGGTCATTTTGTTGTACCATCACTTTGATGTGTTTTGACTCATAAACAATGCTAGAACCTTAACTATAAGGCCTTATTCTGGGTAAAACCATTCAAGCTGATTAATAGCTACACTGGTTTAAGCATGTATACTAGAGTGCTTGTGTTTGTTCAGTGCCTAGCATAGTGCATGCAGTTTCTTTGGCTAGGAAGCCCTGAGACAACGTAAATAGTCACTAATAACTAGCTATACCATAGATGAGGAGTCTTTTTACTGCTGATATTTGAAGACATCCCTCAAGAGCATCTGTCAAAATTAATGCATAACTGAATGTTATCCGATAAAACTGCAGAAAAATTGTGACTGCATATGGACTACGTGAAGAAATCATGTGGGCTGCAGATGCATCACAGGTTGTCAGTTCCCCATTCCCCTAACCACAAATAAGGCAGGGAGAGTGACTAAAGACAGGGCCCAAAATAGCTGCTTCTTTCTACACAAAGTGGTAACATTTCACAGCGGTGATAAAAATGTCACCAATGTATTTGTAAATATCCATTATTACCACTGCTAGGTAATTTGTTCTAACTTTACTCAACTGTAGTGCTTAACTTGGAGACTTAGGACTATTTTTTTAATCATTTTAATGTATGCATCTCTGCTCTTTGTCATCAAGAGCAAATTCTTCTCAAGCATTTCATCTTCTGTTTCATTATCATTTTGAAAAAAATCTCTGTGGAATCATGAAGTTTTACAGAAGTTATGCAGGTAAGCACACACACACTTATGCTGAAGAGTTACTTTTACCAGGTGTCAGCTGCTTGTAGTAGATCCTGAACTGTACAGATTTGCATGTGTGAAAGTGTACAATAAGTAGCATTCTTCTTGACTGCTTCATATATTCACAGCTTTTAACATCAGGGAGGACAAATATATAGTGAATAACTACATATTTTAGCATAATTATTTCCATATGAACCTCTACTCTAATTCCATACTGAACATTAAAAAAAGCAGGTAGGCAAAAAATCCTCCTTTTTCTTCTTTTAAATCACACCAACACAATGCAACATTCCTATCTTGAACAATGAAAAGCAAAGTCAGTGAAAAAGGTGCTACTTGATACTTGCATTCTATCAATATTTAAGACCTTCTTCCAGAATAAACTACCCACTGTGCAGTTTTACAAAAAACTAACACAAAGAAAGGTCTAAACAGCCTATAATCTCTGTGATAAAAAAAAAATAAAAAATATTACAGATAATGATGCTGGTAAGCATTAGATCAGAGGATAAGGCAACAGGTATTTACTCTGGTCTTACTGACAGAGCATGGTGGCAGCTCCTGCCTGCTTTAAGTGATACAGCTGTGGTACCTCAACAGCAAGTGAATCATTGTACTGTCAGTGTTTATAAAGGTTCCTCTCCCTCCCTACACAAACACCATTAAAAACTTTAAGAATTATTTAATAGAAGATTATTTGCTGTTAAACAGCTATGTAGTAGTAAATTACATTATTTAGAAATCCCATGAACAGCATGAGAAAGGGGTGTCCTTGGGAGGAAGCAGCCAGCAGAGCACCCTGCAGATCAGGCAGCAGCATCGCCTCCAGGACCCAGTGTGGGGACAGCTGAGGAACTCAAGGAGCGTGAACAGAGCCACCCAGACATATCAGGCTGAGGATAATATATATATTCATCCCTCTTACAGCTCCACTGTGCACAGCACCTTGAAGGCACACTTCTGGAGCATGTTGTAAGGGACGAAGAAAAATACAATGCTGCAGCCTGTCTTGAAGTTTTATTCACAGCTCTGTACATGCAGTTGTGTACATTTGGTGGGCTTTTCTTTTCTACCTGGCATGCCATAATAGAAGACACACTGCTGGATAAATATAAGTATTAGTTTTATTAGTCTTTATTCCCTAAGCAAACTGAAACTATTACAGAGCTAGAACACATTGATTGTCTCCAAAAATCTCATCAGTTTCAGTGGTATTCCAAAGATATTTATTTTTAAGAGCACATACCATCCAAAGCCTGAACCGTTAAACTGAGAATAAGAAGAGCACATCTCCAAAGATCTTTTTAACAAGATAAAACACTCTTCTAGTGTTTTATCAACATTGCCAGCTCAGAACAGCTCAACCTTCTGTTTTTCTGTACTAAAACCAATTGTGTACAATTAAAGTGAAAGGTCTGGCAAAGAGCTGTGTTTTAGAGCAAAACACTGGTATCCAAACTGCCGTACAGCCAAATAACGTAAAGTGTGACCCAAACCCATAAAGAAGTATTCCACTATAAAAAGACAACAAGGAAACTGCTTCCTTCAGATGTTGCACAGGGAAGACATGCCAGGTGTCTGATACCTGCTTGAAGCCTCCAGAGAAATTGTGCATATCATCTTGTGACATTAGCACACGCTACCATGGTATCAAGACCTTTGTGTGTGAGAGCTGCTATCCCAGAGCAGATTGTCAGTGACAATGATCATTTTTGCTTATTGTAGCAGAGTAACTGCAATTACTGGCATCAGCGGGTAACAGACTAGATCCAGCAAAGGTGTTTGGCTCCAGAGCGCTAATTTACTTCATGTCACTGAGACTAGGAAATACATTTTTGTTTCACGCAGCTTCTGGTGTGTATCAGACTCTCATTTCAGCCAGGTATTTTAGGGATTCTTGGAGCTGTGTAGAACTGCACATTTAATCGCAGCCTCCTGCCATGGCTTTTTGTCCAAATACTAAAAAGAGGATTGTAGCTTATTGAATCAGAAGAGGACACTCAGCAAAAGAAACTAGCCAGCTACTTACACACTGAAATGCTCCAAACAGCAGTACTGGCCAAGTACCATCTGGTTTAGGTTTTTGGGTGAAACATTAGTTTCATGAAACATCAGACCTTTGAGGGTTCATTTATAAATCACAAGTGAAACAAGCTGTCAGTATACAATGTGCTGTCCTGGATGAGAGTGTGCAGCAGAAGACCTCCACTGATACCACAGGCTGCTCCCTTTTCTAGGATCTTTGACTAGTGTTGACATAGAGATGTTTAAAGATCACCCAGGCTAGAAAAGAGTATTGTTTAGCCACATCTTATTTCAGCCAATCTGTTACAGATTGTCTCTCATTATTGTCTACTACTCCTTTTCTTCACTCTAGTTATAACTTAACTCTTTTATTACCAGTACTACTGCCTGAGTTACGAATCTTGTCACATTTACAAACACTATTCTTCATGAGAAAGTAAGGCAAGAAGGAAGCCTCCTTGAGGAGGTTCCAGCCTTTGCTGTTCAGAGGATCAAGAACCACCATCTGAATAGAAAAAAAAAACAACATCCAGGGGCAACACATTATCCAACTCAAGAGAGTTTTGCTGCCTCCTGATTGAATATACGTTAGTCTAAATCAATGACCTCAGTCATGCCAACATCCTGCATATGTTTAACTTGATGACCTTTGACTAATCTCATTGTAATGCATAATATTAAGCATTTATTTAAAATTTTTCTGATCCCTTACACATATAAATAAATTATTATAGGCTGCATTAATTAGCTCTGCTGAGGGTTATAATCCAAGAAACAATGCAAACACAAAGAGCATAGAAGCAAGGATTTTGATGCAGCTAAGCATATTTTCAGGGTAATATAGATAGACATTTATCATGGGAAAAGTGCAGTAGCTCAGTCCCTAAGGAGCACAAATGGTGGGTCAGATGCATGCAGGAACTAGGAAAGCAGTGAAAGAGGAGGTCACAGATAAGATCTAAGCAAAGAATATGGGGGGGGCGGGGGGGGCTTACCAAGCCCCTCATGCATGTGGTGGATGTAGTAATGAACGTTAAGCTAATATATAGCTATATATATTTCTTCTCATTGAAGTCTTTTTGCTTAAAAAATAAAGCCAAAGGCCATTATTTTTATCTTTGTTTTATGGATGAGGAAACAGAGGCACAGCACAGGGCTCAGCAACATCTGAAGGGATAGCCAGGGAAAGTGCCCAAGTCCTATACCACATGTTTGAAAACTGGGCTGCTCTCGTCTAGATTTAAGCTGTGAGGAATTTTGTGGTGATAAACTGAGGAAGAGGTCTAGGAGGCTAAATACTAACATTCTCCAGTAGGAGCAAATCATGGGGAGGGAAACATCCTCAGGAGTGTATAAAAGAAATACAATAGACTGCAACAGAGGAAAAATTAGGTTTAAAGTCCTGGAAAATGTAGCTTAACAAACCTCTCTGACATTCTCCATTAAAAGAGATAATAAACAAGATGTGACACTTTCTGTGAGGAATATTATTTGTGGCAACGCAGTGCATAATGCAGGAATATTATGTAATAGCTATTTCATATGTTTAATGGTTATGAGATCTCCAGCTCTAATTCCTGTGTAAACCTGGAGGAAGTCCTCAATCTGTTTTCTTCCTTCTGTGCTTGCGTTTACTTTCCATGACCTATCGAGCCTTGTAAAAAACATTTTATTAAAGTGACACAATTAGTAATTTCACATTTAAGACCTGATGGTCAGCAATGGGTTTTATGATTACAACGGTTGTATAACACTGTATCCTCCAGATGGACAGCTCTTTCACACTTAGTCTGTCACACATTGCTGTTTCCATCATGGCACTCAGAACCAAATACCATCTAGGGATCATCATCAAAGTCATGCAGGGAAGGAAATAATGTAAGTCAGGGGTCAATTATGTACAACTCTATTGTTTAGATAATCTTACAGAATATAAAATGCCATAAAGGTGTTTGCTCTGCTTCCAGAAGCTCAGATAATGACCTCTGAGAAAGTTAATACTGCTTCGATACTCAGATACTTGGCTCAGATAGTGTGCGACAGTCTTTAGCTGGGACTCACTCACCCAGTGCTGGAACCAGTGCTGTTCAGGTCCAGCCTTTGTTTTAACCTCATAGGCTGCAAGTTGTGTGTGATAAGCTATGTACAGTTAAGTAAGCACTATTTTCTCAGTTATTTCCTCATATCTCTTCTTCATTATTCAGCAGCCAATTGCTTTGCATAGGCTAAACATTATGCTATACAATAACCCATCCTCAAAAGTTAACGATTTTTTTTAATTAAAAAATGGCATTATATATATTCAGTCAAAGCAAAGACCTACAATATTTAAGAAAGAATTACAGTTTTAGTGGTGGCTTCTGTTCGTATGTTTCCAGCAAGGATAAACAAGTGATTATATTTTTGCCACACATAGAGGAACATTAGTCATTCCTAATTGGAAAATATGAGATGATGTTTAGGGGCTGCACACTATGGAAACAATGGGGCTTGTGCAGTACAGCCTTGGTAGTACATTTGGCCCCACTGCAGGAACACCTTTTATTCTAATTACCATTCAACACTCCAAGGCAAAAACCAGAGATCATTTTCAAATGAGCATATAAATTTTCCACTAAAGCTCATTTATAATTAGTATATAACAGGAGCAATTTTATTTCTGCTACATTCTCTCTGATTTGCATTATGAGGGGAAGCATTTTTCCATGTAAATTAACTTAACCTTCCCAGAAATACCCTCCCATTGACACTGTGCCATAGACTTTTCTTCTCAAATTCAGTTTGAAAAATTTAAAATCAAAAATATTTAAACAGGTGTAGAAGAAATCAACAGAGAAGTAAGTAAGCAAAAAACAGCTAAAATATGGAACCAACTCCCCAACGACCATTTTGGTAACATTTTCCCAACTCATCCTCTGCTTTTCATCCTTTGTAGACTCATTCCTCAGGCCTAATTTTTAAGGTCTTGTTTTCACTCACAAAAGAGGCGAAATAGGAGTGTATGTGCCTTGGAAAGGATACAGCACTACCTAACACAGTGCAAACTATTCCTGCCTAACCAATAAAATATGGACCAACATTAAACTGTTCCAGTTCAGGTAGTGTAACATTTACTCACTAAATATGCCTGAATTGAGTTATTTCTTGAAGCAATTGAAACCTTCTCAAAAAAGCAGAGATTCCAAACTGACTTCCTTCTGCAACCTGTTCATTGTCATATAAATTCCTCTCACAGCTTGAGGGACAATCTGCATGTCTATTTTGCTCTCCTCTAATTACCTATCTACCTTAATAAAGATTTCAAATGTTCATATACTTCAGACATTCATACACCACAGCTGTTCAAGGACACAAAAGCTGTGCAATACAGTACAGAATCCCTAGTCGGTCTAGACATGTGCGTTTAGAATCTCTTCCAAAAATTATAATAATCCAGATAATAATCCAGATATTAGTAATACATTAAGTACTATGTTTCTGTGCAACTCAATCTGCATGTGATAGCCCAGCAAATTACTGTGCAAGACCACTAAATGGAAATACCAAAGTTACTCCCTTATCCCCATCAATAACTATATTCTTGTTTCTGTAGTAATTTAATAAAATATGTACTGTGTGCATGGTGTACAGTTTACAAGAAATAAATGAAAATGGTATTGTCTACCAAAATTGCAGCCCTTCAGCTCAGACTGTGTTTTCCCTATAGTATAAAACAGTACTACCAGTTAAAAAAATCAGTAGATATTTCATATTCTTGTTGTGTACATAGGGTGGAGCTGTTACTGTGGTCTTATAGGGCTAATAAAAATCCTTTAATATGAAACTCATGTATGATTAATTACCCTCTCTACTATAGATTTTGTTGCTTGGTTTCCAAGGCACAGCATTTGGTAGGGAACGGATGACTAGCTGCAAATATTGTAAATGTGTGCTCAGGGAATATTTGAACATTTGTTCAAATTTGTCTTAAGATTTTATGCTGCTACCCATCTCCATACTGTCTGAGCACAAAGTTCTCAAAAGAGAGTTTTCATTTTACTGTGTTCGCAATTCTTCCCAAGTTCATTTCCCATAAAGACAACGCATTCTAATTTCATTAATGCAAAAACTTGCAAAAACGCAGTATTTAGCTTAAGCTAGCTGAAACCAGTGTCAAATGCCAAGTTTTAATTTCGTGTTCGTTATGAATTTTGCACTCAGCGTGGTGCTGGGTATTTGTATGACTCATGCTGTGGTGTCATGTTTCCCAAACAGCCAATATAGTCGAACCTGAGTATTAGTCTGATTCATATTTATTGTCTATGTTTTTTAAAAATTATATATTTGTAAGTTAGGTCATTAGGAACTAATCAACAGAACCATTTACACAGCTGACAAACTGGGAGTTATATAACAAACCAACAACAACACTTTGCAGTTTTTGAGTCCTGGGTGGATAATTCTTACCGTAACACACCCCAAAATTGCGTGTCTCTTCTGGTTTACAGTGAATATAATAATGTTTAATCTCAAGTTATTAAGCAGGAAAAAAATAATACGACTTAAGAGATCAGTTACAAGGCACAAGTAACAGTTTCCAGTTATGAAGCAATAAACTGAATGCCTGTATTGAACCATTCAGGAAAAATCAATATCTTTTGTAAATGCGTAAAAGCAATTCCAAATTAGAATTTTCAAAGCAGCTAAAATGGGTTTCAGCTGCCTCAGCACATAAACCCAGTGCCATTCTGGGTGCCCTCAGGTGTCTGAGACATCCATGGATGTTGATAGGCATAACCCAGGACGCAAGGGGAACTTGCCTTCTTCTGGTACAGGCAACTGGGAACACCCCTTAAAGATCTCAACTAGCAATAAGTGTCTGTGTCAAGGCAGCTGAACCCCAATCTCATCATCTTAGATGGTAGTTTCTCAAACTGTTAGTGAGAAAGAATCAATCTATAATTAAAATTCTCATGGCAAATTCTAAGTACAAGGTTAGATTTTAATAGAGTAAAAAGTAGGCCAGCTATTCCCTTCTTGCTGTGGTCAAAACTGCACCACTATGAGGACAGTGTTTCCTCTGTTCTCTTTACCTCTATTAACTGTTCATCTTTCTTTTATTGCTGCCTGAAATAGAATCTTACCTGAATTACTCAGACTACAAGTTGAGAGGATATAATATGTTGAGTAGTCACATTTTTAGAAGCCAGTCTTGAAAATTTGTATGCACATTAAATGACTGAAGTACATTTTTCTTAACGCTTCAATGTATGCAGACATCTGAAATTATTCTTCACAAGATCCTTTCAGGTTGTTACATTAGATCATGTCTTTTCTTTATGCAAAATTATTCATCACGTCTAAAGTGCGTTTTCCAATAGTTTGAAAGTTGACAGTGTTGTACTGTACTGAGTACAGAGGACTGACTACAGGACATGTGAGACCATAGGAAACTGCTGATCTAAGCAATACATTATATGATGCAAAAGGTCAATGTGGTAAATATGTCTTTCCATTGGTGTGTGGTGGAAAGAAAAAGGAAACAGAGACAATTTCTTGGAGGATCTTTCAGAAACCTGGGAACTGTTTAAAGCATTAAACAACAGAGTTCAGGAGGGAAATTACTACAGGAAGCCACTGTCTACAAAATGTACTAACAAGCAAGATGCCAAAGACTTGGGCCCCAGTGTCTGTGTGATTGTTATAGAGTAGTGTATAATGTGAACAATATAAATGTGAGGTGTACCTACATGTGTGTAGGGGAAACTTTTCCAACCAATAAAAAAAATAGGACAATTATTAATTTATTTAAACTTGTTGGTTTAGTATGTCCATTAGACTAAGACAGAGCTCAGACCTTAACTGAAGCTCACCTCCCCAAAAACTCAGTGCATGGAGAGCTTGAGGTTGCTTAAGTTCATTTGTCCCTAACTGAAGAGAAATACTGCAGTGTTGATTTATAAAGGAAAAAGTGCTACTCCGCATTTACAGAGTCACCACCACTAAAGAGCTCTATTGTATTGAATAACTGTCACAGTAATTAAATTGCTACAGTACATAAAAATGGCCTTCCTGAAGACAGTGAGTTATGTTCCCACTCCCTGGATCTTTCTCAGTAGTAAGGCCCTTGCCAGCATCCTGCTGTCCCAGAGTGAGTTATATATAATTGCTGACGTGATCTTGTAAGAAAAGGGGTGGAGGGGAAGCCAGCCTTACAAGGACCTAAGTTGGTGCCCCAAGGAAGGGACGGATGTTACTCCGTTTTGCATCCGTCTGCTGCCCTGTCACCAAATGATAGAGGACTACAGGCAAGCAACCGGTCAGCTGCCACAGATTTTGACCGTCAGTCACAGAGAGATTTCCTGTCTCTGAAGTAACACACACTGTATCCTCTTCTATGTCTTACCTTAGACCTACCCTCCTGTCAAATGATATATCTCTTTTTTCAGTCAGCTTATACTATTGGCCTCTATACCATCCTGTGGAAAATGGTATTTTTAACAAACTTGCACAACAGCTATGAAAGACAGTCAGGAAACAGAAAACTATAATTTGCTTTTGTAAGGATTTGGAAGCACTTTTGTGATCTTGCTGCCCTGATTTGCTCATTGCTACAAAGCCAGGATCCTGCCAGCTATAAAGGGCTTTGATTTTATTTTTTCATGCACTTATCACGACCTCATTTTTTAAAGTGCCAAGTAGATTTGTTCATTCATAACCCATCTTGATGCAGTGGATGGCAGCAGGGGGTGGTTTTGGGTTGGAGAGGTTAGTTTTAGTACATTTGATTAGTTTAATGGGACATAATGTTCCTTTCCATCTTTTCCTATTTTAAATATTTTAATTCATTCTGTGAAAAAAAATCAATGGCAATCTGTCAAGGGCTGCAATTATGTTTTATATTGGGATTAAAAAGTGTGTGTGTGTGTGTGTTTGTGAGCAAGGGGAATAATTTACATAATAACTGATGGTAATAATAACTCTCACATACAGTCTTTATACCCTGTACTCTACCCTTTCATCGTAATTTTAAAAGGGCTGCTTCTTTCTGTGCAGTACAACTAAAAGTGTTGAAATTTTAATTCTGAGTTTTTGGTCAACTATCAGACAGCAAATGCTGATACCACTTTGTCCTCAAAAATTTACACCACTATCATCAGCTGCTATCTGGCAAAGTCTCTCAAACTGAGGGTGATTGAAAACTTCCAGAGCAAACCCATGCTTACGACTGGTAGTGGTTTTTTAGGCTTATGTTGTCTTCATCAATTGGAACCACTGGTCTGCTGTGAATTCTGCTAATGAACATACAAATCAGGAGTACTTCTTTCCTAATTATCAATAAACTTCTCCAAATATTAAACTTTTAGAGAGATATAATTAAAAAAACTATTTTTAATAATCAAAATTTTAGATGTTTCAAAATCAAATATTTTACTTCAATAAGATGGAAAATATTTTATTTGAAAACCAAAATGTAGTTTAAACCAGAATATCTCTTTTCAAATTTGATGCCTGTATAACAGAAAAAGAAAAAATTAAGTGGATTTAGAATATTTAGAAATGAGTGAAAACAAAAGGTTTTCTTATTTTTCCCATTTTGCCAAAAGGTCCACCCTAAAAATCCTTTTTGGATGTACCCTAAACACAATTTATCCCACAATATTGAAAATGCATTTTTCCTGCTTTTTGGCATATAACATCTAGTTTGGCACATGACACGTAAGAAAATAGATGTCATTCATTCTCTTTGTCTTTCCAAATGCTGAAGACAGCATACTCCTTGGTAGGCCTTTTAACGGTGGGAAAGCATCCACTCAGGAAAGAACATAAGGAGAAGTATAAAGTTAATGATTTATGCAAATGTTTTCCTTAATACGCAGGTGACTTACGTCTCATAAGAATCACCATAATGTTTTTTCCTTCTGCCTCAAACTTTCATTCCATTTCGAAAGATCCTATTCAGATCCACTGTATCACTCAGCCTTCATGTTCATGTACAGTTGGATTCCATGATCTTAAAGGTTTTTTCCAACCTAAATTATTCTATGATTCAAAAGATTGTGTCTGGCTCACTCTGAACACAAGGAAAGAGAAAGTCTTCCCCAGTACAGAATCTTGGCCTCAGAGGATGTCAAATACAGTGCTTATAAAGCCATTTGATGTAGAATGACTGTTGTCTTTAAGGAATATGCAACTGCAAGTTATGATGTCAATGGCATGGTGGAAGAGTTTCTTTTTCAGCTAGGCAGACAATTTACCACTATAAGATAAATTGGACTCTGGACTTCAGCCAAGTATTTTGACAGCTAGTGTTATTACCACAGCTCTGCTGAAAAGGCTGCTCAGCATTCTGAGTAGCCAACTCTGCCTTCTTTCAGCTCAAAAATTCACCAATTCAGTTTATGTTAAAATACTTTTTGCACTAGTAATCAGCAGCCACTGCAGAAAATGAGTTTTATCATTAAATAATCACACCCTTGAGAGTCTGTGGGCACACAGCTGGCTCTCAGCTGGCTTCAAACAGCTGAAATGTAACTATTGCAGAGAAACCATATCTCTTGCCTTTAAGCATAAATTAAAACTAGAATAGTAACAATTTCTTCATATTTATTTTGTATATGTGCAAAGCTGCCTACCCATACTCACTGAACATGGACAATATAAATGCATCATGCCAGTACACAAAAGCAGATTAACCTGTATCATAAAAATGGTTTGGGGGTTGGTTTTCTCTGTTTGGTGAGAAGAATGAAATACTGATGCCAGCAATATTCTTCCAAACACAATCAAACAAACTGTGTGCCATTTGTATCAGGATTAAATATCCAACAGAGCACAATATATCACACCGCGAGTTTTGCCCAGAAAAGAGAGTTGTACCTGCTGGCATCTGTACCTGACATAATTAGGTAGCCCCAGTGACCAGATAGAAAGAGGTCTTCCCAGTGCAGCTCCCTGAAGCCAGGATGGGGACCAAGCAACAGCTGTGCCACAGAAGCTGTGTTGCCTCTGTCAAGCTATGTGATAACTCTGGGGGAAGCAGGCACCTCTCTCTAAACCCTCCTCTGTGCTGCAAGAAACCGCCTCCCACCTCTTCCCCCTGCAATAGTTCTCCATTTGCCAGGGTTTCCTCAGCTACAATGAGAGAAGACAAGGTCAGGCGTCCAACAAGGGCAAAGGGCTTTGATGGCATGATGCTTTTCAGGCTAGAAAGACCTGTTGCTGTCTCCTCAGATGTAGACTAAGTGGACAGTCTCTTTCCCATGAAACCTGTACCCTGCACAGCTGTGTACTTTGCTTTATGGACTTCGCAGCTGTCCTGAGGAGTCCTGTTTACCACTGCATTTGAACAGAGACAAGTATGGGCCACCAGCTGTACATGAGGATGAGGTGAAGGTGGCTATTGTTGGCTTCCTAGCCATTTTAATTTCCTAGGCCTAACTAAATTTTCAGGAAGATTTACGCATCAGAATATGCCCTGAAAGTGAACCTCGGAAATTCCTATTCCAGAGGCGAATAGGCGACAGGAGAGTCCTGGTTAATACTCCAAGTGGTAACACTGACCCACGGGATTTATGCAGCTCTGCTGTAGGTTCTGTTCAGCCTGCTGAACTCTATCTTTTCCAATATAGAACTACACAGTGTTGTTAATAATACGCCTGTTCTGAAATTGCAATAAGGCCACTGAAGGGAATTTGATTTATCAAGAGATAATCATCTCCTGGAGGGGAATAAAGGCACCTGGCTGCCTTCTGCAGTCAAAATTTAGTATTAGCAGTAATAACAACCCCATCCCCCTGCCTTACATAATGCTTACTTAATAATTTAATTATCCAGATAATCTTCTCACACAGTTTATGTTTTTACCTCTAACTGGATGCCTAATAGAGCTCACATTAGTTTATCATAAACACCCAGAAGCAACACTCTCTTCACACTGCAAAGTTCCCGCAGAGGCATAGTGCCATGCTGCGGAATTTTCTTAACTGTGGAAACATCTATCTCACACCAAAATGGCTTTGATCAAGAATCACTGTCTAACTACCCGTTTAGGTTGCATTCAGCAAGATCTTTAGACTCATGCTCAATGTTCAAGCCTTTGAAAAGTCCCACAGAGGCTCACCTAAGTGGTTAACGAAGATTAATTCGGTGCTTCAAAGATACATTCAGAGCTCTTGACTGCTGAATTAGGACTTTGTTTTCTTAAGGCTCTGCCTTTTGGATGAGTAACAGTACATGTTGTTGTTGGGTGGGGGTGCTGCTCTGGCTGTGCATGGGTGAAATGAGGACCTACAGGTGTTCCTTATGCCACGGATATAGATCTTAATGCCTTGCCTTAAAAAATAAAAAAAAAAACCCTTAATGACAGCACTTAGATCATGACCCACCTCTCTGATATTATCTGTTCTGACAGTGTGTCAAAATGTAACCATTCAAGACAAACAAGTGCCTGAACTGACTGATGAACAGAGCAATTGTATTCCAAAATTTCCCAAATCAACGTAAAATTATTTAGAAATTTATCATTTTGCCAGTCACATTTCTGCAACAGCGTGTGTTTTACAGCATAATTGCTTATTTGCTTCCTCTGCTATTCTAGTACATAGGTTCTTCTTCTTTTGCAAAGAGTCCTGGCCATTATCTCCAGCCAAAAAGTGCATTTGGACAATATCAGTTTGTATGCTAATAATATTGCTTTCAATTGCACCTATGCTAACACACAAGACCAGGTTATAACCAGGTCTCATTTCTTCTCTTTTAAGACACTTGAAGAGCGATAGTCCTAAAGATTATGGAATCTCTTCTCATTTCCTTTTCTCAGCATTGCCAAAGTCTTTATTACCTAGCTTATTCAGCTCGTATTAAAAACTATTGAAAACCTCCTTGCACACGATCATGAAATTTGTATCCAGCAAAAATTGTGTTTGCTTTAGGCCTAACTTATGTTTCCTGTTTATTAGTGCAAACTTTTAGTACTTTTGCTTCGTCTTGAATGATGTTGATGTTAAGAATACATTGTCCTTCATTTTTTTTGCAGTCCAACCCACCAGCAACCCCATTGATGGGATTTCTTTCTTTGGTTGTGGCATGAATAGCCCAGAAAATATCTTGGATACTTTCATGAATAAGCCATAGGAAGCTGTCCAAACATTAGTCTGGGTACAAATATCCCAGCACTGTCCTGGGAATGTATGGCAACGCTATATTTATTCTGCTACAGTCAGAATAATCCATTTCAGAAGATGAAGAACTGCTGAAAGGATTTGTTTAAATAAGAACTTAAATCATAATTCAATGTGAACATGAAAAGTGTTTCCAGTAAAGCTGGAAACTGTTGCAGTTAGAATTAACTTTCGTAGCAAGGTTTCTGCCAGTGTAATAGTAGAGGCCTTACTGCTAGAAAATTCACCTGTAGAAGGTTGGAAAACACCCATAAAGAATAAAATTTTCTCAGCAAGGCGAGGCTGCACTTGTATGATGTGTTGATTTTGTACAGTTTGGACACCTTTCACAATCACAGCTTATAAATTAATCTAATAAGAACCCAAATTATCCTTTTTCAGGATGATATTCCTCGTTTCTACAGAACCAGTCTTTCAGGTAGAACTCCTTTGACTCTGTCTCACTCACCTGGCTCCGCTCCCATAGCACACACCCATTAACCATATTACAGATTTAAAATATAAGTGTACTTTCATCATAAAAAAGATTTTTTTTAATATATCATAAAGAATTTCTCCCTTTTTGATATTCAGCAAGTTGGTGAACATGAACAGAGTACTGACTTTGGCTGTTTTTGCAGTAGTAAGACACAAGAAACAACCAGAGCAGGAGACATGATGCTGAGGATCCAGCATCCACACTACACTCGTTTTGGGACTTCTACATCAGACTAGCTGTAATCAATTCCCACCGGCTGAATGTGCATTGGTGGCAGGAGCATGCAAGGTGCAGTCCTGTAGTGCATTATCTGGTCTGTCTTATCTGAAAGGAACCCATTTCTCTGAATCTACTCCAAAATGTGCAAACAAAACCACACTAAATAGACTTGATCAGATTTGTTCCAGAAGCACACTCCAGATACAAACTAATACAGTAATGTAGATGCAGTCTTTCAATCCAGAGGTGGTTGGTTTTTGGTTGCCAGGCAGAATTCACATGCTGCCCTCCTTGGTTTCTAGCCAATAGCCCGTCATATGTACTCCAGGTGTGCTCCAATTATTTATCTGCCCTCCACTAAGCACACTCTGCACACCGAAACAAGTGAAAAGCTTATTTAATTGCTGAAGGAATTCACAGTTTGACTCGAGGACAAAAACTTATTGGTACCAATCTAGCCCTTTATCAGGAGGGATGTGATGCATAGAAACTAGTAATGGAAAGCACAAAGTTAGGAACATACAGAGAAAATGAAAATGTATAACATTTACATAGACCGATTCCCTTACTGAAAGGGAAACCATAAACTTCTCTCCTTCTCTTGGTAAAACTGACAAAAAATTTAGTATTCATTTCTTCCAAGCAAAAAAGTCTTACTGAAAATACATTTCAGCAGGAAGCTTTGCATTTTTATCTAACAGTCCTGTAACAATATTACAATTTTAGTGATCAAAGCCAAACACAAATTCTTATCTTTCAAATTCCCCCCAAATCTATCTGTACTTAGCTGAAAAATATAAATAAAATACTAAAACAATGTTTAAAAAACTGAGCCTCTGGGTTTTGTGCAGCTGTAATCACACAAAAAATCTATGATTAAGAAATTACGTGTTTGAGGCTGAAAATGCAAATTATTCATATTTGTCTAAAGCACAACTTCAAATGACATCACAGTCTTCTTGCTATTTCATGCAGTACTTACGTTACTGAGTCTGGTTTTTCTGTCTCTTTTCTTTCGCTATTTTTTAACAGCCTTTTATTTCCTATTCTTGCCTTGTAAGTTAATATTTTTGATGCTTTCTTCCAAAAGCAGACTGCAAGATGTTCACAGTAATCAAGTGTAATGGGGAATATTCTTTGAAGATTTAAAGAAGGAGCTAGCACAAAAGAAAATAGAAAACAACGACAGAAAACTGATCAGCTTAAGTCAAACTGAGGATGAGTTAGCTGGGGCCTGTGAAATACTCTCCAGCACCATGATCAGCTATGCCCAAATCAGGGCATACCAAGCAAAGTAAACAGAATGCCTGCTTCCTCTGGTGGTCAAATATATTCAGGTGCCTTTTTTCATTTCAAGGATGTTTTAGGTAAAAACCAGTGTGAAACAACACAGTTAGAATTTCAACCTTTTTCCTTTGCATTTATTTGTACCACACTAGCGTATATATCTTCCCCAACTTGTCCAGCCACCACGCTCAAAATCCAACCTGTACGGATATGGTCCATTTCTAAAGTACTTGGTACTTGGCTCAGTAGCCCACAAGCTTTTCAGCAGCTGTTTTCTTTGGGGAAACTGATCCCTGGTCCTAAAAGTGAAGGTTTATTTAGTAAACATGCTGTGAAAACATCTGGTGACCAGAGTGAAGCAAACATGCAGCAACCACTAAACACAGTCCTGGTCCCTGCTTAATGACGGAACTCTTGCTGGCTTTTTCTGTGCTTGCCACTCCTTCCACGTGCCCTCTAGGTAAAAGCCATGGACATAAGGTCCTTGGGGTTGCCTACAGTTTTGTTGCACCTTGTTTCTGTCCTTCTGGGACAGATATCTAACTAGTACTCTCATCCATCCCTTAAGTTTTGCATATAAACACACATTTCCTGGAGGATTCTTTTTAGTGTAAGGTGTCTTTTAGGCTCTGAATGTCTTGCTATCAAATGTCACACAAAGTAATCTCTGGTGTTTTGTCAACTGTACATGGCACAAAACAAGCCCAGTAAAATATTGTCTTACTCAAACATGTTAGAATACCCTGGTCCTCCTCTGTTCCATTTACCATCACAGGCACCACATAAATGAGCAGCTAAAAGACAGTCCTGAGCAAGCCTGTCTTGTGCCTTCAGATACCACAAAAATAACTTGGACTTCTTCAAGCACAGCTTTTTTTGCTTAATAAGTACTTTTTTCCAATTTATGGATAATATAAAGCCAGATAATTTGTCAACCAGAGTGACCTGGACAAGCTTGAGAAGTGGGCCCACGTGAACCTCATGAGATTCAACAAGGCAAATTGTAGGGTCCTGCAGCCAGGTCAGGGCAATCCTCGGTATCAATATAGGCTGGGGGATGAAAGGATTGAAAGCAGCCCTGACAAGAAGGACTTGGGGCTGCTAGTGGACAAAAAGCTGGACATGAGCCAGCAGTGTGCAATCACAGGCCAGAAGGTCAGTCTCATCCTGGGCTGTGTCAAGAGAATGGCCAACAGATCGAGAGAGGTCGTTCTCCCCCTCTACTCTGCTCTGGTGAGATCCCACCTGGAGCAGTGTGTTCAGCTCTGGAGCACAGGAAAAACATGGACCTGCTGGATTGTGTCCAGAGGAGGGCCACAAAAATGATCAGAGGACTGGAACACTTCTCCTATGAGGACAGGCTGAGAGAGTTGTGTTTGTTCAGCCTGGAGAACAGAAAGCTCTGAGAAGACCTTATAGTGGACTTCCAGTCTTTAAAGGGGGCCTCTAAGAAAGATGGGGATAATCTTTTTAGCAGGGCCTGTTGCAACAGGACAAGGAAGAATGGTTTTAAACTAAAAGAGGGTAGATTTAAACTACATACAAGGAAGAAAGTTTTTACACTGAGGGTGTTGAAACACTGGCACAGGTTGCCCAGAGAGGTGGTAGCTGTTCCATCCCTGGGAACATTCAAGGTCTGGTTGGACTCTGGGGCTCTGAGCAACCTGATCGAACTAAAGATGTCCCTGCTCACTGCAAGGGGGTTCGACTAGCTGACCTTTAAAAGTACCTTCCAACCCCAACTATTCTATGATTTTAGTATTCTATGATTCATTCTATATCTATCGAGTGTTAAAAAAACAAGGCTGATAAGAATTTTTATAGTAATACGTATTTATTTATACATGTACTCAGTACTCTTATCTATGCAAACGTAAATAAGTATACTTATCATTAAATTAATGGAGCTAAGTTTACATTCTGGATCTGCTTTAAATTGTGTCAGGGAAGTTCTGTACATGTGAGCACAATGATATTAAAAAGTTTTTTGGTTTTTTTTTTACTCTTATCCACTTACAGCCTTGATGTCTTTGTTTTATTAGTCAGGCATGTAACTAGAAATTAAACCATGCTTCCTTGTTGTCATGTCAGCTATGAGAACATAGCTGATTTTAGTGTCATAGAATATGTTTGAAATTACTTACTGTAAATGTCTGATCTTTGTGCAAGCTGAGTCATTAAAATGTAGTTAATAGCTAGGGTGAAATGAATTTATTTTTATTTAAAAATACATTGAAGGATAGATTTTCAGGTTGAAAATTCAGCACAAATCTTAGAGAAATTGATATAAGTGTCTTTCAGACTATCCATTTCCAGAAACACTCCATTGCTCCCCTTAAAACCTTCAGGTCTTCTGGCTTCCACTGAAATCACTCCCAGAGGGTGCTAAATTCCTCCCTGCTACTTAAAAAAAAAAAAAAAAATACATCCTCTTTCTCCCATGATTTTTATGCTATTTGCTTTATTTCTCTTTCACCATTGTCTTCTGGGATAATTATCTTGATTCCAGTGATTTTGTGGCACTGATGGCATTCATTAGAGACACTTTCTCCTTCCAGTCTACGTGCATTTTGCAGCAGGGCCCAGCACAGGAATGTGGGTCAGGGATCAGGCAGTGCAGGACAGCACTGGTTGCACTTGCTTGTCAAGGTAAAAGGAAGACCGATGCTGTTTGCATGGTGATGTGCTTGTCAGGAGTTGAGGCTGGGCAGCCACTAACAAATGACAGATGTTGTCTATTAAGCCCTCGGGGAAGAAAGAGAAAATAAGGGAGAAACACTTAGGGGTTGGAAAACTAAAACAGCTTTAATAAAACAATAACAATAAAAGTAAAGGTAATAATATTAATTAGAAAATAATGAAATATATACAAAACCAATAATGAACCCAGCCCCCCCCCATGATGACACCACACCATCTGATGCTGCAGGGCTGGCACTGGGGAAGTCCTAAGCTGGACTCAGCAACAGACAGGAACCAAATTCATGAACTGGATTTGGGAACTGGATTCAGGAATGCACAGATGGGGATTAAAGGCAGAAGAATGGACAGTCCTCCTCAGATGCCAGCCATAGAAGAAGAAAACTTGACCCTTGTGATCCCTCAGCTTTATACTGAGTATGACAAATATGGAATGGAATACTTAGGTGGTCAGTTTTGGGTCACCTGTCCGCTTCCCTCCACAGGTGCGACATTTTTACTTAGTTACAACCCTTTTACTTAGGGCACTTCAACATTGGGTACAGGATTGAGCAGTGACCTTGGTTGCTATATGAGCAAGTATAAGCAAGATCCTTTCTGCATACCATTCCTTGGTAGTAACTACAAATATCAAGTGCTATCACTACTAGGAGCAGACATTGTCTGGAAAAATAAGCTATTAACTTCAGAAAGTGCATTCACTTAGAAGAGACTTAGCTGAAAAGCAAAATGACTGAATGGAGATCTGGTTCTGTTCTAGCTCAAACCATAACAGTGCTTGAAGCAGAGCTCCTTGCTTGGGCACCCCTCCATGTGAACACAGTGAGGCTGTTCGGGAGCAAAGCTGGTTTATGTCCTATCACCTAGGGTGGGTGACTGCTGCACCTCCCTGGCTCTCCCCATTGTAGCTGAATTCCTTCAGTTCTTGCCAGCATAGGCATCCCTGTACATATCATCCTACTAATAACGAGAATTAGAGAGCACTTGCTACACATGAGGATGTTAAGGTTGACTTACACTGTGTTCTATGTCTGCAGCACAGAGTGCAGTGAGTGTGAGCTTTTTAAGAGACTAGGGCTAAAATATAACAATTTCTACAATATCCAGTTTAAAATCAGTTTATTGGTTGGTGCTAGCAGGTGGAGACTCATTTTACTCTCTCCCTCTCAAGTTCTCTCTTCTAGCCCTAAGCTCCTTGTTGTAACACTGAAGGCTTATGATTACAGGCTCTGACACTTAGAGCCTTAGCCTCTAATTACCACCTAAAATGCTACGTGGTTCAAGAGGTGCAGGGTCACTGGGCATGGTCCTAGCTGAAAGGACAAGATGATATGGAACACATTTCTTTTATTATACCTTTTATTAACTGGACTCAACTGCCTCCAGCTACTTTCCCAAGACAAAATGTCCTATAGTTAGAGGTTTCTCAAGTAATGTCAAACTGATGGCAAATCGTGTAAATACATGCTGGTGATTGAATCCTGTGAAAATTGGTCCTTAATATAAAGATTTTATATTGTAGGAAATAAGAAAAAAATCCAGTCAAAGAATTCATATAATCAGAATCTAATTATTAGTTTCCTTCACTGAGTTTGTAGCTCATGAAGTGAGTATCAGGCATACACTGGGTCTTTGATCTGCGTGCTAAAGAAATGTACAGTGTGGGATTTCTCTCTGTTCAATAATTTTAATCACTTTAATATTTAACTCTGTATTTTTGAGGGTCATGTGTGCTACACAGTGAGCCTCAATGATAAGGATGAAGGCGAAGAAAGTAACTTTCTTGCTAAATATCAAAAAGAACTATACTAAAAGATCAAGATGGGAAAAAACTGAACAGAGGAGGAATGAACAAGGTTAAAAGAGTAACAGACTGTTCCTTGTTTTTAACCTCTGTGGGTGTGGGTGTGGGTGTGTGCCTACCTACCAGGAGACCTGTGAAGAAGGCACTGCCACTTTTGAGACCGTGGGACAAATTCAGTGACAGAGGAGGTAGAAAGATAGACACTGCAAAAAAAATATATATTAAAACTATCATACTCCACCTACCCAAAAGGACTGGGACAGATGCCAGAAACAGACATAAATGACCTGTGGGGGGACAGATAAATATTGAAGACAAATAGGATAATGTCAAAAAAAATAGTGTCAAATTAATTTACAAAGTTTCAGCAGAAGGAAGGGGTTATTCCAGGCTTCCCAAGTCAGTGGAAAAGTGATGGAGGAGCAGAGGGAAGAGAGAAGAGGATTTAGAAATCATTCAATCTAATGAGATTTTCTCAGGTGAACCTGATTACTGTTTTGTTTTCTTAGTCTTGCAGGGGGGGAGGGAGGACCCAGGACATTCAGAAAGACTCTGTCCTCTTTTCTGTTCCAAGCTCAGGCAAAGTTGTCTAAAAGCAAGGTCTTCCCAGTGGATTACATGCTTGAGGGCTGTGCATACATGAGGATGCAAGTCTTGTATAGCAGTGTGCTGTACATGGTCCTTCGGCTGAGAGGTGCCTTTTGCACACAGATATGCAGGACACATCACCATGTTGCACAATGTGGACACACTTGCCCAGGGGCCTCATGGCCAGTGAGCAAGTATGGAGACAACTCACTACCCAAAGAATAAACAAGTCAGGCTAAGAAAGAGAAAGAGCAAATGCTAACCTTCCTTTCAGAAGCCCTGCATGTTTATTGTCGCCTACAGTTTCATTAATGAGTGTAACTAGCTGTATTCAAACACAATGCTGTAAAATTTAATTGGGCCAACATAGCGAGCATTAGCTGGAGCTGTTTCCAGTCATGTATAATTACACAAAGCTCATACTTCAATAATTAGCAAGGCAAAATGAAATCATTTTACAATTAGAGAAGCTCTCATTTCACCTTTCCTGTCATAGATCCTCATTTAATTTGGACGTTTATTTACGGACAGTTCTACTCCATTAGATATAGAAGACATTCTGTCACCCATCAGGATATTTTAAAATGAGACAATATATCCAAGAAGACCTAAGAAAGTGAATATATCCCAAAACATGCCTCGTTGTCCTGGGAATTTTGGCTACAGTTTTTTAACTAGTAGAAGAGCCAAGTGGTAGAAACACCTGCCACTGGTGAAAAGCAAACCCCTGCTTAGGGCAGCCAAGGGCCCCCAGAGTGCCCTGGTATTCACCAAGATCCCATCAGAGCCTCTTGCCTCCTTCTTATAGCACAGCCAATAGTCCCTTCCTCTTTTTTCCAGAGCCTGGGCTATGGGTGAAGACGTAGTAGTTATTAACACTAGTTATGGGTGAAGACGTAGTAATTAACACTCCTTCAGACACCAGGAACAGATACCTGCTATACCATGTTAAAAGATGCAGAAAAATTGTTCTCTGTATCTCCACTGAGAGTCATCCATACGTTGGTCATTGGCTCCCTCTGGCTGCACAGGAGGGCATGCTGACTGTGACAGACCAGTTAACACAGTTAACATCACCGTTTCCTCCTCATCCCGGTTCTACTGAACATCTTCATCCCTAGCATCCCTTCCACTGCCAAAATGCCACACAGCTCAGTGATATGCTCCTGCCCTCCTGGAAGTGCCACTGCTCCTCTGACAGCCTGGGCTCTTCTTTCCCAGCTCTCCCTGACCTTTCCAACCGGTGCCTGTTTCCCTAACATATCTCCACAAATACAAGACAAATTTTATCTTTCACGAGAGCTAATGTTTGCCATTCTTCTTTCTTTCTCCAAGACATTAAAAATAGAATTAGTGAGTCCAAATAGCATTTGAAATATTTCCCAAAGAGGAGAGGAATTAAAACTTCAAAAGTAGGATAGGACTGCACTCAGAACTTCTGAGAATATAAATATACTTGAAATCACAGAAACACTAAATGGCCTGCTGCTCCACAGCTTAAAACCTTTCTGGAAGCACAGAAGGATAGTTCATTATTTTTTTGTTTATCCTTTCAGGGATAAAGCCTTCAGAGGACAAGCCTCTGTCTTTTCCGTGTTCCTCCTAGTATACACCACGCCCTCAACTCTTACTTTGTTTTGTAAGAGTCATTTAGTGTATCTTCAATTATTCTAAGAAGGTGTCACTGTAAAGTTCTATATCATAGACTCATAGAATGGTTTGGGTTGGAACGCAGCCTAGATGACATCAGCTGTCTGTAAGTAAAATCTCCCCTTTAAACATGTACCATTCAAACTGTGGAACACTCCTTCATTTTCCAGCTTATTCTTAGAACTAAATTAACCACACTTTTGGTAGTGGGTGAGCCAAATTAGAGACATTTATTATCCTAGTGCTTCTCTCAATCTTTGTTGCTAAGAGGAATGATAAAGCATGTAGAGGTTTGGGGATAGTTTTGAGTTAGTAAGTTGATATCATACTTACATACATAAGCCCCATAGATCAGACAGATACTAATTTGTTGTTTCGTCCTTTCATTTTGACCCAGTGATCTTCGAGAATATGAATTGTTTTACATAAGAAGGAATTACCCTCTGCATTGGGGATGCCTGAAACAAAAGATTTAGGGAAACAGTCCTGCCAGCTTTGGCAACAGCACTCTGCTGAAGGAGCGCACCATGCAGCAAGAGCCATCTCACCATTCCTAATGCCTTTATATTTGACATATTCTCAATGGGTAATATGTGATTAATAGGTATTACTCCCTTATTTCAGACAGGAATGTAATATTTCATGCATAGTGACTCCATATCAGTAGATGCACATAAACCATGATTATAGACAGTCTATGACCCAGTAGGCACTAGCAACTGATAAACCACTAATTGAAAGGTCTACTTATTATTCATTTGTACAACACTTATAAATGAAACCTCAAAATAAAATATAACTATCTTCCGTCACAGGATGTTAATCACCGTCAGAGTTAAGATCCAACAGACATTTTCATGGCTGAGAG
Organism: Leptosomus discolor; assembly: GCF_034619465.1. Lineage (NCBI taxonomy): Eukaryota > Metazoa > Chordata > Aves > Leptosomiformes > Leptosomidae > Leptosomus > Leptosomus discolor. The sequence continues at coordinate 89,475,600 of NC_141391.1, read as the reverse complement.
TGTTTTGATATTTGTATCTGCAGAAAGCCTTGAGTTTAATTTTAGTCCTGCCATAGAAAAGATACTACTAGCCAATGTTGCATGTTCATGGTGAATAAATCATACTATGCCTGACAGAAATTCTGTAATTTCTTTGTCATGGAGTTTAATACTGAATATAAAACACAGTTCTGTTGAGCTATCAAGTATGACTTGATAGAATGTTACTGCGTTTATTGAAAATTATTTCTTCTGCTAATTGCTTTTCATTAATTTTTTATTATTGGTAAGGGGACATTACACGTTTCTAATAAAACAAAAGAAATCTTATTTTCCTGGCTTGCTTTTTAATATCATTTGGATCAATTCAGACAAGTCCCATTTTCCTCTGAGAAAGATGAAGTTTCATCTCCAAAATGAGTTGTGTAATGAACCAATGAGTAAACTGATGCAAGTCATGAGCAGATCAATGTGATTCTGATTCACTGTAAATGCCAAAGTAAAATCAAGAGGATATTTTTTAAGAGAAGAAGAAATCTTCCCTGATGCAACACACGATTTCATTGCGGTACTTCTGAAGTCAGCAAGCAATTGGTAGTCAGCAGGCCAAGAATAGCTTTTAAAAATTGCTATGTTCCAGAAATAATACTTCATTTCCTCCTACTATTGGTCAAGTCTGTGTTGCTGATACTATAAGACAGATTTTTTTATTTTAGTACTTCATACAGTAAAGTATTTGGTGCATAGTTATACCGAATGGTAGTGATTAGATAACTAACTGGTATCATTACAGAAAAGGACTAGAGGGGATCAAGTGGTCCTTCAGTAAGTTTGCAGATGAGGCTAAATTGGGTGGGAGTGTTGATCTGCTCGAGGGTGGGAAGGCTCTGCAGAAGGGCCTGGACAGGCTGGATCAATAGGCTGAGGCCAATTGTATGAGGTTCAACAGGGCCAAGTGCCGGGTCCTGCCCTTGGGTCACAGCCACCCCATGCAGCGCTACAGGCTTGAGGATGAGGGGCTGGAAAGCTGCCCGACAGAAAAGGACCTGGTGGTGTTGGTCGACAACCGGCTGAACATGAGCCAGCAGTGTGCCCAGGTGGCCAAGAAGGCCAACAGCATCCTGGCCTGTATTAGAAATAGTGTGGCCAGCAGGAGTAGGGAAGTGATCATCCCCCTCTACTCAGCACTGGTGAGGCTGCACCTCAAATATTGTGTGTGGTTTTGAGCCCCTCACTACAAGAAGGACATTGAGGTGCTGGAGCGTGTCCAGAGAAGGGCAAGGAAGCTGGTGAAGGGTCTAGACAACAAGTCCTATGAGGAGCAGCTGAGGGAACTGGGGTTGTTTAGTCTGGAGAAGAGGAGGCTGAGGGGAGACCTTATCGCTCTCTACAACTACCTGAAAGGAGATTGTAGTGAGGTGGGTGTCGGTCACTTCTACCAAGTAACAAGTGATCAGACAAGAGGAAATGGCCTTGAGCTCCACCAGGGGAGGTTCAGATTGGACATTAGGAAAAATTTCTTTACTGAAAGAGTAGTCAAACGTTGGAACAGGCTGCCCAGGGAAGTGGTGGAGTCACCATCCCTGGAGGTGTTCAAAAAATGTGTAGATACGGCACTTCGGGACATGGTTTAGTGGGCATGCTGGCATTAGGTCAACGGTTGGACTTGATGATCACAGAGGTCTATTCCAACCTAATGATTCTATGATTCTATGAAATGTTTAGACTTAAATTACATTTGCAATGTGCCCAGTGTCCCCTTGAATCCTCAGGTCTGCATGCGTTATTTTGAGAAGGTGACAGGCTACAGAAATCAGTAACCAAACAGCATGCTTTAAGACATTTACTGCTACTAACAAAAGTGTCTTAGCAATCCTAAGTAGAGAATAGGGCAATTCAGAGCAGAAGTCTAACTTAGGTGCTCCACATCACCCTCAGGAAAACTCCATCCTTCCCCGCTGCCCTTTTGGTCTCCACTTTACCCAACTAGGTACCTAAGTTAAATGTCTAAAATTATCCGTCAATATCCCTATTCTGCCTTCAACATACTGTGGTACAGTAGACACCAGACAAGGGAACATGGCTGAAGTGTGTAGCCTCATATATCTCAGACACCTTGCCCTCTAAAGGGAACACCTACCTTTCCTATAAACTCAGTGATGGAGAAAGACACCTCTGAAGACCTGTGGAAAGAGATCTGGAACCAAGTCCACCAAGAGATTCCCCAGGCAGCTATTCCTCCTTGGTGTCTATGAGAGGAACCAACTGGCAACACTGGGCACCAGCCTCAGCCTGTGGGAATCCAGCTGCTTCATCATCTTCTGAGAATAGATACCTAGTGGAATAGGGCTAGATCTTTTTCTTTAAAAATAAAAACAGAAAAGGCAACAGAAGCAGCAACATCCTGTGTGCATTTGTTTCATCATTGCGTGATTAAAATACTTCTGAGGGAACTAAGGGTCATGGGTTTCTGTCTTCCTCAGCTACAGAGGTAGGAGAAGAGCTAACACTCTAATACCTGTACAGAAGACATGCCAATACCAAGGAGGTAAGACAGGGCTGGAGGTAAGCCCTGGCCAGAGGTAAGCAAGGGTGATTCTCATTTTTATCAAGAAGTGAGCAAACCAGAATTTTTAGTCTCGCTGCCTGAAGTGTGTAGCCTTTTTACGTAACACCAGCTGTGGGAGATATGCAGGGACAACTTGTTCTCTGGGACCACACCAGATATCCTTCCTCCCTGAGGCAATAGACAGCCTCCTTCAATTTTTAATTCTCTCATTTTCAGCTTATGCACAGAAAGCCCGTTTCCAGCTGCTAGATGTAGAGGTGGCTTTTACCCTGACTGGTCTTCAGCTGGCTCTTTTGGGCATTTGTATGTATTTTTGGCAGCACTGTATTACAGTTCACTTGTCCACAGAAGGCAGAAAAGTCCATTACAATTACACCATTTCCACCTGCTGAGGTCCAGTTACAAAAGATGTTCGTATGCCAGGTATGCTCTCCCCCCAGCATGGGCATTTCTTAGTGTGCATTGGTGATCCATGATCACCAGCCACACAGAGAAGAGAAGCTTTCTGTACCTGTAGACAGGCCAGATTTCTCTGGCAACTTCCGTGTTTCAAATGTGTAAATACCAATCTAGCAGGCTGAAATCTCAGTGAGTTTGCAAGTGATTGTATTATTGCTTGTGCTTTTTCCTTGAACTTAAGTGTGCAGTTTGTGACTCACACCAAAGCCAAAGTCTTTGAATTTCTTCAACTTAGCTCAGAGCCAGCCTTCATTAATTAAGCAGCTGATGTCGTTGTGCTACATGCCGATGGTAGACAAGAGAAGAGTGTTGTAACAATTACACTTGTCCACTCTTCAAACAGAATTATCTCTGAAGGGGATTTACCACTGAATTTGATTGCTTTCCATGTAAAATCAATAACCACAGTCTAGTCCCTAATAGGCTTTCTGAAGTCTCTATTTCTCCCCTTTTGAGGGTACAAGCATGTTATTTTTTTCCCTTGTAATTGTATTTTATTAGCCTGTTAGTTTTACAGTCCAGGGTGGTTTTTTGTAATTTCTTATTCATTTGACTCAAGTTGGAGAAGGGACTGGAGATGGAGGTGTCATTAAGCTTGAGTGAAGGTTTCTTAAGAATTAGACAAACAATTGCAGCCTGCAGAATAATTTCTGAGAAAAGTAAAGAAATTGAGTTCTGAGAGAGTGACTGTTTATTTAATTTCTATTCACATTAACAATTGAGAGTTTGCAAGTGATTAATGTTCCAGGAGACTAGTCAAAGCTCAGCAGTGTTCAGCAGCCTGTGGGTAAGTGCATTTACTTTCTTCCTATGGTGGAAAATGTATACGTGAGAACATTAAGCACTTCCTTGTCCATTTATACACTTACTACAATTCTCAACAATTGTGCTTGTAACTCTTGTTCTCTTTGCCATTTGGCTTTATGGTTCCTTTTTTAACTTTTCCTTTATTATGATCTTTTACATGTGGTTGCTCAGGTGCATAAATATCTTAAAAGCAAATAGTAAAAATATGCCCTAATATGTAACAATTGCATTGAACTGTCACTGCAATTACATTTTAATATGCTTTACACCTGTGGCTTTTTAACAACAAACTTACTTGAATACATTATCAATGAAAAGTCTGCTAGTATGTTTATAACTGTTCTCTTTTGTGTCTTCTATTATAGCTTAGTGTACTAGTCTAACCATTCAGATGGATGTTGCAAGTCTGAACATGAATTTTCCTAATATATCATAATTATAGAAGCACTAAGTAGTGTTTTGATCACCCACAGTGAAAGTAATATACAGTATTCCTGATTTCTTGTTTCTTACACACTAAGTCACAACATATAATTAGTTTGAATAAAATAGAGGCACATCCATTTTTGTTTATTATATTTTAACTGAAAACTTCTCAGAGGACTATGTTTGAACACTGCATGTAATGGCATATCTACAGTAGGGTAACTTTTTCGAATGGCAGTGGCAGTAAGATAGCATGAAACCATAAGCAGTGTTAAGAGTCGGGGAAAGACAGCTGGATCAAAAGTTCTCGAACATTTTTTTCATTATTTTAGCAGTATCCCAATTTCCAGAATTTTCACTTGCTCAATATCCTTCTTCAGAACATTTATCTTCAGCAAGTGTCCCCTGAACAAAAACATATTATTAAAACCACTTTTCCCAATAATATATCCCACAAGTTTAATATTACTAACAGGTAGTAATTCTAGCTAAGTTTCCTACAGGGTTCCATTTCAGCAAATCATTTATGCATGTGATTAATTTTAAGTAAAATGTGCTCTTTTGAGGCTTCATTCCTAAGGTTTGAATCATTCTCCAAGGTGAATGAGTGTAATACTCTTTATCACAAAAGGCCTGATAGAATCCCTTTTGTAACTTCCAAAAACTTCTCTAGAGCAGGTTTGAACTGACCTTGTTTTTTAAAATATTGTAATGCCAGGCCTCTTGTCAAACACAGCTGCCTCAAGTTGATTCATTTATCTGATTGGTTCTGTCTCTTTTCCTACATTGAAATTACAGACCATACATATATTTAAAAGTGGATATAAAACAGTGTCTTTTTAGCAGTAAATGACAGTGTTTACTTGAGTTGATGTCGCATTCACTGACATATTTTTCCTTATCCTTGCTTGACAATGTTAAGAAAATGCTTCCATTCAAGTTTTATGTATCCTAAGTTTGAATGTAACAAATTCACCCTTTCTCAACAATTTTTAAACAGAGGAAACAACCTTGTTTGGTCATTGACTTGTTTTCTCGATTCTTCATACAGGATTTGTTCATTACGAAGAATTTGAAAGTCCTGTGCTCCACAAGATAGACAATAAAGCAGATTTTGTATGTTCCTTGTCTTCCATTTTAAACGTTTACTTTCTTATCTAATCAGCCCTTGCTCCTCACAGAAAATGTCTTTGCTGGAAAAAAAATCCACTAACAAACTTGCACAGTTTCTGGAATTATTTTTATTTTTAGGAAAAGGTATTTGTATATACATGTATACACATGTGTATTTGTGTGTGTCTATATACACACACACACTCTCTTTTGTGTGTGTATGTATGCTTACACATACATGCATGTATATGCACATAAATTTCCTCCATTCAATTATTTTCTAAACTTTTCCTAATGTAAGGTACTTTGCTCCAGGACTATACAGACAACGGATAATGTACATTTTTAGGGACAGGAGTTTAGATTTAAAAATTAAATCCTTTCACACTGTTGACACCCTACGAGGGAATCTAGAGAAGCCTATGACTGAAGAGAAAGGCAGACTCTCTGCGCATATGGTGAGTGATAATGCTGTGTGATGAATATGCATATTATCCCATTTAACTGAAATCGTGTTGGGCTGAGGAAGTAACATCCTTTTGGCATAGACACAGGCTCTCTGAGAGACCATGAAGCTTCAAGTACTTCAATTGAGATCAATGTAAACATGCTTCAGCTGAAGTATCTGGAATCATGTTTTAAAGGTAGCTGAGCAGCCAGAGACATGTCTACAGCTTTGAAAATCTTTTTTGCAGCTCCTGAATACTCTTTAAAAAGTATATATACTTTTATATATAAATATATGTGAATCTTCTACTGACAAACACCATTTCTGAAGTTGAAAGGTTTTTTCATGAAGACAAACTCACCTTTTTGAGAAGCGGGTTTGTTTTACCTATGCTTTTCATAAAAGAAATTTGACTACCAAACTGTCAAATGGAAAATCAGTCAGAAACCTGTTCAGAGATGATTTAAACACATACAATGAAATGAAAATCAAGTAGGGTCGAAGAGATATAAAGGTAGGTAGAACCTGACTCTGAGAATTGAGGAAAAGTAGCTAATAAGACAGCATTGGTGCTCAAAACAAACAAAGTCAGCAGATAAAACATTTGAAATTAAACTTTTGGTCTGACTTTTTGAAGCAGTAACTGTTAAGATCTTCATCTTTTTTGTGCACAGAAATAGCTGTCCTTTTTGTTTTCCTTTAGCTGAGTTGGATCTGCAAGTATTGAGACTGAATTAAAGAAAAAATATATGGATATAGATGATGTGATATATATATATGACTAGATAGATATAGATCATATAGACAATATAGATATGAGAGAGAGACACAGAGAGAGAGAGAGAGAGAGAGAGAGAGAGAGAGAGAGAACTACAGATCGATAGGTTTAGGCATAGGTATAGGTAAAACCCTAATAAAAAAAGACAATGAAGGACCATCTGAAAAAAAAACAACTGAATATTTTACAAGGTAGATTTTCTTAAGTGAAACCAAATCAATGGACAGTTCTTGACCCACAGATGCAAACTAAACCATAGATATCCTTCATTTTCTCTGGTGAAAGAAAGTGAAAGACAGAAACCTGAAGAAATAATTAAGTAACTAAGTCTCAATGCAAGTAGCTGAGTCACTTCCACAGAGTCAGATGGGAAGAGCTCACAGGTTTCTGAGTGGGATAACACCTCTTTTTGATAGATTCTGCTTTAATACTCTAATTTTATTCATGTTCTGAAAAGAAAGCAAATGGAGCTTCTTACCTCCTACCTACCTAGGTTTAGGAATTAGTTTTTCCCTAAACCATGTAGTATAGCAGAGTCCAGACTACGATAGAATTTAGCCCCCAGCTGTAACCACAGGACTGAGTAAAATAGTATATTTGCAGTGATTAATGTGCACCTATCATTAGATAAGGTAAAATTCATCGCAGAATTTAGCTCACATATTTTTTAAAAATCATCCTTAAAATCATTCTGAGACACGAAGTCAAAAGCGCTACCTGAATTCCCATGCCCAGCATTTCTATTAGCTGGGTTGTCAAGAGGCAGACAATAAGAGAGTTGGATTAATTTTAGGCTCATACTGGTTTCGTAGATCATTGCAGAGGGGTACACACTTACAGTTCAGGCCCAAGAGAGTAGGCAGTGGCAGGTGATAGATTTCTGTTACTGGGTAATAACTGTCTTATTTCTCCTCTGGCCTTTCAGTGCTCCCTGAAACTGATTCCTCCACCCATTCACTTTTCCATTTCTAAGCACTGCCTTTCATCTGTCAAGTCTACCATTTTTGGCCCTCCATTATTTCATAAAAGCATTCTGGTCATAAATCCCTGGAAGTTCAGAAACTTAGTGGTGGGACAGTAATTTCTAATTCCACTTGAGAAAACTGTGGAGAAATAGATAATATTTGAAAGGAGCAGCAGTCTCTGGCCTCATCCAAGACCCACTGTTAGTCATAAGGAGATCCATAGAGTGGAAAGTCAGAAGAGGTAAAAAAAAAATATTTGAGGGCGAGATATTAAAATAAGAGAGAGTCAGGCACAGATATTTTATGGAGTATGAAAAGAGTAAGCTGATTATATATATATATATGTAAGTATACTCTTCATGTCTTCCACTCGCTCAAAGCTGCCCATTTACTACATAACTGTAGAGACCCCAAGGTATGTAACAGTAGAAGAAATGTTCTTTAAAGAGAGACTGTCTGGGACAACTTCCTATTGTGTGAATGATTTGGTGGGGTTAATTTACTCTGTGTTAATGAATAGCTGTATTAATCAAGGAGAAAGAACACGGCTAAGTTTTGAATATTAATTAATAGGCCTCTTTTTAATACATTAGGTGCCTGATATGCACTTTTACACATATCTAAGTCACCACAGCACGTCAGTAGGAGTTGTTTTTATAGTATACTGTCCCAGTTTCAGCTGGAATAAAGCTAATTTTCTTCCTAGGAACTGGTACAGTGCTGCATTTTGGATTTAGAATGAGAATAATATTGATAACATATTGATGTTTTAGTCGCTGCTAAGCAGTGTTTATACTAAGTCAAGGACTTTTCAACTTCTCGTACTGCCCTGCCAGCCGAGGCTGGAGGTGTACAAGAAGCTGGGAGGGGACACAGCTGAGACAGCTGACCCAAACATCTAAAAGGGTATTTCATATCATACGACGTTATGTCCAGTATATAAACTAGGAACTGGGGGGACTTGGCTGGGGGGCACCGTGGCTGAGGAATTGGCTGGGCATCAGTCAGCATGTGGTGAGAAATTGTACTGTACATCACTTGTTTTTTATATTCTCTTATCACTATTATTTTCCCTTCCCTTTTCTGTCATATTAAACTGTCTTCATCTCAACCCCTCAGTTTTACTTTTTTTTTCTGATTCTCTCACCCATCCCACTGCAAGGGGAGAGTGAGCAAGTGGCTGTGTGGTGCTTAATTGCCAGCTGGAGTTAAACCATGCCATATACACACATATACACAGTATTTTATATAAGTATATATATGTATGTATATGCACATGTCTGTCTATAGAAATTACATGATGCAGTGATGTTTTACAACTGTGTTGGTGCGAGAGAGCTTATTCACTGACTGCCAACTATATAGACCATCACAAGTGAGTCTCCACAAGCTCCTTTCCTGTACCTTTTCAGTTACTTCAGTCCACATTCAGAAAAAGAGGACTAAACTAAGAGCCAATATGAGCAAAAAATAAAAAACACAAGCAGACTTCTGTACTTTGAATTGGCACTGATGGCTGAATAGAAGCTTTCTCATCTTCTTGCGCTGACTGCTGTGCTCAGTCATTCACAACTCTTCTTTCACATACTGCTTTTCTGTAAAAGGTAGGAGAATGGATTTGCACTACTGCAGACCAAAGACAGACTAAACCACCAAAATGAGGGCCCAGAGATGGGGGTTGCCTGTTACACAACAATATTCTTCCTTTCCTGCCATAGACAAAATACTTGGACACCAAGTGCATGAGCCACAAAAGTAAAGAAGACAGAAGAACAAAATGCAGAGCTAAGCAACAGCTGCTTTCCACAGCATGTTGCATTGATGATGTGCTGGTGCTGCTGAACAGTCATTAGGCAAGTTACCTAATGACTGCATCATTGATACTGCAAGCAGGAACCTGGGCAGAATCAAGGAAGACTACAAATCCCTTAGAGTGCAAGTGAAAAGTATTGGTGCCCGAGTTACATTTTCTTCCATTTTACCAGTGAGAGGAAAGGCTGCAGCCAGAAATAGATGTATAATGCAAATCAACTTCTGTCTTTGTGGCAGCTGCCATCACGAGGGTTTTGGCTTTTATGACAATGGGACATTCTTTGATGACTGTAGCCTGCCAGGGAGGGATGGAATCTACTTGTCTAGAAAAGGCAAGAGAATCTTTGGCAGCAGGCTGGCCAGCTTGGTGAGTCAGGCTTAAACAGAAGGACTCAGGGGGTGGGGTCCAAAATGGACACTTTTAAGATTCAGCAGGACAGAGTGCTGAGCCATCTTGTCTAGACAGTACTTTTGCAAAGAAAAGTTGGACCAGATGATCCTTGAGGTCCCTTGCTACCTGGTATTCTATGATTCTATGATTTTATGTCCCAAGGAGCATTAAGATTAAGAGAAAGAATCCCAATATGGTGCCATACAAAAACATGATGAATTTATCCTTCCACAATGGGAAAGGCCAAATGCTACTTCCCCAATGAAACTGTTCACAGGTTAACTCTATAGTTTAAACCATGAGCCTTCTCCTGTCTTTTGCTTGTGGGGAAAAATTGAGAAGGAAAAGTGCTTCATTATTTACTGAAATGCAGTGAATGGTTTTCTTTTTCCCTACCTTGTGAATGATTCTTAAAATAATTGGAAGAAAGTCAGGTATAGACTGCCCTCTTTTGGGCAGAAGAGGGCAAGGATGTGAAAGCCAAAGATGTTTTTTAACTACATTCACAATTTCACAGAACCTTTAAGGCAAATTCATGCTTTATTCATATAAAAGCTAAAATGCTGACAGAACACTCCAGTTAGTTAGAAATAGTCACTTGCCAAATACCGTCTTATAGTTTCAAACACAGTCATACTACAGTATAGGAGCGGAATTGTAAATCCAAAGGCCTGAGTAAGGACTGCAAAAATGAGAGAAACAGAGGCCAGCAAAGGCAGCAACAAAGCAACTGCCCTCAGCAGAGATCAGAGCCGCACTTACAGCCTCCTAAAGGTGTTAAAAAATTTTGTAATTAAATATATGCTATTATGTCATATAAACACTTTTCCGAAGATTTTAGACTTCAGGATTGCCAATTAGTTTGAGCTTTCCAAGATCTTGTCAAGCTTGAAGATAGGAGTCATATTTCATTGGTTATGAAGACTGCCAAAGAAAGATTAAGCACTATGATCAAGATATTTGTCAAGGCAGCTGTCACATGTCCAATCTTTCTGCTGTCAGGATTAATTGAGAAAAGGCAGTCATTCCTCCCCATGGAGAGCTGAGCATGCATTGTGGAGACTCACAGCTGTCACAGGCCTATTTCCATGCTCTCTGTTCCTGGTCAGTGGCTTGTGAGATAAGAAAAAGTTTAATTTTCTTGGTACCCACATGGGTTCAGCATCCACATGCTCCAGCATATCCCCTCAGCACAGAGCAGGATGGGCTTTAAATAGTTGTTTTTAATGGCATGGGTTCAGAAAGGGATATATGTTCCTGAAATACAGGTCTAGCACTACCTAAACATGCAGTCATCAGACTTTTGTTGCACTTGAAAGCTGATCTTGACATTGGGCTCTTAACATCAATGGTGAGCACGGAAAGAAAATAGAAAGTCGAATAAATGTAATACATAACGAATATGTTAGAGGAAAACATATCATGTTGGATCCAGCACCCTGACAGAGACAAGGCTGCTGCCACTCCATGTCCCATGGTCCAATTGGTAGTGAGGCTGAAGATGTATTCCCAGCAGGGGCATACACACAGAGTGCACACACACACCACATGTATACATACACACATAAGTATATACATATTTACAGATATACATATATGTAGATGGCCAGCCACACAGATCGCAGACAGGCTTTCAGGGTACCTGTGTCAACATAAACAGTGCCAAAGGCCTCATCCTGCTCTCCTCTCTGGCTAAGTGGAATAGAAGCACACTAGTGAGAATACATATATATAAATATATGTATGTATATATATGTGTATATATATGTGTATATATATATATATACACATACACACACGTGTGTGCGTGTGTGCAGTGCGGATCCCTTCAGCAGCTGGTCTTAGTCTGCCAAGTAGCTGCCCCTTGATCCCAGCTTCCCCAGTTACAGGCACCTGGACACATGAAACCCTGAGGCTGCAACCCCACTCCAGTTGCTGGTCAGACCATCAAACGTGTGTGTGCGTGCACACACACACGAAAAGATGGCTGGCACTTCCCAGGTCTCAATAACCAGCCCCCTGTGCTCTAAGCTCCAGCCCTTAGAGATGCACACTTGCACTCTTGCACTCTTGCACAAAGCGCTCTTGTACTCAGAGCTGGCCTTTAGAGACGCACTTACACCCTTGCTCCCAGGCCACTTTACCTGCTCACCAACTTGGTCTTCACTAGTGATCACACACACTTGTTGCAGTCTCTGGCACCATAAATATACAGGTGCTCCTACCCACAGTCTGACTCTAGTTACTGCACTCACATCTACATGCACACACGTACACACAGAATAATCACTGACCCAGGGAAGAGCTAGAAAGGAATTTGATAAGAAGAGAGGACAGACTGTGCTGCTCAGGCACAGGGCGTGGCCAGACATGCACACTAACCAGCCCACTTATTTACACACAACCAACCACTTTGACCTGCTTACCCCTCTATTTTCATACTCTTTTTAGCCCTCCACCCCAAATCACCTGGACATCTCCCTTTTCCCATCTTTAGTTCCTCTCCCAAGTCCTGTGATATGCCAAACTGCCATTCCCCTGCATCCCATAAAGTGTCCCAGCCCTAGGCAACAGCCCTCCTAGTCCAAAACGTGACCCAGACCTGCTCCCAGTGATTCATGGTGATATGTTTTACACCTGGACACTGGGGCTGAGGCTGTGCTGGGGCAGCCCTGGGAGAGGCCCAGACAAGGTGGTGGTTCCTCAGGAGTCCTTAGTTCAGGTTCAGGTACCTGCCATTGTACTCCTCTGGGCTTGTGCAGATGGGCCTTAGATGACTGATGGCTCCTGCCATGGGCCTAGCAGTAGCTGGGCAGGGTATTGTTTGGGCTCCCCCCCTTCATTGTCTCTCTAAGCTCTTGTCACATCCCTAACAGCATACAGATACGCTACTCTTCAGAAACTGCAGTTGCTGTTTCAGACAGCGCTAGCATTGAAGCCAATGATGTCTAAGTATTTGAGTGTGGCCAGTTCCTCACCCGAGGCACGGTAGGGACCCAAAATACCCTTTTACTGCTCCCAAACTCAGCATGGGACTAGTCACAGTAAAAGCCAGTGGGCTAAGGAGAAGGCAGAGGCTTTTCTCTAAGTCCTTCCTATATCCTCTGAAATCCGTTTCCTCTATGGGTCTATGTCCTTCCCCCACCCCTCCATGGAGCTGTCACCCAGTATTGACAGAGGCTACAATGCCACCAGATTGCCAGGAGGTTTGAGCACACTGGTTCGCCAGCTCCCAGTATGGAGCACCAGCACCCCTCCACAAGGTTCAGAGCACCATTCTGAAACAACTGCAGTTTTGCCCTAGTGCAATAGGTGAACACAAAGGGCTGCGAACACAAATGGTAGCATAGCCTGACTTAGCTTTCACTTAGCAGGATTTGTGCCTTGATTTACGCACGTAAGATATACAGAATCACACAAGAAAATGTGTCTGGCAAAAAAGCGGCTGTTTCTCTTGCTCCTCTTGTCAGCCTGAGCGCTCCTTATTCAAAAAGGTGGAACTGAAATATTAAAATGCCACCTGCAGTATAGCAAATGTACTTATGTGATCTTCTCAGACAAGTAGGTTTGTGCAGGCTTTCACACCCACCTAGACAGCTCCTTCAGCCTCAAAATGGATTAGAAGTTGCTTGGCTTTAAAATCTCATTCACATTAATGGTTGTTCTGCATACTCATCTACTGGAGGAAAAAAAAACACTTAAGGGGCTGTTTGTAGCTTTCTGATGTTATTTACTAACAAAACAGTCATATTTTCTCTAACAACTGCCACTTCATTGGGTACATATGTTCTTGACTCAAAACTACAAAGCAGATTTAACTCAACACCATATGGTGCGATGTGAACTTATGTGCTTCTTTTACTGTTTTAAAACAGTAGCAGCAAGTGGGTTTTATTCTTTGATGTACATTAGTTTCAGAGCATTTTCACCTACACTTTCAAACCCCCTTCCTTCTCTTACATTTATTTCCAAATATCAACTTAGTCCTTTGCTCTGTCGGGCAAATCCTATCAGAAGAATACTATTTGGAGGAAGAAAGAAGGGTATGGTTACCAAAGCAGCTGGTATGTGTAGAACTATAGCAGTTGGTTTTGCAGTCATTCCTTTCCTGGTTTGTGCCTGCAGCAAAATGACAGCTGTATAAATGTACTAAGCAGTCCCTATTTTCAGGGTGTGCTGAACTCATAATTCAGTCCTAATGAATATGTCATTGGAATCTAGCAGCCTGTTTAGATTACTGCTTCTGCTATTACAGGGGGATTGAATGCAGAAATGGTAATGCTTTAATTTGCAATGAATAAATATCATGTTAAGGGCATGGAAATGGCAGTGGGTTGGGAGCCATGAAGTAAACGTATGGATTTCCTGTGTTCTCTGAGAGCTCTGAAAACACATGTGTAAATACTCCTTCTTCATTTGTCATAGGTTTTATACTTAGTGTTGGCAAAAACATTAAAACTTATTTTTAACATTTTCAATTAATGCTATGCTAGATTAGTCTTGAGTATTGTGCAGTATGCCTGAAAAGCTGCTGGTTTTGAAAGGATGAGGATTAAGCTGAGTAAACTGGAATTTCCAGAATGAAAATTAGTTGGAACTGGGAATTGGTACCTGCAGTCTTCATTCACGCTGTCTGCACTAATGGCTGAATCCATCACTCTCCCATCTGGGAACGAGGACTGGGCCATTGTTTTCTCTTTTCATCTTTTGTAGACAGTCATGCACCCTTTATGCTTCAAATTCTAAATGTTATTGAAAACACATTTTAATAACCTCAGGAAAAAATTTCCACAGATTTGCAGTCCACTAGTCATCCTCAGACCACATTTTGGAAAAAAAAAATTTTAAACCAGTTATGATTAACTAAATAGTAAAGTGAAGAATAAGACAAATCACTGAAGCTTTGTGAGTTAGGCGCATAAGTAGAGGTTCTGATGTCAATTTAAATACATATAAATATGGAGCAAAATATGGGGCAAAACTTCTTTGAAAAAGGCTTCTTTTCAACCAGTGCAAGGGCAAAAGGTTTCTGGCTTAGACTATCCCAGGGCTCCCAGAACAACTGATAGTGAGTCAGAAATATTTATTCCATGGACATCTTTCCTTGGTCACTTCTGTTCCACCCAGTCCAAGCACATATTGGTCATAATTAAAATGTTAGAATGCAGCCTATGTTACTTTTAATATGAGTTTGAAGGGCTGAGCTATAATAGAAAAGCAAGGTCTGATGGCAAAAAGAAATTAACTTCTTGACTCTAGACGGGATTAAATTGCATGTTGAAACATCCTAAAATTATAGCATTAAAGTCATTCATAAACAGAACATGAAGATATCATCTGTCAGCACAATAGCACAAGGCATTTAAGGTGTTTCATTTTTACTCCACTACCCAAGCATCAAATCCAGGGTTTGTTCAGTCATTTCTAATAGGAATTCTACAGGATCTTATACCTTTAAACAAGCATTGTCAATGAATAGACTTTTTATGCAAAACTCATTTTGTCAATGTTTTTAATTTTGAAATGGTTTCCTAACAAATTTTATTCTAACTTAAATTTCTGTAAAGACGTGTGTGAAAGATTATTTTCATGGGCGTTTGTGCTGGAGAAGCAGAATGTAAGTACATAACAGGCATCTGTCATTCAGACAGAGGTTACTTTCAGCTTGCCTCTGATCTAACCTCACATTGTTTTTAATGTTCAACTGTCACATCATAAAAAACTTGTATATAAGAGAGGGATTAGTCAGAAAGGGCAAGTAGGACACAGGTAATTGACCAGATGTGAGAAGCTTGCCTGCTGAATTTAAAGAACTGAGCATAAACCATCACCGCTCTTCAGTGGAAGTCTGGAAGAGGAAAGGTATAGACAGTTTTCCAATGAAAGACACAGGGCTACTTTTTACTAAGACAACAGGCTGCCACATTGTGCCCTTCTGTGTTTAAGACGCAAAAAATACAGGTATTCAAAACCAAGTGGGTTAAACTAGGTATATATCTATTTAGTTATGTAGTTGTAGCAGTAGTAGTAGTGGTAGTAATAATAGTAGTAGTGGTGTGACAAAAACTGACTGAAATAAAAGAATAATTTGGCCCATTAGGGAATGACTAAATATAGCCAAGTATTCTGAATTCCTTTGACACAATTTGTTACCTAACATTTTTCTCTTCACTTTGAATTTTTTTACTGGTTGGTCATTTTTGAGTTTTGCTTGCAATATTTGGCTGGATGAGTTCCTGTTCAATACCTGCCTCTCACATACAGCTCCAGCAGAGTTTGATGGAAGCTGTGCAGAACATTGGTATAAGCAAGAATAAAAGCTTCCCTTGAGGGCCAGTAAGCCTTATTCCTTGCTGGTTTTGCCTCCTTCATGTCTCTACACTGACTCCTAACTCATGCAGAAAACAAGTCTTGAAGTCACTGACAGAATTTTATCTGCTTTTTGCAGGTTCCAAAGTCTTTCAGATTTTGAGAGACAAGGTCCTACTTGACATATGGAGAAGAGAAGGCTCCAGGGTGATCTTATAGCAGCCTTTCAGTACTTAAAGGAGGCCTACAGGAAAGATGGGGACAAGTTTTTAGTAGGGCCTGTTGTGACAGGACAAGGAGTAATGGATTTAAACTAAAAGAGGGGAGATTTAGACAAGATCTAAGGAAGAAATTTTTTACACTGAGGGTGGTGAAACACTGGCACAGGCTGCCCAGAGAGGTGGTAGAAGCCCCATCCCTGGAAACATTCAAGGTCAGGCTGGACGGGTCTCTGAGCAACCTGATCCAGCTAAAGATGTCCCTGCTCACTGCAGGGGGGTTCATCAAGGTGACCTTTAATGATCCCTTCAACCCAAACAGTTCTATGATTCTATGATGATATAAGACCATAGCTCACAAGGTAAGGCTTTAATTATCTTGGAGACAGAGAGATACTTCAGTAACAAGGGACAGATCTGCAGAGATGCTATGCTTTTATTTCTGAAATGTCATACTGTGGGTGGTTGACTGAATGGGGAGGCCTTGATTTAGAAGCAAATTTTAAAATGTCAGTCAAATAGGCACTGGGTCTTTATGAAATGCCATGCTCCAGGTATTGAGATCAAGACCAAGTTCTAATTGACATGTTATGTGAGTAGAAAAGGAATAAACAAGTGCGAGGGAGGTCTCTACTCTAGCGACAAATGCACTCGTAGTCCTGTACATTTGAGCTTGTTCTGGCATGGGAATATCTGTATTGTTTCCAAGACCTATGCTAATGGCCTATCTATAAAAGCAGGTCCCTGTATACACAGATCTTTAAAGCTACATGTAAATACAAGACAAGACATTAACAAGTCAAACAGGAAATTGCAACTATTGTGACAAGAAATGGAAAGTGTCCTATCTCCACTAAGACTCTGTTACAGCAAGAGTAATTAGAGAAGCTGATTCCAATTTATTTTGCCCCAGTGCCATACATGGACAGTCGAAGAAAACCACAGAAGGAAATTAGGGCATGATTCACATCCTAAGCATAGACTGGTGATACTGTTTGAGATGTTCTAGTGTATCTTGGATGGCCTTCAGCTGCAACACCACCAGTACATATATCCCCCTTCTTTCTTGTGTAATGCCTGTCAGCCTTTTTCAGATGTCAGGGATGTCCTGCGGCATCTCAAATGAAACTAAATGCCAGTATTGAGGCAACTCAGCTGAGCCCTTTGAATTAAAATTTGGCAGCCATCATGTGTTTCAGAAGATCACATATTTCCTCAAAGAAACAAGAAGCAGCCAACATACATAACCCCCAGGAGGAGCAGCTGGCACTAAAAATATTATATCCTAAAGCATTCAGTGCTAATCCAGCACTCTTATAATGAAATAAAACAAATTTTTAATGGTCATACCCACTTCTACAAATCCCATGTTATATATTCAAAACGCTTCCCACAGGAAGCTTTACGTCTGTAAGCTGAAAAGCCATACCAACGCCAAATAAGTTTGATCCAATCAGCCATGAACAGAAGTCATCTGATCATGCCAGTTTTTCACTACAAAAGCTCGAATGCTGCTCACAACAGCAGATATCTTGTAGTTAGATTAATTTCAAAGTCCAGTAAAGCCTACTTTTCACTATAGACTATAAATGGATTCAAGATCTTTATCTCAGTTCTACGCATCTAAAACATATGCACATGAAGCTAGCTGAAATGAATGCAGCATTTGACGTGCAAGTTACTCCACTACAAAACCAATCATGAGGTTCCACGTTACAAAAACTGTTACAGAAATGCCTGTAGTCTGGCATTTCCATTTTGCAAAGTACCATAAGTTTTAGTCCATGAGACATATACTTCCATGCACAGTCACTTCCCTCTGAAAAACTTTAAAAGAGCCATGCAAGATAACAGCAGCATAACCACTGACAGTTGCAAAAAATCCAGATATCTACTTTCTTAGGCTTTCAGGATCTAAATGCACATACATAAGCATTCCAGATCCTGAATTCAAACAGAAAGACTGAGACACAGGGCCAAAATTTCCATTATCAGCTGATATCAAATGATACATGTATTTCTGAATATGAACTTCAGAGATGGAGAAGTTCCTAACACTGCCTTTAGCAGAGGATTTAATTATGACATTTAGGCAGTACTATAATAAGAAGAATAAATGCATTTAAGGTGAAGAACCTAGGGGAAAAAATGTCCTTCTCAGCCAGTTTTAACTACCAGTGTCTGGAATTATTCCAGTCTCTGAATTGAAGTGATTCTGAGGCCGGCATTTATGGAAAGAAGTCCAAATAACTTCTTAAGAGTAATGTGGCAATGAATGCAGTTGCCTTCCTCCTTTTAAGTGTGAAAAAGAAAATATCAATTTGCAGTTAGCTCCTACAGACCTGAAATTATATGTCATTTGTAAAACAAGTTTGGTCAAACTGTTATAACACTGCCTGTCTTTGATGCTTCAATATCTATAAAATAGAGTAAACAATCAGTGAGTTTTAACATTGCTCACTACTAACAGTTTGGCTTTATGCCAGTGCAACTATTGACTGATGTCAGAACTTCTGAGTATCAGTAGAGTGAAGCATAGGTGGACCCTGATCTAAGGTATGTACTTTGCATGTACAAACCAATGATCCTAAGCTTTAATTGAAGAAACAAAATGACTGCTCCTTTGCTAAGAATATTCATGTTAGTTTATTCAGCACAATCTTATCTGAAATCACTTTAAAAAAAATGCAAAGAAAAATATCATTAGCCAAGTCAAAGCAACGCTGCATTTAATAATAATTTTCAGAGACAGGTTTTAATGGTAATAGAAATGGAAACAAAGGATTGGTACCATAAAATCTGTCAAATAAATGTAAAAAGGACATAAACCCCCAAAATAGCTTTCACAGAAAATCTCACCACAAGATAAAATACAGCTTTTGGGCAAAAAGAGAATCGTATCTCCAGCAACTTCCATAAATAATTCACTGCTAGCTTGTAAACAATAGAGAAGCACAGTATGAATGCCAAAGAGGGTCTTTATATGTCATAAAGCCACTCAAAAGTGCACTTGCTGCAGCAAGTCTGGCTGTGAGCTTTGATGTGCTGGAAAAGAAACTGCTATGCTGAGGTCATCAGTTAGTAGAAAACAATTTCCCTCATACAGAGAAGCAGACTTACTGCTGGGCTTCTGACACAGACGGATTGGATTTAAAAAAACAAGACTGCATAATGTGGGCTTGCAGGGGGAAAGAAATCTTCTACACACCTTCTAAATGACCAAAGCTGAAAGAAAATATATCATCTTCCTTTAATGGCTATCAAAAGTTGACATGAGAGTGTGGCAGGGTTCCCATGCTGGCACAGTCACACTTTAAATACACAACTGGTCTGATTTGCAACCTCTTTCTTAACTAAACTGCTTCCATGGAGAACTTAAGCTGCTCTGTTTGTTAAGTGTCAAGCTAAATAATTCAAGTGACACAGATCTGGAGTTCATTTATCACAGGTATGTTTTAAAAGGTAACTCTACCTGTCATCGAAAAATCTCAACACAAGAGGAAAGCCAAGGCTGTTGCAATAATGTCCCTTTCATTTCTAGACTGATACAGCAAGTGAATGAAAAAAACCTGATAAAAAGCTATGTAAATATTGAATGTGTGTACCAACACTTTTAAGACCTCAGCCCTCTGAAGTGATCAGCACAGCTGACACCATAACAATTACAGTAAAAATAACAGAGAGAATAGGCACTAGGTGGAGAGAGAAATGTAAGCTTTGAAACTCCAGTGAAGAAGACAGCAATGTGAAGATATATAGAGCCGGGCATGTGATTCAAGGAGCACAATCAATGTGACAGGAAAGGAATAGGTAGAGGGTTATTTCTATGTTACAACTCTTGACTTCTTTCAGAAGTCCTCTACAATACTTTGAATTTAATCTGTAATTGCTGTGACCTACTCCACCTCTCAAAAACTTGTGATTCGTACTTTCTTTATATTGAAAGTCGTTCCAAAGTGGCTTTTTTTTTCCAGATGCAACTTTTAAAAGTATTCAGAGTGACAGTTCAAATTTTAATTTGTCCACAGCCAAGAAATTCATTCTCTGGCAAAGGAGTTGCCTTTTCAAAGGGAAGGAAGAAAGGAACAGCTACATTTCCAGCAGTGAAGGCAAAAGTGTGAGCATCACAGGAAGAAACACAGAAACAATCATTTGCATAGTGCCATTTGGATTAATCACCCAGCTGATGTTTTCACAGAGTGATTGCAGAAAAAGCTCCAAACTTAAGGACCTTTTAAAAGGATGTATTACATTAGTGGAGCTTAATAATGAGCATCCTTCTGACAGAGCCTCAAGAGCTTGTTTAAATCATATATTGTAACCCAGAAAAAATATGAAAGCAAGTCTGTGATGCTGTCACAGGACTGACTGTGACTAAGATCAGTCCAGGACTGACTGTGACTAAGATCAGTCCAGGACAGCACAATTTTCTCAGAAGAATCATCATTTTGAATTCAAACCAAACTATACCTGAATCTTTCTAGGATTTTGGAAAAGGTACCTTGAACTTTTCTGTTGTCAGCTTGCATATCTTATTTCTGACAGGCAGGGTAATTAAGACATAAAGAAAATGTAAAAAAAAAAAAACAAACCCAAAGGTTTTATATTTCTTACATGAGCCAAGCAAAATGTGAACTTCAACTGTCAAAACATATAGCCAGTACTGATTTGCTGACATGCAATCGCCCCACCTTGTATTTGTAGCTTGTAATTCCCTCACTAAGCTGAATATATATCCTTGATCACACCCTTCCTCCCAAACCATGGTATTACCTTCCCTTGTAAAAAAAGTTACGTCCATTTGCAATGGAAAGGCTCTTTGTTGCAGTGAAGACACACACAGAACAGCTCAGCAAACTGGCAGTCTGCTGTCTTAGTTCTCCTCAGATAACTGAGCTAGACGGATCTTCTCTTCCCAGCACAGACCTTGCCATAGTATCTGCTGCTGCAAGGGAAAAGGAAAGCATATAACTATCCACAGGAGAGTGTTTGCTCAACTGTGATGTCAGCAGGAGCTCATATCACAAAAAACAAACAAGCAAAAATATAAACTTTGAAAGGTTAAGAGAAGCCACTTTCAACCAGTTGCTGGGAATTCTCATCCCCTCTGCAGTCTTCTGTGATTGTACATCTAAGATCAAGCAATGATGCTGAATGTGAACTGCTGAGCACTGGGAAGGAGCCTCGGGTCAGTTCCTTACAGATTCTGTTGCTCACAAGGTAGTATGTGTTCAGCCTCACTTTTGTCCTTCCCTAAAGAGAATAAGAAAGCCAAAACAGTCAGACCTTTTGTAGACACAAGGAAGAGTATATGCTTTTTGCTCTGGAGTCTCTGCTCCAGGCTGTGTTATGTCATCTACAAGTCACTCATCACACATGATTTTCAGAACATTTCCAAATTTCTGCCTCTCACAATCCTCCTCCAACAATCACACGCCTAAATGGTGGTAAACGTCTTCAAAAAAACACTGTTTATTGTGTTCATTTCTTGCTGCCTCTGAAGCAATCTGAGCTATGAGACTTTTGATGGCAAGAAGTCTGTCCTGGTTGTCTTCAAATGTGAAAGGTACACTTTAGCTGCCATCCATGCTCCATCTCTCCTTTACAGATACTCTCCAGGCTATCTGTATCTACAGATACCCAGCCCCACCTATAGGGCAGACCCCAAACCCATGCCTGTAAGATTGATGCCTGTAAGTTACTGCAGCCTTCTCTGAGATAAAGTGAAGTCACTTGGACTTCTCTGTGCCAGTGTGAATAAACTTTCAGCCCAACAGAGCTTTAAAATTAATCCTGCTAGAAAAAAGTTTATCATTCACACAGTCTAGTTAAGCTTGTCTCCTGGCATGTGTTCACCGGGACGCTTCCTTCTTCTCAGAGTTCAGCTAGGAGAAGGTAGGAGCTCATTAAAGCTTGAAGAAGACTCCTAGACTATCCCCTTGCTTGGTGAAATGCAAGGGAAAAGTAGGACACAAGCCACAGTTTTAACAACATTCCCTCTAATTTATTCAGTTCAGTCCCAATTTAAAGGGAGTCCTGCCTCACTGCATTACCTACCCATACCTACCGTATCTCATTGCCACACTCCCATGTGCAGAGGCCAAAAACAGCTTGTTCAGCAAAAGCTAACAGCCTTCAGGAACAGACCTAGCTCCACCCCTCAGTGCAACAGTGGAAGCCAAAATACAACTAGTAACAAACTGGAAATAAATTATTTCAAGTGTGAAGGGTCAATTAAGGAAAGTGCTTGAGTTTGCGTTTCTCAGAGAAAGTGTCTCTTCTTGAGCATGCAGTGTACATAAAACCACGAATTCCCTCTCTCGCACCTTCTCTGTCTATCCTCCAATCCTTGTTATTTTCTCTGTGCCTTACAGAAAGGCGATATTCAGTCAGCCCAAAGGGCAAAATTCTAGATTTTGGACTTGTTCACAGAGATCAACCAGTCAGTTATAATCAGTGTAAGCTTTGCTACCAAGCATTGTCTGCACCTAGCACTGTTTGTACCTAGCACCAAAAAGAGAAAAAGGAGCAAAATCGCCAAATTAACACTTTATTAAATATAACAGCTTAAAAATCAATTATTTCCTCAATGTTGCTATTTTGCTAGCATTGGCATTTGCTGATTTAATCAGTCGTAAAACGACTACTTCTGTAACACAGGCAAGAAAAAAGGCAAATGTGATCCTCTGTTGAGGTTCAGGTGAAATATTTCAGTAACATGGAAGGTTTAGGGCCCTGTACAAGGCGTTGCCTTGGCTTCATTTGCAATGCTTTGAACATCAGTGTTCAAGAAGATGAACACAGGCTACAAAGGACTAATGTAAGGGCTGCAAAGTTATCTAGGGGAATCAAACTCCTATTTTATTAGATGAGAATTTAAAAAATGTGGGGTTTAGGCAAGTGTGTAAAGTTCAGGAGTAGATTTGGTTTGTGCTTTGTAAGTACAACATGATTTGTGGTAAACTACACGAAAAAGTGGAGCTCTTTAATTTAAAGGTCTCTGTAGGTGCATGAATTAGTGAATATAAACTGAGCATTAACATTTGTCCAACAGCTCCATGAAGAGAAGAAGGCTGTATTCCTCAGCAAAGTAAGAGTGTGGAGTACTTTTGTTAAAGAATATTGTGTTCCAGAAAAAACTAGAGTATTAACATCAGGAATGATGAGATGAAGAAAAAAAGATGTTACGTAACGTGGCTATCTGCAGTAGCAGTCATAAACTCTGTGACACAGGATGACATATCCCACCATAACTCTCTTTTCTCAGGATGATCAGCCACCACCAACATAGTAACAGGTATTGGGGGTAAACTTACAGTAATGCCTACAGGGTGAATAACAATATCAGAGGAGCTGTGTATTACTGACAGCTTCATACAGACCATGAGTAATTATCATCTTTAACTCAGGGAAAAACATTATGCCAGTATTTTCTTGACAAATATTTCTTCAACACGGCTATTCTTTCTCATTCAGAGCCAAAGACACCAGTTTAAGCAGGCACATACATATCCTCATCCTAAAATTAATGCTTTATGTGACCTAGTTTTAGGAAATACAAATCAAAGGGGTTTACTGATATATGTCGAACACTGTATGCCTTACTTTATATGAATTCAAACATGTAGTACGAAATGCCATCTTGTGAAAATTCCTGTTTGCATTGGGGAATAATACAGTTTGGTGGCAAGATATAGTGGTTTAATATCTGAAACAGACCTACATAAGCAAGCTTCATAATAAGGATTTATTTTTGCATTTATTCATCAGACAGATAGTCAGTGCATCTTTTTTTCCCTTGTCAAGTATACTCAGCACAGAAAAGGACAAGGCATTATAGCAGACTATTTTACATTCATTTTAACAACATAATTTAAATAAAGATATAGAACCCTCTATACAACACTGGCGGCATGCAGCCATACTCAGTTTTACCCCATGTACTGTAATAGTTTCAAGGACGTGCTCCTCCAACACCTCGAGAATTTCCACCATATCTTTTCTGAAGTTTTCTGCGTGTCTGCTCTGTGCCCTGTCACCAAAGTTGTTTTGTTATAGAGAGGATGCTGACTTTCCTAACAGGAAGGGAAAGGGAATAGGGAATAAGGAGGAAGAAGGGCAGGGGAAAGTGCAAAGGAGAAGGTCATCCATATCCTGAGGTAGATGAGATTGTCATATGAGAAAGCTCCATCATTTCAGAGTCCTTTCTATATCCTGCTTCCATCATCACTGAAACTCCTCCTCAGTAACACCATCAGAAGCAAATGTTTCAGGATAAGGACCTGCCATGGGCGAAACAGTTTCAGCTTGGGGAATTGCACTTAATGTAATTTATTGCCAATTAACATCAATTTTTAATTACTGATTCAAGTATTAAGAAAAACTAGATGACAAACAAACACTGAGGAAAACACTTCTCATCCCCCTTCCCCAAGTTCAGTTTCAACCCAGTGCCTCTCCTCCTGAATTCCATTGCTCTCATGGCGCATCATGCCAGCCCTCCCGCTGCCTTTGGAGGGAGAGCGGGAAGCCCAGGACGGTGTGGTCCCTGCAGAGTGGTTTTCTGCTACTACTCCCTCCTCTCTCTCCTCCTGTGTCCTGGCTTCTCACCGCTTTTCTCCTCCAGCAGGGGTCCCCATTGGGACACAGTCCCTTAGGGGTGTGTCCCCCCCTGCGTGGGTGGCCCGCGGCCACAGGGCGTCCCTCAGGGTGACACAACCCTGGCGTGGGTCCCGTAGGGGAACCTCCTCCTGCCAGCACCTTCCCCTCCACCCGTCTGCCCAATTTCTCCTCACCTTGTGGCTGCCACTCACCCCCAGCCTTGCCTGACTGGTCCTGTGCACTCTTCGGCAGGCACTGGCCACCCCCGTGGGTCTAGGGGTTGACTGGAACCAGCTGTGACCAGCACAGTGTGGCTCACAGCCTCGTCCCACCCAGGGACCCCACAGCCCTCCAGCCAGCCCTGCTGCTACAGGCGAGACCCAAAAAGAGATCAAGAAAGAAGGACATCAGCAATTCCTCTGCCAGAAGATGGATGGAAAGATGAAGA
This sequence comes from Leptosomus discolor, assembly GCF_034619465.1. Lineage (NCBI taxonomy): Eukaryota > Metazoa > Chordata > Aves > Leptosomiformes > Leptosomidae > Leptosomus > Leptosomus discolor. The sequence goes on along the minus strand of NC_141391.1, from coordinate 89,450,277 downwards.
CCCATGACCGCCATTTCAGAAAAAGGAAGGCTGCAGGATGGACCTCTGAGAGGCATTGCTCTTTCCCGGTGCCCAACAACAGGCTGATGCTCTTGGTACCTCCAACAGTTTCCTCCACAGGTCACGAAAAAGAACAAGTGAAGTGTCTTACCTGCCACATTTTCTGGAATTTTCCTTTTCACCCACAAAATAATGAGCTGTCAAAGTTGTCCAGCTACAAAAATGTCACTGCTCTGATTTTGTTGAAGAGTAATAACATGAGAACCAAAAAATCAGGGGGTGAAAACAGTCCAGGTTGGTTAATATTTTTGTTTAGCCTTCAAACTCTTTCTCCAAAATTAGTTTGTTGTTTTCAATAAATATTTCTTTTGAGCCTGAATAGCAGAATTTTTGGTTTAGCAAATGCAAAAATAAAATTAAAAACATTAAAAATATCTAAAAGGCTCCCATGTAGAAACCACATGGGAACTTCAGCAGCAGCACCAAATTTTGGCAACTACTGTCACTAGAAGGTTCTGACAAACACACCTTGTCTAAAAGTTTCTGCATGTCTCCACTATTTTTTTAGTGCAGCTTTCCAGCAGGCATTTATTCTCCCAATCAGAAGGGCATCTCAGCATTGCCTACAAGATCTTCAGGGTGATTGCCTGTCCGAACCGCCGTGTGCTACTGAGCATCAACACTGGTGTCAACATCCAGGCTTAGGGGTACCCTCTCTTTGAGATGGCTGGCTCTGAGTACAAAGTTCCAACAGTGCTTTGGACAAATCTTTGGTTTTCCACTCAACAGGTTAGGCATACATTTGAAATAGTTTTGCACAGCCTGGGATCTGCAGGCAAGAAAACATCATCTTTTTCTTTTCGTCATTCCCTTTGGTATTTTTGCATCTGGCCTTGAGCAAAGTATAATGTTTCCTAGTTACTCCTCAGGACTGCTCTTCTATATTTCAGTTCATAAAATTTGGTAGGTTGGGATTGTCTTGGTTTGTTTTGCATTTAGTATAGGCAGTCTAGATGTAGTTTTCCAAACAGGCACTTCAGTGACATCACAAAATCTCCACAAAAGGACCAACAATTCAACAAAAGAACTTGCAACCCCGTTACACTGCAGTGTGTACAATGGTTTGCATATCATCACATCAGTTTTGACTGAGTTTTTCAAATTATGAATTCTTTGTTCAGCCTTGTATATACATATTGTTTATTCCCTGGTATCTTTTGCCTAATTTGTATAGTGGACTCAGAATACGTAAAACCTCATATTGACATATGTATGAAGACAGGATATTTGTGCATGCTTTAGGAATAGAGAAATTGTGTCATCATCACCTGTTCTTTCATCATACTCCAAGGAGCAAAACCAGCACAATGAGATTCAGAATCAGAGTGGACTGGCTGCAAACATCTCACAGCATGTAAGTTATTTTGTGAATGCTGGTAAATATACAACTTATATTCACAGAAACAAAGATCAATTCACTAACATTTTCAACTCAGATGTTATTGTTTTCACAATAAACAATCTAAAATTTATCTACTGGACTTAAGGGATAGCAAATGTGGTTTTCAGAAATGTTTAATAATTGTAACTTTTTGCAGCAATTCAAAGAAAAGAAGCTAACATTTTTAAATCAAGATCTCACTCACAGAGGCTACCTTCAAGGATGACATGCTTACTCCTCCATTGTTACCAACCATCAAAACCTGATAGTGTTTTATTTGATATGACACAACAAGACAGCATCAGAAAATGTTTAGATTTTATCTTTTCACAGCTTGACTTTTTCACTTTGAGAAGTAATTGTATTTTTTCTGGAAAGCTCTCCGTTGTCCTTCCATTTCTCCTCTGACTAAATGACCAAGTAACCTGCCTAGACAGTTTTAGTGAAACACGGCTCCAGCAGGCCTATCAGCACCACATCTCTAGTATTTGTAAAGATAAAATAATTTACTGCAAGACACTCAAAGTTAACTAAGGAAAAAATGTGCATATTCTTTGTGCCTCAATTGCTTTTCCACAGAGGCCTTCAAAGGTTTATCCTTTCACTCACCTCTCTGCAGAATAGAAAGCTCAATTCCGCACTGCATGTCAATTGTGTTTGCACAAAGTTGCACAAAGGTAAGGAGGGTGTCTCCTTTATCTGAATAGCTGCTTATATTTTCTTACAGTGATAAATAAGTTTCATGCTGCCACCACAATATAGCAGGAAGTGGTAATAAGGACAAACAGCAGAGGGTTTAATTTATTTCTAATTTGGTTCATTGTGTAGATGCACTAGCTGGCCTCTTTAGACTTGAAAAACAATCACAATAAAATTTTAAGGATCCATACAATTAAGAGACAAGAATGGAACAAATTGCATGCAAAAATATGATTTATGCCAGAAAAATGACATGATGTTTATACATAAGTACATTTAAACTTACTGTTATTAAAATCATAGCAGTTTAATAACATTATTCATGAGATAATATTATATTAAAGCAATCAAAGAATACAAAATATTTCATTTAGATGCATATTTCAAATGTATGTTGTTCAGAACTCCTGTATCAAATGTTGGTTTCACACTGTTTTAATTATTATTAACAACGATTCAAAGCAAAAAGTTGTTTATGTGCTTAAAGTTTAATGCTTAAAATAAATCATGGCTGCACCAAAGGCAATCAAAAAGTTCTCATTACCTAGAAGTGCAGCAGCATTTCACCCATCATATCCATTTAGTGTCATAAGCCTGAACCACTAGCTGCACTGACTGAGCAAGACTGTAGTATGGGAGTACACCCCTTCTCCTGTGCAGCTGTGCCCTTCAGTACATATTTAAACAAGCAAGGAGGTTTTTTGCTGAATTGGGGTTGGTGAAAAGTAGAGTATCCCTATTTACAGTTTGATTGGCTTGCAGTGAAGAGAATCTCTGGCTCCTTTCTGCAATTTCATTTTATTAAAAGACAAAAGTCTAATCACCTAAAACTTCAGTAGATGTGCTTAGAGCTGTGAAAATTAAGTCTCACTGGGCAGTTTGAAGGCATCAGTCTAAGAATCAGATCTGGGATCAATTACAGAACAGTTCCCAAAGTTTTCTTTGCCTTACTTCCCTCAAACCTGCTGCCTTGTCAACCAAGCCTGAGCAAGTAGGTTGTCCTTGGAGCTCAGTGAAACCCTCTGATTGTGCTGGTGGGCTGCCAGCCGAGCTACTGCAAATCATGGCAGAGCCTTTAAGAAACAATATGTGAGCTAGAAGAGGTCTGCAAGAGGCAAGGCAAAGCACAAAATTGACACTAGCAAAAAAATATTGGAATGACAAAGCATGCAAGACAATTGTCTTGGAGAGCACCGGTCACTTCTGGAGCTTGGGAATTCTCACAGCCCCTTATTGTCCGTTGATTGAGTATGGGTTGGCTTACAACCAGTATTCTAGCTCTTTTGTGATCTTTTTTGATTCAGTCTTTGTCTGCTCTCCTATATGTCTTAGCACATTCTAATACACACTTCTCTCGGTTTTCCATAATCAGTCATGGGTGGGTAAAATGCCATCCTCCAACTATTATTTTGCACCTGTATCGTATCAGCAGCTGGCTGCTGACTTTTCAGTTTGATTACTATAACTCTAAATTACAGCTAATTCAAAATGTGATAGTGCTTTGGCATTTCTGCTGAGTCCTGAACCAGTACTAAGGCTCGAGTCCATTCTTTATGAGGGTTAGTCAGTGCAACAAAGGCATCTCTCACAGTGTGACCTCTTACAGCATGAATGTGCCACAGGCAAAGGAAGAGTCTCCTCTTGAGATCTGAACCTGGTGTGCAGCACACAGTCATGAAGTTTTTCCCCAGTGAGGCCAGAATGATCCTGCATCTGGGTAGCTTCACAGAAAACATTACAGCATTACACCCTCAAGCAGCTTTCTAAAGGCATTAAAACTTCATGCACACCTCCAGAACCTCACCAAGAGGGTATGGAGAGATAAAGAACCTCATGTGTTTATTGTAAGAAAAAAACATGCCTGGTGATCAAATACTGGTAGCACAGGAAAAGCCCTCATGATAAATACAGGCACTGAGCCAAGACTCAGAAGATGTAGCTTCTATTTCCAGCTCTGTTGTTAGTTCACTGTGTAATTTAGGGAGTAAGTCACTTTTCTTAATCTTCTTCTTATTTTTTTCTGACCTGAAAGACGGGTACAATAATACATATCTGAAACAGTTTTGTTAACAGCAGCATCAAAGAGATAGACCATCTTAAGACAGAAAAGCAATCAGAAGCAACCACACTCAGACAAGACATTCTGAATCTTTTTCCCTTCAAGCTCATAGCTATTCAATTTACTTTATTATTCTGCTTCCTTCCATTAGAGTAGCATATGAGCCTTTTATTGAGGATGGATCAAAGGCAATGTGAGCACTACTGTGTCTCATAAAATCACTGACTCTTTTCCCCTATACTCCTCGGAAGTCCTGTTTGAATGCCACATTATAGTTTTCTTTTGACAGATTATAAGATACTGTGGAAGATTTGCTTAAGGATTTATATTCAGAGAGAAGCTAGTTTAGAGTGTCAATCTTGCTACAGTAAAATGGCTTTATAAAGAGGAAAGTCTCACAGGCTTTTCTAATGGTGGTCCAAATTAAGATTTCCTAAGCCTCCGAAAGTTTGTAGAAGTCAGTATGATTTAGTACCAAATTTAAATACTCCTTTGCTTTTTAAAGACTGTGTTGGTCTTCCTCTACTTGCTTAATTTACTGTATCCTGCATGCAGTGTCATGCAAGTCTGTTGACTGCATGCAAAAATAATGTATCTCACACATGTTACTATCACCTTTGATTTTCTATCCTAATACATTCAAGTCCTGAGGTGTGAGATATGAGCAGGCATTTTCATAACACATATTCTTTATTTTGCTGCTGAAAGTGACTAAGATTTTAATAAAGATACTTCAGTAACCAAAGGAAGGAAAATATGATTTGGGTTTGGAATGACTACAATTGCGTTTACCATGCAGCTCTTCCCTTGCAAATTTTTTGGGAAGGGAACCATTTGACTTCAACACCTGCCTCAGGAGTTTTTTAACACACTGGTGAACTGCAATGTTAATTGCACCAGAACTGTATGTGAGGTCATATCACAGACATTGATTATTTAATGAAATAATATACATTGCTATCTGTTCCCTTCAGTCAAGTTCTCCTGACCTGTTTTGGGTCTCTGAGGTTCATGGGGTAAAGGTACTGTGCAGCAGTTCCTGCATTGCTCAAAGGCAATAAAGATGAGAAGAGAGAAAAAAGACACTGACAGCATGGAAGTCCTGAACACTCTGCTCCCCTAGCACCAGGACAAAGGTAAAAATTATGGGAGGCAGCCGGGATGAGAAGAGAACCTCACAGTGGGTGTGCTACAGAAAAAGGAAAAAGGCAGTAAAGGAAGGAAAAAAAAATGTAAGTTAGACTGATTGGGATAATGACATATTCAAGGAAAAGGACTAGAAAGGAGAAAAAGGAAGGAAAAAAGTTTTATGTTGTTCCTATTAAATGAAATTTCAAGAATATAACACTATCCCAGAAAAACCTTAGGAATTGTAGAAAACTGAAAGTTAAAATTCAAAATATTTGTTTGTTTATTTAGGAAACTGTGAGATACTATAAGATTCCAATCATGCTGTGCTAACTTGAGTAGAAAAAGAAAAGGAACATAAAAAAGACTGAAGATGTTTTTTTAACCGCACAACTGCCTAACAAATTCATGGATCATTTTAAATAATGATATTCATAAAATAATTTCTCTAAGAGTTGAAATGCCATCAAAAACATTACACAGATGAAACGCCTTGTAAATGGCTAATCCTGCCTTTCAGTTTGGGACTAGATTGTGCAGAGTAGAACCTGGAAGGGGTTGCCATGCCTGTCATGTCCATATTGGACACTTACATGTGCCTGTCCCAACAGCATCAGGATCATTCCCACTAGTGGGCATCTGTGAATTTTCCAATATCCCCACCTTCAGACAGCATATGAAAAGCTTCAGTTCTTTCCTCTCTGCTTTTTCCTCTGTTAGGGTGACAGTGTTTTCAATTTCACTTAATTAATAATCAATGTGTAATTTGATTAAAAGCTTAAGGATTCAATTACATGTATTAAATAATCCTTTATTTTGATCAGTTTTGTTGTCTTTAATGAGGTAATATTGTATAATTAAATCACTGGGTACAGAATGTTGCTGTATAATTGATAAGACCATGGTCCTAAATGACAGAATAATGAACCCAAGCAAGGCCCAGATGACTAAAAACGTTCATGACTAAAATCTGTGACATATTTCCTAATCACATTTGGAGTGCAAGGGTGATCTGACCAGCCACGCATTGCAACAGGCTCTCTGTGTGACCTTGGACAAGGTATATAATCTTGCTGAGGCAAACTTCCTTATCTGTAAAACAGTAAACCTTTGTTTTAACAAGGTCTTCAAGTTAGCACTTCATGGCAAGGACAGGCACTCACTCTCTGGATGCATAGTGCCCAGTAAGAAGGGATTTTCTTGGTATAGCTGTAGCAGGTAAGAAGGAAGGTACACCTTTCTCAAGTTCCCCTCAAGGACAGCTGAAACTGCCAGACGGTTAAGGAGATTTTAAAAGGCCAGGCAAGGACTGTGTCGTATCTCTGCCTTTGTCTCGCCCCAACAACATGCAGTTGATGGAATTCATGAGATGCGTCGTGATGTTTAATAGCTCACACTCTCAGTGGGTTTTGAAGTCAGCTCTACATCTGATCACCACAACTTTCCCCTATAAAGAGTGCCACAATTTAATTACACACGGTGTAAAAACATACTTTCTTTTGTTTATTTTCTGCCTCTAGCTGCTCTTTTTACTCCATGCCCTTTATGCAATTGACTATGAAGACAAAGGAGTAAACTTTCTCCGTACATCTTCTTCACTACATTTATTATTTTATATTTTACATATATATATATATGTCTCATATCACCCTGAGTCATCTCTTTTCCAACTTGTTTAAGTTTTTCCTGGAAATAAGCCATTCTAATTCTGTTATTACATTCCCTTGACCTTTTTTGTTTCACGCTCTGTTTTTCAAGAAACATAAGAACTATATACGCTGTTCAAGATGTGGTACATCACGCGTTCATAAAGTGGCATAATGGTATTTTATATTTTGTTTCATTTCATTTCCTAACCATTCTTAACATACATTTTGCTACTCTGACCACTGTTGAGCATTTAAATGATATTTTAATAGCACCAGCCACAATAATTTCAAGATCTCTCTCCTGAGAGGCAATAGCTAATTTAGGACCTATCATTCTGTATGTACAATTAAGGATGTGTTTCTCCATGTGCATCTCTTTGCATATATTGACCTTGAATTTCGTCTGCCATTTTACTGTCCAGTCATTCAGTATCATGAAATCCTCCTGTAACTCTTTGTAGTCTATTTGGGAGTTGAATACCTTGAATAATATCTCAGCAGCAGCAAATTTTGTCACCCTGTATGTACTTTCTTTTCTAGGTCATTTATTAATATATTGAATAGCTAAACTTCCTGAACAGCAGCACACACTGTAATTCCTCTCCTTATCTATATCTTTTGTTTCCTTTCACATATTCACATAATCACATTTTCCCATCTTTGCATTTCCTATCATATTTGCTTCTATTAAGTCACAAGAGGAATTTATCTTTTCTCTCAAGACAGATTAGTTTTCTTAAACCTTTTTGATGAGGGATCATGTCAAAAGCTGTTTGGAAATCAGAGTAGACCAACTTGGTAATTATATTCATCTATCACTGACTCCTTCAAAGAACTCTAGGTTGTTTGTGAGGCATGACTTCCCTATATTAAAGCCCTGCTAATTTTTTGCCATATGTCGTATTCTTGTATCCATACAAGAAAGACCGCATTCTTGAATTCTGTTTACTTAAGTCTGTTGTTTATTATGTTTTTATATACCTAGTAGGAAAATCAAAGCCTATTCATTAGCCCTCTACATCTCCTTTGTCCCCTGCCACTTTACAGTCCCCCAACGTTGAAAATTATTTAGGCAACTAAACTACCATTGTCTACTGTTGTGATTGATTCACAATTTGATTTTAAAGTTCAGTTCAAATGCTTGAAAGAACATCACCAAGTTCTTTTATTTATTACTGTTCCTTTTACCTATTTCTCTAAAACCTTTTCAGTTTGAGAAATTTAACTTGACACTTCATTTTGAAATTGTTCCTCATGCTCTTTCTTTGTAAAGACTTCCCCATGTCCTCTTCAAGAAAACATTAAGACAAATGACATATTTGCCTTTTCTGCTATAGATTGACCATCTCTGAGCATTCCCTTCATGCCCTTAGAATCTGCCTGTCCTACAAGCTCTCTGGTAAGATTCTTTATTTTGATCAATTTGAAGAAAAAAAAAAAGAACTGTTTATTTTACCTTTGGCAGCTTATTCAAAATCTTCTTCCTTATTCTACTTTTTCTTTTAATTTGGCCTAATTCATGCTCTTTTCTAGCCACCATTACTCTGCTCTTCAACTGTATTTGGTTTTGTTTGGACTTTTCTAAGATCTTTTGATAGAATACAGTTGGTACCTCTGACTGTCTTTTAGCAGTCACCATACCAACTGGAAGTATTTTATCCTTTTCCATGTAGCTTTTAACAGTTTAACAGGCTTCTTCCATTTGTAACCGTCTGTTATTCCATAGTAACCGTCATTATTATATATCTTATAATTCCACTCTGTCCTCAGATGGTGTTCAAAACTGAGAAATTATTGTGAGCACCTTATTTTGACTTGCTGAATCTGGAAGAGGCCTGACTGTCCTGGAGGGGATGGAAAGAAGTATCCCAGCTGTACAGTTACACCTGTTCTAAACAAAAGGATTTACTGGCTGGGTTACAATGCAAGATACCTAGGAGGAGATGGCAGGTACAACCCAGTACTTACAGGAGACCAGTGCTTTTCTAAATGAGCAGCTGGAGGCCAGGCAAGATATATCAGAGCAATGATACTTCTGTTTAAGTTCCTAAATCACACAACCTGGAATTCATCTCTCTAGCTTGACAAAACAGAAATTATGTGGCAATTTGAAAGATATAAGTGCCTAAGAGAAATTTGACAATTGCTGGTTCTGCCATCTAGCTGGCAATGATACAGCAAGATGAAATAGCTGGAAATTAAAACCATCAATATGTTACAACAAAATTTCTGAGCTGTACTCAGAAATATATAGGTAACCAGTCAGTGTTTTCAGTCAACATTGGACAATTTTACGTGGGATGAATTCTTACGCGATATTGTCTTCAGGCATACAGTCCTGCTTTGTCCCCATTTCAAGGAGGGACTTGCCACGAGTGTGCACTGACTGCCTGAGGGGCACTAGTGCCCCAACCATCCTGGACTTCCAGTGAGCTGCTACTTACGTCACAAGCCTCTCCCTGAGCACTGGGACAAGTCAGAAAAGTTCCTGGCTTTCTGGAATAGTCCATACAGCCTACAGTCCCTCCCAAATTGCCTACAAATGAGGGCAATGAGCTGGGGATATCACCAGGCTGAGTAAATCCACACTAGATGCAAGGGAGATTCCTCTGTTCAGAGAAGTTCTGGGGCAGAGTGATGTTCTGCAGATGATCGCAGATCATCCCTTAAGTCCTGATAGTTGCAAGTCTATGAATATTGTATATCATAGCTATTACAGTGGACAACTCTTTTTAAATTATATCTTTAATAGTGTGCAAAACCATTTTCCTAATATTTTGTTGCATAGGTCACTGAGGAAATAACTACTATCAAGATGATTACAATTAAAGCAATAAAATTACTGATGAGACAAAGAAACGGTGGTAGTTATTTTTATACAGTGTATAAAAATATCAGCTGCTACAAAATTTGCTGCAGTGCTGGCAAACTGATTTTTACCTTCTGTGGTCTGTGAGCATCAGCACATTTCATTTCTATTCTTGAGGTCATCCTTCCTTCCAAAGGAGCTACTATTTATTGGCAGCAGTTATTCACAACCTTTTTCTTGCTCCATTAATGTCGAAGTTTTATTTTCCTGTGGCTTTCTAGATGCCTAGGATCTGTTATATAGTGCCTGTGGAGTGCTATATTCAGGCTAGTCATAGGCTACAAACTTCTTTCTTTAAAAATTTCTTGTGACTCTAGTTGAATGAGTGGTTACTTTTCTAAAATAATTTCTGATGCTTGGACAGAACTCACTGAAACTCCTTTGTCTATTCCAATAGATGCAGCTTGAGAGAAGGATTTTTTGAGGCAAAAAGAAATCCGAGGGAAGGGGTTGGAGAGTTTTTGGAAAATGAGACTTTGGGGCACGGATAGAAAAAAAGTTGATGCACAAGTACCTGGTTGAAGTCAGAAATACTTTAAGACTTAGAAGGTGGAATTTCAGAGTACAAAAATCCATTTTTATAGACTCTCACTGACAGCCTGAGAGTTTGCTGTTTGTGTCATGCTAGATTAGAACATTTTAAAGGAAAACTATATGAAATTGAATTTTCAATTATTCTGTCACTGCAGCCTAGGTGGATCACTTGTTTCTTGAAAAAATGTAGAGTTAAGCCAAATGCAAGACAACTTAACTGGTGGAGCAATGAGATGTCCACTAAAAGATTTTCAACACTTTTATCCACAAAGTTAGGGACAGCTTTGTTTGTCATTCATTAGTAGAAACAGGGTTGGGTGACTGATTTTCACGTGCACATGTTGCAACCTAAATGTATTTCCTCTTTATCGTTTTGAAAGGAGTACCATGATTTGAGAAATCCCTGGTCAAGCCGTTTTCTGTTGTTCTACCTTTGATCAACAATGTCAACAATATAGATACTTGGTTATTTTACTTTATGATGGGATTCTTAGAAGCAGTGCCAGTTGAAGCCCACACATACAGTGCTTCCTAAGGTGTAATTCCTTTGCTCCAACACTTACACATCTTTCTTGGACTACAACTGCAAACTGTGACATGGACTGAGTCTGCTTTGGATATATGAGCATTTCAATCTCATCTCTATCAGGTGGATCTGCATGAAAAAATCTTCAGATAAAAGACACACGAACAAACCACTGCATGAACCTTCAATCTCAGTAAGCATTTTGGAGCTCAGTTGCACTGCAGGACTGAGGGCATGACAGATGGTGGGTTTGTTCCGTGTATTACAGAGATTCTTAGTACATTGAGGAGGTGGGACATTATTTTGTCTCCTAACAAAAAGAAAATTAAAACACATCTCTGAAGACTGTTGCCCTTATAGAGGAGGTATGTGCTCTGAAGTGTCATACTTTTGCGTAGTCTTGATAATCAGTAATGAAGAGAGAGTGCAGAAGATTACAAAACAACATAATCAAGTGATAATAATGAATATTTCAACAGGCAGACATTTCAAAGTTTTAATTAAAATTAGTAGTGCTATTGATATTGTAATGTCTTTGGGTAACATACAGGCAAGTAATCACAGACTTCCCAAATGGACTGCATTACACATGCAATTAATTATGGAAGATGCTGCTCAAACCACCCTGGGATCTCTGAGATTTAAAACAAGTGCTCAAGTATTTCACTACAGAAGGCAGCTCCACTAACACAGCCAGCAGATTAGCTATTATACTTAACCCAGATGCTGCATTGCTGCGATGCAGCTCAAATCTGTTCTGCTAGCAACAATCTTTACCCATTTTCTTTAATAACACAAATGCTTCTCCTTCGCCGAAAGTAAAAGCTGATATTTTTAAACACAGACTGTGAGAGCTTGGGGGACAAAAAAAATCCCACCTACAGAGATGTTCTTTTCACAAGATGCCCTCCACGCTGCAGGGGAAGAAAAGTTTAATCAAAGTACAATGCTTGTTCGTACTTTTCTTTCTCTTTGACACTGCCTCCACCCAGTGCTCCCACTCTGATGTTCTTTCAGAATTTTTGGTTTTTTCTGAAGTTAATTTTGTCACTAGGGAGCAGGTCCAAAGGCTCCTTTCCATAATACGAGGGTTCGTAATAGTACCTCCAATTCACAACTTAATGGCTTCATTTAGACCATGGAGGGGTTGTATAAAAACTGCCCTGAGTGTACTTTGACCTATTGGTACCCACAGGCCTGAACACACATTTTAAAAGATCTTCCTCATGCTCCTCAGTGAAGTCAAATCATTATTTTGAGAAATGAATCTCATACTGAGCTATTCTGTATAAACCTCTCTGTCAGTTCAGTCCACCTAAGTCCCAAAGCTTACTGTCAGGAAAAGTAAGAGTCTAAGAGCATTCTTTTTTACAGATTTGAGGCCTCATGTACAGCAGGGTCAAATATATTTAAAATAAATGGGGGGGGGGGGGGGGGGGGGGGGGGAAGACTGTAGCTTTTATGTGACCTTTCCAAAATCTTTCCCAGCAAGGCAAATGGTTCACTCTTTGCTTGTCAGGTGGCTTTCTAAATGGACACCTAAGCACTTCCCAGATTTGCTGGATCAAAAGCTACCAGGCAATTCCTGAGCCCATTGCTATTGATAGGAGCTCTGTTACAGATCCACTAAGCCAATCTGCACTGGGACAATACACCTCTGAATAGTTCCAAAGGCACTATGAAAGAGTTTTTGTGAATGATTTCCAAGATATCCACAGTACTCCAATTCTATCTGGGTTGTATTTTCACACTTACTTGGAGCTCTTCCTACATGAATCAGTTGCATGCATCAGATTTTATGATGCATTTTTTGTGTATTTAAAAAGCTACGGTACTGAAATTACCTTTGTGATAATATTAAAACAGAATTGCAAGACTTTTTAATCTGCTTGTTCAATGTGGAGTCTGAGCTTTTAGCTGTTGCCAATAATGGGAGTAAAATCTGAAGAGATAGTATAGTAAGAGAGATGTGCTCCACCAAAAAATATTGTTCCACCTCTTTGCCAGCTTGAGAACTACACTGAACTTGAAGTGAAACAGTGTAAGACATACATCATACCAGCACTTTATATCTCTGCAGTCGTTTGGGGTAAGATGCTGCAGTTATGCTTTGTAGCAAATCTAGCTGTTCAGCTCAAGTCAGGCACCGCTGCCTTTCAAAAATGCAGGATACAAGAGACCAACAGTGAGAGGCAAATTCTCCAGGGTTTTGAACCCTGAATCGTATGCCCACTGTTTTTTCCCTCTAAGTCCAATGAATATATGAGTTAGCATTATCCACAAGAATATACGTCTAACTCATGCTATTGAAACTTGGAGTGCTTGTAAATTATGGGTTGCTTAAGGAAACATCACAGAGGGGAATGGCAGAGCATTGCGGCAACTGAAATTCTCCTGTTTGAAAAAGAGGAAGAGGAAGAGGAAGAGGAAGGGGAAGGGGAAGGGGAAGGGGAAGGGGAAGGGGAAGGGGAAGGGGAAGGGGAAGGGGAAGGGGAAGGGGAAGGGGAAGGGGAAGGGGAAGGGGAAGGGGAAGGGGAAGGGGAAGGGGAAGGGGAAGGGGAAGGGGAAGGGGAAGGGGAAGGGGAAGGGGAAGGGGAAGGGGAAGGGAGAAGAGAAGAGAAGAGAAGAGAAGAGAAGAGAAGAGAAGAGAAGAGAAGAGAAGAGAAGAGAAGAGAAGAGAAGAGAAGAGAAGAGAAGAGAAGAGAAGAGAAGAGAAGAGAAGAGAAGAGAAGAGAAGAGAAGAGAAGAGAAGAGAAGAGAAGAGAAGAGAAGAGAAGAGAAGAGAAGAGAAGAGAAGAGAAGAGAAGAGAAGAGAAGAGAAGAGAAGAGAAGAGAGAAGAGAAGAGAGAGAAGAGAAGAGAAGAGAGAGAAGAGAAGAAGGAGGAAACTGTCCATGCTTCTAATTGAATATTGTAGGCCATAGTTGCTCAGACAGAGTTGCATGGACTATGAGACACACTTTTAAAAAATAGATGCTCAAGCATCAGCTCCTAAGTGCACATTTATTTTCCTAAATAAGCAACCTAATCTGTTCAGAAAGGCTTTTTATTTCCCAAGAACTGCTTCTGTTGTTTACAATTGCTACTCCACACTTCTGAAAACCAGATGTTTTGCTTTGGTTTGTGTTCCTCACTGCCTCTTTACTTTCAGACTTTCATCGTACAATAGATTTAATACACGTACAGAAACCTCAGTATTAGCAGCCATCTGCAGTTTCAGAGCCTGTAGTTCTTATTCACTGTTTCGCAGCTCATCAAACCATCTCTTTGCTATCACAGTTTTAAAAGACAAAGGTATGATTCCCACTAGAAAGTTATGAGGACCATATAGGAAAACGTATTTTCAGCTTATTGGCCAAAATCATAACTGTAATACTGTGTATTCATTTTTCCATAATTAATGCTACCACACCATGTATTAATTAACAAACACACACGGTGCACAATTACCTTTCACTTCATTGAAGAAACTGAAATTTAAATTGAAAATAAGCTGTCTATGAATGGCAAACAAAGACACCCAGGCAATATCTGGCTTACTTTCTCCCTCTTACACACATTGGACTAGCAGTTCCACAAAGACAAAGCTGACACTAATGTAAAGACTAAGTTCCATGCAGGAATTTGTTACTGAACAATTTTTGAGATAAGTACGAAGACAACAGAAGAGTCAGGGACAATAAGAAGCTTAAGCAGACAAACTGTGTCATTTAATTCTCATGTGAGCTCAGTTATTCAATAAGGACAAATAATTTTACAGGTTTCAGCGTGGAGGAACCATTCTTGGAGTATTTATGAGGAATAACTCAGAAGGAACATTGTTACCATCTTCTTTACATTGTCTTCCTTAAAGGGCAACAGAGATGAAGCAATATTCTTTCAGTGATACTAACTTTTGAAACTCCTGGGAGATATTTTAGTGGAGATTTGAGATAGATTAGGCTGAGATAGTTAGTTAGAAGGCGTAATTTAAGAGGGATTGTCTGTGCCATTACAAATATTTCAGCTTCAGCCAGAGAGTTCAGTGGAAAGAACCCAGATGAAAGCATGAAAAAGTAAAGAGGAAAATAAGGTGAGCTGATACAAAGTGCTTACCATAAGCACTTTTCCATAACCAGTGGTCCTTAATGATATTTGCTTTACAATATTTCTGCTCAAGTGGGAATATGCCGTATTCATTTAACACAGGATATCTCAATGCTGAGTGTACTATTGCTAGAATGAGCACAAGGTAAGCTGAGAGATTCACTTAAACAAAAGATGCCATTATTAAAGGTCAAGCTTTTCATTTTTTAAAACCTGAAGAACTTCACTCTTATAATATGCAAAACATTTTCCCTACTGAAATGAAAAAATATGATTTTTCCCATAGTTTTCTTAGAAGGACAGATACATGACATTTATTGTTAAAAGCAAACAAGGTAGCCATGCATCAGGGAATAAGTATGACCTGTGTCACTCTATATCTTCTCTTCTTCTTATCCACTTGATGCTGTAAGAAAAATCTGTTGGGAGTAGAACACAAAAGGACAGTGATTCACACTGAAAACAAGAAATTTAACCATGTCTGCTTGTCCCTCAGTCAAAGAAAAGAAAAAAAAAATAGAAATCTTGGGATTACTTTTGCAACATGTAGACCATCAAAACCTCAAGGCATGTTTTGTGTGCATGTATTTCAGCTGGCAGGCTGCACCAGTGAAACCAACAGCAAAAGAAAAGTAATCCACATGGACTTCCATGCTAGGAGGTGCAGGTACAGTCTTGAAATGCCTCAGGGTAGAGAAGGCGAACAGCTATGAGCATCTCCTGCTCCGTCTGAGCATCCTGCCTTTGGGTAGAGGGAAATGTCCCTACTGTTTCTGGAATGGTGCTTAAGTTATGATGCTCCAAATAGTATTGAAGCATTTTGTGTTTCTAAGACAGGTCTGCTAGCCAAGGTATTTCATAGCCATAGATTGACAGTTAAACTGACAGTTCATAGCAACTTAGCATTCAACAATGCCACTCTAAAACAACCTTGGAAAGGTTTCAGGGGTAGACATAGCAAGCAATGCCACTGACACACCTTTTTTCCACTGCTGCTGGGTCATTCAGATGTTAGAAATGTTGAATGTCCCTCATTTTTACAATGACATAACCCCCACAAAGTAACAAATTTGAATGAACCTCTTGTCCGTGTGTTATGGCTGCCATTACCCAGAAAAGACTAACATACAGAAATAATCCGTGCAGTCTGTCATCATCGGTGTTGGTACCATGGAGCTCAGAAAAGAGCTCAGAAAAAGGGGCTGGCAGAATAAGCAAAAAAACTGTTATATATCAGCTATTTCCATATTTTTAAAAAGTCCACAGGGAACCTTAACACATGGATTTTCTGACTGTTAACACGTAATTTCATAGCTCCATTACATCCTTTATTACTTTTACTGAATTCTGGTAATATTCCTTGTTCAGCACTGGAAGAAAGTAATTCCCTCCACCTCTTTTTGTTCTTGTCCTATGGCAGTAATTACTGAGGATACTGTGTGTGTAGGTCAAGACATATGAGAAACTGGACACTTTACTAACTTTCTCTAACACACTCAAAAAGGAAAAAAACAAAAACAAAACCAAAACACTTTAGTATTATGAATAGATGGCATGACAATGAAGTCTTCTGTGAATGACAAAGAGACTGAAGTGTTTGATGGGACCCAGCATGTGAATCCACTACAGTCCTGAATTCTCAATTTAAGTGGAAAACATAGGGGTATTAACACCAGGGAACTTTTCCACTGAACAGAAGGGATTTGGCAATCTTTTTTCAGAAGGGGAAAAATCCTCACATACCCACTTAATTATGTGTCTAAAAGCTTAGATTAGGCCAGATTTTAGAAGTTCAGCTGAATGAATTTAGTTTCAAGTTACAGAGGGTTCACAACTTCAGCTGTTTCAGCATCTCCTCATTTCATGTGCTTGCCCTTTCTATTAGTATAATACGTACATGAAGCTGTTTCACATGCTTTTAGTTGCTAATCCGTTGCAGTCCTTACTGCATTTAATACTTACAATGTGGAAGACACACCAACATCCTTGTGAAGCCAGACTTTATGGTATTTTTTGTTCTGCAAAATGTTTACTTACTTTTCATAGAATCATAGAATGGTTTGGGTTGGAAGGGACTTTAAAGATCACCTAGTTCCAACCTTCCCTGCCATGGGCAGGGACACCTTCCACCAGACCAGATCACTCAAAGCCCCATCCAGCCTGGCCTTGAACACTGCCAGGGAGGGGGCAGCCACAGCTTCTCTGGGCAACCTGTGACAGTGCCTCACCACCCTCACAGTAAAGAGTTTCTTCCTCATATCTAATTTAAATCTCCCCTCTTTCAGTTTGAAACCACTACCCCTCATCCTATCATAACCCTTCCTGATCAAGAGTCCCTCCCCACCTTTCCTGCAGGCCCCCTTTAAGCACTGGAAGACTGCTATGAAGTGTCCCCAAAGCCTTCTCTTCTCCAGGCTGAACAACCCCAACTCTCTCAGCCCGTCCTGATAAGGGTGGTGCTCCAGCCCCCTGATCATCTTCATGGCCCTCCTCTGGACCCACTCGAGCAGGTCCATGTCTTCCTTATGTTGGGGGTCCCAGAGCTGGACAAAACACTCCAGGTGGGGTCTCATCAGAGATGAACAGAGGGGAAGAATCACCTCTTGATCTGCCGGCCACACTTCTGATGCAGCCCAGGATGTGATTTTCTTTCTGGGCTGCAAGTGTACATTGCCCAGTCACGTTGAGCTTCTCGTCAGCCAACACCCCCAAGTCCTTCTCCTCAGGGCTGCTCTCAATCCACTCATCACCCAGGCTGTGTTTGTGCTTTGTGCACAAATCTGTCCCCATACTTTTATGTTTCAATGATGGGCAATGGCAAAAGCAGGCACCCTAGGGTCATGTTTTCAAAACTGTCCAGTGTTTACAAGTGCCCTCTGTCAAGATCACTGCTTCAGATCTTAGCTGAAACTGCTAGGAGAGTACCTGAGGTCATTCATCCTGGAGCAGGTATTTCACTGTTACTATACTTTCTATCTCCAAGTAGGGCATTTTCTTTTTCTGCAAACAAAATACTATGTCAAACAGTTCTCCATGTCCAGCTGCTATTGCTGCAACCTGCTCCCACAAAAATCACAAGGCATTTCAGAAAGATGAATTTCCTAAAGAGAAAAGCTACAGGTACAAGACCCTGACTCAACTCATTAAAGCAAAGACTAGCTGACAGTCTAATTCCTTTACTTTCAAGAAAACTGGATTTGTGAATGCTCCTCAATAACAAAAACAGAAAGAAAGAGAAAAAGAAAGCCCAGAAACTACCAAGCACCTTTCTTTTTCTAATCTAGTAGAGACAGTTCTAAAAGCCAGTAAATTGGACCATCACGTTCACAAGCTTGAGACATTGTCAAACCCGAGCAATGAAGGGTCTGGAAATGGCAAGGTGAATGCACAACAGAAATAGGACATACAGAGCCTGACTCTCTTCACGCTTCACCAGTTTGGATCCTGTGTGATTGGTCCTGCTAACGGACACTGATTTACTCTTGATTTATGGCAGAGCAAATGGAAGCTGAATCAGCCTCAAACCAGGGCTCACTACAGAAAAAGTTACTAATCTTGGACTCTGCACCATTCACACCAACAAAAGATGCAGGCCTCAGATTGAAGAAAGATGTTGACAGGTGAAATATGTGGGGGACCACAGGAGTCGAAAGAGACTTAGTTTAATCAGTATTGCATTGATGTCCAGATGTCCCAAATGAATTGCTAAGACATTACATTATACCATCCGTAATTACTGCATTATGAGAGCTAACACCTTTGGAACGGAGAGGAGCAAAGGCAACAAGCTTTTCTATGAATGCTGAACCTTCTGACTTTAAATTTGGAGACACCTGGCTTGCTTCTGAATCAGGTCACACTTATAATATCTCAATACAATGCCTCGTTCAATGTTTACGTACTGTAATGAAGCAGCAAATTAAGAACCGAATCTGTCATAGTCAAAAACATGCAGATGCTCTTTTTGCTTGCAACATTTTAGACCATTTTCCCTTTCTTCTGTCACCTAGCATGAGGATCTAACAAGCCAAGTCTTTCCTGAAGCGAACACCAATTGTACCTCGAAGTCTGTAATTCTGTCAGAGATGTCAACAGCTGCATTCACGGGCAGAAATGCCAATGTCTTTAAGGTCCATCTACTGTTCTATCCATGGTCTCCATGGACACTGACTTGCTAAGATGAAACTCATGAAGTGATCATTTTCAAGGGAATTTAGTATCAGCTTGTTACTTTATGTCCCCTGCTGTTTCCACCATCTGAGAGAGAATGGTTTGACCCTGCTCAGTGTACCTATCAGGGACGGATCTCTCCATAAAGGAAATATGGCTCTGCAGTGATGCTGATGCATATGCTGATGATCATCTGTACCACTGGTACAGACACATCTGATTCAAAAAATGAATACTTCATAGCATGAAATAACCCAGGGGCCTTTTTAAATCTTGGACTTCTTTACAGCTATTATATGGCTTGACTCACTCTCACTAAGCACACGCAGAGAATGGCAATGTGACTACTGTGCTAGAAGCAAAGCTAACAGTATCCATGGGGATTTTTTAGCAGCTGCTTTCAAGGGAATAGTATATGAATTCACATCTGAGATTTTCCCTGTTTTTTATATTACTCCTACCTAAGTCAAACTCGAACTGAAAAGAACATGACAAACCTAATCAGTGCAAATCTGTTCCAGATGAAGAGATGTTTCTCCTTCAGTAGGTCAGAAGATATTGACAGTGTTTAAAAGTTTGCCCTGCAAAATAAATCCTACCCATGTCTTTGTTTCTTTGAAAAAATGGTAACGTGCAGAACAGTTATTTAGCAGCGATATTCTTCTAACAGTAAGACTTTATTGTTACAAGAGTAGTTGATCTGAAGTTAATATGAATCAGTGGCAGTGCAAAAGCATTGAAGGACTGGCTGTAGGAGAGCAGCTGTGGTTAATGAGAGGAAGAAGCATTTAGAAGTCACTGGAGAACATGGATATTTTCCATATTTGAATCTGATTTTTTTTAAGAGCAAACCTGATTAACTGGAAAATAAACAGTGCAAATAAATGAAGGGAGGGACAAAACCTTAAGGAATTACCTATATCTGTAGTGGCATCTCACATTTCATAGGAATACATTAGTGCTGTGGTTTTTTTCCCTGTTTTTACCAAATTTAAATGACCCCTCTGAGTTGGGTGCCTCATTGCATTTGCTACAGCGTATGACAAATTAGTCTACCTAGCTAGGAATTTAGAGTCCAGAAGTCTCATTCAGCTTCAGGAGAAAGGCATGAATTTAAAACTAAAAGAGGGCAGATTCAGACTAGATGTAAAGAAGAAATTTTTTACAGTGAGGGTGGCGAAACACTGCAACAGGCTGTCCAGAGAGATGGTAGAAGCCCCATCCCTGGAAACATTCAAGATCGACAACATCCTTATCTCTAAGTCGGAGAGATATGGATTCGATGTGTGGACTGATCAGTGGATAAGGAATTCACTAGATTGTCACATCCAGAGGGTAGTGGTCAATGGCTCAATGTCCAGATGGAGACAGGTGACGAGGGGTGTCCCTCAGGGGCCCGTGCTGGGACCAGTGCTGTTTAGTATCTTCATCAGTGATATAGACAGTGGGATCGAGTGCACCCTCTGCAAGTTTGCAGGTGGCACCAAGCTGAGTGGTGTGGTCAACACACCTGAGGGACAGGATGCCATTCAAAGGGACCTGGACAAGCTGGAGAGGTGGGCCCATGTGAACCTTATGAGGTTCAAAAAGGCCAAGTGCTGGGTCCTGCACCTGGGCCGGGGTAATCCTCATAATCAATACAAGCTGGGGGATGATGTGATAGCAGCCCTGCCGAGAGAACTTGAGGGTACTGGTGGATGAAAAGGTGGACATGAGCCAACAATGTGTGCTTGCAGCCCAGAAGACCAATTGTATCCTGGGCTGTATCAAGAGAAACGTGGCCAGCAGATCAAGAGAGGTGCTTCTCTCCCCCTACTCTGGTGAGACCCCACCTGGAGTGCTGCGTCCAGCTCTGGAGCCCTCAATACAAGAAGGGTGTGGACCTGTTGGAAAGGCTCTAGAGGAGGGCCATGAAGATGATCAGAGAGCTGGAGCACCTCCCCTATGAGGACGGGCTGAGACAGTTGGGGTTGTTCAACCTGAAGACAAGAAGGCTCCAGGGAGACCTTATAGCGGCCTTCCAGTACTTGAGGGCATCCTAAGGAAAGCTGTGGAGGGACTGTTTACAAGGGCACGTAGCAATAGGACAAGGGGTAATGGTTTTAAAATAGAATCGGGTATATTTAAATTGGGTATTAGGAAGAAGTAAGGGTGGTAAAGGACTGGAACAGTTTACCCAGGGAGGTGGTAGAGGCCCCATCCCTGGAGACATTCAAGATCAGGCTTGATGGGGCTCTGGGTAACCTGATCCAGCTAAAGATGTCCCTGCTCACTGCAGGGGGGTTGGACTAGGTGGCCTTTGGGGGTCCCTTCCAGCTCAATGCATTCTATGATTTTACGATTCTATGACATTTTACAAGAGAGATTGTACAAGGGGGGATTCTCTTCTCATTTCAAGCAGCTGGCAGAACCAATCAATGGGTTTTACACAACATTGATGGAGATTCAAAAGTAACTGCATTCTTACTCAGTTATCTCCTCTGCCTATTTGATTCCTGCCTCCACTTCTAGGTCTGTGATAGGCAATTGCGGAAGGCAAGGTATGGAATGAAATATTTTAAGAAAAAGAAATCAGAACTGCTCTCAATGTGACTGATGTTTTCAAGATTTTGTCTCTTGTTAAAAGGTACTGCTTTTTTTTAGGTAGTTCTTCCCATAGAATATATAGTGAGTTTTTCTGAGTAGAAAACATGTTTTGTGGAAGAAGATAACTAAACTGTAAAGGAAAGTTGGATGTCCAACCCCCTCCCATTTCTAAAGGAATGACTTATCTCTTAACATATCTGTAAGGAACACTTTTTTTACATTCTTGGCTGCTAGGGCCAGACAATTTGCCTAGGATCTTACAAGAACTAAAACATGTAAGTCCAGAATGCTTTGATCTTTATGTACAGGAATAAAAAAAACCACTAGATTTTTAAACAAAGAACAGCTGCAAAAAATGCTTCTGTTACCTCTGCAAAAAGCAGTAATGGGTGCTGTGCACTGTAAACTATAGCTGCAGAAAGATGCCAGAGGGACCTGCATGCAGGGCACTCAGCAGGGAGTGCAAGTCATGGGTTCTTGCTCCTGCTCGAAAGCTTTGTCACTAGACAGTCACAGAATTAGAAGACGGGAGGAATGGCTTGAACAGACTGGTTGCCAGCATCCTACCACCTCTGTGATTTAGATCTCATCTGGCCTGCCTGTATGATGCACTGATGCCATGTCTGGGCTATACACTGAAAAAATAAAAAGGAATTCACTGGTGTCAGCAGTCTTACCTAACATTGAATAATACTTTTATTAAGGTTTAATATGTTGGAAATTCAAGAGAAAAGATGGCATGCGATGCTTTCATGTATTGAAATATGAAATATAACCAGGGCATTGTTGTGCTCATTTCAATGTAATTGCTGGAGAATTGTCCCATTAGTCTCTGGCAATTTGTGAACAGTGAAAAAGAGCTATATGAAGTGAATTGAAAATAACATCATCAAATAACCTACAAAGGAAAATAGAAGAAAAATGGTGTGAACAGAAGGTCAGCACAGGACAATAAACATCTGTGGCTGCAATATGATTGCTCGCATTTAAATATTTATTCATTTTAGGGATAATTCAGTACAATAAAGTCATAACGCTCTTGCAGTCTTTATTTGAGCCATCCTTTATTCCTGTGCTATGTAAATCCAAGAGGATGAATGAAGTTGACAAACAGCTTCTAGAGCAGCTGAAATTCTCTATGGACACAGACTTCCCTTGGGGCTTCATGGATTTCACAGATCATACAGCTGAGACCTGTAACCACTTTGTGAGGGAACTGCTCATGCTGGTATAAGACAGCTCTCCTGTTCTCCCCCTGTTCACAGGGCAGTGTAATAGGGCTGTGAAAAATATTGTAAATGTTATTTCTTTTGCAATGTATTAAAAAACTTAGACAGCTCTTTGGAAGCTAGTTCCTGGTCTACTCTTGTAACAACCCCTGAAAACTCTGATGACCCTAAGAGAAGATCACACGTAGGGTTGCAATTTGCCACCCTTTTAGGACACTTTATAAAGTGCCGTATCTCTTGCTGCTCCAGTTCAAGTAAGTACTTCAGGGTAGTGCTTTACTCCAGTAACAGTAGTGCATGTATCAGGTTTGTAAGATAGGAGAAGGGGAAGGGAAATGATGGAGAGGATTTGGGACAGTAAGGGAGTGCTACGTATGCCTGTGGGTTTGTAAACGCTTAAATTGTTCACTGAGGCCTGCAACAGTAGAATGATATTCATGGCTATTGCATCTCTAGTAATTACTTCCAGTCTGAAAGAGCTCATTGTTCCTAAAATGCCATCCTTGATCAACTGTAAATTTCAGGCCTGTTTTGCAAGGGTCACAGTAACATTCAGCAGCATTTTAAATGCAGTAGCTTTCTGGAAGTCCTGCACAGCACCCCTTGTAATGATACCATCAGGCACTGTTTGTCACTACTCTCCTGTGCAGAACTTCTGTGGATTTTTGTCTTGATGGATATGTCATAACCGAGCAGTGTGACAGCCTCAAGCGCCTGGGAGCAAAACAGCCTTTTTTAAAAAACTTTTGTTGTGAACCTTCGACCTTTTGGCAGGTGAAAATGCTGATGCTGACAGAAATTGCATTTCTCTGAAGAGCACTCGGTCCAAGTGCTGTAGTTTTGGCAGCTCTGGTTTGAGGAGCTCTGAATCTCGGTGCAGTGTGACATCCTAGGTGCTTTTACTCCCCCATGCACTCGTTGCACATTTGCATCTGTTACAAAGTGAGTGTTTCTGGCTCTTGTCCTGTGGAGAAGTCATTGTGAACAGCATTAATCATTTGCACAGATTGTATTTACTATTTGCTTTTTTTCATGTTGTACAATATTTTGCTGTGTTTGTCAACTGCAAATAAAAAAGTTTGAAAACAACCAAACCCTGGGCCCTTTCTTTCACCTCAGTGTGGCATTTGTTATCTAAACAATGACAACAACATATCCCATTAAAAAGTCATCATGTTCTTGCTGCAAATGCTGTATTTCCAGAGAAAAAAGAGTGGGAAAAGTAGGTCTCCCTTTGCATTCAAGAGAACCACATTTCAAATCAATGAAGTGCAGTTGCCGAAAGCGGGCACATAAGCAAATCAGTTAAACAGTCCTTCTGGATGAGCAATGTTAAATGAATTTTCCCAGTAATTCGAGCCAGTGACTTTAAAGAAGGATGCTCCAGTGTCTCTCATCTGTGGAAAAGAGTAAATGTTACAAGCACTGCTGTCAGCATGTGGGAAAGTCAACTCTGGAAGGAAGAGTAAGGAAGGAAGACTGTATGTAAATGGGGACATCATGAAGAAAACTGTAACCAAATTACGGAGAATTTAAAAAAAAAAAAAAATTGTATGAGCAAACTAAAATAAATTAAAATCACAAAGGGAAAAAAAAAAAAAAGAGTAACAGGAATGAAAAGAACCCAATTTACTTCAGGGAAATATCAGTTTAAGGCAGTGATGAATATCTAATAAGGATGGCTGTGCAGCAGTAAGGGCATCACCTCAGTGTTTTGTGTCCAAAGCTTCTAAACCCTGACTGAAAACTGCAAGATATTCATTAGACTTGGACTATGTCTTAGAAGCCTAGAGGAATAGGGGTTTACTTTTTCCTAAGAATTTGTAACCTAACTTCTTAAGGTTAGTCATGCTGAATTCAGTCAGCACTGCAAGTGCTCTAAAGCAGGTCACTCATACTGAAGTGCCTGCATACGTGTTTAGGTACTGTTCCATTGGCACTCTGATTTGCTTGGCTGTTAAAAGGTCTCAGATCTTAGTGTCCTTTGAACTGATGCCAAAACGTAGCAAAGATAATGAGGTGACTACCAGTGCCATACCTACACCCACGTGCAGGGGCCAGAAGCCACAGTGCCTACGAGATAACTGAGACGATAGTCACCCTAGGTGTACTGTGCATATTAAGTGTCAGAGCTCCAGAATACATTAAGTATCAGCAGTTGGGAATCACATTTTTTTTTCAAAATAAAGCTATAGGAATTCAGGCATTCAAGAACTTCTTGACACTCCTTACTGTGATCTGAGCAGATGCATAACAAATAAGGAGCAAACTTACTTCTTTTGAAGAGTTAACTAATTTATCACATTTTTATACCACTCGAGTAATCAAGTTCATGCCAAGGTTTTACAAGCTATCTGTTCCAACGCCCGTTGATTTTGATACATATTAAGCTGTATGAACCAGCATGTAGAATCAGAGTATGCATGTTAGACTTATAAATGACACCTTCCCCAAGAAAGTAAACTAAAAGGCACTTGAAGCATCATTCAGACGGGCTTTTGAGAGTTGCAGTTCCATAGCAGATTCAAAATGGCCTTTTATTCCTCCTCTAGTGTTAAAATATCCCAGAGATACCTCCGCATAGCACTGCATCCAAGACCCACATCTCTCTTTCTTAGCTGATTGAAACTATGTGTTACCTCTAAAATGCGCCCTCAGCTTTTAGAAGTGATAATTAGATAAACCTTCAAGGAAGTCGGGATGTAATTTTGTTAACCTGGAACATTCAAAAAGCATGCATCAAGATCAAAAACAGATAAAATATTCTTTTTGCTTATAACCATGCAGGTGGAAAAGCAATAGAGGGATTTTTTTAAAATTTTTTCTCCCTTTCATTCTGTTTGCTCATTTAGTGTCTGATGTTTTGTGCTCAGTCACAGAGACCACAAACACCCTTTTCTTCTATCTTTTAAATTATTGTTACTATTGCTGCTGATTTTGTTTTGGTAAAAGCTAGGCTCCTCACAAAATCAAATTATTCCTCTGACTGGAGCTTTAAGAAACCTCCAGGGTAATGAGGTCTGTTGTAGGAGCTGGCAACAATAGGAAGCTCGTACAGAGAGGTGAAAATGAAATTAAACAATTCTATTTGAAAGTTTGAATTAATGTGTGACATGGAGATCCCTCTTCTTTCTTTCTTTCTTTTATTAAACTCAGAAATAGAAGGAATTCAGACCTTATAGCAAAAATGTTTAGAGGTATAGTGGCACCTGACGTCACTAGTCACCTGAGCAACTGCTTTAGAGAAGGATGCCTGTACTAGAAAGCAAATCTGTTGCTTCTATTTGTTACTTCCTGTGGTAAAAAAGCAATTAGTCAAAAGTGGGCAAAAAGATATGTTTTTTATGTAACACATTGTCGCTGTACAGATGGCAAGAGCTACAGGGGATTCCTGTGGAATATAGCCAGAGAGAGAGAGAGAGAGAGAGAGATGTAATATAGACTTATATTTGTTTTTACTGCTAAAGACATATCATTGTCGGACAACTCAACAGGGTTAAAGAAAAGAAGATGACAAAGGACCAGATGACACAGAGCTTCATGTCAGGGTAATAATTCAGAAGTATTACTGTTACTCAGAATAAACAATTCCCGGAACAAGAAATGTTATTTACTACTGATATATTGCCCTTTAGACTCAGTGTCTTCTGAACTGAGATCACGAATCATAAACTGAGATACGTAAGGAGATTCATCGCATTTCCAAGTAAATATCAAATAAGAGTGGGTGACCCATATTTACAAAACATATTTTGGCATAATCTAACGTGCAGAGAAAACAGCTTAACATTTTGCCCAGATCTGTGTCCTGCAAGAAGAGGTATTCATCCCAGCCTTTCCAAGATAGCCACTGTTTATTTAAACATGTTGCCTCCTTCTTTTCTCTTTGTATTTATTAACGCCATAGCACATTAGTGGTGTAATATGGGAGACAGGGAAGCTGTTTTCAACCATCAGTTAATACTTCTTGTATGCACAATGGAAAATCAGCATTGATAAGACAGAGCAAAGGCACTAGTTAAACCCTAGCTGAAAATGAGAGGCTGAAGGGCATAACTGCATACTGATGACCTCCAGGTGGACCTGGTAAATATTTGTGATGTCACACAAGCATGAAACACTGTTTTCTTTATTGGACAGACAAGAGGATTTATTGAGCCCTTTATCCACCACAGGTGTAGGCGACCCACAAAACACAAATATTTATCCTTCTACCCACACAATGCCTCTGTGACACCAGGGGAAAGAAGCTGTTCAGAAGGCGTTAATCCTTCTTTTTCCTTCCCTTGCCTCCCCACCCTTGTCCACTGCCCTGTTCGCTACCCGCCCCGCTCGCCCATGACCCTGTGCTAAACCAAAGAATCTGACCATATTCCATTTGCAAAAAAAAGCATATAATTTCAATGGGATTTTTTTCTTGTTGCTGCATTGTGACTACATCAAAGGGAGGCAGTGAAGGGTCTGTTTGATCTTGGAGAACATGATTTATTCCCTCTGTTCTAATGGAGGAGAGTGTAGGCAGCCTTTCTCCAGCACTGTTCAATATTTCTTACAAGACTGTTCACTTTTCCAGGCAAACGATGGTTTTCCATCAGGACCACTATGTGCTACTCAGATTACCTGTAGGGTTTGGAGGCTTGGAGTAGGGGGTGTTACTTGTTTTAAACCAGCTTTCACATAAAACAAGACTCCTTTTTAAACAGGACTAAAATAAAAATAAATGTGAGTGCATATTCTTCAGTCTTTATCAAACCTTTTTAATAAAAGCAGCACTCTGAGGCAGGAAACTTAAATAGAGTCTCCACAACTTGAATCTCTCTTTTTTTCAGCTCTGGTTCCTGACGCACACATTTTCAAAGGCACCTGTGCCCTCATTCCCTCTGAAACACACACAGTAAATCTACAGTCAATGGCAGCATACCTCTGAGAGGATGGGCCGAGCACAGCTGTGCCTGAACACATGTTTGTAGTGGCAGCTTGAGAAACCACTTCAGAAAAAGTGGGTTCGCACAAGACAAAACTGTGGCCTAGGCCATTGTCCTTATTACTGTGTATATTAAGTCCATGTAAACAAACAGTTTATCATATGCTTGTTGTGCATAGGAAGCCATGTCCTTGTACCCAAGAGCCTACCATACCTTGCAAGAAAAATATGTTTTCATCATTTAAAAATCCCTGCTCAACTAAGTAATGCTCCTGCATGGGACTTCTGGGTTCTTCTTCCAGCCTCCCTCTCTAAGTGCAACGTTTACAGAGCAGGGGGGACTGGCAGACACTGAATATGAAGAAAATAAACCAAAAAATACAAAGCATCCTATGTGCATATATTTAAGTATTAATTAATCTACAATATATTTAGGCTATATGCATGACAGGATGGTAAACAGTTTTATAACATGTATTTATAATTTATCATCTAAACAGGATCCTGGAACCACATTAATAATAAATATATTTCTTGCTTTCTACATAAATAGATCCTGTAATTTTACAACAATCATGTGCTACTTAGAATAATAATATACAGTCAGAGTACTCAGTTGTCTACAGAGTTTTCTGTTTTCATATTCCGAATGTCGCCTCAATGGTAAATATTTAATTACATAATGTAAGTAATCAAGAAACTATTTTCTAAGCAGTTGGGCAGGGATCCAGTCCACCTGAATCTGAAGCATTTGTCTTCGATGGGCAGGATTGCTCCCTGGAGGCTGCTGGGGACCCCCCCTGCCCCCAGCCCCAGCCTGGACAGGTAGAGCAGCATCCTGCTGCAGAGGAACGGGCTGCATTGGACAGACTGGGCACCCCTGCTGCTTGCTTGCTATTTAGGTCATTTGTTTGTATACATGATGCTTTAACCTAAAAACTACCTCAGAAGGGAACATTGTGCAGAGGCGGAACACTGAGAATTATGATCTTTGACAGTTGCTTGATGTATTCATGTATAATACAGAACTCCATGATTTTGATGGTGTGATTTCTTTAAGATGTGTCATTAGTACTGAAGGATGAATATTAATTTAATTTAAAAAAAAAAATTTCTCCTTCCACGGAGATTTTGCAGCATTTTCTCCTTTAAGCTTGACAATGCACAGCATATAAATGCCATTATATTAAAACGGTGTTGCTTTAGTTAGCAAGGACTGTTTCCACATACACATATTCTAAGTAACTGCATGCGTCTTTTTTTGAAACTTTTCAAATTGCTGAAATGTGGGTAAGTTATTCAAAGCCTATACACTGGAAAAGGAGACCATGAGGAAACAAAAAAAAAAAAAAATCAGTTATAATATTTAGTTAATAGTAAAATATTTGCATTTGTTATAGAAAAACATATGTATTTATTTTGGACAAAATTCATTAATAACTCAAATTGCAATGGTCTGAAGGTTTGGGGAAAATAGTTTTTATCTCTAAAGCATAGATGTGTAACAGATGAGTTAGGTCCTCTCCAAAGGATCATAGCGAGCCCAGAAAGATGTAAACCTGTACATGCAGTGTAGCCTTCTTGTATGTCTTCTCCTTATTTCCTACATTTTGGGTAGTACTGCTATAGATTTAGATAAGTATATTGAAAACACTTTTCAGAGAGAGAAAATAAGAGAGTTCTGTATTTTTTATGCTCATGGAAGGATGAACAATCTGATTTTTGTTCTCCTTTGCAGTGAAGTAGATTATTTACACTGCCGGAGACTCTCTGACATTGTATTTCTTCGATTCTTCCTTGCTTGGACTCATCTTCCAGCTCTGCATATACATATGTGCACACACAAATATATGGATTTATTTTATCTCAAACTTATCAGATGCCTTTTAGTTCCCATGAAAAAATGTTCCACTAAGTATAAAAAACCATGAAAAACAGATTTGGAATGCCTGATATATTTTACAATCAAAGCTGATTTTTTTTGCCTGCGATCATATGAGCCATAAGAAAGCAAGTAGAAGAAACCTGTGAAAGTGATTAACCTTGCACTTGGATACCTATTCTTTTTGTTTATTATGCAACATACCTGAGTAATGTGTAGTGAATTCTCTGCCTATTACATTATCTGTGACAGTTAATACTTTCTCTAGAAATATGGACAGAGCTAGCCTGAATTTTTCTTCCACCAAGGTTTTGTCATAAAAATACCAGTTTGTTGACACCCAAGTATTTAAAATTTCAAGCATTCTGGGTTCAAAGCAAATACTATTAAGACTGAGTGAACCCTGAGACAACTCTGGTTCGATTGCCTCAGAGTAAGGTGTCTAATGTTTCCTGGCTCCAGATTTCAGGGCCAGCGCAACACAAACACCCCCTCCCCGCCCGGTAGCTCGACGTGGTTAGAGCTAACAGAGTCCCTTAGTCTACACCACAGAGGAAAGCCTCCCTACATGGGGACCCTGGCTCGCTGCTCCAGCCTTGAGTCTGGGTAACACACTGCAAGTAGACAGCGTGGGCAGAGTTAGGACAGTTTATGCCTGCCCAGGACTCGGTTTGTGGTTTCATAGCAGGGAGCCTGGATATGCTGGGAACCTGCCTCCAGGGGAGCTGCTTAGTCCTTCTCACTGAAAGGGGAATCACAAGCCAGAGTAAGACTTCTCAGCTCAGCAGTGGGGCCCTCGCTCAGGCCACCAGGCAACAAATCTTTGCAAGGATCTGCTTGCATATTTTATCCAGTGGTTATAGTATGCATTGAAATGCCAAGTGCTACCCCAAGCAAGAATCAGCAGGACACAGCCCAGCTTGTTCCCGCTCTTTCTGGCCTAGTCAGGTCTTCCCTCTGTCCTACCAGTGTCAGATCTTCAGCCATGGTGATGAGACAGCACTGTGGATCCTGCAGGAACTTGGGTGACATGAGAAATAAGACCCAGGTGCCTCCAGATGTGGGGGGAGGATCCTGCTAAAAGGCAAGGACAGTTTATTCCTATGTCTCAAGACACTGTCAAGAAAAAATTACTGGATCCTCCAATCCCACCGCTGACACTGGTTACACTACTGCGTGTAGTAACACCAGGTGCCAGAAAGTACCCTACTCACCATTACTTTAGAGGATTTCCAGAAGGAGAGTTCTTATTCCTTTCGGTAAAAAACTCTTCCACCTTTTAGAGAGTAATTAAATATTGATCCCTCCAGAGAAAGAGCCAACTGGCCTTCTAGTCCTGTCATACTGTCTCGCTAAGGAAAGAGGAGAGCTGCATCCTTCTAACACCAGAAATCACTCACTCCAAAATTTTCTGTGGAGCAGGTAGGTTTCCATCCCAATTCCCATGACAATGCAGGTAGTCATGTTCTTTTTCACACCTGACTCAGTGACTACACTATACAAGAAGCAAATAGCTTCAACAGGGTGCACTGATCTACCACCCTACCACTGAGAAGAGCTGTCACACTGCTGCACAATCAGTGCCTGAGAGATGGGCAATGTAAGCACAAACACTGAGAGAGGGGAAGGCTTCCATGCGCTCTGTGGCTGCTCCCTGATCTTGGCTACAGCATGACGCCTTGGGAAAGGCAGGAGCAGGGAGCACAACAGAAAACACTTGTGCCTTCCTCATATTTCATGGATAACTGATGAGTCATGTGCTGCAAGCATATTAAGCCAACAGGCAATGTGGGTGGAATGATGTCTATCCTGTCTTCCACAAGAGAAAAAGATAGCTGCTGAAAGCAGAGGTGCATACAGGCACAACAGGCACACAGGAGCAAGAAAGCTTAAATGTGAGAAAAGCAGGTGCTTTCAGGCTGTGGTAGCAATGGAGCATCTTTGATGATCTGAGTTCTGGGTACAGACAATTAAAAAGACAACGGAGCTCTCAGAAATAAATTCCCTTGTGTGTCTAGCTATAAAGCACAAATGATGTAACTTGTCACCAAAACCAAGATAAAAGTCATAGGTTTAAAAAAAGCAATATCATTTTTTAAAATACAGTTTCAAGTATAATTTTGGTTTCGCACACAAATAAAATTTTTTTTTAACACATTTCTTGTCAGATGCTTATTTATATGGCATGAAAGGGAGCAGAAGACTAATTGAATATTAAGTTCCTCCATATAGTTTGTCAGAGGATGAACTAATGTAGAATTAGTTTTTGATGAAAGAACATGTAGGGTTAATTTCCCATGCAAGACTCATGCCTCCTTGAATAAAACAATAAAACCCTACTTGCACACTTAACTAAGACAATCTCTGGCCTCATGAAAAGACTCTGAAAGTTTCTTTATAAACAGTAATTGGAGGAAAATTATGGCAGTCATTTTCAGAAGTGCCTGCTAAACTGACCATATAATACACACGAATATTTGTTTTTAAAAGGCAAGTGAGCACACATGCAGGGGAGGAGTCTTCTGAGTATTAAAAGCATTAGAAAGTAATATAAGGTATTCCCTTGTCCTTTTTTAGAATTAAAAATTATTCCTACCTTTTACTGAGCAATTGGGTTTTATTGGATTAATTAAAAAAAAAAAAAAAAAAAAAACACAACCAAAAAACATCCAGAACAAACTTACTGATTCAAAAGCAAAACAGCTCATCAAAACCTTTTCAAAGTTTCTCTGGTAACAGTTAAATAGCCAGTGAGGAAAAAAAATTGAAATAACCCCTCATATTATTTCCCTATAACATCACCCTTCTTCTACAGTCTCCCAATGCTAGTCATGATCCTTAATTAATTTTAATTACTGACACTTTGAAGGATAGTTTAACACTCTGTATCCCCAGTTTCCTCATCATGTTATTATTTCTTCCAATCATCCTTTAATTTCCCGGTGCCATCAGGACTACTTAATAATTAAAAAGATTTAACAGAAACAAACATGAAGTGCTCTTTTCCAACAAGACAAAACCAATTTAAAAGTTTGAAACTTTCTTTTATATGCAACTTTCCTGCTTCTTCACAACACCTTGGATGGAATATTGCAAGGGAGAGGTCTATCACTGTTGTCTGGGAACCTAGGACTCAAGAAACCTGAATTCACAAAATGTGAACAATTTCAGTCAACTTGTAGAAATACCAGAAGCAGGGGAAGAAATGATTTCTCCTACCTCAGCCCAAATCCTCATGGTCACACATACTCTGGTTCCTCAGAATAACAGGATGAAGGAGGAATGCCAGGGATGCAAGGACAGGCAAGTCAGATGAGCATCAGGGCAGAATTGGGGCAATAGTCTTAACACTCCAGAAGATGCATCTGCTGTCTTAGCTAGAGACCATTAGAAGTAATTTTCTTTTCCTGTTCTTCTCATCCTCCAACAAAATTTGAGGAAGTGATTTTTCATTATCATCTGTCTATAGTCTTACTTGCTTGCCTCACAAAAGTAAGACTGTAAATGTGTAGCTTATCCATCCTGGGGAAAAAAAAAAATGTGGTCAAAGCTGAAATATCACAACTTGAAAATGCAACTGCAATGCCTCACTGCAACTTTCATTCAAATTTCTCCAATTTCTATTCTCCCCTACCTGCCTGGGTTTCCAGCCAGAGTGCCTCTTCTGTGATGTGCAATGTCTCCCAGGAGAGCTCCTGGTCTGCAGGAGAGATGTAGTTTAACTGGTAGTGTAAATGCATGGGGAAAAAAGGGTACATGATGAAGTAAAATTAAATCCCACAAGAACCCAGGGCAGTGCATCCAACAGAAACACTTCATCTTTTCATCTTAAACATTTTAGCTTTGGGACATTTGGTTTTTTAACAATAACAAATTTCTGAGCTGTGCAGATGCTTTTCGTGGTATGTATCCTTTCACTTAATATTTTGCTTTCCATTACAAACACTTTAATGGAAAACATTCCAGCACCCTTAGCTTGAGCCTCCTATGGGGAAGCCACAGCCACCTTGGTGTGACAATGCTGTTGGATATAGTGGAGAAATAAGGAGCAATAAGGAATTTTTTTTTTTGCTCTGAAAGTGTCTGTGCAAACTATATGTCTTATTATAGCCATCTGCTCCTAGTGTGTATTCGGCAGTAGTATCTGTTTGCTTTACTGTCTGAAATATACTTTTATTACCTTTATTACTTCTTGTTAGCACTGAAGAGTCCTTTATGTTACAGGGGAGTGATATGGCTTTTAATCCATCTTGCACACCACAAACAGAATTGGTAAGGCCCAGATATCTGTGTTATTGTTCGTAAACTGGGAATATGAAAGGATGCATCTTGACTTTTATCTTCTCAAGCTATGTGTTTAAGGCTGGCTGATAGAAGGAAAAAAAAACCAAAACATTGTTTCATTTAAGAGTTGAGCAGATGAGGTTTCTCATTACTGAAAATTATCACAAAATCCTCATGAGACTGTTTTTGCAGAGTCTGTTTTTTGAGAGTTGAACACAGGGACTGAGCAGTACTGTTACTAATCAAACACCTTTTCAATTTGGAGTTGAGACTCAGGAGCTCAGATGGTGTTTGCAGGAGCTTCCTGTTGCACATGAGGTCTGTTCAGCATGTAAGTCTCCATTATTATTCTCAAGCAATAAATGCTCTGTTTTTTCTGTCAAAAACTCTTTTTTTTTAATAATTGAAGAAGCAACAGAAGTTTTTGGATAGCCTTGCTTTAACTTCTGTTCAGGAACAGAAAGACATATATGTGACAATAGTAGTGTTGACTGCCAGGTTGGCCAGAAACTTGACAGAATTAAATGGACATTCGTTACTTTCACCAGATGCATATCTGAATATTTACATCAAAATTAATGCAGAAAAGTACATACTTACTTGGACAGGAATAAAAAGGCAAAACTAATATTATTCATGACTTGATCACACTTCAGTCCAAAGGATTTTTGTCTGTGTTACGTGATTGAAAGCCAAGTGCTTTCCTGCATCAAAGGTAAATCATATCTATAAACATTTATTTTATTTCTGCTAAAAAACTTGTCAATCAGCTGCACTGTTCAGGAGCCCAAGTTCTTTCTAGATAAACCTTTCCATTTATAAAAGCTTTGATATGGTCAAAGGTGTAGAACAGGATCCAAAATTGATTGCCACATAGGAGAATAATCATGTAAACTGTAACAAGCTGTTTTCTTTCCCTTTTTTGTTTTTCCTTCCCCAAAAGGCATTTAGAAACATTTCAAAGCCCTTATAAGCAGATAAAGGGCTACAACATGACTGTTGCTATGGAAGGTGGTAACTCCATGCTCAAATCCAGGCTGCAGGTGTGTGTTTGTAAGCGATGCCTTCAGCTCCCCACCACCTGGCACGGTCCTGAGGGAGGAAACACCGGTGTTTTGAGGGAACTGCCAACTGTGACCATGCAGGATTTCCTGACCTTGTAAGAAAAAGGTATGGAGAGGATGCAAGCCTAACTTGACAACTCTCACATACAAACCCAAATTTTCATGTGCACAGGTTGTGAAGAACCTTGCTTCTTTAAATGTTTTTTAATAGGGCTTGTATTTTACACCGAAGTAGAGGAAAGAGTATTTTATTTCCAAAGAAAACTAGGATATAGATGCTTCAAGTCCCAGAGGCCTGGAATTTAGCACAGGGTATTCTGCTGCTGCTCTTATCTTCTGTTCCTCTTATGAATTCCCCCCGCCTGTAGCACCAGGACTTAGAGCACAAATTCTGCTGTTTTGAGGCAGAATTACTTTGCGATGCATAAAGGCAACTAAGAAGCTTCAGAGTTTTGTTAGACCCATCACAGCACTCTTGAGGACCACAAATTAATTCAAGCTTTGTCTATAACATAGCAGATAAAACAACAGTAATGTTAAAGTTTGACAATAGTGACAGAAGACTAACCATGTAATAATTGCTGTGAAATACCATATATTGTTTCATGGTAATTTTGCTAACTAAGTAGCAACTCTGTGAGAAATAGTAGAATCAACATGGTAATCTACATTAGTGTTACCCCCTTCTTTCTTTAATAAGTGCAGTATTAAGTCCTGACGTTACTGTAATAACATTTCCCCATAAAATCAATAATAAATTCTGCTTCATTGGAAGTCAACATCAAAAAATTAGACTGATAATTACAGCACCCACATTTCCTTTAAGCTGTTCTTGGGTCAATGACTCACCAAGGTGATAATATCAAAACTGGACTGTTAGCAACTAAATTGGTTTTGTTAATACAGATATTTCCAAGATCTTCCAACAAAATTTCCAAAGAAAATCTATTTCTTCTTGAAGTCTATTTACTACAGTCATCACTTGCAGTCCCAGGCCCAGCCATAGGTTTCGCCCCCACCATCCAAGCAGACTGAGTGCTGTTACTGTCTGGCCAAGCTCATGAACATGCCATTAGCCTCCACTAACTTACTGTGTTTGAAGGTAACTCCACCATGTTATTTTCTTTTCTCAACACCATTAACCACTGGTGAGAAGATAAGGTGAGTGGTGGAAAGAGATCATGACTAAAACAATTCAATTCTTCTTCTGACTGCTGCTAATATATCTGAACATTTAATGAGCCAATTATTGGGGTCTCTGCCTAAGAGACCAGTAAGTCCCCTGCACTCTAGCCGGCAGAAGGAATAAACAAATTGTTGTACAAGGTCTTATTTAACATACACAATTCAATTGTGGTACAACCTAGAAGTAGTCATATCAATAAAATCAGTTATGAAAAGATGCAAGTTCATATCAGTGAATTTTCTTCTTTGGGATGTCAGCACTGGGTTTCACCCCAGCTGCACAAGCTATAATTTCTGTTCCAAAACAGTTGGCTGAACAAACCTGAAATTACAGAACAGGTTTGAAGGTCCAGAAGTGAGAGAGGGGAGAAGGCTGAAACAGTCTAAAAATTATAACCAAGAATAAGCTTTGATTTTAACTGTCAATTTTCAGTAAAAAGATGTGTTGAATCCTACCAAGCCTGATCATAATGCAAAATGTTTTTCGCTGTTAATACTTATTGGTCTATAGCTTGCAGGAATTGGTGTAAAACTCATATTCTTCACTGAAATCATGGCCAAGCAGTGTATGTCAGGAGAATTGGTGCTCTTGGACAAAGTCTGGCCAGAGAATATAATACTACTTCCTACGCTGTTCCTACTTTTATATAATTCCCCTGGTCTCAATGCAATAAAAAAGGCTTTCTCTTCAAAAAGCTAAATTAAACTTCCCATTTGTAAATGTGATGATCTTCATATTTTACATAATTTTTGTTAAAACTGAGCCATAAAACAATACTGACTATGCATTAAGGGGCCTTCTTCAATATAGTTATTTCAAACCTGTAATTTTTCTGTACCATATATGTTCAGGTATTTTTTATTGTTTTGTTTAATAGCTGAATTACTCTTACATGAAACCAATCTTTATTAAGACAGGTGCCTACTTGAAAAGCGTTTCCAATCAAGAGAAAAAATTTCAAAAACTGATTTTTCATCATCATTTCTGTTTAGTTTGAAATCTTTGTACTCTTTTGCCAAGAAGTCATTTTTCCTTTCTACTGAGGTCACTATCAGGGATCAGCAATAGTGCACATTTTCACTTAAATCTGCTAGTGCAATACAAGAATGCAGGACAATAAAACACGAATGTTCTCCTTGTACTGTGTGTCAGAGAGCCATGCACACACTAGTAACACTGGAGGTTTATATCAGATGAGTAAGTGGACAGTGTTACAAATTCCCCCTCCCCTCAATGTGGTCACAGAACTCATTATCTTTCAGAGCTGTGCTCAGAGATATGTTGTGGCTCTATGTGCACAAAATGATAGATTTTAAATGGATGAGATTTTCAAGAACATAAAGTTCTTGGAAAAATAGGGCAAGATCTTTGCAGTTATGGTGAAACATAGTCAGAACCTTGTAATAGCTTGCTAATTGCCCTGAGTAAAGTAATTTGTTTTATCTGTCTGCCACTTGGTTTCCTGCGAAGTGCAGAAAAACTATTATGGGATTTTACTGAAACTAATTACTACTATTTTATCATGAAGTCTGATGAAGCATAATCCTCTCTCCTTCTTTCTGTGTTTCTGTTGCACACCATGCCTCCTCCTCCTTCATCCTGAATTTAAAATCTTCTGGAAAGTCAAGAAGTACTTTAATCATCCAGTATTGTAATAGATTCTGCTGATTTTCACCCTCCCACTATAATGATATGGAGCGATAGCACAGTACAGCAGTATAAACCCTAGTAAGCTGCATAAACCACTGCTTATTTGTTCATAGGGAATCTGCATCCAGCAAAGTATGAGATGTGCTGTAAGAGTATCACCTGCCTCCCCACAGTAACTGAGAGGTACAAGCTCCTGAATGACAAGCTGAGTGGAAGGACAATTTCTTTCCTATTTTTTCCCAACCAACTTACACATGCAGGAGCTCATAAGATTTTGTTTTAAACACTGATGGCTTGGTGAGTAAATAGTGACAGTGTACCCTGGTATTAATGCAGTATCTGGTTTATAATCATAATTTGTTAGAAACCTTGAAATATCTCATTTTTATTATCAGCATGAAATCCTGCTAATGTTGAGATACCTCATTAGAATGGTTGGCAACTTGTCTTTGATTGAAATTATTATTCTTTTTAAATGAATGTCACTGCCTGAATGTGTTCTGTCAAATCATGATAGTTAATTAAATTGATTTTATCAGAATAGTCAGCCACACAAAATGCAACCCATTAAAGAATGTTATTTGATGAGAAACTAAATTGATCATCAGGCTCTCATTGATATGAAGATCAAGTACAGATGCTATCAGCATTTCTCACCCAATATAACCAGTGACAGTTCAACAAGTGCCGATGGTACTAAGGAATTATGCTGCACTTTAAAAAAAAAAGTGCCCTCCTGGAAGGTTAATTTTTCTGTACAGCAAAGTAAATGAAGATTGATAGTTATAAGGCATAGCAGCAAGAGGATCTTGAAGCAGGAGACAAGGAGACAAGATGAAGGTTTACTTTTTCCCAAAAAGAAGTAGGAAGAAAATAATAAGTTTTGCCACGGATCTGCTGAAAATGCACAGTCAGAGCTGCTCCTAAAGGAAAGACTCTCACTCATATAAATGCTTTATCTACCCAAATGCACGTGCCTTCAGATATCTTACAGAAATGACACAAACCCAACAATAATCACTTTTTAAATCACAGATGTGTTATGTGTTACATTTCCTTTTCCACATTTCTTGTGGGTTTTGTACACAGTATGTCGGGGTCTTTTAGTTCTTGTGTTCCACATTGGCAACAGATCCAACCCTGTGATGTTCTTGCTGGCTGACTTTGAAGACAATGTTATTAAAGAATGTCCTGGTTTGAGCTGGAACAGAACCAATTCACCATTCAGTGATTTTACTTTTCAGCTACATCTCTTCTAAGTGAGAGTCTCAAAGACAGAGGAGTTAATAGAGAACATCTGTCATTCATTTAGTGGTGAGCTCAGCCTTAACCCATGACAAAGATGATCCAAATTGAGCCTTCAGTGTGTTAAGTATTTGAGCCCTTATTTTTGTGACATTTCTGAGTCTGGTTATTGTAGGTGGGTGGATATTTGACAGAGCTAGCCAATGAAGCAAAAATATTCTATGAATAATCATTCGCACATATGAACAAATGTACTTTCATTGCGTTACCAGTTATCCTGTTCCCCCTCCAACAGGATACACACCTTAGGAAGACAAAAACAAACAGACTGAATCAGATCCCTGATACAATTGTGACAACAGCCAAACCCAGCACCTTCACAGAAGAAGCCTGAAGTCTATAATGTATTTAAAAGTCTCGAGCTACAGCCCATTGGTACTCTCTTGGGGTAACATTATCAAAAGGATTTCAAAGTAGATTTTTAAAAGTGAACTTTCAGCTGCGTACATCAAGAATTAAATCCTGCAGAAGACTTTTCATAGTGCTTGTTGGCAACAGGAAGCTATCTGCATATTTTGGCATCTAAATGTCTTCTTAAAATCTGCCTTGAAGTAACTTAACTACAGCTCCTCCCATGTAAGTCACTGGGGTTCAAAGCCTGAGTACAGCTGAGTGCCCTGATACTATATGCTATAGACTTAACAAGAGAGAAGCTCCTAAATCAATTGTGTAGGTTTTTATTATTTTAAGAGTGGTCTGTAAAATTAAACAAACCAAGCAACATTATCACTTTTCTTTAGCCACAGGAAAAAAAAAATGTTACCATAACAATGAAGAAGAATCCTTGTGCTGTATTCCCTAATTGTCATTACTCATGTCAGCACTTTATGTAACTATTGACTGCTGCTTGTTCTCCATCAGGAGCTGAACATGCAGTGACAAACTTGCCCAGGTTTGTGGGACTCAGGCAATGAGATACAAAGGCCTGGAGACACTGAATGAATGTCAGAGACTTAGTTCATTAAGTGAGCCTTAATGATATGCTTCATTGTGCCCTTCCCAATCCTTTTGAGCCTCTGGCCTTGGCTAAGCAATTACCTGCTCTGCCTGGGTGGGAGTGACTCCAAATACATGTTTCTGCTAACTTCTTAAATTTTCAAGAATGCTTCAGCATGTGTTCAACCCTTGCCTGTGTCCTACACTGGGCATGAAAGACAGCAGCAAAAGAGCCTCCCCCCCCAAAAAAAAAAGAGAGACCCATACATTGGAAAACAGGACTAATTCACATGATCAGCAAAAAACAATTCAAATAAATGGCTAAAGAAATTACAGTAGTCTCTCCCTTTTCCTAAACAGGACCTTTTAATCAGCATCAACAATGAAGAGAGAGGAATGAACTTAAATGACTGAAGAAAAAATGCCCACAAAGCAAGGCAAAGCTTTTAACAGCACCAAAACCAAGGAGCACTTCATAAAGTATAGCACAGGTCAGTTACACGGTGTTTGATCGAATAAGATAGTCAGTCAATTGAAAGAGCTTTCTTCATTCTCATGGCTTATGAAGAGCAGTAGAGCCCTGAAACTGAATTATAGCTTCAGCGTTCACTTAGGGACCACAGACTGATACCATTGATATGGATTAAATTATTCCTGCAGGTTTTTTAAGCAAGTAAGAAACAGATGCCTACATCACACAGGACTCAGCAAGCGGGGCATCACATGCATGAACCAGCCAGGGAACCATAATTCAAGTAATTGGAGATTGTGTCAGACTGCTACATCTATCACTACGGTTCCTAGGTAGGAGGTAGGCACGTAAACAGCAGGGGGATCCTTGAGACAGAAACACAGCTTTGATCATTAATCTTATCATCATTCTTATGGTATAGATTGAATGCAGATAATCATGGGTTTTAATTTTCCCTTGAAACCAAATGCCAAGGAAACATCTGTCTTTGACAAATACGCTACCTACTGCTCTGCTAGAATTCCTCTCTTAAGATTTGTAAAGTCTCTGACCGCTGTATTTCATGATTCCTTCCTTCCTTGTCACATTTTATACCCTAAATCTGGATTTCTTGCACAGAGCATATAGACTACTATATCTACCTATGTGAAAGTGCAGAAAGGGCACCGTCCTTAATGTCTCTAAAGGAACCCCTATCCCATTCCAAGATGATATTGTGGAGATTCAGAGTATTCATTTAAACCTACTGATGCAGGAATGTGGGTTATTGAAGTGAGAGCTACTGTGTTAGCAATATAATAGGAGTAAAATGTGCATGTTTCTGATGTAGAAACAAAATTCTTTTTCTTTGCTGATGTTAAATAAGGATTACAGCTGACATGAAGCAGTAAACCTGTTAAGTTACTAATGAAGGAAGAGAGATCTTATTTCATTAGTAATGTACAGTAGGTCAGGAAAATTCATTGTTTTAGTGATATACTAGGCCAATTTCACTGTGCAGGTGCATATTATGGAGGCCAGTAAACTGGATCCTGCGACTATGCATTGTATGTCACCTTAATGGATGATATAGTCCATATAGAATTAGACTCAAACGGGTAAAAGTTCTATTTCCACAGCTTGGAGGAACATCATTGCTAAAGAGTTGGTCTTCTTTTGCAGCTACCCTGCTGAGTCTTTGCAGGGTACAGTCCAAATGAGTGTCAGGGTAGGGAGCACTGGTGGATTGGTAGGAAGAGCAAAGGAAGAACTGCTTCTGCAGTATCCCTGAACTATTTTTCTTCAGGCTCTTAGTCTGGTCTGCTATTTCTGAGCTTCATAATGCCATCTGACAAGACAACAACTATTTGAGCAAACAGATATACATTTCTTGAATGGAATTGACAAATAGTTGTTACAGCTAGACCAGACTTGGATTTGATTTGCTGCGCTTAACTCTACCTACTATGGAGGCCCTACAACCTGCTCCAGTCCGCTTTAAAAGGTCACAAACACACTCAGCCATGCTGTCATTTGCCCTAGCTGAACACTGACATACCTGATACTGTAAAATAGCAACTGATACTGCTGCTGGATGACTTCATTGATTAATCCCTTAGAGAAAAAGCAGGGAGGGGAAGGGAGACCAGATCCAAAACCATGTTGAAATCATTTGGAGGTTGAAGTCACCCTTCAAAAGAAAAATGAGTATTTCCCTCCTCCTTTGTCAGCCATGCACTCTGTATAGTTATTGCTGAAAAATTTCTTTTTAAATTAGAGTCATGTTCGTTTGTTCATCTGTCTCTGCCATTATAGACACTGTGCAAAACACAAAATGAGTTGTAAAAAGGTCCTCTGGGAATCGACGGAAATAAACATTTTCCGCAATTTCACAACAGCTCACCCAGTTACTCTTGGGTTTAAAATCAGGAGATTTAAAGAAGGCAAAAATAAATCCTGTATGTTATAAAATGAGGTTGCTGAAAATCAGTGTGCAGGTAGGTGGAATGAGATAACTTACAGACAGCTGTGAGCAGTACCCATTTTTCTCACTCCAAAATTAATGCTGAAACGTAGTGAAGGCAATGTATGTATAAGAAAATCAAAACACTGGTGATAGCAGCATGTGCTTCAAGTGAGTAATCTTACGCATTGGTAGTGGGCACAAAGAGGGTTGCTGGGAAATCTGGAAAATCTGACCCGATACCTTACAAAAGCTGCGGTTAAAGGCTTCTGAGGAGTTACTAGATGTTCTCTCCTCTCCTCTTCTTACTGACCTCCCCGTCTGCAGTTCCTAACCATAGTAGGATAACAGCAAGAGCTGAAGAGTGATGCTCAGAGTGTGTCCAGGGGGAATGGGAACACAGTGAAAAAGTCATATTGGTACTACAACATAACGTGTGTGGAAGAGAGCACTAATCTAGAGAGAAAAGCACTGGTTCCTGTTCCAGAAGAAGCCTACCTGATGCATGGCCAATGTACATCATAAGCACCCCTGTTTCTCAGTACAGCCCCATGTGGCAATGTTGACAACATGCATGAAGGTAAAGGGATCAAACTTGTTTGTCGTTGGACACATACAGAGCTGTGTTCTTCAGTATTATGAATGTAACACATGAAAGCACCATCATTTTTTAAGGTCTTTTGCTTAGGAAAATTCTCATCGCCATACCTGAAAACAAAAGCTTTGTATTACCATTGTTTCCAGCTGTCGTTAATATGTCTCAGCAAGCTCCTGATGAGCCATGAAATATTATTACAAGTTGGAAATCATATTAATGGAACTGCTTAGGTTTGTGGTGAAAAATTAGATAACCTAATTTGTACTTCAATTTCCAAGACACCTATTTGTTAGCTAAGTAATTTACCTCCATCTTTCATCATTTAAGTCCTTTTCCTCTCTGAAGATTTAATTAGTTTCCTTCTCTGTCTCGCAAGCAATTTTCTTGAACCATTTCAGGCAGTCCCAACAACCCATCAACAAATGTTCCTGTGAGCACAGAGGAGAAATCAATAACTTCCATGCCTGTTCAGAACACAGTATTTTCTGATAGTTGAAAACACGATGGGATTTAAGCTGCAAATGTTTCCCAGTCAAGCATGAAAACAGCACTGGTACCCTGCTGGTAAGCAGTCCTGCAGCCCAAGATTGACTGGTGGCAGAACACATCCAGGTTCAGGCCATTTGAAAATGATTTGCCCTGAAGAAAGACCATAAATAATCTAATGTGGAATAAAAACGTGCATTTCACCTCTCGTAATAAGCACACAGCATGATGTGAGAGAACAGCTCATATCAAACCAAGATGAGCTCAATTCAATAAGTTCCCATTTATTTATTTGTCTGTGGTTTCTTTTTCTATTATACATTATCAAGTTTCACTAAACTGCCTTATGAATACATCTCTAAATTAACATCAAGTCTACTCCTACTCGCTTTCACAGAGAGCAGCATAAACCTGTCATTAAATTCAGTAGGGACAGGTTTGGGTCCAGAATGAGTAACCTTTCCTTACTTTCCTTGTTTGCTATCTTTATTTCACCTTGGTCTAACCTTAATTACACAGTAACTTAATATTATCCTTCCTATTCACACAACCAAGTAATTGCCCTCTTTCTGTCATCTCTGCTATTTTTAACACACCCTTGTTGTTTTTTGAATGCTAATACAAACATTGATACCAATCACAGAGTATGCAAACAGGCTACTGGGCTTGCACTTAACAACTACTAGAGGAGGACAATAACGGGACTTCGAGGACAAAGTGTCATTTCCTACACCTTTACGTGGTACCCAGCACACTGGGCCCCCTGTGCGATGAAATCCGCCACCTCTGCCTAAGGGATTTTTTTCCAAGATTTTCATTATTTTAATCCACAAGCATCTCAGGATCCTTTATATATTGTTTCCTATCTGCATGAGCTAAGGAAGTTACTGTTATTCCCACTTTATATTTAAGGCATTATGTGTAAACTGTGAAATGTGGAAATGTTTCTTTCGATGTCAGAGCAAGAACCATTTATGTCCCATTTATATATTTTCTTCCCACTTGAAGAAAATGTTGTTAAATAAGTTAAATGAAGAGTCAAAGTCAGTTTGACTCTATACACCCAGCTGTGGGGTAGCTGCAGGTTATGGCCCCTTCCACTAGGACTGCTTTACATTTATCCATTGCACCTGTCAAATATAACAATGGTTATGCATGTTGCCTCTTTTGGATCCCATCCTCAGTTGCTTAACTTTCCCTTGGCAGATAAAGAAAG
This sequence comes from Leptosomus discolor, assembly GCF_034619465.1. Lineage (NCBI taxonomy): Eukaryota > Metazoa > Chordata > Aves > Leptosomiformes > Leptosomidae > Leptosomus > Leptosomus discolor. The sequence goes on along the minus strand of NC_141391.1, from coordinate 89,405,357 downwards.
CTTAGGCACATATATTAGTTGCGTATATTGCATTAGGACAGATAGACTAGGTCTGTTCAATGATCCCCCAAGTGCATTCTCTGAGATTTGCTGGAGTCCCATGCTTAATGAGAACAAGGTATGCATGGACTGTTGCTTCCATCATGCTCTTACTCAACATTTGGAGAATTTTGGACAGTTTCTCAAGAGCAAGGCATGTAAAAGACAATTGTTTTGGCATAGAGTACTAACATATTTAACCTTTTCATCTTGGATATGTTTTTGTTGAGATGATAGGAAAAGCTTACAGAAGGATGAAGCCAGTACTCAGGGCAGTTTGTGACCAGCACGCCTGAGTTGCAGGTGCAGCCTGCAGGGGCTTGCCCAGACTTCATAGGAAGTTGGCTGAGTGTTGGTCTACTGAGATTCGTGCTGTCCTCCTAACTGTTAGCCTCTGAGCCCTGCTACAAATTAAATGAAAGTGAATGTCAGCTAACAATGAATTGCAACTTGGAATCAAGCTGTGGTCATTATGGCAGGTATCATGCCTGATATAGAGCAAAGGATTTTGGTAAGGGCTGTAAAACCTCCTCCCCTGGGAATGCTTAAGCACTGTACTGCCACCAACACAATTTATTGGCTATATTAGCACTCTGCTCATGAGCCTCATGCTCCCTAGAAACTTTTGGAATTGGAGAGTGGAAAGATGCTCGTAAAATAACAATATATTTGACATGGTGTTCAGTAGGATCAGAAAGCAATCTGCAGAGGTCTGGCTGCTGACAATGAATGCTGTTTAAAAAATCATAGTAACTGCCAAACATATTCCTTCTACCATCCAGAATACAAGGCTAATTTACTAAAAGGCCTTGAACAGTCATCAATCATTCAACACATCTGATGGTCACATCCACTGTGTAGCCTGGGCAAGTATTTCATGTCCTCAGAGGCAGCTTGATGGTTCAAGCTTCAGTAACACAGGGGTGATTAGAAAGGCTACCATTCTGTGCAGGAGAGTTAGACGTTTCCCTACATGTCAGGTAACAGCTCTACTTCCTGCTTTTTTTGCTTTTACTCCCTTCCAGTCTTCTAATACATCAGGACTCAGATGCAACTCTACCTCAAGTCCCAAGGAAGGTACTTGTCATGTCTGCATGTAAAAGACAATGTCTCTAGAAAGGCTGTTCTCCCCAGCATACTGCATGTGATATTAGAAAGTCCTAGGGGAGTCTTCAGCCATTTCTCTTGCTCCCTGAAGGGACATGCCACAAACATCACATTCTTTCCTTGGTCAGCACAGAGGCTGGTGCACTTTTGAGCTAGACAAAAATAAAATCTTTCCGTGGCATTTACCTCAAGTTGGAGATTCTATGTCATATACCACAATTGTTAACTTTCACAATGGCTTGCTGTTTTCCATTTTCTTTCCAAGCTAGAACAATTCTTTTTCTTTCAAATTCTAGAAACAAATTTTTCCTAAGAAAATCAACTTTCATTGTATAAGACATTATACGGAGAAGGAGTATGTCCAGGGAATAAAGCCTTTCCTGCATCTGAGATCATTTCACTAAAGCTATTGAACTCATGTGAATCCCTCTCTAACTCTTTTCCTTTCTGTTTTGGGGGGTGTTTTTTATTGTTTTCCTCTGAAATAATACTGCCATCACTCATAGAGTCTCACAATACTTTCCTTGATGTACCTGCTCTTAACCCCTTTTCCTCTCTCTGGGACTCCTTCTCCCATATATCCAGCACAGGACAAAAGCTCTCTGCAGCACACAAGCAGCGAATGTCTCAGATCTCCTGCACTATTCCTGAATGTGGCTTGCGAACTCATGTGCATAAAGCCTGTTAAGTTCTCTGTAAAAAACTTTTGAAAATGTCCCTATATGCAAGACAGAACCAAACGTATCATCACACACTGGGCCCAGAAAAATTGATGCCAATGACATGCAGATTTTGGAAAAAAGTCCATTTCTCCTTCCCTTTTCTTTATTATGTCCCCTCTGAGACACCTGTACAAAATTCGTTCCCTTTAACTGTCTCCTTGCAGTCTTGGAAACACTTTTTCTCAGTCCCCTCACAGTTCCTGATGTATGAGCATCTGACAGGGTTCTCAACACACATGCTTCAGCCAAAAAAAATTATTTCTTTACAGGGGGAGATTTGTTCTTAGCTATTTCAGGTAACAGCCTCATCTAAGCTCTGCATAACACTTGGAAATAAAACAATTTTTTTAAAGGTGGGGGGAAAAGAAAGCTGTACCTCCACCCTTTGAGATACACTTTCATTTCATTCTAGGTCAGTATTCTGACCTGGACATACCTCTCCACCTTTCAGTTCCTCTTTGCCATAGCAATGTGGCCAATATATTACAGTATTATTTTTCATCCTCCCTTTAGTTACAAAAGGTTGTCTTTTCTCTTAAAGGTCACCAGCAGTTATCTCAGAGCAATAGCAAAACTAGAGTAGTATTTTTCTTATACCTATGGCGCAAAATTCTCATTCAAAGATGCAATGCCTAAAACCTGTGTGACTTCAATATGCTGTCTCCTCATTATATATCCTGATATTACTTCACAGGAGGAAAGTCTATCCTCTCTGGACAGAGATACGCCCACATACCTGTGCATGTATACTTGCTTTTAAATAAACTCATTACATTTCACTCTCCTTCTAAAATACAACAGTCTTCAGGTCCACTCTGCTCTTGCTGGGCTAATGCTCATTGCTGGATGTGAAGTAAGCACAATTCAATCCATTTTTCACAAACAGAAAGGTCAAGATCTGCTTTCTGGCACACAGCTGCCATCGCAACTATCACAGACGTTGCTGCTGAAAAGGGATAGGGCTCTGCCTGTGAGACAGGCTGTTGGAAAGGGCAAGAATAGCAGCTTTCCAACACACATAGTTTCTCCACAGCTAAAAGGCCAGTTGTGCTTAATAAGACAAAATCTCCCAAGGAAAGAAATTCAAAAAAGTGTATACCTGCCTGGTTTCTAAAGAGGTTGTCCAGTACACTAGTTTCACTCCGGCACAAGCCGGTGCTTTATTCTTGCATGCGTATCCAATATTGACATATTGAAGGATAGGGGGTCAGGTGCCAATCTTATGCTTAGGCATGATTTACTTGTCTCTAATATATGATTATATTATCATTTGAAATCTCTCAGTATCTACAGAAATCAATTACAAAATTCACATTTCATCAGCTCACTTGACAGGAAAAGAGAGAGGGAAGGAACCAGGTGTGTCGCTGAGTTGTGGCTTCTACAATAATATGCACAGCATGCTTAATTCAGAGGGACCTATACAGCCTTTTCGCCTGGAATAACTATAGGGCCTTGTTCATACTTTTCCTATAGCTCTTCCAATTTGCAGAAAAATCTGAATTGTTCCTGAGGTGACATAAACTGTATCCAGAAAATGTTATTTTTCCAGCCACAGGTAATTAGCTGCTGAGCAAAGTAGAACCATGCTCTTGGTTTTGTCTGTATTCTGCATATTTCCCAGCTCCACCTTACTGGGCTCACATGAGACTTTCCATTTAGGGTGTCTGGGCACAACATTCTCATCCCACAGAGGTCCATCAACAGTAAATTTATCATTAGCTTGGTATCAGCTTTCAGCTGATAAGAAGAGAGATACGAACATTGCTACCATTTCTCAAGAAATGTCATAAAACCAAGGGTAATTTTCACATGTGTAAGGCCATGCACTCTAAAAACACAACATTTATCAGGTACTGAAAGCCACCAGCCTCTATTTTACCAGGAGGACACATATGTTTAGAAGACTGTAGGACTTTCAAGGTAGCTTTATAGGTTAATATTTTGCAAATTTTACTTCTAAAGCTCCTGCACAATTCTGCATTTTATGAACAGCTCAGGAAATTAGAAGCCAAAAGAAAATGATCTTTGAAGAAGAATTTCGAAGTGTAAGAACCGTCAGAAAGAACAAATTATACAGTACATTCAGAAATCAATGAAATTTCTATTCCTTATCTGGGTACCAGCCCAATTTCTACCGCTGTATGGTAGTGACTACTAAGAAGCATCTCAGGCAGATTAACACTGAATTTCCAGCCTCCCTTAAGTTCAAAGAGATAATTATTCATAATATTAGAGTTGCTTTTTGAAAGCCTGTCTCTTCAATCTTCATGACTTATGCCCAAGAATATTAACAGCTTTGAGTTTCACAACAGGTTCTCTTCCCAACCTCTGCATTTCAGAAGCCAATTTTCTGTGAGGTAAGGTCGAATTCCTCAGCCTACGCATGAAAGTTTCTCATAAGAAAACATAGCTCTACGACAACATTAGTGGAAACGCACAAAACTATATAGCCCTTTAGAAAAAAAAACAGCTTTCTGGGACCAATGCAAACGTAAAGGTCTGAAGATCTGATGCAATTTGCAAATGCAAATCAGGTTGACAACAGAGATGCCAAGATTTTTTGCAGTTATACCCTTCTCCTTCATGAATAAACATCTCTCGTTGTACTGCTTCATCTTCAATCAATAGGCCAAAGCGTCTTTCAAGTAATGTTGAGTTTTTTATGTTTTTCATTAAAAATATCCGGTTTCAGAAATAGAATGAAAAATAAATATTAAAATATCTTTTTTTTTCTGCGTGATGGAAATCCTCTTCTCTGTCTACCATAAAAAATATCAAACTTCTTTCATGAAAAACAGCTTTCTTCAGAAGAAAGGTCTGCATTGCCTCTCCATTTTTTTTTTTCCTTTCCCATTACTTTGCAGGAGGACAATAAAACTTTATCACATTGCTACATAAGTAGCTGTTTGCCCAGGTAGTGGGCAAGAATTAATGGCATTGTGGAACCACCTGTAAAATCTTAAAATCTTACACAACTTTTTGTTAGAAATAGTAATAACTGATACTAGTAATGTGGTTTCAGAAGAAAATCGCACAGAACTTTCTCCTCTGTGGTTTTGACTACAGCGCTGCAATCAGTGTTATACTGGCTCCAGTCCACCTCATTTTATTTTGGCCACAAATGCACCAAAATGTAACCACCTAGTCTGAGAGAAGACAGGGAGAAGAAACAAACAGCTAATTTTCTTATTCCGTGGAGTAAATTCTGATAAGACCTTCAGAGGCAAGTCTGTCAGACGTCAGTGATGTCAGCTGTCTGCCTCAATCCTCCAGCACAGGGAGCGAGGGAGAAGTACTAGATACCTGCTTGGAATCCAGCCCTCCTCCGAGGAGAGGTGACCCATGGAGCAGGACAGAGGCAGGTGGCTCCCCCATGTCTACTCAACACACCTTTGCACAGCTCAGGCAAGAAGAGTGCTACCTATTTCTTAGGCCTTTCCTCAGGTTGCAAAGGTTTGATGCTGTATGTATCCTTTTCAAAAGGCATCCAAACTAGTCATCTATGTCTAATCTCTATCAGAGCTGGACACAAGAATGAAAGAGCTATGGGTCAGAAAGCGAGCAGATCAAACAGAGCTTGACTCTCACCTGTAATGGGCAGAAGGGGAAACAGAACTCATTCACTGAAATGTGAAGGCTTTTTATAGTAGAGCAGCATCAGTTTGGTTTTTCAAGTCACTGAAGGAGCTCTAGGAGACACCAGAACCAGAGACTTTCATTCTGCCCAGCTGAGTGTCCTAACCCCCAAATTAAAGACAATTCTTCTTTGGCTATTCTCCTTCAGGTCCCATGTTTGCTCCTTTAAGCACACAGCAGCACAGTGTTACCAGATGGCATAAAAAACGCTCTTTGCAAGGTAGTGAGGAGCTCACTGGCTAGGGTACCTCCCTGAAACATGTGCTGAGACACTAGCCAGCTCCCAAGAGAGCTCTTACCAGATGTTATTTGTATGATAACAAATGACAAATAAAGAGGGCACCCTTATTGCCAGTAGCAGTCATAGATATAACTCCTCCAAAGGACTGTATACCCATATCTGACTGAGAAGGGACTTTGTAGTCCATAACTGGGCACTTCAAAGCATGCACAGCTGCCTCATCAGAAACATCAGGGAAACTTTCAGAACAAGAGGGAAAGAATCTTGTGAATTTATGAAACTAGAGTTTTTCTCAAGACATCCAAAGGGAACTTGGTCTGCCTCTGTTCACTGGGAAATGGATGAGAAATACCAGACATCTGCACCAAAATCACTGCAGAAAAGTTGATGAACTTTACTACTGTCAGAGTTTTAAGAAGCATTTTTTGTGTCTCAGTCACAATTCAGAACGATATATGCAGACTGTCTACTACTACTGGGTCGGGGGCCCTCTGATGATGTTCAAAAGAATGTTAGCCAAACTCTACAGCAAATCCCCTGTAAAGTCTCTGCTGCTCCATCACATTCTGGAATGATGTGACCATGGTTGTAAAACTATTTGTAAATCGCACTGAGGAGAACATTTTAAGAACAGAATTTCAAATATATAAACCCACATATGCACACATGCGTACATGTTTACACACCTGTACAGTGACCATCAACATTCACAAGCAACCCAGAGCACCAGCATTTCAAATGGCTGTCTCTAGACTGACATCTTATGAAGGAATTACTCCACTCCTGGGGTCCCCAGGAGAACAGGCTAGCAACGTAAAGACAGGTGACAGTGGATTAAATAACACTCAGTTCTAACATTGTCTTACAGCATAGACGTTACTGACTTCTTGTCTAAATTTGCTCTTACTTTTTCTAGAGCTTGATCCTATATTCTGTGCCATCTGGCATACATGAGCTGCTCAAGGCAAAGCCAGAAAGATGGCAAAGCCAGAAAGATGGCAAAACCTTTCCCCTCAGAAAAACCTCATTCAGACACATAGGCACAGCCAACATAGTTTCTTCAATGAATGATGTATAGCCAGCTTTGGACAGAAGTAGTTTCCATCATTCTGAAGCACGTAAGATCAGCCATTACTCCCAACATGACGCAGTGGGTACACCGGTGCATTCATGCCTTGGTGGCATTGAGTCTGGTGGCACTGATGTCTTGGATTTGTGAACTAATTCAATCAGAGATGGGGTATTCTTCCCCTGGCATGATAAGAGTGTTGGAAGAAGAATTTTGCCCTGATCTGCAAGGTGAGGAAACTCCAGGATCATGTATTTCATCAAGGCAGTTCCTGTCATTACAAGAACATGTGACTTTGTCCTTGACCTTTTCCTGAAACACAAGTTAGTCGTAGGTTTTTTTTTGTATTTTAGTTCAGGCCATGTGCTTGTAAAGAATTTGGGGAAGATTTGTGGCCTGTTGAGGGCTGAACAGATGTTTCTTAATTAGATATTTGTGCACAATTCTCTACAATTTCTTGCGACTGGATTCAAGGATTAGGAAGCTCCATAAGTTTTGGTTGTGCTTTCCACTCCTTGATGCCCTGTTGTTAGATCTCCTATAGAGCAATCCCACAGCCTACAGAGCAAGCATTACACTATTCTCAGGCTTAAAGAAACCTCTTAAAGATTTTTGCAGGAGGAAATGGCTGCAGGCTGCATCTGATCTCATCTAGCTCCCAAAAAAAAATCTTTTGTGCAGGCCATAGAGTACTGAGGCCTTAGATAACACGCTTTCTAAAATAATTCAATAATTCTTGTCCTTCTCCACCTTGTCCATACCTCATGAGTGCTGCTGCAGACCATCTTCTCTCTACTGACTGAAAGAACTGGACCAGTGTAAGGATCATTCCTGTGCCATTCAGACCCCTGGAAGGGTCACAGGCAACACCCTTCAAGGTCTTTGGGTGGTGAACACAACTGTTTGAAAGCTTCTGAGTAAGAGGACAAAAGAATATTTCAGTCACAACTGTGTAATTTTCAGCAAAAAGGAGGTTTCAACCCTGGACCATGTAAGAGAAGGAGAAAAAACAAAGCAAGCAAGCAACAGATGTAGTATTGGATGATAATGATTCAGAATTATTTAATGCATTGTTTTGACAGACTTCACATCATAAAAGTAAAAGCAGACCTTCCTAATAATAAAATATAGATAGAGACAGAAGCACAGCAGAGCAACAAAGAACATAATGGAAGACATTTGAAGCTATTTTGACATTTTTTTCACTTTAAACAATAGAATTAACGTAAATTTGTAAACTAGCCTGAATATATTCATGAGATGTGGGAAAACAACAAGAAATGCTGTTAAACTGAAGGCTAAATTAACTCTTTCAACAACTTAACAGCAGCAATAATAGAACAAGAACACAAAAATTACTCTATGGCAAATATCCACTAATGGCTATCATGAGATCATCAGTGTCAGTGGACAGCACCCCTTTGACTTCCGTAAGGTGAACATTTGACTGCCTGTAGGATGCTGGTGTACTGCTTCTACTAGAAAAGAAATTTATTTATATTTAAAGATGTTTGCTGCGAAAAGCCTTGGAACTTGAAATACAGCTTTCTGAACAGAAGACTAAATGTAAAAATATCTCTACAAATTCAAGTTGCCTTTAGTCAACTAACATTTATATCTCAAGCTGTGAGGCATCATAAGTACCTCCTGTTTAACATCCAAACTCAGAAGACGCATGAACTTACGCATCTAAAAGTCCGTAACACACTAAACTGCCCATCTTGCAAAAAACTTACCATGCTGTCTACTGAATCCTCTGTTGACACCCCCTCCACTTCTCATGCCAGTCAGCCAATTGCTGCCCCACTGCACAGAGAGCCCTTAATGCCACCCTAAGCAGCAAGAAAGAGAGCATTGAGAAGTGCTGGACAGGAAAGGGTTTGAGAGTTTGAGTTTCTTCCCATCATTTTCAGACTTTCCTATATCTCAGAAGAGGGCACTGTGGGATGAAGAGCTACTAAACATGAGAAAATTCAACTGAGTTCTCACCAGGAATTGCTATCACCATGTGATTTGCAATTAATTACTTCTTTTGTTTTTATCTAGAGAACTGTGTGCCATATACTTGCTCAAATACGTCAGCATTCAAATGCAGAGCTTGCTCATTCTCTGATGTTAGAGGAAATTCTCTACCCTTTTGATGCATCACCATCCCCAACTGCAGAGAGGTTTACAACTGCTGAGGGGTTTTATTCCCAAGGGGAACACCTTTTCATTTTATTCTGTTTTTCACTTTATTTCTTATTAACAACATGCAAAGAAAATGGTCTTTATCCTTGCTGAGACATAATGTCTCTTTATCAATTAAGGTGAAAATAGGTGAACTCATCAAAAGAGTTGAACACCAGATACAGTGCATGAACAATTAAACTTATATGAATTCTACATTTTTATGGATAAGACAAATACTGTGTGCCTTGCTCTTTATGTAGCTGTTTACAGCTGTACTGCATGGTTCTAAACTGCATTTTGAATTGTACATGCCTGGTTTTGTGTATGCGTGTGTATTTTATACTTTCTGTCCATAAATGTAAATTAATGCACAATAGCAAAAAGCAGTAGTAAAACAGTTGCTGGGTTTTTCCTTTGTGTTCTTTCCTTGATTGAATCAATAACAAAGCTGGTCAGCTTCTGATAAAGCAAATTTCCACTGCTGATAAGCTGAAACTAAATATTTTGTAGAAACATAAGCATTTGTGGGGAAAATAGAGCATTTTTAAAGGAAGCATTTTGATTTTTGTTTTAAGATTTATTTTTTATTTTGTTTTATTTGTAGCATTGTAGAATGTTTTGTTACATCCTGTGGCACTGTAAAAATTAATGTAAACATTCACCTGAAGCATACCAATCACAAGGAAACAAATGCTGAAGACTGTGATGTTCCGAAGAAATTTAAAATTTGGGATGTTTGTTCCATTTCAGAGTGGAAGATGAATATCGATAATAAAACTGAGAGCAAGACATGCTGATTTAGAACTAGCCAGGTCTAAATACTAATCCACCAGAAACTACTAGGACCCCTCCAAAATAGGAATTATTTGGTCCTTCTGATATTTTGGGGTCTTCAGCAGGTCTTCCACTATACCAGTTTGGTTTCTAAATTATTTAATTTCCTTTGGCTTTCTAATCTCTGGGATTTATGTTTCACTCTATTTTTGGCTTACCAGCTTCTTATTCTATTATTATTTTCTTTCTTCCTTGCTTCTAATTTTTAGTTTCTGGTAAATCCAGCTTAGATTTCTTTCATTTATTTTCTATCCATTTTGACCTGTCTGTCATCTTACTTTCATCTTAGCCCACCAAAAGTGATTTTGTTTCTTTGAACACTTAAACCGCAGTTACATCCTACTTACTTATCCTGTAGCTCTACAGACATACAGAAACATACAGCTATAGTAGTGTTGTGAGACCACTGCCCTCCTCAGGGTCCTCCTGCTTAGTCCACCTGTCTCTCTCACCTCTGGCCTTACACGTTTGATTCCAATCAACAATGAAGTCACGATGGAGGTGCTGAGCACCTAGATCCACCGGCAGCACGTAACCAGGAAGGCTGCAAAGATTTAAAAGTGCTTGTTGTGTCCAAACAGTTAGACAAAGCCATAATACCAATTCCTAACACTTCAGTTCTTGGACCATAGGCCAGACACAGGTGAAGGGCATGTGTGGCAAACAGAGAAGCTGTAGACACCATAAAAATGTATCCACCAACATCAGTGAGCTGAGTTTTTTGCTGATGCACTCATGGTCCTCTCTCTTTCCTCACCTTCAGGCTTCTAAAGGATCAGTACCAGGGTCTGATCCATGGAGCATGATGCCAGATCCAGCCTTCTGGGGCTGATAGGCAAAGGATCACCCAATTTCCCAAACAATCCCAACAAAACGTCTGCCTGTTTGACACACAAGAGGTGGCTTCAGAGCTTGGAGAAGTGCAGTTGTGACTGTGAGGTGGCCTCTCAGAGAAGGCACTTCAGCACTCTGGGGCGAGGGCAGCAGATAAGCAAGGCATGAACTGGGAGGAGGAGGGCTTGGTTAGTCTTTTTTAATGTGCAACAACAGCCACAGCTCATTTCAGAGCCTGCTGCCTCTCCACAGAAGCTTCCCTAAGGATGCATGTTACAATTACAAAAAAAAACATTCTTGAGTTTTACTAAAACCAGGGACTTTGTATGATAGTGTAAGTGTGTAATGAGTGCTGTAATTAAGGTTGAGGACTGCTGCTGCTTTGGATAATTTATGAGCATTTCCTGTGTAGAGCTGGTTTTTGGAACAAAATGGACAAAGCTTAATCACACTTCATATTAGGGTCCCATTTATAAATGGTCAAGAAAGAATTAAAAAATTATTAAGAGATGTTTTAATGAATGTTCAAATAACATTTAAATCAGTAGGTCAATAGGGATTAGGTTTACATGATGCATAAGCCCAAAACTTCAGGCTAGGTTCTATCTAAATCAGCTTTTATTTAAATTTCTCCAGATGCTTTCATTCCTACCCATGAAATTCCCCAGGTATGTGATTTCTGCCAGTAGGTATGCTGACTGTCACGTACACCTTGACAGAACAGATCATCTCAGCGTAGCTCAGGTCTGTGCATGAGTAAGAGTGACAGTCTGCCAGATTTCAGCTGCAGCAGCAGCTCACCTGGAAAATATCCTCAAGCTCCTTCTAAGCCTCTATCAAAGAGCAGAGCCTGCTCCTACCTCGTAACCCAGTCAGCAGAGTACTTGCTTGGGATGCAAACAGACAGGTTGACCTCCCACTCCTGTGGGAAGCAAAACTAACCTGCAAACCTACCCCCAAGGGACTCTGCTGGAGGAAGATCTGCCCTCTGCCTGAGGAGGAGAGGTCCGAGAGGTGCAGAAACAACCGGCCCTCTCCAGAGGACGTGGGCATCTGAAAAAGGGGGTTCAGCTCTGAGGCTCAGAGGAGGGCACAGCACTACAAAAGGAACAGCAAGCACAGGAGTTTGATGTGAAGGCAGCAGCCAAAGGAGACAGTGACTGGATTGCAGCCACAGCTATTTGTGTTGATTTGGTCCCAGCTAAATCCCACGTTAAACTCCCCAGGAGTCATCTCACTTACTTAGCACCAGCCATGCAAACCGAGGCACCTCTTCCTTCAGTGAAGACGACCGGGCATCTCTGAAACCCCTTCTTCACCTGCATCTTTGCTATTCACCAAATCAAACAGTCTTTATTTACTGTGAAGTAGAATATAAGGCTTGTTCCTGGCCGGATCTGTACTTGGTATTTAATCATTAGGCTGTTACACTGAGGAACACGAACCACAGGATTTGCAGACAGTGTCACTTTTTAGACAGCAGTGCAAGGTTACACTTTGCAGAAGTAAATCATTAGTAGCCTTCATCTAATTATCTGCATCTTGCTAAGCAATCTCCACCTTAAATGCCTTTGATCAGATCTTCAGACGATTTAATTAGCAGACTTCAGAGGCCCATGTCAGTTTTAAGATCTAAAATTCTGCCCTTTACTAATCATTAATAAGTACATCTTTCTGCCTTCCTCCATCATACCAGTGCTACCCTTCACTGAACGGAAGGAAATGCAGCTGAGCCATTCTAATCTACGGGCATTTATTAATCAGCATCTTTTATGTTGCACGTTTTTTGTCTGTGTTAGCTGGCATTAAAAATAAATTTTTAACCTATGTCAGGAGAGGCGCCAGTTATATAATAAATATGACTTTCCACAGTTATAAATTTACACTCATAAGCCTGCCTCCCCCGTCTCTATACTCCCACATAGTGTGTTTTATTGGTTGGAAATATGCCAGGCCAGTATTTTGGATCTTGTTCTCTGGAAGATCTGGGTGACACCAAACAGAATGTCACTATAATAGATGCTAGCATTTCAACCCAAAGTTGCCCAAAAATGGGATTTGGAGCAAGATAGACCTGTTACACTGCTGTGGAAATGGTCACTCCATCTAATACAAATGTCTAATCTGTGTCTGACAGTTAAACCCACAGATGTTTAGTTTCCTTCTTTCCGTAGGCTTTTGAGAGAATTTAAGCTTCTGAACTTGATCCCTTCAGGCCACATCCAGAGCTCAGGATCCTGGCGTGCCTGTCAGGCTGTGTTCACAGACAAGGTGAGTTGCATTGTGGCCACATGGCAATGCAGGAGACCCTGCAGCAAATCAATCCCTCCTGCATCCCCTGGTTTTGCAGTAAGAGAGCTCAGGCAGGCAGCAGGGGAGCTGCCACTCTCTCTTGCAGATTCCATGGCCTTGACAGAAGGACACCAGACCTCTGGAGAGAGCCTTCCCAACAGGTTAAGCTGAGCCACCCCTAAATTAAATCCCTGGCATTATGTAGCACAGATGTTTGAGAAGCCCATCCTGCTTCCTGCCTATAGTTTCTTTTTATCCTAGCATTCCCCCTGGAATTGCACACTGTCACAAATATTTTTTTGTTTTGTTAAATAAGATTTAAATCAGTAGGTCTATTATTCCTTTTGTGCTTGTTCATTAGACAGTGTGGGAAGTTATGGCACACTAGTGAAATCACAGTCAGAATCAGATTTGTGTCTGCACATTTTATCAACATAGATAAAACTGACATCCAAAAGTGCATCTCCCTCTTTTATTACAAAAATTTACTTATCTTCTCTCTTCCTCTCACATCCAACAACAACAACAGGGAAGAAGTTTTCTTAGTCGAACCACATTTGACACTCCAAAGTGCAAAACGAGCTTGTGAATGATACTAATTTAGCCAACAATCACTGCTCAGGCAGTTTTACTTGCCAAGGAAGTGTAACAAAGAAAATGCAATTGTTCAGGGAATTGTTCAAGCAATAAAATGTTATTTTACTGTACTTAAAGAAAATTAGCAAGAGCAGACATAGAATAGTTACACTGATGTTTTCAAAATTACCTGAGTGCAATAAGTGAACAAGGATGGAGGTTGAGAAAAGAAGGACCCTTTAAAGTTGATTACTCTGATGAGCAATTTTGTTCTTCAGTCCATTTGTTTTGGATAAAATGCTTGTATCTGCATCTCTCTGTACTTTCCTTTCCCGTGTTACAGAGGTACACTGCAATTCTCTAGGCTCATTTACCAGGACGATATGTTTTGGTGGATGGAAAACATACTGGGGTCCTGCTTTTTAAAGTACATTGTTCAGCTCAACAGTGCAGTGCCTGCACTTCAAATGTCTGGGGCCCACTGCCTCACCAGAGCTTTCAGCCCAAAGACAGGCTTTTTGTTTCCCAATAAAGTGTATGCAAGGAAAGGAAAATCCAGATGCTACTAAAGTAGGGCCAGAGTGCGCCAACCAATATCAGTGAGGATGACTGCCTGCCAGGAGCTGAGCCCAGGCTTGCTCCTGTTTAGTTCAACAGGCAAAGCCTCCAACACCACCTGGGCTTACAGCTGAGCTTTTAAAATATAATTTGAACATATTTTCTCCCTTCCCTCCCCCCCCAGTCCTGATAATGCTAAAAATAACTAATATCTTCAAAAGTTGGACAGGTCAAATGATAAGGTTTAAAAGGTAAATCTACTTGCCCACCTTATCGTCCTTTCCTTCACTGGACATATCCTTAAATCACTTCAGGTTGTCCAGATCAGTGGGTTTATGTTAAGTACTACTGAATATTCTGTTTGCAAAGCAAAAGCAACTCTTCAGTATGTAATAAGCCTTGTGCGTAGAAAGAGGCCAGGAGCCATTTTGGTGCGTGAAAGAAATGAAGTGCTTTTGTAACTACGAAGGGCAAAAGAAAGAGACATGACCTCTACATTCTGGTTTTCCTGAACCTGAAAGGCTGCCTGCTGATTCCAGGCAGCAGCCAGATCTCACAGCCTGGACAAGTATATTCTCTTTCAAGTGATTGTCTCTGAGAAAGGACAAAATGCTCCAACTCTTTTAACTATATATATATATATATATATATAAAAAAAAAACAAACAAAAAAAAACCCTGATAGAGGAGAACCGTCAGCTGTTATTTCCAGGTTCCAGCACTTCATATATGGCGGCATGTTGGCCACCTCCTGTCTTTCAGACAAGACAGAGTAGTTAACCTAGTATTTGCACAAGTGTCTTTACCTCTGCACTCTCTTTGTAGGCCCTCTGATACTGTAGATCTTGGTATAGTCATCTAAAACACACAGCTACAACCACACACTATATACCTGACATGTTTCCTGGCTTCTGAATTCTGTTCTGCCTCATGAATTACAATCAGAAAGGATTTGCTACTGAGAATACAGAGTTCCTTGAGCTTTGTATTGATGGCACAAGTGCTTCCTTTTCTTACGGACTTTCCAATCTATCAAAGCCTCCAATTTCTCCTCAAGAAAGAGATGCACATGAAGGTACAATTCAGTTCCTCAGTTCCATTCCCATTACTGTTCACATTGGGAGCCTTTCATCACTTGGAGCCACACTGGAAAACATCTTTACCCACCAGCCCCAGTAACAGCTCAGCTTCTTTGGAGATGCATCAGAATAGATCTTCTTCTCCTTGTTATAGTGTCTCTTTTCAACCTTTATTTTTGGAGCTGCACTAGGTGTGGCTGTGGTGGAGTTCACAGCAGCCCATAAGGTGATGTGTTCCACAGCCACAGCTCAAGGCACTACATTGAGGTGGCAATCTCCCCAGGAGGCATGGGTTTGCATCCCACGCCTGAAAGGCATCTCACCCTTTTCCTGAGGATCCAGAGTGCCAGGCTGTCAGATCCACACAGTACTAAGTGCCAGTGGGCACCGGTGACAGGGGCACCCTAGTGCCTTATGGGTATGGGGGGTAGAGTGCTGTACTGGATGTGCTAGGACTCCAATACGACCTGGACTCAGAGACACAAGCGGTACGCCACAACTGACATTTCCAATGTGTTTTTCTCAATCCTTTTGGCAGCAGAGTGCATGTCACCATTTGCTCTTACATGGAGAGGTGTCCAACATGCCTGGAATTGACTGTCCCAGGGGTGGAAGCCCAGCCCTACCATTTGTCCTGGACTGATACAGACAACACTGGAACAGGGAGACGCCCCTCACCAATTTCTCGTCAATAAAAAAACTTATTTCTTGGCAATAAAAGCTTAAGAAAAGGAGGAGAGAGGCATTCTTGATCCATGAGTCTTCCAACCTTCCTTGTGTTTTCCCCCCATTCCATAGGACAAGGGATTAAGAGAGATGTTGGGTGTGTGTTTGGCTGCTGGGGTCAACCCATCATAGGAACAGTAGGACAAATAGTCTAGTCTGGCCCCTTATGACCTAAGTAAATGCATGCTCAGGAGAGATGCTGCAGCCAGATTATTAAGGAGCACAAATCCTTACTTCTTGAACCAACTGGTCAGAAAAGCCAGTTCTCTCCTGGCTTTTAACCCAAGCAAGGCACAGTAGCTGCCCCACAATGACAATACCAAACAGCCACCCTAGGTTAGTAACTGTAAGGTACATAAAGGGTACTCAAAATACAGAAGCCTCATGGGATTATTTAATTTCAAAAAGAAGAGACTGAGAAGACTACACAGAAGGGAGTTCAATGGACTGGCACAGGCACAAAGCATGTAGGAGGCCAAATTTATGGAATTCTTTACAGATTGCCCATTAGAGTCTCAGAATGCATTGCCCATGAGAAAAGATTACCATCTGACCACAGTAAAAGCCAACAGTGTTGAATGGCAGAGTAAATGCTGCCATTAGTCATAAAAGGGGATCTTAAAAAAAAAAAAATAACAACCCAAAAAAACCAAAATACAAAGGTCGAAACGAGAAAAATAAACAACAACTTAAATTCTAAGAAGTTGTCTGTAAAACCTTATCAGATGGGTCTAAAAGACTAGAAAGAATGCCTTTTAAAGAACTAAAAAAAATAAAAGATACAAACTCTTCCAAACAACAGCATCTGGAAGGCTGCCAGAGAACAAGCCAGGCTGAAAAGTCCTGCTTATAACTAAAGGAGCACTTAATGAAGATGAATCTG
The DNA here is from genome assembly GCF_034619465.1 of Leptosomus discolor. Lineage (NCBI taxonomy): Eukaryota > Metazoa > Chordata > Aves > Leptosomiformes > Leptosomidae > Leptosomus > Leptosomus discolor. Next base: position 89,388,587 of record NC_141391.1, on the reverse strand, counting down.
AAGGAGAAAAGCTACATTAACTCTTCCCCATGGTGTCCCTCCTGTAGGAGCTATGGGATTGCTGACACCAGAGCCCTTCCTCATGGGGGTAAGCCCAGGGAACAATCCCAACCCAGACTCTCATAAACGAACAGAAAGAATCATAAGAAACTGAGAAGATCAGATGGTCTTCACCCAGGGTAAAGGAGCAGAGGCACAACACTGCTAAACTATGATAGCTTTTAATCTGTGGTTTAGATGGGTGTCTGTAGAGGAAAAACAAAAGGAAGAGAATGGCACCACAATTTCTAAGAGCTACACTAAAGGTGACAGCTACCATGCAGTAAGCCTGGATGACGTAGTGAAATGAATAGTGGTAGTTTTGTAACAAATAACGCATAGATATATTGGAGAAAAGTAAGATCCAACACGGCTTATTGAGGGAAAGAGATGCTTCAAAAGGCTATTCATGCTCTGTTAAGACATCAGCAAGCATTTGGAGAGGAGTGACTTGGTTATATCTTTTACCTGAATTTCCCAAAATCTTTTGAAAATTTGGGGCACTAAAAGTTCTTAAAGATATTAACCTGTCATGGAAGAAGAGAGAGGGAACCCACTAATTAATAATTGTTACTTTAAAAACTGAACAGTCAAAAATTGTGGCTGGTCAGGCTTTACAGTGGAGGAAGGTTATCCTGCAGAGAGTAAGTTTCAGGGCTTGAGCCAGCTCTGTTCACCACATATTCATAAATAAACTGTAGAAGTCTGTTCGTTACTATTAATTTAATGAAACTCTTTTAGTGAGGTGGCAAATTTTCAACTGGTAGAAATGCATTCAGGAAAATCAAACCTAAAACTGACCTCAAAGGCTTGCAGAAGCTCTCATGATACTGAGTGGTGGGGTAATAAATGGCAGAAGAGATTCAATGTCAATAAATGCAAAGTAATGCACATGGCAAAATAACAATCCTAACTATACATATGCAATGATGGGCTTTACATTAACAATTCATGAAAGAGATCTCAGAATAACTCTGGGTAATTTCCTGAAATGTCAGCTCAATGTTCAGTAGTCAGAAAGGCAAAAAGACAATTAGGAAAAGGAGGAAGAGAATGAAAATCAGCACAAAACATCACTGCAGCATAGCACAAAACCACCATTCACCCACAGCTTTCCCAGCATCTCCATCCCAAAATGAACAGGACAGACCCAGGAGAGGCATAGAGCTCTTGGGAGGCACAGATGTTAGAGACCGTCAGCTGCATCTTGAAGGAAAGCAGGTCTTTGCTTGATGCCTGGGCCATCCCAGCTGGGCTCCTTTCTGCTTCTCATGACAAAGAAACTCACCTGCTGCTCAAAGCAAGGGCAAAATAGTTAAAACGTTAAAATGCAAAGCCATTGCTCATGTTTTTAGTGCCCTCAGGAGCTGTGTTGTAAAAGATAAATCATCCACCAGAAATTTAAGTAATCAAAAGTCACTTTCACTTGGTGAACTTGCTATTCTCATTTTGTCCTTCATAATCTTTCATGTTGAGACTGAAGGAAAAAGAGACAAATATAAAAGAAGTCCTAATATGAATTGCAAGTTAATGGGAGAGGGGGACAAGATAAGAATAACATTTGTATGCTGTATATTTTAGAAACTGTAAGGCCCTTTCAAGTTTTAACTTACATGTTTAAATTGTGTCCTGTAGCCCTTGAAGTAGTTCTGAAGTTAGCTGCAAGCTATGAGTTAATCTTGTACCTTTACTCTGATCTCCTTCTACTGCCAATAGTTGCAAAATATTAGTAACTGAGTGGCAGCAAAGATTTATAAAAACATAATCATAATCTGAAGTTGTTCTTTCCTGAATAAATACGACAGTAGAATGCAAACCATGAAGCTGATCTTGAAAAAATCAAAGAATAAGTACCTGGACAGCTGACAAAAATCACAAGACATAAAACTACATGAGATGACCAATAAGGAAAATACCTGTTGCTGAGGTCTGGAAGTCCTGTTACTGGATAGAGCCATGTTGGTAGGAATGGTCAATGTACATATGAACAATCAAGGAATTCCTTCCATTAACACTTCAGAAAAGTAAAGGCAGAGGCAGAGTTGAAAAGGACTAATATTGTCTCTTCATTAAATAATAACAATTTATCTGTACTGTTCACAAATGCATTTCTTTTCCACTTCCATTGTATCTTCTGGTCACACCTGAATAACAGCTATTTTGATACTGAAAATAATAGGACTATGTCAGAAATATCGTGGCCAGCAGGACCAGGGAAGTGATCGTGCCCCTGTACTCGGCACTGGTAAGGCCGCACCTCAAATACTGAGTGCGGTTTTGAGCCCCTCACTGCAAGAAGGACATTGAGGTGCTGGAGCATGTCCAAAGAAGGGCAACGAAGCTGGTGAAGGGCCTGGAGAACAGGTCTTATGAGGAGCAGCTGAGGGAACTGGGGTTGTTCAGCCTGGAGAAGAGAAGGCTGAGGGGAGACCTTATCGCTCTCTAAAACTACCTGAAAGGAGGCTGTAGTGAGGTCGGGGTTGGTCTCTTCTCCCAAGTAACAAGCGACAGGACAGGAGGAAACAGCCTCAAGTGGCGCCAGTGGAGGTTTAGATTGGACATTAGGAAAAAATTCTTCATGGAAACGATTGTCAAGCATTGGAAGAGGCTGCCAGGGAAGCAGCTGTGTCAGCACCCCTGGAGGTATTTAAAGACATGCAGATGTGGTGCTTAGGGACATGATTTAGGTGTGGACCTGGCAATGTGGGTTAACAGTTGGACTCAATGATCTTAAAGGTCTTTTCCAATCTAAATGATTCTATGACTGAAAACATTCATAATTTCTGCATAACTGTCAGCTTCTTCTCTACAAAGTAATTTTTATGCATCCAAACAGTCTTTGTGTGCTTACAATTCAGGTAGCCCTGTATTGGTGCACAGTTTCTGTGTTTACCTAGTCCACAGGTTTGCCTAACCCTTCCAGAAAAAAAATAAAAACTTGCCTTCTGGAAACTGAGCAAATAACCTACCCTTAAATATGAGAACATTAGCACTGTATTCATCTCCACATGACATTTAAGACTGTAATCCATGCTGTGCAGTGTCTGGGGGATCCTCCTTTCCTGGTGACTCATTTTACTTCCTGCTTGTCTTCTGAATCTAATTGAGTCTTCTAGCTAATTTCATTTGGATTGTCATTATGATTATGACATTCAACAAGATTCCTTTTATGTTTAATACATTTAAATAGTAAATTAAAATAAGAGCTAGCCACTACTGACATTTGCAGAACGCAGTCATTTGCAGTTATATTTTCCATGCACTACGAATTCACATGGTTGGAGAAGAGTTTTTGGTGGAGGGAAAGTATTTTTATTTTTTCAGTTAATTTCTTATTTACTTTCTCTCTGTAAAGAACTTACAGGCAGGGCATGAGTCTAAAGCTGAGATGACCCACATACAATTTGTTGATCTCATTAATCACTGAATTAAGTGATTGAATCTATTTGATTGCAATTACAGACTTTCCCTCTCTCTCATTAATCATGGCAATAAGACCCTGATTTTCAGAGGTATGTGGGTGACTAACATTTTCTAAAATCAGTTGCAAGAGTCTTCTCCTATGTAATTTATTTGAACAACTTTAAGCCGTTGTTTTGTTTTCGTACAATTCACATATAACCCAACAGACACAGAGTTTTAGCTATGGCTTACTGGCTCTGCACAGTTCAAGAAATTCAAGGATTTGTGCGTGTGTATAGATGAGAGGTTGAAACAGAAAGAGAGAGAGAGAGAGAATAACAACACAAAGCCACAAAACATACGTCCTAAAATTACTTCCTCTCAGGAATAACATTTTGACTGCTAGATAAATTACACAGTGTTTGCGCTTTTGTGGAGCAATCATGACATCCAGTGGGCATCTCCCTTACTGCAGGGCACCAATATCTTGACTTCACGACAGCAGGACAGGTGATGGGTCACAAGTGGAAAATACCAAGAAAATCTCCAGGGAAATAACATTTTCATTTCTTTTTTTCTTTTCTTTTGACAGCTTTCCAAGCATTCCTTGGATACATTTCTAATTATTATTCTTGCTGATTGCATTAAGTGTTGAACAGTATTTCAAGATCCTAGGATCACAGTACAGAAATCTGCTTGGCATGCTGAGCCCAACAAACCAGTAGTCTTATCACAAGCTCAAAGTAAAGTGCAGTCAGTGCTGCCCAGAAGCAAATTCAGCACTCACAGGGCTTCACAGGTGGTCTGTGATATTCTAGTCTGCTGTGAGTTGGCTGTAATAGCTGCTGACTTTGTGCTGGGTATTTCTCATCTTTCACTAAACTACTTCAGTGAACTCACTGACACTGGCACAGGGGCAAGAAAAGGAAGAGGATTTCACCTCTCTGCATCTCTATGGGAGCAAAGATTTGGAGCATCATGCATCGTAATGAGGAATCCATCTTATGTTGTGGAGGGCATTGCTACAGCAGACAGATGAATTAAACTGGGTGTAGGTGAGCTGATGAGTTTAAAGGCCTTTATACATTAATTTTTCTTCTTCCGTAATTTGCAGCACCATTTAACATGTAAACACATTTGCCCATCTGTAGCTGCTGCTATATCCATCACCTCCTATTGTTCTCCTCTCCAAAAGTTCACAGTTGCTGTGCCTGTGTTATTGCCACAGGTGTCTGCAGTCTGCTGGCCATTCTGTCACCTATTCTTCCTTGGAGAGAAAGGTGTCCATCTCGCTCCTCAGTTTTTGCATTATCGTTCTGGTCAGGGTCAGGTCTGGAGCAAAGCACTAGACTCAGCTTGAGCTGGCCGCCCTCCCAGCCTGACTGACTCCCTTTGAAGTGACTAAGTCTGTGCTGGTTAAAGTTATCACTTAGTCATCATCTGGTTTCAGCTTTAATGCTGAAGGCAAAGGGACTGGGCACGCCTCTCAGATACAGCTCAAAAGAAATTCCCAGACACAATCCATCTGACTGCTCGGGTGGATTTGACTCATTTTTCTGCCATCTGGCAGAAGCCCAGTTTGACCACACTGTACTGGTTCCCATTCAGAAAGTTATCTTTCCAACCAGTCTTCGGCACTTCATTAAAAATCTTATAGCTTAAATCCTGAAGAAACTGCTGGATCCACCAGGGTGATGTTGGTAAGGAATCACTGAGCATTGCCTTCAGCTAATACCTCAGACAAACCTGCGTATTGGATGCTGCTTAACTGGGAGAACAGGAAAGGGGAGAGGAACAGTGACTTAGCAGAGGCAGAACATGCGAAGCCTATTCGTTTCTCCTGACCCACTCCATTTCACAGTTTCACGTGGTCAGCAGCAGAAGCCCAAAGGCCACACGAGCAGCCACCAATACTCCGCACGCACAAATTCCGCCACCAAACCTCAGCCCCGAGGCACACGCATTCGCTCACACACATGCTGTGTGCATAAGGAGAATGATAGTGCTAACAAAAACATAAATTCAGGGTTGCCATTTCATTAGTAACTAAGCAGCAATGGCAAGAGCCACCACCCCTCCTCTCCATTCACACTGGATTAAATGACTGTGCACCTTTCCAGCGCACAGCATTACTCTAAAGCCTTTAGAAGAAAATGAGAGTAACCTTTTCTTCAGCCTGCCAAGGGACTATGTAACCTTGTAATTATCCGGCTTTAGATAGAGGAGATACATTGTAATTGTGTACAAAAGAGGTCACAGGTTTATGCATCCTCTGACAGGCTGCAGGAAGAGAACTATGGCAAAACCCCTCCAGCGGACCTTTTTAATTTATTTTCCCCAAGTGCATTAAATTTTAATGTCATCTTTCTGACCCATATGTTAGCATATTTATGAACATGGGATTAACTGGTACCACAGCAGAAAGCCCAAAGTGCCAAAAATTGTTTGGTTTTAATTGATTTTGTCTCTCTCTCCTAAAAAAAAAAAAAAAAAAAAAAAAAAAAAAAAAAATCAATATTGCACAAAGAAAAAGAGATTACAGAGTTGAGAAGGAAGTCAAACTTAGATGAGCCCAAATCAGTGACCAACATTCAATAAAACCAGAGCAGTGTTAAAAACCTATCAGCTGCCCTGTCAGTTAACGCAATGTCGTTATTCTTGTTTTACAAACCCAGATATGAAGCAAGATTTACAGCATAAACATGAAGTAAAAAAGGTGTCTTCTGTGCCCCTCAGAGCAGACACCAGAATAACACAACAGAGAGACTACACTTGTCATGTGGTGAGTGGGATCATCCCAGAGAAAACATGCACAGTGTTAGCCCCCACCAAGTTTTGGTAGATACCCAACACATGGGAGTGTTAGCGGGGAGCTGGAGACACATACTGTGGTGGCCTGAGACAACTCACGAGAAGTTGATGACTCTCATAGGCTCACCACCTTCAGAGTAGGTTTCTGTTGGTGTACCAAGGAGCAATGCACTTTAAGCACACAATTTAACCTCTGGCTGCACCACAGGAGAAACAAGCTTCAGCGATTCCCTTCCAGTCCACAGTAATGACTTGTCTTACCTGTTAAGATATGATATTTCTTATTCCCCAGGAAAGAAACAAGTCATCTTTTTGTTAAGTGTGCCGCTTGTAACTGCACGGTGAAAACATTTCTTCAGGATACCTGCTGAAATGGCACTGCCTGAGACTATATCTCGAAAGCATCCAGTTCTCAATCTATAGGGGACTTGAGAAAGGAAAGAAAACTCTCAGTCTGCCTGCTGAAGAGTTTTGGACATTCATAACTACAGACAGATTCACAGGGTCACACAAAAGGAGAGCAAGGAGAACCCAGCGGTTAAAGTTTATTAATTGTGGGTTCATATGAACAATCACTGCTTAAAATAACCACGCAGGCATCAGAAGAGGTTCTCCCAGTGCTTAATTATACTTATATGAAAGGACTTTACTGAGAGGACATTCCTCATCTATTTACTGGACAATTTTTAACAAAAAAACCTTACCGTTTCAGGACAGAGATGTGACCGTTGACAAAACAAACTGATCCAGAGGCATCATAGTGACTCCAAGTCTTAAGGAGGTGTCTAGCTGAGAATAGGAGCCAACATTAAATCAAGTCTAAATTCTTCTCCCACACAATAAGGTGCATCAGAGGTACAGTCAGTCCATATGAGATCAACAAGTGCTTGCAGCAAAGTAAGGCTAAAGGACCAACTCCAAACCATGTGAAGAGTAAAGTAGATTTCAGTCATACACTCACGTAAGTGCTGTGTAGGAAACGGGCCTCCTCTGTTGTCATGTAAGCTATTCTAGGCATTATTCTTAGCGGGTATTGACAGCAGGGGAGAAACAGCTGAAGAACACTTAGAAAGCTGTTAAATGTGTGACTGGAGCACGAAGCAACCTCAGCCAGAAAAGACGTGTCCCAGACAGGCACAGACCGCTAGCCACAGACTCCAGATCACTAACACTTGTGTAGGGACAGTTTCAGAATAAATCCCTCTGTGCTCTCCGTGCAAGTCCCACACATTGGACAACTAAGATGCTGCTATCCTTCTCCAGTCCTATGTAATTGATGTATGACCTGAAAAGAAGTTCTAGCAAGGACATTGTTCAGTCACTTGTACTGGCCAACTAAGGCCTAAGGAGATACTTCATTTAAGTTAACAGTCTGTTAGTAAGACCCACAAAAACTTTTGAATGTCCATTCTTTTGCTTTTTCTAGAACTTAGAGACTGAGATGGTGACATTTCAGTGTTTATCATCATCTTAAATTAGGATGAAAATCTGGAATTCTAGTTTTGCCTTTAATAAAAATGTATTTCCTGTGTTAACTGTGAGGGAACATTCCCCTCCCCACCCCCCTGCACCTATCCCCCTCCTCCCTCCATCCACCTCCTCCCTGCCCCATTCACCTCTTCCTAGGCAGGAAACACAAAGGGCCAGGTTCTGCCCACTACTCCCCATTTGCTGTCCTGCAACTCCCATGATCACAGAAAAGAATACGTTCTTAAAATATTTTTCTTTAATTTACCTTTGTAGGTATGTTTAGGTTACCTTTAAACAGATCGAAGTGGCTACAAAGCTTAGTAAACATCTTAGAAGTCAAAGTCTTTGCAGCTTCTGGTTGCTCGCAGAACAGGACCCTCCCACTTCCAAAGTCAGAGAGCAGTGTCAGCTCCTGTGGGGGAACTGGGCAAGTTGGATGAGATGAGAAACTCTGAGGGCTATGGGGGGAGAGGGATGGCTGGACTGAAAGAAAAGCAAAGCAAGGGCAGAAAAATCCCTTACAGAGAAAAAAAATTCTAATTGCATGACATGGTCCAGGCTTGCCATGTGTTTCTCCTTTCCTCTCCCCTCAGCATGATTTCTCTAAGACCTGTGTTTTCAAAGACCTCTTTTTAATGCGCCTACGGCAACATTTTCCTGCTGGGAAAGGTGAGAGAGTAAGATGTTCTAAACAGCATATACACAACTGCCTCTCAGGCAAATGTCTCCTATATAAATCATCAGAAACAAACCAGCAGCTTTTTTCCCCTTCTTTTCTACTTGCTCAAATAAACCCCAAACCCCCAATACTAAACTCAGTGGATGCTACAGTGAGTGTACTTCTTCCTTCTCGTAAAGGCTACAAAGGCCTTTCTGCCATGTTTGCTTAGTGTGTGGTGGGTTGAGGAGGTGAACATGTCCTGCCATTTGCCTCCCAGGAGAAGAGGCTAGGGGGTTTAAACAACATGTAAAAGGCATCTTCACTTGCTTTTAAAAACCTCCTGTATAACCTCCTACTCTTGACTGCCCAGCTGCCTCTCCTAAGCTCCAGAGATCAATTAGGATTTAAATACACTTGAAGAAGGCAGTCTGGTACACCACCGTGCTCTGACTCTTGTGTTCTGGCTTTGTGGGCAGAACTGCCTTACTCCTTTGCAAGGTCTGTGCAGTGGGTGTTATCGGATGTTCCTCAGCCGGCATCAGCCCTTTCCCACAGCAACCTTGGAGATTTGAAAAAGCAAAATAGTTCTCATATTTCCAGCTCCAAAGCACCCTTGGTCAAGGGGAAAACATCTGATCTCCATGTTATTTGGGGAGTGTGAATGCAGCACACAAGAGCGAGACTTCTGAGGAATGTCTGGTGAGAAAGCCTAAGTGCTGGTACAAGCCTAGCACAAAAGAAAAGGAATGAGTGGGGAAGATGGTCCAAATTTCCCTTTGTGCCTAATCACTAATCAGAAGAAAATTTCTCCAGCACAATTTTCTCAGTGGTTGGAATAAACAAGATGGAGAAGGGTAAGTGATCGTGATAGAGAGAGGCACAAAATGTATTATAGCTCAGATTGGTCTGGTTTTGAGTGAGAGGACTGTCCCTCTCCCTACACTTCTGCCCCCAAAACAATTTGGTCGTTTCAAGGGAGACAATTTTGCATTCCATTATCCTCCTGAGCCAGGGAAAAAATGCAAAATTAATGCCTGAAAACGGAAGGTCTCACGCAGGGCATTTGAGGGAGTGGGAAGATGAAGGGCAGGAGAAACAGGGCAACATTGTGCTGCAGCTGGGTCTCAGCCAAACTTCTCTGCTTGTTACTTTTTTCAGAGCCTCAGGGAGTTTGCTTTCCTGGCCTTATTGTCTAAATTGAATTGAAAAAATAGATTCTTTAAAGTTTTATCTTCTCCTTTAATACTATTCACTCTGAAGTCTCTTTCCCACATATAAATTCTTAATTTCTTTCATGAGATCTTCTATTTAAAAATAAACAAACTGTATGTGAAAGATGGTTTTGCTTTTGACTTTAAGTATTTAAAACACAAACCGAGTCTTCTCTGTTAAAATATGGAAAGGATTTCTACTTTTTTCCAACAATTTAATAAAAGTTCCTCTACCCTGCTGGGTGCATTTGGAAGTAAAAAGAAATTATATAGAACATGTTATTGATCATTTGTAGTGGAACACCAGCAATGACAAATCATATGGAACTGCACAGTTCATTAGACATTGACAGGGTGAGGTACTGCCCTTCTGAAGCATGTACTGCAGACAGCAAGCAGATGCATTATAAAATACCCTCTCTTTTATTTAACTCTTCAGAGGCCCCTAAAACTTGTAAGAATTCCTTTCAGAAAAGTTTCACTTTCTTTTAGCTTGACCAGGCTGCTGTGGTACATACACTGAAGACTAGAGGAAGATTTGCTTACACAGGGAATCCACTAGAAAGCAAAGAGCTCACTTCTCTGGAAAAACTGTATCGCCCTGTATCTGCCAGGATCATTCACTTCTCATTTAAAGCCCATCTATACCAAAGCGTTTGAAGAAACAATAGTGTAGTTTAGAAAACTACAGGTTTCAAACCCAGGTGCTAGCATTAAAAACAGAAAGTCACTGTTGGCCGTGTATATTTACACATCTAATGATGCCATTGTCAGCCGTAATGATGTCGTTCACCAGTTAATTGTTACTTGCTTTTCCTGCCACTACACAAATAGTAGAAGCAGGCACGGGCTCACATACATCACTCCAGCATGTGACGCCCAGAAATGGATTAATCAGCTCTCATTAGTTGCTAGGTAACAGTGCCTTGACCTTAGTGTCTCTTTAGCCAAGGAGGGACCGAGATGCGGGGATGCTTCACATGTGTGCTGCATGGCCAGACGCACATTGTCACCACATCTGCTGCTGGGCAAGCCGCACGGCTCATCCCCTTGCGAGTTGCTCTATGCTGCTAAATAAATTAGAAAATGAGATGACTGTTCACATCACGGCATTTCTTACAATTTCTTTCAACACGTCTTGCACTCCTCTGCATCGGTGTGATGCAGGCATGACCCAGTAAGGGCACTGCAAGGCTCCAGGAGCAGTAGGGTCACTCTTTCCTGGTTTTCCAATTTATGGATTATTCTGATTCCACCATATCTGGTATTACCTGGTTTTATTTACACAGTTGTTGTTACTGATTTGTACTATGCAGCCTTTCAAAATCCCAACAAGCACCGCAGAGATTATAAATGTAGGTGAAAAATGGTCTCTACTCTGACACATTTACATCACAAACAGGTGAAACACGTAAAAGGTGAAAGGAATGAAGCAAGATCCCCATTTTACTTGGGTCAAGAGCAGGTAGTGAGGCACAAGGAAATTAAGAGATTTGTGTGGAGTCTTACCATAAACTGTAGCAAAGCCAAGAACTCAGTTTCTACTTCGTTACTTTGTCATAGTCCATAGAGAATATTCATGTCACCATCTTCTGACCTAGAAGTTGTTTTTTCATGCAGACGCCTTTACATGCATGGCATGTATTCTTTGGAGTAGGACCTCCAGTTAGAGTAGTGGGATACGAACCATGTAATGGACTTTATTTTAGTAAAAACCACAAAAATTCTTGGGTAAATCAGTTGTTTGACTCAGAATTAAAGCCCAATCTGCTATATTAGAAAGACACAGCTCTCTATATTTCCATGAGTTTTATTAGAATGAATAAAGACATTAAAATTCAGCAAATAGATAACCGCATCTGAAACTACTGCTCTCTTTTTTTAAACTAAACAGATTTTAATTCAATAGTGACATCAAGATGTCATTAAAATTGCATCAGGAAATTAATGGAGGAACATTAATAATAGGTTAAACCACCAATTAGTCAAATCACCAAATTAATGCAGCAGGAGACTGAATCATGAGATTAAAATAACAAAGAATCTTTACTTACCAATTCTTCAGACTGAAAGAAAGTAGCATGTTTGCTTTAGCTTAAACCTGCAACTAGAGGATTTTGCCCGAGGCAATAAAAGGAATTAATTTGGTCTTAAGGAGTTACGGAAATCAAATTGTGGTTTATTTTGAGTGATGACTTTGCGCTAACTTAAGAATTTTCCTTAAAGCTTGCCACTGTCATGATGACAAATATGTCCTTTTCCTACCCACATTCTCAAGACATAGATTTACCAACTTATTCAAAAGGAGGAAGTCTGATGAAAATAAATAAATAATTTAAATCTTGTGTCTGTTTTGCTAACCCAGGAAATTACCTCAGCAAAGTATACCATGTTAAATCCCAGATTTGCTTTGAACATCTTCCTTATGTGCACTTTACAGAGAGGTAGACAGGGATAGTCAACCCATGCCCTAGCACACAAAAGACACATTTCTTTTTAAAACCAGTATAGAAAAGGAAGAGGAAAAAAAAAAAGAGAAAACATGATAAGTTGAAACAACCCTGTTTTCTGATACGCACCAAGGGGAAACACAGCTCACAGATACGACCTGCACTCAAAAGGACCTAAAGAAGAAACATTTGGGCTCATGCACTTTATCAGAGAGGATCTTTTCAGACAGCAGGAGTCCAGTCAAAGTGCTGGCTGCTGGAGGTCTTCACCTCCTGCTCTACGTTCACAAGTGTCCCGGATGCCCCTGCACATGCCTCTGCCAGCCCCAAAGACTTTGTGGGCCTTGTACTTTGTCACCCTCTTTCTCGCTGTGCCACCCTCTGTGCACTAGGGACAGCCCACTGGCTGCAAATAGAATGGCTCAACCTGGCTGACTGTGAGCAGGCTTCAGTCCACAGTCTGCCACAAAATACCTGTCCAAGGCACCTGCTGTCTGGAAATACATGCTCTTGCAATTCCAGGCGATAAATCAGTTTCTCAGATCACAAACTCAGAGGGACAGTACCCTGACCCTTCTTTCAGGTGGCAGCAAGGAGGTGCCGTATGGCACCAACATTTGGTAACCGGCCTACGGGTGTCACATGAGGTGCTGGGGCCCCGGCAGCATTCCTGAAATGGCATAACTTGTCATTATGTGAGTCCATACACCATTCCTCAGCCCACAAAATAAGGGAACTGTGACCCTCTCTGTGCAAACAGTTTTATCTGGCTTCTAGTGACATACACAAAGAAGCGAAAGCATCTTTGATGTAAATCCCAGCTGAAGGTTTCTGAAGAGCAAGATTCACCAAACCATGCCAGAAGTCCACTATACAAACTGAAGTATTTGTTAAACTGTTTTCTCAAAACAGTCATTTCTGCAGCAGTCATACCAAGACTAATTTCTGATTCACCATATAACTTATTTTTATTTTTCTTTTTTCTACAGGCAGTATCACTTGATGTATCTTCCTGTTCTATTTTGCAAACTGCTGACAGTTTTTAATCACCATCAATACAAACCACAAGGAGCATAATTGCCCTAGAAAGAAGGAAGCTTTCAGGGTGGGTTTGTTTGTTTTCTTTCTATAAGTCAGATATACCTTGGATCTTGGTATGGGCAAACGATTAAATGAATTAATAGAGAACAAATACGCCATTGCTGCGCAGAACTGTTTACTAATGTCATTTTTAACATGCTGGAAGACTTTACCTCAATGGACAAAGATAACACTAAACAGACTTGATTTAGAGAAGGGAGTTAGTGAAAAACAGAAGGAGAAGGGTTTAAATCTTTTTAGTGTGCTTAAAAATAAGGATAAATGTCTAGTTCATTATCTCCTTAATATAAAAGTCTGGGAAAACAAGAAACTAGATTGAGGAAACTAAATCCAGCTAGTTCTTTTTTTTGTTTTTTTAAGATGCCCTAACAATAATGCAGCAGGGTGAAAAGATCAGGACCACTTTATACACATTGTGCTAATTACTGCAAGTACTTAAAGTTGTAATTAGCTTATTATACTGCAGAGAACCTAACATGGCATGTCTTTCAAAAAAAATTTCTCTCTAGATCATTAGTGGGAAAGCTAACAACATCTGCTTCAAATAAAATCAACCAATTAGCACAGGCAAGTTCGCATAGTTTGCAATCAGAGAATTATATTGTGCCAAGTGCTAATTTCAATGTGAATTCTATCTCCTTCTTATATCCCACGCTTATCTGCCAGCACAGCTGGTGTTTAACAGCACTGACTTCAGTGAAGTCTCCAAAAACTTATGTTAATTTGAAGTAACCTAATCAGAAGTGTGCAATACAGACTGGGCTTGATCTCAGCTTAATTAAAACTGACCCTGTCATTTCACTGCATATAAAACACCAAAATCTCACCATTTATCACTCAGCTATGATAAATATGGAGCTTCTGTGAGAATCAAGGAAGACAAGCTCTGTACCAAAGGAGCTATTTTCAGATATCAAAGCTTGATTTTTACATACTGTAAAATGCCACTCGCCTGTGGCTGCCAACAAATAATTCAAATAGTTCAGAAAACCCAAAATAATCTCCAAAACCTCCTTCCAAAATTCCAAATAGGGCACCATTACCAGACTTTCTCTTTCAGTTCACTATCAGAATCACACATCAAAAGCTGGCTATTGTCTCTGACAGTTTAAAATGAAGTTTGTCCTTGCTCAGTTTTGATGTTACAGTTTCCCAAGAAGATGAGGTGAAAAAGATGAACCCAAAAATTAACCTGAAAATGAAACCAAAGGTTTTTGCAGAGAACTCAACATAGCAAAACATACCAATCAGAAACCAACTTGTAAAATGATAAATTTCTTTATGTTTTAAATCAAATAATGACAATTTAGCACACATGAGAGTGTTTATCTGTTACACTCACTGTCAGGTGGACGTGGTTGCCAGGGTTGAGCTTTAGACATCCAGCGTTATGCTTGCTGTGGAGTGAACAATGGGGAGTAAGCCTGTAATGTATGCTTTGTTTCACTCTTCCCCTCATCCCTCACCCACCAGATGCCTGATGTTACTTTACTCCCCTGAGATCCCCTCAGTAGATCCCTGCAGTGATGCCTCTACAGGCCCATCAAAGCCTGCGCACAAGCACAAGTACAGGGGCAACTCCTAGCACAGACTTAGCTTATACCAGCAAAAAAGCTAAACCACTTTGCCAATCTGGTTGATACTGACTCATGTAGCAGAAAAAATACTAATGGAAGCACTTTTCCTGTCAGGGTAACTGCATCAGTGCTGGGGAGACACATGACAGCTTGCCTTAGTGGAACAGTAGTGACCAGCCATGCGTGAAGGCATAGCCTACCGCAAATGCAAGGTAAATTACACTAATTCAATTCTTTCACCAAGACTGCAGGCAATATAGCTGACCTCATGCTTACTGAGGGCAAATGTAAGCACAGTCAACTCACAAAGCTAGCTGAGAGTCATTTGATCCAGTGTACACATCTTCAAGGTTTGCTGGAGACGTCCACAGGACCAAGGTGCTCACTGCAGGGAGCGGAGAGGAGGCACAAGCAGAGCACCACTCATCTCAAAGCAGAGACCTAAAATGAGCAGATAAACTGAACTCTGAAAACGCCTTCGATATGTAGGTGGAGCTCAGTGTGACTGACTCAAATATGTCTGTCCGTGCTGCAGATGGCAAGGTGAAGTAAGATGGCACCCAGGCCTTATTCTTGAGCAATTTGTCCTGCCTGCCCCCAGCAACATAAAGCAGTTGCCAGAAACAAATGGTCAAACAAACAAACCCCACCCTTACTCCTAATTCTATGGCTCTAGTATGAAGGTTTCTAGTTAGATCTGGTTTAATTTTCTAACTGCTGTGGTTCAGTCTTACCTGTTTATAAACTGCTCCCCTTGTACCATGATCTTGTAGTTGGGTTATTTCCTGCTTAACAGTTCATGTACTTGCAAGAGGTTAAAGATAGTCTATTCTGGTGGTAGATATTCAGCTTCTCATTTTAGGTGGGCTTTTTTTGACTTTTCAGCATGTCCAGAATCAGTCTTTCCCCTTCCTCTTATAATCTGCTGCTTTTGAAGTTGCTGGTTTAGCATCGGAAAACGCAAGCAGCCTAAGTGATTATGCAAGAAGGATAGGGACTGTGTGAAAAACCTTGTCAGATGCAGCAACAGGGATAAATAATGAATAACAATCATGACCAGAGATACTGTGCTTCCTCTTGGCAGCATCACATTTCCTTCTCGTTCTTCTAACTCCAAGACCCTGTGAGTCTGTATGCATACTAATGCAAATATATATTTGTGTGTGAATATATGCACACTTAGGAAACAGGTATAATTCTATCACAGCATGTATCTGTTCTTATGCATGTAAATTTATCATCCCAGGTATTCAATCTATAATAAAAGCTCCCTCTAGAACAATGACTCACACAAAGCAATTGAAAACATATCCAACAGCTCTTTTAAGTGAGGCTGCATATTACACAGACAAGTCAAGTAGGTAACAGTTTATGACAAAACATAAATTAAATGGATCATTATGGACTCATTGTTAGGACTGGATCACTTAGAGAATAAAGCCAAGAACAATTCCTTCCCAAGTTAGACTTCACTGAATACTGTAGGTGGCAAGATAAAAGCAGAGAAACCTGGAAACCTACTTCTAATAAAGACTCTGTAAATACTCTCACAAGTTAAAGAAGCAATAAAAGAAGCTCTAAGAGTTACTTAATATGGCATACTGCAATACCAAATCTACATCCTAGTCAAGCCTTTTTCTGAGGTCTGCCTTGTACAAGCTCTGTATGAAAGGGCTGTGAACCTCAATGCTTCCAGAATGAAAGGGCTGTGAAGTTCAATGCTCCCAGATTTAGCCATTTTTTAAGGAAGTCTTACTGATTAAAAAAAAAGTTCTGAAGGGCTTGTTTGGTCTTAACTACGATTTAGTAGATGCCTTCTTCTTCCTGTGCACCACACAGTAATGGGTACAGCTAGAGAAGCCCAAAGGTATTTGGTATCATTTAGCTCCCTGCATGGGACCATACAACACACAAACATAGTCCCACTCCTAACCCAGAGGCAGTTGTTCAAAACTGAAGTAAAATGGCTGTGACTGGGTAAGATAATAGTTTTAGTTAAATAAAATACATTTTGGCTCAAATGAACACTTCAGCCCATAACCAGGGGCAAAAAATTATTGTTTCAAAGCTTTTTACAGACTGCTAATTATTATTGTTTATTCGTTACTTCTTAAGCAATGGCTACATAGCTGGTTTGCAGGAAGGGTGCACATCTAGGTGAGGTTGTACTGTAGGCTAGATAACAACGTTAAGGGTGAGAGAAGCTTAAGAAGTGGCATAGATAAAAGCACGAAAAGATGAACAGGAAAAATAAAAATGTTTATGAAGGAAGTTAGAGTGGAGCAATGAGGGAAAGAGAAGCAGGAAGGGAGTGGTGGGAAAGAGAAGCAGGAAGGAAGTGGTAGGAAAGAGAAATGGAAATGGAAAAACAATAGTGAGTGTGGAAGGAGGTGAGTGGGACAATAATTTTCTACTGATGCAAAAAAAGTTAAGGTAATTCTCATAGTTCAAAGACTAGAGAATTAGCAAAATTAACAGTCAAAAAAAAAAACCCCGCATACCTGCAGCTTTACCATTAACTTTCCTACCTCATCCACAATTATAACCTCTACCTCATCGAGATTCTTGTACACAGCAGAAAATCCATTAACAGAAAGTCAAGTAAATTTTGCGTTTTTCTTTTCAAATGTAATTGCCTCACACAGAGAGTCATCCATCATCCTGTTGCTGGAGCAAATCTGGACATTTGACCAGAGGAGTGGAAAATAACTTAAGGATCATACGAGAACTGACCCTGGAAGTGCATAAAAGTCATGAGCACAGAGGTCTCTTGCTGACAATAATAGGAAGAGACGGATGACTGAGGGAGTAAAATTCAAGCCAACCCTCCAAAACTGACACCACCACAGTCATCTACCCCTTACACACCTTATTCTTCCTCTCCCATATTTGCAAAATCCAGCAAGCAAAGAGATTTGTCTGGATTCAGATAAAAAAGAAAAATAAGAAGACTGTTGGCACTGGTCCAGCCGCCTCATCTCATGTCTCCTTGGTTTCTTTCTTCATATGGAGGATTGCAGAGGAGAGAAATCATGTTTTCTTGAGACATTGCTTTCTACTGCTTTGAATGTGTGATGGAAGTGAGAAATTACTGCTAATCATATCTGTAATGATTATAGACATATTAATCCACACATTTTAGAAGTTTAAGAAGCATGATTCCCATTTACAAAGGGAAAAAAAAAACAGTTCAGGTCCAAATAAACCTATATTTGTATTTTTATATAAATGTATATGGAGATTAAATATATTATACTCACTATGTATTTCTGACAGGCATGGAAAACCTTTTCCTGCCTTTTAGGCAAGTAATAAAACCACTATACGTTGCATCATACTTCTTTCTTCCTCCTCACTTCTCCTCAGTATCATCTAACTTCAAGGGAAAGAACTGGCACCACCAACCTGTACCTTCCCATTGAGTTTTTTAGAAAGCCTGATCTGAGGTCATGCCTTCAAATAATACCTACCAGTCTGGAGCCACACAGAAGATAAGGGTCATTTGCCCTATTTTGTAGATCCCATCAAAGCCCACAGCTGAACTGGGTAATAATACAGCATTTGTCAATTTTATCACTAAATACTTAGAAGCCTATTTTTAACAGGTAATTTTTCACTGTCTCTTTTGAGTATGTTACGTTCAAGTTTGTAAGTTGTTACTTTAGCCCAGAAAAGGAAAGAACTTATTTTTTTGTATTTTAATAACTGCAACAGACAGTAACTCAAACTGCTGTGTCTTTATGAAAGAATGGTTTTCATTTCTTGCAAACTGGTGTCGTAGTCAGCTGTGTCACATAACAGAGCATTGCTAGAACATTTCATTCTAAAATCGCTACATTTCCTTGAACTATCTAGCCAGAAAATTAAGTCTATTACACAATTTTCAGAACAATAAAATTAAATTCTCTGTGAAATGTATATTGGCTAAACTGGCTACTTGCCAGTTAACTCCAGTTAATTAATTGGTGCGTAATACTGTTGTAGGGCATTAGTGAGTTTGGGCAGGAAACTATATGCAGTTAGTCACAGAGATAGCTGGTATCCCTACATCAAGGGACTACACTGGGTCTACTACCCCACTACAGGGTTAACCCCAAAGTATGGCAGACACCACAAATCTGCACTACCGCTGGCAATGTGTCCCACTGGTAGGGGGACAAAAAAGGATTCAGAAGTAGAGAACATGAGCCCTTCTATAACAGATACTGAAGTTGCACAGGGACAATGACACTGAACCTGGCCCTTGTACTGGTCTTAGGCACAAATTCTTGCTCTTGCCATCATGTAGTTTGTCTAGGTGAACTCATTTATCCTCAGCAAGGACTCAAACTGGTGCACCAGCCACCCTGGTCATCTGAGATGGCTGCCACACCCCCTTAAGATGTACACTTTTAAAGGGAAGGACTCCATCACAAGTTTTGAGAAGCATTGCTCTAGGATAGTAACCACCCTGAGAAACCAGGCTCCTTTGCCAGCTGCAGGACTTTCTGCAGGCTTATTGTAAGGCTTTAATCTTAAAAGAGGTCTGGGTACCCCTGGATCCCACTGACACCAGAGAAAACTGAGGGTGCACAGTGCTATGAAGCACTAAGCATCAAGCAAAGCAGCAGAATTATTTTTATTGCTGTTTTGATTGACTTCTTAATTAATTAATCACAGCTGTAATAAATGCACTTTAATAATTGTTCCCAGGAGAAATAAAGGAACCATGTCTTGACAGGACCAAGCTGAATCGGATCACACTTTAATTATTCAAGCTTTAAAATATATATTCTTACTAGAGAGGAGCAAAATCATCACGATCCTAACTCCAGTTCTTTCCAGCTGCCAGTGGAAATCATTCACGTGAAAGCCGGTGGACACTAGAGCAGTCCTAATCTTTAGGTGATGGTTTCATCCAGTGTGCTCAAACATCAGCTCTTAGAGGGAGATCATAGTCATTTCACTGCAATGGCTTTTCTTTATGAAAACACCTCTTCTCATCCTGATGAAAATCTACATGGCTTCACTTTCTAGAGCTAGTCTTCAGATATTCAAAATCTTTTAAAACTGTAAAAGGAAAAAATTTTAAGCAATATGGGTGTAAACATTGAGGCATAGGTGCAGAATGGGAGCTGCTAACACTTGCATGTCTTTTCCTCTGGTTTCACATCCCAAATGTGCTTTTGATTGAATAATTCAAGATCATTTATTGGCCCTGGCAAGGACTGAAACATTCTTAATTCTGTTACAGAAATGCAAAAGTGTCATAGGCAAAGAATTATCTTAAATTGTGAACACTAACAGGAGGCAGACTGGGTGTATGTGTTGCAGAGGGAGAAGAATGTCTGAAAATGAACTTTTGAATTGTCAAGCAGAAGCCTGCTAAAAGCTTGCTGCAACAAGTAGGGACTGATTGTAAACCTTGATAACACCTGGACTAAATAGAAGTGGCATGTCCTAAACTCTCCCATTAATAAAAGGAACATGAGGCAGACCCACCAGTTAAAAGGATGATCACACACTGTGCACATAGACTTCAGACTGGGGAAAAACAAGGGCTTGGTTTTCCAGAAAAAAAAGAAGTACCAAAAAAAGCATGGTTAACGAAAAGAAGACTTGGTTTTGGAGAAAAGGAAGTCCAGAAAGAAGATGAAGAAGATCCTTAGTGGAGGAAAGTCTTGGGGAGTCATTCTGGAGATCAGAGACGTACAGGGAAATGAATTTTGGAGGTGCCCAGGGGACCTTTGGCAGAGACACCTAAGACCAGTAACTATGAGCAGCATCCCAGCACAAATCAACATGACTTTCTGCCCAACCTTCCTAGACCAGCAGTGATCTCCCTGCCAGGTGAACATAGTGTGGGGAGAAACAAGTGAGTGTGTGTGTGAGAAAATCAAGTGGGGCAGAATTTCTCATCTCATTTATTCTTAAGAAAACTCCAGGATCCAGATCCACCTCACACATGGAAAAGTCTTAGCCAAAGTTTGTACCAAATGCACATGACTCCATGCAAATATAATGATGTTGGCTCTGCAGGTCTCCATATCACATACTTGCAGAGTGCTGGTGGAGGAGTTGGACTAGACGATATCCAGAGGTCCCTTCCAACTCCTACCATTCTGTGATTCTATGAACACAACAAGGGTTTGATTCCCCAGCAGCACTGTCATACTACAAAAAAAGCCAATGAACCACCATGTCTCCTCAATAGCAAGAAGACCATAAGGATCATAGTGTTGTTCAGGATTTGCTTCAGTAACTTTTGTTAGTGTGGTGAATGCCTTGAGTTCATCAGGCTTATTTTATATGAACTCATTTTACATGCATTAGGCTTCAGCTTAATCTTGTCATGTGCCTATGAGACATATGCTTTCACTTATGCAGCTTAGCTTATATATAATAGTTTATATTTTATTAGTATGCTTTTAGTTTCTACATTCGAATTTCATTTTTCAGCTTTGTGAAATCCAGGATGTCTTGGTTCCCCAAGAAAGTTTTTCACTCTCTCCTTTTAGAGTTTCTTATTCTTTTACTACATGATTGAATTCGAGTGGCTCTAGTGTCCTGCAGTAACATGAAATTAGGCTAGCAACGCTCACAGCTTTATAGAAACGCATCACTGGCATTCAAGTATCCTAACATAGTGGAAAACCTGATGGAAATTATCAGACCTATCAACTCTCAGTTCAATAACACAAGATGAAACTGTTCTCCAATGTGATATTGGAGTCTATGTACAAAACTGATGGGAGAAGTCTAAACCCGTAGAGTCTATTCATATAAATACAACTCAGTACAAGTTGAGCTCCAGTACATAACTGTTAAAATTGAGCTTCAGTCAGTTACTGGCACATGTTCCAGGATTTTAAAAAGTACAAAGGCAATTCTCCAAATTATATACCTACTGACAGCTGACTTTCTTGAATTATTCAAAAGCAAAAGCTTTCAGGAATCAATGCATCAAGCTGGACAGAGTTTAAACGTAGAGCTCTGAAATAGTGAGATTTAAAATGCATGTAACCTTAAAGTGTAT
Source organism: Leptosomus discolor (assembly GCF_034619465.1). Taxonomy (NCBI): domain Eukaryota; kingdom Metazoa; phylum Chordata; class Aves; order Leptosomiformes; family Leptosomidae; genus Leptosomus; species Leptosomus discolor. Next base: position 89,366,850 of record NC_141391.1, on the reverse strand, counting down.
TGCCCCTGTTCCACACCAACAATGCTTGGTACAAAAAAGTGTAAGTCAAACAGTGTCAGAGTTGAGGGAATATGGGTAACTTCCGGTGCACAGAGTGCCAGCCTGAGGATGGGCAGGGTGATGAGGGGAAATTGTATGCAGTTCCTCCTCAAGTTTAGTCTGACTTTCTGCTAGCTACCTTTATTTTTGTTTTTAAAAAATCCTTTTCAATGTTATTATTTCTCCTTCTACATTCACAGATGTTCAGTTTTATCCTTCAAGTTTTGGCACAGGAGTTCTGTCTTATCAGAAGCCATAACCTTCTGAGACAAAAAACATGTTCAGTTAAGAGATGTTCATACAGCTGAGCACCCTGTGAAGGAATGTAGCATCTTGGTTTGCAGTCATACCATGTGAGGACAGGTACAAGAAATATTGTACTTTAGGAACACAGAATGTTTATTTTTACAATTTCATGTTAAAAAAAAAAAAAAAAAACAACTATTATCGTTGCCCTATAACTATAGTAACACAGTTTTGAGTATGAAGATATGTAGCATTTGGGAGAAGTTTTATGTCCTTTTGGTTACTGCTTGGTCCCCAGGTTCAAAACTTCTCCAGTGTTTCATGTGAAATTAATTCATGACATTTTAACCAGTCTGTGCGTGCTGCTACTAAAACATAATCTCATTCACAGGGTACATTTACAAATGACATGAGTATTGTGACCCTGCAGTCATTGAAGTTGAAGTTTTACCCCTCCAAGACAGAAAACAATATGCAAAGAAGCAGCAGAGGCAAGAGCATATGAACACCATACAATGAGGATTTGCTTGAAGATTTCTTCCTTTTTCTTAAAATACTGTTATTGCCATAGTCATCAGTTAAATATATTCATTAATGAGTATATTGACATTGGTCTTAAAATACTTAAGATATCTGGCATTATAAATGACTATAAATAAAAGCAGAAGATAACTTTCTTAGGTTTGAAAAGCATTTACCCTAACCCTTTACTTTTTATCACAGAAATGGAGTTGGAGATCCATGATCCTATGTCTCTGGTTTTTGTATTCTCACAGTCCTATAAGTCACCTGCTGCCTGTAACCGCAGCAGAAGAGCTGTACTAGGAGGATGAGGCAGTGCTCTAAGAGCCAGGCCTCTCAAACTGGCCAAGGCTTTTACAAGCTGGCAGCAGCCCTTAAAATGCCAGCTATCTCTTAGGTGACATCCTGTCTGCAGTGACAACTGCTGATCCAATTCCAATTCAGCAGCAGCTGTGAAGCAGTCCACTAGTGTCCTAAGCCAAGGTTTCCCTGCATCAATTGTTGCTTAATGGCAATAAAAATTTTTACAAAGGATCTGCCAACATGAAAAAATGCTACAAGTATCTTAACAGGGTAATATCTATAGGCACTTTAACAAGGGAAGAAAGGGAATCATTCTCCAGAAAAGCTAACCTCAGTACATCACTTAAGTTTTTCTTTGCTGTCATCGTTTAACTTATCAAAGAGAAATAGAAACATACAAAGACTAGATTTCTTTAGAAAATAGATGTACCATAGGGAAGACCAGCCCAAATATGTTTCCTATTTCTCCTTCCTTCCTTTTTTTTAAGACCTTTACCTCCCACAGGTTATTTCCCTCATTCTCAAGAGACAAGATCACATTTGTGAAAATATCAAAGGTCTCCCAAAGTTTAGGAATATACAAATACAGACATTGCCATAATTTTTTCTACATTCATGATGATTATGTATACTAAATATTACTTTAATAAAAACTGTTAGGGGCTTTCGAACCCAGTAGCCCAATGGAGGCAAGACTGCTGCAGCTCCACAGCCCCAGATCCAGCCAGCAAGTAGCACGACCAGTAGGCACATATATGCATACACATATATACAGCACGTACATATGTATACACCCAGCAAGCCACACAGAACAATATAGGCAGAATTAGCACTCATGCAGACTCAAACAGCACCAATGCCCTCTCTGGCTGATCCAGATGAAGGTGCATTATTGGGAAATATATCCATATCTATATCTATACAATATGGATCCTTCCAGTAGCTGGTCTCATGCACTCAGTCTATCCACCACCTGGATGTTGGATCACAGGTCTCTCCAGCTGCCAACATGTGTGCAAACCCCACTCACTTCACAGACAGGCACATACACACATTCACATACAGACACAACATCAGCCCCACAGTAGCTGACCACACACACCCAAACAGGTCTCTCAGGGCATGCTTAGACCACACGGTGTCCTCAGTATTTGTCTTGGAGCCTCTTGTCACTTCAGCAGTCAACTCAGCCCCTCTGATCTTGCTAGTACCTGGTCCACACTTATGATTACTTCAATACCTGGCTTCCAGGCCACTTATCCATCTCACCAGCTAGACTGACTTGATACTCACTAGTGATCACACACTGACAGATGCACCCTCACATGCCCTATGTACTGGCACCTTATGTCCTGTGGTCTTACTCCAGTTGCTGAAGCAGACCTACATGCACACACATGCACGCAGAATAAAGAGTCCCTCAGCCAGTAGAGATGGAGTTTGGTGAGAAGATAGGACATACTGCCCTGACCATGAGCCAGGCATGGCCGGAGAACATACTGAGCAGCAACTTTTTTTACATGGAACCAGCCCCTTACCACTCTGTTTTCCCAAATTTTTTCCTCCCCAGATCACCTAGATCCACCCCTTTCCCCACCTTTTTCTCCTTCACAAAACATCCCATAAAAATCTTGCACAGTGCCAAAATACTCTTCCAGGCTTCTCATAATAAGTTTCTTATCCTTATAGGCCATCTCTGCTGCCCAAAAAGGGTCTGGAGACCCTTCCCACTGAGTTATTGTGATGAGTGTCTCCCTCAGACCATGGGGCTGGTTGGCCTCCCCTGACAGCCCAGGGAGGGGCTAGAGAAGGGTATTATTCAAGTTCCCCATTGCCATTGTTCCTCTGTATTCCTATGTGCATGTGTGGAGACGAGCTTTTTTTAACATTACCCAACAAAACCTATTAATGCCATGTCATCAGAACACATAAGGTGGGATAAGCAACAAGAGAGAGAGAAAAAATGCTGTAGGCTGAGACAGAAAAGATGTTCAATACTGCCAGCTGTGTGATGAGTCCGTATTGATTCTACAGAAAGTACATCCATTATACAAGATGCAGTTGGCTCCATGCTGATAAGTCATTGAGGAGAATACAATGATATACAAGAATCAATGCATGCCCCCTCTCTTTTTCCTACATGGAACAACAATATCATAGTCTCCCACACCTACTCAGCTCTCCTTCAGCCATGCACATTTGCTTCCTAGGAATGATCTTCCCTTTTTCCTCACACACAATCCTCATCTTTTTTCTTTTTACTTTTCCAGTGTCATTCTAAGACACATGCTTCATTTTGGCCTGCTCTGAGAGCTAAGAACTATACATTACTGTAGCCTCCCGCAGTGCCAGCTGCCCTTGCTCACTAGTAGGCCTTTTTTTTATTCCCATTTGTATTGCAGAATCATGTACAAACCTGGACAAGCTTATGGTATTGTTTGGCCCTGTACCTAACAGCTATCTACTTGTACCTATCAGTCTCTACCTCAAGAAAAGATCACAGTTGTCTTGGTTTGAAAAGACAGGTGTCTGTGGAGGAAGGCAGGAGCCTCCCTTGAAATGGAAAGTGCAACCCCCTTCCCTCCAAATTATTATAATTTTGAAATTAAGGGGCCTTCAGGCAAAGATATGGGGAATAGGAATAACAGTTCTTTACTAATATATATATATATATATATATATATATATATATATAACACAAGGCAGGGAAAAACAAACAACCCACTGGTTTACACTGACAGAGTCAGGAATACAACCTGACACCCTGTTAGGGTGGCAGTAGCAGTCCGATAAAATGCTGGCTGCAGTCCTCCTGAAGCGATGGATGCAGTTCTGTGGAAGCAGCAATCAGGTAAAAGAGTCTGGTCTTCCTCCGAAGGTCCAGTGGTAGGTAGGTAGCTCTTGTCCTCTGGAACTCCAGTGGGGGGAAAAGCTCCTCTGGGAATCCAGTGGAAGAAAGGCTGCTAGGGTGTTCAAAATCTCCGTTTTTATTTGGCATGGACTGGTTGGCTCCTTCCCCCCCCCTCCCCGGGCGGAGCATCTCACAATGGGATGGGGAGTCGTGAGGCAGTTCCTTGATGGGCCATTAACAGGAGATAGCCCAGGAGCGAGTTATCGCTGGGTCAGGCGATAAGGCATTTTTGTGCCCAGTAACAGGAGATAGTCCAGAGGGGGGAGGCAGGGAGCACCGCCCCACCTGGTCTCAACAGCTCCTGAAGATGGTAATAGAATATTTTTTTTTTCCTTTTGGCACATTTTACACTGTAACCCAGGACAACAGTATAAACATTTATGTCAAAGGTGATTCCTCGTAGGTTTGCAGAACTGGCAGGTATGAAGCAGTCTTGACTTAGCAACACAAACTTAAGAGAACAGGTAAGAATTTTAAGGTGTCTGGTGAAAGAATAACAACTAGTATAGAAGACGATATCAGAATCCAGATATTCGTTCAGAGTGCGAGATGTTACTTCCTGAATAGGTCATTATGCACTGGTCACCATGACGCTTTCCTACTGATAAGACGATATACACATCATCTACATTCACCAAAATTCAGATATTATGTCACATAGTGAGAGAATCAGAGATTTGGTATTCAAATAAATAAATAATTTATTGCATCTGCTACATATGGTCTTCCCCAATCATGTTAGAGGTGTCTGAGTCTTCACCTGACAGGCATGAAGCGAGATCTGGCCTTATATCTACCAACAGTTCTGTATAATTTCAACAGTTAAGTGGATATAAAGTCACATCCAGACAGTGGACAGAAGCGTTTTGGTTGTGAGGCAGACACACACTTGATCATGTCATGAAGACTGTGATGACAGTGTTCAAGAAACAGACTAGATGATATCCTAACTAGATGTTAATCTTTTGTGAAAAGGGATGCCTCAGTTCTCCTTGGGATGCTGTATTTTTAAAGCTCCTTCTCCACATTTGCCCCCTTTCTGAAATCAAAATTTACTTCTAACAAAGTTTAAATCAAACAAACATTCATCAAGGCACAAGTTTAAAATCTCCTAAGCCAGGTCTTTTTTCCATTGTCAGCCTCAATTCCATTTTAAACTAGTCAGTGTTTCTCTCTTTTAAAATAACTTGACTTCTCATACACAATATGTTTGGAGGGGCACAGAGCTGACATTCTGTTCCCAGAACAGGAAGACACATAGACAGGCATATCGCTTTGGGGGCTGGGAAAATCATCCCCCTCATTCTTTCATTAGTTTTCCTTCTCTGACTGCCAACAACATTGCCAATTAGTGCTAATCATGGTATGGACACCTGTCCACAAGAAAGAAGGCTGAGAACAATTACACAGTCATTTTACAAATCTCATGGAGCAGCTGTCAAACGGTAATGACTTTCAGTCACTGCTGGCTTTGGCTGCATTGCAACAGGTGGCCAAAAGGTGAAATACCATTTATGCCATTATCTGCTTTCTTATTCTAGCCTGGATTTTCATTCTTGCCTCTACATTCCACGGCATTTAAGCTTGCAACGAGGATTGACAGCTATAATGTCTATGAATGTATATTGCATGCTCTTCTACTGAGTGTAAGAACTTTGCAAATACGAAGAAATTTGTATTTCCCAACACTTCAAGAAGATGAAATGGTAGAGATTTAAGCACAGGGAATTTTAAAATTGAAATTGGAAATTATAAACTGGAAGTCTATTTGAGTTTCATGGGAGCTGATTTTTCATAATCCCTACAGTTATGTAGCATCTGACATGTTCCTAGAATCCTCTTTGTACAGACATGTTCCAGTGAGCTCAGGTGATGCTGCTTCTGCTGAAACCTCTGGAAATCAGGGATCATAATCATCACTTCAAATGTGGGATGAGAAAATGCAGACTGTCCAAGTAGTGGCCAAATGTGAAAATCCTGGTTTAAGCAATTTTCCCATCACTGTAGAGGAACTCTTTGACAGATAGATACTGAAAATCCAGTTCTCCTTGACAGCACTTCACCAGTTTCACATCAGGAGTGCCCATCTCTTCTTACAGTCCCTTATCTCAACTACTATACTTTTTTTGACTTCAACAAGTCCTACAGACAACCACTTCCTTAACATATCTGACTCATTGCCAGGACAGCTCCATGCTATATAGTGTATGAGCAGAAATCCTGAGGGATGATAACATGCAGGATGTGTAGGGGAAATTAAGCTTGTGAAGAAAGACTTGTCATGGCATATGATAACTACTCAGTAATAATCTTTGCTAAGTTAATGTTCTTTCCACAGAGTCTATGTGTGTAATTTCCCATACTCTAAAAAAAAAAAAAAAAAAAATGAAGTGCAAACCCCTCTCCGCAGAAATCTGCAGGCAGCCACTCAGTGACCATCAGCAGGGTCAAAGCTATCAGCTGCACTGCACAGATCTCTGGAAATGTCGGTCATGGGGTACTTCTACTATGAATTATCCTCACAGAGCGGGCTCTGCACCAGAGAGGGGTGAAGGAGACCCTTTGTCAGGTAGTACTGCTTTCATTCCAGATTCTGAGGTCAGGTACCCCAAGCCTTGCTGCTGCCCTCTCCCAGGCTGGACCCATTTCAGCTCCGGCCACACCCCAGGCCTGCCTCTTTCCCACAGCACAGGCTCCACCAGGCGGTGTCTGCTCATCCCAGCCACCTCCTCCCGGGCACAAAAAGGCTCTTCCTTACAGTCAAGTCAGAGTTAGCAGTTTACCGCTCTGTTTGAGCAGTCACCTTACCGGCGGACAAACGACAAACAGCTGTCGTCACGCCGTGCCCTGTCACGTCACGTCACGCCGCTGCCGCTGCCCGCCGTGCGCAATCCCGCCCGCCCCCTTGGCGCTGCCCGTGGTGCTGAAGCCGCCTCCCGGGGGCCGCCCCGCTCGGCCCGAAGGCAGAGGCTGGGGCAGCGTGAGGCCACACCCCTGCAGGAAAATCATTTCTGGAGCAGCTTTCTGCCCACGTCTTTTTCCAAACCTATCCGCCAGGAAGCTGCATGATACGTTTTTGTTCCAGCAGGAGAATGAGAACAACATTTAAGATCAAATTTACTTCAGAAAAGCCTCACCCGTGTCCTTTCTCTCTAAGACTTGATGGACTTCTAAAAGCTTCGTTCAGTTGTCATTTCATAATCTTCAAGTAACTCATCTGTCAGTCACATTTGGCTTGGGGTTTCAGCCATCTTTATCTCAGTGAATCTGGTGATTTCAGTCCAACTTGTCAGGGCTGGGCTGTTTGACTTACTGACAACAGAGGTCGAACTACATCACACCACCTTACTTAGGGTGTAAAGTATAAGGTGTATAAAAGTATTTCATGGCAGAAAAGGAAGTGGGAGGGGTAGCAGGTGGAATGACTAAACTTTTCATGAGGCAGACTTGATGCCTAGCTAATCCACAGACAGCTCAGAGTTTATGAATCACTGAGTAAGACTATACAAAGCAAACAAGGTGAAAACATAGATATTTAAACATCAGCATTAATGTTAAGAGTTCTTATAAGTACAGGACAGACTATTCCAACCAATGTTAATTTAGTCTGGCATTTGATACCTATGCATCATAGCCTGATGGTTATTAAGAAAACACTGGCACTATCAGTACTTCAAAAAGATTCTTAGAAATCTGATTTCACTTCACTGTAGATGTACATCCTGGTTGCCTCTTTCAAAAAACACAGGTGGAGTTAGCACCATTATTCCCTCTGGAAAACAATAGCAGAGCAACTGACTGATTCTGACAATTAAAACTAGGAAACTGATTCTTACACCTCCAATTCCTTACTGGATTGCTGAACTTCAGAAACCATCGGACAAATGCACATATCAGAAAGCTATTTGCATAGAGTACTACAAAAAAAAAAATTTATGCCCTTAGACTCCACCTTGGCCAAAGCACTTAAACATTTGAGCAGGCTTGTTAAATTCAGTGATACTGCTCAAAAGCTGATACTACACCCAGGCCCAAGCACCTTGCTCAGTCAGGGTCTTAGAGAGGTCTGGCAGAAATATAGATTCCATGATAGCAAATGTCCCTTTTATATTTTCAGCAAAGAGTCATCAAAATCCAGATGGTACCTGAACTATCGTAGAGGCAGCTACGAAGGCATTCTTGTGGTAGAAAAGTTTTCCTTCTTTTATAAAATTAGTAAAAAATGGAGGATTTCAGTTTTCAAGGCCGCTAGTTTAACTCTGTAATCGAACTCTAGATTCCTTTTTAAAATTGTGTTGGAAACAACAGTTACTTTTACCATATAAAATACTTCAATGCACAAGCATGTTTTTAAGGGAGTGTATCTCAATTTGGCAAAACAGTAGTGACTGTATTCCTTTAAAATTCAATCAATTCAACCAAATTATCCAATTATTTGGGGAAAAAAATTAAATTGTGTGACAGTTGAGATGATATCAGGTCTAAAGCCTTCCAAAATGTGACTGTTGGCTGAAGACCAAAGGAAAAAGTTCTGACAAGCAGTCTGATTTGTTTTAAAAGCTCAGTTATTGCCTTTCTCTAAATCCTGCTTTGAAACAAAACATTATCGAGCAGAAATAGTAATTTCACAGTTGGCAAGACTTGGCAGTTCTTACAGTATTGCAGAAGTACAGAATCTGACTCGTCTTTAGGCAGCACAAGCTCATCCAGCACCTTCTTCTTTCTCTTGTTTGGGTAGGAACATTACGGATCTCAGTTTTCCAATGTACTTCAGAGTGTCTTATCAGTAGCCTGAATTTAGTAATGGGAAGTTTCAACACTGAGACTGGGTGCACTCAGTCATTCAACAATGAGCAGAAAACTGACCAGAGACAGGAGACAGTGATTCTTACAGTTGTTCGCTCAGACACTTTACCCCTTTCTCATACAGTGATGTTTAGGAAGCAGGCCACTTGTTTGCAAGATAAAAAAAAAGTCACTGGCATCTGTTCAGGTGACAGATTTATTTGCAGTGCAGTTATACTCCAGAAAGAATTATCCAGGGAGTCAGCCAACAGAGCTTTGAATCACAGCCATACATCAAAAAAAAAAAAAAAAAAAAAAAAAAAAGGGCTTCCTGAGCTCTTTTGTCATCACATCGTTTCATGCCAAATTATTTTGTTTGTCCTTTTGAGAGAGATTTTCTCAGATACTGAGTATTTTCACATGCAAATATAACAACCTCTGGAATTGCAATGGGAATATCCCTCTTCTGGGAAGGATGAGGTCATGTGATCTCTTTTAGACCAGCTTTTAGAACTAAGGCATAAAAGTGTGTATTTCTCACAAATGACAGTCAAAGGTAGTTGAGGGAAAACTTCAGATGAAGACCTCAATGTTACAAGAGAAGCCAGATAGACAAATTCCATTCTGGGATCCTTCAGACTGGAGACACATGGTTTCCAAACAGATTTAAATCTGCAAAATGTAAAACACACTACAAAATATAAAACCACTTTAGATCACAAGGAGACTACTGAAACTTCACTTGTTAGTAGCAACTCCACTCTCTGTACAACTAGAGCACAGCTATGACTATGCAAGGAAAGGCAGAAGCGATATGACATCTGCGCTGCTTTCCTGCACAGCATTGAGTGTTTGGCACAAATCATCTCCTCCAAGTTCAAGATATTCAAGAAGGCCCATCTTCCACTTTAATTTAAGGGCAAAATTCCCCTTGTCAATAAAGCTCACAAGATCTAATCATTCTGAATCTGCACATTTGTTTGGAAAAAAAATTAGCTTGCTCAGAGCATAACCAAAGAATATTTGAAACACTAGCAGCATTACCCTGATAAGAGAAATGTGATTCTTCCCTTTCGTGTCTTCCAATACTGAGACAGCTTGCCCCCCCAGCTGAGAAATTATTTCTGTTTTCTCCTGGTTGTGTGCTAAGCTCTTTAGTGTTAAAAACCTAGGAACCTAAAATTGATAACATGACGCAGAAGGACTGCTGTGAGCTTCTAGTCTGTACTAAAACTCAGCAGCTGAGCAGAGATCATTGAGACCATCAGCATGGCTTTAACAAAGTAAAACAGACCAAAATGGAGAGGAAAAAAGCATCCAGATCTGCAAGTTTGCCTGCAGAGAGCCTTGAAACGAAGGCACATTGAAGCAAAGGATGCCTTTCTTCTTGAAATTACTGCAAGCTGGCCTTATTCAGAATATGAGAAACACTGTGGAAAACATAAAAAGATGGCACTCCACAAAATAATAACACATAGTACAGAAAATTAGGAAAAAAAAACCCAGTTACAGTCACATTCTAATCACATTTTCCTCTTTGATACAACAAAACCCTTCCATTTCCAACAATGGGAATTACTCGCATACAACAAAGGGAAAATAGGCCCCTGTCTGTTCAGAAATTGGTGTGAATGGAAAACACAATTACAGGTAACAATAAAATATATTTCTACTTATAGATCACTTGTCTTCTGCAGTTCTGGTTCAGAGTCAGGATTATGTCTCTCTATCTCTTCCTCTTCCCTCTTTCTTTTGGGGAAAAGCATATTTTCCTATTTTTCTATATTGAAATTCATGTTCAAAATACACATATTTGGCACCTTGTAGATTCTGACCTTTCAAAGTTTTTGGACAGAAAAATGGAAAATCTCAGCTTTTTCACAACGGAACACTAAATACATATAGGAAATAGTGGAAGTCACTATCAGAACACTTCAGCTTACTGTTTATCCTTCCAGAATTCCAACATATAAAATGAAAGCAAAGTATGCCTTGGTAACACACAGTAACTATTTCAACAAAAATTATAGTTCCATCAAAAATTTTATTTCCATTTAAAAAAATCTGCCTCTAGATTCACAGTGTTACCATGCACACTGTTCACAACTGAATTAAAATCCTCAGATGAAAAATCTGCAGATTATGCTTGGATCTTCCATGTCCCAGAGAGAACCCTGCAGTCAAAAACATGTTAGCTTTGTCCCTAGGGAGTTTTCAAAGTCTGGACGGAGCTATTCAGGAACAAAGGCAGCTCTTTATGGAAGACAAGTGTGTAAGTCAAGCTCTCCACTCTGCTTGCTCGGGTTCTTACATTGTTCTTTTCAATGCTGACCATGGCTACCCCCAGAAGTTGCCTCACAGTATAGCCAAGGAGACACCTACTCCCCATCTTGGAAAATGCCCTGTTCATCTGACCTGATGGGGATGCGGCTTCATCACTACACAGTAAATAGTTGGTTGAGAGCAGCAGATGAGACACCACAGCCCAGCTATCAGAGCTGAGAGTTCTTTCTGACCTAAAAGGACATAACTTTTCCAATGTGAATACATTTTTCTTTTTAATTTTAGTACTACACCTCTTTCATCTTTGCATGTAGCCACTTACACTTTCCGAGCCTAAAGAGGACATGTTGTAAAATCTGTGGTCTCAACACAGCACAAGCTATCCAGACTTAACTAAAGAATAAAACCTCTTTCCATTTCACTTTTTAAAAAAAAAAAAAAATCAACCAAAACAAACCCCACCAGAACAACAGCTTAGAAAATATTACGATTATCTTTAGTCTTTAGAAATTTTCTCAGAAGCAACATGAAATGTTGAGCTCCAACTCAATATCACAGTGCCTTTGAGTTTGTCATTTTTAATGATTTATAATTTAAAGGTCCCCACAATCTGACAAGATTTAACCTTATTTTGTTTTTCATTAAGTCATTCAGACACTTCCCGCTTTGCATGGTGTTAGACCAGACTGAACCGTCAAATCTTTTGTGGTCACACTTTCCACTCTGCTTTATTCCAAGAAATGCTTAATCATGTTATGACATGCCCGTGACCACTAATGTGATGACGAGAAAAGGAGAAAGAATTCATCTCCTAACAGAAGAGACTAGCACAGAAGAATAACTGAAAACTGAAAAGTAAAGAAATATGTAATAGAATAAACATAATTGGAGACAAAGCTTTTTGGAAAGTTAGTTATGAAGAATAATTTCTTATTTTGAAGTTTTTCTGTTTCAACATTTCATTATTAGTGCCTTGTGGCTGTCCATACAATTGCTTAGAGACCATAATTTTTTATGGATAACTTGGCTCTTGGTTCAATAAATCATAATAATTTGATTCCAGTCATAAGTACTTTATATAACAGATTAAACTATTCCAAAAAATATTGATACAAATATAAAGAAAATTATTTGCCATTTATACTTTTGCCATCAACTATAAAAGAGCTACAAGGTCTTTTTAAAGTTTTATGTCTGTCTTTAAAAAGATGCCATTAGTGAGCCCTTATATCATACATCAATTGTGATCCCTATTCGGTCTTCTAAGGTGAAGTTTTAAATATATGTCCATACCAAGGTTTACAACCGCTGTCAGCAAAGTCTGCAGATTACAGAGACTGGTGGAATAGCAAGTAATGAGGAAGATACTTGCGCTTACAGAAGGATTTCAATTGCATGGCAAAGTGCCTCCAACACATTGAAAAAAGTATCTTTAAACATGACAAAGTGTGGGATGCAGATTCCACCTACTGCCTAGGAAAACAGAATCCAAACTGAGCAGCACGAAGGGCCGCCTCAGTCCCTGACATCAAAAAAGAGGGGATATAAAACAGTAGAGGAGGGATGTGGCTGCTGTACAGGGGGCTGGCCTGTTGGGAATACAAGGCCTGGTTCAGTAGCCTACAGTGATGTGGAACATGCTCACAGGAAGACAGGAAAAAGAACCAAAAGCTTGAGAGCAGTCTGTGTTATAAGTCTTACAGGCTCAAAACATACCTTATGAAAGACAAAACAGAGAGGGAGTAGGCCTGAAGAGGCAAAAAAGAACAGACCTGGTAGAGGGCAACTCTTTAGCCTTGCCAACAAAGAAACTGATGAGTAGACAAATTCCACTTTGAAGTAAGATCTGACTTGCTGGCACCGAGAGGTAATCAACTATCAGAACAGTTTATCTTTAAAATGAGATGTGCTGGTTTTCTATACTATTCTATATTGAAACAAGGGGTATGCTGATCATCCAAGGTAGTGCTTGGCAATCTTGGCAATTGTGTTCATTCCCGTGGGAAAAGTAGAACCGTCTATAATAACCGTGTTGGGAAACACATACAAACAGCATTTTTGGACAACTTTAAGAGAGTTGTCCAAGCAAAGTACATAAGCAGGCAGCCAGGCAGTGAGAAGAGAGACTCAGCACTGTGGTCTGAGCTTGATATCTCCAAGCAAGTGTTAAGAGCTTCAACACAAATTTTCAAATCACAACCTGCAAGATGAGGTATTAGAGGACCATATTCCAAGACATATCACCAAGAGATTAGAAAGTCCCCAGAGGAAACATCCAAGGGTATGAGAAAGTATCATTCCTGCTTTGTCCTCTGCAGAACATTAAACCAATTGTTTCTCATCAAATCTTGTACCTCACCTGGACAGAAGAGTCTTCTCAGATTTTATCCTAGTCTCTTACACCTTCACAGGGACATTGCAGATAAATGACCGTTGGTGTCATCTCAGATGCAACACTCTGATGCCACTCAGAATTTCAGTGAAGACATGAATATGAAATCCAGACTGAAATAGCATTGCTGGAGTTACAATAGAAATTAATTAGGCCAAATTTACTTCATTTTTATGTATGGCATAAACAACCAAGCAAAGTCCCAGGAACGTGATTCAAGTTGAGCTGTTGTAAGCTCTTTGGGACAAGGATTTTTTTTTTGCTAGAATTATGTCCTGCAACCTGATAGTTGCCTTATGGCCGCCAATCAGAAGACCAATAATAACACTGAGTCTCACTTGCCATCGATCATCTTTTAACTATTAACGTGGTAAACTCTTCACTCAAATTCAGATGACAGAACTCTTATAAGCAGGGTTCCAGAACATATGAGTTTAAAACCCGAGTATTGTCCTAGAAATCATTTTTAAGTGTCCTCAGTTATCACACTTTTATTGTTTCCCTGGATTAGCCAGAAGATTGTCCCAGGAGACGACTGGCAGGGAGAGATGCATATGCAACTCTAGCACAAAGTAAGCAGGTTTCTTATCTTCTGAGCAAGGTTCAGGCAAAAATCCTTCAGCTGGGATTCATCTCATGGAGCCTGAGAGGATAGCTGCGGCACGGATATCTGTCTCTGACCCACTTGCCATTTCTCTGCAGTCCTTCCAGGACAAGATTCCTCTGACCACATGAAACAGTGCTTGACTTGCACTACACAGAAGTACTTACTTTTCATTTCTGCCTGCAAAGAGAGGTGATGGTGATAGGTAAACACCACGTGTGTGTAGTGTAAATGGCTGTATTTGATTAGATGAATCCCACACCTTGTGACCCTTAGGTTTATTCTTTTAGATTTGTCTACAAACATGGTCCCAGGGCCAGAGGAGTGCAAATGTCACCAACCCAAAAAACCACAGGGAAGGCAGAGTAATTCTGGAACAGTCCTATAATAAATAATTACCCTGTCTGTACCTGCTTCTGTTTAGGAGTAGTATTTTCCTGATGGCCTTTCCCAACAGAAAATGTGACAAATTCTACCCTGGCTCCTCTGTGCTAGCAAATGTGGCTTGCACTTAGGGATCTCCATTTCTACACAGAATAGTAATGATTTATTTTTTTTAACCAGGACTATGCAAACAAATGTTCACAGTCCTATGTAGTATGTGCCCAAGAAGCCAAGTATTTAGCACCCTCATCCTGTGACCTTCAGTGCAAATGAAAATGCTCACCACCTTGCAACAGATGCCAACCAGCTCAGCAATACCCACACCGCTTCTATTACATTACTACATTAAACCCAGAGTAGGGTAGGGTTTAGTGAAAAATGAAATCTTGTTAAGGAATGTTTAAGCTGCAAGTGGGGTTTATTTTTAAAAACAATAAAAATATCAATGATCCAAGGATACAAAGGTATAAGGCACAATGCCTATATCTTAGCAAAGGAAACAGGAGCAGATGACACTAAATATGCTATAGGCTGTTAGTTAGAGGATCTTGCCAACAGCACAATGTGTTACTACACAGGAAGCCTGAGTTCAGAAGCAACAAGAGCTTGCTGAAACTGTTCAGCTGAAATGGAGTTCCACAGAAAATAGATTTTTGACAAAACAGACCATTTTGAAGGAAAAAAAAAAAAAAACAACCCACTTTCATTTTAAGTTTAAAATACATCAGAAATGAAAAACTGTTCCTTACAGAAAAAAAATAGGTTTTGGTGGGCAGCCAAAAATCAAAGGGATGGGAGAGTGATGCAGTTTTTTGTTTCCTGGCTTGAAGGCTTTTCTTGTCAGTGATGCTACAGAAATCCAAAATGTTATCAATTTTTGGCTTTTTATTTTTGGCAGGTTTCTGCCCTGGCAACTTGCTTTCTTCACAACATTTCAACAGGCAGAGGTTAATTTTCACATAGCTCTAGCAACATTCACATGGCTTCCTCCTTTCTCTTGTTACTGGATACCACAGTAGTGCATAACACTTAAACCAGTAACAGCACTAAAGCAAAAATGCTGTGTATTGTTTTTCTTCAAACTACTTGCAATCCCGGACAATTCCACACGGAATTACAAACAAAGCACTCTTTAATTAACTACATTTGAAATATACCCTGCTCTCAGGAGCTTCGCTCAGTACAAAGAGACAAAAAAAAAAACCAAATCAGCATCTTGATGTTACTTTGTGAGCCTGACGAAAGGAACAGTGCACCTCCTGCCTCTGTGCATATATCATATTTTCTAGGTCTTATACTGCATTCTGCTTTACCCAGTTCCTCCAGAGGAGCAGCAGCTTGTGATACCTTTATAAAGGCTGGTAAGGATAAATTTAGCTCCCCGATAAATTTAGCTGGACTCAAGCCACCTCTGAATGAGGAGCAGATGATGGCAGTAGCATAGGCAACGCACTCATACAAGACACATAAGATCAGCCCCAGCATTGCGCCTGCACAGTCTTTGCACGGGGGCTGGCAAGCGCACAGGCCTCTGGGTTTCTGTGAGGAAATCCCCATAATCAAGGGGTGCGGATGGCTGAACCCAGCCCTACCCTATCGCCATCCCATCCAGTGGTCCCCAGCTCCTGGGACAGCTTCATGGGGGGGGGGGGCGCTGCTGTTTGCTGCATGTTTCTCTACCCATGGTGCTTCGCCTGCTCCCCTCGGTGTCACAGAAAGCCTGCTGCTTGGATAGAGATATTAATTGGGCATCATTTGTAACAACAGGGGAAATGTGTTTAGTGACTAGATATAACAAGTTATAACAATGGACACAATGTCTGTGCATCACTGGAATACAGAATATGCTCAATTGTAATGTATAACATCTAAGATATCGGGGAATCGCATGCATGTATGTGTGTGTGTGTGTGGTTTTTCTTGGTTCTTTTTTTACTTGAACCTGTTGGGGTTTTTATTTTAACCTGTTGTCTAAGAGTATGTTTAATTGTATGGTAGCAAGTATTCTGCCTGCTGTGGAAGCAGCAAAGATACATTCAGATGAAGAGGCAGTATTTCACAAAAATAAATGCATTAACAATCCTGATTTCATAACCCTTGAAATGTGAAAGATGTTAAGTAATTAATGGCCTAAGTGTAGGTGACAGTAAATGAACATATACAAAATAGATATGGTGCAACTAGAGATAGTGTATGTAGTTAAACTGAATCAGCAAAAATAAGATACAAACAGAGCATTCTGACCTACATTCCCAGAACTGTCACACTACCCCTGTGAGAAGATACTGCATTGTCTTTTTTTTTCTCTAGTGAACAGCAGTCTTCATTGTTTCAGGAATAAAAAAAAACAGAGTCAATAAGAAAATCTTACTTTTTTTTTTTCATTTTCATAGATTAACTCTATTTTTTCACAAAACCAAGAAAAAGAACTTCTTCTGTTGAAGAAGTCGTAAAATGATTCGCAAGCATTTCCTCAAAGACAATTTCGGAAAAAAAAATAAAAATCAATGTGTTTGCAGGGTCTGGTTAAGTTACTGTTTCCAGGGGCAGCATTTTCAAGATTAAAATGAAAAATGCCATTTGGAGCCCCAGCCATGACAGAGATATGATCCCATTATTGTAGCTTGCCCGCCCCATTCAGGGCTCTAAATCACTGGTGTGTAGACTTCCTGCAGAATGCTAAATGATAAGGAGATTTAAGGAAAGAGGTTGCCAGTTTGAAGTCAGTTGCCTGCTGCTCCAGGATCAGTTGTTTGAACCTTTTAACTGGGCCTAGGGCTTCCTTGCAATCCTTCCACCAAGAAAGATACCTCCATCGTGGTCGGGGAATACGGGGCAGCCACATCTCCTCTGCTGTTCCTGAAACAAGTGGCAGGTCCCTTCCATGGAAGAATTTGAATAACGGCCTTTTCCAATGTAAAAGGATTATGGGAATTTTTTTAGCGTCTTCTGTGGTTCTATCAGGCATTAGATGGAGATACAGCTAAAAACCAAAAGAGCTTTTAAGCTGGGAATGTAGAGCTCTGAATTCTCACAAATACACTTACTGCATATTTATAAGATAGCCTTAAAGAAGTGAGTCAACAAACTCTGTCCCCAGCACGGTTATTATGATGGGCTGATTTTTAAAAAATGGGCTGAAAGAAAACCTGAGGACTGGAAAACGTATTGTACAGAAATGAATAGGTCTGTTTAGACAAATAGATACAAAGTGTGTTTGTGGTGATTTCCTTCTATTTGGGCCTAGGCAGGTTTTCTTTCCACAAAGAGGCATATATTCTTTTATTCTCTGCTTCATTCAAGTAGCTGTGAACCCAACTTGTCCTTAGTATTGTGTGACAGCCTGCTGAGGAAATGGCCCCAAAATAATGAGGGATGGGATTCAGCAAAATATTGTTCATATTTATACCACCATACAGATCTACACAAAGACTCTGCAATAGCAGCAGCATTCTGCTGATCTACTGATTTTCTTCTATGTAGACCCCGCAGAGGCACAATAACAAGAGGAAAATAATAAAGAAGCCATTTAAAGATTTGTGACTGTGCTTGGTATGAATGTTTCTTTAAATGAGGCAGACCATGAGAACATAATGTGTCCATACGGTGCTGCATTTCATCCTCTCAGAGAAAAATAATTCATGAAGAGAGCATTTCAAATCTATTAAAATATTCCCACTTCCTCTTCCACCAGCTTCACTTAAGAACAGCAAGAAAGGTTAAAGTTTTAATGCGTGTCAAAATTGAACTTGCTGTCCTTTTCAGACCCTTCTGAACGGAGCCAAAGGCCATTGGTCATGTTGTGCGTTACCACTGCCTAAATAAGCTTCCTATATTTTGCCTGACTTTTGGATAAAGAAGAGGTTTCAGTCCCTAAGGCTCTGCACTCCAAAAATTGAAAACATTGTGTTATTTTCTTGTTTTCATTAGCAAAAATATATCCTGATTTATGCCCCTATTCAGCCTGGGGAATTCAATTTTTAAAAACTGCATTTCCAGATTTTGCAGAAATGGGAAAACCTCTCAGGAATACCCCTGGTCTGAACGTAGGTGTTCTTCCATCTCCCACCAAGGCGTGAGATTCAGTTGGAATGTGAAATTTTCAAATTTTGAAAAAAATGTCAGGATATTCAGGACTCCGAAGCATTCTGATCTGAAACTTAAAAGCTGATGTCACCTCCATGAGTTCTGGCTCCACAGGACTCATCAGACTGCTGTCACATTATCTGAGCCAGCCAGGGATGCCTATTCCACAGAATAAGGAATATAGCATCCCCCTGAGCCCCTTTCTCAAGACAGGCTTTGCTGGACTTTCAAACTCACGGCCATTCAATCTGGAGAAAATCCCAAAAGCAAAAACCTTCCTGTAATTCACTGAAAATGCATCAAAGAAGAAACACATCTGTAAAGCATTTAGATTTTACAAATTGGCATTTTTCAACAAAGACATGCTTTGTCAGGAAATTCCTGGCCAGCTTTAATCAGGAGCGCATCTGGGAACGAAACGTTTTGTCAGATCTATGGGCAAGATGGATTTAGCCAAGGAACGAAAGGGACGTGACACTCTAATCAGCGATCCAGAAGATCAAAGGATGTGGCAAATCAGAAGAGGATGGAATTAACCAGCAAAATTCTTTACCTGCAATTAAACTAGTTTAACATCACCTCTGATGAGACTTTTTACAAAGCACAGTGTTTACTGGTGATAAATTCAGTTCTAGACGAAAGGGGCTGTAGTACTGGGAGCAGAGAAGACCTATGCAACCATGATCACAGTGCACAACTTGGCGTACAGCCCATGCGGGCCAGAGATATTGGGGAGAAAGTACAGATTGCAATCCCTCCTTTTCCACCACCAATTCTATGCTTGATTACCAGTGCATGAGAATATCAGTTCTCAGTAAATATAAGTTTGCTTGCAAAGCATAATGGGTTTGTGTGGCAAGATTTTGGTAGTGGGGGGGAGGGTTACAGGAGTGGCTTCTGTGAGAAGCTGCTAGAAGTTTCCCCCATGTCCAATACAGCCAATGCCAGCCGGCTCTAAGATGGACCCACCGCTGGCCAAGGCTGAGACCATCAGCGACGGTGGCAGCGCCTCTGGGATAACGTGTTTAAGAAAGGGAAAAAGTTAATGCGCAGCAGTAATTGCAGTGAGAGAGAGGAGCGAGAATATGTGAGAGAAACATTTCTGCAGACACCAAGGTCAGTGAAGAAGGAGGGGGAGGAGATGCTCCAGGTGCCGGAGCAGTGATTCCTCTGTAACCTGTGGTGAAGACCATGGTGAGGCAGAGGCAGGGTGTCCCCCTGCAGCCCATGGGCGGTGGAGCAGATGACTGCCTACACCCCGTGGAGGACCCCACACAGGAGTAGGTGGGTGCCTGAAGGAAGCTGTGAACCCCGTGGGAAGCCTGCACTGGAGCAGGCTCCTGGCAGGACCTGTGGCCCATGGAGAGAGAGAAGCCCACGCTGGAGCAGATTTGCTGGTGGTGACCCCATGGGAGAGGGCCCATGCTGGAGCAGTTCATGAAGAACTGTAGCCCGTGGGAAGGACTCAGCTGGAGAAGTCGTGGAGGACTGTCTCCTGTGAGAAGGGACCCCACATTGGAGCAGGGGAAGTTTGTGAGGAGTCCTCCCCCTGAGGAGGAAGGAGCAGCAGAAACAACAGTGTGATGAACCGACCACAACCCCCATTCTCTGTCCCCCTGCACTGCTCGAGGGGGAGGAGGGAGAGAAATCATGAACACAGTTAAGACCAGGAAAGAAGGGAGGGGTGGGGGGAAGGTGTTTATATTTGGTTTTATTTCTCATTACTCCTCTCTGAGTTAATTGGTAATAAATTACATTTTTCCCAAGTTGAGTATGTTTTGCCTGTGACGGTAAATGCTGAGTGATCTCCCTGTCCTTACCTTGACCCCACAAGCCTGTTGTTATATTTTTTTCTCCCCTGTCCAGTTGAGGAGGGGGAGAGTGATAGAGAGGCTTTGGTGGGCACCTGACATCCAGCCAGAGTCAAACCATCACACAAAGACAGTTTCAAAACCAAACCAAACAAAAAAAAAAAAGAACCCTATGGGTCCTGGGGAGAAGCCACAGTTCAGCTGGACAGTAAATTTAATTTCTCAAAAGTAATGTTGTTTAAATTAAATGTCTGCATCGGCCTCTAGAAAAAAATAGAAAATAGAAAACTGAGGTCCCCAGGGCATTATCTACAGGAAAGCACAGTGTCAACAGGTGATAGTTCAATTCCTCCTCTGAGCGAGAGGATTTAAAACTATGTCTCCCATTTTTCCAGCCTCTACATGATTGACACTTCTGGCATAAGACTGAAGATGTGGTTTCAGACCCCTGCAAACAGAGAAGTAACTGAACTTGGCTAGGTGATTGGCTGAGTGACTGCCGTGCTAGCCAAGTTACTATACAATGGAGAGGATTTTGGCCCTATTGCTCCAGTGACAATGCAACCGTGAGGCTTCAGCCACCTTCTTAATAAATAAGGCTCCAAAACAACCGTCTTCCCCAACACTACCCCTGCCTGCCCCACACCACCAGCTCCACACTCACTGCTTTCACCCAGCACCACCCGGCTCCCTCTGCCTGCGCTCAACTCACCACCCAGCAGACGGTTACAATAGTTTCTCTATGTGGAGATAAATCCCTCTGTGGAGGTACTTACCTGAGCCACAGGACAAACATTTCCACCCAGATGTTTTTTTGTTGACAGGAACTACTTGCCTTGAATCAGTGACCCTGCCATAAATTCACAGGCTAGAGAATACCAGTCTGAAGTTCTCCCCACCCCACCAGTGGTGGGAGACTTGGATTACACCAGCCAAACACTAGACCCACTAGCTTGGCAGTGGGAGAGAAAAAAACTTCAAGAGAAAACAGTCCTCGCTTAAAACACATGCTTAAATGTTTTCTCACATGGAACATCTGATGCAACAGCAGCACCGCTGACCCATCTGCAAATTAAATATGGTTTCTTACCAAAAAAAAAAAAAAATTATGTAAACATGTCACTTTCTATTTAAATTGAGCATTCAACCAAATATTAATTGTTATGAAGACTTTAGGGAACATACAGAGACGGGGAGGTAGTGTGCATGTTTCTTGCCTTTTTTCCCAGCCTTTAGAATGACACAATGTCCTTCACTACGTGCTCTGTAGCTGGAAAGTCCAGTACATGAAGTCCAAGGAGAAGTCTACTTTTCAGCCAGCTATTTAGCAATTCTGGCACTCTGGGATATTCTGGATCCAAATATTCACAGGTACCAAGTCTCTAGTTTGTCACCTCTTGAACAAAGGGAGATTTGTACTGAAGTGGGTATGAATAATTGTAATACGTGATGTGTAGTAACTGGTAGTTGCAGAGCCTGTGCCATCTGGAGATGCAGGGATTTGCACAATCTTTTTGTGGAAGCAAAATGAAGGGAACATTTCACTGTAGGAATAAAGCTGAATCTGCACAGGCACACGGGATTCAGACAAGACTTGGAAGAGAAATGCCTCATACGAATTTTCGTAATTAAGAGATTGGTGCAGCACAAGCCCTTGCAGATACTGCTGTCACATACTTTGAGCTGGACCCTGTTTGAAGCAGCAAGTACATACTCACCTGCTGGCTGATCGAAACGGCTGACTCTGGGGGACAGACAGTAAAATCAATTGTTCACATCTCCTGTGTTGTGGCTACCCACACAGCTACCAGCAGACTTCAAAAACCAAGAAGGTTTGGGACTGATTCTAACACTTTGTACGGACTGCCTTTATCTGTCACTGGCTAGAAAAACTTCAAAAAGAAAAATCATTGTTCCATTTTCAAAAACAGGCTTACAAGTCATGTTAAAATCCTATCAACACACCTTCTCCTGATGAAATGTTTCCATTTATTTTGCCTTCTTTCACCAACATTGCACCTCCTTCAGCCCACACAAATGTCACTTGGGTCAACAACATTTTGGGGAATCAATATGTTAACAGTTTTTTAATTCTGGTTGATTCCTTACATGTATTTAATATCAAGCTACTGACCCTTTTTTGACTGCAAGTGTCGGTTACTCTCCTGTTTATTTTACCTCTACCCTGGCCAAACACTAGGAATCGTCAGCAAGCTGAAAAAGAAACATTGGTGGAGACTCACCTCTTCTGTTCCTGTTAGCTATGCACCTATCCCTGTTATTCCTATTCCTATTAACATCCACCATCTAGCCACCTCCTAGAGGAGTTCAGTTCTCCAGGGGACTGGTAAAAGCAAGGGAAGTTATATAAGGGATAAGACTTTCTGGAGCAGATCTCTAACAGAAAGAACAGGCCAAGAACAAGTATTGAGACAAAGATGAACCAACCATACTTAAAATAATGTTCCCCAGCAGAAAGGAGATGAGAATAAGGGGTGAGGAAGGGCAGAGGACACAGCACAGGCAGCCACTGACCACTGCTCTCACCACAGCCTCTCTTGGCTCTGAAGGAGTGTTGGGGAAGATACAAGGCATGAATATGTCCACCAGCATTGCTGTGGAGGGAAGGAAAACTATATAAGACAGCATCAAGCAGATATGCAATCCCTCCCTGGAAAACCTGTGCCTGAAAAATAACGTACAGGTGTTTCTCAGTTTGGCACAGAGCTGGGGGCCTCTCGTGTTGTCTGCAAAAAGTGTCTGTGCTGAGAAACAGCTGCAAGGAGCAGTGGCTGCTTGCTTCATCTCTCATGGGTCGCTGAAGGGGGCCAAGCTGTGAACAAACCATCTCACAATGCATGCCATCTGGGAAGAGGCACGCTTCAGCTCCCAGCACGTCACAGGGAACCACATCGCATATGGAGGGACTGAGGGACCGTGCACCTGGGGCTGCCAAGCTGGGGTAGCCCTTCCTGCAGTCACACCTCTGATGGCAGCAGCACCAGCCAGCACTGCCCCCAGGAACACGCTGATGACCACCAAGTGAGAGCAGGTGGTGCAAGCTCAGGGGCGACAGAGAGCTCAGGAGTAGGCAGCCAGAGGGGATGTCCGGCCAAGGGCTGCCCAGCATGAGGGGCTTACTCAGGGCTGCAACCAGTGCTTGCAAACAAACCTGCTGCCTCTCACACACACATAAAGGGAAGCCAATGCTGATGACATTTGCTTATTCACAGCTGGGGGAGCTTAATCAAAAGACAACAAGAAATGCTGTTCAGTTTTGCTTTTTATTCCCTTCAGTGCTATTCCACTTACTTTAAAAATAGATGTCATAGCAAAGATTTATATTTAATGCTTTGCTTGTCACAGAGGAAAGGAGAAATGAGCTGCAGAGAAATAAGAAACTCTGTGAGTGCAGAGGGGGATTTATCCAGGGATGAAGACTTTTGGGACTAGATCCATCTTGAACTAATTTAACTAGAACTAAAGGTCTCTGTGTTTGTTCAGTGCAGGTATCATTCCACACACCAGACCTTTTTCTGCCAGACTGTGGGGAACAGTGAAATCAGTCTCTGGAGGAAACCAGTTGAAGAGGAACGAAGGAGGGTGTCCAGTTCTATCTGTCTTTAGGCAATTTTACCACTGGAACATATTCAGTAGAAGAACATTAGGTTTCTCCTCTATCATAATTGAGAGCATGCATGTACCAGTGGCTTGCTGCTAATGAAATACACATAGCAGTGTTACTGAAGTAACAGTGATTTCAAGCAATCTCTTAATAAATGTAAAGGGTTTTAATTTCTGTTATGCACCTGAAGACCCACTCTAGTTCTTTTGTTCTCCCTTAAGACTAGTTATGGCAGTGCCCAAAACACAGTATGTCCCATCCAGCAAAAGGGTTCAGGCATCCTGATTTATGTAGGTGAAGACCACTGAGGACATATTGTTGCTCACTCTCCTGTATTTGTATCTTTCTTTTTCTTTCCTCTTGCATACATTTTTGCAAACTTTTTCCCATTTTGGATTTCATCTCAGCCACACACTGATGAGACAATATTTCAGTCCTCCCTATTCATTTTGGAGGTAATTTCCTTGCATTTCATCCACATTTTTGAGAACATGGTGTGGAGCAGATTACCCAGAAATCTCCAGCTCTTGCCTTAGGCAAGACTGGTCCTGTTTGTCACAGCCTACCTGTGAAGTCCAGATAAGCCTCTCCTCGCTGTTCAGAACAACACATTTCCTCAGGTACACTAATGCCTGATGACAGTTCACCTGCGGTCTATTTCAGACAATTCTGCCCTAAAATACATTTCTCACCAGCTTTGTTTTGACTCGTACATGCAGATTGCTACTGAGCCAATGCTCTCTGCCAGCATAACACTCTGAAACAGATACTGCAAGCAATAAAGGAGTTATGGAAGGCTTCAAGAGAGAAGCCTTGGGGGAAAGATCCATAGATAATGCAGGCTTTACAGAACCCATGAAGGATATGGTTTTTAAAGAGATACTCTAAACTTAAGATGCTGACTGGAAGCCTGTGAGCTCCTTGGCCTGGCTTCCATACCTATCACAAATGTATCTACCAAGCAGATTGTGCTGTACCTGATTCTCTCATTGTCTGCAGGTTTGTTGCGAATTTTGTTTCAGTGTGCTTCTCAGCTAGTTTAATAGACGACTTGCGCCCACAAAAATATGTATGAAAGAGGTCAAAGTGGCTAGGGTTCACAAAGAACAGGAAAAAACTAGAGTGTTGTGGTTCTTCTGATCCTCAGCAGTAGCCCTTACTGAGTGTGACAAGGCAAACAATTTAATGGGAGAATTGATCCTTACCTCTATTTAAAAAACAAACAAGTGTCAGTCTCTCTTTGGGTCATACAGCCTTTTCTTACAGACTATTGTAACCAAGTTGCTGATTCCTCATATCCATTTGCGTAATAAAAAGTTGCAATATGATATTAAAAACTACCACAAACTGGGTCACTTCCTAAACAGCAACAGAAAAAGTGCACCTTGTTCCCTAAGGGTACTGCATAGTTATGCGACCTGCTTTGCTTGGCTACCTTTCACAAACCACCAAACGACACCCCTTCTCTTCTCTGCGCCATCCAGAAGACTTTCATCTCTGTACATCTCTCCTGCTGCAGTGGGAATAAAAGCAACTCAGTGGCACGAAGTCAGAATCCAAAGTTGAGACGGGCAAAGCACAGCCTAAAGCAACTTCACCTCTGTTTCCCTTACAACTCTGTGAAGCGCAGTCATCAAAGCAGCACTAATACGACCACCCAACTTGAGGCGTACGGCATGCGGCTCTGCTCGTGTGAATGCTCTGTGCTCTGAGACCGTACAAGGACACGTCATCTGAGGACCCAAATGAAATTAAAATAGGGAAAAGATTCTAGCTATCTCTGCTCATCTTCCTGCAGACTTCCATCCTCTGAGCAGTCAGGCCCCTGACTCAGGGCTCTCTGAGAGACATTTAGCTTGTGGCCATGGTTTTCTGCTTTGGAACTTTTTCCTGTGGAAAGGCAGCTCTAAACTAAAACGCCGGTGTTGTGTGACTGGACTGCCTGCTGAATCAGCCCTGGTCTCCTCCTTTCTCTGATCTCTCCTGCCAGCTTCTTAGCCTCTCCTGGCCACATCCAGCCCCCTCGGAGGGAGCAGGGCTCACACCCCTTGCCCTCCACCGTCTCCTGGGGCAGGAATTCCTGCAGGGAGAGAAAAACAGGGCAAGCTGAGCCCCAGCCAACTAGAGGAAAGAAGTTGCTGCCAATGGCTCATGGGGTTGCAGAGGGCAGCAGTGACACCCCCCACTGCACCCAGTGGCTGAGCTCCCCTCCACCAGTCACTGTCCCCCACACCACCCACAGGCCCCACCAGCTGCCACACACACACCTCTGGGCGCTCTGCTTCCATCAGAGCATGAAAGAGTTTGAACTATACAGAGCTGAGTACCTAAGGGGCAGACAAATCAAAACAACAAAAACTGGGGGGAATTACCCCACTATCAAGGAAAATTCAGCCTCTCACTGGAGAATTAAGGCCAAGAGTAAGACTGGGGCTGGGACTAAGGAGACATATGGACGCAGCCGTGGAACCGCAGAGAAGCAACTAAAACCACACCAGCACTAGCCCCTCCTTCAGCTAAAATTTTCCCCTGACCAGCAAATGCCCAAAGCCCCAGGGAACAGGTGCAAGTGAGTGGATCCTGGCCACTGCGCTGTCCTGCAGAGAGCAGGGAGGTCGCGATAATAATGTGTCTCTTGTCAGAGTGACAAAGCCCTGCGGTGATGGGACATCACTGCTACTTCTAATCAACGATCATTTTGGACTGCATCTACACTCTGCTTCTGGTGGGGCTTAGATCTGGCTTGTGGATGCTGTACAAACTTAGGCATCATCAGAGCACAGCTTGCAAAACTCCTGCATGCAAGGTGGCTTGCTGCGCTGGCAAATTCTCATTGCTTTTCAAGATTAAACTCTGAGTCTCACCCTGGTCTTTCCTTGGGGATTTGGCTCAGCTCCCAGTCAGGCTCTGATATCTTATCAGTGCCTCAGTCTTCAAGAATTGCATGGTTGTGACTAGTCTAAGGTTGCAGATTCAGTCTCCATTTCCACCTTTTTTTCTCTGCTCGCATTTTTCTGCATTTATTTTTTGATGTGAAATAAATGGGTCTTCACATTTCCATAATGCACATGCATAATTCTTCTCCATCAGTTATCTGGACAGTATTAAATGCCCTGTGCTTCTAAATCAGTGACAGTCAGAAATAAAACTACCTCCTGATTATTTGGCTTTTGTTAAGATTTAGATACATAAAAGACCAGTGGTTTAATCTTCTACAGTTTTAAATCTTCTCCACTGTATTTCCAGGAGCTTTTAACTGCCACATCTTCACCATTTTTTTCTCTTCAATGTTTTATTCTTTTGTTTCCTTCACAATTCCAGGAATTCAGCAGTCTCCCAAGTTCAGCAGAAACCTGTATCAGTCAGCCTCAGGGCCTTGCAAAATGTGAAGAGCAACCACCACCAGTGCTACACGCTACTGTACCTTAATGGTGAGTTGCCTAGAGCCTGCAAGCCTTGTGAACCGGGGCTCTGAAGCCAAAGCACTTCAGAGGTGAATCATTCAGGCTCCTGGCCAGCCCAGCTGGGACTTACACACACAGCGTTTCAGATCTCAGAAGTGATGCAACTTGAAGCTCCCAAAAGCCTTCTCAGTGAAGCACAGAAGATCAGAGAAGCTCCAGGGCACATAACAGTTCCCAGCCACTAAGGCACTAAGCACCAGTGGCTCAGGGGACTCAGACATTTCCAAGCACCACTTCCCAAAATCCAACTTCCACCAGAAGCTGCCCATATTAAATGACATTTTCTTTCTGATGGAACAACCATCTCCCAGAGAAGCGCTAACTTTTGTTAACTGGGAAAATGCTGCACTGGAGAATTTGTTACTAGACCTTCTTCTAACTAGTAACTCTCACTTTTGTGCTCTGTTCTCACTTCTTCCTCCTCTGACTCTGTCATATACACTTGCCTTTGGCATCCAAGGTCCCCTCTAACAGTAGACAAAGTAGGCTCTCAACAGCCCGGCAGATCACTGGACATCACATTGGGCATGGCCCAAACAGCCAACAGCCAGATTCTGCTTTGTATTTCTCCTGCATCCAAAGCCTTCCTGCTTCAGAGAGGAGGTCAGAGTCTACGGGCTGGCAAGAGCGTGAGGTTGCACAGGGACTTCTTCCACCTACAGCCCTCTCAGACTCAGCTGATTCCTCCAGACCTTCTGAAACCTATCACGGTTTCTAGCCTCTCTTACCACTGAGCTGAAATACAAACTGATGTTCCCAATCCTATACAGTGTCTTCAAATCCCCAGTGATTTTGCTCCACAAAATCCATCCTTCTGTCACAGCAATGTTTGGTTCTGCGTGTAATTCTGCAAACTAAACCTAAGCTGTTCCTGGAGTAAGTTTTCAGTGGCACAGCAACGTGTGGATGTGTCATAGCGGATAGAGCATCTGTATGTCCATTATAAGCTTTCATACAACACCCTCCCACAAAACATTAGGGGTAGGGTGTTCTCTAGGTCAATTTCTTAGCTGCAGCACTTATATCAGATCTTTATTGTTTTGTTTTTTCAGGCCCATCAGTGAACTTGGAACTGAATTTAATAAAGATCATTTCAATGTTACTGAAAGAGCCAAATACTGCATATACATGCACAGTTCTGCCTGAACATGCTGCAATGCAGAGCCCACACTTGCAGCACATACAACACAGAGTCACTCAGTGGGTACACACCAGGTTAGATCCGCAGCTCCCATAGAATGCCCAACACATCTGGCGCCAGCGATAGTGCTCTCAGGATGGGAAGCTCACAGGTGACACCTTCAAGCCTGTACCTGTAGACACTGCTGAATATAATACAATACTGACAAATTAGACATTCACAATATGTGATACCAAACAGCTCAGAAAGGTGCTCAGCACCCTGAAGTCAGAGTGACCCTCACTCAGTTTGAGAAATGTGCTTCCTTACCCTCATGAGTCTCTTTTATTATTTTTAACTTGGAACTAAAATAGTTTCCAACTAGAAATCTTATGGGATATGCTGGGATGAAAATTCACCTGTTTTTTTGTGCTTCTTGTGCCACCCACTGGAACAAGCTGAAAACCCAAGTGAAAAGAAAGCATTCAAGAGAGTTCATATCCAGCATATTTTAGTGTATTTCACAGATTAATATAACAACAGTTTGTAATATGCTCGAACAGTTTTAGTCAGTTCTCATTAATTCAAAATGTCTGAAAAGAACTCAAGTTTGCTAATCTCCTGACCAAATGCCTGCAAGCCACTGAAACAGTTTGTCTTTCAAGAGAAAGGCAAATGTAGCTCAATGATGTATTTGTATTGATGAATTCTCCGGACACTAATGACATTGTGCAGGGCACACAGAATATCTCATCTAACATAGTCCATACACCTCCAGTCACTGGCACGTGAGAAATCTAAACTGAAGTAGGTGTGGAGAAGCTGTCAATCTTATGTGAGGAAGGAGGAGCTTAGTAGACTGAGGAACTGCAAGAATCTGTCATGTTTATCCAGGCAAAATCAAGACTGAGTGAGAATATTTCTCTCTCCAAATGCCTCATGGGCATATAGTCCAAGGCAGTACAGCCTCTAGGATGGTGTTCACAGTGATTAATCAGCAATTAATTTAAGCTGAATAGTCAGGAAAGTTTAAGAGCATCAAAGCAGTGAACAAAACCCTCCAATAGAATAGAAAATGGCAGACAACCTTACTTTTTTCATAAAAAAAAAGATCTCGAACCATTTCTGAAAGCCATTGTATAATGGAACTTTTTGCAATAGCAAGTCATCACATGTAGGGGCACAGCCTCACATTTCTGCACTTTTACTGAGGAAGTGTAACCACCTTCTAGAAAGAGTGCAAACAACAGGAAGAGCTCAGTGTGATAGCAACACTAAGAAAACTGCATTTGGCTTTCAGTTATTTTTTTTTACCCTAAAAATGAATATGGGACAAAATACAACAAAACCTGCACTTGACACTCTCTTTAGTGCCACCCCCAAAAGGCCATTTTGAGTAACTAGCCATTTAAAGTACCCACTAGGTTTCCAGCACAATTTTATTTGACCTTTTAGTGAAAGAATAACATGTATAAGGCAAATTATTTCAGCTGATCACCTGCATGACTGCTTAAAGCAGCCCTCTATATAACCTAACCAGCTCACTGTCCAAAGTGTAATGTTAAGCTTTGTCTTTCATAAATGTACACCTCAAAAGCATTTTCTGATTTTGAAGTTTGTCTTTTTGCCCAGTCTGACTGCTTACATTTTTTAATGAACACACAAGATAAGATGTTTCATACACTTAATAAAGAAACAGGTACCCCCAGAGATTTTTAAAAAAATAATAATAATAAAGTTATTAATCCATAAAGTTCCTTAGTTTTCAAAGATAACATGTCAGATGTTGATGGAAACCATAGTTGTTCCCTTCCTATTATGCAAAATGACTTTAATAAATCTTTTGCCAGTTCTTACTGTAACACAGTCAAAAGGGCTTTATGGGTGTGCATGTGTTTATTATGACACATGAACACAATAAGACTGCATAATAAAAAATACAGCCAAAGAAACCACAGCTTCCCTTGTGCCAGAAAATGTGCTGTTCTTTTCAACCACTGGGGAGCAGGAAGCCCATACCCAAGGTGCAGAAGACCAAAATGCAGGGCCTCCAGTGCCATCCCAGCCACACCTGCCTTCACTCCAGCACAGGGGCTGTGATCCAAAGGGCACTGTGTGATGGATGCACTCAACCCCTTAAACTACTGCTAGTTTGGTTCGGGCTCCAAAGGAGGTAAAGGCCTGAGTTGTAAATGGGCCAAGAGCTCCTCTAGTCTCAGTTTGTTCTCTGAAAACCCACAAAGGAACAGAGTGACATGGTGAGCATCGATGCATATGAGTTTTGAATACAGATCACACAATTAACACATGATAGCAGGTGGCTTTTCCAACACTCATTTATGAAGGAACAAAGAAAGTTGAGGGTACAAGGAGTCTCGTGCATAGCTTTTCCATTGCATGTAATTTGACTAGAAGCCAACCACTTTATTGCAAAATATGACAGCCTAAGTGAGCATTCTTTGAGCTCTCACTGCTGAGCAGCCTGGCTGTATGGCAGTGCTCTCCCTGTGAGCTGGGATGCCTCTCAAGGTTGCTCCTCAAGGCAGAGACACCTTTTACCAATGGCAGATCTTTGGTAAGCAACCGATATCGCATATAACCTTGTAGTATGACAACTTTGATTTGTGACTTGGTAACTTTGATTTTGACCTGGTAACTTTGATTTGTGTCTTGGTAGTTTTGAATCGTTTTTCAAATGATTGTGCTGTACGGTAATAGTGAACCTTGTCATCCAACTTTAAGATGCATTTTTACAAGATCATACTAAAACCACTTCTGCTAATATCTTTGATGGGGTTCTTTAAGTGATCTAAATCACACATTTGCAATAAATTGGCATAGTCGTCAGGATGCCAAGTAATATCACTAACTACTTATGGAAGCACAGAATAAGGCTGAGTCCCAAATTCTCAGAATAGGCTCCCAACCACCGGTATGACTGGGGTGCTACTGAAGAAAAATCAAAATTAGCAAGAGGAAATATTAAAAATGGTAAGGAAAAGGAATTATTTGTAAGATGTTGGGTACCTTCCTAGAAGCCGTCAGTCAGGACACGGAAAACCATAACAGAGAGAGACAAGATCTGAGAGAGGAAATAGAAGGCAGGAAGGCAGCTGAGTTATTACTGACCCTGCAAATTGAACAGCTACAGCAGCAGGTACAGGAAGAAACGGAGAAAACACAAAAGTTGGAAGAAAACATCCACATGATGCTCATGCAGGCCCCACATCCCCCATGCCCATGCAAATTAGGAAAATAATAGCATCCCCAGAGTACCGGGATGGTGATATTTGGGGTGATCCTGATGAATATGGTGAGGGAAATGGTGACCATTTGATCCCCTCAGATTCCTCTGAATATGAGGCTAGGCCCATCATTAAAGCAGAATACATTCCGATTCCAGTTGGTCCTCAAAGACAACTGGTGATATCTCTAATAGATATAGGAGCACACATTTCAATACTAACACACCAGGTTGCCAAGATGATGGGTATGTGACCCGAACAGCAGAGAGTTAAAGTCACCTGAGTAAATGGAGCAAGTGCTATTTGCCAAACCGTGAAAGTTAATTTATGGCTCCCAGGTGAGAAGAGCATGTCTTCAACTCCCTTTGCAATTAAAAAGCACAATGAAAGTATTTTGGGGTTTGATGCTTTGACCGGACAAAACTGGTGCTTGCCAGACAACAGCATGTGGTTCTTTAGCACATGTACTGACCCCAAGCCTGGTAGAAACTGGGAGGCTACAGTGTGTGTACTCTGCACAGCTCCTGCACTTCCCAATTTGAAAATTACCAATGTACTGCAGCATCCAATTCCTGCGGCGGAACAAAATGGAATTTCTGATGTAATAAGAGACTTGGGAAAACAGCACATTATTTCCAGAACCCATCCCCCATACAATTCACCTGTCTGGCCAGTCTGAAAGCCAGATGGCAGATGGCATCTGACAATTGATTATTGGCATCTAAATGTGAACACAGCTTTGCTAACAACTGCATTACCCAATACTGCAACTTTAACAGCCACACTACAAGCAGTTGTACACCTATGGATGGCAGTGCTAGATGTCAGAGATATGTTCTTTATGGTTCCCTTGCAGGAGGAGGTTAAAGAGAAATTT
Organism: Leptosomus discolor; assembly: GCF_034619465.1. NCBI lineage: Eukaryota > Metazoa > Chordata > Aves > Leptosomiformes > Leptosomidae > Leptosomus > Leptosomus discolor. The sequence continues at coordinate 89,334,153 of NC_141391.1, read as the reverse complement.
TCTTCTACTTGGGAAGGTATGCAATACACCTTTAACAGACTCCCACAAGGGTATAAACATTTACCCATGATTGCTCACGCTGCGCTTACTGACCTTTTACAGACAGTCTCACTTTCTCAGGATGTGAAACTATACCAATATAAGGGACCTCCCCTGAAAAAGTGGTGGAAGTAGCAGCAGCAGTGCGGCAGGCACTATATAAATCAGAAGTTGAAGTTTCAGCTGAAAAATGTCAGGGACCAAGTAGAAAAGTAAAATTTTTAGATACTTGGTGAATTGCAGGTAGTGCAGCGAGTAACTTTGATTTTGACTTGGTAACTTTGATTTTGTCTTGATAACTTTGATTTGTGGCTTGGTAGTTTTGAATCATTTTTCAAATGATTGTGCCGTACAGTAAGAATGAACCTTGCCATCAAATTTATGTTAAGTTGCACTTTTACAACATCATATTAAAACCGCTTTGCTAATACCTTTGACAGTGGTTCTTAAAGTGATCTAAGCCCCCCATTCACGACAAATTGGCATAGGTGGCAGGATGTCATCCACCAGAACCTTTCCCTCCATTTTTGGCCAGCCAAACAGACATGTGCTATGGAAATGACTGAGCTGCAGTGGGAGGCTCATAAGTGCAGAAGACAAAACTGCCACAGGAGCTAAACCTACCTTTGAAATAACAACTTTCCACACGTCACTTTCCAAATTAAAAATAAAATTATTTTTTCTTCTGCATTTTTCCTCAGGGAGTTCTTTGGGTGTGTTAGCATATCTGCTGTCATGCAGACACCACACAAGGAGCCAATCTCTGTGGAAGGAAGTATCTCCACTTTGTAAATGTTTGACAATCGTAAACTGAAGTAACCAGTATCATGTAGATTTACTGACCATAATTAAACACCAGGGCAAGTGCTCTAGCACATTTGTCCTGGTCCTCCATCACACAAATGAAGGGTCATACTGACTGAACAGCACTGAAGCTCTGCATACTTCAGTTTGCAGTGTGCCACAAAGATCTGAGGAGCAAACTGGTGGTACTGGTGACCTGACATCCACACTAGAAGTGTTTATAGGAGGGTTCATCTGGACAAGTGTCAGCCTAGTTGTGTGGGCTGAGCATTACTGAGCAGGTGGAGATCATCTCTATGTCAGTGGAAGCCAGGAATCCGTGTCCTGGAACTGCTCCCAGGGGCAAGCCACAGCACAGCAAGGCAGAAATTTGGGAGATTTGCTTCAGAAATGCTCTGCTGATACAAAATTATACGCTAACATAAGCCCACTCTGAAGCTCTTTCCTCTCTCTCCACTGTCTTGTCCTCACACCCAAAGCGACGGAACTGCTAGTTGTATAAATTTATTCATTTAAATTTCACTGGCTGAACCAAAAGTCTGATTTCTTTCACACCAATCCACACGCATGTTTATCTCCTGAGTTTGAGTTTTTTAAAGTAATGATCCCTACAATGGAAAAATAAGAAAAACCTAGAAGGACTAGAATCTTGAAGTCCTTGTTGTGCTATAGGTCTGTCTCTGAGAGTTAATCTTAGCAGGATTAATTTCATTTAACACCTAGCCATGCCACTGCTGCCAAATTAGGTAAGTATGGATATGAATTCAACTGAAGAAAATGTGGGAGCACACTCTCTACATGTGACTCACCCATCATGCATAATTAGAGGTATTAGGCTAATAAATGTTATTTTGAAATAGGTAAAATAACTGTAAAAACATTTTTAAAATCTTCAGCTGAGAATGTTTATTAAAAAAAAAATGAAGAACTAGGAGGAGGGGAAAAGACTATTGTTCGTTTCAAGCTTCTGGGAAAAGAAAAAATCAATTCATTCACCTCAATCTGTTTTCAGCCTATTTGTTTCAGCACCTCAGGTCAGCAACCCCTCTCCCTCGGAGGCGAGCCCAGAAGATTCCTCGGGAACTCTTCCAATAAAAGGTTGTCCTGCACAGTGGGACAGCTCCATCAGCTCCCACAAGCGATAGTACAATCACACAACATTCTCTGTTTTCTTCATACACACAAGATTTTGTGCTGCTGAAACCAGGCACAGGTGCCAGTACCTCAAGAAGAAGAAAAAGTGTATAACACTTCACATCAAGCAACCTAGAATGAGGTTATTATTATTGTTATTATTATTATTAAAGAATTCAACCCTAACTGCCAATTAAAAGGAATTGCAGAAACAGTTTGGTAATTATTTAAGGAATACAATTACATTGCTCACTCTGACACTTAAGCTTTCTTTAAGAGGATCCAAAAGGACCTTAGAAAGTGCTGTAGGGACCATCAAGAACAGTATATTTAAAATGAATTTCAGCAGAGCTCAGGGCCAGAAAACTGCAGGTTTATATTGAGTGACTTGAAAAAACAGAGAGCCTTGCCGGGAGAGAGACCCAGAGTTCAGCTACCGACACATGCACCTGCCAAGAATAATAGAAATAATAATAAAAATAAAAATGCAAAAACATGAAAGTTAGCACTGTTGACAGAGCTTCGGTAAAATTTCAAACAGAGGGACTCTATCACTAAGTCTTCCCACTGAGCAACATTTATAGTTATTACTTTCTTGTTGCTGGCAGCAAGCCTTTATAGACGTTTTGAGAATACATCCAATATAGGAAGTGGCCTGTTGTTTTTCCTTTCTTCCAGCTACATTATTGGTATTTCAGGAGAGTAATTGAACTTCTCAGCACTGACTTGTTTTCTCCATGAACTACTATCCCCTGTAGATACGTAAGTTTTCAGGGCATATGCTAAAGTAACTGTAAATCCTATGCCTAAATGGCACTTGTATTTTATCAGCCTTGTAGAAGAAAAAGTGGTATCCTAGCTGTAAAACATCTGACAGCGTTTAAACTGTACTATGTTTCATCTCTTTCTTACATGTATGTACACTCTCACACACATTTCATTAAAGTCTTTCTTTTAAAAAGACATTCAAAAACCACATTATTGTCATCGAATCTCAGCCAAGATGTCTGTTTTCTTTGTTTTGCTATGAACACATCGTACCACAAGCAAAGTTAATACTCGAACAGCTATTCATAATAAACAAACTAAACTATGCAAAAAAAAGATCATAGTGGAAAGCACAGTCAGAGGATCGCAAAGAGTCATGGCTCCACACTCAGCCTATAGTACCTGGCAAGTCTCTCCTGCTGTTTTAGGCTCCAGCATGTACAGGACAGGGTTGGTGGGTTCTCTGCTAGGACAGGGTCTGTAGCTAATGCCCACTCCCTGTCTTGGTTTCTGCAGGCACTCAGGCTGACACCACAGCATGTGCCCAGGCAGGACAAGTGAGGGACAAAGGTCCCATCAATTAAGTACTGATACATTCACAGCCAGCTTTCTGCCCTAGCTACTATATACTTGAAGTGGAAAAGTCAAAGTAGTTTCCCTACCACTGGTTAGAGAATGGAAACTCTTTGCTTGGAAGCAGTAATGGAAAATTAAGAGGGGTAGTTCTGCTGGGAAGAAAAAGTGTGAAACTTTTTTTTTTTTTCCCAGTTATGTCAGTTTGTTACAGGCCATGGCTGAGGTACAGGGGGTTGTAGTATCACCACATGATGCCTTAATTTCAATCCTCTCTACGGACCCAGAGGCCCCAGCCACAGACGTAGTGACAGGGAACCCTGCCTTGTAGCAAATTAGTAGACTACAGGTGGCAAAGGAATGAGACATCATACCAGGAATGCATGCCTTGGCTAGATTACCCCCACAAGGCACACAGTAGCAGTAGTGACACACAGTGTCTTGAGACCCCATCTCTCCAGAGTCCTGGTAGCAGATAGGTTGTCAACAGAATAGAGCAACCACAGAGCAGAGTGTTTGGCACCTGCCATGCTATGGCAGACTCTGTAATCTCATGTTTGCACACTTCACATTATCTTTGGTCCCGGTCCTCCAGAGCTTTCAGCAAAAGACAAGTGATATTAACGCATCTTTAAGATTGCTGCATGCCAATCACATTTTTTAGTCTGTTGGAAAAGGGCTGTGGTTTTTTGAACCCAGTGACAATGGGTAGCAGGGAAAAAGAGAAATTTTCAGGGCTTATGACCATTTTCCCAAGCTTTAAAGCTAGAAACTGTGGCAAAACTGTAGGGGGTTTTATGTGTGCTGAGCACATGCGGAGTATGAAAAGCCTGGTGCTATCAAATGGAAGTGAAGAGGGACTTCCACACAGTGGGATGAAAACAGTCTCACCTTGGGGCTGCAGGGCAAGGATGCTTCTGAGTAGAAAGTGTTTGAGCCAGCCTGAGCTAAAAATAGCCTAAGCAGACTGTAGTGCTGAAAAATTGAGGTAACTGCTAAAGAAGACTTGCTGCTTCCTTAGGCAGCAGAGTGATGGCACTTGTGCACTTAGAGAGAAGTAGAAGGATGTCAAAGCCAAGTGGGGAAGAGGAATCCTTGCGAGAAGGTGTGCAAGAAGAAGGAGATCATAGAGCAGATCTAATAGAAAGAAGAAGCTAACAGAGCAACAAATACTAATTTTCTTCCATACCTTGAAGGGCCCGAAATTTTCCAGCTACAAGAAGGACACATAAAAACTGTGACAAATTTTCTTTATTTTTCCACACCTCACTAGCATTTTCTTCTCTCCTCCCCAAAAACACACCTTACCACCAACCACAGTGTGTATATTTAAAAACACAATTTGTCTCCAGTGGAGAGACTACAGACGAGATCCTCATGCTGTCCAAAAAAATATTGTAGGTCTAGCCAGTGCCAAAGGAAAATTGTAGTATGGAACCATCTTACCTAGCAGGATCATTTTGAGGATTGATTAAGCGATATTTTCATGTTAGTTTGAAAACAGGAATCTGACATTAGTTTGATATGTCCAAATCTATGAATTTAAATAAATGTCATGATTTTTACAAGTCAAAGTCAGAAAGCTTGAGAGTTTTCACTGGATATTCCTACATCCATTTTTAGATGTCTAATTAAAAAAAAAAACCAACAAAAAAAAACCACATGAAATACAATTGTTCAGAAATCTTGACCAGAAAGCGTAATACAAATGCTCTGTTTATTATCTGTGGATCTTTTTAAAGGATTCCTCTTGTGCTTGCTTTCTATTGAATCGTCACGGGCTGATGCTAAGCACTTATGTAAAACATATATTCAAAATTAAATGTACCAAAAACCTTTATAAATCTTATTTTCGGTCTACACATGCAAAGGAAGTTTGCACACCTGTCCACTCCTGGAGTGATCTGGCCAAGTTATAGTTCAGTAAGCAAGTCAGAAAAATAAATCCAAGAGAAAGAGGTAGCAGAAACATTTGCTAACAAACATAAGAATGTTCTGAACTACTCTTAGATTTACTGTGAGCAGATAATGAGGCTAAATAATTTTAATAAATTATTCTGAATTGCACATTCACTTGTTACAGAAATCTACTGTGATCAGTAATCTCTTTCCTTGAAGTAAATTAGCACCTTGCTAAGTGAGTTTCCTCTGCAGTGAAGATCTGACCTTGCATGTGCTGCAGATTGTGGCATTCAGAGAAAAGCTCGGTTAAGTGTTGTAATTTACCCAACCAGTCTCCTAAGCACCTGCAAAGAAACAAAAATATAGAAAACACAAGCAGATTTTCTTAAGGGGAAAACAAAACAAACCACACACAAAACGCAAAATAAATAAACAAACAAATGTTCAAGGAGAAAACACAAACATAAGAAGTTGTGAGTATGAAGTCCCATTTCCAACCCAGACACTGAGAGCAAAGGACATGATGCCTGCCTAAAACCACCTATATTACCCTAAATCTTGAGGACTGCAATCAGACTAGACCGTGCGCAGAGCACCAGTGGAGCCCCTGCACACTGCACCCTGGACCTCTTTCTTGCACACCCTTCCCATATTCAGGAGGGATGCTGGAAACACACTGAGAACAAAGTGGTACAGACCAACCAGGGGAGCAGGCTTCACCAAGGAGTGACTCAAGCATGCTCGAAGTATGTTATCACCCTCTCTCTTCCATGACAGCAGTGAGAAAACCTGAGACAAGATTTTCTTTTGTTTGCTTTTGATCTAGCTAAACACCACCCAAACCCGAGATGGTCCCTGCTCCTTCTTTGCATGAGCCTGGTGTCTGGGCTGTGCTTGGATTATTAATTCTTCCTGGCTAAAACGTGCTCAGGCCAGCAATCCAAGAGACCAGAGCAGCAGACGGGAATCCACGATCAGGTGACACAAGCGTATACCAGCCAAAACCTCTTCTGCTGCCTGCATGGTAGGTCACCACAAGCCCTGTATATCCATGTACCTCACCCGCTTTTACAGGCTGTAACATCCACCAGCAGCATTGAACCCTGCATGCAGGGTAGGACCTCAGGTCATCAAATGTGAGCAAAATCCAAAAATACCAAGCAGAAATTTTTGATCAAGGCCAATTGCAAGCTTCCATAGCATAAGTCATAATATTGTTCTGAGTCAGCAGTCACCACTCTCTTGTATAGTCCAAAACACAAGGTTGTTTGAAACTTCATCGTAGCAGCCAAAAGTCGTCTTTTCTTTGGCTGGCAGAATGGACATCATACTTGTTAAGGAAATAAGTACTTAAATCACATCATGACGGCAGTTTTGGGGATCAGCGTGCCTCAGGATCTGAAGCAGAACCCACAAGCTTCCTTGTTTCTCTATAAGGTCTTCTGATTAAATTTTAGAGGAAAGTCACTTTCCCTTTAAGGTGATCTGAATGTTATTAAGGCCCATTCCAAGCTTTGTTCTATATTAAAAGAAAAAAAGCATTGCTGTTTCATTAGGTTAAACAAGGTGTAAAAGAGAACAGAGTCGACTCCTCGGCTTTGTGTCAGACAACTTCACGCTTGAGAAGCATGAAATTAATGATTAATTAGTTCATTCACTCATTTCTTACTCAGGAAAAAAAGTACCTATGTCCCTGTAGTGAACAGTGTAATGAAACAGCTCCTGCTCTAACTCAATGTTAGAGCACTGTCCCAAGGACCACACAAGGACTCATTGCCTCCACACCTTTCCAAGGACTCTTAAACCAAGCTGCTGTATCAGTACACATGAGAGCTGCCAATGCATATGCCATCAAAACATATGAGAGCTACTACTCTATGTTGGCATCAACAAGACTGGAAAAAGACAAAAAGCTGAAGAAAAGCCCTGATATACAGAAGGATGGTTGTATCAATGCTGTACCCACCAAAAAATGCAAAGAAAATGTTGCTATTTGACTGTTGCTATAAATCTTCCAAGACTTATGGGGAATGCCATTGCCCATTTCACACCCTGGCTTACTGGGATAGCTGAGAACTATAATGCTTGTTTGGGAGATAATTGCAACTGCCTGTAAACAGTGGTTTTTAGAGGCTGTGGAGTGTCAGCTTGCAAATTTTCAGGTGCTGATTTAGGGGGCAATCTCTTCTGGGAAACTGGTTTTATTCTTGTCCATGTAAGAAGTGAATCCTGTGCTAATGATTCTAAATACTTTTCTAAAATCCTGTCACTCCTTCCCACCCAGCCTTTCTTCTTTTGAATCTTTCTATAAGTATATAGCATTCAATCTGGAAAACTGTTACTTGGATATTTTTTTTCTTAAACTTCACCTTCAGGCAAACGGGGGTGTGTTAGTTTGCTTTCCCTTCGGGTAAAGATGTGCTACGTGTAGTCACAGACTTAAATGATAGTTTTCATGTGATGTTTTAAGGTAGCTTACTTAAAATTTGTCTGGAACAAGTCTTTTAATGAATTATTAAAAAGAACTCCCACTAGGTATTGATGTCAGTGCCAGAACTCTGCTACCAAGCAACCTGCATAAAGTCACCAGTGCAGACCCTGGATGTAAGCTGCTGTTCATTTTTACTGATAGTTCTTGGGAGTCCCTAAGGCATTAAACTCGTTGGCTCCTGTCAGTTTGTTTCATCCTGGGCTCAGAGTAAGTGGCAGTATTTAAGTTTCTGACTGTTTAGGAGAAGCCTGACTAGAGTAAGCTGGATTCTACAAGGTTTCCTTGTTTTCATAAGCGCATATTTTGTTGTGCATATCACTTCATAAATGAGCAAAATATCAGAATTAACATCATAGGCAATTTGTCCTTTTGAAGAAAGTATTTCCAGCTCTTAGTATTTGTTGGTCACAAGAGTTTGACACTTAAGTTTGTCACTGAAAATTGCCTTTCATGTTAAGAGAGTGCTTTGAATACATATTGCACATCTGGAGAAACAAAACAGATACTTTTTCTAAGTGTTTTTTGTTGAATTGGCAGCCCCTTAAAAGCTGATCAGAAAGTTAGAACAAATATCAGAGAAGATGTATTTCTAAGCCAAATAGATGTGATGGAAAAGTAATGCCTATAGCAAATTTACTACTTCCACATAGGATTTGTGTCTCATAAAAGAGAGTGCATTTATTCCTACTTTCTACAAGCAAACTCACCATGAGTATCCTGATTATTTTCATTACTCAAGTCCTACACCATTTTCACAGTACAAAAAAATCAAACCACAATATCATCTGGTTATATGTTTTAGCAGCACTGGCATGTAATATCCCTGTCAGTATCTTGCTCAACTGTTGCATATCCCTCCATTTGAATAAAAGTCCTGAGACTTCTGGACCTTTTATTAATCTCTTTCATTCACATGAAACATTTTGGGTTTTGTCATTTTGAGTACCACTCCAGCCACACCTCCAGGCTCTGTGTTTCACTCAACCCTAACCCGAACCCAAAATGAAACCCTACTTTCCAGCTCAGGCTTGGACTAAGACCCCACCTCTGACACACACCACAAACGTCCTCTGAACACATATCTCTTGGCTGCCTTAACTTTCCTTTGGATGTCCATTTCCAACTCTGCTCCAACCACAACTCTAGGCTCTCTCTTTCGCCAAACCCTAACTTTAACCCAAACCCTACTTTCCAGCTCAGGCTGTTTGTGGCATGCAATCCACAAGGGTCTAGCTGACATTCAAAACTTTAAGCATTTATTATTGAATTTATGTCTAGTAATTTGGCAATAAATATTCATCATCTCAGTTTTGGCTTCCCTTCCAGGGGTCATGTTTATTCAACTTCTGAGCTGAGAAAAATGTTTACTACCATATCATTAATTATGAACAAAGCTCTGGCTTAACTTGAGCAATAAATAAAATTCAGGCTTGACCATCTGTGAAATCCTGTTAATGGGCATCATGTCAAGCAAGGATCCTTTAGACTAGTTATTCTTGGAGACTCCTGTTGTGCCTGTAATTCTTAAAGTGCTTTAAAATACACAGCAACATACTAACCATAGGCCAGAACCTCTAGTGGAGGTACATTAATTCATACTTGTATATCTTGCTCTAATTTTTCCAAGGAGAAGTTACAGAGAACCTTCAGAAACTCAAAGGCCATATAATAATTAAGACATATCAGTATTCACAGATCTCTGAAGGGGAACAAGAAATAATGAAGTGAGACTACGAAAGCAAATATTTAGCCTTGAAAAGCTGTCATTGTTTATAAGGTTAGAAAGTGACTTCTGGTACCTATATTGCAGTAGAAGAATCAAGGGAGAAACAAAATGTACATTAGTCAACTTAATATAGGTAAAAAATCAGCTTCATTTAAAAGATATGAACTTTCAGTTTTGAGGGGTAGAGGGAGGGGCTGGGCCATTGCAAACTTCAAAAGTATATTAGGAAAATTATTGAACCTGACATCATTTTAGACCTATTTTCTTACTAATTTTCACAGCAAAATCATGGCAATTTGACAGGCTGGTATTTTGCATGAATTGTATATAATACTGCTCAGACCTTCAAAGACAGAGTGTTTGCTAAAATTAAAAAAAATAATCATCTACAAATGCTTGCATGGGGAATGAAATCTCCCAGACAGGACACTCAGCCATGGCTGGGCGGTGACAGAAGCCTCCGTTGCAAAGGTCCCTACTGCAGCATCTTTAGCTGGATTAGAAGAGACTCCCCAAAACACTTCATTCCTGATGATATATCCTAACTACACATAGACGGTCTCTTAAGTATTTTAACTATGTACAAATACTGTCCTACATGACCCTTTTTGCAGGAATCATTTCCATAGACTATTTACAAATGTCTTATCTGTGTGGCATTTGAGCACTTCTGCAGTGGGAACCACCTGGATGACTCTTTGGGACATTCCACCCAGGATGTTAATCAACACATTTAAGCATAAAAATTGGACTACACACAGCAGGAGCTGTCTCAGGGAATTACAAGAACTATCTAAAATTCTCACCTGGTCAGGCTCATGTAACAGTCAAATACTCAGCTGCGAAGGTTTGCTGGTTTCAAGCTGGCCTACTGCCCCAAGCCAGTCCATATCTCATCTATGCAGAGATGAGCTGAGATGTTCCTGGACCATAAGAGGAATTAATGAACTAAGCACAGCCCTGAAGCCCAGCTGCACCTCTGTTGTAACTAAACAGCAAACTTGATTTTCACATTTATGATTCACCCGTAATTTAAGTCCCATAGGTCTTGCCACAATAAGTGGTCTGTTATTATCAGCAGCCTTTTCCACAACTCTCCCAGTGAGGTTTCCCTTCAATAACCTAAAGGTGAAAGAATCCTCTCGAATTCAAACAATCTGTTGAATGTATGTATCTTCATTTGTTAGTTTTACATTTTCTGGTATTGGCTAAGTAGTCCAGTGTCCCACATTGCTCTTTTCCTTACTTAGTAGAATTCACTTTAATATTATTTTCACGTAATACAGCTTTTTATGTCTTCATAGGCTATTTTATGTGGCATTGGATGTCCTTATATCTCTTAACTTGCTTTCTTTGCATCTCTGCAAAGGCGAAGAACAAGAATAGAAAGAGTTTAGAAAACATGATCTGAAAGGTATAGTAAAAAAATTTGGTTTCTTTTCTGGATGAGGCGATGAAATCACTGCAGCTGTTAAGAGCAAATTAAATTAGCAGTGACATTATCTGATTCCAGCTCTAAGGTGGGGTAGATTATCTGAACTCTTGAAACCTTCTTCAGTCCTGCATTTTTTTTTAGATGAACAATCTAATTTAATTTAATTTATCATAAAAATCTTAACTGCAACAATGACAGAAAACAGTGCAACCACAAGCCCTTTGGGAATCCTCTTTCTGAGAGACACACATGACTTTTTAGTATGATACTTGCTGATAAACTTTTTCCATAGACTGGAGTGCCTAACTAAAAATTAAAGCTCACTCTACACCAATGGGATGTAGGCTTCCAACACATTTCAGGGAAATTCCCAAAAGTAATAACAGAATGGCTTTTAAGTTGAAATGATGGTCATAAGTACTCATACTCTTAAATCCTTTGGATGCTTTTGAAAATCCTGGCCTTAATTTTTATTCCTGCAGTGTCGCAGTGACATCCAGTGGTCAGTAAGATTATTCTTAAATTGGGCTCCGACCCTATCAAAATTCAAGGGCATCCTTACCTGTGTACAGTATAAGCCCATGCATGTGCAACATGCCTGCAAGTTTTCACAGAACTGGTGCTTGATTAACTATTGACTTAGCATTTGAGAATGTCAGAAGGACTGTCAAAGGCAAAAGGAAGGTTCCCCATATTTTGGTATTATAGATCACCCTCCTTCCCTAACTCCCTCTTTCCAGGATTCCTATTTGGGCTGCAAATTATTTTTGCCTGCTCCCAAATTTACATGCTTCCTAAATGCTGATAAAAAGAGCGATTAATCTAATGTTTGTACTGTAGTAGCAGCCTGGATGTCTACTCAAGTAGATCTAGACCAAGATAAAGGCTCAGGCCCTTAGGTTCTGCACCGAAAATATGTAAAAAAAACCCATGTAAACCAAGCAAGCACTAGAGGGTCAACTACAAGATTACTAGTCTAGAAGTCATTGTAATAGTCACACACAAAGTTTCATCATTATCACAGAGAACTGTGAGGCTAAGGGCAGAAACTGGTAAAGCAACTTTGTCCAGAAAGAGAGGAACAAAACCTCTAAGGAGATGCTAAGGTGCAGCAGCAAAGTAATCAATAACCAGTTACTGGAAGAAAGGGCAGAGAGTAGATTAATAGACTTTGGCACCAGTACCCAAAATATCTTGAAAATGCCAAGGGTCAGTCTGATTGGCAAGACTGAAAAGTGAGAAGCTGATGGTTAGAGAGAGGAATCCCAGAATCTGGGGAGATGGTAAGAAGAGGCAGCTGAAGACTCAGGAGCACCAATCAGAGAGCAAGGCTGAGAGGGAGGATTCGAGTGAAGAGTAACTGGCTGAAGGGAAAAGAGCCTGACTGGGGCAGCGCTGCTAGGGATGAGAAGGAAGGAGCAGAAGAAGAGGATGGAGAGAAAGAGAGAAAAGAATAACAAAAACCCCAAGCCCACGCAGGGCAATATCCCCTAAAGGAACTCTTTTAAAACTACCATACATGGGGGCAGAGAAGGCCTCAGTTTACACCACCCCTCTGAGACTTCAGCAATGTGTCTTCAGAACAGGCAAATAGGGAAAAATGACCTGTAGATGGGAAGGGGCTCCAAATATCAAAGATGTGATAAATAAGTCCCCACAGTGCCGTGTCAACAGTCACAACAAAGAAGATGTCCTAAGGGACAAGTGAAGGGGTCATTTGAACTCCAGCTGGCAAAGTCATGTTAAGCCATACTGCTCATATTAAGCCCTCTTCCTTCTTCCAGGCTGAAAGTAGAAGCAAGAGACACTCCATAGCACAAAAAAAGAGAGGAAGCTGCCAGTGTGATATGAGAGAGATTGAAGCTACCAGACATGCTGACACTGCTAAAGAGAAGTTTTATTTTTCAACATAATCATAACAGCACAACCTTTCCTACACTCCATGCCTATGCTACCATGGGAATATATGTCTGTTTTCATTTTTTTGATTATTTATTCTGAAAACTTGTTTATTGACAAAGGTGGGACAAGTGATTTGGTTTAAAAGATACTCCACTCTTACACATAAGGGGCAGGAGGAGAGATGATCAAAAGCTTAGGAAAAACATCAAGGAGACTTAATAGCAGGGATGGGGAAAGTGAAGTGGGATAGAGGGAGGTACAGGTTGGAGATATGATCTCTGCTGTTGAAGGAAGAAAAGGAAGAACACAGTTTTGATGGTAGACATGGGATTTGGACTTACATGCAGGAGAGAAGTGAAAAAGAAAGGAGGGGTAGGCACCTTTGACAGCCTGAAACTATCAAGCTAGGGAAAACGGATCCATTCAAAAGGAGGGAGAAGAGAGGGAAGGAGGAAAACCAATGCAGAAGCAGAAAATGCAATGAAGAAACAGTATAGCATTGAGAGGAAATAAAAAGGACTTGTTCTAAAAAATACAGATGACTTCAGAACATGAATAGAGTAAGGAACATGGAAATACAGCACATAAAATATCTAGGTTTATATGGATCTTATAGAGTATATGAAGTTAGAAATTAGGAGATTGAGTAAGGAATCCTAGTTAGAATCACAGAGTCACAGAATAATTGAGGTTGGGAGGGACCTCTGGAGGTCATCTGGTTCAACCACCTGCTCAAAAAGTCCACCTAGAGCCACTTTCCCAGGAACATGTCCAGACAGCTTTTAAATGTCTCCAAGGAGGGAGATTCCACAACCTCCCTTGTCAACCTGTGCCAGTGCTTGGTCTCCCTCACAGTAAAAAAAAGCTTTTCCTGATGCTCACATGGAGCCTCCTATGTTTCAGTTTGTGCCCATGGCCTCTGGTCTTGTCACTGGGCACCACTGAAAAGAGCCCAGCTCTGTCCTCTTTGCACCCTCCCTTCAGGTATTTATATACATTGATGAGATCCACCCTGAGATTTCTCTTCTCTAGGCTGAAGAGTCCTGGCTCTCTCAGCCTGTCCTCATAGGAGAGATGCTCCAGCTCCTTAATCATTTTCATGGTACTTCATTAGGCTCCCTCCAGTATGTGCATGTCTCTCTTGTACTGGAGAGCCCAGAACCAGACACAGTACTTCAGGTGTGGCCTCACCAATGCTGATAGAGTGGAAGGATCAACTACCTCAACCTGCTGGCCATACTCTGCCTAACGCAGCCAAGGATACCATTCACCTTCCTTTCAGCATGGGCCTGTTGGTGGCTGATGTTCAACTTAATGTCCACCAGGACCCTCCAGGTTCTTTTCTGCCAAGTTGCTATCTAGCTGAGAGCTCCCAGCGTATACTGGTGTCTGGGGTTGTTCTTCCCCAGGTGAAGGACTTTGCACTTCTTGTTGAACTTCATGAGTTTCCTGTCAGCCCATTTCTCCAGCCTGATGAGGTGTCTCTCGATGGCAATACCTATCAGCCACTCCCCCACAGTTTTGTGTCATGTTCAAACTCACTGAGGGCACACTGATGCCCCATCATCCAGATCATTAACAAAGATGTTAAACAGGACTGGACCCAGTATCAGCCCCTGGGGTACACACTGATTACTGGCCTCTGACTTCATGCCACTGATCATCACCCTCTGGGCCCATCCATTCAGTCAGTTTATGATCCACCTCACGGTCTGCTGACCCAGCCCATACTTCATCAGCTTCTCTGTGACAATCTTATGGAAGACAGTACTGAAAAAAGCGTTACTGAAACCAAGGTAAACAATATCCACTGCTTTCCCCTCATCTACAAAACCAGACATTTCATCATAGAAGTTTACCAAGTTGGTCAAGCATGAGTTATTATTGTATTCCCAGCAGTATTATAGACATGCTCTGTGCCTAGATTACTCGCCACTAACATGAGCATATTAATAATTATTCTGCTCACAAGGGTCCTATGTTAATTAACATTTGAAGATATGCCTTGAGATATTCCGAGTAAATGCTGCTACTCTAGGTATCTAAGGAAAAATTGATTCTGTTTTCAAATTCTCTTTACATCACTTGGCTTTATGAATCTTTAAAGTATTGAATCCCTAGAATAGCTGTAAAGCAAGATACATACATATAATAAAATGAGGATGTAAAACATACTTGCTTCTCAGATTTCTCTTAAATAAATGCACTTTTACTAAATAACCTGTGAAACTCAAGGTTTTATCATCACATCTTTCATTTTAGAATGTGATATTATTTATCCTTTCTCAAATGAATCTTAACTTTCTATAACAACATTCAAAGGTGTCAATGCTGCCAGTATCATTATCAAGCATGTATCAACTCAAAGCAGAACTACACTAATTACTCAGCAAAGAGGTAGGGCTAGCACATTTCAGGACTTGGCAATGATTCCCAAATTGCTTGATGTTGCAATATCGCTGGAAATAATTCTTTTCCATTGTAATCACAATTAGCTTTGCAAGAGATTAATAACAAAACCAATATGTCCTTCCCTCTTCTTCCTTCACAGGAATTTCTTGCTCTAAGGCAGTCGTATTAGAATATCAGGGAGAAGTAAGAATTAACGAGTAGAAAGACTTGGTAGTGGGTCATGTACTGGTTTGCTTTATAGATTCCCACAGATTTCATCAAGAGAACTTCTCATCCATTTTCAAGGCTGCACACAAGATTAGTGTCAGAGCCAGGACTAAGACCACATCAAGTCCTGGTGTTGAAGCTCCCACACTGAACTAATAGATGAAAACTCCTTTCAGCAAGTGCAGTCAGTTTGGGTAATATAACGAGCTTTTACTGCAGTTCCTGGAAGGAATATTTCTGTGAGTAACTTTATTGTCAGCTCCCCTACCTAAAAGAACGACTGCTCCTTTCTTCATTCAGTAAATTCACGTTACCAACTTTCTCTTCCTGCTTCACTTACTGTCATGAAGACACATAAGGTCATTATGGGGGGAACTGTGTAGGCTATACAAGGAGTTCCCCTC
Source organism: Leptosomus discolor (assembly GCF_034619465.1). NCBI lineage: Eukaryota > Metazoa > Chordata > Aves > Leptosomiformes > Leptosomidae > Leptosomus > Leptosomus discolor. The sequence goes on along the minus strand of NC_141391.1, from coordinate 89,318,356 downwards.
TAGCACCGGCTCGACTGCTGTGCCTTGATAAAACATTTCCTTGTGAAATCACTAATTCTTATCAATCTGGATCCAAATGAAAGGGGTTTGTATCTGTTGGGCTGAAGAAACACAGAGATTAAACTATAGTGTTATTTTTTTAAAAATGGGCACGTTAGATATCTGCAACAGTATATTTGTTTGATGAAACACATGAATAATTGACATTGGTTTATGCACCTAATTGCAGCCTTTAAAATTGTGAAGAAGAAGGAGATATTTTCTTAGAAGGGAAAGAGGAACGTTGATTGTGTACAGAAGATTGTCCAAAAGAGGTAATAGTCAGGCTAAACGACTTGCTGCCATCTATTGACCATGTACCTTACAGTGTCCAAGATTTTCAATAAGATGATGAAAAAGCGGTAAAATCTTGTAGCACAATCAATACAGGGAAACCTCTCTTTGGGTCCCAAAGTCAAAATAATTTGTGTATGCTCTATTCCTCTCTTGGCACATTCCTGAATTTTCACTAAAAGCTAGTGTCAGCTGTTTGTACATTGCCTTTCTCAATATTTTAGATTTAAAACAGCAGCCTCTCCTCCATATCAGACTACGTAAGAGGTGAAGCAGTCTGCTTTCAAGGACATCATACTGATGCCAGCTGAGCTTGACAAATGACTGTGTATAGATTTGTTGCTCATGCCAAATTCTGTCGCCTTCTCTAAAACAAAATGAAGTAAAGAGGCATCATAGTTTCCTACCCAGAATTATTGCCATATCTCCAAATGAACCCTTTTTTTATGTGTTTATTTGCCAAGGCTTTAAAATAACAAATCACTTCTTTATAACAAAATTGTCTCCTTGGAATAATAGGCTTAGGCATGATTTTTGATAGAGCAACAGCTCCTCTACATGTTAGCAACAGCTTGCAGCAAGATACAGACACCCACTCATTCTGGAAGTTTCCATCAGACAGACAAACACCGCTGTAAGAAACTAATCCGTTTTTTCTGCCAACAAGGTAGTCCATTTAAGCAGTGTTTTGTTGCCTTTACTGTACTAAAAGTAGCAAATTAAAAGATAATTATTTATTTTAAGATTTGAGCAAACAGATTTCTCGGGATACAATTATGCATCAGCCAAGCCGTGTTTTATAAAGAGAAAGTTAAGGCCACCAGCAAGTTAAGGCATTTGTTTGTTTCAATAAACATTTCTTCAGACAATTGTCAGCTCCAGCAAGGATGTTCACCAGCCCTCTTGATTCATCTCACCTCAGAGACTAGAGACTAGAGACGTACAGTGGCACAGCAGACCAAGCAGCACTGATTTGATACCAACAGCCAAAAAACTAAGTAGTTACGACAGTTTTGTTCACACTGTTACATCAGAGATACAGCTTCCTGGGCCATGTCTTGTTCTCAGTGACACTCATCTTCATCCAAAATAATACTAAGGCCTTTTTCAAAACACAAACCTGTTCAAAAGCAGAATTTGTCCATTTGAGGAAAGTCTCCGAATCTGTGCACTACTGAAGTCAGTAGAGGCGAAAGGCATAAAAAGCAGTATAAAGAAGCAGAAAATCAGGCTCAGAGCTCACCAATCTAGGCACATATTTCACCAACTGTAGTCATACAAAGAGGCAAATGCACTGAATATTCAATAGTGGAAAGACTCCAGTGGAAAATCATAATGGTACATACTACAAAGGATAATTCAACCTCTGAAAATGAGTATTTCCATTGATGAAAATGGATGCATATTGCTGGATCAATTGTTTTGGAAACAAGAAAAACTGAGGCTTTATTACTACATGTCCCTAAAGTTTAGCAAGTGTGGTTATCCCCTGCACGTAAGATATTGTATGAAGCAATATGAATGTGTGAAACATAGGGGACCTCAATGTTCGGCATTAAGTGTTACAGAGCCTAAGCACTAAGTCCATAAATCACTCTCCCTGCTGCATTTACAATGTGATTAAGAAAGCAGAAACTCTTTTTCTCCCCTCCCACCTTCAAACTTACGCAGAACACTATAGGGCACATGGAGTGATTGAAACAATTTCTATCGGCACAATTGTCTTGTATTCCATCCTTCATCCTGTTCCATAAACTGGTCACTCCACTCACTAGTGCCTCACAACGTCTTTGAGTACAACTGGCCTTTTCCACTAGTCAGCTGTAAATGTTGCCTCCCTGGTGAAAGAAAATAGAAATCTCCCTCTTCGTAGATAGACTATAAAGTCAAAATTTCCAATTTTATAGCACTCTACCAATCCCCTCGTTTTAGCAGACAATAAAATAATGAAGTGAAAGCAGTTTTCATCACCCAAAAACCTACAGTCAAAGATGCATCTCTAGAGATGGAGAGATGCTGTGGTAGCTAAATATGAGTTTGTTTAAAAGCCTCCAAGTGTCCCAGCAAGCGGCAACTTTAAAAAACAAGCTTGTGCCTCTAAAACAAACTTGGCAGCACTTACTCACTTCTCCCTAAAGCCAAGATTAAGGGTCCCTTCTTGAAAAGCACACTTGGAAAAGAAAGACTCTTTCTCAGTTGTCTGCCATCCTAGAAGACACAGAATCACAGAATCACTGAATGTTAGGGGTTGGAAGGGACCTTGAAAGATCATCTAGTCCAATCCCCTTGCCAGAGCAGGACAACCTAGAGTAGATCACACAGGAATGCATCTGTTAAGGAATAGAAAGACCCCTTTTAATGATTACCTATAGATAAATGCTGTTATAGAAATAAGGTTTAAAGGTTATTGTGATTTTGTGTATAATAAAAGAATAGAAGTATTAAGGTATTAGACTATTGAACTTTGGTGAGAACGCAGGTGTTCAAATAATCTCATATGGTGTTGCTCATGTATCCCATGTACGGCCCTTACCATGGTTGGCTAAGACCTCAGCCTAGTTAATTAATAGATAAAGACAGATGAAGATAGATTAGATGGAACTTTTAAGTTCATAAGTTTTAAGATTTAAAGATCATAAGACTGATTTCTTAGAATTTAGAAATTGTTAAATGGAACATCTGGAAAGGGTTTGCTGGGAGTGACTGAGAAGGAGACTGTTTAAAGATGGATGACATGATGACCTCAAAACAGGCCAATAGACAATGTGATCAAGAGCAGAACCAGGACAGGAGCGATAAGGACTAGCTGACTGGTGGGAAGACTTATGGACACTTTGTCCACCAGAAGAATAAAGAATTGAAAACATCATGGGAAACTAAAGATGGACTTCATATGATGTAATGTTTTAAAATACCTATATAAGGGGGACTGGGGGCTGGTGCAAGTTGCCATTCACTGAGGTGGTGGCCCAATTCTGAGTTGTTAATAAAGGCAAACCAGAGAAAGACCCATTGTCAGGAATTTAATTTTGTCTTTAACAGCATCCAGGCAGGTTTTGAATGTCTCCAGAGAAGGAGACTCCACAACCTCTCTGGGCAGCCCGTTCTGGTGCTCTGTCAGCCTCACAGTGAAAAAGTTTTTGCTTATGTTAATGTGAAACGAAGACACGTACTTTTTCTCTCAGCCACCTGAGTAGCCTCAAAGGACCAAACTGGGCAGAGAAATCTCTCGAAGTATTGGCTTCAGTCCTGTAAATTTCTTTGGAGGTGAAATGATTCCTAGCCAATAAGCTGGACTAGATCTGATCAGCCCATATTTATGAGGCAAAAGATAACAACACAGTTAATAAAATTACCTGCTTTAGTATACCAGCAACTTCACCTAGAGAGTCAGAAATCTCTCCAGTGTTTATGCCACACACATTTGAGGTGATTTCTTTTTTAACTGGGAAGGCACAATGCACTCCAGTGTATTCAGCTTGGTCTCAGCTAGCACAATAACATGATCATTGCATGACTCATGAAAAGTGCTATTTCCTTGCATTTGCTCTCTTCAGAAGTTACAGGCGCTACAGAGGTTCCCTGCCATATGACAAAGTGAATCCTGAATTGCCATAATACCTGACAGCAGGTACCCTTTTATATGGTATCTTTATAAGAAACCAGCCTGGGCAAAGGGACACGGTATAAAATATGCAGCAAAGCAGTTCAGTTCATGCTTGAGAAAAAGCTTAGTTTCTAAGTGACTGGGCTGAAAAACATCAACACTCACATTTTAATACCCAATATGTTTGCTTTCCCCAGATAATACTAAGCAGCACAGCTGTCAAAATGGTTGTAATTTAAAGTGAGCATTCAGAATGTAATGTTCTATATTGGTACTATTTCTGAGGCTAAAATTTAGGTGATAATTATAATGTTGATCATCTGAGATTAAACCGTATCATGAAAATTACTCAAAAAACCAAACAATTAATGTGTAAAACCAAAATCCTTTATAAAACTGTCATAAAGAAAACACAAATATAAACATGAAATCTTTACTTAGAACCAAGAAATTTAGCTTCTAAAATGTTTTTTTAAAAAAAATCAGAAATTAATTGCTATTTCTTGAATTAATTTGATAAAAATCTGAAATTCTTCATCACATAAAAAAAAGGGGTGGAATGAACATACCTTCTGAATTTTTTTTCAATGACAGGTGAAAATTTGATCCATAATGTTCAATATTTGTCAGTCCTTCACCTCTAAAACGTAAAATACTAGCTATGTCAGAAAGTTGTTCTGGAACCATTGGTCGCCATGGCTTATATACTGTTCAATTTCTCTTATCCTGGACTGCCAGAGGACGGAAAAGACCATCTCTCATTTTAAAATGTAGTCAGGACATACACAGCAAACACAGCCAGACATAATAAGTAAGCATTAGGAAAGTTCGTGGGCCCCAAACTGGATGAGACTCCAATGTACAAATAAACCTAGGGAATTTGGTGGATCACATAGTGGAGGCCCTACTTGATAGGAACAATCACCAAAGAATCTGACCCTTAATGACTATTGTTACCATCCAGCAGTTAATTTATCCATTAAAACTCATTTTACCAGCCACAGAGCTAGCTGAAAACTACAAAGTAAAAATTGACTAATAAATTGAACAAACCACAGCAATATTCACTCAGTAATATATTTCAAGAATTATGTTTATCCAGGTGCAACAGACACCCACAAGTTAGTTCCAAAGGGTAATGTTTTTAAATAAGTGAATTAAAAGCATTCACTTCTGAAAATTTTGAAAATGCTTAAAGAAATCAAGATACAGCTTTGACGTCCATGTGTTCTGTTGACCACAGTGGTATGGATATCAGCCTACTGTGACTCAGTGGTAACAAGGATTACTGAACCACACTGGATTTGCAGATATAGGTTAGAAGGGACTGAATGTTGACTCGAACAAAATGGCCTTCATGAGCAGTTCCAGCACAACTCCCATGCCAGACTTCTGCCACAAGGTCATGCTGGTGCCAAGGTTCCTGGCAGTCCCAAGCCAGCCCATCATAGGAGGGGAAGCAGGGGACCAGAGAGGGATGCATCCACATCTTCCATTTCTTATCCACTCCTGGACACCCTTCTACTTCCAGTTCAACTGAAAACATGCCTTGTGCATCTTGTGGAAACCTTGGCCAAATGAAGATTTTGGTAGGAATTTCACAGACACAAGGAGTGCAGCCTTGAGTGAGTGGGTATCAATCCATGTACAAAAAAAGTCCATCAAGTTAACAATGAAAGCCAAATACAGGCAGGAAGAGTCTGTTGCCCTCTATACAAAATCCAAATCTAAGTGTGTGATGCATGCACCAGTTAAGGAAGTGAACTGGCCCCACTCTCATCCCCTGAACCACCAGGTATGCTTTCTCAAGGTTCACTTTGTTTTGTCAATCATCACTGGTGCTAATGCATAGTAACTCTTTCCCCCTGGTACACGGGAACTTAAGAGCTGAACCTCTAATCCAAGGCTGAATTCTCTGCACCGTCAATGCAGCTGAAGGAGGCACTGGCAGATATGGTTGTTCCAGTCAAGCCTTCCACGGCTTTTACATGTGAGACTTGCTTTACTGATACTGTTGGAAAGACAGTTGGCTCCAGAAAGCTGTTAAGTACCTACTTACAGGCTCCATTGCACCAAGCCAAGTTCTTGTCAAGAGGTCAAATGAGCTGCCAGCCAGGCAATGGGCAAAGGGGGCATAATCCAGGCAAGAGGAGTTATTAACTGTTGGAATCCTCTGTTTACCTCCTACTCGGTCAACAGCGTAAATACAGTTGTAACAAAAGCCTTTTACTGGGCAACAAAGAATTACTTCTTACAGTGGACCCTCAGGTGGTTTTTATTCCAGTATGTAGTATTTCTTTGGGTTTATCTCATTCATAAATTCCTAATCTAAAGAAGAGAAATGTAGTCCTCTTCTCATCTTGACCAGCAGGTGATTCATACTAAAGAAACAGCTCACCCTGCTGGTTAATAGTTTTGAAAGCTTTCAAGTGATTTAAAGTGGCACTGAGTTTGACTCACTTTATTATTTCCAGTGGAAGACCTTATTTATTTCAGATATAATGGGCGAGAGTTCACTCACACTTCTCCATCTCCAGTGACAAAAAATAACTTAAAATTGGTTTATTTAAGAAATACATTGAAAACAAAAAAATAGAATGAAGCACCAAAGTATAAATCATTAACAGGATTTTATGGCACAGAAAAGTGATGTTCTTGCAAAAGAAAAAGAAAAAAGAAAAAAGAAATCACTTGCCTCCAGTTGCTAATATCCTGTTAAGTGCTATTCAGAGAGTAGTTACTGCCTTTCTACCAGTTCTAGAGTACCACCATGCACAGTCTGAACCTATATTCTACTGTAAGAGCCTCAGTGATTAAAACCCCATTGTCCATAGAGTTGAACAGCAGGAGACGTTGGTTCTGAACATGTAGACAGGTTATCTGTTAGACAACAGCTTACCATGTATAGCAGACACAAATTATTACTCCTTTGGTACTCACTGTCACAAGAGTTGATGCAAAGGCAAATTATTTGGTAACCCTGCACATATGATCATAGCATCATATTAGAAGCACTCTCATTACAAAATAAGTGCTTTCTTGATCATAAGCCCTTACTTGCAGATACTCATGACACTTTGTTGGGAGGGGTGAACCACTCAACGGACTGAAAGTTATCATTCTTCACAGATTGATGGCAAACTTTTTTACAGGTAACAGTGATTCTTGAGATATACGAACATACAAAAATACTTTTTTCAGTATTTCATAAATATCATGTTTTGTTATCTTGGCACTTGAGTAGACAAAAACAGGCTTAAAATTTCCAGGTCTGACTCTTGGATCCGTCACATTGTGATTTTAATTCCGTTCCAAAGTGGCAACTAAGGGCTGCTTTGGCTTACAGGGAGCATAAAATGGAGAAACCTGAAGAAAAAAAAAAAAAGAAGAAAACAAAACAGGTTGCTCTAGCTTACATTGGTGACAGCCTCCAGTCAGAGCTAGGTTAGGGGCAAGACTAATAGGAAAACAAATGACATCTGCATCCAATGTGTCAGGAACATCAACATGAGCTCTGCCACACCTGAAAAAGGTATTCTCATAGTCGGCTAGAAATTCAATACTGTTCAAGACTGGTCTCTCAGTTACATGCCAGGTACTGGTTTCACTTGTCATGGCATCATTTAGCTTTGAAACACTGTGTACGTTTAAATATATATACAAACAATACATATACTTAAATCCAATTAATCTTTGCAGTAGCCTCTGTCATCAGGTTCATAAAATAGAGCAGGTAAATGGGACAGCAGCAAAGATGAAACACAGCTTATTGCCTGCCTTTAAAAGACTGCTGGATTTGACAGCAGCAGACCAGTCAAATGCACATGACCATTAGATTAGGATGATTGATGAAAGTTACCTTTAGGTAATTAGGTTCATTGTTAAAAGAAGCTTGAAAAGCATCCACAGCTTTGACCAAAAGGATGGGATTTATTTACCATTACGGATAAGGGATTATGCTCTTACAAGTTCCAGGTCAGTATGGAAGCAACCTGAGGCACAATGCTCAAAAAGTGTGGATAAAAAGCACTCTTTGTAGTCCTGGAAAAGGTGCATGTACATGCGTGTGTGTGTGTGTGTATGTGTGCATGCACACAGGTGTATCAGGGTGGGGAGAAATACGTTCTCTAATTTATGTTTCCAACCTAATTCACTCCTAGTTTTTGGGATGTTACTTTCTCCTAATTGTAACTTTGCCAAAGGACATTAATCTCTCCCAGGTGGCTTTTCACCCTGGAGACCACTCGTGTCTTAGCATTCATACAATATTATTTTCCTGCAAAATCTCACAGAAATTCTAATTGTTCTTTCTTTTTCCCTTAATTCCCATGAAATCATAAAAACCTTTCTTATGCAAAATGTCATACATATTAAATTCAGTTCAGAAAAATAAGAGAGAAATTGTGATAACTCAAATATTCTTTAGTAATACAATTAATATTCCCATTCTGTTCCATTAGTGTGTCTGACTCTCCAGCAGAGACCTGGTTACTAGTGGAGAAGGCTGGAGGACACTTCAGGAATAGACTGGGTGCAGAAAGAGTAAGAACAGCCACTGCAATCAAAGGGAGCCACAGCACATTAACACTTTAGGCAGTTGTTACCAACACAGCCACCCTGTACTCTGATCCTTTCTCTGTCAATGGCAGAATTTCGCTAACATGGTGGTCTGCTGGATGCTGACATAAATCCCACCGGACTAAAATGAAGTTTTTCATTGCCACTGATTGGCAATAAAACCTAGAGGAAGGATAAAGATGAGAGTCTGGTTTCTGATTTCGACTAGTGGGAAGATGGAGTCTCTGCTTTCAGCTTTAGTTCTCAAATGAATCTCCTTTCTAATTTGTAATACAATTTCTGTGCTTGATTCAGAAGCACAAAAGCAAATGAGATCTTCTTTCTAAAGATGTCAGAGTACTTTACAAATTATATGTTCACCATCATCGTCTCCAGTTCACCAACAGGGAAGCCAAAGCATCATGAGGGGACATGATTCACCCAAGATCCCAAACACCTAGCAATAGCAGGCCAAATTTTATCACAGCAGCTGGGGCCAGACCGAGACCATGATCAGCATGGTAGGAATACAACTTGTATCTGCCACCTGCCCGGACACACTTAACGGGACTGCATTCCAGCATTTAGCTTGCTTAGCCCAAACACAGATAGGAGGGAAAAGTGTCCATATTGCTCCAAAGAGTGCCAAACAGTCCCTTTCTTCAGCATATTTCCATACGAAATTCTTCCTTGTCTTGCAGCTAGGAGTGACTGCAGTTTATTCATCTACGTATCAATAATATCAAGACTTTCAACTCATGCAGATGATGTGTGGTATGTTTTTCAAAAGCACACAGTTTACTCTTAGAAATGTTTCTTAAAAATGACAAAAATGTTGTCGTTTTATTGAAATGTCACCAGATGACAACAGCATGCATTTACCCTTCCTTTTTAATAAGCCTTTGCAGCAGGCAGATGTCATATATCACTACAGGATGTAATGCCTGTTGCAGAGTTGAACACCAAAAGCTGAAGCAGCATCTCACTCTCTCCCTCTTGTTCGTGGAAGGAATTTGCTTGTCTTCTCAGCCCTTTTTTGAAGAGTTGTTTGTTCTCCCACCTTAATAAGACACTCTGTATGAACCAAAGATGAAAAGTGCACAGAAGCTACTGAGCTTTGCTCTGTGTTTGGAATGTGGAAGACAGACAGACGGCTGGGCAGACAGACAGATTTTGTAGAAGTTTTATTGTCTAACAGACGTTTTATGAAGGGAGAGTGATAATAAATGATGACAGCAAGCAGAAACTCTGGTTATATTTCATGTCATGTTCAAAATGCATCTTCAGTTCTGAAATGCTTGAGCTATATGGCTTTATGGGACATGACGACTACAGCAAGAAATGAATTGCAGCTTGGCATGCTGTGCAGAATAAATATCCGGAAAAAAGAAATACATTACAATTTGCAAGCAGCAAATTAATTAAATTTTACAGCCTCTTACTTCTAGGGCAAATTATTTTACTGTGAAATGACCAGAGGTACAGCTATAACATCATTCTTTTCACAGGCTTACTGCAACAGTTAATGACTGAGAGACAGTATGATTTTCCTTCTGAATGGACCCTTGACATAGATTTTCAGTTCTCCAAGACCAAAACTATCTAACAAGACATCAGATCACTAAATCTAGAAAGACATGAAAGAAAGAATGAGAGAAACAAAGAATGAAAGAAGGAAGGATGGAAGAAAGGAAAGAAAGGAAAGAAAGGAAAGAAAGGAAAGAAAGGAAAGAAAGGAAAGAAAGGAAAGAAAGGAAAGAAAGGAAAGAAAGAGAGAAAGGAAAGAAAGAGAGAAAGAAAGAAAGAGAGAAAGAAAGAAAGAGAGAGAGAGAGAAAGAGAGAGAGAAAGGAAAGAAAGAGAGAAAGAAAGAAAGAGAGAAAGAAAGAAAGAGAGAGAGAGAGAAAGAGAGAGAGAAAGAAAGAGAGAGAGAAAGAAAGAAAGAAAGAAAGAAAGAAAGAAAGAAAGAAAGAAAGAAAGAAAGAAAGAAAGAAAGAAAGAAAGAAAGAAAGAAAGAAAGAAAGAAAGAAAGAAAGAAAGAAAGAAAGAAAGAAAGAAAGAAAGAAAGAAAGAAAGAAAGAAAGAAAGAAAGAAAGAAAGAAAGAAAGAAAGAAAGAAAGAAAGAAAGAAAGAAAGAAAGAAAGAAAGAAAGAAAGAAAGAAAGAAAGAAAGAAAGAAAGAAAGAAAGAAAGAAAGAAAGAAAGAAAGAAAGAAAGAAAGAAAGAAAGAAAGAAAGAAAGAAAGAAAGAAAGAAAGAAAGAGAAAGAAAGAAAGAAAGAAAAGGGGAGGGGGGAGAGAGAGAAAGAGAGAGAGAGTTTCTCAGGAAATTTTCTAGTCTGGAAGAAATAGTGAGAAGCCTCATCAAGAAGACGTCTGAATTGAAATGTAGAGTCACTGAGACTCCTGCTTTGGAAGCAGCTTCAGATGTAAGAGAGTAATCCAGCAAATCCTGAGCAGTTTTACAGTATATTTAGCAAGTTACTGAATGTTTGTCTCTAGAGACCATTCCCAACTGAAGAGCCCGTGGTCAGAGGCTTCCCCACTGTCAAAAGTATCTAATCACGTCAGCCTACAGTGCAATCTCCAGGCAGGTTACTTTTCACAAGAAAATCTGGCAAAGAATGGGAAATAAATAAGACAAAAGCACAGATCCAACCTACACATCACAGGTACCACCAGCAGCAGCCAAAATTTTTTATTCTTGAAGCTCTGTGTAAAAATGGATACCATGTTTTTAGTCACATGTTTGGGTTCCCGGTCCTAGGCTGATTTTGAATTCAACGAGTGCCGACAATTACAAGAGTTATCATGACATTAAGTTTTAGGTTGCTTGCAGAAAACAAACAAAAGCCAGGAGTCTGGGACTGGAGGAGTGCGATCTTTCAAGGCTTCTGAGCAAAAAAAATGTTGCTATAATTTTGACAACATAATTTAGAGGCTTTTATATAGAGCAATCTACACCTCCGCCCCTCTCCACCTCACCTCCCCCTCTGGTATTGTCTTGCCTGTCAATTATTGGAAGAAGAACCTGTTCTCTAAAAGGCTTTTAAATTATTAGAAATTATTTGGAATATCATCTAAAAGCTCTTGAAAGAAAGAACACTACCCCCACACATACACAGAGCAGAAAGTATTTATTTGTATTGTCAACTTAAATGTGCAGGAATAATGCGAGAGTTTATGTGGCTAACAACATTGAGGATCATTGGCTGCGTTGACCTTGAGTCTGAGCTGTGGGGATATTATAAGGTAAACCTGATGCTCCAAATATCCACCGCAATGCCCATTTCCTTTGGTACCTGTAGCACCGTGAGTATTGTATAGAGAGACTGAGGGAATTTGGGGCCATGACAACACAGTAAGCGGCGTTGCTGTTAGTATATGCGTACCAGCAAGCAAAGCAAGGCAGCTGCATCATTTTGCCAAGTAAGCAACTTTGTTGTTAATGTAGGGTTTGTTTGCTCTGATACATAACAGACACATTCGGGTTCCTTCAAATCATCACTCTGACTGTCATTGAAAGATATTGTATTATAAATTTTACATTATAATAGTGTTTACTGGCGGAATAAATTGCATACCTGTATTGAAGTGATGGAGAAAAGACATCACTCATTATCACATTCAGCAGCATGCTGAATACAGCAATGAACAGTGATAATCATGCCAGCTAAAGCAATTTTACCTATGAAAAGTTGTTCAGACATAAGAGTGAGAGTCTGCTAATGTCTTATACGAAGCACAGCTATTTCCTATTTGTTTCTGAGAAGAACCTTACAGTTCATTGATAAGTCACAAGTTTCCTAAAGGCAATATACGTTAAAGGTATAAAAATTATTTCTCAGTTTTCTTCACAGCCCTCTTTTATCTCCATAATACCTATCTTGCATGTTGCCAGCTGCTGTTATTCCACTTTTTAAGTGGCCTCATACAAATTAGAAATAAGCACTTCGTTCAAATTCACTTCCAGTCCCTCTGATCTCTCCTGAAATGGTTTCTGAGACACTGCTGTTCTCCAGACAGATTCATGTATCATCTAAAGAATTTTTGTCTCTGAATTTAGGCTTCAGTGGAGCCAGAGGAGGGAAGAACCAATTCACTTTAAACGTCTTCCTTTAAATGTTGTTTTCTCATTGGTTTTGTCCCTAGACAAGTTTCATCTTGTTCCCTCTGCCTACCAGCAGATACTTAGGGTGGGCTTCAGTGCCAGCTGGGGTACCTTATTTTAGGCACCAACATGTGGGACTCTATAGGTGGGTGAGGTGTCTGAGCTCCTACTACAGTCTGTGCAGATCTAGTCAGTGGAGCCTACATGCAGTTCATCCAAAGCAGTTAATAGGGGTACCTTAGCATATGCTGCCTGGCCTCCAGCTGCTGTAGGAAGTATGTCTCTCTAGGGTCTCTGTCATATGTGTCAGCCTCATGCAGGGCTCTTAACAATCTAGAGAGCCTGGAAGAATTCTCAAGGCATATGTTTAGGTGACCGGATTAGGTCCTAGACCTCCAGTATCCATTGCAGAAGCCAAGGTACTTCACTCATTTGCATGTGTTTGAGTGTCCCCCTGGAAACCGGGTGAGATGAGCCCTATTCATAGCCCTCAGTTTCACTACCTAGCTACATCTTTGAAGTTAAGTTTAATTACACAACATCCCTCCTCCAAAGCTTTTAGGACTCAGTTCGCATTGTTAGTTGGACTTCTTGCCTCTGAGGATCTGGGCCCTAAAACCTCTGCTACGCCTGTGGCTAGATTTAATTAGCAAAGAGTAGGAGAACAAACACAGCCGATCAAATTATCTCTTTTTAACAAACTGCTGAGCATCTGTGGACCCACAGGACTATTTCATATTCATCTTGTAAGTGACCCAGGTGAAGCAGGTGCTCAGCCCAGAAAGGAAGGTCTAGGTACCCAACCCAGTGCTGAGGAAGCACTGCTGCCACAGGGAGCAGAAGGACAGAGGGAGACAATAAGAGGACATGGTAGCTCAGGTTCTGCCATGCAGCTGTACTGGTTGAGTGCAGTGGCTCCTGGGACTGGCAACCTTCTTTGCCCAGGAAGGGATTTTTTGGGTGCAAATTAGGTGATCTTGGAAAGGGAATGAAAGGGGCTTTCATGGGTCTCATTCTACAATTGAACATGCATCTGTACGTGCCAGCATCTCAGGGGGAGTGTTGTTGTAATTAAATAGGTGGAAACACAGATCATGTGAGGCAGAAAAAGTGTAATAAGGGGGTACTAATCTCCCCAACATTGTAGTTCTTCTAAATAACACAGAGGAATTATTAAATATCTCTCAGATTCTCTGTATTCCAGCAGAGGACCCTGCTATATATTGGCCAATATAGCTATCTGCCACCTCTTAAAAAAAAAAAAAATCTTTTTCACATACCAATTTGCCCTGTTTCTTCCAAAAGAATCATGAAATGGGAAACAGAAGACCAACAAATAAAAGCAGCACTATTCTGTGAATTTCCTTTTACTTGGCAATGTTGCAGAAAGGGGAGGGGGGATGTTTTTAAAGATTGATGGTCACCTCCTTCTCCCTGCTCAAAGGACACAGCCTCTATTAAAAAGAGTTTGACTTGACTGCCATAGAACATACGTTTCTCAACTCAAATATTGCAGTTCAAGCCAGTTTCTGGTCCTAATATCAAGTTTCTGTTGACAAACAATACAAAGCACAGCACTTCTGTGTGACTGAGTTGATGTTCAACATGGAAACACTCCTCCACAGAATCACAAGACAGACTTGAAATTAAAATAATTTTCAAAGGAAATTGTAGGTGAAAAACAAAAGGAGTTAGATTGAAAATTGGAAGTAATGGGAAAATAAAGATGAGGTGTTAGCGCTACCTAATTGTTTTCCTCTTTTTCATAATAAAAATGATTATCTCTCTAAATGTATGTCACCCATGCATTTATCTACATTTCTGTTTGTCTATCATTTACCTGTCTTCCACCTGCCTGAAAGTAACTACCTGTTTGGAAAAGCAAGTTAAATTGTCTTCCTCAGTGAAGGGAGGGGAGAGAGATAAAAAGGAGAGAGAAAAATGATGAAAACTCTTGGTGTAATCTGAATAGCAATGAAGCAAAAGCTACTCCTTGATGTGCCTATGAATCCTGTAAATGAAGTGGCCCTTGAATTAAATTAATTTAAAATCTGGCAAATATTACTCGGCATGTTTGTCAATGTGCTGTATAATTATTAATTTGTTCATTGAGGCAACTATATAAATAAATAGAAAGCAGAATGCCATGATTAAACTAACACTAGAAATCCAGGGTCAAGGAGCCCTGTTATACAGGGATCTAAATAGCTTTCCCAGGTCCTATTTTTACATCTCCATACAGATCTGCAGGTCTGTAACTGCGAATTAATTGGCACACATTTAGATGCCAACAGAGCTTTTGTATTCTCAGTGCACATTTTGTCTTCTCAGAGTGAGATGTTAGTAATGGAGGTTTTAATATTACCCCTAGGGGAGCACCAGAAAATCTTAACAATTTCCTTCACTAGAGTATTTTCATTAGAGCTAAATGCTGTGCAATTTACATTTGAAATCAGGTGTAGGGTAAGTATAATGTGACAAGACATGTTGCAATGTTAGGTTTTTTTTTGTTCAAATGTTCCTTATGTACTGCAATATACCCTCAAAAGATAAGCATGCAATTAAAATAAATATCTTGATTTTTAACCACTCCTAATTGAACTGTATTTGGGATAACAGGAACAGAAAACAGAATCAGGTTTAAAAGGACCCAAAGCACAAGATTAAAATATTACTCTATTTAAACAGAAACCTTTCAGGAAAAATAGGTTCTGTGAAGCAGAAATGAGTTCATCATAAGTAAATCAAACAAAAAACCCTCCCTTTGTAGTCCTAATTCAACCTGTGGTGCTAAAAATGCCAAGACCTCTGCATGACTCACAGCAAAACCCCTAAACCCTACCTTTTCCAACACACACAAAAAAAAGAACTGAATTCGGATTTTAAAATTAAAAAAAAAAAAAAAGGATTCATTAATAAGGGCCCGATGCAGTAAAGAGCAAAAAAGACTAGAGCCAAAACAGGAGTGACATGTAGCTGAAGCTGAATTTTGGTGCTTGGTCTAATATGAAATTCTACTCCACCACTGCCTGCATCTCAAGGTGCCTATATTCCATCACTGACTTGCTTTTTCACAGCAACAAAAGAAGAAGGTGCACACCTATAACAGCTTCAATCCGACCTGGGCTTCCTTCATGCCTAAACCTGATAACAGGATCCACTGTTTAAATGTTTCTACACCAAAAAACCTCTAATAGGCTCAGTCAGACCAGGGTTATTATTGAAGAGGGTGCCTACAGAAATGACAGGTTTGCTGCACCTGCCTCTTAGCCAGCCTGGAGCTTCCTAAAACTAAGGAAACCAAACCACTGCAGAAGACACCTGCCAGCAGCAGGAATAGAGGAGGAAACAACAATCCTAGCAATATGCCATTCTGTAAAATTATAACCAGCCTCAAGTGAAGCAGCAAGCCACATTATGATGAAGGAGGTCAGACCCAGAGGGCTGGAATGTTTACAGGAGTGTCCAGACACGTCCTGCATGCAACACAGCCCTCCTGGGCTGAGTAAAACACCAGAGTTGAAGTAACCTTCTCATTGCCTCTTTCCTTTACATAACCAGGCACAAAAAACCAAATTATTTTGGAGGTCAAAAATTCATCCCAACTTACCAAGCTGTCCAGGTTAGGCACATGGACACTACTATCTCAGTACCATCAATGAAGAAAAGAAGGTCCTACAAAGGGTGCTTTAGATGATAGTAGGGTTAGCCACCCTTCATGTTGCCTTCCTGTTGTCACTGGATACACAGGGAGTCTAAAGCAAACTGGTGCCTAACTGAGGGGACAGGAATTAAGCACAGAGGTTCACACCTTGGCTGGACAGGACCAGCTTGTCAAAGCTTAGCCAGTACTCATAAAAAAAGGCTAGCAACCACAGCAGTCTCTCATGTGCTCACAATGGAACTCATGAAAATCCAGGACCTAGATTTTCTGGTATCACTGTAAATTTCAACCTACTGCTGTTAAGGGCTCTGTGAAAAGCCCTTCTTAAATTTTCATTAGAAAACTTACTGAATACATGACAGACTGAAACAATACAAATGTTGAAGGTATTTCTTCCAACTTCTGAGGAAGACTGATTACAAAAGTTCAAGTTATCTTTTAAGCTTAAAAAAAAAAAAAATAGGGTTTAGTTCATGGGTCTTTTAAAGGCGTTTGTCAAGTATCACTATTTCTGAGAGCAGCAATGCATGGTTATGAAGTCTTCATGACCTGACAGATTTTTATGAAGTTTTCGTTGCCACCTGAAAGGTCATGAAATCTATGCGGAACAAGAAGTAGGAAAATTTTTCATATGGCCTTGTCCTTGCACAGCAAAAGGGTGGGCAAGAACCAAAGAGGCTGATGAAGTGCAGGTTAGCAACTGACACCGTGTAGTGGTAAGCAGGACAGGGTCAGCAGGTGAGCAATGAGAAGAGCAGACCTTGAATAGCTTGCAAATATTAAACAGCAGGGAGAAGAGAGAGAAAAAAGATGGGGACTTAGAACAATGATTCCCACTTCAAAGAGAGGATATGAGGAAATGAGGACTCAAGAGGTCCTGTGCTTTGTGAAGGCCTCAAGTTGTTAGGCGTCTTGCCTCTGTAATACGTAAGCAAAAAACCAAACAAACAACAAAAAAAAAATCCAAAGAAATTATCAGAAGATTTGTGGATAGGGAATACAATGAAACTCTATTAAAAATAAGAAAGCAAATAGTAGAGTTGTGACATAAAAACAATTAATATAATCTAAATTATTTAGAGAGTTGTAAAATAAGTGGTTGTATGTGAAATTGCACTTGTATATTGAAGAAACAGTTCTAACTCTGCTTTCCACATAGATCTGCCCACACCTTAGCCACGTGTCCATCACAATCCCACTTGTTTTTCAGAAAGCTGTTGCAAATATTGGCTATGTTTGAAATGCAAGGGAAAGTACAGTTGAGTTTTTCAAGCCATTTGGAAGAATAGAAAGCATAGAAAGATGTTTCTTCCTCAGGGAGGAATAACCATTAAAGGGAAAATTAGGTAGGAGGGAAACAACCTCAATGACTTTTAGAAGCCTACAATGTAGACTTCCATTCTTACCTGCTTCATGGTCAAAGGCAAAAATGCACATTTCTAGGACAAAATTATTGTAGACTTTTGTTTCTCGGCTATGTATGTAGAAAAGCATATGCTAGGTCACAGACAGCTGGAATGAAGGAATAGGGTGTCTCTAAAGAACAAGAAGCCATACCTCACATGACGCTTTTCTTGGGTAAGTCTATTGTGTCTTAAAAGCAGTATTAAAATAACTTGCAGTGAAAAAGAAAACTGCATTTGTGATGTTAAATGGCAACATTTTCTGGTCCAGCTTTTGAGCTTAGATAATGATACAAGAAAATAACTAAGATTAATTCTTCTGCTGTTTAACAACAAAATATTTAATCCTTAATACTTGCCAATAGCACCCAAAAGACAGAAATCCATGTTCAAGTGAAATATCTGTCATGAGTGACTTCATTTGAAAGTACAGTGAAAACAGATGTGATCATAAAGGGTACATGGGACTCCAGACAAACAGGTGCACTGAACTACAGACATCTAAGGAGCGTTGTGCCTCCGAAATACCCAACAACACAAGATTCTTATCCAGGTATCCTTGGCTTACAGCGTCATCTGAGGGAGATTCTACCTCTACGAAAGCTCCTGCAGG
Organism: Leptosomus discolor; assembly: GCF_034619465.1. Lineage (NCBI taxonomy): Eukaryota > Metazoa > Chordata > Aves > Leptosomiformes > Leptosomidae > Leptosomus > Leptosomus discolor. The sequence goes on along the minus strand of NC_141391.1, from coordinate 89,300,073 downwards.
GCCACTCAGACTTACAGACTGCCACACACCTTATGACCTCTCTACACCCAACGGAGGCCATGGCTTACAGACATTAGCTGCCCCTGCATGAGTAGAAATCAGAAAGGAGAACCAGTCTATCCCACTGTCCACTAATCTAGTCCATACTTCACCTATTTTTCTTTGTTATAGAACAGTGTTGAAAGCCTTGCTAAACTCAAGACAAGCAACACCCACTACTATTTTCCCAGTCATTTCATCACAGAAGGCTATCAGGTTGGTCAAGCATTACTTCCTCTTCATAAATCTGTGTTGAATACTTCTAGTCACCTCCTCATCCCTTACATATTTTTAAATGGCTTCCAGTATTATTTGCTCCATAACTTACCCAGCAACCAAGGTGAGGCTGACCAGCCTGTAGTTCCTCAGATCCTCCTCCTTTTTCTTCTTGAAGATGAGGGTGACATCTGCTTTCTTCCAGACATGGGACATGAATACTGCAATGAAGAATTGTGACCTATCTCATCACCTTCAGCACACTAAAGGTACTGTAGAAAACAGAGAAGTGTAAATTAATGTCACGAGGATCAACTAAAGCAAAACAGAATGTATAGAGTTGTGTTTCAAATTTCAGATGTATTGTGCAGTTTGTTGTTATTTTTTAGAGTTTCACAGAAAATTCAGATGATTGTTCATTGGAACAATCATCAATATCTATCGACACTGAAATGTATTGCAGATGTTTCACTGCCATACATTAGTAATATTTTAAAAGTGTTATCAAACATCCCTTCAATGTAGCTTTAGGAAGTGCCATGTAAAAGTGTTCTAAACTTAGGAAGAGTGTAATTAAAAGCTAAGCCAAGCTTAGCCACAGCTAAGCCAACAGATGTATTTTCTATAAAAGGCTGTGTTAGATCAACAAGCTGCCATTCAGAATTTATATTAGACCATCCAATGGACATTACATCAATAATCTAACAACGTTTTCCTGTCAAGTCAATGCTATAGCAAGGTTTCAGAAAGACAGTTTAACAACAGTAAAGTGTTAGCACACATTCCTCGCATGATGTCTTGAAGTAATTACATGGAATACTGAAATAAAGAAAAGTGACATAGTGATCCCCACGAATCAATACAGAAAAAATGTGTTGGACCCTTAAAAGTTGCCACGGCTAGTCTTGATCAAAATGATGACTAGATGTAACAAGCAAGGAAACCACATCACCTGGCTGAGTTTGTAGAAAAGGTCTCTTTGCAGTTGGGGCTTTCGATCTAGCTCAACAGAAGCCATTGGGAAAAGTCTTCATATTTATATCCAGTTAACATATATGTCAACCAGCTAACATTAAGTCGGTATTTATTACTGTATTTTTACTAAAGCAAATGACAGAGGGCATAAACTAGAACAACTGTAAGTTTTCTGAGACAGAACAAGTGACTTCTGGATGCTGCTCTGCACAACAGAGATAAGACATCCACACAAATTAGACTGCAGCCCCTGCGATGGATCTGATAAGGCCTATGAGGAAACTAAGGACAAAATCTGTGCAATACAGGTAGGCTGGTCTGCAGCCTGGAGGAAAAAACTGAGGGAGATTTTTCAAATGGTCTGAAAGTCCGCAGATCAGGACAGACACAGAAGGAAACTTCCACACTGTCACTACAGGTTTAATTCTTTGAAGGGGCAGTTGATAAGAGAATAGACTCGTTTGCAAGGGCAGAGGACACAGAAACTAAAAATTGAGCAGAAAGGAGATAGAGTCAGGCACGAGATCCCAAATGAGGCTGAGCTGTGTGCTGCCATGGCCACAAGCACAAACTATATTTTTGCCATGAAAAATCCATGGTTGATGTAGGTGAGAATCAAGGAAACAATTATATTAGAGCATTAAAGTATCAGGCAGCTGATATTACAAGTGACTTCGTTCCACTGGAAGCCAAAAAACTGTTGGCCAGCAGCATATCACCCATGTCCTCAGCTCCTGAACTCCTATGGCCTCTCCAAGCAAATCAGAACCACCACCTCTCAGTATTAATGAGATTTAAAAAACTGATTTGAGGCAGAGGAGATAAGGCAGCTCATAACAGCTGTGATACCTGCTGGAACAATCTCACATCTACAGGAGTGAGGGTGATGCTTGGATAGGGAAGAGTAGGGGGGGAGTGGAGGGATGATGTGGACACTGTTTGGCAACCAGTGCTTGCAAGGACTAAAATTCTAGCTATTCACCAGCAAGCCATAATGCCTTCAACACCACAGTCCCAGAAGAGCTGCAGCCTTGCTGTAGAAGTATCTCTCTTGAAGACATTAACAGCAGGCCTTTTAGTGTCTATCAAAACCCACCAGGACTGACTTAATACAACTCTTTCCTGCTGCTTTGGTTGTAAGCTACAAAAGACCACCTTTGTGCAGTGCAATTTTGATCCTGAACCACAGTTTGGACTCCTCAGGTCCATAGTAGTACAAACAAGAGGTGAACATACAGAAAGCCTGTGCAGGCAGAAGAGCATTTATTATAGTAGCAGACCCTCTTAGCTGTGCAAAGCTATTCACACTGTGTTGGCTGCTCATGCGCAGACATTACATCCCCAGTAGGACACAGGCAACCATGCAACTCCACAAGAAAGTGAGAGCCAGGGCTCCCTCTCAGCTGAGGAGACCAGCATGGGCTGTGAGAGGTTTGGGCAGCCCACTGTCCCAGTGTGATATTAACCACGGCATCTGAAGCCAAAAAAGGACCACACTAGATGTATCTGACCAGGAGCAGAGCAGAGAAGAAGCACCCAGACAGCTGCACCCATTTCCACTTAGACACGACTGCTACGGCTATTGCTTGATGAATCCAAGCTGTTGGGTCCTGGTCTTGAGACACTAATGAAGTTTCTCCCCTGCTCTGCTCCACCTATGGAAAAGCAGGTGTCTTTATATTTATTGCCCCACTACTAGAGAGTCATGTAGTGTAACTTAAACCACCAGAGCTCTGAGTAGGGAGAATGCTGGATCAAGCAAGAACAAGCACCTGCTGTGAGTCTCCGAGGCCTTTGAACTTGGGCAGGAGGAGAAGCACCTGAGAAGCAGAAGCTGATGTAAAGTCATACCAGTTAGCCTAACTAATCAACTTGGCTTAATTCCAGAGAGATATTATTCTCTGAAAGTGCACTGAAAAATGCCTGTGAAGTTTTTCTTCCTTTCTGTGAAAATGGAAAGGTTTTCTTCCTTTCTTCCTCATTTGCTTTAATTTGATAAACCAAATACTTTTGCACTGAGTTTGTTCCTGCTCTGTTTAAAATTAATCATAGATTCACAGAATGGTTTGGGCTGAAAGGGACCTTAAAAATCATCTAGTTCCAACCCCCCTGCCATGGGCAGGGACACCTCCCACCAGACCAGGCTGCTCAAAGCCCCATCCAGCCTGGCCTTGAACACTGCCAGGGAGGGGGCAGCCACAGCTTCTCTGGGCAACCTGTGACAGTGTCTCACCACCCACACAGTGAAGAACTTCTTCCTTACACCTAATCTAAATCTACACTCTTTCAGTTTGAAACGGTTACCCCTGTCCTATCACTACATGCCCAAGTAAAAAGTCCCTTTCCTGCAGGCCCCCTTTAGCCACTGGAAGGCCGCTATAAGGTCTCCTCGGAGCCTTCTCTTCTCCAGGCTGAACAACCCCAACTCTCTCAGCCTGTCCTCATAGGGGAGGTGCTCCAGCCCCCTGATCATCTTTGTGGCCTTCCTCTGGACTCACTTCAACAAGTCCATGTCCTTCTTATGTTGTGAGCCCCAGAGCTGAATGAAGTACTCCAGGCAGGGTCTCATCAGAGCAGAGTAAAGCGGGAGTATCACCTCCCTTGACCTGGCTTTCTGGGCTGTTAATGCACATTGCCAGGTCATGCTGAGCTTGCATCCCCACATTCTTCTCCTCAGGGCTGCTCTCAATCCATTCTCAACCCAGCCAGTATCTGTGCTTGGGATTGCCCCGACTCAGGTGCAGGACCTTGTACTTGGCCTTGTTGAATTCCATGAGGTTTGCATGGGCCCACCTCTGCAGTCTGTCAAGGTCCCTCTGGATGGCCTCCCTTCCCTCCAGCATGTCGACCGCACCACACAGCTTGGTGTTGTCAGCAAACTTGCTGAGGGTGCACTCAGTCCCACTGTCCGTGGCACTGACAAAGATCTTAAACAGCACCAGTCCCAATACCCATCCCTGAGGAACACCACTTGTCACTGGCCTGCACTCGGACATTGAGCCATTGACAGTGACTAAGTGCGACCATCCAGACAATTCCTGATCCACCAAGTGGTTCATCTGTGAAATCCACATCTCTCCAGTTTAGAGGCAAAGATGTCATGCGGGACAATGTCAAATGCTTTGCACAAGTCCAGGTATATGACATCAATTGCTCTTCCCTTATCCACCAACGCTGTAACCCTGTCATAGAAGGCCACCGAATTTGTCAGGCACAATTTGCCCTTGGTGAAGCCATGTTGGCTGTCACCAACCACCACCTTATTTTCCATGTGCCTTAGCATAGTTTCCAGGAATATCTGCTCCACGATCTTGCCAGGCACAGAGGTGAGACTGACTGGCCTGTACCTCCCTGGGTCTTCCTTTTTTCCCTTTTTGAAAATGGGGGTGATGTTTCCCATTTCCCAGTCAGTGGGAACTTCACTGGACTGCCACGACTTCTCAGATATGACGGACAGTGGCTTAGCAACTTCATCCACCCATTCCCTCAGGTCTCACAGATGCATCTCATCAGGTCCCATGGACTTGTGCACCTTCATGTTCCTTAGATGGAGTTGAACCTGATCTTCTCCTACAGTGGGCGGTTCTTCATTTTCCCAGTCCCTGCCTTTGCCTTCTGCGACTTTGGTAATAATATCTGATCAATCTCAGCCTCGTAAGATTATCAAAAGCCATTAGTTAGGAATGCTGACTAGCAGAGCAAAGGAGGCAGACAAGTTGGGACTGGTGCAGACACAGGGCTGAAACGCACCAGAAAGTAGAATAGAATTTGGGAGGACAGGAGAAAAAAGCTGGCTGAAATTGCCCAGACACTATTATACGTTCACCCTGCCAGCTTTCCTTTCCTCTTCCACTGCTCACAGTCCATATAAGAGAGTAGCATTACAGGTCCAGGATATTTTTTAATTTATGTGTTTATGGATTAAAATCTAAGCTTACCACTATGTCTAATTCTGGAATATACGGAGTTCCTACTTTAAGTATTTATATATTCCTATTGATTAGGTTTCTTTTGTTTTAATTTTCAATGTAGTTGTAATAAGAAGGTTTAATGAGAAGGGATGGAACAGAAATTTTTCCAATATTGACTATTTCATTAATTTTGGATATTAGAAATCTTTGGTTTTCAAAGACAAAAATTTTTTTTTTCCTGTCAGAAGAAATAGCAGAAAAGCATGACATTGCCTCTTCATACACTTGAAAGAAGACTTACATTTTTTTCAGCTGACAATCAATACAGAAAATCTGGAAATTAAATTCTAGTTAAAATATTTTTGTTTCTTTCAAAAAAATCAGCTCTCACTCCAACTTTTCCACCAGCATCAAAAAACATGACCTCAACTGTGCAATACGCTGAATCCTTATCCTAGAAAGACATTTAATTCATAACGAGAAGGAATGATAAAATCTTGTTCAGAATACTTTTCAATAATGTTAGACTGTATTTTCAAGATGTTGGATTGTGGACATGGACAAAGTCTCTTAGACCTTCTTCTTCCTGTAGATAAACGGAAGAAATGTTTCAATGCCACAAAGGAAACCATCTCAAGTCTCATTTTAAAGACAGAAACAGGCAAATTATAAACACTGGTTATCATGGAAGCTCGGTACACACCATGCTCTTCTCTCCCAGTAAGGTCCTCAGACATTATGGTGCTGTTCCATGTCTTCCTTGCTGATTATTCTATTCATTATTACACGTATAATATAGCTCTATATGGGAAGAGTTTAAACAGATTTTTTTTTCTGTGATAGTACATTGTTCAAATGGAGGGGGTCCTTTTCCCTTTTAAAGAGTGATGGGGATATTTTGCTTGTGATTAAGGCTCTGGTCTTTAGTCTAGCTTTAACAGTTTCTCATGGGCACAAAACTTGCAGGCACATTTTGCAACGTAATTATTTGTGTCTGCAATCTAGTTACTTAGATGTCCGAGTCCCTGATTGCATCCATAAGTCAGGGACTCGGACATCTAAGTGATCTAAATTGCACCTGCAACAATTTGCACCTAAAATGTCAAAAAAGGATACAGGATAGAAAAAGAGTTCAGAAATGGGTGATGAGAATAATTAGGGACATGGAAAACATCAGAAATGAAACAAAATGGAGCAGAATTGGACTGTTTACCTAAGAGATTATATGAAATGAATAAAAGAGGAAATGATCATAAGTAAGGGAGATAAGGAGCAGGATAGAAAAGATAGATTAGGTACTTTCACCCCTCCTTTTATCATAATGCAAGAACAAAGAGACATTTCACAAAACTTAGGCATGGAAGATTGAAAAGGAGACGCACTTTCACACAATTAACATATGAAAAGCCCAACCACGTGACATAGTGAATCCAGCAGGACTCAGCAGAGGGTTAGGCACCTCTTTGGATTTAGAGATGCTCAAAAATATTTAAAAGGCATCAATTTCAGAGAAAAACTTCCTACCTTCCTGCTTCACGGCTTCATTTTTTAATTTTTTTTTTTAATATTGAGGGAGGGGAAATCTTTCTTCAGGAGCAGATTAATTTAGACATGCCTGACACAGGTTTCCTTGTAGCTTCCCCCTGAGGCACTTGGGGCTGCCTCTGATTTGTGACAGGTTGCTGGGCAATGTGGAGCCTCCAGAGAGATCCACACAAGCTCAGGCTCTCCTCCTAGGAGCACACACAAATCCAGAAGCCCTTTCAGAAATTGCCACAGTGAGACTCAAGAGGGCAGTAGATTGGAATTTTGTATCTTTGCTACTTGGGTAATAGGAAATGTGACTGAGAAGTTCATGGATTTCATAACAGACTAGGGAGTGTTATTATACTATTTAAAGAACTAGAATGTGAACTAGTGCAGGGACATATTTTTACAAGAAGGTCTGTCACATGAGACAGATTATTGGAACAGCCATCAAATATGGTTGGCTAAAAACATGCAGTGTATTCCACACCAAAGAGGAAAGCTGTTAATCTACTTTATTCTCACATTGGATTTATTTTCTTTTTTTCAAAAAAAAAAAAAAAAAAGTGAGAAGTACACCCCCTTCACAGGATAGGCTAGGATTTCACAGGCCAAAGAAGAATATAAGGAAGAATTTAAGAGAACTTGGAAAGACAGGTGGCTAAGACATTCAGAGGTACCCAAAGGAATACATTAGGTACTCCCCCAGTGCAGGTCACCAGTGTTGGAACTCTAACCACACTCAGGTAGATCCTACTTTTCCAAGAAAACATGTTAACAAACCAGTGCATTTTTATGCCAAAAATTGTTTTGCTAAAAAATTGCTGGTCTGTTCTATGGGTTTCTCTGCTTCAAAGCCAGAGTTTAACCTAAGCTGGTATGTCCTTCCATACAGTTTAATTAGATGGTACAGCTGTGTAAGGTCTTCAGCAGGAGAGACAGAAAGCCATGCACCAAAAAAATATACAACTTGGGAGTTAGGACATTTCCTGAGCTGTAGAAGATGTGGATTGAAGTCTCAGCTGAAAATCAGGCAGGATGCAGGCTTGGAAAATGGTCTGTCACAATCTTAAAGGAGCTCCCTAGAAAGCCATATAAGAAATTACTTGTTGCCTGTTTTTTCAGTCACCATCCCCGGAGGTATTTAAAAGACATGTAGATGTGGCACTTAGGGACACGGTTTAGTGGGGCTTGGCAGTGCTGGGTTAACAGTTGGACTCGATGATCTTAAAGGTCTTTTCCAACCTAAATGATTCTACAGATCTATGACTCTACGACATGGTTCCAGGCTTGACCATCAGAAAACATAGGACCTAAAACCAGGCTACCTTCTTGACCATCTTGGCCCTACCTGGTTTTCCAGTTAGTCTGGCAGTTTTCAGTAATGCTTCATGTGCATACCTAGTTTTCTCCTTGTATCATAGACAGGCTCTGGAGATTTGAATGAGATCTATAAAATCTAAGGAGCCCCAATGCACTAAAAATGTCTTGTCCTGGACAGAGATGGTATTCCATGTGCTGGTGCAAATACAGAAAAAGCCACAAAGACAGACATTTAGAAAATATAATGCAGGTGGGTAGAGGACTACCTCCAGTTCCCAGCTAAATACAGTCAGAATCCTTCTATGGCCATCTGTGACCCTGGAACAGAATCCAACAGAGTAATAAGAGGTTATGATAAGAGAAGATAAAGATGTCCATTTGGCTGAGGTTTTGAGGGAAAGAATTACAGAAGAGGAAATGAATAAAACAAGACGAATTAGAGGAGAGATCCGAAGAGCTGAATCAGAGTAGTAGATAAAGTAAGTGATTTTGACAGGCCCAGGGTCAAGGAACAAGAGAGGGAAGAAAGGAAGCAGATTAAAAGTCATTGCAGTATTCAACTGCAGCTGAGACAATGGTGACATGAATACACACTTTAGCTTCTGGAATTAAGAGTTTAGACAGTATCTGAGTTGTAGAGACAATCACCAGATTTTGGCAACTCTTTGGATTTCATAGAAAAGGAGATTTAATATGCAATATTTACTTCTTCTGATTTCTTCCCCTTTGTGTGAGTGAATAGGTGCCAGATTGTTTGGCCAGCTTAAACTTCTTTGAAACTGAAGGGCCTAATTGACAACTTTCATTTAAAGGCGAGGGTAAGAACCCAGGACAGTCCTTTTGTCTGCTGAGATGTTGAATCAATAGCCACGCACTGACAATATGTGTGACAGTCCAAACAAAAGGGTGCTTCCAAGGCTGAGGAATTTGTTCTGATTCTAGGGAGGTTTGAAAGTCTGTGAAACAGAAAAGAAAGCACAGTTGTTACAGCAACCTGCAAGGAAACACTAGACACAGCCTAGATATGCGGATCTCAGAAAAACTGCGAGAGAAAATATGCTGAGCTGATTGATGGTGAAAGGGCACTTGGACCTGAAAGCAAGGAAAGTGTCTGAAAATTGTTTGAGAGATTGTTAGTCATTCCAGGTCAAAACTGTGCCAGGGACTACTTTCTAAATTTAAGAGCACAGCAAAGCTCCAGTGTCAGGAATGCTGTCGGTACTATCCCAAATCACTAAAGCAGATGTACCCACTCTGACTCTGAGTCTGGAGCTGCTGTGTGTGGATAGGCAAGGCTGCAGCTTCGGGATGAATTTGGGGGAGGGCGGAGAGGGGTAGTTTCCCTTCTGATATTTCACTGTGTTGGAATGCAAGTGTCCAAAGTAGCCACCTCTTCTCATACTCACACACACACACCTGTACAGAGACATAGGCTGTTTCCCAGAGAAATACAGGGCAAAGTGAAGAGGAATATGTAACATGCTGGATGCTATGATGTATTTGTTACATCAGAGTATGCTTGGTCAGTATCAAAGAAGGCACTCAGCTGAGAAAAAATGCTGTCCGAAGAAGATTTCAACATTCACCAGTTTTCCAAGCCCTACCACTGGGTTATAGTCTGTTGAAAACAAGCGGTCTCCTTCCTCTTTTGGCCAGACTTCAATTAGCGCAGTTACAAGGAAACACATAGCCACGTTTGTTTTCTCCATCCTGGCCCCAGCAAAGGGAAAGATCTGAACCCTTTCTCTTTTGCCCTCTGTACATTCCTTCTTCCTCTGCTTTCCTATTTTCCCTTTTCTATGAATTCCCACACCACTTTTGCTTTGTCAGCATTTGTCTTTTCCTTATTAAGTATTTTTGGAACATATTACCTCCTCTCCTCTCCTCCTCTATTCTTTCATGTTGATTCCTACTTAATGTCCAGTGGCCAACAGCAGGTAAATACAATGCAGACATTTATAGCTGAGCTAGTATTCTAAAGTCCCTTGTAGAGAAATGTCTCTAAGTTACAACTTACCTCATCCTAATGTAGCAGCTGAAAATGGCGCAGACGAATCGCATCCAAGAAGTGTCTAATTCTCTTCATGCCTCTCTTACTTTGGAAGAATTTTGGAAAATAGGCCTTTTTTTCCCAGTTAAGGAGTAAGTGAGCACCCCAGACTGTTTCTCACTGAAAATGTCTCAGAGAGGAACCTATCTTGGGCCAGGTCTCTGTGAGGCTAGGGAAGCAAGTCTTGAAAATTTCCGTGGGAAGAAATGTGGCAAAACCAGAATTCATTTCTTTACCTCGTCCAAAATAGAAACAGAGAGCTCAAAAATTTCCACCTTTCAAATTAAGGCAAAACCACAAGACATGATTCAGCTCCCAGCAGATCAAGTCCTTCCTCACGAATTATGTTTGAGAGAGGGCAAGAAAGATTAGCGACACGGGGCCTTTGCACTCTCTTTCTATTAAAAAAAAGAGACTTTCAACTGCTATGAAGTCAGCATTCATTTCCGCTCATTTTTTTGACAACTCTCAGGAAAAAAAACGTGAGCAAAAAGGTGGATCATTATATGAATTCTGGTTTTACTCGCTTCCATGTACATACGCTGCTTCAGCACGCTTACGTCACATGGAGTTAGCAGTTTAAGTAGTCACACGGGAATTGTATTTGCATAGCCTTCATATCCCATTCACTTACAGAGATTTTTGAACAGGCCAAACAAATGCAAGGCCACAGGAGCTAACTGTGTCTCCCTTGAAGTCAGGGATGTGTTCCCAGAACCTCTGGGCCAACACGGAGAGGTTGAAAGCCTGCTTTGAATTTTGCGAGACAGCTGTCTGAGCGGGTTAAATACAAATACCATTCATCTATCAAGAAAGGTACCATCAATTACCTATTTGATCCTTTTGTGTCTGAAATAGGAGAATATCTAAAAATTGAGTGAGTCAAATATAAGCAATGGCTGCAGGAAGTTGTTCCACCATAGAAAAACTCAGGTATGAAACTAACAGGTGCAGACAGACCCTTTATTGGGAGTCAGTTCCCTCACTTTTGCCCTATATTAATTTTTCCTTGTTTAAGTTTCCCAGCTGTTGTTTTTAATGTGAAAAACAACTATAAATCTGTGTTGCTTTCACTGACAGTGTGAAATAATGCAACAGAAGTTAAAGAGGAGTTTATGTTGCAAAAATATTTCTGTTATGGAATTAATTTCATATCACTTTATTCTTCTCAAACTTATAATTTTCTACTACGCATACATTTTTATGGCCAGAAGTGATTGTTAGCATCATCTAGTCTGACATGCAGCATAGCAAGGGCCAGAGAAGTTCATCCAGTAATTCTTGCATTGATCCCAACAATTTACATTTGGATTAGAGCATATCTTCTACAAAGACATCCAGTCTTCATTTAAAAACTTAAAAGCAATGGGAAAAAAATCTGGCAATCTGTCTGAATAGTTAATTAAATGTTAACAATCCACAACTTATTTCCGATGTGAATTTTGGTTTGCCTTAACCTTAGCCATTGGGTATCTTTGCCACAGTCGAGAAGCCTCCAGCAGTCCCCACATTTCCCACCACCCAGGTACTAAGCGCCTTGCAGTTGGGAAATTTCCCATTAAATATTCTTTCACTCAAAGGTGTTGATTCGTTAGAGAACTACACATGACTCACAGCTGAGTCCCATCCCTGCAGTACCCTAAACTGACAGCAGACTCCTGCATCTCTCCATAACGGAAAATACAACCAGCCTACGTACGTCTAAGTGTTCAGTAGAGAGGACATCAGATCTGCTTCATAAGCTGGGCTCACCTCTTGTAGAGTGAATGCACCTCCAAGCTGGGCTGAGGCCCCATCAGACAGAAAAGCTTGCTTGACTTCCCTGGAGCAAGAGCAGAGGCAGCTTATGGTTATCAGCTCCTAACAACGTAGCTGCAACCACAGCGTAACAGATGCTAACCTCAAAGATAAACGCCAAAGGGGGCAGAAAAGTTGACCAGAGCAAGGTTCTACCCAAATAACCAATCTGTGGATTGGAAGACCATTGCACAGACCCAACGGTCTCCCTCAAAAAAAGGCTCAGAGGTAAGCAGGAACTTGAAACCACGTTTGCTGCTTACAGCTGAAAAATAATTGGGCACTTGCAAGACACTTAAAAAAAAAACTTGCAAGGCACTCGGGTACTGGCCACTTAGAAAACCAATTTTCACCCATTCCATCTTCGCATCCTTGCTTAATATGTGTAAAATTATTTTAGACACTTGCAAAGTGGCCCTAATGTAGCCGTCATTGCTCATCCTCCCTTCCCGCCGCTCTTCCGCGAAGCCTGCTGTGCTACTGTCATGCTATTAACATTCCTCCAAAGTCATGGAAATGCTAGGATGTACCTGAAGCATTCAGAAACCCAGCAGGTGCCTTCTGCAGGTACCCCGCGTCCAGGCAATGCCAGGAAGCCGTCATAAACTTAACACAGTAGTAAGCTATGTAATTTTTAGATAACAGCTACTTACATAAGTACGGGAATTGCTACATTTTATATGTACAGATTGCTCACATTCCAATTACAGACCAAGACCCAGTGCATGCAAATAATTAGTATTTAGGAGCAATACATTATTTTTTCCCTCCGCATGCCACTCTGTGATCTCAAAATGCTGGTCAATTCCTAAGTTACTTTGCATGTGTCAGTGCAATTTCACCTCAGTCCCAGAAGCTTCTGGAGCACATAAGTAACATTATAATGTTACAAGAGCCTAATAATTGTGTCCAGGAATCTTCCCATACAATTTTCACCATTTATTATATGGTTAGCTTATTTATACATCAGTATCATTGGGCAAATTGCATCTAGAATACATGGGGAGGCTGAAGCTTAAAAACACACTCTTGTTCCTCATGGCAGCCCCAGGTGCAAAATATTATCCTTTAATGCCGTGGAAAGTCTCCAGCTACCTGACATGAGGACAGGGTACAGCGACGCCGGTTGAGTAATTTCACTCTTAAGCTTTTTCGCGACACCGATGCGTTTGCGTTCCAACGGCGACATTTTAATATTCAAAACGGGTGTCGGCGGCTGGCGCTGGAAAGGGCAAAGCCGCTGGCGGTGCGGGGTGTCCCGCTCGGTTCCCCCGTGGGCGCCCTGGCCCTCCCTTCAGTCACGGCTCCCGGGGCAGGGGCGCAACCGGCTCCCGGCGCCGCCGCCCACGGCCGGGCCAGGCGGGCTCCCGCCCGCCCTCCAAGGCACCGGTTTCCCCTGCCCCAAGGCCGACCCGGCCTGGGGGACGCACCGCCCCACCGCCCCGCTCAGCGCTGCGGCGGGGCCGGCCCGCGGCGGGCTGCGAGAGGGGGCGGCGGGACCGCTCCGGGCCCCGGCGGGGCGGGGGGTTCAGCCCTGCCCTTGCCAAATCGCCAGGGCCGCTAGCGGCAGTGCCGGGGCGGCGGGCGGCAGCACGGCCGTTAACGGCCGCCGGGGGGCAGCGCGAGATCGCCCAACCGCCGCCGCCGCCGCCGCCATCCCCCCGCAGCCGCCTCGGCTGGCACCGCACCGCACGGTACCGCACAGCGCAGCGCGGCCCGGCCCGCAGGCGGCCGCTCCTTGCGGCGCCCGCCCCCGCGGGCAGCGCGGCCCCGCGGTGGGTGCCCGCCCCAGGCGACGCCCGACGGAAAGCGGCCCCGGCACCCTCTCCCTCGGCCGCCCGGGGCGAAGTCCGCATCCCCCCGAGCGGGAGGCCGCGCGGTTTATTTATTGAAGGAGATTTCACCCAGGAGCTGCTGATCAAAGCTAATACAAAATAAACGTCTCCCTTTAATAGACTGATTCTTCTAAGCCCTTGACACTGGGAATTGGGATTTCCCAGTGCTATTAGCACTTAGCAGTAGGCGCTCCAGACCAGCCAAGAGCAAGGGATTAAGAGGTATTTGTCTAAACTAATTTCTCTCTATATACCGGGTCTATAGAGACTGGTGTTACTCTGCTGGAATTGTGCAACATGGCTAATTGGCTACAAATTTAACAGCGGCAGGGCTCCCACCGGAGGTGGCCGTGTGCTCGTTACACCCGGTCTCGACTGAAATGCGGGCCGGCGCTGGGCACCCGAGCTGGCCCTGCCCGCACCGCCCTGGGCTGGCCGTGCACCGCCCGGGGAAATGGCCTGCTTCGCGTGGGCCGCTCTGGGTCGGGGGGCTGGGGCTGGGCAAGATGAGAGTCCTGTCATGCCGGCCTGGGGAGCCAGCAGGGCCTGGGCACCCTGTGGAAAAGTGAGTCAATCAAGTAAAATGGTAATTATCATAGAAATAGAATGCATGTAGCACGGCACCCACAAACTTCTATTTGTGTGAATGACCGTTCAGGATGGATGTTGGCTTTTTTGGACAGATATTGTACCGTCGCTCATATCCCTTCCAGAACAAGGGAGAAGAAAACTTGCAATATTTGGCTGTGATTCCTTGATTCCTTGCACACAGGTATGCTTCTACACTGAGAAAAACACATGAAAATTCACAGAATTATATTCTGGCTTTGGTGAGGTAGATGGGAAATACTCAGAATTTCATCAGGGCCAGAATTGTACTGAAGGAGGACATAGAGCTTCGGCTGCTCAGTGGGGTGCCCTAAACAGTCACAGGAAGCAAAGCCAGGTAGGCAACGTTTGCCCTTCCTCTCCCTTACGTACACGCCAATGAAAAGTTAGCGAGCGGTGTCTGTTGATGTGGAATACGCTCTCATCCTGTCGCAACCCGAAGATAGTATCAATTTTAATCTCGGTCTACAAGACAACAGCAAGATGCTGGTCACGAATCAGATTAACAGTATTGGTCCATGAATAGACGGGATTAATTCTGTTAAAAATCTAACATCTAGGCTGTCGTTGATCAAAGATTTCAAGCTAGAGATTACATGGCCTTAACCAGAGCGCTTCTTGAGTTGTGCGTAGAGAATATGACAAATTCAGTGTGAACATCTTCAATATGAGGTAACAGGGATGCCGAAGAAGAAGGCAGAAAATAAGATGAAGATTATTCAAGGTGTTCCACTTCTGTACAAGATATAACTAAAATATCGTCATGGCTTACCAGGAGCAGAGGTTGTCTGCCGAGGCAGTAAGTACCCCTGCTAACTTGGTACAGCAGCCAGAGGCCAAGCCACCTGGCCCCCTCTCATTAAGGGAGAAGTGCCCCATTCAATGAGGCACTTCAACAGTTGTCTACTTTTGAACGTGCAAATACCCCCATTAAATCTGGTGGATCAGGGCCAAAACTAATTAATTTAGTGATGCTTTGCATCAAAATCTCACTTGCAATACATAGCACTCACAATCAGAAAGACGGGGGCTTAATTAAACCAACTATTTAGAAAGCTGAGCAGGTTAGGACTGGGTTAGGACTAAAGAGTATAATGATATCCTTAGTGGAAGCCAGAGAAGAAAATGACCCCTGTGAAACTGATAGGAATTTGCCGAGGATTTTTTTCTATTTGGGTTTTTTTTTGTGAGATAAATGAATTGGGACTGACAAGCCAACCAATTTTGGGTTCAAGAGGCCATGCACTTTTATTTAGATTGCTTCTTTCAACCTGTCCCTACCAACAAGGCTCAACCCTAACTGTGTCGTGAGCAGCAGCTTCGTAGTACTTCCAGGTATCAAAACAGGCCATAAAAAGCTTCTATGGCTTGTGATTAGACACAAAAAAAAAAAAAAAAAAAAAAAAGATAAAGAAGAAAGAAAGGAAAGGACAAAGAAAAAAAGCAAGCCACGGTAGAGTTTCAAATTATTTAAATGTGAACCTAGATGCATTCAGAGCATGTCTTCACTGTGCCCAGCTTAGCAGTACTACGCTGTACCGCAGTGGACAAAATCAGGTTCTGATGGATCACACTCACTAACAGAACAAAAAAAGAAAATTAATCAGATGAAGCTAACTGGAACGATATTTGAGAAAGTGAAACAGTAATTGCAGCACTGGAGGCCCTCTGGTTGAGTCTAATTCTCTAAGGCTCCTTGGGGCGTATTGGCAGCTCCATCGCTCAGCTGATGTCAACTGAAGGGTGCCAGTTTGCGCCTGCTGAGGATCTGGCCTTTAAACTCACCCAGCTTGTGTCAGCAACAGAGTGGCCTCTTACAACCTTTCCGCAACACTGCAAAATCTTTAATGGCTTGGCACTGCTCAGAATCGTTCCATTTTGTAAGAGGAAACTAAGTGGTATTTCACCTGCCTGGGAGGACCCTTCTCTTCTAGCTTATTAAGGAGGAAACACTGTCATAACCTCAGTTCTTCTAATATGACAGGCAGTAATGAATGGCTGAGATGACTGTGATCTTTGCATCCTATGGCCAGGCTATTTCCTATAGGTGTTTCCTGTGGCTGTAGGAAATTATGGGCAAGGCAACGAAAGAAGCATGCCAGACAACGATAAACGCTCCAGAGTCAGAGCAACATGAAACCACCATGCCCGTATTTGCTATTCATGAGCACATAGGTGTTTATATACGGTTTTGTCCTCTATCAAGTGGCAGTCAAGAACTGCACAACTATAGGCTTGGATTATTTTTCACCATCAGGAAATGCGTCTGGCATGTATTTGAAGAACATTGTACACAAATACATTGTCTGGATGAATTTGTCAAAAAACTGAGAGACTTATGGGCATCTTTGCAAAAACAAGTCCCATTTCCTTTTAATTTTAAAATGACAGACATTCATATGTTCAGACTGGTGAGTGTCTCTGAAACAACTGCACAGAGACCTATTTAGGAAGGTATATAGTTTAATAAACCTGCAGAACAGTAAAAAACAGTCCAGACTGAACACTCGAGAAACGACTGCCTTTGCAAACAATAACGGCTCCGTGCCTAAGCCCTCAGTTCCAACAGTCATGTACATTCATGCATGGAAAAACCTATAAGAACACTGACATGCCAGAATGTTTGCAAGATCACTGCCTGTGAAAGGTTATTCACAGACACACTCTCAGGCAAAATCACACCCTCAGAGGTATTACAACCCTGCCAAAGTCATGGAAAGCCAACAGGTTTCTACTGTGTGAGGAACAATAGAGCTATTCTGGACAAGTTTTATTCTGAAAAGTAGAGGTTGAGGATAGTCATAATTTTCTTTTCAGAGCACCAAAAGCTGCTGTGCCTGACCATGAAGGTTGCCACAGGACATACTCTACCCACCAGAAAAACTAAAAACACAGAAAACAGAGGCTGAAGAGGAAAACACAAGCTTTTCCTTCTGCATTTCCCGCTCTACAAGTACGCTCCCATTGCTCGTACATGTTTCCTTTGCCACAGATGGCAAAAATGAGTCCTGAAATCACTGGATTTACATGCCAGCAAAAACACTTGCTACTGCATTGTAGTCACGGAGGAGTCCACAGCAGCTGTGTTCCACATCCTGGGCTGCAACTGTGCCTCAGGGCTGCCAAGCCCACTCTGAAGTCCTGTAGGGAGGGCACGTTCCCAGGGAGGAGGGTCAGACACCATTTGGTTATCGGTGATTTTCCTCAGCAATGGCTCCGCGGCACCTCAACAGCCTGTGATGCTTTGTTTTCCCCATCTGGGTATTAACAGCCAAACGGATGTGGACCCCACTCATCAGCTGCACTTCAAGATGTCAGAGACCCTAGAGGAAGGACCAGGTCCTCCCTAGGCAGGTGCTCACCTTGAGATATTTGAGCCATTGCAGGCAGAACAAAAGCTCCTGAGTTCTCACCCTAGCTCACCCTCCAGGCAACGTGATGTACCCCTCTCCCTGACATCCACATCTACATTGATCTTCCCCAGCTGACTGCCTGCAGTGCTCTGTAAACCCTTTGTAATCTCCTGCCAGGCACTGAAAACCTTGCAGGTAGCCCAATGCAAGGAGCCTGCTGCCTGGTGCCCAGATTAAGGAGCAAGACTCAAGAATAAAAAATACAAGGTCACCATGAACCTACCTTAAAAATGCCTCGCTTACACATGGTATGCCAGTCAGAAGTTACCCATCAGTTCTGGTAACACCAACACTGCACAGGGGGTCACTGACAGACTGGGAGCACACATCTGTCCACAGAATAAGAAATTGGCCTTGAAGAAGTGTCAAGACATTAGAAAAATGAAGTCATTTGGATCACTTGCTAGTAAATAAGTCAGTGGTTCTTGAAGCTTTGGGCATAATGAAACCAATATACCTACCTCACTACCACTGAGGTGTCATCCTGAGATTTACCCACCAAAAAATTTGGCTAAACATTCTCGTTCAAAAGGGGTAGAAGGCAGGTTCCATAAGAGCTCTAAAGCAGCAGCAGAGATGTACAAAGCCTTCTCTTAGACGTGGCAGAAGACAATGATGAGGCAAAACCCAGGCTAGATGCCTGTGATCTAATAAAATTGCACCCATCTCATCAGCAGCACTGAACTTTGCGTTAAGAAGTTCCATATCTTAGCAGTGAGTTCCAATTGCATTGAGATTTTCTCTGAGGTCAAGGCACTTAAAATACCACTTTTCTAATGCTTTTTACTTTTTTAGGGTTTCTCATGTTTTGGGTGAAATCCCAAACGCAGATGACACAATAGTTACAGGCACTTGCCCCACAAGGTATCTGACTGACACAAATACATGTTGAGTCCTTTGAGAGGAATAAGGCTATATCCATTCCACATGCTAACATAATCACAGACATCCAATATCATTCAAAACTGTTTACACTGTCAGTAATAACCCTGAAAGAAAGAGTTTCTGAGATGCTTTTTATTGACACCCGCCTCATTCCAGAGCTCAGCAAAAACGTGCACAGTTGACACAGCCAGCCACAGAGATTTTTGGTTTCTCTAAATAAGTCTGAATAAACAATAAAAGGTTAAGTGCTATTTTTTTCAAAGCCTGAAACACAGGCAAACAAATTGAGGGTAGAGAACTCAATTATACGAAGCAGAAGCTACTGGCAGTTACACTCAGCAGAGCTGAATAATTTTCAATTACTCTGGGAGAAGAGGTCAACAAAATATGTTCCCCAGTCTGCACGTTCCTAAACCCAGAGCTCCTAACATTACAAGTGCCCTTTGCCAGGGTAATTCAGTGGAGGTTTTTTCCCAGCAAGCACACTTCTCCCTACTTTGATCTATCAAGTCAAGTTCTTTCCTTAGGGCACATACGTTAAACTTATCCTAAATATGTGCCTGCATTTGAACCCCGACTTTCCGAAAGCCAAACTTCACCGCTGTTGCAGCCAAGCACTCTGCCAGAGAGATGCTACAACTTGATGGGTGCTGCTCTAAGTACCTCTCTGACCCGGGGTGCTGAGGGCATTAACCCAGCAAAATGAGGAGACAAGGCCCCATCCCGGGGTCACCTGTGCCGGTGTCTGAGCTTCCCAGCTGTGCCGGCACATCCCAGGTAAGGTGCAGAGTTTTCCCCGATAGGGACTGCAGAGGCTCAGCAGGACTGGCCAGCTGTCCCAGTACAGAAGAAAAATCTCTGGTACGTGGTGTGGCTATGCCTCCTACCAAACAGCATCAAGGAGTTTTGAGTGCTGCATACCCATCTCTGCTGCCATTATTTTGCCACACTTCTATCTTCAGAGTTTCTTGCTGCCATTTTTCCTTGGTTTTTCTCTCAGCAGGTTTTGGGGGGTTTTTATGTGAGTTTTTCCTTTCTAAAAGGCAGCAGGAAAGGGGTTACATTTTATGTCACAAAGCATCTCCATCACCGCATAAAGAGAAAGGAAACTTCTGCTTTGGTGTATATCATACACACATATATCTATAACAAATAACATATGCAAGCTGGATGATAAAATTTCTAGCATATGGAATGAACACGTGAATGTTCTCTGTACTTCTCCGTACAGCAGCACCTAAATGTGGCAATTACAGTATCAGGAAAGATGCTCAAATGTTTATTTCTCCATTACGACTTTACACTGCTATCTGGTCTAAATGGTGCAGTGAATCTCAACAGAAGGTGCTTTTATGATGATAGTGTCATTTCTACAGCAAATATAAGCTGATGATTTTCAGTGGAAGGAGAAAGCCACTAAAAATTTACTAACCTCCCTTTTAGTCAGAAAAGAGACATTTTATTTAAAACCTTTGTGTGAGAGAGGCAATCCATTTATCCTCAAATTCCTGCCCATAAAGTTGCTAGTGTATGTGGAGAGGTAAAAGAAGAAAAATAAACCCATTTCCTTATTTCCCACACAACATGCAAAAACTGTCCACTGTGTATAAAAGAGGTTTTGAACCGGCTAGGAATGAAATGAATTCTGGACAGGAAAGTTCCCTCACTCTTAGATTCAGTCCTTCCTTGGAGGTCTGCAGTTGTTGTTAACTTCCCATGGGGGAATTTTCTTTTTCTAAGCCTGGCTTATATTTCACAGAACCACAGAACAGCCAAGGTTCTATGGAAGGGGTGTCAAAAGACCATCTGATCTGACCTTTCATGGGAAAGGGAGCCCAGATGAGATCTAGCACCCTGTCCAATCCTGTCTCTAAAAGCTCCAGCAATGGGGACTCTACCACAGTCCTGGGGAAGTTGTTCCAGTGACTGATTAAAAAAATTTGATGATCTTGGGTAGAGAGACTGTTTGCTTTCCTTATTCTGCCACCTTTTGGGGGACTGTGGGCAAGTTGCTTCACCTCTGGATGCTAGTGCTTACTCCTTTATAAACTTTACAAATCATACCATCTGACAGGAAGGTTAAATAAATTAACACTGCCGAGTAGCATCCTCTAGTGGAGGATTTCAGAGACCTTTCCTGGAAATCTTCCTGTGAGGGATGCAACCATACTTTTGCTTTATTAGTTGTGGACTTTTGGGGACTTTTGGATTTCTCCTCAAGAAATGCAAACCTTATTCTGTCATCTCTCTGCCGTGTTAAAATAGAATCAGTAGGAGAGTCTTGCTGCAGGATGGTGGATCCAATTTGGAGGCCTTGACTGCATAGAGAAAAGGGAAAAAAGAAGATAAATATATAGGCTTTGAGCTTTGTAGACATAGTGTGTATCACAGCAGCAACTCAGTACACACTTGTCTTTGAAGAAAACTTAAATGTCAAGCACCGCTAAGCTGTTCCCGTTGCTTCCTTTTTATCAATGCAAGAAAACAGTCACAGACATAAGAAAAAGCAGTGATAAAGAAACGGCTATTATCTCATCCCAGTCTCTCAGACGCTTCCCAGTTCCAACTTGGTATTCCCCTCCACTGCTCAACCTCCCAGCACACTCTGCTATGAGGTTGCCCTGATGTTGCTGTCTCTGCTACCTAGTAAAACAGTCATGGTTTTAAGGTGGAAGGCCTACAGATTTCATAAAGACAGTCTCAAATTCCTAATCCCTGGCAGGATATTCTTCAGTGTAAATACATTACATAGGTACTGCATTGCTGCAACATTCAGGAACTAAAAGCACTCAAAGTCAGTAGCCTGTTCTTAAAAAGCCTCTTTTTGGCCACTCTAGCCTCCACTCTAACTCTGCTCCTAGCACCGTTGTGCAACAGAGGAAACTTCTAAGTGAGACTCAGCCCCCTTCCACTTCAAGGAAAAGGGAAATCAAAGACATGGCCACTAAATTGCTCTTTGCCTCAATTTTCTGCTACATCTAGCTGTGCTTAGGTCTCTGCAGTTTTGCATCCTCAGGAGCATGCTCAGAGCCTAATGTGGAATGCATGTCCTCAGTACCATTTCTGAAAGGGAGGGAAACAGGTGGTTTTGTGGCTTTTGGTTTTGCAGCACTCCATTAAACATTGAAAAGTGACCAATGACTTCACAGGTGACTTTAAACATGTGGTTTCCCCATCTGCCAAATCTCTCCAGGCCATCTGGTGTGACCATATCCTGTGCATGATTACCTGAATAGAATTTCTTTTTTTTCAGCTCCTCGCTCCTCACCAAAATGTTTAAGTTCTTTTTCTGGTGTGTCCAAGAAATTGATTCATTTCATAACATAAAAAAAAAAAAAAGACTGCCAGACTTCACTCCATGCCCACTCATAGCTGACTGACACATTGGCGCTATCTCTTATAAAGTCACCAGAGGCCACCTTCTGCTTTTATCGGCCAGCAGCTCCAACCTCTGTCACCTACCTGACTGCTTTTCAAACAAGAAGCTCCCATGGTTTTTGATACTGTCCTTCAAACTTTGAAGGACCCCGATAATCACCCATAAAGCAATTTCACCATTCTCCTTCAAATCTCTTCTTCCCACTCTCATGCAAAACACTACCAAATTTGCGGGGGGCTGTTGTGCTACAACCTACTGCACTGACCAACAACATCACAGTACGACAGGTGTTCCCTGCTCTGGCTGCTGTCTTGCAAAACATTGTAAGTGCTTTGATATAGAAAACCCTCTTGTTTCTTGGTGCATTCTGCACAAAGGCGTCCAGATCCATAGCTAGGCTCCAAGTACGATGCTAATAAAAAGCAAAAGAAGATGATTCCCCGAGCTCTGTACGTATCATTCAAAAAAATAAATTTAAAAAAAAATAAATCAAGTGAAATTTAAGCAATAAACTTAAGGTCACATTTAAGCAATTTCCTTTTATTTCCTTCCATTTTATTTACAATGAACAACTCTTAGCAGGTAAACCTCAAAATATACCTCCAGTAACAATTATTCTGCCTCAGGTATTTATGCAGCATTCTAACTACAGGATCTGTATAGCATTTCTTTTCCCCCACGCATACAAATACACACTAATACTTAATACATTAACATTTCCACTATACATTTTTACAGTGTATCCTGTTAAGCAAATTGCTCAATTAGCCAAATAGGGTTTTTTCCTTTTCATTGTGAAAAGACAGAGTCTTGCAGAATGGAACGGCGTTCTCAGTAAGAGGTCAGTCGGGTATGATTTTTGGAATAAAGAGAGGATGAGTGGGTTGTAAAAGATTTTAATTATTCACATTTTGTTGCCTTAAAAAGTCATCAGAGAGAGCAAAACAACACACGTACTGGTTCATGCTGGTAGGTAACAGTAGCGTGTTAGCATACATCCCAGAATTTTCCTGTTACAGCGTGTACCTCATGGACACGGAAAAGACTGTGGGACTGTCAAATACCAAGTGTCAGGAATGGTATATCCACTCGTTGGTAAAATAAGTCAGTTAATTTGGCAGGTAAGTATTAAGTAATCATATTGTCAGAACAAGGCAAGTGGCTAAGAAAGGAAGACAAAGAAGAAAAAAAAAATATAAAGACAAGGAAACAGGAAGGAGTCAAACAGGAGAGGGGGAAGGGAGAGAATGCGGGAGTTTGATGGCCAAGCGGTGAGAGAGTAAAAGATTATGATCCACCTGTTCTGGATGGTACCGGGTCACCTTGTCCTCATGTCTTACGTCAGACTCCATTTCTGACTTTCCGCTGCCTGGGAGAATTTGAATATCATCCTACCTGGGTTTTATACATACAGAACAGAATGGCTGAGAAAAACTTAAGGAGGTTGGATATTTTCTCATCCATGTTTTTAAAGATTTTTTTTCAAAAAAATTTATTATTTTCATGCTCTCTGTGGATTTTTCTAATTTATGTTTACTCAAATCTTAGCAAATACTAGTCTAATTTTTTTAAGCCAATATTGTTTCATCTTGATTTCCATTTTCCTTTATTTGGTTTCAACAGAGCAAAATTTCAAACGAGCTGAAGGAGTTTTTTTAATTTCATTACATTTTCCTGGGGTAAAAATGTCTATGATATTTGCCTAGGCAAAGTGTTACATCACGTACTCTATTTATGTTTCAGCATTGCAGTGACTTTTAAAAGCTCACAGCAGGAAATGAAGAAAAGCCTGAACTCATAATTATTAAATAATAATAAAAAAATGTACTCTGCTAAGGTTGCACTTATTCAAAATGGTACAATTAATATATCCCCATGTTTCCATTAATATACGTTCCGGTGGAGAAATTGATAGGAAATGTGGTCATGGCATGAACTTTACAGCAGATTTGTATAGTCTCTGCTGAGCAGAGTTTAATTGAGCAAAGCAGCTTGGATAAGGAGTACTGCACAGAAATGAGATTATCCATCATGCACCTGAATGATCAATACCCAAGTCCTCCTTATATTGACAGAGTTGGAAGGATGCTGCTTAGCATGATCAGACATCATAGGCAACAGGGAATTTGACTGTCCCCCTTCCCATGGCGGGCAAACCATTCCTCTCTTAAGCTTCCTCCAGCCTTTACCCTTAAATCTGCTCCTTGCTGCTGACATGAAAATACCTGCAGCTCCTAAAGCCAGCCCAGGGCAAGGTCGTGCAGGGCACCTCCCCACCTGATTTCCCTCCGCATCCCCCTTTATTCTCCCTCCAGCTCCTCCCTGCAGTCCCTGGCACTGCCTCCCTTCTGCTTGTCTCAGGCACATCTGCCTGCCTGGTGCCTGGGGCTTTGTGCCCTTCTCAGCTGCTCACCCACGCTGGACACTGAAGCAGCTCCTGCTCTCATCCGCAGACCCAGCAGTTGCACCACAGCCCCGATTTCACTTGTGGCTCTGACCCGCACTGACGTTAAGCCATTACACAAGCAAAAGGTTCGTTCACAAAACGTCAGTGCGGAGCCGCAGCCCCATTCGAGACATCGGTGGCAACGTGATCTTTCTTGGTCTCTCATTACGATGGTGAATTTGCAACATTTGTTGTCATCTGTTTTTCACTCACTGACCACAAGTTTTTAGTCCTCCCCTTTAGGGTTCTTCAGCACGTGGCTCACCCTTCTGTGTAGCACCTGGTCTCTTACGATTAATTCCTACCTTCAGTCTGCCAGCTGTGCCACCTGACTTCCTTCTCATCTCCAAAGCAAGTTCCAGTTTTACTCTTTGCGTGTGAAGATCTTTTTCATTGTCTTCTGCAGAGTGACTGCTTTATTTCTATCCACATTCCCTACAAAAGCTACCTTTGCCAGAAGGGACTGCAAAGCACAGCCCTTGGACAAGGGCTTGGCACGCCGCAAGCTGTGACTGTTGAGTACTCTGCAACTCCTGTGCCTGTGATCACATATCTGTTTCAGATAATCCTGTTCTGATACTTTGACAAATTCCTAGGCAGTCATTTGTTACACTCTGAAGTCTTAATCCTTGGTGGATTCCTGGAGATGCTACTGTGAAAGACACTGTAAACGACTAGAACACAACTCCGTCTTCTTTTATCCCTCTGTACTGAACAGCACCATGGTGCAGGGAAGGATAAGCAAATGCATGGGTCTCAAAAAACACCAGAGCTGAAAGAGTAAGTGCTCAGACTCTCACGTATTTGTGAGAAGCTTTAATTTTTTTTTTTTTTAATTTAAAAAGCATACCCAACACTCTGAATAAGTGGCAAGAAGCAAGATTTAAAAAGAGAAAAAAGGTTTTGTTAAGCTTCGAACTTTAAATTGTGTTTGTGCATGGAGACCAAATTCACACTGTGTTCATTTCTTGAAAGCACAGAGAAAAAAACACATGTTGCTGCTGTTGCAGACAAAGGATGGGATGTGCAGAACCTCCACAACACCTGGCAGAAAAAGTGTCGCTGTGATTTTTTACATGCTAGTGTGTGTCATAGTACAGCAAGTCCAGTGGCTTTTCTGCCTCCTCAAACAGGAGGCACAGCACAAAATGCCCCAGTGCCCTCCCACGGCTAAGAGCCTATTGCTAAATCTTCGTCAAAATAGTGTTTGAAGAGAAAATATTCAGGAGATAACAAGCACAGCCCTGCTGCTATAGGAAAAACATCCATTCTGGCTATTCAAGTACTGCGTCAAAGTGCAAGAGGAAAAGCAATTCTAATCATAATTTTATCTGTTATCATGACTATAACCAAAGTTTTCTTTTTTAAAGTTACAAAAACCAGCCAGCAATATTTTTATTTCACAAGAGTTCATTGACAGACTCTCTTGTTTGCAGCAATTCAGAACTCCAGCTACTGAAGCTCATCACTTTTTTATTTGCCTCCTTCAGTGCCGAGGAGATATTTATAACTGTTGCAGTCAGTCTTGAAATAAGTATACAGCGCAAGGGTGCTGCATGTTACCAGTCAAGCAGAAGAAGACAAAGACAAATAAAAAGCAATGAAAAGACATGATATAGATATAGAAAAACTGTGACTACCAAAGAGCTAATGGTTTTGTGATGGTGAGAACTGAGCTTAGAAGAATACTCAGTCTTAGTAATGGTTTTGTAGAAAAATCTCTTCAGACCATTAAAGTATTAAGCTGTTCTTTATCGCACTTTCCCTACCTCTTCTTTTCTTTGCAAGTTGGTATTTAATACTCTTTCTTTAGATCTCTCCTACTGGATTGAATAGCATTGAGCTGCCTTCACCACACAAAATCACAGATCATTAGATTCTTGTTTCATTCTAGACATAATTTGAGACAATCAAATTTGAATAGCAATTTTGTGTTCATATCTTTTATTTATTAAGGGTCTTTGAAATACAGGGAAAAGGGAAAATAGAAAACCCAGTATATAATGGAAATGACAAAGTGGGGAAAATGCAGGCACAAAAAAAAAAAAAGGAAATGTTTTTCTTTTTGGTTTTTCTTCTAAAAGATTAAGAGCTGGTGAACCAGATTCCCTCCCTTGGAGGAGTATGTTCAGTGCAAGAGGCTGAAAGGATTGCAGCAGGACACCACTCACATAGCTCTCACTGTCTGTCCTGAGCAGCTTTGGTTTAAATTACATCTACTTCAGGGTCCCCGTATCCCTAACCAGCGTGCAGGGTGTCCAGCTGAGAGGCACTGGAGGACGCCAGTGTCTGCTGCGTGGCTTGCATCCTGAGGAGGGGATGCTGGTGCAGACCAGCCACCTCAGACCTGTGCCTGCAGCCCTTCTCCTCCCTTTGCATCCTCCCAGCCAGTGATGCACCCAGCTCGTGTGCCGGGATACTGGTACAGATAATGATACGGCATCTCTGCTATCTCAAAAGCACAGAGGGAGAAGAATATGGGGTGAGGTCTGAGCTGCTCTGGAGCCACGAGTTTGAATGTTGGGCTAGGTGAGCATTTTCCATGGGTAATAGCACTGGGAGCTGCCTCAGGCCCCAGGGAAGGAAAAACACACACATATTTCTTCTGATTTTGCCCAAAGTTTTTATTTCATTATTTCAAGCTGTTTAAAGGTTGGTTGTGCTGGACAAGTAACCAGGGCCCAGAATCCTTCAGAACAGCAGACATATCTTCAAAAGAGACTACACTATGCCACCAGAATCTGCTTGGGAAAAGGTGGTGCGTTTCGTAACTCCTTTCTATTATTAGCCCATCACTATAGTCCTGGAGTAAAAAATCACTTCAAATGAAGGAAAGGAGAAATGTCATCTTCTTTTGCTGCGGCTGGATTTTCCTCCTTGCTTCTTTTTGCAAAAAATATTTTTAAATTTAAACGTGAAAACAAGTTATTGGCATGGACCTCTGTGTCTGAAGAAATAGAAGTTCTACCTGAAGTTTTAAAGTGATTCTCACTTTGAAAATGTATTTCAGTAGTGTTAGATTATATAACGACAGCTATGCATCCTGTGTACATGACTTGCTTTCCTCATCATCTTCTTAGTAGCTTGGGTCGAGGGCTGCAGAAGAGGTTCCTAAATTATGTTTCCCTTTCCCATACTTCAATATACGAGTAAATGCCCAATTTCTACAAATTCTGAGCAATTTTTGAAGTTGCAGCCCCCTGGGGCTGCACCCTCCTTCAATCTGAAAATCAAGATCCAGGACTCAAAAAGAAAACAGGCGCTGAAGGTTCCTTCGGTGAGGGATTTATGTCTGAATCACTAACCTGCTCAGTAGGCTTGCCAGCTTTCTCCAGTAATAATGCTTCACATTAGTTATTTGAGCTCGAATGCAGCATTTGCAGAAGAAAAACATTCTGCAGTTTACCATTCTGGAAAGAGTTGATTGTTGTGTTGTCAATAAAGAGAAGGATTACAGAGTAGGCGAATTTGTTACACACATGTATGGCCCGTGAAATACATCCTTCTATGAATCCTCAAATATTATCAGCCTACAGTAATTGTTACTTACACTCCACCCACTTCATCTTTCTTTCCTTCCTTCCCTCTGAAGAATAATTTGACAGGTTTTTTCTTTGAAAAAGTTGAACTACAAAATGATTTCTACATCTAACAGAGACATAAACATGCTACTGTAAGCATAGTTAAGAAAGTGTGGACAAATGTGTAACCCTCATCCATACGAAAGCAAAAATCATTTTTTTCTAGAACTGAGATGGTCTGGAGAAATCTGAGGCTGTGGTGGAAGGGAAAAAGACAGAGGGAATTAAACCCTCATCCCACCACCACAGACCCAGGGCTATCCCCCTAGCATTGTAAAATGGAATTTATCGCTAAAATCAGGAAAATAGATCCAGGCATTAGGATCACAGGTGCTGTTTCACTGACAGCCTATTATAAAGCTCCAACTGTGTCCAAAGTTATAAAGCAATTTCGTAGTTATATTTATCAGGATGAATAACGTGCAAATCCACTTCCCTGCTTTTCTCTTTTTTTTTTTTTTTTTTGGTATGTCATTATTAAAAGATTCCTACTGCACCTAGCAAGGCTTCCCCAGATGTTCATCCCATGCAGCAGTGAATGGCAAATGTAGATCTTACACACAGGGAAGAAGCTCACAAGTCCTGCAGTGTTGGGAAGGAGGAGGCTCCTGGCACCCAGTAAGAAGGAAACAAGGCAGAGCACTTACATACTGTCCTTATCCACACGACTCCCAATGGTCAGCAGAGGTCAAAGAGATCCCAGCAAGTGGAGGTCATTAAAAAACAACTGCGCAGAACAAGATACAGAGGCCAAGAGAAAAGGCTGTTTTCAGCAGATATATTCTGAAAGCAAAGTGGGAAAAAGAAGGATGCTTGGAAAGGGTGAAAAAACTACTGTTCAGACCAACAGCCACGCTGAGACTCCAGCCAACCTGGGATGCAGTTATTAACAGAGTCTGAGAAACTGGAGAAGTCACAAAGTCTCAGCCTTATGGTATCAGCGTGTTAAGCACAAAATTTGCCTGTTCCTGGTAACTTCAAGGAAGTTAGCCCAGGGTTATCAAAACGCTGTAATCAAAATCGGAGACCACATCATGTATCATGGGCAAAAAGGAAACCTGAATGTACTGATCTACATCCAAACAGATAGCGGTGTTTTACCTACAGCTCCGATGTGCAGGAAAAAGTAAAATAAAAGGCTTTCCTTTGCTTATGGAAAGCAGTCTTTCCTGAAAAAAGCTAGAAGCTCCTTACTTGTGACCAAACAGACTTGCCTTATCCAAACCCCATCCTGAGAATCCAAACATTATTTTTCTTCTAAAACACAAGTGAATCATTTTAAAATGAAATGCAGATTTAAAGAGCTGTGGAGATAAAGGTACCTGCTTAAGACCATCTGCCCAAAGCACAGTGGAGCAAATTCCAGAGAGAGGGGACAGGAATGTCCAGAAGGAGATGGCCATCATGCTTCTCAGTCCTACCAAAAAGAAAAAACCCAACAGAACAAAAGTCCCTTGAGAAATTGCACGGCAAATGAACAGGACAAACAATTGAGGATGAAACTAGTGGTCATGAAGGCAAGGTAGAAGCAGGACATAACCAGGGCAAGACATTCCCAGACTCTTTTTCCAGCTCCCCGAGGGCTGATGGGGTCTGTTTAAAAGCATTATAATGGTGCTTTCAAAAATCTTACAAAAAATATATGTATAACAGCCAGGAGCCAGCAGGGGAGAGAAAATTGTCATGAGAATCAGAAACCTAAGGGAGCTTTTAAAAGGTTGTTGCAATACATGAAGCCACTGAGGTGGCTGAAACTAGGCCTGAAAGCAGTGTCCCACCTGCAAGGATATTGCGGAAAATGGGAGATGGGTTTACAAAGCTGTTTTATTTCCAGTCTGTCTTTCCTGTTCATTTTATGTTTCCCTATTTCTCTAAGTTACTTACTATACTTGAATATTATAATAAAATCGGGAGTTTAAAGTTCTTTTGCTTCTCTTTGGAGAATTCACCATTAGACAAAGGTACAGCCAGATCCACCTCAACGCCCTGGGCCACTCAGGGTCCCACCAGAAGTCCATACTGCCAACAGGCAGTAGAACCAAGCCCTACTCCATATTTAGCACTATTAAATTATGACACCAAAGAAATACGCGTAGCTACCAGCTTACGTTATATTTTACAAAAAGGCATAAAACAGGAATGCCTCTTGTGTTAGGACCTGGTGTCAGAAGAACAAGGCATAGGAAGACAGAACTAAAGCCAAGCAAAGACAATGTGATTCTGCAAATCTCACCAGTTCAGGATAGGTAACCTGGGGTCACCTATGGTGAGCAACTCGGGAGCTGGACAAAGGTGATTGTCCCCCTGTACTCGGCACTGGTGAGGCCACGCCTCGAATGCTGTGTGCAGTTTTGGGCCCCTCCCTACAGGAAAGACACTGAGGTGCTGGAGCGTGTCCAGAGAAGGGCAATGAAGCTGGTGAAGGGTCTGGAGAACAGGTCTATGAGGAGCGGCTGAGGGAACTGGGGTTGTTTAATCTGGAGAAGAGGAGGCTGAGGGGAGACCTTATCGCTCTTTACAAGTACCTGAAAGGAGGTTGTAGTGAGGTGGGGGTTGGTCTCTTCTCCCAAGTAACAAGTGACAGAATGAGAGGAAAGGGCCTCAAGTTGCGCCAGGGGAGGTTTAGATTGGATATTAGGAAAAATTTCTTCACAGAAAGGATTGTGAAGCACTGGAACAGGCTATCCAGGGAACGGTTGAGTCACCATCCCTGGAGATATTTGAAAGAGGTGTAGATGTGGTGATTAGGGACATGGTTTAGTGGTGGACTTGGCAGTGCTGGGTTAACAGTTGGACTCGATAATCTTAAGAGTCTTTTCCAACATAAATGATTCTGTGATTCTATGATTCTAAGCTGATGGCAAATGTGAGTGAAAAAATGGGGCAGCAGAACTGATTCAGAGATGCTGGGGAAGAGTGAATGAATTGCGCACCAAGCGTGAAGGTAGAGGCTCTGCCTCACAAAGAGGTGCTCAAAGCACTCTGTGGAGGAAAAGCCGTATGCAACCACGATTGCTTCACTCTGAGCGCTAAGGCATGAATACATTTGGGCCCAGATTCTTTCCTGAGCTAACTCCGCAGTGATACCAGAAATTATGCAAGTTAAGATGCATGTCTCTTATGAAAATGATGCAATAATCAGTGTCTACAGTTCGATTATGAGATAATTAATTTTAATTGCATATTACATTCTCATTGAATTAAAAGATTTGAAGACTTTGACTATTTTTATATTCCACTTGCAATACATTTTGTAGTCTGTGCTATTTAGAGACAGAAAATTGCAACTATTTTAAAAACACGACAATGACTTTCACCTCCCTGAGGGAAATCCTGAATTATTACTTTTGATGGCATCAGGATTTCATCCTTATTCTGTCAGAGGAAATAATTCAAGACCCCTTCTTAGCTTTGCTTTCCACCTTTTGAGAGCCTTGAGTTCCCAACACTGAGATGAAAACACTTTCTGTTTATTAGGTAGAAGAAATTACGTTAGATTTTTTTCTTCACCAGAAAATGTTTGAAATAAAAACTTCCTTTTTATCACATCTACTTGGTGCCACCCATTAAGCAGGAGCATTGGCTGGGCCCTTGGTCACCTCCCTCCCAAGGGAACACGCTGGTACCCTGGCCCAGCACAAAGAGGTACAACTTGTCCCCACAACGAGCCTGCATGCACGAGTCACACCTCGCTGCGGTGGCTCCATTCCTGCCAGCTGCAAGGGAGGGCGACTGAGGTCAGACATTGCCCCATGTGGCAGGGATGTGTTTTGCCTGTTCTGATTTTCCATTTTTTAGCTCCCACCAGCAGCGGAGCATTGAGCAAAATGTCCCTGCTGTAGCCCTAGACAATTCATCGTAATAAGTCACCTGCTGAATTGCACCTCGTGGTCCCACTGTGAGGGAACAAATCACCAAGTTCTCCAATTGTTCAAATATCTTCTCAAATAGTTGCTGAATAAGTCATGCCAGTAATCGGCAGTTTGTAACTTCCCATCCGGCGGTTTGCAGCAGATACTCAAGACCTGGCCTTTCAAGCTGACTGAGCTTCGTCCGGCTGCAGAGGCCATAGGGTAAGTTCCTAGGGATTTGGACACCTAGCCAGGAGGCTCTGCTTTTGCAAGGGAAAAAGTAAGAGCTTTCTGAATTGACTTTCAGCAGTGAAAATACAGCATTTTCTGTGCCATGAGCAGCTCCAAAGAGGAATGAGGAGTGAGAGCAGGGACACCTATGCTAGACCCTCACCATCCCTTTTCAAGGTGCAATACATACTCCTTTTCCCAGTCTGACCCCCGCGTGCCTGCCTTTCCCAGTCCCATCTGAACACCCATGCTCCCACACCACCCATCTCCAAGCATCCAGGAGGCCGGCCCTCGCTTAGCCAGGCACCAGTGTTGCCTGCAGGGGTACAGTGGTGGGAAGGGGACAGGAAAGCAAGAGGGGACAAATCCTGTGAGCCCCAAATGTCCAGCCAAGGAGGCTCCATTATTGCCTGATGTGAAACGCAAGATACTGAGGATGTAGAAAGGAAAGAATAAAAACTGGGTTTGCAAGCATATCCCTAGTTTCATGCTTAAATACATGCAGAAGGGGTTTTTTTTCTAGTGTTAATGCCCCCCTGTGCCCACCCTTTTGTGCCAAAGAGGTGAGCAAAGCTGCAGAAATCTCACCAAACACCAAGATTTATGCTTTATCTTTCCTCAGATCCTCTGATTTTAAACTCAAAGAATACATCATGACAAGTTTTATACATATTTCTAAGATATTCCTGCCTTACACCCCTTATGTCTCAACCTTTTCTTTCATAGTCTTTCTTGCTCTTGCATGTTTTATTCTGACTGGAAGCCTGAAGGTGTGAAGGTATTGATTACACATCTCTTTCTGACACACCACGAAATACGCCATCTCCCGTCTTCACAGTGGTAACTGGCTTATGTGGCAGGTTTCTTCTCTCAGTATAAAACACATCAAAATTGTATTACACGGCGCTGTTGTTTTTAATAGAAATATTATTCAACTCACTCAAGTTTTCTTCAGGAGATGTTTTTGATTTCACTTAATGCCTAACCTTTTTGGGTTTTGACAGGTACACAGATCTTCCCGGAGGCTGCTGTTCCTGAGTGCGCCGTGTTGTTTGCATTAAAAGTCTTTTAGCCTGAGATCAGTGGTCCCAGGGATGAGAGCAAGCGATTAAGTTCTGCAATGTACCTTGCAAGTAGGGACCAATCGTTTATTACTTGGCTGTGTCTGGAGCCTCTAAACTAAGGCTTAGCCAGTTCGATAAGTGGTGGAACAAAGGCTACTCTGGCATGAAGGCTGTTTATATTTCACAGGGGATTTTTTTTTTTTTTGATCATTTTTCCTTAAACCATTGGAGGGCCTTGGAAGGAAGCGTGTTACTACAATGCCACTGCTGGTCCATCTCACAGAGCCGTCCTAAAGGCACGCATGTCTACGTGTCATACAGAACAGCCCAGAGTGAAACCAGGCTCTTAGACAATAGCAAGGGGCTTTTTATGCAATACAAAAATATATTAAAAATACATAATGTAACTTGTCTTAATATACTTTTCTGAGTCTAAAAATATGCCAGACCAAAAGAAACATATTTACATAAAAAGCAGACAAGGTCAAATAACAAAGAAAGCCCTTAATTAGTTGTAATCAACTTTAATTTGCATACCGTATATAATTCCTAAATGATTGTTAATAATAACTTTATATAATGGACTTCCAATTTTCATGAAAATGGCACATTTTGATAAGCAGACACAAAACCCTAGTACTAATAAGGTTTAATTTGCATACATTAGACTGATTATCCAAACAAAAGGATTACAGTATTACTTCTCCATACCTTTATGTCCTTATTATGCACATTTATTAACTTCACAAAAGCTAGCTGTTAGTGACAAACAATAGCCGTGGCTGGAAGAGAAATCTACAGTATGAATAAAGTGCATTTTAATGCTAAGGAGCAAAGTTTATACTGCATAAATGTTTTGTTTAACTCTTTCTTTTGCAAAAGGCATTATGCTTTTTAAGGCAGGCACTGTTAGATGGATAAATCACTTCTTCTGCATGTGATTTTTTTTGTAAAGAGTAGATTTTCTGTAAAACTATAACCTGCTTGTGTTCCCATTTTCCCGATGTGAAATCAAAAACATGGATGGTGCTTGAACATATCAGGAAAAGTGTTTACAATCACAGGATTAAGCTGTTAACTCATGTGATTCCAGGGTACGGTGTTAATAAATACATTGCCACAAGCTTCGTTTTCACAGCATAAATAATAATACAGGTGGCAATAGCTGTTCCTGAGGGTATTACATATACCCCGCAATTAAAGTGTGAGCAAAGGGGAGGGAAAAAAAAAATCATCAGAATATCTGGTATCTGAAGCAAACAATGCTCAAGGGGCTGAGAAGAAAGCCAATAGATGTGAAGCTTAAATTGAACACCGCCCTGGAGCTCCCTCCAGGCTGTGACACGGGGCTGTGCTGATATGCAATGGTGGCAGGGGTATGAGAAGAGGATGTCATCTGAGCCGCATTTTGTGCCCTTCTGGTGCAACGGCGCCACCTTCAAACAGAAACGTTGCTTTTGGAGATCTATTGTCAGCCCATGCGTTTTGATGCTCCATGGACCAGCTGGCTCTTCAGGAAGGGTTGCTACAGTTGTTGTGAACCTTGAGTAACTTCTCAGGGGTAAATTGTTTCTTGCATAATTTTTGACCAAGGTGTCCGTGTCTACGTGCACCTAGCTTGCTTAACACATCAGAGCAACCCAAATTAGTTTTTAATGTGAGAGAGAAGCCATCCAGATGATGCCTTGAATATACAGTGAGCATCTGGCAAGGTTACCAAGTACTGCCAACACACTTCTTTTTCTTTTCAGCATCATTTCCATCCAACCACTCTGCAAAGGGCCGTAGGAACCACTGTGATTTTTTTTCACCTCTGCAACTCGAGGCTGCTGACTTCTGGCTCAGTCCTTGTTGGTGCCACAAGGTCAAAGCTCCAGCTCCCCAGCAGGAGCCCAAGGATTTCGTTGGAAAGCTGTAAAT
Organism: Leptosomus discolor; assembly: GCF_034619465.1. Lineage (NCBI taxonomy): Eukaryota > Metazoa > Chordata > Aves > Leptosomiformes > Leptosomidae > Leptosomus > Leptosomus discolor. The sequence goes on along the minus strand of NC_141391.1, from coordinate 89,265,021 downwards.
GAGTAAGGCCTTGTGGTGCAGCTGAGGTTCTCTGTGAAATTGCCACTAGTATTGCACGAAGACCACATGCATTTGTTGGTCTGGAACAGCACATGGGGAAAACACATTTCGAAGGATATAATATACATAAGAACCTCTAAATCTACACAGAAACTTAGAGATATCAGCCTTTTACCATAAATATTGATGTTATTTACCATGATGTTCACTGTATTTGAGCTCTGCTATAAAGATACTGCTGTTTTGAAAGGTGCCCAATATGCTTTTCTTCCAAGGAGACCCCAGAGACAATGGATGGCCAAGGAGAAGTCTCTGGAGCCATGTTCCTGGATGAGCAGTTTCTGAATCAACCCTAGTTTATTCTTATTCAGAACAAACATGCCCATAAGATTTAGCAATGTCCAGTCTGTCCGAAGTGACGCAGCCACCAAATCCTACTGACAACCAGATGGACTTGGTTTCATAAAAGCACTGCTGAAAACAAGGGTTGGTATCCTACATCAGTCAGGCATTCTTAAAGGTATCCCAGGTCATGAAGCATATGGAGTTCTACACAGCTTTTAGATTAGAAAAGCTCACACTGAACATGGGGGGGTTTAACCAGAATGCGAACGCAAACTTACTTGTTCTTTCCTACCAAATCATAGCCCTGTTTCAATGGAATCCTACTGGGTTTGAGCTGGCCTCACTTAACTGAATGATAATCCTTACACATGACTCAATAAGGCCGCCTTTGGACCCAGACTGCAGTTGACAGTCTGTAAATAAGACGATTTTCCGAAGTTCCTACTGCTGTATTCATATTCTTCTCCTTTATAGCACATTGTGGCAATTTAGTGAGGTGTGCCCAATGCTCCCTGGACATTCATTACTTTTGTTTTCCTTTTGTTTTCCTTTGCTAAAACTGGGAACAGCCTATGAAATGCCTTTTGCCTCGTTCTTCTCCCTTATCCCCAGTCGGACTTCCTGCTATGTACTGCAGGAAAAAAAAAAAAAAAAAAAAAGAGTATTTCATGTTATACACATTTGTGTTTCTATCTGCCATACTGCAGATCGGAATCCATCTTCGGTTTTGAAGATCCCTTTGCCCATTGAATTTGTACAGCCTTCCCCTGGTTTAAAAAAAAAAAAAAAAAAGTTATTAGGGCCCCTTTTACGGGATAAGGAACTAGAATTGTCCAGTCTTTCTCACCTGGAAGTTTGCGTTTGGTGAAGGACGTGCACCACTGTTCCAAGTGACGGGCCCACAAAAAAAGCCCCCAACACATAGTAAGCTTTAAAAATCAGAAGCCATGTTCATTTTTAGAAACCCCTGAGGACACCTAGAACCCTCCAGACATTCTGATAATATTGGAACAAAACGAAAACAAAACCTGAAATGGGAATAAAGCCAAACTATCCCTTCTAGCTCTTGTTCAAAGGGAAGAAAACTGACATTTTCCTGAGCACTGCTATACAAAATGGATGATAGCACACCCTCTGCTGAAGGAAGCAAACAGGCTTCTCGAGTAACCCCCGGCTCACCTGAAAGCCCAGACAAAGTCTTTATCTATTTGTGCTGCGATTGCCTGGGTTGCAACACAAAAACCATCAAATAAATGTGCATTCACTCATGAGAAAACGCTACCGACTCTAGGAATGAAAGGTTGAGTAAGGGTTACAACACAGGAACAATAATTTAGTTAAATCCAGTGTCTTTTGTTTAAAGTTAGTTTTTCTGTGGTTCCATAATATTATTTTTAGTTTTCAAGAACAGAAACAATAGCTGAGCTCTGTAAGTGCCAAGTCTTTTTCAAGGTTTGATAAAAAGCTAAAAGACAAGAAGGTGCATTGATTCCAAACAGTAACTTGCACCCTGTGATTTCAAGATTTTACAACTCATGCACATGACTGGAAATATCTGTCTATAGAAGTTTCTAAGAATAATGTGTGGAAGGGAAATCTTAAACGCATACTCTTTTTTTTAATTTCATTTTTGAATGGAAAACTTCAAATCAACAGTCCAACAAATTGTAGCTCTTGGAATTGCTGAGCCAATTTACAATAAAATTGAACTTTTTTTCCATTAAGAAAGAAACCCTTTGAATTTGGAAGGAAGCCCTCTGCTCTCTACCAGCCCACTCATACTTTTTCATAACGTCACACACACCCGCAGCCCCAGCTATCATGTTGTTCAGACGCATAACTAGTGTTAGCATGGAGGTTTTTAAGAATACATCTCCATTCTTAATTATTTCAGAACATCAGATTTTCCTCAGTTTTGTTTTCCCATTTCAATCTACTTTACAAGTCTAATTTATAACTGTGCCTGATTTGGGTACCTTGGAAGAAACTCTTCCATCTATTCACTTCTACATGCTTTGCTGCTGTTAGCTGTGTTGTCAATTGACTGTCCACAGCGCAATTTAGGAGATCCTGACTCCTGTGTCTCTCTCGGCAGTGTTACGCTTGGGAGACAGCAAGTTCCTTCATACCTCAGCTCTTACACAGCACAGTTTGTTTCCATAAAACATCCCTCTTCCTACAGAGCACCACAGAGTACTTTGAATCTTCCATTAAAAGAGATGCAGAATATTAAACAGATGAACATGGACTCTATATCAGAATAGACCCTTTGACAATCTGACCGGCATTCAGCCATGATTTATAGCAAGGATGCTCCATATAAAGGTGCCAAGACCAAAAAAAGCCGTGAGAAGCACTGACAGAAAGCCTCCTAACGTAAGGCCGTCGAAGAATTTTCTCCATATGTGTCTATGAGCATCAGCCTCCTCCAGGAAAAATTCCCATTCCCTTCGGTGAAATGTAGATTTTTCCTAACCAAATGTATTTTTTTAAATCCTTATGAGATAACGATGCTCCCTAAGTGACAGCCAGAGGCAATGATGTCCACAGATGTAGAAAATAGTAATAACAAATATGGCTTTAAGGTTAGATTGGTTGAGGGGAACGGTCCAACAGAGCTTCACAATTTGCTGTCTCTTCCCTCTGTTACTCTATTTCACTTTAGCCACGCTCCTAGGTTAAACAACCCCAATCTCACGGATAACATCGCCTGGGGAAGGAAATGCCAGATGAGCTCCAACTATGCCCTTCTCCAGATCATTTTGATTCCCGCTCTGTCCCCGTGCGGCTGCATTTACTGAAATAGAACATAGCACCACATGAAGGTCACACCGGAGCTAGTCAAAGAGAGCGAAAAATGTCCTTTGCTCATCGAACGCTCATTTGAATTTTTAATAGCTTTGCTTCAGCTCTGTTCACACCCCCTCCGCGGTTAGTTGAGCGATCGCATTTCAGTGGCACGAGTGCTTGCAGGAAACCTGTGTCAGGAGTTGCCCACGGACGAGCTGAAGGAGCCCAGCTGTTACATTCACACACACACACCTATTTGCACAACCAGTGTGTTGCTGGCGCAACAGGCGGGTAATGCAATCGATACCAGAGGGTTTATTTGACCAACTACAGCTAAACAACGGAAACCATTTGCAGTCAAGCCCTTCTGTTATTCATTTAAAGGAACCGCTGGAGCATTTTAGATAACAAGTACATTTGAGAAAATTATGCTCTTGCTCATGGATATTCCACGAGCAGAAGAACAGAATACATTTGACAAATAAATTATTTGTTATGAAGCCTTTGCTCAGTTCTAGTCAGCACATACAAAAGAAAATAGCACAGAAAGTATAATATTAAGTAAGCCTATGATCATAGTTTTAATTTTTTAGACCACTGCACTTTAATGTGTTAATAATTTTACTGAGTTTCTAAGGAGCATGGCAAGAAAGCTACTTGGGATCTTACCCATGAGGTTTCAGAAGAACCATGTCTCCATCCATCGCCCAGCCTCCTGGAAGACACAGATGTAGGGCTGTGGGATGCAGAACTCCACCCATCTTATATTTAGCCAAACAAGTTACATTAAGTGAAAATAGGTCTCCCAGAAAAGAACTGGTCTAGATTCGAAGTCACACGGTGCCAGGGAACTCACCGCTTCCTTGCAGAAACCCCGCGGCGGTCAGCAGAGGCAGCCAGAGCTTGCAAAGTTGTGGGGAGGCTGAGATCCTCGGGAGGGGGCACATGTGAGAAGGGGATGGAGAGGAAAAATGGGAAAGTCAGGGGGCTCCCAAGTAAATCTAAAAGCCTAGAGAAGGCTTCTGGAGGACTCTAAGGACCCAGGATGACAACGTGATGGGACAGGAAGCTGGCAAAGGGAACTGCGACGATGCTGATGGCATCCCAGCCTCAGCCGGCAAACTGCCAGCCCTGATGGCATTTCATGAAGCCAAGCACTTAGGAGCAAAACAAAAAAAAAAAAGAAGAAACAATAAAGCAAGCAAGCGGTGAAGTACCAATAAGGTTAGTGACCTGGGGAAGACAACGTGCCAGCAAAGGACACTCATGCCTCTGACCAGCCCCAGCTCCCAAAGCCAATCCTGAGGCACGAAGGAGAGGAAGGCACATGGCCTCCAGGAGGGACAGCGGGCTGCGGAGGGGCTGCACCACCTAGCCGCGTGCCCAGCTCTGTTTTTCCAAATCATTTCCAGGAGCATTGTCTTGGTGACACCCTCAAGGAACAAACAAGTTAAATGCAGTACCTAAATCCAACAGAGTTATTGTTGGTGACTGGTTTTCTGAGAGACCTATTCTGGTCTCATGGTCGTGCACAAAAATGCCAACCCAAAAGTGAGCCAGGAGTGGTTCTGGAGTGTGGACCAGAGGAGAAGTTTTGAGTTATGAGAAGTGGGGAAACAGCAGAAGACAAATAAAGGTGAAACCTAAAGCTAACTGCTGTCCTCTATCTGTAGTGAAAACCGTGTGAACAGGAAAATAAGCCACCAAAGAATTAAAAAAATAATGGCAACTTAATAAAAAGGGGTTTAGAAAATACTTTTTTGAAGGAAATCTATTGAACGAGTCCTAGATCCTGCCAACACATAAGCATAGGCTAAATATTAAGTATATGAATAATTATTTCAGAGTCACCAGCAGTCCTGATGTCAAGCATCTGTCCAGGTGCAAGATAATACAGAAATTGCTCCCTGAGCTAGCACCAAAACCAAAGCGAGCAACAAAAGCTAGGGCTGCTTCACAGACAGAAAAGCAGCAGCGCTGCAAGTGCTGTGTCCGAGCCAAACCGAGCCTTGCCAGTCCAGCTAACTGTGAAATGAGGATGTGGCTACACACACCGCAGCTGCCCTCCTGCCCACGTGGTTGCAGGGGTGCTGCCAGGTTTCAGCGCAGGTGGGTCAGGACCTGCGCTGCAATGTGGCAGACCCCCCTTCCCTGCAGGGCTCCCTCCATTCAGCGCTTGGGCAGGTGCTGCAGCCTCATGTCCAGGGGCACAGGCTGAAAACTGGCGAAAAATGGTGATGGCAGTCCAAAAAAAAAGCAATACTTGCAAAATGAGTTTTTCTCTTGGATGTGAATTCAAAGGTGCTTCAGCCCAACACCGCCCTGCAAAGCAACTCTGGTGCAGTGCCCCGGTGACCCAGCTACAGGGTACAGATTATTCAGTGTTTAAATGGCAATCTGCAATAGGGGGTAATATTTATCCTACCTTAAATGAGAAGGTGGTTAAGTCATTGAACCCAGAGGTGCATTCGGGTGACCAGTGACTTGGCAGAGCCCCAGGGGATACACAGAGATGCTGGTTGTCCCCCAGCTGTCTGACCGTGGCTGTAGGGGATGTGCAGCTGTGCTGCGATCCCTCATTAATGGGGTTTTAGCCAATTTTTTTTAAAGTGGTTAACAAGACCCTTGCAGAAGAAGTGAGCGAGGTTGCTTCTGTGGTAGTTCTGGTGGTGCAACGAAGAGCAGTCCTCTGCCCAGCTCCACAGCTCAGGGCTGAACTGTGCGAAGTCAGGGCTGTGCCCAGGAGAGGTTTTGGAACAGCATTCTCCATAAAGGAGAAAAATATATCTGAAATACGAATTGAAATAACAATGCCACAGGGCTTGCGAGGGGAATCGTGCACCAGTTCATCACATCTAAACGGCACCAAGCGTTGCTCCGCTGCCTGATACCACAGAAGGACGGGCATCTCGTCTTCCCTATGCCCAGCTCTAGGGCTTTTGTGCACAGGGCCATAACCCTGAACACTGAGGGGAAAAAAACGGGGGAGATAGATGGGAGTGCGACTAAATCGCACCTTTAGAAGATCAATGGTTTCTGTTTCACTCTCCTGCGCGCCCGAGTGCGCGGCGCTTCAGACTCTGCCGCTGACCCTGGGTTCCCCAGGGGGCTGCGGCTCCTCCAGCACAGAGCCCGGAGCAGGCTGGGGCCAGGGGCCGAAGCACGTCGAGGAAGGAGGAAACCACAGAGAAACCCAGGAGGACAGGTAGAGGAAACGCAGAGATTCTGTACCTGCCTACAGCTCCTGCACAAGCCTTTTGTTTGGTTGGTTGGTTTTTGTGGTTGTTTTTTTTTTCCATGAAGTAAATAGTGATAAATCAAGCACTGAAGGACTTTAAATAGTTGTTACCGTTTTCTTCTCCATTGCAAAGAGAGTCAAAAACCCCCAGCCCAGCGCTGGGCTGCGCCCGCCGCTGCAGCTCCACCCCTGCGCAAGGCTGGCAGGGAGCGAGAACCCCCCGGAGGGGTCCCCGACTTCATCCCTGCGGGCTGCACCGGCTATGCGACGGGCACAGACTGCTGACGGCCCCCAAGCTGTCGTTTGCTCGGTCGGTGACAAACTTGTGCCCGTGGTGGGCGCCGCAGCGAGGGGAGCCCCTCTCCAGCCGGGGCAGCCGCTGTTCCCTGCAAGGTTAAGACAATCTCGCCTTGAGCCTTGAACACATCCAGCGCATTTTCAACCGCTACGGCTGAAATCGAGGTCTCCCCCTTAGGATCAAACACCTTTCCCCCGGCGTGACAGCGAACTGCCATTTTGCAGCCCCGTCTCCTCGCCAGGACGGTTTCGGAGGCGGGGGGGGAGGGGAGCGGTGTAACGAGACGGGGCTCCGTGTAACGAGAAACGAAGATAAGCAGGGAAAAGCAATAAAAACCCAAACCCCGCTGAAAACGGGGGGGGGGGGGGGGGGGGGGGGCCGGGGCCGCCGGAGTGTGGGGCAGGCGAGGGCCGAGGGGGTACTCTTGTGCGGGAGCCGTCGGGCGGGGGCCCCGGGGAAGCTCCGGGTCGCCGCGACCCGCAGCCCCCCGGTGGAGCAGAGCGGAGAACCGCGGCTCCGGCCCCGCTCTTCGCCGCGAAACGAAGCGGCCGCCGCCCCCGCCCCGGCTGCCCGCTCGGAGGGGCGAGGGGTGGCCCGGACCGGGCCGGGGGTGGCGGGGTGGGGGTCCGCATGACCGTGCGAGCCGGACTCCCCGCCCCTCGAGCCCGCCCCTGCGGCGGGAAGCGGCCCTTTGCAAGGAGGGCAGGTGGCCCGGGTGGCCGGTCCCCGGCAGGGACGGCAGCGCCGTTACCGCTCTGCTGAGGCTCCGCCGCCGTCCCGCTCCCCGGTGGGGCCGGAGCGGAGCCGGGCGCGGGTAGGTGCGGAGAGCCGCGGAGGCTGGTCCCTGGGGAGAAACCCACCCGCGGAGGCCCCGGGTGAGCGGAGCCGGAGCGGACACTGTGCTGGCAGCGACAGCCGAGGGTGTTAATCTAGGCTGGCTGGAGCGAAAAGAGGCAAATATTTCCGTTTGTGCCCTCCTGCCTCTCTCAGCACCGGCTGTCAGTCCCCGGGCTTGTTATCCGTACAAGGCATCAGTTTGTTTGGCTGAGCTCAGCAAGGTTTTCTTCTCCGAGCAGAACTATAATTGCTATAATTCTACTGTATCATTTGGATCATTGCAGTATTGTTGTTTTCTCTCTCTCGTTCTCTCCCCCTAACACTGCAATAACGCGCTCCAGTGTTAAATTAGCAGGTTGCAGGGGGAAGGGGAAAAAAAAAAAAAAAAAAAAAAGGAAAAGAAAGGAGAGACCATAAATGAATGAAAGTTTGTTTAAAAAAATAAATAAACCAACAAAGTGACTTGGCAGAGGCGAGCGCGCATCTCAAAGCATCCTCGCCGGCGGGCGGGACGGCCGCCGCCCTCCCGTGCCCCGGGCCGGCCGGGGCCGCTCTCCCCCAGGCAAGGCCTGCCGGGGCCCGGGGCGGCGGGATCCCCCCGGCCCGGCCCGGGCGCAGAAGGGCGAGGGAACGGGGCTGGGAGGGAGTGAAAACAAGACACAGAAAGCCGAAAGGCCGCGGCAGGGCTCCCTGCGTCCCCGACAGCCCCGGCTCGCACCGCCGACAGCCACCGGCGGCCTCGGCTCTGCCGGAGCCCTCGCAGCTGGGTCCCCTGTGCCCATCGACTACCGTCTGTGCCCCGGCGGGCTCGGTCCACCCCCCGGGCAGGCGGCGCGGCTGCCCTGCCCGTCTCCGCTCTCCCACGCGGTGCCGCGGCTCGCCGCTGCGGCTCGCCTGGCGCCCGGGGCGGCGGAGGGGAGGCAGATGCGGGGCGGCTCCCTGCTGCCGCAGCCCCGCTCCCGGCCCGGTCGCGGCTCCGCGACTCCGCGCCGCTTCTCCCGGGCAAGCCCCGGCGGGGAAGCCCCGGCGGAGCCGCCCGGCACGGCCGGGGCGAGAGTAGGAGGCAGCAGCTCCCCTGCGCGCCGAGCTTCCCCAAGGGTGCCGCTGGGTCTTCCGTTTCTTCCTGGTTTATTTTGTTTGTCGATTGGTTGGTTGTTTTGGGCTTTGGGGTGGTTTTTTTTCTTTTCTTTCTTTTTTTTTTTTTTTTTTTTTTCAGTTAGTGAGTTAATTAATTAATTGCCTGAGATGGTAAAAGCTCCCGAGAGCTAAGCAGCGACGGCAAACGGCAGCTTTGCGTTCCCCGTAGAGGCGCACCCTGCCAAGCCCGGCTGCGGCCGCCCCGGCGGGGAGAACAGGGCCCGCCGGCCGCGCACGTCGGGGCGCTCCGCGCCTCGCCGGCCGGCGGAGACAGACCGAAACGAGGCGGGAGGAACGGCGGGTGGGGGCCGGCTGGCAGGGAGGGGACGGCTCCGGGACTAGCGCTCGGCCCCGCACGGCGCGTACGGACCCACACCGATTGACCCCGGGAGCGGGTGCGAGCACGGCCAGCGCGGCGGTGTGCCCAACCCCGCACGGACGCGCGCAAGCACTTGCTCATCTCTGCTCTTAATTCCCGCTGGCAAAGCGGTTGGGAGAGGCGGGATCCGCACGGGAGTTGCGGCAGGAACAGGGGAAATGGGGCTGTCCGCCCTCCTGCTCTCGGGGCCGGGAATGACCCCAGCGACAGGCCAGGATGTTTTGGGGGGCCGAGAGCGATTCCTCCGACGTGTCGGTGCTTGCGGGAGTCCGGGACCAGGAGCGCACACGTGAGCGGGGGGACGCTCAGGCAGCTGGAACGTGCCGATTAAAATTAGGCCCGACCTGCCCAAACAGGGCGCCTGAACTTGCTCAGGACGTACCGCTGAGCGGGGAAGGAAAAGGAGGGGGAAATAAAAGACGCTCAGAGATCTTCCGGCTCCGAAGCGGCCTCGAAAGCACCTGCGGAGGGGGAGGCGTGTGTGCGGGGAAAGGCGGAGGCGGCCGGGGCAGCGAGGGGGATGCCGGCCAGCACCGCGCCGGGCTGTGCGCCCTTCCCTACCCTGCCCTGCCGGGGGGAGGCTCCCCCGAGCTCCCGCACCCCGCTGGGCCAGGCCGGCGGCGCCGCCCCCCGCCCCGCCAGCGCTGCCCACCTGGTGCTCTGGCGGTAAAGCCCCGGTTGCGGACCCCGGGATTTTTAAACAGCGGCTGCGAGCGCGGCGAGGGCGCGCCCCTGCGCGGCGCTGCGCCGGGCGGGGCTGCCGGGGGGAAAACCCGGAGCGGATCCCCCGGCGGGGGCTACACCCTCCCTCTCGTGCATCTACCGAGGTTAGGGACGGGCAGGGCGGGGAGCGGCGCCGCCGTCGGGGCGAGGGGGAGGGGGACGTCCAGGCCGCCCCCGACGGCTCCCCCAAGCGGCTTCCCGCCCCTCTGCCGCCCCCACGGAGCGGGGCGTGGCGGGGCGCAGCGTGGCGGGGCGTGGCGGAGGCGGGGGGGGGTGGGGGGCAGCGCGGCGGCTCGGGGCGGGAGCCGATCCGGGGCGGTCCGAGCCGGGGTTTGCCGGGCGCCGTCTGTCGGCGGCCGCCCGGCCTCCGGCGAGAGCCAATCAGGGGGCGGCTGCCCGCACGTGGAGCCGAGGGGACTCAAGAGCGCCGCGGCCGCCGCTCACTCCCCCCGTGACGGGCGTCCCGGCGGCACAGGGCAGCGCCGCGGGGGCGTCCGCGCCGCCGCAGCCCGCCCCGGCCCCACGGCACGGCCCCGCCGCCGCCGCTGTTGCTGCCGCCGCCATGAGCGGCCCCTACCCGGAGGAGAGCTGCGCCGAGCGCCCCGAGTGCAAAAGTAAATCGCCAACTTTGCTGTCCTCCTACTGCATCGACAGCATCCTGGGCCGGCGGAGCCCCTGCAAGGTGCGGCTGCTCGGTGCCGCGCCCAGCCTGCCCGCCATCGCCGCCCGCCCAGACACCGACAAGGCCGCGCAAGGTAAGCTGCGCCGACCCGCCGCCGCCGCACCATCCCGCTCGCCCCGCTCCTTTTCCCCGGCGTCGGGCAGGGCAGGGCCGGCTGCGTCCCTCCCCCGCCCTGCGCAGCCCGCGGCTCGGCCCCGGGCCCGCTCCCCACCCGCCCGGCCAGGCGCCGCGTCGGAGCCTCCGCCGCCGTTATCCCGTTACCCCGCTCGTTAGCGGCTGCCGCGCTGCCGAGGAGCGCGGCCAGAACCGTGCCCCACATTTAGCCCGGTTAATTCCGTGCAGGTCGGGTACTGCCGCCTTAGGTTGCTCCTGCTTTCGATATATGTGTAATTTTTTAAGCTAAAATGAAGCGGTGTGAACTGTGATCCGTGCAGGCTCGCCCTTTCGCCTTCAACCTGTAACGGATCTCGGCGACGGAGCCGGGGGCCGTGCCTGGCAGCGGGCAGGGCGGTAATAGCGGGGCAGAGGCAGCCGCCGCCCCCGGCCTGAAGTTGGGAGCAGCCCCTCCGCGGCCGCGGGAAGCCCGGCTGGGCAGCTCCCACGGGCGGCTTCCCTCCCTCTTTACCCGTTTCCCCGGCGTTCACGGCCGGACGGCTTGTTTTCCTCCAAAACCAAAAGGAAACTGGGGGGGGGGCGCGAGTACGGGACGGGGGACGATGGGGAGGAACAACACCACCAAAAAAAAAAAAAATAAAATAAAACGGAGGACGCCGGGCACGGGCAGCGGGGCCGGCGCTGCCCCGCCGTGGCCCCGCGCAACCCCGCCGTGCGGGACGAGGGCCGGTGGTGGCCGCTGCGAGGAGGTGCCGGCGCAGGCCCGGGGCTGCCCGTGTCCCCCGGCGCCTGTCCCGCCGCTGAGCCTGTCGCTGGGCCAGGAGGAATTTCTTGCCGGGCCGGGAGGAACGGGGCGGGCAGGGGCCGGTCTCTGAGGGTACGAGGGTGGGGGGGGGCGGTGTCTTTTCTCGGTGCGGGGTGGAAAACGGTGCCCGAACGCGGGCTGCGAGGTTGGGGTCTTGCCCTTGGCTCTTCGCGTTGACCCCACTGACCGTGTCTCTCTTTCCCTCCCCCCCCTTTCTCTCTTCCCTCCGCACCCTTTTCCCCCCACGCCTGCCCGTCCCGTCTGACTGCTGCGGCCGCCTAACCACCCCCACCTCCTCCCGGCGCAGGCTCCCCCAAGGGCAGCCCCCCTTTCGAGCCGGCAGAGCTGCACCTTCCCCCCAAACTCCGCCGGCTCTACGGGCCTGGCGGGGGCCGGCTGCTGCCGCCGGGGGCGGCGGGGCCGCGAGGGGACCGTCCGGAGGGGGGCACCGGCCCCGTGCCCGCCGCCGCTCCCTGGGACACGCTGAAGATCAGCCAAGCGCCCCAGGTCAGCATCAGCCGCAGCAAGAGCTACCGCGAAAACGCGCCCTTCGTGGCGCCGCCGCCCGCCCGGGACGAGCTGGGCAGCCCCGCCGCGCACGTCGAGGAGCGGCCGGGCCCCGCCGCGCCGGCCGCCGAGGAAGAAGAGGAGGAGGACGACGAAGAGATACTGGAGGAAGAGGACGAGGAGGAAGAGGAGCTGGAGGACGACGAGGAGGAGGAGCTGCTGGGCGCGGACGGCGGGGGGATGCTGAAGGAGGCCCGCCGGGGCGCCGCCGCGGCCCCCGGGGCGGAGGGCGGGGATCTGTCCCCCAAGGAGGAGCTGCTGCTGCACCCCGAGGACGGCGAGGGCAAGGACGGCGAGGAGAGCGTCTGCCTCTCGGCCGGCAGCGACTCCGAGGAGGGGCTGCTCAAGAGGAAGCAGCGCCGCTATCGCACCACCTTCACCAGCTACCAGCTGGAGGAGCTGGAGAGGGCCTTCCAGAAAACCCACTACCCCGACGTCTTCACCAGGTACCGGCGCCGGGGCCCAGGCCGAGCGCGCAGCACGCGAGCCCCGGAGGGACGGGACGGGGCCGCGATGTGCTGCACCCCCGCCGGGGGTCAGTCCTGCCGCGGGCACCCCCGGGATGGGAGGGGACGGGGGAGCAGGTCTGGACTCCGGGGGGCCCCAGGGCCGGCAGCGACCGGGCAGGCCCGCCGGGAGGCCGCCGCCGGGGGCTATTTTTACCCACTGCCCTCCTCCCCCCTCGCCGCGGCCGCCGACGGGATCGGTTACGCGCTCCTCGTGGGGCTGGATTCCGGCCCGGCCCGGGGAAGCCCCGGCAGGGGCAGAGATCAAAGCGCCGCTGCCTAAAAATACCGGCCCGGCACGACGGGGCCCCTCACTGCCCGGAGCCGCCCCCGAGGGGCCCGGTGGGGTCCGGCCCGGCTCGGCTCTACCCGCTCTTTCGGAGGGACACTTTCCCGCTGAAAACGGGAGCACCGCGGCGGCGGGTCTGGCCGGCGGCTCCTCCGGCGGCTCCTCCGCGGGAAGCGCAGGCAGGAAGAGAGGCATAGCCGCCTGCCCGCTCCCCGAAAATAGCTACTACTCCCCCGCCTTTAGTCCAGAGGAGGGCTAAGCCCGCAAAGCCGCATTTTTCGATCGAGGACACCCTCCCGGTTTCTCATTTGTTTTGCCGGGGGGAGCTGACGGAGGGAGTGTGGTGTCCGCGGGGGCGTTTTATTCCCCCGCCCTCGGTGCCGCGCATCGCCCGCGGGGCTCACCTCGGGGCGCCGGCTGGCCCGGCCGCGGCCCAGGGACCGGCTCCCCGGGAGTGCCTGTGGACATACCGCGCTTTTTTGGTTGGTGTTTTTACGATTTCGACTTTTCCTCCGGGGCTTTCCATTCTCGGCCGCCGCGGGGGCGGCCCGGGGGCGGCGGGGTCCCGGTTAGGCGCGGGGCGCTCCTTTTTCGGATACGGAGCTGGTGAGCGGGTTTCAAACGCTTTCATGGTTCCCAGTTTGCTTTAGTCGTGGCCGTGCAAACGGCAGCGTGTGGCGGCTGGGCTGCCGTCCCCCTGCGCCGCGGTTGCAGCGGGGACCGGCTGAATTTGGGGAGAGGGGATGCCAAAACTCGGGGGTCACGACGGGCGCCCAGCTCGGCGGCCCGGAGTCGGGCTGAGGTCGGCGGCAAGTGGTGTCCTCCCGCGGCCCGGCTCTGCTCCCCCCGTGTCCCCCCCGGGCACCGGGATTTTGGGCCCGTTTGGTGCGCAGAGCCGCGGGCTGGGGGGCGGCTCGGGGTGCCCCGGGCTGACGGCGGCGTGTGTCTCCCCCAGGGAGGAGCTGGCCATGAGGCTCGATCTGACCGAAGCCCGAGTGCAGGTGAGTGGCGGCGGCAACGGGACCGGGACCGGCGCGTCCCTCGGCGGTGCCCGAGGTGGGGAGGGAGGCGGGGGGGGGTTGTCCCCGGCCCTCCCCGGCCCCGGCAGGGCCGAGCCATCGGCTGGCGAAGCCCCGCGGGATTAAAACGCGGGGCCCCCACGGGGCTGCGGTTGTTAGAGACCCGCTCGGCCGCAAGCCGGGTATTTGGCTGCCATCGAATCTCCAATCGGGCTTCATAAAAGCCCACTTAGCGCTAGAACAAACAGGGCCATTTGAAGGCGAAATGTTGTTTGATTTCCTCTCCGCCTGCACAAGGAGCTGGCTAATGCTATTTGATTTCCCATTTTTGATAGCAATAAGCCTGCATTGATCTAATAGCGAGTGAGTGCAATGCTATTAAAGGTGTTTGCCGCCCCATACCAGAGTGCATTTCCCAACCCGGGTCTCATAACCAAAGAGACGATAAACATTGGGATGCCCTGATTGCCAACAGAAAACAGATGTCTCTGGGTTTGAAGCTGAGCAAATCACTTTACAGTTAAAATCGGGCGCTGATAAAGCATAATAAATTCCATATGGCTCATTTAATACACAACAGCTTCTTGCATTAGAGGGGCTAATGATGAGATTTGTCCCCTCCTTTCTGTTGACACATTTCTCCATTGTCAAACAGAGATGTGACAGCAAATCAGTATTTTCAGCTCAGGGGAACAAGTCGTGGGAAAGTTAAATAACTTTTAAAAAAGAAAGACCCCCCCCTTTCTCTCCCCTCTATTCACGGGAGAAGATGTAATTAAGGGAATATGAATTATGAGAGCCCCTTCGTTTACCTTTTGGGTGTATTCAGCCTTGTTAATTCGCTAAGGGGGGACTGCGGCGAGGACAGCTTGCTAATGGAGTTTTAGCCGGGAGCGGCGCTCCGCTCCCCCCGGGCCAGGCTGCGGGCTCCCCCGCAGCCCCCGGCTGCTCGCCGCGCAGCTCTGTGGAGAGACCGGCGGCGCGGCCGCCTTCGCCACGTCCCGGAGCGGGGGCATCGCACCAAGCCGAGCCTGGCAGGGAAAACACGGCCCGCACCGGCCGGAAAAAAATGGGACAGATATATGTGTGTCTCCCGAAGTCCCTCTCCTTAGGTGCGTGTAACCTCGCACTGGTTATTGAGCGAATATTTTATTTTCCGTTGAAATGCTGTATTTTATTTTTTTCCTTTACCTCTCGCCTGTTTCAAGCCCGGGTTAGTTCACGATTTTCGCTTTGTGGGAGGCGGAGAAGAGGCCAGGGACGGCAGTGCCGCGGCGTCCTAACTAACTTTCGTAAAATAGATCCTAAAAGGGCAGCCTGGAAACGTGCTGTGCTGCTTTGGTTACCGCGAAAATTATTTTTTCGTTTCAGACATTAGTGAAATCACATTTGTGGATTTTTTTTTTTTTCCCCTCGCTCTAAAATCTGAAGGGAAAACAAACAAGCATACAAAAAAGAAAAAGCCCGTGACCCCCAAACGATACTATTTGTGAATATTCCCGTGAGAGGAGAGAGCCGGACGGCTCCCCGTGGGGGTGTACGTGTGGAATAAAACCCGGCGGGGACATCGTTTCCCCACTGGTCCAGCGCAGCGAGAGCGCTGCGGTGGGCCCCCCCCGCGCCGGCAGCTGCCCGCAGCCCCGACCTAACGGGGGCGAGGGAGAGGGGGTGGTGTGTGTGTGTGTGGGGGGTGTATTCAACTGCCGGGGACCCACCGAAAGCCGGGGGCGGGCCCCCGGGGCTGACCGGCACCGGCCAGGGCTGCAGAGCGGCGCGGACACGCGTGTCCTGGGGGCGGGCCGGCCCTTTCGCCCCCCCCCCCCTTCCCCCGCGCGGGGGCGGCGGAGGAGAGGGTGCCGCCGGGCTGGTGCGTGGTTCCCGCGGGGGCTCGCCCCGCCGGGGCCGCTGGCGGGCATATTAAAACCGGTTTTTCTTTTGGCTTTCAGGTATGGTTCCAGAACCGTAGGGCTAAGTGGCGGAAGAGGGAAAAGGCTGGGGCTCAGACACACCCCCCAGGTTTGCCTTTCCCTGGTCCCCTGTCAGCAACTCACCCCCTCAGTCCATACCTTGATGCTAGTCCTTTCCCTCCTCATCACCCAGCTCTAGACTCCGCCTGGACCGCCGCCGCCGCCGCCGCCGCGGCCGCCGCCTTTCCCAGCCTGCCGCCTCCCCCCCCCGGTTCCGCGGCGCTGCCCCCCGGCGGGACCCCGCTCGGCCTCGGCACCTTCCTGGGCGCCGCCGTGTTCCGCCACCCCGCCTTCATCAGCCCCGCCTTCGGCAGGTACCGCCCGCCACCGGCACCGCGGGGCACCTCGGGGCGGGGGGCTGCAGCCGCCGGGGAGACGCCGCCGCCGCGGGGGCGGGGGGAGCCGGGCCAGGCCGCGGCGCTCCCGCGCGTGGGGACCGAGCCCGCGCCGCGCGAGGCAGTCAGTCGCGCCTGGGCGCGGCCCCACGCGGGACCCGTCTCGCGCGGGCCGCCCCGGCGTTCGAACTTGGAGCGCTGGCGGCCGGCGCCGATTGGGCGCCGCGCGGATCACGTGCTTCCGCCCCGGCCTCTCATTGGGCGAGAGAGGCTCTCGCACCTCCCCCCCCCCCCGCGCGCCAGTCGTCACACCCCCACGGCCGCGGGTCTGGCGGGTCCCGTGTCGGGGCGGCCGGTCCGCGGGCACCGCGGCTGTGGGCGGCGGCGGCGTTTGCGGGGAGCCCCGGGCGTCCCCACGGGGCTGCGCAGTCCCGCGCAGGGGGCGAGGTCAGAGCCGCGTCCCCGCTGGGCGGGACCGCGGAAACGGGTGCCCCACGCAGGAGCTAACCCGGCGCGGGGCTTCTGCCGCCCCCGGGGGCTGCTGGCGTGCGGCGGTGCGGGGAGGCTGGGACACACCGCGGGATCGGCACGGGCGGGTGCGGGGGCACGGGTGGGGGTGAGCGGCTCCGGGACGCTCCTGCCGGGGAAGCAGCCGCCGGGGCTGAAGCGGCGCGGGGGCGGGGGAAATCCCGGGCGGGGGCGGCGGTCGCTGCCCGCGGAGCCCAGGCCGCCCCTTCGGGGCGCGGAGCGGGGCGCAGGGCCCGACCTGCCGGGGCAGGCGGAGGGGGAAGAGGCCGGTTAACGGGGCGGGAGCAGCCTTCGTAGGACCGGGCGGTTTTGGCGCTAAGTAACGAGGAAGGCCCCCCCCCCCCCCGCGGCGCCTCTCCCTCTCCGCCGGCAGTACCCCTGGGGACAGCCGCCCCGACAGCGGCAAGTCGGGGACAACCAGCCCCGGTGATTTTTCGCCCCCCCCCCCCTTCCCCCCCCCCAAAAAAAAGTCTTTTCGCTCTAGCGTGGGGTTTTTGCTGCGTGTCTTCGCCCCCGCCCGGCGGGCAGGAGGCAAGCGGGGCCGGGCGGAGCCGGTGAGCCCCAGCGCGGCGGTGACGGCCGTCTCTGCTTCCCTTGCAGGCTCTTTTCCACCATGGCCCCCCTGGGCAGCGCCTCCAGCGCCGCGGCCCTGCTGCGGCAGCCGGCGCCGGCCGCCGAGGGGGCGGTGGGCTCGGCGGGGCTGGGGGACCCGGCCAGCGCTGCCGCCGACCGGCGGGCCTCCAGCATCGCCGCCCTGCGGCTGAAGGCCAAGGAGCACGCCGCCCAGCTCACCCAGCTCAACATCCTCCCCGGGAACAGCACGGGGAAAGAGGTGTGCTAAGGCACCGCTGCCGCCCTCGGGGTTCGGCCGGGTTGGGGTTTTTTAGGGGGGAGAGAAAAGAGAGAGAGAGAGAGAGAAAAAAGAGGAGAGTAAATACACGGAGAAAAAAAGGTCACCTCAGACAGCACCAATCAAGACCAAACGGGGGGGGGGGGGGGGAAATCATGATAATTAAAAAAGAAAAAAAAAAAAACAGAAAAAGAAAAGAAGCAGGAGGACCAGCAGCTGAGGCTGTGGCAGGTTCTCGAGTTAGGAACGTGGAGACAGCGAGCGCCTTTCGCATCAGCCCTCACACGAGTGAACTGACACTTGCAAGCTCCCGAATAAGTAACGCCTTGGCTGGTACATTTCTTAAATGTACGACGTGTTCATTTCCTCTCTGACCAGTAAGGGGAAAAAAAGGGGAAAAAAAAAAAAAGCCCTAATAAAAGTTATTATATATTAGCGTTACGTACACGAAATATTTTTCCTTCTGTTTATCTGGCAAGAAAAGAAAAAAAAAAAAAAAAAAGAAACAAATAGAATTGTAATTAAGAAAGGGGGGAAAAAAAAAAAAAAAGAAAGAAAGAAAAGCAAAGGGAGGGAGGGAATTCTCCCCATGTCTTCTTAAAATAACATCCCGGGATGTGAAGATGGTCTGTTAGGAGCACTGGAGAACTATTTGACATGTTGATGCAGCGAGCTGCATGCATTAACCAAGGATGCTGCCAGTGCAGACCGAAGGTAAATTTGATGCTGTAAGATAACCAGTGCACTTAAGGGAAAGGGTATATCTTTTTCTTGTTATATTCTTTATCACTACACCAACCAAGGTTTTTATATCAAACCAAAGGGAAATACACTGCTAGAATATGGACTGTTTAAGTCACTAAACTGTGATTATTGATTCTGTACATACCATTGTTATAAAAAAGAACAGAGCTTTGTATATTTGAAATGTTATAAAACAATTGCACTCAGTGTAGTGTTGTAAAAGTTTGTCATTCTGTAGATTCTTACTGTGTTGTAGATATACTAGGGTTCCTAGACAAATATTTATGTACAAACCCTTTATTTAACTTATTAACTGTAGAGGTTTCTGAAACCCTCAAGAGGCGATGGTACAGTACTTTTTTGTGTAATGTCGTTATTGTTAACACTTTTCCTTGCTATCCGGTGGAGAAGTGCCACGTTCAGAAAATAAACAAAAATATATGTTTAACAAACAAACAAACAAAAACAGGAACAAAAGCAAAAAAACCAAGCCCGATCCTTGCGAGGGCTGCGGGGCCGCCCGCGCCGCACCGCGGGCTCCCGGGACCGGGGACGCCCGGGGCTGAGCCCCGCCGGGGCGGCCGGGGGCCGCGCACCGCCACCCCCCGCCACCGGGGAGCCCTCACGGGGCGGGGGGGGACGGGGGTGGGGTCGGCCGGGGGCTATTGCCAGAGCCGGAGAGGGGGGGGGCAGGGGGTGGCGGCCCCATTCACAGGGGGTTTGCAGACCGCGGGGGCGGGGCGCCCACGGCTGCTCCTGCCCGCGCTCTGCCGTTGGCTTCGTGCCGTAACCGCCCCCCCCCCGCCCCGAGGAGGGTGCTGGGGTCGCCTCCCCGTGTCAGAGACCCCGCACCGCGGGAGGCCGCCCCACGCACCCCGGCACCCCCCGGGCGGGGATGGGGCAGCCTGTGGCTCCGCTGCTGCCGAAAGCCAGGGGCGGGGGAGGAGCAGAAGGATTTGGGGGTGCGCTTTGCTTGTCCCCCCACACCCCCCGCACCCTTCTGGGGGGCAGAAAAGTTTCTCCGTGCCTGTTCCTTGCCTCCGACCCCGCCGTTCTCCCCGGGACGAACTTCTTTCTTTTCCCCTTTCTTTTATTCCCCCTCCCCCTGTTTGGTTTTTTTTTTTTCGTTTTTATCTTTTTTTAAAAATTTTATTTATTTATTGTATTTCGGACTCCGCTCCCTCGCCTGCCTCCGCGGCGGAGCAGGAGCAGAGACGCGTGGCAGCCCCGCAGCGCCCGCAGCCGCTGCCCGCAACGCCCCGGTCCTGCGGAGGGCAGCGGCCAGACCCGCAGCCCGGCCCCGGCCCCGATGGGCCCCCGGCACCCCCGGCCAAGCCCCGGCCCCCTGAGGGCAGCAGCAGGGGCGGGGTGGGGGAGGTGGGGGGGTGGCGACGGCGACCGAGCCGTCGGGGCGCAGGGTTGGTTGCTGGGGGATTTTTTTGGGGGGGGGGGTGGTGATTCGGTCCACAACGGCAGCCCGGGGGCTGGGGAAGAGCCACCCCTCTCCTCAGCTTACAGAGGGGTCCGGCCCGTGGGGCCGCCGCGGCTCCGGGAGCCGCCGCCGGAGCAGCCTCCGGGCGTGGGAGCCCGCCGCGACCCTTCCCCGCATCCCCCCCGCTTCCACCCACGGCGGTTCCCATTCCACCTCCCCCCCGCCCGCCCCCAGCCGCTTTTTTTGAGTTCTAAAACCCACCATAGGCGCGGAAAAAAAAAAATTTATGGGAAAAATAAGGCTTGTTCCCTGGACATTATTAACAGTGCAGCCTGAAATATACATTTTTGCCTTAAAGAAAAGGGAATCATTATCGAGCCATTACGCATTAAGAAATGTCATTCAGTCATTTTTATTCATTCCGCTGAAATCTTCGTAAAAGCCCGAATCATACTTCTGCAAGCAGCAATTTTGTTAATCCAGGGGGTTATTACTCTGGTCCCTTATTAGGATCTATACTGCTGCCAAGCAATCCTATAACCTTCTCAAAAGAAGTTTACCTCCGTGTTATAAAACCAGTAGTGGTATTTATACTGTGCAATAATTAGTGTATTACTTGAATCCACTAACAGGTTCATTTTATCTCCGCACAAAACCCCTAGTCTGCTTATAGAAAGCTTGTGCCTCCTTTGGTGCTGTTAAAGCGGTGAAAGAGTGAATGAAGGCTGGTAGCACTTTCTCCTTTCGCCGTGCCTTAATTCCCATCTCTTTTTGCTCTCATCCAATTAGTGCAGTGTATTAAGCGGTTTATCATCTCATAGTCAGCTATTGAGAGAAACAAGGCGAACACTTTGCAATAGAGCCTGCTCTCCTTTGACACCCTCAGGTACTTACATATTCCACTGTGCTATGAATAATAGAGGAAGAATAGAGCGCTAATTCCCTCATCAAAGAATGCCTTGTCTGCTGCTTTGCTCAACAACACCATTCTGATCAAAAGAAAAGCAATAAAGCTTAGCATAACAAAACGAAACCTACTTATTAGCTTAGTGGTTAAATTAATGCAGAGCCGCTGCTATTCAAAACCAAGGTTTGAAAACAGCCTCCAACAACCTGATAATGCTGCCTTCGGGATGAAGGAATTTTAATCTGAAATCTGAAGCTGGCACAGATGAGTTAATCTATTAAACTGCTATAAGGAGGGTGCGGGAGCTCTGCCGAGGGAAGGCACGTTTCAGGTGCTCCGCGGCAGCGGGGGAAGGACGCGGGGGAAGCCGGGCCCGGCGGGGCGGCGGGGCGGCGGCGGCGGCGGGGAGCGGGGCTGGGACACGGCCGCCGCCCGGAGCGGCTTGTCACGGCGGGGATGGCAGCAGCGGAACCACGTACCAGCACCCCTCTTCCCCCGCTGCAGATAAACACGAATAAACACAAACCTTGATTTCACCAGTGTTGGAGGCGGGGGGGTGGGGGTGGGGGTGGGGTGGGTGGCAGGGACGAGGAGGAGGAGGGAGGGAGGGAGGACGAGGACGAGGAAGGCAATTCGGGCCAGGTCAGCCTCGGAAAGGCAAATCCCGCACTTCAGTCTTGCCCAAATTATTTACAGCGCTGCATTTACCAGCTCCATTTAATGTTAAATACTCTAAAGATGATTTTGCGCTTCCCAGCCCTTCTCCGGGGCCAAGCCGAGGCACCGTGCCCGGAGCTTATTAGAGAGAGAAGCGGGGGGGCGGGGGGGGGGGGGGGGAAACCAGTTTACTCCTTGCCAAGACTTCAGCTCTGATCTGACCAACTCTGCTGAGAGGAATCAAAAAATGCCTTAATTCGGGGTAAAGCCCCTTGTTTCCGCCCCCCACCCGACCGGCCGGGGCTGGGGGCTGCAGGATGTCGCCTCCGCTGCAGCCCCGGGCTCCTCCGCGGGCTGTGCGGCGGTGGGGGGGGGGCAGCCCCTCGCAGGGCCACTATATGCTGCTGCACCCTACACAATCATTCCACAACACTCTCATTTAATCTAAACATCCCTAAACTTGCAAATTAACAGGCTCTTCAGCTGTAATTATACAGATACATACAAGTGCCACAGGGTCAGGTTATGCCATAGCTATCCATTTTATTTGTATACCTAACATTCAGGGGAGGAGGTCACACTTTTCACTTTCCTAAGGCATTCTACCCGGTTAATATCAGTAATATCTTCATAATCCTAATTGGGTTGGACACGAAAAATCTAAAAAAACCTGCGTGAGATTACAGGAAGCTAGGATCTCTCGAAGAGCTGCAACATCAGCATGTCATCTAGGCAGCAACACCTTCTCTCCAAGACAAGCCTCCAAATAAAGTCTCTTTTACAATAACTCAACCAAAGACGTTGGGAAGGAACGATGGCTCGCCAGGGGTGGGACACCATCAACGCAAACCCAGGGACTGAGTACGTTCGACTTATCACATACCGCGATTCAACGTGGGTAGCAATGAAAGGATTTAGCCCCCAAAGTTGCTCAGAGGCCGACTGTGCATTTAGGCATATTCGAACAGACATCACCCATACTGACACACAGTGCCTTCCAACGCCACTTCAGGGACAAAAGAATGTCATAATGCTGTAACACAAACAGGCACACGTATCCCTTTGGTGCCCAACACGTTCGCGCTGATGCTCTTACTTTTTCTTCAACCTCCCTTTGTTAATGCCCGGCCACCCTAAAAACGAATACGCAAGTGCTCCTTGCTTGGGAACTTTGGACCTCGCATGGAGTATTTTCAACAACCAGATGGTCAAATCAAATTCTCTTTTACTAGAAAATTTTATTTTTCTCCTTCAAGTGTTAAGAAAACTTTACATTTTATACTGTTAAAGATTTAAAAGAAAATTTTTATAACCTTACATTAATACATCACATTACAAACTTAATGACGAACAGGAATACAACGATATTTGGTGTACAAAAGCCGGTACTCAAATTTATGCTCTTTTCTTGTCGTATCTGCTTGTCATTTTATTAAAGTAAATGAAAAATACAATTTGTTTTTAAAACCTTTAAAACCTCCAATTCAGTAATTATTACAGAACAGCAACAATCATTCTCCGCTTTCCCTTACCCCGTTATTGGTCACAATGCCAGCCCAAACATATTTTCCCCTCTCGACTGCTTACTTTCAAATACTTTGCAAGGAAAGAAATTAAATACATCTAATTTCTATCCTGTGTATGTGCGAAATGGGTTTTGGAGATGTGCATGTCCTCACATCCACAAAGAAATTTCCAACATGGCAAAATACTATGCTTAAAGATGCATGGAAAGACTCTTAATAAAAAGATGGTCCCCAGTTTTAGCACCTCCAGGTTTCAGTCGTTCTTTACCTTTAATAAATTTGAAACTAAAGTGACCCTACCTCTGTTCAGAAGGTATTAGGACATTCAAAGGCATTTAGGTTTCGTATTGTTTTTAATTGGTACGTTTATGATCAGGAAGAAGATAAACTGTGAAAAGGCAAAACATTAGTGCTCCTACTGAGACCTCTACTAACCTCTCTTCCTGAGAGCACCTCTACTAAATACCCTGGAGCAAAGTCTAGGATCACTTACATTCCAGCAACTCTCACTGGGAATTATCCAATTAAAGCAGCAATTCCCCCACCCCCTTTTCCCTCATAGGTCTAAATACACAACAAAATATATTGCAAAACCCAACTACTCTGTATTTTAATAACCCTGGCTTCTCAACGAAGAAAAGAACGGAAGATAAAACCACCTTGAGTATTTTGCGTCCATGTGAATCATACAGCCCGTTTGCATCTTCCGTTTTTCCTTCTCCACAGAGACAAGATTATTAAAATATCATCGTGCATACTGAAATGGAGCATTGCTTAAGCGATTATTACTGTCTAACAAGGAACTAGCCTCTCATGCTTAATCAATCACTGTCTTTAATTATTGGACTCTCCCACAGATCTTCCTATACTGACGGTAAAGAGTTTGCCGAGGTTCACTTCCGAGTAGCCGCTCATGGACAGACATTTGTCTACGGTGCTCTTCAGTCTTTTGTATGCCTCAGAGACTTCCCTCCTGAGCAGCTTCTTCAAATACTCTAAAAGAACAAAGAAAGAAAACCAGTGAGGGATTAAATGACCACAAAAAGACAATACTACTGTCTACTGTCACTACACTGCGAATCACGGTATTTTAAAACAAGGCGAACGTTGTAGCTAGCACAGACAACATTTATGGCAAGCTCTCACCAACTTCTGCCACCTTCCCCCTGCCTCCCCAGCCGCAGTGCTGCGCCAGCCAGTTAGGGACCACGGGAAACCTGCACATGGTGGCGAGGCTGAAGCTCCCTCAGACCCACCGGCGTGGGTGCAGCGGCTCCTGCAAGAAGCTGGCAAGAAGCACTGCTTGCCCAGTCGCGTCGTCTAACTGGAGTGAAATGGGGGTTCACTGAGTCACAGCAGAGAAAATAAGCAGTAACAGGGCTGTTTCTGAAAGGACTTCATTTAAAATGAGCAGGTGCCTTAACGTAGTGAGAACTATACAGAGTCCCCAGGGCTTTCAAGTAGGGAGAGATTATGCCCAAGTTTGGCCCCAGAAGCGAAGGAAACTCTTGCTTCTCTCCTCTTGTCCCTGCTGCTGCTGATCCTGGCACAACCTGGGACAGACTTCTCGCTCATCTTGTGCATTCTCACATGCACCTTGTGTGCAGGATGGGAATTGTGATGCTCAGCTGTGTGGAGGCATTGGCAGGAAAAGGGTCAGTAGCACAAACAGGGGAAATTCCATGCTATCCTACCCTAAAATGGTAGAGAAGATGCCCTGTATCTCAACCAGGAGGCATCAGGTTCACCTGACATGTGAATGAAGAGAGCCATTCCCGAATGCTTGCTCAATACTACCTGTGAAGAAATGTCTGGAATGCAAGCCATTTACTCACTTGTACATTTGTGTGTGTGCAAACTCACGCGCACGTGTGTGAATTTGTACATATTATTTCAGCAGCGAAGCCCAAACTACTCTATTTTAAATTTTGTTGTTGTTAAATTTTATGCCTTCCAAAAAAATGCCAGGGATTTTGTTTCAAAGGCTGTGGACAAAGACTAAAAGAGTAAAATATTCTACTGATACACATCAATGCCAACTTGATGCAGACCTGCCGCAGTTGCGCTCCTCCTTTCCAACCAACTCCATGGGCTAAAAAAAACAGCTCCTACCCGAAAGCCTGCGCCTGCAGTTACACCTTGGAACAGGCAGCACCGGATAGTCTGCATTACTGAGCACACAAGAAGGACGTATTGCAAAACGAGGTGCCCTCCCAGACAGTTCCCCCCAATTCGGCTGGAGGGACTCCAGGTCAAGCAGAATACAAGAGCACGGCACAGGTACTTAAGGGTCAAGCTTTCAAGCCATTTACGCGCAGCATAAGCACATGTTCTGTGAGCAGCCCACGCGATCCCTGTGCTGCTCACTAGCTTTGCCCAAAAGCTGTTGTCTCATTTCTTCCTGTGACCTTCACAACGTTGGTACTGCCCTCCTCACGCTTTGAACAGGTAAAAAAAGGAGCCTCCATCCCCTCTCGAACGGCTTTCACTACACGGCACAAGTTAAGATGGAAAACCAGTGGTCTCTAAAACAGCTGAGTTTATTTAAAAGAAGGGTTTGGGGGAGAAGGACATGCTGTTTTTTTGAGTCCACTTGTGCGAGGGAAGAAACGGCTCGCTTTGCGATGACTCGCATCTGTGATGTGGTGGAGATGAAGATGTCGCATCAGACACACCTTTGTCTCAGCAGCCATGTCAAGGACTGCTGCATGAGGAGATGGCAGGGAAGGGAGACATGGTAACAGAAATAGCTACTACAGTTTTGGGGTTTCTGAGTTCCTCCTCCCTGAGGACTTATGAATTTGCAGAGCCTCAGATGTTTTAAGATGAGCTCAGCAGATTAACTACTTGACACGATACAAACAGTAATGTTTCACTGAGCAATTGCCACCTGCTTAGGTTTTCCACGTCATTCACAAAGTTCCACTGAACTCAATTGCTCTGCACGATGCTATCAAATCTTTAAAAATTAAATTAAAATTTAAATTAATGATGCCACTTTGAGTAACTGAATACGTTGATTAAAAGCACTCTGGTAAGCACCTTCCATGCATCCTTGTGAAGAAGGTATGTATTGTGCTGTCATATTCACTTTTGGGTATTTACATTGCCAACTTTGGCCAGTAAGTGAACAGAGGAAGATGCCTAGTTGAAGATGCCATGTTCTCACCGTCACCCAGATAGTAATGACATTACGCCTATTAGCAGAACTAAAATTTCCTTAAACTACAGCACCAATACAACAAAAACTTTCGGTAGAAGAATCTATTCATTAACAGACTGACGCCACTATGGCATAAAAATATTTAATGATCATTAAATTACTTAAATGTAAGGTTTAATTAAACAAACCTTGAAAATTGTAATAACCAGACCCACAAGAACTCCAAACCCACTTTGCAGCAAATTCAGCACTAACTAGTTCATGTGTTTTCAAGATAAATGATACAGTAAGTGGGTTCACTTGCCACTGCTCACATGTTAGCAAAACCATGTTCTTTATACCAAGGAATTGTGGAAAATACCATCCTCATAGCTCCAAACTAGGCTAAAATAGTTTCAAGCTTTCTGTAGCTCAAGAGGGACCAAGGTGAAACGTATCAACGTGCAGAAACAGCTGGCACACGTGAACAAAGCAGGAAGGCACGTTAATCATGAGAAAAAGGAGGCAAACAATAGGCCACGGCTGAAAGTAGGGAACAGGCCGGTGTACAGCTCCAATTCGGGCTCCAGCCGTCCCACTAACAGAGCGCCGGGCTCCCTCCCCCCCCCCCAGCATTAAACCTAAACTTCAATTATATGCGATAACCTTTCTGACAGTATGCTTCAAACATTTCTTAGATGCAATTACACTCGTAGAGGCAAGCAGGAAAGGGTGGACTGAAAAAACTGGAAAAATATGAGGGGCCTCGTTGAAGTAATGAGGCCAATTTTAAGTTTCAATTATAAGAGAATGGAAGCCGGGAGCTCCGGGAGGAGAGGCAGGCAGCGGCTATGTCTGCAGCACAGCCACACCATGCATTTGAATGACACAAGTGCATCTGATGACTGCGGAGAAGAGATTTAAAGAACTGTAGTAATACAGAGCAGGGGAAGATGAGAGAGGACACAGCTCCTGATGTGTTTACCTCCTTTGCTGATGGGATATTGACTTTTCCCACCAGGTTGGTTAGAAAGGGGACTATTTACGCTGCCACACAGCAGAGCAAGAATGACAACCAGCATCACTCTGTGCTCCTCTGAGTAAAAGACAACTGTGACCGTCATATATCACACAGCCAGTCAATACCTTCGAGTTACCATACCATCCAACTTAGAGATGCATATAAAAGCTCCTACTTTCTTCCTAAATGAGAATTTAATCAATAATGCACCTAAGGCCTCCTGAAAACTAAGCTATAGAAACTGACTGAAATTGCCTTTCAGTAGTCAGTCACGTTCCAAAATAGTTCTATACCTATTATTACCCCATCACTGTTTTAATAATATCCAAGTTCCGTGGCAAGCAATCTTCTAAAACAACCACTGCTGCAGAATGCACATATGGCTATACATAAAGAGATATACACATGCAGAGCATACAAAAGATCTTACCAAAACAATATAACAAATGAAAAAATACATTTATTTTAATAGAAATTAAAAAAAAAAAAAAAAAAAAAAAAAAAGGACAACATGCTTCTGACTGTATATAATTAAAATTCAGGTACTGTATTCTCTAAAGTTAATAAATCACTGACTCCGGTAAAGATTTGAGAATCATATCACCAAGCACGCAGTTAACCCCCTCCCCCGCCAACGTAACAGCTCCCTTGTTCCCTTCACAAAACACACCCTCAACTTCTGGATGTCCCTGTCAAATTCAGCACCCCATCCAAGCCCTTGCTTAGCTACCTGGGTATATTTTTATATTATTTGGGGGGGGGAATTAAAAGGTACCTGAAATCCATTTATCCCCACTGTTGTACTGATGCCGGAAGCAAGGACGGAAATATTTGGAGGTTACCTATACCTGGCCATGTACTTTCCATTTATTGCATTTTCTCTTCATTCCTATTCAAATCACACCGAATAACCTGATAGTCAGGATCAAGAACTTTTGTTCTTGGATTCCCTAAGACGTGGCTTGGTGAAAGTCTTCTGTTTTTTTCTCCTACTGATTGGACAACTGAACTGTGTCATATTATTAAACTCTCTCCCCCTGATTATTCTGTTGATAGCCTGGCTCTTCAGAGTGAGAAGTAAAAATATATTCACATTCCTTTGTATTTGTGTGCATGTATCTGCCCTGGGTACGTGAGAAACATCGTAGGTGCCTATGAGCATAGTGCCAAAATTTTGGTTTATCTGGGAATGCACAAAAAAGCTGCAGATTATCATTTATGTACAGCATCATGCGTGTCTCACACTTTTATTCAAAGAGTTAAAGAACACACTAAATCAGCTACTGAATTTTTTACATCGCCTACTGGTTATTGTATTTTAATTACAGCAAGCTCAGACACACAGGCAGCAGTCTCTGTTCCAAATATCTGTGTTTCATTTATTTCTGTGCAAAGGTAGCAAACAACAGTCAGTCATAATTGGTTCTGTCAGATGTTTTACAGTCAGTCATAATTGTCTCTGTCTAGAGGTGTGTCAATTTACTGCAAGTTAAATAAATATTCTGTCTATTATGATACCAGGTTATGTAAGCCATTTTTTTTAATTGCATGGGTTCCCCTTTCATAATCCTCGGCACCCCTATTTATACTGTTAACCTTAACTTTGCCATTTATGGAATGTCAATGAAAAAAGTCAACAGTAATTTAATGAACAGACGTGTAAGCCTCTAACATACTTGCGTTTTTATTTCTAATTAAATACAATCTACAAATAGAGCAATTAAATTATTCTGTCTTGACAGTTCTCTCCTCAAATATCTATCAGCGACGCCAGCTCACTGGCCTGAACAGGGAGATTTACAACCCTAATTCTTAAATGATTCTTGTTTTTTTCCTGAAGAAAATAAACCTCCCATCTTGTACCAACTTCTAAACCACACAGTAACACAGGTTGCTGACAGCAAGGGCCACGTTCGCCCTCCAGACCGCCAGGATCGCACCTCCACCCATTCCGGGTATCCATATAATCGGAAACCAAAGCAATTCTAACGTGACGACAGTCTTCCTGTCACGAGAGCGTACCACAAACTTGAGATCCCACAGGTCTGCTCTCTCCGAATGGAATAAATCAGTACAAACTGCCCCGTGGTCTCTTACAAGTCCACCCCCGTTATTCCGCTAGGCAAGCCACAGGTTTTGCATAAAAATAATTACCTGGAGCTTCTGTGCGCCGACACAAACGCCCAGCTATCAAACCGCACAAAACATTGTGGCTCTGCTCAA